>NW_027491028.1:0-2758750 GCF_021521415.1 Bidens hawaiensis | reverse complement strand
CCTGTCGGGTTGGCGGTAATCCAGGAAGTTCCTCTGGAAAAACTTGTGGAAATTCGCGTACCACGGGAATATCGTCCACCCGTTTTTCCTCAGAATCAGCGGCCGTCAGGCTCGCTAGATACGCCACACATCCCTGACGTATATATTTCAACACCTTGAGGTGGGATATAAATGGTATCATGGTGCCGGATTTTTCTCCCTGCACTAATACCTCCTCGTCATCCGACACCCGGATCTTGACGGTTTTCTTTTCACAGTTTATTTCTACCCTATTACGAGCCAACCAATCCATCCCCACTATCACGTCAAAACTACCCAATTCTACCGGTAACAAGTCAATCAGGAAGGATTGTTCGCTCAGAATAAAAGGGCAATTCCGAACAATCCGATTAACTATCATGGTTTTACCGTTAGCGACCTCTACGGTGTAGGGTTCTATGGTTTCACCAATAGGAAGGTTTGCTATCGAAAGGAACCTAACGGAGACAAAACTTCTATCGGCGCCTGTATCAAATAATACAGAAGCGTAATGATCAGAGACGAGGAAGGTACCTGTCACTACGCTGGGGTCCTGGCGCGCCTCGTTCGCTCCCATCACAAATGCCCGGCCTCGCGCCGGATTGGACGCCGATGGCTGACCCGCGAGTTGTCTCCCGTTTCCTCCCTGATTCAGTTTCGGGCAGTTCCTTTTGAAGTGATCCGTGCTGCCGCATTCGTAGCAAGCACGGCTAGTGGTCACCATCTGGTTTCCTTGCGGGTTCTGCTGTCGGGCTGGTTGAGTTCTAAATGGTTGCGCCCGAATAGGTTGCGGTTGACGGTTCAGGTTGTTCAGATTTGTCTTACAATTTGGTGCGTAGTGTCCAACCCTGCCACACCGGTGGCACACCACCTCCTTGCACACGCCACTATGGTGGTAACCACATTTCCCACATTTAGGAAACGTTCCCCTCTGCGGTTCTTGCCTTCCGCCCGAACTAGTCATGGCATAGCTCTGGGCAGCGGGCCTAGCTCGTTTACCTTGCTGTTTCTCTCGGATCCTATTGTCATGCGTACCTCGCTTTCCCCCGGCCGACTCTCCCGTAGCCTTTATCGATCCGCTCCTTAAGAAATCATACGTGACAATACCAGCCTGTGTCACTGCACCCTCATACGTCTGGTGCCCTCCCGCGTTAACTATACTCCTCACTACTGGAGTAAGTCCCCAAATATAACGTTCCACCCTCTTTGACTCTGGGGTGACCAACCACGGCACTAATCGTGACAGTTCATTAAACCGGTTGGTATATCCCAAGTGGTCCGCCCCATGCATCTCTAGGTTCCACAACTCATGTTCCAGTTTCTGCAATTCATTCTTTGGGCAGAAATGTTTCAAAACAAGATCCTTAAGCTCTGTCCAGGTCATGCGGTTTGTCGCCGCCTGACCTCGAGTCTGTACTATGGTGTTCCACCATGTCAAGGCATGGTCTGTGAACGTACAGGTGGCGTACTTAACGACACAATCCTCGGGGCAGTTGCTGATATTTACCACTGATTCTATTTTCTCTAACCATTTCACTAACCCATTCGGTCCTTCCGACCCGTTAAATTCTAAAGGCTTGCATAACATAAAATCCTTGATTGAACAACCCCTGGATGGTCCAGTGCGGTTGGTCTCTACAGTAGGGATAGGGCCATTACTGTCGGTAGCGACCACCGTAGGCGGTGCGTCATTACTCGGCATAGTGTTGTCATTCCTTGGAGGATTAGCGTTTTGTTCCCCGTCATTATTTATGGGCGTTTGATTGCTCGGAGGGGTTGGATTGGTCGAGTTATTAATACTGGCGGCGATGCGCGATACTATATCCGGTATCGCCGCCTCCAACTGTTGAGCAATCAAACGGCTCACATCTACTTCCGATATTTTCGTTGATCGTTTCGGTGCCATTCTACACAACATCAAGGAAACACATATAATTAATACCATTCCAAATTATGAAACACAAAACACATTCCATACATTAATAAACATTAGTACATATTACACAAACATCCATTTACATACTTCCCAGTCATCATTACATAACTAAGTTTTAATACAAAGGGCCTATGTTGGTATCATCCTCGACATAACCCGCAATGGGTCAGTGCTTGAATGATACCCAAAAGTATCGATAATGATATGCCCTACAAGAGACCCCCTATGGGCCAGTGGTTGTACTATAACTAAACAAGATTCACTCCGTGTTAGTATCACCACTAACTACTTACACGGAGTATCAAAAAGCGGTTCAAGATTCTACCATCCAACACATCTACACCTGGTGGTAAACCAACCCCACCAACACCGCCACCAGCACCACCAACACCGCCATCATAACCCGCATTCGGGTTTCCATCTGGTCGATCAACCAGTGGGAGTATGAGCACTCCCTTTTTAACTGGTTAATAGCATACTGGTGGTCCAGTATGCTGTCCCCGAGGTACGCTCGCCTCTGTACCCCCACGACCAGGGCGGCAGAGTGCTCGTTCACCTGCTCGGTGAGAACACGTAGCCAAGCCGCCAAGTCCCGCTCCTGCCTTGGCAGACCCCACACAGGTAGGGTTGCAGGCTCGGGTTGGGGGCGGGAAGACTCGCCCCGGTGGTATGTGGATCTGGGTGGGGTAACAGTGGGTGGAACATACGGGGCACTGATCCGCGCCGTGAGGCGGGGACCGTGTCTGGGGGGAATCGGGGCGGTCTGTGGTGCGGGCGGGGTAGGAGACCTGGTAACCCTAGCAGGGGAGGGTAAACTAGCACTCCTAGCTGGGGTGGTCTGTCTAGAAGTACTATGACTAGCCTCCGAAGGCTCGGAGCTGGGTGCTACACTTGGGCTTCCAGAGGCCCCGGAACTGACCTCTTCCGGGTCCTCTTCCGTCGACACACTAGGTGTTCTTGCCATTTTTACCTGCACACAAGTTAACAAACATATAGTCCCTTTTTATAGTGTAATTCAAAATCAAATTAACATGCACTTACTTATACAATTTTACCACATAATAATATTATCATATACTTACACATATGTTGCCAATTTTACCTATTTAAATTCCCCGTGACTTCCCCTGAATTCCCTCATGCAGACAAGTCTGTTATTATGTTCCGGACCATAATAACCCACTTGTCCATCCAAGTTCATCCCGATCTCATCACAATATATTATTAGTTGATATTCAGATCCTATAATACTTGAGCTACTGGTTATATTTTAGGTATCTTTTTCAGACATCCTAATTCTTTATAACCAATGGCTCTGATACCAAGTTCTGTAACACCCCGTAACCGCAGCGGAAACGTACACGGGATGCAACAGACACATCTGATATCAACAGCATTGCTTATAAAGAAAATACCACTACATTAATTTATAACATATTACATTGTTGCGAGTTGCGTTACTGTCTAGGTGTCACACACATATATTACCAATAAGACATTAATATATATTCATTACAAAACATAGAGCAGCAAGCTTCCAACAGGTAGCACAGATAGTTAAGCACATATCAATCATTCCAACTTGGGCATACCTAGAAAACATGTAAAGAAAACGGGTCAACTACGAATAGTTGGTGAGTTTCACTAATTTAAATAAACACTGACAAATCATTTTAATAATAATTTATTAACAATATAATCATGCTGGGAACTATGTTACCCCAGAACATTTCCATTAACTTCCTGGGAACTATGTTACCCCAGAACGATAATAACCCCTGGGAACTATGTTACCCCAGAACGATAATAACCCCTGGGAACTATGTTACCCCAGAATGATAATAACCCCTGGGAACTATGTTACCCCAGAACAATAATAACCCCTGGGAACTATGTTACCCCAGAACAATAATAACCCCTGGGAACTATGTTACCCCAGAACAATAATAACCCCTGGGAACTATGTTACCCCAGAACAATAATAACCCCTGGGAACTATGTTACCCCAGAACAATAATAACCCCTGGGAACTATGTTACCCCAGAACAATAACACATGATAAACATTTTGTATATTCTGTGCATCAGACCATATATATATAAATGTACAAGTATTTCCATACGATCGGTATGTACTTAAATACTTAAATAAGACATGTTTTCCGCCCCGGGAAAATATAATTAAAACAATTCATTAAAAGGGGCTCGTGAAAACTCACCTTTTGTGAGTCGGTGAGTAATACAAGGAACAGCTACGTGCCTGGATCTGTAATATAATATCTAGTCGTTACTATATAATTCCCATAACTTAAATATGTATCAATCGGTACATCTGGGAACATTGTTAACCCAGTACTGTACTCGATTCGGGGACTATGTTAACCCCGTGACACTTCTAAGGACTCAGATTGTGACATTGCTTAGAGTTTGACAGTCAATTTAGTTAAGGTGATGAAATTATAGCTCGGTTTGACACCCCGTTTGGCCGTGGGGCCCGTTCCCGATATTTCGGTGCCGGAAACGGTAAAATCGGGTAAAATTACCCAAATCATCCGAATTATTTTCGGATGATTTATTTTTACTTAATTTACTTAAATTTATGAAATAGTCCATTTTTAGAGTTTTCATGTACCAGTCAGCTCGCTTATGCGAACTTTGCCGGTTTTCACGTTTTAAGCTTTAAAAACTTGTTTTTATGTTCTTTTTAGCACAAATAATTACCCGATTAGTCTCGGGTCTTGAAATTTTGCACAAAACTTAATTTGACAGTAAGGAATTTTGTAAAATTTTCCCAGATTTATTTTCCTATATTTACATTTATTTATCTATTTTTAAATCTTATTAAAATACTAAATATATCAAAAATACCAAAACACTTTAGAAAAATCCCAAATTTTTCTGGGATGATCTCTATCATCCTCATAACTTTCTGGAAATTTTCCAGATTTATTTTCCTATATTTACATTTATTTATCTATTTTTGAATCTCATTAAAATACTAAATATATCAAAAATACCAAAACACTTTATAAAAATCCCAAATTTTTCTGGGATGATCTCTATCATCCTCATAACTTTCTGGAATTTTTCCAGATTTATTTTCCTATATTTACATTTATTTATCTATTTTTAAATCTTATTAAAACACTAAATATGTCAAAAATACCAAAACACTTTAGAAAAATCCCAAATTTTTCTGGGATGATCTCTATCATCCTCATAACTTTCTGGAAATTTTCCAGATTTATTTTCCTATATTTACATTTATTTATCTATTTTTGAATCTCATTAAAATACTAAATATATCAAAAATACCAAAACACTTTATAAAAATCCCAAATTTTTCTGGGATGATCTCTATCATCCTCATAACTTTCTGGAATTTTTCCAGATTTATTTTCCTATATTTACATTTATTTATCTATTTTTAAATCTTATTAAAACACTAAATATGTCAAAAATACCAAAACACTTTAGAAAAATCCCAAATTTTTCTGGGATGATCTCTATCATCCTCATAACTTCCTGGAATTTTTCCAGAATTTAAAACTTATTTTTCAAGCCATTTTCACCCAAAACCGAGCTAGAAAGCCCTAGAACTCGTTTCACCGAAAAGCCTACTTAGACTTTTCCAACTGAGCTCAAATTTTGTGGGTGACTTTTATATGATATAAAAAGCTTATCTTAAATTTTCCGGAATTTTTCATCATGTTTTGCTATTTTTCACTATTTTTGGCCAAAACCGAGCATTAAATTCACCAAATATTCATCTTTTATCCAAAAATTACCAAAAATTCACAGATCTCATATTTTCATGTGTAGATCATCTATGTGAAATTTCGTGACCCGACTCTAAGCACACGTAAATCTGTCCATTTTTCATAAACACACCAAAACCGAACTATTTTGTGTTTTCTAGCTTTAGATCGCAAGGATCTCGGTTTCTAGCCTTTGCTAGCCGCTAGATACAACACTTACAAGCACATCAACACCACACCAAGCAAGTTATACCCACAATCAAGCCATTTCTTTCCTAGTGTCGGTTAAAACATCAAAACAACGATTTTGACCGTAAAAATCCATTCTCGACTCTTTTTACTCATTTCTTGGACCAAGATCCCTTGTATAACTTGTATACATCTCTTGGTCATGCAAGAGTCGGTTTCATCTCGGATTTTCACCCGTCTTTCACATGGAAAATTCATTTGACAAGATTTCAACCGTAAAAATTCATTTTAAACACTTTTAACTAATTACTTGGATCAAGATCCTTTGTATAACTTGTATACATCCTTTGATCACACGAGAATCGGTTTCATCTCGGGTTTTCACCCGTTTTTTCACATGAAACTTCCTTTTCTCAAGAATTATGCAATTAAAAACAAGATTCAAGTATCAAAACATGCTTATACCTTCAAGTTTTTGGTTGGAGATCAAGGGATTGGATGAATGCTTGAAAGTTGAGAGAGTTTGAGAGTGTTTTTGTGTTAAAAAAAAGAAAAGTATAATGTGTATGAGTGTGTGTATAGGGGCCGGCCAAAGAGGGGGGTGTGGGGGGGGGGCCCACATCTCAAATATTGTCCACACATTTGGATTGTGTAATCCGGATAATGTTGTGGATAATCTGGTTCAGTTCGTTTCTCGTTTAAACTCGTAATTCGGCTTAAAACGAGCCTAAAATGGTCGTTTTTCGGGTTAAAATAAAATTTACATAAAACTGATTTAAAAACTTTAAAAACTTAACCCATGACATTAAAACATCATATTATTAATAATTACGCATCTTTTTCGGCTTGATTGATCGTCTCTTGCTTGGTTTGGTGTTAAAGGTTTCGTTTAGCGTACCAACATACCATTAAATCGAAATCCTTTTTCTGTGCTATAATTCACCTATCCCAAAGCATTAATACTTCGTAAATATCACTAAACATTATATACTTCGTCTATAATGTAATTCCCGATTCGTTCGGGTTTCAATAATCGTTCATTGGTTAATTGTAATTCCAATATGATTCACTATATAATTGAGTATGATTCATACTGTGAACCATATATATTCATATAAACGTGCTATAACTCATATAATCAATATTAAATAACACGTAAATAGTATATTCCGGCTAGGGTATACCTGAATTTGCCGGAATCGTTACAGTATGTCATTACTAATCGACATCATTTTGATGTTGAAGTTTTTAACACAGTCTTGGATATGCAAATTCAAGAACTTGGAAATAGATTTAGTGAAGTCTCAACTACTTTGTTAGAAATTATGTCGGGTTTAAATCCTTGTGATTCGTTTTCCAAGTTTGACATATCTAAGATATTGGCTTTTTCAGAGATGTATCCGAATGATTTTACTAACGAATAAAGAGGGTGTGTTCCGGGTGATCTTACGACCTTTTATTACACTTCAAAGGAAGATGATAAATTTGCAAAACTTGGTGGAATGAGTGATCTTGCTCGTGTAATGGTGGAAACCGGAAAACACACAACTTTTCTTTTGGTTTATCGGATATTGAAGCTAGCATTAGTTTTACCGGTTGCAACTATAACCGTTGAAAGATGTTTATCTAAAATGAAGCTTATCAAGACGGATTTGCGCAATCGAATAGGTAATGAGTATTTGAACAATGCTTTAGTTTGTGCGGTCAAAAGAGAAACGTTTGATAAAGTAAATGAAGAAGATGTAATGGCTCGGTTTCAAGCTATCAAAAACCGAAGAGGAGATATTTACAGCCCAACCTAGATCCGCCACTGTTGGTTCGTTAACCCGGTTAGTTTAAATTTATTTGTTTCGTTAACATTGTATTAAATATGGGGAAACATTTTTTTTTGAGTGCTCTGGCTCAGTTTCGAGTCTAGATCCGCCACTGTTTGTTATTATTAAATTTTTAGGTGTTGAATTTTGTTTCGAAATACGGTTTTATTACTATAAAATAAAGCCTTAGTAGGTTATATTTTGTTTACTTAATTCTTTCATTCTTTATGAATTTATGTTTATGTGTGAAATGATGTAGTGAACATGAAATAGTAGTTTATGCTCTAAAGACCCTCTTATGGATATGAAGCATGTGGATGATGCTGAAATTAGGAACATTAGTCGGGTTGAGCAATCATCAGGTCCCTTTAAAGAGTTTGTGCTTAATGTTACATCATCAAAGAGGTACGTAATATGATGTTTCCTTTTCTTTCTCACCTCATGCTTTGTAATTCTCTATACATGCATATGCTTCTTCATGAGTATTCTAATCAATCTACTTTAAGAGACGCACATGATAGATTCTAGTTTTACTACTATCAACCTAAATTGCTTTAATTTTGTTTCTACCACAGTATCCATTGTTGTAAAAATAGCGATTGGTCACCTATTAATCAGTGATTAATCACCTATTAGTTATTAATATATCATTAATCATTAATCGGTACACTAACGGTGTAATTTCACTTAATCCGGAAAACAATCCAGTAATCGGTCAAAATCACCCGAAATCGAACACTGGTTTAAACCGTTAACCCGCGTTCCCGACCCAATCCATGAACTAATATGTTAATGTTTGATTTTTATCTCTTCAATTTGTTATGTTTGAACTATACATATAGTTTTGCAAAATTACATTTGAAAATTCCAATCCAAATAACCTCTATTAGTTTTTAGACGTCATGGCTGTAGTAGTCAAGTATGCGATGAAAGTTATTGGATATGACTATTGGGTCGTTGAGATCTGTAAAATATAAATCACAACAATGAAACATATACATTGATATACGATAAAGAAACATAATCATGCTTGAGATTATATCTATCTCTAAATGTACTATTTGTTGACTATTGCGTCTCTTTTTTCTTCATTTTTCTTTTATGGGTTTTTAAATGCAAAAGAAATGAGGAGAACAAAATTATAACGAACAAACAACAAATTCATGAGCTTCTTACACTTTCAAAACTCCATTACTAGCCTTAATCATGTTAATACTGTGAATTTTTCTATGAATGTTCATTGAATACGTGTTTTTTGCAATAACTCCATTTTATTAAGTTTAATTCATTCAAGATTGCGTATCAAATGGTTTGCATATAGTTTGATATTTTGTTGAACAACTTGTGAATTTCAGATCTCACTCGAGTTTGGTTGCTCATGTTTTGATTGCTATAATTCCTATCTAATGTGTCTCGTACAAGGGCACACCTCTAGACGATTGTGATTTAGACATGGCCCAACCTAATGAGCTCAGCTCTATGATGGTTTATCTGCCCGAACAACAGATTGAAAAAGAAATAGATGATTTATCTGGGTTGTATGAGGTTTATATGTTTTAACTCTTTTTTGGTGTGAATGTGCAATGGTATATAGGAGATAATGGTATATAGGAGATGATTATTAGGGGAAATGTAAAAAAAAGGGAATCGGCTCAAACGCCACTAGCTTGTGTTCTATAGGAGTTTGTTTGAGTTTGTTCCTTTTTTTTTTGTTCTCTTTTTAATAACGCATTCCGGTTTTAGCAAACTTGTTAAGACATTAAATTTCTCTTAATTTATAAACTGGAAATCAATATTCTACTTATGTTTAATAATTTATACATCTTTTCAGCACTAAAATATCTTTAAATAATCGTAACATCGACAATTATATTAGCATAAATAATCACTGATGTTTATAATTATATCTCTAGGTAAATATAACGTTAAAGAATAAAATGAGTTGACATACAAAGAAAAACAGTGAAAACAAACTTAACACACCCCATAGTGAATCAATGCTTGGCCATGTCAAGAACATACGGAAAAAAAAAGAAAACAAAATTCAGGAAGTCACAACATGACCATATCAACCTTAATACACCACATGGAAGGTTCTGAAGTTCAACATGGCCCATGTTGAAAGTATAAGAGAAAAGACACAAATTGACACTTCTAGGCTCGCCACACTACTAGAAAAAATGCTTTTCACGACACGCGTTGAGTGTCATTAAATGGTACAGATGACATGCAAATGCATGTAGTTAATGGCCTAGTCATAAACGAAAAATGACATGCACCCGCGTGTCATATTTAATGACACGCATTAATGACAAACATTTGTGACACGCATTGATGACGCGCATGTATGACACGCTTTCATTAATTGCATTTATGACACCAGTTTACGACCAACACTAATGCGTGTCATCGTATAATTTGAATTTAAATTTTTTTTATACATAATTACTAATTTTTATATTAAAGACACCATTATAGAACAAAAGTATTCATTTCATTTCATAATTAGACATCGTATGTCAAAATATTACAAATATTCCCAAGTTATCAAAAATATTGGTTAATAGTCAATATAAATACATGCATCACTACCGAAAATAAACTGTGCCGCATAACCCGACCATTCTTCCCGAACTGCATCAAAATCCGCATCCGTGTATTCCTCTTTGTCTCCCCCGACCTAAGAAGAAAATTAATAAAAGATAACATTACCAGTCAAAATGAATTGAGTCAAAACTACAAACCAATACAAATTACAAACATAAAAGAACAAATAAACTACACTTACATTCTTCTTGATGAGTATGTCAAGTCCTTCATGGATGATCTCCTTCATGAAGTTTAAGACATAATAACCACACTCAGTACTTCCCGGCTGAGTTGGACACTACACAGTTACAAATAGGAAAATATTGAACCCTATAATTAAGATTCTAGTGATTTATAAACAAGAATATAGTAGCTAGCGGTGTTCATGACCAGCTAGTAACGGGTCGGTTTCACGATTTAGGCTTGTTTGACTTTTATAATCTTAAGTGTCTTGAATAGTATTTCATAAAATGCTTGATATATATAACAATATAAGAATTCAACTTCAGCGCGTGCTGGACAGCGCGTGCTGGTCAGTTTGCGCGCACAATCCAACACATATTATATTTAGTCACCATTGTCAAAAATGATCTTTTAAAAAGGCAATTTCAATAAGGAATTAAGTGCTCACCTTGTTGTAGACCCAGTTGACTTTGACCCGCATGTCAGATCCCATTTTTACAGTGTACAATACCATTGCCCTACAAGTAGATCATGAAATTTGCAGCGTATTATATCAAAGAATATAATATCTAATCTCTAATTTGTATTACTTACACGTCGATAATTTGCTTCAGCTGCGGATTGACATCAATAGGCCTTAAGGAATCAAAATTATAACAAGTAGTAGTATTCATGTCTAATACAGCTAACACCCAGTGATTTCTACAATAATCGAACAAAAATAAAGCCAAACAACTTAGCCTTAAGTTATTAACGAACAGTTATTTAAATGAGAATTCAAACCCGGGATTATAGGGCACAATGACGATGTCATTTTTGTTTCTTTTAGTCAGCCGATCTGCAATTAATTTACTTGAATCTTCAATATGTTTGGCTCTAGCTTTACGATCATCAGTCATGGTTGCACTCACGGTCACAAAACAAATTCCATGATTTGGAATCAGCCCATTCTTGAGTTGCTCGTACAAGTACCTGTTTATAATATACAAAAAGTAAATTGATTAACTAAATTGTGCTTCAATCAAATACAGTTTTTTACATTAAATTATTCACTTACATCATATATGAAGTAACAACAGAACCACTCAGCCAGCCCAGTGTAAAAACATCTTCAAAATCTTCCATACTTAGGTACGTGTAACTCTCGTACCCAAAACAATCATCGTCACTCTGAAGTTTTATGGAATCAACCTTTGCAAGTTGTCCATCAGCCACAAGTGCAGCCATTGTCAATATAGGACTTTTCTCAATTCTCACTATTGTCTTTCGTTGTGCTCTCGTCTTTCTTTTTCGAAAAGTCTCTTTATCTTTTCTTGTATTCTTTCCCTTTCCTTTATGATTTTCATTTTCCTCACTAGGCTCCGGTGTTTTGTTTTTTTCTTTATGAATTTTTATTGCTTTACTTGTCTCCTTTTCTTTTCCACTATTTTTTTCTTTTTCCTCATCAGGTTCTCGTAACCGTTTTTTGAAATTCTTACTTTCGATTTCATGTAATGGCATTGCAGATGGTTTCCTCACCGCTTTATTCTACAAAAATATAAATATATAATTTAAATTAGACCTCATGTACATATGCATTAAATCTATGTAAATGATATTACCAAGTCCGAGAATCGAATGACAAGTTGTCTTGGCCAACTTAGTATGTGTCCTACTCCATCTTTGACTTTGAAAATGAACTCTTCTTCTAGCGGAATTGGTAGTGTAGGTTCTCCTTTCAAACTACATTCCAACATAACTTGAATGTTCTCACTTGTTTCCATCATTATAGTTCCTATGGCGACTATATTTGTAGTAACCTCAACCGCAAGATAACACCTCGTATCCTACAAATATATATATATATATATAGGATGTTAGTTGTAATCAAGACTTGCAATGATATATTACTTAAAAATGATAAAGACTTACACATGGTTCTTCAGGTAGTTCGTCATCAAAGTCTTCATTGCCCCACATTTGACAACTTTCAGCTTCGGAAGCTGAAGAGGTATGTACCCGCCTCAACACCGAGCGAGGCGGGTCAACCCACAAGATATAGACAAGATGCTTGAAATCAAGACATTATGAAGGCACAAAGCCAAAACCTATGCGCATGGCGCATATAACATATGCTCACGCATATCACATATGCTCATGCATCACATGCTCAGACATCACATATGCTCATGCATCACATATGCTCAGGCATCACATATGCTCACGCATCACATATGCTCACGCGTATCACATGCTCACGCACCATATATGCTCACGCATATCACATCTGCGCGTGGCGCATATCACATGCTTGTGCATATCACATCTGCGCATGAAACATCTGCGAGTGAGAATAAAGAGAAGACCTCGCGCATCCTCAGGATAGGCGCGTATCACACATGCACATAATCAACCTCGTCCATATCCAAATCAGGATTAGGGCAACCTTGATTGTGCACGTCAGACAACCTTCCAGAAGGTATCTTTTTAAGGAATAAGAATATGCTGATGTTGACAGCTGCAAATGAAAGGTGGACAACTCAGCAAAACCCATGTGCAATTAATCAATGAAAACGCACCAGGTGTCCCAAGGACACGTGGCGCGAAGCAATAGGAGGAGGCCAACAAGGCCCTAATTGGGTCTGAGCCCAATCATTGGAAACCCTAGCACTATAAATACAACATCAACTCCACAAGGAGAGACAGGCCCTATCACACAGTATTCAGCTATATTAAGCAATACACTCCAATTTCCTTACTCTCAGATTATTATCTTTTCCTACAAACTCTTATTCTCACACCGGAGGGTTACCCCAAAGAGGACCCCTCTGTCCCTTTCTGAGGGGTAAGTTTACGGTGCTGTTCATTTTGTAGGTGGAAGAATCCAGATCCCAGAGAATCATCGGTGAAGTAGCATAATCACACCCGAGGAAAGTAGATCGTCTACCAGTGAGTCGATCCACGTTTCTTCATTGGCGCCATCACCTGTTACAACGGCAACAAAATCTCATCAGATCTCTAAAAAAAAAAATTTTTCACCATGGCTTCTGGTGTTCGTAACAGCGATCAAGTTCTGGAGGATATTGAACGTGAGGATGTTAATGAGGGACAGCAGTTTCTGAGGGTGCCGCGTGATTCTACGCGCACCACCAGTAACCATCCCTTCATCACAACTCCTCATGGCCAGACTGAAACTCCTCCAGACGATCTCACGTTCCAAAATCTTACCGGCGCGAAACAAAAAGGGCCAATGGGTCCAGAAGATGAAACCAATGACCCTAAAGAATGGCTCATAAACGAGCAACGACGTCTAATGGACAAGTACAATGAGATGGTCAAACACAAAAAGTTAGCCGACTTAACACAAAGGCTAGCGTTTGATAAGCAAACCGTTCATGGAACAAGAAGGGGGCGCGCGCCGGAAGAGGGTCACTCTGTTCACACTGAACAAGCTGAGTTTAGTGATGAAGAAGTGCACAGCATGAGGAGGACGCGAGATACTCATGCAGGAGGCTCACAGCTCCGCGCGCACATGACCATGGCGCCTGGAGCCAAAGCCGATCTGGATCTGCACACACCATACAGCCCACCAGTGAGAGGGCAAGTGGATGTAACCACACCGTACAGGCCAGCCATCTTGGTGAAACATTCAAAATTCACTGAGCGCATCGCGAAGGCCCCCATTCAGCACAAAACCAAGATGCCAAGTGGTTTGGGCAAATATGACGGCACAACAGATCCAGACGATTTCTTACAAGGTTTTTACAACACTGGAAACCTAGAAAGCTGGACGATGCCAACATGGTGTCACATGTTTGCTCGCTGCCTCACGGGCGCGGCGCGTGTCTGGTTCGAAAGCTTGCCCACTGGGCAAATCGATGGGTTCGAGGAACTATTGGAAAAGTTCCAAGCTCACTTCGTACAGCAGCGCAGACACACGCGCGACCCTGATGACATCATGCACTGCGTGCGCAGGAATGATGAAACGATTGAAGACTACATAACTCGTTTCAATCAGGAGTCTCTGGCAATCGGAGGTATCACTGAGCAACTATTGCGCGTGGCCTTTATACAAGGCGCGCGTAGTGATCAGCTCCGCCGAGCTCTCGTGAGCAGAGATGGCATGCCAACCACTTGGGCCAACCTAATGGAAGCATCGCGAGTCTTCGCGAGAAATGAAAAACAAATTGCCCAAGATAGAGCGAGAGAAAGAGGGCATCAAGCAGAGGCATCGCGCAACAACAAAAGAAGGGGCAAACAGAACTCTGTATGGTCCAGGTTGCAACAAACCAGTTTTTCTTCCGCAGAAAAGCAGGCGCAACCAAGCTCACCCCAGCCCCAAAAAGACGGTCTTAATCGCGGGGAGGGTGACAAGAGGGAAGGCGGCAGAGATCCTAACAGACCTCTGCCAAGAATTTGGACCCCCCTCACTAAAACGCCTTCACAAGTGTTGAGCACTGAGAATGTCCAGTTCAAAAGCCCCAAGCCACTACACTACAAGGGACCATCAAACAGTGGCAAGTACTGTGAGTTTCACAAGTCCACAGGACACAACACTGATGCATGCCACCACTTGAAGGATGCAATTGAAAAAGATGTGAAATCAGGCAAGCTGACTCACCTGGTGAAAAACTCAAGACCAGAAAATGAACAACCAGAAGGAGCCTCTGCCAGCAAAAAGTTCAAAAGAATCTGTGTAGCCGAGGGGGGAAATCAAGGGCAAAGATCAAGAAAGAGAAGCGCACAAATCCAAGGAGATTGGCGCGAGCAACAAGTAATCTTCCCAAGAATCAGGGGAGGCCCTTCTATCAGCAGTCCTCTTGTCATCACTACACACATTGCTCATTATGAAGTGTCAAAAGTCCTGGTGGACACTGGCAGCGAATCAGACATCATGTATGAGCAATGTTTCAGAAAACTGGATCCGGCAGACCAAGCAAGGCTTGAAATTGTGAATGCACCAATCTCTGGTGTTTCAAATGAAATCATTCATCCCCTAGGTCAAATACAATTTGAACTAACCATGGGGGATGAGAAACACAAGCGAGCCGAAGTTGTCAACTTCTTGGTCTTGCCCACCACTTCATGCCACAATATGATCTTGGGTAGGGGAACGATTGCCCAATTCAACGCCATACCGTCGCCAGCGCACGGCGCGTTGGGGTTCCCAACACCAACAGGTGTAACTTTTGTATACCGAGATCATTTGTGTGCTGTGACAAGTACTCCGCGGGAAGGGAGAATGAAACTTCCAATGGCAGACAACGCGCCAGAGGAATGGATTCTCAACCCAAAATTCCCGGAGCAAACAATCACAATTGGCGCTACGATATCAGACGACACGAGGATGAGAATGAAAAGATTGCTCACAGCATATATGTCGGTCTTCGCTTGGCAACACTCTGATATGACTGGGGTTCCGCGAGACCTGGCGCAACATTCTCTCAACACGTTCAAGTCTGTAGAGCCAATTGTTCAAAAGAAGAGAGTCATGGGGGATGAGAAGGCGAAGGCCATGAATGAGCAGGTTGAGGATCTACTGCGCGCAAACATCATCCGCCCGATACGATACCAGACATGGGTAGCCAATCCTGTGATGGTAAAGAAAAGTAACGGGTCGTGGAGGATGTGCATTGACTTCAAGGACCTCAACAAAGCATGCCCAAAAGATTGTTACCCCCTCCCAAACATCGACGCAAAGGTGGACTCCGTGGCGCCATTCAAGCTCAAATGTTTCCTGGATGCCTACAAGGGCTATCACCAGATTCAAATGGCACCACAAGACGAGGACAAGACCGCCTTCAGAACCGACAAGGGTGTTTTTTGTTACATAAAAATGCCCTTTGGTTTGAAGAATGCGGGAGCCACCTACCAAAGACTTATGGATGCTGTTTTCAACGAGCAAATTGGAAGAAACCTAGAAGTCTACGTGGATGATTTGGTGATCAAAAGCAGGGAGGAAAAACAAATGCTCAAAGACATCGAAGAAACCCTCGGGCGCCTAAAGGAAGTTAACATGAAGCTCAATCCGAGCAAATGCACTTTCGGCGTACAAGAGGGAAAATTTCTAGGTGTAATGGTCACCAAGGATGGTTTCAAGGTGAACCCAGAAAAGGTGGAGGCCATCCTTGACATGCCCTCGCCATCCACCATGAAAGAAGTCCAGAAGCTGAATGGTAGATTGGTATCAATCAACAGGTTCCTAGCGAACCATGCAAGCAAATCTACCCCATTTGTCAACACATTGAGAAATTGCTTAAAGAAAAGCCAATTCAAATGGACTCCTGAGGCCGAGCAAGCTTTCAGTGAGATAAAAGAATGTTTGATAAATCTGCCCGCGCTCACAGCTCCACTTCCTGGTGAAATTTTGACATTGTACCTATCAGCAGGAGAGCGCGCCATCGGCGCAGTATTGTTGGTGGATCACAAGGGAATCCAAACGCCAATATACTATGTGAGTCGGGTGCTGACAGACCCTGAGACGCGCTACTCCATCATGGAAAAGTTAGTTCTGTCACTAACACACGCGTCGCGCAAGCTTCATAGATATTTCAATGGTCATCCTATTGAAGTTCTGACTGGTTACAACATCCAGCAAGTCTCGCGGCGTCCCGCGCTCTCAGGAAGGCTGACAAAATGGGCGCTGGAATTAGGAGAGCACACGATCGCCTATAAGCCCCGTCCAGCAATAAAGGGACAAGTCTTAGCTGATTTCATCGCAGAAATCCCCGAGGGAAAAATTGAAGAGGCTCAGCGCGAGGTAGACCCTCCGCGAGCCAATGATGAAGAAAATGTTTGGAGATTATTCACTGACGGAGCTTCAAACAACGAAGGATCCGGCGCAGGCCTCAAACTGGTGGATCCAGAGAATCAAGAATATACTTACGCCATCAGGTTGGACTTCAAGAGCACCAACAATGAAGCTGAGTATGAAGCCCTGCTGGCTGGCCTGCGCATCGCGCACAAATTTGGAGTTAAAAAGCTAGAGGCCCATGTTGATTCATACTTGGTAGCAGCACAGGTCAATGGCCTTTATGATGCCAAGGAGAACACCATGCCTCTGTATCTAGAGCAGGCGAAAAAACTCATCGAGCAATTTGACTTCTTCAGAATCATTCATATTTCGCGCAGTGAAAACAAATCTGCCGACGCGCTGAGTAAGATGGCATCAACCAGCTTCGATCACTTTGGCAAAGATGTCAGGGTAGAAGTAATGAGCAACCCGTCGGTGGTAGCGAAGTCTGTCCTTGTAACTCATACAACCCCTTCATCATGGATAACTCCAATAATGGAATTCTTGAAGGAGGGAAAGGTACCGGACAATCGCGCACAGGCGAGGAAGATAAGACACAAGTCGCATAACTATGAACTGCTTGATGGTACATTATATCGACGCTCTTATCTTGGACCGCTCATGAAATGCCTAAATGCTGAGGTAGCAAGCTATGTGATCAGAGAGATACACGAAGGAATCTGTGGAATACATGCTGGCCCGCGCATGGTGGTTGCCAAGGCAATGAGCGCAGGTTACTATTGGCCAGGCATGTACTTGGACGCTCTAAAAGAGATCAAAAAATGCAAAGCATGTCAGAGCTATGCGCCAAACACCATGCGGCCAAAGAACAATTTGATTCCGGTGACCTCCGCATGGCCTTTCCACAAATGGGCAATCGACATTGTGGGTCCCCTACCGCAAGCGCAAGGGCGAGTAAAATTTTTGGTAGTGGCAGTAGACTATTTCACAAAATGGGTCGAAGCCAAGCCATTAGCAAAAATCACAGCCGAAGCGATGAAGCAGTTTATTTGGAGCCACATCATATGCCGTTTTGGCTTGCCCATGGAAATTGTGAGCGACAATGGCAAACAATTCACTGACAAGAAGATATCCAGCTGGCTCAAGGAATTGCGCATCAACCAAATTTTCACTTCAGTATACCACCCTCAGGGGAATGGCCAAGTTGAGCGCGCGAACCAAAGCTTGTTAAATGGGCTGAAGAAAAGGTTGGAGGGAGAATCACATTCTTGGGTCGAAGAGCTACCTAATGTCCTGTGGGCGCACAGGACATTAAGCAAAACCAGCAATGGCGAATCCCCGTTCAGCCTAACCTATGGAACGGAGGCAATGATTCCAGCAGAAATTGGATGCCCATCCCATAGAGTGCTCATGATGAACAAGATTGATAACGAGCGCGAAAGGAGGTTGGATCTCAACTTGCTTGAAGGGCGCAGAGAGGCGGCTATCATCAGTGAAGCCAAATACAAGAAAAAACTGGAAAAATATTACAACCAGCGCGTGAAAGAATGCCACTTCAGGAAAAATGATTTTGTCCTTCGAAACAATGAAGCTAGCCGCGCGATACCCCCGGGAAAAATGTCCCCCAATTGGGAGGGACCTTATCAAGTCTCGGAAGAATTGGGAAAAGGCGCGTACGTTTTAAAAGATTTGAATGGAAAGAAGATCCCGCGCGCATGGAACGCGGCACAGCTTAGAAAATGTTTCATGTAAAAAATGTCAAGTTTGTAATCAAGGCTTTTTAAGCCATTATGAATAATCATACGCGCTATCTTCTCTTAATGTGGATTCTATTACCTTTTGCATACATGTTTCACACTTCCCTTTATTAATTTTGAGGAATATGACAACATTGTATTGACATCAAAACAAAATAAAACGAAGTAAAACATACATGCGCGAGCTTCAAGCTCAAAAACGCGTTAACGAGTCTTAACTCTAAAACGTCAGGGCCTTAGCCCAATAATATGAGCCTTAGCTCAGAGCCTTAGCCCAATAATGTGAGCCTTAGCTCAAATCACTCACAACATCCATCCTACATGCTGCGCAGCCTGACCATAAAAATACCTAAGCACAACTAAGGCAAAGCAAATGCCAAAACATAGTTGTTAAGGTCTCAGGTCGAGGTCGCGCATAAATTTATAATGGATATCTGAGTAACACATACTGACACGTAAAGGCTAAAAAACTCATAATTCCCTATAATAAATGCGCGATAACATCGCGCAAAAGAGGAATAATGAGACGCCAAGGCACGTGTCAACATAATCAAGATATGGCAAAATCACTTACAATATGACATGGATTAAGTATTATAATTTCCTTACAACCTTGTTCTTATTTCAACGTGCAAGCATATCTTATATTCAACAAGCAAACATGCAACATAAAGAGATGAATGGGGAATGCGCAAGATGCGAATAAGGGAAAAACAAAATTTCATTCCAAAGCATTGAAATTTACAAGTTTACAAGATGAGGAGATACAAACTACAAATAAAAAAAAAACATGAAGGGCTTCTCAATTCTTCACGTCGACGTCAGCCTCTTCATCGTCCTCATCACCGCCCTCAGCATCTGGCGCAGCCTGCTCCTCGTCATCTCCAAACTGACCATAGTCAAGTTGTTCGTCCTGAATGGAGTCTTCTATCACAATAGTGTCAGGAGCGGATCCTTTGGCCACGCCAGAGCCGCTAGCAGGGGCAGCATTCCCCGCGCCATCATCGCCGCCACCAGCCCCTTCGCACTCGTCAAGTAATTTCTTTAGCGCGCCGAGATCGGGCTGGTCAGCAAGCGCAGATATCTGCAAATCATAAGGAAAAATATGAGTACAAAAAGACTTGGAAAATAAGTCAAGGTAATCTCATTAAGGTTAAAATACCTGCCCAAGGATGGGAATGGGAGTATTCAAATACTTCTCCCCCATCTCGGCCATATCCGCGAAGACAACGTCGAGCTGGTAAAGGTAGTCGGATGGGTTCTTCTTCAGTGCGCTATATTCACAACCATCCTTGAACCCTTCAGCTCGACCCACCAAGCGCGAGGCAGCGTTGCAATCCATCACAAGGGCCTGAAACTCGTCTGAATATTTCATCGCGTAAGCGCAACGAGTCATACCCTGTGAGGCTAGCCATTGGCGATCCTGCGCGAGAGAAGAAACAGTCATCTCGAGGGCAGGAATCTGAGAGTTTAACAACTCAACAGTTTCCTTGGTCTGTTTCAGCTCCTCTTTGTCGGACGCTGCTGCCGCCAAGGCTTCTTCCTTTTCCGCTCGCGCAACATCGAGTGCTTCCTGGCTAGACGCTGCCGTCGCCAAGGCTTCATCTTTCTCGGCCCGCGCGGCCGCCAGCTCCTTCTTCAGGCGCGCAACCTCACTCTCCAATGATGATTTGTCAGTTATAGACTGGACAAGAGCTTGGTCACGCGCCTCCGCGTCCAGCTCCAAGTCGCGCACTCTACGCGCGTACTTGGCCGCGTCCGCCTCGGCCGCCTGTAGCTTCTCCCGCGCAGCCTGTAGCTCATGCCCGCGCTTCACGAAGGCGGTGTTGGCACTTGCTCTGTTCTCGCTGAGCTCTGCTTGGAGTTTCTCAGCTCTCTCTTGAGCATCAGAAAGATGCCAAGCAGACACTTTAGCCTCTTGCTTGGCTTCCGCAAGAGCATCACGTACCTTTACGTAATCATAGCGAAGCTCTTGGGAGGCAGCAAAGAAAGCCGACCCAGCAAACAGATGATCGTTGAGCAAGTCATCGCGAGCGCGGTCCTCCTGAAACCTCCTTTCAGCTGGAGGCACAGAATGAGCCCAGAAGTCCTCACACACACCCATGGATTGAAATGAGCTGTCCTCAGTAATATTCCATCTCGGGCGGTAAATGTGATCGGCTTCCTGCAAACACAAAGTAATGATCTAAGTCATCAAAACACTAATATGGAAGTCCGCGCAGCGGAGCAAAACGAACCTATACCTGCGGGGATGAAGCAGAAAAGTCAGCGCCAGCCCCACGAGAAGACTGCGCCGCGAAATCTCGTGGCGCTGCAGGGCTGGCGCGGCCGCCGTCGGAGTCTTCAACTTGAACCTCCTCATCCTCCTCTGAAACAGGCCTTTTCTCCTGCGACCTAGAACCAAAATCAGTCTCGCGAGGAGGGCTGTGCGCAGGAGGAGGTGAGGGAGGTCTCGACGCCGCCAGGTCGGCGCGTAAAACGGCCTCCTGTTCCTTAGTAATCCCGATGAGGGGAGATTCAGTGCTTGCAGGAGCAGGAGCAGAACCAACGGCGCTGGCACCGGCGCCAGGAGTGCCGCCAGCAGCTTGTACGCCAGCTATGACTCCTATGAAAAAATCAACAAAAAGAAATGGTTCATGACTTGATCTAGAAGAAAAAAGTCAGAAAATTAAAGTGCAATACATACCTTGGCGCAACGCCGTTCGCGAGTTAAACATCGCCATGAAGTCCATTCTCCCCTTTGAGGGTAAAACAGGGGACTTTGAAGCGACCTCCGGCGAAGCCTCGGCACCTTGTTGCGCTTGAGGTTGATCCACCAAGGTCACCGGCTCTACAAACATTTGAGTGAGCAAAGATTCATTAGTAATTCTATCAGAATCGCGCTCATAGAACCATAAAGGATAAGCAAAGTATACCTGTCGAAGAGGAAACGGCAGGCGCAACGCCGCTTCCCTTTTCCGCCGCGCGAAGGGAGGAGGTAGTGGCACCATACCTCGTGTGGACAGGAGGTCTGCCCACTTTTTGAGGCAGGGAAGACAAGGAAAACTTGGTGGTAAACCCCTGGGTTTTCTCAAGTCCCTTCGCCTGAGTAGGAGGATCCTGAACAACAGGGGCATCATCTTTCTTCTGTTTCTTACTGGCCCCTGCGCCAGTTTTCCCTTTAGCCTTACGCTTTAGTTGGGGCACCTCAGCCTCCTCCTCCTCCTCCTCATCCGCGAACTCCAGCTCGTAGTTCTCAAGCGCGTCTACAATACACGCAACAGAAAGGTTAGCCAAATCTGGTATTATAAAGGCATAAGCATAAGTACAAAGGCTTACCAGGCGCATCGCTGTCAAAGAGAAAACCCAGATCAACAGGGATGAACATGTCATCGAAGCGATCGGGGAAGCCAGCCTCCCCAGCGCCCAGCGCGACGGAGCCACCCTCCATATGCTCATCATAGGCGGCGTGGACATACTCCTTGCTGACTGCACAAAACAAGTCAAATGATATCAGCAAAACGAATTATATTCGCGCAGAAGTAATGCAATGAGATTAACTTACACAAGCCGTCAACTTGGATAACGGGCTCAGTCGCGCTGTCGGCCCACCTCCTGCTCATACCAACCCCCACCAGCGCCTCCTCGCAAATGTTCTTGGCGGGGTATGGTTCGGCAGTCAACTTTTTTACCCAGGCGCCAGTTGGGTTCTTGAAGACACCCACATCCGCAGGCGCAGAAGAGATCGCGCGCATGGTCATGCGGATGGGGATCACACCAGCCCTGATATAGAAAAATCTCTCAGACCAGTCATGAAGGCTCTTGAATGAAACAGTGCAGCACTTGACTTTCTGACTGCGAGGAATAAATGAGAACCAAGAATCTTGGATCTTGGGCTTATAAAAAAACTGAAAGCGCCGAGGGGTGGGCTCCTCGCGCTGAGATTTGCACATGAACTCAAAGTGAGTCATGCGCACGAGTCCAAACGGATGGACTTGGGATATATGAATCCCATAAAACTTAAGCAGCGCACCCACAAACCTTGTCATCGGGAGACGAAGGTTGCAGTGGGTGAAAAAATGGTAATAAAGGGATATATAGCCGGTGGGCGGGTCCGCCGCCGTTTGCCCGGCCGCCGGCAGCATGCAGCCATACTCAGGGAGAAAACCCCGAGAGGCGATAAGGCTGTCAAAATCGGCCTGCCTCAGTTTGCAGGGGATCTCATCCCACTTCTTCACTGCCTTGGTCTTCCCTACATCCTCCGATGAGGCCTCAGCAGCCCTCTTCCCCTTGCCGGTCTTCTTCAACGTAGACATCACTAACGATTTCACACGGCGATGGATGGGGGAGATTGTGTTGTCTGAGCTATCAGACATACAACTATAAAATCAGACAAAGGATGCTTCTGAAGAACACAGATCTCGAAGCAGAAGACAGGTAATCGGAATAGAATGAAAGAAAGGAAAGCATTGAATAAACAACAAGGAAGATGAAGGATAAAAACTCTAAGGGCTTGCTTTTATAGGCCCAGGAGAGAGAAAATTTGGTACTGATCGGACTTCACGCGCCTCCACTCGCAAGTGTAAGCCAACGCGAGCGCGACACGTATCCCTGACACTGTGTGAGGGGACACGAAAGGAAACGATACATGTGCTGCCAGAGTTCACGCGCCACCACTCGCAGGTACGGACCAACGCGAGCGCGACACGTGTTCCTGACACTATGTGAGGGGACATGAAAGGCAACTGTAGCACCTAAAGCACACGAAAAGTCTGACACGTCAGGGACGATTCGTTTTCAACTAAAAGGATAGAATTTTGCGCACCGATAAGTAATAAGAAGAAAAGACAAACCCTATTAAAAGAGCAAACTATTAAGTCTAATATCTATCTTACCTCGCTCGCACGAGACAAGACACACATTAGACTGGGGGGGCTTGAAGAGGTATGTACCCGCCTCAACACCGAGCGAGGCGGGTCAACCCACAAGATATAGACAAGAGGCTTGAAATCAAGACATTATGAAGGCACAAAGCCAAAACCTATGCGCATGGCGCATATAACATATGCTCACGCATATCACATATGCTCATGCATCACATGCTCAGGCATCACATATGCTCATGCATCACATATGCTCAGGCATCACATATGCTCACGCATCACATATGCTCACGCGTATCACATGCTCACGCACCATATATGCTCACGCATATCACATCTGCGCATGGCGCATATCACATGCTTGTGCATATCACATCTGCGCATGAAACATTTGCGCGTGAGAATAAAGAGAAGACCTCGCGCATCCTCAGGATAGGCGCGTATCACACATGCACATAATCAACCTCGTCCTTATCCAAATCAGGATTAGGGCAACCTTGATTGTGCACGTCAGACAACCTTCCAGAAGGTATTTTTTAAGGAATAAGAATATGCTGATGTTGACAGCTGCCAATGAAAGGTGGACAACTCAGCAAAACCCATGTGCAATTAATCAATAAAAAAGCACCAGGTGTCCCAAGGACACGTGGCGCGAAGCAATAGGAGGAGGCCAACAAGGCCCTAATTGGGTCTGAGCCCAATCATTGGAAACCCTAGCACTATAAATACCACATCAACTCCACAAGGAGAGACAGGCCCTATCACACAGTATTCAGCTATATTAAGCAATACACTCCAATTTCCTTACTCTCAGATTATTATCTTCTCCTACAAACTCTTATTCTCACACCGGAGGGTTACCCCAATGAGGACCCCTCTGTCCCTTTATGAGGGGTAAGTTTACGGTGCTGTTCATTTTGTAGGTGGAAGAATCCAGATCCCAGAGAATCATCGGTGAAGTAGCATAATCACACCCGAGGAAAGTAGATCGTCTGCCAGTGAGTAGATCCACGTTTCTTCAGAAGCATTATTAATATTCATACCCCTTTTCAACTTCTCTACATCATCTTCAAGTTTAACGAATTGTTGATCCGTTGTCTTCTTCTCTGTGTCCATGTAATGCTTAATCGTCTTTGGTAAGAAAAAATATTGGCGTGGCATAACAAATTTACCCATTCCACGTACATGCCCACGTTGTTCCTTAGTACCAAGGGCCTGCGTAAGCACATCATGTTGGCCATATGTATCATCTACATCACTTCCAGACTCTTTTAGCTTATCCTATAATTGAGATAAAAAAATATTATTGCACACGTAAAAAAATGTTGTGCTAGTCTGCGCGCGCTGGCAGCCTGCACGCGCTGGTCTGCGTGCGCTGGCAGACCGCGCTTTGGTCTGCGCGCGCTAGCAGCCCGCGCGTGCTGGTCCGCCCGCGCGCTGTGGTCAGCCCGCGCATGCTGGTCTGCCAGCGTGCTGTGGGAAGCCCGCACGCGCTGGTCTGCGCGCGCTGGCAGCCTGAGCGTGCTGGTCTGCGCGCTGGCAGCCCGCGCGCTGTTAACAAACTGACCAGGGCGCGTGTTTGTTTATAACCATCTGCAAACACACAATTATAGTTATTGAGACAAAATAGAGAAACTTACAATTTTATTAACAGTTTCTTGGACATTAGAGTCGAAACCTCCAGTTTTTCGTTCTATTGCTTTTTTCCACAACAACGACCTATCAATCTCCTCTTCCTCCTTTCCGGTCTCTTTCTTCTAAACAATAGAAGTGGATTAACATACACAAATACAAGTAAAATATTATATTATTTTAATACATACAATCTCTTCAGTGAGTCCGGCATATCCCTTCCTGCTTAAACGATGGTTGTATATATTTTTTGCACGTACTTCTTTGGCTTTTTTACTTTTCTCTAACATTAGAAAGTTTAAGGAGTGTTATGCATGTTTTTATAATTAATGATCTATGAACAAATACACACACGAAAAGTTTCACAAACCTGCCACTTTTTTGAAAGTTGTCGTGCTACAAAAACTTTCCAGTCATCTTTTTTCACAGACAGATACGTAGGCGGAGGATTGAGTAAACTAGGTCCTTTGGCCAACCAACGAACATTGTCACAAATATCTTCCCCATTAGCCAAACGTTTTTCAACCTATGGGAAAAAGAATTAATGTAATTCGAACAAAATTATTAAAAAAAATTAACGTATTGCTAACAAACTTATTTAAAAATACACCTCGTTCTTAAGCCAACTAAGAAAAGTCCGAGTGTGTTGTTTCTGCAACCACGTACTATTTCAGCGGGGGTTGACATCCTTCAATTCCAACATATGTTGCCTAAAATATAAAAGTTAAAAGAATTTTGATAGTTTATATAGAGTAGCAGCAAGTAATATATAATATACAATATTATGTATTTCTTACTCTATATACGGCTCCACAACAGCAGTGTTTCGTAATACATAGAGATGAGCTTGATCAAGTAACTTAGCATCCACAACTTCTAATGTAGCCTTCGATAAAGGCTTGCCAGTTCGGATTCTTTCTTCAACACGTTCATAGGGATTGCCAATTGATTTCATGTTTTTTAAGTAGTTCGAGCAAAATTCTAATGTTTCCTCTACCAAGTAACATTCTGCAATGCAACCCTCGGGTCGATAATGATTTCGCACATACCCTTTCAGTGTTTTCATGTATCTCTCAAATGGACACATCCACCTAAAATGAACCGGGCCACATAACCTCACCTCTCTAACTAAATGCACCATCAAGTGAATCATGACATCGAAAAATGAAGGAGGAAAATACTTCTCTAATAAACACAAGGTTAATATGATGTCACTTTGCAATTTTCCTAGCTTACTAACATCAACAACTTTACAACACAACTTGTTGAAAAATTGACATAGACTAATGATTGTTTTCCTCACTTTCTCGGGTAGCACCCCTTTGATTGCAAAGGGAAGAAGTTGTTGCATCAGTACATGACAATCATTAGACTTCAAACCATTCATCTTTGAAATATCATCTGACACAAGATTCTTGAAATTAGAGCAATACCCACTAGGCACTTTTATGTTAGACAAAGTATCATAAAATATTTTTTTCTCCATGGCATTTAGAGTGTAGCATGCCGGTGGAAGAAAAAGTCGATTTCCTTTCAGTTGAGCTTGTAATTCAGGCTTAATGCCTAACTCCTCAAGATCTTGTCGTGCAAATAACCCATCCTTTGTCTTATGAGGTAGGTTCAATAACGTCCCATAAACACTCTCACACACATTTTTTTCTATGTGCATAACATCTAACTGATGTCGAACAAGCAGCTTCTTCCAACATTCAAGTTAAAAAAAAATTGATTTTTTATGCCACAACTTAGTTCTCTCGTCGATAATTTTTTTTCCTTCTTTGACGTCTTCTCCTTTGGCATTTTCTTCTTTAACTTTTTCTTCGTTATTTTCTTCTTTAACGTTTCCTTCTTAGACAACTCCTTCTTTGACTTTTTCTTCTTACCCTATGAATTCTTAAACCCCGTCAGATACTCGTAAACTTCTTCACCTGATAATGGGTTTTTTATAACATCCATCTCTTGTTGATTGTTGAAGTCTTTTTTTCTTTTTCGAAAGGGATGCTCAAGTGGGAGAAATCTTCTATGGCTAAGAAAGCATACTTTTATGGTCTTTGGCAACCATTGTGAATGAGTATTCTCTGAACATATTGGACAAGCATGATAACCTTTGGTTACACAAACCGAAAGATTACCATATGCGGGAAAGTCATTTATAGTCCAAAGTAATACTGCTCTTAGATTGAAATACTCTTTTTTATAAGCATCAAATGTCTTAATGCCTGTTTCCCACAAGAGTTTTAAATCTTCTATCAATGGTGCCAAGTAGACATCAATATTGTTACCAGGTTGGAAGGGCCCTGATATCAATAGAGTCAACATCATGAATTTTCTTGACATACACAAATAAGAGGGTAGATTATACGTTATTAGGATAACGGGCCAACAACTATGCTTGGAACTTAATGACTTGTGAGGATTAATACCATCAGCAGACAAGGCTAATCTAATATTCCGATCTTCTTTTCCGAATTCTTTCCACGTGTTGTCAACAAGCTTCCAAGCTGGAGAATCACGAGGATGAGTTAGCTTACCATTATTGACCCGTCCTCGTGCATGCCAAGTTAAGTCATGTGCAATTTCTGGTGATGAAAACATTCTTCCAAATCTAGGGATGGGAGGAAAATACCACAAAACTTTATTAGGAATGTTTTTGGTATCATTCTTCCAATGGGATGCACCACAATTTGGACACTGAGAAGCATCCTTATGCTCTTTCCAGAATAGAACACAATCGTTTTCACATGCATGTATCTTTTCATATTGTAGACCTACTCCTTTTAGCAACTTCTTGGCTTCATATAACGAGCAAGGAATCACATTATCTAATGGAAACACATCTTTTAATGCACCCAACAATGCATCAAAACTAGCATTAGATCAACCATATTGACCTTTCAAATGTTGGAATTTCAGTAATCCACTAAGTGCATTATACTTCGACCCTACATATAGTGGCTTATCACATTCTTCAAGAAGTGACTTCAATGAATCAGGTTCTTCTTCAGCATACGCGAAGGCATCATGTAGCATTTCCTTTGTATAATTATAATCACTTGTATAATTATAATCAAAGTCGGGAGGCCTGGATTTATTAGGAAGTTTTTCTCCTTGAAACGACCAAACCTTATAATTTTCGATGAAACCATGGGCAAACAAATGATAACGGACATTATCGATAGAGTGGTGACACAAATTGATACATTTTACATAAGGACATGGTATAACATTTGATTTTGGAATATTGCTTTGCGCAAACTCTAAAAAGGCCTCCACACCAACCTCATATGCATATGATAATCTATCAGACGAAATCCATGACTTATCGATGACCATTTGTTTCTAGTTTGACACAACGACTAAAAACAAAAAACAAAATCAAGCCTTAAACGTAAATGAAACTTATATAGATAATACAACACCATGTATCAAATTAAAACTTATTGTTATTATAAAACTTTTAGAAAATTAAAACATAAGGGTTTATCATTAAATTTAAACTTTTAGAAATAACAACTAAATTGTTCAACCCTCTAAATCATCAATCTCAGAATTTCTTTTACAGCTCATTTTATATGTGGCAGAATTTATCTCTACAGTTCTCTAATTTGATGTGCTAACAATGATTTCTAATTTAAAACCAACCGTGTAAACTAAATTCACTTCCAAACTTTTAACATTTATCCATTGGTTTTTATATATTTTCACAGAAACCATCTTATTAATTCAAAGAAGTTAATAAACAACTAACAATTTAGAAAAAGAAAAAAAGTAACTCGTTCAAACTATCAAAACAAACCGTTTTGGCTTTGTCCAGCCGACCCAAAATCATAGTCAGTGGTTCACAATAACAGCCCTAAACTATCATCATAAAAATTTAGTAGTCAAACCATTTACAATAACAACCCTACACCATAATCTAGTCAAACCAGTTTGAAAAAATTAAAAAACTCACAGTTGATTAAACCCTAGAAGATTATGAAACCCTAGAAGATTATAAAACCAGAAATTAAAAGTAGAACAACGTAAAATTGAAGGAACATACCTCACAATAGTTGAACTATTGCAAATAATCCTTCAAAGAAAATGAAATTGTTTAGCCGCTGGTTCGGTCCAGATGAAGAAAACGCAGATCTGAAGTAAATTAGACAGATGAGTGGGCAGATGGTGTTGTAAAATTGAATGATGCTACATTATGGTGGTTTAATTGTGTAGAGAAGCAGATGATGGTTTGTGATGAAGAAGCAGGTCGATGGCAAGGCTCTTTTGAGTGGGCTGTATATTATTTTTGGAGTTTTGTGTTTGGAAAATAATTTTAAGTGTGAAGGGGCGGGTATATTGATTTTTTTATTTGGTTTCAACATGACTTGCAAATATGACAAACAAGTTAAGTTTTTAAGTTTACGACATTAATTTAATGACACTCAAAAAAGTGTGTCATAAATAATTTAAATTTTGAAAAATATGACATTTTTTTAATGATAGACACATTTGCGAGTCGTAAATCACTGCATGTCATAGTGGGCATGTCATTAAAAGCCTTTTTTATACTAGTGCCACGGCCGTGTTGAGATGTCAACACGACAATGTTCTCTCTCCTGCTGTTCCATTTGACAACGAGTAATTAATACAATAAGACAAACTGATCAACACGGTCGTGCCTAACTAAACACGTGCTGCGTTGAGTCCCCAACTCAACCTTAAAATTAAATGTTGATCAATTCCTCATGGTTATAATGGAAAACATGAATAATATGATAAATCTATAATTATATGTGTACCTGTCATAACATGGAGAGTAGCAACTGCATCGGAGAAGGATGTAGACGACATAGTTGTCAGCTTGATTGAGTTCCCCTTTAGGATGTATAGTTAAGGATGGATTTAGGGTTCTTGAGAGGAACCTGGTTTAGGAGAGAGGGGGCACACAAAATTGTATGTGTGTGTGATTAGGTTATGATGTTAATATATATCTCTCTTTATATACACCCAAGGAGAAACCCTTTATTAGTTAATTAAAGGTAATATGGCCCATCAACAATAACCAAACTAATACATAATAAGGTATAATTAATATTTTGATCTAATATTATATAAATGATAATGATAGCCATATATATATATATAATATTTATTTTTACATTCTTCCACTTGGCCTCATAATCATTTATTATGAGTATTAGATTAGTTTGATCAGAAGTCAACACTCATTTTAGCTTTAAACTCAAACTGGAGCAGAGAAATACAATAATTGAATTGAACATCAGCTCAAGACCCCCATTAATCATACTGCAATCCCTATTTAAAACCTAAGTAGTTATGATCAAAATTTTCAAGTAAGCCCTTCAAACGTTTAATTTGTATAATATGTCATTATTGTCACACATTCAAATTACACTAACGGAGTTTTACCGTCAGAGGGCGTGAACTAACAGGATCGGAATCACTAGTTATATCAAACACCACAATTAAAGTTTTAAAAATAACTAAGACATCAAGTTTTAAGTAAAGTTGCGGAAGCGTAAACTGTAAAGTAAATAGTTGCGCCACACAGGACGACTTAAAGCCACAGTTATGATGACAAAATTAAAAGGCGCTCGCCCGCCTTGGCTACCTGAGATAAACATACTAAAAGTGTCAACACAGGGTTGGTGAGTTCACAGGTTTAAGTAAATTAAGCGTTATGTTTTAGCGTTACCAGATAGTGTTATGTCAATATATATCAATAGGTAGCTAACCTATCAAGCATGTATTACTAAGTGTTCGACACCGAAGCTGACTGTTTATATGATTTCCTTGCCACCATGTCAACCACGACCATGGTAATGTGTTAGCCAAAATTACACCCACTCGACCTACAGTCGAGTTTAGAGTTGGGTGGGGTTTGTCAAACCCAGTAGTACAACTCAAAGGTGACCCGCTATTATCCAATATTAACCGGTTCGATTGTTTAGAAGGACTTAGTTGGTTTGTTGCCACTTAGCCTTACAAGTGATATATAAAGAGTAAACAAAATCTAAAGCGTTGGAGTATGTTATCGCCCCCTAATAAAAGCGTTAAAGAGTAAAAGGGGCAGTGAAATTCACTATTTGCGAAGTTATCAAAAAAAATCCGAGAAAAGCGTGCGTCAAAGAAATCCTCACAAGTGCTCTAAAAACAAAAATAAGATTTCTAAATGTTTGAACTACGAGTGAGTCTTTAGACTCGACACATAAAAGTTATGCATGAGATGTGTTCGTGTTACGTTTGTGAAACAAGTGCGACTCAACAAACACGTTGGTGATAAGTTACAGGTGTGAACAAGTATAGTGTTAAGTGTTACTACGGTATATCATCAGTAAAATATCTACCACAAGGGCAAATATGTCAAACACATTGCAAACAACGGTCAAATAGTCACTTTTCATGTTTAATTAAAGAATTCAGCAGTTAAGTTACCGAGACAGATTTTAACACATCAAGATTACTCTATTTACTATTCATAACATGTAGATAAAATCACCAAAATTTATCACAGAAGCACACGTGAGTTAGGTTTCTAAAAATATTTCACTAATCATAACAGTCCTTCCTAAAATGAACCTCCTGACCACACTCAAAGCACCCCTTTTGTGGTTGCCGGCTGTTTAGGGTCGCCCTTACCCGTGAGTTCCCCTCTACAGTCCTTGGCCTGATGACCCAATTTACTGCATCGTAGACACTTTATACGGTCACATGGGCCAGCATGGTGATAGTTACACTTGTTGCACGTGGGATACTTTCCAGCATAGTTACTCGAACCCTGTCCGTCACCGTTGCTGTTGTTGGAACTCTGATTATTGAAGTTCCGTGTGGGTTCGGGTTTACGATGGTGTTGTTGCTGTGGAGGGTTCGATGATGAGGACCTCGTGTTGTCAAACTTCCTCTTTCCATTCCCTGAGTTGTTGTTGTGATCGTTGTTCGAGTTATCAAGGGTTTTAGAGGTGGAACCTCTAGGTAGTAACACACCTTGGGCCACTGCTTGATCCGTCAGCTTGTGGGCTATTCGGATCGCTTCTTGAATAGTGGTCGGTTTGGAAGACGTCACCATACCCTGAGTCTGTGGCACTAAACCATCGATGAACATCTACATTCTTTTTCTCAACGGATCTACCATCCGTGGGCACATCACCGCCAGTTCATGAGAACGGGTGGTGTAGGCTTCGATTTTGGAGCCCACCATCTTCAAGGCCCAAAATTCTGACTCCAGTTTCGAGATCTACTCTCTAGGACAATACTCTTCCTTCATAATATTCTTGAATTCTTTTCAGTTCATGGCGTTTGCCAATTCCAATCCGAGTATCTGCGCATTGGAGTTCCACCAGGTAAGGGCTGAATCTTGCAGTGTTCCAGCAGCAAACTTGACCCTGCTGGCTGGTGGACAGTTGCACATCTCAAAGGCTGACTCCGCCTTCTCTGCCTAGCGTAGGAACCCTATGGCTTCCTCAGTGCCCTTAAATGAATTGGGTTTACAGTTCAGGTAATTCTTGAAAGTACAGACTCCGGCTTGGCCTCCTGCTTAATTCTAAACATGAGCAGCCGCCTCATGGTCATTCAGTATAGCTTGGAGTTCTGCTGCAGTCATGTTGATGTTACCGTGACCACGTCCAACGTTTCTTACAGACATCTCCTAACTTCTTCCTGCAAGTCTATCATCTCTGATTGCATCTTGATCACTAGATTCATTAGCTGAACATGAGCATCCTAAAATTCCTTCATGGCTTCAGTCAGGTAGGAAATCCTCTTCCTAGCCTCTGCTCCATCCCCTATCAATCCAGTAACATTCGCTCTCGTTGAGTGCATAATGTCAACTTCACGATCCAAACATGAGGCGAGAGCTGCGAAAGCGCGCTCCATCGGGAGTGTTTGGGGGTGGTAGTGTGTTGTAAGACATAGGATAGCCCGGGAGAGGTAGTGGGGGAACTTTTTCAAGGTAAACAATCCGTTCGATCAAACTAGGCTACCAATTCCAGTTACCATTGCACTCGTAAATGTCTCCAGATGGGCGGTGCCTCTTCGGTGCGGGGGCTGCTAGTGTTGGGACTGCTCGAGGTGGTGATGGGTTGGGTAGCTGCGGTTCCTTTCCTGGGGCGTGGGATACCGGGTCGGATGATGATGATGGCGTCGACATGCCTACAGGATAAGTCGTGTATGGCTTACACGCGTATGAGTGAATGAGGGAAAGAAATAAAGAAAGCGAATAGTCAAACATATGTCATATATTTATATATGCAGTGCGTAAGATCATAACTAATAGGTCGTTGCGGTTATAGTCTAGTATGAATGCAATTCTTGTTCGCCATAAACAATGGATCTGATACCAATCTGTCACACCCTCAAATTCCACTAACGGAGTTTTACCGTCAGAGGGCGTGAACTAACAGGATCAGAATCACTAGTTATATCAAACACCACAATTAAAGTTTTAAAAATAACTAAGACATCAAGTCTTAAGTAAAGTTGAGGAAGTATAAACTGTAAAGTAAGTAGGTGCGCCACACAGGACGACTTAAAGCCACAATTATCATGACAAAATTAAAAAGGGTTTTAAAACATAAGAGTTCAGTGAACGCATGTCCTATGCCGCTCGCCCGCCTCGGCTACCTGAGATAAACATACTAAAAGTGTCAACACAGGGTTGGTGAATTCATAGGTTTAAGTAAATTAAGTGTTGCGTTTTAGCGATACTAGATAGTGTTATGTCAATATATATCAATAGGTAGCTAACCTATCAAGAATGTATTACTAAGTGTTCGACACCGAAGCTGACTGTATATACGATTGCCTTCCCACCATGTCAACCACGACCATGGTAATGTGTTAGCCAAAATTACACCCACTCGACCTACAGTCGAGTTTAGAGTTGGGTGTGGTTTGTCAAACCCAGTAGTACTACTCAAAGGTGACTCGCTATTATCCAATATTAACTGGTTCGATTGTTCAGAAGGACTTAGTTGGTTTGTTGCCACTTAGCCTTACAAGTGATATATAAAGAGTAAACAAAATCTAAGGCGTTGGAGTATGTTATCCCCTCTAATAAAAGCGCTAAAGAGTAAAAGGGGCCGTGAAACTTGTAACATCGTGAAATTTCGAGTTCAAAATGTCAACTTTCCAAAGGTTTGGGACCAAAAACGTCAAAATTCCAAACCTTAGGGCTTAAAATAAAAATTCTGATTTTCTGTCCCATCGCGATACGCGGCGGGACAAAGGACAAGCCCATCGCGTATCGCGAAGGGCTTAGTCAAACCTTCTAGAAGAGGGTCAACGGTGATACGCGATCGCCGTGGAAGCTACGTCATCGCGTATCACGATGACGTGGCCAGGCACCTTTGGCACAAGTTCTGCCACATGTCCACACGTGGCACACCGTCTGTCACGTGTCCCAACATGTGGCCACACGTGGCACATCGTCTACTACGTGTCTACACGTGGCATACCTATATGGTGACTGGCTTGGCCTACGTCGTGATACGCGACGGGTGACTAGGAAGCCATCGCGTATCGCGATGGGTCCCCAGATTTTGTCTATAAATAGCAGGTCCGAGATCTTCATTTTCCACACCCAAATTCAGTATTCTACTCTCTCTCTCTAACATCTCACTAGAAGTTCATAACCATTTCCTTGATCCACCTCGAAAAGCGTGTCCCGATTCCTCAATTTTCGTGTTCGTTTCCTCGAAGTTCATGCCACCTTCCACCAACGTACCCACCAAGAAGAAGTTTGTTATCTTCCGACTCCATGGTGATTAGTATTGAAAGGCGTGCTGACGAGTGGTGAAGTTTTGGTGTTCATCGTTTGGCGTGATAAAAGAAAGGTGACGAAAAGAAAGATTGATCGAGGAGAAGAAGAAGGTGAAGCAGCGTTGGAGAGCTGCTAAAGTAATTAGGGTTTCCTTAAGCCAACAAAGGTAGGCGTAACGCCAATGAAAATAATAATAAAATATTACAAAAGGCTTAAACCTTAAAGTCGAGGTTATACTCGATACCTCGATAAAAGAAAAGAAAACATAACAAAGAAACAATAAAAGATAGAATTATGAATATTGATAAATATATATATATGTGTGTGTGTGTGTGTGTGTGTGTGTGTAAGTATATATATTATTTGTTATGAAAATATTGTTTAAGTAACAATAACTATTCTTAAATAATAAAGAAAATAAAAGAATATATTTCTTAGAGAAGAAGAAACGTAGGGTTATTATAAATAAACTAAAGGTTTATAAACTACTTTATAAACTACTTTAACTAAAAGAGATTTTGAACTAAAGGTTCATCGAGGTAAATATTATAAAATAAGAATAAAGGTCTTAAGCCAGATTGTATATCCGACTAACAAATGGTTATACTCGTACTATAGGTGAGAGATAGCAAGAGAATGACCCTCGGACGGTGTTTGAAGCCGATCCCAAATTGAAAAGGTGAATACGCCCCCAAACTTTACAAATTGCTTTTCAAACGAATCAAACGTGTTATATGAAAATCATTTACAAGGGACTATGTGTTCCTAAAACCGTTATAAATAAGAGTATAAGCCTAGCCCTCAAGCTGTAGTATACATTTGTCTGTATCCTTACATATGTGATAGTACGCAGTGGACACACCGCACCACACCTGGTCGTAGGATGCTTTCCCGCGGGAAGCACGACCATGTGTATATATATGGGTACTTAACTTAGTCGAACGCTGCGGTGTTTGCTGAGGTATTTAGTGTAGAGACTCGAATTTATAATCATGTTGTTTTAGCTTTGTTATTACTAAGCCACGATGGGCCGGGGCAGGCGTCGTCTCGAGGGTAATAAAGTAAAAGAAAATATTTTTAGCGTCAGCATATTCACCAGCATTCGTTGCTGACGTATTTTATTTACATTTTGCAGGTGAAAACAGTTAGTTCTTGATGAACGAAGAAGCTCAAGATATCCGATGGCTCAGATCTTTTTGTTTAAACTTATAAATATTAAAATGGTGGTTTTTAAATAACAAGTAATGCTTTGTTTATAACTCAAACAGGTATTTTATAATCCCGTCTTTTGTAAAAGTAAATATTATATATTTAATCCACAAGTTTAAAAAGACTTCCGCTTAAACACGTAACTCTGATTTATTTACAATTGTGGTACCAAGTGTTGGTCATACTCCTAGGCCTTAGAAGGGGGTGTGACAAAACTCACTGTTTGCGAAGTTATCAAAAAATATTTGATAAAAACGTGCGTCAAAGAAATCCTCACTAGTGCTATAAAAACAAAAATGAGATTTCTAAGTGTTTGAACTACGAGTGAGTCTCTAGACTCGACACATAAAATTTATGCATGAGATGTGTTCGTGTTACGTTTGTGAAACAAGTGCGACTCGACAAACACGTTGGTGATAAATTACAGGTGTGAACAAGTATAGTGTTAAGTGTTACTATGGTACATCATTAGTAAAATATCTACCACAAGGGCAAATATGTCAAAATCATTGCTAACAACGGTCAAATAGTCACTTTTCATGTTTAATTAAAGAATTCAGCAGTTAAGTTACCGAGACAGATTTTAACACGTCAAGATTACTCTATTTCACTAATCATAACATGTAGATAAAATCATCTAAATTCATCACAGAAGCACCCGTGAGTTAGGTTTCTAAAAATATTTTTATTACATACGGTTTTATCACAAGAATCAAAACGACACGGTAGGTACACAATAGTCATTATCATGCGCAACAAAAAACTTTTGACTAGTTCGGATACATGGTTAATCCAATTAATTCAAGGCCAATTGGGTTAGATTCCACACTCAATTTATTAACTTCCAGAAGTGGAATAAACTCAGTTGGTCTTGTCGTTTGTGAGATCTACTATTATCAAAACAGCCTATAAGAAAGTGTCCCGAATCAGAATTGCACAACAAATTTGTGAATTAATAAATACTAACTTCCATATGTCCAAAAATTACAAACTCAGACTCTTTAGAAACTAGACTCGACCTATTACATCATAGAATCAATAATTACTTCGCAACACATCATTAACATCAAGTTACAGTCGTTTTAACATGAAATTATGATTCTGTCCAGCATCAGTTTTCACCAAAAACTCACAAACTACTAATCTATGAACCAAAAATCATTCATATAACCCTAACTCATCAATAATTAACATATTTAGCATTTAGGGTTTATGATAATCATGTTTAATCATGCAAACACATCAATGGAATGGATTAAGGGAGTGCTTAGTTACTTAGTTAATACTTTAACCCTTCAATCAAGCTTGTAGATGTAGTGTATGTGTGTGTGTGTGGTTTGTTCGGCCGATCCAAGGAGGGGGGGGGGGGTGGCTGCCGTCGCTAGGGAGAGAGGGGGAGGGGATTTGGGTTTATGATAAATAATTTGTTTATATATTATTTCTTATTATACATGTTACACTTTGCACCCTCCACTCCTAATTAGTTTAATTCTAGCACAACTAGATTATTTTCTCCATGAAATAATGTTACACAATGCAAGCACCCAGTCATATATAAACATAACACCTATTTATACCAAGCACTTGTTTATATTATTTATTGTTTTTTCACCAACGGTTTGAGACGACTCGTGTGTGTTTCGGTGAAACTCCGAAATTCTAGTTGTGTAATGATTGTCATATTTATTTAAACTCCAATTAAATGCAATGAGGAATGCATTAACCGGAATGACATCGTTTTTGTGATCTTGAGTTCGAATTAACGGAGTTCGGGTTAACGAAGTTAAACTAAAATTGACAAGTGTCACAGTTACGCATGCAGAAAATATTAAGAGGTATAAAAAATCAAACCTGAAGAGGAAAATTAATAGTTAATCATTCGTAGTACGATATGCAATTGTACATGGTCTTCAATAAACCCCTCATGATTTTTAGCGCTGTCATAATACTTACTGGTAATAGACCTTTAGTTATAGGATCCTTAAGCATATCATGAATGTATTCAATATGAAAATTTAGATTCCTTAATTCGTTCATAAACGAATAATTAATTTCATATCAAAATTTAATTCAGCACCTCTCAAATTGTTAATTTTTGAGAAAACATGGTAGCTGACTTTATCACGATAACTATTAAATATATAATTTATATGGAGTTTAATAAAACTTATGAGTTCACTAATAAATATTCAACAACATTTATTGACAATAGCGTTATAATTAATCAACATTTTATGTCGTTATGACTTAGGTTTTTGTTAATAGTTCATTATGGCTCCTCCATGAGATAGATTTATCTACCAACATAAGAATATATCCCGAAAATTACATTTTTTTTATCTTTGAGTATGACAAAGTTTAGAGTAATCTATCGGTTTGAATTCTCACTTATTCTTTTTAAATTATAGTCTTTTGTTTCTTTTAAAGATATTTTAATACTCTTTTAGATGCTTCACATTAATCTAGACATATCTAGTGTGTTGCAATTTTGAGTAATATCTGAACGAGTATAGACTTGAACCTACATAAGGCTTCTACTTAATTAAGCATAAGGTAATAATCTCAATAATCCTATTATCCTCTAAAATAGAGCAATAATGTTTGTTTCATGTGTAAGGACCCATTTAAGGTAAAACTTATAGAACAAAACTAATGCCACTTTGGGTATATCTCAGAATGTTATGATATCTACTATGTAAGAGATATCTCTGAGATCTATCATATTAAAGTATGTAAGAACAATGCTTTGACTTATGTAACATATACTTGTCAGAAGAATGTCATCTATATAAGGGAAAGTTTGTTTTTAGTTGCCCCACTCATCTTGAGGTAGGTACATTAATCCACTAGGTTTTTGATGAAATAATTGTATAAATATTTCATCACATTTTGATGTTTACATTAATCCATTTATGGATTTTATTTACCTAGAGACTAAATGTTCTTTGATATTCAACTTATAACTTTTAGGTTGTTTTATGAACATATAAATATGTAAGCCGGTTGTTAGGGAAAGTTTAATGTTCATTTAATGTAGCTCTTAACTATATACGCTACTAGAACAGTAATGATCCTTAAAGAAATCTTTTGTAATATAGGTAAGAAGATTATTCGACAACTGGTTTCTCATTGAATATAACCTTTAGAAATCAATCGTGCTTCTTAGTGTCTTAACCTTTTTTTTATTGGGATTCAGTTTAGTTATGAAAACTCATAGGTGATTGAACCAAATCTCAAATGTTATTTTGACTTATGGAGTCAATTTTGCTAATAATAACTTTATTCCATTCAAAAGATTGATTGATGTTAAAGGTTTAATTATAAGGGGTATGATCATTAAACTTTCCAACATCCATTTCAACTTTAGTTAGGGAGGTTACATAATCATTAATGTCAGTAGGTTTTAAAACCTAGATGGTCTCCTTAGTTGATTATTGGGTAATTTTAAACGTCTCAGTTTTAGCTCCTAGTTAGGTTGCTATCATTTTCAGGATTTGAAGTGTGTAAGAGTTGGTGCAGTATGATGTACAAGAGGTGTAATTGGAGTTAAATTTGGAGTTAAATTTAATGACTCTCTTCCCCTTGCCTCTTGTACTTTTGCCATGTCATTATAAGGACTTTTACTACTCCCTAACCTTTAGGAAATTAGCATGCTTTAGGGTCAATATTTAAAGACCAATAGATTCTAACAGAGAAACAAGTTAATAATATAAGTTGTTGCAGCTTCTCTTGGTGAGGATTAGTTTAGTAAGAAATCTGAATTTGCCCACGTTTAAGCAACACTGAAATTATTGTAAGTGTAGTAGTAAATTCTAAAGAGATAAGCTTTGATGAAATAGTGCTGTGATGGAGCAGTGTCTTCTACAAGAGGTGTAATTGAGATAATATCAAGTTTTCACTCCCCCACCTCTTGCAAATCTTGTAAGTAATGATTGAGGCATTTAAGGCTCCCACTGATCTTTAATATCTACAGGAAAAATACAAGAGGCGTTTCAATGATGTACATGATGTGGGAATCTGTTATATATATGTCATGGGATATTAAAATAATACATATCAATATTTAGGGATATTGGCTTTTAATACTCTTAACTTTCACTCATTGGTAGATAACACTCTCAATTTTCACTTTGTCTCCCACCACTCCCAACTTTCATCCTATTCGTTTGTATCACTCCCGCGTTAACTGAAGTCTAACACCGTTAGTGGAGACGCTGACGTGACCTTATTATTATTATTTTTTAATTAAGTCCGATGAAGTGTCATGCCTACTCAGATTCAGCTGGAAAAGCTCACATGTCGTCGGATTTAACAAAAACACCCAGTTCGTCTTTTTTTACCAGAGACCACCCTTAAACACCAAATGTACCATCGTATGCCATTGCCATTCTAACGAGACCTGAACTTGGAACTGTTGGGTTTCTATGGATATTTTAAACTTAGTTAACCATTTAACTAGTCACAATTAAGGCGGAAGCGTGATATAAACAAACTAAACATATGTATCCATGTGTATATATATGTATATATATTACAAGTTTATAGGAAATGTGTACATGAACAACCTAATTTATTCATGTTATAAGATTACCAATAATCTATATATTAGAAACCCGAAGCAAGGATCAAATGATACGGGAAAACTAAACTATCAAAGCCATAAACACTTACATTCTTAACCTTTTAAGAGTGTAGTTGATGTTGAAGAAGATGATGATGTTAATGCTAGACTTTCAAAGGGAAAATCCTCAAACAGAATATTCCCTGAGCCTCCAACACACACCGAGCTATGTTAGGGAGCTTGAACACGAATAACCGAGACCCGAGCCTCTTCTTTTGATCTTGGCCGAAAACAAGAACCAAGAAAGGGAAAGAGTTATTGTTCTTTTTTTACTTGAAAGTCTTTTTTGTTACTTGAAAGAATATCTATATATTCACACTCAACCTTTTTCAAATCTTTTCATCCATGATGTTAGTTTTTAGTCAAGTAATGTTTACTCAACTTCCACCAAATACATGACAAAATTTGACCAAGACATTGGGGTGTGGGGCCCACCCTAAAACCGGCCCCAATAATTATTATTTATTTATTATTATTATTTTTTTTATTTTATTTATTTTATACTTTATAAAATATATATAAACACCCCATCTTTTATAAACCATTTTATAAAAGAACACATATTTAAATAATCATTCAAATAATAATTATTTGAATAAATAAATTAACCAATTAATTTATTTAACACTTTCAAGTAAGTATTTAGAAACCCGATTTTCTGAATGCGTCGTGTTCTGTATTTGTCTTATAGATCTTATCTTAACAAATACATAATTGGTGTGTGTCTAATTCGTTATTGGGTATGACCCGACTTGGATCAAACACAGCTAGCCACATTAACCTAATTATGTGTCTCGGGCATACGGTATTCCAACAATCTCCCACTTGCACGTGACTCATAAGAAGTTAATGCTAATGGTGAATACCGCCTAACAACAGGTCACCACCCCTAGTGTGTTTGACTAAGTGCCATTCAATAACATCATCCCCTTCAAGTCCATACTTGATATGATATAGGTAAGTCTTATCATTACATCCCTTTGTTACTAGATGTCCTGTCAAATCGAAGAGACACAGAGTGATCATTCTCTCAATGATTTAACTTAACAGGCCTTAGACATCTAAACTCTCAACACATAAGAGGAACAAATCCCATCTTGACTGCATACATCCTCGTTGACATCTCATATGATATCTGAGCTCTTTATTACACGTCATCATGTTACCGAAATAACAAAGAAGAGAGTCAAGTTATCAGACTTGATGAAAAACCAGATCCAATATGCATCTCAGGTCAAAAGACACAATGATACTCGCCTTTACTCAAGGATTACTTATGATCAGTTGCACTAACTCTATGCAGTGATCCTTGAGAGCGGATCATGTCCAATATTTGTATCCCACAAATATCTATGAACCTCGGTGGCAAACCTATGCCCTATATTCATCACATGAATATCAACCAATCCGGGTTCATAATAGTCTTACCTTCATACTTGTTCCCATAAGCATGATCGACTACGGACGTTTAGAACAACATAAGTCATTCATGGATTAAACATGCAAATATAGAACATAACTCATTGAAAAATTAAAACATAATTAATTATCATGAGATACCCATTACATTTGTTCTTATACAAACACTAAACACAGATTAAATCCACTCACTAGAATACCGAAGTCGTAATGCACAAACATGACCCTCATGCTTTGGCCTATCGAGGAGCTTTGTGAGTGGGTCCGCAATATTTTGATCGGTATGAACTTTATGAATACATATCTTTCCCTTTTCAACTTCATCCCTTATGTAGTTGAATCTGCGCTCAATGTGCCTCGTTTTCTGATGAGCACGAGGCTCCTTGATCTGTGCAATAGCACCCTCATTGTCACAGAATATCTCTAGGGGCTCCTGAATGGTAGAGATAATCCCTAGATCCATGATGAACTTTTTCATCCATGCAGCCTCTTGGGCTGCCATTGAAGCGGCGATGTACTCAGATTCTGTAGTGGATAACGCGACAACATCCTGCTTCGAACTCTTCCAAGAGACAGCGCCTCCATTCAAAATGAAGACATATCCCGACTGTGACCGAGAATCATCTCGGTCAGTTTGGAAACTCGCATCCACGTAACCCTTTACGACGAGTTCCTCCTCACCAGACCCATATATTAAAAACATATCCTTAGTCCTTCTAAGGTATTTTAATATATTCTTGACAGCCATCCAATGACTGTCACCTGGGTTGTGCTGGTATCTACTCGTTATGCTTAAAGCATACGAGACGTCCGGTCTGGTGCACATCATTGCATACATAATAGATCCTATTGCCGAAACATAAGGAACATGCTTCATCCTATCCTGCTCTTCCTTAGAGCTAGGACTTTGGGATGAGCTTAACACGGTTCCTCTAGGAATAGGTACCAAACCTTTCTTAGAGTTTTCCATCCTGAACCTTTTCAGGATTTTATCAATGTACACACTTTGATTAATTTCCTTTGTCTATCCCTATAGACCTTTATTCCCAAGATATATGTCGCTTCTCCAAGATCCTTAATTGAGAAACGACTACTTAACCATGCTTTAACGCTCTCCATACTTGGTATATCATTTCCAAATAAAAGTATATCATCGACATACAAAATAAGGAACATGATTATACTCCCACTAGCCCATTTATACACACACGCCTCATCACCGTTTTGGACGAAACCAAACGCTTTGATTTCTTCATTAAAACGATGATTCCACATCCGTGATGCTTGTTTCAACCCGTAGATTGATTTCCTTAACTTACATACTTTATCAGGATTAGATGGATCGACAAAACCTTCAGGCTGAACCATATGGACATCTTTCTCAAGATATCCATTAAGAAAAGCGGTCTTGACATCCATTTGCCATATCTCATAATCAAAATGAGCTGCAATGGCAAATAATATCCTGATCGACTTAAGCATCGCGACCGGCGAGAAGGTTTCATCATAATCAATCCCTTGAGTTTGCGTGAAACCTTTTGCTACAAGTCGTGCTTTGTAAGTATCTAAATTTCCATGCATATCGGTCTTCTTCTTGAAGACCCACTTACATCCAACCATTTTGGAGTTAAGTGGACGATTAACCAATTCCCAAACTTGGTTATCGTGCATGGATTGCATCTCGGCGCTCATGGCTTCAAGCCACTTGTCACAATCAGGTTGTGACATAGCATCTTTGTAGGAGATCGGTTCATCCGAATCAACCAAGTAGCAATCATCCATGAGAAATCCATATTTCTTGGGAGGTCGACTAATCCTACTAGATCTGCGAGCAACGTGTGTATGATCAACCATTTGATCACCTTCAACATCCTCGTGTTGAAAACTAGTATCGACCAACTGTGTATCATCCAGTGATTCTTGAACCTCTTCAAGTTCCACTCTCTTTTCACTAGGTCCTTCCATAAGGAACTTAGTTTCTAAGAAGTATCCTTTGCGTGAAATAAACACTTTTTGTTCACTAGGATCATAGAATATATATCCTATATCATCCTTTGGGTATCCTATGAAGATACACCTGATGGATCGAGCCTCAAGCTTATTTGGGGTGTCACGTTTAACATAAACTATGCATCCCCATACCCTTAAATATGAAAAGGATGGAACCTTTCCATGCCACACTTCATAGGGTATTCGATCCACCTTTTTGGTCGGGGCCATATTCAAAATACGAGCCGCTGTAAGTAGCGCATATCCCCAAAATGATGGCGGTAGTGAGCTTCGTGCCATCATTGATCGAACCATGTCCAACAGTGTTCTATTCCTCCTCTCGGATACTCCGTTATGTTGAGGAGTTCCAGGAGGAGTGAACTGTGAAATAATTACACAATCTCTAAGATGACATTGAAAAGCATCACTTAGGTATTCGCCTCCTCTATCGGAGCGGAGTACCTTGTTTTACGGTCGAGCTGATTTTGTACTTCATTTTGAAATTCCTTGAAAATTTCAAAGGCTTCATATTTGTGTTTCATTAGATACACATACCCATATCGACTAAAATCGTCGGTAAAGGTAATGAAGTACCTTTCACTATTCCTACTAGTGGGCTTGAGAGGTCCGCATACATCCGTATGTATGATACCTAACAAGTCCTTAGCCCTCTCATTTGTACCTTTAAAAGGTTCTTTGGTCATCTTGCCTTGAATACAAGATTCACACTCATCAAACGAACCTAACTCATTTGTTTTCAAAAGACCATTCTTTTGGAGAGTATTTACACGATTCTTGTTTATGTGTCCAAGACGACAATGCCAAATGTAGGAATCACTCAAATCCTTTTTGAGTCTTTTAGTGGAAGTTTGATATAATGAGCTATTTGAGGTATTGTCATGAACCAATTCATAAATACCGTTGTTTGGTACAGCTTTAAAATAAAAGATACCATTAGATGATACATGCATTTCTGATTTTATAAATTTAAAGTCAAAGTTACATTGTCTAAGAAGGTGCACAGAAATAATGTTCCTAGTCAAACTAGGAGCATACAAAACATTTCTCAAAACAACTTCCAAACCACTTGGAAGCGATAAAGTGAAGTCTCCTCTAGCGACCACGTGCACCCTTGCACCGTTGCCCATGAAAAGACTCACTTCGCCCTTCTTTAAGTCTTCATTCCTTTTGAACCCCTGCAACCAATTGCAAATATGAGTTCCACATCCGGTATCCAATACCCATGTGTTAGAAGAAATAAGATTTAGCTCAATATTAATCATAAAGACATTACCCGAGGCATGCCCCGCATTCCTCTTGTCTCTTAGCTCTTTTAGGTAGACCGGGCAATTGCGTTTCCAATGTCCGGTCTCCCCACAACCAAAACAAGGATCATCCTTATGACCCCTCGGTTCCACAACCTTTTGTTTCTTTGCCATAACCGGTGATTTGCCCTTACCCTTAAGATGCACAGGAGGACCCTTTCTTTTTGCTACCTTAGCCTTAGAATTTGGTTGAGATCGATTCTTGGATTTACCTTCATTGATCGCAAACACGGGTAAAACCCTTTTACCCATGCTCGCCTCGGCTGTTTTAAGCATTGAGTGAAGTTCTCCAATGTTTTTGTCCCACCCATTCATGTTATAATTTAACACGAAAGTGTCGAACCTTTTCGACAGGGAGTTAAGGATCAAATCCGTTGCTAACTCTTTTGAGATGGGACAATTGAGCTTGGCGAGGCGATCAATGTAACTTTTCATCTTAAGTACATAAGTTGAAACTGGTTGATTATCATCCATTCTACATGCATGCAAGGCTCGAACCGTTTCGAACCTTTCAACTCTTGATTGCATAAGGAACATTTCCTTAAGTTGAGTAATCATGTCGTACGCATTATGGTTTTCGAAATCCTTTTGGATTTCGGGAACCATAGTCGCCAACATGAGGCATGACACTTGAATGGAATCTTCCGTGTGTTGGACCCAATTCATATATTCGACCTCACTTCCCTCTTCCGGTTCGTTGGGGATAGGTGTTTCCAAAACATGATATAATTTTTCTTGTTTTAGAACAATCCTTAAATTTCGGAACCAATCCGAAAAGTTATTGTGGTTAAGACGGTCTTTAGCGAGAATAGATCGGAGAGATACATTTTGGACGTTAGGGATTATGTTGTCGTCGACGTGTGCGGCCATCTGCAGAATTTTAATTAAGTTCATTTTAGTGTTTTACCTTTTTAATTATTAATACCCTTTTATATATACCAAATATAATTAATAATTAAAATCTAGAATCCAACGATAAACCCGACTCCGGTTAGGTGACCTTTTTCCCATTGTCGGTTTATCAAGGTAGTTATTCATAACAATTGCAAACCCTTTTGCAACTTCTAGAGTTTATAGGACCGGTTCGAAATCATATTTCGTGTCGGCATGTTTATCCCATCAACACCTATTAGACCCCATGCTTGGGTGACCCTCTTCACATGGTTCTAATTTAAGTCGTCCTACTTGTATCAACTTGTAATATCAACATACAAACGGTTAGGTGACCTTTTTCCCATTTATATGCCAATATTACCTCAACATATTAATTTACTCTACGCGGTTAGGTGACCTTTTTCCCACTAAGAGCTTACTAATATGTTAAGCGTTATACAAAAGGATGGTGTTTGACTTATTATCCTTAATTTTAAAAGGGATTTTTAGTTTTAATAATTCTAGTTGTAAAACTTTAAATCATGTTCTAACATGCATTTAGTAACATGATATTTTGAAACCATTTTCAAAATTCTAATTTATAATAAAACCATTTTATTATGGGCGTGAGACGGCTAGTTAATAAATCCATTTTATTAAACTATGTGTCACGTAATTACCGATAATTATTAGAACCCGTTTTATGCTTTGTTAATTAATTCTATGTGACGAAGTTGATATCCTAATATCTAGCAACCACATAATCAAACAATCAATTAACAAGCATACACAATTATACTAGACACGAGCCACTAAGTTAGACCACACTTGTTAGCCGAAACAAGTGTGTGTCTTAGGTCCGATCCTAAGGGACACATGACACATGGATGTTGTAGCTCCCACTCGATCCCGCATCCAAATGCTTCGAGCATCTTCTTCAACCCCGTTGTGATCCATTGGGCTTGAACTTGGGCCTTAGCTTCCATAAGCTTCCATTTGGGCTCAATAGGTGGGCTTAGGTCCTTTTGGGCTTGAATCCCCTTAATGGGCTTGTGAGACCCATTATCACCATACCCGGCCCAATAAGGCCCAAACTTCCAATTTTGCAATCTTCTTTAAATTTACAAAACAAATGTCCTAATACATTTTTTCTATAAAATAAAGATATTACAAATAATCTATTTATTACATACCCATATGAATAAATAATTACAAAACTGCCCCTAATTAATTATTACAAACCGAAACTTGAATAATTAATTACAATTATCAACCACAAATAAACATCCATTTTGGTCTACGGCTCGGTCTAGTTTTAATAATTAATAAACATAACCCGTTATGTTTTAGGATCCCGTTTCAAAACCCCTTGACTTTATCGAGCCTAGCCCAACCCATTTTGGGCTTGACCCAATAACTTGATTATGAGCTTCGGCCCACATGTCCAAAACACATGGGCTTCGGCCCAATGAAAGGTCTCATGGGCTTCGGCCCATTTAACCAAAATGGGCTTCGGCCCATTTCACTTTCTCCCCTCCTTTTTTTCTTCTCGGTTAACCCATTAACCTAATGAAGTGGGCTTCGGCCCAATATCATCCGAATTGGGCTTCGGCCCATATATTCGGTTTTATTATTATTATTATTTTTTTTTGAACAAAGCCAAAAAAAATAACAAGATTAAATACAAAATTCATGCATGTTAATTTTCGTATAAAATCTTTCAAGGGGAAAATATAAAACCGAAAACCCGAAGCTTAGTTTCCCGTATCCCGGCTCTTGATGCCATTTGTTGGGTTTCTATGGATATTTTAAACTTAGTTAACCATTTAACTAGTCACAATTAAGGCGGAAGCGTGATATAAACAAACTAAACATATGTATCCATGTGTATATATATGTATATATATTACAAGTTTATAGGAAATGTGTACATGAACAACCTAATTTATTCATGTTATAAGATTACCAATAATCTATATATTAGAAACCCGAAGCAAGGATCAAATGATACGGGAAAACTAAACTATCAAAGCCATAAACACTTACATTCTTAATCTTTTAAGAGTGTAGTTGATGTTGAAGAAGATGATGATGTTAATGCTAGACTTTCAAAGGGAAAATCCTCAAACAGAATATACCCCGAGCCTCCAACACACACCGAGCTATGTTAGGGAGCTTGAACACGAATAACCGAGACCCGAGCCTCTTCTTTTGATCTTGGCCGAAAAACAAGAACCAAGAAAGGGAAAGAGTTATTGTTCTTTTTTTTACTTGAAAGTCTTTTTTTGTTACTTGAAAGAATATCTATATATTCACACTCAACCTTTTTCAAATCTTTTCATCCATGATGTTAGTTTTTAGTCAAGTAATGTTTACTCAACTTCCACCAAATACATGACAAAATTTGACCAAGACATTGGGGTGTGGGGCCCACCCTAAAACCGGCCCCAATAATTATTATTTATTTATTATTATTTTTTTTTATTTTATTTATTTTATACTTTATAAAATATATATAAACACCCCATCTTTTATAAACCATTTTATAAAAGAACACATATTTAAATAATCATTCCAATAATAATTATTTGAATAAATAAATTAACCAATTAATTTATTTAACACTTTCAAGTAAATATTCAGAAACCCGATTTTCTGAATGCGTCGTGTTCTGTATTTGTCTTATAGATCTTATCTTAACAAATACATAATTGGTGTGTGTCTAACTCGTTATTGGGTATGACCCGACTTGGATCAAACACAGCTAGCCACATTAACCTAATTATGTGTCTCGGGCATACGGTATTCCAACAGGAACCGTCGCCGTCGCTGTCGTTACATTGTCGGAGAAACGTTTGGTAGCAAAACCCAAATTGTTCATCCATCTAGACCCACAACTGGTTGCTACCGTACAGTGGGATGTCAACGAGTTTCTGACTAAAACCACAGCCCGGTTGCCACCCACGATGCTCGCCGTGAAATCGAGTGCGGCTAAAACCAAGGGCCACCACCTACTCTTTATCATTGGCGAGTTTCAACAAGGAGACAACTAATTGGATGGTTGATACGAGTGTTGTGGTTGTACCTTCTTCAATTTGAATGGAGGAGAGCAACCAGACTTCAATTTGAGAAGAGTAGAGTGCATAAATGGAGGTATTGGCATATAAGGATGACAGTCGGAGAAGTGGTGGCAGTGGTGGTGATGTCTGGAAATGGTGGTTGTGAAGGGAGGTTGGAGGGTTGAGAAGATGAAGGCTTATAAAGATTAAAAAAATAAAAAAAAAATTAATTTCCAAGTAGGCATGACACCTCATCGGACTTAATTAAAAAAATAAAAAAAAGGCCATGTCAGCGTCTCCAGTAACGGAGTTAGCCTTCAGTTAACACGGGAGTGATAAAAACAAATAGGATGAAATTTGGGAGTGGTGGGAGACAAAGTGAAAATTGGGAGTGTTATCTACCAACGAGCGAAAGTTCAGAGTATTAAAAACCAATATCACTAAAATTTATGATCATCAGATTAATGAAATATCATTAATGTGAGGTTCATTATATTTTATTGAAGATGTGATATGCCTATTATTAATATCAAACTAATAGACTATAATTAAAAGTTCTACTTAAATAAAAAATAAATCACCTTTAGGCATAATTAAAATTTATTTAAGTGTATGTGTGCAAAACAATTGTAACACATCACCTTTGTCAGAAGTGAGACAACTATTTTAATTATGCACGAATTAACTTTGCTGGATATAAATGAAAATGATGTATATAAAAATATACATCTTTTTAGCATCAAATAATCTCTAAAAACTGCAACTTCTATCGTATAATATAGTTAAAATAACTACTTATCATGTTAAAATGTATTTTCAGGTGACTCCAAGCCTCAAACGAAGAAATAGCCAAAGAAAAACCAAAGAAAATCCAAGAAAACAGCAAAACATGAGGCTGTGCTTCAGGAAACACGGGGCTGTGCTTCAGGAAACATGGGGCCGTGCTTCTGGAAACACGGGGCCGTGCTCACCTTTCAAAAAAGACAAAAATCTACAAGAAAAGAAAAAATAGTGGACAACTGGATACGTGGCCGTGCTTCTGAGGACACGGGGCCATGGTCACCTTTCATAAACGACAAAAGAATTAGCACATGTCTTTAAAAAGCACGGGGCTGTGCCTCAGAAAGCACGGGGCCGTGGTAAGTCATCATGTACGATCTGACATCATTTAATGCGACTGGACACCTGGACACGGGGTCGTGCATCATAGAGCATGGGGCCGTTCCTCTCACTCCAGACTGCCTAAAAATAGAGGCTCATGTTGCACTCATTTGGTGTGCCTTGAAGAGAGTTCTATACGGTTTCACTTATAAAAACACCCACTAACACTCATATTGAAGATCTTGTGGAGAGTTTGAAGGCTTGGAGATCATCATCATCATCATCATCATCATCATCATCATCATTATCATCATCAATAAGGGAGATTCATCCACATTTGGTTAGATTATTCTAGTTTGATCATGTGCTTATTATCTTCATCTCATTTGATGTCATTAACCATGCTCATTATGAGCTAAACTCCATTCACCATCTAAATTCTATGAAGAAGTTTTGTTTTACTTGATGATTATATTGAACATGTGGTTTAGTTTAGTAAAGTACATGGTTCTTTTACAATTACCCTTTGATGAGAAATGTTTTATCACTTTAACTCAATAAATCAAAGTTGATGATTAACAATCATTCATGATTTACTCATGTTCTTGGAGACTAGAAATGGTAAAAAGAATGCTTTGATAACTTATTTAAGATATAACATGGATCCCTATATTGTAATTAGAAATGATAAGATATAAGCTATGATCTATTTTTCTAGTTTTGATAATTCTGAAATAACATCGTTAACACGATTGCTTAGGTTATCATGCTAGTTAAAGAAATCATAAGTTAACGGAATGTGTAATTATAACCTACTTAAATCAACCAAGGGGAGGTTGTGTGACTAAACTATAACCACCCGAAGTTGTTAGAATTGGTATTTGTGAAATCGAAGTCAATCCTAATCTTTCTACTTTACTAAACTACTTGCCAACTCAAATTGACATTTTCGTGGTAGCATGATATTAGGAAATGGTTGACTTTAAAATGCGCATGCTACTTTCTTTTATGTCATAGGATATGCTCACTTAGAAATGAGGGGTTATTCTATCATACATTATTAAGGCAAGTTTATCACATGTTCACTTTATAAACACCAAGGACAAATGAAGTGGATTCTCGGATTTAGATGGTAACCTTCATATAATTGAATTACTCATTTAGAATTTCTTGTCTTGGTCACCTATATATTATATATATATTATTTAATAAAAGTTAAAAAATCAACCCCAAAATGATTAAAACTCTCTGATTAAACTAAAACAAAGATTCATTATTAGAAAAATTTTTGTCCACGGATCGATACTTGGTTCTTACCAATACTATTCTACATATACGATTGGTACACTTGCCTATTTTGTGTGTTTTTAGTCTTAGTAGAAACCACTTTATAAATTTAAAACACGATCTTGTGCGACAACAAAATCTCCAATCTGTTATAATTTTACCAACACCGCACGCAGCACATCAACAAGTTTTTGGCGCCGTTGCCGGGGACACGGTACGTTTCTAAGAACGATCCAAGTTTTAATTTAATCATTATTTATAATTGTACAAATTTTTAACTTTTATTTTATTTTCTTTCACTTATTACTATACTAGAATTAATTATTTTAAGGCTAGCCTAACCTTTACCTTTAATTACCTTTACCTTTACCTTAGTTTAATTAGCTTATACCTTAGTTTAGTTTTAGAATAGCTTAGACAAACTTTTAGCTTAACCTTAGCCTAACCTTTAGTTTAATCTAAATAGTTTAAATTTTGATTTAATCCCATGTATGTCCTCTACATTCGGACATGAGCTTGTTTCTCCAAATTCTGAACTCGAACGATACTTTTGTCGACGAACGCGTAAAAACGGACAGCATAAACCGCCAAAACAATCAAAGACGAGTCAGTAGACGCCAAAACATCAGGAGGAAATCTAACCGAAGAAATGATGGAAGCACAAAACAATGAACTAAACATGGGCCAGTATGCCAAGCCAACTCTTGAAGGCTACGACACTGGAGTGGCTCCACCCGATATCACCGAACATTTCGAAATCAAATCAAGCACCATTCATATGGTGGGAAATTCAGTTCAATTTCATGGTCTCCTCAACGAAGACCCTCTTTCTCATATATCTCGATTCTTACGAATCTGCGGAGCCTTTAAAATCCAAAACTGTTCAGAAGATCAGATCAATCTCAAACTCTTTCCTTTCTCTCTAAGAAGTCAAGCCTTAGAATGGATAGAATCCCTTCCTTCTGGTTCCATCACCAACTGGGACCAGATGGTTGAACAGTTTCTCCTCAAATATTTTCCGCCTGATAAAATTGGCAAATACCGAGCCAGTATCACCGGATTTCGGACCGATGATGATGAGTCATTACACACAGCATGGGAGATATACAAAAGTCTTTTGAGAATATGCCCACATCATGGACTGAGCGTATGGTTGAAGGTACAAAATTTCTTTGATGCACAATCTAGTCAAAACAAACAGGCCATCGACCAAGTCGCCGGTAGAGACCTAGGATGTAAATCACCTAACGAAGCATTTGAAATCATGGAAAAGGCAGCAAAGAAGAGTTTCGCTTATAACCCACCAAGATCTGCACCAACACATCAAGGATTGTACCACGTCGATTCCAGCACTCTTGTCACCGCACATCTTGAAGCCCTTTCTAAAAATTTCGAACAACTTCAAGCCGAACTTTCAAAAACCAAAATCACATGTGACACCTGTGGAGAAACTCATAAGACAAGTGACTTCAAACAAGTTATCATGGCCATGGAAGAAGTTGACTTCATCGCCCGTTAAAACAACGCTTTCAGCAACAACTACAATCCAGGTATGAGAAACCACCCGAATTTCAGTTGGAAAGACGGAGGTAACACTCAAACCCTACCCAGATTCGAAAAGAGACTGATGAATCAATCCTTCCACCCTGAACCACAATTCCAAGATCAAAGTTCCAGTAGCCATCAAAATCCGAGCTACTAAAAAATCGAAGAAATGTTTATCCAAATCATGAACAAAACAAATGAAGCATTAAAGAAGGCCGACTCAAGAGCTGTTGATATCAGCGGAGTATTGTTGAAGCATGAAGCTGACCTTAAAAGTCAACAAGCATCATGGAAGAATCTAGAAACTTAAATCGGACAAATTGCCCGACAATTGTCTGAAAAACCACCCGACGCTCTTCTAAGCAACACTATAACAAACCCAAATGCAGCAGCCAAAGCTGTTATATTAAGAAGTGGCACAACCACTGTTGCCTCACCAACTTTAGAACCAGCTATGGAGAAGGAATCCCCTGATAAAATGTAGGAAAGACTGATCCCAACAGGCACCGTACAACCTAAGGAACCAGTCCGAACTTATGTTCCACCCATTCCATACCCTGGACGGCTGAAATAGGAGAGATTGGAAGCTCAGTACGGGAAGTTTATAGAACTCTTCAAAAAACTCCACAACAACAGCCCTTTCGTCGAAACCATTGCTCAAATGTCGACATATGCAAAGTTTCTTAAAGAAGTGCTGACCAACAAAAGGAAGCTGGATGAGCTCTCGCATGTCACCTTGAGTGAAGAATGTTCATCTGTCCTCCAAAGCAAGCTGCCACAAAAAATGATCGATCCAGGGAGCTTTACTATCTATTGTCTCATAGGAATTTTGTCCGTTAGCAATGCGCTTGCTGACATAGGAGCTAGTATTAATTTAATGCCTTATGTGGTTTTTGAAAAACTACGGATAGGAGAACCAAAGCCCACCTGTATGAGCATTCAGTTAGCTGACCGATCTGTTAAATATCCTCGGGGCATTGTTGAAAACATGGTTGTCAAAATTGTAAAATTTGTTCTCCCAATAGATTTTGTGATTCTAGGCATGGAGGAATATAAAAGTATACCTCTGATTTTAGGAAGATCCTTTTTAGCCCCCGCAAAGGCTATTATTGATGTTTGCACTGGAAAACTCACTCTCAGTGTCAATGACGAGGCAATCACTTTTGACATAGGAAAATCTATGCAATATCTGCAACATCATGATGACGCAATATATTGTGTCGAAATCATCGATTCTATCGTGAGTTGCTATGTGTGAGATTTCTCCATCACTAGAAGACTGGAAACATAAATCTAAACATAAACCATCACCAAACCTGTTTTAGAAAACGAAAATCTCAATGCTATCAACAACAATCATGAAACATCAGAAGTAGTATATGAGATCACCGAATGCAATGAAAATCACAAACATCAATCGAAGAAGCACCAGCCTTGGAATTAAATGAACTCCCAAACCATCTCGAATATGCTTTTCAAGAAAAAGACTCTCAACTCCCAATAATTATTTCATCTCACCTTTCTAAAGACGAGAAAGAAGAACTTCTTAAGGTTCTCAAAAACCATAAGAAGGCCATCGCATGGAAGATCATGGATATCAAAGGCATCAGTCCTTCCTTTTGTAATCAAAAAATCCTCATGGAGGAGGAATACAAACCCGTGGTCCAACATCAAAGACGTCTCAATCCCAACATGCAATATGTGGTGAAGAAGGAAGTAATCAAGCTCCTTGATACCGAATTAATCTACCCAATATCAGATTCACCTTGGGTTATCCAGTTCAAGTAGTACCCAAGAGGGAGGAATGATAGTTGTAATGAACGACAAGGATGAGCTAATACCGACGAGAACCATCACAGGCTGGCAAGTTTTCATTGACTACCGGAAAATTAATGACGCCACAAGAAAAGATCTGCTATCTGGAAAAATGTTCTACTGTTTTCTTGATGGATTCTCCGGATACTTTCATATTCCCATTGCTCCTGAAGATCATGAGAAGACCACCTTTACATGTCCGTATGGAACCTTGCATACCGAATAATGCCATTTGGACTATGTAATGCTCCAGCCACCTTCCAACGTTGCATGGTGGCCATCTTTCATGAAATGAGCGAACACTCTATGGAGGATTTCATGGATGACTTCTCAGTCTTTGGAGACTCCTTCAATCATTGTCTGAAAAACCAAGACAAAATGTTGGCTAGGTGTGAAGAAGTAAATTTAGTACTCAGCTGGGAAAAATTCCACTTTATGGTCAAAGAGGTCATTGTTCTCGGTCACAAGCCAACTAGGACTATAAGTTGATAGGGCAAAAATCGAAACCATATCCAAACTTCCACCACCAACTTTAGTCAGAGCCATTAGAAGTTTTCTAGGTCACGCAGGATTCTATCTCCGCTTCATAAAAGACTTTTCCAAAATTGACAGACCTATGACCAAACTTATGGAGAAAGACACACCATTCGTCTTCTCTGAAGAATGTGTTGAATCGTTCAACATATTGAAAGACAAACTTGTCAACGCACCAATCATGACTACACTCGATTGGACCCTTCCATTCGAGATCATGTGCGATGCAAGTGACTTTGCAGTTGGGGCCGTAATCAAAAAACGCAAAGAAAAACATTTTCACCCAATTTACTATGCTAGTAAAATTCTTAATGATGCTCAAGAAAATTACACCATAAAGAAAAAGAGTTATTAGCATTAGTGTTTGCCTTTGAAAAATTCAGATCCTACCTAGTTCTTTCCAAAACCATAGTTTACACCGACCATGCCGCCATACGATACCTCTTCAACAAACAAGATGCAAAACCCAGACTTATCCAATGGATTCTACTGCTCCAAGAATTCAACATAGAAGTCAAGGAAAATAAAGGAGCAGAGAATGTAGTCGTAGAACTTCTTTCACGCTTAGAATGCCCAAGTTCAGAAGAACATCACGAGGAAACTATCGATGATAATTTTCCACACGAAGTTCTCATGCATATCCAAGCATTAATGAAAGAGGATGATGAAAGTCCTTGGATTGAAGACTTCGCAAACTATCTAACTTGTGGAATCTTAAGAAAAGGGTTAACTCATCAACAACAGAAGAAATTTTTCTTCGATCTTAAGTTTTACCCTTGGGAAGATCCATTCTTGTTTAGGATAGGAGCCGACCAGGTCGTTCGTAGGTGTGTATCAGGAAAGGAAGCCTTAGACATTCTCAAACACCGCCATGAAGGACCAACTGGTGGGCACCACAGTTCGCCACCACGGTCAAAAAAGTGTTTGATGTAGGATTTTTTTGGCTCACCATATATAAAGGCACACATGCCTTGATCCAAGCATGCGATGCTTGTCAAAGAGCCGGAAACATCTCAGCCAAAAATGAGATGACTCAAAAAGGCATTCAAATTTGTGAAGTCTTTGATGTATGGGGAATAGATTTCATGGGCCCGTTTCCTAACTCATTCGGAAATAAGTACATCCTTGTAGCAGTCGACTACGTGTCTAAATGGGTAGAAGCACAAGCTCTTTCCACTAACGATACTTGAGTAGTACGATTTCTGAAAAAGTTAATTTTCACGATTAGGTACTCCAAAAGCCTTAATCAGCGACAGAGGTACCCACTTCTGCAATACCTTAATGGAAAAAGTCTTAGAACAATATGGAGTTCACCACCGATTGGTAACACCATATCACCCTCAGACCAGTGGGCAAGTAGAAGTCTCGAATCGGGTAATTAAAAGGATCCTCGAAAGAACTATAGGAATGAATCGCAAAAATTCGTCAGAAAAATTAGATGACACTTTGTGGGACCTTAGGACAGCTTACAAAACCCACATAGGAACAACACCCTTCAAACTTGTTTATGGGAAAGCATGTCATCTACCGGTAGAACTAAAACACAAAGCTTACTGGGCTCTAAGAGCTGTGAACTTTGATCTAATGTACGCCAGTAAAAACTGGTAAGATCAAATTCACGAGCTAAAAGAACTAAGAGCACTGGCATATGAAAATTCATGGTCTTACAAAGAAAAGACTAAACGTCTGAACGACGCTCACTTAAAAGGAAACAAGAAATTTCAAGTTGGCGATGGTGTACTGTTATATAACACCTGTTTACATCTTTTCCGAAGAAAGTTGAAATCTCGTAGGACAAGTCCTTACGTAGTTGAATCAGTTTTTGACTATGGGACAGTTGAGATTTCAAGTTCTGATGGACACAAGTTCAAGGTTAATGGACATCGATTAAAATCATACATCGATGGATCATTCGAGGCCGTGTTGGAGGTACTAATCCTCCACCCAGATCAATGAACATGTTGGAAGCAGGGTCTGGCCAAGACCCCGATTAAACTAGGCATTGTAAATAAAAAATAAAATAAAATATATAATAATAATAATAATAATAATAATAATAATAATAATAATAATAATAATAATTTCAGTATTATTATGATTTGAATGCTTATTGGTTGTGTGCAGTTTTATTTATGATTTAGGTACACTACAGGAAAACGTACGACAAACAGGGGACGCTCTGTCGAAATTTCGTTAGCTCTTAGGGAAGTTCCTTTCCATTCACCATACTTCATATGAATCTTAATATGAATCTTTTCACATTGAGGACAATGTGAGATTCAAGTATGGGGAGGTGAATTACTTGACCAATTGCTTGCTCAACTAATTATTAAATTCTCTAATAACCAAAATTTTTGTAGCAAACAAAGACTATTTTTGACAAAAAAAAAGCATATCCAAGAAATTTTTTGAAAATAACCAATCAAAAAAAATCTACTATAACCAAAAAAGTGAAAAAGTACAAAAGCAGTTTTGTAATAATGAGAACAAATTTATGCAATATATGGCGTATATACCCAATCCCTCCGTTACTGTGAGATAAAACTAATGCCATATAAATATTTTTTCCGAAGCATTGAGTGAGTCATATGTTTCATGTGATTTAGAACTTGTCGCAATTTAATTTCAAGACCGCACGAAGCGTTGTATAAGGAATAAGGTAATATTATCACAATTCCCTCAAACCATTCTCCAAATCACAAAACCAAAAAACCTTATCCAAAAACCTTACCACTTTACCCATCTCACCGGTAAAATACAACACTGGTCTTTTACCGGCAGACCCTAAATAACTGGAAATGCGTTCTTTCGATTTCAATATCCTTTGCTGCATACATTTTGCAAAACCTAGGTTGCCTCAAGAACTTAGGGAGAGAATCTTTCTCTTTAACAATGGGGTGAGGAAAAAGTGGCGCCAAGACGAACGAAGGCCACCATTTTGTGGAGTTTCCAAAAGTGCAATGAAAAGAAGATCACAAAGATACGAACGATGCTCAAGATGCAGAAACTGGTCCCACGAAGGAATATGTAGAAAAAGTCAAACTTAGTCTCAACATGAATATACCAAACTAATGAGGGTGGGGGCTATTAGGTTCAAAGCTGAATGATCCATTAAAGTTGGGAGTTATGTTCAAAGAAGGATTGAGGAAGAACTGATTCACATCCTCGACAAAACTGGTCTTGACGATCTGACCTTAAAAGAGTCAATAGGTTAAAAAAAAACTAATCAACAATCGGGAGAATGGAGCTAACCATTGAAGACATCTTAAGACTCCTGACAATCAGCAGAAGTTGTATTTACCATCCTCATTAACCTAAACCTTGAACCACCACAAAATACCAAAATCCCTACTCACACAAAACCAACCCATATTACCTTTTGATCTATGCAACCCTTCACAAAGTTGGAGATTTAAACTTGTTACAAGCTTATTTATCACATGTTACATTTTGGCAAAGAGTGTTCACATACATACATACACCACATGTATTATCAGATATAAAACCGAGTGTGAGTGAACATTGTGAGAACGTGACGTTTTGCATAAACAGAAGCTCATAAAAACAAATCACCTTTTTATACATCACTACATGTATTCCTATGATTTAAGGTTGGTTATTTTGTTCCCATTTTCTTGGAACTCTTTTGGGGATGTTTAAGCTATGGTCCTAACTTGCTATTTTTAGAGAATATTTATAAGTAGCTTGCTTGAGGATAAGCAATGTTCAAGTGTGGGGATGTTTGATGTATATAAAAATATACATCATTTTAGTATCAAATTATCTCTAAAAACTGCAACTTCTATCGTAATATAGTTAAAATAACTAATTATCATGTTAAAATGTATTTTCAGGTGAATCCAAGCCTCAAACGAAGAAACGAATGAAAAGCCAAAGAAAAACCAAAGAAAACCCAAGAAAACAGCAAAAGATGGGGTTGTGCTTCAAGAAACACGGGCTGTGCTTCTGGAAACACGGGCCGTGCTCACCTTTCAGAAAAACAAAAATCTACAAGAAAAGACAAAATAGTAGACAACTGGACACGGGGCCGTGCTTCTGAGGACACGGGGCCGTGGTCACCTTTAAGAAACGACAAAAGAATTAGCACATGTCATTAAAAAGCACAGGGCCGTGCCTCAGGAAGCACTGGGCCGTGGTGATTCATCATGTACAATCTGACAGCATTTAATGCGACTGGACACCAGAACACGGGGCCATGGCTCATAGAGCACGGGGCCGTGCCTCTCACTCCAGACTTCCTATAAATAGAGGCTCATGTTTCACTCCTTTGGTGTGCCTTGAAGTGGGTTCTATACGGTTTTCAATTTTAAAAACACCCACTAACACTCATATTGAAGATCTTGTGGAGAGTTTGAAGGCTTGGAGATCATCATCATCATCAATAAGGGAGATTCATCCACATTTGGTTAGATTATTCTAGTTTGATCATGTACTTGTTATCTTCATCTCTTTTGATGTCATTAACCATGCTCATTATGAGCTAATTCACCATCTAAATTCTATGAAGAAGCTTTGTTTTACTTGATGATTATATTGAACATGTGGTTTAGTTTAGTAAAGTACATGATTATTTTGCAATTACCCTTTGATGAGAAATGTTTTATCACTTTAACTCAATAAATCAAAGTTGATGATTAACAATCATTCATGATTTACTCATGTTCTTGGAGACTAGAAATGGTAAAAAGAATTCTTTGATAACTTATTTAAGATATAACATGGATCCCTATATTGTAATTAGAATGATAAGATATAAGCTATGATCTATTTTTCTAGTTTTGATAATTCTGAAATAACATCGTTAACACGATTGCTTAGGTTATCATGCTAGTTAAAGAAATCATAAGTTAACGGAATGTGTAATTATAACCTACTTAAATCAACCAAGGGGAGGTTGTGTGACTAAACTATAACCACCCGAAGTTGTTAGAATTGGTATTTGTGAAATCGAAGTCAATCCTAATCTTTCTACTTTACTAAACTACTTGCCAACTCAAATTGACATTCTCGTGGTAGCATGACATTAGGAAAGGGTTGACTTTGAACTGCGCATGCAACTTTCTTTTATGTCATAGGATATGCTCACTTAGAAATGAGAGGCTATTCTATCATACATTATTACAGCAAGTTTATATCACATGTTCACTTTATAATCACCAAGGACAAATGAAGTGGATTCTCGGATTTAGATGGTAACTTCATATAATTGAATTACTCATTTAGAATTCATCGTCTTGTTCACCTATATATATATATATATATATATATATATATATATATATATATATATATATATATTATTTTACAAAAGTTAAATAAATCAACCCCAAAATGATTAAAACTCTCCGATTAAACTAAAACAAAGATTCATTATTAGAAACATTTGTGTCCATGGATCGATACTTGGTTCATACCAATACTATTCTACATATACGCTAGGTAGACTTACCTATTTTGTGTGTGTTTAGTCTTAGTAGAAATCACTTTTATAAATTTAAAACACGATCTTGTGCGAAAGCAAAATCTCCAATCCGTTATAATTTTACCAACACCGCACACAGCATATCAGTAACACGTCACCTTTCGGCATAAAGGTGACTTTTGATATAGGCAAATCGTGGTAAATTGAGCAATTGACAGCTATCAACACCAAAACAAACCGCGGACCAAATCACTCTTAAAACCATATATAAACTCAATATTTTTGCAATTAAACTCGTCCACACAATCCTTACTACATCACATCTAAACCCCTAAGACAAATAATTCCTAAACTGTTGTTACAGTTGATTTCGCAATTAAGCTTGAGCTGCTAGCCCTAGTTAGCCGTCCACCCCCAATTCGTTAACAATCGAGGTAACATGTTTATGCATATTGTCCGTTTATGAGCGATTAACAGTAACCCCAATTCAAATTCTGCAAACGAACAACAATTGAGTCAATTTAAATTCTAGGGTTTATGGTTAAATTGTGTTTATGAACACAATATATATATTATTTTTCCAATCTGGTTTAATCGCAAGTAACACACCAGCCTGATGGCTGATGTGTGTATAATTAAGACACTGGAACCGGTCCAGGCGCGGGTTCGAGCCCCCTGGACCCGGTTTTTGTATTTTATTTTTATTTATTCCTTTTCCTTTACCATACTTAATATAACTTATAAATATCACATAATAAATGTTATTTTTTTTAACCGAACCCCATAATTGTGTTTTCTCATCCTTTCGAATTTGTGTTTCGTAATACATATATATATATATATATATAAAATACTTTTTTTTATTAGACAGAATTACAAATTTTGTCCTTTAAAAAAAGCCAAATTACGGTTCGTGTCCTTTGTTAAGTTTCCTTGCAGGCGGTGTACTTTAAACATTTTTTTCCTACACGTTATGTCCTTTACGCTAACTGGGTTAGAAAAACTCAGTTAAGTATGACATGTGCCAGACATGTGATGGGCATAATTGTAATTTTAGTGTATCTTTAAATTAAAAAAAAGAAAATATATATAATCCCCTCCTTTCTCTCTTCTTTCTCTCTAAGCCACCACAATCACCTTAAACTCCGGCCACCATAAACTCCGGCCACCATAAATTCCGGCCACCGCAAACGATCCCTATCACCCGAACCCGACCCATCCTTTTCCAAAACCCGTATCCCTATCACCCGAACCCGACCCATCCTTTTCCAAAACCCTCCACTGAGATCTGCCCAAATCTCGCTGGAAAATCATTAGTGGTTCGAGATCTTCCCGAATCTCGCCGGAAACAACCAACACCACCGTTAACATGATCAGATATAACCACATCTGTTAGGTTAAGTGGGATAATCATAACATCTTACCGGAAAATCGGGCTAATCAAAACATCTTACCGGAAAATCGGGCTAATCATAACTCCGGCCGGAATTTATGGTGGCTGGAGTTAGGTTAAGTGGGCTAATATAACCAGATCTGTTAGGTTAACCCGGATTATATATAAAATTAGTGTTCTGAATAGCTTATTAGGTATGAAATTAGGGTTTCCGACGGACAACAACCACAGCGCCGTTAAGATCTGAAATAAGGGTTTCCGACAGAACACTAATCGAGGTCTTGGTACACTTATCGTCCCTTTATTCATTTTGTCGCTAGTCCGATTGGGCTTCTAATCATCGTCTAATGCTTTAATCACCACCAATCGCTACAAAGAGGGCTTCTTTGGTCGCCGGAAAACCAGAAGGCTTGTACCCTCTACTGTCGTCGCAAACAAGCAACTTCGTGATGCCCAAACCATGTTAGTATACACCGGTTTTGTGGCTGCCCTGATGGTGGTGGTGTTAGTGACGGTGGCAGGTGGAGGTCATGGTGGCTAGGAGAGATAGAGATGAGAGAAAGAGATGGGGATAATGAGTGTGTAATTGTTCTATATAATTTATAAAATGTGAAGTTACAAATATGCCCTCATGTGCTTTGCACATGGCTGGGATTATATATATTTTCTTTTTCTTTTTTTTAATTTAAAGATACACTAAAATTACAATTATGCCCATCACATGTCTGGCACATGTCATACTTAACTGAGTTTTTCTAACCCAGTTAGCGTAAAGGACATAACGTGTAGGAAAAAAATGTTTAAAGTACACCGCCTGCAAGGAAACTTAACAAAGGACACGAACCGTAATTTGGCTTTTTTTAAAAGACAAAATTTGTAATTCTGTCTTTTTATTAATAACAATAACAATAATAATACTATCAAAAAAAATAAGATAGTAATAGCGTAAACTATAAAGGACTCTAAAATTCTTTTAAATTGGTTTGTAACCATTACGTCGTGTCGTATTATTTTTTTTTACTATTTCTACCCTCTAGTTATATTATTTGCAAACTTTTGATAATTAAACTAATAGTATTTTATAAAAATGTATGTAAACCCTTTCATATCCTAAATCGGCCATACACCTTGTTATTGTTCCTTTAATCTTAATTAATTATATTATTATTAACTAGGAACTTTTGCCGACGTATCCCAAGTAGCTCGACCTTTTCTATCTTATTTCTACCGCCATCTCATATTCATTATTCTACTCGTTAAGGTGAGTTTACATACCCCTTTTTCCATCTTTTATATTTTGGGGGTAGCATGTATACCATATTCAAGTTTACTTATGTTTTATTCCCACATCTATTCATAACACAATTCAACATATGTTTATGTGTGATTATTGCATGTTCTATGATAATGCTTTATGTGATTAATTGCTTATTTTATGTTTGGTGGTTGGTATCCCATCCTCATCTATTATGATCATACATTTACCCAAGTACTTTGAATTCGTATCAATAAGAAAGGCTCCACATCTATTTAGTTGTTTACATTTTCATAAGAATTGTAATACTCATCATTTACATATGAATTTTGGTTTTTATCTATGTATGTATCTCAACTAAAAACTTATGTATTCTCACCAACATTTGTGTTGACAAACTCTATTTTTATACATGCTACAGGTACAAATAATTTACATTGGTCAAGATTGAAGATAATAGTTTTACCTTAGGATATTGGTCAAAATACAAAATATGATGTTTTTGTTCTGTTTATTGAATTTGTGTACTTGTTTTAATGTTAATGAAATTAAATAATTGTTGTCGCTTTAATTACTGTCTTTTGAGCTACTGTCTAATCAATACGTTACACCCCGGCATGTTCTGCCGCCTTTGGTCGGGGTGTGACAGATTGGTATCAAAGCCGAAGGCTATAAGATAGGTGTGTAAGTCCCCCCGGGGCGTCGCCGATCGATACGAGATCCGCACGAGGTCTAGGAGTGCGGAATCCTCCTAGACTCGTTTAATGGTGTAGAAGACGAAGAACACAATTACACACAAACACATACACGAACAAACACACGAATGGGATAAACACATCTGCAGATCTTTTATATCATAACCAAACCATGTTACAAAACGAAAGACCCGAGGTGAGCTCTACCTCGGGCCGTCCCACACGACTCTGCCTCTCTGTTTCTCTCTAGCTACTTGAACTGAACACACAATACTCTAATTTTCTGGATACTCAAACCTAAACAAGACACACATATATATAGACAAAACAACTTCACAGGCTTGGGCTTGGGCCAGTAGGCGAAGTTGTTATAACTTCGCCTATGGCGAAGTTGTTACAACTTCGCCTATGGCGAAGTTGTTCTAACTTCGCCTATGGCGAAGTTGTTCTAACTTCGTACTTCGTTTCCGCTGATCAGAATTTCATAGCGACGGTCACAAAATGCACCAACAGACTCCCCTTTGACCGTTGCTCTCAATTCTAACAAACACAAAAGATCATCTGTTACAAAACATGCACCAACAGACTCCCTCTTAATTGATGATCTTCTGTTTGCTCTTCAACCAGCCGTGCCTGAAACTGTCTTGTAGCTTCACAAATCTATCAATCACCCAGCGTCTTCCATATCAGATCTCCCCTTCAGTGTAAGCTTCTCCGACTATATAGATTGAGGTATTTGAAATGCATGCATCCCCGTGCCTAATTGATCATCTCAACCAATCACGTGAGTCCTTCTGGCTTCACCAACACGTGAAGTTCTTCTAACTTCACCAACACGTGAAGTTGGGCTCCCTCCACAACTTCACCAACACGTCGGCATACGATAAGGTTTAATCTTCAACTACTCAACATCAAGTGATCAATTTCATCACAAAACCACCTTGACAAAATCTAACACACATGACCATTAATTAATCCGAAGCATCTTCAATCACCAGGGATAACGATCAAGAACATAAACACTTTAATTCCCGATTAAATCCAACTTGTTCCAGAATTTTCACTTTAATAAATAAGCATCACGTTTCAGGATCCAATTCTCGAACGCCTTGAAAATAACATAAATAATATGCTCTGACCGCAATCCAGTAATGACGAAAACTTTCAGTTCAATTTGACTTTCTTCAGTTGGTCAACCTCGAACAACAACTATTTCATTGCCCACAAACACCCAAATATGTGTCAATATCCAGTTTCAATCAATATCCCATTCACAACCTCAACTCCTTATCCAGAGTTGACACGTATTTGTTCACACGTAAGACCAAGAGATAACAAGTTTCACTCGTTGACGGAACAACGTCTTAGATCTCACAATAATCATGTACACCTGGCCATACAGACGAAAACTCCAAACAATTTTTTTTTTTTAACTTCGCCTAAAGTCAACTTCGCCTAAAAGTCAACTTCGCCTAAAAGTCAACTTCGCCCCTCCATAATTCCCCTGTCCATAACTTCGCCTGTCCATAACTTCGCCTAACTGATAACTTCGCCTAAACCCTAAAATTTAAGCGACAACTTCGCCTGAACCCCATAACTTCGCCTGCGGCGGCTGTTCGGCCAAAAACGCATCAGAAATGTGCCAGAAACACCAAAACGCAGATCTCAAACCATAGCATAAGAGCCTAAGGCTCTGATACCACTTGTAAGTCCCCCCGGGGCGTCGCCGATCGATACGAGATCCGCACGAGGTCTAGGAGTGCGGAATCCTCCTAGACTCGTTTAATGGTGTAGAAGACGAAGAACACAATTACACACAAACACATACACGAACAAACACACGAATGGGATAAACACATCTGCAGATCTTTTATATCACAACCAAACCATGTTACAAAACGAACAAAAACAAAGACACGGCCGACCCGAGGTGAGCTCTACCACGGGCCGTCCCACACGACTCTGCCTCTCTGTTTCTCTCTAGCTACTTGAACTGAACACACAATACTCTAATTTTCTGGATACTCAAACCTAAACAAGACACATATATATATAGACAAAACAACTTCGCAGGCTTGGACTTGGGCCAGTAGGCGAAGTTGTTACAACTTCGCCTATGGCGAAGTTGTTATAACTTCGCCTATGGTGAAGTTGTTCTAACTTCGTACTTCGTTTCCGCTGATCAGAATTTCATAGCGACGGTCACAAAATGCACCAACAGACTCCTCTTTGACCGTTGCTCTCAATTCTAACAAACACAAAAGATCATCTGTTACAAAACATGCACCAACAAGGTGGTTAGATATAACGGCCTAGTAGCATGCTTAGGGTCCCTATACGTGATGTGCCTTTACGTGTTTGCACCCTGAATTATATTATTGATTGTAGTAGCTTAAATACTATTTAATGATTTAATATTATTCTTGTACACAAAATCACACACTTAATCCGAGGCTATGCCTCACTCTCAAAATGGTTTTCAAAACTTTAGGACGATTTAAAAAAAAGGGAAATTCCTTATGAAATCCCGCCTTTTTACTCCCATCTCCTTGAGGATGATTCATGGGACGGATATGTAGTAATTGTAAGAGGGACGCACTTGTTTACCGAACTCTTGACACCAAGGATTGCGAGCCTAAGGAAGTGAAATGCGCATAAATCTCAACCAACCGCAAGACCTGGTTACCTTCCTGGAGTGTTCGTTAAGGGTGTGGAACTTATTAGGCCAAAGCATATCACACCAAACGTACCCGAATATGCTACCCTCATTGTATCAAACGCGGTCATGTGACAATCACACTCTTAAATCAACGATGAGATTTTTGTTTAATTTTTTTTATTTTTATTAAGAATGAATATTTTCTTAAATTATCAATTTCATCATTACGCTAATTTAAGGTTATTAAAATTTTATTTTTGTATTCTCATGAATTTTCACAAAACTCGAAATTTCACATAGTTATACAATTTTTTTTTCAACAACATAATAATTTTTTTTTCGCGTGTCGTCATTGTAGCATGTCTTCTTCCCGCCTTATCAACCGTAACCGTCGCACCGGCAACTCTGGCTGCAGCATGTCGTCCTGCATTGCTAAAGGCATCGTGGAAGCCCTCTCAATGATCATCTCTCAATTGCAAACTGTGAATGCTTCTTCATCATCCACAACTCCGAACCCAATTGCTTACCCCCTCAAACAATTCAAGAGTGCCAACCCGACCGAATAATTTGGTATCGACGGTTCTACCATTCTCCTCCAATGGTTCGAAGAAATGGAGAGCATATTCCTCCATTGTGAATGTCCTGAGGACAAGAAAACCACCTATGCCTCGAGCATGCTCAAGAAGAATGCCCTAAATTGGTGGAACGGTGAGAAGCGCACGCTTGGCGATGAGGTTGCCATGGCCTTGCCATGAGATGAACTCAAGAAACTCATGCTCAAGAAGTTTTGCCCGAAACATGAGATTCGAAAGTTGGAAGAGGAGTTTTGGAATTTGAAACAAGAAAGTGGAAATGACGCCATCTACATTGATCTTTTCCATGAACTGAGCCTTCTCATCCCTCACATGGTCACTCCCCTTGAATGTTCAATCGACAAGTACATCTCGGGTTTGCCTATGCAAATCCAAGATTCGGTCCTAAGTCGTGACCCTCAAACCCTCCATGATGCCATCACATTAGCTGGTACCCTCACCGAAAACCACGTTAAGGCCGGGACCTTGACACGGAGAAATTCCAAGAAGCCCAATGATAAGCCTGCATCCGAGCCCATCAAAGAACCTAAGCCCGAATCTCCCAAACTCGAGTCTTCTAAGTCCGAATCATTCAAGCACAACAACAACAACTCTCCCCACTACCGCAACAATAAAAGAAAGTCCAATTCCCAAAACTATGTCTTGGCCCAATCGCAAACCCAACCAACCAAGAAGCCCTACACATGACCCCACCCATTATGTGATACGTGTAAATTTCACCATTCGCCTAACCTCAAGTGTCGAAAATGCACCCACTGCAATCGATTTGGTCACCTCTTTACCACATGTCATGAACGCAACCAACTCATGATGCAACCATTTACCTCACCTCTTACCCAACCCCAAACTTTACCCTATGCCCAACCCCTTTACTCAAGCACCCTCAACTATTAGAGATTGTTTTAATTGTGGAGACCCTAGCTATTTTCGCAATGCATGCCCATGACTCGCACACATGAACCAAATTCAATCCTACCCAAATCAAACCACTCAATATCAAGTTTACCAAGCCCAAGTAAATCAACTTCAACCAATCCATGCTTAACCCACCCAAGCAATTCAAGCCCAACCCATTCAACCAATTCAAGTCAACCAAACCCCGATCAACCAATCAACCTTAAGTGACCAAGCTACTCAAGGACAAGTGTGTTACATCAACGGTTCCCAAGTTTAAGCCTAACCCTTTATAAAGACATGCTACGCATAAGACGTTTCTTTTATTTAGTTCTTTTCATTTAAATCTAATGTATTAACTTCATTAAATCTCGAGTTTTGTTATGAATGAGAATTATGGTAATTTATAATGGTATTCAATCTCTCATTTATTCATATCTTGTCGACTATTGCACTATTTATTGTTACAAAATTTATTATCATGATTTAAGTGGTCTATGACTGGTTGTTTACCGGGACTATGTGTATGGCTATGCACATGGTTATCTAATAGCACCTTATTTGTATATTGAACTACCTATGACCGATTCCTTTTGGAAATTGGGACTATGAACATGTGTTGTACATAGTTATCTAATAGGAGTCACATGTACAAATTTTATTTCGATATTTTAATACATGGCTACCCAAACCCCCCCAAACTCACCACATTCTCATGGTACTCTTATCTCATCCCATCGATTTTATAATCTTGATTTCAACCCTCAACTATTATTATATTCATAAGTCATGTGATTCGCTTGTTGTGTGAACCTATTATTGCGTGAATTTTGTCGTCGTCACAACTATTTTGTTTACATCGTATGTGTAAGTTAGTTATATTATTTTCCTCTATCTATTTATTTCATTTTGTTGTTATCACTTTCGATGGTTAACTTCAACAATTTCGTTAATTTTTATTTTATTTTATTTATTATTATTATTCTTAAGATATTCACTAGTTAATTATGATCATTAAATTTTCCATATTTATATATATATTCATTGCTCTCGATCAAATGATTCTATAAAAAAAAGTTATATTTTACCCATGTTTTCAAACCCGCACAATGGGACGAACCATGTGCATCATGCGACGATCTAAATAATTATGAGTGCTCGCATAATTATCGAAATACTCACATGGAACTCATGGTGAATGCGGTTGTGTGTCATATCTCGGAACCCAGGGTGATTTTGGCTAACGGTACAAATACCGATGTGATAAGGGCATGGTGGATACGCCGCTGGTACATCCTATATATAAGTGTCTTTATCATGCCTTCCGTTTGTAGCGTTATTTAGATCACCTGAAGACCTGTGTCATATATATATATATATATATATATATAAAATCATTTCTTTCGTAAACTCTTACTTTCTTTCTTTATGTTATGTTTTATTTAATTTCGGGACGAAATTTCCAAAAGTTGTGAATCCTGTAACATTCGTTACTTTTCAAATCCGAAACCCGACCCGTTTATTTTATATTTTTCTTTCTTTTCCCTCACTTATTTTTCGAACGCTCGTTACTAATTCCCGCCTTCGTTTAAGTTTATATATATTTTATTTATTTATTTATTTATTGATAATAACTATGATTTCTATGCAATAATACCCCCTCTAACTAACTTATTGCCACTTTTGAAGCCACACCTATAGACCAGGGACTATATTGCAAATTTCCTAAAACCTTTTCCCTCTTTCCCTCTCTTTCCGTCATCACCATCGTTCTCTCTATCCAACGCCATTACCATTTTTGTATCCGTCAAATCCGGCCTTAATCAACAAAATTGACGTTACCAAATCAATCCTTGATCCTAAACGCGTTCCACAGACACCCTAATTGTGGTAAATTTAGCAATTGACAGCTAACAACACCAAAACAAACAGCGGACCAAATCGCTCTTAAAACCCTATATAAGCTCGATCTTTTTGCAATTAAACTCGTCCACACAATTCTTACTACATCACGACCTAAACCCCTAAGACAAAAATCCCTGAACTGTTGTTACAATTGATTTTGCAATCAAGCTTGAGCCGCTTGCCCTAGTTAGCCGTCCACCCCCAATTCGTTAACAATCGAGGTAACATGTTTATGCATATTGTTCGTTTATGCGCGATTAACAGTAACCCCAATTCAATTTCTGCAAACGAAAAACAATTGAGTCAATTTATATTCTAGGGTTTATGGTTAAATTGTGTTTATGAACATAAAATATATATTATTTTTCCAATCTGGTTTAATAGCAAGTAACACACCAGCTTGATGGCTGATGTGTGTATAATTAAGACACTGGAACCGTTCCAGGCGCGGGTTTGAGCCCCATGGACCCGGTTTTTGTATTTTATTTTTATGTATTCCTTTTCCTTTACCATACTTAATATAACTTATAAATATCAAATAATAAATGTTATTTTGTTTTTGAACCGAACCCCATCTTTATGTTTTCTCGTCCTTTCGAATTTGTGTTTCGTAATACACACACATATATATGTATATATATATATAGGTATTTGATCATTTCAGAAGTTTTTTTACAACGAGAAGTGCGAGAAGTGAATGCGTAACTCCATTAATCCCTAATTTCACTCCTTTTCTTATGTGTAGGTGTGTTGTGTAGGTGCGTATGTACATGTGTAGGTGCATATATACATGTGTAGGTATGTATGTTTGTATATGTGTATGTATGTTTGTATGTGTGTAGGTACGTAGGTTTCAATGTGGGTCGGTACATTTGTATGTGTATAGGTAGGTTTGAATGTGTATTAAGATATAAATACAACCAACCTACATACATGTAGGTAACATTATAAGCAAGGGAGTGAAAAATTAGGGATTAATGGAGTTGCAAATTCAGTTCTCGCACTTCTCGTTGTAATATCACTTCTCGCAAGATCCATCCCTTATATATATATATATATACATTATATATATATATAAAATACTTTTTTTATTAGTAACAATAACAATAATAATACTAATCAAAAAAATAAAATAGTAATAGCGTAAACTATAAAGGACTCTAAAGTTATTTTAAATTGGTTTGTAACCATTACGTCGTGTCGTATTATTTTTTTTTACTATTTCTACCCTCTAGTTATATTATTTGCAAACTTTTGATAATTAAACTAATAGTATTTTATGAAAACGTATGTAAACCCTATCAATTCCTAAATCGGCCATACGCCTTGTTATTGTTCCTTTAATCTTAATTAATTATATTATTATTAACTAGGAACTTTTGTCGACGTATCCCAAGTAGCTCGACCTTTTCTATCTTATTTCTACCGCCATCTCATATTCGTTAACCACTCGTTAAGGTGAGTTTACATACCCCTTTTTCCATCTTTTATATTTTTGGGGTAGCATGTATACCATATTCAAGTTTACTTATGTTTTATTCCCACATCTATTCAAAACACAATTCAACATATGTTTATGTGTGATTATTACATGTTCTATGATAATGCTTTATGTGCTTAATTGTTTATTTTATGTTTGGTGGTTGGTATCTCATCCTCATCTATCCTCATATAGTATGATCATAGATTTACCCAAGTACTTTGATTTCGTATCAATAAGAACGGGTCCACATCTATTTAGTTGTTTACATTTTCATAAGAATTGTAATACTGATCATTTACATATAAATTGTGGTTTTTATCTATGCATGTATCTCAAATAAAAACTTATGTATTCTCACCAGCATTCGTGTTGACAAACTCTATTTTTTACACATGCTACAGGTACAAATAATTTACATTGGTCAAGATTGAAGATAATACTTTTACCTTAGGATATTGTTCAAAATACAAAACATTATGTTATGTTTATTGAATTTGTGTACTTGTTTTAATGCTAATGAAATTAAATAATTATTGTCACTTTAATTAGTTTCTTTTGAGCTACTGTCCAATCAATACGTTAAACCCTGACATGTTCCGCCGCCTTTGGTCGGGGTGTGAGATAAACCTTTTCCTTCTTTTCTTCACCCAATGACTTGGCATAGATACCGTGGCTAAATAATTCACAAAATGTGCATACCACGGTGCGGTCGATACGGTTAACAGTTGTTCATCGGGAAACCGTTCGTTTATCTCTATCGAAACGTCAATACATTCAAGTGGAATCCGAGACAAGTGATCCGCCACAACATTCTCACAACCTTTCTTGTCCCGGATTTTAAGATCGAATTCTTGCAACAATAACACCCATCGGATACAAACGCGGTTTCGCGTCTTTATTTTCCATTAAATACCGGACCGCACTATGATCCGAGTATACCACAACTTTACTTCCCAAAATATACGACCGAAATTTATCCAAGGTGTACACCACCGCAAGTAACTCTTTTTCGGTAGTGGTGTAATTTAATTGCGGCTCGGATAAAGTTTTTCTTGCATAGTATATTACCACCGGTTTTTTCTTTACTCGTTGACCCAATACCGCTCCAACCGTGCTATCGCTAGCATCACACATGTTTTCAAACGGGCTTGATCAATCCGGTGATTGCAGAATGGGTGCTTGTACCAACTTCTCCTTCAAGCTGTCAAAAGCTTGCAAACATTCATCAGAAAACTCAAAGGGGACATCCTTCAATAAAAGATTACATAAAGGTTTTGAAATTGCACTAAAACCTTTAATGAATCTCCTATAAAATCCGGCATGTCCCTAAACGATCTCACCGCTTTAACATTTTTCGGGGGTGGTAAAGATGAAATTACTTTTATTTTAGTTTTGTCAACTTCCATTCCACTACTTGAAACCACATGACCTAAGACAATGCCCTCTTGCACCATGAAATGACTTTTTTCCCAACTCAACAACATGTTTGTCTCAACACATCGTTTTAAAACTTTTTCTAAAATCAACGAGACACGACTCGAATGTTGAGCCAAAAATAGAAAAATCATCCATGAAAACTTCAAGTGATTCATGTCAGAAGAGATGCTCATCATGCATCTTTGAAAAGTAGCCGGGGCATTACACAGTCCAAATGGCATTCTCCTAAAGGCAAAAGTACCATATGGACAGGTGAAGGTGGTCTTATGTTGGTCATAGGGATGAATTGCAATTTGATTGTAACCCGATTATCCATCCAAAAACAATAACATTTTTGACCCGAAAGTTTTTCAACTATTTGATCAATGAATGGTAATGGCAAATGGTCTTTTGAGGTTGCATTATATAATTTTCTATAACCGATGCACACTCGCCACCTAGTTACCGGTCAGGTGGCGATTGTGTTCACCTTTATCACCATTTATTACCTGGATGCCGGCTTTCTTGGGCACTACCTGTGTTGGGCTCACCCATGCACTGTCTGATACTGGATAAATATTTCCTGCATCCAACCACTTGATAACCTCCTTTTTCACCACTTATTCGGGTTCAACCATCTTTGAGTCTCCCTTGTGGGTTTAGCCTCCTCATCAGTAAATATTTTATGCAGAACAATCGAAGGACTAATACCCTTTAAATCCGCAAGTGTCCATCCAATGGCAGCCTTAATTGCTCCCAAGACCTTTACCAACGCCCTCTCGTGTTCTTCCTCCAAGTTAGAAGCAATGATAACCGGAAGGGTTTCATTCTCCCCTAAAAATGCATACTTCAAGTGACTTGGGAGTTCCTTCAATTCAACCTTTGGCGGACACTCCAAAGACGGCGTTGTGTTAGAATTGATCTTCATTGGCAAGCTCTCAAATTGATTTATCCATGGTGGCCTTCCCTCTTGCATAGCTAAAATATCCTGTTTTTGTTCTTCCATCCTCAAAGCACACATGTGTACCTGTTTAGAATCATCACAAATACAAGCTTCTACAAAATCTTCATCATATTCATGAGGAATACAATGGTTCACCAAATCTGCCATAAAACATTCTTCACCACTCAAAGAATTAGACACGTTAGTAAAAAATTAAGGCACATTTTTGATGTGTTGTAAAACACACTTACTTTTCGTATCGTTTTATCATGTTTTAATTGCTTATTAGTTTAATTATTAAGAGTTATAGCTTGTTTTTGCTTGATTTTACAAAGATGGATTGATTACTTGTAGGTTTTGAGTTGTAATGGAAAAAAGAGTAAAGTTTGAAGACTCCAGGGACCTTTTTGAGCAACTTTGAAGACTATAAATCAAGGCCCGGCCCAAGCCCACAAGTTCCAAGCCTTTCTTGCATAATATATTAAGATATTTAAAAAATAAAAAAACTCTAACTCTTGCCCTAATCTGATCGGAACTGCAGGGAGAAAAAGAAAGAAAAAGTAGGTGGCGGATAGGAGGCGGCTGGAAGAAGAAGAAGAAGACCAAGGACGGTTCGGTACATCAGCTAGGGACAATATACATTCATAAACGCAGCCATATACTTGAGTATTAACTCCATAAACCTTGATCTTTAGTTCAAGATTGTTAACTAGTTGTTTTGATCTTTTGATTTGGATTGTTTTGCAAGTAAAGTGAAGATTAACTTGTGTTTGATTACTATTGAATCTTGAATGAGTTTACTTATGTTTATGTTGATGTTTATGATGTTTAACTTGAATATATGCTGCTGTCCAAAATTAACGTTAGGCTAAACTAGTTAGTTCAACCTAGTTTAGATTAATATTGTTAGGTTTTAGTAAGTAATATGGATTGTTGATCATCATGAATTGATTTGTTAATAAAAAGTTTGATTTAATATTGAATTAGTTTGTGTTTAGTGGCTGTGTTTGATTAATTATACTCAATTACCTATTGCTTTGATTGATTGAATCGGTTTTGGTTAATTTTAGCTTGTTTGAACTCTTACTTTGTGTTTAGAGATTGTTTGCGGGGTGATCAACCACAGGGTTTAGTTGGGTATATTAATTAGTTAAAATCAAAGGGTAGGCAACTTCTTAGAGACCGAGAGGTGATAGGAAGTAGGGTCGTCTCATAGCTCTTACTTATTAGGATTAGGATCGCGCGAGAGCGGGTTCGGTTCTTGTCGGGATTGGGTTTGTGAGCGAATTGTTGACCTAGTTTAAGTTAAACTAAGTTGTTCCTCTATCCTTGGTTGCGTATTATTCGTCTCCATTAGGGTAGTGTGTCGGTGAGACCGAGAGGAGAGTCGACATTAGAACACTTTAGCAATTCGTTTCCTGGTTAGTTCTTAAAATCAACTAAGTATAAGTTAGGGTTTGTTAGTGAGACCGAGAGGTGATCCAGCTTTCTTGAGTGAACCTTAGTTGTGTCATCCTTAGGAACCGGTGTCGTGAGATTCTTCAACCCATTAGCTTATTATACATTCCATAGGATTCTTACCTAGGTAGACGTTTTCTCCATTGATAAGTCTTATTCTCAAAGTTTCGTCTAGTCTTGTTAAGTTTAGTCAATTAAGTTAGTTAAAGTAAGTTAGATCTAATAGTTAATAATTAAAAATCATTAAAAAATATTTTTCTTAGGTGAGTCTCGGTTAGGGTTAAGTACTAAATACGTTTTCACGTGTCCTTGTGTTTGTTGAGTCAAGAAATTTACCTAAAGGGAAGATTGTTAAGTTAAAGACTTGTTCTATGGAACATATGGAAGATTGGAATCTTCTCAACCTCCTCAGAACTTGTCAAAGACTTCTGAGCAAGCTTTTACTTAGCCGGGTACGATATTTTGTCTATCAGGCAGGGTTATCTTCTTTAGGTCTTCTTTAGTGGAAATCCAAGCAGGGTTTGCAAATTAGTGTATTGCCAGGCCAGGTTCACTAGTTTATGCAAGTCCGGGCATGGTGCACTGTATCAAGCAGGTTTGTTCTTCATAGCCAAGTAAAGTTCACTTCCGATTAAGCTTTAGGCTAACCAAGCTCATGAAGCCAAGTAACGGGAAGACCGGGCAAGGTATTCATTAATAAGTATGGTTCAAGTAGGCTTGATGATTTAATGATATATCTCAAGTATGATCGGGCAAGGTTCAACTCAAGCAAGGAACAGTGCTACCAAGCACACTTTGCTAATAAGCTATTCTTTAGCAAAGGGTTGAAGGGACCTTTGAAGAACAAGGTTGCTCGTAAGGGTTTGTCGGGCAAAGTTTAACAAAGTCAAGAAGATTGAAGTCTACCTGGTGAGTATTTTACTTCGTAAAATACCCTTCAAGTAAAGCCTACCTGGAAACTGATCTCGAGCACACTTCTATATTACCAAGTCCTAAAGGATGGCAGAGCATACTCGGAAAGACAAGATTGATGCAACGCCTACCCGGGAGACTTGTTTTACACTTAGGATTTTTTCTGAATATGTAACTTGAATATGTCTTATCGTTTAAGGTTTCTAGAAGGAATGACAGCTGTCAAAAGGTGGCAGGCCTATAAATAGAATGTTTTAGGGCACGCCGCCTAAGGCAGACAGACACATTAATTTAGAAAGAATATTGTGTGTGTGACGGCTGTCTTAATATAGTACGGATAAAACCTTCCTTCAAGAAACCCTAACTTGATTATCCACTTTGTATGATTTATATTATATAAATGGAAATCTTTTGAGTGAATCTTGTTTGAGTTGGTTACCTTTGAATACTGATTAAACAACCATATTTTTGTTACTGATTCCGCCTTTAACAAACGATAATCTTTCTAAATATAGCAACCCGTCATTAACTCTCTTGTCGGCACATTTATTTGTGTGAGTTATGACATGATTTTAGTGAGATCCAGCTGAAATCGGGGACCTGAAAAGTGGTATCAGAGCTGATTACTGCTATTTTGGAAAGTTTCTTGTTGCTGATTGAAGATTTGAAGAAAGATGACGTAAGCAGACCACTGTTTCATTGATTCGTGACGTCAGCAACTCTGTTTTTCATTTTTCTTCCAGATTTACAATCTACCGGTGTTTTCACTTCCTTATTTCAATCAAAGCTTTAATCTTTATATATAAATCTTGCTCTAATCGTATCAGACACATCAGATCTGGACAACCTTTTTTCAGATCTGATTATTTTAAAACTTCGCTTTCTACAAAGAAACTGATTTTAAGTCTTTGAAAATGTCTGGATATGAGGAATAAGAGGTGTCTACTAACAAGATACCAAGATTGTATGGACAGGAAAACTTTACCAAGTGGAAAGTGCTTTTTGAAGTAGCCGTATGCTACAATGATGTTGATATGTGGAACTCCATCAAGAATGGTCCACAAGCTGCAGTTGAGGAGGTGCAAACACAGCTGAAACTGCTGCTGTAAGAGAAAGAATGAGAAAGGTGGATGACAGGGCCTTAGCTATGATTAAGCTAGGACTGTCTTGGGTGATTTTAACCAAGGTGGCACATCATAGAATTGCCAAACAAATGTATGATGCCATACTTGAGATGTATGAGGGGAATACTGAGCTAAAGAATATAAAGAAATAAAGATTGAAGCAACAGTTGGAAAGAATCAAGTATAAGGAAGGAGAAAGATTGAAATCAATACTAGAACGTTTTCTAGCTATTGTGAATGAGTTGAGGACAACTGATTATGTCATGACTGATTTTGACCCAAATACCAAGTTGCTCAATTCAATGCCCAAAGAATGGTACACTGCCTGCAAATTCATCCTTTAAAAACCCAATTTCAATGAATTGAAAGTGGATGATGTAGTATGTTTCCTTCAAGCTGCAGAAATAGAAATGATTGAGAATGAAATGATCAAAGAAGAGAAGCCATGTTTTCAAGTAACCAATGCTCTCATTGCACCTATGGGGAACTTGTCAACCAAAATTCAACAACAGATTCCCATCATTGAAGAACCAAATGAGCATGGTGTTGATACACCTAAGGCTTTTGTTGGTGGTAGTTCAAGCAACTCACAAAATCAGCAAAGGTTTAATGTCCAACTCCTAGAAGAACATGATTCAGCCTTAATGGCTAGTGGACATACACCTTTTGTTGGTGGCAATGGAAGTCATGAATCAGACTATCATGGTTTATTCTCAATGTTCACTGAATCTTATAATGCTTTTGTTGCAAAGAACATGGTTCATACAAGCATTGTTCTAGATGATTTGGAGCAAATTGATGCAGATGATTTGGAGGACATGGATTTGAAATGGCAAGCTGCCATGTTGGAACTCAGAAGCAAGAGGCTGTATAACAGAACTGGTAGTTCACTTCTATCAGGGCCAAATGAAAGGATTGGGTTTGACAAGTCAAGGGCCATCTGTTACAACTGCCAACAACCAGGTCATTTTGCTAGAGAATGCACATGCCAAGGAACTATCAAGTGAACCAATTTCAAAACCAACCAAGAAACCAGCAGCATCAATTTCAACAACAGACTCAGCCAAGGAACAACTTCAATAACAACTCCAACAATTATAACCCCAACTTCAACAACTTCCAACAGACTCCAATGAATAATAATCACCAAGTTGTGCCACAGAATCAAGGATTTCAAAGGAACAACTATCAGAATAATCAAACTGTACCAAACAATTCAGTTCCATCCAACCAAAGTCAACCAAGAAATCAAGGGAATGTGGCTATAACATCACAACATGAGGGTAACTTTGACTGGAGTAATCATGAAGAAGACATTGCAGATGACATCAATAGGGCAAATGTGGCTTTCATGGCCTTGATTGAAAAAGAAGTTGGTTCATCATCTCAGGAACAATCCACTCCACTGAATGACATATGGTATATGGATAGTGGTTGTTCTAGGCACATGACTTGTGACAAAAGATCACTTGTCAATTATGAAGAAAATTATGAAGGTCCTGTAGCATTTGGAAGTGATGAAAATGGTGGAAAGATTGTGGGGAAAGGAATCTTAACAAATGGAAAAGTCTCATTTGATAATGTATTTCATGTTGAAGGTCTTCAGTATAATCCACTGAGCATATCACAAATGTGTGATAAGGGTTACAAAGTCAGTTTTGATGATTCTCACTGTTTTATCTTAAAACCTGAGTTTGTGATTCCACCTGAAATGATTATGATGATGGCACCTAGAAATGGCAACCTGAGTTTGTGATTCAACATGAAAGAAGCTGTATCAAGAGGCGGGTACTTGTTCTGTCATTAAAAGTTTTAACCAAAACCAGGGGGTCAAAGTCAAATTGGGGTGATGTGGAGAAAGCCAAATAAGCCTTGAGGATAGATAAGGAGCATCAGAACACAACATGTGTTATCCATTAAATTTTCTGCAACTTAATTGAAACTTAATCATATCACCAAAGAAATGAAAATCATGTTAAGTCTAGACCTGCTGTTGACCTGTGTTTGTAGTCATAATAATGCTGAGAATGAAGTATTGAGAAAGCTACTTAGTCAATATGATCCCATTCCTGAGATCTTTTCAGATTACAAAAGAAGTTGTTTTGAAATGAAACATAACTGAATTTGATATCTAAATGCACCATTTGCTCTTAAACTATAATCTGTAATGATACATAACTTAGAAATGTCTTTGATAAGTGGTTTAAGTCAAACAGTTTTGCATTTTGCCTTTAATAGGTTGAATATGTAAGTTCGGGTAAGGTTTGATGTTCTCAAATCTTTCCGGGCACAAAAACAGATGAATATGGTTGAATATGTATTTTCGGGTAAGGTTTAATGTTTTTATAATCTTTCCGAGTAGACTTAGATGTTTTTATCTAACTTTACTATTTCGGGCATGCCTTGAAGTATTTGATACTTTTCGGGTAGAGATACTATTTTAGTTACTTTCCGGGCAAGCCTGATTGTTTATTATTAAATAAGTTTTTCGGGTAAGGTTTTATGCTGTATAACCTTTCCGGGCACACTTAGTTGGTTTTATCTAAGTTTGTCTTTTTCGGGTATGATTTGATGATTTAAATTTTCTAGGGTAGACTATCCTATTTAGTTTAGATCCCAAGCATACCTGATGTGTGAATATCTTCATCCTAGGAAGCTTAGTGCTAACATAGGATTGTCGGGCAAGCTCTTTGAAATTTTAGACTATAGTACACTTAGGTTTTTTATTTTTAATTTCATTTCGGGCATGCTATTTATTACTTGTGATTATGATTGCTTTGAAATTACAAGTGTTTTCGAGCAGACTTAGTCTTCCGGGCACACTTTATATTTCGGGTACACTATTGTTCCTTCAATATACTTGGTAATTTTAAAACTTGACTTTCCGAGCACACTGTCTGCAAGATATCATTTCGGGCACACTTTGTACTCTAGGAAGGTTATTCAGGTATACTTTGCATGGAAAGCCTGTTCAGGCACACTTTGTACTCTTATGAAGGTTACTCGGGCACACTGTTCATCAAAGTGTGTTTGATTGAATGTGTTTCTAATTTTGAAAGGGTTTATGCTAGATTGAGTTACTTGATTTATATTTGAGAAATTTATTTGGGTATCTTAATTGATTCCTAGCAAGAATGCTTATTTGATATTTTGTACTTGATTATTTAAATTGTGATTAAGTGATCAAGAAATCCGGTATTTCGGGTAAGCTTTCTTCATCTTTACTTGACTTTAAATTATCTAGCTTGACCAAGCAATGTTTGTGAGTAACAAGGAATCGGGTAAACCTTATTAGATTAAAAGAAAATGTTATCATGCAAGGTTTAATATTTTATCGGGTAAGCTTTGTGTAAGTGGAAATATACCGAGTAGACTTTGCAAAGGTTTACTTTTCCGAGTAAGGTCTGCTAAGTCTAAATTGATAAAGAGTTATATGTTTTTTAAATTGTTTTTAAAATATCAAGTGGATAATGTTATATTTGACAGCTAATAATTCACAAAATGACAAAAAAAACATTTAAAACCCACTTTCAAAAGGTGTATAAGAGGGAGTTAGGCAAAATTTTCAACATTACATTTCCCTCTCTCTCCTTCCACTGCAACTGCTTAGTCGCAAAGACACCCAAACCGACCTATCACATTCATTCTTAATCCAAACCCTAATTTGAATCAGCCCTCTAATTCCGACTCGGTAAGCATTAATGATGTTTTTTCCGATCACGATTAGACTATTATGGGCTTTGATTATGTATTTGATTACTAATATTTTGTTTATGTGTTTAGGTTATAAACTTGTCGAAGAACTGGTTCTTGATGATTTTTCTCTCTTTCTTCTTCATTTTTATACCTTGAAATTACTTAAAGTACTGAACTTTATGACTAATTTCACTTTGAATATGTTTGATTGTGTTGTTCAGATATGGCAGAAGAACAGCCCAAGTACTTCTTTGAAAAGAAGCATAACATGTGTGCACTTTTGCAAGTCACACCTGACAACGAGCTAGTGGCGAGAATGATTACATGGATGGCTCGATCAAATGTCAGCTTTGCTTTTACTGAATATCCTGTCATCTACAGAAATCATTCACTGGATTTATGGAGATTTGCAGAACTTGTTGAAGACATCAATGGAAAGAGAATCGAAGCAACTGTTGCAAGACAAGAAATACACATAACTGAAAGAATGATAAGAAGATGCTTGCGGTTGAATGATGGTGACCATAATCCAATAAACTTCAATACAACAAACCTGATGAAAATATTTGAAGAGACGATGGGTTATCAGGGAACAGTCCATGATGGACAATTTCAAAAGGGAATGTTCCCTATGTTGTATAGATTTCTCATTCACCATGTGATACAGGGATTTGCTCCACGAAAAGGATCATGGACTCTTTTGTGTCGTGATCTAGCAAATGCCACTGTGGGGATTATATATGATTTGCCGTTCAATTTCTCAAAAACGATTTTTGATGGATTGGTATCCAACTTGAAGAAGGCTGAGGTAGATAGATTTCTGCAGTACCCAAGATTCCTACAGATAATCTTCAACCGTGAATTACAAAATATACCCACTATTGGCATTACACACCTACTGCAGAATCCTGACACTTACAAAAGAATCAGAAATCCGGGTGTGGCCAATAGATTTGACTCAAACATTCCGTTTGAGATCTTGCCATGGTTGTTGGACCATGACTTGAATGTGATGCCAGTACCTGAATTAAGCTCAGAGGAGGAAGGAGGGGTAGATAATGATGAGGATGATGATAATGGTTCTGATGATGGAGATGATAATGTTGATGATGAAGATGGAGGAGGAGCAGGAGTAGCTTTGAATGTTGATGCACTTGATCAGGGGGGGGGGGGCAACTTGAGGAACAAGAACAACCTATTCCACCACCACCACAATCACCACCACACATTGATCAACCCATTATAACCTCACCACCACAAACTCCACCATATCAAACCACTCAATCCCCACCCCAAACTTTAACCATAAGCCAACTTGATACATCAACACATATATCCCCAACACCACAAACACCACCAACATCTAGCCAAATTCATTCTGATCCATTAATTCCAAGCCCACCTCATACACAATCACCACCACAATCCATTTTCCAAACTCACACCACAACCCAAGATCAAACAGAAAATGAACCATTTTCTACATCACCACCCACAACACCACCCACTGACACTGACTTATTGACATTGTTAAAAGAAAATGTTGAACTGAAAAGAAGGAACGAGGAGGTGACAATGGAAAATGTTATGTTTCTTGAGAAGTTGGTACAAGCTAAAATGAGAATTGAATCCCTGAAGCAGGAGGTTGAGAAGACCTCAGCTGTTCCAAAACAGGGGGAGAATGAAATAATACCAACTGACTCTGGTGTGAATGTTGAAACAGTAACTGGAATAGGTGTAGAGACTGTAGACAGTTTGAAACTAATTATGAATGCATATGATGATAGAGAGGAGAGTAGTGAGGAGAGGAGAGATGAAGATGATGAGTATGAAGGTGATAGATCAGATGTTGGAGAACAAGATTACGATTACAATGATGAAATAGCAAATGTGGAATGATATAAAGAGGATGTTGAAGAGAATGTTGAGACAATGGATGAGAGTGAAAAGATAAATGATGAAGAAATAGTGACTACCACTACTATGGTCACTGATGTGATGAAAGAAACTCAAACTGATGAAATTATTCAAGGGATGACTGCTACTGAGGAGCCAATCATTACTGAAGGTGAATAACCTGAAAGCTCCAAGAGGGTAGAGTATGACCCTGAATTAGAAGCACTTGAGAAGGAGATTGATGACTATAGACAATTTGATGATGAGGAGGAAGTAGTGCCTAAAAGGATGGATAAAGGCAAATAAAAAGTCACAGAAGAAGAGCCTTTTAAGGCCTATCCAGAAAAGGATGTTTTGTTTACAGAAGATGCTGAAGCTGCTGCTACTGCTTTAAGGGAACAAAAAAATATTTTAAGAGAAACAAGGGACAGAGAGATACTGGCCCAAACCATGAACCCTGTAGAGTTGGCAAAGCAGGAAAACTTGATCAACCAAGCCAAGTTTGCAAAAGAAGTTATTGAAGAAGTGGCTGATCAAGAGGTGATTGAAGCCTTGATTAAGTTAAAAGAGCAAGAGGAAGCTGACAATTCCTTAGCTATAGTGGTTAGCATGTTTCAAACTCAAAGTCAACAAGAAACAAGGTCAAATGAGACTGCTGAACCAATCAATCTGAACACTGATACGAGGGTTGAAGAGGAAATTGGTGAGTCCATGGCCTCAAAGGCTGCAAAGAAATGGGCTCAACAGATTAAAGATGACATTAGACAAAATCCTGATGAATGGAAGTATGTGGATGATCCCAAGTATGGAAAGAAATACTCAAGAAAAAGGGATAGACCAGAAACATTTATGCCAGCTGAAGGTACTGAGTCTGCAAAGAAAGGAAGATGGGATGACAAGAACAAGTACTTTGTTGAAATTCCAGATGAAGATGCTAGTCCAATCAGGGCAATTCCACTACAAACACTGCAACCAGATCAAAGAATTCCAGGTGTTCCAAATGTTCCTAATGTGCCCATTAGAACTGAACCAAATACAGAGCATCCACCCTCTGATGAACCCAAGATTGATGCTGTAAATGACTTAACTAAAGAGGATGATGAATCTGAGGATTCGGTTGATGATGATAATCCTGATGATGATCAAGGAAAGAGTGCCAAGACTGCAAATGTTAAGACTCCACAAGTAGTAATGACTGATGAGCAGAGAGTAAACATTGAGCAGAGTTTGTTGAATACTAAAATGAACAATCCTTTGATTAAGAAGCTAAGGGCACTTGGTGTGAACTTTGAAAGTGTGGCTCATATGAATGATAGTGAGCTGAATCAGAGGCTTGAGGAAGAAAATGAAAAGATCAAAAGAGCCATGCACAAAAGAATAAAGATGCTCAGAAACACAGAGAATATCTGAGAAGGCATGGATACTCTGAAAAAGATATGAGCCATTTCAATCATGATAAACTCCAAGACCTTTACAACAGTGAAAGAGAAAAGGTGATTGAGAAATGTGTAAAGGAAAATGAGAGGATTGAAAAGATGGAAACTTTGAAAGAGAAGTTTGGAGGTAAGTGTGGATACCTGCTGGAGAAAGGTTTGAAGCCTGAAATTGTTGAGAACCTATCTAGAGAATCAGTGTTGGACCAATACAACAAACTGAAAAGAAAAGAAAAACTGAAGAGGGTCCAAACTGAGAGATCAGCTAAACAATCTGAAACATTTGTTGAGCCTCCAATAAAGAAAAGAGAGATAATGACTCTGGGGGAGAAACAGAGAATTCAGGGTGAAAAGGAAAAGTCAAACGAGGTACCTGTTGTTGAAACCACCACCCCACAAGAAGTCAAACCTGAACCTGAAGATGAACCCATTGTTCTCTGGGAGAATGAAGAAATGATTAATATTCTGAGGAGAATAATGATTAATCAAAACGGAATGGATGAAACTTCTTTTGATGCCTTGGAAAAGCAAGACATAAAAGAACTTTTCTATATCCAAAAGGCAGAGTGGGAGAAAGTTCTAAGGGAAGGAGAAAACCCTAGAAGCTTTGTGGATGGAAAATTTGTACCTGCTGGTCTATCAAATAGACCTGGTATGCCAAAAATGTTGCTCACTCTAAAAGAACAAGCTGGATATGATATAGTTGAACTAGCTAACCTTCCACCTGAGATGGTAGAGGCAATCTACATCAACACTTTCAACTTAAGGCCTGGAAAACCAAAGAAGTCTATTCCATTCAAACCTCCAATCTCAAGAAGACGTCCACAAGGTGGAAGAGGTGAAGGTGGAAGAGGTGAATCAAGTAGATCTGGACTACAAAGAACATCAAGACCACAATCATATGTGGATCTTCCAAGAGAACTCTATTATGATTCTGTATCTGAATGCTTAAGAGTGATTATGGAAAGCAGAAAGTTGAGAGAGAAAGTTGTGAGAAGTGACTTTAATGAGTATACTCAAGAACAACTAGAAAGAATGGCCACACTTGACCTCTATGATTATAGAGACAGAAACAAGATGGCAGGTAGGCAAATGAATGATCTCTCAAAGTTTTTGAAGAAAGAAGTTGACCAGGGATTCCGATTCTTAAAAGAAAAGAGAAGTTGGAGGATGATTCAACTTCACAGATCGAAAAGGTCAGAGAAGTTGATAAAAATGAACAAGGCTGAACTGTACTACCAAATAAATGTCAGAGACAGGAATCCAGTGTCAAACTCGAATGCATGCTTAAGCTTTGGAAGAAGAATGACACGTCCCAACTACACAGTCCAAATAAATGGCATCATCACTGAAGTTGAATACAAAGAAAATGTTGACCATTACTTGCTGAAAAACTCTGGTGGAAAAGTACTGGGGATAATCAAGAAGGATGAAGACTTGAATTGCTTGCATAATGTAGATCTAATGGATATAAGAGACTTGGTCATACCAAAAGGTCATACTCATTCCCGAGCCCTTGATATCTTTAAAATGAGAGCTGCATCAGTGATAACAAATAGAAGACAAGCTGCCTACAATGAAAGAAGGAGACAAGATTCATAGAGTAGGATTTGATTTGTAATGTCGTTTGACAGCTTTTGAATATGTAACTGTTTATGTAATTTGATTATGTAACTTTAACTTTAATTTGATGTGTATTTTAATCCTGTGTAAGTAACTATAGATGTGTTTTGGGTCAGCTGTGGTATTCCAATCAAGAGGGAGATTATTGAGTCAAGAAATTGACCTAAAGGAAAGATTGTTAAGTCAAAGACTTGTTCTATGGAATATATGGAAGATTGGAATCTTCTCAACCTCCTCAGAACTTGCTAAGTATGGATCCGGGCACATCTTAGACTTCCGAGCAAGATTTTACTTAGCCGGGTATGATATTTTGTCTATTGGGCAGGGTTATCTTCTTTAGGTCTTCTTTAGTGGAAATTCGAGCAGGGTTTTCAAATTAGTGTATTGCCGGGCAAGGTTCACTAGTTTATGCAAGTGCAGGCATGGTGCACTGTATCAAGCAGCTTTGTTCTTGATAGCCAAGTAAAGTTCACTTCTGAGTAAGCTTTAGGCAACCAAGCTCATGAAGCCAAGTAATTGGAAGACCGGGCAAGGTATTCATTAATTAGTATGGTCCAAGTAGGCTTGATGATTTAATGATATATCTCAAGTATGATCGGGCATGGTTCAACTCAAGCAAGGAAAAGTGCTACCAAGCACACTTTGCTAATAAGCTATTCTCTAGCAAAGGGATGAAGGGACCATTGAAGAACAAGGTTGCTCGTAAGGGTTTGTCGGGCAAAGTCTGACAAAGTCAAGAAGATTGAAGTCTACCTGGTGAGTATTTTACTTCGTAAAATACCCTTCAAGTAAAGTCTACCTGGAAACTGATCCCGAGCACACTTCTATATTACCAAGTCCTAAAGGATGGCAGAGCATACTCGGAAAGACAAGATTGATGCAAAGCCTACCCGGAAGACTTGTTTTACACTTAGGATTTTTTCTGAATATGTAACTTGAATATGTCTTATCATTTAGGGTTTCTAGAAGGAATGACAGCTGTCATAAGGTGGCAGGCCTATAAATAAAATGTTTTAGGGCACGCCGCCTAAGGCAGACAGACACATTAATTTAGAAAGAATATTGTGTGTGTGACGGCTGTCTTAATATAGTACGGATAAAACCTTCCTTCAAGAAACCCTAACTTGATTATCCACTTTGTATGATTTATATTATATAAATGGAAATCTTTTGAGTGAATCTTGTTTTTGTTGTTATTGATTCCGCCTTTAACAAACGGTAATCTTTCTAAATATAGCAACCCGTCATTAACTCTCTTATCGGCACATTTATTTGTGTGAGTTATGACATGATTTGAGTGAGATCCAGCTGAAATCGGGGTCCTGACAGTGTTCGACACTTGGACTTCCTTAGGTCTATACTATTAGTGATCGGTACACTTGCTGGTAGTGTGTGGATTCGTTAGAAATTTTGTTTTATAAATTTAAAGCTTAGTTGTGAATCATTTTAAAAAGGGCATTCATTAAACATGCATCAAGTTTTTGGCGCCGTTTCCGGGGACACGATTTGAGGCGTATTGAGAACGACTCGAGTTAGGACTTTCCTTGTTTGCTACTTGTTTTTCTTATTTGTTTTGTTTGTTAGTTTAAAATAGTTTAGCTAATTTTAGTTTACTTTGTTTATTTTAATAGTTGTATGAGACGTACTCGATCTCTAGGACCACCAGAAACCGAAGGATTTTCCGAACCAGAGAGAGCTCCGTGAGAGACGTCGTACCAGACCGTCTTCTAGTTCTTCTACGTTCGTCGGTAATACATCCTCTTCTCCTACTTTATTTGAACTCGTCATTAGGGATAGGATCATGGGCGACGCAGCACCACCAAGGAGGACAGTTCCAGACTGGGCCCGTCCGGTCGACGCTGGCGCGAGATCCAGTATTGCTCCGCCAGCCATCGGAGTTCTCACGACTTGGCAGATTCCATCTAATATTCTGAACACGATTTCTCATTCTGCTCAATTTCACCGGTTGCTCCATGAGAACCCGCATTCTCATCTTACTCGCATTACACGAATTTGCGACACGTTTCATCTTGCCGGCGTATCCGAAGACGCCATCAAACTACGTATTTTTCCGTTCACACTCGTTGATCATGCGATTCTGTGGCTTGAGTCCCTCCCACAGGGATCCATTGCTACTTGGGCTGCCATGCAAACCAAGTTTCTCGAAAAATACGATCCTCCGGCTAAGGCCGCTCGTTTGCGCAACCAAATTCATTCTTTCCAGATGGAGGATACCGAGAGCTTCTACGAGGCATGGGAGAGATTCAAAAATCTACTTGCTTTATGTCCGAACCACGGCCTACAAGACTGGGCAGTAGTTGAGAAGTTCTATAACGGAGTGACGTACGCGACTCAGAGCATGCTCGACACGGCTGTGGGAGGTAACTTTTTGACAACGAAGGATACGGATGAGTGCATTGATTTATTTAACAGGTTAGCCGTGAGTGGATACTAGCGACAACCCGCTAAGAGCACCAAAACCATCGACTCCTTATCACGCGGCATGCATTCGGTCGACACGAGCACCACACTTGCGGCACAGGTTGAGGCGTTGGCAAAGATCATGCAGGACCTGTAGGTGAAAATTAAGTTATGCGAGATCTGTAGAGGGGGGCATGATACCGTTTAGTACCCCGTAGGATTCCATGAGGAGGGAGTCGACTTTGTTAATTATCCAAACCGAAATCAAAACTCTTTCAATTCGTATAATTCGGGGTGGAGAGGTAACCAAAATTCCAACAGGAGGAACGAAAATCAGACCGGCTTCTGGCAGCGTCAGAGTCTTTTCCAGGATTCCGGTGAGGGGGTGAGTAGTGGGGAGAAGAAGCCCACGTTAGAGGAGATGATGGCACAGCAAACACAGATGATGTCGCAACTTATGACTCGAGAGGACTCCCGTCACAAAGTGACTCAAGAGAACTTTCGGGAGCACGAGTCATTCATGAGAAATCAAGGAGCATCAATTCAAAATATTGAGCGGTAAATGAGAGAGATAGCAAGTCGTCTAAATGAGAGGTTGCCAGGAACGCTTCCAAGTAATATCGAATAAAATCCGAAGGCGTTCACGAAGGCTGTGACGACGAGGAGCTGTGCAGGGGCACGTAGCAAGCCCGTGATTCAGGAGGCGACGAGTGGAGTCGTTGAAGAGGCTGCGGTAGATGTAGAGGAGCAGGTAGACGAGGAGATTCAGTTGGTGTCTCCACCGGCCAAGGTGCATTAGAGGCGCATCCCAGGAAGTGCAGCACAGGCCGAGAACCAGCCATTACCCAGCAAACCAGCGAGAGTCTACAAACCTAGGCTCCCATATCTCGGGAGAGTCCGTAGGGACAGAGACGAGGAGCAGAACTCCAAATTTCTTGATATTTTGAAGCCGCTTCATCTTAACATTCCATTCCTTGAGGCACTCACGCAAATGCCAAAATATGCCAAGTTCCTTTAGGATATTCTTTCGAATAAAGAGAAGTTAGCTGAAGTCTCTTCCATTTCTCTGAGTGCTGGTTGCTCTGCAGTCTTGCAGAGAAAGTTACCAGAAAAGATGTCTGATCCTGGGAGTTTCATGATTCCTTGCATCTTAAGTGATAATACGGTTGTTCATGTGCTGGCGGATCTTGGTGCCAGTATTAATCTCATGCCGTATTTCGTGTATCGCAAGTTGGGTCTAGGCGAGCCGAGGCCTACCCGTATTAGTATCAAGCTTGCTGATCGTTCTGTGAAATACCCCCGAGGGGTGGTCGAGAACATTCTTGTTCGTGTCGACAAGTTCATCTTCCCGGTGGACTTTGTCATCTTGGACATGAACGACTATCCGAAGACTCCTTTTATTTCATTGATACCATCATGGAACATGTTGGGGAGTTCTTCAGCGTAATCTGTGGAGGATCTGCCTCCGAATCCCAGATTCTCGATAGGGAGATTCCAGAGATTGAGATGGTTGCCATGACCAATCAGTCCTTAGATGAAGACACCGAGTCGCATATCCCTGAATCTGGTGTGTCTGCTGAGATCGTACGAGACGATCCGATGGACCGACCTTCGGTCGAGAGTCCTCCTTCTTCCTTAGAGCTTAAGGATTTGCCCGCCCACCTTGAGTATGCATTTTTAGATGAAGAGAGGAAGCTGCCAGTTATCATTGCATCTGCTTTGACGGAGGTTAAGAAGCAGAAGGTTTTGAGGGTGCTATGAGAGCACAAAGAGGCTATTGCATGTAAGATTATCGACATTTAGGGTATCAACCCTTCATTTTGCACTAATAAAATCCTCATGGAGGAAAATTTCAAAAATGTCGTTCAGCCGCAACGACGGCTTAATCCGAAAATGCAAGAGGTCGTGAAGAAGGAGATCATTAAACTCCTTGATGCGGGGATCATGTTCCCCATTTCTGATAGTGCTTGGGTGAGTCCAGTCCAAGTGGTTCCTAAAAAGGGTGGCATGACTGTCGTCACCAATGAGAGGAATGAGCTTATTCCCACTATGACTATGACGGGATGACGAGTCTGCATCGACTATCGCAGACTGAATGATGCCACCAGGAAAGACCACTTTTATTTACCCTTCATTGATCAGATGTTGGAGCGTTTAGCAGGTCAGCAATACTACTGCTTCTTAGATGGTTTCTCCGGGTACTTCCAGGTTCCGATAGCTCCCGACGACCAGGAGAAAACCACTTTCACTTGCGCTTACAGAACGTTTGCCTACAAACGTAAGTCGTTCGGACTTTGTAATGCTCCAGCCACATTCCAGAGGTGTATGGTGGCCATTTTCCATAATATGATCGAGGACTCCATGGAAGTGTTCAATGAAAATTTTTCCGTATTTGGGAGTTCCTTCGATCATTGCTTGTCTAATCATTAGATAATGATGTCCCGCTGTGTCAACACCAACCTAGTCCTTAATTGGGAGAAGTGTCATTTCATGGTTCGCGAGGGCACTGTCCTGGGGCATCGGATTTCAAGTGAGGGGATAGAGGTTGATGTGCTAAAAGTAGTCTAATAATTATTAACTAAATTACGCTAATCTAGACACTAAGTAATACTCTAGACTCTCTAAACTCGACTAAAATACTAACCGACAAGGGAACCGATCGACTTTAGTATAGCTAAGTAAGTCCGGATATCGAACCCACAAGACTCTATAAATTACGTATACTAGCTTATTAGACTCGACTTACTGACAAGACTATTAATAATATTTGAGGGGGAATTTAATAACAATAATTAAAACTTACTAATGATTAATTAATAATTACTTAATTAAACTAATAAGAACAAACCCTAATTATTAAAATAATAATAAAACATAATCATTACTAATTAAATTAATAATAAACCTTAACCCTAATTTAATTTAAACTAATAAGCAATTAAGAAAACTTGGATTAATTCAGATGACAAAGAAAACTACACAGGCCAGAATCTCCAAATTTACGGTTATTAATTTAAATGGAAAAACGCAAGTTATGGAACCGGGATCATAAAATAGACCCTTGACAGAAAAACCCGAACAGGACCCTTGAACTTCAAGAAGACGCCTATGGATTTCTAACAAGTTTTAATACTTAGCAGTTTTATATTAAACTTCCTTACGGTTATTTAATCGCTTTTGTCTAAGTATCTTTTATGACGAAAACCTACCTTACAGCGCGGAATTCAAAAGATAGCAATGCAGACTCAATTAATTTAATAGACTAAGCTGACAATCAAACATAGACACACTCCTTATGAAGAACTAAATCTAGTAATCCCGGCAAGCAAAGATCTATCAACAACCTATCACCTTACAGCTTCCTAGGCTGGCAGTTCACTTTTATCTATTTACTTGATTTTATTGTTTCTATGATTTTAATGCATATTAATCACAAACTAGCCAAGAACACACAGTAAATGACCTAACAAAACCCTATCCTATGAAACAATCAACAAGGGCATTGTGATACAATAAATTCAAGTAAACAAAACCAAGCAATCATATGCATCAGTTAAATCAAACTCAACCATTTACTTAGAACATAAAATCCATAACGAAACGAAATCCAAATAAAATCAAACCGAACTAATGTTCATCACGACCTAGGCAGTCTATGGAATTTAGCCTAGCATCTTAAAGTCTAAATCAAACAAAACAAGTAAATAAGAAAACACGGTGAAATAATAAAGAACGAAAGATTAAAGGCAATAAAACTCGCATTCTTCGATCTTAAACGTCTAGCTCTTCATCGGATGTTCTCTTGCCTTCAAAATCACCACAAGACTCGTAAAATAGCTCCACGAACTCTCCAATTCGGCTGGTGGTTTATAGGTTATGTCAGGTTTAAGTTAAAGGTGTTTAAATAGCGAAAACAAGGCCCGACAATAACCAAAAACGAGTTAAAAACCCATCAGCAGTGCCTAGATGCCGCGCTAAGGGCTTTTTGCCTTTCCCCTAGGTGTGGCGCGGTGTGCTTCTCCAAGGGGGCGGTCAGACTGGCTCGGTCTGACCGGTTCTCTGTTCCGGTTCTTCCTGACGCGTTCCGGATCTCCGTTTCGGCTCGTTTTAGCTCGTTTTTCGCCCATTTTAATCACGATCAAATCCCGGAACCTACGACACATAAAAACGTTTGTACTATACAAATATGGACTAAAAACAAACAAAAACTATTAAAATATTAAATAGAATAAACATGAGAAACATATATATTTAGCATTATATCAAATATCCCCACACTTATTCTTTTTTTGTCCCTGAAAAAGTTTGATGCAGTTGGATCAGAATCGGAAAATTAAAGTCTAACAAACAAATAGGTTAATTTTTAAAGCTCAGAAAAAACGCAAAAACCGTGATCACCGATATTGTTGTCCACTTAAACCCATGCCTTAATCTTTACCGAGACAAATATGATCCGACATTTTTTTACTCAGTGGTTTACGCAATTAAGACCCGCTTATTTTCAGCTATTACCGGACCAGATCACCCCAACTTGCTTAAACCTCAAAATTAGCAAATTTAAAACTTTTGTTGCTCTATTTTTTGATGAATAGCTAAGACGATCAAGGGTATTGTTTATCCACCTAAGCTTAAGCATCAAAGTCTACCAAGCAGCCATTAGATACGATTAAGTTTCAATTAATTTATAGCTAGTGTTCCCCAAAACATGACATACCCCCGTTATCAAGCAACACCCCGAACCCTTCACCATAGGTGAGTATGCAAAATTTCATCTGTAGGGCTTACATGTAGCGTGTCCCCTGTGGTTCGTTTCTTAATGGTAATGAGACACGAGCAAGGGGACCTCACATGGCTAACAGCGTGGATGATCAAGTCTGTAGTGAATTTTGTACTGTTGTGATCATGTTTATAGACTTATAAGGGTTTGCTCTTTTTGGCTTAATTTTAAACATTCACAACCTCATTTGGAATTGTGGATACCCAGATGAATAGTCGGCATACAGACCCATGGTCTCCGGACCCGAAGCATCCCATCAATACAGGATTTGAGGTTATAAAACCATACGCCAATGAGGTGTAAAACACTAAACTAGCAGCTTTAAGTTTATATCACAGGCTACACGACATACTTTAACGTTAAACCTACCCAAGCATCATATGATAACGTATTCAGATTTTTAAAATTTATGATATTTTCACTTTTTCATACCAAAATTTGAGGCTTGGGTATGGCCCGACCTTTCATTACTTATTTTCCACGGACAAAACGCTTTACCCACAAGAGAATTCCGTTTTAACCATTTTATCAAATTTGCCCTTTCATTTTCAAGGCTGAGCCTATCGACACATCCTAAGTTAAGTGCGTTTTCTATTATTTATCTCATATTATTAGTAGTTTGAAAAACCGATTTCCCGATAAATATCATCATCTCCCACTTTAACGCAAAAAAACTATATTCAAGAGACATTTTTAAAACATTTTTCAATTTTTTTTTCAATTTTTTTGTTTTCAATTTTTTTTATTTTTTTAAATCAAACTACGACTCAAATATCCTATCCCCACACTTAAATTTTGCAATGTCCTCAATGAAAGGATAAGGACGACTTAAAACAAAAATAAAATAAAATTAAGATAAAGACGAACTACAAAAACTAAGACTCTAAAAATTTTAAAAACAAAATAAGAAGTTAATATGCTAGATAATGGAAAAGACTTAGCTGGTAATATGCACATGAAACATGAGGCTAAGGTCTTCTTCCATGAATGCCCTCTAACTACGAACGTGTTCAGCAATTGGTAATTCCTTTTCTCACGAACGCAAGCGGCAAAACCAAATAAACATATCTAAAAATGTATCTTATCAAAATGATAGATATTAAGCATTCAAAGTGTTTCACATCAACCGACAAATAAATCATGAATAATTAACAACAAATAATAAATATAAAGTATACGTTTTAGCTGCTCCATCATCCCAACACTTGTTTTTTTCAATATACTCTTCCTTGGGGATCGTCTCTCTAGTTCACTCAATCTTTCTTTTACCTAACAAAACTCAAAAATACAAAAACAAAATAAAACTACAAAAAACTACGTTAGTGACTCGATTAATTATACAAACTTCGCGAAGCCTCCCCACACTTGAACTTAATCAGGAGGTTTCTCCTTAATCTGGACCCTATCTAACCCGTTTAGTTCCACCCGGAATTTATCAAACAGTAATATATCAATGATGGAACCGCAAAATATTACCTTTGAATTAAAAAATCAGTAACGGGTCAGACCACCTATATTTAAACTTACCTGGCAGTAGCCGAATGCGTTGTAAGTATCGAGAAGACTGGTCATGTTTGACATTTAATGGTTGTTTCACTCTTGTAGACCATCTTCTAAAGTATACGCAAGTTCGGTTTTCGAGTAACCTATCATCCTCGACCTTCTCCCGTGGTTTGAATTCCCTATAAGCATTCAAAACACAGTCCACGGGTCGGCAATAGTGTTCTTCCTTTAACACCACATCCTCATCTACACTGTCCTCTACAAGTAGGGCCTCGAAAAACGCAACATCCTCATTAACGTCTAATGTGTCTCCCCCGTCATAATCCGACAATCCATCCAACTCCAGATTCAAGAATTCATCTTCCTCATTAAGCTCATTATCAACCTTAACCATATCCTCAACACCAAACATTAGCTCGAATGACTCTCCCAATTCTATCTCTTCCTCAAACACAGGTTTCACCATAACTGATCTCAGATATGCAGCCACTCCACCTCGTCACAATCATCATCGGAGTCACTACAAAACTCAGTACAATTAGCAACATATACCTGTAAAACCTGAGGTGGGATTTCATCAGCCACTCGTGTCTCCGTATCCGGGATGAGCTCCTCTTCCTCATCTACATATTCCATGATTGGCTCTTTCCCTTCTTCTAGAAACGTCGGGAACAACTCGCCTAACCGATTCATGTATCCCAAATAGTTTCCTTCCGCATCAAACTTATAACCAGGTGTCGTTTGCTCCTCCAGCTGCACACTCTCCTCTTCGTTTATCTCATTATCAGAGTCACTCCAAAAATCAATAATAGCATGTGAAACCGGAGGTGGGACTTCAACATCCATTTTTGTCTCCTTTACTTGAGTGATCTCCTGATCTGACTGCTCAACATATTCCAAAGATCTCAACCTCTCCATTTCATCTTCTTCATCCAGTCTCCTAGAAATTTCTTCTACTTGACGTTGGAGATCTGTAATAATATCCTGGTGATTTTTGAAGATGGTATCATGCTCAACGACCATCTTTTGGGTATCTGTAGCCATGTATTGGACCAACATCTTTTCTATCCTACCCATAGCAGCTACATCCTCATCAGAAAGGCTTTTAGAAAATTGATCATAACACTGTTCCTGGTTTTGCTGAGGTTGCTGATACGAAGTATCAAAATAATACAGAAGGGTTAACATAATGATGTGCCAAACACCCCACGTATTGTGGACATATAAACGCAAAATGGGGTCCGCCACAAATCTCACACATATCTACGACTCAAAAGAAATAAAAGACACTGACAAATAGACTCCTACGACTCAAAACAAAAACAAACAAAAATAGCACATATATAGTAAGTCTAATCAAAGCTAATAACGCAATCGCTAAGAGTCCCCGGCAACGGCACCAAAAACTTGATGTGCTAAAAGTAGTCTAATAATTATTAACTAAATTACGCTAATCTAGACACTAAGTAATACTCTAGACTCTCTAAACTCGACTAAATACTAACCGGAAAGTGAACCGATAGACTTTTGTATAGCTAAGTAAGTCCGGATATCGAACCCACAAGACTCTTTAAATTACGTATACTAGCTTATTACATTCGACTTACTGACACGACTACTTATTAATAATATTTGAGGGGAAATTTAATAACAATAATTAAAACTTACTAATGATTAATTAATAATTACTAAATTAAACTAATATTAAACTAATAAGAACAAACCCTAATTATTAAAATAATAATAAAACATAATCGTTACTAAGTAAATTAATAATAAACCTTAACCCTAATTTAATTTAAACTATTAAGCAATTAAGAAAACTTGGATTAATTCAGATGACAAAGAAAACTACACAGGCCAGAATCTCCAAAGTTACGGTTATTAATTTAAATGGAAAAACGCAAGTTATGGAACCGGGATCATAAAATAGACCCTTGACAGAAAAACCCGAACAGGACCCTTGAACTTCAAGAAGACGCCTATGGATTTCTAACAAGTTTTAATACTCAGCAATTTTATATTAAACTTCCTTACGGTTATTTAATCGCTTATGTCTAAGTATCTTATATGACGAAAACCTACCTTACAGCGTGGAATTCAAAAGATAGCAAAGCAGACTCAATTAATTTAATAGACTAAGCTGACAATCAAACATATACGGACTTCTTACGAAGAACTAAATCTAGTAATCCCGACAAGCAAAGATCTATCAACAACCTATCACCTTACAGCTTCCTAGGCTGGCAGTTCACTTTTATCTATTTACTTGATTTTATTGTTTCTATGATTTTAATGCATATTAATCACAAACTAGCCAAGAACACACAGTAAATGACCTAACAAAACCCTATCCTATGAAACAATAAACAAGGGCAATGTGAAACAATAAATTCAAGTAAACAAAACCAAGCAATCATATGCATCAATTAAATCAAACTCAACCGTTTACTTAGAACATAAAATCCATAACGAAACGAAATCCAAATAAAATCAAACCGAACTAAGGTTCATCACGACCTAGGCAGTCTATGGAATTTAGCCTAGCATCTTAAAGTCTAAATCAAACAAAATAAGTAAATAAGAAAACATGGTGAAATAATAAAGAACGAAAGATTAAAGGCGATAAAACTCGCATTCTTCGATCTTAAACGTCTAGCTCTTCACCGGATGTTCTCTTGCCTTCAAAATCACCACAAGACTCGTAAAATAGCTCCACGAACTCTCCAATTCGGCTGGTGGTTTTTAGGTTATGTCAGGTTTAAGTTAAAGGTGTTTAAATAGCGAAAACAAGGCCCGACAATAACCAAAAACGAGTTAAAAACCCATCAGCAGTGCCTAGATGCCACGCTAAGGGCTTTTTGCCTTTCCCCTAGGCGCGGCGCGGTGTGCTTCTCCAAGGGGGCGGTCAGACCGGCCCGGTCTGACCGGTTCTCTGTTCCGGTTCTTCCTGACGCAATCCGGATCTCCGTTTTAGCTCGTTTTTCGCCCTTTTTAATCCCGATCAAATCCCGGAACCTACGACACATAAAAACGTTAGTAGAATACAAATCTTGACTAAAAACGAACAAAAACAATTAAAATATTAAATAAAATAAACAAGGGAAACATATATATTTAGCATTATATCAGAGGTTGACCAAACAAGGTCGAGACCATTTCTAATCTTCCCCCGCCCACTTATGTGAGATCCATTCGTAGCTTTCTAGGTCAAGCCGGGTTCTACCGCCGGTTCATCAAAGATTTTTCTAAGATTGCGAGACCGATGACCAAACTTCTGGAGAAGGATACTCCATCTGTTTTTTCTGAGCAGTGTATCGAGGCGTTTGATCTCTTAAAAGACAAACTCGTTAACGCCCTGATTATGGTTGCTCCCGACTGGTCGTTACCATTCGAGTTGATGTGTGACGCGAGCGATTTCGCAGTCGTAGCGGATCTTGGACAACGGAAGGATAAACGCTTCCATTCGATCTACTACGCTAGCCGGACCTTAAATGGCACACAGGAAAGCTATACTACCACCGAGAAAGAGCTTTTAGCTGTGGAGTTTGCTTTCAACAAATTTAGGTCCTATCTGGTTCTGTCTAAGACGATTGTTTACACGGATCATGCCGCTATTCGATATATCTTCAGAAAGCATGATGCTAAGCCTTGTCATATCCAATGGATCCTGTTACTTCATGAGTTTGATATAAAGATCCGTGATAAAAAGGGGGCCGAGAATGTGGTGGCCGATCATTTTTCACGTCTAGAGGGAGTTGAGTTAGGAGATTCGGGGATCAGGATCGACGATCGTTTTTCGACGGAGAGTCTCATGTTTGTTGCGGCACAAGAGGAAGGTTTTCCATGGTTCGATGACTTCGGGAACTTTCTCGCTGACGGATACCTCCCGAAGATGCCTTACCAGCAAAAGAAGAAATTCTTTGCTGACATTAAGTTTTACCTATGGGAAGACCCGTACCGGTTCCGCATCGGTGCTGATCAGCTGATTAGGAGGTGTGTAGATGTCAGGGAAGGATGGCAGATTCTGAGCCATTGTCATGTGGGACCGACAGGAGGTCACCACGGTGTGAGTTCTATGGCGAAGAAAGTCTTTGATTCAGGTTTTTACTGGCCGTCTATCTTTAAGGATGCTCATTTGTTTGTTAAGAGTTGTGATCGTTGCCAGCGTGTTGGCAACATTTATTCGCAAAACGAAATGCCCCAATATGCTATTCAAGTTTGTGAGGTTTTTGATGTGTGGGGCATTGATTTCATGGGACCATTTCCATCTTCGCGTGGGAATAAGTACATACTCGTGGCTGTCGATTATGTGTCTAAGTGGGTTGAGGCCAAAGCTCTACCCACGAATGATGCCCGAGTGGTAGTTCGTTTTCTAAAAGTCTATTTGCTCGTTTGTTGTCCCGAAAGCCTTGATCAGTGATCGAGGTACTCACTTCTGCAACTCGCAAATGGATAAGGCGATACAACGCAATGGGGTCACCCATCGGTTTGCAACCGCCTACCACCCACATACTAGTGGGCAAGTGGAAGTGAGTAACCGGGGAATCTAACGTATTCTTGATAAAACGGTTGGTTCAAATCGTCGGGATTGTTCTGAAAAATTAGATGACGCTTGGTGGCCCTTCCGTACAGCCTACAAGACTCCGACTGGTTCCACACCATTTCGGATGATTTATAGGAAGGCCTTTCATCTTCCTGTTGAGTTGGAACACTACGGTTCATGGGCCCTTCAAAGGGTTAATCTTGATTTATCTGCCACAGAGGGTAATCGTTTCCATCAGTTACACAAGTTAGAGGAGCTCCGGGCACACGCATATGCACAATCATTTAAGTATAAGGAGCACACGAAGGAACTGCATGATAAAAAATTAAAGGGTAATAAGCAGTTCAAGTGTGGGGATAAGATCTTACTATATAACTCCCGGTTGAGGTTATTCCCGGGAAAGTTAAAATCCTGATGGTCGGGACCGTTCACAGTCACGGAGTTATTCCCGTATGGCACTATTGAGATACAAGATCAAAGCGGGATGTTTAAGGTGAACGGTCACAGATTGATCACTACATAGGCGAGCCGACAACCGATCAGACAGTCGAGGTATTCTACTTGACTCATTCACCGAAGCGTAGACGTGTTGGATGCATCACTCGGGAGACAACCCGAGTTGTAGAGTTTGTAATATGATTCTCTTTATTATCTGATTTTATTTGTTTTATTTTTGTTATTTATAAAAACAAAAACACAAAAATATATTTTTTTCTTATGTTTTTGTTTCTTATAGTTTTATACGCCACTACATGCGAACGAGTTTGAGTTATTGCAGGTATTTTTATGCGCATGGTAGCTCTGATGGCGTTTTGGAAATAGTTCTCCCGAGGTTGCGGCCGCGAATGAAATTCTATACGGTCGCTCGTTTGACACAAAGCTGATGAAGAATCTGCATATAAACCAGGGGAGTAACCCGTTCTTTATTTTCCTTTTATCTATTTTAAGTTTTAATTCTATTTTATTTCTGTTATTTTATTTTATTTCTTTTCTTTGTTCTCATCGAGGACGATTTCGTTCTAATTGTGGTGATGGGAATTTATTTTACTTAGTTGTGGGAAAATTTTTTTTTAAATAAAAAACCTTTTAAAAAAATGTCCCTTGAAAATTGATTTTATTCTACGTTAAGTAGGAAATGATATTATTACCAATGTGCTAACGAACTCTCGGAACTTTTGAAATATATAATAAAAATAATAAAAGGGATGGTTTGCATATCTGATTTGGTATGTGTCAGTAGACCCAACTAGCTTTGATAATCCTCTTTAGCAGTTTTTATATATATAATAATTTAAAAACGGTGAAACCGAATTTCGATGCTTAGGGAGGATTACCATAATCTGAAAACTTTGAGATGGTAAGAATTAAATGCACTCAAATCAGCACACACCACATGTCCATCTTTTTACGAGCTTAGAAATAGTTATATATTTTAGGGTGATATAAAAGATTGAAAAAATAAGTATGTTTTGAAAGTTTGTTATGAAGTTATGTATTGTATTATCAAAAGTTGTTCAAGAAAAGAAAATTCTTGTGAAGAAAGTTATGTATTGTAAAATGCCAAAGAAGCATTGTTTAAAGTTAGAAAAAGAGGCCAAAGATGCACGTACTAGACATGACTTAGAGTTTACGTGTTACCTTGGGGATGGTGACTCTGAGGATACACTATTGGGGCTCGAAGATTCTTAGTCAATAAATATCAAATTAGGAATTTATAGGACAAAATCCAAAAATATTTAGGAATAGCTCGTGCGACCTCCACATGACCATTCATCCATCCAAATTTCACCGAGTGCATCTAATTAGTACTATCAACGAGTCCTTGGCTTATGGTGATTTGTCGAACCACTTTACTTCGACTCTAGTTCTTCTAGTTCTATTTGTCTGAGATGGGGTAGGTGTAGCCTTAATTTTTGGACTTAAAATGTTTAATTCAAAAGGGGGGCTTGATTGGATGGTGGTTGGGTTTAAGTGGACAACAATATCGGCAATTGCGGTCAATATGTCAGGCTGTTTCTTGTGCTTTGAAAATGATAATAATCTGATAGTTTGTTGTTTTTAACTTGGTTATGATCCTGTGTAGATTACTTTTTCATGGACGAAAAAGACTTAAGTGTGGGGATGTTTGATGTGTTGTAAAACACACTTACTTTCCGTATCGTTTTATCATTTTTTAATTGCTTATTAATTTAATTATTAAGAGTCATAGCTTGTTTTTGCTTGTTACAAAGATGGATTGATTACTTGTACGTTTTGAGTTTTAATGGAAAAAAGAGTAAAGTTTGAAGACTCTAGGGCCTTTTTGAGCAACTTTGAAGACTACAACTCAAGGCCCGACCCAGGCCCACAAGTTCCAAGCCTTTCTTGCATAATATATTAAGATATTTAAAATATAAAAAAACCCTAACTCATGCCCTAGTCTGTGATCGGAACTGCAGCAAGGAGAAAAAGAAAGAAAAAGTAGGTGGCGGCTAGGAGGCAGCTGGAAGAAGAAGAAGAAGACCAAGGAGGGTTCGATACATCAGCTAGGGAAAATATACATTCCTAAACTCAGCCATATACTTGAGTATTAACTCGATAAACCTTGACCTTTAGTTCAAGATTGTTAACTAGTTGTTTTGATCTTTTGCTTTGGATTGTTTTGCAAGTAAAGTGAAGTTTAACTTGTGTTTGATTGCTATTGAATCTTGACTGAGTTTACTTATGTTTATGTTGATGTTTATGATGTTTAACTTGAATATATGCTGCTGTCCAAAACTAATGTTAGGCTAAACTAGTTAGTTCTACCTTGGTTAGATGATTATTGTTAGGTTTTAGTAAGTAATATGGATTGTTGATCATCATGACTTGATTTGTTAATAAAAAGTTTGATTTAATTTTGAATTAGGTTGTGTTTAGTGGCTGTGTTTTGATTAATTATACTCAATTACCTATTGCTTTGATTGATTGAATCGGTTTTGGTTAATTTTATCTTGTTTGAAATCTTTACTTTATGTTTAGAGATTGTTTGCGGGGTGATCAACCGTTAGGTTTAGTTGGGTATTTTAGTTAGTTAAAATCAGCGGGTAGGAAACTTCTTAGAGACCGAGAGGTGATAGGAAGTAGGGTCGTCTCATAGCTTTTACTTATTAGGATTAGGATCGCGCGAGAGCGGGTTCGGTTCTTGTTGGGGTTGGGTTTGTGAGTGACTAGTTGACCTATTTTAAGTTAAACTAAATTGTTCCTCTATTCTTGGTTGCGTATTATTCATCTCCATTAGGGTAGTATGTCGGTGAGACCGAGAGGAGAGTCGACATTAGAACACTTTAGCAATTCGTTTCCCGGTTAGTTCTTAAAATCAACTAAGTATAAGTTAGGGTTTGTTAGTGGACCGAGAGGTGATCTAGCTTTCTTGAGTGAACCTTAGTTGTGTCATCCTTAGGAATTGGTGTCGTGAGATTCTTCAATCCATTAGCTTATTATACCTTCAATAGGATTCTTACCTAGGTAGACGTTTTCTCCATTGATAAGTCTTATTCTCAAAGTTTCGTCTAGTCTTGTTAAGTTTAGTCAAATAAGTTAGTTAAAGTAAGTTAGATCTGATAGTTAATAATTAAAAATCATTAAAAAATATTTTTCTTAGGTGAGTCTCGGTTAGGGTTAAGTACTAAATACGTTTTCACGTGTCCTTGTGTTCGACACTCGGACTTTCTTAGGTCTATACTATTAGTGATCGGTACACTTGCCGGTTGTTTGTGGATTCGTTAGGAATTTCGTTCTATAAATTTAAAGCTTAGTTGTGAATTATTTAAAAAAGGGCACTCATTAAACACGCATCAATTTTCCGATTACCAAATGCCATGTCAACAGTACCAAATCTGCAATCAATGATTGCATGAGTAGTGTTCAAAAATGGTCGACCCAAGATAACATTTTGTTGTTGACTTGGGTCACCCGAAGAATAGGTTAACACTAAAGAGTCCACAGGATAGTAAAAATCTTCCACTTTCACAATTACATCCCGCACGATTCCACGGGGAAGTTTATGAGACAAATCCACCAATACAACCGTGGTCTCAACACGTTTCAAAGGACCAAAGTCATATTGGTCATATAAACCCCCGGGAGAATGCTTATTCCAGCTCCAAGATCTATTAACGCCCTAGACATTTGAAAATCGCCTAATTGAATATTAATTAAGGGCGTTCCCGGATCTTGAAGCTTAGGAGGAAGATCTCCTTTTAAAACCACACTTACCCGCTCAGTTAAATCCACTCGTTTAGGCACTTTATGTTGCCTCTTTTGAGTGCATAGTTCTTTTTAGAACTTAGCATATGCGGGTACTTGTTTGATTGCTAACCTGTTTAAACATTTCCCACATCTCCTCCTTTTGAGGACCTCTTTTAACAATTACATTTTTCTTACCCAGGTCAAGCAAAGCCGAAGGAAATGGAACTGCACTTGGTTCGACTTCCTTGTTTTTATCATTTAAATTTGAAGGTTGACTCAGATTTTGTAACGGTTTTTCAAAAGTGACATGTTTAGTGGGTTTATTAGTTTCAATTTCATTATCACTTTCATTGCCCGTAATATCCTTGACTTCCGCATCAACCAAACCCGGTAATAAATACTTTTTGTATTCTTTAGCACTTCTTAGCACACTAATATGATTTATAGGAACATTACGAGATTCACTATGGGACGGGTTTACCTTAGTGTCGCTTGGTAGTTGACCTTTATGTTTCTTCAACTCTGACACTTCAATTGCGAGTTAACCCATTTGTGTGGTCAATGATTGGATGGCTTTATCTCTAACTTCATCCTTTTGCATTCTAGCTTCATCAAGTTGATTTCTTCGTTGCATGTCTTGTTGCATCAATTTCAACATGTCCATAACTTCATTTCCACTTGATGAACTTTGACCCGTTGACCCACTTTGACCGCCACCTCCTTGACCTTGAAACCCTTGATTATTCCTGCCATGAAAATTACCTTTGTTATTATATTGTTGGCGAGGGACATAATTGCCTTGATTTCCTTGAAAATTCGGGTTAGATTGAGTAGCCGGGTTTCCAAAGCGGAAATTTGGGTGAGTTCTTAACCCGGGGTGGGAGGTGTTGGAGTTCATGTTGTAATTCCTACCACCTCCCCCTTGAAGTGCATTCAACTCCTCCACTGGTACTTGACCTACCACACACACATCCGAAGCATGACCCAACTCATTACAATTTGTACAAACATCAATTACCTGATTTGTGATTTGTACATTTCCTTCTTCCACGGCTTGCACTTGTGGTCTGCCAATCGCCGGTCTTGCTCTTCTTCCGGTTGAGCCTTTCTCTTTGAAGTAACCGCTATTTGTTTCAAATATGCTAAATCATCTTGTTCATAATTGGTACCAAATGTACCATTCGTGATCAACCTCAAATCTCGTTCATCCTCCATACTCAACCCTTCATGAAACACATTTAACAACTCCCAAAGCGCAATACCATGGTGAGGACAATTATTTATCATCATATTGAACCTTTTGAATGCTTCATGAAACATTTCCCCCAATTGTTGTTGGAAGGTTCTCAAACTTCTTCTCGCATCGTTGGTTTTTGAGGCCGTGTAGAATTCTTTCAAGAATCTTTGTTGCATTTCGGACCATGTATAAATGGATGCTGAAGGCAAAGTGTAAAACCATATTTTTGCCTTGTCTTCCAACGAAGATTGAAAGAGGACCAACTTAACTTCATCCGATGTAAAACCTTGACCCCCAATTGTGTTGCAAATGGAGTTATATGCCTCCAAGTGAAATTAGGGTTCCTCTGTTGCTAGACCCTTATACTTCGGGAGACTTTGAAGAGAATTGGTTCTCACTTCAAATGTCCTCCCATGTTTATTGTGAGGAATAACCACCGGAGATGGATTATTAGTAATCACCGGTCAGATATGGGCTTCCATCCCCTAACCATCTCTCTTGCATGCCTTCTTGGTACCCCCATTGGTACTCTTGGTTGACCCATTTGCCTATAAACGGACCTTGGCTACGCAAATTGTTGTTGAAACTTTGGTTGGGGAATTTGTTGATGAAATTGTTGATCTTGAGGTTGCCCTTGTGGTTGCACTTGTTGTGGAGCTTGTTGTTGTTGGACAACCGGTGATGGTTGAACTTGTTGTTGAACAATAACCATTTTTGTTCAACAACAAGCGTAAACCCGAAAATAACAAACAAAAACTATTAAAGCTAACACACTTTGCGCACTACTCCCCGGCAAAGGCGCCAAAATTTGACGTGAGGTCGAAGACTCTTTCAAAAATAAACCGATTACAGCTAATTAGATAGCGATAGGCGGGTAACGAACACAGGGAGTTTGTGGAATATGTGTTTCTAAGTAGTTATGTAATTTATCTAAATTAACTAAGTGCAGAAAATAAATTCAAAGATATGATTTGTTGATTTTTGATTAACGAAGATAACTGAAAGCAAATAAACGAGTTTAAATCAATTTGAGGAAATATGCCTTCCCTCAATTTCAGGTTTCAACAAAAGCCAACATGAATGTTTAACAGAAATGAAAGATAATTATATAGTTCGTGATTATGCAACAATTGTGATAACTGAGGACTAAGTACTTGGATTATAAATGCAAGGTAATCACTCAAATATCAATAAGATTATTGATATACGTCTATTTATACATCTCGTATCCCGTGTAAAGTTATGTTTCTTTAATGTTTTGAGTTTGGTTTGATTCGTGTTTCGTTTATCTTTCTTTAATTTAAGTTTTGAGTCAAGTATGTTATAGTTATAGTGTTTTAGATCATTTGGTGTCTTGAATGTTAAACTTAATTCTTTCTATCATTTCATGCGAAGCTTATGTTCGTTTTATTCGTCAACGGTTACATGATTCCACTTACGAGTTTTGATTTATTTTCATGTAGATGTTAGCTTGGTGATCAAGGGAAAGGTAGTCTAGAAGTTTCTATGCGTTACTTGGAGTTCAAGAAAGAGATCTAAGATGATTAAGTAACAAATAAAAAGCTAAAATCCGAATTTCCCTTTTGAGTGCGTCGCGCCGCGCGACGACGAGGGGTAAAGGTGGCCGCGTGACGCCAAGGGTTTCTGGTCTGCGCGTTTTGCAAGTCTTAAGGCCCAGCTCGTTTTCTTTATATATAATTTCAAACCTAGCCGAGTGAAAAAAGTTGGCAGCCGATTTTCTAAGGGTTTAAGCTAAGTTTGGAGAAGTTTTGGAGGCTAGGAATCAAGGAGCATCATAGAGCTTTCATACAAGTGTTCAAGGGTTGATTAAGAAGGGTTATTTCGTTCTTTTTCATCATCCTTGTTCATTATCTTTCATGATGTTTCTCCTTGTTCTTTGGTTTAGTTATTTATCTTTGTTTATGAATATGCTAGGCTAGACTTCATGTCTACCTAGGTTTGATGAACATGTTTGATGCATGATTTTTGCTTTGGACAATTGACTTGATTATAGTTTCGTTATTTTAATAGTAAAAGACTTGATTTTGCTTTCATGATGCATATGAATGTTTATTATCTTGATTAATTGTTAATTCTAGCTTCACATAAATCTTATATCTCTTGATTTTGTTCTTTAGATTTAGGGTTTATGTTTAATCATTACTTGGTGTTTTAATTATTGTGGTTGAATAGGCCTCTTAGATCATAGAAGCTAGTTGATAGTTGGTTAGGGTCTTAAATGTTTTGCTAAATTTCAATAGCTGTAAGGTGAGGAGTTGTTCGTGTGCCTTGGTCAATTGCATGCTAGGATAGATAGTGACAATATTCTTGCTTAGTGTGTTGATCCTTGTTTATGATGTCGTGTTTAGCTTATCAAGTTATCTAGGGTTTAGTGTTTCGTAAGATTGCTTGCATTAGATACTATTAATTAACACTATTTGATAACTGTGAGGGAGTCAATGTAACTGATTGCTTAATAATCTAATAATCATTCTTTGGGATGTCGTTTGATTCAGTCAAGGGTCCTTTAGGGTTTGTTAGATGAATACGCTTAGAAATAAGTTTCCATATCATATTATTTGTCCATTGCTTGATGATTGTTGATGCATGTGATTCTTACCTAGGTAGATTCCTTCTCTGATTGGTTTCGATCTTGTGATTAATTGCTTGTTTTCTTGTTTACTTGCTTATTTATTTTCTTAGTTTAATATTAGTTTAAAAACCCCCTTTAACAATTAATAATAAATAGTCGTGTCGTAAGTCGAGTCTAATTAGTTAATTAACGTAATTTATAGAGTCCTATGGGTTCGATATTCCGGACTTACTTAGCTTTAGTACAATTGATCGGTTCACTTGCCGGTGTTTTGTGTAGTTGAGTCTTAAGTCTAGTTTTTATTACTTGTTTAGTTAAGTTAATATTTAAGTGGCTGTTTCTAGCACATCAATTATCTAATCCCGAGTCCCTCCCTATTAGTCTCGATTAGATACAAAACCAAGAATTGACGGCTTAGAACACGAACTCAATAAACTAACAAATTAACAATCAATTTATAACACCATAATAATGAAATCATTGAGATTAAACTATTATCTCAGAAATTCATAAACATTCAATTAACATTCATAAAGAACCTTACAATCCGAGGGAAAGCATAAAGAGAATTAGCCACACATCGTTTGGTTCATCATCATATCAATTAGGTTAATCGTACGAATAATAAACCCAAACGAATGATTACAATCACCAAAGTATTGTTCTTGTACTCCAAAAATCGTCCTTTGGGTGTCTAGAATGGAAGATAAGTCAAAAGACAGCGAAAAAATGAATATAATATGCAGAAAATCGGCAGTTACAACTAGAACCATGAACCACGGTTTACACTGTGGGTCACGGTGTTGGTCTGGAAATACTGGACCGTTGCCCCCGCTTTCCACCGTGGACCACTGTGGGCTTCACGGTGGTACAGAGGCCACAGTACGGTGGGCTCTGTCCACTTTTGCTTGATTGGACCATGGCCCACGGTATCAACTGTGGGTCAAAGTGGACTTCAGCCACACGTCTCACTTTTTAACCTCTTTTGACCTCTCTCGCGTCTCTGGTTCCTTCGGTTGCTTTGTTATAAATCAAAATGGCTCTGGGACCTCCTTTTAATATGCAATTAACCACACAACAGTAGTTATCCATTTCTCATGAAATTAACACTTAATGCAAGGATTTTTATATCAATTAAGCACACTTATGGGTCATCCTCCGGTGCACCCGTCAGCTAATATACCAATAAACAAACAAACATCATAGAACATCCATATTACAGAAATATTTCATATCCTATTAGGGGTTCTCAACAAGAACAATAGACAAGCACGTAAACCAGTGATTATCGATGAAACACTTACAATTAACAATCAAACAATGATGTTGATGAACTCTAATTTTCCTAATTACCCACAAGCTCCCAAAGTTATCCAATAACTCATTTTTTTCCGTCCAAAGATGGTCAGAAAGAGTTTTGGGTAGATTAGGGTTTGAAAAATAGGTTTTAAACAATTTTTGACGAATCTAGTCGTCCCCTGAGCCTCGCGGAGGCTGAGGCTACGGGCTATGAGACGCGCAAATCATTTCATGTTTTATTTTACACTAGAATTTTAATAACTAATTTTAATATGGAAATGCATAAGACACATAATCACTTATCATGCAATAATTAAATCATACAAGTAAATAACGTAACCGGTTTGAGATTAATCAGCAACGCGTACAGACACACTCATGTGTGTGACTTGTTACTGGCTCGTGTAAATGTTATGCATGATGTATAAGATAACAAAGTTTGGGTTAACAGAGTTAACGGGAGAATGCAGGCTGTTACATTATCCATTTGTTGAAAAAATTTTCGTCCCGAAAATTGATAGGTGCCGCTAAGCAAAGAAGTAGACAACCTATCGATGAGTATGATCAAAGTGAATTCAGCAGACTTCCCATCCATGGAAACATCAAATGAGTTTGGTAAACATCCCGTCTATTGGTTAGTGTCACAATTGTTTCAGCGCTGTTGAGATTATATGTTCTCAAAGGAATGATCTTTCAGCAGAGGAAGAAATTCTTTTATGATGTCAGGTATTATTGACCCTTATTTATTCTGCATAGGAGCTGATCATATCATTTGAAGATGCATGTATGGAGAAGAAATACACAAGATTTTGAAACAATGTCATGAAGGATCATCATGAGGTCATCATGGAGCATAAGCAACAACAAGAAAGTATTCGACGTCAGCTTCTACTGGTCTACCATTTACCGAGAAGCACATGAAATGGTTCATTCGTGTGATGCATGCCAACTTGCTAGAAACATCTCATCAATAGATGAGATGCTACAAAGACCAATCTAAGTATGCGAAGTATTTTATGTTAGGGGAATTGACTTCATGGGACAATTTCCAACATCATTTGGCCATTGCTACATCCTAGTTGCATTAGATTACATATCTAAATGGGTGGAAGTCCAAGATTTACCCACTAATGATGCTAGGATGGTGGTCAAATTTCTGAATAAATTATTCACTCATTTCGGTATCCCCAAAGCACTTACAAGCGATCGAGGAACCCACTTCGGCAATACAAAAATGAAGAAAGTATTGTTCAGATACATGGTGCATCATCGACTCGCTACACCTTATCACACACAAACTAGTGGGCAGGTAGAAGTCCCAATCGGGGTACGAAGTGGGATTTCCGTACTGCGTACAAAACTTCTATAGGAACAACAACGTTCAAATTGGTGTACGAAAATGCATACCATCTTTTAGTCGAGCTTGAACATAAGACATACTGGGCACTTTAAACTGCCAACCTTGATCTGCAGTCTGCTAGGAATAACAGATTCATGCAACTACACGAGCTAGACGAACTGAGGGTACAAGCATATGACAATTCAAGGATCTACAAGGAAAGAACGAAAAGACTTCACGTTGCATGTCTTAAAGGTGAAAACCAAACTAAAGCAGGCGACTAGGTACTTCTATACAACTCTTGCCTTTGTTTATTTCTCGGAAAATTGAAGGATAGATGGTTCGGATATTTAGGAAGTTTTTGAGAATGGAACCTTTAAACTAGATCAAAAATATGGATATAGCTTTAAGGTAGGATAACCCGTAGAAACCGCATATGAGGTACTTCACCTCAATACCATAAACTAAACTGGCATAACCGTGAGTCAAGCTATAGACTCCGACAAAAGGTTAGCATGTTTAGGTTTAGTTTTTAATTTTTTAGGGATAAGTTTAGTAATAAAAGAATTTAGGAAAACATGGGTCGTGTTGTCCTCAACACCCACATGTTCAGTACACTTTCTCTGCAATGATCGTTTCTAACAATGTTACCCGGCTCAGGCTGCCCATTTTCTAAGAAAACTTGCCAATGTGTTGAGCTCAACACGACCGTGTTGACAGACCCTAGAAGATTACTAATGTTACTCCACTTACATAAAGATTTTGTACATTTCCTAGCCATGACTAAACAGCCTCCAAAATGCCTTTGGAACCCAAAAATGCCGGAAACGTGATCTCAACAACTCCAAAGAAGAAGCACATCAACTTAGAGATGATTCTGCAACTTCAAGAGATGGTCCGGGAACTCAGTGCAATGCTTATTCCAAATGAGCAATGAGTCTTGGCTCTAACCGAAACTCTTGAGTAAACAAAGGTAGAGATCTGAGACATCAACGAGCAAATCCAACTTCACTCCATCAGGTTGGGGTTCTTTCCACCACCACTACAATCTTCGGTGGAGGCGATCCTTTCAGCGGAAACCTACCCGAAGGGGGAGGTTTTGAGACCGCTACTCTAACTTCTACTGATTTGCTTGTTGAAGATCCGAGGTAATGTACTAGGACTAGTGCATAGGATTAATCTGGTTTATCCTGGTTCTTTGTTATTGTTTTTCTTGTTTTTATTTTATTTTATGTGTTTTTAGGAATCAATGTAATTTAGGAATTTTTATGATATGAAGTTTAAATTTGATTTAGAGAAAGATTTGCACACATTTAACCGACTGCCCAAAAGTTTAGTATAAACCATTGATTACACATAATCAATGATCTAATCTTATTCGTTCACTTCCGGTTTAAAATCCGGATGTGTGTGTTTGTGTTTGTGTGTGCGCGTGCGTGGTTTCATTTAGCCATAGTTTTAATTTGTTATATGGCATTTCATTTAGGATCCTATGTTGGTTAATGTTTGAACTCGTTAATCTCACACTGATCATAGATCTGATATGTAATTAATCTAATACGGATCTAGTTCATGATTACTCTTGATTGTATGTTATTCCTTCTTATTATTACCATATATATGTGTGTGTGTGTGTGTGTGTATGTATGTATATAATTAAGATGAAGATCAAGAGAGATATTGGGCAGAACTTCGTTAATTAACTCTCAAAACTTAGATTAATTGTGAACAGGGTTCACATATAAATAGAAGATAGGTCTAGTTCGCTAGCATCCCCTAGCGAACTAGACACTACTTCGTTACATACATAAACATAAAAATAAACTAACGAATCATCTCCTGATTCGTTAAACATCCTTAACGAATTAGGGAGATCTTAACTTAATTCTAGTTCGCTAAACATCCTTAGCGAACTAGACCTTACATATAACAAACTAACTTAAAACAATAATCCTTTATTATATTATACAAAACGACAAATACGTTGATAAATACAAGGACTCGAGACGCAAAACCGTGCACTAACAGACACCCCCTCGCCTTGGTCTCTTTGTCTTTTAAATTACTTGAAGCGCTTGGACTGCCAGTCTCTGCAACTATGAATACTATTTTCATAACAAACACGCACAATGCGTTTGAATTGCATAGCCAGGTCATAGTCTTCATTGCGCACAAACAGAATTCTGTTCTTGTGTAGCACATCATTGTCGGTCTCGGTTATATTCACCAACCACATCGGGTCAATGATCTTTATCTGTTCAGTCTTCAAACCCTTTCCTAACACAATGACGGCCTCTCCGGTTTTGTTGTCGTAGTAACAACGGTTGAAAGATAGATGCATGTGTTGGTTCAACGTCTTCACTGGCACCCGCTTCATCGTTTTCGGCGGCTTTTCTTTAAGAACCAACTTCTTCCAACCTGTCTTTTGGTCAATGTCATTGAGACGCTTGCGGATTGGAATCTGTGGTTTGAAAAATTTGAACTCGTGGTTTACTTCAAACAACAGGTGTTGGTGAAACCAACTTGCCTGTTTATTCTCACCTCTATTAATGAATGGATGGTATGCCAGAGTACGTACGTCCCATCTCGGTAATGAAAGAACATCAGACATCCTTTCGTAGTATTGGACGCCTTTCTCCCATTTGACAATACATACCTTAAGATCAGACTCAAACATCCAAGAAATAATATTACCTTGCACCTTTGGCACGGATTTAAATGAGGGCTTCTGGTTTGCTTTGACCCAAGCTACAGCTTCATCTTTCCGTTCTTGATCAACATACCGATAGGCCTTGATAATCTTGCCAACTTTCTTATGGCTGAACCAACTATTAATCTCCTCAAGAGATGGGTCAAGAAGCGAATCAGAATAGACATTCTTTCCTTTGGAATTCTTCTCAAGATGGTCTTTTGCTTCTTTAACCGTTTCTTCATTAAACACTTGAGCACCCTGATCAACATTGGTGTGTTGAAACAGATCAGGGTAATCCTCAACAGTCACATCCTCCATCTCAACTTCCTCATTCTCATAAATAAAATCCATCCTCTTCTCCAAAGTAGGATCATTCAAGATCTCGTCATCATTGATTACCTCAGCATCAGGCTCAGTCTCTAACACCTTCATCTCATATTCATTTACACCAAGCAAGATCGCAATCTGCTCTCGTGTTAGTGACTTGTCAACAAACTGCCCCACTGCTATCTCATCTGTATTCACCATACTTCTAATCACCCCCTTATCATCCATAAATATAACCGTATCAGCCTCAATCATCTTAATTGGTTTGGAAGCTGAATGGTCATGATAAACAATGATCTGTTTGCCTGAATCATCAACAGAACTCGTACCCGCACCAGAATCTGGGTCTTGAGTTTGTTTAGGCTCACCACCAGCACCAGACTCATCAGGATCTTCCTCATCATTCTTGATCTTTTTTAAAGCATCATATTTGCAAGTCAATTGCAAGATCAGATCCTCTTGTTCTTTAAGTTTCACCCCCTGAGACTCAACAATCTCAAGTAGGGCTTTCGTTTCTTTTTGACAGAAAGAAACATAACTAATAAGCCTCTTCTGGTTCTCCATCAATCGTTCTTAATTCATACGGTCAGCAGACATTTGGTTTTCATACAAATGAAGAAGATTCAAAAGCATGTCTATCTGACGGTTCGGTGGCATAGCATACAAAGATGGATGAACAGGCAGGATTGGTCCCTGAGGCCTTGTAATTCTCATAAATGAGAGATCACTAGGTGGAGGAGGCCTCATTGACGGTGTTGGAGGAACCGTAGAAGGTGTAGCAGAAGGCATCGTTATCTCAGTTAAGGCCATCTGTGGAATCATACCCAACTGCTCATGAGGTACCATCGTCGGTGTCAATGTAAGCGCTGGAGTGCTTGTAGTAGTTGGCACTACCGGACGTTGAGGAATTGCAGAACGAGACGGTGGAACACCAATAATTAAACCAGCTCCAACTGATACTCGTCTCTTTGCTGGAGCCTCAGAAGCTGGTGCTTTACCTTTCGTTTCCTTTCACGTTGAGCTGTAATGGTAGCAGCTAACGCAGCTTCGACAACAGCTTGTTGTTCTCGGAGAGCTGCATCACCATTACCACCGTTTCCACCTTCTCCATCTCCTCCATTACCACCATCATCTCCATCATCACCATTGTTCCCACCTTCTCCTCCCTCACGCTCGGAATCCGAGTTATCATGGATCCAGCGATCCTCGGGAGGACATACATAATCAGGGTTAATGATATGACCAATCATCTGTTTGTCCCGTGGCCTCTCCTTATGATAAATCGACATTCTAAGCACCGTGTCAGCCTTCATGTGTTCTAGATAAAGTACATCATTCACTAACGTTCGATAAATCACCAAATCTGGAATAAGATCTTGAATTATCAGCTGTAGAAATCGGGGATACATCAAGAACTTCTTCTTCTGAATCGTCTGCTGAACTTGTTCTTTCAGATGATCGAAAACTATTTCCGAGTAGTTGAATGGCTAGTTGAGAATAAGAGCCACAAAAGCCGATTGCAAACTTATACGGCACTCAACAAATCCACCTTTACGACCACCCATGCAATGAATCAGGATGTGTAAAAGATACTTGTAAGGTGGGCACAGTCCGTTCTTGTTAAACATAGAATCGTCAATATTTCTACCATAAAATACCCTTGTAAATAGGCCCTTGATTAACCTCTTATCAAACTCACTTGGGTTATCATCAGTATCCCCAAACCGAAGCACCTTCCTAATCACATCAACATCCATAGTTATAGGAGTTTGATTGATTGTTGCTCGAATGTGATTCTCAGTGTCAATGAACTCAGCAGTATCCCAGAACTGCCTAATAATGCTCAGATAAACCTTAGGTTTGGCGGTTATAGCATAATGTGTCACACCCGGCCCTGAGCGGCGGAAACAGCCGGGCGCGCGCGAGTGGGGATTGATAATTAAGCACGGGCCATTGCAAAACATTCAAAGATTTTTATTGCGCATGAAAAGTTTAATACAAATACATTACATTGTTTAAGATTACATAAAAACATCCAAGTATAAAAACTGTTGAAGATTTCCACGCCATATCCCCTTGCGCGGCGGGTACAACCACGCGCATCGAAGGGATAGAACTAAAATCTTCCAAAAAGCTTGTTTTAGATGTTCAGCGTGTGGTGCTCTAAGTGTGACTCCATGCGCTACCTAGTTATCTCCTGAAAGACACGTAAAAACATTTGAATCAGTATAAACTGAGTGAGTTCACAAGTTTTAGTAACTTGATAAATCGTATTGCTTTAATCATTCTGAAACATAATTCTGTTATCATCATTAAAACACATGCTTGGTAAAACATAACTCTATCAACATATTCTGATAAAATCGTTCCGCGGGTTACGCGCGAACATTTCTGGGAACTGTGCTCGTCTATGCAAAGTGGCGCTGCCACTACGAGCTAAAAATGAGTAATACCGTCCCGCGGGTTACGCGCGAACGTTTCAGGAAAAATGTGCTCGTCCATGCAAAGTGGCGCTGCCACTACGAGCTAAAACAACGTATTATCGTCCCGCGGTTTACGCGTGGACATTTCTGAAAAACCGTGCTCGTCTATGTAAGTGGCGCTGCCACTACGAGCTAAAACAATATATTACCGTCCCGCGGGTTACGCGCGGACGTTGTGCCGGAAAACAAGGCGCTCGTCCATGCAAAGAGGCGTGACCCCTACGAGCGGGCTCAAACCCATAGTACTGCCCCATGACCATACTAGGCACTCGTCCATGCAAAGAGGTGCGACCCCTACGAGTGGGTGGATCAAACCAGCAGTCCCTACCCTTAGAGTTCCAATGGTAAAGTGATCACTTACTCGAGTTCTAGCGCACATACATCGAAAACCTTAGATAACCATTCGCATTGCTCATCATGAAACATAACTTAAATACAAAATCGCTTGCATAACTCATAAGTATACCATGATAAATCATTATTTAAGTACGTGTCCCTCGCCCCGAAAACAGTTTAAAAACAGTGAAAATAGTGAAAATAGGGGCTGTGAGACTCACCTGTGGTTCTTTGTTAAGAGATTAATCGAGATTCGGGTTTTCTTGGTGTTGGCCTCGGAATCGAAGGTCTAGAATACGATTAAATAGCAAGAAATCTATATTAAGATCAAGATATATGGGTTGGAAAGTAGATCTCAAGGTTATAATCTCGGCTTACCTTGTAACAGGAACGGAATTGAAAATCAAATAGATGCTTGGGAGGTGATTCAGGGCAGATTTGCAGTTTTAAGAGAGAAGTTTGAAGTGTGTTGAGTGATAATTTTAGGTTACATATTTATAGGCAAATTCAATGGAACACAATCCCTTGATTTAGGGGATTGTAATCTTTTCATATCTAGGTGTGATGATGACAAAGTATGGAAAGTATTATTATTTATTCAAAAGTGGAGGAGTGGGTAAAAGATTCTGATTTTCGCAGGACATGCAGGTCTGTGGTTGGTGAAAGTAGGGTGGCTGATAGTTGACTGTTCATGCTACAGTGTGCTTTTTCAGTGCTTTAGACAGTGTACAGTAAAAAGTAGAAATTTTCTGAAACACGTTACTGTTTTCTTTTGGGCGGGAATAATCCCCTTTATTCTGAAGAATAGACTAAGTATTCTGCGTGTATAACTTTGTGCGCATAGCTTTCTGCGTGTAGGATTCTGCGTGTAGAATATTTCTTTGCTGCGGGTAGGCGCGTAACCTTCTCGCAGTTAGGGACCTTTGAGTTTCATTTGTAGATTCTCCAGGTGGTCTTGGTATTTCAACATAGTGATCAGTCATGTTGAAGTCAATTCCATCCTGGAGCTTCAAACAAACTAGCTCTCAACGTTCCCGCCATGCGGGTAGGTTAGTTCCCTTCCGCACGCGCATAAACGATGTAGGATGCACCCGTCTTAGCATCATGCGGGATGGTCAACCCATAGACAACATAACGTTTTAAGTTACATGAAAACATAAAGCCAAATCATTCACGCATGGCGCATATAACATATGCCCACGCTGGTTCTTAACATGGTGCGCTCGCGCATGGCGTATATAACATGCACGCGCTGACCAACATGGCGCGCATAATATTTACAATCACCTAATTATTAGGTTGATTACTTAGTTTAAGGGGTTGGGAATTTACCGGTGTCACATTCTCCCCTTGTTAAACGAATTTCGTCCCGAAATTTAAGAGACGTTGCTGGCAGAAGCCATGTTCTGAAAGAGGTGTGGGTATTTCATGCGCATCTGATCTTCTCTTTCCCAAGTGAATTCAGGCCCACGCCTTGAGTTCCATTGAACTTTTACCAACTTGATTCTGCTTCTGCGCAACCTTTGTTCTTTCCAATCGGTTACTGCTATAGGTTCTTCTACGAAGTGCAGCTGTTTGTCAATATGGATTTCTTCCACCGGTAAAATCAACGTTTCGTCAGATAAACATTTCTTGAGGTTGGATACATGAAACGTATCATGAACTCCACTGAGTTCGGCGGGTAGACGGAGTTTATAAGCAACTGGACCGATCCTCTCCAGGATCTCAAAAGGTCCAATGTAGCGCGGATTTAGCTTTCCTCGCTTACCGAAACGGGGGACTCCCTTCCATGGAGAGACTTTCAAAAGTACTTTATCCCCTACTTGAAACTCCAACGGTTTCCTTCTCATATCAGCATAACTTTTCTGTCTGTCGCGTGCTGCCTTAAGGCGATCCCTTATCTGAAAAATCTTGTCTGTTGTTTCTTGGATCACTTCTGGACCAGTCATTTGCTTGTCGCCCACTTCAGCCCAACACAGTGGGGATCTACACTTGCGCCCATATAAAGCTTCAAACGGCGCAGCCTTAATGCTTGTGTGATAACTGTTATTGTAAGAAAATTCAACCAACGGGAGGTGGGTATCCCAACTACCTCCAAAATCGATCGCGCACGCGCGCAGCATATCTTCCAATGTCTGGATCGTTCGCTCGCTTTGCCCATCCGTTTGAGGATGATAAGCTGTACTCATATCAAGGCGAGTACCTAGAGCTCCTTGTAACGATCTCCAAAACCTTGAGGTGAACCGACTATCTCTATCAGAAATGATGGACACTGGGACTCCATGTTTTGAAACTACTTCTCGAATATATAGTCGGGCTAACTTTTCCATTTTATCGGTTTCTTTAATCGGCAGGAAGTGTGCTGACTTAGTTAGCCGATCAACAATAACCCATATCGTGTCATAACCCCCAGGTGTCCTTGGTAGTTTGGTGATGAAGTCCATAGAGATTTGTTCCCACTTCCACATGGGAATTTCTGGCTGCTGAAGCAACCCCGATGGTTTCTGGTATTCAGCCTTTACTTTTGAACACGTTAGGCACTTACTGACATACATCGCGATGGCGCCTTTAAGATTGGGCCACCAATACAACATTTTAACATCTTGGTACATCTTATCTGCGCCAGGATGTACGGAATATCGCGTCTTGTGAGCTTCGTTTAAAACTTGCTTGCGCAATCCTCCCTTGAGAGGGACCCATATGCGGTTGGCCAAATATCGAGTGTTGTTCCCTTTAAGTTCCAAATTCTTAACCATACCCCCAAGGCATTCGTTTTTAACAAACTCTGGTTTCAAGGCTTCTTGCTGAGCGTCTCGGATGCGCGTAGAGAGCTCTGCGTGAATGGTCAACCTTAGAGCCTTGACTCGTAGCGTTTTTATTCGCTCCTTTCTGCTTAGCGCGTCTGCTACCACATTCGCTTTCCCCGGATGATACTTGATCTCGCAATCATAATCGTTCAACAATTCAACCCATCTTCGTTGCCTCATGTTTAATTCCTTCTGATCGAATATATGTTGAAGGCTCTTATGATCCGTAAAGATTACACATTTCGTACCGTAGAGGTAATGGCGCCAAATCTTTAGCGCGAAGACAACAGCTCCAAGTTCTAAATCATGCGTTGTGTAGTTCTTCTCATTGGTCTTAAGTTGGCGCGAGGCATACGCTATAACTTTGTCTCGCTGCATAAGGACACATCCAAGTCCCTGATGTGAAGCGTCGCAGTAAACGACGATGTCATCTGTCCCCTCGGGCAGAGATAGAATTGGCGCACTACATAACTTCTGCTTCAACATTTGAAACGCTGCTTCCTGGTTTTCGCCCCAAACAAACATCCTGTCTTTCTGAGTTAGCGCGGTCAGAGGTAGAGCTATCTTGGAGAAGTTCTCAATGAAGCGTCGATAGTAGCCAGCTAGCCCAAGGAATTGCCTCACCTCAGTTGGGGTTTTTGGCGCTTCCCAGTTTTCGATGGCTTTAACCTTAGAAGGATCGACGTGTATTCCTTTCTCGTTTACAACGTGACCGAGAAAGTGAACTTCTCTAAGCCAAAACTCGCACTTGGAAAACTTCGCATACAATTTTTCTTTCTTTAACAATTCCAAAATCATTCTCAGGTGTTGCTCATGCTCGGCCTTGGTTCGAGAGTAAATCAAAATATCATCTATAAACACAATCACAAACTTGTCCAAATATGGTTTGCACACGCGGTTCATCAGATCCATGAATATAGCCGGCGCATTAGTTAGCCCGAAAGGCATCACTAGGAACTCATAATGGCCATATCTGGTTCGGAAGGCTGTCTTTGGCGCGTCTTCCTCATGGACCCTAAGTTGGTGGTATCCTGACCGTAGATCTATCTTCGAATAATAACTGGATCCCTGCAACTGGTCAAATAAGTCGTCAATCCTCGGTAAGGGGTACCGATTTTTGACTGTCAGCTTGTTCAGCTCCCTGTAGTCAATACACATCCGGAACGAACCATCTTTCTTCTTCACAAACAGTACTGGAGCTCCCCAAGGTGAAAAGCTTGGGCGTATGAAACCCTTATCCAATAGTTCCTGTAACTGATTGGATAGCTCTTGCATCTCAGATGGAGCTAAGCGATAAGGCGCTCGAGCTACTGGCGCAGCCCCTGGAACCAAATCAATACGAAACTCGACTTGTCGCGGCGGCGGTAATCCGGGCAGATCTTCAGGAAAAACTTCTGGAAATTCGCGCACTACTGGTAAGTCTTCAATTCTTCGCTCATCTCCTTTCTCTACTACATGCGCCAGGAAGGCGTAGCACCCTTTCCTTAGGCACTTACGCGCCTTTAGGCACGAAATCAGTTTCGTCGCAACTCCCCTCCTTTCCCCTTGAATCATCAAAATTTCTCCGTTCAACAGTGGAATCCGAACCTGTTTCTCATGACAAACAATCTCCGCGAGATTCTCAACCAACCAATCCATACCTACCACAATATCGAAACTTCCCAAATCTATTGACAACAAGTTTATATTGAACTCATGACCCCCCATGACTAACACACATTGCTCAGTCCTTTCACTCGCGCACAACTGCCTACCATTGGCCAGTTCTATAGCATAAGGTATGTCTAGCCTACTGGTCGCTAAGCCCAGGGAGTTTTTAAACTCATGGGATATAAAACTTAGGTCAGCGCCAGTATCAAATAAGACAGATGCATAATGACCGTTAAGCAAAAACGTACCAGTTACCACATTCGGTTCTTCCTTTGCTTCACCCGCGCCAATCACAAAAGCTCTCCCGCGAGCTTGGTTTCCTTTCTGTGGGCAATCCCGACTGAAGTGTCCAGGCTTCCCGCATGCGTAGCAGCTGTCGCTCGGTCCAGCTTCTCTGATGCGACAATTCATCGCCTTGTGTCCTGGTCTGCCACATTTGGCGCATTCGATTTTTGTGCACTCACCATCGTGGTGGTACTTGCATTTGTTGCACCATGGGCGAGGCCCGCTGTATCCCTTCCTTGATGGTTCCGCGGCTTGAATCGCGTAAACCCTTGTGCTTTCCTGCTTCTTGGGCGGTGGCTGCTTGAAGTCTGATCCTCGGTGGGAGTTCCATTTCCTCTTGGAGTCAGAGGTTCGCTGCTCGTTCAAGCGAGCAGTCAACATACCCGCACGAACCGTATCCCTTGTAAGGGTGATGGCTCGCGCAACCGCCTCGTCAAAGGTCGGAGGTGCGGCGGCGTTGAGCGGGACTCTAACGACAGGAGGTAACCCGAAAATGTACCTCTCGATTTTCTTTTCTTCTGTGTTTGCCATGTCTGGCACCAGCTGGCAAAGCTCGTTGAAACGATTGGTGTAGGCATCGATATCCGTTCCTACCATAGTGTGGTTCCAGAATTCTTGTTGCAAGCTCTGAATTTCTGCGCGAGAGCAGAACTTTCTCATCAACATTTCTTTCAATTCTTCCCAGGTCTTGTGAAGAGCAACTTCTCTCCCCAATGTTTTCACTTGAAGCTTCCACCAAGATGAAGCTGCTTCTTGGAACATGCAGGTCGCGTAAAGGACCTTCTGGTTTTCACTACATCCGCTGATGGAGAGAACTGTCTCCATCTTGTCAATCCAATTGTAGAGCCCAATGGCTCCTTCGGTGCCTTTGAACGGCCAAGGCCTACAGGCCATGAATGTCTTGTAGGAGCATCCTTTGCCCAAGGCTCCTGATACGGGTTCTGGGGTCTCGTTCTCTTGGCGACCCTGACTAGATTCGGCCTTGCTGGCCTCATGCGTTGCAATCGCCTGCGCGATTATTTCTGCGAGCTCCTCGGGTGTCATGGTAATTCCCTTGGCTCTGGTTGGAGGCATTCTTTTCATAAAAAGAAAATATAACAAACTTAGCGCATGTACTCAGAGCACATAATGTTCTTATCTCTAGACACTGTGACCCGTGTTCCTAAGTGCGTGTGTGATTTTTCTTTTGAAAATATTCTTTGAAAAATATTTCATGCGATTCCCCAAAGGTTATAGTCTAGGTTAAAAACTTCTTTTCCTAGTTCGCTATAACCAGTGCTCTGATACCAATCTGTCACACCCGGCCCTGAGCGGCGGAAACAGCCGGGCGCGCGCGAGTGGGGATTGATAATTAAGCACGGGCCATTGCAAAACATTCAAAGATTTTTATTGCGCATGAAAAGTTTAATACAAATACATTACATTGTTTAAGATTACATAAAAACATCCAAGTATAAAAACTGTTGAAGATTTCCACGCCATATCCCCTTGCGCGGCGGGTACAACCACGCGCATCGAAGGGATAGAACTAAAATCTTCCAAAAAGCTTGTTTTAGATGTTCAGCGTGTGGTGCTCTAAGTGTGACTCCATGCGCTACCTAGTTATCTCCTGAAAGACACGTAAAAACATTTGAATCAGTATAAACTGAGTGAGTTCACAAGTTTTAGTAACTTGATAAATCGTATTGCTTTAATCATTCTGAAACATAATTCTGTTATCATCATTAAAACACATGCTTGGTAAAACATAACTCTATCAACATATTCTGATAAAATCGTTCCGCGGGTTACGCGCGAACATTTCTGGGAACTGTGCTCGTCTATGCAAAGTGGCGCTGCCACTACGAGCTAAAAATGAGTAATACCGTCCCGCGGGTTACGCGCGAACGTTTCAGGAAAAATGTGCTCGTCCATGCAAAGTGGCGCTGCCACTACGAGCTAAAACAACGTATTATCGTCCCGCGGTTTACGCGTGGACATTTCTGAAAAACCGTGCTCGTCTATGTAAGTGGCGCTGCCACTACGAGCTAAAACAATATATTACCGTCCCGCGGGTTACGCGCGGACGTTGTGCCGGAAAACAAGGCGCTCGTCCATGCAAAGAGGCGTGACCCCTACGAGCGGGCTCAAACCCATAGTACTGCCCCATGACCATACTAGGCACTCGTCCATGCAAAGAGGTGCGACCCCTACGAGTGGGTGGATCAAACCAGCAGTCCCTACCCTTAGAGTTCCAATGGTAAAGTGATCACTTACTCGAGTTCTAGCGCACATACATCGAAAACCTTAGATAACCATTCGCATTGCTCATCATGAAACATAACTTAAATACAAAATCGCTTGCATAACTCATAAGTATACCATGATAAATCATTATTTAAGTACGTGTCCCTCGCCCCGAAAACAGTTTAAAAACAGTGAAAATAGTGAAAATAGGGGCTGTGAGACTCACCTGTGGTTCTTTGTTAAGAGATTAATCGAGATTCGGGTTTTCTTGGTGTTGGCCTCGGAATCGAAGGTCTAGAATACGATTAAATAGCAAGAAATCTATATTAAGATCAAGATATATGGGTTGGAAAGTAGATCTCAAGGTTATAATCTCGGCTTACCTTGTAACAGGAACGGAATTGAAAATCAAATAGATGCTTGGGAGGTGATTCAGGGCAGATTTGCAGTTTTAAGAGAGAAGTTTGAAGTGTGTTGAGTGATAATTTTAGGTTACATATTTATAGGCAAATTCAATGGAACACAATCCCTTGATTTAGGGGATTGTAATCTTTTCATATCTAGGTGTGATGATGACAAAGTATGGAAAGTATTATTATTTATTCAAAAGTGGAGGAGTGGGTAAAAGATTCTGATTTTCGCAGGACATGCAGGTCTGTGGTTGGTGAAAGTAGGGTGGCTGATAGTTGACTGTTCATGCTACAGTGTGCTTTTTCAGTGCTTTAGACAGTGTACAGTAAAAAGTAGAAATTTTCTGAAACACGTTACTGTTTTCTTTTGGGCGGGAATAATCCCCTTTATTCTGAAGAATAGACTAAGTATTCTGCGTGTATAACTTTGTGCGCATAGCTTTCTGCGTGTAGGATTCTGCGTGTAGAATATTTCTTTGCTGCGGGTAGGCGCGTAACCTTCTCGCAGTTAGGGACCTTTGAGTTTCATTTGTAGATTCTCCAGGTGGTCTTGGTATTTCAACATAGTGATCAGTCATGTTGAAGTCAATTCCATCCTGGAGCTTCAAACAAACTAGCTCTCAACGTTCCCGCCATGCGGGTAGGTTAGTTCCCTTCCGCACGCGCATAAACGATGTAGGATGCACCCGTCTTAGCATCATGCGGGATGGTCAACCCATAGACAACATAACGTTTTAAGTTACATGAAAACATAAAGCCAAATCATTCACGCATGGCGCATATAACATATGCCCACGCTGGTTCTTAACATGGTGCGCTCGCGCATGGCGTATATAACATGCACGCGCTGACCAACATGGCGCGCATAATATTTACAATCACCTAATTATTAGGTTGATTACTTAGTTTAAGGGGTTGGGAATTTACCGGTGTCACATAATGTATCACCGAACGACGTAGAAATGCTAGCATAGCCCCAAACAGAGCTTCATCAGCAACGTCTGAATCAACATAAGCACAAATATTGTGCTTCTTTTCAAAGGATAACAGTTGGACCTCTTCTTGTTCCTGAGGTTGTTCTTGATCTTGTGGTTGTTCTTGTTCTTGAGGAGCAACAGGTGGATCTTGATCCATTTGATTGGCCATTTCACTAAATAAATATAAAAGGTTATAAGTAATGAGAAGTTGTAATATATATAGCATTTATAAGTAATATATATATAATGTAACGATTTCGTGTTGATGTATCGTATTAGTGACTAGATCTTAGTCTCTATAACGTTCTCTCAATTTTGTTGATGGTGTATTTAATTTTGTGTGTAATCGATGTATCGACGCGTTTAGACGGTTGGAATAATTTATTAATTACAATGGTTAGGAAATTTAATTAAATAATTAAGATTAAAATGTCATTCGCTTGATTATCAATCTTATTCGTTACAAATATGTAACGAATCAATTGATTCGCTATCAGGTAAATATGTTAACGAAATAGACTTAGCGAATTACTATTCAGAAGAACGAATTAGAATTCAGTTTGTCATGATTTAACGAATTCAAATCTGATTCGTTGATTAACTTATTCGCCAAACTAGTTCGTGTGAATTATTAACGAATTGGACACTAGATAGTTCCAATTCGCTAAAAATAACGAATGGTCAAACATAACTTGATCTTTGACTCTCATAGACAAAGTCAAAATTCGAATAAGAACACTGAAAGTCACAAAATGAAACCAGTATCAATTAATCCATAATCATCGTTGAATAACCGAATCAACAGGCGTAGTGAACTCGGAAACCCAATAAAAACTACACGGAGTTGAAATTGAAGTTCAATACCGTCAAATAATTTAGGTATAATCGGAGTTTTAACAGAGCATAAACCCCTGAAAACATACACAATTAATCAACCCAGAAAACAATAATCAAACCTTGATTAAAGTCCACCAAGAGTCTCGGAATCACATTCCGATCACAATAATAACAAAATGAGCGATTTTAACACAGTATAGCCTAGATTACACAGAGGCTTAAACATCGTAAAAACCCTTATAGCAAAAGTGTTTAAATAACCTATCTATACAATGACATTTGACGAAAAACACATAGAAGTGATTATCTATACCTTAGTAACACACTGATGTATTCAAAAGTTCGAATTTCAAAAGTTGAACAATCAGTGAAAATTTGAACAGGGTTTCTTTAGGTATAAGGAAGAAGGGTGAATAGTGAAGGACGGTTCGTGTAACCTGTCTTTTATACTATTACACGCTTCCCAATGTACCCTATGTACGAATCAAACAGATTCGTTAGAGATTTAAATAACGAATCAGCTGATTCGTTCTCCTTATTTGAATACGTGGCATAACGAATTAAAATTAAAATCGTGTCTTGATTCGTTAAATATGCATAATGAATTAGATGTATTTCGTTACAAAGTGCGGAAGCGAATTAGAGGCACGAACTAGACTGTAGTTCGTTAAAGGAGACCCTAATTCGTTATCCATAAATAACGAATTAAACATTATTTAATTTTAAAAGAATAAACTATTAAATAAAATAAATAAATTAAAGAATTAATGAATTTAAATCAATGTTAAAAGAATCACCGAGAACCTTTATCCCGATAATCAAATACCTTAAAAACTTTTTCACTTTCTGAAAACGATAAATAAATCATTTAAATAAGTTGAAAACCCGAAATGAAAACTATTTTTGGTATTTTGTAATATATAAAATATGTATTTTAATAAAAAAGAATCCGATACAAAAATATATAAAATCTTTTTGTGTTGTATATGTTTTTCAAAAATAGAACATATTTTTGGTATTTTTGTTGAGTTTGAGCAGAGAATCATATTGACCAAATTGCCCTTCCATCACAGTTTTATATTTCAGCGATATTATGACTGGAGTTAAGTCGGTCATTGGTATTGTTGTCCACTTAAATCTAATAACAAACTTTCAAGTGTTTTTGTGATATGATTAATTTGTTCAATTAGAGCACGAAATATCAGAAACTATCAGCCTCTAATCTTGGTTCAAGCTTAATTTGATTTTTGCCATATCATCCCAACTTGACTTAAACCATTATATTGTTGATCTAAAAATTGTTTTTGTAGAAATTTGTGAGCAATGCATTGATTTTCTGTTACTATGAGTGAATATGCACGAGTCCATCTATCGGCTTACATACGTTGTATCCCCTGGGGTCTGTTTCTTAATGGTATTAAGACGCGCGCAAGGGAGGAACAATGTATGACTAATAGCGGATTTTGATCAAGTTAGTAATTTGGAAATTTGTACGAAGTACAGCAGTGATCAAGTTTAATGACTTTGGGTTTGCTCTAAAAGCGAATGAAATATTCATGCATATGAATACCCGGATGATTAAGCCGCATAGAGACTCACAGTGTCCAGAAACTCAAAGCTTGTTATTTGCTTTATTTTATTTTTGGTTGATCAAACAAGTATAAGGCTTGAGTATGACAGGTTATTACATTTCTGTCATCCTCACCGAGACTTTTCTAGAGACTAACACCCCTTTCAATTGGCGTTTCTTTATGTTTATATCACACAATTTACTCTATTTGTTTGTTTTAAGACCTACCAATACACTAATGCAATTAAGCACACAGTCTTTTAAGCTTACTTCTTGCTGGATTTGGAGTCAAGATAATCAATGTACTATCATTTTCTCTTTTTGCTTTAAAAACTCAAAAAAATTTAGGAGCATAAAACAAAAATAAAGATAAATTTAATCTCCCCAGTTAACTTAAGTCTATAAATAAATGGCTGTTCTATCAATTCAACAAGTGAATAATAGGAACAAGACATGCAAGCATGCTTCACAAACTTAAATAACCGACATAATTTTCAGCAAGAAAACAATCTAAAAACGCATAACGAACGCCCCAACTATTTTCCACTATCAAGTGAATGGCTAACCGGATCATTTACAAGTAAATGTCAGGACCAAACATATACACGTACATGCCCTTCTAATGTAGATAATTGACATAATTTTCAGCGAACGCATGCAAAAATGTTTTTGGTTTTTCTCTGTACATACTTTAAAAACATAATATTTTTGTCTTTTTCAATTTTCTTATAAACAAAATAAACTTCACAATCTTTTTGGATTTTCGGATTTTTCTGTACAAATTGAAATTAAAATCTTTTTGGATTTTCAAAATTTTTTTGTATAATCATAAAGTACAATCTTTTTGGATTTTCAAATTTTAAAATGTTTTTGGTTTTTCCAAATATTTTAAAGGAAAACATTAAAGAAAAGAAATCACAATATTTTTGGATTTTAAAATTTTTTAATGTTTTTGGATTTTTTCTATACAAACGAAAATCACAATCTTTTTGTATTTTCAAATATAATCATAAAGTACAATCTTTTTGGATTTTAAAATGTTTTTGGTTTTTCAAAATATTTTAAAGGAAAAACATTAAAGAAAAGAAATCACAATATTTTTGGTTTAAAATTTTTTAATGTTTTTGAATTTTTTTCTATACAAACGAAAAGCACAATCTTTTTGTATTTTCTAGATTTTCACCCCCTAAAACCAAAATAAATTTTAAAAGAAATAACAGAAAATAAAGATAGTCATCCTTATTTAAGGATATCAGCGAGGGTGTTCAATCCATTTAAACCAAGCAAAAATTGAAAACGCGTTTTGTCAAAAGCTTTGGTAAATAAATCGGCTTCTGAAAGTCAGTATGTACTTTCTTAAGGTCAATCAACTTCTTCTCAAAGCAATCCTGTATAAAGTGATATCGAATTTCGATATGTTTTGTTTTCGAATGTTGTACGGGATTCTTTGTGATAGAAATTGCAGGAGAATTATCAATCAAAATAGGAGTAGTAAGAAATTTCAAACCATAGTCACGAAGATGTTGTTGTATCCACAAAACATGGGAACAGCAACTCGAGGCTGCAACATACTCAGCTTTGGCGGTTGAAGTGGAGACCGTTGTCTCCTTCTTACACTGCCAGGAAACAAACCGGTTTCCTAAAAATTGACATCCTGCAGTCGTTGATTTGAAGTTGATCTTGAAACCTCCAGAGTCAGAGTCTGAATATGCAGTAAGATCAAAAGTATCATCCTTGGGTTACCACAACCCGATGTCTGGATTTCCCCTCAAATACAGAAGTATTCTCTTAACAGCATCTAGGTGAGTCACTCGTGGACTTGCTTGAAACCTAGCACAAAGACAAACAACAAACATATTGTCAGGGCGAGAAGCCGTTAGATACATTAAAGAACCGATCATGGCATGATATAGGGTAGGATCAACGGTATCCTCCAATTCATCCGGTGATAAATTGTGACTCACAGAGAGAGGAGTAGAAGGGATTTTTCCGGCAGATTTCTTGAATCGGCTCAAGACATCGTTCACATACTTTGTCTGATGAATAAAGATTCCGTTGGCAGACTTGTGAACTTGCAGCCCTAAGAAGAAATTCATCTCTCCCATCGAGCTAATCTCGAACTTTGTTTGCATGGACTTATCGAACTCCTTACACAACGTATGGTTTGTAGACCCAGAAATAATAGCGTCGACATAAATCTGAACTAGGAGAAGATCGTTACCAACAGTTTTATAAAATAAAGTGCAGTCGAAAATCCCTCGTTTGAAGCCGTTATCAGTTAGATGGCCGGCGAGCGTGCCATACCAAGCTCTCGGGGCTTGATATAGACCATACAGAGCCTTGTTTAATTGGTAAACTCGATCAGGATAATCAAGATCTTCAAAACCAGGAGGCTGTAAAACAAACACTTCCTCGTGGAGTTCACCATTGAGAAAAGCACTTTTAACATCCATTTGATAGACCTTGATATTCTTATAAGCAGCATATGACACGAAGATTCGAATTGACTCTAATCTTGCAACTGGAGCATATACTTCTGTGTAATCCACAACCTCTTGCTGATAAAAACCTTGCACCACTAGACGTGCTTTCTTTCTGACAATAACCCCTCGATCGTCTTTCTTACATTTAAATACCCACTTAGTCGGAATAGCTTTCTTGACTCTAGCAGGTTTGTCGATTAAGTCCCAAACACTCAAACGTGCAAATTGCTGTAATTCTTCTTGCATAGCTTCTACCCAAGAAAGATCTTCAAGTGCCTTACGAGTCGTCGTTGGCTCAACTTGAGATAGAAAGCAAGTGAATTTTGAAAGACTTACAATTCCCGATGAATGTAAATCAGCATATGCACACAATACATTATTATCACTTGACGAAGCAACTTGATGTCGTGTACGAACACCCACATCAAGTTCTCCAATGTTGTTTTCCTGTGGATGATAACCATGAATCCGAAGACTAGGATTCTCAGCAACAACATCATTATCAAATAAGTTAGTGTAATGTTCACCAAGCTCAGGACATGAAACATCACTATCAAGTTCAATAACTTGATCATTAACTTGCTCATCATCAGAAGAAGTAAATACATTATCAAAATCAGCTGGAGAAACAACATGAGGTTCCTCAGTTAAAGCTATAGGTGGAGCTTCAACATCATTAGAATTTGAAAATCTAGAAATGGCCAATTTATCTTCAAAGTATGCTCGAACCAGATCTTCATCTATGTGTTCAGTCGATGGAGTAATTGAGTTAAATAAACTATCATAGTCAAACATCCAGTCGGGACTTTTCCCTTGAGGAGGAGTTGTGTACTTTTGACAGTCCACATGGTACCATTCCTCAACACAACCAGACGTGAAGTTAAATACCCTTTTCTTTGGAGATGCATATCCCAAGAAATACCCTTCGATAGCTTTTTCTTCAAATTTACCCACATCCTTCTTCAACATTGTACACGGACACCCAAAAGGTTCCAGGTACTTTATGTTAGGTTTTCGATTATTCAACAACTCATAACTTGTCTTCTTGAGCCATTTAACAGTTAGAACTCGATTAAGCGTATAGCAAGCTGTATTCATCGCCTCATTCCCGAATTGTACGGGAAGCTTAGAATCAGCGAGCATAGTTCGTGTAGCTTCAATCAAGGTTCTATTCTTCCGTTCAGCAACACCATTTTGTTGAGGTACATAAGGTGCACTGTATTCTCGATGAATTCCTTTTTGAACACAAAAGAAACCTAATACAGTGTTTTTGAATTCAGTACCATTATCACTTTGGATTCTCCTCACTTTTTGTTTGTATAGTGATTCGATCTTGGTGATAAGGTTTTGTACCAAAACCGGTGTTTGATCTTTCGAACTCATAAATAACACCCATAAGTATCTTGAATAACCATTAGTCACCACAAGACAATATCAATCCCCAGAAATAGTCGCACGATTCACATGACCAAACAAATCCATATGAAGTCGTTCAAGAGGAGTATTAATGGAGTTTAATAACTTAGAAGGATGTGACTTCTTCTTCTGCTTGCCCTTTTTGCATGCAATGCAGTGATAAGATAATTTAAAATTCTTCAAAGAGACACCCTCTACTAAGTCATTAGCCATCAAATAACTCATCTTTCGAACATGTATGTGACCCATTCTAAGATGCCATAGAATCGAATCTTTCTCGGTTGCTTTCGAGACAAAACATGTTTCGATCGACGTGGATACTTTAGAGCTCATGTTTAAGACATAAATATCATTCGATCGTGGTGATCGCATGACAACCATGTCCTCGGGAATCACATAACCCGGTTTCAAGATAAGACATTCTTTGTCAGTAAATATCGTAGTGTACTTTTTATCACAAATCTGCGACACACTCAATAAGTTATGATCTACCTTGTCACAGTAGTTAACTTTCTCAAAAGTAATATTCCCATTCGAAAGTTCACCTTCTTGTGTGATCATGCCCCCAGAATTCCCAGCAAACGCTACATAACCCCCTTGAATATTTCTCATGTTGGTTAATAGGTCGAGATTCCCAGTGATATGACGAGAACATCCACTATCCATTATCTAGTTTTCACCAGACACAGTCTTGGATGAACCCTACACACAAAGTAAAGATGATTAGTTATAAGGCAGCCCATGCCTCAGTCTTTGGCACCTGTTGTTTTTCTTGAGAAATTTTAAATTTAGCAAAATTCAACTGTTGTTCAGCCACTTGTGAATAAGTTACCGGCTTCTTAGACTTTCGTTTTAAGTAAGTTGCTTGAACCACATTTGAATTTTCATTCTTGCTTATCGGTGCAGTTGGAATGAACTTTGGTTTCACTTGACCATGAGTTTCATTAACATGAATCACCTGTCGAGGATTCACATTAGAAAACATAATATGAGTATCATCAGCATATGACACAGGTCGTTTCAGAACCTCTTTTACCAAAGGAACCGGTTTGGAATGGTCTTTGATAAAAGGATGAATATTCTGATAGCTCTTCTGACTACAATTTCTCAATACATGACCATGCTGACCGCAAAGAAAACAACTTCGCATGTCCACACGATGATGTTGAGAATTAGTTGGAGCAAATGATGTAGAAGATTGATGATGGCTCACATTTTTGGTCATGATCTTAGCAAACTCATCTGATAACTCAGACTTCTTCTTCAAGTAAAAAATCTAAATTAGAGCTATTTGAAAAACTTTTCAGAGTATCTGTGCCAGTTGACTTTACAAAATTAATCTTTTTAGCATGTGATAAAACTTGCTTGGCTTTAGTCAATGGATCAGAAAAGCTGATGTTTTTGCTTGAGCATACAGACGTTCAAGGTCTTGAATCTGTGACGTTTCGTTGTGAAATACACTCTCATTTAGTTATGGTTTGATGATACTAATTGGAATGTCTTTCTCAGTAAACATTGTATCAATTCCTTTCAACTTGAAAACTCTAGCAGATGATGGCTTAGAATTAGGAGGATTAATGAAATGCATCAAGTCCTCATCAGAAATCTTTGGTTTATCTGACTTCTTTGCCTTCAATGGTTTGGTTTTCACAGTTTCTTCCTTTTTCACTTGAGACTTGAATGAACCATACACAGCTTCCTCAAATTCTTGAGGCTCGCAAAGAATATGATTAGAACATGGGATGTTCTTATTCTTGTGTATTACCTCAGGTTCAAACACGTCTTCGATAATCACTTTGTAAACATTCTCTAAAAAGACTTTGTTGCTTTCAACATGAGGTTTTTGAGGAGCAACTTGGGTTTTAACAGTTTCTGTTTTAACCGGTTTAGATTTTTTAGAAATCACAAATTCTTTTTCAATCAAATCCTCTTCTTTTCTAGCAAAAGGATTAATTTTATAATCATCGTGAAAAGGTGGCGGAATTTCAACAAAACCAATGCCTTTCTTTGAATCTTTTTGTTTTCCAAACACTTCAATAATTTCATTCAACAGAAAAGAAGAATTTCTAAATTTACCCAATTTGTTCTTCAATTCAAGAACCTCATTCTCAAGCTCGGTTATCTTTTATCTATGTTTCAAAATTTCTTGAAACTTTTGATCATTAATTGTCATTTTCACAGATAACTCAGCCTTGAGATCGTGGTTACTTGTCGACAATGCTTCAGTCTTTTCTCGAGATCGCATTTGAGATTCAAGAGATTGTCGATAAGTATCCTTCAGAGAAGCAATTCTCTTACTAGATTATCATTATGAGTTTTCAAAGCTTCTAACTTAGGTTTGTTAGAATTACAGTCAACACATGATACTTTAACAGATGAAATAGCAGAGATAGAATGACTAACCTCATTGATCTTAGCCATGCAAGCAAACACCGTTGGAGGCTTTTCACAAGAGTCGTCAGAATCAGTTCCAGAATCGTTGACAGAAGACATCTCACTTCCACTTGCATCTTGAAAATCTTTTGTTAGCCCAAACATAGCCAAATTAGCATGAGTATCATTACACAACAGCCGTTGCGACCAATCATTTCCATCAGCTAACATTGCATGTGACCCAGAAGTAGATGGTTTCTTTTCAGCATCACTACCTCATGGTGTAGAAGAATTTTGATGTTGACCACGAGGACCAGTATACTCTTTCTTCGGTTTGTCACACTCCTTTGCAAAATGTCCAAACGTTTGACAATTATAGCACTTCACTTTCAACTTTTCAAATCCCAATTTCTTGTTTAAGGCTGGAAGATCTTTTCTAGTCCTCTGCATGAACCTTTTAACTTTACGGATGATCATAGCCATGTTCTACTTTAAATCCATGATTTCCAAATCATCTGGATCAATCTGATCATAATCCTCATCAGTTAGATCACTTGTGGCAATCTTACTACTAACCAAGTTTTCATATGAAGACATAAAGGCTGTTAGAAAAGCAAAATTTTGTTCTGCTTCCTTAATATTGACACTAGGTGATGAAGCAAATGGATTAGTAGTAGTTGAACTTCCAGAACCACCAGGTTATCCAGAATTACCAGCAGTGTAAAAACATGCTTTTGGATCATTAAAGATAGTTGATTCTTTTTCACTTGGAGCTTGGGTAAGAAATGCAGTTATTGGAGAGATAGTTGAACTTAGAGGCATACTACCACCATAGAAAGCAGGATCTTGACTCTCCTTGGAAGATTTCTGACATTTAAGATATTATGCTCTTGCCTAAATCTTTTGTTAGAATTCCATAGCAGTCAAGTCTTCATTCAAGAAATAATCATTCTCTTTCAAAACCATTAGAAATGTTGAGTAAGAACTTGGTAGCACACTCTTAATAGTGTCAATTTTATCAGTCTCAGAAATTTCCAGTTTCATTTTGTCCATCTCAGCAATTAAGTGATTGAACCTTGTAGTCATTTCTTCAACTGTTTCTCCTTTCAACAAATTAAAGTTCCGAAATTGAAACTTAAGCATCACTTTCTTACTTTCAGCTGTATTTCCCATACTTCTCATACGAATATGTTGAAATAAAGAAGCACATCTCTTTATGCTACCCACTTGATGAAAAATATTTTCAGGTAAAGCCATAGTAAGAGTAGAATAAGCCTTTATCTCGATCTATAATGCTTTCTTCTCTTCTTGTGAATATTGAGAAATAGCTTTGGGAGTAAAACCAGGTGTCATCACCAATCATTGGTGCCATATATACCTCATCTAGGCAATAAGAACAATCAGGGTGAACAAAACCCAAATGCGCACGAAAACGAGGTTCCCATTTAGCAAAATCGCTAAATTTCATCAATCTAGAACATTTCTAGTGTGAACCTATCTCGGTATCCAGTTGTAACATTTGTTGCATCAACATATTTGAGAAGCTAGTGCATACATACCAGCCATTTTTGTAAAGTTTGAAACTTTAAGGATTAAAAACAAACTTAGGTAATGAATCTGTAAACAATTTAAGGAACTATAAACAGTTATAGCGAATTGTGAACAGTAAACAACGAACAAAACCTTAACGAAATAAGGATTAATGTTAACGAACAAGAAATGATTTTAGCGAATCAAATGATTAACGAATCAACTCAGACCACGAACCAGAAGGTCAACAAATCGGTCAACGAATCTGTCAAAACTAACGAATTGACTAATCCAATCACGAAGTGCAAGCTTAGTGAATTAACGAGTATTCTGTAATGAATCACTAAGACAAACGTAGCGAATAAGATGACGAACCAGCTACAGTTGATAGAGAATCAACTTATAGCGAATCAGGTAGTTACAACCGTTTGTAACAAACTCTTACACCTAATACCACGTGGTAAAGGTTGTTATAACACAAATCCCAAGGTAACCACGTGTCACACGAATCTGTTGGACACGAATCGAATGAAGTAGCGAAATGATGAAACGAATCAATAATAACCTTTAGCGAATTGATAAAATATGTTAACGAATCAAGTTCAGATTAACGAATCAGACTTGAATATTCATATCTTCAAATCTTCAAGGAAGATTTCCAGAAATCTGGAAATGAAGAACATGAACCCAGAAAATTAGATCTGTAATACTATCTCAATTCGTAACCAAAACACACGAATAAACTATCAAATTACTTGCGAATCAAACACGATTACACTCGTATCGATCCCGTAATCCAATTATTGTTATCATAAATCCAATTTGACCATAAACAACTCTCTATTTCTCGATCAAACTCAGATCCAAACCAAACACTCCAAACTCAATCCAACATTCAATTCCAATCAATCACAGCTCACAAGAACCTTACCAAAACCAAATCGAATCCAATTCAATCCATAACCAGTCCAATTAAAATGTAATTGTTCTAAATCAAACCGGAAACACAACTTATACCACAATAACAATTAAACATCAACAATAACAAATTAACTATCAAATTAAAGAGTAAATGAGCACCGAAAGCTCTGATACCACTTGTTTGAACTCGTTAATCTCACACAGATTACAGATCTGAGATGTAATTAATCTAATACGGATCTAGTCATGATTACTCTTGATTGTATGTTATTCCTTATTATTATTAGGATTATATATATATATATATATGTGTGTGTGTGTGTGTGTGTGATGTATGTATGTATATAATTAAGATGAAGATCGAGAGAGAGATTGGGCGGAAATTCGTTAATTAACTCTCAAAACTTAGATTAATTGTGAACAGGGTTCACATATAAATAGAAGATAGGTCTAGTTCGCTAACATCCCCTAGCGAACTAGACACTACTTCGTTACATACATAAACATATAAATAAACTAACGAATCATCTCCTGATTCGTTAAACATCCTTAACGAATCAGGGAGATCTTAACTTAATTCTAGTTCGCTAAACATCCTTAGCGAACTAGACCTTACATATAACGAACTAACTTAAAACAATAATACTTTATTATAATAAACAAAACGACAAATACGTTAAATATAAATACAAGGACTCGAGACGCAAAACCGCGCACTAACAGTTAAGTTAAAAGATACGACAACACTTTTTTGGTAAATAGTTTATAAAAAAACAAAATATTAACACGGTCTTTTATAAGAAATACTCTTTTAGAAAAATCAGAACTTTACATCAAAACATATATCGTATTAAATTAAACATCATAACACTTTATTTAGCGAGTGCATATCATAGAAATGCAATAATACTTGATAATAAAGTATATCTTTCCCATTTAATATGCGTGGATATTTAGGAAGTCTTACGACCACAACAACTATTATCTTTACATTCTCTACACTGTAATAATATCAAGAAATATCAAACATCATATAACTAATGGCGTTCATGCCGAAATGTTATATTATGTTGGCACTATTTATGTTGGCATTTTTTGCCATAGCATTTGTTCCATCTGATGGTGTTTAAAATTTCTTTACTTTTCCATAAAGACTTCAATGGTAAAATGTAGTAATCGATTGTTTCTACTTAATGCTATCTCTGCACCATGCCTAGCATGGTATGACTCACATACGGATTGCGCAGGTCTTTGCCGAAGTGTAGGTTTTTATAGTGGTAATTGTAGAGGGGGATATCCATCATTATGTTGTTGCCATTATTAGTTTTCTAAATTAAATGTTGTTAAGTTTATCGAATGCTTTTAATCTTTAATGAAATGACCAAATTCTGAAATAAGTATCAAATTGATGGGTTTTTTTTCTTGTTCCATAATGTAGATTTTTTAAAAAAGAGAAAAAATGATATGCAGGAAATACGTGAAAGGGTCGAGGAGAGAAGGGATGGGTAGTGTTAAGGGCTAAAACTTCTTAATGGGCCCATCCTTGTCTCCATCTTCCACCATGATTTGGGACAAATGATCCGCAACAAAATTCACTCCCTTTCTTGTCCCGAATCTCAAGATCAAACTCCTGAAGTAGCAAAACCCATCTAATCAGTCGCAGTTTTCCGTCCTTTTTATCCATGAGGTACCTGACAGCAAAATGGTTAGAATAAATAATAAACTTACTACACCAAATATAAGACCATAATTCCAATCGTAGTATATAACTACGGGTTTCTTTTCAACTCATTGACTCAAAATATCTCCAACCACACAATCTCTCGCATCACACATTATTTTGAAAGGTAAATTCTAATAGGGTGATTGCTAGATTGGGGCTTCAACAAACTTTTGTTCCAAAATGTCAAAAGCCTTAGCACATTCATCACTAAATTCAAAGGGGGGCATTTTTTAACAATAAATTACATAAGGGTTTGGTGATATCACTAAAATCCTTAATAAATCGTATATAAAAATCGGCATGCCCCAAAAATGATCTAATGCCTTTGACAATCGTGCGATAAGGTAGAGTTTATATAACTTGCACTTTAGCACGGTCTACCACTATCCCACGACTCGATACCACATGGCCCAAATCAATCCCCTCTTGGACTATGTAATGGCTCTTCTTCCAACTAAGAACCAAGTTCATTTCAACGCATCTTTTAAAAAATATTTCAAGATGATTTAAAAAGACTCAAAAGATGTGCCGAAAATAGAGAATTCATCCATGAAGATTTCCAAAGATTCCCCCACCATATCTGAAAAGATACTCATTATACACCTTTGAAAGGTGGCGGGTGCGTTGCGTAATGATGTGTGTATAATGATGCTCTCACAACTAAGCTTTAAATTTATTAAACGAAAATCCTAACGAATCCAAACACAACCGGCAAGTGTACCGATCACTAATAGTATAGACCTAAGGAAGTCCGAGTATCGAACACAAGGACACTTGAAAACGTATATGGTACTTAACCCTAACCAAGACTCACCTAATAATATTTAAATGATTTTTAATATAATTAACTACTTAACCTAGCTTACTTTAACTAAATTAATTAACTAAACTTAACTTAATTAAATGAAACTCTTGACAAAACTTGGAAACTTTACTGCAATCGGAGAAAACGTCTACCTAGGTAAGAATCATATTGAAGGTATAGTAAGCTATTGGATTGTAGAATCTCATGGCACCGGTTCCTAAAGAACGACACAACTAAGGTTCACTCAGGAAGCTAGATTACCTCTCGGTCTCACTAACAAGCCCTAACCTACACTTAGTTGATTTTAAGAACAAACTGGGTGACGAATTGTTAACGTGCTCTAATGCCGACTCTCCTCTCGGTCTCACCGACACACTAACCTAATGGAGACGAATACTACGCAACCAAGGATAGAGGAACAATTCAGTTTAACTTAAACTAGGTCAACTAATCGCTCACAAACCCAAACCCGACAAGAACCAAACCCGCTCTCGCGCGATCCTAATCCTAACAAGTAAAAGCTATGAGACGAGTTTACTTCTTATCACCTCTCGGTCTCAAGGAAGGTGTCTACCCACTGATTATATTCAATTAAAACACTCACTTAAACCTTACGGTTGATCAACCCGCAAACAAACCCTAAACACTAAGTAAAGAGTCCTAACAAGCAACAATCAATCAAAACTCATTCAATTAATTAAAGCAAGAGGTTTATAAGTGTAATTAACAAATTCACAGCCACTAAACACAACCTAATTCAATGTTAAACCAAACTTTACATTAACAATTTAAGCCATGATCATCAACAATCCAAACTACTTACTAAAACCTAACAACAATCATCTAACCTAGGTAGAACTAACTAGTTTAGCCTAACATTGATATTTGGACAGCAGCTATACATCAAAGTAAACATCTTATAACTCAACATAAACATAATTAAAATCAATCAAGAATCAATCTCAATCAAGCACAAGTCAATCTTCAAGTTACTTGCAAAACAATTCAAGTTAAAGATCAAAATTAACTAGTTATGAATCTTGAACGAGAACATAAAGTTTATGGATGAATACTTAAGATATATGGCTGAGTTTCTTGATGAATATGGTCCCTAGCTGCTGTACCAAGTTGTCCGAAGCCTCCTTCTTCTTCACTTGGTCACACAAGATGCAAAAACGACTTTCTTTCTCTTGAATGGGAGCTTTTAGGGTTATTTTTTTACTAGTTGGGGGCTGATTTCGGGATTGATAGGCTGTTAGGGTTCTTTTTTCTTTTGTTTAATTAATATATTATGCATGTAAGGCTTCAAACTTGTGGGCTTGGGTCGGGCCTTGAGTTGTAGTCTTCAAAGTTGCTCAAATAAGCCCCTAGAGTCTTCAAACTAGCCACTTTTATTCATTAAAACTCATAACCTACAAGTAAACACCCATCTTTGTAAAATTAAGCAAAAACAAGCTAAACCTCTTAATAATTAAACTAAAAAGCAATTAAATCATGATAAACGATAAGGAAAGTAAGTGTGTTTTACAACACATCAAACATCGCCACACTTAAGTCTTTTTCGTCCCTGAAAAAGTCTAATGCAGTTGGATCAGAATCGGAAAATACTGTCTTAAAAACATTTAGGTTAATTTTTAAAGCATAGAAGAACGCAAAAACCGCGATCACCGATATTGTTGTCTACTTAAACCCATGCCTTAATCTTTACCGGAACAAATAAGATCCGACAATAACATTACTCAGTGGTTTACACAATTAAGACCCGCTTATTTTCAGGTTTTACCGGACCAGACCACCCCAACTTGACTTAAACCTCAAAGTTAGCAGATTTAAAACTTTTGTTACTCTAATTTTTTATGAATAGTTAAGACGATAAAGGGTATTGTTTATCCACCTAAGCTTAAGCATCAAAGTCTACCAAGCAGCCATTAGATACGATTAAGGTTCAATTAATTAATAGCTAGTGTTCCTCACAACATGACATACCCCCGTTATCAAGCAATACCCCAAATCCATCACCATAGGTGAGTATGCAAAATTTCATCTGTAGGTCTTACATGTAGCGTGTCCCTTGTGGTCCGTTTCTTAATGGTAATGAGAGGCGAGCAAGGGGACCCCACATGGCTAACAGCGTGGATGATCAAGTATGTAGTGTATTTGTACTTTTGTACTTTTTGTGATCATGTTTATAGACTTATTAGGGTTTTCTCTTTGGCTTTATTTTAAATATCCACAACCCCACTTAGGAATTGTGAATACCCAGATGAATAGATTACATACAGACCCATGGTCTCCGGACCCGAAGCATCCCATCAGGATTTAAGGTTATTAAACCATACGCCAATGAGGTGTAAAACACTAAACTAGCAGTTTAAGATTTATATCACAGGCTACACGGCATACTCTAACGTTAAACCTACCCAAGCATCATATGATAACGTATTCAAATGTTTTTAAAACTCATGATATTTCCACTTTTTCATACCAAAATTTGAGGCTTGAGTATTGCCCGACCTTTCATTGCTTACTTTCCACGGAAAAAACGCTTTACACACAAAAGATTTTCGTTTAAACCGTTTTATCAAATTTGCCCTTTCATTTTCAAGGCTGAGCCTACCAACACATCCCAAGTTAAGTGCGTTTTCTTTTATTTATCTCATATTATCAGTATTTTGAAAAACCGATTTCCGACAAATATCATCATCTCCCACTTTAATGCAAAAGAAACTAAAAACAAGGGACTTTTTTTTAACATAAACAACGTACGAAAATGAAAAACAAGTGAAAATTTTTATTTAAAAAAAATTTTTTTTTTCTACAACTAAGTATAATAAAATCCAATCCCCACACTTAGAACGAAATCGTTCTCGATGAGAACAAGGAAAAGAAATAAAATAAAAATAAAACGTAAAGCATAAAATTAAAACTTGAAAGAACAGAAATTAAAATAGAGAACGGGTTAGTCCCCTGGTTTAGATGCAGATTCTTCATCAGCTGTGTATGACTCGAACGAACGACCGTATAGCATTTCATTCGCGGCCTCAACCTCGGGTGAACCAGTTCCAAAACACCATCAGAGCTACCATGCGCATAATAATATCTGCAATAACTCAAACTCGCTCGCATGTAGCGACGTACAAAATAAAAAACAAAACATAAGAAATAAACATATTTTTGTGTTTTTGATTTTTTGATTTTTTTTTATTTTTATAATAAATATCCAATTTTTTTGTATTTTTATGTTTTTATAAATATAAATAAAAATAAAAACAAATTATAACGAAAGTCATAATACAAACTCTACAACTCGGGCTGTCTCCCGAGAGCGCTTAGTTTAACGGGTCCTCAGCCTGACCCCAAATCTCAGTTTCAATCAGGTGGCTTCTCCTTTATCCGTTTCTCACTCGACCCGTTTCGTTTTATTCGTTTACTATTAGTTGGGAAAAACTCACCAGAAAAATTTAGAGAGATTTTGAAAAACTGAAACGGGTCGGACCACCAAGACTTATACTTACCCGGACCAAACTTTATACGAGTCGTGTAATGAAGGACGATGTCACCTTTACTGTGTGTCAACTTTTTATGTTGTTTCGTGTGTCGTATCCTCACCTTCAATTTCGTTTGATCCAAGTATACATGTGCCCTCTTATGTGGCGTGTCTCTGAAAATTAATCTTTCTATTCCTTCAATGTCACCTCCCGGGTCAAATTGCGTATCATCTACTTCCATAGAGGTATCATCCACAAGCTCTTCATGACAACCCTCAATATCCAAGACAACCACATTCGTCTCATTAATCAATTCAGACTTCTGATGTTCTCCTTCTAAATCCTCAATCATATCATTCTCACAAGACAAGTGTGTTGCATCAAATGGATCTGTTTCATGGCCAGGTGGATTCTCACCTTCTTCATCCAATGAGGACAAATGCTCCTCCTCTATCTCTTCCCCTACTCTTGAATCCTTAATCTCACTTAGGCGTTCGACAAGCGTTTGACTCAGAGGTGGAACATATACCGAGTCATTCACAATAGCATGCAGTACATCGTCCATTATTGCCTCCAATTCCGGGGTGGGCTCTAATATATTTCCCAATGAATCCCTATACCCTAAGAAGTTCCCCATCAGATCATATGAGAAACGGTATGGAGGTTCTACCCAAAGTGATTCGAAGTTAGCCTTTTGTGCCTCGGTTTCTACCCTCCTTCGCTCATAAGCGTCATGTACCCAGTGATCTCTGCCACACACTTTGCACCATGGCGTCCAAGGTGTTGTCCAAACATATTTCCTTTAAAGAACACTCAAAAGAAAAGGATCACGGGCACCAGATAAAAATAGAATAAAATACTTAAAATAAAATTAAACTAAAACAAAACTAATTAATATAACTAATCTAATCTAAATATACGAAAATACAATAGGCAAATCCTAACTCGGGTCATTCACAATACGCCTCAAACCGTGTCCCGGAAACAGCGCCAAAAACTTGATGTGTGTATAATGATGCTCTCACAACTAAGCTTTAAATTTATTAAACGAAAATCCTAACGAATCCAAACACAACCGGCAAGTGTACCGATCACTAATAGTATAGACCTAAGGAAGTCCGAGTATCGAACACAAGGACACTTGAAAACGTATATGGTACTTAACCCTAACCAAGACTCACCTAATAATATTTAAATGATTTTTAATATAATTAACTACTTAACCTAACTTAGTTTAACTAAATTAATTAACTATACTTAACTTAATTAAATGAAACTCTTGACGAAACTTGGAAACTTTACTGCAATCGGAGAAAACGTCTACCTAGGTAAGAATCATATTGAAGGTATAGTAAGCTATTGGATTGTAGAATCTCATGGCACCGGTTCCTGAAGAACGACACAACTAAGGTTCACTCAGGAAGCTAGATTACCTCTCGGTCTCACTAACAAGCCCTAACCTACACTTAGTTGATTTTAAGAACAAACTGGGTGACGAATTGTTAACGTGCTCTAATGCCGACTCTCCTCTCGGTCTCACCGACACACTACCCTAATGGAGACGAATACTACGCAACCAAGGATAGAGGAACAATTCAGTTTAACTTAAACTAGGTCAACTAATCGCTCACAAACCCAAACCCGACAAGAACCGAACCCGCTCTCGCGCGATCCTAATCCTAACAAGTAAAAGCTATGAGACGAGTTTACTTCTTATCACCTCTCGGTCTCAAGGAAGGTGTCTACCCACTGATTATATTCAATTAAAACACTCACTTAAACCTTAAGGTTGATCAACCCGCAAACAAACCCTAAACACTAAGTAAAGAGTCCTAACAAGCAACAATCAATCAAAACTCATTCAATTAATTAAAGCAAGAGGTTTATAAGTGTAATTAACAAATTCACAGCCACTAAACACAACCTAATTCAATGTTAAACCAAACTTTACATTAACAATTTAAGCCATGATCATCAACAATCCAAACTACTTACTAAAACCTAACAACAATCATCTAACCTAGGTAGAACTAACTAGTTTAGCCTAACATTGATATTTGGACAGCAGCTATACATCAAAGTAAACATCTTATAACTCAACATAAACATAATTAAAATCATTCAAGAATCAATCTCAATCAAGCACAAGTCAATCTTTAAGTTACTTGCAAAACAATTCAAGTTAAAGATCAAAATTAACTAGTTATGAATCTTGAACGAGAACATAAAGTTTATGGATGAATACTTAAGATATATGGCTGAGTTTCTTGATGAATATGGTCCCTAGCTGCTGTACCAAGTTGTCCGAAGCCTCCTTCTTCTTCACTTGGTCACACAAGATGCAAAAACGACTTTCTTTCTCTTGAATGGGAGCTTTTAGGGTTATTTTTTTACTAGTTGGGGGCTGATTTCGGGATTGATAGGCTGTTAGGGTTCTTTTTTCTTTTGTTTAATTAATATATTATGCATGTAAGGCTTCAAACTTGTGGGCTTGGGTCGGGCCTTGAGTTGTAGTCTTCAAAGTTGCTCAAATAAGCCCCTAGAGTCTTCAAACTAGCCACTTTTATTCATTAAAACTCATAACCTACAAGTAAACACCCATCTTTGTAAAATTAAGCAAAAACAAGCTAAACCTCTTAATAATTAAACTAAAAAGCAATTAAATCATGATAAACGATAAGGAAAGTAAGTGTGTTTTACAACACATCAAACATCGCCACACTTAAGTCTTTTTCGTCCCTGAAAAAGTCTAATGCAGTTGGATCAGAATCGGAAAATACTGTCTTAAAAACATTTAGGTTAATTTTTAAAGCATAGAAGAACGCAAAAACCGCGATCACCGATATTGTTGTCTACTTAAACCCATGCCTTAATCTTTACCGGAACAAATAAGATCCGACAATAACATTACTCAGTGGTTTACACAATTAAGACCCGCTTATTTTCAGGTTTTACCGGACCAGACCACCCCAACTTGACTTAAACCTCAAAGTTAGCAGATTTAAAACTTTTGTTACTCTAATTTTTTATGAATAGTTAAGACGATAAAGGGTATTGTTTATCCACCTAAGCTTAAGCATCAAAGTCTACCAAGCAGCCATTAGATACGATTAAGGTTCAATTAATTAATAGCTAGTGTTCCTCACAACATGACATACCCCCGTTATCAAGCAATACCCCAAATCCATCACCATAGGTGAGTATGCAAAATTTCATCTGTAGGTCTTACATGTAGCGTGTCCCTTGTGGTCCGTTTCTTAATGGTAATGAGACGCGAGCAAGGGGACCCCACATGGCTAACAACGTGGATGATCAAGTCTGTAGTGTATTTGTACTTTTGCACTTTTTGTGATCATGTTTATAGACTTATAAGGGTTTGCTCTTTGGCTTTATTTTAAATATCCACAACCCCACTTAGGAATTGTGAATACCCAGATGAATAGATTACATACAGACTCATGCTCTCCGGACCTGAAGCATCCCATCAATACATGATTTAAGGTTCTAAAACCATACGCCAATGAGGTGTAAAACACTAAACTAGCAGTTTAAGATTTATATCACAGGCTACACGACATACTCTAACGTTAAACCTACCCAAGCATCATATGATAACGTATTCAAATATTTTTAAAACTCATGATATTTCCACCTTTTCATACCAAAATTTGAAGCTTGAGTATGGCTCGACCTTTCATTGCTTATTTTCCCAAGACAAAACGCTTTACCCACAAAATATTTTCGTTTAACCGTTTTATCAAATTTGCCCTTTCATTTTCATGGCTGAGCCTACCGACACATCCAAAGTTAAGTACGGTTTCTTTTATTTATCTCATATTATTTGTAGTTTGAAAAACTGATTTCCGACAAATATCATCATCTCCCACTTTAATGCAAAAGAAACTAAAAACAAGGGACATTTTTTTTTAACATAAACAACGTACGAAAATGAAAAACAAGTGAAAACTTTTTATTTTTTTAAAATTTTTTTTCTACAACTAAGTAAAATAAATTCCCATCCCCACACTTAGAACGAAATCGTCCTCGATGAGAACAAGGAAAAGAAAAAAAATAAAAATAAAACGTAAAGCATAAAATTAAAACTTGAAATAACAGAAATTAAAATAGAGAACGGGTTACTCCCCTGGTTTAGATGCAGATTCTTCATCAGTTGTGTATGACTCGAACGTACGACCGTATAGCATTTCATTCGCTGCCACAACCTCGGGTGAACCAGTTCCAAAACGCCATCAAAGCTACCATGCGCATAATAATACATGCAATAACTCAAACTCGCTCGCATGTAGCAACGTACAAAATAAAAAACAAAACATAAAAAATAAACATATTTTTGTGTTTTTGATTTTTTTATTATTTTTTTATTTTTATTATAAATATCCAATTTTTTTGTATTTTTATGTTTTTATAAATATAAATAAAAATAAAAACAAATAATAACGAAAGTCATAATACAAACTCTACAACTCGGGCTGTCTCCTGAGAGCGCTTAGTTTAATGGGTCCTCAGCCTGACCCCAAATCTCAGTTTCAATCAGGTGGCTTCTCCTTTATCCATTTCCCACTCGACCCGTTTCGTTTTATTCGTTTACTATTAGTTGGGAAAAACTCACCAGAAAAATTTAGAGAGATTTTGAAAAACTGAAACAGGTCGGACCACCAAGAATTATACTTACCCGACCAAACTTTATACGAGTCGTGTAATGAAGGAGGATGTCTTCTTTGCTGTGTGTCAACTTTTTATGTTGCTTCGTATGTCGTATCCTCACCTTCAATTTCGTTTGATCCAAGTATACATGTGCCCTCTTCTGTGGCGTGTCTCTGAAAATTAATCTTTCTATTCCTTCAATGTCACCTCCCGGGTCAAATTGCGTATCATCTACTTCCATAGAGGTATCATCCACAAGCTCTTCATGACGACCCTCAATATCCAAGACAACCACATTCGTCTCTTTAATCAATTCAGACTTATGATGTTTTCCTTCTAAATCCTCAATCATATCATTCTCCCAAGACAAGTGTGATGCATCAAATGGATCTGTTTCATGGCCGGGTGGATTCTCACCTTCTTCATCCAATAAGAACAAATGCTCCTCCTCTATCTCTTCCCCTACTCTTGAATCCTCAATCTCACTTAGGCGTTCGAAAAGCGTTTGACTCGGAGGTGGAACATATACCGAGTCATTCACAATAGCATGCAGTACATCGTCCATTATTGCCTCCAATTCCGGGGTGGGCTCTAATATATTTCCCAATGAATCCCTATACCCTAAGAAGTTCCCCATCAGATCATATGAGAAACGGTATGGAGGTTCTACCCAAAGTGATTCGAAGTTAGCCTTTTGTGCCTTGGTTTCTACCCTCCTTCGCTCATAAGCGTCATGTACCCAGTGATCTCCGCCACACACTTTGCACCATGGCGTTCCAAGGTGTCGTCCAAACATATTTCCTTTAAAGAACATTCAAAAGAAAAGGATCACGGGCACCAGATAAAAATAGAATAAAATACTTAAAATAAAATTAAACTAAAACTAAACTATTTAAAATAACTAATCTAATCTAAATATACGAAAATACAATACGCAAATCCTAACTCGGGTCATTCACAATACGCCTCAAACCGTGTCCCCGGAAACAGCGCCAAAAACTTGATGTGTGTATAATGATGCTCTCACAACTAAGCTTTAAATTTATTAAACGAAAATCCTAATGAATCCACACACAACCGGCAAGTGTACCGATCACTAATAGTATAGACCTAAGGAAGTCCGAGTATCGAACACAAGGACACTTGAAAACGTATATGGTACTTAACCCTAACCAAGACTCACCTAATAATATTTAAATGATTTTTAATATAATTAACTACTTAACCTAACTTAGTTTAACTAAATTAAATAACTAAACTTAACTTAATTAAATGAAACTCTTGACGAAACTTGGAAACTTTACTGCAATCGGAGAAAACGTCTACCTAGGTAAGAATCATATTGAAGGTATAGTAAGCTATTGGATTGTAGAATCTCATGGCACCGGTTCCTAAAGAACGACACAACTAAGGTTCACTCAGGAAGCTAGATTACCTCTTGGTCTCACTAACAAGCCCTAACCTACAGTTAGTTGATTTTAAGAACAAACCGGGTGACGAATTGTTAACGTGCTCTAATGCCGACTCTACTCTCGGTCTCACCGACACACTACCCTAATGGAGACGAATACTACGCAACCTAGGATAGAGGAACAATTCAGTTTAACTTAAACTAGGTCAACTAATCGCTCACAAACCCAAACCCGACAAGAACCGAACCCGCTCTCGCACGATCATAATCCTAACAAGTAAAAGCTATGAGACGAGTTTACTTCCTATCACCTCTCGGTCTCAAGGAAGGTGTCAACCCACTGATTATATTCAATTAAAACACTCACTTAAACCTTACGGTTGATCAACCCGCAAACAAACCCTAAACACTAAGTAAAGAGTCCTAACAAGCAACAATCAATCAAAACTCATTCAATTAATTAAAGCAAGAGGTTTATAAGTGTAATTAACAAATTCACAGCCACTAAACACAACCTAATTCAATGTTAAACCAAACTTTACATTAACAATTTAAGCCATGATCATCAACAATCCAAACTACTTACTAAAACCTAACAACAATCATCTAACCTAGGTAGAACTAACTAGTTTAGCCTAACATTGATATTTGGACAGCAGCTATACATCAAAGTAAACATCATATAACTCAACATAAACATAATTAAAATCATTCAAGAATCAATCTCAATCAAGCACAAGTCAATCTTCAAGTTACTTGCAAAACAATTCAAGTTAAAGATCAAAATTAACTAGTTATGTATCTTGAACAAGAACATAAAGTTTATGGATGAATACTTAAGATATATGGCTGGGTTTCTTGATGAATATGGTCCCTAGCTGCTGTACCAAGTTGTCCGAAGCCTCCTTCTTCTTCACTTGGTCACACAAGATGCAAAAATGACTTTCTTTCTCTTGAATGGGAGCTTTTAGGGTTATTTTTTTACTAGTTGGGGGCTGATTTCGGGATTGATAGGATGTTAGGGTTCTTTTTTCTTTTGTTTAATTAATATATTATGCATGTAAGGCTTCTAACATGTGGGCTTGGGTCGGGCCTTGAGTTGTAGTCTTCAAAGTTGCTCAAATAAGCCCCTAGAGTCTTCAAACTTGCCACTTTTATTCATTAAAACTCATAACCTACAAGTAAACACCCATCTTTGTAAAATTAAGCAAAAACAGGCTAAACCTCTTAATAATTAAACTAAAAAGCAATTAAATCATGATAAAACGATAAGGAAAGTAAGTGTGTTTTACAACACATTACGTAACCCGAATGGCATTCGCCTATATGCGAATGTGCCATAGAGGCAAGTAAACGTGGTCTTTTCCTTATCTTCAAGATAAATAGCTATCTGATTATAACTTGAATAACCATCTATTAAACAATAAAATGTCTGACCTGATAGCTTCTCTACAATCTGATCAATACACGGAAGCGAAACTGTTCTTTTGATGTAGTCGCGTTCAACTTCCGATAATCAATACATATACACCACTTGGTTACCAGCCGGGAGACTACCTTGTTATCTAAGTCGTCCTTGATGACTTGGATGCCCACCTTCTTCGGTACAGTCTGAGTCGAGCTTTATCCGTAGTGATTCGGGTTCCGTGGGGTCACTCGGTAGCTAACCCGCACTTTTCTTCAACTTTACCATATCTGCGGCGAGCTGGCCAATCTGTTTTGACATTGCTTCTGAAGATTAGTCTCGTAACTTGAACTGCCTATGAGTTTCCGTCTGATTGACTATCACTATCTTCAGCAAAATGTCCACCTTCGAGTGCACAAACTTGTCTGAATTACCCGAGGATTATTTCTCATAGTCCTGATTCTGGACACCCCTTGAACTAGCACCCCGATTACCATCTTTGTTTTATCCCTGGCCGCTTCTCTGATTATATGAACCATGTTGATAACGACCCTGTCGGTAACTACTATGCTTCGGTTTTGTCTCGAACCCTTAGAATTCGGATTTGATTGAGTAGCCGCATTCCCGTATCTAATGTTTAGGTGGTTCATCAGGCCCGTGTAGTAGGTGTTTGAGTGAAACCCTTGGCCTTTGGACTCCTCGTAAGTATAATTAACTTCCTCCTTGGGATCATCCTCATCATTATCAAACTCAGGGCAATTTTCTGCCTTATGCCCAAGTTCATCACAATCCTCACAAAACGGGAAATTCACCTCGAGCTTACCAACCTCTATCTTCTTATCTTTTAGGTACCCAGCCAACACCCGTTCTAACTCAGTTATCCATTCTAACTCACTTGTGGTTGACCTTACTGATTTGGTGGTGTTTTGTTTCCTTATCCTTTCTGCGACTGCTTCTGACTTTGAATCTTCACACATGAACTCAAGAAACTCGCAATCATCATCTTTAGGTTGTTTAAAAAAGTAGTTGACCATAACACTAGGCTTTCAAATGTTTTCTGTCTTCATATGTTAATCCGTCAACAAAACATTTCACTGGCTCCCACAACTAAATCAGATAGTGCGGGCACTTTCTCATTATTTTCTTGAATCAGGTAAATGTCTCGTGAAACAGCTCACCCCGTAACTGTGAAAAATGGTGAATCTCAATTTAGGCCTTGTTTGTCTTTGACTGTGAATAATACTCGTTCAGGAACACTTGTTGAATCTCGTCTAAATTTCAAATAATGTACACCGGTAACGAGTAAAACTAGTGTTTTTGCTTTTTCGTTCAATGAGAAATGGAATAACCGTTACCGAACCTCATCATGGTCAAATGTACCACTGCCAATTCACCCGTAAATAGCCGAATAATCAAACAAGTGTGAATACGGTCCTCAGAAGCCATCCCGTGAAAATGTGGCACGATGTTAATGTAAGACTGCCGGGACTTAACAGCCGGCACTGGCACCTGTGAAACAACCAGGGCTGCTCCATTTGAAATAGCCAGTCTGAACTGACTTTTAACACCCTGAACCTGGGCTACATAATTTTTCCTTCGCCTCGCTTGATTAACCAAACCTCCTCTGTTAACCTGAATTCCCTGACCCCTATCAATTCTATTAACTATATTCTTCCTAATACCGTGCTTACCCCTGTTTCGATTCACAAATCCACCCCATATTTGGTTCACTGGTTCTTATATCTCTTCATCCCAATCATTATTTACATATTTAACCGGATCAAACCCCTCATTCTATCTAACTCACCAATTTATCCCATTACTACCATCTTCACCCTAATATGTATCATTCAATTCCCCTTCTTCTTCATCCTCAGTGTGAACACTGAAATAATCCTCATCTGGATATATCTAAACTCTACGTCTAGGGTGTTATGTGGGGTTGATGGTCCGGCCTGATTGTTATTTTGGTTTTGGTTTCTGGATAAGCGAGCTGAGTTGTTCGGGTTTTGTTGTTGGTAGGAATTTATTGGTGGGATTGGGTCATTTTCGGGAAAATCTTGGTTGTTATTGTTATGTGGGTGGAAAGCATATTCTTCATTGACTGGGTTCTGGTTTCGCTTTGGGTTCTGGTTTTGACTTTTCTTCTGACCTTCCATTGCTTATTCTCTAAACCGAGCTCGGTTTTGCCTAGCTAATCTCTCAACCTCGGGGTCGAAAATAAGCGGTGACTGTCTGCCCGAGTGGCGGGTGTGCATAAACTTGTTACGTGCACAAACAACACACACCGCGTAAAATGGGAAAAAATTTAAACTAAAAATTAAAAATAAACTTATAACCAAAATAAACAAGAAAGTAAATTAACATGAAAACACAAAGCGCACTGACTCCCCAGAAACAACGTCGTTTTGATGCTAGACTGTCGCTAACTAGTAAAAAACAATTAAAATCAAGTCCTAATCACCTATGCGAGCTAGGGAACGTAGGGTTTCAAACCACGAGGAGTATGTTGTCAGTGTTACAAGTAACCAATTTATAATATTATGAAGTAATAGTAATGAGTGTTGATCACACTAGCAAATAGATTTAGTTTTCAATTCAAACAAACAACTTAAACAACTTTCAAATAATTAACAAAGACAAATCACATACGGGGTTCAAGTAAGCACATAATAGACAAATCACACACGGGGTTCAAGTAAGCACATAATAACAATCTCATGCTCATTTAACATATTATTTATCAAAACCCAACACAAACTGGTTAACTAGGCTTAGGCATCAGCAATTGATAAGACACGACACTAGTTATCAAATGGTCCATGCCAGTGTGACCCAACTAAGGGAAATTGTATGCTTCTTCATACTCAAATTATTCAAACAACCCTATAAGAAATTATCATAGCAATTAACAAACTAATCGTTCAGATCGACATAAACCTAAACCGACTTAATTTACAACAATGCTAAACATCAATTCACATAGATTAATCAAAGATAAATACAATCAGTTCGTTGTTTAAGACATGAGAAAACTGAAACAATAAAAACTTTACATTCCGGGTATGATTCAAAAGAGACTAGCCCATTACAATCATAATAGAAACCATCTGCAATTTTTCACTTATTATTCCACGTTGAACATTTCTTTGCATATAACTGACTAGTTAATTAAATGTACCGATCCAATATCCTCAATTCTCAATATCCCGAAACACAAAAGCATACTTGAAGTACCAAAGTTCTAACTAAAAACTTATTAAGAATATACAAGTATCGTGCTAAAATATGTACAAAATATCGGACCATCACATCCCCACACTTATATTTTTCTTGCCTTTAAGCAAACTCTAAAGTAAACATCAATATCCGTCATAGGTATGTCGATTATTACAACTAATACTAGTAAGGTTTAAGCTCATACCCAGTATCCCAGACTGACACTTTCTAGATTGACAAACCCACAAAATACAGTTAAATGATGCTATATAAAAACAATAGAGATGCCCAGACCAGTGTAATTTGTTTTTGGTTATAGCATACATGTTGATACCCCTCACACTATCAACACACCTCTCATCTAAGTATCTGGACTAGCAAAATATGTGCTAGTATATATCTCTGCCCTCAAATACCATATATGAGTTACAACTTAATATGCTTGTTGATCAGTCATATCTCCACCCATTACCTACCGGCTGCATTAAAGACTTGGACTAAGGTTTTGCTGTGGATTAGGTTTCGGTGTGGATTAGGCATTTTTAGTGACTAAGATGGATGAAACCTAGTTTACGTAATTAAACAAACAAATACTCAAATACAAACGAACTGCTATTTACAAACAACTTTACCAATAACTGATAACTCTTTTTGGCTTTTTCTAATTTCTTTAATTAGTATTATTGTTATTGTTGTTGTTATTATTATTATTAATATTATTTACCAAACATATCATCACTACAAACTGATAAACAAATATTTACAACTTTATTGAGACATATATGCATTGTGTACTACGCTCTACAACTGTCTATATGCAACTCGATAAGGAACGGGATTTCATCTCACGGGTAAAAATAAAATAATGGTCAAAGCTGAAATGGTGTGTAATGTTTGGTTTAACAAATGAAAAAGAATAAGGTCCAAATGAGCTCCTAAGGGATAATGTCGGGTAGGGAATATATTTAGCGGTAAATGTATGTACGGGTTTTCTAAAGTCATAATATCCATACTTGTGGTGGTATTAAGAACTCGATAAACCTATGACAAGAAAGTTCTAATTCTGTGAAGCATACCCGTTATCCTCAAAATAATAATATGGCATGTTTGATATTTATTATATAATATATATGTGTATTAAGTATAGGGTGTGGTGCCATCTCTCAATATGTCTGGAAATAAGGGCTGCTGATATGAAATATGTATACCAGTCCCGTTGACTTGTTATCCCCGACTAAACGACCCCATTTTCAACTTCTTTTTGAAAAAAATGTTTGGAAAACTATGGAGAAGCTGAAAAAGCAACCATGACCAGAAGCCTATAACTTGACATTAATGACAATAGTTAACAGTTAACAACTTTGGTTTCTGAACACCCTCGAGGTACCATTGGGCTAAAAATTTCAATTTTCCCCATCCTCACACTTGAGGTTGACATTGTCCTCAATGTTAGATATATTAAATGTTTAAAGAACATTTGGAGGACGAGGTTGAAATTTGTTGTTTAACAATTTAAAAACCCGGGCTCTAGTGTGATGGTTCTTACAAATATATCTACAATTACACTTATACACTCAAAGTATAATAACAAAATAGATTATGAAACCGAAATCACCTGATAAGAATGATAATGAAATGCTAAACGTGGTTTGTAAACTCTCCACACTCATGAAAACTTGTCTTATCCAAAGACTATAACCGAATCTGCAAAATCTCGAGACGTGTAGAAGCAAGCTTCTCACAAGTGTAAGACATAGGTATTTTAAGACTTTTGCAAAAAAAAAAAAATTAATTTTAATTAATTTATTAAAAAAATTACCTAGCCGAATTAGTTATGTTCATAATAAGTTTTGTTAAACGAGTTAAAATGTTAAAAGACCTAACTCACTTTTGTAGGAATCACGATTACATTTAGCATATGCAATAAGCCATTTAACCCCCCCCCCCAGTAGCCCAGGTGGACGAGCGAGGTCTCGTGAGGGTTTATAGTGAACTACACCCACAAAGTTCCAAATAAAACAAAATATACACGAACCTGTAAACACGTGTAACTGAAAATCGAGTGTCTTCATAAACCGGTGAGGTTAAAATGAAACTCACTAATTCCTTACCCATATAATGAATATCCTCTATCTCCAAGTATGGATTCAACCTATAGCCATTCACCACTTGTCTCACGTGGTCATCAAAATCTTCAATCTGGTATTGCTTGTGATTCCCAACTCGAACAATCAAATACAGGCCCATCCACATGCTTTTCAACTTACCTGGGAAGAGCTTCTTTCTTGTGTTGTATAATCAAATCTTTGTCCCACTTCAAAGTTCTTCAACCAGATCTTCGCATCATGCACCTTCTTCATCTTCGCCTTATATGACGATTCACACTCGTATGCCTCGTCCCGCAACTCTTCGATCTCGCACAAGGCTAATTTCCTAGCTTTACTTGCATCATCATAACTAGTGTTAACCTGCTTAGTGGCTAAGCTCGTTGTGCAATCTCTACTGGTAAATGGCAATCCTTTCCATACTCAAGTCTATAAGGAGTAGTACCAATCTGTGTTTTATAAGCCGTCCAGTAGGCCCACAAAGCATCGGTAAACTTGATTGACCAATCCTTACAGTTCTTCCAAACAGTTTTCTATAAAATCTGTTTAATCTGCCGATTAGATACTTCAACTTGTCCACTTGTTTGTGGATGGTAAGGAGTTGCAATCATATGATCAACCCTGTATCTTTAAAACAACTTACCGAATTTAAAATTTTTGAAATGGGATCCCCCATCACTAATGATGGTCCAGGGGATTCCAAGTCTCGAGAAAATATTAGATTGAACAAAGATGCAAATGACTAGTGGCTATCGCCTCAACGACCACTAGGATGTATAAATTACCGTAAGAGTTCGGGATTGGGTCCATGAGATCGATCCCCCAATCATCAAAAATGTCAACAATGAGGATCGGGTTCAAGGGCATCTCATCCCTCTTAAAAATGTTCCTGAGTTGTTGACACTTTAAATAGTGTGTCGCGATCTCTTGAACAACCATAAACAATGATGTCCAATAAAAGCCACCCGTCAAAACTTTTCTCGCGGTTTTTAGGCCCCTAAAGTGACCCTCACACACTGACGAATGTGTTTGTTCAACCACGGATTGTACATCCTCCTCGGGTATGCAACATCTAATCATCTGAGCAGAACCAATTTTGAACAAATCCGGTTCATTACAAATACACTGTTTAGCTTGTGACATCAAGAGTTTCTTCTTCCTCCTTGGCCAATGCTCCGGTACGTCATCTAAAACTTTAAGATTTAACAATGTGAGTAAACCAAGGATTTTGGGTCACCTCCATGATCTGTTCGTCTGGAAAGGACTCATTAATCGGCCCGTCCTTGTCTCCATCTTCCACCATGATTCGGAACAAATTATCCACAACAACATTTTCACTCCCTTTCTTGTCTCGAATCTCTAGATCAAACTCCTGAAGCAGCAACACTCATCTGATCAGTCGCGGTTTCGCGTTCTTCTTATCTATGAGGTACCTTACAAAAGAGTGGTGAGAATAAATAATAAACTTACTACACCAAATATAAGACCAAAATTTATCTAGAGCATATACTACCTCTAGTAACTCCATCTCTGTTGTGGTATTATTTAATTGAGCATCTGAGAGGCCTTCACTTGCACAGTATATAGAAATGGGTTTCTTTTCAATCCGTTGACCGGAAACAGCCACAAACACATAATCACTCGTGTCACACATTATTTCAAAGGGTAAATTCCTTTCGGGTGATTGCATGATTGGGCTTCAACCAACTTTTGTTTCAAAATGTTAAAAGCCTTAGAACATTCATCAATAAATTTAAAGGGGCATCTTTTAACAATAAATTACATAAGGGTTTGCTGATATCACTAAGACCCTTAATAAATCGTCTATAAAAATGACATCCCCCGAAAATGATCTAATGCCTTTGACATTCGTGGGATGAGGTAGAGTTTACAAAACGACATCCCCTGTCTACCTCTATCCCACAACACGATACCACATGGTTCAAAACAATCCCCTCTTGGATCATGAAATGGCTCTTCTCCCAACTAAGAACCAAGTTCGTTTCAACACATATTTTCAATGCTCTTTCAAGCTAATTTAAACAAGTCTCAAAAGATCTACCAAAAATAGGAAAATTATCCATGAAGATTTCCAAAGACTCCCCTACCATATCTTAAAAGATACTCATCATACATCTTTGAAAGGTGGAGGGGGTGTTAAATTACCCGAATGACATTCGCCTAAATGCCAATGTGTTATACGGACAAGTAAATGTGGTCTTTTCTTGGTCTTCAGGATGAATAACTATTGACTATAACCTGAATAACCATCTAAAAAACAATAAGATTTCTGATCTGATAGCTTCTTTACAATACGATCAATAAACGAAAGCAGAAAGTAATCTTTCAATGTTGTCATTTTCAGCTTCCGATAATCAATATAAATACGCCACTCGGTTACCGGCCGGGTGACTACCTCGTTATATGAGTCGTCTTTGACGACTTGGATGCCCGCCTTCTTTGGTACAGTCTAAGTCAGACTCACCCACCTATTGTTAGAAATGGCAAATATGATACCTGCATCGATCCACTTCAACACCTCCTTCTACACTACCTCTTGCATGTTCGGGTTCAACCTTCGTTGAGCATCATGCGCGGGTTTACCTGTTGGTTCTATAAGAATCTTATGCATGACAACGGAGTGACTAATCCCTATCATATCCACAATAGTCCACCCTATCGCTTCCTTGTTCTCCATCAATACCTCTAGCAGAGCACGTTCCTGTTCAAAAGACAAATTAGAAGCAATAATAACAGGTAAAGTTTCATCTTACTGAGAAAATAATATATTAAATACTTCAGGAGCTCCTTCAGCTCCACTTTGGTGCTTCCTGCAGTGACGATTTTAACCATGTATCGATCTTCTCGGGTAGTGGTTCCACCTGAACCGACCACGATCGTTGATCGCCTCTCACAGCTGCAACTTCCAACTTCCTTTCTTCCACATCCAATTGCTTGTTAATTTCCACCTGTAACCTGTTAAACATAAAACACGTCTCTGTTGTGTCATCCGTGTTTATGATAGAGTCGTATAACGGAATACACTCGTCAATAACATCGGCCATAGAGCACTTGTCATCAACCAGAGAATTATTTACATGTGTGAAAACATTCAACCATAGCTTACGGTTACCAAATGCCATGTCAGTCGTACCACTTCTGCAATTAATGTTGGCATTTGCCGTAGCCAAAAAAGGCCTACCGAGTTTAACCATGGGTTTTTGGTCCTCTCACCCAAAACATAACCGAGTACCAAAAGTCAACTTGGAAATAAAAATCTTCCACTTTAACAATCACATCAGTCACTATCCCTCTCGGATGTTTCGGTGTTTTGTAAGCTAGAACAACCGTGGTAGCCGCTGCGCGGAGCAGACCGAAGTCATACCGATCGAAAAGACATCATGGGAGGATACTAATACTAGCTCTAAGATTTAGAAGTGTTCGTGTCATTTTAAAATCTCCCACTTGAATGGGTATAATAGGCGCTACTTGATCTTGTAACTTAAGTGGAAGAGCAACCGAAAGAATTGCACTCACATTATTAGTAAAATCAATCTGTTTAAGAATTTTGTGATTCCTCTTTTGTGTGCACAACTCTTTCAAGTACTTGTCATAGGCGTGATTTTTTATGGCATCTAATAGGGGAAAATTAATTTTAACATGTTGAAATGTTTCCCACATCTCCTCATGTTGTGGGCCCTTTTTAGTTGCCATCTTCGCCTTATATGGCGCCAACAATGCATCGGGATAGGGGACGATTTTCACATTCCCGTTGTCCGTAGAATCAGAGGTGCTATCTATCAGAACCTGTTTGTTAATATTAGTTTCACTTTAATTAGGTTCAATTAAAGTAACCGGTTCTGGTTCGTCATCACCGATGGCGGTTTCAATAACTTCTTCCACCTCCCCCTCAACCAATGGTGATGGAAGCCCAACCTTATTATCAAATTTCTTACCGTATTTCATAAAATACTAACCTGGTTCACCTGTTTGTTGGAGCTCGAACTGTGATGATTCGGTTTCACCGTGGTGTCATTTGGTAGCTGACCCGCACTTTTATGCAGCTTTAACATATATGCGCTGAGCTTGCCAACCTATTTTAACATTGCTTCTGAAGATTTGTCTCGTAACTCGAACTGCTTCTGAGTTTCTTTCTGATTATATGTCACTGTCGTTAGCAAAGCGTTCAACTGCGAGTACACGGACTCGTCTGAATTACCTGAGGACCCTTTCTACTAGTCCTGATTCTAGCAACCCGATGAACTACCATCCTGCTATTGTACCCCCGACCGCTGTTTTGATTATATGAACCATGTTGATAACCACCCTGTCGATAACTCTGCCGGTTTTGGCTAGAACCCCTTTAATTGGGATTTAACTATGTAGCCACATTCCCGTATCTAAGTTCGGGTGGTTCCACAGGCCTGGGTTGTAGATGTTTGATTTAAACCCTTGGCCTTTGGACTCCCCGTAAGCATATTTAACTTCCTACTAAGGATCATCCTTATCATTTTCAAACCTGGGGCAATTATCGGCCTTATGCCCAAGTTCACCACAATCCTCTCAAAACAGAATTCCACCCCCCCCCCCCCCGAATTTATCTACCTTTTTCATCTTATATTTTCGGTATAGAGCCAAATCCTATTCTAACTCAACTTTATGCCCAAGTTCTTCGTACATTTATATTGGCATTTTTTCATGGAATTTGTTCCATCTAATGGTGTGAAAATTTTCTTTACCTTTCCATAAACACTTCAATGGTAATAGTTACTACATGCAACTATCTCTGCACGGCACCTAGGATGGTGTGACTCCTATACAGATTGTCTGGGTCTTTGCCGAATTGTAGGTTTTTATAATGGTAATTTTGGTGGGTGGGTATCCATCATTAAATGTCCTTAAGTTTCTAAAATGCTTTTGATGTTCAATAAAACGACCAAAGTCTAAAATAAAAATCAAGTGGATGGGTTTTACTTTTTCTTATGATCCAATCTCTAGTCTTCTTATTAGTCATTTCATTAAAAACGAGATGAAGGGAATACGTGAGAGGGTCGAGGAGAGAAGGGATAGGTAGTGTTAAGGAGTAAACTTCTTTTTTGAGGGAATAAAGAGAAATAAAAAGACATGAGAGCGAAATACGTTTTTATTGGAGAAGCAGATTGTGTGAGTATGATAATTATGGTGGTTTGTTAGGAAATATATGTGTTATGTTGTCAACTTAAAAAAAAACATAAAAACTCATCCACCATCGGGAATAGGCTTATACTTTGTACCAACCCTCAAAGAACTTAATTATAAGGTTGCTTGGTGATGTCAGGTTGGTCGACAAATGAGTTGTGAGTACTCGACCTAAGCCGGGAGTACTAACATGTTAAATAATTACCATATTTTTTTTGGGAAATTGTATGTAAGTCACATGTCAAATACAATAATTTAACTAATATTTATAACCACGTACATGAATATTATAATTAACTAAAAGGGCACGTTTTAAAAATCGCCTAAATTGGAGTTTCTCCGAATAATCGTCGAGAAGTTCCGAGTTGACCACCGGCTAGATACGAGTAATTGCCCACTAGATTCCTGTCCTTAATCTGAGTTCGAGTACTATAGGAGGAAAGGACCTCATAAGAGTACCGAGTACTTGCAACTACTCGTCCAACTATAGAATGTTTTTGCCCTATCTTCTATAACCATACTAACCATATAAACCCCACTAAGTATAACAGTTGTATAAATTTGGCCAGGTTTTGAAGTCAATTTGTGGTCGTAGGTTCTTAAAAGGAATGACCTTTCAGCAGAGGAAAAACATAATCATGCAACTACACGAACTAGACGAACTAAGGGCGCAAGCATATAACAATTAAAGGATTTACAAGGAATGAATGAAAATACTTCACGATGCACGTCTTAAATGTGAAAACCAATTTAAAGTAGGCGACTAGGTACTTCTATACAACACTTGCATTCATTTATTTCCTAGAAAATTAAAATCTAGATTGTCCGTACCTTTTACGGTTTAGGAAGTTTTTGAGTATGGAACCATTGAAGTAGTTCAATAATATGAACACAAATTTAAGGTAAATGGTCACCGGCTTAAACTTTACTTAGGATAACACATAGAAACCACAATTGAGGTACTTCACCTCCATCCCATAAACTAAACTGACATAACCCTGAGTCAAGAAATCGACTCCGAAAAAAATTTAGTACGTTTTGGTTTAGTTTTTATTTATTTAGGGAGAAGTTTAGTAATAAAAAATATTAGGAAAACAAAAACAGTGTTATCCCGGCGGTGTCTAGTACATTTCCCGCAGTGATCATATCTGACGCTGTTTCCGGCTCAGACTGTCCATTTGTAGAGAAAACTTGCCAACATAGGGCATGTTGAGCTAAACATGGCCGTGTTAACAACCTTGGCTGATTATAAATGTTGCAGCACTTCCTTGAAGATTTTGCACATTTCCTAGCCATATTTCTCTAATTAAACGGCCTCGAAAATGCCTTTCGAGCCTTCAAATGACGGAAACCTAATCCCAAACACCTCCAAAGAAGAAGAACATCAACTTAGAGATGATCATGCAACTTCAAGAGATGGCCCGTGAACTCAGTGCAATGCTTATTCCAAATGAGCAACGAGTCTTGCTCTAACCGAAACTATTGAGGAATTAAGGACAGAGCTGCGTTACATCAACTAGCAAATCCAACTTCATTCCATCTGGTTGGGGTTCTTTCCACACCGACACCACCATCCTCGGTGGAGACGATCCATTTGGCGGAAACCAACCTGGAGGTGGAGGTTTTAGAGACCCTTACTCCAACCTCTTCTGATTTTTCCTGTTGATGATCCGAGGGAATGTACTAGGATTAGTGCTTAGGATTAACCGAGATTAACCCGGTTTTTTATTTTTTTTCTTATATTTATTTTATTTTACGTGATTCTATTTGATGTATTTTTAGGAATTTATGTAATTTAGAAGTTTTTGTGAAATGAAGTTTAATTTTTTTATAGGGATAAGATTTGCACACACTTAACCGACCACACAAAAGTTTAGTACACACTGCGGATTACACATAATCAATGATCTAATCTTATTCTTTCACTTCTCATTATAAATCCATTTCTCTCATTATCATCCCCGCACGTGTGTGTGCGTGCGTGCGCGCGCGGATTCATTCAGTTATATTTTTAGTGTGTTATATATGGTATAGGATCCTATATTGGTTAAGTAAAAAGATATAGCAACACTTTTTTGGTAAATAGTTTATATAAAGAAAAGTATTAACACGATCTTTTATAACAAATACTCTTTTAGAAAACGAGAACTTTACATCAAGACGTATATCGTATTAAATTAAAAATCATAACACTTTTTTTAACGAGTGCATATCATATTAATGCAATATTACTTAATAATAAATTATTTCTTTCACATTTAACATATGTGGCTATTTAAGAAGCCTTACGACCAAAACAAATATCATCTTTACATTCTCTACATAAAACAATACCAAGAAATATGAAATCTCTAGTCTTTCCATTAGTGACAAGACGTAGGTTTTTTAAAAAAGAGAAAAAAATGAGATGAAGGGAATACATGAGAGGGTTGAGGAGAGAAGGGATAGGTAGTGTTAAGGGGTTAAACTTCTTTTTTGAGGGTGTAAAGAGAAAGAAAAGGGCATGAGAGAGAAAAGAATTTTTAGTGGAGAATGAGATTGTGGTGGTTTGTTAGGCAAGAAATGTGTTATGTTGTCAACTTAAAAAAACATAAAAACTCATCCACCATCGGGGATAGGGTTATATTTTGAACCAACCCTCAATGAATTATATTATAAGGTTGCTAGGCGATGTCAGGTCGGTCGATAAATGAGCAGTGAATACTCAGCCAACGCTAGGAGTAGTATGGGATTAGTAACATGTTAAATAATTAAGAAATATATTTAACGCTTGCCTCCGGTGGCTAACCTAGGTTGGGGCGAAAACTCCAAAACTAGGGTTCCAAACCTTTTTTTTTTGTGAAATTGTACATAGGTTACATGTCAAGTATTAAAAGTTAAGTAATATTTATAACCACGTAGATTGTAAGGCCCCGTTCCGGGTCCCTACATTGGACGTTGGATTTACTCATTAACATAGTTCTAAATATAAGAGTTAATTAAAACGTTACGCGGTATATAAAAACATCAAACCAATATATTACATAATCATCAATTCTTGTCTTAACGAGCATTCAAATCGTTTAAACATAAAACATTTTCTTTTAAATACATAACATTTCCTTGAGATGCCAGTGTCTTCAATTTCATGCCATGTGTTTCCACTCAAGCGAGCTGCCTCAATCTTCTCACCTGCGTGGATACTAAAAGTCAGCTACGCTGAGTGAGTTCTAGTTAATCATAAAACATACCATCAGTTCACATACTTGCACACATGCCCAAAGGTGTGTACTTTATTCATACATTACTTTACATGCATAACTATCCATACTATTTAAAGAGCCTTCCGCCCTATAACCTCACAGATATTATAAAGGTCTGGTCCCCAACATCACAGATATTATTAGGGTCTGATCCCTACCCTCACAAATACTATAAGGGTCTGGTCCATATCCTCACAGATATTATAAGGGTCTGTTCCCTATCCTAACAGATATTATAAGGGTCTGGTCCCTATCCTCACATATATTATTAAAGTCTGGTCCCTTTGTTTTGTGCAACTGTACCATAGCTGCCTTTACCTACTTCCTTAACAATACGTGCAATATCTGAATATCGTTCACGTACTATCAACATAACATACATACATCGGTCATATCTTTAACTACCACCTAGCAGTACATGCAATATCCGAAGATCATTCATGCACCGTCCAGCAATCATCATGCATGAATCATACGAGGCATACACTTACCACTTAAGGTAAGTGTATTAACTATCACATCAAGTATGCACACAACCTTTAAAACATAACAAGGAAGTGAGGCTAGAAACTCACCAGAACGCGATTACGTTCACCGTTTATGGTTATTCTTTTCTTGAGTTGTGCACGACTAACTGTATAATCATTACCTATATTAAATACGGCTCTAGCTCTTCTTATCATTTACTTTATTAACCATAAGCGTCTAGGCCGGTTTTACTTCATTGAACCTTTACCTGTTAGTTAATCTTTACTCATTAATCTTTAAAGGTATCTTTCAAAATTATCAAAGTCCAAGGGTTATTTTGTAATTATACCATTCTTTTTCTAAGTCCAGGGATTGTTCTGTCATTGTATCAACTTCTAGTTCGTCACTTGGCTCTTAACGAATTGGGATCATAATGAATGACCCATTCGTTACTTTATAACGAATTGGACCTTATAACGAACTGGTCCTTTGACGAATTGAACTTCATAGCGAATGACCCCTCTGTAACGAATTGAACCTTCTAATTCCTAATCTCTTTTTAAAGAATAGTCATAATGAATTGGGGTTGATTCGTCATCTTTTCCTTAACGGATTTGGATACGAACTAAGGCTAGTTCGTTAAGCTTCCGTTAACGAATCAACTTGACGAATTACCTCTAGTTCGTTAACTCTCCGTTAACGAATTAGGGTTAGGTCAGAAAATGTAAGAAACATTCCCTAACATGTTAACCTCGTACATGCCGCCTTTCCGGCGCCGTCGGTGCCGGAAAAGCGCGGGTTCACCGGAAACACGTGTTTTTGCACCATTTTCACCGTTTTTCGTCCCGTTTGATCCAGATCTGAGCTAGGGTGACCCCTAGGCTCATGTTATGCTTAGTTCATGCCCGATTCCACCCGGATCTCATGACTTTAACGGTTTAAAGGTATCGGCTTGTCGTTTCGCGACTAAATCTAACGGGTTTGAGTTCATACAACATCATACTATCATTACCTTGGATCGGGATCGGTTTTCCTTCTTGGTTCGTCTAGAGAAAAGAGAGAAACTAGAGAGAGCTTAAGTGTGTGTTTTGGGTGGTGTACGGAATATGTGTAGAATGAATGAATTAATTAGTGATTAAAGTTTATATATTATGGATCATGGGCTTAAGCCCATGGTCTTTCCTTCTTTCCTTCTTTCCTTCTTAATCCAAGTTAATGACCCATATCCATTTAACCCAACACTAGCCCGACTCATAATAACTCATGTTTTCATTTTATTAACCGAAACGAGTAAACTGAAAGTTACATACATTAATATTATAATTAACTAAACAGACACGTGTTCATAATCGCGTAAATCAGTGTTACTCCGAGTAATCTTAGAGAAGTTTCAAGTTGACCACCGGCTAGATACGAGTAATTTCCCACTAAATTCCTGTGACTCTAAGTTGCCCTCCAAAATCTAAGTCCGAGTACTATAGGAGGAAAGCGCCTCGGAAGAGTACCGAGTACTTGCCGACTACTAGTCCAATCTTTACACCATTGAGTATAATCGTTATATAACCTTGGTATATTTTCATAGAATTTTTTAAAATCGCCGAATTGAATGGGTATAATAGGCGCTCCTGGATCTTGTAACTTAGGTGGAAGAGCAACAGAAAGAATTGCACTCACATTATCAGTAAAATCAATATGTTTAGGAATTTTGTGATTCCTCTTTTGTGTGAACAACTCTTTCAAGTACTTAGCATAGGCGGGGTTTTTTTTATGGCATCTTATAGGAAAATATTAATTTTAACTTGTTTATATGTTTCCCACATCTCCTCTTTTTGTGGGCACAGTTTAGTTGCCATATTCGCCTTAGATGGCGCCAACAATGCATCGGGATAGGGGACGGCTTTCACCTTCCCCTTGTCCTTAAAATCGGTGGTGCCATCTTTTAGAACCGGTTTGTTAATTTTATTTTCACTTTTGTTATGTTTAGTTAAACTAACCGGTTCTGGTTCGTCATCACTGATGGCGGTTTAAACAACTTCTTCCACCACCACCTCAACAAATGGTGATGGAAGCCCAACCTTATTATCATATTTGTTACCGTTTTTCCTAATATACTTACCTGGTTCACCTGTTTCTTGGAACTCGAACTTTAATGATTAGGTCTCACCGTGGTGTCATTCAGTAGCTGACCAGCACTTTTAAGCAACTTTGCCATATATGCGGTGAGCTTGCCAATCTGTTTTAACATTGCTTTGGAAGACTTGTCTCGTAACTCGAACTACTTTTGAGTTTCTTTCTATTATCTTTCACTATCTTTAGCAAATCGTCCAACTTCGAGTGCACAGACTTGTCTGAATTACCCGGGGACCCTTTTTGCTAGTCCTGATTCTAGCCACCCGATGAACTACCACACTGATTACCATCTCTGTTGTATCCTCGATCGCTATCATGATTATATGAACCATGTTGATAACCACCATGTCGGTAACTACCCTGCTGTCGGTTTTGGCTCGAACCCTTAAAATTCTAATTTAACTAAGTTTCCACTTTCTCGTATCTAAAGCTCGGGTGGTTCCTCAGGCCTGGGTGATAGTTGTTTGAGTTCAACCCTTGGCCTTTGGACTCCCCGTAAGCATAATTAACTTCCTACTCAGGATCATCCTCATCATTTACAAACCTGGGGCAATTTTCTGCCTTATGCCAAGTTCACCACAATCTTCACAAAATGGCAATTTCACCCCGAATTTATCAAACCTTTTCTTCTTATCTTTTAGGTACAGAGCCAGATCCTGTTCTAACTCAACTTTATGCCCAATTTCTTCTTATTTTTATGTTGGCATTTATTGTCATGGAATTTGTTCCATCTGATGGTCTGCAAAATTTCTTTACCTTTCTATAAACACTTCAATGGTAAAACGTACTAATATATTGTTTCTACATACAACTATCTCTACACCATACCAAGCAGGGTGTGACTCACATACGGATTTCCCGGGTCTTTGCCTAAGTGTAGGATCTTATAGTGGTAATTTTGGAGGGGGGTATCCATCGTTATGTTGTTTCCATTATAAGTTTTTAAAATTAAATGTTCTTAAGCTTCCAGAATGCTTTTGATGTTCAATAAAACAACCATAGTTTAAAATAAATATCAAATTGATGGGTTTTCTGGTTCTTATAATCCAGTCTCTAGTCTCTCCATTAGTCATTCCATAACGTAGGTTTTTAAAAAATAGAAAAAATGAGACGAAGGGAATACATAAGAGGGTCATGGAGAGAAGGTATGGGAAGTTTTAAGGGGTAAACTTCTTTTTTGAGGGAGTAAAGAGAAAGAAAAAGACATGAGAGAGAAATGCATTTTTAGTGGAAAAATGAGATTGTGTGAGTATGATAATTGTGGTGGTTTGTTAGGAAAGAAATGTGTTATGTTGTCAACTTATAGAAACATAAAAACTCTTCCACCATCGAGGACAGGCTTATATATTTTACCAACCCTCAACGAACTTAATTATAAGGTTTCTTGGCAATGTCAGGTCGGTCGACAAATGAGTTGTGAGTACTCGGCCTAAGCCGGGAGTTGTAACATGTTATATAATAAATATATTTTTTTTGAGAAATTGTATATAAGTCACATGTCAAATATAATAAGTTAACTAATATTTATAACCATGTACATGAATATCATAATTAACTAAAGGGCACGTGTTCAAAATCCCCTAAATTGGAGTTGCTCCGAATAATCGTCGAGAAGTTCCGAGTTGACCACCGACTAGATATGAGTAATTGCCCACTAGATACTTGTGGCTCTGAGTTGACCTCCTAAATCTAAGTTCGAGTGCTATAGGAGGAAAGCACTGATGGTCGGTTAATTTGTATATGTTTTAGTTTGTTTATTATTTAGTTTTAACTGTTTATTTTAGAACTATCGATACTTCATACGTGTTTAATTGGATTTCAGGTCACAAGCGTTAAAGTACTCAGTATGGACTTGTTGTGACACGGAATGAAGACCTGGGATGTCCAGCACGCAAAACAAGAAATAGAATGAAGATTGCTGTGACAGGGTCCCATCGCGGTACGCGATGGGCCTGCTGAAGTACCCATCGCGTACCGCGATGGGTTAGAATTAAAAAGTTGACCTTTTTGGTCAATCGCATACGCGATCGACATTTAAAGACCCGTCGCGTACCGCGACGGGAGGGCAGACGAGATTTTTTTGTTTATAGCTTATTTTTCATCAACAACAAACCCTAACTCGGTTTTGACGAACGATAGGCGATTCCAGCAGTCCAAGAAGGCGATTTATACCATCATAGCTCGTGTCAAGACCCTACATATGATCCATATCATCTATATTGAAGATTCGATTATGTCTAGGCTCGGCTAATCTCCTAGAATCGCACCCGGGATGTATAGTTTGTAACTCTTTACAGTTTTTCTCTTGTGATTAAGAATACTTATGTTTTGATTATTGATGATTGATATATGATTATTGATGTTTAGTATTTCTGTGTGTCGGTCAGTTTAGGTTTACGTTGGTCTGAACGATCTGTTACAAATTGCTAGATAATTAGTCATATAACTGTTTGGTTAGATTGAATAAAATAAAACGTACAATTACCCTTAACTGAGTCACACTGGTAAGGACTGTTTGATAACCAGTGTCGTGTGTAAAGTAATTGTTGACGTCTAAGGTTTTGTCCGGTTGATAAGTTTTCGGTTAATCGTTGATAATCAATTTGTTAGGTTACATGAGATACTGTTTGGTTGCTTACTTGGATTCCCGGGTGTGGTTTGCTTTGTAAACAGCTTAATACTCGTTTACTTGTCCGTTGCTTAGATCTCTTAATTTAAATTATTGCTTGTGTGATCAGCACTAAATCTGTTACTTCATAACTTTAGAAATCTGTTACACGATTACATTGACCACATACTCCTGGTGGATACGATACCTTATTTACCCTATCTACTTAGGTTAATTAGGTTTTTGCATGACTCAAATGACTGTCATCAAGCACCTCCTAAGAGTATCGAGTACTGGCCGACTACACGTCCAACTTTTACACCACTAAGTATAACCGTTGTATAACTTTGGCCAATTTTAAGAGAATTTTTTCCCTGTCTTCTATTACCATACTAACCATTCTAACCCCATTAAGTATAACCGTTGTATAACTTTGGCCAGGTTTTGAAGTCAATTTGTGACCGTACTTTCTCAAAGGAATAACCTTTCAGCAGAGGAAAACCATAATCATGCAACTACACGAGCCATAATAACTAAGGGTGCAAACATATAATAATTCAAGGACTTACAAGGAATGGCCGAAAAAACGTCACGATTTATGTCGTAAAGGTGAAAACCAATTTAAAGCAGGCGACCAGGTACTTCTATACAACAGTCGCCTTCGTTTATTTCCTAGAAAATTAAATCTAGATTGTCCGGACCTTTTACGGTTAATGAAGTTTTTGAGTATGGAACCATTGAACTAGTTCAAAATATGAACACAACTTTAAGGTGAACGGTCACCGGCTTAATCTTTACTTAGGATAACACTTAGAAACCGCAATGGAGGTACTTCACCTTCATCCCATAAAATAAACTAATATAATCGTGAGTCAAGCTATCGACTCCTAAAAAAGTTAGTACGTTTTGGTTTAGATTTAATTTTTTAGGAAGAAGTTTAGTAATAAAAAAATTAGGAAAACAAAAGTCGTGTTGTCCTCAATGCGGCGGTGTTCAGTACATTTCCTAGCAGAGATCAATTCTGACACTGTTTCCAGCTCAGACTATTCATTTTCAGAGAACACTTGCCAACATGGGGTGTGTTGAGCTAAACACAGTCGTGTTGACAGCCCTAGCTGATTATGGATGTTGCAACACTTCCTTAAAGATTTTGAACATATCCTAGCCATATTTCTCTAATTAAACGGCCTCCAAAATGACTATCAAGCCCTCAAAGGCCAGAAACTCAATCCCAAACACCTCCAAAGAAGAAAAACATCAACTTAGAGATGATTATGCAACTTCAAGAGATGGCCCGGGAACTCAGTGCAACGCTTGTTCCAAATGAGCAACGAGTCTTGGCTCTAACCGAAATTATTGAGGAAATGAGGACAGAGCTTCGATACATCAACGAGCATATCCAACTTCATTACATCTGGTTAGGGTTCTTTCCAAAACCACCACCACCATCCTCGGTGGAGACGGTCCATTTGGCGGAAACCTACCCGAAGGGGAGGTTTTGGAGACCCCTACTCCAACCTCTTCTAATTTTTCCTGTTGATGATCTGATGGAATGTACTAGGATCAGTGCTAAGGATTAACCGAGCTTAACCCGGTTCTTTATTTTTGTTTTTTCTTTTTTCTATTTTATTTTACGTATTTCTATTTGATGTATTTTTTGGAATTAATGTAGTTTAGAAGTTTTTGTGAAATGAAGTTTAATTTTGTTCTAGGGATAAGATTTGCACACACTTAACTGACCATACAAAAGTTTGGTATACACCACAGACTACACATAATCATTGATCTAATCTTATTCTTTCACTTTTCGTTATAAATCCATTTCTCTCATTATCATCCCCGAACGTGTGGGTACGTGTGTGCGCATGCGGATTCATTCAGTTATATTTTTAGTGTAGTTATATATGGCATGGGATCCTATGCTGGTTAAGTAAAAATATATGGCAACAATTTTTTGGTAAATAGGTTATGAAAAATAAAATATTAGCACAGTCTTTTATAACAATTACTCTTTTAGAAAACGAGAACTCTACATCAAGACGTATATCGTATTAAATTAAAAACCATAACACTTTTTTTAGAGAGTGCATATCGTATTAATACAATATTACTTAATAAGAAAGTATATCTTTCATATTCAATATACATGGCTATTTAAGAAGCCTTATGACAACAACAACTATCATCTTTACGTTTTCTATATAAAACAACAAGAAATATCAAACATCATATAACTAATGGCGTTCATGTTGAAACATTCTATTATGTTAGCCCTTTTTATGTTGGCCCTTTTTATGTTGGCATTTGTTCCATCTGATGGTGTGTAAAATTTCATTGCTTTTCCATAAACACTTCAATGGTAAAATGTACTAATCTATTGTTTCTACATACAGCTATCTCTGCACCATGCCTAGCACGGTGTGACTCACATACGGATTGTGCGGGTCTTTGCCGAAGTGTTGGTTTTTATAGTGGCAATTGTAGAGGGGGATATGCATCATTATGTTGTTGTCATTATTAGTTTTTTAAATTAAATGTTGTTATGTTTCTCAGATACTTTTGATGTTCAATAAAGCGACTAAAGTCTGAAATAAATATCACATTGATTTGTTTTTCTGGTTCTTATGATCCAATCTCTAGTCTTTCTAGTAGTCATACCATAATGTAGGATTTTAAAAAAGAGAAAAAACGAGATGAAGAGAACACGTGAGAGGGTTGAGGAGAGAAGGCAGGGTAGTGTTATGGGGTAAAACTTCTTTTTTGAGGGAGTAAAGAGAAAGAAAAAGACATGAGAGAGAAATGCATTTTTAGTGGAGAATGAGATTGTGTGAGTATGATAATTGGGGTGGTTTGTTAGGCAAGAGATGTGTTATGTTGTCAACCTAAAAAAATAAAAAACTCATCCACCATCGGGGATAGGGTTATATTTTGAACCAACCCTCAACAAACTATATTATAAGGTTGCTTGGCGATGTCAGGTCGTCGACAAATGAGTTGTGAGTACTCGGCCAACGCGGGAGTAGTATGGGAATAGGAACATGTTAAATAACAAAGAAATATTTTTTTTTTGCGAAATTGTATATTGGTTACATGTCAAGTATTATAAGTTAACTAATATTTTGTTAGTGCACGGTTTTGTGACTGGTGATTTGCAGTTAAAGTATTCAAAATTAAAGTATACGATAGCTACGGAAAAGCGGGTGTCTGTTAGTACACGATTTTGGTCTCCGTAGCAATCGAATAAGTTATAGGTTGTCTAGTCTTTATATTTAATGTATATTTAATGTAAAATGGCCCATTCGCTATAGACTGTATAGCGAATGAGGTCCATTCGTTATATACTAGACTAGTTCGTTAAGGTATAAGCCCATTCGTTATGGAAGCATAACGTATGAGGGCTAGTTCGTTAAGTTATTACTTATTCGTTATGGAAGCATAACGAATGGTGTCTAACTCGTTATGAAGATATAACGAATTAGACTTAACTTAACGAACTAGAGTATGTGGCCTATATATATGTTGCTCATGCTCATAATTATGCATGTACATATTTAGAGAGATCTAGATCTAAGTTAATTCTCTCCATAACTTATTATTTACACCATAATGTATTCATCCTCTAATTATCAATAAACTATGTATTTAACGTATTGATCGATCTCGTGTTCGTATTGTTTAGTTGATGTATCGACGCGGCTAGATCCTTGGTAGGTTTCCTCATATTTATAACCACTTACATGAATAATATAATTAACTAAACGGACATGTGTTCATAATGGCGAAAATCGGAGTTACTCCGAGTAATCTTCGAGAAGTTTCAAGTTGACCAACGGCTAGATACGAGTAATTTCCCACTAGATCTCTGTGGCTCTAAGTTGACTTCCTAAATCCGTGTCCGAGTACTATAGGAGGAAATCACCTCAGAAGAGTATCGAATACTTTCTAACTATTCGTCCAACTTTTACACCACTGAGTATAACCGTTATATAACCTTGGGATATTTTCATAGAATTTTTTTTTATATCGCCAACTTGAATGGGTATAATAGGCGCTATTGGATCTTCTAAATTAAGTGGAAGAGCAACAGAAAGAATTGCACTCACATTATCAGTAAAATCAATCTGTTTAGGAATTTTGTGATTCCTCTTTTGTGTGAACAACTCTTTCAAGTACTTAGCATAGGCGTGAATTTTTTTTATGGCATCTAATAGGAAAATATTAATTTTAACATTTTTAAATGTTTCCCACATCTCTTCTTGTTCTGGCATAGTTTAGTTGCCATCTTCTCCTTAGATGGCGCCAACAATGCATCGAGATAGGGGACGACATTTACCCTTGTTGGATCCCGTATGTGTATCAATCCAGTAACAATAACAATAACAGATCTCAGATCTGTGCGTAATCGATTAATACATTAACTATAGATCTAACTCATAATTACGTATGATTAAGTGTTGTATATATTTATATATTATTAGTATCAGTAGTTGTATAATATTAAGGATGAAGATCGAGAGAGGATTTGGACAGAGTTTTGTTAATTAATCTATCAAAACTTTTTAAATTATGTGTGAACACTGTTCACTATTTATAGAAGATAGGTCTGGTTCGCTAACATCCCCTAGCGAACCAGATCCCACTTCATTACATACATAAATTAGACGAAACACCCTCTGATTCGTTAACATCCCCTAACGAATCAGATGAGACTTAACTTAAGGTCTAGTTCGCTAAACATCCTTAGTGAACTAGCCTTATACTTTAACGAACTACATGAAATAATAATAGTTTATTACATTAAAAAAACGACAAATACGTTAACGACAATTACAAAGACTCAAGATGCAAAATCGTGCACTAACAGACACCCCCTCGTCTTGAGCTCTTTGTCTTTAATTTACTTGAAGCGCTTGGACCGCCAGTCTCTGCAACTATGAATTCCATTTTCATGACAAACGCGCACAATGCGTTGGAAGTGCATAGCCAGGTCGTAGTCTTCATGGCGCTCGATCAGAATCTGCTTCCTGTGTAGCACGTCATTGTCTGTTTCAGATAAATTAACCAACCACATCGGGTCGATTATCTTGATAAGCTCAATCTTCAGTCCTTTACCAAGTACAATGACGGCCTCGCCCGTACGATTGTCATAGTACCAGCGGTCGAATGAAAGATGCATTTGTTGTGGCATCGTCTTCACCGGCACTCGTTTCATCATCTTCGGCGGCTTTACATTAAGAATAAGTTTCTTCTAGCCAGTCTTTGGATCAATCTCGTTAATGTGTTTACGTCTCGGGACCTGGGGTTTGAAGAACTTGAACCCATGATTAACTTCGAACAGCAAGTGTTGATGAAACCACTCAGCTGTCCGGATGCCACCACGATTGATAAATGGACGCCTCGCGAGGGTACGAACATCCCAATGCGGTAGTGTAAGAACATCCATTATCCTCTCGTAGTACTGAACTCCCTTTTCACATTTAACTATACATACCTTAAGCTCGGAATCATATAGCCATGAGACAATATCACCATGAACCTTGGATACTGTCTTGAAGGTAGTTACTTGATTTTCTTTGACCCATGCAGCTGCTATGTCTTTCCGTTCTTGATCAACAAATCGATACGCCTTGATAATCTTACCCGCAGCTTTAAATCTGAACCATTTAGCAATATCCTCATCAGTTGGGTTCACAATGGAGTCAAAAGGAGTATCCACAACTTTCTTTCCTTTAGTCATCTTCTCCAAATCATCCTCAGCTTCTTTAAAATTCTGCTCAGTAAATACCGGAGCACCTTGATCAACGTTCGTGTGTTGATACAAGTCAGGGTACTCCTTAGCAGTAACATCTTCCATCTCAACATCCTCATCTTCATAGATAAAATCCGCATTCATTTGAATAGACGGATCATCCTCTATACCTTCCTCATTCACCACTTCGACATCAGGCTCAGTTTCAAACATAGTCAACTGTTCGTCATTCAACCCAAGCAGTATGGAAATCTGCTCTCGTGTCAGAGACCTGTCAACAAACTCACCCAACTCTATCTCATCCTTGTTCACCATACTTCTAATCACCCACGTTCCATCCATAAATATTACCGTGTCAGCTTCAATCATCTCATTTGGTTTAGCTGCTGAATAATCAAGATAAACAACAATCTATTTTTCAGAATCGTCAACAGAACTCATACCTGCACCAGGTGCAGGGTCTTGAGCTTGTTTAGGCTCACCACTAGCACCAGACTCATCATCATCAGGATCTTCCTCATTATTCTTGATCTTCTTTAAGGCATCCTCTTTGCACGTCAATTGCAGAATTAGATCCTCTTGTTCTTTAAGTTTCACCCCCTGAGAATCACAATCTCACGTACGGCCTTGGTTTCTTTTTGACAGAAAGAAACGTAACTAAGTAGTTTCTTCTGATTCTCCATTAAGTGTTCTTGATTCAATCGATCAGCAGACATCTGGTTCTCATACAAATGCAACAGATTCAAAAGCAATTCTGTCTGACGATTTGGTGGCAAAGCATACAAGGATGGATGAACTGGTTGGATTGGACCTTGAGGCCTTGTAATTCTCATAAATAAGAGATCACTAGGAGGAGGAGGTCTCATAGATGTTGTTGGAGGAGCTGTAGCCACTGTAGCAGTCGGAAAGGGTATTTCAGTTAACGTTGATTGAGGAATCATACCCAACTGCTCATGTAGAACCATCGTCGTTGTTAAAGTCATTGCCGGAGTGCTAGTTGGAACCGGCACTACCGGGTGATGAGGCGTTGGTTGACGAGGTGATGACACACCAATGATTACACCAGCCCCAGTAGACACACGTCTCTTCTTTGATGGCTCACCAGTTGCCACATGTTTCCCTTTTCTCTTTCTTTCTAGTTGAGCAGCAATGGTGGCAGCTAATGCAGCATCAACTGCGGCCTGTTGCTCTCTAAAAGCTGCATCACCAGTACCATCATTTTCACCATCATTACCCCCATCACCATCATTCCCATCATCACCACTGTTCCCACTTTCTCCTTCCTCACGCTCGGAATCTGAATCATCATGAATCCAGCGATCCTCGGAAGGACATACATAATTAGGATTAACGATATGACCAATCATTCGTTTATCCGCTGGCCTTGCCTTTCGATAAATCGCCATTCTACGTACCGTGTCGGCCATCATGTGTTCCATAGGAAGCTTATCATTCACCAAGGTTTGATCAATAGCTAAATTAGGTATCAAATCTTGAATAATCAACTGCAAAAACCGAGGATACATTAAAAGTTTCGTCTTCTGGTCCGTCTGCTGAACTTGTTCTGTCAAATGATCAAATACAAGCTCAGAGTAGTTGAATGGCTTGTTGAGGATTAAGGCCACAAAGGCTGATTGCAAACTAAGTCAATATTCGTCAAAGCCACCACGACGACCACTCATACAATGAATAAGAACATGGAGAAGATACTTGTATGGTGGGCATAATCCATTCTTGTTCAACATAGATTTATCAATGTCTCCACCATAACACACACGTGTAAACAAACCCTTGACCAGTTGCCTATCAAATTCACTCGGGTTGTCATCAGTATCATCAAATCGAAGCAAACACCAAATTACTTCAACATCAATTGTAATATGAGTTCATTAATCGTGGCTCGAATATGCTTCTCCTCCTCCACATACTCAGCTGTATCCCAAACTGCCTAATAATACTTAGATAAACTTTAGGTTGAGCAGTGATTGCGTAATGTATCACCGATCGTCTTAGAAAAGTCAACATATCTCCAAATGTAGCAACATCAGCAACATCTTGATCAACATAGGCACAGATGTTATGTTTCTTATCAAATGGCAATAAAATAACATCTTCCTATCGTTCTTGACGTGGTTGTTCTTGTGGTGGTAGGTCTTGCTGCCCTTGATGAACAGCAGGTTGTTCTATTTGCTCTTGATCAGCAATCGGTGGATCTTGATTCACATGTTCAGCCATATTACTAAATGAATATAAACCAAGATGAGTAATATGAAAAGGTGATATACATATATATATATATCTATATATTTATAAATGGTGTATTTAATTTCATATGATATGTGAAATTAATTTATTTACGCGTTTAGACGGTTGGAGTAATTTTATTTTCATTAAAATATAATCTTAAAAATGAATAAATAATTAAAATAAAAAAAATTGTCAATCGTGTGAGATATTACTCTGATTCGTTACCATCTTGTCGATAAATAAATGAATAATTTATTGAGAGAACGTCATAGAGACCAAGATCTAGCCGCTAATCTGATGCATCAACAAGAAATCGATACTTTAAATATAATACTTTATTCATAAATATGGAGTAAATACATTATGGTGGAGATAAGTTATAGAGAGAATAATTTAGATCTATGTACAAGTTCTCTACCTAAATTATGACATAATCTACCTATTTATAGGCCAAAGCCCAATTCACAATAAATATAGATTAAATACGAAGACTAAACCGCCTATAACTTCTTCGATCGCTACAGACACCGAAACTGTGCACTAACAGACACCCTTTTTTCCGTAGCTATCGAATACTTTAACTGCAAATCACCAGTCACAAACCGTGCACTAACAGACTCCCCCTTGACTGATGATTTTCGGGCTTGTGCGGACAGACAATCTTTAACGAATCAATTCAATTCGTTATAAATTACCAACTCCAGTTCGTTATAACAGTTACACGAATGGTCTTCAATTCGTTAAGAACTCCACTTCGTCATCCTCATTAACGAATTAGCTTAATTCGTTACCAATACCTTAACGAATTAACTTAACGAAGTAACTTTAATTCGTTATCATTAACTTAACTAATTAACTTAACGAATCTCCTTAATTCGTTACATTTAACTTAACGAATCAGCTTCATGAATTACCTTAATTCGCTATGTTTACCTTAACGAATTAACTCTTAATTCGTTAAATTTTCCTTAACGAATTGCTACAGTGGTTTCGTTAGTCTCCTTAACGAATTACCTACAGTAACAACGAATCAGGTTGTTAAAACTGAACTGCTCGCCGGAAAAACGAATTTTGCCGGAAAAAGTGGTTATCTCGCCGGAAAAACTCAGATCTGGCGGGATTCTGGAAACTTGAACTTCATCCATGGTGAATCATCAAAACACCATAATTAATCACGAAAATCACACCGAACACTCGGTTTTTCATGCTAATCATGAATATATCAACCATTTAACTTAACAACCACTGATTCATCACCAAATAAATTAACCAAAACCATGCTCTTTCATGGCAAAACCTTCAATATACCATAATTAATCACCAAAATCTATAGAAACATGCGGATTTCAATCATAAACACAAATCCATCATCCAATGAACTTAACAATCACTAAATCATCATAAACCGAATCAAAAGTTAACATGCTCTTCCATGGTGAATCACTCAATACACCATAACTTAACACCAAATTACACAGGAAGTTACATCTTCCATACATAAACACAAATTTACCCTCAAATCCACCAATAACACACTAATTTACTCCAGATCTAACCAAAACCCGAAGAACACGAAGACCACGAAAAACTCATATTCATATCTTAATCGAAGTATCGAAAGCAGCTCCTGCTCTAATACCAATTGAGAGAACGTCATAGAGACCAAGATCTAGCCGCTAATCCGATGCATCAACAAGAAATCGATACTTTAAATATGATACTTTATTCATAAATATGGAGTAAATACATTATGGTGGAGATAAGTTATAGAGAGAATAATTTAGATCTATGTACAAGTTCTCTACCTAAATTATGACATAATCTACCTATTTATAGGCCAAAGCCCAATTCACAATAAATATAGATTAAATACGAAGACTAAACCGCCTATAACTTATTCGATCGCTACGGACACCGAAACCGTGCACTAACAGACTCCCCCTTTTCCGTAGCTATCGAATACTTTATCGTTGAATACTTTAACTGCAAATCACCAGTCATAAACCGTGCACTAACAACCTTCCCCTTGCCTTAGAATCGGTGGTGCCATTTTCGATACAGGTTTTTTCTTTTATTTCACTTTTATTAGGTTAGTTAAAGAAAATGGTTCTGGTTCATCATCACTGACGGCGGTTTTAACAACTTCTTCCACCACCCCCTCAACAAATGGTGATGGAAGCCCAACCTTATTATCAGATTTGTTACCTTTTTTCCTAATATAATTACCTGGTTCACCTATTTCATGGAACTCGAACTGTAATGATTCGGATTCACCGTGGTTTCATTCGGTAGCTGATCCGCACATTTATGAAACTTTACCATATATACAACGAGCTTGCCATTCTGTTTTAACATTGCTTCTGAAGATTTGTCTAGTAACTCAAACTACTTCTGAGTTTCTTTCTGCTGTCACTATCTTCAGCATATCGTCCAACTTCGAGTGCACGGACTCGTCTGAATTACCCGAGGACCCTTTCTGGTAGTCCTGATTCTAGCCACCCGAGGAACTACCACCCTCATTACAATCTCTGTTGTATCCCCGACCGCTGTTCTGATTAAATGAACCATGTTGATAACCGCTCTGATTACCATCTCAATTGTATCCATTTGACGAAAATTTACCCGGAATGGGAGGTATTGGAGACCCCTACTCCAACCTCTTTCTATTTTTCTGCTAATGATCCGAGGGAATAGACTAGGATTAGTGCTTAGGATTAACTGAGCTTAACCCGGTTCGTTATTATTGTTTTTCTTGTTTTTAGTTTATTTTACATTTGTCAATTTGATGTATTTTTGGAATTAATGTAATTTAGAAGTATTTGTGAAATGAAGTTTAATTTAGTTCTAGGGATAAGATTTGCACACACTTAACCGACCACACTAAAGTTGTATACACCACTGATTACACAAAATAGATGATTAAATCTTATTCTTTCACTTTTTGTTATAAATCCATTTCTCTCATTATCATCCCCGAACATGTGTGTTATATATGGTATAGGATCCTATGTAGGTTAAGTAAAAAGATATGGGAACATTTTTTTGGTAAATAGTTTATAAAAGCAAAGTATTAACACGGTCTTTTATAACAAATACTCTTTTAGAAAACGATAACTTTACATCAAGACGTATATTGTATTAAATTAAAAATCATAAAACTTTTTATAACGAGTGCATACCATATTAATGCAATATTATTTAATAAGAAAGCATATATTTCATATTTAATATACGTGGCTATTTAAGAAGCCTTACGACCACAAAAACTATCATCTTTACATTCTCTACATAAAACAATATCAAGAAATATCAAACATCGTATAACTAATTGCGTTCATGTCGAAACGTTCTATTATGTTGGCCCTTTTTATGTTGGCATTTCTTGTCATGGCATTTGTTCCATCTGATGGTGGGTAAAATTTATTTACTTTTCATTAAACACTTCAATGGTAAAATGTACTAATCTATTGTTTCTACATACAGCTATCTCTGCACCATGCCTAGCACGGTGTGACTCAAGTACGGATTGCGCGGGTCTTTGCCGAAGTGTTGGTTTTTATAGTGGTAATTGTAGAGGGGGATATCCATCATTATGTTGTTGCCATTACTAGTTTTTTTATTAAATGTTCATATGTTTCTCGAATACTTTTGATGTTCAATAAAAGGACCAAAGTCTAAAATAAAAATCAAATTGATTGGTGTTACAAGTTCTTATGATCCAATCTCTAGTATTTCCATTAGTTATTATATAACGTAGGTTTTTTAAAAAAGAGAAAAAATGAGATGAAGAGAATACATGAGAGGGTCGAGGAGAAAAGGGATGGGTAGTGTTAAGGGGTTATACTTCTTTTTTAGAAGGTGCAAAGAGAAAGAAAAATACATGAGAGAGAAATGAATTTTTAGTGGAGAATGAGATTGTGTGGGTATGATAATTGTGGTGGCTTGTTAGGCAAGAGATGTGTTATGTTGTCAACTTAAAAAAAATAAAAACTCATTCACCGTCGGGGATAAAGTTATATTTTGAACCAACCCTCAACGAACTATATTATAAGGTTGCTAGGCGATGTCAGGTCGGTCGACAAATGAGTTGTGACTACTCGGCCAACGCCAGGAGTAGTATGGGATTAGTAACATGTTATATAGGTTACATTTCAAGTATTATAAGTTAATGTCACACCCGGCCCTGAACGGCGGAAACAGCCGGGCGCGCGGGAGTGGGGATTGATAATTAAGCACGGGTAATTGCAAACATTCAAAGTAAAATTTCCATTGCACATGAAATGTTTTGTACAAATACATTACATTGTTTAAAAATTACAGATAAAAACATCCAAGTATGAAAATCATTGAAGATTTCCGCGCCATATCCCCTCACGTGGCGGGAACAACCGCGAGCGTCGAAGGGATAGAACCAAAATCTTCCAAAAAGCTAACTTTAGATGTTCTGCGTGAGGTGCTCTATGTGCGACTCCATGCGCTACCTAGTTGTCTCCTGAAAGACACGTAAAAACATTTGAATCAGTATAAACTGAGTGAGTTCACAAGTTTTAGTAACTTGATAAATCGTATTGCATCATAATCTTGATACAACCGTACTGGAACATATTTCTGATAAAACAATAAAACACATGCTTTGTGAATCCGTATTAAAACATAGTTCTGATAACATATTCCTGATAAAACCGTTCCGCGGGTTACGCGCGAACATTTCTGAAAAACGTGCTCGTCTATGCAAAGTGGCGCTACCACTACGAGCAAAATAAAGTAATACCGTCCCGCGGGTTACGCGCGGACATCTCTGAAAACCGTGCTCGTCTATGCAAAGTGGCGCTGCCACTACGAGCGAATTAATAATACCGTCCCGCGGGTTACGCGCGGACGTTGTGCCGGAAAAACAAGGCGCTCGTCCATGCAAAGAGGTGCGACCCCTACGAGCGGGCTCAATCCCATAGTACTGCCCCATGACCATACTAGGCACTCGTCCATGCAAAGAGGTGCGACCCCTACGAGTGGGTTGATCAAACCAGCAGTTCCTATCCTTAGAGTTCCATTGGTAAAGTGATCACTTACTCGAATCTTGCGCACTTACATCGAAAACCATAGATAACCGTTTGCATTGCTCGTAAATATACCATAAGGAAACATAGTTTAAACGCATAATTGCTTGCATTACTTGTAAAAGTACCATGATAAAGCATAGTTTAAGTACGTGTCCCTTGCCCCGAAAACAGTTTAAAAACAGTGAAAATAGTGAAAATAGGGGCTGTGAGACTCACCTGTGGTTCTTGTTAAGAGACTAATCGAGATTCGGGTTTCTTGGTGTTAGGCTCGAAATTGAAAGTCTAGAATATGATTAAATAACAAGAAATACATATATTAAGATCAAGAAATCGGAGAATATAAGGGTTGGAAAGTAGATCTCAAGGTTATAATTCTCGGCTTACCTAGTACAGGAACGGAAATGAAACGGATGCTGATTTGCAGTTTTAAGAGTTTGAAGTGTGTTTGGGTGATAATTTAGGTTTCATATTTATAGGAAAACTCAAGGGAACACAATCCCTTGCTTTAGGGGATTGTAATCTTTTCATATCTAGGTGTAATGATGATAAAGTATGGGATTTATTATTATTTATTTAGGGATGGGGGTGATGATCCTAGGGAGTGGTTAAGAAAAGATTCTGATTGATTTTGACAGGACATGCAGAACTGTGGTTGGTGGGAGTAGGTACGTGAAGAGGTAGGTCCCAGCAGAGGTGGTTAGGACCCGCAAGACTCCCTCACAGGAGACGTCTGTGCAGTTGAACACGCAAGACTCCTTAAACGGACGTCTGCGCAGTTGAACCCGCAGACTTCACCATAGGGACGTCTGCGCCGCGACCTACCAAACCCGCAGGACCCACCACGCTTAGAGTTGTGACGACCTCACATGCGGTACGCAAGCTGGTCCTGCAGGAAATGCCTCCCTATGGTTTCCAAGTAACCCGCCTGTTCCCGCAGGCGCGGGTACCCGCCATTAGGGACTGGCCACCCGCGCAGCATGGCTACACGCATAAGGCTTAACACTCATAATAATTCAGTAGTCACCTGAAGAAGGAATGAGCAAAGTCGGGAACATTCCCGCATAAAGGCGGGAGGGGGAAAACTCCCGCCTAAATGAGCCAGTCCGTATAATAATGGAGGATCTTTTGTGTTATACCTGACGAGGTATGGACAAAAGATCTGACCAAGGATACGACAGCTCACTGACAGCAGCATGGCAGACAACACGCCACAGCACTGTGACCAATAGCCGCCGCCTGCTCACCAACTCCTGCCATACCACGTGCCTAGCCTGTAGTTGGTGGAAAAGGAAAAGTGAACAGCACGCCTGGTCACTATCAGCCGCTGCCTATCCACCAATTACCAGCAGAGCACGTGTGTAGGCCACAGTTGGCAGAGTAGTAGGCCGGCTAAACCTCCTTGGAAACCCACCTTCGGCTATAAAAGACATCAAATGGTATTATCATTTCATCATCTTATATCATCTAATATCTTGTATAATTTACCTGATAACTGCTCTAGTATTAATAATATACTTTTATAATCAAAGAGTAATATAGACTGATTCTCACGCCGGAGGGTGGTCACAAGGAGGAACCCCCCCCCCCTTTCTTAGTGACGAGCTCACGGTGTCTGTTTTGCAGGTTATCGGAAGAACCATCTTGCCGGAATTAACCCCTCGTGGGAAACGTCTATCTAACCCTCATGTTACTCGTAATCTGTCGGGGTTCGACTGGTGTTTCTTCATTGGCGCCATCCGTGCATAAAGCTAGAACTTTATTTTTCTCCAGTTTTTTCAAAATTTATGGAAAGATGGTTAAGGATACTCCGGTCACAAAACCGAGTAACCAAGAGACTCCGGTAGTTACGACCCCAGCTATAAGGGGGAATACCGAGTACACAAACTTTACGAACACTACCCCAGCTACCCAAGCCGGGGCAAGTGAAGTAAATAATCAGACACTGGGATTCACCGATACCCAATTAGAAAATCAACAGATGAGGCTCCCCTGCCAAACACTCGATGAGGTTAAAGCGTGGGCCGAAGCACGTCAAAGAGAGTTCCAAGCTGAGTTGGATGAACGTTTACGTTCACTCCAACAAGTGGAAGAATTCGAATACGACGATGATTCGGAGGAATCCGAGGAAGACGTGAACCCTCGCCATAGGGAGAAAGGGAAGCGTAAAGAAACGGATTCCCAACCGAGAAGGCGTTTTGGAGAAGCATTCAGTCCAATAAACGTGGGCAACAGCCCACGGGACTTCTCCAAAACATTCACGCCAACTGCGGCAAGGGCGGGAACGTCCAAATTCGCAAGGGACATTGCGGAAGCAATCGCCCCAAGAAGTGCCAAACAAATGTCCAACATAGGCACGTACGATGGTATTTCTGACCCTGACGATCACTTGAACAGATTCATCGCGGGGGCGACCGTCAGTAACTGGACGGAACCCACGTGGTGTTATATGTTCCAAATGACGCTGGTTGGGGCAGCTAGAGCGTGGTTCGACCGTCTGCCAGTCCACCACATCTACGACTGGGCAGACTTCCAACAGAAGTTCAGCCAACACTTTAGTCAGCAAAGAAAGTACACTGAGGAGCAGTGGACAATCCTCAAGTGCGTCCGAGAGGAGGAAGATTCTTTGCCTGACTTCATCACTCGCTTCAACTCGAAGAAGCTAAGCCTGGGCAACGTTAGCGAAGATCTCGTTCGCGCCGCTTTCATCCAGGGCGCAAACGACCCGGAACTCATCTGCACCCTAACGGGCAAAGATGGCATGCCATCCACATGGGATGCCATCATGACCGCAGCTAAACGCTTTGCGGAAACTGAGAGGCAACTGGGCAGAGATCTTCCGCAGAGCACGAACCTCTACACCCAGAAGACGAGGGAAAACAATGTCCTTACCGTCTGATTGAACAAAAAACGGAAGCTGGGCATTTGGCAGTCAAGGGTAAACTTTGACACCCCGTCCGGCTTCCAACATCGGTTGGGCGGAAGAGATATCGTGAAACCGGAGAACTCCAGGTGGACGCCACTCACAAAGAGTGTGTCCGAGATATTCGCCACGGAGGAGCTCCAGTGGCCAAAGGCTCCGTTTATCCGACATCGCCACAATGCTGACCGGAGAAAGTATTGTGATTTTCACAAAACCAAAGGTCACAACACTGAAGAATGCCTAGACGTAAAGGACTTTGTCGAAGCATTTGTCAAGGATGGGACACTCGCGCACCTTGTGGCGAAGTGAGCGTCGAGCAGGTTGATGCGTGAACCCCAGCTGGGGAAACGCACGAATAAAATCGCAGCTTCAACGGAGACTACATACTGCGTAAACAACGAGATCCCGAACAAGACACATGTCGGCTCGATGATGCTCCCATCCAAGCCACGTCTAATGGGAGCTCAATTACACAGTTTATATAGATCAATTCCAAATTTGTAAAGAAAAGGCCTAGAGCCACTTCTAATGGAAACGATTCTCCTTCAAATTGAAGCTGATGATTTTACATTTTTATTTTATGAACTTTGCACATGGAGATGCCGGTATCCGCCGCAGCAAGTGAAGAATCGTTGCGCAGGGAAGGCGGCAAAACCCGCACAAACCCAAAAGCATCAAACCTTCACGCAGGTCAGTTAAAGGGGAAAGGTTCAGCCATCCCACTATGTGAAAGTGCCGGTATATCCGCATGAATCCTGGTAGAGGAAGCTGAACACTAACCTATTAACAACCACGCGTTGAACGGTAGATTCAAACACTAATGCCGGTAGTCATCGCATCAAGAGTCGTTGCGTGGGGAAGGCGGCAAAACCCGCATAAACCCAAAAAACGACCGGATCTTCACGCAGGTTAGTTAAAGGGGAAAGGTTCAGCCATCCCACTATGTGAAAGTGCCGGTATATCCGCATGAATCCTGGTAGAGGAAGATGAACACTAACCTATTAACAACCACGCGTTGAACGGTCGATTCGAACACTAATGCCGGTATTCACCGCATCAAGTGCAGAATCGTTGCGTGGGGAAGGCGGCAAAACCCGCATAAACCCAGAAAATGACAAGACCTTCACGCAGGACAGTTAAAGGGGAAGAGTTCAGCCATCCCACTATGTGAAAGTGCCGGTATACCCGCACGAATCCTGGTAGCGGAAGCTGAACACTAACTCATTAACAACCGCGCATCGAACGGTTAAAAGTCATTCTGAAAGGATAAGGAAAAACCTACGCGCAGGTCAGACATAGGTAAAGTTTAGCCATCCTACCAAGTGCAAGTGCCGATCCTATCCGCACACTCACACGGGGGGAAGCAAAACTTCAACCTACTGTCAACCACATTCAAGGTTAACTTATTCTAAACACTTGGGAAATCGCTAATTTAAACTAAGTATGCAAGTCATATAAGGTTTATAAAGCAATGAACCCAAAGGAAATAACAGTCTTATCCGCAAAAGATTTGTATTTCACAGAAGATATATTACAAGAATGGCCGGGTAACTACCCGCCTACAAAACAAAATCTATAGTCTATCCTAGCAGCGGGAAGGGATCTTCAGAATCAAGCTTCAGGACCACTTCCACTTGGACCCGCCCCATCAGTAGAGCGTGGCGGTTCAAGGAAAGCCTTGAGGATAGCAAGTCCATCATCAGCAGCAGCGACTTCCTTCACCTTCTCCACCACCGGATGCGGGAAGGCGGCATATTGGTTCACCGCTTGGTCATATGCAGCTTCGGTGTCCACATCGAACAAAGGGAAGTTGGAAGGCGGGACGCCTTTCTCAACGAACCCTAGACCAAGCAGGAAGCCGGCCTTTTCCCCATCCTCATGAGAAGCGTTGAGGGCTGCGCTCATGGCATCATCGTAAGTAGTCTCTGAGAAGACCCGATGCACAACCTACAAAGAAAATACAAGTGTCAAACACCTTTTCTATGTACAAAGGAAAGCGTGAAGACGTAAAGCTAAACATACCTGAGACAACGCTTCTCGAAGAAGCCATTCCTTGGCAACCAGAGCTTCTTGGAGAGCGGCTTGAGCTTGGGTGCGGGCGCGTTCGGCTTCGCTTTTGTTAAGGTTGGCAAGTACCACTTCCTTTGCAACAGCCTCTTCAACGCCCTTAAGCTTCCGCTCGGTGTGGTCAAGCACGCCCCTCTGGTCCAGGATCTCTTGGAGCTTCTTGGCATCTTCCATCGCCAAGGCATCATGAGCACGTTGGAGAGCCTCAAATTTGGCCTTGAGCTCCTCGTTCTCCACGCGTAAAGGCTCAGCAACGGCTTCAGCCTTGGTGGCCCTCTCGGTTGCGTTCCTCGCAGTCTCCTTAGCCAGCCGAAGCTGTTCGTTAACAGCTTGGGCAGCCTTGGAGCGGGCCTCGAGTCGCGCTTGAACCTCAACCTCGAGGGCCTTGAAGGCCTTCTCCTTCTCCGCAGCAGCTGCGGCCAACTGTTGGTTCTCCTCCCGAAGAGCCCGCGCTTGAGATACTTCCTTGGCGCGAGCTGCTTTCAACTTGTCGTTTTCACGACAAAGCAGCTCGACGCGCGGCTGCATCCGGGCCAGGAGAACCCGAAGCTCATTGGTTAGCCTACCCTCCTGGTAGCTAGCCATGGCTTCCCCCAACGCACCATGGGGAGCAGCGTGGCGAGCCCATTCCACGCACTCCACAGGGGTACGAAGGGTTGTTCCTCGGCGGATGTTCCATCGCGGAACATACACTTCATTGGAATCCGACACTGCAAAAGAAACAAAGCAGTTAGGAAAAGATGAAGAAAAATATAAAGGCCAAAAGAACCCTACGCACCTGTAGGGTCGATCACAGGCCGATAGCCACCAAACCCATCACCTGAACCTAAGGGAAATCCATCCAAAAGGTCGGGTAGATGGGAAGGTGACAAAGATTGGCGAGAAGCCCCGCGCGTACCTGATGGGCCGGCCGTCGTTGCCGGTGGCGGAGGCATAGTAGCGGCCGCCGTGGTCGCCGCCGCGGTCGCCGCGGCAGAATCCGCAGCAATCGTAACCGCCGGCTCGGTGAAAGATGCTGTAAAAATCGCACTTACCACCGGCGGTGACGTCATCTCGGCTGGAACAGTCGGCTCAAGGGAGTGAGCAACTGATCCAGCGAAAGCAGGCGCAGGCGCCTGGGTCGTCGCCTCAGGTAGGCTGACCGAGCCTACCTCATCGGTGGAGGGGTACTCCTCTGCGCTCCACCCTGGAATGCGCCAACATCCACGCCTGCACAAGAAGATAAGTGTTTCAATAAATTTATAAAGTGATAAATCTACAAAAATAAGGACGTTTGTACTTACGGGTTTTCTTGAGCCTGAACGTACGGACGGGCGGGGACGAGCCCGATGGAGCCGGTCTCTTGATGCCGGTCACCGTCGTCGTCGTTGGTTCTCCGGAGGTAACAGTCGTAGCCTCCAGAGCAGTGGTCTTCTCACCACCGGGGTTCCCCGCCACCTCTTCACTATCTGACTCGGTGTCAGATAGAAGCACCGGATCAGCTGTGGAGGCCACCTTCTCCTTCCCTTTCCCGCCGGCAGCCTTCTTCTTCCGCACCAGCGGAGGACCATCTGCGGATTCCTCAGAAGAAGACAGGATGTCAGGAATTCCAGCAGCGGGTACAGCATTGAGGGGTTGAGGATAGAGTATCGCCTTACCTGGCCGCCGGTGGCTCAGGATCTCGTGGCCCAGCGGATAGACCTCCACAAACCGATCCGCCGTTTGTTCCAGGATGGGCAACTCGTTCTCGTCTAGAGCACGAGTACCCACCCGCACGGGACTGTCAGCTTCCCGCGGGTACAGGAGCGACTCCAAATCGTTCCCCTCTGAAAGAAAAGAAACAGTTAGAAGACAAAATCATATCAGCAAGAAAGACAAGACATACCATAAGGAATAGAGTTCAAACCATATTCGAGAAGGATGGGAAACCGAGACGCCTCCTTCCATACCCGGCTCATCCCCAGCATCACCATCCCGGACTCCGCAAACCGGTAAACCGGAGATTGGACCCGGGATATCTTCGCGAACCATTCCGCCTCCTGGTAGTTGGAAGCGTGAAGGCTCGGAAGCGCTTGCCCCTTCTTAAACTTCATGGCAATGGGGATGGCGCGGGCAGAAATGTAGAAGAACTCCCGCTTCCACGATCGGAGACTGCGCTCGGTCACGCAAATCTTCAAACCCTTAATACGGGTTGTCAGGGTGTACCACCCCTGGATGCACCTCCAAGTATAGAAGGTCATCAGGCGGTCCACATAGGGCTCAATACCCAGAATCCGGCACACCCACTCGAAGTGCCGGATCTTGGCAATCGCCATCGGATGCACCTCGGTCAGGTGCACACCGTGCCTCTCCAGGACACGGTACACAAACTTTGTCAATGGGAACCTAAGGTTCCCATAAACAAAGAATGCAGCATATACCCCGATCTTGCCGCTGGGGGCATCGTACACAGTCTGGTGGGGTTCAGGAAACTCAGGCTCAAGAGACTCAAGCATGAATTTCCTGACGACGTACTGGTACTGATCGACAGGTAGAGCACACTGGCACTCGCCAGCAGTACTCCTATCGTCGGCTACAGCTTCAGCATCATGGGAAGACATATTGCAGAGTAAGAAGAAACGATTTCGGAGGAATGCTCAACTGAATAAGGGAGTATTCACCAGAAATCGCCTTAGAGATGAAGAGAAGAAGTGAAGATGTGAATTACAAAGGACCCTCTCCCCCTTTATATAGTGATCGCAATTAATGCGATGAATTTAATGCGGAGGAGAGAGAAATTGAAGGTGCAATGGAACCGTGACATGTGGCACCGGGCAAGCTGGCAACAGCTGTTGACAGGACGAGTGCCATTAATTTTGCGGCCACGCGACCAAAAAATCGCGCCCACGCGCCGTAAAAAGCGTCTGGAATGACCATATAATGTCACGTCGCCATAACTTCCTGCACATCCTGACACAGTCGGAAGAAACTGTCGCACGACGACTGTTCTTATCCTTTCACCAACTCTTCAAATTTCAAAGATTCAAAAAAGATTCGAAAAGTAAGCGGGAAAAACCCCTTACCCTGGCTATCCAGTTCACCGTAAGACGGCTGCGGGTACAGTGTTAAGGCAAAACCCTTCACATACCTAGCACCCGCAGGGAACAGAAGCCAAGAATACCCAACTATGAAGTCGGATGCGGGTACAGTGTTAAGGCAAAACCCTTCACATACCTAGCACCCGCAGGGCACGGAAACCGGAAAAACCCAACTATGAAGTCGGATGCGGGTACAGTGTTAAGGCAAAACCCTTCACATACCTAGCACCCGCAGGGCACGGAAACCGGAAAAGCCCAACTATGAAGCCGGGTGCGGGTACAGTGTTAAGGCAAAACCCTTCACATACCTAGCACCCACAGGGAAGTGAAGCCGGGAATATCTTGGCATTCCACCCAACTACAAAACGGGCACAGGTACAGTGTTAAGGCAAAACCCTTCACATACCTAACACCCGTAAAAAGTCATACCTCGGCACCCAATTGTAAGTCGGGCGCGGGTACAGTGTTAAGGCAAAACCCTTCACATACCTAGCGCCCGCAGGGGATTAAACGCCAGGAACACCTCGGCAACCATAAGTCAGGTGCGGGTACAGTGTTAAGGCAAAACCCTTCACGCACCTAGCCCTGCAGGGATTTAATGCCAGGGATACCGTGGGAGTAAAGTAACTAATAAGACGAAGTGCGGGTACAGCGTCAAGGCAAAACCCTTCGCATACCGAGCACTCCATGGGAATTGAAACCAAGAAGGATCTTCTGGGCCATGCTTGCAGAAACGGGATTAACATCCCCGCATAGCGGGAACGTCAAGAACTAGATTGTTTGAAACTTCAGGATGGAATTGGTGGTTATAACATGATTGATCACTATGTTCAAAACCACCAAGACCTCATGGATAATCTACACAAAAGGTTCTAAACGCTCCTGACTTGCGGGGAGGTTACAGACCTATCCGCATCATCCCAGAGATCAAGCAGAACATTGGGAAATTCTGCGTGACATTGGGAAACCCGTGGGTAAGACTTCCCGAGGAAAACCCATAAAACTAAACCCTTTTCAAAAAACCCCTTGCATAAGTCCAAAAGTTCACCTCACTTTATTGAACATTCATGAGAAGAACATTGGACTGGGGGGACTTGAAGAGGTAGGTCCCAGCAGAGGTGGTTAGGACCCGCAAGACTCCCTTAAAGGAGACGTCTGCGTAGTTGAACACGCAAGACTCCTTAAACGGACGTCTGCGCAGTTGAACCCGCAGACTTCACCATAGGGACGTCTGCGCCGCGACCTACCAAACCCGCAGGACCCACCACGCTCAGAGTTGTGACGACCTCACATGCGGTACGCAAGCTGGTCCTGCAGGAAATGCCTCCCTATGGTTTCCAAGTAACCCGCCTGTTCCCGCAGGCGCGGGTACCCGCCATTAGGGACTGGCCACCCGCGCAGCATGGCTACACGCATAAGGCTTAACACTCATAATAATTCAGTAGTCACCTGAAGAAGGAATGAGCAAAGTCGGGAACATTCCCGCATAAAGGCGGGAGGGGGAAAACTCCCGCCTAAATGAGCCAGTCCGTATAATAATGGAGGATGTGTTGTGTGATACCTGACGAGGTATGGACAAAAGATCTGACCAAGGATACGACAGCTCACTGACAGCAGCATGGCAGACAACACGCCACAGCACTGTGACCAATAGCCGCCGCCTGCTCACCAACTCCTGCCATACAACGTGCCTAGCCTGTAGTTGGTGGAAAAGGAAAAGTGAACAGCACGCCTGGTCACTATCAGCCGCTGCCTATCCACCAATTACCAGCAGAGCACGTGTGTAGGCCACAGTTGGCAGAGTAGTAGGCCGGCTAAACCTCCTTGGAAACCCACCTTCGGCTATAAAAGACATCAAATGGTATTATCATTTCATCATCTTATATCATCTAATATCTTGTATAATTTACCTGATAACTGCTCTAGTATTAATAATATACTTTTATAATCAAAGAGTAATATAGACTGATTCTCACGCCGGAGGGTGGTCACAAGGAGGAACCCCCCCCCCCCTTTCTTAGTGACGAGCTCACGGTGTCTGTTTTGCAGGTTATCGGAAGAACCATCTTGCCGGAATTAACCCCTCGTGGGAAACGTCTATCTAACCCTCAGGTTACTCGTAATATGTCGGGGTTCGACTGGTGTTTCTTCAGTACGGCTGACAGCTGACTTTTCGTGTTACAGTATACTTTTCCTGGTACTGTTGTCAGTGTGCAGTCAAAAGGTAAAAATCTCTAAAACACGCTACTGGTCCCTTCTGGGCGGGGGAAATCCCCTTACATTTGAGAGACTTTAAGTGTTTTGTGCGTGTAGCTTTGTGCGTGTAGGCTGTTTCTTTGCTGCGGGTAGGTGCGTAACCTTCTCGCAGTCAGGGACGTTGAGTTTCATTTGTAGATTCTCCATGAGGTCTTGGTATTTCATCATAGTGATCAGTTATGTTGAAGTCAATTCCATCCTGGAGCTTCAGACAAACTAGCTCTCAATGTTCCCGCCATGCGGGGAGGTTAGCCCCCTTTCCGCACGCGCATAAATGATTTGGGATGCACCCGCCTTAGCGTCAGGCGGGGCGTCCACCCGTTAGACATGACAAAAAGTTAAGTTATATGAAAACATAAAGCCAAAACACCCGCGCATGACGCATATAACACATGCCCATGCTCTCTAACATGGCGCGCTCGCGCAGGGCTCATATAACATAATTACCTAATAATTAGGTTGATTACTTGGTTTAAGGGATTGGGAAATTACCGGGTGTCACATTCTCCCCCTGTTAGAAGAATTTCGTCCCGAAATTTAGGAGACGTTGCTGGCAGAAGCCATGCTTTGAAAGAGGTGTGGGTATTTCTTGCGCATTTGGTCTTCTCTTTCCCAAGTGAATTCAGGCCCACGCCTCGAGTTCCATTGAACCCTTACTAACTTGATTCGACTTCTTCGCAACTTTTGTTCTTTCCAATCGGTTACAGCTATAGGCTCTTCTACGAAGTGTAGTTGTTTGTCGATGTGAAACTCGTCCAACGGTAAAATTAACGTTTCGTCGGATAAGCACTTCTTGAGGTTGGACACATGGAACGTATCATGAACTCCACTAAGTTCGGCGGGTAAACGGAGTTTATAAGCAACCGGACCGATCCTTTCCAGAATCTCAAATGGTCCAATATAGCGCGGATTTACTTTCCTCGCTTGCCGAAACGGGGGACTCCTTTCCATGGAGAGACTTTCAAAAGCACTTTATCCCCTACTTGAAATTCCAAAGGTTTTCTTCTTGCATCAGCATAGCTTTTCTGTCTGTCGCGCGCTGCCTTAAGGCGATCCCGTATCTGAAAAATCTTATCCGTCGTTTCTTGGATCAATTCTGGACCAGTCATTTGTTTGTCACCCACTTCAGCCCACCACAGCGGGGACCTACACTTGCGCCCATACAGGGCTTCAAACGGCGCAGCCTTAAGGCTTGTGTGATAACTGTTGTTGTATGAAAATTCAACCAATGGGAGATGAGTATCCCAGCTACCTCCGAAATCGATCGCGCACGCGCGCAGCATATCTTCCAATGTCTGGATTGTTCGCTCGCTTTGTCCATCCGTTTGGGGATGATAAGCTGTACTCATGTCAAGACGAGTACCTAAAGCCCCTTGTAACGATCTCCAAAATCTTGAGGTGAATCGACTATCTTTATCAGAAATGATGGACACCGGGACTCCATGTTTTGAAACTACTACTCGAATATACAATCGGGCTAACTTTTCCATCTTATCGGTTTCTTTGATCGGCAGGAAGTGTGCTGACTTAGTTAGCCGATCTATAATAACCCAGATCGTGTCGTAACCCCCAGGTGTCCTTGGCAGTTTGGTAATGAAGTCCATAGAGATTTGTTCCCACTTCCACATGGGAATTTCTGGCTGTTGAAGCAACCCTGATGGTTTCTGGTATTCAGCCTTCACCTTCGAACACGTCAGGCACTTACTGACATACGTCGCGATGGCGCCCTTCAGATTGGGCCACCAATACAGCGCTTTAACATCTTGGTACATCTTGTCTGCGCCAGGATGTACAAAATATCGCGTTTTGTGGGCTTCGTTTAACACTTGCTCGCGCAATCCTCTTTTGAGAGGGACCCATATGCGGTTAGCAAAATATCGAGTGTCGTTCTCTTTGAGTTCCAAATTCTTATTAATACCCCCAAGGGATTCGTTCTTGACAAACTCAGGTTTCAAGGCTTCTTGTTGAGCTTCTCGGATGCGGGTGGTGAGATCTGCGCGAATGGTCAATCTTAGAGCCTTAACTCGTAACGTCCTTGCTCGCTCTTTCCTACTTAGAGCGTCTGCTACCACATTCGCCTTTCCAGGATGATACTTTATTTCACAATCATAATCATTCAATAACTCAACCCATCTTCGTTGCCTCATGTTTAAATCCTTCTGATCAAATATGTGTTGAAGGCTCTTGTGATCCGTAAAAATCAAACACTTTGTACCATAAAGATAATGGCGCCAAATCTTTAGCGCGAAAACAACGGCTCCAAGTTCCAGATCGTGCGCGGTATAGTTCCTTTCATTGACCTTGAGCTGACGAGAGGCGTACGCTATGACTTTGTTTCTCTGCATAAGGACACATCCGAGTCCTTGATGTGATGCGTCGCAGTAGACGACGATGTCATCCGTCCCCTCGGGTAGAGACAAAATTGGCGCACTACATAACTTTTGCTTCAACATTTGAAATGCCGCTTCCTGGTTCTCGCCCCAAACAAACTTCTTATCTTTCTGGGTTAGCGCAGTCAGAGGTAAAGCTATCTTGGAGAAGTTCTCAATGAAACGTCGATAGTAGCCAGCTAGTCCTAGGAATTGCCTCACCTCAGTTGGGGTTTTTAGCGCTTCCCAATTCTCGATGGCTTTAACCTTGGAAGGATCGACGTGTATTCCCTTCTCGTTTACAACGTGACCGAGAAAGTGAATCTCTCTAAGCCAAAACTCACACTTGGAAAACTTCGCATACAACTTTTCTTTCCTCAACAATTCCAAAATCAATCTCAGGTGTTGCTCATGCTCGGCCTTGGTCCGAGAGTAAATCAGAATATCATCTATAAATACAATCGCAAACTTATCCAAGTATGGTTTGCACACACGATTCATTAGATCCATGAATACAGCCGGCGCATTAGTTAGCCCGAAAGGCATCACTAAGAACTCATAATGGCCGTATCTAGTTCGGAAGGCTGTCTTCGGCACATCTTCCTCATGGACCCTAAGTTGGTGGTATCCTGACCGTAGATCTATCTTCGAATAATAACTGGATCCCTGCAATTGGTCAAATAAGTCGTCAATCCTCGGTAAGGGGTTCCGATTCTTGACTGTCAGCTTGTTCAGCTCCCTGTAGTCAATACACATTCTGAATTAACCATCCTTCTTCTTTACAAACAGTACTGGAGCACCCCAAGGTGAAAAGCTTGGGCGTATGAAACCCTTATCCAATAGTTCCTGCAACTGATTGGATAGCTCTTGCATCTCAGATGGAGCTAATCGATAAGGCGCTCGAGCCACTGGCGCAGCTCCTGGGACCAAATCAATTCGAAACTCGACTTGTCGCGGCGGCGGTAATCCGGGCAAATCTTTAGAAAAACTTCTGGAAATTCGCGCACTACTGGTAAGTCTTCAATCCTTCGCTCATCTCCTTTCTTCTCTACTACGTGCGCCAGGAAGGCGTAGCATCCTTTCCTCAGGCACTTGCGCGCCTTTAGACACGAAATGAGTTTCGTCGCCACTCCACTTCTTTCCCCTTGAATTACCAAGGTTTCTCCGTTCAACAGTGGGATCCGAACCTGCTTCTCATGGCAAATAACCTCTGCGTGGTTCTCGACTAACCAATCCATGCCTACCACAATGTCAAAACTTCCCAAGTCTATTGGCAACAAGTTAATATTGAACCCGTGACCTTCCATGACTAATACACATTGCTCAGTCCTTTCGTTCGCGCACAACTGTCTACCATTGGCTAGTTCTATAGTATAAGGTATGTCTAGCCTACTGGTCGCTAGGCCTAGGGAGTTTTTAAACTCAGTGGATATGAAACTTAGGTCAGCGCCAGTATCAAATAAGACAGATGCAAAATGGTCGTTAAGTAGAAACGTACCAGTTACTACGTTCGGCTCTTCTTTTGCTTCGCCCGCGCCGATCACAAAAGCTCTCCCGCGAGCTTGGTTTCCCTTTTGCAGGCAATCCCGACTAAAATGCCCTGGCTTCCCGCATGCGTAGCAGTTGTCGCTCGCTCCAGCTTCTCTGATACGGCAATTCGTCGTCTTGTGCCCTGGTCTGCCACATTTGGCGCATTCGATTCTTGCGCATTCACCCTCGTGGTGATACTTGCATCTGCTGCACCATGGGCGAGGCCCGCTGTACCCTTTTCGCGGTGGCTCCGCGGCTTGAATCGCGTAAGCCCTTACGCTCTCTTGCTTCTTGAACGGTGGCTGCTTGGAGTCGGACCCTCGGTGGTGAGAGTTCCACTTCCTCTTGGGATCAGAGGTTCGCTGCTCGTTTCCGCGCGCAGTCAATATGCCTGCACGGACCGTATCCCTTGTAAGGGTGATGGCCCGCGCTACCGCCTCATCAAAGGCTGGAGGTGCTGCGGCGTTGAGCGGAACCCTAACAACAGGAGGTAACCCAAAGATATACCTCTCGATCTTCTTTTCCTCCGTGTTTGCCATGTCTGGCACCAACTGGCAAAGCTCGTTGAACCGGTTGTTGTAGGCGTCGATATCAGTTCCGACCATGGTGTGGTTCCAGAATTCCTGTTGCAGACTCTGAATTTCTGCGCGAGAGCAGAACTTCCTCATCATCATTTCCTTCAGCTCCTCCCAGGTCTTGTGGAGAGCAACCTCTCGCCCCAATGTCTTCACTTGAAGCTTCCACCAAGACGAGGCCGCTTCTTGGAACATGCAGGTCGCGTAAAGGACCTTTTGATTCTCACTACATCCGCTAATGGAGAGAACTGTCTCCATCTTGTCAATCCAGTTGTAGAGCCCAATGGCCCCTTCTATGCCCTTGAATGGCCAAGGCTTACAGGCCATAAATGTCTTATAGGAGCATCCTTTGTCCAAAGCTCCTGATTCGGGTTCTGGGGTTCCGGTCTCTTGACGACCCTGACTTGATTCGGCCTTGCTGGCCTCATGTGTCGCGATCGCCTGCGCGATTATTTCTGCGAGTTCCTCGGGTGTCATGGTAATTCCCTTGGCTCTGGTTGGAGGCATTCTCGTTTTTCTTTAAAAAGAGAATAAAAATATATCAAACTTAGCGCATGTACCTTGAGCACATAGTGTTTTTATCCTTAATGTTCACTAGACATTGTGTGACCCGTGTTCCTAAGTGTGTGTGTGGTTTTTCTTTTGAAAATATTTTCTTTGAAAAATACTTCATGCGATTCCCCGACGGTTATAGTCTAGGTTAAAACTTCTTTTCCTAGTTCGCTATAACCAGTGCTCTGATACCAATCTGTCACACCCGGCCCTGAACGGCGGAAACAGCCGGGCGCGCGCGAGTGGGGATTGATAATTAAGCACGGGTCATTGCAAACATTCAAAGTAAAATTTCCATTGCACATGAAATGTTTTGTACAAAAACATTACATTGTTTAAAAATTACAGATAAAAACATCCAAGTATGAAAATCATTGAAGATTTCCGCGCCATATCCCCTCACGTGGCGGGAACAACCGCGCGCGTCGAAGGGATAGAACCAAAATCTTCCAAAAAGCTAACTTTAGATGTTCTGCGTGAGGTGCTCTATGTGCGACTCCATGCGCTACCTAGTTGTCTCCTGAAAGACACGTAAAAACATTTGAATCAGTATAAACTGAGTGAGTTCACAAGTTTTAGTAACTTGATAAATCGTATTGCATCATAATCTTGATACAACCGTACTGGAACATATTTCTGATAAAACCATAAAACACATGCTTTGTGAATCCGTATTAAAACATAGTTCTGATAACATATTCCTGATAAAACCGTTCCGCGGGTTACGCGCGAACATTTCTGAAAAACGTGCTCGTCTATGCAAAGTGGCGCTACCACTACGAGCAAAATAAAGTAATACCGTCCCGCGGGTTACGCGCGGACATCTCTGAAAACCGTGCTCGTCTATGCAAAGTGGCGCTGCCACTACGAGCGAATTAATAATACCCTCCCGCGGGTTACGCGTGGACGTTGTGCCGGAAAAACAAGGCGCTCGTCCATGCAAAGAGGTGCGACCCCTACGAGCGGGCTCAATCCCATAGTACTGCCCCATGACCATACTAGGCACTTGTCCATGCAAAGAGGTGCGACCCCTACGAGTGGGTTGATCAAACCAGCAGTTCCTACCCTTAGAGTTCCATTGGTAAAGTGATCACTTACTCGAATCTTGCGCACTTACATCGAAAACCATAGATAACCGTTTGCATTGCTCGTAAATATACCATAAGGAAACATAGTTTAAACGCATAATTGCTTGCATTACTTGTAAAAGTACCATGATAAAGCATAGTTTAAGTACGTGTCCCTTGCCCCGAAAACAGTTTAAAAACAGTGAAAATAGTGAAAATAGGGGCTGTGAGACTCACCTGTGGTTCTTGTTAAGAGACTAATCGAGATTCGGGTTTCTTGGTGTTAGGCTCGAAATTGAAAGTCTAGAATATGATTAAATAACAAGAAATACATATATTAAGATCAAGAAATCGGAGAATATAAGGGTTGGAAAGTAGATCTCAAGGTTATAATTCTCGGCTTACCTAGTACAGGAACGGAAATGAAACGGATGCTGATTTGCAGTTTTAAGAGTTTGAAGTGTGTTTGGGTGATAATTTAGGTTACATATTTATAGGCAAACTCAAGGGAACACAATCCCTTGCTTTAGGGGATTGTAATCTTTTCATATCTAGGTGTAATGATGATAAAGTATGGGATTTATTATTATTTATTTAGGGATGGGGGTGATGATCCTAGGGAGTGGTTAAGAAAAGATTCTGATTGATTTTGACAGGACATGCAGAACTGTGGTTGGTGGGAGTAGGTACGGCTGACAGCTGACTTTTCGTGTTACAGTATACTTTTCCTGGTACTGTTGTCAGTGTGCAGTCAAAAGGTAAAAATCTCTAAAACACGCTACTGGTCCCTTCTGGGCGGGGGAAATCCCCTTACATTTGAGAGACTTTAAGTGTTTTGTGCGTGTAGCTTTGTGCGTGTAGGCTGTTTCTTTGCTGCGGTAGGTGCGTAACCTTCTCGCAATCAGGGACGTTGAGTTTCATTTGTAGATTCTCCATGAGGTCTTGGTATTTCATCATAGTGATCAGTTATGTTGAAGTCAATTCCATCCTGGAGCTTCAGACAAACTAGCTCTCAATGTTCCCGCCATGCGGGGAGGTTAGCCCCCTTTCCGCACGCGCATAAATGATTTGGGATGCACCCGCCTTAGCGTCAGGCGGGGCGTCCACCCGTTAGACATGACAAAAAGTTAAGTTATATGAAAACATAAAGCCAAAACACCAGCGCATGACGCATATAACACATGCCCATGCTCTCTAACATGGCGCGCTCGCGCAGGGCGCATATAACATAATTACCTAATAATTAGGTTGATTACTTGGTTTAAGGGATTGGGAAATTACCGGGTGTCACAGTTAACTAACATATATAACCACGTACATTAATATTATAATTAACTAAACGGACAGATCTTCATAATCGCGTAAATCATAGTTATTCCGAGTAATCTTCGAGAAGTTTCAAGTTGACCACCAGCTAGATACGAGTAATTTCACACTAGATCCTTGTGGCTCTAAGTTGACCTCCTAAATCCGTGTCCGAGTTCTATAGGAGGAAATCGCCTCAGAAGAGTACCGAGTACTTGCCGACTACTCGTCCAACTTTTACACCACTGAGTATAACCGTTATATAACCTTGGGCTATTTTCATTGAATTTTTTTAAATCGCCAATTTGAATGGGTATAATAGGCGCTCCTGGATCTTGTAACTTAGGTGAAAGCGCAACCGAAAGAATTGCATTCACATTATTACATTATCTGTAAAATCAACCTGTTTAGGAATTTTGTGATTCCTCTTTTGTGTGAACAACTCTTACAAGTACTTAGCATAGGCGTGCATTTTTTTATGGCATCTAATAGGAAAATATTAATTTTAACATTTTTAAATGTTTCCCACATATCCTCTTGTTCTGGGCATCTTCGCCTTAGATGCGCCAACAGTGCATCGAGATAGGGGACGACTTTCACCTTCCCCTTGTCCTTAGAATCGGTGATGCCATTTTTCGACATCGGTTTGTTACTTTTATTTCACTTTTATTAGGTCAGTTAAAATAACCGGTTCTGGTTCGTCATCACTGATGGCAGTTTCAACAACTTCTTCCCCCATCCCCTCAACAAATGGTGATGAAAGCCCAACCTTATTATCATATTTGTTACCTTTTTTCCTAATATACTTACCTGGTTCACCTGTTTCTTGGAACTCGACTAATGATTCGTGTTCATCGTGGTGTCACTCGGTAGCTGACCGACACTTTCATGCATCTTTACCATATATGTGGAGAGCTTTCCAATATGTTTTAACATTGCTTCTAAAGATTTGTCTCGTAACTCAAACTACTTATGAGTTTCTTTCTGATTATCTGTCACTATCTTCAACCAATTGTCCATCTTCGAGTGCACGGACTCGTCTAAATTCCCGAGTACCCTTTCTGGTAGTCCTGATTCTGGCCAATCGATTAACTACCACTCTCATTACCATCTCTGTTGTATCCCCGACCGCTGTTCTAATTATATGAACCATGTTGATAACCACCCTGATTACCATCTCTGTTGTATCCATTTGGCGGAAACTTACCCGGAGGGGGAGGTTTTGGAGACCCCTACTCCAACCTCTTCTGATTTTTTTGTTGATGATCGGAGGGAATGTACTAGGATTAGTTCTTAGGATTAACCGATCTTAACCCGGTTTTTTATTATTTTTTTTCTTGTTTTTATTTTATTTTACGTGTTTCTATTTGATGTATTTTTAGGAATTTACGTGTTTCTAGGGATAAGATTTGCACACACTTAACCGACCACACAAAAGTTTAGTATACACCACAGATTACACATAATCAATTATTTAATCTTATTCTTTAACTTCTCATTATAAATCCATTTCTCTCATTATCATCCCCGAACGTGTAGGTGCGTGCGTGCTCGCGCGGATTCATTCAGTTACATTTTTAGTGTGTTATATATGATATAGGATCCTAAGTTGGTTAAGTAAAACAGATATGACAACACTTTTTTGGTAAATAGTTTATAAAAAGAAAAGTATTAAAACGGTCTTATGTAACAAATACTCTTTTAGAAAACGAGAACTTTACATCAAGACGTATATCATATTAAATTAAAAATCATAACACTTTTTTTAATGAGTGCATATCATATTAATGCAGTATTACATAATAAGAAAGTATATCTTTCACATTCAATATACGTGGCTATTTAAGAAGCATTACGACCACAACAACTATCGTCTTTACATTCTCTACATAAAACAATATCAAGAAATATCAAACATCACATAACTAATAGCGTTCATGTCGAAACGTTCTACTATGTTGGACCTTTTTATGTTGGCTTTTCATGGAATTTGTTCCATCTGATAGTGGGTAAAATTTCTTTACTTTCTCATAATCACTTCAATGGTAAAATGTACTAATCTATTGTTTCAACATACTACTATCTCTGCACCATGCCTAGCACGGTGTGACTCATGTACGGATTGCGTGGGTCTTTGCCGAAGTGTTGGTTTTTATAGTGGTAATTGTAGTGGGGGATATCCATCATTATGTTGTTGCCATTATTATTTTTTTAAATTAAATTTTTTTACGTTTCTCGAATACTTTTGATGTTCAATAAAACGACCAAAGTCTAAAATAAAAATCATATTGATTAGTGTTTCAAGTTCTTATGATCCAATCTCTAGTCTTTCCATTAGTCATTACATAACATAGGTTTTTTAAAAAAGAGAAAAAATGAGATGAAAGGAATACATGAGAGGGTCGAGAAGAGAAAGTATAGGTAGTATTAAGGGGTTAAACTTCTTTTGTGATGGTGTAAAGAGAAAGAAAAATACATGAGAGAGAAGTGAATTTTTAGTGGAGAATGAGATTGTGTGAGTATGATAATTGTGGTGGTTTGTTAGACAAGAGATATGTTATTTTGTCAACTTAAAAAAACATAAAAACTCATCCACCATCGGGGATAGGGTTATATTTTGAACCAACCCTCAACGAACTATATTATAAGGTTGCTAGGCGATGTCAGGTCGGTCGACAAATGAGCTGTGAATACTCGGCCAACGCCGGGAGTAGTATGGGATTAGTAACATGTTAAATAATAAAGAAATATATTTTTTTTGTGAATTTGTATACAGGTTACATGTCAAGTACTATAACTTAACTAATATTTATTACCACGTACATTAATATTATAATTAACTAAACGGACACGTGTTCAAAATCGCGTAAATCGGAGTTACTCCGAGTAATCTACGAGAAGTTTCGAGTTGACCACCGGCTAGATACGAGTAAATTCCAACTAGATTCTCGTGGCTCTAAGTTGACCTCCTAAATCCGTGTCCGAGTACAATAGGTGGAAAGTGCCTCAGAAGAGTACTGTGTACTTGCCGACTACTCGTCCAACTTTTACACCACTGAGTATAACCGTTATATAACCTTGGGATATTTTCATATAATTTTTTTAAAAATCGCCAATTTGAATGGGTATAATAGGCGCTCATGGATCTTGTAACTTAGGTGTAAGAGCAACCAAAAGAATTGCACTCACATTATCAGTAAAATCAATCTGGTTAGGAATTTTGTGATTCCTCTTTTGTGTGAACAACACTTTCATGACTTGGCATAGGCGTGAATTTTTTTATGGTATCTAATATAAAATATTGATTTTAAAATTTTTAACTGTTTTCCATATCTCCTCTTGTTGTGGGCACCGTTTAGTTGCCATAATCTCCTTAGATGGCGTCAACAATGAATCGAGTTAAGCGACGGTTTCACCTTCCCCTTGTCCTTAGATTCCGTGGTGCCATCTTTCGATACAGATTTGTTACTTTTATATCACTTTTATTCGGTCAGTTTAACCAGTTCTAGTTCGTCATCACTGATGGCGGTTTCAACAACTTCTTCCATCACCCCCTCAACAAATGGTGATGGAAGCCCAACCTTATTATCATATTTGTTACCTTTTTTCCTAATATACTTACCTAGTTCACCTGTTTCTTGGAACTCGAACTGTAAGGATTCGGGTTCACCGTGGTGTTACTCGGTAGCTGACCTGCACTTTTATGCAACTTCACCATATATCTGGCGAGCTAGCCAATCTGTTTTAACATTACTTTTGAAAATTTGTCTCGTATCTCGAACTACTTCTGAGTTTCTTTCTGATTATCTGTCACTATCTTCAACAAATCGTCTAACTTCGAGTGCACGGACTCGTCTGAATTACCTGAGGACCCTTTCTAGTATTCCTGATTCTAGCCACCCGATGAACTACAACCCTCATTACCATCTCAATTGTATCCTAGGTTGTTGTTCTGATTATATGAACCATGTTGATAACCACCCTGATTACCATCTATGTTTTATCCATTTGGCGGAAACTTACCTTGAGGGGGAGGTTTTGGAGACCCTACTCCAACCTCTTCTGATTTTTCTGTTGATGATCCGCGGGAATGTATAAGGATTAGTGCTTAGGATTAACCGAGCTTAACTCGGTTCTATATTATTGTTTCTCTTGTTGATGTGTTGTAAAACACACTTACTATCCATATCATTTTATCATGATTTAATTTCTTTTTAGTTTAATTATTAAGAGTTATAGCTTCTTTTTACTTGATTTTACAAAGATGGATTGATTACTTGTAGGTTATGAGTTTAATGAAGAAAAAGTGTTAAATTTGAAGACTCTAGGGACCTTTTAGAGCAAATTTGAAGACTACAACTCAAGGCCCGACCCAAGCCCACATGTTCCAAGTCTTTCTTGCATAATATATTAATTAAATAAAAAAAAAAGAAATCCTAACTCTCTCAACTTGTTCCGATCAGAACTGTTGGCAGCCAAGGAGAAAGAAAGAAATAGTGTTGTGGCGGCCAAGAGGAAGAAGAAGGAGGCTCATGGTGACTTGGTACAGCAGCTAGGGACCTTATACATTAATAATCTTAACCATAACCTTAAGTATTACTCTCATAAACTTTGTTCTTTTGTTCAAGAAACCTAACTAGTTGATTTGATCTTTAATGTTGGATTGTTTTGCTAGTAACTTGAAGATTGACTTGTGTTTGATTGATCTTGAATATTTAATGAGTTAAATTATGTTTATATTGAGTTTTATGATATTTAAATCAATTGTTAGCTGCTGTCCAAAAATCATGTTAGGCTAATCTTGTTAGTTCTCCCTAGGTTAGATGAATATTGTTAGGATTTAGTAAGTGAATTGGATTGTTGATGATCATGACTTGAATTGTTAATGTAAAGTTTGGTTTACCATTGAATTAGGTTGTGTTTATTGGCTGTGTTTTGATTAATAATACTGAGTTACCTCTTGCTTTGATTAATTGAATCGATTTTGGTTGATTTTAGCTTGTTTGAACTCTTTACTTTTTGTTTAGAGATTGTCTATGAGGTGTACAACCGTTGGGTTTAGTTGGGTATATTAATTAGTTAAAATCGGTGGGTAGGCACCTTCTTAGACACCGAGAGGTGATAGGAAATAGGGTCGTCTCATAGCTTTTACTTTTTAGGATTAGGATCGCGCAGAGCGGGTTCGGTTCTTGTCGGGTTTGGGTTTGTGAGCGTTTAGTTGACCTTGTTTAAGTTAAACTAAATTGTTCCTCTGTCCTTAGTTGCGTAGTATTCGTCTCCATTAGGGTAGTATGTGGTGAGACCAAGAGGAGAGTCGGCATTAGAGCACTTTAGCAATTCGTTACCCGGTTTTGTTCTTAAAATCAATTAAGGGGAGGTTAGGGTTTGTTAGTGAGACCGAGAGGTGATCTAGCTTTCTTGAGTGAACCTTAGTTGTGTCATCCTTAGGAACCGTTGTCGTGAGATTCTACAATCCATTAGCTTATTATACCTTCAATAGGATTCTTACCTAGGTAGACGTTGTCTCCGTTAATAAGTCTTATTCTCAAAGTTTCGTCTACTTTTCTATAGTTAAGTCTTTTAAGTTAATTAAAGTAAGTTAGGTTACGTAGTTAATAATTAAAAATCAATTTAAAAAATATTATTCTTAGGTGAGTCTTGTTAAGGTTAAGTATTAAGTACGTTTTAACGTGTCCTTGTGTTCGACACTCGGACTTCCTTAGGTCTATACTATTAGTGATTGGTACACTTGCCGGTTGTGTGTGGATTCATTAGGATTTTCGTTTAATAAATTTAAAGTTTAGTTGTGATTTATTTAAAAAGGGCATTCATTAAACACACATCCAGTCTTTCACGCCGTTGCCGGGGACACGGTTAGAGGCGTATTAAGAACAACTAGAGTTAGGACTTACCTTGTTTGCTACTGGTTTTTCTTATTTTTTTTTTTTTTTTAGTTTAAAAGAGTTTAGCCAATTTTAGTTTACTTTGTATATTTTAATAGTTGTATGCGACGTACTCGATCTCTAGGACCACTAGAAACCGAAGGAATTTCCGAACCAGAGAGAGAGAGCTTCGTGAGAGACGTCGTACCAGACCGTCTTCTAGTTCTTCTACGTCGTCGGTAATACATTCTCTTCTCCTACTTTTTCTGAACCCTTCATTAGGGATAGGATCATGTTTGACGCAGCACCACCGAGGAGGACTGTTACAGACCAGGCCCGCCCGGTCGACGCTGGCGCGAGATCCAGCATTGCTCCACCAACCATCGGAGTTCTCACGAATTGGCAGATTCCATCTAATATTCTGAACACGATTTCTCATTCTGCTCAATTTCACAGGTTGCTCCACGAGAACCCACATTCTCATCTTACTCGCATTGCACGTATTTGCGACACTTTTCATCTTGCCGGCGTATCCGAAGACGCCATCAAACTCCGCATTTTTTATTCTCACTAGTTAATCATGCGATTCAGTGGCTTGAGTCCCTCCCACAGGGATCCATTGCTACTTGGGAAGCCATGCAGACCCAGTTTCTCGAAAAATACGATCCTCCGGCTAAGGCCGCTCGTTTGCGCAACCAAATTCATTCTTTCCAGATGGAGGACACCGAGAGCTTCTATAAGGTGTGGGAGAGATTCAAAAATCTACTTGCTTTATTTCCGAACCACGGCCTACAAGACTGGGAAGTTGTTGAGAAGTTCTATAACGGAGTGACGTACGCGACTCAGAGCATGCTCGACACGGCTGCGGGAGGTAACTTATTGACAACAAAGGATACTGATGAGTGCATTGATTTGTTTAACGGGTTAACCATGAGTGGATACCAGCGACCACCCGCTAAGAGTACCAAGGCTGTCGATTCCCTATCACGCGTTATGCATTCGGTCGACACGAGCACCGCACCTGCAGCATAGGTTGAGGCGTTGGCAAAGATCATGAAGGACCTGCAGGTGAAAAGTAAGCTATGCGAGATATGCAGAGGGGGGCATGATACCCTTCAGTGCCCCGTAGGTTTCCAGGAGGAGGCAGTTGACTTTGTTAATAATCCAAACCAAAATCAAAACTCTTTCAATTCTTATAATTCTGGGTGGAGAGGTAACCAAATTTCCAACTGGAGGAACGAAAATCTGTCCAGCTTCCAGCGGCGTCAGAGCGTATTCCAGGATTCCGGTGAGGGAACGAGTAGTGGGGAGAAGAAGCTCACGTTAGAGGAGATTATGGCACAGCAGACACAGATGCTGTCACAGCTTATGACTTGAGAGGACTCCCGTCACAAAGAGACTCAAGAGAAATTTCAGGAGCACGAGTCATTCATGAGAAATCAAGGAGCATTAATTCAAAATCTTGAGCGTCAGATGGGGGAGATTGCGAATAGATTGAACGAGAGGTTTCCAGGTACATTCCTAGTAATACCGAACAAAATTCGAAGGCGTTCGCGAAGGCTGTGACGACGAGGAGCGGTGCAGGGGCAAGTAGCAAGCCCGTTATTCAGGAGGTGACGTGAGGAGTCGTTGAAGAACCTGCAGTAGATGTAGAGGAGCAGGTAGATGAGGAGATCCAGTTGGAGTCTCCACCGACCAAGGTGCATCAGAGGTGCAGCCCAGGAGGTACAGCATAGGCCGAGAACCAACCATTACCCATCACACCAGCGAGAGTCTACAAACCTAGATTTCCATATCCCGGGAGAGTCCATAGAGATAGAGATGAGGAGTAGAACTCCAAATTTCTTGATCTTCTGAAGCAACTTCACCTTGACATTCCATTCCTTGAGGCACTCACGCAAATGCCCAAATATGCAAAGTTCCTTAAGGATATTCTTTCCTATAAAGATAAGTTAGCTGAAGTCTCTTCCATTCCTTTGAGTGCTGGTTGCTCTGCAATCTTGTAGAGAAAGTTACCAGAAAAGATGTCCGATCCTGGGAGTTTCACAATTCCCTGCATCTTGAGTGATAATACGGTTGTTCATGCGCTGGCGGATCTTGGTGCCATTATGAAGCTCATGTCGTATTCCGTGTATCGCAAGTTAGGCCTAGGCGAACCACGTCCTACCGGGATGAGTATCCAGCTTGCTGATCGTTCTGTGAAATACCCCTGAGGGGTGGTCGAAAATGCTCGTGTTGACAAGTTCATCTTCCCGGTTGACTTTGTCATCTTGGACATGAATGATGACAATAGTGTCCCACTTACCTTGGGCCGACCATTCGTTGCCACTGCACAGGCGTTGATCGACATGTGTGATGGTAAGTTGATCTTAAGGGTTGGGGATGAGAACGTCACCTTTGACGTTCGAAAGTCACTAAAGCACCCCAAGTCTGCTGACGACTACTTATACTTCATTGATACCATCGTGGAACATGTTGGGGAGTTTTTCAGCGAAATCTGTGGAGGATCTACCTCCGACACCCCGATTCTCGATAGGTAGATTCCAGATATTGAGATGGTTTCCTTGACCAATCAGTCATTAGATGACGACACCGAGTTGCATATCCCTGAATCTGGCGTATCTGCTGAGATCTTACGAGACGATCCGAAGGACCGAACTTCGATCGAGAATCCTCCTTCTTCCTTAGAGCTTAAGGATTTGCCCGCCCACCTTGAGTATGCGTTTTTAGATGAAGAGCGGAAGCTGCCGGTTATCATTGCATCTGCTTCGACGGAGGTCGAGAGGAGAAGTTGTTGAGGGTGCTACGAGAGCACAAAGAGGCTATTGCATGGATAATTATCGACATTAAGGGTAGCAACCTTTCGTTTTGCACTCATAAAATCCTCATGGAAAAAAATTTCAAAACTGTCGTTCACCCACAACGGCGGCTTAATCCAAAAATGCAAGAGGTCGTGAAGAAGGAGATCATTAAACTCCTGGATGCGGAGATCATTTTCCCCATTTCTAATAGTGCTTGGGTGAGTCCAGTCCAAGTGGTTCCTAAAAAGGGTGGCATGACTGTCTTCACCAATAAGAGGAACGAGCTTATTCCCACTAGGACTGTGACGGGATGGCGAGTCTGCATCGACTATCATAGATTAAATGAAGTCACAAGGAAAGACCACTTTCATTTACCCTTCATTGATCAGATGTTAGAGTGTTTAGCAGGTCAGCGGTACTACTACTTCTTATATGGTTTCTCCGGGTACTTCCAGGTTCAGATATCTCCCAACGACCAGGAGAAAACCACTTTCTGCCCATACGGAACTTTTGCCTATAAACGTATGCCGTCCGTACTGTGTAACGCTCCGGCCACATTCCAGAGGTGTATGGTGGCCATTTTCCATGATATGATCGAGGACTCCATGGAGGTGTTCATGGACGATTTTTCCGTATTTGGGAGTTCCTTCGATCATTGCTTGTCTAATCTTGAGAGGATGATGTCCCGCTGTGTCGACACCAGCGTAGTCCTTAACTGGGAGAAGTGTCATTTCATGGTTCGCGAGGTCAATGTTCTAGGGCATCGGATTTCAAGTGCGGGGATTGAGGTTGACCGAGCGAAGGTCGAGACCATTTCTAATCTTCCCCCGCCCACTTCTGTGAGATCCATTCGTAGTTTTCTTGGTCATGCCGGGTTCTACCGCCGGTTCATCAAAGATTTTTTTAAGATCGCGAGACCCATGACCAAGCTTCTGGAAAAAGATGCTCCATTTGTTTTTTCTGAGCAGTGTATCTAGGCGTTTGATTTTTTAAAAGACAAACTCGTTAACGCCCTGATCATGGTTGCTCCTGACTAGTCGTTACCATTCGAGTTGATGTGTGACGCGAGCGACTTCGCAGTCGGAGCGGTTCTTGGACAGCGGAAGGATAAACAATTCCGTCCGATCTACTACGCTAGCCGGACCTTAAATGGCGCACAAGAAAGCTATACTACGACCGTAAAAGAGCTTATAGATGTGGTGTTCGCTTTCGATAAATTTAGGTCTTATCTAGTTTTGTCCAAGATGATTGTTTACATGGATCATGCTGTTATTCGATATATCTTCAGCAAGCAGGATGCTTAGCCACGTCTTATCCGATGGATCCTGTTGCTTCAATAGTTTGATATAGAGATCCGTGATAAAAAGGGGGCCGAGAATGTGGCGGCCGATCATCTTTCACGTCTAGAGGGAGTTGATTTAGGAGATTCGGGGCTCAGGATCGACGATCATTTTCCGACGGAGAGTCCCATGTTTCTTACGGCACAAGAGGAAGGTTTTCCATGGTTCGCTGATTTCGCGAACTATCTCGCTGACGGGTACCTCCCGAAGATGCCTTACCAGCAAAAGAAGAAATTCTTTGCTTTCATTAAATTTTACCTTTGGGACGACCCGTGCTGATCAGCTTATTAGGAGGTGTGTAGATGTCAAGGAAGGATGGCAAATTCTGAACCATTGTCATGTGGGACCGACAGGACGTCACGACAGGGTGAGTTTGACGGCGAAGAAAGTCTTTGATTCTAGTTTTTACGGGCCGTCTATCTTTAAGGATGCTTATTTGTTCGTTAAGAGTTGTGATCGTTGCCAGCGTGTCTGCAACATTTCTTCATGAAACGAAATGCCCCAGAATGCTATTCAAGTTTGTGAGGTTTTTGATGTGTGGGGAATTGATTTCATGGGACCGTTTCCATCTTCGTGTGGGAACAAGTACATACTCGTGGCTGTCGATTACGTGTCTAAGTGGGTTAGGCCAAAGCTCTACCCACGAATGATGCCCGAGTGGTATTCCGTTTTTTAAAAAGTCTATTTGCTCGTTTTGGAGTCCCGAAAGCCTTGATCAGTGATCGAGGTACTCACTTCTGCAACTCGCAGATGGATAAGGCGTTACAGCACTATGGGGTCACCCATCGGCTTGCGATCGCCTACCACCCACAGACTAGTAGGCAAGTGGAAGTGAGTAATCGGGGAATGAAACGTCTTCTTGAGAAAACGGTTGGTTCAAATCGTCGGGATTGGTCCGACAAATTAGATGACACTTTGTGGGCCTTCCGTACAGCCTATAAGACTCCGACTGGTTCCACACCATTTCGGATGATTTATGGGAAGGCCTATCATCTCCCTGTTGAGTTGGAACACCGCGCTTCATGGGCCCTTCAAAGGGTTAATCTTGATTTATCTGCCGCAGAGGGTAATCGTTTCCATCAGTTACACGATTTAGAGGAGCTCCGGGATCACGCATATGCACAATCATTTAAGTATAAGGAGCACCCGAAGGAAATGCATGATAAAAAATTGAAGGTTAATAAGCAGTTCAAGTGTGGGGATAAGGTCTTACTATATAACTCCCGGTTGAGGTTATTCCCAGGAAAGTTAAAATCCCGATGGTCGGGACTGTTCACAGTCAGTGAGGTTTTCCCGTATGGCACCATTGAGATACAAGATCAAAGTGGGAAGTTTAAGGTGAACGGTCACAGATTGAAGCACTACATAGGTGAGCCGATAACTGATCAGACAGTCGAGGTGTTCTACCTTGATTCATTTAGCGAGGTGTAGACGTGTTGGATGCATCACTCGGGAGACCGCCCGAGTTGTAGAGTTTGTATTATGATTTTCTCTATTATCTGTCTTTATTTGTTTTATTTTTGTTATTTATAAAAACATTAAAATACAAAAAAATTAAATATTAAAAAAATCAAAAAAAAAATAAAAAATACAAAAACCCAAAAATATGTTTATTTCTTATGTTTTTTTTTTCTGTTTTTTACGCTGCTACATGCGAGCGAGTTTGAGAGATTGCAGGTCTTATTATGCGCATGGTAGCTTTGATGGCATTTTGGAATTGGTTCACCCGAGGTTGCGGCCGCGAATGAAATGTTATACGGACGTTTGATTGATACACAACTGATGAAGAATCTACATATAAACCAAGGGAGTAACCCGTTCTCTATTTTACTTTTTACTACTTTAAGTTTTAATTTTATTTTTAAGATTTAATTTTATTTTATTTCTTTTCCAGGTTCTCATCGAGGACGATTTCGTTCTAAGTGTGGCGATGAGAATTTATTTTACTTAGTTGTAGGAAAAAAAATTTAAACTTAAAAACAACAATAATAAAAAAAAGAAAATGTAAAAATATATTAAAAAAACAAAAAAAAAAGTTTTAAAAAAATGTCCCTTGAATTTAGTTTCTTTCTCGTTAAAGTGTGAGATGATGATATTTATCGGAAATCGGTTTTTCAAACTACTAATAATATGAGATAAATAAAAGAAATCGCACTTAACTTGGGATGTGTCGGTAGGCTCAGCATTGAAAATGAAAGGGCAAATTTGATAAAATTGTTTAAATGGAAATCTTTTGTGGGTAAAGCGTTTTGTCCGTGGAAGATAAGTAATGAAAGGATGGGTCATACTTAAGCCTCAAATTTTGGTATGAAAAGTGGAAATATCATGAGTTTTAAAAATTCGAAAACGTTATCATATGATGCTTGGGTAGGTTTAACGTTAGAGTATGCCATGTAGCATTTGATATAAATCTTAAACTGCTAGTTTAGTGTTTTACACCTCATTGGCGTATGGTTTTATAACCGTAAATCTTGTATTGATGGAATGCTTCTGGTCCGGAGACCATGGTTCTGTATGCAATCTATTCATCTGGGTATTCACAATTCCTAAATGGGGTTGTGGATATTTAAAATAAAGCCAAAAAGAGCAAACCCTTATTAGTCTTTAAACATGATCACAAAAGTACAAAAGTTCAAATATACTACAGACTTGATCATCCACGTTGTTAGCCATGTGGGGTCCCCTTGCTCGCGTCTCACTACCATTAAGAAACGGACCACAAGGGACACGCTACAAGTAAGCCCTACAGATGAAATGTTGCATACTCACCTATGGTGATGGTTTCGGGGTATTGCTTGATAACGGGGGTATGTCAGGTTGTGGGGAACACTAGCTATTAATTAATTGAACCTTAATCGTATCTAATGGCTTCTTGGTAGACTTTGATGCTTAAGCTAAGGTGGATAAACAATACCCTTGATCTCTCTTATCTATTCATGAAAAAAAAAATAGAGCAACAAAAGTTTTAATTCTGCTAATTTTGAGGTTTAAGTCAATTTGGGGTGGTCTGGTCCGGTAGAAGCTGAAAATAAGCGGGTCTTAATTGTGTAAACCACTGGGTAATATTATTGTCGGATCTTAGTTGTCCCGTTAAAGATTAAGGCATGCATTTAAGTGGATAACAATATCGGTGATTGCGGTTTTTGCGTTCTTCTAAGCTTTAAAAAATTAACCTATATGTTTTTAAGACTGTATTTTCCGATTCTGATCCAATTGCATTAGACTTTTTCAGGGACGAAAATGACTTAAGTGTGGGGATGTTTGATGTGTTGCAAATCACACTTACTTTCCATATCATTTTATCATGATTTTATTGCTTTTTAGTTTAATTATTAAGAGTTATAGCTTGTTTTTACTTGATTCTACAAAGTTGGATTGATTACTTGTAGGTTATGAGTTTAATGAAGAAAAAGTGTTAAATTTGAAGACTCTAGGGACCTTTTTGAGCAACTTTGAAGACTACAACTCAAGGCCCGACCCAAGCCCACAAGTTCCAAGCCTTTCTTGCATAATATATTAATTAAATAAAAAAAAGAAACCCTAAGTCTCTCTATATGTTCCTATCGAAACTGTTGGCAGCCAAGGAGAAAGAAAGAAATAGTGTTGTGGCGGCCAAGAAGAAGAAGAAGGATGCTCGGGGTGACTTGGTACAGCAGCTAGGGACCTTATACATTACTAATATCAGCCATAACCTTAAATATTACTCTCATAAACTTTGTTCTTTTGTTCAAGAAACCTAACTAGTTGATTTGATCTTTTATGTTGGATTGTTTTGCAAGTAATTTGAAGATTGACTTGTGTTTGATTGATCTTGAATATTGAATGAGTTTAATTATGTTTATGTTGAGTTTTATGATGTTTAAATCAATTGTTTGCTGCTATCCAAAAATTATGTTAGGCTAATCTTGTTCGTTATACCTAGGTTAGATGAATATTGTTAGGTTTTAGTAACTAAATTGGATTGCTGATGATCGTGACTTGAATTGTTAATGTAAAGTTTGGTATAACATTGTATTAGGTTGTGTTTATTGACTGTGTTTTGATTAAGAATACTCAGTTACCTCTTGATTTGATTAATTGAATCGGTTTTGGTTGATTTTAGCTTGTTTAAACTCTTTACTTTGTGTTTAGAGATTGTCTGCGGGGTATACAACCGTAGGGTTTAGTTGGGTATATTAATTAGTTAAAATCAGCGGGTAGGCACCTTCTTAGAGACCGAGAGGTGATAGGAAATAGTTCGTCTCATAGCTTTTACTTATTAGGATTAGGATCGCGCGAGAGCGGGTTTGGTTCTTGTCGGGTTTGGGTTTGTGAGCAATTAGTTGGCCTAGTTTAAGTTAAACTAAATTGTTCCTATATACTTGGTTGCGTAGTATTCGTCTCCATTAGGGTAGTATGTCGGTGAGACCGAGAAGAGAGCCGGCATTAGAGCACTTTAGCAATTCGTTACCCGGTTTTGTTCTTAAAATCAATTAAAGGGAGGTTAGGGTTTGTTAGTGAGACCGAGAGGTGATCTAGCTTTCTTGAGTGAACCTTAGTTTTGTCATCCTTACGAACCGGTGTCGTGAGATTCTACAATCCATTAGCTTATTATACCTTCAATAGGATTCTTACCTAGGTAGACGTTGTCTCCATTGATAAGTCTTATTCTCAAAGTTTCGTCTAGTTATCTTAAGTTAAGTCTTTTATGTTAATTAAAGTAAGTTAGGTTAAGTAGTTAATAATTAAAAATCAATTTAAATTATTCTTAGGTGAGTCTTGTTATGGTTAAGTATTAAGTACGTTTTCACGTGTCCTTGTGTTCGACCCTCGGACTTCCTTAGGTCTATACTATTAGTGATCGGTACACTTGCCGGTTGTGTGTGGATTCGTTAGAATTTTCGTTTAATAAATTTAATATTTAGTTGTGAGTTATTTAAAAAGGACATTCATTAAACACACATCACTTGTTTTTATTACATTTTATGTGTTTCTATTTGATGTATTTTTAGGAATTAATGTAATCTAGAAGTTTTTGTGAAATGAGGTTCAATTTTGTTCAAGGGATAAGATTTGCACACACTTAACCGACCACACAAAAGTTTAGTATACAACACAAATTACACATAATCAATAATTTAATCTTATTCTTTCACTTCTCGTTATAAATCCATTGCCCTCATTTTCATCCCCGAACGTGTGTAAGCGTGCGTGAGCGCGCGGATTCATTCAGTTACATATTTAGTGTCTTATATATGGTATAGGATCCTATGTTGGTTAAGTAAAAAGATATGGCAACACCTTTTTGGTAAATAGTTTATAAAATGCATAGTATTAACACGGTGTTTTTGTAACAAAAACTCTTTTAGGAAACGAGAACTTTACAGCAACACATATATCGTATTAAATTAAAAATCGTAACACTTTTTTTAACTAGTGCATATCATATTAATGCAGTATTACTTAATAAGAAAGTATATCTTTCACATTTAATATACGTGGCTATTTAGGATTCCTTGCGACAACAACAACTATCATCTTTACATTCTCCACATAAAACAATATAAAGAAATTTCAAACATCATATAACTAATGGCATTCATGTCGAAACATTCTATTGTGTTGCCCTTTTTATGATGGCATTTCTTGTCATGGCATTTGTTCCATCTGATGGTGGGTAACATTTCTTTACTTATCCATAAACACTTCAATTGTAAAATGTACTAATCTATTGTTTCTACATACAGCTATCTCTGCACCATGCCTAGCACGGTGTGACTCAAGTACGGATTGCACGGGTCTTTGCCGAAGTGTTGGTTTTTATAGTGGTAATTGTAGAGGGGGATATCCATCATTAGTGGAGAATGAGATTGGGTGAGTTTGATAATTGTGGTGGTTTGTTAGGCAAGAGATGTTTTATGTTATCAACTTAAAAAAACATAAAAACTCATCGACCATCGGGGATAGGGTTATATTTTTAACCAACCCTCAACAAACTATATTATAAGGTTGCTTGGCGATGTCAGGTCGGTCGACAAATGAGTTGTGAGTACTCGGCCTACGCGGGAGTAGTATGGGAATAGGAACATGTTAAATAATAAAAAAATATTTAAATTTGCGAAATTGTATATAGGTTATATGTAAAGTATTATAAGTTAACTAATATTTATAATAATGTACATGAATATTATAATTAACTAAACGGACATGTGTTCATAATTGCGAAAATCGGAGTTACTCCGAGTAATCATCGAGAAGTTTCGAGTTGACCATCGGCTAGATACGAGTAATTTCCCACTAGATCCATGTGGCCCTAAGTTGACCTCCTAAATCCGTGTCCGAGTACTATAGGAGGAAAGCGCGTCAGAAGAATACCGAGTACTTGCCGACTACTCGTCCAACTTTTACACCACTGAGTATAATCGTTATATAACTTTGGGATATTTTCATAGAATTTTTTTTTTAAAATCGCCAACTTGAATGGGTATAATAGGCACTCCTGGATCTTGTAATTTAAGTGGAAGAGCAACCAAAAGAATTTCACTCATATTATGTGACAATCGTCAATTTCAGGTTAACTCCGTTAACTCAACTCCATCAATTCAAACTTAAGATCATTGAATCTATAACGCACACCTCATTACATTTAAACTAGGGTTTAAATGACGCTAGACACTTACTACATGTGTAGTCTTTCATGAATTGCACCGAAACGCAAACGAGTTGACGCAAACAATTGGTGGATAAACAAAAAACGTCAAAACAATAATTATGTGATAATTTTGTGTTAGACTTATGTGTTATGTGATAACATGTTATAACAATGTTAACTCAATATGCAAACTAGTTAATTTAAGCTAGGAAAGAACAAACTAGAAGTTGAGAGACCAAAGTGTATTATATTATTATTAATATGTAAAAACCCTAACTCTCCTCTTTCTCTCCCTCACATCAAATGACGGCAGCCCCCCCCCCCCTTGCTCCCTTTCACGATCGGCTCACACACACACACATATTGCTTGATTTTGATCTTGGTCTTTCACAATTGAAGCATCTTACATTCATTTCTAGCCACCTTCTACCTTCCTCTTGCTTGTATTGGTGTTTTTGAAGGTATAATTGTAAACCCTAGGTCCGATTTTCATATGTATATGTGTTCATATGTTTTATCTTGATTTTGATGATGGATTGATTGTGATATGATAACTAGAATTGGTATTATTACATGTTAATCGTTGTGCTCTTGATTTTGAATTCAAATAAAACCCTAACCATGGATGTAATGTGTAATTGATGTGCATAGATAGTGATTATGGTGTCTAGGATGTTATATGAAGGAATTATGGTTTATAAATGGTTAATATGTTGAGTTTTGTTGTCAACAGTTTCTGGACAGATTGTGTTGTTGATGTTCAATTGACTGTAACAGGGTGTAAATGTAAAAATTGGTTGAGATTATTGATACTACAGTAAACTAGGTTGAGTCTAGTTTCTAAATAATATAAATTTGCAATTTTTGGACGTGTAAAAGTTAACCTTTATGATTTTACAAAAACGTTGTGCAAAGCTGAGTTGTTAGACCTGCTGTTAGGTTGTTTTGTAAATGTTATATCTCATGAACTACGAGACCAATTGGGTTGGTTCCACTTCTTGAAGTTGACTTGTTGAGTTAGGAACCTAACCCAAGTGGTCTTGCATTTATTGGATTTGTCATTTAATGGTAATTTCAAATAACATTCTGTTGCGCATGAATTTAACTGTTAAGAGTTTGCTGTAATGATTTGATTATTGTGAGAAACCTATGTGGAATAAAAATATAATAAAATATGTTTTGGAAACCTAAGACATATATGCTTTTGTGATGATTTTTGATAAATTAATAGTGATGCTATGATCGGTGGGATAGACTAGTTTTTTCAAGTAGAATTCTGTCGTTAAGAAACTAGTTGCTGAATTTTGTGAAAGTTGCATGAAACAACGTGATTGCTAATTTATTATCGTGTTTTGACCAAATTGCCCTTGAGGGGAATGATTGTTAATTAAATGTCGTGTTTTGACCAAAATGCCCTTGCGGGGAATAATTGCTAATTGATTGTCATGATTTGACCAAATTGCCCTCGTGGGGAATAATTGCTAGTTAATTGTTATGTGTTGACCAAATTGCCCTTACGGGGAGTAATTGCTAGTGATGTACATTATGAATACATGACACGTAAATAATTGCTCACACATGTAACGTATCACAAATACACTTGTTAAAGTCACACACGATTCACAAACGAAACACGAAACATGTTGTGTGCATAGGTATTATGTGCCGGGTCTAGAGACTCGATAATATTCCGACACTTAGAAAAATCTCTTTGTTGTTTTAGAACGCTAGAGAGAGTTTTTCTGTGACGCGCATCTTGGTGAACTATTTAGGGAATACTTCGCAAACAGTGAGTTCACTTACCCCTTTTTAAATTGTTTTCAAACGCTTTTCACTTGGGGGAGATAACATACTCCGAAAACGCATTTAAGATTTTGTTAACATAGAGTATATAACACTTGTAAAGACTAAGTGGCAAACGCGTTAACTAAAGTCCTTCATTCACATCGAACCATTTAATATTGGATAATAGCAAGTCATTGTTGAGTAGTACTACTGGGTTTGACAAACCCCACCCAACGCTAAACTCGACTGGAGGTCGAGTGGGTGTAATCTTGGCTAAACACATACCATGGTCGGGATAGACCTGGTGGCAAGGCAAATGATAAACAGTCAGCTTCGGTGTCGAACACTTAGTAATACTTGTTTTATAGGCTAGCTACCTATAGATATATAATTGACATAACACTATCTGGTAACGCAAAACGCTGAACGCAAAACGCTGAACGCAAAACGCTGAAACGCAAAACGCTAAACGCTTTATTTTATATAAACTTGTGAACTCACCAACCCCGTGTTGACACTTTTAGTATGTTATTCTCAGGTAGCCGAGGCGGGCGCGCGGTATAGGATCATGCATTATCTGAAACGCTTTTGTTTATGCAAACTGATTTTTAACTGTTGATATGGGGTTTTAAGTCGTCCTGCGTGACGCAACTTTTGTCTTTTGGTTTTTACGCTTCCGCATTTAATTTCATCTAAACGTTTTTATGGTTTGATTATAACTAATGATTCCGATCCTGTTAGTTCACACCCTCTGACGGTAGAACTCTGTTAGTGGATTTTGAGGGTGTGACAGATTGGTATCAGAGCCATTGGTTATAGCGAACTAGAAGTTGCATGCATACTAGACTATAACCGCGACGACCCATTAGTTATAATGATACGCACTGCATAGATTTGTGTAGTCTTTGTTATCTTACCTCTTTACCCCTTTCACTCATACGCGCGCATACACGGCTAACCTGTAGAGATGTCGACGCCATCATCATCATCATCCGATCAGATGACTCATGCTCATGGGAAGGAATCGCAGTTAACTACCTCGTCGCCACCTCGTGTAGTCCCGGAACTCGAAGCTCCTGCACCGAAGAGGTATCGCTTATCCAGAGGCATGTACGAAAACGAAGTTAGCTGGGATTGGTACCCTAATATGATCAGACGTATGATCTATCGTGAACAAGTTCCCCCATTACCACCCCCGAACCATCCTGCTTACCCCAACACCCTAACACCCATAACCGAACCTGTAGAGCGAGTTCTCGCAGCTGTTGTTTCATGCTTGGAGCGTGACGTGGGTTACATGCGCTATACGAGAGCGAACGTTTCCGGACTGTTAAAAAGATGGAACCGAGACTAAGGAGGAAATTTCCCGCATGACAGTGGCCATGAAGGAAATGCAAGAGGCTAGTGATCAACAGATGAAGATTATGAAAGATGCAAGCCGAGATGATAGACTTGCAAGAGCAACTCCAAGTAGCAAGGACTCGAACCGAGATAGCTTTAGAGCGTTGCGATGTCTTACAAATGCAAGTTGCTCAGAACGCAGCCGAACCTGAGGCAGAGCCTGAAGAGGAACCGGAGGAAATTTCCCGCCTATGGCGTGTTGCATAAGAAAGAAAAATTCATGTTTAACATTTTATGCTGTGATTCTAGGAAACGGCAGGAAGAAACGCTGGACGCGAACGTGGTAACATCAACCTGACTGCAGCAGAACTCCAAACTCTGCTGAATGACCACGCGGCGCGCTCTAGCCGCACATGTACAGGCCCAGGTTGGAGGTCCAATAGGAACGTGTACCTTCAAGAATTACCTTGACTACAAGCCCAGTACGTTTAAGGGCACTGAGGGAGCTATAGGCTTCCTGCGTTGGGCTGAGAAGGCCGAGTCGGCATTTGCCAGTACGGTCAAATTTGCTGCTGGAACACTTGAAGATTCTGCCCTCACTTGGTGGAATTCGAACGTACAGATTCTTGGATTGGAACTAGCTAACGCGATGAACTGGGAGGAGTTCAAAAACATGATGCGAGAAGAGTACTGTCCAAGAGAGGAGATTGCAAAGTTGGAGTCAGAATTTTGGTCATTGAAGATGGTGGGTTCGGAAATCGAAGCCTACACTACCCGTTCTCACGAGTTAGCTGTGATGTGTCCGCGGATGGTAGACCCGCCGAGTAAGAGGATTGAAATGTATATTGATGGGTTAGCACCGCAGATTCAGGGCATGGTGACGTCATCCAGACCAGCCACGATACAACAAGCGATCCGGTTAGCTCACAAGCTGACGGATCAAGCAGTGACCCAAGGTGCGTTACCACCTAGAGGTTCAACCACTAAAACCCGTGACAACCCGATTACTGACAACAGCAACAACAACCCGAGCAATGGAAAGAGAAAGTTTGACAACACCAGATCCTCATCCTCGAACCCCCCTCAGCAACACCACTACCGTAAGCTCGAACCCATTCGGAGCTTCAACAATCAGGGTCACAACAACAATAACAACGGTAGCGGGCAGGGTTCGAGCGGATATGCTGGGAAATATATCCGAAGTGCAACAGGTGCAACTATCATCATGCTGGCCCGTGTGACCGTGTCAAGTGTCTGAGATGCGGAAAGATGGGTCACCAAGCAAAGGAATGTAGAGGAGACCTTGCGGCAAAGGGTGCTCCTAAACCACCCATGACAACCAAGGGATGTTTTGAGTGTGGACAAGAGGGACATTTTAAGAAAGACTGCCCTAAGCTGAAACAAAACGACAACAATGGAGGTAATGGAAGTGACAGTGGTGGTGGAAACAATGGTAAAGGAAGAGCTTTTGTTATTGGGTCGGGTCAAACCCGCAATGATCCGTACGTGGTGACTGGTAAGTTCCCTGTGAATGATTGTTTTGCTTCTGTATTGTTTGACACTGGAGCTGATAGGAGTTTTGTGTCGAAAGCCTTTAGTCAACTCTTAGACCTAACTCCAACCCCGTTAGATGCTAAGTTTCCTGTTGAATTAGCTGACGGTAAGACTATAGTAACGACTCATGTACTTGCGGGATGTAAGTTGAAACTGTCAGGTCATGTTTTTGATATCGACCTTATTCCTTTTACGCTTAGTAGTTTCGATGTCGTTGTCGGCATGGACTGGTTATCCGAGAACCAAGCGGAGATTATATGTTATGGCAAGATAGTCCACATTACTACCCCTTCCAGCGAGATCATTTCGATCCGAGGCAAAAGAAGCGGCATGACCACCGGCGTCATTACCCTCATGAAGGCGCAGAAGTATCTACGAAAGGGTCATCCGGCAATTTTAGCGCATATTATTGAGAAACCCGCGGAGGAGAAACGAATTGAAGATATACCGATTGTGCGGGATTTCCCGGAAGTTTTCCCGGAGGATTTGCCCGGACTCCCTCCTATTCGTCAAGTCGAATTCCAAATAGAGTTGACACCCGGTGCAGCACCCATAGCACGAGCCCTGTATCGGCTCGCACCGGCGGAGCTTCAGGAACTGTCCACTCAGTTGCAGGATTTGTTGGATAAGGTTTTTATCCGACCTAGCTCATCGCCATGGGGAGCCCCTGTCTTATTTGTCAGAAAGTAGGACGGGACTTTCCGCATGTGCATCGACTACCGGGAGTTGAACAAGGTGACGGTCAAGAACCGTTATCCTTTACCCCGAATTGATGATCTGTTTGACCAACTCCAAGGATCGAGTTACTACTGGAAGATCGATCTGCGGTCTGGTTACCATCAACTAAGAGTGCGCCAGGAAGATATTTCAAAGACGGCTTTCAGAACACGGTATGGTCACTACGAGTTTTCGGTTATGCCTTTTGGCCTAACCAACGCACCAGCCGTATTTATGGATCTTATGAATCGAGTATGCAAGGCGTACCTCGACAAGTTTGTGATTGTGTTTATTGATGATATTCTCGTCTACTCCAAGGACGAGGCTGACCACGAAGAGCACTTAAAGGTAATTCAGGAATTATTGAAGAAGGAGCAACTGTACGCTAAGCTCTCGAAATGCGAATTTTGGCTTCGCGAGGTTCACTTTTTAGGACATGTGATCAACGAGAACGGTATCCATGTCGATCCCGGTAAGGTAGAGGCCATCAAAAACTGGGAAGCACCTAAGACTCCGACTGAGGTGCGGCAATGTAACGATTCCGGCAGAATCAGGTATACCCTAACCGGTATATACTATTTATGTGTTATTTAATAATGAATATATGAATTATAATGTGTTTATACGAGTATGTATGATTCACAGTACGGATTATACTCGATTATACAGTTAATCGTATTGGAAATACGATTAACCGATTAACGGTTATTGAAGCCCGAACGAATCGAGGATACATTATAGACGAGATATATAATATTTAGTGATGTTTACGAAGTGTTAAAACTTCGGGATAAGTGAATTAAAGCACAGAAAAAGAAATTTCGATTAATGGTACGTCGTACGTTAAACGAAACCTTTAATACCAAACCAAGCAAGAGACGATCGATCAAGCCGAAAAAGATGCGTGATTATTAATAATATGATGTTCTAAGATAATAAATGCCATGGTTTAAGTTTTTAAAGTTTTATAAATTGGTTTTATATAAATTTCATTTTTAAGCCGAAAAACGACCGTTTTAGCCTCGTTTTAAGCCGAATTAAACATTTAACTGAAAAACGAACTGAACCAGATTATCCAAAACATTATCCGGATTTCGAGAATCCAAATGAATGGCTAGAAATGGAGAAGTGGGTCCCACCCCACTCCCCACTTGAGACCGATCGGATAAGGGGGGTTAAACCCCTTGTCTTGTTTTCTTTTTTCAACACAAACAACTCAACATTCATCAACTTCTTCCATTGTATGATCTAAAGATCCAAAGTTTTAACAAGAAAACCGAGGTAAAAATCGTATTATTTACGTGTTCATCTTCGTTTCTTGAGTTTGTTTGCAAGAAAATGAGGTTTCAAAGATGAAAACCGATTCTTGCATGATCAAGTGATGTATACGGGTTATACAAGGGATCTTGGTCCAAGAATGGAGTTAAACGAACCAAAAACGAATTTTTACGGTTTAAATCTTTGTTTTTATATCATAACCGAAACCATGAAAGAAATGGCTTGATTGTGGGTGTAACTTGCTTGGTGTGGTGTTATTGTGCTTGTAGGTATTGTATCTAGTTGTTAGCAAAGGCTAGAAAGCGAGATCCTTGCGATTTGAAGCTAGAAACACAAGGTAGTTCGGTTTTTGTACGATGTTTGTGTTTTGGACAGATTGTGGCTCGTTTAGAGTTAGGCTACGAAATTTCACAGAGATGATCTACACATGAAAATATGAGATCTGTGAATTTTTTGTAATGTTTGGACAAAGGATGAATATTTGGTGAGTTTAATGCTCGGTTTTGGCCAAAAATGGTGAAAAATAGTTAAATATCATGAAAAATTCTTTAAAATTCCAGATAAGCTTTTTATAATATTTATAAGTCACACACAAAATTTTAGGTCAGTTGGAGAAGACTAAGTAGGCTTTTCGGTTAAACGAGTTCTAGGGTTTTCTAGCTCGGTTCTAGTGAAAATGGCATGTAAAAGAAGATTTTGGTTCTGGAAAAATTACAGGGGACTAAGTAGATGGCAGGGGTCATCCAGGAAAAATTTGGGATTTTTCTAAGATCGTTTGGTATTTACGACATATTTAGTGTTTAAATGGTGTTTAAAAATAGATAAATAAATTTTAAATATAAAAATTAGTTCTGGAAATATTTTTATAAAATTCCCCACTATCAAAAAGTGATTTGTGCAAAATTTCAAGATCCGAGACTAAATGGATAATTATTTGTGCTAAAAAGAAAATAAAAACAAACTTTTAAAGCTTAAAACGCGTAAACCGGTAAAGTTCGCCTAAACGAACTGACTGGTGTATAAAAACCCTAAAAATGAACTATTTTCATATATTTGAGTTAAACAAGTAAAAATAAATCATCCGAAAATAATTTGGATGATTTGAGTAATTTTAACCGATTTAACAGTTTCCGGTACGCTAAATACGGAAACGGGTCCCGCGGCCAATCGGGGCGTCTAAACCGAGCTCTAATTTCACAACTTAATTAAATTATCAGTCCACCACTATTTTCGGGTCGTGTGTGACCAAACTCATTTTTGAAACGTAAAAACAGATAACAGTGCTAGGCACGCAAAACGGGGAAAACAAACTATTAGTAATTTTGACGGTTGAACTCTAAACGATATCACAATCTGAGTCCAGAGAAGTGTTTCTGGGTTAACATTGCCCCCGGAACGGTTACAGTACTGGGTTAACGGTGTCCCCAGATGTACCGGTTAACACGGTTAAAGTTATATTAATAGTGATTGTTTAGTAACGAACTTAGGGATTGTATTACAGATCCGGACTAGTAGCTTACGTACTGTGTTACCTGCTGCTTACGATAAGGTGAGTTTCACGAGCCCCTTTTTTTCTGAATTGTTTTTAAATATTTTCCCGGGGCGGAAAGCATGTTATTATTGAAATGTTTAAGTACATACTGAACACATGGAATTGCGTGTATTTATAAATATTTGATTGTACGGGAATCGTACGGAATGGGTACAGTACTGGGTTAACAGTGCCCCCAGATGTCCCTAGAAGTGTTTCTGGGTTAACATTGCCCCCGGAATGGGTACTGTACTGGATTAACAGTGTCCCCAGAGGTCCCAAGAAGTGTTTCTGGGTTAACATTGCCCCCGGAATGGGTACTGTACTGGGTTAACAGTGTCCCCAGATGTCCGTAGAAGTATAATTACATCGCTAATATATGATTATTATAATGATTTGTCACAGTTGTTTAAATTAGTGAAACTCACCAACTATTCGTAGTTGACCCGTTTTCTTTACATGCTTTCTAGGTACTCCCAAACTTGAATAAGTACTACATGCTTGATGATGCGTGCTTTTTGTGGAAGCTTAGTGATCATTTTGTATTAAATATGTTAATGTACTGTTAGTAAAACCTATGTGTTAACGCCTAGACGGTAACTAAACTCGGAACAATGTAATATGATGTGAATTAATGTAGTGGTGTTTTCTTTATAAGCAATGCTGTTGATATCAAACGTGTCTGCTGCATCCCGTTTACGTTTCCGCTGCGGTTACGGGGTGTTACAGGCAATTCCTAGGACTGGCCGGCTACTACCGGCGTTTCATAGAGGGATTTTCAAAGATAGCTCAACCCCTCACCGCTTTGACTCACAAAGGTACTAAGTACAATTGGGGTGACGCGCAAGAATCCGCTTTTCAACTGTTGAAAACCAAACTCCGTAGCGCCCCTATTCTAGCCCTCCCCGAGGGAACGGAGAATTTTAAGGTACACTGTGACGCATCGATACAAGGTCTCGGTTGTGTGCTGATGCAACTCGAGAAGGTTATAGCTTATGCCTCTCGACAACTACATGTTCACGAGAAGAACTACACGACCCATGATTTGGAACTCGGAGCTGTGGTGTTTGCCCTTAAGATATGGAGGCATTACTTGTACGGTACCAAGTTTACCATTTACACCGACCACAAGAGTCTCCAACATATCTACGATCAGAAGGAGCTTAACATGCGACAGCGTCGTTGGGTCGAGCTGCTTAAGGGTTATGATTGTGCCATCAAGTACCACCCTTGCAAGGCCAATGTAGTGGCCGACGCTCTCAGCAGGAAAGAAACTGATAAACCCAGGCGAGTGCGAGCATTGCAACTCACGATTTATGCCAACTTACCCGATCAAAATCGCGAGGCGCAACTCGAAGCTTTGAAAGATGATAATCTTCCATCAGAACTCATGCGGGGCATGAACAAGCAACTTGAAACCAAATTGGACGGGGTCCGATATTTTGAGAACCGGATCTGGGTTCCATGATACGGAGAGTTGAGAACTCTAGTGATGGACGAAGCACACAAGTCCCGATATTCTATCCACCCTGGGTCAGATAAGATGTACCATGACTTAAAGGCACTTTACTGGTGGCCGAACATGAAAGCCGACATTGCCACCTACGTGAGAAAATGCTTGACTTGTGCCAGAGTCAAAATAGAATACCAGAAACCATCTGGTCTACTGCAACAACCGGAACTTCCAATGTGGAAATGGGAACACATTTCAATGGACTTCATCACGGGATTACCTAAGACATCGATGGGTGCGATACCATCTGGGTGATCGTTGACCGGTTGACTAAGTCGACACACTTTTTAGCGATTAAGGAATCGGACAAAATGGAAAGACTGACTCGCGTCTACATGAAGGAAGTAGTGTCTAGACACGGAGTGCCTGTCTCAATCATTTCTGATCGAAATTCCCGTTTCACTTCGCACTTTTGGAAGTCACTACAAAGCGCACTAGGCACCCGTCTTGATATGAGCACAGCATACCATCCTCAGACGGATGGGCAAAGTGAACGAACTATTCAGACCTTAGAGGACATGTTGCGTGCATGTGTGTTGGATTTCGGAAAAAGTTGGGAACCTCACTTACCTTTGGTAGAATTTTCGTATAATAACAGCTACCACGCAAGTATTAAAGCAGCGCCGTTTGAAGCGTTGTACGGACGGAAGTGTCGATCACCTCTCTGCTGGGCAGAGGTGGGTGACAGCCAATTCACTGGTACTCGAAACCTCGGAAAAGATTGTTTAAATCCGAAACCGCATGGCAGCAGCACGAGATCGCCAAAAGAGTTACGCCGACAAGCGCCGAAAACCTCTCGAATTTCAAGTGAACGATCGAGTGTTACTCAAAGTCTCACCTTGGAAAGGTGTGGTTCGCTTTGGAAAGCGAAACAAACTCAACCACGATATGTTGGTCCTTACCGGATAACGGAACGCGTTGGTCCAGTGGCGTACCGGCTGGACTTACCAGCGGAACTCAGCAGTGTACACAATGTATTCCACGTATCCAATTTGAAGAAATGCCTATCTGATGAAACCCAAGTAGTCCCTTTGGACGAACTGCAAGTTGATGAACAGCTACGCTTCATTGAAGAACCAGTTGAAGTTTTGGATTGGGAGACCAAAACACTCAAGCACAGCAAAATTCCAATCGTTAAGGTCCGTTGGAACTCAAGACGTGGACCGGAGTTCACGTGGGAACGCGAGGATCAAATGATGAAAAAGTATCCTCACCTTTTTGAAGGGCTGACAAAACACAGAAAACCGCGAAACCCGACAAACCGTCGGAAATCACCGGAGGTATGAATTAAATTTCCGGACGAGATTTCTTTCTACTAGGGGATAATATGAAAAACTGAAAATTTTTTTCTTACTTTTTCAGACACTCATCACGACTTGACTCAAATTTTCGAGACGAAAATTCTTTAACATGGAATGACGTGACAATCGTCAATTTCAGGTTAACTCCGTTAAGTCAACTCCGTCAATTCAAACTTAAGATCATTGAATCTATAACGCACACCTCATTACATTTAAACTAGGATTTAAATGACGCTTGACACTTACTACATGTGTAGTCTTTCGGGAATTGCACCGAAACGCAAACGAGTTAACGCAAACAATTGGTGGATAAACAAAAAACGTCAAAACAATAATTATGTGATAATTTTGTGTTAGACTTATGTGCTATGTGATAACATGTTATAACAATTTTAACTCAATATGCAAACTAGTTAATTTAAGCTAGGAAAGAACAAACTAGAAGTTGAGAGACCAAAGTGTATTATATTATTATTAATATGTAAAAACCCTAACTCTCCTCTTTTTCTCCTTCACATCAAACGACGGCAGCCCCCCCCCCCCCCTTGCTCCCTTTCACGATCGGCTCACACACACACACATATTGCTTGATTTTGATCTTGGTCTTTCACAATTGAAGCATCTTACATCCATTTCTAGCCACCTTCTACCTTCCTCTTGCTTGTATTGGTGTTTTTGAAAGTATAATTGTAAACCCTAGGTCCAATTTTCATATGTATATGTGTTCATATGTTTTATCTTGATTTTGATGATGGATTGATTGTGATATGATAACTAGAATTGGTATTATTACATGTTAATCGTTGTGATCTTGATTTTGAATTCAAATAAAACCCTAACCATGGATGTAATGTGTAATTAATGTGCATGGATAGTGATTATGGTGTCTAGGATGTTATATGAAGGAATTATGGTTTATAAATGGTTAATATGTTGAGTTTTGTTGCAAACAGTTTCTGGACAGATTGTGTTGTTGATGTTCAATTGACTGTAACGGGGTGTAAATGTGAAAATTGGTTGAAATTATTGATACTACAGTAAACTAGGTTGAGTCTAGTTTCTAAATAATATAAATTTGCAATTTTTGGACGTGTAAAAGTTAACCTTTATGATTTTACAAAAACGTTGTGCAAAGCTGAGTTGTTAGACCTGCTGTTAGGTTGTTTTGTAAATGTTATATCTCATGAACTACAAGACCAATTGTGTTGGTTCCACTTCTGGAAGTTGACGTGTTGAGTTAGGAACCTAACCCAAGTGGTCTTGCATATATTGGATTTTTCATTTAACGGGAATTTCAAATAACATTCTGTTGCGCATGAATTTGACTGTTATGAGTTTGCTGTAATGATTTGATTATTGTGAGAAACCTATGTGGAATAAAAATATAATAAAATATGTTCTGGAAACCTAAGACATATATGCTTTTGTGATGGTTTTTGGTAAATTAATTGTGATGCTATGATCGGTGGGATAGACTAGTTTTTTCAAGTAGAATTCTGTCGTTAAGAAACTAGTTGCTGAATTTTGTGAAAGTTGCATGAAACAACGTGATTGCTAATTTATTATCGTGTTTTGACCAAATTGCCCTTGAGGGGAATGATTGTTAATTAATTGTCGTGTTTTGACCAAAATGCCCTTGCGGGGAATAATTGCTAATTGATTGTCATGATTTGACCAAATTGCCCTCATGGGGAATAATTTCTAGTTAATTGTTATGTGTTGACCAAATTGCCCTTACGGGGAGTAATTGCTAGATGTACATTATGAATACATGACACGTAAATAACTGCTCACACATGTAACGTATCACAAATACACTTGTTAAAGTCACACACGATTCACAAACGAAACACGAAACATGTTGTGTGCATAGGTATTATGTGCCGGGTCTAGAGACTCGATAATATTCCGACACTTAGAAAAATCTCTTTGTTGTTTTAGAACGCTAGAGAGAGTTTTTCTGTGACGCGCATCTTGGTGAACTATTTTGGGAATACTTCGCAAACAGTGAGTTCACTTACCCCTTTTTAAACTGTTTTCAAACGCTTTTCACTTGGGGGAGATAACATACTCCGAAAACGCATTTAAGATTTTGTTAATATAGACTATATATCACTTGTAAAGACTAAGTGGCAAACGCGTTAACTAAAGTCCTTCATTCACATCAAACCGTTTAATATTGGATAATAGCGAGTCATTGTTGAGTAGTACTACTGGGTTTGACAAACCCCACTGAACGCTAAACTCGACTGGAGGTCGAGTGGGTGTAATCTTGGCTAAACACATACCATGGTCGGGATAGACCTGGTGGCAAGGCAAATGATAAACAGTCAGCTTCAGTGTCGAACACTTAGTAATACTTGTTTTATAGGCTAGCTACCTATAGATATATAATTGACATAACACTATCTGGTAACGCAAAACGCTGAACGCAAAACGCTGAAACGCAAAACGCTAAACGCTTTATTTTATATAAACTTGTGAACTCACCAACCCCGTGTTGACACTTTTAGTATGTTATTCTCAGGTAGCCGAGGCGGGCGCGCGGTATAGGATCATGCATTATCTGAAACGCTTTTGTTTATGCAAACTGATTTTTAACTGTTGATATGGGGTTTTAAGTCGTCCTGCGTGACGCAACTTTTGTCTTTTGGTTTTTACGCTTCCGCACTTAATTTCATCTAAACGTTTTTATGGTTTGATTATAACTAATAATTCTGATCCTGTTAGTTCACACCCTCTGACGGTAAAACTCCGTTAGTGGATTTTGAGGGTGTGACATATTATTATCAGTGATATCAATCTGTTAAGGAATTTTGTGATTCCTCTTTTGTGTGAACAACTCTTTCAATTACTTAGCATAGGCGTGAATTTTGTTATGACATCTAACAGGAAAATATTAATTTTAACATTTTTAAATGTTTCCCATATCTCCTCATGTTGTGGGCCCCGTTTAGTTGCCATCTTCGGCTTAGATGGCGCCAATAATGCATCGAGATAGGGGACCGCTTTCACCTTCCCCTTTTCCTTAGAATCGGTGGTGACATTTTCCCATACTGGTTGTTACCTTTATTTCACTTTTATTAGGTCAGTTAAAGTAACCGATTCTTGTTCGTCAACACTTATGGCGGTTTCAAAAACTTCTTCCACAACCCCCTCAACAAATGGTGATGGAAGCCCAAACTTATTATCATATTTGTTACATTTTTTCCTAATATACTTACCTGGTTCACTTGTTTCTTGGAACTCGAACTGTAATGATTCGGGTTCACCATGGTCTCACTCGGTAGATGACCCACACTTTTATGGAACTTTACCATATATGCGGCGAGCTTGCCAATTTGTTTTAACATTGCTTCTGAAGATTTGTCTCGTAACTCGAACTACTTCTGAGTTTCTTTCTGATTATTTGTCAATATATTTAGTAATACTTGTTTTATAGGCTAGCTACCTATAGATATATAATTGACATAACACTATCTGGTAACGCAAAAGGCTGAACGCAAAAGCTTAACGCAAAACGCTGAAACGCAAAACGCTAAACGCTTTATTTTATATAAACTTGTGAACTCACCAACCCCGTGTTGACACTTTTAGTATGTTATTCTCAGGTAGCCGAGGCGGGCGCGCGGTATAGGATCATGCATTATCTGAAACGCTTTTGTTTATGCAAACTGATTTTTAACTGTTGATATGGGGTTTTAAGTCGTCCTGCGTGACGCAACTTTTGTCTTTTGGTTTTTACGCTTCCGCACTTAATTTCATCTAAACGTTTTTATGGTTTGATTATAACTAATGATTCTGATCCTGTTAGTTCACACCCTCTGACGGTAAAACTCCGTTAGTGGATTTTGAGGGTGTGACATATTATTATCAGTGATATCAATCTGTTAAGGAATTTTGTGATTCCTCTTTTGTGTGAACAACTCTTTCAATTACTTAGCATAGGCGTGAATTTTGTTATGACATCTAACAGGAAAATATTAATTTTAACATTTTTAAATGTTTCCCATATCTCCTCATGTTGTGGGCCCCGTTTAGTTGCCATCTTCGGCTTAGATGGCGCCAATAATGCATCGAGATAGGGGACCGCTTTCACCTTCCCCTTTTCCTTAGAATCGGTGGTGACATTTTCCCATACTGGTTGTTACTTTTATTTCACTTTTATTAGGTCAGTTAAAGTAACCGATTCTTGTTCGTCAACACTTATGGCGGTTTCAAAAACTTCTTCCACAACCCCCTCAACAAATGGTGATGGAAGCCCAAACTTATTATCATATTTGTTACCTTTTTTCCTAATATACTTACCTGGTTCACCTGATTCTTGGAACTCGAACTGTAATGATTCGGTTCACCATGGTCTCACTCGGTAGATGACCCACACTTTTATGGAACTTTACCATATATGCGGCGAGCTTGCCAATTTGTTTTAACATTGCTTCTGAAGATTTGTCTCGTAACTCGAACTACTTCTGAGTTTCTTTCTGATTATTTGTCAATATATTTAGTAAATCGTCCAACTTCGAGTGCACGGGCTCGTCTGAATTACCCGAGGACCATTTCTGGTAGTCCTGATTCTAGCCACCCGATGAACTACCACCCTCATTACCATCTCTATTGTATCCCCGACCGTTGTTCTGATTACATGAACCATGTTGATAGCCACCCTGATAACCATCTCTATTGTATCCATTTGGCGGAAACGTACCCGGAGGGGGAGGTTTTGGAGACCCCTACTCCAACCTCTTCTGATTCTTCTGTTGGTGATCGAAGGGAATGTACTAGGATTAGTGCTTAGTGTAACAACTCGGGTTTTCCGGATTTATATTATTAAATACCCGACTCGTTTCGATGTTCGGATTCCTTTTATGTATTGCTTTTATTGAGTTTAAATTGATTAATTATCAATATTTTATTATTAAAATTATTATTTAATCATTATAATTATATTTTTATTGTTTTGGCATTTTTAACCCAAAATATACCTTTTATCCATTTCTCCCCATCCTCAAAACCCAAGGACTAAAACTGAAATTTATATTATAACCCATTATACCAACTGGATACCCATAACCCGTATCCTGAACCAAACCCTAAATCGCAAACCTGGTTATCAAATCTTGAAGACTTGGATCAAAATTCTCGCATCCATTATAGAAATTGAATTAGTGGTTGTGTTATACATTCCAAATCGGATAAACCGACAGTTTAATTATGTTAACTTGACCTCAATGACTCGTTTTACCATACTAACCTAGCTAACTAATGTGCACGAAGTGGTATATAAAAATTTAGCAAATAATGGCCAAGCACAACGAGTAATAAAAACCTAGAATACCCTAAACCAAACCACTAGCAACAGGCAAGTGAACCTAATTGTTGTAGAATAGCTATGGGAAGACCAGGAATATCGAACCCTAGAGACACTTATTAAATTAACAAGACTAGTTCTAAAAACTAATTTAAAGTAATAATTAAGAAAATATATACTTTTGGATTTTTTTTTATTTTATTTTAAAAAACTAATAATTAATCAAACTAATTACTTAATTAAAATATAGTAAACTAGAAAATTAAATTACCGAATAAGACTTTAGCAAATTCAAATATGAGAGCAAGAGTTACCTAGGCAAGGAATCCGAATTGTTATGACTTGGGCTTTTATCGATTACGGGAAATTGTTATGGAAACTGGGAATCTAAAGGTATGAAGCTCTAGGAAACTTAATGGATCATTAATCACTCTCAAGGTGTCACTTAAAAAGAAATCTTAGAGATCATGTAAAAACACCGGCTTATTGGTTCACTTGTCGATTCACCAACTATGATTAATTTCCCTATAAAACAGCTAACCCGTCGGTTTCACTATCTCAATGCACCTAAGTACACTGGGTAGTTTTTGAACAGTCTAAAGGACACGGGTAAAGATTGAAATTAAGGCAAAAATAGGCAAACCTCATGTCAGATAATTTAACCTAAAACCCTTACAACGTAGACAAACCCGACAACCTATCACCCGTCGGATATTTAAGTAAGTAAGAATATAAACTTCTAAAAATATGCCAAAAATCAGTTTCTATGGTGAATGAGCTCAATAAACCATAAACAAGTTGTAAACAAACAGTAAAAAACCCTAACATGCAACCTATAATCAAAAGACATTCAATAAAGTAGCATGTGAAACATTCATTTAGACACAAATTAAAAATAAATACGCATGAGACACATCCAATAAATATAATCAAAACTTTTAATTAATCAAAATCCCAAAGACAAAACCCGAAAACCGACAAGTCCAAAACAATCAACAAAACATCATCACATGCCTAGATAACTAAAATTATTTAGCCAATAACCATGTTCAAAACAATAAAATAAATATGTTCAATACTAGAGTTCATAAAAATATAATAAAATCAAACCAATCTTGAAGTAGATGTGGACCCGAACACAAAACCGCTTCCTTTTTCCTCTTCCCTTGGATGAACAGTGGCCACAACAAGAGAATTAAACCTCCAAGAAAGCAAGAAAGCTTACTAATTGTGGCTGTGCACTTCCAAGAAACAATAATAATATTAATAATATTAATGTTTCAGCTCTCTCTTGCGGCTCCCATAGAAAATAACCACCATTCTTCTTCCGAACTCCTTTCTTTTTATAATATCTACAACAATCAAGCCCTATAACGTTGGCCCAAACATAAAATTCATTTAATTGTCATTAAAAGACATTCACAATCTCTTGCCGTGTATATTAATATTAGATTTCAAGCTAAAATCAATTTAACAGTGAGTTCAAAATAGCAAAGGTACATTTTATTTTGAAGTCCTTATTTTTTTTCTTTTCTTATTTTATAAATTTATACGTCTAAACATTGTTGTCACTTAAACCTTTAAACTTCAAACATGAGCCAATTGAGACAAAAATTATATAAAAACTAGCTCAAATATTATAAGAAATAGTATCATAAAAATATGTATAATTTAGACCACTCCAAATATCCCCACACTTGAACATTTTTCGTCCCCGAAAATATGTATTGCAAAGGAATCATAATTCAAAATCGATCTTTTAAACATATAGGTTAATTTTTTTTATAGCATAGATAAACGCAAAAACCGTGATTGTCGATATTGTTGTCCACTTTAACCCAGCCACCAGCTTATCAAGCCCCCAGTTGCATTAAGAGTTTTAAAGTTCAAAAGCTACGGCTACACCTACCCCATCTCAGACAAAGAGAGCTAGAAGAAATAGAGTCGAAGCAGACTGGTTCGACATATCACCATAAGCCAAGGACTCGTTGATGGTACTAATTATATGCACTCGGTGAAATTTGATGGATGACTGGTCCTGTGGAGGTCGTACGAGCTATTCCTAAATATTATTGGACTTTGTCCTATAAATTCCTAATTTAATATTTATTGACTAAGAACCTTCGAGCCCCAATAGTGTATCCTCAGAATCACAATCCCCTTGGTAACACGTAAATTCTAAGTACCATCTAGTATGTGCATCTTTGGCCTCTTTTAATAACTTTGGGAATGCTTCTTTGGCATTTTACAATACATAACTTTCTCACATTCAATTGCTTTTTGGAACAACTTTTCGGAATACACTTTCAACACATACTTTTTTTTCTTTTTTTTTCTTCTCTTTTCTTCTTTTTTATATATCACCCTAAATATATAACTATTTTCTAAGCTCGTAAAAAGATAGACATGTGGTGGTGTGCTGGTTTGAGTGCATCTAAGTCTTACCCTCTCAAAGTTTTTAGATTATGGTAATCCTCCCTAAGCATCGAAATTCGGTTTCACCTTTTTGCAAATTATTTGATATATAAAATCTGCTAAAGAGGTCTATCAAAGCTAGTTGGGTCTACCGACACATCCCAAATTAAGTGCGATATCTTTTATATAATTTCATATATAATAGTAGTTTTAAAAGATCAACCTTAAACAATAATATCATTTTCCATTATACGCAAAAGAATTTTCAGAACATTTTTTTTAAAGTTCTTCAAATTTTTTTATAACTCTTTTTCTTGTTTTTTTTTAATTTTAATTTTATTTATCAATTTTTTTTATTTTTTGTTATATTTTTTTTAGATTTTTAATTTTTTTTTCAAAACTAAAAACGTTAGTTTCCCATCCTCACACTTAAATTTCGCATTGTCCTCAATGGAAGAAAGAAAAAAGACAAAAATAAATCAGAATTAAAATAAAATAAAACAAAGAATAAAGAAATTGGAACAGACTCCCCTGGTAATATGGCAATGATATGCGTATGACATATTCCAATAACGCGACCGTATAGCATTTCGTTCGCGGCCACAGCTTTTGGGTACCCTCTACAATCAAATAAACTCAGAACGAATCAACTGAGCAAAAGTATCCAACCCTGCAAAACAAAACTCAAAGCACCCAAAGCAGACATCAAACAGCCTCTAAAAACATAAAACTGACTCAAAATACGAAAATAAAAGAAAACAAATAAAAATTATATAAACTCTACACTCGGGTATTTACCGAGGCCTATCCCTATTAAGCAGTCAAAGTAGGGATGTCGAGGAGAAATGCGTCTTCCTCGACCGAATCAATTGGCCCACCAATATAATGCTTTAACGTATGGTCGTTCACCTTCCACGCTCTCCCCTCATGATCAACTAACTCAACTGCACCATGCAGAAATACCGCCTTCACTGTATACGGACATCCCATCTCGATCTAAGCTTACCTGGAAATAACTTCAGACGGGAATTATAAACCAACACCCGATCCCCACACTTGAACTCTTTCACTTTCCTCAACTTTCGACCGTGCAACGCCTTCGTACGCTCCTTATAACTCCATGATCTAGCGTACGCCTCATCTCTCAGCTCCTCAACCTCAATTTGGAGATACCGGTTTTTCGCAGCTTGGGTCAGGTCAAGATTAACGGATCTCAATGCCCAATATGCTCTATGCTCTAACTCCACCGGTAAATGACACGCTTTCCCGTAAACCATCCTAAAGGGTGTAGTCCCAATAGGCGTTTTAAACGCTATTCGGAAAGCCCAGAGTGCATTATCCAACTTGTCGGACAAGTCCTTTCGGTTCTGTGCTGACAGTTTTCTACAAAATCCGTTTAACGCCTCGGTTTGCGTTCTCCACTTGCTCGCTCGTCTGTGGATGATAGGCGGTGGACAACCGATGGGTGACCCCATATCGTGCCAACACCTTCTTCACCTGGGCATAACAGAAATGTGTTCCCCTATCACTGATCAAGGCCTTGGGAGTACCAAACCGACAGAACAACCTCTTCAAGAATCCCACTACAATTCGGGCGTCGTTAGTGGGCATGGCTTGAGCCTCAACCCACTTGGAAACGTAGTCGATAGCCACGAGAATGTGTCGGTTCCCTCGAGAAGAAGGGAACGGACCCATGAAATCAACGCCCCAAACGTCGAAAACCTCACAAACCTGAATAGGGTTTTGGGGCATCTCATTACGGGATGAGATGTTACCAGTGCGCTGACATACGTCACACTGTCTAACAAACTCGTGTGAGTCTTTGAAAATCGCTGACAATGCCTAAGAATCTCATGACCCTCTTCCCTACTCACACACCTTCTCAACACTCGATCGGTGCCTACACAAAACAAATATGGCGAATCTCATATGTAGTGGCTGGCGTCTGCGAACGACTTCCTCATCTGCTGATAACTCATGCCCTTGACCACTACTCCTTCGGCCAGATAATTCACAATGTTGGAGAACCATGGCAGACCCTCCTCTTCAGCACTTATGTACAAAACTGGCTCTCTCTCAAATCTCACTCTCACCATCATCAACGACTCGTGGGAAAACTTATCCCTAATAGCATCCTCTCTAATCTCCTCTCTCTTCAGATCCTCTAGACGTGATAAGTGATCTGCAGCTACATTCCCGGCTCCCTTTTTATCTCTAATCTCAATATCGAACTCAGAAAGCAGGAGAATCCATCGTATCAGGCGAGGCTTGTCATCTTTCTTAGCGAACAGATATCGCAATGCCACATGATCAGTATAAACGACGGTTTTGGACAACACGAGATAAGAACGGAATTTGTCAAACACGAATACCACTTCTAGAAGCTCCTTCTCAGTAGTCGTGTAATTCTCCTAAGCATCATTGAGGGTCTTACTCACGTAATAGATAGGACGGAAGTGCTTGTCCTTCCGCTTAATTAGAACAGCCCCGACTGCAAAAATCACTAGCGTCGCACATGAGCTCGAAGGGTAAGCTCTAGTCGGGTGCTACTAAGATAGGGGTGTTAACCAACTGCCACTTGTGAAACTCAAACGCCTTCAGACAATCAGCATCAAAGTCAAATGCGATGTCCTTCATTAGAAGGCGAGTCATGGGCCGGGTGGACTTAGAAAAATCTCTAATGAACCTACGATAAAAACCCGCATGCCCGAGAAAACTACGAACAGATTTCACACTAGTCGGTGGAGGAAGTCTATTGATAGTGTCGATTTTAGCTCTGTCTACCTCAATACCGTCTCGCGAAATCTTGTACCCGAGCACATTGCCTTCAGTCACCATAAAGTGGCACTTAGCCCAGTTCAGCATCAACTTAGTCTCTATGCACCTTTTAATCATCCTCTCAAGATTAGAAAGAGATTAATCGAATGAGTCCCCATATACCGAAAAATCGTCCATGAAAACATCCATTGAACTCTCGAACATGTCCTGGAATATCGCTACCATGCAACGTTGGAAGGTAGCCGGAGCATTACATAACCCGAAAGGCATACGTTTGTACGCGAAGGTACCGTATGGGCATGTAAATGTAGTTTTTTCCTGATCCTCATGTGCGATCGGGATCTGGAAATAACCTGAAAATCCGTCAAGAAAACAGTTAACTGTCGTCCCGACAGACGCTCCAACATCTGATCGATGAACGGAAGAGCAAAGTGGTTTTTCCTAGTAGTGTCGTTAAGTCTCCTATAGTCGATGCACACCCGCCAACCTGTGACTGTCCTAGTCAGAATAAGCTATTTATGTTCGTTAGTGACAACTGTCATCCCTCCCTTCTTAAGGACGACCTGAACGGGACTCGCCCATGAAGAATTGGAGATGGGATAGATCAGGCATGTGTCGAGGAGTTTGATAACCTCCTTCTTGACCACCTCCGACATGTTAGGGTTGAGCCTCCTTTGAGGTTGGATTACAGGCTTGTACAAATCCTCCATGAGTATCCTGTGCGTGCAAAAGTTCGGGCTGATGCCCTGAATATCCATGAGTTTCAACGCAATAGCCTGTATATGTGCCTTGAGCACCTCAACCAACCTTGACTTCTCATCATCGGCCAACTGAGTAGAAATGATGACGGGCAAATCGGCATCACCGTCCAAGAAAGCATACTCCAAATGAGGAGGTAGCTCTTTAAGCTCGAGGGACGGTGGCGCCTTAATTGATGGTCTCTCCTTCGGTCCCTCGGTGCTATCGGCAACCGTGAACACCTCGGGGTATTTAGGAGGTGAGCTAACAAGAATGATCAGGTCGTGCTCCGGGGGAACATCAACATCATCCTCCTTATTGAGCAAGTCTGCTCCAGAGATGTAGTCAAGACAGCGCTTGAATTGAGATATGTACGTGTCAAGAAAGTAAACAGAATCGTCCTGACTACTAGAGTTCCTCATCGATTTGACGACATCGAAGGTGACATTCTCCTTCCCTACACGAAGTGTAATTTTGCCATCGAAGACGTCAATAAGCGCTTTAGCAGTACGCAGGAAGGGTCATCCCAAAATGAGCGGGACCTGATCATCAGCCTCCATGTCGAGAATAACAAAGTCCATTGGAAAAAAAAATTTATCGACTTTAACGAGTACGTTTTCCACGATTCCCAGCGGATATTTGACCGAACGGTCGGCCAAGGATAAACTCATGCATGTCGGGACTGGTTCGCCAAGGTCTAGCTTTTTATAGAGAGAATATGGCATCAGATTTATGCTAGCACCTAAATCGGCCAACGCATAGCTCTCAGTCGAGCTTCCAAACAAACACGGAATCGTGAAGTGTCCCGGGTCTGCTAATTTCTCCGGCAGCTTGTTTTGGACTACCGCAGAGCATCCTTCATTTAGACTTATTGTTGAAAGCCCCTCCAGTTTCTTCTTATTCTAAAGAAGATCTTTTAAGAATTTGGCATATTTAGGCATATGCTGGAGTGCCTCGACAAACGGAAAATTGATTTTTAGCGGTTTAAGCATGTCCATGAAATGTCCATATTCCAGCGCATACTTCTGCCTTAGAAGACGAACAGGATATGTAACTCGAGTAAGATCAACTTCGGGACTCTTCTTATCCTCAATCTCCTTCTCAACCACTTTCTTCGTGGGAGACACACCGTTTGAAGCGGTACTTGTTGGGACTCGCTTCTTGTGCATCCTCATAGGAGTCTCCATCTCTATCTCCTCGTCCACCGGTTCCTCATCATCTGCCGTCGGTTGCTCTTGATCACCTCCTTTGCCATTGCGGGTGGTCATTGCCTTCAACTGTGCCTTCGGGTTAAGCTCTGTGCTGCCCTGAAATGCTCCGACCTGTTTATTAGGAAGCATTTGCTTCATCATATCATCCACCGTTCGAGACATCTCCAAAAATGACGACTGCTGGTTATTCAATAGGGTGTCGTGCTCAGCCAGTCTTTGCTGTGTGTTATTATCTCTTTCAATAACGTGAGAAAGCATGGTAGATTGCTAAGTTAGAAGCTCCTTCAGATCAGGATCCATGCCGATACTCTTCCCTGCACTTGAACTCCCTGCTGCCTCTGGGTCACTAACCTTAACCTGCCCCTTCCGAAAACCCTGAGCATTTCCTCCCGACCTCCAACCATAGTTGGAGTTATTTCTCCTTCCTGAGTTTCCGTAGGCATTCACCGCGCTATTCTGATTTCCCAAGTAGTCTACCTTCTTATGTTGATCGACCGGACAATCAACTGTATCATGCCCTCCGCGACAGATTTCGCATTTCTGAGCGATCTTCTTCAACTATTGGATATCCTTCTACATTGTCTCTAAGGCAGCCGCGATGCTAGTATCATTCGAGACTTGATAAATGACTCGAGCGGAAGAGGTGGTGGTTTTAGAAGTACCTCGGGCGGACGGCTCATACTGTTCGGCTAAGGCGAAACTCTCAAACAATGACTCAAACTCATATATATCCAGATTCTCTAACATGTTTCCTCCAGCTCACGTATTGAGTCTCTTCTGCATCTCAAAGGTCAGCCCGTTATATAATTTCTCGACTACGGCCCATTCGAGTAGACCATGCTGGGGCCATCTACTAAGAAGATTATGGAACCTTTACCAAGCCAAAGAGTATGGCTCGTCAAGGTCCATGCAGAAGGAACAGATATGATCATGAAGTCGCGAGGCTTTAGATGGCGGAAAATACTTCTTAAGAAATTCAGCTTGAAGATTATCCCAGGTAGTGATAGACCTAGGGGGAAGGTTTTCCAACCACGATGAAGCACGACCCTCTAGAGAAAATGGAAAAAGATGAAGGTAGATAGAAGCACGAGTGACGTTGGCAATATTGAAAGACTTCTGAGTTTCTTTTTGATTATCTGTCACTATCTTCAGCAAATCGTCCAACTTTGAGTGCACGGGCTCGTCTGAATTACCCGAGGACCCTTTCTGATAGTCCTATTCTAGCAACCCGATGAACTACCACCCTCATCACCATATCTGTTGTATCCCCTACCACTATTCTAATTATATGAACCATGTTGATAACCACCCTGATTACCATCTCAGTTATATCCATTTGGCGGAAACTTACCCGGAGGGGGAGATGTTGGAGACCCCTACTCCAACCTCTTCTGATTTATCTGTTGATGATGTGAGGGAATGTACTAGGATTAGTGCTAAGGATTAACCGAGCTTAACCCGTTTCTTTATTACTGTTTTTCTTGTTTTATATTATTTTACGTGTTTCTATTTGATGTATTTTTAGGAATTAATGTAATTTAGAAGTTTTTGTGAAATGAAGGTTAATTTTGTTCTACGGATAAGATTTGCACACCCGTAACCGACCACACAAAAGTTTAGTATACACCACAGGTTACACATAATTAATGATCTAATATTATTCTTTCACTTCTCGTTATAAATCCATTTCTCTCATTTTCATCCCCGAATGTGTGTGTGGGTGCGTGCACGCACAAATTCATTCAGTTGCATTTTTACTGTGTTATATACGGTATAGGATCATATGTTGGTTAAGTAAAAAGATATGGCAACACGTTTTTGGTAACTAGTTTATAAAATGCATAGTATTAACACGGTCTTTTGTAACAAATACTCTTTTAGAAAATGAGAACTTTACATCAAGACGTATATCGTATTAAATTAAAAATCATAACACTTTTTTTAATGAGTGCGTATCATATTAATTCAATATTACTTTATAAGAAAGTATATCTTTCACATTTAATATACGTGGCTGTTTAAGAAGCCATACGACCACAACAACTATCATCTTTACATTCTCTACATAAAACGATATCAAGAAATATCAAACAATAACTAATGGCGTTCATGTCGAAACGTTCTATTATGTTGGCCCTTTTTAAGTTGGCATTTCTTGTCATGGCATTTGTTCCATCTGATGGTGGGTAAAATTTCTTTACTTTTCCATAAAAACTTCAATGGTAAAAGGTTCTATTATATTGTTTCTACATACGACTATCTCTGCACCATGCCTAGCACGGTGTGACTCAAGTACAGATTTCACAGGTCTTTGTCGAAGTGTTGGTTTTTATAGTGGTAATTGTAGAGGGGGATATCCATCATTATGTTGTTGCCATTATTAGTATTTTAAATTAAATTTTGTTATGTTTCTCGAATACTTTTGATGTTCAATAAAACGACCAAAGTCTAAAATAAATATCATATTGATTAGTGTTTCAAGTTCTTATGATCCAGTCTCTAGTCTTTCTATTTGTCATACCATAAGTAGGTTTTTTTAAAAAAAGAGAGAAAGAACAAGACAAAGGGAATACGTGAGTGGTTCGAGGAGAGGAGGGTAGGGTAGTGTTAAGGGGTAAAACTTCTTTTTTGAGGTAGTAAAGAGAAAGAAAAAGACATGAGAGATAAATGCATTTTTAGTAGAGAATGAGATTGTGTGAGTATGATAATTATTGTGGTTTGTTAGGCAAAAGATGTGTTATCTTGTCAACTTAGAAAAAAACATAAAAACTCATCCATCATCTGGGATAGGGTTATATTTTGAACCAACCCTCAACACACTATATTATAAGGTTTCTAGGCGATGTCAGGTTGGTCGAAAAATGTGGTGTGAGTACTCGGCCTACGCGGGATTAGTATGGGATTACTAACATGTTAAATAATAAAGAAATATTTTTTTTTTAAATTGTGTATAGGTTACATGTCAAGTATTATAAGGTAACTAATATTTATACCCACATACATGAATATTATAATTAAATAAGCGGACATGTGGTCATAATCGCGTAAATCGGAGTTACTCTGAGCAATCTTCGAGAGGTTTCAAGTTGACCACCGGATAGATACGAGTAATTTCCCACTAAATCCCTGTGGCTCAAAGTTGACCTCCTAAATCCGAGTCCAAGTACTATTAAAGGAAAGCGCCTCAGAAGAGTTCCAAGTACTTGCCAACTACTCGTCCAACGTTTACACCATTGATTATAACCGTTATATAACGTTCGGATATTTTCATAGAAATTTTTTAAAATCGCCAACTTGAATGGGTATAATAGGCGCTCCTGGATCTTGTAACTTAGGTGGAAGAGCAAACCGAAAGAATTGCACTCACATTATCATTAAAATCAATCTGTTTAGGAATTTTGTGATTCCTCTTTTGTGTGAACAACTCTTTCAAGTACTAAGCATAGGTGGGAATTTTTTTATTGCATCTAATAGGAAAATATTAATTTAAACTTGTTTAAATGTTTCCCACATCTCGTCTTGTTGTAGGCTTGTTTAGTTGCCATCTACGCCTTAGATGGCGCCAACAATGCATCGGGATAGGGACGACTTTCACCTTCCCCTTGTCCTTAGAATCGGTGGTGCCATCTTTCATAACCAGTTTGTTAATTTTATTTTCACTTTTATTAGGTTCAGTTAAAGAAACCGGTTCTGGTTCGTCATCATTGATGGCGGTTTCAACAACTTCTTCCATCACTCCCCTCAACAAATGGTGATGGAAGCCCAACCTTATTATCGTATTTGTTACCGTTTTGCTAATATACTTACCTGGTTCACCTATTTCTTGGAACTCGAACCGTAATGATTCGGGTTCACCGTGGTGTCACTCGATAGCTGACCCACACTTTTATGCATCTTTTCCCTATATGCGGCGAGCTTGCCAATCTGTTTTAACATTGCTTCTGAAGATTTGTATCATAACTCGAACTACTTCTGAGTTTCTTTCTGATTATCTATCACTATCTTCATCAAATCATCCATCTTCGAGTGCACGGACTCGTATGAATTACCCGAGAGCCCCTTCTGCTAGTCCTGATCCAACCACCGGATGAACCACCACCCTTATTACCATCTCTATTGTATCCCCGACCTCTGTTTTGATTATATGACCCTGTTGATAACTACCCTGTCGGTAACTACCCTGCTGTCGGTTTTGGCTCGAACCCTAAAAATTCTGATTTAACTAAGTAGCCACATTCTCGTATCTAAAGTTTGGGTGGTTCCTCAGGCCTAGGTGGTAGTTGTTTGAGTTAAACCCTTGTCCTTTTGACTCCCCGTAAGCGTAATTAACTTCCTCCTGAGAATCATCCTCATCATTTTCAAACCCAGGGCAGTTTTATGCCTTATGCCCAAGTTCACCACAATACTCACAAAACGGGAATTTCACCCAAAATTTATTAAACAATTTCTTCTTATCTTTTCGGTACAGAGCTAGATCCCATTCGAACTCAGATTTATGCCCAAGTTTTTATTTTTATGTTGGCATTTCTTGTAATGGATTTTGTTTCATCTGACGGTGTGAAAAATTTCTTTACCTTTCCATAAACCCTTCAATGGTAAAATGTACAAATCTATTGTTTCTACAAACAACTATCTCTACACTATGCCTAGCACGGTGTGACTCAAGTACGGATTGCGCGGATCTTTGTCGAAGTGTTGGTTTTTATAGTGGTAATTATAGAGGGGGATATCCATCATTATGTTGTTACCATTATTAGTATTTTAAATTAAATTTTGTTATGTTTCTCGAATACTTTTGATGTTCAATAAAACAACCAAAGTCTAAAGTAAATATCATATTGATTAGTGTTTCAAGTTCTTATGATCCAATCTCTAGTCTTTCCATAAGTCATTACGTAACGTAGGTTTTTTAAAAATGAGAAAAAATGAGATGAAGGGAATACATGAGAGGGTCGAGGAGAGAATGGATGGGTAGTGTTAAGGGGTTAAACTTCTTTTTTGAGGGTGTAAAGAGAATGAAAAATACATGAGAGAGAAATGAATTTTTAGTGCAGAATGAGATTGTGTGAGTATGATAATTGTGGTGGTTTGTTAGGCAAGAGATGTGTTACGTTGTCAACTTAAAAAAACTTATAAACTCATCCACCAACGGGGATTTGGTTATATTTTGATCCAACCCTCAACAAACTATATTATAAGGTTGCTTGGCGATGTCAGGTCGGTCGACAAATGAGTTGTGAGTACTCGGCCTACACGGGAGTAGTATGGGAATAGGAACAAGTTAAATAATAAAGAAATATTTTATTTTGCGAAATTTTATATAGGTTACATGTCAAGTATTATAAGTTAACTAATATTTATAACAATGTACATGAATATTATAATTAACTAAACGGACATGTGTTCATAATTGCGAAAATCGGAGTTACTCCGAGTAATCTTCGAGAAGTTTCGAGTTGACCACCGGCTAGATACGAGTAATTTCCCACTAGATCCCTGTGGCTCTAAGTTGACCTCCTAAATATGTGTCCGAGTACTATAGGAGGAAAGCAACTCAGAAGAGTACCAAGTACTTGCCGACTTGTCGTCCAACTTTTACACCACTGAGTATAACCGTTATATAACCTTGGGATATTTTCATAGAATTCTTTTTTGAAATCACCAACTAGAATCGGTATAATAGGCGCTCCTGGATCTTGTAACTTAAGTGGAAGAGCAACAGAAAGAACTGCACTCATATTATTAGTAAAATCAATCGGTTTAGGAATTTTGTGATTCCTCGTTTGTTTGAACAACTCTTTCAAGTACTTGGAATAGGCGTGAATTTTTTTTATGGCATCTGATCGGAAAATAATAATTTTAACAATTTTAAATGTTTCCAACAACTCCTCTTGTTTTGGGCTCCATTTAATTGCCATCTTCTCCTTACATGGCACCAACAATGCATCGAGATAGGGGATGGCTTTCACCTTCCCCTTGTCCTTAGAATCAGTGGTGCCATCTTTCGATACCGGTTTGTTACTTTTATTTCACTTTTATTAGGTCAGTTAAAGTAACCGTTTCTGGTTTGTCATCACTGATGGCGGTTTCAACAACTTCTTCCACCACCCCCTCAACAAATGGTGATGGAAGCCCAACCTTATTATCATATTTGTTACATTTTGTCCTAATATACTTACTGGGTTCACTTGTTTCTTAGAACTCGAACTGTAATGATTCGGGTTCACCGTGGTGTCACTTAGTAGCTGACCCGCACTTTTATGCAACTTTGCCGTATATGTGTCGAGCTTGCCAATCTGTTTTAACATTGCTTCTAAAGATTGTCTTGTAAAACGAAAGACTTCTGAGTTTCTTTTTGATTATCTGTCAATATCTTCAGCAAATCGTCCAACTTCGAGTGCACGGGCTCGTCTGAATTACCCGAGGACCCTTTCTGAGAGTCCTTATTCTAGCCACCCGATGAACTACCACCCTCATTACCATATCTGTTGTATCCCCTACCACTATTCTAATTATATGAACCATGTTGATAACCACCCTGATTACCATCTCAGTTATATCCATTTGGCGGAAACTTACCCGGAGTGGGAGATGTTGGAGACCCCTACTCCAACCTCTTCTGATTTATCTGTTGATGATGTGAGGGAATGTACTAGGATTAGTGCTAAGGATTAACCGAGCCTAACCCGTTTCTTTATTACTGTTTTTCTAGTTTTATATTATTTTACGTGTTTCTATTTGATGTATTTTTAGGAATTAATGTAATTTAGAAGTTTTTGTGAAATGAAGGTTAATTTTGTTCTACGAATAAGATTTGCACACCCGTAACCGAACACAAAAGTTTAGTATACACCACAAGTTACACATAATTAATGATCTAATCTTATTCTTTCACTTCTCGTTATAAATCCATTTCTCTCATTTTCATCCCCGAACGTGTGTGTGGGTGCGTGCGCGCACGGATTAATTCAGTTGCATTTTTAGTGTGTTATATATGGTATAGGATCATATGTTGGTTAAGTAAAAAGGTATGGCAACACCTTTTTGGTAAATAGTTTATAAAATGCACAGTATTAACACGGTCTTCTGTAACAAATACTCTTTTAGAAAATGAGAACTTTGCATCAAGACGTATATCGTATTAAATTAAAAATCATAACACTTTTTTTAAAGAGTGCACATCATATTAATTCAATATTACTTAGTAAGAAAGTATATCTTTAACATTTAATATACGTGGCTATTTAAGAAGCCTTACAACCACAACAACTATCATCTTTACATTCTCTACATAAAACAATATCAAGAAATATCAAACATAATATAACTAATGGCGTTCATGTCGAAACGTTCTATTATGTTGGCCCTTTTTATGTTGGCATTTGTTCCATCTGATGGTGGGAAAAATTTCTTAACTTTTCCATAAAAACTTCAATGGTAAAAGGTTCTAATATACTGTTTCTACATACAGCTATCTCTGCACCATGCCTAGCACGGTGTGACTCAAGTACGGATTGCGCGGGTCTTTGTCGAAGTGTTGGTTTTTATAGTGGTAATTGTAGAGGGGGATATCAATTATTATGTTGTTGCCATTATTAGTATTTTAAATTAAATTTTGATGTTCAATAAAACGTCCAATGTCTAAAATAAATATCATATTGATTAGTGTTTCAAGTTCTTATGATCCAGTCTTTAGTATTTCCATTAGTCATACCATAATGTAGGTTTTTTAATAAAAAAGAGAGAAAAAACGAGATAAAGGGAATACGTGAGAGGATCGAGGAGTGGAGGGTAGGGTAGTGTTAAGGGGTAAAACTTCTTTTTTGAGGTAGTAAAGAGAAATAAAAAGACATGAGAGAGAAATGCATTTTTAGTGGAGAATGAAATTGTGTGAGTATGATAACTGTGGTTGTTTGTTAGGCAAGAGATGTGTTACGTTGTCAACTTAAAAAAACTTAAACTCATCCACCAACGGGGATTTGGTTATATTTTGATCCAACCCTCAACAAACTATATTATAAGGTTGCTTGGCGATGTCAGGTCGGTCGACAAATGAGTTGTGAGTACTCGGCCTACGCGGGAGTAGTATGGGAATAGGAACATGTTAAATAATAAAGAAATATTTTATTTTGTGAAATTGTATATAGGTTACATGTCAAGTATTATAAGTTAACTAATATTTATAACAATGTACATGAATATTATAATTAACTAAACGGACATGTGTTCATAATTGCGAAAATCGGAGTTACTCCGAGTAATCTTCGAGAAGTTTCGAGTTGACCACCGGCTAGATACGAGTAATTTACCACTAGATCCCTGTGGCTCTAAGTTGACCTCCTAAATATGTGTCCGAGTACTATAGGAGGAAAGCAACTCAGAAGAGTACCAAGTACTTGCCGACTAGTCGTCCAACTTTTACACCACTGAGTATAACCGTTATATAACCTTGGGATATTTTCATAGAATTCTTTTTTGAAATCACCAACTAGAATCGGTATAATAGGGGCTCCTGGATCTTGTAACTTAAGTGGAAGAGCAACAGAAAGAACTGCACTCATATTATTAGTAAAATCAATCGGTTTAGGAATTCTGTGATTCCTCTTTTGTGTGAACAACTCTTTCAAGTACTTGGCATAGGCGTGAATTTTTTTTATGGCATCTGATCGAAAAATAATAATTTTAACAATTTTAAATGTTTCCAATAACTCCTCTTGTTTTGGGCTCCATTTAGTTGCCATCTTCTCCTTACATGGCGCCAACAATGCATCGAGATAGGGGATGGCTTTCACCTTCCCCTTGTCCTTAGAATCAGTGGTGCCATCTTTCGATACCGGTTTGTTACTTTTATTTCACTTTTATTAGGTCAGTTAAAGTAACCGTTTCTGGTTTGTCATCACTGATGGCGGTTTCAACAACTTCTTCCACCACCCCCTCAACAAATGGTGATGGAAGCCCAACCTTATTATCATATTTGTTACATTTTGTCCTAATATACTTACTGGGTTCACTTGTTTCTTAGAACTCGAACTGTAATGATTTGGGTTCACCGTGGTGTCACTTAGTAGCTGACCCGCACTTTTATGCAACTTTGCCGTATATGTGTCGAGCTTGTCAATCTGTTTTAACATTGCTTCTAAAGATTTTTCTTGTAACACGAAAGACTTCTGAGTTTCTTTTTGATTATCTGTCACTATCTTCAGCAAATCGTCCAACTTTGAGTGCACGGGCTCGTCTGAATTACCCGAGGACCCTTTCTGATAGTCCTATTCTAGCAACCCGATGAACTACCACCCTCATCACCATATCTGTTGTATCCCCTACCACTATTCTAATTATATGAACCATGTTGATAACCACCCTGATTACCATCTCAGTTATATCCATTTGGCGGAAACTTACCCGGAGGGGGAGATGTTGGAGACCCCAACTCCAACCTCTTCTGATTTATCTGTTGATGATGTGAGGGAATGTACTAGGATTAGTGCTAAGGATTAACCGAGCTTAACCCGTTTCTTTATTACTGTTTTTCTTGTTTTATATTATTTTACGTGTTTCTATTTGATGTATTTTTAGGAATTAATGTAATTTAGAAGTTTTTGTGAAATGAAGGTTAATTTTGTTCTACGGATAAGATTTGCACACCCGTAACCGACCACACAAAAGTTTAGTATACACCACAGGTTACACATAATTAATGATCTAATATTATTCTTTCACTTCTCGTTATAAATCCATTTCTCTCATTTTCATCCCCGAATGTGTGTGTGGGTGCGTGCACGCACAAATTCATTCAGTTGCATTTTTACTGTGTTATATACGGTATAGGATCATATGTTGGTTAAGTAAAAAGATATGGCAACACGTTTTTGGTAACTAGTTTATAAAATGCATAGTATTAACACGGTCTTTTGTAACAAATACTCTTTTAGAAAATGAGAACTTTACATCAAGACGTATATCGTATTAAATTAAAAATCATAACACTTTTTTTAATGAGTGCGTATCATATTAATTCAATATTACTTTATAAGAAAGTATATCTTTCACATTTAATATACGTGGCTGTTTAAGAAGCCATACGACCACAACAACTATCATCTTTACATTCTCTACATAAAACGATATCAAGAAATATCAAACAATATCAAGAAATATCAAACAATAACTAATGGCGTTCATGTCGAAACGTTCTATTATGTTGGCCCTTTTTAAGTTGGCATTTCTTGTCATGGCATTTGTTCCATCTGATGGTGGGTAAAATTTCTTTACTTTTCCATAAAAACTTCAATGGTAAAAGGTTCTATTATATTGTTTCTACATACGACTATCTCTGCACCATGCCTAGCACGGTGTGACTCAAGTACAGATTTCACAGGTCTTTGTCGAAGTGTTGGTTTTTATAGTGGTAATTGTAGAGGGGGATATCCATCATTATGTTGTTGCCATTATTAGTATTTTAAATTAAATTTTCTTATGTTTCTCGAATACTTTTGATGTTCAATAAAACGACCAAAGTCTAAAATAAATATCATATTGATTAGTGTTTCAAGTTCTTATGATCCAGTCTCTAGTCTTTCTATTTGTCATACCATAAGTAGGTTTTTTTAAAAAAAGAGAGAAAGAACAAGACAAAGGGAATACGTGAGAGGTTCGAGGAGAGGAGGGTAGGGTAGTGTTAAGGGGTAAAACTTCTTTTTTGAGGTAGTAAAGAGAAAGAAAAAGACATGAGAGATAAATGCATTTTTAGTAGAGAATGAGATTGTGTGAGTATGATAATTATTGTGGTTTGTTAGGCAAAAGATGTGTTATCTTGTCAACTTAGAAAAAAACATAAAAACTCATCCATCATCTGGGATAGGGTTATATTTTGAACCAACCCTCAACACACTATATTATAAGGTTTCTAGGCGATGTCAGGTTGGTCGAAAAATGTGGTGTGAGTACTCGGCCTACGCGGGATTAGTATGGGATTACTAACATGTTAAATAATAAAGAAATATTTTTTTTTAAATTGTGTATAGGTTACATGTCAAGTATTATAAGGTAACTAATATTTATACCCACATACATGAATATTATAATTAACTAAGCGGACATGTGTTCATAATCGCGTAAATCGGAGTTACTCTGAGCAATCTTCGAGAGGTTTCAAGTTGACCACCGGATAGATACGAGTAATTTCCCACTAAATCCCTGTGGCTCAAAGTTGACCTCCTAAATCCGAGTCCAAGTACTATTAAAGGAAAGCGCCTCAGAAGAGTTCCAAGTACTTGCCAACTACTCGTCCAACGTTTACACCATTGATTATAACCGTTATATAACGTTCGGATATTTTCAGAGAAATTTTTTAAAATCGCCAACTTGAATGGGTATAATAGGCGCTCCTGGATCTTGTAACTTAGGTGGAAGAGCAAACCGAAAGAATTGCACTCACATTATCATTAAAATCAATCTGTTTAGGAATTTTGTGATTCCTCTTTTGTGTGAACAACTCTTTCAAGTACTAAGCATAGGTGGGAATTTTTTTATTGCATCTAATAGGAAAATATTAATTTAAACTTGTTTAAATGTTTCCCACATCTCGTCTTGTTGTAGGCTTGTTTAGTTGCCATCTACGCCTTAGATGGCGCCAACAATGCATCGGGATAGGGACGACTTTCACCTTCCCCTTGTCCTTAGAATCGGTGGTGCCATCTTTCATAACCAGTTTGTTAATTTTATTTTCACTTTTATTAGGTTCAGTTAAAGTAACCGGTTCTGGTTCGTCATCATTGATGGCGGTTTCAACAACTTCTTCCATCACCCCCCTCAACAAATGGTGATGGAAGCCCAACCTTATTATCGTATTTGTTAGCGTTTCCTAATATACTTACCTAGTTCACCTGTTTCTTGGAACTCGAATCGTAATGATTCGGGTTCACCGTGGTGTCACTCGGTAGCTGACCCACACTTTTATGCAACTTTTCCCTATATGCGGTTAGCTTGCCAATCTGTTTTAACTTTGCTTCTGAAGATTTGTCTCATAACTCGAACTACTTCTGAGTTTCTTTCTGATTATCTGTCACTATCTTCATCAAATCGTCCATCTTCGAGTGCACGGACTCGTATGAATTACTCGAGGGCCCTTTCTGCTAGTCCTGATCCAACCACCGGATGAACCACCACCCTTATTACCATCTCTGTTGTATCCATGACCGTTGTTTTGATTATATGACCCTGTTGATAACTACCCTGTTGGTAACTACCCTGCTGTCGGTTTTGGCTCAAACACTTAAAATTCTGATTTAACTAAGTAGCCACATTCCCGTATCTGAAGTTTGGGTGGTTCCTCAGGCCTGGGTGATAGTTGTTTGAGTTAAACCCTTGGCCTTTGGACTCCCCGTAAGCATAATTAACTTCCTACTAAGAATCATCCTCATCATTTTCAAACCAAGGCAATTTTCTGCCTTATGCCCAAGTTCACCACAATCCTCACAAAATGGGAATTTCACCCATAATTTATCAAACTTTTTCTTCTTATCTTTTCGGTACAGAGCCAGATCCCGTTTGAAATCAGCTTTATACCCAAGTTCTTATTTTTATGTTGGCATTTCTTGTAATGGATTTTGTTCCATCTGACGGTGTGCAAAATTTCTTTACCTTTCCATAAACACTTCAATGGTAAAATGTACAAATCAATTGTTTCTACAAACAACTATCTCTACACTACGCCTAGCAGGGCGTGACTCACGTACGGATTGCCCGGGTCTTTGCCGAAGTGTAGGTTTTAATAGTGGTAATTTTAGAGGGGGATATCCATCGTTATGTTGTTGCCATTATTAGTTTTTATAAAATTAAACGTTCTTATGTTTCTGGAATGCTTATGATATTCAATAAAACGACCAAAGTCTGAAATAAATATCAAATTGATGGGGATTTTCTAGTTCTTATGATCCAATATCTAGTCATTCCATAACGTAGGTTTTTATAAAAAGTGAAAAAATGAGATGAAGGGAATACATGATAGGATCGAGGAGAGAAGGGATGGGTAGTGTTAAGGGGTAAAACTTCTTTTTTGAGGGAGTAAAGAGAAAAAAAAGACATGAGAGAGAAATGCGTGAGTATGATAAATGTGGTGGTTTGTTAGGAAAGAAATGTGTTATGTTGTCAACTTAAAAAAACATAAAAACTCATCTACCATCGGGGATAGGCTTATATTTTCTACCAACCCTCAACAAACTTAATTATTATGTTTCTTGGTGATGTTAGGTCAGCCGACAAATCAGTTATGAGTACTCGGCCTAAGCCGGGAGTAGTAACATGTTAAATGATAAAGATATTTTTTTTTGGGAAATTGTATATAAGTCAAATGTCAAGTATAATAAGTTAACTAATATTTATAACCGTGCACATGAATATTGTAATTAACTAAAAGGGCACGTGTTTAAAATCGCCTAAATTGGAGTTGCTCTGAATAATTTTTGAGAAGTTCCGAGTTGACCACCGACTAGATACGAGTAATTGCCCACTAGATACCTATGGCTCTGAGTTGACCTCCAAAATATGAGTTCGAGTGCTATAGGAGGAAAGCACCTCATAAGAGTAACGAGTACCAAACTGATATAACCGTGAGTCAAGCTATCGACTCCGGAAAAAATTTAGTAATAAAAAAAATTAGGAATAAAAAAGCCGTGTTGTACTTAATGCGGCGGTGTTCAGTACATTTCCTAGCAGTGATCATTTTTGACACTGTTTCCGGCTCACAATGTTCATTTTCAGAGAAAACTTTCCAACATGGGGCGTGTTGAGCTAAACACGGTCGTGTTGACAGCCTTGGCTGATTATAAATGTTGCAGCACTTCCTTGAAGATTTTGCCCATTATCTAGCCATATTTCTCTTATTAAACGGCCTCCAAATGGCCTATTGAGACCTCAAATGCCGGAAACCCGATCCCAAACACCTCCAAAGAAGAAGAACATCAACTTAGAGATGATTATGAAACTTCAAGATATGGCCCAGGAACTCAGTGCAACGCTTGTTCCAAATGAGCAATGAGTCTTGGCTCTAACCGAAACTGTTGAGGAAATGAGGACAGAGCTCCAATACATCAACGAGCATATCCAACTTCATTCCATCTGGTTGGGTTCTTTCCACCACCACCACCACCATCCTTGGTGGAGACGATCCATTTGGCGGAAACCTACCCGAAGGGGGGCGTTTGGAGACCCCTACTCCAACCTCTTCTGATTTTTCCAATTGATGATCCTAGGGAATATACTAGGATTAGTGTTTAGGATTAACCGAGCTTAACCAGGTTCTTTATTATTATTTTTCTTTTTTATTTATTTAATTATACGTGTTTCTATTTGATGTAATTTTAGGAATTAATGTAATTTAGAAGTTTTTGTGAAATGAAGTTTTATTTTGTTCTAAGGATAAGATTTTCACACACTTAACCGACCACACAAAAGTTTAGTATACACCACAGATTACACATAGTCAATGATCTGATCTTATTCTTTCACTTTTCGTTATAAATCCATTTCTATCATTATCATCCTCGAACGTGTGTGTGCATGCGTGCGCGCGCGGATTCATTCAGTTATATTTTTTAGTGTGTTATATATTGTGTAGGATCCTGTGTTAGTTAAGTAAAAAGATATGTAACACTTTTTTGGTAAATAGTTTATAAAAAGCAAAGTATTAACATGGTCTTTAATAACAAATACTCTTTAAGAAAACGAGAACTTTACATCAAGACGTATATCGCATTAAATTAAAAATCATAACACTTTTTTTAACGAGTACATAACATATTAATGCAATATTACTTAATAAGAAAGTATATCTTTCACATTTAATATATGTCGCTATTTAAGAAGCCTTATGACCACAACAGCTATCATCATTACATTCTCTACATAAAACAATATCAAGAGATATCAAACATCATATAACTAATGGCGTTCGTGTCGAAACGTTCTATTATGTTGGCCATTTTTATGTTGGCATTTCTTGTCATGGCATTCGTTCCATCTGATGGTGGGTAAAATTTCTTTACTTTTCCATAAACACTTCAATGGTAAAATGTACTAATCTATTGTTTCTACATACAGCTATCTCTGCACCATGCCTAGCACGATGTGACTCATATACGGATTGTGCGGGTCTTTGCCGAAGTGTTGGTTTTTATACTGGTAATTGTAGAGGGGGATATCCATCATTATGTTGCCATTATTAGTTTTTTAAATTAAATGTTTTTATGTTTCTCGAATACTTTTGATGTTCAATAAAAGGACCAAAGGCTGAAATAAATATCAAGTTGATTAGTTTTTCTGGTTCTTATGATCCAATCTCTAGTCTTTCCATTAGTAATACCATAATGTATGTTTTTAAAAAAAGAGAATAAACGAGATGAAAGGAATACGTGAGAGGGTCGAGGAGAGAAGGGCATGGTAGTGTCAAGGGGTAAAACTTTTTTTTTAGGGAGTAAAGAGAAAGAAAAAGACTGGAGAGACAAATGCATTCTTAGTGGAGAATGAGATTGTTTGAGTATGATAATTGTGGTGGTTTGTTTGGAAAGAGATGTGTTATGTTGTCAACTTAAAAAAATATTAAAACTCATCCACCATTGGGGATAGGGTTATATTTTGAACCAACACTCAACAAACTATATTATAAGTTTGCTAGGCGATGTCAGGTCGGTCGCCAAATGAGTTAACTACTATTTATAACTACGTACATGAATATTATTGTTAACTAAATGGACATATGTTCATAATCACTTAAATCGGAGTTACTCCTAGTAATCTTCGAGAAGTTTTGAGTTGACCATCGGCTAGATACGAGTAATTTCCCACTAGACCCTGTGGCTCTAAGTTGACATCATAACTCCGGGTACGAGTACTATAGGAGGAAAGCACCTCAGAAGAAAACCGAGTACTTGGCAACTACTCGTCCAACTTTTACACCACTGAGTATAACCGTTTTATAACCTTGGGATATTTTCATAGATTTTTTTTTTAAATCCCCAACTTGAATGGGTATAGTAGGCCCTTCTGGATCTTATAACTTAGGTGGAAGAGCAAACGAAATAATTGCACTCACATTATTAGTAAAATCAATCTGTTTTGGAATTTTGTGATTCCTCTTTTGTGTGAACAACTCTCTCTAAGTACTTTTTATGGCATCTAACAGGAAAATATGAATTTTAACATTTTAAATGTTTCCCACATCTCCTTTTTTCTTTTGGACCCCGTTTAGTTGCCATCTTCGCCTTAGATGGCGCCAACAATGCATAGAGACAGGGGATTTCTTTCACCTTCCCCTTGTCCTTAGAATCGGTGGGGCCATCTTTCGATGCCGGTTTGTTACTTTTATTTCACTTTTATTAGGTTCAGTTAAAGTAACCGATTCTGGTTCATCTTCACTGATGGCAGTTTAACCAACTTCTTCCCCCACCCCCTCAACAAATGGTGATGGAAGCCCAACCTCATTATCATTATTTTTACTGTTTTTCCTAATATACATACCTGGTTCACCTGTTTCTTGGAACTCGAACTGTAATGATTCGGGTTCACCGTGGTGTCACTCGATTGCTGACCCACACTTTTATGCAACTTTGCCATATATGTAGCGAGCCTGCCAATCTATTTTAACATTGCTTCTGAAGATTTGTGAGCTCGAACTAGTTTTGAGTTTCTTTCTGATTATATGTCACTATGTTTAGCAAATCGTCCAACTTCGAGTGCACGGAGTCACATGAATTACCTGAGGACCCTTTCTGCAAATCCTGATTCTAGCCAACCGATGAACTACCACCCTTATTACCATCTCTGTTGTATCCCCGGCCACATTTATGATTATATGAACCATGTTGATAACCACACTGTTGGTAACTACCATGCTGTCGGTTTTGGCTCGCACCCTTAAAATTCTGATTTAACTAAGTAGCCACATTTCCATATCTAATGTTTGGGTGGTTCCTCATGCTTGGGTGATAGTTGTTTGAGTTAAACCCTTGGTCTTTGGACTCCCCGTACGCATAATTAACTTCCTACTCAGGATCATCCTCATCATTTTCAAACACGGAGAAATTTTCTGCCTTATGCCCAAGTTCACCACAATCCTCCCAAAACGGAAATTTCACCCTCAATTTATCAAACGTTTTCTTCTTATTTTTTTGGGTACAGAGCCGGATCCTGTTCTAACTCAGCTTTTTGACCAAGCTCTTCTTATTTTTATGTTGGCATTTCTTGTTATAGAATTTGTTCCATCTGATGGTGTATAAAATTTCTTTACCTTTCCATAAACACTTCAATGTTAAAACGTACAAATCTATTGTTTCTATATACAACTATCACTGCACCATGCCTAGCAAGGTGTGACTCACATACGAATTGCCCGGGTCTTTGCGGAAGTTTAGGTTTATATAGTGTTAATTTTGCAGTGGGATATCCATCGTTATGTTGTTGCCATTATTATTTTTTAAAATTAAATGTTCTTAAGTTTCTGGAATGCTTTTGATGTTCCATAAAACCACCAAAGTCTTAAATTAATATCAAATTGATGGGTTTTTTTGTTTCTTATGATCCAATCTCTAGTCTTTCCATTAGTCATTCCATAATGTAGGTTTTCAAAAATGGGAAATAATTGAGGACAGAGCTCCGATATATCAATGAGCAAATCCAAATTCATTCCATCTGGTTGGGGTTCTTTCCACCACCATCTTCGGGGAGGCGATCCATTTGGCGGAACCTACCCGGAGGGGAAGGTTTTTGGAAACCCTTACTCCAACCTCTTCTGATTTTTCATGTTGAAGATCCGAGGGAATGTACTAGGACTAGTGCTTAGGATTAATCACGCTTAACCCGGTTCTTTATTATTTTTTTTCTTATTTTTATTTTATTTTATGTGCTTTTATTTGATATAATTTTAGGAATTAATCTAATTAAGAATTTTTTGTGAAATGAAGTTTAATTTTGTTATAGGGGTAAGATTTGCACATACTTAACAATCCATGCAAAAGTTTAGTACACACCATAGATTACACATTGTTGGGATAAGATTTGACAAAGAAAGATTGGAATCTTCTCAACCTCCTCAAAGAAATGGCTAAGTATGGAAAACGAGCAAACTTGGTACTTTGCAAGCCTAGAACTTATTTAAGAAAGGTATTTTACTTTCGAGCAAAGTTATCTTCTAGAATTCTCGTAAGTGTAAGTTCGAGCAAACTACACTTCATCAAGCAAGGTTGTTCTTCAAGTCGAGCAAGGTTTCTTTCAGAGAAAACCCTTGACTTAACAAAGTTGAAAACCAAGTATTTTGTAAGGCCCCGATCCCGGTGCCCTACATGGATGTTGGATTTACTCATAAACACAGTTCTAAACATCATAGTTAATTAAAACTTTTCGCGGAATAATAAACTTCCAACAAATATTATAGAAATTTTCAAATATTTTCAAATTAAACATCTTTTGTCTTTCAAATTAAAACATAAACCATAATAACATCATAACATTTTCCTCCAGATGCTAGTGTCTTCAGTCCAATGCCATGTGTCTGTATCAAGCGAGCTGCCTCAACCTATTCACCTACGTGCATACTAAAAGTCAGCTACGCTGAGTGAGTTCTAGTTAACCAGGCAATGTACCATACATATACATACTGACTTATAAATACGTATCCGAAAGTAAATATCACATTCTTAACCTGTTACCTTTCCTTATACATACGTTCATTTCTTCTATCATCCTTTCATTCTTTTAGCCTGTGCATTTCATACATAACTATCATTTTGTTTTAACCCGCATTTCGCCCTATAACCATCGCATATATTATTAGAGCCTGCAACCCTATAACCTTCGCAAAATTTAGAAGTGTCTGCAACCCTTTAACCTTCGCAGAATTTAGGAGAGTCTGCAACCTTTTAACCTTCACATATATTATTAGGGTCTGCAACCACTTAACCTTCGCAGATATTATTAGGGTCTGCAACCCCTTAACCTTCACATATATTATTAGGGTATGCAACCCTTTAACCATACATTCCATCCATCCTTTAATCATCGATAATTTTTTCTTTATATAACATACTTCCGTACATACTCATTCCATTACTTACCTTAATACATACATATTTCATACTAGACATACCACACATTACTTGCCCTAATGACACGTTCAATATACGAAGATCATTTACGCACCGACAAGCATTCATTCATAAATTCATACCATATTATCACATCAATCATCATAGCATACACTTACCGAGTATTAACATTCACATTGAGTGTGCACAAAGTCCCGAAAACATAACAAGGAAGTGAGGCTAGAAAATCACATGGATCCTGTTTCTTTCTCAGTTTATAGTAATACCCTTCTTTAGCTATGCACGGCTGACTATATAGTAATTACAAGAATCAATTAACTATATCTAATTACATCATACTTCTAAGTTATTGTAACCCCTAGCTACGGGGGTCCGGGGCAGCGCCCCTAGCAGCGGGGTCTAGGGGCGGCAGGGCCAAGGGGCAGAGCCCTTGGCTGGGGTCGAGCTGTCCTATTCGAATTTCATTAGAATTCTTAAGTTATTATTTTATTTTCATTAACTGCATTAACACAAATTTCATTAGAAATATTAAGTTATTATTTTATCCGCTATCCCATTTATTCTAACGAATGGTCTCTGGTTAAGCCTCATTCGTTATCCCATTCATTATGACGAATGGTTCCATTCGTTAAAACGATTGGTTGATCTGGGACGAATGCATGAGTAACAAATGAATTAGGCCATTCGTGATTTCATTGAGACGAATGAAAGGCTAATTAGTTACAGGAACACACGAATGTATTTAGAACGAATGGTTGATTCGTTGTCTCCTCATGATGAATGATTGGATACAAAATGAATAAGGCCATTCCTGACTTCTATAGGACGAATGGAAGGCTCATTCGTTACCGGTTAATACGGATATATCTTATTCAATATGATTGTTTAACGAATGAAAATTCATTCTCTGTAAGGCCCCGTTCCCGGTGCCTCCCTTTAACATTGGATTTACTCATAAACACAGTTCTACAAATCAGAGCTCATTAAAACTTTCGTGGAAACGTTAACTTCAATCGTTCGTTACAAAACATTTAATCTTTTCTTTAAAACCATAATAGAAAACGTCATATTTAAAACATCATTTCTTCCATCTTCAGATGCCAGCCGTTCGATCCATGCCATGTGCCATCCTCATGCCATCTTGTTAAACCTATTTACCTACGTGCATACTAAAAGTTAGCTACGCTGAGTGAGTTCTAGTTAATCAGACGACATCCAATACATACGCATATCATACATACATACATACATACATACATACATACATACATACATACATGCATACATATCTTAACCTTGTATAAATATCCATAAGAGGAACGTCACGTAATATCTATTAAAAGAACTATTACTATTACTCATACTATATATATTCTCCATAGAAGGAACACTCTATATGCTTTCCATAGAAGGAACCCTATATATATATACATATATTATCCATAGAAGGAACACTATACTATCCATAGAAGAACCACTAAACTATCCATAGAAGGAACACTATGCTATCCATAGAAGGAACACTATACTTATCCATAGAAGGAACATTATAAATTATCCATAGAAGGAACTCTATACATATTATCCATAAGAGGAACAGTGTATATACGTTATTAATTAATATCCATGTAAGGAGCTAATCACTTCCCTCGGCAATACGTGCAATATACGAAGATCGTTCACGTATCGATAAGCCTTCATCTTTACATTACATACAATATTCATATCTATATTTATAACCTGGCAGTACGTGCAATATCCGAAGATCTTTCACGTACCGACAAACCTTCATCTTTACATTACGTACAATATTCATATTTATATTTATACCGTGACAGTACGTGCAATACCCAAAAATCTTTCACGTACCGACAAACCTTCATCTTTACATTACATACAATATTCATATCTATATTTATAACCTGACCGTACGTGCAATATCCGAATATCGCTCACGTACCGACAAGCTTTCTCATTCAAGACATATATAGATAACATATAAATCATACATGGCATACACTTACCATTTAAGGTAAGTGTATTAACTATCACATCGAGTATGCACACAGCACCAAATACTTAATACGGTTACGTTCATCGTTTATGGTTATTCCTTTCTTGAGCTGTGCATGACAAACTGTATAACAATTACACGTATCAATTGAACTATCACTCCCCATATCGTGTTTCTATTTTAACCATTACCCTCAATGAACGGGGGTCCGGAAATAGTGCCCCTGGCATCGGGGTCTAGGGGCAGCAGCCCCTAGCAGGGTCCAAGGGGCAGAGCCCCTGGCTGGGGTCGAGCTGCCAGGTCAGCTTGGAAATATTTTATTTATATTAACTTTCTTAATACATTTTCCATTAGGATTTTAAATTATTATTTTATTCTCTAACTCATTTTATTTAACGAATTAAGCCTGATTCGTTAACTAATTCTTTATATTTTGTGATCTGATTCGTTAGTCTGGTTCGTTATCTTACATAGCGAATTGTGAGTAACGAACTAACTGATTCGTTATCTTATAATGGTCTGGTTCGTCATCTGGTTCATTATCTCAGCATAGCGAATTGGATAAGTAACGAATCACTTGATTCGTTGTCTTAACAAAACGAACTGGGTGAGTAACGAATCACTTAACGAATTACTCAAGGAACTACTTCTAGTTCGTTATCTCTTCTTAATGAATGGGTATAATTAATTGATTGCTAATTTGTTATCTCTCCGCTAACGAACTAGGGTTAGGTCAGAAACATTCCCTGACATCGTATTCCTCGTACACCACCATTCCGGCGTCGTCTTTCCGGCGCCACATGCCGGAAAACCGGGCGGTGGCCGGAAAAGCTTGTTTTACCCCATGTTACACCGTTTTCCCCCGTTTTTCGTCCCGTTTGATCCAGATTTGAGCTATGGTGACCCCTAAGTTCATATTTTGACCGGTTCATACCCGATTCCATCCGGATCTCGTGACTTTAACGGTTTAGGGTGTCGGCTCGTCGTTTAGTGACTAGATGTATCGGGTTTGGATCCACACAATATCATACTATTATTACCTCAGATCGAGATCAGTTTTTCTTCTTGGTTTCGGCTATAGAAAGAGAGAAATATGAGAGAGAGCTTAAGTATGTGTTTTTGATGGTGTAAGGGATATGTGAAAATGAATGGATTAATGGGTGACCATGGTTTATATACTATGGGTCATGGGCTTGAGCCCATGGTCTATCTTCCTTCCTTTTTAATCCAAGTCCATACCCATATCTCTTTAATTATTTATCTACTAATCCAAGTAACTTTTCCCACCGTAAGTAAATAATATATTTACTATTATTTTTAGAAATTTTGGGATGTTACATTCTCTTATTCATAATGAATGAATATCAGCCTTATCCAAACTTTGACTCAAGTGTCAAAGTCAAAATCGATAAGAACAGTCAACAACACCAGATCTGCAATAAACCTCCAATTCACGCTGAAACAACACAAATTTGGTATCATTCAACTCGTAATCCCATCGCCTACAAACCCTAATAAACCAAACTGTTAATCATTTCATTTTTAATGGTGCGATTGATTCATTTATATAACCGGTTCTGCATGTCATCGATTAATCTATCAATCGTTAACGAATTTCAATGAGAATCGCTGCATTTGATTCGTTTTTACCATTTATACAAAGATCTAGGAGAACTAAATGAGCCGAACAAGTTTTCGTTATAGAACGTGCCTTTAAACGAATCAGTTTAAAACCGTGATCTAGTCTTGATGTCGGTTTTGGCTCATTACGATGCTCTAACACTAACAAGCTCGGTTTTTATCTTCTAATAATGGTTCGGGATATAGGAGGGTGTTTGTGTATGTTTTTTAAGGTGTAGGCTATTGTGTAGAGATGAATGAATTTGGAAAGAATTAGGGTTTAAGGGGTATTTATACTCCCTTAAGCCCATTGACCTAAGGCCCATTATCATCCTTTATTCCATATTTTAATGTCCAAGTCCACCCTATAGTTTATATATCTAAACTGAAACACGACACGTTATTGAATAAACGAAATTTCTTTTATTATTATTATCGAAAGTAGGATGTTACATATTTTGGTGGAACGAGCAAGTTTTAATAATAACTAGTGGTCCAAGCACACTTGAAGAAGGTTATTGAAGAAATTACTCTAAGGATTTCCAATGAGCAAGGTACAACCCCGAGCAAGCTACAGTGTCTCCAGCACACTTAACTTGTCCAAATAAATTAAAGACAAAATGTTGAAGGGATCTACGAAGAACAAGTTTGCTCGTAGGATATTATCGAGCAAATTTGGTATTATCTTGAAGATTGAAGTCTACTTGAAGAATACTTTCTTAGGAAAATATTCTAAGTAAAGCTTGCTCGGAGAATTGTTCCAAGCGCACTTGTGGTTATAAGGTCTGCTCGGAAAAGATGAAAGCTTACTTGAAGACCTGTTTACAATTGTAATATTTTTGAATGCGTTTGAATATGTTATGTATCAATCATTAGGGTTTTTAGAAGGTGTCAGGTGTGCCTATTTAAGGAAACTTAAGGGCACATTTATGACAACGGACCAGAGCGAATATTGTGTGATTTGACGGCTGAAACTTTCTTGTAAAAGGAATATTTTTGTACGGGAAGTTGCCTCACACAAACATTCCACCTAGAAACCCTAATAGATCTTCATTGTATTCTTGATAATATTAATGGAAATGTTTTGATTGACTTGTGTGTGTTTGTTTTATTTCTGTTTGTCTAGCAACACTTTGAATATCATTGATTCCGCCTTTGATGTTCACTGGATCTTCACAGGAGCAGACCACGTAACCGTCTTGTCAACATGTTGTTGTTGGTTACGAGACTAATTTTGTGGTTGATAGATCGGTCCAAACAAGTGGTATCATAGCTTCATTTCTGCACTTGTGAAGATTTGTTGTTGATTGTGAAGTTATTGCTGATTATTTTCTTATTTTGAAGAAGAAAAATGATGACATCAGCTGAGCACTGTTCCATTGGTTAGTGACGTCAGCAGCTCTGTTCTTCATTTCTTAGATCTACAATCTATTAAGGTTTGAAAGTTTTCTTTTCTCATATTTACATTGTTTATTGTTTATTTGAGTCTAGATCTTGGTCATATCCACCAATTTCATTAAGGATTTTATTCTCACATATGATTGTTTTTCTAAAATATGTCAAGTTTTTAGTAATTTTCATTTCTTAAAATTTTCAAATATACCAAAACATTTATTAACTATGGATGACCAAGAGGTGTCTACTAACAAGATTCTAAGGCTGTTAAGACAAGAAAATTACATCAGATGGAAGGTTTTGTTTGAAGCTGCGGTTTGTTACAATGATGTTCACATGTGGAACTCCATTAAAAATTTCCCATATGTTCCAGCTGAAGGTTCTGGTAACAACCAAACATTGGAGAGACAAATGAGGAAGAAAGATGATAAATCACTTTCCATGTTGAAGTTGCGTTTGGCATGGGAGATTTTGAGAAGTGTGAATGATCACACTACTGCTAAGGGCATGTTTGATGTTGTGGTTGAAATGTTTGAAGGAAATACGGAGCTGAAAGACATCAAGAAAGACAGATTGGAGCAACAGCTTGATTGGTTTAAGTTTAAAGAAGGAAAAAGGTTGAAATCTGTGCTACAAAGGTTTGTGGCAATAGTCAATGAGATAACAACCACATACATTGAAATCACTAATTTTGATCTAAACAAAAAGCTGCTATCATCTCTGGTGAATGGTACACTGCGAGCAAATTCATTAAAGAGAAGACAAAATTTCCAAACTTCAAGCTAGATGATGTTATCTACTTTCTCCAAGTTGCTGAGCGTGAGATGATTGAGAACCACATGATCAAGGAATAAAAACCAAGCTTTCAAGTTGCAAATGCTCTAATTGCACCAATGATCAAGGAATCAACAACAAGTTCCCATTATTGAAGAACCAAATGAGTTTAATGGTGAAACTCCAAGGGTGTTTTTGGCTGGTCAGTCTGTAAATCAAAGTGGACAGCCAAATTGTAACATCCCGAAATTTCTAAGAATAATATTTTTGTAGGTTCCCAGCCAGATCTACACAGGAGTACCTCGTAACACGAGGGTGCGGAATCCCCACGTATACGATACGAGTGTCGAGACAATTAATACGTTGAATATGAACAAACACACGAGAACAAAAGATAATACTTGATATATTGCAAAGAGAAAACCAACACATAACACAAGTGTTACAAAACGGCCGTCAAAAGTTATATTCTACATATGCCGAAGTTACAGTTTATATAATATGATAACTTCGCCCAACAGGCTAGGCGAAGTTATCATAACTTCTCTCAACAAGTTCGCTAAACATAAAGGCGAACATATAAGACCAAGTTCAACACAAAACGAACAATTTAAAACGATTACAGACACAAATAAACACGAGATACTGAACTACTGGCATTATGCACCAACAATTTTATTTATAATTATTTAATTATGATGGGAAAAGTTAACCCGGAGGTAATTCTTTGGTTCAATCTGACTGATGAAGCAGGTGTACAAGCATTCATTTAAAATACCCGTGTCTTAAATGCTTTGGTGGACTGTACTGGACCGACTTCCAGATCATTCTCAAGATTTGGAGAGAGTTCATCAGGATGAGACTGAGTGTGAAATGGATTGTAGAATTCATCTTCATTCGAGACAGCTGGAGTTTCAACCGCGCTAGACGAGCTCGGTTGATTTTCACTGTATTGCGGCCGTAGCACAATGTCCTCCTCTTCGTCATACAACATCTGTGAGGCCATTTTCTCATCATTGTCTGCATAATCCAAGTAAGGCACATTAAAAGATTTGAATAACTTATCATAGTTGAAAGCCTCTGCCGGTCCAATGCTAGGCCTTGGTGATTTGTAACTAGTAATGTCCGTGTTACAGACCACCTCAACCTTGTTGTTCGATAGATTAAAGACTCTTCTGTTGGGTGTCCCAACAACATACCCAACTAAGATACCTTCGTCCGCTTTCTCACCAAATTTAGAGTTAGTCTTTAATATCGAACATGGGGATTCGAAGGGTTCAAGACCTTTCAAATTTGGCTTTCTACCATGCATAAGTTCATAACAGGTTTTATTTAATCTTTTAACTGTTAAAACATGATTAAGGGTATAACAGGCTGTAGCAACAGCTTCAGCCAAGAACACCACGGGAAGCTTAGCATCCGCCAGCATGGTCATGGCGCCTTCGATTAGAGTTCTGTTCTTCCTCTTAGCTACTCCATTTTGTTGCGGAGTATATGGGGCGCTGTACTGATTTTCTATCCCTTTCTGCAAGCAAAACATCTCCATCTGATAGTTCTCAAACTCTGTACCATTATCACTCCTGATGTACTTCACCTTCCTCCCAACAATATTTTCCACCTTGGTAATTAAGTTAATTACCAACTGAACCGTCTCATCTTTTGTCTTCAGAAAATATACCCATGAGTATCGTGAGTAGTCATCGGTTATCACCAAATAGTATGAAGTTCCTCCTAGACTCTTTACATTCACAGGACCAAAAAGATCCATGTGAAGTAGGTCTAGGATGCTAACAATTGAGTTAACCTTCTTAGAGTGATGAGGCTTTTTGTGTTGCTTTCCTTTCTTGCACGACATGCATTGATCTTCAAAGTTAAAATTCTTCAAGGGAACCCCAAGTACCAGCCCATTCTTGACAATGTAATTCATCTTGCGAAGATGAATATGACCCATTCTTCGGTGCCACAGTTCTGACTCAGATTCTGTAGCTTTTGACAGGAGACATGATTCTTCTGTTGTTACCTCAGTTGATCTCATATCCATCACATACGGGTTCTTCTCTCTTGGAGCTCTCATTACAACCCAAGTCTCTGGTATCTTGAAACCAGGATAAAGTACGAGTGCTTCATCTTTAGTAAAATAAACAGTGTATTCTTTGTCACAAATCTGGGATACACTCAACAAGTTATGCTTCAATTCTTCCACAAAATTCACCTTTTCCAACTTTTTCTTCCGTTCGTCACAGTCCCAATACCACTAATTTTTCCCCACTTTCTCCTGCGAAATTAACCCTTCCTCCTTGAACTGATTTCCAGTCACGTAACAATTTCTTGTTACCAGTCATGTGCCGAGAACAGCCACTGTCAACAACCCATAGATTGTTTACAGCCCTGTTTGACTGTTCCTGCACAATTAAAGAGATAGATTAAAATCTGGGGACCCAAGACCCTCTGGTCTTGGGTTGAGTAAACCTTTTATCCGGCATCCAGTACCTTGGTTGCCCAAAGTCAGTTTAAGGATAGTTTCTATAAGTTCTGAACGGAAAACTTCTAGACGACTGGCTATGAGGCCATCCAAACCTTCATGAATTAACTGAATTAAACTTGTTGGTTTGGTAGATCACTGGGAAAAAAACTAGACTGATTTATTTGAAATCTTGGATTAGTCCAATGATTGAAATTTGGTGCGTTCACATTCTTACCAGCATCATAATTAGTATTCGTTTTATTCTCAGTTTTAGGAGGCCTCATATTTCTAGATTTTCTCTGTTTCAGAGGACAATCAATGACAAGGTGTCCCACTCTGTTGCATCTGAAACAACTTCTGTTCGAACTATTTTGGTTGTTTTGAACTTTCGTCTAAAAGTTGTTGCAGATGTCGAGGTTGCGTTACTACCCGTTTTTCTATCATATGGTGGGATAAACGGATTTAGGGAAGATTTCTTTTCATCAGGCTTATAGTCCTCCCCTCGTTTTAGTAACACAACCTTTTCTTCTATCTCATCCGATTCGGACGTCTTGTCCAAATTTGACGACACAGAATTAGAGATAGAACTTGTGACATTTGAACTTGTCTTACTTGTTTCACTCCCATGAACTTCAGTTTCTTTAGAAGAAACTTTTATGGGAACTGTCTGACTAATTTCAACATTAGCAGATTGCTGATTACTCGAATCATAAGTATAATTATTGTTGTATGGTGGTGGAACTTCAGAGAATCCAATTCCCCCTTTGTTAACCGGGGAACGTTGAACACTTATGAGTGATCTAACATGGCAGAAGAATTTCTAAATTGTTCAATTTTTCTGTTTAGTTCCACCACTTTTACCTGATAATCAGCTATTTGTTTATCTTTTTCAGCAATTAGTTTGGTCTTTTCTTCTAACACTTCATAACTAAGATCAATTACTAGTATTTTTTCAGCTAGAGTGGCTTTAAGACTTCTGATATCCTTTTCACTAGCTTTTATTTTTACCGAGTAACTATTTTCTTTAGTTTTAGAATAGTGATGTTCTTTTTTTAAGTTTTTAAATTGAGTGTCCAAACTAACAAACTGATCATTTAATGTTTTCAATTAATCAGACAGTTTTTCACATTGTTCACAATGAGAGTCAGAACTTACCTCTGAGAGTTGATCGTTCACTTCTGCCATGTATGCTTGATCTTCCCCGTCTCTCTCTCACTTCCTCCAGTTTCAATGTTTACCAGATTTGCGTGTTCGAACACCTCCTCAACTTGTATACTCCAGTTGTATCCACCGTTCTGTTGAGATACCATAGCCTTATTTTCATTACCACCCCCATTCTGTTGAGCAGGCCTGTTCTGGCTTCGTTCGACTCTCTCATTTGTATATTCTTTAGCAAAGTGACCATTTTGTTGACAATTGTAACAACGAACTTTTGACTTATCAAACCCCGGTCTTTCTCCAACAAACTTTCTACCAGTTTTCTTCATAAATCTCTTAACCCTTCTTACTATCATTACCATCTGCCACTGCAGATCCATTTCCTCCAGATCATCAGCGTCGATCTGATCATAGTCTTCATCCAACGTTGCAGGGTCAACTATTTTACCTTTGATGTAATTCTCATAAGATGCAATGAAGGATGCATAGAGAGTGAACTGCTGTTCAGCTTATTTCACACTCATAGGCATATGTGAGTAGTTCTTGCTTGTAGCACTGGATGAGAAGTTACCAGTTGTGGTTTGAGGTTTTGAGGAACAACTACCTCCTGCTACGAAACATACGTCACCATCCATATTGAGAATCACATGACCATCTGGAGTGGAGTTTAATTCTCCCTTAGAGTAGTAGGCAATGGATTCTGATTTTAATCTTGAGTTTGGAGTGACTTTCGCACCATACATTCCCGGATTCTGAACCTGATCAGTTGGTGTCTCCTTTTGAGCCATGTTAAGTTCAAAATTTCTTAACTTATTTACCACTGTTTCCAAATCAATCTTTTCAAAGTCCTTATCTTCTCTCATCAGAACAGTGTACATCTCCCATTTTGGTGGGAGACCATCAAGAAGTTTCTCTATTATCTCTTCTTCCTTGTATTCAATGGAGTAGTTATTTAGCTCGGTCATCAGATGATAATATCGTGTGATGATATCATCAAGTGATTCGTTTTTCATATACTTGAATACGGAGAATTTAGTTTTTAGCAGCTTTGTCTTGGAGGTACGAATCCCAACATTACCTTCATATCTATTTTCTAGTGCTTCCCATAGCTCTCTAGCAGTTTTGTATTTCTTGAAGGTATGAAGAATTTCTTGTGGAAGTGCCATTGTTATAGCTGCATACGCTTTACTCTCTGCCTCATAAATTTTCTTTTCATCATCCTCCATCTTACTGTACTTCTTAATCTGTTCACGACCTTCAAACATGGACGTTGGTGGAATGTACCCGTCTTGAATGCAAACCCACATCTTTGCGTCTTGATACTTCACATACTGTTCAAACCGATCTTTCCATGCAACGAAAACAGTACCTTTCAGTAGTTTTGGAGCTTTAGTTGCAGAACCAGCCTCAACCTCCATCTTTACCAATTCTGTGATGTTTATCGAAGTCATACTTGTACGAAATGATACTTAGAATTTAAAATTAGAATTCCAGGTGCAGTAGGCAGCGAAGTTACTACAACTTTGCCTGTAGAACTTCGCTTAAGGACAACTTCGCCTGCCACACAAGTTCGCTAAGGATAACTTCACCTACAACTTCGTTGTTATGCAACTTCACAGATCTCTTCACTTCGCTGATCCCTTAACTTCGCAGATAATCAACTTCGCCAAACACTTATATGTTCGCTTAAACCCTACTTTTTGTGACGGCAAGTTCGCCAGAAGAACAGGGTTTTTGTAGGTTTTGTTAGGTTATTTGCGATGGACGCAAAGGTGTTTTGAAGGTTTATATGATGAGGGAAGATGAGCAAAAGACAAAAACGAGGTATTACAACGTAAACTCGTTCCGCGAATAGTCAAACGGAACGATCTTAACACCCGTTTGATAATCCCGAACCACACAATCACGAGCAAAAAGCTCTGATACCAATTGTAGGTTCCTAGCCGGATCTACACGAGGGTGCGGAATCCCCACGTATACGATACGAGTGTCGAGACAATTAATACGTTGAATATGAACAAACACACGAGAACAAAAGATAATACTTGATATATTGCAAAGCGAAAACCAACACGTAACACAAGTGTTACAAAACGGCCGTCAAAATTTATAACATATGCCGAAGTTACAGTTTATATAATATGATAACTTCGCCCAACAGGCTAGGCGAAGTTATCATAACTTCGCTCAACAAGTTCGCTAAACATAAAGACGAACATATAAGACCAAGTTCAACACAAAACGAACAACTTAAAACGATTACAGACACAGATAAACACGAGATACTGAACTACTGGCATCATGCACCAACAATTTTATATATAATTATTTAATTATAATGGGAAAAGTTAACTTGAGTTAGTAGAGAAATAATAAAATAATAAAGATGGAATGATAAGTAGTCTAAGTAAATAAAATATGGACCAAAAAGGAAAGATGGGCCTAATTCCATGGGCTTAAGGGAGTATAAATACCCTTAAACCCTAATCCTTTCCATTTCCATCCATTCTGCACCTTAGCCTACACCTTCAAAAATACACACTTAAGCCAAACACTCTCTACTCTACAATATTCAACGATCCGAGACCAACCAAAGGTAAGAACTGATTTACCTCAGCTGTACCAATATATTATAACCCAACACCGCATCCCCGAGATGCCGAATGAGTCGTTTAGATCTAGATCTAGCTTTGTTCGGGCGTTTAATCAACCAAAACGAGCTTAAGGACCACCTTAGCTCATATCTGGAGACCCCGAAGCTACCTAGACTATAAACGATCAAACCCTGATCAACCATGGTGGTTAACGGCGGCTGACGGCGCTGGAATCAAAGAAAAACCCCAAAAACGTGTATACGAGAGCTGGGCAGAATGTATACGGCATATAAGTATATACGCCGTATATGTATAACATCGTATAAGTAAGAACCGTGTAACTAGACAACACATACAGTTGGACAACGTATAAGTGTGAAACACGTATATGTATGCATGCCGTATATGTATATGCGTATATGTATAACTTATACGTTGGATATCACTTATATGTTGGGATAGAATTATACGCAAAGGGTGACTTATACGTGGAGAAGACTTATGCGTCGTAGCAGCTTATACGCCTATAATAGACTTATACGCCAGAATTAATGATTTTATGAATAAGCGAGCGATAAAATATGAAATAATTAATAACGAAAGGTATCATTTAAAATGAATATTTGAATTGGTTAAATAATTGAACTTCAGCTTAACCGTATCCAGGGGCTCTGCCCCTTGGACCCTGCTAGGGGTTGCCGCCTCTAGAACCCCACTGCCATGGGCGCTGCCCCCGGACCCCATAGATATGTTGGAATTACGTATACCCGAGACACATACTTATACTAATGTGGCTAACTGTGTTTGATCCAAGTCGGGTCATACCCAATAACAAGCTAGACGACACCAAATGTATTCTTTTAATGATTTGATCATTTAAATGAATACCGAACACTACGTGTTTAGAAAATTGGTTTTCTAAACAAACACACTTGAGGATTTAAATAAATTATCTGGATAATTTGTTTATATAAATTAATTATTTAATTGGTTAAATAATTATATATATGTATGTACATTTTATAAAAATGAGTTTTATAAAATGAATGGAGATGTTTTAAATGGTTAAAACAAAATACAAAACAAAAAAAAAAAAAAAAAAAAGAAAACAAAACAAAAACCGGCCACCCATGTGGGGGTGGTGGTTTTACCCAATCAAAAACAAGATGCTCTTTGTAACTTGTCATGGGTTCCTTTTAATCCTCCATTCACCATACATGCATGTGAGTCTTGTTCTTTTGTTAATTTCAAGTGTGTAAAGAATTCAAAATCTCTCTCTCTTCCTCTCCAAAACTCACGGCCATTTTGGGCAGTTTTGGGAGAGCTTTGTGAGCTTGTTCAAGTGTTCAAATCCTAGCAACAAGTTGGTGTGTTGTCACAAATAGCTTGGGGTATCAAAAGCTTGAGGGTTTCTCCTTTGCAACCTTGCCATTTGAAGACATTATCTTCTTCATCCACCTACATCTTCTCATAAGGTATAAGAAGGTACAATTTACTTTTGTGAGCATCTTGTTCTTGTAATATTGATCCTTGTTCTTTGGGTTTTAGTTTTAACATAATGGTATGTTCATAACAAGTTTTAAAATCTAAGCTTCCGTTGCGTTTTCTAGTTAAATATGGTTAACTTGAACTTTGATAATCTTGTATAAAACCCAACAATGGCATCAAGAGCCGGTTACAAGGACTTATGCTCCTTACATGTTCCTAAATTTCGGGTTTTTTCATGGGTGAAAAAGGGGTCCGAAAATTTGGTGGATTTTACCCCTCATGGTTTTGTAAGATCTTGACATGCATGGAAAGATCTTAGGAAACCATTTAACATTTGGATGTTGAAATATCAAAATTGTAAAATTTGGGGGGGGGGGGGGCCGTAGCCTCTTGGGGGGGGGGGGCACCTTTTGTCTTTGTGATATTTTGGGCATTGGTTGCTTAGGTTGCATGCTTAGAACATTTGGTATGTTTGATTGTGTCATAACCGAAACCTAGACCTTGGATGTGTTGATTGTTGTTTGTGTATGTTGATTATGTTTATTATTCAATATGGTTGTAATAATTCATAATTTTAGGCTTGTGTAATTTATTTGTTCATAAATGGTATGTAATAAGTAGATTAGTTGCATTTTCTTCATTTTAGAAAAATATGTATTAGGATACATGTTGTAAAAATTGAAGATGCAAGAATTGGTGGATTTGGGCCTTGGACCGAAATTTTGGGCTTGTTGGGCCTCACCGGCCCATCATGGGATTCAAGCCCATTAGGCCCATAAATTTCACTCTTGGGCCCAAGAAGACTTTTGGAAGTTTGGAGCCCATTAACAAGCCCAACAAGAACACAACAACTTGGAGAGGATACTTGAAGCATTTGGATGCAAGGTCAAGTGGGAGTCAACATTCCATCCTTGTGTCATGTTTTGTCCCTTAGGTGTGACTTATGACCTATACTTGTTTCGGCTAACAAGTATGGTCAAATTTAGCGGTTTTCGGTTATGACTATATTTTGCATGTGTATGCTTGGTTGTTTGTTTTACTTAATGTAATGTGTGGTTGATAGATATTAGGATATCCAAACCGTCACATAGGAACGACAACAAGCATAAAACGGGTTCTAATATATTTTTGGTAATATCGCGTCAATTAGTTTAATTAAATGGGTTTATTAAAACTAAGCGATCACTCACCTATAATAAAATTGGTTTTATTATAACTAGAACCTTGAAAATTGGTTTTCCAAAATCGCCATATTTCTAAATGCATGTTAGGATATGGCATAATGTTTTTCAACTAGAATATTTGAAAATTTAAAATCCCTTTTTCATAATTACCAAAGAAACAAGTCTAACACCATCCTTTTGTATGACACTTAACGTATTAGGGAACTTTAAATGGGATAAAGGTCACCTAACCATTTTGAGCAAACTAATATACTTAGGGTAATATTAACATATTTGTGGGATAAAGGTCACCTAACCACTTGTATGTTAATCTTACATGTTTATACAAGTAGGACGACTTGAATTGGAAACCATGTGATAAAGGTCACCTAAGCATGGGATCCAATGGTGTTGATGGGATAAACATGCCAACACGAAATAAGGATTTCGAATGGTCCCATACCTCTAGAAGTTGCAAAGGGTTGCAATTGTCAAGGTTGACTACCTTGTTAAATCAAATAACGGGATAAAGGTCACCTAACCGAAATTTGATTTATCGTTGGATTCTAGAATTTAATTATTATTTTAAAATCTGGAATAAAAGGGTATTAATAATTAAATTAATTATAATACTAAATAGAACTTTGTTAAATTTTGTAGATGGCCGCTAACAATGCAAACACCTCTACCCATAACACCCGTAACCTATCCTTAAGAACCATCCTTGAAAAGGATCGTCTAAACCATAATAACTTTATGGATTGGTATCGCAACTTGAGAATAGTTCTCAAGCAAGAAGAGATATCATATGTCTTAGACGATCCCATTCCCGACGAGCCTGACGTGGAAAATGAGGAGGCTTATAACGATTGGGTCAAGTACACCAAAGATTCGGTGCAAGCCTCTTGCCTCATGTTAGGGACTATGATTCCCGAAATCCAAAAGGATTTCGAGCATCATGGGGCATACGACATGATAACTCAATTGAAGGAAATGTTCCTTCAACAAGCTAGAGCGGAACGTTTCGAAACGGTTCGAGCGTTTCATGCATGTCGTATGGAGGAAACCCAAAGCGTCTCATCTTATGTCCTAAAGATGAAAAGCTACATCGAAAAGCTTCGTGGGTTGAATTGTCCCGTGTCTAATGAGTTGGCTACGGATTTGATCCTCAACTCTTTGACCAAAAGGTTTGAAACCTTTGTCATGAATTATAACATGAATGGGTGGGACAAAAGCATTGGTGAGCTTCACGCAATGCTAAGAACGGCCGAAGCCGGAATGGGTAAAAGGGTTTTACCCGTTCTAACAATCAATGAAGGAAAAAGGGGACATAACTCCAACCCCAAAGCAAGTGTTGCTAAGGGCAAGGGCCACGTCCAAGGAAAGGGAAAGAGGAAAGCCATCACGCCCATCAAACCGAAGGAAAAGAAGCAAAAGGTTGCGGCGCAAGATCCATGCTTTGAGTGTGGAGAGATAGGTCATTGGAAAAGGAATTGTCCGACCTATCTCAATGCGTTAAAAGATAAGAGGGATGCGGGGCATACCTCAGGTATTATCTTTACTATACATATTGAACTAAATGTTATTTCTTCAAATACATGGGTACTTGATACCGGATGTGGAACTCACATTTGCAATTTGTTGCAGGGGTTCAAAAGAAGTAAACAACTCAACAAAGGGGACATTAGTCTCTTTATGGGCAATGGAGCAAGAGTTGAAGTCCAAGCCCAAGGAGACTACTTGTTAAAGCTTCCAAGTGGTTTGGAAGTAATTTTGAAGAATGTTTTGTATGCTCCTAAGTTAAGGAGAAACATTATTTCCGTGTCTCTTTTAAAACAATGTGGCTTTGATCTTAAGTTTATTGATTATGATATTCATGTTTTGATGAATGGCATATTTTATTTTAAAGCTATACCCATAAATGGTATATATGAAATAGATCAAATTGGTGCGTCACATAGTAGTTCAATGTACAATGTCAACACCAAGAAACTCAAGAAGGACTTGGGTGATTCCTATCTTTGGCATTGTCGCCTTGGACATATAAGCAAGAATCGCATGCAAACTCTTCGCAAGAGTGGTATTCTAGAAACAAATGAGTATGATTCATTTGATGTATGTGAATCTTGTTTACAAGGCAAAATGACAAAGCAACCCTTTAATAAAACTTTTGAAAGGTCAAAAGAATTATTGGGTATCATACATTCGGATGTATGTGGTCCTTTTAGACCAATGACTAGGAATGGTGAAAGATACTTCATTACCTTTATTGACGATTATAGTCGATATGGTTATGTGTACTTAATGAAACACAAAGATGAAGCTTTTGAAATGTTCAAAGACTTCAAAACTGAAGTAGAAAGACAACTCAAGACCACAATCAAAGTACTTCGTAGTGATAGAGGAGGTGAATACCTAAGTGGTGTTTTTCAAGATCATCTTAAGAGTTGTGGAATTATTTCACAACTTACTCCACCTGGAACACCACAACATAATGGTGTGTCTGAAAGGAGAAATCGTACCCTATTAGATATGGTTCGATCGATGATGGCTAGAAGCACTTTACCTCTATCATTTTGGGGCTATGCTTTACTTTCCGCTGTTCGCATATTGAATATGGCTCCAACCAAGAAAGTGGAGAAGACACCTTTTGAAGTATGGCATGGAAAGGCTCCATCGCTATCATTCTTAAGAGTTTGGGGTTGTGAAGCTTATGTAAAGCAATACACCCCAAACAAATTAGAAGTCCGATCCACTAAGTGTATCTTTATAGGTTATCCTAAAGATGATTTAGGATATTACTTTTACGATCCTAGTGAGCAAAATGTTATTATTGCTCGAAAGGGTAAGTTCTTGGAAACTAAGTTCCTTAAGGAAGGAACTAATAGTAGAACAGTGAAACTTGATGAGGATCAAGAACCACAAGATGATACACAATTGGTTGATACTAGCACTCAACAAGAGGTTGTTGAAAGTGATCAAGTGGTTGATCAAAACACACAAAACGTTCGCAGATCTGGTAGAGTTAGCAATCCACCTGAAAGATATGGATTTTTTATAGAAGGTTGCTACGTGGTAGATTCGGATGAACCAACCACATACCGTGATGCAATGTCCAAGAATGATTGTGACAAATGGCTTGAAGCCATGAACGTTGAGATGCAATCCATGTATGACAACCAAGTTTGGGAATTGGTTGAACTACCACTCAACTCCAAAGCTGTTGGAAGTAAGTGGGTTTTCAAAAGAAAAACTGATATGCATGGAAACTTGGATACTTATAAAGCAAGACTTGTAGCTAAGGGTTTCACTCAAACTCAAGGGGTTGATTATGATGAAACTTTTTCGCCTGTGGCAATGCTAAAGTCTATTAGGATATTATTTGCCATAGCTGCACATTATGATTATGAAATTTGGCAAATGGATGTCAAGACCGCTTTCCTAAATGGATATCTTGAGGAAGATGTCTATATGGTTCAGCCTGAAGGTTTTGTCGATCCAAAACATCCTAATAAAGTATGCAAGTTAAAGAAATCAATCTATGGATTGAAACAAGCATCTAGAACTTGGAATCATCGTTTTGATGAAGAAATCAAAAATTTTGGATTCATCAAGAATGCTGATGAGGCTTGTGTGTATAAGAAAGCTAGTGGGAGTATAATTACCTTCTTAGTATTGTATGTCGATGACATTCTACTATTTGGAAATGACATTCCAACCATGGAAAGCGTTAAGGCTTGGCTTGGAAGTAGATTTTCCATCAAGGATCTTGGTGAAGCTGCCTATATTTTGGGAATAAAGATCTATAGGGATAGGTCAAGGCGCTTGATAGGTTTGAACCAAAGTACATACATTGATAAGATCTTGAAAAGGTTCAAGATGGAAAACTCCAAGAAAGGTTTTGTACCTATTCAAAGAGGGACCATATTGAGTTCAGCTCAATGTCCAAGCTCAAAGGGTGAGCAAGAGATGATGAAACAAATCCCATATGCTTCTGCTATAGGATCCATCATGTATGCGATGATATGTACTAGACCGGATGTGTCATGCGCTTTGAGCATGACAAGCAGATACCAACAGAATCCAGGAAACAGTCATTGGATGGCTGTTAAGAACATATTGAAATACCTTAGGAGAACTAAGGATATGTTTCTGATATATGGATCTGGTGAGGAGGAACTCGCTATAAAAGGTTACACGGATGCGAGCTTCCAAACTGATCGAGATGATTCTCGATCACAGTCTGGGTATGTGTTCACTCTTAATGGAGGAGCTGTCTCTTGGAAGAGCTCAAAACAGGAAGTGGTAGCATTGTCCACTACAGAATCAGAATACATCGCCGCTTCATTGGCAGCTCAGGAAGCTGCATGGTTGAAGAAATTCATTACTGATCTAGGGGTGGTCTCTTCCATTCAAGACCCCCTAGAAATCTTTTGTGACAACGAGGGTGCGATTGCACAAATCAAGGAACCTCGTTCGCACCAAAAGACAAGGCACATAGAGCGGAGATTCAACTACATAAGGGATGAAGTTGAAAAAGGAAAGATATGTATTCGCAAAGTTGGAACTGATCAAAATCTTGCGGATCCATTCACGAAGCTCCTAGAAAGACCGAAACATGAGCGTCATGCGAGTGGCTTAGGACTCCGATATTCTAGTAATTGGATTTGATCTATTTTGTATTTACGTTTAAAAGACTTTTGTAATTTAACTCTTTTATATGATTATGGAATCTTGAGTTAAATTCTAATTTTGCATGTTTAATCCATGAATAAGTTATCTTATTCTAAAAGTCCGTAGTCGATCACATTTGTGGGAACAAATATGAAGCAAGACTATTATGAACTAGGATTGGTGGATATTCATAAGGAATGAATATGGAGCATAGGTTTGCTGCCAAGGTTCATAGATATTTGTGGGATACGAATATTGGACTGACCCGCTCTCAATATTACTACATGGAGTCAATGGACCTGATCATTAGTAATTTTGAGTAAAGGAGAATTTCATATTATCCTTAGACCTGAGATGTATACTGGGTCTTGATTTTCACCAAGTATTACACTTTGACTCTGCCCTTCGCTATTCGTAAAAGATGGTACATAAGGATGAGCTCAGGTGGAGTATAAAGTGATAGTGAGAGGCGTATACAGTCAAGATGGAATTTGTTCCTCTTATGTGTTGAGAGTTTAGATGTCTAAGGCCTGATAAAGTTGAATTGTAAAGAGAATGATCGCCTATGTCTCTTAGATCCAACATGACATCTAGTAACAAAGGGATATAATGATAGATTCACCTAAACCATATCAAGTAAGGGACTTGAAGGGATGATGTTATTGAATGGCACTTCGTCAAACACATTAGGGGTGGTGAACTGTTGTTAGGCGGTATTCACCACTTGCATTAATTTTCTATGTATCTCGTGCAAGTGGGAGATTGTTGGAATTACGTATACCCGAGACACATACTTATACTAATGTGGCTAACTGTGTTTGATCCAAGTCGGGTCATACCCAATAACAAGCTAGACGACACCAAATGTATTCTTTTAATGATTTGATCATTTAAATGAATACCGAACACTACGTGTTTAGAAAATTGGTTTTCTAAACAAACACACTTGAGGATTTAAATAAATTATCTGGATAATTTGTTTATATAAATTAATTATTTAATTGGTTAAATAATTATATATATGTATGTACATTTTATAAAAATGAGTTTTATAAAATGAATGGAGATGTTTTAAATGGTTAAAACAAAATACAAAACAAAAAAAAAAAAAAAAAAAAGAAAACAAAACAAAAACCGGCCACCCATGTGGGGGTGGTGGTTTTACCCAATCAAAAACAAGATGCTCTTTGTAACTTGTCATGGGTTCCTTTTAATCCTCCATTCACCATACATGCATGTGAGTCTTGTTCTTTTGTTAATTTCAAGTGTGTAAAGAATTCAAAATCTCTCTCTCTTCCTCTCCAAAACTCACGGCCATTTTGGGCAGTTTTGGGAGAGCTTTGTGAGCTTGTTCAAGTGTTCAAATCCTAGCAACAAGTTGGTGTGTTGTCACAAATAGCTTGGGGTATCAAAAGCTTGAGGGTTTCTCCTTTGCAACCTTGCCATTTGAAGACATTATCTTCTTCATCCACCTACATCTTCTCATAAGGTATAAGAAGGTACAATTTACTTTTGTGAGCATCTTGTTCTTGTAATATTGATCCTTGTTCTTTGGGTTTTAGTTTTAACATAATGGTATGTTCATAACAAGTTTTAAAATCTAAGCTTCCGTTGCGTTTTCTAGTTAAATATGGTTAACTTGAACTTTGATAATCTTGTATAAAACCCAACAAGATAGGGGTTACAATAACTTAGAAGTATGGTATAGCTAGAAGTAGTTAACTGATACTATGATTGATACACAATTAGCCGTGCACAGCTCAAGAAGGGCATAACAGTAAATTCAGAGAGGAACCGTTTGCAGGTGAGTTTCTAGCCCCATTTCCCTATTATGTTTTCAGGAATATGTGCATAATCGATGTTATAAGTTAATAAACTTATCTTAAGTGGTAAATGTATGCCTTAATGATTTATGTATGAATGAATTCTTAACGTGCGTGAACGATCTTCAGATATTGCATGTACCGCCAGGTGATAGTTGAAGGTATGATTGTTTATATATGATGTATGTATGCTATAGAAAAGATAAAGAGTATGTATGAAAGTTATAATTATGAATATATAGAAAGGTTGGTATGGTTGTATGGAAGAAAGGGAAACAGGCCCTAATAATACTCGAGGAAGAAGGGAACCGAGCCCTAATATTACTCGAGGAAGAAGGGAACCGGACCCTAATAATATTTGCGTCAGAAAAGGGAATTGGGCCCTTATAATACTCGAGAAAGTTGGGTGTAATGCTATTTAAAACGTGTAAGTAAGTAAAGTAAGTACAATAATATAAAAGAATAAGAGAAGTAAAGAATGAAAGAAAGCAAGAAGGTATATACTTATGTATGTACAAAAGAAATATAGACAAGTAAGTAACATGTATCTTCGGATACGAATGAGTAAGTATGTGAATGTATTGTATGTTGCCTGATTAACTAGAACTCACTCAACGTAGCTGAGTTTTAGTATGCACGCGGGTGAATAGACTGAAGCAACTAACTTGAGGGAGACACATGGCAGGAACTGAGGAAGCTGACATCTGAAGATTTGTCATGATGTTTTATAATTTATGTTATGTTTAAAAGACAAGTTATGAATGTTTGTAATGAATGGTTGACTTTTATTATTATTTTGTGAAAGTTTTAATTAACTCTGATAAATAGAACTGTTTTTATGAGTAAATCCAACACCAAAGTAGGGCACCGGCACCGGGGCCTTACACAAAGTTTAATGTTCAATTGATGGATGATGGAGACACAACCTCAATGGCAAGTGAACATGATCCTTATGTTGAAGGAAATACTGGACAAGGAAATGGTTATCAAGCTCTTTTCTCAATGTTCACTAATTCTTACAATGCATTTGTGGCAAAGAATTTGATACACATTGTTGGTGCATGATGCCAGTAGTTCATTATCTTGTGTTTATTTGTGTCTGTAATCATTTACATTGTTTGTTTTGTGTTGAACTTGTTAAGTTTGCTTTTATGTTTTGGCGAACTTGGGTTGAGCGAAGTTAGGACAACTTCGCCTAGTATGTTAGGCGAAGTTGTCGTCCATATATATATATCAAACTTCGGCTCTTTTGGTAGCAACTTGGACGGCTGGTTTTGTGACTCTCTTGTGTCACGTGTTTGGTTTCTTGGTTATTACTTTGGCAATATAACAAGTATTCTCTTATATACTCGTGTGTTTGCGTGTGATTTACGCGTTCATCGTCTTAGCACTCGTATCGTATACGAAAGGGATTCCGCACCCTCATGTTACGAGATACTCCTGTGTAGATCCGGCTGGGAACCTACAATTGGTATCAGAGCTTTTTGCTCGTGATTGTGTGGTTCGCGATTATCACACAAGTGTTAAAATTGCTCCGTTCGACTATTCACGGAACTGTTTTACGTTGAAATACCTCTCCTTCGTTAGTTTCTCAACAATGCTTATCAATTACACCTTCCCATCACTCTCGCAACCTTCGAAATCAGCCGTCTCAAACCTGCAAAACATCTTCGTTTTCTAGCGAAGTTGCCGACACCCAAACTAGGGTTTTAGCGAACTTATAGGGTTTTGGCGAAGTTGTTGACTTACGAAGTTGTTGACCTGCGAAGTTGTTGAAACTATAAACCAGCGAAGTTAGTAGGATAGCAAAGTTGTATTAACTTCGTTGTTCACTGTTCACATAATCTTGTTTTTGATTTTTGAGTCTCGTTTCATTCAAGTATGACTTCGATAAACATCACAGAACTGGTAAAAATGGAAGTTGAAGCTGGTTCAGCAACTAAAGCTCCAAAACTGCTTAAAGGTACTAATTTCATTGCATGGAAAGATAGGTTCGAATAGTATGTGAAATATCAAGATGCAAAAATGTGGGTCTGCATTCAAGATGGGTACATTCCACCGACTACTGAGTTCGAAGGTCATGAACAAATTAAGAAATATAGTAAGCTGGAGGACGATGAAAAGAAAATGTACGAAGCTGAAAGTAAAGCACATGCCGTCATAACAATGGCACTTCCACAAGAGATTCTCCATGCTTTCAAAAAGTACAAAACCGCTAGAGAACTATGGGAAGCACTAGAGAATCGCTATGAAGGAAACTTTGGGATTCGTACCTCCAAGACGAAGCTGCTGAAAACCCAATTCTCTGTATTCAAGTATATGAAAAATGAATCACTTGATGATATCATCACACGATATTATCACCTGATGACCGAGTTGAATAACTACTCCATTGAATACAAGGAAGAAGAGATAGTGTAAAAACTTCTTGATGCTCTCCCACCAAAATGGGAGATGTACACAGTTCTGATGAGAGAAGATAAAGAATTTGAACAATTTGACTTGGAAAAGGTGGTTAATAAGTTACGTAATTTTGAACTTAACATGGTTCGAAAGGAGATGCCTACTGATAAGGTTCAAGATCTGGGAATGTATGTTGCTAAAGGCTCTCCAAACTCAAGTTCGAAAACAGAATCAACTACCTACTACTCATGGGGAGAACCAAACTCAAATCAAGATGGTCATGTGGTACTCAATATGGATTGTGACGTATGTTTTGTAGGGGGTGGAAGTAGTTCCTCAAAGTCTCAATCCTCAGCTGGTAATTTCTCAGCCAGTGCTTCTAACAAGAATTACTCACAGATGCCTATGAGTGTGAAATCAGCTGAACAACAATTTGCTCTACATGCCTCATTCATTTCCTCGTATAAGAACTACATCAAAGGAAAAATAGTCGACCCCGCAACCTTGGATGAGGACTATGATCAGATAGACGCTGATGACATAGAAGAAATGGATCTACAGTGGCAGATGGCTATGATAGTCAGAAGGGTGAAGAGAATTATGAAGAAAACTGGTAGAAAGTTCGTTGGAGAAAGACCGGGGTTTGATAAGTCAAAGGTTCGATACTACAATTGTCTACAAAATAGCCATTTTGCTAGAGGATGTACGAATGAAAGAGTCGAACGAAATCAAAACAGGCCTACTCAACAGAGTGGAAGTGGAAATGACATCAAGGCTATGGTATCTCAGTAGAACGGTGGGTATAACTGGAATATACAAGTTGAAGAGGTGATCGAACAGGAAAATCAGGTAAACATCGAAACTGGAAGATGTGACGAAGAGTCGGTGGAGAATTAAGCATACATGGCAGAAGTGAACGATCAGCTCTCAGAGGTATGTTCTGAATCTCAGTGTGAACAATGTGAAAAACTGTCTGATCAATTGAAAGCGTTAACAGATCAGTGTGTTAGTTTGGACATTGAATTAAAAAAATTAAAAGAAGAGCATCACTATTCTAAAACTAAATAAAATAGCTACTTGGTAAAAATAAAAGCTAGTGAAAAAGACATCAGAAGCCTTAAAGCCACCCTAGCTGAAAAAATACAAGTAATTGATCTTAGCTATGAAGTGTTAGAAGAAAAAACCAAACTAATAGCTGAAAAGGATAAACAGATAGCTGATTACCAGGTAAAAGTGGTAGAACTGAACAGGAAAATTGAACAACGTTCCCCGGTTAACAAAGAGGGAATTGGATTCACAGAAGTTCCACCACCATATAATAATAACTATACTTATAATCCTAGTAATCAGCAATTTGTGAATGTTGAAATTAGTCAGACAGTTCCAATCAGAGTCTCTACTAAAGATACTAAAGTTAATGAAAGTGAAGCGAGTCAGACAAGTACTAATGTCACAAGTTCTGTCTCGTCAAATTCGGACAAATCGTCTGAATCAGGTAAGATAAAAGAAGAGGTCGTGTTACAAAAACGTGGGGAGGACTATAAGTTTGATGAAAAGAAATATTCCCTAAATCCGTTTGTTCCACCGTATGTGAGGCAAACTGATAGTAACACAACCTCATCATCTACAACTACTTTTGAGACAAATGTTCAAAAGAACACAAATAGTTCGGACAGAAGTTGTTTTAGATACAACAGAATAGGACACTTAGTCAATGACTGTCCTTTGAAACAGAGAAAATCTAGATTTATGAGGCCAACTAAAACTGAGAATAAAACGAATACTGATTATGATGCTGGTAAGAATGCTAACACATCAAACAATCATTGGACTAATCCAAGATTTCAAAGAAATCAGTCTCGTTTTTTCCCAGTGAACCACCGAACCAACAATTATAATTCCTCAAATGCTAGAAATTCAAGAAGGTTTGGATGGCCTCATAGCCAATCATCTAGAAATTTTCTCTTCAGATCATATAGAAACTTTCCTCAGAAGAACGTTGGGTAACCAAGGTACTAGATGCCGGATAACAGGTTTGATCAACCCAAGACCGGAAGGTCTTGGGTCCCCCGTTTTTAATCCATTTCTTTAACCATGCAGGAACAGTCGAGCAGGGCTGTAAACAATATGTGGGTTGTTGACAGTGGTTGTTCCCGGCACATGACTGGTAACAAGAAATTGTTACGTGATTGGAAAACCGTTCAAGGAGGAAGAGTTAGCTTTGCAGGAGAAAGTGGAGGAAGAATTACTGGTATTGGTACTTTTGCAAATGGAAGAATCAAGTTGGAGAAAGTAAATTTTGTGGAAGAGCTAAAGCACAATCTTTTGAGTATCTCTATGATTTGTGACAAAGAATACACCGTGCATTTTACAAAAGATGAAGCACTCGTGCTTTATCCTGGTTTCAAGATTCCTGAAACCTGGATTGTGTTGAAGGCTCCAAGAGAAAAGAACACATACGTAATGGACATGCAGTCAACCGAGATGGCGACGGAAGAGTCGTGTCTTCTGTCAAAAGCTACAGAGTCTGAGTCCGAGCTATGGCATCGAAGAATGGGTCATATTCATCTTCGTAAGATGAACTACATTGTCAAGAATGGGCTGGTACTTGGGGTTCCTCTAAAGAACTTCAACTTTGAAGACCAATGTTTATCATGCAAGAAAGGAAAACAGCACAAGAAGCCACACCACTCCAAGAAAGTCAACTCTATAGTCAGCACTTTGGATTTGCTCCACATGGATATTTTTGGTCCTGTAAATGTCAAGAGTCTAGGAGGAACGTCATATTGTTTTGTAGTAACTGACGATTACTCTCGGTACTCATGGGTTTATTTTCTGAAGGCCAAAGATGAAACAGTTCTGCTGGTAATTAACTTGATTACCAAGGTGGAAAATATTGTTGGGAGAAAAGAAAAGTTCATCAGAAGTGACAATGGGACGGAGTTCAAGAACTACCAGATGGAGATGTTTTGTTTGCAGAAAGGGATAGAACATCAGTATAGCGCACCATATACTCCGCAACAAAATGGAGTAGCTGAAAGGAAGAACAGAACTCTAATCGAAGGCGCTAGGACTATGATGGCAGACACTAAAATTCTCGTGGTGTTCTGAGCCGAGGCTGTTGCCACGGCCTGTTATATCCTTAATCGTGTTTTAACCGTTAAAAGAATAAATAAAATCGTGTTTTAACCGTTAAAAGATTAAATAAAGCCAAATCTGAAAGGTCTTGAACCCTTCGGGTCCCCATGTTCGATATTAAAGACTAACTCAAAATTTGGTGGGAAAGCCTACGAAGGAATCTTAGTTGGCTATGTTGTTGGGACACCCAACAGAAGAGTCTTTAATTTATCAAACAACAAGGTTGAGGTTCTGTAACACTGACATTACTAGTTACAAATCTCCAAGGCCTAGCATGGGACCAGCAGAGACTTTCGACTATGATAAGTTATTCAAATCTTTTAATGTGCCTAACTTGAATTTTGCAGGCATAGATGAGAAGATGGCCACTAAGATGTTATTGGACGAAGAAGAGGCCATTGTGCAACATCCCCAATATAATGAAAATCAACCTTCCACGTCAAGTGCGGTTGAAACTCCAGCTGTCTCGAATGAAGATGAATTCTACAATCCATTTCATACTCAACATCACTCAGATGAACTCTCTTCAAATTTTGAGAATGATCTGGAAGTTGGTCTGGTACAAACTACCAAAATTCACAAGAAGATCGGTAATCCTTATGATGGTGTGCGTACTAGAAGAAGTTTGGACGGAATCACATGTGTGTATGAAAGCATTAAAGACACTGGTATTATAAATGAATGCTTGTACGCCTGCTTCATCAGTCAGATAGAACCAAAGAATTATCAAATGGCACTGAAGGATAGCTCGTAGGTTGAAGCCATGCAGGAAGAACTGGCACAGTTTGAAAAAGTGGAGGTATGGCAGTTAGTTGAAAAACCACAAGACGTGAACGCTATCGGTACAAAGTGGGTTTTCAAGTGTAAGAGAGATGAGAAGGGAATAATCATTCGCAACAAGACAAGGTTGGTAGTTAAAGGGTTTAATTAACAGGAAGGAATCGATTACAATGAAGTGTTTGCTCCTGTGGCAAGATTGGAGGCAATTCGACTGTTTCTGGCATTTGCTGCACACAAAGAGATGAAAGTGTTTCAGCTGGATGTTAAAAGTGCATTTCTTAATGGAAAAGTCTATGACGTGGTATACGTAGAACAACCTCAGGGTTTCCCTGACCCAGATTTTCCTGACCGTGTGTACAAACTCAGCAAAGCATTATATGGCCTATATCAGGCCCCACGATCCTGGTATGCAACTCTGTCAGACTACTTGCTAGAGAATGGGTTTGAGAGAGGGAAGATCGACAGTACTTTGTTTGTAAAAAGGAAAGGGGTGATTTTCTTCTCATCCAGGTCTATGTGGACGACATTATCTTTGCTTCCTCACGAGTTTCTATGTGTCAGAAGTTTGAAGCAGTTTGAAGCAGCTATGACTGAAAGCGACCGGGGCGGTTTATGATGGGTTTTTATTCTTTCGCTTAAAATTAGTCGTTCATACTTAGTCGGAATGACACATATTCGTATGTGGTCGGTCCGACTGATCCACTGGATCTTCAGGATAACCGTTTGACTAAAGACTTTGACTTATCGGGGCGTCTGAATTTAAATTTTTTTTAGGGAAATGATATAACTTTTCAGTCTATAACTTCACAAGAAGTTTCAATATTGGTGTTAAAAATGAAAATTGATCCAACCTTGGAAAGTGATAGATAAAGTGATTTTGTATGCCTAACCGGTGAAGTAATTAGGCCTAAAAGACTCTAGAACAGTCACTGTATGTATGGTAGCTTTCTATGGTGCGTAAAAGTAAAAGTGATACAAACTAAATCTACTCAATTTACTGTGGAGAGTCATTTTCAGCTGTGCATGTCTCCACATACATCTCTCCGAATGATAGGCAGAAAAGTGATTACCTAGTCATACACGAGCCCGTGAGTGTCCTGATTCCCGTGAAGATAGTGTTATGTGTCTGCAGTGATCCAGATTCGGGACTTGCAGTTCTATTTAAAAAAAACAAAAAATCAAAAAACAAAAAATTTCTCTTAAAAAAAACATCATCATTAATTATACTCGTTAAAGCCTTACAATGATTCTCTGCTTACAAATATCAAGAAAAAGGCAGGAAAGCATAATTCAAAGTATAAGAGACTTCGGGAAGACGAATAGGAAAGTCGACATGTGAATATTGATTAATCAGATACTAATGGGTCAAATTCAACTCGGGGTGACTTGGGGAAAGCCAAATACGCCTTGAGAATAGATAGGAGGCATCACATTCTCTCATGTGATGTCCGTCTAAATTTTTAGCTTAATTGAACCTAATCCGTATCACAGAAGCAATGAAAACCATACTAAGTTTTATACCTGCCTATAACATGTTTCTCTATGTCATAATACCGCTGAACATGGATCTGTGTGACAACCTCTTAATTAGTATGATTCCTGTTAGGATCTTTTCTAAAAAAAACATGCAGGGTTCCTTCAAGACTGAAATTGATCCCGTCTTTTTACTTAACTTTTGTTATGTGTTCTGTCTTATGGTTTGACTTCATAAACTCTTGGTTACTTGTTTTCTTAATTTTAATCTTTTTATCTTCGCTTTGAGCGAGCTTATCAGAAGGGCGAAGTTGACCTTGGGCGAAGTTGACTAAAGGGCAAAGTTATTTTAACTTCGCCCCTGGGGTTTTCCAAAACTATATAAGAGGGATCGGTGGTCAAAATTGGTTAAACTTCTAAAACAATAAACCCTCGGCGAACTTACCCATTGATTCAAACCTCTATTTATTAGAATCTCGTCTGATTACTAGGTTCGTCGGACCTTTATTGAATCATAATTCATCTGGTTTGACTGTTAATCTGGTCCACACTGCTATATGTTGATCCATTCTATTAACATACCCTAATGACTCGATTTCAATCTGATTACACATTGTTTTGAGGTTAAAAGACTGTTCGTAGACTAAATCGCACTGTCCTTTACATGCGATAGTGGTCTGTTTGTCCATATATTCATCAATCAGGGTTTTGAATTAATCAGTTTAGCAAGTTAATACTGGCGAAGTTAACCTTAACTTCGCCCTTATAATAACTTCGCTGAATTTTCTGCTGCCCTGTTACTTTGTCCTCCTTTCTGTACTTGTGTGTTGAAGCGGTGTTATAGTCACAGTGAAGTGAACTACTTCGCTAATACCATAACTTTATTAAACAACTTCGCCAGTATAATAATAGCGAAGTTGTAATCTGTTGCCACAAGGGTCTAACTTAGCTCGTTTAACTTTGCAGATATGGCTGAAGTGGCTGGTGCTGGTGGTACTGGTGGTAATGAAGGCGGAAGTGATAAGAGACAGTTTTTTCTTGGTCACAACATGTATATCACCTTGGATACGGATGCTCGTGGAATTGAGGACTTTTGTGAGATCATTTCGTTTCTTATCCGCTCACGTATCTTTCATGCCATTACTACTACTCTTCCGATTTCACTACCAAATATTGAAGACTTTTGGAGAACCGCTGAATATGACTGTAGGGTCGAACCTCTTGTTATGCGTGCCACTGTCAACAACCAAGTGGTACAATTCTCGGCTGATCAAGTCAGGGAAGCTTTACAGTTTGGGGTTGAGACGACTCAGAACCCTACTGGGTTTTCGGCTACATTCAGGAATGGTGCGTTTCTTCGTATGGGGTATTCGGGTCCTTTTGAGGATTCTCAGAGGCGAAAGGGGTTCTTATTGGATCAGTGGCGGTTTTTAATGCACATGATGATTGTTTGCATGTCTGGTCGCAAGGCTGGTACAGATGGTATGGGTGCGACGATGCAATCTGCTATGACTGCTTTGACTTACAACAAGCCTTACAGTTTCAGCCAGATGGTATTTTATGAGATTGATCGTCAGCAACGCGCAGTGGCACAGGAACGGTTTTTGATGTATCGTCGATTCTTACAGATGATTCTCAATCATGTTGCTCCAAATTTGCCACAACGTCGTCCTATCTCTTATGTTGAAAGTGTGAGCAAGAGAATCTTTACACAATGTAAGTCATCTAGTGCTCGTAGCAAGCCTGAACTTCGTCCAAGACACACTGCGTTGTTTGGTTATTTGGTGAATCCTGATTATGTTGCTCCTCTAGAAGATGAGTTTACTGATCCAGTACCGCAACAGGCTGATATCCCTCAACCACCTCCTGTGGTTCAACCACCACCCGTGGTACAACAAGCACCTATTCTTGATCCAGTTGCAGCTCCTGAAGAACAAGTTGATCTTGAGACTGCCTTTGGAGGGCAAGGTTTCTTTGATATGGACAGAGTTGATCCTACAGCTGAAGTTCAAGCCTCGGTGGGTGAGGTTACTGTTATGCCTGCTTCCACAGCTGGTCCATCTGTGGGACCATCTATTGCTTCCGTGGAGGATTTAGAGGAAACCTTATCTGATTATTCCACCGATGACGCTGGGGAAGCACACCGTGTTCTGGTTTCCCAAGAGAGAATGCAAGGAAAACGAAAGAAGGACTCTGATGATAGTGAGTCAGATTATGAGGATGAGCTGTATCGTGTTGCCCGTAGATCAAAGAGGGCCAAAGCTGGAGAAAGTTCAAGTGTTGTCCAGAGCTGGTATGTCTATTTTACTTGCTTCTTCAGCTGTTCCATTGCCGGTAACCTCAAGTGTACCTTTGGTGACCGTATCGTCATCATTTGGTATTCCTCCAACTATGTTCCAGTTTTCAGCACTGGAGATTGTTTCTTTACCACCTCCTACTATTACTGCATCAGAGGTGGTTTCTAGATTTGTTGAATCCACATTGGTAGCGACTACTGGGTTATCTCTCTCTACGCCACCCCCAGTTACTACTCAATCTACAAAGAATAGACAAGACAAAGACGATGGTCCCAATGCATCGAAAGATGCAGGTGGCGAGCTGCCAAGAACTGAACAAACTCTTGCAGCCTCCACATCTCAAGGGGAGTCTGTTGGTCTGTCGGGCATTGCAGGTGATGAGACAGTGGTTGTAGATGAAGAGGATGAGTTGGGTGATGATGAGTTGACGGTTAGTGAGATTGAGAAAATCGGGGAACAGATAGAGATTGACAGTGGTTTAGAGGAAGGAGAGATAGTTGATGAAAGTGTTGAGCACGATATTCCAGGTGTTGATCAAGAAAAGGTATTTCAAGATGAAAATGTGTCAGGTGATTCTGAATGGCAAGAACAGCCAAGATGGAAAGAAGGCTGTGCTCAGTGGTTCTTCAAGACAAAGAAGCCAGTGGTACCCACAATATTCAAGAAAAGCTACAATATCAAAGGTTATGTTGAGTCAAAGAAAGGTATCATTTGTTGGTTATATGATGAACAGTTGAAGTTGTTTGTGATAAAGCGTTATGATGGGGTTCAGTATTTTAAGAAGGCATTGAGATCGCTCAACACCTTGCCTGAGTGTGAAGTAAAAGATTTGGCTCGTTTGAGATTGATAAACAGAAGTGATGATAATTTTGCAAGGTGGGTAAGGAAGATTGTGTGGAAAGAGAGTATTAAAGAGAAAAGGTTTGAGTTACCAAAGCCTCAGAAAGGGAAGCCGGTTGAAGATAAGGAACGTGGTATGCGGGCTGATGGCAAGCCCTGGATGGTGATGAATTATAAACCGATTCGTTGTTTGAAAGAGGCTCCTATGAAGCTGATGCCCAAGGATGTATTGAAGGATCTCAAGTGGTGGTTTGTTGATTGTTAGACTGCTGAAGCCGTGATGGAAGATGAAGATGAACAGGAGATTCTGAGAGTGTATGATCCAATGCACTTGGTTAACTTGTCTCAAGCTGATTTGCAGGTACTTAATGATAAGAAGACTTTCTATATTCCTGCGTGGAAAGACGAAGCAAAGAAGTACCAAAGGGTGGTCTCTGTCTGTGTAAGACAGGGAGTTCATGCTTGAAGACGGATGGTGCATGCTTTTTGGGTTACAAGACACGTGAATGATGATAGAGATATGAAGCTACTGCCAAGGGGGAGTCTGTTGGTGCATGATGTCAGTAGTTCATTATCTTGTGTTTATTTTTGTCTGTAATCGTTTGCATTGTTCGTTTTGTGTTGAACTTGTTAAGTTTGCTTTTATGTTTTGGCAAACTTGGGTAGAGCGAAGTTAGGACAACTTCGCCTAGTATGTTAGGCGGAGTTGTCATCCATATATACATCTAACTTCGGCTCTTTTGGTAGCAAATTGGACGGCTGGTTTTGTGACTCTCTTGTGTCACGTGTTTGGTTTCTTGGTTATTACTTTGGCAATATAACAAGTATTCTATTATATACTCGTGTGTTTGCGTGTGATTTACGCGTTCATCGTCTTAGCACTCGTATCATATACGTAGGGGATTCCGCACCCTCGTGTTACGAGATACTCCTGTGTAGATCCGGCTGGGAACCTACACACACAAGTGTTGCGTAAGAAGACTTAGAACAAATTGATCCTGATGATTTGGAAGATATGGATCTTAAAAGGCAAGTTGCCATGTTGGATTTATGAAGAAAAAGGTTATAAAACATAACAGAAAGATCATTGGTTTCTGGTCCAAATGATTGAATTGGCTTTGACAAGTCCAAGGCAATCTGCTACAATTGCCAACTACCAAGTCATTTTTCCAGATAGTGTAACCAGCCAAGGTAGTTTGAAAATAACAGTCCACAAAGAAACCATTTCCAATATCAAAATCAAAATCAAGGTTAACAAAGACAGTTCAACAACAACAACAACTTCCAGCAACAAAATTAACAACAAATTGTTCCTCAACAGCAACCATTTTAAAGAAATCAACAGTTCCCTCCACAAGCACGTACCAATCAAAATAGGAACAATGACAATCAGCCTAGAAACCAAGGAAATGTTGCTTTGTCTCAAAAACCACAAGATGTTGGGTTTGACTGGAGTAACCATGCTGAAGACATAGAGACGGCTAGTGTGGCATTTATGGAAAATATTGGAAATCATGCTAAATCCTCTTCATCACAGGAACATTCAGATTCTACAACTTTTGTATTACTTGAAATGAATGATGTGTTAAGAAAAGAAGTTGGTGAATTGAAATCTGAAATTTTTAAGAAACAGAGTATAATCAATGTGTATGAGATGAGTGAACGAACATATGAAAACCAAATCCAAAATTTGGAACAAGACTGCATAGTTAGTTATGAAATTCAGTCTAGATACATTACTGAGATTGAAGGTTTAAAGAAATTGTACTTTGATGAGAAGTTGAAGAACACTCAACTTCAAGTTGAGGTTAAGTTTCTTATAAATCTTGTAACCACTGGCAACATATGTGGAAATTTGAAGAAGATCAAGGAAGAGGATAAGTACAAGGTTGTTCCTCCGCCCTTTAATGACAACAATTCAGTAAAGGTGGATAAAAAAAGAGAGGAGCATATCTTGATCAATTCAGGAATGTGTTTAAAAATAAAAAAAAAATTGTTGAGAGGTATAAACTGGTTGAGGTTGATAAAAAGGGTGAGTTGTGGATGAAAGTTGCTGAAAGAAAAGAAAAATTGGTAGAAAAATCTGTTGGAATACAAGGTTCAATAGAAGATCAGTAGAGTGATGTGTTAAATGAAGATGATTTGAGTGATTCAAGTGATAAATGTTCAAGCTGTTTCAGTTTAAAAGAAATGAAAAGGAGTATACAAAGTTCAAAGGACAAGATCCCTTTGTTACCAAAGATGAAGAAACCTCATGGGCAAATGAGAAGAGAACATAGATCATTTGACCTTTGTGGTGGGTCTAAAGGAAGGAAAACCAGTGAAAGATCAACAAGAGTATTCACAAAAAGGGCAAGTGTCAAGAAAAATAATAAGAGTGATGAAGTCCTCAAGGATGATGATCATTTTCTTCCAATCTATCATGTTTTCTCTAATCAGGAACTGTTTGATGTTGGAGAGGTAGAAAGCATGGAAGATTATACAAGAAGATGGTCAAGACCAAGAAGTGATAAACAAGAAATCCCAATCAAGTTGGAGAAAATCAACTTTGTGAAGAGCACTGTGTCAAGAGAAGATACAAAATTTGAATGGAGCAAAATCAACATGGTTCCCATGTAGCAAAATTACTAAAATTCATCAAACGAGGACATTTCGAATGAGATCCTTGTGTTCATCAGGCGAAGTTGCCATCACAATACGTAGGGTTTAAGCGAACTTATAAGGTTTAAGTGAAGTTATAGAGAAGGCGAAGTTAAGAGCAGGCGAAGTTGTCAACAACGAAGTTAGGAAGTTAAACGAAGTTAAGTTGTCAGGCGAAGTTGAGTATAAGCGAAGTTGAGTTCAAGCGAACTTATCCTCAAGCGAAGTTATAATAACTTCGCTACCTGAGAATTGTTTACAAAAATAAAAAAAATTATACTTTCTTTGTATTTCGGGTCGTGTTTCTTTCAACTATGACTTCAATAAACATTACAGAACTGGTAAAAATGGAGGTTGAAGCCGGTTTAGCAACTAAAGCTCCAAAAATGCTTAAGGGTACCGATTTCGTTGCATGGAAAGATCGGTTTGAACAGTATGTGAAGTATCAAGATGCTAAGATGTGGGTCTGCATTCAAGATGGATACATTCCACCAACATCCTTGTTTGAAGGTCATGAACAAATTAAGAAGTACAATAAGATGGAGGAGGAGGAAAAGAAAATGTATGAGGCAGAAAGTAAAGCTCATGCAGCAATAACAATGGCTCTTCCACAAGAAATTCTTCATACATTCAAGAAGTACAAAACTGCAAGAGAGCTATGGGGAAGCACTAGAAAATCGATATGAAGGTAATGTGGGGATACGTGCTTCCAAGACAAAGCTACTAAAAACCCAATTCTCTGTATTCAAGTATTTGAAAAATGAATCACTTGACGATATCATCACAAGATATTATCACCTGATGACTGAACTTAGTAATTATTCCATTGAATACAAAGAAGAAGAGATAGTAGAAAAACTTCTTGATGCTCTTCCACCGAAATGGGAAATGTACACAGTTTTGATGAGAGAGGATAAAGACTTTGCCAATATTGATTTGGAAACAGCAGTCAATAAGTTACGAAATTTTGAACTTAACATGGTTCGGAAGGAGACACCAACTGATCAGGTTCAGGATCCGGGAATGTATGGTGCGAAAGTCACTCCAAGTTCAAGTTCAAAATCAGAATCTTCTGCCTACTACTCAAAGGGAGAATCAAACTCAAACTCAACTCGAGATGGTCATGTGATTCTCAATATGGATGGCGACGTATGTTTCATAGCTGGAGGTAGTAATCCTTCAAAACCTCAAGCCACAACTGGTAACTTCTCGTCAAATGTTCCGAGCTACAACTACTCACAGATGCCCATGAGTGTTAAATCAGCTGAACAACAGTTTGCTCTCTATGCATCCTTCATTGCATCATATGAGAACTACATCAAAGGTAAAATAGTCGACCCTGCAACGTTGGATGAAGACTATGATCAGATCGATGCTGATGATTTGGAAGAGATGGACCTGCAGTGGCAGATGGCTATGATAGTAAGAAGGGTAAAGAGATTCATGAAGAAAACGGGTAGAAAGTTCATTGGAGAAATACCAGGTTTTGATAAATCAAAGGTTCGATATTACAACTGTCAGCAAAATGGTCATTTTGCTAAGGAATGTACAAATGAGAGGGTCGAACGAAGTCAGAACAGGCCTGCACAACAGAATGGGGGAGGTAGTGAGAATAGGGCTATGGTATCTAGACAGAATGGTGGATACAACTGGAATATACAAGTTGAGGAAGTGTTCGAACAGGCTAATCTGGTAAACATCGAGACTGGAGGAAGTGAGAGGGAGACGAGAGAAAATCAAGCATATATGGCACAAGTGAACGATCAGCTCTCTGAGGTAAGTTCTGAACTTCACTGTATACAATGTGAAAATCAGTCTGAACATATGAAAACAGTAACTGATTAGTTTGTTAGTTTGGACGCACAATTTAAAAACGTTAAAAGAAGATCATCACTACACTAAAACTAGAGAAAACAGTTACTCGGTAAAAATAAAAGCTAGTGAAAAGGATATCAGAAGTCTTAAAGCCAGTATAGCTGAAAAATACAAGTAATTGATCTTAGTTATGAAGTGTTAGAAGAAAAAACCAAACTAATTGCTGAAAAAGATAAACAGTTAGCTGATTACCAGGTAAAAGTGGTGGAACTAAACAGAAAAATTGAACAATTTAGAAATTCTTCAGCAATGCTAGATCACATCATAAGTGTTCAACGTTCCCCAGTTAACAAAGGGGGAATTTGATTTTCTGAAGTTCCACCACCGTATAACAATAACTATACTTATAATCTTAGTAATCAGCAATCTGCGAATGTTGAGATTAGTCAGACAGTTCCAATCAAAATTTCTACTAAAGAACCTGAAGTTAATAAGAGCGAAACGAGTAAACCAATTTCTAATGTTGAGAGGTCTGTTCCTAGCTCTGTCTCATCAAATTCGGACAAGTCATCCGAATCGGGTGAGATAAAAGAAGAGGTAGTGTTACTAAAACGTGGGGAGGAATATAAGCCAAATGAAAAGAATTCTTCCCTAAATCCGTTTGTCCCACCATATCTTAGGCAAACGGGTAGTAATGCAACCTCAACATCTGCAACAACTGTTGAGACGAAAGTTGAAAACAGAAGTTGTTTCAGATGCAATCAAGTAGGAAACCTTATTGCTGATTGTCCTCTAAACCAGAGAAAATTTAGAGGTATGAGGCCTCCGAAAACTGAGAATAAAACGAATATTAATTATGATACTGGTAAGAATGCGAACACACCAAATTTCAGACATTGGACTAATCCAAGATTTCAAAGAAATCGGTGTCATTTTTTCCCAGTTAACAACCAAACCAACAAGTATAATTCAGTTAACTCACTAAGGTTTGGATGGCCTCATAGCCAGTTCTCTAGAAGGTTTCCTTTCAGAACTTACAGAAATTATCCTCAAATTGACTTTGGGCAACCAAAGTACTGGATGCCGGTCAACAGATTTAATCGACCCAAGACCTGTCTTGGGTCCCCAGATTTTAATCTATTTCTTTAATTGTGCAGGAACAGTCAAACAGAGCTGTAAACAATCTGCGGGTTGTTGACAGTGGTTGTACCCGGCACATGACTGGTAACAAGAATTTGTTACGTGACTGGAAATCTGTTCAAGGAGGTAGGGTTAGTTTTGCTGGAGAGAGTGGAGGTAGAATCAGTGGTATAGGAACGGTGACAAATGGAAAAATGAAGTTAGAAAAGGTGAATTTTGTGGAAGAGTTGAAGCATAATTTGTTGAGTGTGTCTCAGATTTGTGACAAAGAGTACACGGTGCATTTTACTAAAAATGAGGCAATCGTTCTTTATCCTGGTTTCAAGATACCAGAGGCCTGGGTGGTGATGAGAGCTCCAAGAGAAAAGAACACGTATATAATGGATATGAGGTCAACGGAGATGACAACAGAAGAATCATGTCTTCTGTCAAAGGCAACTGAGTCCGAGTCAGACTTATGGCATCGAAGAATGGGACATATACATCTTCGCAAAATGAATTATATTGTCAAGAATGGGCTGGTGCTTGGAGTTCCCTTGAAGAATTTTAACTTTGAAGATCAATGTCTATCGTGCAAGAAAGGAAAGCAACATAAAAAACCTCATCATTCCAAGAAGGTTAACTCAATTGTCAGTACCCTAGACCTACTTCACATGGATCTCTTTGGTCCCGTGAATGTAAAGAGTCTAGGTGGAACGACATACTGCTTGGCTGTAACTGATGATTACTCTCGATACTCTTGGGTATACTTTCTGAAGGCAAAAGATGAGACAGTTCAGTTGGTAATTAACTTGATTACCAAGGTTGAGAATATTGTTGGGAGAAAGGTTAAGTACATCAGGAGTGATAATGGTACAGAGTTCAAGAACTATCAGATGGAGATGTTCTGCTTACAGAAAGGGATAGACCATTAGTACAGCGCCCCGTATACTCCACAACAAAATGGAGTAGCTGAGAGGAAGAATAGAACGCTGATCGAAGGAGCCAGAACCATGCTGGCAGATGCTAAACTTCCCGTGGTGTTCTGGGCTGAAGCTGTTGCCACAGCCTGTTATATCCTTAATCGTGTTTTAACTGTTAAAAGATTAAATAAAACGTGTTATGAACTCATGCATGGTAGAAAGCCAAACTTGAACGGTCTCAAACCTTTCGGGTCCCCATGTTCGATATTAAAGACAAACTCAAAATTTGGTGAGAAAGCCGACGAAGGTATTTTAGACGGATATGTTGTTGGGACACCCAACAGAAGAGTCTTTAATTTATCGAACAACAAGGTTGAGGTGGTATGTAACACTGACATTACGAGTTACAAATCACCAAGGCCTAGCACGGGACCCGCTGAAGCTTTCGACTATGATAAACTATTCAAATCTTTTAATGTGCCTTACTTGGATTTTGCAGAAGTTGTTGAGAACATGCTTCACAGATTCTGTATGACGAGGAGGAAAATATTGTGCAATGTACTCGATACGACGAAAGTCAACCTTCCTCGTCCAGTGCCGTTGATATTCCTGCTGTCTCTACTGAAGAAGAATTCTACAATCCATTTCACTCTCAACATCAATCACCCATTGATGAACTCTCTTCGAATTTAGAAAACAATCTGGAAGTCGGTCCGATTCAGACTACTGGAATTCACAAAAATCACCCTTTGGAGAACGTGATAGGTAATCTGTCTGACGGTGTTCAAACAAGAAGAAGTTTGGATGAACACACATGTGTTTACGAAAGCATTAAAGACACGGGTATCATAAATGAATGCTTGTAATCCTGCTTCATCAGCCAGATTGAACCGAAGAATTATCAAATGGCTCTAAAGGATAGCTCGTGGGTCGAAGCCATGCAAGAAGAGTTAGCACAGTTCGAGAAGATGGAAGTATGGAAATTAGTTGAAAAACCAAAGAATGTAAATGCTATTGGTACAAAGTGGGTTTTTAAATGTAAGAGAGAAGAGAAGAGGATAATCATACGGAACAAGGCAAGGCTGGTAGTAAAAGGGTTTAATCAGCAAGAAGGATTCGACTACAACGAAGTGTTTGCTCCTGTGGCAAGATTGGAGGCAATTCGACTATTTTTGGCATTTTTTGCACACAAAGAGATGAAAGTGTTCCAGTTAGATGTGAAAAGTGTCTTTCTTAATGGTAAAGTCGATGAGGTGGTGTATGTTGAACAACCTCCGGGATTCCCTGACCCAAATTTTCCTGATCATGTGTACAAACTGAGTAAAGCTTTATATGGGCTACATCAGGCCCCTCGTGCCTGGTACGCAACTCTGTCCGATTACTTGCTTGAGAATGGGTTCGAAAGAGGAAAGATCAATAGCACGTTGTTTGTCAAGAGAAAAGGGGGAGATTTTCTACTCGTTCAAGTCTATGTGGATGACATCATCTTTGCTGCATCAAAAGTCACCATGTGTTAGGAATTTGAAGCAGTCATGAAAAAGAGGTTTGAAATGAGCGCCATGGGGATTGCAGGTAGATCAGAAGAAAGATGGTATGTTTATTCATCAAACAAAATATGTTCATGATGTGCTTAAACGCTTCAAGATGGACGATAGCACCCCATTAGATACTATAGTTTGCGTCAATCACAAACTGGGTGCTGATTCGGACAGTGATGAAAACGTTGATCCCACCCAATATCGAGCAATCATAGGTTCTTTAATGTATTTAACTGCATCTAGACCTGATATTATGTTTGCAGTTTGTCTTTGTGCTCGTTTTCAGGCAAGCCCGAAGGAATCTCACATGAAGGGAGTGAAGAGGACCTTGCGGTATCTCAAAGGCAGGCCTAAGTTGGGATTGTGGTACACGAAAGGGGGAGAACTGGATTTGGTAGCTTACACAGATTCTGACTATGGAGGTTGCAATCAGAACAGGAAGTCAACAACCGGTGGATGTCAGTTTCTGGGAGGAAGATTGGTGTCGTGGCAGTGCAAGAAGCATACCTCAGTAGTCATTTCCACCTGCGAAGAAGAGTACATGGCAGCATCGAACTGCTGCTCCCAGGTTCTTTGGATACAACAGCAATTGCGCGATTACGGTCTGAATTTCACTCAAACTCCTATTTGCATTGATAAAACAGCTGCAATCTCAGTAACTAACAATCCCGTCAAACACAGCAAAACTAAACATATTGACATTCGTCATTATTTTATACGGGATTGTGCTGAGAAGAAATTAATTGTGCTTGAAAAGGTTGATTCTTTGGATAATTTCGCCGATTTTTTTACTAAAGCGTTTGACCGATCCCATTTTCAAAATCTTGTTGAGCTGAATGGGATGATCAATCCCGAGTAACCTTGTTTTTTGTTTTTATTTAAAAAAAAACATCACTTTCGCTTAGAATTATGTCGGTTGCTTCAGTTTGAAGGACATATCTTCGGATATGTTTGGTCCTTACTTCTACTAGTAGATTATGAGGATAGCCATTAACCAGATGACTGAAAGTGTCCGGGGCGGTTTATGATGGGTTTTTATTCTTTCGCTGAAAAATAGTCGTTCATACTTAGTTAGAAGGACACATACTCGTATGTGGTCGGTCCAGCTGATCCATTGGATCTTCAGGATAGCCGTTTACCTGAAGACTTTGACTTGATCGGGCCGATAGAATTTAAAATTTTTTTGTGGGAGATGATATAAATTTTTAAGTCTATAACTTTGTAAGAAGTTTCAGTACAATGTTTAAAAGAAAATTGATCCAACCATGGAAAGTGATAGAAAAACTAATTCTGTGTGCTTAACTGGTGAAGTTATTAAACCTAACAGACTCTAGAACAGCCATTGTAAGTTATGGTAGCTTTATATGGTGCGTAAAAGTAGAAGTGATACAAATTAAATCTCCTCGATTTAATGTGGAGAATCATTCTGAGTTGTGCATGTCTCCATATACATCTTTCCGAATGATAGGCAGAAAAGTGATTACCCAGTCATACACGAGCCCGTGAGTGTTCTGATTCCCGAGAAGATGGTGTGTCAAGTACCTGCAGTGATCCAGATTCGGGACTTGCAGTCGTCTATTATTTGAAGCTGTATTAATATCTTTAGTATTAAAAAAAAAATGTTGTTAAGTCTTCTGAAACTTATGTTGTTACAAATATCAATCAAGAGGCAAGAAAGAGATCGGGAAGAAGACTCTAAAGATCGATATATATACTTACTGTTTAATCAGACACTATGGGTCGAGGTCAACTCGGGGTGACTTGGGGAAAGCCAAATACGCTTTGAGAATAGATAGAAGGCATCACAATCTCTCATGTGATGTCCATCTAAATTTTGAGCTTAATTGAACCTAATCCGTATCACAGAAGTGATGAAAACCATACTAAGTTTTATACCTGCTTACAACCTGTTTCTTTATGTCATAATACCGTTGAACATGGATCTATGTGACAGCCACTTAGTTAGTATGATTCCTGTTCGGATCTTTTCTAAAACATGCAGGTTCTCGTCAAGACTGAAGTTTTGTGGTTTAAAACTTGGTTACTTGGTTCTTAAAAGACAGTTGCATTTTGATCAAATTTATAAGGTCCTGTTTTGTAAAATAAGTTAGGCGAACTTACTGGAAAGGTTTAGGAGCGAAGTTGTTCAGGGGCGAAGTTAAGGGTAAGCGAAGTTAACCTTAACTTCGCCTCAGTACTCTAAAACCTATATAAGGGGTCAACTGGTCAAACTCTTAACAAACTTTCAAACCCCAGCGAACTTATAACCAAACAATCAACCTCGGCGAACTTAATCCTTGAATCGAACTCTTTTTTTATCTATTTCTTGTCCGTTGTTAAAGGTGTGTAGGATCGGTTTAACCTGTAATTCATATTAATGGTGTTAATCAGTAGCCTCTTTGGTCCGATTCGTAACTTAGTTCATGCAACCCTTTTAACACCCGATAAACTTCATGTTTCTAAGGTGTTCGTAACCCATTTAATCTTCTAGATCTCAATAGAACTATCTTTTCATGTTTTGACGTTCAAATATGACAAACAAAACCTTGATCGGATCATCTGTATGCGCCGTTTCAGTTACAGGTGAAGTTAAGGTTCAAGCGAAGTTGTTCCCAACTTCGCCCTAGGTATAACTTCGCCTGCTCATTTTTAATTAATTAATTAGTCTGATTTGTTCTCAGGCGAAGTTAGGGTTAGGCGAAGTTATACTCAACTTCGCCTTAGGTTTAACTTCGCCTGCTGCTTAATATTATTTAAAAGTTCTAATTTGTTATCAGGCGAAGTTAGGGTTCAGGCGAAGTTGTACTCAACTTCGCCATATGGATAACTTCGCCTGCACATAAGATGTTATCATAACTTCGCTCATGGTAACAGGCGAAGTTATGATCTGCTTTGTCGATGTTCTAACTTAGACCGTTTGTTGTGCAGATATGGCTGCTGTAGCAGGAGCTGGTGGTGCTGGTGGTGACGAAGGTAGTGACAACAACCGACAGTTCTTTCCGTGTCACAACATGTATATCACTTTGGATCCGGATGCTAGTGGTGTCGACGACTATCGCGAGATCATCTCCTTCCTCGTTCGCTCACGTATTTTTCACGCCATCACTACAACTCTCCCCATTTCTCTACCGAATATTGAAGATTTCTGGCGAACGGTAGAATATGACTGTAGAGTTGATCCTCCGGTTATGCGCGCTACAGTGAACAATCAGGCGGTGCAGTTCTCGGCAGATCAAATCAGAGTCGCCTTGCAGTTCGGGGCTGAAACTACAGATGATCCAACAGATTTTCCAGCTCCATTCAGAGATGGTGCATTTCTACGTATGGGCTATTCGGGTCCTTTGGGTGACACTCAAAGGCGAAAAGGATTTTTATTGGATCGGTGGCGTTTTCTGATGCACGTGATGATTGTGTGCATGTCGGGTCGTAAAGCTGGTACTGATGGTATGGGGGCAACGATGCAATCTGCTATGACAGCCCTGACTTATAACAAGCGCTACAGCTTCAGTCAGATGGTGTTTTATGAAATCGATCGTCAGAGACGCGCGGTCACTCGTGAAAGATTTTTAATGTACCCGAGATTTTTACAGATGATTTTGAATCATGTAGCCCCTACGCTACCTCAACGACGTCCCATCCGTTATGTTGAGAGTGTAAGTAAGAGGATCTTTGCGCAATGTAGGTCGTCAAGGCGCTCGTAGCAAACCAGAGCTTCGTCCGCGACACACTGCATTGTTTGGTTATTTGGTGAACCCTGCTTATATTGCTCCTCAAGGAGATGAACTTCGAGACTCGGCACCGCAACAGGCTATTGTTCCTCAACCACCTCCTGTGGTACAGCAAGCTCTGCCTGCTGATCCTGTTGCGGCTCCGGAAGAACAGGTTGATCTTGAAGCCGCTTTTGGTGGTCAAGGGTTCTTTGACATGGAACAAATTGATCCAGCTGCTGAGGTTCAAGCCCCAGTAGCTGAGGCTTCTGGTGTGAATGTTTCTTTGGTTGCTACGTCTGTAGCGGATTCTGAGAGAACCGATTCTGACTCCTCCACTGATAATATCGCTGAAGCACAACAGATTCTGGTCAGACAAGAAAGAATACATGGCAAGAGAAAGAGAGACTCGGATGACAGTGAATCTGACTATGAGGAGGAGTTAGACAAGTTGATACGAAGATCGAGAAAGGTCAGAGCTGGTGAAAGTTCGGGAGCTGGTGAAAGCTCAAGGGTGGTTCGTTTCTCTCTACCCGCGTTATCTGGTATGACTATGGTTCCTGCTTCGATGACTGTGACAGTACCGGTTGTCTCAAGTGTTCCCGTGGTGACTACATCATCATCATTTGGTACTCCACCAACTACGTTTCAGTTTTCGGCTCCGGAGATAGTTTCCTTGCCACCTCCTACTGTTACTCCATCGGAGGTTGTTGCAAGATTTGTTGAGTCAACGTTGGTTGCAACTGCGGGGTTATCTGTCACAATACCACCCACGGTTACTATTCAGCCTGCTTCTGATACTCCAGCCAGTTTGGGAATACCTCCACCTTATGCTCAAGATGTTTCTCACATGCGTTTTGATTTTGATGCTACCTTGTCTGATTCTAAAAGAATAGCTGCTCTTGAACGGGTGGTTGCTGAACAGTCCAGAATCAATCTAATCCAAACTCAAGCTATCCAGCGCCTTGTAGCAGAAAATCAGATCCAATCGTCCCTCCTTGTTGAGCACGGTAAACTTTTTGATGCTCTAAAACAGTTCTGGGCATCTCAGGGGGAGACGAGCTGCAAGGGTGACGAGTTGAGAACAAAGAAAAGTCAAGATAGAGACGATGATCCCAATGCATCGAAAGGTGCAGGTGGTGAGTTGCCAAGAACTGAACAAACTCTTGGGACTTCCACATCTCAGGGGGAGTCAACTGGTACAGCAGGTGGATCAGGTGGTGAAGATGTTATGGTGGTGGATGATGAGGAAACGTTGGGTGATGATGATGTGTTAACAATTGAGGAGATTGAAAAGATAGGAGAACAGATTGTGATTGATAGTGAGATAGAAGAAGGAGAGATTGTTGATGACAGTGTAGAACATGATATTCCAGACGTTGATAAGGTGAATGTGAGTCAAGATATGGATGTGTCAGATGAGTCTGAGTGGGAAGAGCAGCCGAGATGGAAAGAAGGCTACGCTCAGTGGTTTGTAAAGACAAAGAAGCCAGCGGTTCCAACCATGTTCAAAAAGAGTTACAATATCAAAGGATATGCTGAGTCAAAGAAGGGTATTATTTGTTGGCTGTATGATGAGCAGTTGAAGTTATTTGTGATTAAACGCTTTGATGGGATTCAGTACTTTAAGAGGATGTTGAGATCTCTCAATACCTTGCCTGAGTGTGAGGTGAAGGATTTGGCTAAATTGGGGTTGATTAATAGGAGTGATGACAATATGGCCAGAATAATTGGGAAGATTGTGTGGAAAGAAAGTGTGAAAGAGAAGAAGTTTGAGCTGTTAAAGCCTCAGAAAGGGAAGCTAGTTGAAGATAAGGAAAGAGGAATGCGAGCTGACGGCAAACCTTGGATGGTGATGAAATATAAGCCGGTTCGGTGTTTAAAAGAAGTGCCGATGAAGATAATGCCCAAGGATGTCTTAAAGAATCTCAAGTGGTGGTATGTTGATAGCCAAACAGCTGAAGCGGTTATGGAAGATGAAGATGAACAGGAAATTCTGAGAGTGTATGATCCCATGCACTTGGTAAATTTGTCTCAAGCTGACTTGCAGGTGCTCAACGATAAGAAGATATTCTATATTCCTGCATGGAAAGATGAATCCAAGAAGTACCAGAGGGTGGTCTCTGTTTGTGTTAGACAGGGCGTTCATGCTTGAAGACGGGTGACACGAGATTTTTTGGATTACCAGACACGAGAATGAAGATAGAGATATGAAGCTACTGCCAAGGGGGAGCCTATTGGTGCATAATGTCAGTAGTTCAGTATCTAGTGTTTTGTATGTGTCTGTAATTGTGTTAGATTGTTTGTTTTGATTTTGAATATTGATTTACACAACTTCGCCTGGGATGTAGGCGAACTTGGTGGCAAGCGAAGTTATGACAACTTCGCCTAGTCTGTTAGGCGAAGTTGTCGAGGATTATATATCCTCACTTCGGCTTTGTTTTGGTTAAGTTTTTTCCAAAACGTGTAAGTGATCATTGATATCACGTGTTGAAGTGTTGCAATACAAACGTGTTTATTAGTATTGTAACGTGTGTTTGCTTATCGGTTCAACGTATCTTATATCTTGCGCTCGTATCGTATTACGTGGGGATTCTGCACCCTAATGTTACGAGATACTCCTGTGTAGATCCGGCTGGGAACCTACACTTCCTCCAGTGCCTGGAGCATTAGGATAATCATCATCGTTCTTCAGCTTCTTCATAGCATCGTCTTTGCATGTCAGCTGAAGGATGAGATCTTCCTGCTCCTTTATCTTCACCCCTGAGCCGTGAAAATCTCACGGAGCTCTTTCATTTCCTTTGGGCAGTAGGAAGCGTACCCCTATCAGACTGTGTTGGTTCAGCATCATCTGCTCTTGAGATTAACGATCGGCCGCCATTTGATTCTCGTACAGATGAATCAAACTCAAGAGCATGTCCATATGATGGGTTGGGGTCAAAGTGTGAAATGTCGTTGGTACAGGCTGCACAGGACCCTGAGGACGGCTGATTCTCATAAATGAGATGTCCAAAGGATGTGTGGGCATCACAGTCGGTGTCTGAGGAACCACCGATGTAGCAGCAGCAAGCCTTGGCATAGTAGATAATACTGATTGTGGAATCAAGTCAAGCCTTGGATCGGAAGTGAGTGTGGTCGTCAATGTGAGTTCCGGGGTGCAAGTACTAAGCGGCACCGCTGGACTTTGAGGAGAGGACGACCTCAACACTTGTGGACCAATTTTCACAGCGGATCCATGAGTAGCACGATGCTTATTGTGAAATCTGAAAATGAAAATGATGTGAACATGGATAACGTTGTTTATACACCACCTACTTCACCACAAACCCAATCACCACCCCAAGACCAAACCCATGAGCTATATATACTTTCACCACTTCCCCATTCCCACCCATCTGAACCATTCATTCCATCACCACCAACTTCCCCATTAACCCATACCCAACCTGAACCTGAAATCCAAACACAAACCCAAACCCATACCCAACCTAAACATGAACCCTATATTCCAGAATTCATCCCATCCCATCTCATAAACCAACCCAACACACTCTACCAAACACCAACACATTCCCTAAACCTTAACCAACAAGATATATCTTCTTTCATAATTACCCATATCCGTATACTTAAACCAGAAATCTCTTGCCAAGCACAAGTGAAAATATTATTGAAAGCCCACATCATATAACTCAACCAACCTAATTACCTGATCCTGTTCCAGTTTCAACAATCAACTCCCCATCCCCAGATGCACGACTTAGGTTACTTGACAGACACATGACTGTAGTTATTGAAAACTGTGACCTGAAAAAGGAAAATGAAGCCTTGAAAGAGAGGAAAGAATCACAGTTAGAGAAGGCTCTGTCTATGATTCAAGCCCTGGTAGCTGAGGTTGAGAAGAACTCAGATGCACCAAAACATGGGGAGAATCTGCCTGTCTTTGGTGAACATGTTAATGTGGAGGATTCTCTAAACTTATTGGTGATATGTATGGTAGTGAGGTGGAGGAAGAGGATAGGGAGGATGAGCAGGAAGTGAATAATGCAGCATATAAGGCTGATATATCTGATGATGATGTTCATAATGATAATGTTGATGTTGTTGTCAATGTGAATATGCATGAGGTTGAGGTGAATGATGACATGATTGTTGAAAGTATAGTTTAGAATGTGGTTGAGGAGACGGTTGATGATGATGTAGTTGTGAAAGTTATGAATGATGATAAAATTACTGATGCTCAAAGTGACAAAACAGTGGCTGATGATGTCACTGAAGAAGTGGTAATCTCATGTGAAACTATAATTTTGACTAACAAGACAGAAGAGTTAAATGATGATGTTGATGAAGTAACTTCTAAAGAGAAGGTGGTTGATGAAGAGTTGGAAGACTTGATAAGGGAAATATATGAGTTCCCACCTATTGTGGTGAGGGACATTGGACCATCTAGACTTGACGATGTGAAGGATGAAAGGAGGAGGATCAAAGGTAAAGTTGTAGTTGAACATTAAGGCCAGCTGCAGCCTTTAAAACAAAATGAAATAGAATCAAGAGATCAATTGTTGTTTGTTGATGAATTTGTGGATGAAGGGATAAAAAGATATGACAAAATTATTAATGAATGGATCCAGAGAGACATTCTAAACAAATTCTTGACTGATAAGGAGATGGAACAAAAGAGGATTTTGATGGAAGAGTTTGAATTTAAGAAAAAGTTAGATGACAAAGGAGAAGTAGAACAGAAGGTGATTGAGTGGTTATATAGATCATATCAAACTGAAGAAGCTGACAATGCCTTAGCAATTGTCATCTATAAATTCCAACAACCCAAAACTCCTGAACAAACTATTCCCACTGCTAAACCCGTAAATGAAGATGTTGATAAGCAGTTGGTAACATATCTTGATGAAAAAAGAACACAAGATGAAATGGTGAAGAAAGCAAATGAAAAGATGTTTGAAAGCTTATTCACTGAAATGAAATCGGATGAGAAAAGTTGGCCTGTGAATTTGTTAAGATACGCACGAAAGAGAAAGAGGTTTGGAGTAGGAAATATCCCAGAGGAGGCTATGCCTAAAAAAAATAAAGGGGTTATAAATGCTGTACCTCTGCAATCTATGAGAGATGAAGATTATGATGTGAATGAGCCAAAGATAGAAGATTTAAATAACTTAACTGATATTGAAGATGATGATGAGGGTGATGAACTGAGAGATAAAGAGGAAAAACATACTTCCCCTCATGTGAATTTAACTGATATTCACAGAGTGAATATACAAGCCAGACTTGATGAGCTTAAAACAGATGATCCAGGATCATAATCTTATGGGCCAAGCTTTTGAATTTAAAATTTTGGCTGAGAAGAGTGAAGAAGAGTTGGACTTATTGTGTGAAAATAAAAGAGATGAGATGAGAAAAATCAGGGAGAAACGAAAGAAACTTACAAAGCAGTACCTTACTTATCTCAGGCTCCATTAATATTCTGAAAAACAGCTGAGCCATATGAGCTATGAAGATTTGGAAAATGTATACAAGGCCACACAAGCAAAAGTATAAGAAGAGAAAAAGAGAGTAGAAAGAAGATACTCTAATCAACAAAAATGAACCGATCAGATTTTTAGTAGATTTTGAGGAATATGTGGGTTCCTGATTGAGCATGGATTTGACTATGAAATAGTAGATTGTATGAGTAGAAGGGAAGTAAAAGAAAAGTTCAAGGAAATCTCATAAAAACTGCAAGCTGATGTTGTTGTAGAATAATTAAGACAAAGGAGATAGAGGGATATGAGATTAGTTGAGGAAGAGAAAAGAACAAGAAAAGAAAAGGCTGATAAAGCCAGAATATGGTTAGCTAAGGAGGAAAGAAAGAAACTGTCTCATGATAAAGAAAATCTTTTGGAGAGACTGATGGATGCAAGGGGAGGTGACAGAGTTAAGAACAAGGATTGCTGGTGAGAAAAAGGATTTGTATGAGTCTAAACTTGCAAAATAAAGGAAGGAGTTGAAGGACCAGTTTGAAATTGATAAACCAATTCAAGCTCCTTCGCTTGACTAAAGTGAAGGAGGAACCATTTGAAATTGATGTAAGAACGAATTTATTGTCCTTGGAAGATGAAAAAAAAATCAGTATCCTCATAAATGCAATGTTGAACAAAGGAATGTCTGCAGGAGTATTTGACAATTTTGGCAAATCTCATCTTAAAGAACTGTTCTATAAAGAAAATGTATACTGGGAGCAAGTAGAAGAAGAACACAGGAGACTGATTTCTCTGCAATGTGGTCCAAAAAGACAATATGTACAAAGGCAAAGATCTCCTCCAAGTGAACAAATTGCCAATGAGACAATGGAAATGATAATGATTTTGTCTAAGGAATGAGGTTATTATTTAAAGTTGATTATGATGAGGAAAGAAGAGATTGTGAAGATATATGAAGCCAAATGGCATGTGAGAAGACCCCAAACCAAAAGACAATATACATCAATGGCCTCCATTGTAAGTGTCCCTATTCCACCCACCAGGTCTAGGCTGCAGAGAGAACAAAGGCCACCTTCCAATGTGGACCTACCAAAGAACCTATATTTTGATACAAGGACAAAAACTCTCAAAGTTACCATGTCCAGTGGTGAATTAAAGACAATTGTGTTTAAAGATGACTTCCAGGAATTCAACAGAGAACAAATGGAGGAAACGAATAGCCTCAATTTGTATGATTACCAGCAGAGAAACAGATTTGCAGGACAACAAAGGAATGAACCTTCTAAGTTCTTGAAAGAATAATCTAGAAAGGGATTTCCTTTACTTAACAAGAAAAGAAAGCTAGAATACACAGAAGCTGGAAGGACAAAAAGGCAGAGGAGGATGGGTGACATCAGGATGATTGAATTGTCCTAAAAAATAATCAATAATAACCTCTAATCCTCTAGCCACAATGAAGGAGTGTATCAGCATGAAGCAACAAATGATAAGGCCAAACTGTGAAGTTCAGAAGAATGGAAGAATTTCTAAGATAATTTACGAACAGAAGACTCAATCATTTATCTTGAGAAATTCAGAAGGATTGGCCTTAGGGATTATTGAACACAATATAGATCTAGAGTATCTCCATGTGGAAGACATCAATGACATTATAAGATGGAATCTTCCATCTCAGCATCCACACCACCGGGAGATCTCATTATTTCAACAAAAGGCAGTTGAAGTCAAATTTGATAGAAGACATGAAGCTGGAAGCTCAAGAAGATAAAGCTTTTTGTTTTTTTTTTGTTTGAATTTGATATGTAATGTCCATGTGACAACCTTTTGAATATGTAAATTTTCTTTAAGTAATGTAATTTATTGCTTTTATAATTTGATGTGTATTTTTGGAAAGTGTAAGTAACCTGTATGTGTTTTGGTGCATCTGAGTTTGTTCCAATCTAGGGGTAGATTGTTGGGATCAAGATTTGACAAGGAAATATTGGAATCTTTTCAACCTCCTCAAAGAAATGGCTAAGTATGGAAAATGAGCAAACCTGGCACTTCAAGCAAGCCTAGAACTTATTCAAGCAAGGTATTTTACTTCCGAGCAAAGTTATCTTCTAGAATTCTTCTATGTGTAAGTTCGAGCAAAATACACTTCATCAAGCAAGGTTGTTCTTCAAGTCGAGCAAGGTTTGTTTCAGAGCAAACCCTTGACTTAACCAAGCTGAAAACCAAGTATTTTGGTGGAATGAGCAAGGTTTAATAATAAATAGTGGTCCAAGAACACTTGAAGGAAGTTACTGAAGAAATTATTCTAAGGAATTCCAACAAGCAAGGTACAACCCCGAGTAAGCTACAGTGTCTCCAGCACACTTAACTTGTTAAAATAAGTTAATGACAAAAGGTTGAAGGGATCTATGAAGAACAAGTTTGATTGTAGGATATTATTGAGCAAAGTTTGGTATTATCTTATAGATTGAAGTCTGCTTGAAGAATATTTTCTTAGAAAAATATTCTAAGTAAAGCTTGCTCGGAGAACTGTTACAAGTGCAATTATGGTTACAAGGTCTGCTCGGCAAAGATGAAAGCTTACTCGAAGACCTGTTTACACTTGTAATATTTTTGAATACGTTTGAATATGTTATGTATCAATCATTAGGGGTTTTAGAATGTGTCAGGTGTACCTATTTAAGGAAACTTTAGGGAAAATTTATGACAACTGACCAAAGCGAATATTGTATGATTTGATGGATGAAAGTTTCTTGTAAAATGAATATTTTTGTACGGGAAGTTGCCTCACACAAACATTCCACCTAGAAACCCTAATAAATATTCATTGTATTCTTGACAATATTAATGGAAAACTTTTGAGAGACTTGTGTGTATTTGTTTTATTTATGTTCCTCTAACAACACTTTGAACATCATTGATTCCGCCTTTGATGTTCATTGGATCTTCACCGGAGCAGACCTCGTAACCGTCTTGTCAACACATTGTTGTTGGTTACAAGACTGATTTTGTGGTTGAAAGATCGGTCCTCCTGACACACATAATCAATGATCTAATCTTATTTTTTTACTTCTCGTTATAAATCCATTTCTTTCATTATCATCCTCGCACGTGTGTGTGTGTGTGTGCGTGCATGAGCGCGTGGATTTATTCAGTTATGTTTTTAGTGTGTTATATATGGTATAGGATCCTATGTTGGTTAAGTAAAAAAGATATGGCAACAATCTTTAGGTAAATAGCTAATAAAAAGAAAAATATTAACACGGTCTTTTATAACAAATACTCTTTTAGAAAATGAGAAATTTACATCAAGACGTATATCAAATTATATTAAAAATCATAACACTTTTTTAACGAGTACATATCATATTAATGCAATATTACATAATAAGAAAGTATATCTTTCGCATTTAATATATGTGGTTATTTAAGAAGTCTTACGACCACAACAACGATCATCTTTACATTCTCTACATAAAACAATATCAATAAATATCAAACATCATATAACTAATGGCGTTCATGTCGAAACGTTCTGTTATGTTGGCACTTTTTATGTTGGCATTTCTTGGCATGGCATTTGTTCTATCTGATGGTGTGTAGAATTTCTTTACTTTTCTATAAACATTTCAATGGTAAAATGTACTAATAGTTGTTTCTACATACAACTATCTCTGCACCATGCCTAGCACTGTGTGACTCACATACGGATTGCGTGGGTCTTTGCTGAAGTGTAGGTTTTTATAGTGGTAATTGTAGAGGAGGATATCCATCATTATGTTGTTGCCATTATTATTTTTTTAAATTAAATATTGTTATGTTTCTTGAATACTTTTGATGTTCAATAAAACGACCAAAGTCAGAAATAAATATCAAGTTGATGGGTTTTTCTTGTTCTTATGATCCAATCTCTAGTATTTCCAATAGTCATTCCATAATGTAGGTTTTAAAAAAAAGAACAAAGGAGATGAAGGGAATACGTGAGAGGGTTGAGGAGAGAAGGGATGGGTAGTGTTAAGGGGTAAAACTTCTTTTTTGAGGGAGTAAAGAGAAAGAAAAAGACATGAGAGAGAAATATGTTTTTAGTGGAGAAGAGATTGTTTGAGTATGATAATTGTGGTGGTTTGTTAGTCAAGAGATGTGTTATGTTGTCAACTTCAAAAAACATAAAAACTCATCCACCATCGGAGATAGGGTTATATTTTCAACCAAACCTCGACAAACTATATTATAAGGTTGCTAGGCTATGTCAGGTCGTCGACAAATGAGTTGTGAGTACTCGGCCTACACCAGGAGTAGTATGGGATTGGTAACATGTTAAATTAAAGAAATATTTTTTTCAGAAATTGTATATAGGTTACATGTCAAGTATAATAAGTTAACTAATATTTATAACCACGTACATGAATATTATAATTAACTAAACAGAACCAGACTTATATGAACCATAAACCCTAACAACAATCGATTGGGTTAATCCGTGATTATTAATCAGTTTTATGTTAGGGATTTCGTTAAGGACATAATGGAAATTGTAATGCAATACACAATTACCTCAAACTTTGATTAATGAAGGATTAATTGAACACAATAGCGTCGGCATTGGTGGGTGATGAACCAGCTACTAAACTGAGATACTAATCAAATTAAATTAAGGGTAAACATCGGCTAGGGTTAAGGGATTTTTTTTTTGAACGACCAACTAGGGTTAAGGGATTAAGACTATGAGTTTTATTGCGTTATATACATCTCTAAGTGGTGTCTTGATTATATGATGATTGACGGTTCACTATAAAAGCCAATACGAATCATAATTAATCTTATTCCAATATTGTTGTATCGGTGAAGTTCATTATGGTAAGGGAATCAGAACCCACAGATAAATTCCAAAAATTAAGACGACAATTGAGGCACAAGCCATCGATCTGGTATATGGGTTGTGGTCTGGGTCTAAAATACGGATACGGGTTTTAGGTTATTGGATAAGGGTTAAGAATATAATAATGTTTGTAGAAATTACAATTAGGTCCCTGGGTTATACGAGTGGAGACAAAATAGGGTTAAATTATACTTTAGGGTAAAAAATGCATATAAATTAAAGTTAATTATATGTGTATTAAATATATAAAATGATAATAATAATAATAATAACAATAATAATAATATAATAATAATAATAATAATAATAATAATAATTAAATATCTCGTTAAACGTGATGTTTTTATCAAAAATAACCCGTACAGGGAAACGGGTCAGGTAACAATTATTAAAATAATAAAATAAAACCCGAGTTGTTACACTCTTCTGGTTGCTTGATGAAGATCCGAGGGAATATACTAGGACTAGTGCTTAGGATTAACTGAGCTTAACCCGGTTCTTTATTATTGTTTTCATGTTTTTATTTTATTTTACATATTTTATTTCATGTATTTTTAGGAATTAACGTAATTTATGAGTTGTCGAGAAATGAAGTTTAATTTTGTTTAGGGTTAAGATTTGCACACACTTAACCAACCACGCAAAAGTTTTGTATAAACCGTAGATTAAACATAAACAATTATCTAAATTTACTCTTTCACTTCTCGTTATAAATCCACTTCTTTCATTATCATTCCCCACACGTGTGTGTGCGCGCGCGCGCACGTGCGGGTTTGTTTAGTTATATTTTTAATTTGTTATATATGGTATTTCATAGAGGATCCCATGTTGGTTAAACAAAAAGATATGGCAACATTTTTTTGGTAAATAGTTTATAAAAAGCAAAATATTAACACGATCTTTTATAACAAATACTATTTTAGAAAGCTAGAACTTTACATCAAGACGTATACCATATTAAATTAAACATCTTAACACTTTTTTTAACGAGTGCATTTCATATTAATTCAATATTACTTAATAAGAAAGTATAAGTATATCTTTCGCATTTAATATATGTAACAATATTACTTAATAAGAAAGTATAAGTATATCTTTCGCATTTAATATATGTAACATCATAATTTTGGTTATAATAATAAAATAAATTTCGTCTATTTTATAGTGGGTCGTTATCGGTTTAGATAACTAGAATATGAGTTGGGCTAGTGTTGGGTTAAATGGATATGGGTTATGGACCTGGGTATGAAAGAAAGAAGGAAAGACCACGGGCTAAGCCCATGATCCATAAATATATAAACCTTTAATACCCAATTTTCATTCATTTACACATATTCCATACACCTCTCAAACACACACTTAAGCTCTCTCTCTCTCTCTCTCTCTCTAACCTCTCTCTAGCCGAAATATAGAAGAAGAAACGGATCCCGACCCAAGGTATGATAGTATTTTGTTGTATGAGCTTAAATCCGTTAGTTATGGCCACGAAACGACGAGCCGACATCGTTAAACCGTTTAAGTCACGAGATCCGGGTGGAATCGGGTATAAACCGAACCTATAATGAGCTTAGGGGTCACCCTAGCTCAGATTTGGATCGAACGGGACGAAAAACGGCGAAAAATGAGTTAGAACTCGTTTTTTCCGGCGAAAACCCGATTTTCCGGCTAAGGCGGCGCCGGAATAGTGGTACGAAGATATGGAATGTCAAGAAATGTTCTGACATTCCCTGACCTAACCCTAGTTCGCTAAGGGTAACTAACAAATTAGAAGTAATTCGCTAAGCTGATTCTTCTGTGGGAATGTAACGAATTAGCTTTAGTTCGTTAGGGGAAAAGATAGCGAATTACCCTTGATTCGCTATAGCTAAAAGATAACGAATTAGCCCCAATTCTTTATAGTCATTCGTTAAAGGAGATAACGAATTAGAAGGTCCAGTTCGCTGCTTGGACTGGTTCGCTATATGGACTGATTCGTTAGGGTCCAGTTCGTTACCATGACCAGTTCGTTAAAAGAAATGTAACGAATTAGAAGTTTAACAGAATGATGGAATGGTCCCTGGACTTAGAAAAGAATGATTTAATTACAAAGAAGCCCTTCGAATTTAAGTAGCAAATTATTTAATGGTTCAAAATCCTAATGGAAAATGTGTTAAGACAGTTAATGAAAATAAAATTTTTCCAAGCTGACCTGGCAGCTTAACCCCTGCCAGGGGCTCTGCCCCTTAGACCCCGCTAAGGGCTGCCGCCCCTAGAATTCGCTGCCAGGGGCGCTGCCCCCGTACCCCCGTTCGTTGAGGGTAATAATTAAACTAGAAAGACAATATGTGTAGTGATAGTTTATTGATACGTATAATTATTATACAGTTAGTCGTGCACAGCTCAACAAGGGAGTAACCGTAAACGGTGAACGCAACCGCATTGAGGTGAGTTTCTAGCCCCACTTCCTTGTTATGTTTTCGGGGCTGTGTGCATACTCGATGTGATAGTCAATACGCTTACCTTAGGTGGTAAGTGTATGCCTTGTATGATTTATGTTTGACGATTGATTGACGGTGCGTGAACGATCTTCGGATATTGCATGTGCCGTCAAGTGTTAGATAATGGTATGATTGATATGTATGATGTATGAATGACGTATGTATGAATATGTATGATGTATGAACAATATGTGTATGAAATGTTGATGGTACGTGAACGCTCTTCAGAGATTGCACATGTCGTCAAGGAAAGTATGTAAATGACAGGTATGTAATAGTAGTGCGAATGTAGGAACCAACCCTAATAATGTCGGAGAATGAAGGGAACCGACCCTAATAGTATCGGCGAATGTAGGGAACCGACCCTAATAATATCGGCGAACGTAGGGAACCGACCCTAATAATATCGGCGAAGGTTATAGGACGGAATGCTCTTTAAAACGTATAAGTATGAATGAAAGTATGTAAGTAAGTACGAAAGAAAGAATGAAAGTATGTATGTAAGTAAGTAAGTATGTAAGAAGATATGAAGGTATGTACCTCCGGGTGCATATGCTAGCATGTGAATGTATTGTATGTTGTATGATTAACTAGAACTCACTCAGCGTAGCTGACTTTTAGTATGCACGCAGGTTAATCGACTGAGGCAGTTGGCTTGAGGAAGACACATGGAAGGATACGAAGAGGCTGGCATCTGGAGATTGTCGTGATGTTTGAAATGTTATGTTTTATGTTATGTTTTTGAAAGACACGTTATGGATGTTGTAATGAATGGTTGACTTTTATATTATTCCGCGAAAGTTTTTATTAACTCTGGTATTTAGAACCGCGTTTATGAGTAAATCCAACACTAAAGTAGGGCTACCGGTAACGGGGCCTTACAAGTTGGTATCAGAGCAAAGTTCGAGAGATTTAAGCATCCTACATGCTTAGACTCGAACAGAGAATGGGATTAAAGTAAGAAAAGAAAGAAGATGGCAGTACGAGAATGCCATGTGTCACTCAAGCAAGCTAAGTAAAGGTAAAGTATGTGATTAAATTCACATGTAAAGTAGAATAATGAATAAATGTTAGCGTAGTAGCTAAATAAAGAATGTATGAATGCTAGCTTAGTTGCTAGGGATAGGGTACGTGATGATATGAACTGTTTGATTGTCTAACAGTTAAAAATAGAACTAGCACAAACAGACTCATAAGAGGAAGTGTATAGGACACGGAAAGTAATGTGATCAGCTAATCACAGTTGGCCACTGTTATTACCTGTTAGCCTTACTATCCTTGTACTAAATGGTTCCTTAAGTGATGACGTTTGTGTTTCCTTATAGAATACGAATGGCCGGAGCTAAAAAAACTGCTGGAAAAGGAGGGCGTACAGGATGTCGTGGTAGGCCACGTGTTTCCTGAGAGCCGTCAGTAGAGGCCGCTACTAACAATTAAGGCGAAGGAAGTGCAGCCGGTGGAAATCCGAGTAATAACGAAGGGTATCAACTTGACCCTGCTGTTCAAGCTGCCATTGCTCAAGCGGCAGCAGCTGCTGCGAAGAACTGGAATGCTGAAGGGTTTGCTGGAGGCCGTGAAAGAACCGCTGAAAGGGCAGAAGGAGATGGTAAGAAAAATGATGAAGGGGAGGGGAAAGAATCAAACGTGGTTAAGTCAGTGAAGGTTGATGACAAGAAAAGGGGCTGAGGTGGGTGCAACTATAAGTCTTTCAAAGGCTATGATCCACCAAAGCTAGTTGGCGTGGGAGACGCAATCGCTACTCTCGAATGGATAACCGCGATGGACAAAATTATCCGAATTAGCGAATGCCGTCCCGATCAAGCTGTGGGGTATGCTACCCAATCATTCTGTGAGGAGGCGATGTACTAGTGGGAGACAGTTGAGCAGAGGAAGAGTTGAGAAGAGATCAAGGCCTTGAGATGGGACGATCTGAAGGAGTTAGTGATGAAAAGTTTATGTGCTGATGCAGAGGTAGAGAAGGTTGAGATGAAGTTCTTGAGTCTGAAGGCATGTAAGATGACGCATCGAGAATACCTCACTGAATTCAACCGTCTGTCAAGGTTGGTTCCAGACATGGTGAACACTGAGGCCAAGCGGATCAAATGCTACATCAGGGGACTGCCACAAAATGTTCGTGTCTTGGTCAAGGCTGGTAGACCAGGTATTTTTGATTCTGCTGTAGGGCTCGCGGAAACGGTTTATGAGGACTTGACAGATGAGGTGGCTATGGATGAGAAGAAGGAGAAGAAGTGGGACACGCCTGCCAAATGACCTGGTACTCAGATGTGGAACCCCAAGAACAAGCAACCGAGAGTATGGGAGAAAAGGTTATGTAGGACGTGCGGAAAGATGCACGTTGGAGAGTGCAAGTGGGGCACTGGGTCTGAGGTATGCCACAAGTGTGGAAAGTCCTATGGTGGGGAGTGTAGATTAGGGTCAAATGCCTGCTACAAATGTGGTAAAATGGGGCACTTTGGGGGGAAATTGCTATGCGAAGCCCGCGTGTGATAAGTGAGGACAGACAGGTCACTTGGCGAGGACTTGTACGAGTGGTGAAACAGGAGGGAGTGAGAAGAAAGATGCTGATCAAGCGAGGCCGAGAACAAGAGCCTACATGCTGACCCAGGAACAAGCTAGACAGGTTCTTGATGTTGTGACCGGTACGTTCCTAGTAAAAGGTATTTCTGCTTCAGTATTATTTGATTCGGGTGCGAATAGAAGTTTTGTAGCTACGACATTTTGTAAACTAGCTAAAATGAAACGTTGCCAAGTGTCTGAAACCTTCGTAGTAGAAACCGCTAGTGAGACCTTGGTGAAAGTAACGAAAATGGTTAAGGACTGTAAGATAGAATTAGAAGGACATGAGTTCCCTGTTACCGTGTATGTCATGACCTTAGGAGGGTTCGATGTAGTTTTGGGAATGGATTAGTTGTCCGAGTATGAAACTCAGATAATATGTAAGGGTAGGATAATAAAGCTAAAGTCCTTGGATGGCAGTGCGGTGACGGTTTATGGTAACAAGGAAAGTTCAGGGCTTAACGTCATTTCGATGATAAAAGCCGAAGGGTTATTAAGACGAGGGTGTGGTGCCTACCTGGCCTATGTTGTCAACGCTGCAGCCAAGACAAAAGAAATGAAAGATGTTCCTATAGTGCGCGATTAACCAGAAGTATTTCCTGAGGATCTTCCGGGGTTGCCACCGGAGCGAGAGATAGAATTCCAGATAGACTTAGTACCAGGAGCCCAGCCCGTTGCGAAAGCGCCTTACCGTCTAGCGCCGTCTGAGATGAAAGAATTGATGTCCCAACTGCAAGAACTCCTCGACAAAGGTTTCATAAGACCAAGTGTTTCTCCTTGGGCGCGCCAGTGTTGTTCATGAAGAAGAAAGATGGAAGTATGAGAATGTGCATAGACTATCGCGAGTTGAACAAGCTTACGGTAAAGAATAGATATCCTTTGCCAAGGATTGACGATCTGTTTGACCAACTGCAATGGTCAAGTTGGTTCTCACGAATAGATCTCAGATCAGGCTATCATCAGTTGAAAGTGAAAGAAGCAGACATCCCTAAAACAGCGTTTCGGACGCGGTATGGACACTACGAGTTCCTCGTAATGTCATTCGGTCTAACGAATGCTCCCGCAGCATTTATGGATATGATGAATAGGGTGTGTCGGCCAATGTTGGATAAGTCGGCTATTGTCTTCATAGACGATATATTGATTTATTCCAAAAGCGAGTCTGATCATGCTGAGCATCTGCGAGAAGTTTTGGAGACTCTGAAGAAAGAGAAGTTGTATGCTAAGTTTTCGAAATGCGCGTTCTGGTTGCGAGAAGTGCAATTTCTAGGTCACATGATCAATCCTGAAGGGATTACCGTGGACCCAGCTAAGATTGAGGCGATAACCAATTGGAAGACTCCGCAGAACCTGACTGATATACGAAGCTTCTTAGGGTTAGCTGGCTACTATAGGAGATTCATCGAAGGTTTCTCCAAGATAGCCGCACCGTTGACCGGTATGACCCGAAAGTCAATAGTATTCAGTTGGGGTAAATTTCAGGAAGAGGCTTTCCAGGAGTTAAAGAAGAGACTCACGTAAGCTCCAATCCTGGCTTTACCCGATGGTGACGAGGATTTGGTTATTTGTACTGATGCTTCGCATCGTGGAACCAACCCTAATAATGTCGGCGAATGAAGGGAACCGACCCTAATAGTATCGGCGAATGTAGGGAACCGACCCTAATAATATCGGCGAACATAGGGAACCGACCCTTATAATATCGGTGAAGGTTATAGGGCGGAATGCTCTTTAAAACGTATAAGTATGAATGAAAGTATGTAAGTAAGTACGAAAGAGAGAATGAAAGTACGTATGTAAGTAAGTGTGTAAGAAGATATGAAGGTATGTACCTCCGAGTGCATATTCTAGTATGTGAATGTATTGTATGTTGTATGATTAACTAGAACTCACTCAGCGTAGCTGACTTTTAGTATGGACGCAGGCTAATCGACTGAGGCAGTTGGCTTGAGGAAGACACATGGCAGGATATGAAGAGGCTGGCATTTGGAGATTGTCATGATGTTTGAAATGTTATGTTTTATGTTATGTTTTTGAAAGACACGTTATGGATGTTGTAATGAATGGTTGAATTTTTTATTTTTCCGCGAAAGTTTTTATTAACTCTGATATTTAGAACCGCGTTTATGAGTAAATCCAACACTGAAGTAGGGCTACCGGTAACAGGGCCTTGCAATATATGTGGCTATTTAAGAAGTCTTACAGCCACAACAACTATGATCTTTACATTCTATACAACTAAACACTATCAAGAAATATCAGAAATCATATAACAAATGGTGTTCATGTCAAAACTTTATGTTATGTTGACACTTTTTATGTTGGCATTTCTTGTCATGGTATTTGTTCCATCTCATGGTGTATAAAATTTCTTTACTTTTCCACAAACATTTCAATGGTAAAATGTACTAATCGATTATTTCTACATACAGCTATCTCTGCACCATGCCTAGCACGATGTGACTCACATACGGATTGGGCGGGTCTTTGCCGAAGTGTAGGTTTTTATAGTGGTAATTGTAGAGGGGGATATCCATCATTATGTTGTTGCCATTATTAGTTTTATAAATTAAATGTTTTTAAGTTTCTCGAATGCTTTTGATGTTCAATAAAACGACCAAAGTCTGAAATAAATTTCAAATTGATGGGTTTTTCTGGTTCTTAAGATCCAATCTCTAGTCTTTCCATTAGTCATTCCGTAATGTAATTTTTTAAAAAAGAGAAAAAAAAGATGAAGGGAATGCGTGAGAGGGTCGACGAGAGAAAGGATGGGTAGTGTTAAGGGGTAAAACTTCTATTTTGAGGGAGTCAATAGAAAGAAAAAGACATGAGAGCGAAATGTGTTTTTAGTGGAGAAAGAGATTGTGTGAGTACGATAATTGTGGTGGTTTGTTAGGCAAGAGATGTGTATGTTGTCAACTTAAAAAAACATAAAAACCCATCCACCATCGCGGATAGACTTATATTTTGTACCAACCCTCAACGAACTATATTTTAAGGTTGCTAGGCGATGTCAGGTCGGTTTACAAATGAGTGTGAGTACTCGGCCTGCGCCAGAAGCAGTAACGTGTTAAATAATAAAGAAATATTTTTTTGGGAAATTTTGTATTGGTCACATGTAAAGTATAATAATTTAGCTAATATTTATAACCATATACATGAATATTATAATTAACTAAATGGACACGTGTTCAATATCACCTAAATCAAAGTTGCTCTAAGTAATCGTCGAGATGTTCCGAGTTGACCACTAGGTAGATACGAGTGATTGCCCACTAGATCCCCGTGGCTCTGAGTTGACCTCCTAAATTTGATTTCGAGTACTATATGAGGAAAGCACCTCATAAGAGTACCGAGTACTTGCCACTACTCGTCCAACTTTTACACCACTAAGTATTACCATTGTATACCTTTGGCCAATTTTCATAGAATTTTTTTCCCTATCTTTTATAACCATACAAATCGATACTTATAGTTTTTCTAGCTCAATAATGCTTCTATATGGTAGTATCTCATGGCTAATAAGTAATAACATACTATAAAAAGGTCATTGGTGTCTGTAGTGTTGGGGTTGTGTAGGCGTCAAGAAATATAACATATAAACTCTAAATTGAAGGATACTATCTATGAGTGTCAATTTTCAGTTCATGTGTTGAACTCGGTTCTTGGTTTCATGAGTATAGATTATATAAGAAATTGTTTTTCACAAACATTCCTAGATAAAGATAAAGAAAGAAAATCATGTACATCATATTAGCCCAATGGTGCTGAGTATCAACATAACTAGAATCTCTCTTCATACAGTTACACTATCCTCTTCGCCATATCTTAATTAAATTAATCATGAACAAACATGTGAAAATCCATCTCACTACTTGCTTTCAACGCAAGTACTTTTAACATCTATTAGTTAAATGTAAACAATCATCATGATCATTTTCTATATGCTGAACTCGATTGCCACAAAATCTCTAAGAAGACGATGAGTTTATCTAAATTGTGTTCAATGTTTATGTGTTATTTTAAATAATAGAAATTAGGGTTCTAACATCAACTTACATGTTTAAGACGGATTGTGAGTGCCATCGATTTGAACTTGGAAGTATGATTGGAACTTGGGACATTTTTAAACTCGATTTGAGATTGTATGTGATACGGATCCAGTCATCAAGACATAACAGCCCAAGTGGAAGATAACTTCGAGCCTGCTAGTGAAAGTGGCTAGAACCGATCCAAGTTATTAAAACCCATCTAACCATTTGAAGAGAGTAAATTTGGTTTATGATTCATTTCTACTTCTTAGACCTTTATTTTCGAGATTTGTTTTTTTCATTCCATGATTTTGGTTTCCTTATTTATTGTCTTCTAGTTTTCTATTTAATCTTGTAAACTCTTTTAGTTGGACGGTAAATTATTATTGAAGTTTATTAAAGAACGTGTTATCGTTTTCTTGATCTCGGTTGGCCGATATCCTTATATCCGACGTCGCTAACTTGGTTGGCCAAGTATTGTCGCCGCTAGGGTTTGGCCTAGGTTCGTTCTTTTCTTTTGTTTGTGGATCTGCATCAAGTGGTACCAGATTTATTTATTAGTATGTCAAGAAGGGATCGCCGCCAACAGAACCGTCGATTCTCCACCGGAGGCAACGGTTATGAAGAACATGATCCTCAAGATGCTGAGATCAAACGCCTCCGTCAACGGGTTCACGAATTGGAAACTAATCCTTTTGACAGGTTCGAAGAGAGGGAAGAGAGCTTAGAAACCCAATCTGTTTTGAATGAATCAGAAGATGGCAACGACCGGTTTGATAATATTTTTGCCTGTCGGCCCCAACACCAACATACCCCACCCCCGTCGACAATCCCGGTCACCAAGGGTGCAACCACAACAGCAGGTTGACCACTTACGGTCCTTGGGTCTGCGCACCGAAATTCCGGAGTTTGAAGGCCGGTTACAACCCGATGATTTTCTGGATTGGCTTCAAACTGGGGAACGTATATTTGATCTTCGTGAATTCCCCGACCACTTAAAGGTAAAACTTGTCGCAATTAAAATTAAAAAAACATGCCTCGTTTTGGTGCGATTATGCGCAGGCTAAACGTTATCGAAAAGGGAAACATAAAGTTGAGACATGGGAAAAGATGAAATGCCTTTTGAAAGCCAAGTTTCTTCCTGTTACATACAAACAAGATGCATATATATTTGGATAGTCATAACCTCAAACAAGGTTCCTTAACCGTTGAAGAACTAAATAGAGAATTTGAGTGCATGCGAATGCGTTGTGGGGCGGAGGAAGATGAAGAACAAGTTATTGCACACTTCTTGAGTATCCTACGACAAGATACTGCAGGCGTTGTATTATTACAAAAATATTATTCTTTCTATGATGTGTGTAGGCTTGCTTTACAGGTCGAAAAACAACTCACTCACAAACTTAAGCCGTTAACTAAGTTCCCGACGACCTCCCGCCCACCCACATCAGCTCCTCGGGTCAGCCCAATCAAAACCGACCCACCTGTGGTTCCAACAACTCAAATAGGAACGCCAGAAACTCAATGATGCTTTAAATATCAAGGCTTCGGTCACCTTAAAGGAGATTGCCCAACCAAGCAAATACTTGCTTTCGTAGATGAGCTCGAACCAACATATGACACGATGGAGAAGGAACACACCGAAGTACTTTATCCTGATCGGGGTGAGATTCTTGTGTCTCGCCGAGTACTTAGCACCATTCCATCCGGTCCCGAAGATGATACTACATGGATTTGCAACAACATTTTCAGAACACATTGTATGGCAAAAGGCAAAGTGTGTATGGTCATTGTTGACGGCGAAAGTTGCGAAAATATGGTAGCCACCACAATGGTTGAAAAGCTCGGTCAACCCATTCAAGACCATCTTGACCCATACCAACTCACATGGCTAAAGAAAGGAAACTTAGTTAAGGTTACTCAATTGGCAATAAGTACACAGATGAAATTTGGTGTGAGGTGATTCCAATGGATGCGTGTCATATTCTTTTGGGCGCCCGTGGCTTTACGATAGGCGTGCCAAGCATGACGGGTTCGTAACACGTACTCCTTTAGAAAAGACTGTCTCAACATTACTTTATCTCCACTTAACCCGCATGATGAGCCACAACCACCATTGACAAAATCCGACTTTGTGGGTCTCGCAAGCAAAGCAACCACCACACATGTTTTTGCCTTGGTGGTGGCAGAAGAAATCCCTGAACCACCAGACCTCCCCGTTGGGGTGCTCCCATTCCTTCGCGAATTCGCAGATATTTTTCCATATGAAATTCCGGCAGGCTACCATTGATGAGAGGTATCCAATACTGCATCGACTTTGTTCCTGGTGCGAGTATCCCAAACAAGTCTGCCTACCGAATGAACCCGAAGGAGTACGCGGGGCTACATCGCCAAGTTACCGAACTTCTCAACGAAGGCCTCATTCGGGAGAGCATGGGCCCTTTTGCGGTACCCGCTTTACTCGTTCCTTAGCCCAGTGGTACTTTTCGAATGTGTATTGATAGTCGTGCAGTGAAAAAAAAAACCATCAGAAACCGTTTTCCAATACCGCCGATGATCTTCTCGATCACCTAAACGGAGCCAAGTTTTTTCTAAAATTTATTTGAGGAGTGGCTATCACCATCTCCGTATGAAGATCGGGGACGAGTGGAAAACAACGTTCAAGACGCACGACGGGCTTTACGAGTGGATGATAATGCCTTTTGGGTTATCGAACGCTCCAAGTAATTTCATGCATTTGATGAATCATAGTTTTAAACCATTTATTGGCAAATGTGTGGTCGTTTATTTTGACGACATCTTGGTTTTTAGCAAAAACTTGGAACAAAATTTAGACCATCTTCGACAAGTTTTTACGGTTCTACGGGATCAAAATTTATTTGCCAACAAAAATAAATGTCATTTTCTAGTCCGAAGAAGTCATTTTTTGGGGTACTTAGTGTCGGGAAATGGCATCCGCATGGATAATACGAAGATCAAAGAAATAACAACGCGGCTGGCTCCGACATCCTTCCATGAGGTGCGAGGCTTTCATGGCCTTGTTTCGTTCTATCGGCGTTTTATTAAAAACTTTAGCACAACTATGGCACCCATCACAGATTGAAGAATAGTAAATTTTTTTGGTCCACGGCGTCTCAAGCGGCTTTCGAAACACCTAAAGAAATCAGTTACAGAAGCACCGGTCCTCGCTTTGCCAAGTTTCGATAGTTTCAAGTAGAATGTGACGTTTCGGGTTTGGGGATCAGTGGTGTTTTAAGCCAATTGAACAGGCCGATCGCATTTTTTAGTGAAAAGTTCAATGAAAGAGGCGTCGTTATAGCACCTATGATAAGGAGTTTTATGCCATCATCCGAAGCCTTGAATATTGGAGACATTATTTGCTGCCCAACGAGTTCATTCTATAAGGGCAAGCTAAACTCAACCCGGGACACGCAAAATGGGTTGAAACTTTGCAAGATTTTAATTTTGTTATCCATCACAATGAAGGGAGTGCCCACACGGTCGACAACGCCCTTAGTCGTCGTCCGGCACTGATGATATCTTCCACCATTCAGGTAGCCGGCTTTGAGCCACTCGTGTTATATAAAGATGATCCGGATTTCAAGGCTATTTGGGAAAGATGTGGGGTTACTCCGTTTCGCGATTATGTTCGACGTGATGGGCTTCTCTTTAGGGGACATCTTTTGTGTGTTCCTTTATCCTCGTTCCGGGAATCGATTGTTCATGAATGTTACCAAGGCGCGTTGGCGGGTCACTTTGGACGAGCAAAAACAATTTCACTTGCTACCGAGGGTTTTTTTTTGCCCAAACTCGTGCGAGATGTGGTGAAAGTTCTAAATCGTTGTTGCACATTCCGTATCGCCAAGACTCGCCACACTAACCAAGGGTTATATACACCACTATCCACTCCGTCCAGGTCGTGGGAAGACTTAATCATTGATTTTGTCCTCGCTTTACCCCTTACACAACGGAAGAAAGACTCTATTATGGTTGTTGTGGATCGTTTTTCAAAAATGGCTCACTTCGTCCTGGGTTCTAAATTATATGATGCATCGGAGGTGGCGTGGTTATATTTTACTGAGATAATCAAGTTACATAGGATACCAAAAACAATTACGTCGGACAGAGATGTGAAATTTGTTGGCCACTTTTGGCGCACGCTTTGGAGAAGAATGGAGCCAAATTACAATTCAGCTCTTCTCAACACCCCCAAACTGACGGTCAAACTGAAGTCACTAACCGTAGTTTGGGTAATCTCCTTCGTAGTCTCGTGGGTGACAACAAAAAGCAATGGTATCTTGCCCTCCCATAGGCTGAGTTCGCATATAACCGGTCCACTCATAGCTCAACGGGACTTAGTCCTTTCCTAGTGGTTTATGGGCGCAGTCCATTTACACCCCTTGATCTCGCACCATTAGTGGGGGTTGAGAAGTATAGTGCAGAGGGAAGTGATCGGGCCGCACATATCAAGTTGCTTCATGAACAGGTCCGCGATGAAATTACTAAGTACAATTTACGGTATCCAGCTCGTGCAAATAAACAAAGGAAGAAAGTGGTTTTTCAAGTTGGTGATCTCGTATGTATTTTTTTTAGACGTGAACGATTTCCACAGGGGCGTTTTGGTAAGTTACAACCTCAAGCCGATGGTCCTTTCCGTGTTCTTGAGCGCATTAATGACAATGCATATAAAATTGATTTACCAGGTCATTATGGTGTCTCGGTCACTTTTAATGTTGTTGATCTAGCTCCTTATATTGAAGATGAGTCGTTTAAAATTTACTCGGGGTCGAGACGTTTTTAGGGAGGGGAGGATGATACGGATCCAGACATAACAGCCCAAGTGGAAGACAACTTCAAGCTCGCTAGTGAAAGTGGCTAGAACCAGTCCAAGTTATTATAGCCCATCTAACTATTTGAAGATAGTAAGTTTGGTTTATGATTCGTTTCTACTTATCAGACCTTTATTTTCGAGATTTGTTTTCATTCCATGATTTTGGTTTCCTTATTTATTGTTTTATAGTTTTCTATTTAATCTTGTAAACTCTTTAGGTTGGATGGTGAATTATTATTGAAGTTTATTAAAGAAACGTGTTATCGTTTTCTTGATCTCGGTTGGCTGAGATCCTTATATCCAACGTGGTAACTTGGTTGGCCAAGTATCGTCGCCGCTAGGGTTTAGCCTTGGTTCGTTCTTTTCTTTTGTTCGTGGATCCGCATCAGTATGGTTAAAAATTTTGTTCACTTGTAGTACGTGTGGATATTAAACTACTTATTAAGTGTTATGATGTTGATACTGTTGAAAATTTATTTTTAAGATAAATGGATATTTTAATTATTATTTTAGTGAAATTATTAATAAAACACTTAATATGGTGAATTAAAAATAAACTCTTAAGTAGAGTTTTATTTAGGTCACTTGATGACCTTTATTAGAGTTTATGTCTCAATTTAAGTGAGGCTTTTCACTCATCCATGTCTCTTATATAAGTTTGCCTAAACTGAAGAAGAGAAGTCTTGGAACAAAAATGATGATCATCAAGAAGAAGGCTTTGTCTAATTCTTTTCAAGATATATTAGAGATCAAAAAACCTCTAATCTTCATCTTTATATTATCAAGTTCTAGCACACTAAAGTGCCTGGTGTAGCCTAAGGCGCGTAGCCTTCCCCGGCAGTACATACTTTTTCGACTGTTGTACCCTAGCAAACAGACGTGTTGTCTAAGTAGAGGCGCGAAATATGTTTTAAGAGAAACGTGTTGAACAGATGCATCAGCCTCCCACACTCAATATATATTATTTTGTTCATATTTTGTTGAAGTCAATGGAGTTAGCCACATCAAGGAAAAACTAAGACGAATGCGAAGATACTCAATGAGTGGCATGCTCGAGTCAAGAAGTTTCTGTTGAAGTTCTCATCAAAGACATCGACATGAATCTTTATATTAATTTAAATTGTACTTTATTTTATTTCCTTTTTGGTTTTGTACACGGTATTGTAATACTTATTTCTCATTACTAACGAGAGTATTGTTAGTGTTTAATTTATTGGTTTATTTTTTAAATAATATTGTGACCCATGTCCTACAATCTTAAAACAGATTTTGTGAGATTGTTGCTACAATCTTAAAACCTTATTTATAAGGGTTTTGGGTTCACGAAATGGTTTAAAATAAAAATATTTTAGAGATTAGAACCTTATAAATATATATATTTGGGAAACTACGTACGAAGTACAACTTGTTGTGTTTGGATTTTTAGAGAGCATTGTGCAATCTTAAATCCTATACCGTGTTACAAAACGTAATGTTTGATTCAACCGTTTGGTCATAGAAACGATTTTTGTAATCGTTTGTATTCTAATTATAATGTTAGAAACGGTATTGGAAAACCATTGGGATTTTATTGGTTTTGCTTGAACGATTTTTGAAGTCGTTTGTGTCTAACATTTGTGTTAGAAATGGTTTTTAGTAAACTATTTGTTTCTTGTAAACGTTAATAATCTAACGTGTACGTTAGATTGGGTGTATTGGTTTGTATAAATGTTTCATTTCCTAACATGTGTGTTAGGAATTTATTTTTATAAAATAACATGTTTAAAAAGTTTCTCTAAAACCTTGTTTCCACATGTTTATAAATATCTAACATGCGTGTAAAATACGATTTATTATATATATTAACATATGTGGTTAAAACGTTTTATCAATTTCTAACTGTCGTGTTAGAAAATAATGTGGTGAGGCATCCATTTGTAATTTGGTGAAATAATGCACAAAAGCTTTGACGGGTGTCTGTTCGTTTTCCTCCATTTAAGTTACCAATAATTCAGTATTAACTAGATGTTAATGGAATGATTTTTCGATTATACACTTGAAAACCAACAATTTAAAAGGGGTTGTCTCAACGTTTAATGTTTCATTTATGTATAGTCTTATCTCTAACGTGCGTGTTGGAAATGTTTAAGTCCTAACTTGTTTGTTAGAAATACTGACCAGGAATGTTTTATGTAAACATTTACTTTTCTAACGTATGTGTTAGAAATAATTAGAAATGGTTTCTTTTATAGACTCTATCCTTAAAATAAAATGTTATATGTAAACGTTCAAGTTTATAACGTGTGCGTTATAATATATATATATATATATATATATATATTGCGTTCTATAAACCGTTTTAGTACATGGGTATTAAACCCAAAACGTATAAAACCATTTGATATTTTAGATTTTGATTTTTGATTTTATAAACCCTTATTGACATTATTAATATAATATATTGCAAAACTAAACTATTGTTTTAGAATGATTTTTAAAACAAAGTTTTGCATATTTTATATAATTCAAAATGGTTCTATACTCATGCTAAAATGTTAAATGAAGATAACGTTCTCAAGGATACTCTATAGTGGAAAACAACTTCGTGTTGTGTGAACAAAATTAATTGGGGAAGTTTCGTTAGTTAAATGTACTAATTGTAACAACTTGAGGTTGTTTTGAACATATTTGTTCAAGAGTATAGTTTCAATACTAGAATGAGGATATGTGTGCATGGAGTTCTATTTGAGGGAATACATCAATACATAACATAAAATGATATCATTGAGATGATTTTGATTGGATGATGAAAGTGTTGAAGTTAATAACACTATTTGATGTCTAATTGTCATATGCTTATCCATTGATCATATTATTATTAAAAGGAGTTTTACACTTTATATTGTAGTTTCGGTATTATTATTATTTTTTGTTCAATATCTTCGGATAACATGATGTGGTCTAAAATGTACATATTATTATGTAAATATTTCCTACAATTTAAGTGCTTAAATATTATTCTTAGTTGGCTTATATGTGGGTTTTTATGGTTTCAAAAGTTAATAAGCTAAAACTGATAAATCAACTCAATAATAATGAATCTATATAGTTTATTTTGTTTATTCATTCTTTTTATTGGTGCATCATACATGATGCTTTAATTTTATTTTAGTTTATATATTTTTTTAAAAATAATATAAAAATACATGAGCTTGATTGAAATAGTTGAATAACATGTGAGTTTGATGAATGGAACTTAAATGATTGATTTAGTTTGCATCATAATTATTTTTTTCTTATTTGAATTGGCAAACAGGCACGTGATGACATGAGATAGCAACAAAGAAAGTAATTATATTAAATTTGTTGGGCTTGGGCTACATAAAAAGAAAGGAAGACGTAAAAGAGGGTTTTGGTCAAGAAAGGGTGTCACGTGAATAGGGGGAGACGCTAATCAACGATGGCTACCCCTTGATGCAGTTGTAAGTTTGTAACAGACCAGAAGAAGAATTAAAAAGCAAGAAGGCAACCGGGTGAATTATTTTAATCAGGCTTCCAAGCAAGAAGGTCAATCATATTTATATCTTTTTTACGATGAACCGCAATAATTATGTAATCTTTGTTTCATTCGTAATTATGATTGGCTAAACTTTTATACTGCCTGGATTTGGATGATTACTTTGTAGGCTCGTTTTATTTTTGGTTTTGGATTTATTATTGATTGGTTCATGCTTTGGTAAAGTTTTTATTTTATTTGGTTATGATGCTTATGCGTATTTGGTATTAATATATAATCAATTTACTATTCCTTATGTGTCTTTGTGAACGTCTTTCATGTATGGATGCATATTAGGTTGTTTATTGTGTGTTTACAACTAGTTTATGGTATATTGTTAACGTATTCCATAGGAACGGTAATTGAAAGTTGAGAGATACTTTTTATTTTGGCACTTGAGAGACCGGGAGGTGATTAAGTGTCGTCTGTTTTTGTCTTTTGCGGGTTTGGGTAGTGATTGCACGGGAGTGAGTTACCCTAGATTCCATTAGATTCTTACAGATCCGAATTATAACCGAATTTAATAAGAATACCCCTTTACGCCTTAGAGTATATTGTGATTAGAGAGACCGAGAGGTGATTTAATCTTTGGGTACCTTAGCATAGTTAGGTTAGGTGAGATCGGGAGGTGATCCGAACCATTAAACAGTTGGGCTTTACATGACATTTAGGGTTCTTAGGTATTGTTGGTGAGAACGGGAGGTAATCTAGCATACTTTAGTTATTCCATAAGTTTCATATTTTTAGATACCAATAATTCCAATTCTAAGAGTTTACGAGTTAACTAGTAGGATTCCTTACCTAGGTAGTTGTTTCCCCTATTTGAGTTCCATCACTATTTGTTCGTGTCTAGTTTATGTGTCAGTTTTAGTTTAAGTATTATTTAATTTATAGTTAATAATTAAAAAAAAAACAAAAATCAATAAAATAAATTTATTTATGTTATTAGTCAGAGTCTAGTTTAGGTGTTGCTAGTGTCCTTTGGGTTCGACATCCGGACTTCATTAGGCTTTACTAAAGTCGATAGGTACACTTGCCTGTCTAGTGGTCTAGCATTAGGAGAGTCTAGGTTTATAAATTTAAAACTAGAGTGTCTAGGTTAGGTTATATTTTTAATAGACCGTTCAGCACATCATAACACATGGAATTTTACAACCAAATACAACAATATTTATCATGACGAACAAATATTGTATTTTATTTTATTTTTTTGGATTTATTTTAATGAAAACTTTCCTGTTAAAAAAAGGATAATTTTAAATTGATAGTTTAAAAAGAATTTAGCATAAAAAACAACTTGTGAGTTGTTGCGTTGACTAAAGTCTAAGACGACACATCAAATGTACAACCACGTCACGAGAGGGTCATGAAATAACGTGGTAAGTGTATTAAAATGAAATACAAAAAAATGTGATATTTACCTACTTAGAAATCAGTAAATGTTAATTAATATATGTTGATTACATATTTAACTCCTTGGAGATTCACTAAATGTGAATTGTAACATAGTATACCTTAATGAGATAATTATATCATTGGATATTCATTTTTAAAAGTTCACCGAGTGTGAATCATAAGTGATCTATTATGTTATAATTATAATTGAATTTAAGTGAATCTTAAGAGATTTATTATAATACGCTTGCAATAGCGATGAATATATAGATGCTTCTGCTCCCATTCATTTTGTTTGAACTATGTGAAAGTTTGTTTTTCATTTTGAGAGAATATCTCAATAAATAGTTTCAAGGGACAACAATGAAATGTATAAATCACTTTATGCAAATGAGAATTCCAAGAGTTTGAGTGTCAATCAAGTTGACTTTATCTCAACATAATAGTGATTGTAGATAAGTAGCATTCGTCTTGTTGCTAATAAATGTATTCATCAAAACGATTTGGATTAAGACTTATGTTTGATCCCCTGATTAACACACGTTCTAATCAATAACTTAGATCTGATCCAGATCTATATGTTGATATTAATTAAACGGATCTAACTCTTTTATTACCTTAGTTTGATTGTTATTAGTGTATATATTATCAATATAATTATTGTGAAGCTTGAGAGAGAGAGAGAATACTTTAAATTACTGAATAATATTAATTCTCTCAAAACTTCAACATTTTACAAGTGAACAGTGGTTCACTATATATAGAAGACGATCTGGTTCGCTAACATCCCCAGCGAACCAGAATCCCCTTCGTTAACTTAAATAACTTAGCGAACCACCCCCTGATTCGTTAACATCTCCTAACGAATCAGGAGGGAATACATTATAAAGTCCTAGTTCGCTAACATTCCTAGCGAACTAGACATAACCTTAACGAACTAGTCTTAGTTCGCTAACATTCCCTAGCGAACTAGACTAAATATAACGAATTAGATAAATAATGTTTAAATATTACATTAAAATAATCAAATAAACATTTAACGATAATTACAAAGACTCGAGACGCAAAACCGTGCACTAACAACTTATGTTAAAAGTCTATATACGACTTGAAGATTAAAGGCAAAAGAGTTATGTTCCTTAAATGAATGAAAAATTTATATATGTTCTTTATACAATAACTTGTGAGAATTTCATGAATATTAAGATTTGGGATTGTGATAAGTCTCATATTTTTGTCTACAACTAAGGGTTGAATATTTTTCAAAGTGATATTGCGATGGCCGTGAAGAATCAGAATGAGGCATCTTCTGTTCATATGCTAAAGTATTGTAGTCTAAAGCATGCTAGACTAGTACTTGTTAATTATGGTGCTTTGAAAAGACTAATTAACGCGAAACATTCAAAACACACACAACACAAGAATTAATGTATGTTTACACAAATTTAAAGACTGTTTCATTCAATCTAAGGAAATGATATAAATTATGAGGATCGTAGGAAGACCTCAACTTTCTAGGTATGTCCTATGTAAGGCTCCGTACCCAGTAGCCCTACTTTAACGTCGGATTTAATCATAAACACAGTTCTTGCAATCTGAGTTAATTAAAACTTTCGTGGAAACGTTAACTTAAAGCATTCATTACAAAACATTACTTCATTCTTTGATACGATAACACAAAACATTATTTTTAAAACATCATTTATTCCACCTTCATATGTCAGCCATTCAATCCATGCCATGTGCCATCCTCATGCTAACTCTTTGGTCAGAATCACCTGCATGCATACTAAATGTCAGCTACGCTGAGTGAGTTCTAGTTAATCAAGCAACTTACCATACGACCACTACATGCAATATATACGTATCCGAAGACACATAGTCCACCATCTGACCTGCTCACCTTACTACTCAACCTCTTATTTACCCCTACATCTTAGCCACTTTAATAACGAATAACGTTATACCACCTTAATAACAAATAATGTTATGCCACTTTGCCACTTTAATAACGAACGTTATGCCACTTTAATAATGAGTCACGTTATGCCACTTTGCCACTTTAACACTCTTACTAGACCCCTACCCGCTTCTATCACACTCTACTTCTACTTGTCTATAACACACTTCCTATCAGTTCATTATTTACATAATAAGCAAGTCACATCATAGCATTTATACCCACTAATAACCACTAGGCAATCACTATCCTTGACGATACGTGCAATATCCGAAGATCGTTCACGCACCGAAAAGCATTATATAATAGCTACCTTGTATAACATCTATAGCATACACTTACCATTTAAGGTAAGTGTATTCACACTTCACATCGAGTATGCACACAGCCCCGAAAACATAACAAGGAAATGGGGCTAGAAACTCACCTGAACTCTGCTTCTTTCTCCGATAGTTGTTAATCCCTTCTTTAACTAAGCTCGGCTAACTGTATATGAGTTACACGTATCAATACTCATCTGATCTAATCTAATGGCCTAGTATTAGCTTACTTTACTTAGCATTTTATGGTTTTCCTTTCATTTAACCTTATCTCTTAAGTCCTTACAAGGCATACCATCACGTGTGTACACCTGTATGTATACATATACGAGTCGCCATGTATCCGGGTCTTAATGTAAGCGAACTTAGATATAAGCGAACTTATTGATGAGCGAACTTAGATATATAAGCGAACTTATTGATAAGTGAACTTAGATATATAAGCGAACTTACATATCAGGCTAACTTATATGTAGCGAAGTTTACAGTAGGAGAACTCGTATACATGCGAACTTAGATGAGGCGAACTTAACAACCCGCAAACTTAGATTAAGGCGAAGTTACAGCAACAGGTACGGGTTCTTTCTTAGCCCCCATAATCATCTTCATTTTAACGTGTAACCCCTTGATATGATATTAACCAAACCCGTGAACATTCCCATGATCATTTTCGGGTAAAACTCGGCCCTGAAAAGTATAAAGTTTGGACCTTTAAGCTAAAAACGTTCAATATTATATCTAAGGTTTATTTTAAACGAGACATATGCAGCCGTAAGTTCGTTAAGTTCGTTTCTAACATCAAGTTTGTTACTTTAATACTCATTTATACCCGATCTACTCTAGGTTCAAGTTTCAAGGCTAACTGTTCATAAAAACATAACCTTTAACGATAAAGAACGTACCTTTACCCATTTTTAGGTCACGGTTTAGCTTGGTTATAAACTACAATCTTGTATCTTGATTGTATATCAAAGATTTAGGCTAGAATCTATCTCGGATCTTCTTCTTCTTCTCACGGCCGTAAGGAGGCTTGTGTGTGTGTTTTTGAGTGTGTAGAGAATAAGATGGATAAGATGGATGGAAATGGAAAGGATTAGGGTTTAAGGGGGGTATTTATACTCCCTTAAGCCAATGGATCTAAGGCCCATCTTTCCTTTTTGGTCCATAATTAATCTCATCTAATTATCCTACTTACTCTTTCGTTTATTATTATTATTATTATCGTTCCACAACTCATTTATTTCACCCGACGCAAATAATATATTAACTATTATTTTAGAAATTTTGGGATGTTACAAGTCTTCCCCCCATAAAGAGGTTTCTTCCCCGAAACCTAACTTATTCCTTGTAAAAGGAACACTTGCTACATTCACACACTTTATTGAATCGCCTTTGTTTTCTGGGTTATCCTTCTTACTCCTAACTTGCAGTCATCGAGTGGTGTTCATGTGATTTAGCTATTCAAGGTAGCTTGTCCATGAGGCTCTCGATGTCTCAAGTCTCGTCTCGTCTTCCCAAGGAACCTTGTTTTATATAATAATGCTAACGCCTAAGGCGGCGCTTTATCACCACACAACTACTTAACATAACTAATCATGCATTCAAGATAATTCACAAGCCATTCATACAAAATCACAAGAAATCACAAGTCATTCATAAAACATAAAAAAGAAATCAAACATAGGTTCAACTGTAACATAAAACGCTCCTTAATCATACTAACAACTGTGACAAGCCACTTATTCTCCTGCAAACTTCTAAGTGACTGATGAACCATCCTTTCACGCATCTCCCCTTCTTCCCTCCACTGCCACGGCTTCTCCACAATCTCTAGCTATGTGACCTGACTTACCACACTTGTAACATTTCTGGTCCTTGGTGCATTCATGAGAGATGTGCCCCTTCTTCCTGCATCGGTAGCACTAGTTTGGATCAGCCTTGCATTCCCCCAAGTTCATCTTCCCGCACACCTTACATGTTTCCTTTTCTACCATCTTTTGTGTCTTCCTCCATGTATGCTCTACGACATCCCCAGCTCATTTGGGTCCTTTCTCTTCTTCCTTATCTTCCACTTCCACATCATCCGCCGCCAGATCATCATAAATCATCTCCGCCAACTCAACCGCGGACTCAAAGGTAGCAGGTTTGTTATCCCTGACCAACGTGCGGACCTTCTGGGGAAGCCCCCTGACGTAGCACTTGATCTGTTTCGCCTCAGTGTTCACCATGTCAGGCACCAGCCTGGACATGCGGTTAAATTCAGTGGTGTACTCGGGGTGTGTCATCCTACCTGCTTTCAGATTCAGAAACTTCATCTCGGCCCTCTCAACCTCAGCATCAGCGCAAAACCTTTTCATCACTAACTCCTTCAGGTTATCCCACCTCATTTCCTTAATCTCTTCTCGAGTCTTTCATTGTTCCACAGTTTCCCACCAGTACATAGCCTCACCTCCAAACGACTGGGTGGTATAACCCACTGCTTGGTTGGGACGGCACTCGCTAATTCGGATAATCTTGTCCATAGTGGTTATCCATTGGAGAGTAACGATTGCGTCACCTAGACCAGTCAGCTTTGGCGAGTCACATCCTTTGAAGGACTTGTAGTTGCGCCCACCTCGGCCTCTCCTCCTGTCATCAACCTTCACAGATTGGCCTTCGCCCGAGTCACTCTTCTCACCCTCATCATCCTTCTTACCATTCTCCCCTGATTTCTCAGCGGTTCCTTCATGACCTCTAGCAGACTTCTCAGGATTCCAATTCTTCATGGCAGTTGCCACAACTTGGACAATGGCAGCTTGAACAGCAGGGTCAAGTTGATGTCCTTCGTTGTTGCTCGGATTTCGCTCGGCATCACTTTATTTCCCCCGTCGTTAGCAGCTGATTCAACAGAGGGTTCTCGGACCACCCGTGGCCTACCACGACGTCCCGTACGCCCTCCCGTTCCAGCAATCTCTCTTGCTCCTGCCATCGTATTCTAAAATGGAAAACACAAACATCATCACTCAGGGAATTATTTAGCATGTGATTCGTAAGGTAAGTAGCTAATGACATTGATTAAGTGTAACTATCTATTTACATTACTCTTCAGGTTCTACCTACTTCCCTTCGTGATTTCACTTGTACTAGTTTCTACTTTTAAACAGTTAATCAATCAAACAATCAAGAAATCCTATCCCTAACCCGCATATATCCTTCCTTTAACAATTAAGCGAACATCTTTATACATTATTTAACATACTTTACCGTTACTGAGCTTGATTGAGTAACACATGGCTATCTTGAACTGGCATCTTCTTTTTTTCTTACTAAAATCTCATTCTCTGTTCGAGTTTAAGCATGTAGGATGCTTAAATCTCTCAAACTTTGCTCTGATACCAACTTGTAAGGTACATCACCATCCATATTGAGAGTCACATGACCATCATGAGTTGAGTTTGAGCTTGAGTCTCCCTTTGAGTAGTAAGCAGATTTTTCTGATCTTGAACTTGAACTTGAACTAACTTTTGCACCGTACATTCCCGGATCCTGAACCTGATCAGTTGGTGTCTCTTTCCGAACCATGTTTAGTTCAAAAATTCGTAATTTATTGACTGCTGTTTCCAAATCAATATCGGCAAACTCTTTATCTTCTCTCATCAAAACCGTGTACATTTCCCATTTCGGTGGAAGAGCATCAAGAAGTTTCTCGACTATCTCTTCTTCTTTGTACACAATGGAGTAATTGCTGAGTTCGGTCATCAGGTGATAATATCTTGTGATGATATCATCAAGTGATTCATTTTTCAAATATTTGAACACCGAGAATTGGGTTTTTAGTAGCTTAATCTTGGATGCACGTATCCCCACATTACCTTCATATCGGTTTTCTAGAGCTTCCCAAAGCTCTCTAGCAGTTTTGTATTTCTTGAAGGTGTGTAGAATTTCTTGTGGAAGAGCCATGGTGATTGCTGCATGAGCCTTACTCTCTGCCTCATACATCTTCTTTTCTTCCTCTTCCATCTTATTGTACTTCTTAATCTGATCACGACCCTCAAACAAGGCCGTTGGTGGAATGTATCCATCTTGAATGCACACCCACATCTTAGCATCTTGATATTTAACATACTGCTCAAACCGATCTTTCCAAGCCACGAAATCGGTACCCTTTAGCATTTTCGGAGCCTTAGTAGCTGAACCTGCTTCCACCTCCATCTTTACCAGTTCCGTAATATTTATAGAAGTTATCTTTGAAAGAAATACGACTCGAAAACACAAAGAAACTCAAAAATAATATTTTATTATTCTGAACAGTACCCAGTAGGCGAAGTTATTCTTAACTTCGCTTAAGATTAACTTCGCTTGAATACTTAACTTCGCTGAAACTCTTAACTTCGCTTTCTTCTTAAGTTCACCTGATGTTAACTTCGCTTGATGACAACTTCGCTTATTTAAGCGAACTTGTGAGGCAGGCGAAGTTAATAATAACTTCGCTTAAACTTATATCTTCGCCTAAACCCTACAAACAGTGGCGGCAACTTCGCCTGATGAACAAACGGTTTTTGCAGGTTTTAATTTGACGTATTGCGAGGTATGCGAAGGTGTAATGGGTTATATTTGATAGTGGGAGATGAGTAGGACACAAAAACTCGGTATTTCAACGTAAACACGTTCCGCGAATAGTCGAACGGAACGATTTCTACACTCGTGTGATAATCCCGAACCACACAATCACGAGCAAAAGCTCTGATACCAATTGTAGGTTCCCAGCCGGATCTACACGGAAATATCTCGTATTACGTAGGTGCGAAATCCCTACGTAAGACGATACGAGTGTTAGACGCGTTATACGTTAATACCAAGCACAAACACACGTTACAATACTCAAAAGACACGTTGTATTGCAACCTTAACACGTGATTCACCAATCACAATACACATACTCGAATAAATCTCTTCAATACAAGCCGTAAGCCAAGCTTATATGGTTATCGACAACTTCGCCTAACAGACTAGGCGAAGTTGTTGATAACTTCGCTTGTCCACAAGTTCGCTTATATCAGGCGAACTTGTGAGACAAGTTAACTAAAACACAAAACAAAACCAACTAAGACGATTACAGACACTAGATACTGAACTACTGACATCATGTACCAACAAGCCTCATAAAAAAGTACACAACCGCGGCGGTAAGGCCTTACAGTGGAGTATTTCACAACCCCTTAATTCTGCCGTTTCGTTCTCTACGTGATTCATTTCCAAAAACATAAACAAACACACCTACAATCAAGATCAGCACGATAGAACGATCCCGGGCATCAACGACCACCGCAATAAACAACGACCAAACCCCGGCACAGTCCCATCAGGTACTTAATCGTTTAGTTAGTTAATCGGGTTATTTTAAGTTTAGTTAATCGTGTAGGGTTTGGGAAATCGTAAACTTAAATCGGTTATATAGTCGGGTTATTATAATGTTTAGTTAGAGTGGTAGGAGATTGGAAAGAACCCAGGTACTTGGCCGGCCAAATTCCGGCCAGGTTTCGGCAATGTGTAGGAGACGACATAATCCGCCACGTTGAAATCTATACGTGGCGGATTGATTTTTTTTGGGGGTTAATTAAATTAAATGATATTTAATTAATGTAAATAGATGGACATCCTATATGAAGAGATTGAACACCAAGATGAGCATGGGCCACAGTGGAGGCGGCGGACACGACAGCCGGCAAAACCTGTTGTCGGGGATGAAGTGTTGGTGGGTTACTAACACACGCAGTTTGTTGTCGGGATACTCGAGCACGACTGATTCCAGCAGTTCCGGCTTATGACGCCTCGGCTGAATATCATCTTAATCCGCACTTTTATTGAAAAAGTTGGCGAGACCGATAGGATGTTATAGTATTTCGAGGAGGACACGTCGTGGATAAGTATGTTTACAATGAACCACCCCACACACGGGAGCTTACACTAGAGGTTTACTCTACATTTCGTTTCAGGTATTTACTTTTTACCTATTTTGTCAAACTTTGTTTACCGACTACAGATTTCTTAAATATATTCATAATAAATTGTTAATTTTATTTCAGGCCACGGGAGGCAGGGAGGCCAGAGGCGCGGATGAGAGTTCCGGTCCCAGAGGGTCGTGCGTGGGAGGTTGCCATCAAGATGTTTGGGGTCGACCAGTACTTTTCATTGGAGGATTTCGCTGTGGCGATCGGCTTTTACACCGAGCAGGAGGTCCAGCAGCCAATCTACACCACAAGCATCCATGAGGGCCCGGACGATTATTTGCGCATTTGGTAACGCACGATTGGTAGTGAGACTTACGGTCCCGGTACCCAAGAAAAAGCTTACGGCATCATTGACCCGTTGTACAGGTAGGTTAAGCTACTTTACATTACGCTACATTATATTATGTTACGTCACAATTATATTACATTATTTTATATTAAATTATGTTTTATTGTATTGTATTATATTATATTATATTATATTATATTATATTATATTATATTATATTATATTATATTATATTATATTATATTATATTATATTATATTATATTATATTTCGTTGTGCAGGTACCTACACAGGCTGATAGCCTCGTCAGTACAGGGTCGGAATCAGGGTGCTGACCACTACAGCCTCCGAGACTTGTTTTATGTGCGGTGCCTTCTGACGGGGATCCACTTCAACCACGCCCGCGCCTTCGCCGACTACATCTCCACATACCCGCACAGGCAGTCGCGAGGATCGTTACTCGGTGGCCTATACGTGACGCACATCGTGATCAGTTTGGGACTGCAAGCGCGGCTAGCTACTCTTACGATCCCGACAATTTCCCCGCGCGAGCTCAATCGTGCTAGTGCCCAGGGGATGCATATTGTTCGGCGGTTTGAGGACGCCGACGGGAGTAGAATATACCATCTCGTTACGGACTGAACTCTCAACCTTACATACTGGTGCCACTAGTCGAGCCTTCGCCATTGGGTGCACCGGAGGTGCACGTCGAGGAGAACCACGTAGAGCCAGCGGGGGAGCAGGACGGAGGGGAGGATGAGGAGGATGCAGCGGAGCAGGTTCAGGTAACTTTTATAACACGTTTACATTTATTTGTTTCATCTAAATATTAACGTTTAATTATCATTTTAATATCAGCCACGGGTGTCGCAGCACGTCCCGCGCACCTATCACGCTGTGCGTTTAGATCATATCACTGATGCCGGCTTACGGGGAGTAGAGGACGCAGTGCTACGGATGCAACGTCAGATCGATTGGATGATGGAGAGGGAGGCCAGCCGACAGCGTGGTGAGGATTACACATTACCTCTCCCCACGTTTTGACCACGAGGCTAGCACATCAAGGGTCGGCGCTGACACCGACGAGGACGATGACGGCGACACAGTAGCGTAGATATTTATTTACATTACTTTGGTATTTTCTATGAAACATTACTATATTATATGTTAAGAACTTTGGTATTTTGTATAACATGGTATTATACTTTTTAATATTGTAAAGTTATAATGATTAAAATCCAACTAACAAATAAAGAAAAACATGATCATAGAATTAGTTTTAACAATGTAATTAACTAATGAAATAAAAAAACGAATACGAAAATTGAGTTCAAAGAATATATAGATTCCAAACCAAAAGAAAAGTCGACAGTTTGGATTCAGTTTTGTGTGTAACTAAAACACAAAAAATCAAACCGAAATGAAGATATAGATTTCATTTTATACTTTGAATTTTATGTTATTTATATTTTTTAAACGAATCGCCAAAACCTCATATTCTACACCAAACCACCTTAGGACCTCTGTTAAAGTGAGAATTACGTTATTTCTTAAAAAAATTAAATAATTAAAACACATATATTTTTTAGCTTAAAGTATAAAAAACTTATAATAATTAACACAAACATAAAAATCAAAAATCAAATAATTTAAAGATAAAATTAAAAGATACAAAAAATTAAAAGAAAAAGATACAATTAAAAAACATAAAAGAATATCTATTTTATAGCTACAAAACATACAAATCTTATAATATTAAAAAAAAGATCACAAATTAAATAATTAAAAGACATAAAAAGACAAAAATTTACTTCTTGTAAGATGGCCGCTTTAAACCGTCACGTCACGTTTTGATCTTTACGTGGCTGTTGGTCCGGTTGGCGGTGTGGTTAGAAAAGCTCTAAATAAATTGATAGACTAAATTACCCTTGTAATAGATTAAATAAATGATGATGTGTTTTAATTTGGTCCATACATTAAGTTCTTAAATTTTTACTCAAGATTGTTCTTTGATGAAATCAACCCTATATATATCTGTGTGTGTGTGTGTGTGTGTTTAAGTTCAAAAGACAAATGATAATACTGCGAGAAATGAATATGAGCCACTAGTTTATTTTAGGTTCTAAAAGCTTAAAGATAGATGAAAATAATATAAATGCAACAATAAATGCAATCTCTCTCTCTCTCTCCAATTAATCCAACAATATAACCATAATAAATCTCTCTCTAATTAGTATATTAACATAATCTAACTATAATAATTAAAAACATAAAAACAGTAATTTAGCTTTATAATTTATATACACCGTCTTATTTTTATCCAACAAAATACAATTTATTCATATGATACTGGTGCTTTATATGAAAAAACAATTTCTTTCCGCTCAATTTATTAGCATATATTAAAGCGTAATTTTTAACAACAAATATCAAAACATAATATATATTTTTAATTGATATATCTAGAAAGCCTATTGTCATAAATAATAAAAAAATATTATACAAATCTGTCCATTAAATATAAACAATAAACAAAATTATATAACTTATATTTGTTTTGAGCAATAAAAACATACAGCATACAAAAAAATATACAACTTACTTACTTAATTCGACACCAACGATTATATAAACTACACAAAGATACACATATCCTACACGTGTGTAGGTTATATGTTTTTCTTGTGTAGTTTATATGTTTTCTTATTCTTAAAAAAAGTGAGAGTTATATGTTTTTGTGTAGGTTGTATACTTCAAATTTAATGCAAACATGTGTAAGATAGTTTTTTGTATTATTCATCACAATGTAACTACGTGTTGATGGATATTTATAAGTTGAGTTGGAAGAAATTGGTATTAAATAGAAAGAAATTTTAGTGTATTAATAAATTTTATTTGTGTAGGATAAAATTTTCGTGTGTAGGTTATATGTTTTTCGTGTGTAGGTTATATGTTTTCGTGTGCGTGTTTATTTTATTGATGATGAATTTTTGTGTGTAGGTTATATGTTTTCTTATTCTTAAAACAAGTGTAGGCTATATGTTTTTGTGTAGGTTGTATCTATTTTTATTGATATTTAATGCAAACACGTGTAAAATAGTTTTTTGTATTATTTATCACAATGTAACTACGTGTTGATAGATATTAATATATTGAGCCGGAATAAATTGGTTTTGATAGAAAGAAATTTTAACGTATGAATAAATTGTACTTGTGTAGGGTAAAAATTCAAGAGACAAAAAATAAGCTATAAAAATAAGTGAATTCTTAATATTTTTCAATTATAGTAATTTGATTAGTTATATTAATTAAATAGATAAGTATTGTGCTTTATTAGTTATATTAATTGAAGATAGATAATGTATTAATAGTTTCTTAATTTATCTTTAAGCTTTTAAAACCTAAACTAAAACTAGTGGTCCATATTTATTTCTCGCATTTCTCACACTAATATCATTTCTCTTTTGGACCGTCCCTAGGAACTCTAAACAATCAGACATGTTTTTTAATATTTTTATACATTAACATTATTTAAGAGTAGCATTATCATATTTTATATAAAAAAATTTATTACATATATTAATCACAAGTTTATATATGTGTAAAGTTTATGTACTAACAAATTAAAATCGGTGTAAAACAAAACATAGATATGTATAAAAACTTATTTTCAAAATTGAAATCGTAAATATAGATATAAAAAAATGATAAAGCTACACTCAAATAACATTATCATAAAATTTTTTTTATAAAAAACATTATCTTTCAATGGTTTTTTCAAGTTCTTAAATAATTTAACAGTTATAAATGATACTCGTCTTTTATATATATATATATATATAAAATAAAAAAATATGTAAATACAACAATAATGCACTATTTCTACAATTAATACAACTAATATAACAATAATAAGTTTCTCTCTAATTAATATATCTAACTAATTTAACTATAATAATTAAAAAGATAAAAACAATACTTTAGTTATGTTTTTTATTTACACATTCTTCATTTTATTCAACATAAATACAATTTATTCATATAATACCATTTCTTTATATTAAAAAAATAATTTTCACTCAATATATTAGCATATATCAACGTATTTTTTAACACTAAATATCAAAACATAATATATATATATATATATATATATATATATATATATATTCAATTGCTATGCCTATAAAAATTATTGTCATAAATAATAATAAAAAATATCATACAAATGTGTCCATTAAATGTAAACAATAAATATACAACCTACACAAAGTTATATAGCATACACTTGTTTTGAGCAATAAAAATGTACAACATACAAAAAGCATATAACTCACATATGTAATTCGACATCAACAATTATATAAACTACACAAAGATACACATACCTTACACATGCGTAGGTCATATGTTTTTCGTATATAAGCTATATGTTTTCTTATTCTTAGAATAAGTGTAGGTTATATTTTTTGTTTATGTTGTATATTTTTTATTGACATTTAATGCAAACATGTGTAAGATAGTTTTTTTGTATTATTCATCACAATGTAACTACGTGTTGATGGATATTGATATGTTGAGTTTGAAGAAATTGGTTTTGAAAAGAAATTAATGTATGAATAAATTGTATTTGTGTAAGATAAAATTTTCGTGTGTAGGTTATTTTTTTGTGTGTAGGTTATATGTTTTCGTGTTCGTGTATATTTTATTGATGATAAATTTTGTGTGTAGGTTAAATGTTTTTCGTGTGTAGGTTATATGTTGTCTTATTCTTATAGCAAGTGTAGATTATACGTTTTTTTGTGTAGGTTGTATGTTTTTTGTTGATATCTAATGCAAACACATGTAAAATAGTCTTTTGGTATTATTCATCATAATGTAAGTATGTGTTGATGGATATTAATATATTGAGTTGGAAGAAATTAGTTTTGGATAGAAAGAAATTTTTATGTATAAATAAATTATACTTGTGTTGTAAGGCCCCGTTACCGGTGCCTCACTTTTGACGTTGGATTTGCTCATTCACATCGTTCTAATAATCAGAGTTAATAAAATCATACGCGGAATATAAAAACTTTCATATAACGTTACATATCAAATCATAAACATATCTTAAAACATTCTTCTTTGTCTTTCAAAATCAAACATAACATAGTAGGTCTTCAGATGCCAAACTCCTATCTCCTGATGTGTCCCATTCACGCCAGCTGTCGCATCCCTTACACCTGCGTGCATACTAAAAGTCAGCTACGCTGAGTGAGTTCTAGTTAATCATACATCATACAATACATACACTTACTTTCAATCACGCGTCCGAAGATACATGATAATTACTTTACTACTTTACTTTTACTTCATACTTTCATACATACGTACATACTTTATTACTTTTATACTTTATATTCACTATCCATTCTATCTCATATATTATTAGGGTCTGATCTCTTTCTTGTCTATCTCAGATATTATTAGGGTCTGATCCCTCTTTCCTTTTTCTATCTCAGATATTATTAGGGTCTGATCCCTTTTTACTTTTCTATCTCAGATATTATAAGGATCTGATCCCGTCTTCTCTATCTCAGATATTATTAGGGTCTGATCCCTCTTTCTTCATCTTCGTTCATACTATCTTTACATACTCATACATACATTTTCTTTAATTATTACATACTCATACATTGTTCATATATATATCATACACAATTCATCTTTCATATTCATACCTCCCTTGTCAATACGTGCAATATCCGAAGATCGTTCACGTACCGGCAAGCTTTACTTCACATACATAACATAATATCTATCACATAAATCATACATAGCATACACTTACCATTTAAGGTAAGTGTATTAACTATCACATCGAGTATGCACACAGCCCCGAAAACATAACAAGGAAATGGGGCTAGAAACTCACCTGAATGCGGTTACGCTCACCGTTGATCGTAATCCCTTTCTTGAGCTGTGCACGGCTAACTGTATAATATATATATTCGTCAATTAATCTTTCACTAGATCAAGTTGGTATTTTAGTTACCAACATGTTTCTAAGTTGGGTTGGTTTGTTTAATTCCTACATATGGGCCAACTAGTAAAATTAGGTTCACTATTCATCATAACATCTGGGTCCAACTGGTCAGGCCCAAGGTCAACGGGTATCTAGACCGAGAACCTGTTTCAACCGAGAACCCCATGGCCGAGAACCACGTGGCCGAGAACCACCTGGCCGAGAACTTGGGTTGACCGAGTTCCCATTTTGGCCGAGAACTCCACAAAGCCGAGAACTCTCAGTCATGGCCGAGATCCTCAGGTTAGTTGTGTTCAGCTTGTCTATCCATTTTTATCATTTTACCCAGCTCATGCCAACTGTAGTAAGGTTCATATCATGATCTTGACCATTTTCCCTATCATTCACACCCGTGGTGCGTCCGTTATCATTACGACTTCAATATCTATCTCGTTCTAGCCATAAAGTTTAAACCTTTATTGTGTTAAAAAGTTCTAGGCTAGTTCTAGGGTTTATCTATGAGCTGTACACTACCATAAGTCTATAAGGTTCATTTTAATCATCAAGTTTGCTACTTTATGATTTAACTAGACCCGATCTATTCTATGTTTAAGTTTCATGACTAACCGCTCATAAAAACGTAAGCTTTAAGGTCAAGAACATACCTTTAATCGTTTTCTAGGTCACGGCTAGCTTGGTTATGAGATTGGGTCTTGTTACTAGCTTGAATATAGAAGATGGATCAAAGATCTTGGCTTGTTTGATCTCTCAGATCACTCTTTCTCTCTCACGGCCGAAAAGGAAAGGGTTGGGTGTGTATTTGGGTGTTTAGAGAAAATAAGATGGATAAGTTGGATGGAAATGAAAAGATTTAGGGTTTAAGGGGTATTTATACTCCCTTAAGCCCATGGACCTAAGGTCCATCTTTCCCTTTTAGTCCGTAATTAATTCCTTTAATTAGCCTACTCGTTTATCCATCTTTGCTACTTTATTATTTACCCATCAACTCAAGTAAACTTTTCCATTATATGAAATAATATTTTAAATTATTACTATTCGAAAATTCGGGATGTTACATGTGTAGGATAAAAAATCAAGAAACAAAAAGTATGTTATAAAAATAAATGAGTTCTTAATATTTTCTAATTATAATAATTTAATTAGTTATATTAATTAAATAGACTAATATTATGATTTATTAATTATATTAATTGAAGAAAGAGAATAATTAATATTTTCTTTATTTAGCTTTAAGCATTTAAAATTTAAAACAAAACTAGTGGTCCATATTCATTTTTTATATTTCTTGCAATAAGGATCCTACGAGAACCCTTTGCAAATTGAGAACCTTGAGAACCATTTTGAACCTCTAAAAACACCTTTAAAAAAATATTTAAAAAAATCATAAAGCAAAAAATAACAAAAAATTTAAAAAAGTAAAAAAAAACAAATTTCTTATATTTCTGTCCGGTTTCATTAAAAAAATAAAAAAAAACGTTGTATTATACACATGTATAATTTTATTTAATCTTTAGTTACGTAATATACACATATGTACAGTATGTATATTTAATCTTTAACAAATTATATACATTTATCTTAAATTATACACATGTGTATAAAAAAATCATGTAAATATACATATATGTATATATTATACATATATGTATATAATTTGCTAAACCGAGTTTTTTTTTTTGTTTTTTTAATGAAACCGGGATGTTAAAATAAGAATTTTGGTTTTTTACTTTTTTCATTTTTGTGTTTTTTTTATTTTATGATTTTTTTTATTTTTGTGTTTTTTGTGGTCCAAAATGGTTCTCAAATTTCTCAATTTCAAAAAGGTTCTCTCATGATCCTGATCATATATATATATATATATATATATATATATATATATATATATATAAACCACTTTGAGTTTTAAGAACTCGAAAGAACTCAACGTAACGAATTTTTTTTTTCGAATTTTTTTACACATGTGTAATACGTAAGTGTAAGTGATGTACAAAAAATTACGGTATTTTTTTACACACCGAATCAACTTTTTACATATTTGTAACTAACGTTTAAACTTGTGTAATTATCAAAAATAATTATTCTCTCTCCTGCTTCATTTTTTAATTGTATTTAATCTCAGCCACATATTTCATTTCATTTAATTAAATGTGTGGTTCAAAATTAAGTTCTTAAAGTTCTTAAAACTCACCATGGTTCTTAAAATAACCCTCCCATATATATATATATATATATATATATATATATATATTAATGTTAAAAAATTGTGCAACAATTACAGGCTTACTCACACTATGGGTTAAAAGTGAAAAGGCCTTTAAAATCCTTAACACACACAAGAATTTTAAAAAATGTTTTCAAATTAAATTGAAGGGGTTAAATGATATTAAACTATTTCCTTTAAAATGTAAAAATGAGTAAAATAAGTGATTTTGCACTTAGGACATGAATCGAAAACAACGTAGGTATATTTTGATATAGCATTAATTGTACATATCAAATGCAATTAAAACCATTTGTACAAAATGATGAAAACGAAATCATATTATTATATATTTTGATAAGTAGTCAGACCTAAAATTACAAAAAACGTGCGTGTATTCAGAAAAAAGCATTTAAAAGGGGTAAGAAGTGGTCGTGTTGTTCTTCGTATCACTAAGACCAAACAAAGATCCTCCTCAAGTCTCTCTTCACTCACCGGCCACCCACAATGGGAAGAACACCGTGCTGTTCAAAGGTGGGCTTACACCGTGGTGCATGGTCCTCCGAAGAAGATAAACTCCTCATCAACTACATTCAGACTCATGGTGAAGGACAATGGCGATCACTACCTTCCAAAGCTGGTACATTTCTTTAAATCACTTCTTACATGTTCATTATTAGAGCATCCACAACGGGCAACTCATCCCGAGGTCCGGATGATGTGGCCAAGCAGCGGACATGGGAAGCACGAACTTCACCGTTGTGGCCATCAAGTCCGGTGAAGTAGTCCGGGACTGCAAACAAAACAAACAAAAACCACTTTTGTAGTTACTTTTTTATTTTTCTCTTTTACTTTTATAGTACATGATGATTACTGTAATTTTTTTAAGTTTAGGTGAAGGTAGTGTTTCATTTTTCCCTTTTAATCTCTCATTGTTTTAAACGTTTGTCTGGATTTTGAGGTCGGACGGCCATTTTGACGAAGTATAATAATAAGATTGACCGTTAGGATATTATAATAATTTTCAAAGTTTGACCTCGTATGTTTAGAATGACTGCACAAATATTGTTCGGTTGCTCATTTTGAAAAATAATTTTCAAAGCTTGACCTTTCCCGTTATTAAGTAATAATGTGTTTATTGTTTATGAATTTAGGGTTGCTAAGATGCAGAAAAAGTTGTAGGTTAAGATGGATGAACTATCTCCGGCCAGGTATCAAACGAGGAAACTTCACCTCTGACGAGAATGAGGCCATAATCCGGCTACGTTCCCTACACGGAAACCGGTGGTCCCTAAAGCTTCCTGGTCGAACCGATAACGAGATCAAGAACCACTGGAACGCTCACCTCGGGAAGAAAACCACGGAAAACACCCGCAATGACCCCTCAAAACCATCGAAAACCAAGGTAAATAATAAGAGAAATCTAGACAATGAGAAACAAGAAAAGTCAAAGTTGTTGATTCTACTATTAATGGTTCTTCCTCCTCGGTAACATCTTCAACCTCGAGCAAGAATGAGAGTTTGGATAATGGTGCATTATCGAGTTGTACGTTTGACCTTGGAGACGATGAGTTATGGTCAAACTGGACACCATTGTTGGAGGTAGAACTAGAACTAGAAGGTACAAGCACAGTTATCGATGGATAAGATGATGAGTGTTTCTTAATGGACGGTTGGGATTTAGGTTTTGAAAAAGACGATGAAAGCTTGATGTTTGAGAATCTGTACCATGAATATCTTAATCTGCTCAATCATCAAGATCAAGAAGATGAAGATGTGGATAAGAGTAATTAAGTGATTATTAATTAATAACTAGTGAGTTTAAACGGGGTTATGCAAATTTATGTGTGATATTCCAACTTATGAGTTTTATCAAACTAAAAGACAAAAAAACAAAAGTAGACGCCCGTTTTAACCTTTAACTTGTGTTGTTTATGTTATTATGTACTTCAACAGTCATGAGTTAAAAATAAAAAGGTATCGTCCAATGTCTAAAATATTTAAGATCGATCTATGCTTGTAGCTAGCCGACAACTTATGTTGTTCTTTTACTTTTTATTTATTTATTTTAATTTTTAATTTTTTTTTCTATTTAAATTTGAAGTCGCTATTACTAATTTAATGCATTGCATTCGATTAGTGGAATATTGATGGCCACGTAAGCTCAAATTCATGCAAAGACGACGTTCCTCCTGCGTGAGGGCTTTGTGAGCTTGCTCACGTTTTTACTAGTATCGAAAATGATTGAAAGTATAAATTGAATATCATATTGATTTTATTGATTCAGTACTGATGCTACTAAAAATACCAAAAAAAAATTTAAAATTGAATGTTACCGATATTGAATACATGAAAAATGAATATTGATAACGAACTAATTGTATTCAATCATACCGGTTTGATACGGTACCAAAACAGTATACGTACGCAACACAAAACCATTCATGCATATTGTATTGCTAAGCGAATATGATAGTAATACGCACACTTCTCACCCCTACTTTTCTCTCTCTCATCAGCTCGTTCTTCCGGCCGTCACTCGTCTTTCACAGTTTCACCGTGGGCAAGTCAGTGTTCCCTCGCCCCGCACCGCAGGCACTCACCGCCGTACGGACTTGATGCATATATATGTAACTACGCATTTAGATTATTATTCTATATTCTTATATAAGATTTCTTTTGATCTTTTTCATTCAATATTCACGAAAGTTTTTCTATGGCCTATCGCTTTCGCTTACAGATTCGTGGCTACGTTTATTCATGTCAGTATTATTTATTATTTAATATAGCAATTGGTCTATACTTGATGGGGCCTTATTTGAAAATGAGTTTTGTAGTTTGACTATGTATAAATCTAGATTCTAGATGGATTAGCCCATCCAACGCGACAGAAATTCTATACATGTATATATGCAATTTAACATGCTACTAAGTACTAACGCTAGGCTTCCCGCCAGGCGAGTCGGGAAAATTGTATATTACATCACGTATTTACACAAACATATATATAGATTGGAACAAATTAAATTCATAAAATACTATATTTATAAAATATAAACATAAATTACGTAAAAAAAGGTTAAATATCTACCACCTCATTGCCGTCGGGTAGTCGAAGTGTGTAAATTATATTTCATTGAAGTTACTGATTCAAGCACACACAAAAGTTGATTACGACACAAAATTTTTATTAACCTAAACAAAAGCGTAAACTAAGGAAAATAAATATCTAGTCTGCATCGTCGCTGGACAATCGAAGTATGTAATTATATTATGCCGATGTTACAAATTCAAGAAAGTGTGAATAAACATAAACGTGAAATACATATGGGATGTGATCCTCATACACCACCCCCACATGTTTATACGGCTCGTATAGGCCTATACAGTCATATAGGGTACGAAAGGGAAAAGACAGCTTTTTACAGCCTATACGACCGTATATGCCTATACAAGTCGTATAGGCATTAAATGGCTCATATTGCTCTCTGACAAGCCATAAAACCTATACGTCCGTATAGGGCTATACGACCGTATAGAAAAAATTTGCAGAAACATTCAGACTGCCTTAATCGCTGTCGGAAAACAACTATACGAGCCTATACGAGGCGTATAATGCTATACGACCCGTATAAAATATTTCAATTCTCTAAGCATATAACATGAAAGATTTTTATGATGGTTTATAAGATTAGGCTGAAAGTAATTTGATTGAATGTAATTTTTAAGATTAGGCTGAAACTACTATACGAGCCGGCATCGGAGCCACAGGCACAGGGGCAACCACCACAATAGTTCTTATTTTATTTTCATTATGTGTTGATGTACACTATTATGAACTTTATGTGGACCACGTTTAAAACTAGATGTATTTTAGGGTGAACTGGTTACTTTTATGTATCTGGACCATGTGCTTGGAACATGATGTATATGGGGTGCACTTTTATTTTAATGTATGTTAACCGGAAGTTAAAAGAACCTAAATTTTTTATTATATGTAAGCTACAAATATGCCTAGAATATTAAAAAACCTCAATTTTTTTTAGACAAATTAATAATAAGCAAGTTGGGTCAACCAACCACAAACAGTCTTGAGCTTTTGACGAGCTAAACTCGAGCTCAACATTTAAGTCTGTTAAGATAATCCCACATATTGGATTTAAATAATCTCACCTTTAATGGATTGGCCAATAATAATCTCACCTCCGGTATTTCCCGCTGGCAGTCCCACCTTTTCAAGGTTTTTTGTTTTATGATCCCCCGTTAAAAATAATTAACGGGGTTAAGTTTTTGCTGATGTGGCTGGTGAGTTGGCAGTGTCATTATCCTACATGGCTTTAACCTTTTTTTCCCTCTATGATTAATTACGTGGAACACTAATACCATTTCTCTTATTTTTAAAAACTGTAAATACTTAATCAATATTGAACCCACGATACTTAATCTATCAACCCAATTCATTTCCTAACTGAACCCTAATTCGAAGAACACAATCGTTCAAAATCCCCAATTCGAAGAAAACGATTAACAAATTGTTGTCCATCTGAACCCTGTAGCTACTTGAAGCCGCTGCATTGGAGCCAAGCGATGTCACTTCCGCTGTCGATGACCACGTAATAAGACTTGGTCGGCGTGTCTAACCCGACTTTGGCCGCTGCCTTGTGAGATGCCTGACGTCACCGGGGTTGATAAATCCTGTACTGTGTACGTCGAACTTGGGGAGGGGCACTAAGGGTTTCATGTCTGAGAGGTTGGTTCCGACGAGAGCGAAATTGAGGCTGGTGACAAGTGAGTTGACTCGGTGGGTGTCGCGAGTGAGTCGGTCACGGGTTAAGGGCTCGTAGTTGTCGTGCTGGGTGTGTCGGATTGAAGATCTGGGGTGTACGGTGAATGATAACGAGGTTGTTTGTGTTTTAGTGTGTGTTAACGTTTGTTGTTGTTGTTGGTAGGATTGTGTGTGGATGAAAGCGGGGTTAAGGATGTCGATGGTTTTCTGGACGGAGGAGGTGACGTCAAGGGTGGTGGTGGAGGTGGCGGCGGTGGTGGTGAGGAGGAGAGAGAGAAAGAAGATGGGTTACCAACTCGTTTGACCAGTTGAATACGTGGCTCCAATGCCAGCCAATAGGATGGGCTAAAGCCATGTAGGATAATGACACCGCCAACTCACCAGCCACATCAGCAAAAACTTAACCTTTGTTAATTATTTTTAACGGGGGATCATAAAACAAAAAACCTTGAAAAGGTGGGACTGCCAGCGGGAAATACCAAAGGTGAGATTATTATTGGCCAATCCATTAAAGGTGGGATTATTTAAATCCAATAATCCTTAAATATATTGTCATCATTTTTTTTAAAAGTGTCTATACGGTCGTATAGTCATATACGACCCATATAGGCCTATACGAAGCACTTTAAACGATGGCCGACAACATCAGACACAAACTGACACGATTCAGGTACTATACGATCGTATATAGTCCTAAACGGACCGTATAGTCCTATATGAGCCGTATAGGAAAAAAAATGGTGTGTGAGGATCATAGGTGGTGTCAGTGGCAAAGTTTGGACTGAGGCATGGGGGGGAGCTCAAAATGTATACAAAATTTCACAAACGAGGGGGGGTCGGACTCAAATTTTAGGCCAAAAAAGGCTAAACCTACACTACGTATAAAATTTTTCGGCCGAAAACGGGTAAATTTACACTAATGCGCAAAAAAACAGGGGGGTCGGGGCCACCCCTGGCCTCAATGAAGATTCGCCTCTGGGTGGTGTAGGAGGATCCTAAGCCAATACATATACACATGCACACACTATTTCTCGTCGGCGATATTATCAATCAAAGAACGTGTGATAACCATTCCAATGAAGTTAGAAATCGAAAACCGTGAAATGCAAAAAACTGTCGGCAGTTGAGTAACTGAAGTGCATAGTTATATTCTGTCGACGTTATCGTACATGTTCAGCTGAAGTATAATTATATTTCGTAGACGTTATCGATCCAAACACGTACGAGAACCATTTATGATATCAAAAAATATTCTATGTGAATATTGTTCCATTTGCAATAAAATTTTATATCATAATGCTAAGAATTTTTTTTAATAAAATATTATTGAGATAAAATAATATATATAAATAAAACTAAAAATACTTGTCAAATTTTCATTTGAAAGACTATATTCTTAAGTAGTTAGCTAATTACGTGTGTGTGTTATAAGAGATGGATACATTAAAAACTTTATATTATACATCTTTTAAATATATACATATATATATACTAGTTTTTAACCCCCGTATTACGGGGGTTGTTTTATATTGTTTGTTCTAATATTTATTTATTTTTTGAATTTATATTTTTTTATTGTATGAAAGTTAATAATATACTTATGGTTTGATAATAAATTGTTTCACAAATAAATGAGATGTTATAATCCGGTTTAAAAGCTATATGGTTTTGATGAGACCCAAGACCCGTTTATATTTTTTACTATAAAATTGGTTTTTTAATTATAAATAATATTTATGAAAGTTAATAATATACGTATGGTTTGATTAGACCCAAGACCTGTTTATTTGTTTTACTATCAAATAGGTTTTTTAATTTAAATAATATATATATCTTTTTTAAAATAAATCATATATTAATTTTTATTATATCCTATTTTATAGGATTTTTACATCAATAATTTGGTGAGAATATAAATCATATATTAATTTTTATTATATCTTATTTTATAAGATTTTTACATCAATAATTTGGTGAGAATAATTTTTAATTTAATTAGATATTATAACCCGTTTAAGGAATATCTGGGTTTGGTAAGACCCATACCCATGAATTTGGGTCAAATGCATGAGAAACTTTCATTTAAAAATCAAGCAAATCTGGTGACTCCAAAAAAAGGGGGAAGCGACCACATCGCGACACGTAGGATTTTTATATCTTCGTTTATATATATATATATATATTATCATACCATTAAAAAACTGAATTCTTTTTACACGAATATATGAACTTTAACATAGGTGTAACAAACGTTTATAATATTTAAATATTTGCAAATATATAATATTATGTAAACGTTTGTTAAACCTTAAAACCTGTTTTAAAATTCGATCAACGTATTTTTTTATATATGTAACTTGCTTATAATACATATGAAACAAAATGTTAAATGAAGTTCTTTTGAGCACGCTCTCTCTCTCTCTCTCTCGCTCTCTCTCTCTCTCTCTCTCACCAAACGAAAGAGAAAACCTAGAAAATACAGTCGAAATTTGCCTGAATAGGTATCGACACACGTTCATTTTATTTACACATTTTTATTGAATTTAAAGAAAATTTGAAGTTAAATAATAAAAGCATTTTAGTTAGTAGTAAAGGAGTTTAAGAAATTGATATTTTTCAAGACATCGCAACCATAAGAGAAAAAAAAGATGTAATATTTGTTCTTGTTGGGAGGTTACCGTTGGCCACAATACACAAACCAGACACCGGTAAGACAAACACCGATCATTGAAGTAACAGCTTCTCAAAGAGTTCTGGTTAGGGAAACTGAAGAAACACTAACCGGACTCCAGGCAGATTACTGGTAACCTGGGGGTTAGATAGATGTTTCCCACGAGGGGTTAGACCCAGAGAAGATGGTTCTTCTGATAACCTGCAAAACAGACACCGTGAGCTTGTCACTGAGAAGGGGGGGTTCCTCCTTGTGACCACCCTCCGGCGTGAGAATCAGACTAGATTGCTCTTTAAATATAAATGTATATTAAGAGATTGCTAGAGCAGATATCAGGTATAATATGATGATACAAGATGAGATGAGATGGTCATACCATTTGTGGTATTTATAGCCGAAGGTAGGTTTCCAAGGAGGTGTGGCCGGCTGCAACAGTATTCCTGTTCCGCCAACAGTGGCCTACGCACGTGCCCTGCTGGTAGTTGGTGGGTAGGCAGCGGCTGATAGCGCCAGGCCTGCTGTGTACTATTCCTTTTCCACCAACTGCCGGCTATGCACGTGGTATGGCAGTAGTTGGTGAGTAGGCAGCGGCTAATAGTGACATACAGTACAGGAGCATGCTGCTCGCCATACTGTTGTCAATAAGCTGTCGTATCTTTAGTCAGATCTTTTGCCCATACCTCGTCAGGTACAGTACAGAAGATCTTCCCGTATCGTACGGACTGGCTTATTTGGAAGGGAGTATTCCCCCTCCCGCCCTTGTGCTGGATTGTTCCCGGCTTTGCTCATTCCTTCAGGTGACACTGAGTGATTGAGAGCTAAGTGCCTTGTGCGTGTAGCCTTGCTGCGCGGGTGGCCTTCCCTGATGGCTTGTATCCGAGGCTGCGGGGACAGGCGGAGTCCTTCACCATTGGGAGGCATTTCCTGCGGGAACAGCTTGCGTACTGCGCGTAAGGACGTCACGTCTCTGAGCATGGTTGGTCCTGCGGATCCAGTTGGTTTCTGCGCAGACGTTCCTCTTCAAGGTGAGTCTTGCGGGTCCAACTGGGCTCTGCTGTGACCTACCGCTTCAAGTCCCCCCAGTCCAATGTTCTTCTCATGAGTGTTTAATAAAGTGAGGTGAACTTTTGGACTTAAGCAAAGGGTTTTTGAAAAGGGTTTTTTAAGGTTTTCCATGGGGATTCTTCCCGCGGAAGTCCTTGTCACTTGCAGAAATTCCCGAGTTTCCTGCTTGGTCTTTGGGTATGATGCGGGTAGCTCTGTAACCTCCTCGCAAGTCAGGAGCGTTGAGTCCCACTTGTGTGGATTCTCCATGAGGTTTTGGTAGTTTTGAACATAGTGATCAATTATGTTAAAACCACCAATTCCATCCTGGAGCTTCAAACAACGTAGTTCTCGACGTTCCCGCTATGCGGGGATGTTATTTCCGTTTCCGCAAGCATTGCCCAGAAGATCCTTCTTGGTTTCAATTCCCAGCGGAGCGCTAGGTATGTGAAGGGTTTTGCCTTAACACTGTACCCGCGCTCGTCTTACGGTTACTTTACTTCCAAGGTATTCCTGGCGTCAATTCCCTGCGGGTGCTAGGTATGTGAAGGGTTTTGCCTTTACACTGTACCCGCACCCGTCTTACGGTTACTTGTTTGCCGAGGTATACTTGGCTTCAATTCCCTGCGGGTGCTAGGTATGTGAAGGGTTTTGCCTTAACACTGTACCCGCATCCGTCTTACGGTTACTTGTTTGCCAAGGTTTTCTTGGCTTCAATTCCCTGCGGGTGCTAGGTATGTGAAGGGTTTTGCCTTAACACTGTACCCGCATCCGTCTTACGGTTACTTGTTTGCCAAGGTTTTCTTGGCTTCAATTCCCTGCGGGTGCTAGGTATGTGAAGGGTTTTGCCTTAACACTGTACCCGCATCCGTCTTACGGTTACTTGTTTGCCAAGGTTTTCTTGGCTTCAATTCCCTGCGGGTGCTAGGTTTGTGAAGGGTTTTGCCTTAACACTGTACCCGCATCCGTCTTACGGTTACTTGTTTGCCAAGGTTTTCTTGGCTTCAATTCCCTGCGGGTGCTAGGTATGTGAAGGGTTTTGCCTTAACACTGTACCCGCATCCGTCTTACGGTTACTTGTTTGCCAAGGTTTTCTTGGCTTCAATTCCCTGCGGGTGCTAGGTATGTGAAGGGTTTTGCCTTAACACTGTACCCGCATCCGTCTTACGGTTACTTGTTTGCCAAGGTAAGGGGTATTTTCCCGCTTTTTTTTTTGAATTTTGAATTTTGAAATTCGAAGAGTTGGTGGAAAGATAAGAACAGTCCAAACCTCTGAAACGTCGTGCGACGGTTTCTTCTGACTGTGTCAGGACGTGCAGGAAGTTATGGTGACGTGACAGTACATGGTCATTCCAGACGCTTTTTCAGGCGCGTGGGCGCGATTTTTCGGGCGCGTGGCCGCGAAATTAATGTTATGCGTCCTGTCAACAGCTGTTGCCAGCTTGCTTTTTGCCACGTGTCATAGTTTCATTGCACCTTCGTTTTCTCTCTCTTCCGCATTAATTTCATCGCATTAATTGCGATTAGTATATAAAGGGGGAGAGGGTTCTTTGTAATCCACACTTTCACTATTCTCTTCATCTTCTAAGCGATTTCCGGCAAATACTCACCTTTTCAGGCAAGCATTCTCCCGAAATCGTTTTCTTCTTCTTTTACAAGATGTCTCGTGATCTCGAATCTACAGCTGATGACAAGAGTACTGCTGGCGAGTGCCAGTGTGCTCTGCCTAGCGATCTGTATCGGTACGTCGTCAGGAAGTTCATGCTCGAGTCTCTCGAGCCTGAGTTTCCTGAACCCCACCAGACGGTGTACGATGCCCCCAGAGGCAAGATCGGGGTTTATGCTGCATTCTTTGTTTATGGGAATCTTAGGTTCCCATTGAAAAAGTTTGTTTACCGTGTCCTTGAGAGGCACGGTGTTCATTTGACCGAGTTGCACCCCATGGCGATCGCCAAGATTCGCCACTTCGAGTGGGTGTGCCGGATTTTGGGCATTGAGCCCTATGTTGACCGCCTGATGACCTTCTACACTTGGAGGTGTTGGATTTTATACAAGATTATCAAAGTTCAAGTTAACCATATTTAACATGAAAACGCAACGGAAGCTTAGATTTTAAAACTTGTTATGAACATACCATTATGTTAAAACTAAAACCCAAAGAACAAGGATCAATATTACAAGAACAATATGCTCACAAAATGTAAATTGTACCTTCTTCTACCTTTAGAAGAACAAGTGGATTGTTGAAGAGGATGGTGGATGAATGACAAGCCTCCAAAGAAGAAGACCTCAAGAGTGTGATACCCCAAGCTATTTGTGACAACACCAAGTTGTTTTGCTAGGATTTATGAACACTTAACAAGCTCACAAAGCTCTCCTTTTTCCTGCTGCTGCTGCCGTGAGTTTATGGAGAGGGAGAGAGAGAGTTTGAAGCTTGTAAAACACTTGATAAAGATGCCAAGAGTAGGACCAAAATGCATGTAATTTGTATGGAGAGTTTTTAAAACAAGATCACCTAACATGCAAAGGAAGCATGCAATTTAATTGGACCAAAAACCCCCACCCACATGGGGTGGCCGGTTATACTTATTATTATTATTATTATTTTTTTTTGTTTTGTTTTAACCATTTAAAACATCTCCATTCATTTTATAAAACTCATTTTTATAAAATGTTCATACATTTATATAATTATTTAACCAATTAAATAATTAATTTATATAAACAAATTATCCAGATAATTCATTTAAATCCTCAAGTGTGTTTGTTTAGAAAACCAATTTTCTAAACACGTAGTGTTCGGTATTCGTTTAAATGATCAAATCATTAAAAGAATACATTTGGTGTCGTCTAGCTTGTTATTGGGTATGACCCGACTTGGATCAAACACAGTTAGCCACATTAGTATAAGTATGTGTCTCGGGCATACGTAATTCCAACAATCTCCCACTTGCACGAGATACATAGAAAATTAATGTAAGTGGTGAATACCGCCTAACAACAGTTCACCACCCCTAATGTGTTTGACGAAGTGCCATTCAATAACATCATCCCTTCAAGTCCCTTACTTGATATGATTTAGGTGAATCTATCATTATATCCCTTTGTTACTAGATGTCATGTTGGATCTAAGAGACATAGGTGATCATTCTCTTTACAATTCAACTTTATCAGGCCTTAGACATCTAAACTCTCAACACATAAGAGGAACAAATTCCTTCTTGACTGTATACGCCTCTCACTATCACTTTATACTCCACCCGAGCTCATCCTTATGTACCATCTTTTACGAATAGCGAAGGGGAGAGTCAAAGTGTAATACTTGGTGAAAATCAAGACCCAGTATACATCTCAGGTCTAAGGATAATATGAAATTCTCCTTTACTCAAAATTACTAATGATCAGGTCAATCGACTCCATGTAGTAATATTGAGAGCGGGTCAGTCCAATATTTGTATCCCACAAATATCTATGAACCTTGGCAGCATACCTATGTTCTGTATTCATTCCTTATGAATATCCACCAATCCTAGTTCATAATAGTCTTGCTTCATATTTGTTCCCACAAATGTGATCGACTACGGACTTTTAGAATAAGATAACTTATTCATGGATTAAACATGCAAAATTAGAATTTAACTCAAGATTCCATAATCATATAAAAGAGTTAAATTACAAAAGTCTTTTAAACTTTAATACAAAATAGATCAAATCCAATTACTAGAATATCGAAGTCCTAAGCCACTCGCATGACGCTCATGTTTCGGTCTTTCTAGGAGCTTCGTGAATGGATCCGCAAGATTTTGATCAGTTCCAACTTTGCGAATACATATCTTTCCCTTTTCAACTTCATCCCTTATGTAGTTGAATCTCCGCTCTATGTGCCTTGTCTTTTGGTGCGAACGAGGTTCCTTGATTTGTGCAATCGCACCCTCGTTGTCACAAAAGATTTCTAGGGGGTCTTGAATGGAAGAGACCACCCCTAGATCAGTAATGAATTTCTTCAACCATGCAGCTTCCTGAGCTGCCAATGAAGCGGCGATGTATTCTGATTCTGTAGTGGACAATGCTACCACTTCCTGTTTTGAGCTCTTCCAAGAGACAGCTCCTCCATTAAGAGTGAACACATACCCAGATTGTGATCGAGAATCATCTCGATCAGTTTGGAAGCTCGCATCCGTGTAACCTTTTATAGCGAGTTCCTCCTCACCAGATCCATATATCAGAAACATATCCTTAGTTCTCCTAAGGTATTTCAATATGTTCTTAACAGCCATCCAATGACTGTTTCCTGGATTTTGTTGGTATCTGCTTGTCATGCTCAAAGCGCATGACACATCCGGTCTAGTACATATCATCGCATACATGATGGATCCTATAGCAGAAGCATATGGGATTTGTTTCATTGTTTCTTGCTCATCCTTTGAGCTTGGACATTGAGCTGAACTCAATATAGTCCCTCTTTGAATAGGTACAAAACCTTTCTTGGAGTTTTCCATCTTGAACCTTTTCAAGATTTTATCAATGTATGTACTTTGGTTCAAACCTATCAAGCGCCTTGACCTATCCCTATAGATCTTTATTCCCAAAATATAGGCAGCTTCACCAAGATCCTTGATGGAAAATCTACTTCCAAGCCAAGCCTTAACGCTTTCCATGGTTGGAATGTCATTTCCAAATAGTAGAATGTCATCGACATACAATACTAAGAAGGTAATTATACTCCCACTAGCCTTTTTATACACACAAGCCTCATCAGCGTTCTTGATGAATCCAAAATTTTTGATTTCTTCATCAAAACGATGATTCCAAGTTCTAGATGCTTGTTTCAATCCATAGATTGATTTCTTTAACTTGCATACTTTATTAGGATGTTTCGGATCGACAAAACCTTCAGGCTGAACCATATAGACATCTTCCTCAAGATATCCATTTAGGAAAGCGGTCTTGACATCCATTTGCCAAATTTCATAATCATAATATGCAGCTATGGCAAATAATATCCTAATAGACTTTAGCATTGCCACAGGCGAAAAAGTTTCATCATAATCAACCCCTTGAGTTTGAGTGAAACCTTTAGCTACAAGTCTTGCTTTATAAGTATCCAAGTTTCCATGCATATCAGTTTTTCTTTTGAAAACCCATTTACTTCCAACAGCTTTGGAGTTGAGTGGTAGTTCAACCAATTCCCAAACTTGGTTGTCATACATGGATTGCATCTCAACGTTCATGGCTTCAAGCCATTTGTCACAATCATTCTTGGACATTGCATCACGGTATGTGGTTGGTTCATCAGAATCTACCACGTAGCAACCTTCTACAAAAAATCCATATCTTTCAGGTGGATTGCTAACTCTACCAGATCTGCGAACGTTTTGTGTGTTTTGATCAACCACTTGATCACTTTCAACAACCTCTTGTTGAGTGCTAGTATCAACCAATTGTGTATCATCTTGTGATTCTTGATCCTCATCAAATTTCACTGTTCTACTATTAGTTCCTTCCTCAAGGAACTTAGTTTCCAAGAACTTACCCTTTCGAGCAATAATAACATTTTGCTCACTAGGGTCGTAAAAGTAATATCCTATATCATCTTTAGGATAACCTATAAAGATACATTTAGTGGATCGGACTTCTAATTTGTTTGGGGTGTATTGCTTTACATAAGTTTCACAACCCCAAACTCTTAAGAATGATAGCGATGGAGCCTTTCCATGCCATATTTCAAAAGGTGTCTTCTCCACTTTCTTGGTTGGAGCCATATTCAATATGCGAACAGCGGAAAGTAAAGCATAGCCCCAAAATGATAGAGGTAAAGTGCTTCTAGCCATCATCGATCGAACCATATCTAATAGGGTACGATTTCTCCTTTCAGACACACCATTATGTTGTGGTGTTCCAGGTGGAGTAAGTTGTGAAATAATTCCACAACTCTTAAGATGATCTTGAAAAACACCACTTAGGTATTCACCTCCTCTATCACTACGAAGTACTTTGATTGTGGTCTTGAGTTGTCTTTCTACTTCAGTTTTGAAGTCTTTGAACATTTCAAAAGCTTCATCTTTGTGTTTCAATAAGTACACATAACCATATCGACTATAATCGTCAATAAAGGTAATGAAGTATCTTTCACCATTCCTAGTCATTGGTCTAAAAGGACCACATACATCCGAATGTATGATACCCAATAATTCTTTTGACCTTTCAAAAGTTTTATTAAAGGGTTGCTTTGTCATTTTGCCTTGTAAACAAGATTCACATACATCAAATGAATCATACTCATTTGTTTCTAGAATACCATTCTTGCGAAGAGTTTGCATGCGATTCTTGCTTATATGTCCAAGGCGACAATGCCAAAGATAGGAATCACCCAAGTCCTTCTTGAGTTTCTTGGTGTTGACATTGTACATTGAACTACTATGTGACGCACCAATTTGATCTATTTCATATATACCATTTATGGGTATAGCTTTAAAATAAAATATGCCATTCATCAAAACATGAATATCATAATCAATAAACTTAAGATCAAAGCCACATTGTTTTAAAAGAGACACGGAAATAATGTTTCTCCTTAACTTAGGAGCATACAAAACATTCTTCAAAATTACTTCCAAACCACTTGGAAGCTTTAACAAGTAGTCTCCTTGGGCTTGGACTTCAACTCTTGCTCCATTGCCCATAAAGAGACTAATGTCCCCTTTGTTGAGTTGTTTACTTCTTTTGAACCCCTGCAACAAATTGCAAATGCGAGTTCCACATCCGGTATCAAGTACCCATGTATTTGAAGAAATAACATTCAGTTCAACATATATAGTAAAGATAATACCTGAGGTATGCCCCGCATCCCTCTTATCTTTTAATGCATTGAGATAGGTCGGACAATTCCTTTTCCAATGACCTATCTCTCCACACTCAAAGCATGGATCTTGCGTCGCAACCTTTTGCTTCTTTTCCTTCGGTTTGATGGGCGTGATGGCTTTCCTCTTTCCCTTTCCTTGGACGTGGCCCTTGCCCTTAGCAACACTTGCTTTGGGTTTGGAGTTATGTCCCCTTTTCCCTTCATCGATTGTTAGAACGGGTAAAACCTTTTTACCCATTCCCGCTTCGGCCGTTCTTAGCATTGCGTGAAGCTCACCAATGCTTTTGTCCCATCCATTCATGTTATAATTCATGACAAAGGTTTCAAACCTTTTGGTCAAAGAGTTGAGGATCAAATCCGTAGCCAACTCATTAGACACGGGACAATTCAACCTACGAAGCTTTTCGATGTAGCTTTTCATCTTTAGGACATAAGATGAGACGCTTTGGGTTTCCTCCATACGACATGCATGAAACGCTCGAACCGTTTCGAAACGTTCGGCTCTAGCTTGTTGAAGGAACATTTCCTTCAATTGAGTTATCATGTCGTATGCCCCATGATGCTCGAAATCCTTTTGGATTTCGGGAATCATAGTCCCTAACATGAGGCAAGAGGCTTGCACCGAATCTTTGGTGTACTTGACCCAATTGTTATAAGCCTCCTCATCTTCCACGTTAGGCTCGTCGGGAATGGGATCGTCTAAGACATATGATATCTCTTCTTGTTTGAGAACTATTCTCAAGTTGCGATACCAATCCATAAAGTTATTATGGTTTAGACGATCCTTTTCAAGGATGGTTCTTAAGGATAGGTTACGGGTGTTATGGATAGAGGTGTTAGCATTGTTAGCGGCCATCTACAAAATTTAACAAAGTTTTATTTTAGTATTATAAACAATTTAATTATTAATACCCTTTTATTCCAAATTTTAAAATAATAATTAAATTCTAGAATCCAACGATAAATTAAATTTCGGTTAGGTGACCTTTATCCCGTTATTTGATTTAACAAGGTAGTCAATCTTGACAATTGCAACCCTTTGCAACTTCTAGAGGTATGGGACCATTCGAAATCCTTATTTCGTGTTGGCATGTTTATCCCATCAACACCATTGGACCCCATGCTTAGGTGACCTTTATCACATGGTTTCCAATTCAAGTCGTCCTACTTGTATAAACATGTAAGATTAACATACAAGTGGTTAGGTGACCTTTATCCCACAAATATGTTAATATTACCCTAAGTATATTAGTTTGCTCAAAATGGTTAGGTGACCTTTATCCCATTTAAAGTTCCCTAATACGTTAAGTGTCATACAAAAGGATGGTGTTAGACTTGTTTCCTTGGTAATTATGAAAAAGGGATTTTTAAGTTTTCCAATATTCTAGTTTGAAAAACATTATGCCATATCCTAACATGCATTTAGTAATATGGCGATTTTGAAAACCAATTTTCAAGGTTCAAGTTATAATAAAACCAATTTTATTATATGTGAGTAATCGCTTAGTTTTAATAAACCCATTTAATTAAACTAATTGACGCGATATTACCAAATATATATTAGAACCCGTTTCATGCTTGTTGTCGTTCCTATGTGACGGTTTGGATATCCTAATATCTATCAACCACACATTACATAAAGTAAAACAAACAACCAAGCATACATATGCAAAATATAGTCATAACCGAGAACCGCTAAGTTTGACCATACTTGTTAGCCGAAACAAGTATAGGTCATAAGTCACACCTAAGGGACAAAACATGACACAAGGATGGAATGTTGACTCCCACTTGACCTTGCATCCAAATGCTTCAAGTATCCTTTCCAAGTTGTTGTGTTCTTGTTGGGCTTGTTAATGGGCTCCAAACTTCCAAAAGTCTTCTTGGGCCCAAGAGTGAAATTTATGGGCCTAATGGGCTTGAATCCCATGATGGGCCGGTGAGGCCCAACAAGCCCAAAATTTCGGTCCAAGGCCCAAATCCACCAATTCTTGCATCTTCAATTTTTTTACAAAATGTATCCTAATACATATTTTTCTAAAAAAAGGAAAATGCAACTAATCTATTTATTACATACCAATTTATGAATAAATAAATTACACAAGCCTAAGATTATGAATTATTACAACCATATTGAATAATAAACATAATCAACATACACAAACAACAATCAACACATCCAAGGTCTAGGTTTCGGTTATGACACATCCAAACATACCAAATGTTCTAAGCATGCAACCTAAGCAACCAATGCCCAAAATCACCAAATAAAATCGGCCCCCCCCCCAAGAGGCTACGGCCCAAAATTTTTTATTATTTTTTTTTATTTTCAACATCCAAATGTTAATAATGGTTTCCTAAGATCTTTCCATGCATGTCAAGATCTTACAAATCCATGAGGGGTAAAATCCACCAAAATTTCGGACCCCTTTTTCACCCATGAAAAAACCCGAAATCTATGAACATGTAAGAAGCATAAGTCCTTGTAACCGGCTCTTGATGCCATTGTTGGATTTTATACAAGATTATCAAAGTTCAAGTTAACCATATTTAACATGAAAACGCAACGGAAGCTTAGATTTTAAAACTTGTTATGAACATACCATTATGTTAAAACTAAAACCCAAAGAACAAGGATCAATATTACAAGAACAATATGCTCACAAAATGTAAATTGTACCTTCTTCTACCTTTAGAAGAACAAGTGGATTGTTGAAGAGGATGGTGGATGAATGACAAGCCTCCAAAGAAGAAGACCTCAAGAGTGTGATACCCCAAGCTATTTGTGACAACACCAAGTTGTTTTGCTAGGATTTATGAACACTTAACAAGCTCACAAAGCTCTCCTTTTTCCTGCTGCTGCTGCCGTGAGTTTATGGAGAGGGAGAGAGAGAGTTTGAAGCTTGTAAAACACATGATAAAGATGCCAAGAGTAGGACCAAAATGCATGTAATTTGTATGGAGAGTTTTTAAAACAAGATCACCTAACATGCAAAGGAAGCATGCAATTTAATTGGACCAAAAACCCCCACCCACATGGGGTGGCCGGTTATACTTATTATTATTATTTTTTTTTTTTTTGTTTTGTTTTAACCATTTAAAACATCTCCATTCATTTTATAAAACTCATTTTTATAAAATGTTCATACATTTATATAATTATTTAACCAATTAAATAATTAATTTATATAAACAAATTATCCAGATAATTCATTTAAATCCTCAAGTGTGTTTGTTTAGAAAACCAATTTTCTAAACACGTAGTGTTCGGTATTCGTTTAAATGATCAAATCATTAAAAGAATACATTTGGTGTCGTCTAGCTTGTTATTGGGTATGACCCGACTTGGATCAAACACAGTTAGCCACATTAGTATAAGTATGTGTCTCGGGCATACGTAATTCCAACAGGAGGTGCATCCAGGGGTGGTACACTTTGATAACCCGGATTAAGGGTTTGAGGATTTGTGCAACCGAGCGCAGTCTTCGCGCGTGGAAGCGGGAGTTCTTCTACATCTCCGCTCGCGCCATCCCCCTTGCCATGAAATTCAAGAACGGGCAAGCACTTCCCAGCCTTCACGCCTCCAACTACGAGGAGGCGGAATGGTTTTCGAAGATATCCAGGGTCCAATCTCCGGTTTACCGGTTTGCGGAGTCCGGGATGGTGATGCTGGGGATGAGCCGGGTGTGGAAGGAGGCGGATGCGCGAAAGATTCCGATCGTCCTCGCATACGGTTCGAACTCTGTTCCTTACGGTATGGTTTGTTTCTTTTTGTTGATTCTGAATTTCTTCTAACTTCTTTCCTGTTTATTTCAGAGGGGAACGACTTGCAGTCGCTCCTGAACCCGCGGGAGGCTGACGGTCCCGCTCGGATGGGTACTCGCGCTCTGGACGAGAACGAGTTGCCCATCCTTGAACAAACGGCGGATCGGTTCGTGGAGGTTTATCCGCTAGGCCACGAGATCCTTAGCGCCAGGCGGCCAGGTAAGGCGCTATTCGACCCTCGACCCCTCAATGTTGAAACCTCTGCTGGAATTCCTTTAATCGTATGTTCTGATGAGGAATCCGCAGATGGTCCTCCGTTGGTGCGGAAGAAGAAGGCTGCCGGCGGGAAGGGAAAGGAGAAGGTGGCCTCCACTGCCGATCCGGCGCCTCGGTCTGATTCGGAGACCGAGAGCGAAGAGGTGGCGGGGAATCCCGGTGGTGATAAGACCACCGCTCCGGAGGCTGCGACTGTCACCTCCGGAGAGCCCAAGAAGACGACGGTAACCGGCGCAAAGAGGCCGGCTCCATCGGGTTCGTCCCCGCCTCTCCGTACCTTTAGGCTCAAGAAAACCCGTAAGTACAAACTTTCTTTTAACCTCATAGTTTAATATCGTTTTAACACTGATCTTCTTTACGCAGGCGTGGATGTTGACGCATTCCAGGGTGGAGCGCAGAGGAGTACCTCTCCGCCAATGACGGTAGGCTTGGTCAGCCTACCTGAGGCGACGACGCAGGCGCCTGCGCCTGCCCCCGCTGGTTCAGTTGCTCACTCCTTTGAGCCGACTGTTCCAGCCGAGATGACGTCACCGCCGGCTGTGAGTGCGATTTTTACTGCATCTTTCACCGAGCCGGCGGTTACTTTTGCTGCGGATTCCGCGGCGGCGACCGCGGCGGCTGCTACCATGCCCCCGTCATCGGCAACGACGGCCGATCCATCAGGTACGCATGGGGCTTCTCGCCAATCTCTGCCACCTTCCCATCTGCCTGACCTCTTGGATGGATTTCCCTTGGGTTCAGGTGATGGGTTCGGCGGCTATCCGCCTGTTATTGACCCTACAGGTGCGTAGGGTTCTTTTGGCCCATTTTATATATATTTTTCTTATCATCTTTTCCTAACTGCTTTATGTTTTTTGCAGTGTCGGATTCCAATGAAGTGTATGTTCCACGATGGAACATTCGCCGAGGAACAACCCTTCGCACCCCTGTGGAGTGCGTGGAATGGGCTCGTCACGCTGCTCCTAGTGGTGCGTTGGGGGAAGCCATGGCTAGCTACCAGGAGGGTAGGCTAACCAATGAGCTTCGGGTTCTCCTGGCCCGGATGCAGCCGCGCGTCGAGCTGCTTTGTCGTGAAAACGACAAGTTAAAAGCAGCTCGCGTTAAAGAAGTAGCTCAGGCGCGGGCTGTCCGGGAGGAGAACCAAAAACTTACCGCAGTGGCTGCGGAGAAGGAGAAGGCCTTTAAGGCCCTCGAGGTTGAAGTTCAGGCTCGACTCGAGGCCCGTTCCAAGGCTGCCCAAGCTGTTAATGAACAGCTTCGGCTGGCTAAGGAAACTGCAAGGAACGCAACCGAGAGGGCCACCAAGGCTGAAGCTGTTGCTGAGCCTCTACGCGTGGAGAATGAAGAGCTTAAAGCCAAATTAGAGGCTCTCCAGCAGGCTCATGATGCCTTGGCGATGGAAGACGCCAAAAAGCTCCAGGAGATCTTGGACCAGAGGGGGGTGCTTGACCATACTGAGCGGAAGCTAAAGGGCGTCGAAGAGGCTGCGGCTAAAGAAGTGTTGCTTGCCAACCTCAACAAGAGTGAAGCCGAACGCGCCCGTAACGAAGCTCAAGCTGCCCTCCAAGAAGCTCTGGTTGCCAATGAATGGCTTCTTCGAGAAGCGTTGTCTCAGGTATGTTTAGCTTTATGTCTTCACGCTTTCCTTTGTAAAATAGAAAAGGTTCTGATACTTGTGTATTTTCTTGTAGGTTGTGCATCGGGTCTTCTCAGAGACCTCTTATGATGATGCTATGAGCGCAGCCCTCAACGCTTCTCACGAGGATGGGGAAAAGGTCGGCTTCCTGCTTGGTCTAAGGTTCGTTGAGAAAGGCATCCCGCCTTCCAACTTCCCTTTGTATAATGTTGATACTGAAGCTGTTTACGACCAAGCAGTGAATCAGTACGCCGCCTTCCCGCATCCGGTGGTAAAGAAGGTGAATGAAGTTGCTGCTGCTGATGATGGGCTAGCTATCCTTAAGGCTTTCCTTGAACTGCCACGCTCTACTGACGGTGCTGGTCCAAGTGGAAGTGGCCCTGAAGCCTGATCCTGAAGATCCCTTCCCACTGCTAGGATAGATTTAGCTTGTACAGATTTATTTTCTTGTAGGCGGGTATTTACCCGGCCATTCTTGTAATGAATCATTGTGAAATATAAAAATCTTTGTGCGGGTAAGACCGCTTCTTTTATTGGATTCCTTGCTTTATAAACGTTATATGACTTGCATACTTTAGTTTAAATTAGCAATTTTCCAAGTGTAGAATAAGTTAACCTTTGAACGTGGTAGATAATAGGTTGAAGTTTTGCTTCCTCTTTCGTGATTGTGCGGGTAGGACCGTCACTTGCACTTAGTAGGATGGCTAAACTTTACCTGCGTGTAGGTTTTCCTCATCTTTTCTGAGGATAAGTTAACCTTTGAATGTGGTAGATAATAGGTGTGAAGTTTTGCTTCCTCTTTCGTGATTGTGCGGGTAGGACCGTCACTTGCACTTAGTAGGATGGCTAAACTTTACCCATATCTGACCTGCGTGTAGGTTTTCCTCATCCTTTTTGAGGATAAGTTAACCTTTGAACGTGGTAGATAATAGGTGTGAAGTTTTGCTTCCTCTTTCCTGATTGTGCGGGTAGGACCGTCACTTGCACTTAGTAGGATGGCTAAACTTTACCCATATCTGACCTGCGTATAGGTTTTCCTCATCCTTTTGTTAGAAATTCTCTGTTTTGAATAACCGTTCGACGCGCGGTTGTTAATAGGTTAGTGTTCAGTTTCCTCTCATGATTCATGCGGATAGACCGGCACTTTCATTTAATGGGATAACTGAACTTTTCCCCTTCAACTGACCTGCGTGAAGGTTTGTCGTTTTTTGGGTTTATGCGGGTTTTGCCGCCTTCCCCATACAACAACTTTCCACGTAATTATGCGGTGAAAACCGGCATATTAGTGTTGAATAGATTAACCGTTCGACGCGCGGTTGTTAATAGGTTAGTGTTCGGTTTCCTCTTATCATGATTCATGCGGATAGACCAGCACTTTCATTTAGTGGGATAACTGAACTTTTCCCCTTCAACTGACCTGCGTGAAGGTTTGTCGTTTTTTGGGTTTAGGCGGGTTTTGCCGCCTTCCCCATGCAACGACTTTCCACGTAATTATGCGGTGAAAACCGGCATATTCGTGTTGATAGTTCATAAAAGTATAAATGTAAAATCATCAGCGTCGATGTTTTAAGGAGAATCATTTCCATTAGAAGTGGCTCTTGGCCTTTTCTTTACAAATTTGGAATTGATCTACATGCAAACTGTGTAAATGAGCTCCCTTCCATGTTGTTGGGATGGGAGTGCCATCGAGCCGATACGCACCTGGTTCGGGATCTCGTTCTTTACGCAGCATGTAGTCTCCTCATTGAAGCTGGAATTTTTATTCGTGTTTTCCCCAGCTGGGGTTCTACACGCATCAGCCTGCTCAGCGTTCATTGCGCCACGAGGTGCGCGAGCGTCCCATCTCTGACAAATGCTTCGACCTTGTCTTTTACGTCTATGCATTCTTCGGTGTTGTGGCCTTTTGTCCTGTGAAAGTCACAGTATTTGCTCCGATCAGCATTGTGACGATGTCGGATTATTTGAGGCTTTGGCCATGGGAGCTCCTCGGTGGCGAATATCTCGGTGACGCTTTTGGTGAGCGGCGTCCATCTGGAGTTCTGGTTCGACCGTACGTTATCCCTTCCGCCTAACCGATGTTGCAAGCCGGATGAGGTGTCAAAGTTTACCCTTGACTGCCAAATGCCTAGCTTCCGCTTTTTGTTTAAACGGGCGGTAAGGACGTTGTCTTCCCTTGTTTTCTGGGTGTAGAGGTTTGTGCTCTGTGGGAGATCTCTACCCAGTTGCTTCTCCGTTTCCGCAAAGCGTTTAGCTGCTGTCATGATGGCATCCCATGTGGATGGCATGCCATCTTTACCCGTTAAGGTGCGGATGAGCTCTGGGTCGTTCGCGCCCTGAATAAAAGCAGCGCGAACAAGATCTTCGCTAATGTTACCCAGACTTAGCTTCTTCGAGTTGAAGCGAGTGATGAAGTCTAGCAAAGATTCATCTTCCTCCCGAATGCATTTGAGGATTGTCCATTGCTCCTCGGTATACTTTCTTTGCTAGCTGAAGTGTTGGCTAAACTTCTGCTGGAAGTCTGCCCAGTCGTAGATGTGGTTGACCGGTAGACGATCGAACCACGCTCTAGCAGCCCCAACCAGCGTCATTTGAAACATGTAACACCACGTAGGTTCCGTCCAACTACTGACGGTTGCCCCCGCTATGAATCTGTTCAAATGATCATCTGGGTCAGATATACCATCATATGTGCCTATGCTTGACATTTGTTTGGCACTTTTTGGGGCGATTGCTTCCGCAATGTCCCTTGCAAATTTGGACGTTCCTGCATTTGCAACATTTGGTCTGAATGTTTTGGAGAAGTCACGTGGACTTCCACCTGTGTTTTTTGGTTTGAAGGCTTCTCCAAAATGCCTTCTTGGTTGGGAGTCCGTTTCCTTACGCTTCCCTTTTGCCCTATGGCGAGGGTTCGCGTCGGAGTCGGACTCCGAGTCATCGTCCCAGTGTTCTTCGAATTCGTCAGCCTGTTGGACGGAACGCAAGCGTTCGTCCAACTCAGCTTGGAATTCCTTTTGACGTGCCTCCGCCCATGCCTTAACTTCATCGAGTGTTTGGCGGGGGAGTCTTGTTCGTTTCTCTAACTGGGTATCGGTGATTCCCAGTGAGCGATTATTTACTGCACTTGCCCCAGTTTGGGTAACTGGGGTAGTGTTCGTAAAATTTACTTCACTTGCCCCGTCTTGGGTAGCCGGGGTAGTGTTTGTAAAAACTGTGTTGCCGGTATTCCCCCCAGCAGCTGGGGTTGTGGTTACCGGAGTTTCTTTAACCATCTTTCCAGAAGTTTGAACAAACTGGAGAAAAATGAAGTTCTAGCTTTATGCACGGATGGCGCCAATGAAGAAACACTAACCGGACCCCGGGCAGATTACTGGTAACCTGTGGGTTAGATAGATGTTTCCCACGAGGGGTTAGACCCAGAGAAGATGGTTCTTCTGATAACCTGCAAAACAGACACCGTGAGCTTGTCACTGAGAAGGGGGGGTTCCTCCTTGTGACCACCCTCCGGCGTGAGAATCAGACTAGATTGCTCTTTAAATATAAATGTTTATTAAGAGATTGCTAGAGCAGATATCAGGTATAATATGATGATACAAGATGAGATGAGATGGTCATACCATTTGTGGTATTTATAGCCGAAGGTAGGTTTCCAAGGAGGTGTGGCCGGCTGCAACAGTATTCCTGTTCCGCCAACAGTGGCCTACGCACGTGCCCTGCTGGTAGTTGGTGGGTAGGCAGCGGCTGATAGCGACCAGGCCTGCTGTGTACTATTCCTTTTCCACCAACTGCCGGCTATGCACGTGGTATGGCAGTAGTTGGTGAGTAGGCAGCGGCTAATAGTGACATACAGTACAGGAGCATGTTGCTCGCCATACTGTTGTCAATAAGCTGTCGTATCTTTAGTCAGATCTTTTGCCCATACCTCGTCAGGTACAGTACAGAAGATCTTCCCGTATCGTACGGACTGGTTTATTTGGACGGGAGTATTCCCCCTCCCGCCCTTGTGCGGGATTGTTCCCGGCTTTGCTCATTCCTTCAGGTGACACTGAGTGATTGAGAGCTAAGTGCCTTGTGCGTGTAGCCTTGCTGCGCGGGTGGCCTTCCCTGATGGCTTGTATCCGAGGCTGCGGGGACAGGCGGAGTCCTTCACCATTGGGAGGCATTTCCTGCGGGAACAGCTTGCGTACTGCGCGTAAGGACGTCACGTCTCTGAGCATGGTTGGTCCTGCGGATCCAGTTGGTTTCTGCGCAGACGTTCCTCTTCAAGGTGAGTCTTGCGGGTCCAACTGGGCTCTGCTGGGACCTACCTCTTCAGAAACCTACATGAAAATCCAAACGAACTACTTCGTCACTATAAGCCTAACTCATTGTCATGCTTCTCATGAGATAACCAATTTTGAGTTTCAAACTACGATCAAGATGCCTCGAATATCAAGATGTATGATGAAACATATGAGTCGAAGGATCATTTACAAATGTTTTTAGGGACAGAAAATGTTAGGCTTTGGTAACCCAACATTGTCGGTAATTACGATCTTTTTATCATTGGGTTACTTTAATAAACTTGTTAAAAAACAAAAAATAAAAAGAAATATGGAAAGTTGGAATAACGAATATTGACAACCATGTGACAGAGTGACTTGGCAATTGTGATGTGGTCGGGAGAACGTCATGGCTTTTTGGTTTCAACGTTTCACGTGATGCCTACTTGAGTAGGTTATTGCCGAGATACGTCGTGTAAACCATGCTTCCTGTCTTTTTCATTGTGTAAGAAAATCAAATTGTTTTATATAATAGTATAATACCGTACAAGTCAGTCTTGTATTTTTTTCTATATTTTATAATTATCACTCTAGCAATAGCAGTATTATTATGAGATCTAGCAAAAAGTAAAATATGGAAAACGAGGGGAAAAAAGCATAAACAATATTTTAATTATGAAATGAATTAGACATGAAAGAAACACAAAATTAGATTACATTATTATATGGGTGTGAAAAAACCGAATTAATCGACCTATAACTAAAATAACTGATGAAACCGTTCCAATAAACAACGGCTTTGTTTAATAGTTTTTTGAAAATCAACAATAGAGAGCTGGTTATGGTTAACAAGATTTCCATACCCGCCAAAAGCAAACCGAAACGTTTATATGCATTTTTCTAATACTAGCAAAAAACTCACGCGATGCGGTGGGTAGCGACAATTTACAACGTGGTACTCGTTTTCAGTTGGTCGTAATCAGTTCGATTTGTTATCGTATTAGGTTAGTTATTTCTTTCGTATATGCTCCGGTGAAGCCTTTGGAAATGATCCTGTTCATGCAGGTCTTATGAGGTATAATAATGGTTAAACTAAGAAAATACTAATTATAAGGTATTTGTACAGTTAGAGGCGCCTGAAAATAAATAATTAACATTTTGTCGTCCTAGATCGAGTAACTGAAAATTTTAGAGGCCACTAACATACAATTGTTCATTTCATATTAGCAATGTTAATAGGTCTCGGTAGGAAGCTCAAAAGAAAAATTCACGAAAATGAATCAAAAGAGCAAATCACCGGTTACTACAAAAAACTCTATTTAAACACCATCACAAGTCTATATTTCTTATCATCAACATCCAAAACCGATCCAAACATGTAAACTAATAATCTTATAACTATCTTTAAATTAATCTTCATTTATTTCTACTTGCCAAAGATGGCTTGCGGCAATAACCCAAACTGAATCAAATAAAGTATAAACATCTTATGTTACCAAACTATAGTCTATAGTTCAAGTGCTTATTCGATGAGTAACAACTAAAAGGGACAATCCATGTTACAATGGCAGCCCGCAGATGCAACTTCGGTTTCGCAATTAGAAGGGTCAAGTTATTGTATAGATTCCATGGGGAATATCTACAGGATATAAATTGTAGAATAAAAAGAATTTGCTCCATTTTAAGTGAATACACGATTTGAAATACATTAAAAATGGGCACAAAAGAAAGAAAGTAAAAGAAGTAGCAACATATAGTTGTATATAAAATGATTTAAGGCATGTGTATACATATCTGATGAGCCTCCTTTGGCTAATGACCCCTTTGACAATATAACATGTTCGTTCTGTAGTCCAGTATTTTCTCCTTCCAATCCGATGAATATACAAAATTTTAATACATTAGTCAATAGTCATAATCCTTTATTTAAGAATTAACAAAACTTAACTGCTAATATAATCATTGTTAATTGTAGAACCTAATTGGAACACGTAAACGCACAAATGCACAACATTCATCACACTCTTATCAGCTTTAATTTTAAAACACATAAACGCTTAAAATATGATCATCATTCACATCATCAAAATCCAATCTTCCATACATTCCGCCATAAGCTCGCATGGGGCCATAACCGCCATATGCTAGTGAGTTAAATGGCCAAACATCATCAGAACTTCAATATATAAATCAAGATGAATTAAATGGCCTATCTATAAAAAAATGTTTATGCAAAAAATCAGGTTTATCATTCATAAGATAAATATGGCCAATCTATAAAGAATGTTTAAGGCCTATCTATATTCTATAATGAACTAATGACACAACAAATATATATATATATATATATATATATATAATAAATGTTACATGATATGTTACCTGACCACTCTCGGGGTCTAATCCAACACAGAATATAGAAGCATGTCTTTGAAACCAGTGTAAAGCTTTTTAGAAAAGAATACCTCTAACTCAAAAGTATATACATATAAAAATCTATTTAGTACTAAACAATGGGGAAAAAACACCATCTGGACTTTAGCAAGAGCAATAGCAAGTTGATCACCTATATAATAATAAAAAGAAAACAGTTACTTATAAAATAAAAAGAAATTGTTTTATAACCAATAGCTACAAACTTATATGATTAAATACCAGTAACCATCTTGACATGGGCTATCTATACCTTTTTCAGGCACTTTCTATACAATTATCGCGATAGCAAGATAATAATCATAATTTTTTTTTTTTTTTTTTTTTTTTTTTTTTTTTTTTTTTTTTTTTTTAATCACTAACATGACTTATAAAGATTTTATTTCTACTGATGAAACATAGATATTACATCAATATAGCAGGTAGGCGGGCAACAAGCTGCGCCGCCACCCCTTTCTGAATTGCAAACCCTAACCTGCTAAAGACATACCCCTGCCCCTTTGGAGTCGACACATTGCTATGCACAACCTTTTGGACCCTGGTTAGAAAACGGATAGCTTCCGGTGCCAAGGAGCCAAATGTATCAAAAGCCAGAGGGACAAAAACATGTTGGTTCTCTTCGCAGGCTTTAGCATGTTTCTCCACCTTCTTCGTTTCAGCCCTTTTTATTGCTTGCCCGGCTACAAACCCATTATCCCTCAAACCAGCTAAGGGAGATACCCCTGTGAGGTCAACACAAGCGTGTTTTCCCCCGGCCCAACCAAAGACGAGCAAATCTGCCGGTCGTAGAGTGGATCTCCCTTCCGTGGGGTCTGTAAGGAAGTTTACGGGGGCTTCCTTTTTAGCTGATATCCCAGCTCGCCTTAAGATGTCCCAAAGAACGTCCCGCACCCAATCATGTCGGTATTTGAACCCAGGCATCTCCTTACAATGAACCGCATGCTCTCCGAATTTATCCAGGCAGGCCTTACGGCAGATCGGACATGTTTCGTCTTCGGGGTACATTGGGACCATCAAACGGTACTTAAGAATGGCCCTATACTCGACCGCAGACATGCTTTGGCCCAAGCCATCAATCGGGATAACGGTCAGAAAATCTTGGGCATGAGGACCTTGTAAGCATTCAAAAACCGCCTTCTGTCGGGGGGACAATCCAAAAACTTCTCCCAGGCTCTGAGCGATTTTTCCAAAAAGGGCATTCGCCAAAGTTTTTTGAGGCTTTGGTGGGGCGGTGTCCATATTAGAGAAACCGCCAATGTCAAAGTCTGGGAGAGCGCCATTTAGGCGTTCCAGGGCCTGCACGTAGTCTGGGTCCAGGTCGACAACTCCGCTGTTCCTTAAGATGTGATTCTGTAGCTTCCAAGACTGAGCCCTCGACGCTACAAAAGCGTAAACCCCGACATCATGAGCCGAAAGAAGGCCTAAACCCCCTAAGCGCATCGGTAAAGATGCAAGTCGCCACTGAAGATCACCAAAGAACGGGCCTCCACATACAACTATGTCTTCGATGGCTTCTCGTAGCCCCTTATCAAAACAGGATACCGCATCATCCATCATATGGGGGTGGCAGGTTCGTAACCCAAAAAGCAACTTAGCAACCCCCATGCAAGACCTAAGCAGGAGGAGTTCGCTCTGGGGATCCCTAAGGCAAGGCAAGAGTTTCATAAGATCAACCGCACGAGATGCTCTCCGCCTCGCCAACTCCTTAATAAAGTAGGGATCTCGACTAACAGCCCCTCCAAGGAGCTTTACCCCTCTCTCTGGTCTACCAATCCCACTAGGGAAGAGCCCATCTTTGACTTTCACCCCGTTACACGTTGGCCAAAAAACCTCGGTTTTCTTAATATTAAGTTGCAGCCCCAATGATGGCCCTTCCGAGTTGATAATGTCTAGGGCTTTAGCGACTTCGTTGGCACCACCAATAATAGTCCCATCATCCAAGTACCAAGCATGAAATGGGAGGTTACAGTCATTTTGTACCCGGAGAACAAGAGGGTGTAATGCTAAGGCAAAGAGGAGGGGCCCAAGGGGGTCTCCCTGCTGAACCCCAGTAGTAGCCCCTATACAGTTATCATCAACGTACAACCTAGCCGGCTGGGCATAAAGGAACTGGACCCATAGATAGATAGACGGGCAATGATGATGAACCTCTCGGAGAAGAGCTGTGCGGTCGACCATATTAAAGGCGTTGGAGAAGTCCACGGTAAGCATAGCTAAAGAGCCGTCCGCGTGAAAGGAGTTAAGAAACCGGTTCGCGCTGTGAAGCACCGCCTCTGCCCCATTAGGGGTCCCCACCCCAAACTGAAAGTCCCCTAAATACTGAGTCATTTCCTTCCCAACCATCTTCATAGCCACTTTAGAAACCAACCTACGCCAGATAGCCCCCACAGCAATGGGCCGAATTCCATTATCCGGCTTTAATAAAGGGGTAAGGGGGGCCGAAGCAATAAACTCAGCGAGCACCTTGGGGCACAGACCCCCTAGCCATAAGTTGACGACATCAGTGATGGCTGAGAGCAGACCCATGGAAGTCACTGATCCCTCACCACTAAGAGCGTCCAACAAGTGTTGCGCCCGCAACCCGTCTCTCCCGCATGAGGTCCCTTTAGGAAATGATCGGATACATCTAAGCACACAGTCCCCATCCACAGAGAGAGTAGGCAGGACGACAGAGCTAGAAGGCAAGGACGGAGGCGGCACCACTGGGTGTTTATCAATGAGGGCTTTCATGGTTGAATCTCCGAGAGGGGCAACCCCACTTGAGCATAAAACCTTGACTGCAGCTGTGAAATGACCATCCTTGACTTTCCTGAGACATTGTTTAATATTAAGGCTGTTTTCAGAACCCTCCTCCCCTCCGACCTCTCTTTTAGAAAAAATGCTCCCCCCCACGTTATCAAAGAGAGAAAGAACCAAATCAGCAAAACCAGATCCATCTTTCCACACCGCAAGTGCTTGCTGAATGCTACTACATTGCAAAGACTTTCGATTCCCTGACCTGCGTTCCTGCCTAGTGGAAGGTTTCACCACCCTTAAAGTACAACGCGGCAACAAAAGTAATTTGACCCAATTCTCAATCGAGCCTGGTGAAACCACTACCTTGCGTAAAGCGCATGCCAAAGTCTGAGCAAACGCCAAACGACAACTTGGGGGGATGCTCTTAACCGTTTGAATGGGAAGGGAGAAAACCCGTTCCAAAAGGGATACATCCCCAACCACTCCTACAGATGGACTTGGGTCCATATCCACAGACACACGATTAGGTTTCTGGATCCCAACAATGAATTCTCCAGCATCTCCAGAATCCACAGAAAAAGAATAGACACCATCAGCATGCTTGCACCCCCTGCTAAGGGCATGCAACGTCATGCACCTCCCACATAACCATTTATCCCCCTCCCGAAGGGCTTCCCCAACATCTATAAACAGGTCCAAATCCTTAGAGATAGCGTCTTTTAAAAGGTTCTTCCGAGTATCCGTTTTGAAATGGGTACTTTGCATGTGCTCAATTAGGCGGAAAAACCCCGAGGACCCAGGTCTACCATCCTTACACTCGTGGAAATGCTTAAAGGGGCATGGCCTTAAACCGTAAGTGGAGCTAGGACCAAGCCCTCCTGCATTTACGTTTCGAATTCTTTTTATGGTAGCCATGTACACACGAGAACAGAAACAAACAAATCACAAAAGACACCGGACCCCTAAAGACCCCGACTCGAGATGAGTTAGAGCAAGAAACAGAGACCAAACCCCTCACACTCGAAGGAGGGGAGCAACAACGGGTTGCTCACCCCCATCTAGCACCCCACAACAACCGCTAAGGCATAAGAGGAGGAAGGTATAGCTCCAAAACAAAGCAAAATGGGTAGAACTCCAACTCACAATACCCCCTTAAGCACCCAAAAGGAAAATAATCATAATCAAACCGAAAAACCATAAAGGGTGTTGACGAAAATGATATAAAAAGAAGACCTGATATGCAACAGCCAAAGAACGCAGCTCACGTTCAGCAAATTTATCAGTCCGCATGAACTTTCTTTTCCATATAACCTTTGCATCCACAAGGAGTCAAGAAGATCTAATATATGTAAAAAAAAATTACATAATCAAAAACCTAGATGATCAAAAACCTGCCTACATGTAGAAAAAACACTATCATTACACACACAATGATATATGAAACTGCCCACTGCAAAACAGGCCTGCCCCAATACGGATGACTAAAACATACACTAATTTATAACCAGCAGGACCAGGTAGGGGTGTAAATAGCCCAAGCCGGTCATGAGCTACTCGAGCTTGTGCCTAAATATATGCTTATTTATTAAACGAGCCCGAGCTTTAAATCTTATAAAATGACTAAATACCCTTTACTTTTGTTTATCTCCATAGTAAAATGACTAAAACACCCTTTTACTATTTTATAAGCTTAAGCTTTACAAATAGAGCTCAAAAAACCGGGCTCAAAGAAAATTGAGCTTTACTAATGACTATAATACCGTTAAATATACCTCTCAAAAGCCGCCATTTACACGTTAGTAATAATCACAGATCATTTATTTATACACTAATCATAATTAAATCATAAAAAAGTTCAAATACCAAAGAACCCTAATACATACATCAAATTCGAAACCCTAAAATCAAAATAAAAAAAGATAATCATTTGAATACATACCTGCTTGTTGTTATGCCCGTCCAACAATTGTGAAGAAGGCGGTGGCGCAAAGACGGAGTTAGACGGCGACGAACAGAAAGAGTACGGGAACCCGGTCTTAGATTTGTAATCAATGATGAAATTGAGCTCATCATAACACCGACTTTCTTTCTAACTGTAATTGGTAAGAACTCATCGACTCTTCTACACCCAGTGAAGATGTAGATAAAGAAAAAAGATGGAATAACCCAAATTAGGGTTTGAAATTTACCTAAACTCATGATGGTTGTGGCGTGGACGGATAGATGAGCTGATTAATGGGGTGTTTGGGATTGCTTATTTTTAACAACTTATAACTTATAAACTTTTTAAAAAGTAATAATGTGTTTGGGATTCCTTATATTGTGAGAGAAGAAGTTCCATAAGTTACATAACTTATTAACTTAATGAAAAATTATAAGGAGGTAAAATAAGGAATCCCAAACACCCCCTAAAGGACGATTTTGATGAAGATGACCAAAAAGAACCCTTGGCTTCCGGTGGTGGAATGGCGAACAGCTGCGGTCTAATGAGAGAGATGAAAGCCATTTAGACCAAAACCGCTCCAAATCGACAAATGCACACCCCTACATCATTATTCGTATTGTATGGTTATGGTTATCTTGATTATGGTTTTTGGCCAAAACCATCCTGCCTCGACTCGTGCACACCAATGTATTATTATTCGTCTTGTATGTTAACATGCATATAGACTTATACTGGTAAGTTTGTGTATAAATACACATGCCAAACTCTACTTACTTCCGATCACTTTTAGTACATAAGTTTCCTTTTCAATAATCACCTACACATGCAAATATATAGACGTGTTAAAATGAAATGAACTCCAATATGAATTACTGACAGATTAATTGCCCATTCAATTATCTCCATTATCAGAGACCACCCTCAAAAGTAAATCCATCACATATGAGAAAAACCATCTAACCAACCGAAAACCCCTATTTTCTCATAGGTGGCCAAGTGAAACTTATACTCAAGACCTCTTAAGCATGGACCGGAGATCATTTTACCATAAACTACTTTTAGACCTTCATTTTCGGAGCGAACATAAAGGATATGATAAATATCAATCATGATTGCTACATATGCAATTATCCATTGAAATTTTATCTGATAGTAAAAGTGATTCACATTATTAAATTCTCTTTGAACGTACTTTTCTTCATCTTAATTGACGAGCAATGTCTAACCATTCGTAATAGATCATTCTCCTAAAAAGAATTACATCATCTGTAAATTATTCGTTATGACAGTTTGGCGCGTTTACGAGTGTTTTGAGCATTTGAGTAAGATATTCTCCACATAAACACTTGGTATATTTTTTGTGGTAATTAAGACTCGAATCATTTTATGTTTAAAATTTACACGTAAACTCAAAGATAAAACAAAAGAGAACTTGAAATTGTTGCTGCAATTTTTTGTCTAAATTTCATTAACCCAAACATTGCTTAAGTACAAAAGTGGAAAATTGATTGAAACAGTTGCTGCTTTATGTACGTGGATACGTATCAACAACCGTTTCAAGAAGGTAGGGAACCTAGATTAAACAAAAACTTAAATGGAAATTAAATATGAATAAAAAAAACAAAACAAACAAACAAGATGACAAAGAACAATAAATGGGAAATAAACATTGATGATGATTGGCATTTAAATTGACAAAAGAAATCAAACATAAATTTTAATTCATCTTATAGCTGGTTGAGTATGACTCTTCCACGCTAAGAATGGCCCATCAATCCCGACTTATTAAATCTTAATACATTGTTTAGAGTTCTTAAAAGTTATCATCTCATTGACTAATACACATACATGAATTTAGCACACCCACAAAAGACAGTATTATGCTATATATAGGTTGAGTTGTTGGCTTTTAAAGGTGAAGGAGTTTTTCATTTCACTATCCTAAAATTTAAGTGAAAATTCTCAAAATATACCTATTTTGGGATGTGGTTCTAAAAATGTCTCTTAAATTTTAAAATTCCAAAAATGTCCTCCTCTAACTCATCTTCGACGAGCGTTAGGATGTCAAAACATCTTTGACGACGTGTAAGATGTATTGACTTCCTAACGCATCGTCGGAGATGAGTTAGACTTCCTAACATATCGGCAAAGATGCGTTAGACTTCTTAACGCATCGTCAACGACGTGTTAGCCTCTTGTTTGTTATTTTTAATATCATATTAATATAACTATTTATACTTATATTTGTTTTTTATAACTTTTAATATATAAAGTTTAATATTATTTTGAATATACCGATAGAACATGCATATTTTTATCTACGGACCGACATAAATTTACTTAAACCCGAGTCATGTCAAATTAATATCGAAATATTCAATAAAATTTGACCCGCACGGTTTTAAATAAAATTTATGCCAACATATAGATAAGTAAGCATTTTTTATCGGTATATTCGAAATGATATAAAAGTTTATATATAAAAGTTATAAAAACACAAAAATAAGTAGAATTACTTATATTAATATAATATTAAAAAACAAAAAAGAGGCTAACACGTCGTTGATGTTGCGTTAAGAAGTCTAACGCATCTTTGATTGTGCGTTAGGAAGTCTAACGCATCTTTGATTGTGCGTTAGGAAGTCTAACGCATCTTTGAAACCATCGTTGACGATGTCGGGATGTGCATGATATCGACAAATCCGGCTTGAAACCAAAAAAACCAAGAATTAGAAACCGATAGTTTGGTGGAAGTCTAACGCATCTTTGAAACCATCGTTGACGATGTAGGGATGTGCATGATATCGACAAATCCGGCTTGAAACCAAAAAAACCAAGAATTAGAAACCGATAGTTTGGTTTTGACTTTTAATAAAAACTGAAATATTGATTTTGGTTCGTTTATTTTTTTGTTTTGTGACAAAACCGAACCGAAAAAAGCAATTTGTTATATTACTTTTCATTGAATCGTCTATGTTTTATAAACTTGGATATTTATTTTATTTTTAATGTTAATCGTTATTTTGTAGTTTATGGATGAGATTAAATCATTTTAAATGTAAGTATCTTTTATTAGCTCCTAACATACTAGGCCAAAATGTCCAGTGATCTGTTAGTTATTAGTTTTTTTTAAAATATATATATTAGACCCAGTTTCATAATATCGTTGGTCAAATTTCTTTGGCCTGAAAATTACTAGCCCGATTAGCAAAACCGAAAAAACTGAATTAAACCCGAAAACCCAAAACCGAAAAAGCCGAAACAAAACGGCTTTGAAAAAACAAAAAACTAAAACGTTGCTTTTCGGTTTGGTTTTAGCCCAAACACATACCGAACCATACCAAGCACGTCCGGTTGCAAAGTATCACAATCTTCAAGAAAGACATTAGAATTTGTTGTCGCGATAAAATCTGCGCATTTATGATACGAATCCTAGCAACTTTTTTTTTTTGGTACAAATTATGGTTTCCTCTACCCTCTAGTATAGTTAAGAAAATTATTAGGTATTATAAAATTTGCTATGCTGCCTGAAGAAACGTGGATCGACTCACTGGTAGACGATCTACTTTCCTCGGGTATGATTAGACTATTTCACCGATGGTTTCTCTTGGATCTGGGTTCTTCCACCTACAAAATGAACAGCACCGTCAACTTACCCCTCAGAAAGGGACAGATGGGTCCTCTTTGCGGTAACCCTCCGGTGTGAGAATAAGTATTTTGTGGAGAAGATAATGATGTGTGTGAGTAAGGAATTCTCGAGAGTATTGCTTAATAGCTGAATACTCTGTGTGATTGTGTTACTGGATGTAACTGACTGTGAGTGAATGTAATTGAATATGATTGAATGTGATATTACTGGCTGTAACTGTCAATGATTGAGTATCTCTCCTTGTGGAGTTGATGCTGTATTTATAGTGCTAGGGTTTCCACTGATTGGGCTCAGCCTTGTTGGCCTCCTCCAATTGCTCTGCGCCACGTGTCCTCTGGGACACCTGGTGCTTTCTCATGGGTTATAATTACGTGGTAGCACATGGGTTATGCTGAGTTGTCCACCTTTCATTTGGCAGCTGTCAACATCAGCATATTCTTATTCCTTAAAAAGATACCTTCTGGAAGGTTGTCTGACGTGCACAATCAAGGTTGCCCTAATCCTGATTTGGATAAGGACGAGGTTGATTATGTGCATGTGTAATATGCGCCAATCCTGAGGATGCGCGAGGTCTTCTCTTTATTCTCACGCGCAGATGTTTCATGCGCAGATGTGATATGCACGAGCATGTGATATGCGCCGCGCGCTGATGCGCCGCGCGCATATGTGATGCGCGAGCATATGTGTGCCTGGGCATATGATGCCTGAGCATGTGTGGTGCCTGGGCATATGTGATATGCGCCATGCGTATAGGTTTTGGCTTTGTGCCTTCATAATGTCTTGATTTCAAGCTTCTTGTCTTTATCTTGTGGGTTGACCCGCCTTGCTCGGTGTTGAGGCGGGTACATACCTCTTCAAGCCCCCCCAGTCTAATGTGTGTCTTGTCTCGCGCGAGCGAGGTAAGATAGATGTTAGACTCAATAGTTTGCTCTTTTGGTAGGGGTTTTGTCTTTTCTTCTTATTACTCGTCATTGCGCGAAATTTTATCCTCTTGGGTGCAAACGAGTCGTCCCTGAACGTGGTTGGTTGTTGCTGACGTGGGCCAGTGATGGAGACGTGTCAGGCCTTTCGTGTGCTCGAGGTGCTACAGTTGCCTTTCGTGTCCCCTCACATGCTGTCAGGGACACGTGTCGCGCTCGTGTTGGTCCGTTCCTGCTAGTGGCGGCGCGTGAACTCTGGCAGCAGCCGTATTGTTTCCTTTCATGTCCCCTCACACAGTGTCAGGGACACGTGTCGCGCTCGTAGTGGCTTAAACCTGCGAGTGGGGGCGCGTGAAGTCCGTTCAGCACCAAAATTTCTCTCTCCTGGGCCTATAAAAGCCAGCCCTTAGATTTTTTTTATCCTTCATCTTGTTGTTTAATAATCATAGCTCTTTTCTTTCTTTCCTTGTATTCCGATTACCCCTGTTCTGCTTCCAGCTATATGTTCTTCAGAAGTTTCCCTTGTTCGATTTTAGAGTTGTATGTCTGATAGTTCAGACAATACAATCTCCTCCATCCATTGCCGTAGAAAATCGTTAGTAATGTCTACATTGAAGAAGACCGGCAAGGGGAAGAAGGCTGCTGAGGGCTCATCGGAGGAGGTAAGGAGGACCAAGGCGGTGAAGAGGTGGAATGAAATCCCCTGCAAATTGAGGCAGGCTGATATTGACAGCCTTATCGCCTCTCAGGGTTTTCCCACCCTGTTTGGCTGCATGTTGCCTTTGGCCGGGCAAACGGCGGCGGACCCGCCTACCGGCTATATATCCCTATATAGCCATTTTTTCACCCACTGCAACCTTCGTCTCCCGATGACAAGGTTTGTGGGTGCACTGCTTCAGTTTTATGGGATTCATATATCCCAAGTCCATCCGTTTGGACTTGTGCGCATGACTCACTTTGAGTTCATGTGCAAATCCCAGCGCGAGGAGCCCACCCCTCGGCGCTTTCAGTATTTTTACAAGCCCAAGATCCAAGACAATTGGTTCTCTTTTATTCCTCGCAGTCAGAAGGTGAAGTGCTCCACTGTTTCATTTAAGAGCCTTCATGACTGGTCTGAGAGGTTCTTTTACATAAGGGCTGGTGTGATCCCCATCCGCATGACCATGCGCGCGATTTCTTCTGCGCCTGCGGATGTGGGTGTCCTCAAGAACCCAACTGGCGCCTGGGTTAATAAGCTGACCGCTGAACCATCCCCCGCCAAGAACATTTGTGAGGAGGCGTTGGTGGGGGTTGGTATGAGCAAGAGGTGGGCGGACAGCGCGCTTGAGCCCGTTATCCAAGTCGACGGGTTATGTAAGTTTTAACTCATTGCTTTACTTCTGCGCGAATATAATTCTTTTTGCTGAACTCATTTGACTTGTTTTGTGCAGTCACCAAGGAGTATATCCATGCTGCCTATGATGAGCACATGGAGGGTGGATCCGTCGCGCTGGGCGCTGGGGAGGTTGGCTTCCCCGATCGCTTTGATGACATGTTCATCCCTGTTGATCTGGGATTTGTCTTCGACAGCGATGCGCCTGGTAAGCCTTTGTACTTATGCATTTTCCTTTATAATATCAAATTTTTCTAACACTTCTGTTGCATGTATTGTAGATGCGCTGGAGAACTACGAGCTGGAGCTCGCGGAAGAGGAGGAGGAGGAGGAGGCGCCCCAACTAAAGCGTAAAGCTAAGGGGAAAACTGGCGCAGGGGCCAGTAAGAAACAGAAAAAAGATGTTGCCCATGTTGTTCAGGACCCTCCTACTCAGGCGGGGGGATTTGGGAAAACCCAAGAGTTTACCACCAAGGTTTCCTTGTCTTCCCTGCCTATAAAAGTGGGCAGACCTCCTGTCCACCTGAGGCATGGTGCCACTGCATCCTCCGTTCGCGCGGCTGAAACGCCCGCGACAGGTAAACTTTGCTTATCCTTTATGTTTCTATGAGCGCGATCCTTATAGGATTACTAATGAATCTTGTCTTACTCAAATGTTTGTAGAGCCGGCGACAGCGCAACAATATGCCGAGGCTGCGCCGGAGGTCGCTTCGAAGTCCCCCGTTTTACCCTCAAAGAAGGGTAGAATGGACTTCATGTCGATGTTTGTTGCGCGAACGGAGTTGCGCCTAGGTACGTATTGCGCTCTTATTTTCTGACTTTCTTTTAGATCAAGTCCTTAACCATTTCTTGTTGTTGATTTTCATAGAAGCCGTAGCTTGTGCACAAGCTTCTGGCGGCACTCCTGGCGCCGTTCCCAGCGCCGTTGGCTCTGCTCCTGCTCCTGCAAGCGATGAATCTCCCCTCATCGGCATTACTAAGGAGCAGGAGACCGTTTTGCGCGCTGACTTGGCGGCGTCGAGACCTCTCTCACCTCCTCCTGCGCACAGCCCTCCCCGCGAGACCGATTTTGATTCTAGGTCGCAGGAGAAGAGGCCTATTTCAGAGGAGGGTGAGGAGTTTGAAGTTGAAGACTCCGCGGGCGCCCGCGCCAGCCCTGCTGCGCCACGAGGTTTCGCGGCGGAGCCTTCTCGTAGGGCTGGCGATGACTTTTCTGCTTCATCCCCGCAGGTATAGGTTATTTTTTGTTCCGCTGCGCGGACTTCCATCTTAGTTTTTTGATAACTTAGATAATTACTTTGCTTTTGCAGGAATCCGATCACATTTACCGCCCGAGATGGAATATAACTGAAGACAGCACCTTTCAGTCCATGGGTGTGTGTGCGGAATTCTGGGCTCATGCTGTGCCTCCAACTGAAAGGAGGTTCCAGGAGGACCGCGCTCGCGACGACCTGCTCAACGACCATATGTTTGCTGGGTCGGCCTTCTTTGCTGCCTCCCAAGAGCTTCGCTTTGATTACGTAAAAGTACGTGATGCTCTTGCGGAAGCCAAGCAAGAGGCTAAGGTGTCTGCTTGGCATCTTTCTGATGCTCGCGAGAGAGCTGAGAAGCTCCAAGCCGAGCTCAGTGAGAACAGAGCCAGCGCCAACAGCGCCTTCGTGAAGCGCGGTCATGAGCTTCAGGCTGCGCGGGAGAAGTTGCAGGCGGCGGAGGCGGACGCGGCCAAGTACTCGCGCCGAGCACGCGAGTTGGAGCTTGAGGCTGAGGCGCGTGACCAAGCTCTTGTCCAGTCTATAACTGACAAGTCATCACTGGAGAGTGAGGTTGCGCGCCTGAAGAGGGAGCTGGCGGCCGCGCAGGCCGATAAAGATGAAGCCCAGGCGACGGCAGCGTCTAGCCAGGAAGCACTTGATGCTGCGCGGGTAGAAAAAGAAGAAATCTTGGCGGCAGCAGCGTCCGATAAAGAGGAGCTAACAAAGACCAAAGAAACTGTTGAGTTATTAAACTCTCAGGTTCCTGCCCTCGAGACGTCTGTTGCTGGCCTCGCGTAGGATCGCCACTGGCTGATCTCACAGGGCATGACTCGTTGCGCTTACGCGATGAAATACTCAGGCGAGTTTCAGCCCCTGGTGATGGATTGCAATGCTGCCGCGCGCGTGGTGGGCCGAGCTGAAGGGTTCACGGATGGTTACGAATATGGCATGTTGAAGAAGAACCCATCCGAGTACCCTTATCAGAGCAACGCTGCCTGCGCGGAAATGACCACGATGGGGGAGAAGTACATGAACACTCCCATTCCCATCCTTGCGCAGGTATTTTAACCTTAATAAGATTGCCTTGACTTATTTTCTAAGTCTTTTTGTACTCATATTTTTGCTTATGATTTGCAGATATCCGCGCTTGCTGACCAGCCCGATCTCGCCGCGCTAAAGAAATTACTTAATGAGTGCGAAGGGGCTGGCGGCGACAATGGCGCGGAGAATGCTGGCGTTGCTAGCGGGTCTGGCGTGGCCAAAGGATCCGCTCCTGACACTGTCATGGTAGAAGACTCCATTCAAGATGAAGAACTTGACTATGGTCAGTTTGGAGATGAAGAGGAGCAGGCTGCGCCAGATGCCGAGGGCGATGATGAGGATGATGAAGAGGCTAATGTCAACGTGGGGACTTGAGAAGCCCTTCATGTTTTTATTTTTATTTGTAATTTGTATCTCATCTTGTAAACTTGTAAATTTCAATGCTTCTGAATGAAATTCTGTTTTTCCCTTCTTCGCATCTTGCGCATTCCCATTCATCTCTTTATATCGCATGTTTGTTTGTTGAATATAAGATATGCTTGCACGTTGGAATAAGAACAAGGTTGTAAGGAATTTATTATACTTAATCCTTGTCATATTGTAAGTGATATTTCCATATCTTGATTATGTTGACACGCGCCTTGGCGTTTTCATTATTCCTCTTTTGCGCTTCGTTTTCGCGCATGGAATTATGAAATTTTTAGCCTTTACGTGTCAATATGTGTTACTCAGATATCCATTACATTTTCATGCGCGACCTCGACCTGAGACCTTAACAACTATGTTTTGGCATTTGCTTTGCCTTAGTTGTGTTTAGGTATTTTTATGGTCAGGGTGCGCAGTATGTAGGTTGGATGTTGTGAGTGATTTGAGCTAAGGCTCACATTATTGGGCTAAGGCCCTGACGTTTTAGAGTTAAGACTCTTTAACGCGTTTGCGCATGTACGTTTTACTTCGTTTTATTTTGTTTTGATGTCAATACAATGTTGTCATATTGCTCAAAATTAATAAAGGGAAGTGTGAAACATGTATGCAAAGGTAGTAGAATTGGGCTAAGGCCCTGACGTTTTAGAGTTAAAACTCGTTAACGCGTTTGAGCTTGAAGCTCGCGCATGTATGTTTTACTTCGTTTTTATTTCGTTTTGATGTCAATACAATGTTGTCATATTGCTCAAAACTAATAAAGGGAAGTGTGAAACATGTATGCAAAAGGTAATAGAATCCACATTAAGAGAAGATAGCGCGTATCATTATTCATAATGGCTTAAAAAGCCTTGATTACAAACTTGACATTTACATGAAACATTTTCTAAGCTGTGCCGCGTTCCATGCGCGCGGGATCTTCTTTCCATTCAAATCTTTTAAAGCATATGCGCCTTTCCCCAATTCTTCTGAGATTTGATAAGGTCCCTCCCAGTTGGGGGACATTTTTCCCGGGGGTATCGCGCGGCTAGCTTCATTATTTCGAAGGACAAAATCATTTTTCTTGAAGTGGCATTCTTTCACACGCTGGTTGTAATATTTTTCCAGTTTTTTCTTGTACTTGGCTTCACTGATAATAGCTGCCTCTCTGCGCCCTTCAAGTAAGTTGAGATCCAATCTTCTTTCGCGCTCGTTATCAATTTTGCTCATCATGAGCACTCTATGGGATGGGCATCCAATTTCCGCTGGAATCATTGCCTCTGTTCCATAGGTTAGGCTGAACGGGGATTCGCCATTGCTGGTTTTGCTTAATGTCCTGTGTGCCCACAGGACATTAGGTAGCTCTTCGACCCAAGAATGGGATTCTCCCTCCAACCTTTTCTTCAGCCCATTTAACAAGCTTTGGTTCGCGCGTTCCACTTGTCCATTCCCCTGAGGGTGATAAACTGAAGTGAAAATTTGGTTGATGCGCAATTCCTTGAGCCAGCTGGATATCTTCTTATCAGTGAATTGTTTGCCATTATCGCTCACAATTTCCATGGGCAAGCCAAAACGGCATATGATGTGGCTCCAGATAAACTGCTTCATCGCTTCGGCTGTTATTTTTGCTAGTGGCTTCGCTTCAACCTCATTTTGTGAAATAGTCTACTGCCACTACCAAAAATTTTACTCGCCCAGGCGCTTGCGGTAGGGGACCCACAATGTCGATTGCCCATTTGTGGAAAGGCCATGCGGAGGTCACCGGAATCAAGTTGTTTTTTGGCCGCATGGTGTTTGGCGCATAGCTCTGACATGCTTTGCATTTTTGGATCTCTTTTAGAGCGTCCAAGTACATGCCAGGCCAATAGTAACCTGCGCTCATTGCCTTGGCAACCACCATGCGCGGGCCAGCATGTATTCCACAGATTCCTTCATGTATCTCTCTGATCACATAGCTTGCTTCCTCAGCATCTAGGCATTTCATGAGCGGCCCAAGATAAGATCGTCGATATAATGTACTATCAAGCAGTTCATAGTTCTGCGCCTTGTGTCTTATCTTCCTCGCTTGTGCGTGATCATCTGGTACCTTTCCCCCCTTCAAGAATTCCATTATTGGAGTTATCCATGATGCAGGGGTTGTATGAGTTACCAGGACAGACTTCGCTACCACCGACGGGTTGCTCATTACTTCTACCCTGACATCTTTGCCAAAGTGATCAAAACTGGTTGATGCCATCTTACTCAGCGCGTCTGCAGATTTGTTTTCACTGCGCGGAATATGAATGATTCTGAAGCAGTCAAATTGCTCGATGAGCTTTTTCGCCTGCTCTAGATACAGAGGCATGGTGTTCTCCTTGGCATCATAAAGGCCATTGACCTGTGCTGCTACCAAGTATGAATCAACATGGGCCTCTAGCATTTTGACTCCAAAGTTGTGCGCGATGCGCAGGCCAGCCAGCAGGGCTTCATACTCAGCCTCATTGTTGGTGCTCTTGAAGTCCAACCTGATGGCGTAAGTATATTCATGATTCTCTGGATCCACCAGTTTGAGGCCTGCGCCGGACCCTTCATTGTTTGAAGCTCCGTCAGTGAACAAACTCCAAACATTTTCTTCATCATTGGCTCGCGGAGGGTGTACCTCGCGCTGAGCCTCTTCAACTTTTCCTTCGGGAACCTCGGCAATGAAATCAGCCAAGATTTGTCCCTTTATTGCCGGACGGGGCTTATAGGCGATTGTGTGCTCGCCTAATTCCAGCGCCCACTTTGTCAGCCTTCCCGAGAGCGCGGGGCGCCGTAAAACTTGCTGGATGTTGTATCCAGTCAGAACTTCAATGGGATGACCATTGAAATATCTATGTAGCTTGCGCGACGCGTGTGTCAGTGACAAAACTAACTTTTCCATGATAGAGTAGCGCGTCTCAGGATCTGTCAGCACCGGACTCACATAGTATATTGGCGTTTGGATTCCCTTGCGATCCACCAATAATACTGCGCCGATGGCGCGCTCTCCTGCTGATAGGTATAATGTCAAAGTTTCACCAGGAAGTGGAGCTGTGAGCGCGGGCAGATTTATCAAACATTCTTTAATCTCACTGAAAGCTTGCTCGGCCTCAGGAGTCCATTTGAACTGACTTTTCTTTAAGCAGTTTCTCAATGTATTGACAAATGGGGTAGATTTGCTTGCATGGTTCGCTAGGAACCTGTTGATTGAAACCAATCTACCATTGAGCTTCTGAACTTCTTTCATGGTGGATGGCGAGGGCATGTCAAGGATGGCCTCCACCTTCTCAGGGTTCACCTTAAAACCATCCTTGGTGACCATTACACCTAGAAATTTTCCCTCTTGCACGCCGAAAGCGCATTTGCTCGGATTGAGCTTCATGTTAACTTCCGTTAGGCGCCCAAGGGTTTCTTCGATGTCTTTGAGCATTTGTTTTTCCTCCCTACTTTTGATCACCAGATCATCCACATAGACTTCTAGGTTTCTCCCGATTTGCTCGCTGAAAACGGCATCCATAAGTCTTTGGTAGGTGGCGCCCGCATTCTTCAAACCAAAGGGCATTTTTGTGTAGCAAAAAACACCCTTGTCGGTTCTGAAGGCGGTCTTGTCCTCATCTTGTGGTGCCATTTGAATCTGGTGATAGCCTTTGTAGGCATCCAGAAAACACTTTAGCTTGAATGGCGCCACGGAGTCCACCTTTGCGTCGATGTTTGGGAGGGGGTAACAATCCTTTGGGCACGCTTTGTTGAGGTCTTTGAAGTCAATGCACATCCTCCACGACCCGTTACTTTTCTTTACCATCACAGGATTGGCTACCCACGTCTGGTATCGTATCGGGCGGATGATGTTTGCGCGCAGTAAATCCTCAACCTGCTCATTCATGGCCCTCGCCTTTTCATCCCCCATGACTCTCTTCTTTTGAGCAATTGGCTCTACAGACTTGAAGGTGTTGAGAGAATGTTGTGCCAGGTCTCGCGGAACCCTAGTCATATCAGAGTGTTGCCACGCGAAGACGGACATATATGCCGTGAGCAATCTTTTCATTCTCACCCTTGTGTCGTCTGATATCGTTGCGCCAATTGTGATCTTCTGCTCCGGGAATTTTGGGTTGAGAATCCATTCCTCTGGCGCGTTTTCTGCCATTGGAGTTTTCATTCTCCCCTCCCGCGGAGTACTTGTCACTGCGCACAAATGATCCCGGTATACAAAAGTTACACCCGTTGGTGTTGGGAACCCCAATGCGCCGTGCGCTGGCGACGGTATGGCGTTGAATTGGGCAATCGTTTCCCTACCCAAGATCATATTGTGGCATGAAGTGGTGGGCAAGACCAAGAAGTTGACAACTTCGGCTCGCTTGTGTTTTTCATCCCCCATAGTTAGCTCAAATTGTATTTGACCTAGGGGATGAATGATTTCATTGGAAACACCAGAGATCGGCGCATTCACAATTTCAGGCCTCGCTTGGTCTGCCGGATCCAGTTTCCTGAAACATTGCTCATACATGATGTCTGACTCGCTGCCAGTGTCCACCAGGACTTTTGACACTTCGTAATGAGCAATGTGTGTAGTGATGACGAGAGGACTGCTGATGGAAGGGCCTCCCCTGATTCTTGGGAAGATGACTTGTTGCTCGCGCCAATCTCCTTGGATTTGCGCGCTTCTCTTTCTTGATGTCTGCCCTTGCCTTCCTCCCTCGGCTACACAGATTCTTTTGTACTTTTTGCTGGCTGAGGCTCCTGATTGTTCATCGTCTGGTCTTGAGTTTTTCACCAGGTGAGCCAGCTTGCCTGATTTCACGTCCTTTTCAATTGCATCCTTCAAGTGGTGGCATGCATCAGTGTTGTGCCCTGTGGACTTGTGAAATTCACAGTACTTGCCACTGTCTGATGGTCCCTTGTAGTGTAGTGGCTTAGGGCTTTTGAATTGGACATTCTCACTGCTTAACACCTGTGAAGGCGTTTTAGTGAGGGGAGTCCATATTCTTGGCAGAGGTCTGCTAGGATCTCTGCCGCCCTCCCTCTTGTCACCCTCCCCGCGATTACGAACATCTTTTTGGGGCTGGGGTGAGCTTGGTTGCGCCTGTTTTTCTGCGGGAGAAAAACTGGTTGGTTGCAACCTGGACCATACAGAGTTCTGTTTGCCCCTCTTTTCTTTGCTGCGCGGTGACTCAGCTTGATGCGCTCTTTCTCTTGCCCTATCTTGGGCAATTTGTTTTTCGTTCCTCGCGAAAACTCGCGAGGCTTCCATTAACTTGGCCCACGTGGTGGGCATGCCATCTCTGCTTACGAGAGCCCGGCGGAGTTGATCACTGCGCGCGCCTTGTATAAAGGCCACGCGCAGGAGTTGCTCTGTTATACCTCCGATTGCCAGAGACTCCTGATTGAAACGAGTGATGTAGTCTTCAATCGTTTCATCAGTCCTGCGCACGCAGTGCATGATGTCATCAGGATCGCGCGTGTGTCTGCGCTGCTGTACAAAGTGGGCTTGGAACTTTTCCAATAGTTCTTCGAACCCATCAATTTGCCCAGTCGGCAAGCTCTCGAACCAGACACGCGCCGCGCCCGTGAGGTAGCGAGCAAACATGTGACACCATGTTGGCATCGTCCAGCTCTCTAGGTTTCCCGTGTTGTAAAAACCTTGCAAGAAATCGTCCGGATCTGTTGTGCCGTCATATTTACCCAAACCACTTGGCATCTTGGTTTTGTGCTGGATGGGAGCCTTCGCGATGCGCTCAGAGAACTTTGAATGTTTCACCAAGATGGCTGGTCTATATGGTGTGGTTACGTCCACTTGCCCTCTAACTGGTGGGCTGTACGGTATTTGCAGGTCCAGATCGGCTCTGGCTCCAGGCGCCATGTTCACAGGCGCGCGGAGCTGTGAGCCTCCTGCATGAGTATCTCGCGTCTTCCTCATGCTGTGCACTTCTTCATCACTGAACTCAGTGTGTGCAGTGTGAACAGAATGTCCTTCTTCCGGCGCGCGCGGCCTTTTTGTTCCATGAACAGTTTGCTTATCAAACGCTTGCCTTTGTGTTAAGTCGGCTATCTTTTTCTGTTTGACCATCTCATTGTACTTGTCCATTAGACGCCGCTGCTCGTTTATGAGCCATTCGTTAGGATCATTTGTTTCATCTTCTGGACCCATTGGTCCTTTTTGTTTCGCGCCGGCCAGATTTTGTAACGTAAGATCGTCTGGAGGAGTTTCAGTCTGGCCATGAGGAGTTGTGATGAAAGGACGGTTACTGGTGGCGCGCGTAGAATCACGCTGCGCCCTCAGAAACTGTTGTCCCTCATTAACATCCTCACGCTCAATATCCTCCAGAGCTTGATCAACGTTACGAACGCCAGAAACCATGGTGATGATTTTTGTTTTTATATATAGATCTGATGAGATCTGATTGCCGTTGTAACAGTGGATGGCGCCAATGAAGAAACGTGGATCGACTCACTGGTAGACGATCTACTTTCCTCGGGTATGATTAGACTATTTCACCGATGGTTTCTCTTGGATCTGGGTTCTTCCACCTACAAAATGAACAGCACCGTCAACTTACCCCTCAGAAAGGGACAGAGGGGTCCTCTTTGGGGTAACCCTCCGGTGTGAGAATAAGTATTTTGTGGAGAAGATAATGATGTGTGTGAGTAAGGAATTCTCGAGAGTATTGCTTAATAGCTGAATACTCTGTGTGATTGTGTTACTGGATGTAACTGACTGTGAGTGAATGTAATTGAATATGATTGAATGTGATATTACTGGCTGTAACTGTCAATGATTGAGTATCTCTCCTTGTGGAGTTGATGCTGTATTTATAGTGCTAGGGTTTCCACTGATTGGGCTCAGCCTTGTTGGCCTCCTCCAATTGCTCTGCGCCACGTGTCCTCTGGGACACCTGGTGCTTTCTCATGGGTTATAATTACGTGGTAGCACATGGGTTATGCTGAGTTGTCCACCTTTCATTTGGCAGCTGTCAACATCAGCATATTCTTATTCCTTAAAAAGATACCTTCTGGAAGGTTGTCTGACGTGCACAATCAAGGTTGCCCTAATCCTGATTTGGATAAGGACGAGGTTGATTATGTGCATGTGTAATATGCGCCAATCCTGAGGATGCGCGAGGTCTTCTCTTTATTCTCACGCGCAGATGTTTCATGCGCAGATGTGATATGCACGAGCATGTGATATGCGCCGCGCGCTGATGCGCCGCGCGCATATGTGATGCGCGAGCATATGTGTGCCTGGGCATATGATGCCTGAGCATGTGTGGTGCCTGGGCATATGATGCCTGGGCATATGTGATATGCGCCATGCGCATAGGTTTTGGCTTTGTGCCTTCATAATGTCTTGATTTCAAGCTTCTTGTCTTTATCTTGTGGGTTGACCCGCCTTGCTCGGTGTTGAGGCGGGTACATACCTCTTCACTGCCATTGCTACACTGTAACAACTGCATTGAATATGCTACAATGAAATGAAATTTGCTATACCAAATATGCTACTGAAATTGTCTCACCTAATTCACAACGTAATTGTTACACTAAATGTTAAGTTATTTGTGAGTTCGATCAGTTCATGGACCCGTATGCTTTATAGCTAGATTCCGTTCATTGAGCATTAGCCAAGATGTACAATTCTCTCGAGTGATCCAAAAAGAACATTTGAGTTTTATAATGTAACGAAGTTGGTTATGTATTTTAAATTTCTAATCAGTATCGTTTTTAATCACTAATGGATTTATGTTTGTAATTTATGTATATGTCAACCCAGGAGATGGTTCAAGAGGGAAATCAATTTATTGCAAGAAGTGTGAGAAGTTAATTACAACCCTTGATTAGTATGATCTGTGGCCTACATTCAAAATGACAATCTTGTAATATTGATATTCATCTTTTAATGCATTAATTGTTAAATAGGGTATATTAGTATTTTATAAAAAAGAAACTTGAGAAAGAGAGACGTGCATATTAATAGCATACGAAATTTATGACAAGCATTACCAACCATTAAATATTCCAAACATAACATAAAAATATATTATTATTACTCATCATAAAAATATATTATTGAGTTAACCTTTATTTTTGTAAGTGTTGTTTAGACAGTGTACGTTGTTTTAAATACTACTGTGTAGGATGTGTATGATTAGGTGTAGGAAATTTCGTAGTATGTTTGTGTGTGCTAGTTTGATGATATGTGGTAATTTTAAACGGTGTAGGTTATTAAAATGAGTTTTAGGTTAATATAACCAATTTGTGTAGGTTATTATATTTAGTGAAGGTAGTATCACAATATGTGTTTATAACAATTTTTAAATGTAGGTTACTAGTATAGTCTGTGTAGGTTAATATGAATATATGCGTAGGTTACTAATATGTGTAGGTTAATATAAATATATGTGTAAGCTATTAAATAAACTTAATTAACACATGAATTAACTAATAAAAAAAATAAATTAAAACCTCAAAGGCTTTAATATAATGGTCGTGTGTAGTTAAATAAATATTGATGTTTTATTAGCTTTATTATTGTTGTTGCTTTTGGTTTGTTAATTAAATTTTTTATTATTATTGTTTTCATTTTTTCAATGTGAAATCGTTGAGCTTTTAATATAGGGAAAAAAAATTACGTAACAACAAAAACAAGTTACTATTCGTTGTGACATACTTTTAATAAAAATATTGATTAAAAAATAAAAGATGATAAGATAAAATATATACAAAAATAAAACTTTTCATATAAAAAACTTATGGGATTTACCTTCCTACCCCTCCATTTAAATAAAAAGAAAAAATAATAGGAAATTTCTTATTGGTTGAAGTCACTTCTCTCTTTTTTTGCAATAATTTGATTTCTTTCTTGAACTTAAACCTGTCAACCTATTCAGATTAGAGTATTATAATTATATATAACAGAGTTCAAGCTCTTATTTTTAAGTAAAAAATGGCTTACACATTAAAATAAGACGTATGATGTTATGCTAGATGCTTTGTTTTATAAGCGTCGGGATTTTAAAATGGATTTTAAACACACGTCTTCACTTACAAAACATGCCTTTGAATTAAAACATAATTTACGCTATTTGTGATTTCAAATAACCGAGTCATCATATAGCAAATTAGCAATTCTTCTTGATCATTCTTCTTCCTGTCTACCATAACTATACGAATTACCTAAAAATAGTTTTGAAAATACGTCAGCACATTGCCGGTGAATAACGTTTTAACTTAATAAAAGTTATGACTTGACGTAATACCATAGCAAACAATTCAATAGGATATGGTTTCTTGTGTTTGAAATCATTTCGTACATACTTCGCAAATATTGGTATTACGTATATTACTACCAGGGCCGGCCTAAAGGCATGGCGGGGTAGTTGACGGCCACATACCCAACACCCCGCTAGGCCCGAATTGTTTTTTTCAAAAAAAAAATTATATGTATTTTTATCAAAGAAAATATGTATAATCAATGTTTCAACACAATTACATAACCACTAGCTTGGTCTAGTGGTAAAGGGGCATGACATTTAACTAAAATGTTATGGTATCTAGTCTTATTTGAGACAATTTTAAGTTTCTTTTTATACAAAAGTTTTTTACATTGCTCAAATCATAATCAAGTAAGCTCATTTAAAATTAAATTGTTTAAGCCAAACAAAATGTTTCTTTTACTTAAGCCCAAAATTTTTCGCCTGTGGCTCAAATTTTCTTTTGTCTTTTTGGAGCCGACCCTGATTACTACAGCTGGGTTTCTGCTAGTATTGTATTAGATCCAAGTATATGCGTACTTTATGACACTGAGTTGTTATTTTGAACTATCATATATGCCAACAAAATATTGTTTTTCTTTAAATCATAAAAGATTTATGTGTATTAGGAAACACATTGCTTACATAAAAAAGTATAAAAGTTACACGTATTTATGTATATAAAAATATTAGATGTATTCACTTTGTGTAAACCTTTTCAAGGATTACATATAACCCTTTGTAAAGACTTTTCTGACTCTTTAAAGAAGTATAACACATATCCATTAATCTTTAAAATAATTTTTAGGTAAAGCTTATTCACGTTATACACTTGATTATGTTCCTTGACCTCGGTTATCTTAATGGCTATATATGAGGCGGTGGTGATATCTTTTTACGCTTGAGTGCTCGACCAGAACCGACATGCTATTCTAGATATGAGGATCGGGCTACTTGAAAACAAAGCAGCACTCGAAAAGAGGCTTATGCTTATTTGAGAGTGAAAAGAGATTCAAGTATGAATGAATCATAAATTAAAATGCCCTATCAAGAATTCTATTTATAGTGCTAAGTTATTCTTCATGATAAAGTTAAAAAGAACAACGAGGTGTCAAATTATTGGAAAGTGAAGCACTAATATTTAACATGTGCCATTTTTTTCCAACAAATACTTTTGAGTTTAGAGTCTTCAATTTCTCCTCAAAACTAAGCATATTTTAATAATATATGGGATGTTGAAATATTCGAAAATGTGATACTATAAGTTAACATGGTTTATTCCATCTCCACCATTAACTTAGATCTTAACGGGTGTACTTCACATGTTACCAGGAGAGTAAATAAATATTTACGCAATTATCCTTACATGATATATATTACAAATATATATGATCTTTTAATTTCTAAATGATCGTTTAATATAAACCGAAATATTTTATTTTATACCCTGGAACGATCATATCTTATTTTTATATCACGTTCCTATGTTGGGTGTTTATACTTCGGCCTTTCAACCTTTAAAAGTTGACATTTTGATATGAAAATTTAACGGGTGTAACAATAACTGCCATACTGAATCTTTAGGCTTGTAGTTCAATGCATGTCACTATATGCTCTATAGTTGTTATTCATTCACTAGGCATTAGCTCATGCATAAAATTCTTTTATGAACGTTAGAGTATAGCCTATAGGACTATTGGGGAAGCAAGGACAGGGCTCTGAGTGATTCATAGAACATTTGAATTTTTATAAATTTAATGTTGTACTTTAGATTTTAATGCATGTAACGTTTTTAAGCATTATAATAGATTCAAGTTTGGTATTTGATTCATGTACGTAAGTTTTAGCCAGGTTGGGTTGTCGAAGATATTGTCGACCACCTTGAGGGGACATTAGAATGTTGTTATGTGGTTTTTATATTTGTTATGTTGGTTTGATCACTTATTACTATGTTATTCTGTTATACTTTCTACTACGAGTAATTCGTAGATAAAGGTGTCATACTTAACAGATAGTACGTAAATATACGATAGATATACCTGTTGTAAACTGTTTAAGTGTTGATGGTGTCGAGTTAACGAGTTAAAGTGTTAAAAATCTAACATTGATTCATATAATTCGTCATATTAAAGATGTCAAGTATAATCCGAACACCTTAAAACGGCATAACTTTAACACCGCTCACTTACCCCCATTTATCTAGACGAATTAAAAGACTTACGAATTGTAAACGTATCAAACCAATTGGTAAGTAGGTTATAATAAATTTGTATGAGTCATTACCTAGATATGACATATTTAATTACACTTTGTAAATACAAACTTAGCTTATTAACTAAGTTAGAGTCGAGATAACAACTAGACATCTATTATTGTGAACCTTTTAATGAGGTATGATGCACTGATGTAGATAGCATACCAAAAGTTATTATCGTATTATGTTCTTTTTTTGATAAAAGAATAAATAAAACTTGGACCTCAAATTTATTTTGAGACAGGGAGTCACGTGCTTTCCCAGGTAAATGGACGGTCCTGGGAAACCGGTGGACCATTGGAGTACGACGTTTTGGACTCGATCGTTTGTTAGCACGAATTTATTTTTGCTATTTATTTTTTTTATTAATTTAATAATTAATTATATATCGGGAATATCTCATAAAATAACAACTAACTTTCAAAAGTTTTTCAATTAAGTCACTCATGCATATTTTTCTCAAATTGAGTCACTAAATCTTCAAATCGAGTTTCACCGATTTTTGTGTGAGTCAAGAAAAAAATGGAGGATAAGATGTGGGGGTCGGAATTTGCAATATATGTAGTTATAATTAATAAACTTAAAAAACGATAATTATTTTAAAATTCAAAAATAAAAAATAAAATCCACGTCGCCACTCAACGTCAACATAAAAAAAATGATAAAAAGATTTCCTATGTGAAACAAAAAGAAAAAAGTTAAAAGAACATGTTAAAACCTTTAATTTAATATAATATAAAAATTGAGTGACTTAATTGGAACACTTTATAAAGTTGAATGACCTAATTGGAACATTTTTGAAACTTGGTTACTATTCTATGAAGTTGCCCCTTATATATAATAGAGTAAAGTGTCATTTTCGTTCTTGAGGTTTGACAAATAATACGAAATTAATGCAAAAAGTTTATTTTTTGCATATGTTCCACGTTTTCCTGTTCTTGCCAATTACATCCAAATCACTAACCCCATTAAATTTAATCGTTAAGTCAGGGGTAGATATGTATTTTCACTCTTTATTTATTATAATACTTATTTCAATTAATCGCGGTTTCGTCCTTGTGGTTTGTCCAAATTTGTGGTTTTAGTCAAGTAGTTTCAACTTTACAATTTTAATGGTTTCATTTCACTTACAATTAAACCCGAATTCACTAATCTCGTTAAATCTGGTCGTTAAACCCATCAGTATGCCCTTCACGTGAGGGGCAAATTTGTTCCTTTTTTTCCATTTTCCCCAAATACACCCCCGTCTTTCACGTGAGGGGGCTTGCGAATTAACACTAAGGTTTATTTGAGGAGAAAAACGACAAAAATGGTCGTCATTTGAGGGGAACACAGATGGGTTAACGACCAGACTTAATGTAAGGCCCCATTACCGGTGCCTCACTTTTACGTTGGATTTACTCATAAACGCAGTCTTAAATATAAGAGTTAATTAAAACTTTACGCAGAATATAAAACTTTCGAACCAATATATTATATAACCATCAATTCTTGTCTTAACGAGCATTCAAATCGTTTAAACATAAAACATTGTCTTTTAAATAACATAACATTTTCTTGAGATGCCAGTATCTTCAATTCCATGCCATATGTTTCCACTCAGGCGAGCTGCCTCATTCTACTCACCTGCGTGCATACTAAAAGTCAGCTGCGCTGAGTGAGTTCTAGTTAATCATACAACATACAATCTGTTCACATACTTGCGCACAGGCCCAAGGTGTGTACATCATTCATACTTTACTTTACATGCATAACTATCCATACTACTTAAAGAGCCTTCTGCCATATAACCTCACAGATATTATAAGGGTCTGGTCCCCAACATCACATATATTGTTAGGGTCTGGTCCCTACCCTCACAGATATTATTAGGGTTTGGTCCTTATGTTTCGTGCAACTGTACGATACCTGTCTTTACATATTTCCATTAACACTACGTGCAATATCCGGAGATCGTTCATGTACTATCAACATAATATACATACATCATTCATACATCATATATATATATATATATATATATATATATATATATATATATATATATATCTTTAACTACCACCTGGCAGTACATTGAATATCCGAAGATTGTTCACGCACCGTCAAGCAATCATCATACATGAATCATACAAGGCATACACTTACCACTTAAGGTAAGTGTAATAACTATCACATCGAGTATGCACACAGCCTCGAAAACATAACAAGGAAGTGGGGATAAAAACTCACCTGAATCCGGTTACGTTCACCGTTTATGGTTATTCCTTTCTTGAGCTGTGCACGATTAACTGTATAATAATTACACGTATTAAATTAATTATCACTCCCCATATCGTGTTTCTAGTTTAATTATTACCCTCAATGAACGGGGGTACGGGGGCAGCGCCCCTAGCAGCGGGGTTCTAGGTGGCGGCAGCCCCTAGCGGGGTCCAAGGGGTAAAGCCCCTGGCTGGGGTTAAGCTGCCAGGTCAGCTTGGAAAAATTTTATTTTCATTAACTGTCTTAACACATTTTCCATTAGGATTTTAAATTATTTTCTAATTCCTTAACTCTTTCGTTATAGTGAATTGCCTCTGATTCGTTACGTGATCTTCCTTAATTCGTTATCCTGATTCGTCCCTTATCATCATCTGATTCGTCATTCCAATTCGCCATCTGAACATGACTTAATTCGTTATCTTAATCTTAACGAATTGGTGAGTAACGAATCACCTGATTGGTTATCTGGTTCGCTATTCTAGTTCGTTAGCCTAATTCGTTATCTTGACGTAACGAACTGGATGAGCTAATTCGTTATCTTGTCGTTATCTGGGCATAACGAATTGATGAACTAATTCGTTATCATACTATAACGAATTGCATCATTCTTATCCAGACTTTGACCTATGGTCAAAGTCAAAATTGTCAAGAACACCATACAGTCAACATATCTTAGATCTGCAATTAAACCTTCATTTCTTAACGAAATGTCATGATTATGGTACCGTTGGATTCGCCATACCAGCGCCATCAAACCCTAGTTATCCATTCATTCAAATATCGGGTTTTAGAGGGTGCGATTTAGGCATCTATATTACGGGTTTTTTAGGTTAGCAATTAACCTACCAATCGTTAATGGTTTTCAGCTAGAATCATCGCGTTAGATTCGTTTTTACCATATGTATACAAATCTAAGATTATCTAAATGAATCCGGACCTAAATGAACAATTTCTAATTATAAACATACCTTAAACGAGTCGGTTCACGAACACGAGCTGGTCTTGATATAGGTTCGGTTCGTTATAACGTTCTAGCACCAACAAGCTCGGATTTTCACCTTCGGATCTTGAGTCGGGATATAGGATGGTGTTAGTGTGTGTTTTTGATGGTGTAGGCTATGGTGTAGAGATGAATAAAATTAGAAAGGTTTAGGGTTTAAGGGGTATTTATACTCCCTTAAGCCCATAGACCTAAGGACCATTCCATCTCTTATTCCATCTTTTAAAGTCCAAGCCCATCATCACATATTTTATTTATCTAAACCGATAAACGACACACTATAAAATAAACGAAACTTGTTTTATTAATCTTATCAGAATCAGGATGTTACACTTAACGAGGTTAATAAATTCAGGTTTAATTACAAGTGAATGGAAACTACAAGGACAAAAATTGCAAACTTGTAATTATTGGACTAAAACCGCATATTTGGACAAATTACAAGGATGAATACCGATGTCTATTGAAATAAATATTATAATACAGAAATAATAAGAAGACATGTCTACCGCTGACTTAACGATTAAATTTAATGAAGTTAGTGATTTGAATGTAATTGACAAGAACTTGGAAATGTGGATGATCCATAGCAAAAAATAAATTTATGAACTAAATACGCATTATTTTCCAAAGCACAAGGATGAAAATGGCACTATACATATCAATATTATTGTAAAATAAACTACAAAATAACAATTAAAGTAAATTATGTTTGTAATTGAAGAATTACTAAGTAACCCGATATGGGTAAACATACTATCTTACCGAATGATGGATTTATATGCAAGACTGAACTGGTGGGTTCAGTTCACTGTGTTACCGATTGTCACACCCAAACCTAAGGCGGAAATGCTGGGACGTGAGCTGATTGCTCACAGCTCTCAAGGTACTATCATGCAATATTAAAGGTGACAATATCTATTAAATTTATTTAAATAATCATATAAATCAAATTAAACAAAGTACATAATTTAGTATAAAGCAAGTAAAACAAAATCCAAAATTTAATTCTTGTATCTTCTTTTCTAGCATGCACCATAAGTTTCTTAATCTTGATAATCATATCATGCGGTTATCTGCATATGTGTAAAAAATACGATAGGTTTTGTCAACACGAGGTTGAGTGAGTAAATATCATATTTTGTTAATATAATAATAATAATAATAATAATAATAATAAAAGTTCAAACTATGTCAAGTGGATAAGCAACTTAACCAATGAGCAAGTAAAAGTTGTAGATACACTCGATGTCAGATGAACTGAACTAGACGATGACTAGTACATAAGCAAGTAAATAAGTTGTAGATACGCACGATGCCATATACACTGGGCGATGACTACTACATAAGCAAGTAAATAAATTGTCGATGAGCGCGATGCTAGATAAACTGGGAGATGGCTATTACGACAGTCCAACCAAATAAGCAAGTAAGCATATAACATGTTGGACATAAACTATTAAACACAATTGACTAACAGTTGCAAGTTGAGTATTAAATAATAATAAGATATTTAGACACAGATATGTCCCCAAAACGGTAAAAATGAGTTAAAAAGAGGGGAGTGAGATACTCACCTTAACGATTAAGCAAAATATAATGATTCGTTAAGCTATAAAGGTAGATCAAGCTCTTCGGGAAAAATACCGACGCGAAATCCTAAGTAACAATAATTGCGGGAAAATAAATATGGATGAAAATAACAAAGCTAAAACTAGATAGAGAATCGGAAATTAGATGACTGAGTGAGTACTAGCGAAAGTTAATTATCACTTTAGTTTATTATTAATTTTATTACTTTGAATCATCACTTTTATTTATCAATTTTATAACAGGTGACATATCTTTAATAAAGTTATAATTATAAATAGAATACTTAAATAAATATTAAAAATTTTGGAAACATTGTACGAAGAGATTTGCTTTAAATGATTATTTTAAACTAAAAATACATTTAATGTATTTACATATGTTTTATTATTAATAAATGTTTCTTTTATATTAGTATTGTAAATAATAAAGAATAAACAATAAATAATATTTATATAAAATAAGATCTTTTATAAAATACTTAAACTATATTCTTAATACGTTAATTAACAAGATTATATTACATATATAATTTTTAAAACCAAATTAAAATCAATTTTTATACTTAATATATATATATATACACACTAGTAGGTATCCGCGCGATGCGACGGCTACAATAATTTTGCAATGTAATACTTGTCTATTACTTTTCTTTTTCACAGTGTTAGTGTGTAGTATTAGTTCTTTCGATCAAAAACTTGTTACCAAACCACCCATTTTGCCACTTAGGATCTCATAACCAACTTCACATGAAGGGAGTTTTTAAGATTCCTTATTTAGCTTCTTATAGTTTATCTCACTACTACAAAAAACACCTTTAATGACACGCAATGCATGTCATAAAAGGTTAGTCATGACACGCAAATGCGTGTAGTGGAAGCCCATATCATAAACTGAAGATGACATGCACCCGCATGTCATGTTTAATGACATGCATCTATAACACGCTTTTATGACACGCATTTACAACACCTACACACGACTAACACTTATGCGTGTCATTGTATAGTTTTTTTTTAATATATATTTTTATTTTTCTTTGCATAACTACTAATATATATACTAATTACACAATTATGGAGCAAAACTACTCATTCACTACTTAATGAGACATCTTATGTCAAAATATTACAAATATTCCCAAGTTACAAAATATCGTTTAATATTCAGTACAATACATATCACTACCGGAAAACAAATTGCGTTATATAACTTGACCATTCTTCTCGAACTGCATCAAAATCCGCCTCCATGTATTCCTCTTTGCCTCCCCCAACCTAAGAAGAAAAAAAAAACGTTACAACATTTGATCGGGTCAAAACAAACCAATATAAACATTAGCAAACATGTAAATTACACTTACATTGTTATTGACGAGAATTTCAAGTCCTTCACGAACAATCTTCTTTGTGAAGTTTAAGATATAACAACCACACTCGGTGCTTCCCAGTTGAGTTGGACACTACAAATTTACAAACAGTAACGTAATTAATATTTGTTTGTTCTAAAAGCAGGATATTCAGTTGACATAACTGCACAAAAAATGTAGGTGTATGATGTATGATGTACAGTAGAAAATTTAAAGTCACAAAAATGTAGATGTATAATGTACAGTAGAAAATTTAAAGGCATTTAAAGTGTGGAATAACATAGCTACAAGTCCATGACAGTTTGAATTTAACAAAATTCCAAAACTGCCCTTAACAAATTTGAATGTTTTAGAATGTGAAATAATGCAATTGCAAACTACCCTTGAGATAAATATATATAAAAGAAAAATCTATAACAAATTTCCATAACTACATTTAACATTAAATCTTCTATTTTGACAATTTATTTTTCAACACACGCGCAAATCAGTGTGCACGCGTTCAGATCAGACGGGGCGGATTCACTTCTTAAGTAGGGTGGGCTTGTGTCCACCGTGCAGCTCAAAGTTATAGTGTATATATAGGCTAACAATTGTAAAGAACAACGCGTTGCAGGTCAGCACGTGCAAGCTGAACTGCACCTACGCGCTAACCTGCACACGCGCATGAGCTGATCTGACCTGAACCTGATGGGTTAGATTAGTTGCACAATTTTGTTAGATAGTAATAAAGACTTAGAAGATTATGTTTATTATTTATGTATTAGAAAAATGGTCTCCAGGCAGAAAACGGAAGTCAAACTTGACAAAAGTAAAGGCTATTATTTAGCGGTTGTGATAGTTTGCTGATAACCCAAACGAAAGGGTATAATCTCCTCGTGTGTACCGTTTCATATATTATAAATAGGCGAACAATTGTAAAGAACCGTTGGTTAATTTCATAACAATAAATGGGCCGCTTATCTGACCTGAACCCTTTTTCGTGTTCGTTTGGTTCGTTTATAGGCCTAAATTTCACGACAACATAACCACTGCTAGGTTTATTTTCGGTTTTAACGAAGAGCTCACGTTGTTATGTTTGCAGGTGCTATTAATTTGATAAACCGGATTATACTTTAACCACGCGGGAAAGATTAACTATAACCTAAGGACTAAGTAATCAGTGATTAATTTAGTGTTTTTTCAATAATCCAATTAATTATACGCGAGAGTTTATATGGTTGTCTACAAATAAGGAGTAGGTTATTTGTGATTGTCATTATCTCTGTAGATATGAAATCATTTTGATGTTACCACATACGGATACGACACCTAAAATATAACAACTTTTATATTTTATTTTGTCATATTCTTTGTCGTTTATTTGCTTTAAGGATAAGTTTTACCCGATACATTCTGATGATATTTTATGGTTCCATAAAAACTAAAATATATGCAAGTTTTGATACAAACAAAAAGTTAAAATCGTCAACACACAATGTGAAACTTTATTTATCACTAGTTTGAGACCTGTGTACTACACGAGTAGTTCTTAAAAATACAATATTTAATAAATAATCATTATACAAGAAACAATAAATCCGTTAAACACTATTAACACAATTGTTGTACAATAGTCTTTAAAACAATTTTAAAGTAATTGATAATTATAAATATCAAATGCTTGAAAAAAAATAGGAAGTACATATTAAATTAACAAATTTTGAAGCAAAAATTCTAAGAATAGTAACTACTATTTTATTAATATAAATTTGTTAAAAAGATGAGATTTAACGTATGAGTGACAAGTGGCAAAACTTGTAATCTTTTATTAAAGAGTATAGATATGAAATAGAATGGGAAGTAAAGTAAGATCATGTGATAATAAAATATTAAGTTAAGTGTCATTTTCAGTATCTGTGGTTTATGTAATCAGGTAACCTTAATATTGATTTTAAATTTATTATACGACAACTTCACATTTCTAAAACTTGCTATTTTAGTATTTTTTTTTAACCCCATGTAATTTTGTCCGTTAAATCAAGAGTAATTTGATAAATTTGCTATGTTATTTATTTTTTCCAAAACCCTAATTCCCCCTCAACCTTTTTTTAATCCCGGATTGGTCCACCACACCTTCCTGTCTCTAAACTCTAGATTCTATATTTTCAAGGAAGCCTCCGTTAAAAAAGTCATCTCATCTTTAATCGGAGTCGCCCTCGAGAACCCGTCAAACTGTGCCCGGAACTATCTGGGCGAATTACTCGACCAGAATGTAGAAGATGTCATTTACCTTGACTCTGGCACCGTTGTGGTCGATGATATAAACAAGTTATGGGCTATCTGTTTACATAATAATCGGTTCATCGAAGATCCGAAATGTTGCCACACAAACTTCACCAAATACTTCACACCGGGCTTCTGGGACGACCTGTTATTGTCTCATGTATTCTCATCCAAAATTCCATGTTATTTCAACACCTGTTTGATGGTCAAATGGACAGCCGAAAGCTACTGCCAACGAATCGAGAACCAGATGAAATCGAGTTGGGTTCGTTGCCCCCATGTCTTTTGGTGTTCCCTAGTAACATTGGGCGCATTGACCACAGGTGGAATCAGCAAGAACTTGGTGGCGATACGTGAAAGGAATCTATCGGCCGATGATCAATTGGGGATTTGAGGTTTTGAGGGAATTAAAAGGGGGGGACATCTATAAAAAAAATAAAAAAACTAAATAAAATAACAAAGTTATCAAATTATCCCTGACTTAACAGACAAAATTAGACGGAGTTAGAAAAAAGTATTAAAATAACATTTTTGAGAAATCTGAAGTAGTCATTTGCAATAAATTCAAAATTGATACTAAAGTTGCGTAATTTGACCCAAACCACAAGTACTAAAATGCCACTTAACTCAAAATGTTAATATTAAGTCATGTCTCCATTTATTCACACGATTGTAGTTCAATGTAAGGTAACGAGGAGAACAAATTCCCTATCGTATATCAATATATATTACTCCCTCCGTCCACTATAAGTGTCCACATTTTCTTTTTTTATTTGTTCAATTACAAGTGTCAACTTTTAAATTTTATTAGCCAATTTACAAGTTTACCCTTAAACACACACAACTAACATTAATAAATAATATTAATTGACCCACTTTTCAATGACATTATTGTCATTTGGTAAGAAAAAAAGTAATCATTCAATCCATCTTAAACTTTGTGTTTTTCAAATATGGACGCTTATAATGGGACGGAGGGAGTATTTTCTCTCTCATGTTTAATTAAATAATATTTAACTACAACAAAAAATACTGTATTTTCTCTCTCATGTTTAATTAAATAATATTTTTTATAGCTTTATCATTATCTCTCTCTTTCACTCATAACCACTTTTAGAAATTATTAAAATATTATACGTTATGAACAGTGAAACCCCAAATTTATAACATTTCTCTATCCTCTACTTACAACCACTCATAACCATACCATATAATTTACAAAATTCTTTCACGCAAATATAGGGAATAGGTTGAGAATACTCTTTATACTTATAGGGTTCACAGAATTTGTTAAATTTATACATATAGGAATGAGATTTTTTTAACACAAAAATGTAAGTTAGATCATTTAGTTATTGCTTTGAAATAAGATGGTGTTATGATGACATTCAGATAAATAAGTTCTTCACATCAAGATCGATGCACCTGCTTTCTTGTAAATATTCCTATAAATTATAAATACACATCAAATTATAACACCACAAATATATATAATAACAACAAAAAAATATTTATATATATGAAATAATGAAATAAATTTACCGCCTGACAACAAAATTCATTGAACTCGGTCATATTAGGCCTCATTGTCTCCCATTTTGAACGAAGTTGATGAACATTTCGAGCGCCGCCCATAAATGACGTGTAGTTATTAACGACTTTATTCCAAAAAACTTTATTTCGTTTGTTGATTCCCGACTACTTTGTCTTCAGAGTAATGGCACCATGATTTAGCTAAAGCATAGTCACTCGTCCTTCGAATCGTGCTCTATTCATTTCTTCAACTTCATTTTGGCCTTCCTTTTCAACTTACATTTTCACTATCATGATCCAAATTAACTTGATCTTGTGTTTCTAGTACATAATCTACATCATCGGGGTCTTCATAAAGAGGGAGTTGGCATTCCGAAAAATTTCACGCGAGTTATGTTGAGGCAGGCTATGATACGCAAACAACTAGAAAGTATCTTGATTCTCCATAGAGTATTCATACATATCAGGTGCCCTCATGGGTATGTAAAACAATGCGGCAGTTGAACATGAGAACTAGGATGTAGTTGTGTATATACCCTTGATAACTTGAGCTCGAACCAGCTCGCACGTTGGACAGCGTCCTCTAACGGTTCCTCTCGTGTTCAAACCCGCTAGAGATGTAGATGATTTTTGGTTGCTTGAATATTTGAATTTCCCATGAAGACTGATGATTGTGGTGGAAGATTATGGTGATAGAATTTGCAGAGATTTATGTGTAAACGGTAAATGGTTGAGATTATATAGAAAAAAAAATTTATACTTTCTCACAGCCCCAACGGTCAAATTTCTTTGCTCAACGGTAATTTTTTGCTCGGGTACTACGCCATGATTTCATGTACCTGATTTGGGGTTTAATGTGGCAGCGTCGGTGTTGTTCACCAATCGAGTATGGTACCCGATCAACCAAACCTGATGGGCCCCCCTCTCCCCAAGGAAAAAACAAAAGATCAAAAACATTTTTTTTTTTCGAAAAGTAAACTTTTATAAACAACCGGCAAAGCACCGGGCAAGCACCCTCCACAAGCCGGAGGACTGCCACGAACCCACTAAAAGCACAACTACATAAAAGAAAAATACACCAATTGACCAATCAATTTTCTCTTTTTTTGATCTACTGTTATACCAAAGGAAACCTAACAATTTGATCTTACCAATTATCGACTCGATCTTGATGTCTTTCTTTTCAAGAATTCTTTCATTCATCGCTTCCAAATACTCCAACAAGCAATGATCATGATCAAGATCCTGTAAAAAACATTATTCTCCTTTACCCATAACCCCACCGACTTTGATAACTTCAAAACATCTATAACTAAGAACCTAAAAATAAATGGAACTTTACACCAACGTCTAATGTGATCCCACACATTCAACGCTAGCGAGCACCCATTCGTTAAATGGCCATTTTTTTTAAATATAACGAAGTTTTATATAATTTACTATAAAACGATTACAATAAATTGGCAGGCAAACGGGCAACAAACTGCGCCGCAACCCCCTTTTGAATAGCAAAGCCAATCCTGCTAAAAACGAAGCTTTGGGACCTAGAAGCTGAAGAGGTTCCGTGTGTAACACCCCGACCAAAGGCGGATTATACATCGGGGCGCCACATATTGTTTCATTACTCGTGACACTATTTGGGTGTCAATATTTAATAAATATATTCATTCGCGCACGCGCAACGTAAACACAAGATAACATAAAGCAACATAATTCAATATATTATAAGGCAAAATATTCGAACAACAATAACTTGTCTTGATACATTTTAATCTAGGTCCAAAAGTAAAAACGTCCTACGTGTCCACAAGCTCCAAATGTAGCTACAGCAAACCTGAACATGTGTTAAAATAAAACGTCAAACACTTGCGTGTTGGTGAGAAATCAAGTTTAATAGATAATAGATAACAATAAATCTGCGCGCAACATGTGTATGTCTGGTTTTCAACAAGGGTGTAATCCGATCGGGACCAACTCTAAGATTCATAGACTGCCAGTGCTCACAATTGAGCTCACAAACCAGAAAGACTGTGCAAGTGTAAATAAAAGAGAAAATCATAAACGATAGTTCTCCCGTGTTCATCTAATGGTACCATGAGAACTGCGGAATAGACCGACAAGACGGTTAATGATCCACACATACAAATAAACAGCCAAGTCTACGTCCTCAACACATGGGATACTGCGCGACTAAAGTTCATAAACAAGTTTAAGACTCTAAGTTTGTATGAACACATGAACATCCCAAAACATTAAAAATAAAAGGGATTAGGTACGAGATTACTCACTTGATAAACGGTGCGGTGAAAGATAAAGCAAGAACCAACTTTAAACAAGCACAAGTTAACCTATAATTAAAGATTATTGTTTTAACGATTGGTTTTAAGTCTTGATTATAAGTTAGCATAATTAATAAGTAAATTATTATATATAATATATATTACCGGAAAAGCAGGGCAGAACAGGGAGGAAGACGGAGGCAGAGAGGGAGGCGGCAGAGAGAGCAAGAAGAAGGTTAAATTAAGTGTTTGTGTGTGATGTGTTAGGAAAAATAAGATTATTATTATTTATAGGGAAACCCTAGGGAACACAATCCCTAGAAAAGGGGAAAAGATCTCAAAAAGCAAAAGATTCCAAAAGCAAAAGATATCAAATGATATGGCAGCTGCAGGGGACAAAGGAAAAGCTGACAGGTAACAGTAAACAGGCATGGGCGGGTCAGATAAAGGTACTGGTCAAGCATGGAAAAGCAGATCTCAAAAGATAATGTCAGTCACTTTTTCTGTCAACCAATGGGGTTGGTGCGCATGCTGCGCCAAAAGTGGCTTTTCAGACATAAAATAGGTCAGGTCAACAGCACAGAAGATAAGACAACACAAAAGCAAACAGGCTGGATAAAACAGAAGAAAAGATAAGTCTAGCGCGAGAAAGCTGCGCGCGAGAAGGCTAAGGCGCGCCGCGGGAAGAATCACATTTCTTAGCGCGCCGCGGGAGGAACTACAATTCCTAGCGCGCCGCGGGAAGAACTATAATTCTTCGCGCGTCGTGGGATGAACTACGATTCTTAGCGCGCTGCGAGAAGAACTACAAATCCTTAGCGCGTCGCGGGAAGAACTACCGTACTTAGCGCGCTGCGAGATGAATTACAATTCTTAGCGCGCTGCGAGAAGAGTTCGTCTCGCGTATCGCTGGAACAGCTGGTCATCACGCAGGCTTCCTTGTAAGGAGTCTGGCGCGTGGAGCTGCGCAGACAACCTTAGGCGGGAAGAAACAAAGGACAAGGAGAGTTAGGAGAAAAAGAGGGAAACAAGGCTGAGGGGTTAAACAGGAGGGCGGGACGGCGACAAGAAAAAAGGAAGGCGGAAAGAAAGAGAGAGAAAGAGGCGGGAAGGAAAATATATTATTATTATTAAAAGTAAAATATAAGTATAAATAAATTTAAATCATAAAAGAAAGAGATCGGATAAGGGAAACGGGTACCTGGGTCGGGTCGGATCGGGGCAGATGTCACAGTCTCCCCTACTTTAAGAAATTTCGTCCCGAAATTTATCTCGAAGTAGGTTGCGCAGAGAACAGGTGCGGGTACTTGATCTTCATTTGATCTTCCCTTTCCCATGTAAACTCGGCTCCGCGCTTGGACTCCCAGCGAATTTTCACGATAGGGATGCGACTGCGCTTGGTTTGCTTAACCTCACGATCCATAATCTCAACAGGCTTCTCAACGAAATGCATAGATTCATCAACTTGAACTTCATCAAGTGGAATGTGAAGGTTCTCGTCAGCTACACACTTCTTGAGATTGGATACATGGAACGTTGGATGCACATTACTGAGCGCGGCCGGCAGGTCTAGTCTGTAGGCAACTTTTCCTACACGCGCGAGAATCTTAAATGGTCCAACATATCGAGGAGCAAGCTTACCTTTCTTCCCAAAGCGGACAACACCCCTCCAGGGCGACACTTTGAGGAGAACAAGATCACCAACTTGAAATTCGAGAGGCTTTCGCCTGCGATCTGCGTAACTCTTCTGTCGGCTTCTGGCAGTCAGCAGATGATCACGGATCTTGGCGATTTTATCGGTTGTCTCTTGAACTAGTTCGGGTCCTGTGATTTGAGCTTCTCCCACTTCGCTCCAACAAATCGGGGAGCGGCACTTACGACCATAAAGTGCTTCAAATGGGGCCATACCGATACTGGAATGATAGCTGTTATTATAAGAGAACTCGATCAAAGGCAGGTGTGAATCCCAATTACCTCCAAAATCAAGAACACAAGATCGGAGCATATCCTCAAGAGTTTGAATAGCTCGCTCAGACTGACCGTCAGTCTGAGGATGATATGCCGTACTCATGTCCAAGCGAGTTCCTAGCGCAGATTGGAGAGATTTCCAAAAGCGAGATATAAAACGGCCATCGCGATCGGATATGATGCTCAAAGGAGTACCATGACGGCAGACAATCTCCTTGACATAAAGCTGCGCGAGTTGCTCAACACGGTAGTTTTCACGAATGGGCAGAAAGTGAGCAGACTTAGTCAAACGATCCACTATTACCCAAATGCTATCATGTTTGCTTGCTGTCAAAGGTAACTTGGTAATGAAGTCCATCGCTATACCTTCCCATTTCCACGTAGGAATTTCTGGTTGTTCGAGCAAACCAGATGGGCGTTGGTGTTCAGCTTTTACCTTAGAACAAGTCAGGCATCTAGCTACGAACACAGCAATATCCTTCTTCATACCGGGCCACCAATAAGTAATGCGCAAATCTTTGTACATTTTATCAGCACCGGGATGAATAGAATACCGAGATTTGTGCGCTTCACTCAGGATATCAGCGCGAAGATTCTCATCGAAGGGAATCCAGATGCGACTAAGATAACAGAGAATTCCACTCAGATTGGGCACAAAATGCGCTTCCGCGCCACACGCTAACTCGGCGCGAAGGTTACCATTACTGATGGATGCGCGCTGCGCGTCACGAATGCGCGATTCCAGGTTGCTTTGGATCGGCGCGAAGTGAAGCTGCGTGCGCGGCAAGATACAGTTAAGCTGGCAGGGTTTTCGGCTGAGCGCATCGGCTACCACATTAGCCTTACCAGGATGATACCGGATCTCACAATCGTAATCGCTGATGAGTTCGTTCCATCGGCGTTGTCTCATGTTAAGTTCCTTCTGATCAAAGATATGCTGAAGGCTTTTATGGTCAGTGTAGAGGATACACTTAGTACCATAAAGGTAGTGTCTCCAGATCTTCAAGGCAAATACGACTGCACCAAGTTCGAGATCGTGAGTTGTATAATTCTTTTCATGAACCTTAAGTTGCCTTGATGCGTAAGCGATAACCTTACCTCGTTGCATAAGAACACAACCGAGACCTTGGTTGGATGCATCGCAATACACGACAAAATCTTCATTACCCTCAGGTAACGCAAGGACAGGAGCTTCACACAACAAACGCTTGAGCGTCAGAAAGGCTTCTTCTTGCTTCGAGCCCCAAATATACGGTTTACCTTTGTGCGTTAGAGCTGTTAAAGGCAAAGCGATCTTCGAGAAGTTCGAAATAAATCGCCGGTAGTAACCAGCTAAGCCCAAAAAGGAACGGATTTCGGTAGGAGTGGATGGCGTAATCCAGTTCTTGATTGCTTCAATTTTGGATGGGTCGACATGAATACCCATCTTGTTTACAACATGGCCAAGAAACTGTACTTCATCAGAACAGAATTCACACTTGGAGAGCTTGGCAAAGAGCTGCTCGGCTCTAAGCTTTTGCAACACCAACCGAAGATGTTGCTCATGCTCGGCCTTGGTCTTAGAATAAATCAGAACGTCATCGATAAACACAATCACGAATTTATCCAAGAAAGGCCTACACACCCGATTCATTAGATCCATGAAAACGGCGGGTGCGTTGGTTAAACCGAAGGACATGACCAAGAATTCAAAGTGGCCATAACGAGTACGAAAAGCAGTCTTGGGAATATCTTCATCGCGGATGCGCAACTGGTGATAGCCAGAGCGGAGATCAATCTTGGAGAAACAAGAGGCACCTTGGAGTTGATCAAAGAGGTCGTCAATGCGCGGTAAGGGATACCGGTTCTTAATGGTGAGCTTGTTCAACTCGCGGTAATCAATACACATGCGAAACGATCCATCTTTCTTTTTAACGAACAACACCGGAGCACCCCAGGGCGAAGAGCTAGGGCGAATGAATCCTTTAGCAGTCAACTCTTGAAGTTGGCTTGCCAATTCTTGCATCTCAGCGGGCGCAAGACGGTAAGGAGATTTAGCTACGGGGGAAGCACCAGGGACAAGATCAATACGAAACTCGACTTCACGAGCGGGAGGGATACCAGGAAGATCATCAGGAAAAACTTCAGGGAAATCACGCACAACGGGGATATCGCGAAGCTTCTTCTTTTCTTCAGCAGGTTTGACCACATGGGCTAAGAATGCAATACACCTTTTCCGCATGAGTCTTTGGGCTTCGGCGCAAGACATAAGCTTAAGACCACTGGAGGGTTTCTCGCCGTAGATGTGAAGATCACCATTTTCTCGAGGAATGCGAATCAACTTCTTGGCGCAAATAACTTCGGCGCGATTATGCGTAAGCCAGTCCATACCAATGATAACATCAAAGCTTCCAAGAGGCATGGGGATGAGGTCGATCAGAAAATCGTTTTCGTTAAGGTTAAGCGTGCAATCTTTAATCACTGAGTTAATTAAAACAGTTTCGCCATTAGCCAATTCAACTGAAAAATTTTCTTTTAAATCGTTGCGCGGTCGCGCAAGCTTCTGCTCAAACGCGCGAGAAATAAAACTTCGATCGGCGCCAGTATAAAAAAGTACAGAAGCATAAAATCCGTTAAGCAAAAATGTATCATTAACTACGCCATTATTCGCTTGCGCTTGGTGCGCGGTTATGTTAAAAGCTCGTCCGCGCGTCACTTGGTTCGAAATCTGGTTCACCGGATTCGCTTGCGTAATCTGAACTTGTAGCCTCGGGCATGCGTTCCGGAAATGACTGGGATCACCGCAGTTAAAGCACGATCTGGGTCGTGGGTTTTGGTAGGTTGGTTGTGGGTTCTGCGGGTAGACTGGTGGTGTTGGCGGGAAGGACTCTACAGTTTTCTGCAAGGTGACCAGCGCGGCCACATCGGTTACAAAGTCGACATGGGACTTGAGGTGGGTGGTGAAGTCTACAGGTTGGGCAAAAGGGGTGGTTTCCTGTGTAAGGTTTCTTAGTTGGCGGGGCAGGGAGTGCGGGATTGGTTAGGGCATAGTTGTGGACTATAGGGGGAGTTGGGTAGGTTGACAGTGGGTTAAGAGTGTATACTGGAGGTTGGTAGGTGGGTTGCTGGACAATGGGCGGGCTGGTAAGCGCATAAACTTGTCTGCGCCTACGCTTCGGGTTGTTACGGTTTGAGGGTTCAGGTTTGGTTTCTGTTGGTTCAGGGACAGTCTTGGTGAGTTTGGTCTTTTCAGTTCCCCGCAGGAACAGGGTTCCTGCTCTGACATGGTTGTCGCTGAGCACAGCGGCCAACTCGATGGCGTCAGAGAGGGTTACTGGGTTTCTGGCCCATACAGAATCTTGAATTTCCATGGGGAGACCCCCAAGGAATTTCTCGATGGCTCGGCGGGAAGGGGTAACAAGGTGAGGGACAAGCAGGCTTAGTTCATGGAAGCGCGTCGCGTACTCGCGCGCTTCGCCACTGTACTGCTTAAGATTCCAAAATTCTTCCTCCAGGCGCTTAACTTCGTTGGGAGGGCAGAATTCTCGCGTCAGAATTTCTTTGAATTCCTCCCAGGGCATGCTAGAAGCAGTTTCTGCGCCACGCGCATGAGCTACTCCATTCCACCATGTAAGCGCTCTAGATTCCAGGACACTGGAAGCATATAGGGTTCGTCTGTCAGGAGGGCATTGGGTATGGAGGAAAGTGTTTTCAATCTTCTCGAGCCATTGGAGCATCACGGTGGCTCCTTCAAGCCCTGTGAATTTCGGAGGGTTACCCGTATTAAAGGACTTAATGTTGTAACCGGAGGTATTGTTTTGGCTCAAAGCTTGGGCTATTGCGGCGGCCATTTCCTGGGAACGTTGCAGCGAACGTCTGCGCGAGGCTTCTCTCCTCTGATGACGGCGAGATAGCGGAGGCATTCTATAAAAGTTTTAATTTTAGTTAATATCTTGGTTTTAGCGCAAAGTATAACCTCGAAAAGCTTGGTTTCGCGGAGTCAGTTACTGTCAAAAGTTAAAGTAAAATAAATGACCCTAAATGCAGACTTAATAAAGGTAACAAATTCGAATCAAAAATCGACAATTCATGTATCACCATGACTTTCCGAATTCCCAATTTAAAATATACGAGCAAACGAGTATTGGGGATTGACGATTCATGTATCACCATGACTTTTCAATCCTCAATATAAAATATACAAGAAAATGAGTATTGGAGGTTGACAATTCATGTATCACCATGACTTTTCAAGTCTCCAACCTCAGAACATAATCGTAAATGGAAATTGAAAATCAACTATTCATGTATCACCATGACTTTTCGGATTTTCAAATCCAACAAACGAATATGTAAGTAAAATCAATAAAAATCGAAATTCAACAAAAATCGAAATATCGCGGAATAAAACATAAAATCATATACTGCGCAGGCGCGAGCATATTCATAAATAACGAGTAATTAATAATAAGCGCGCAAACATGAGATTTCTCTCATGCGCGAGAAGGGACTCTTAGGTATTCTAGGCCGTTACGTCTAACCACCTATCCTAAAGTCAACGAGCTCTGATACCAATCTGTAACACCCCGACCAAAGGCGGATTATACATCGGGGCGCCACATATTGTTTCATTACTCGTGACACTATTTGGGTGTCAATATTTAATAAATATATTCATTCGCGCACGCGCAACGTAAACACAAGATAACATAAAGCAACATAATTCAATATATTATAAGGCAAAATATTCGAACAACAATAACTTGTCTTGATACATTTTAATCTAGGTCCAAAAGTAAAAACGTCCTACGTGTCCACAAGCTCCAAATGTAGCTACAGCAAACCTGAACATGTGTTAAAATAAAACGTCAAACACTTGCGTGTTGGTGAGAAATCAAGTTTAATAGATAATAGATAACAATAAATCTGCGCGCAACATGTGTATGTCTGGTTTTCAACAAGGGTGTAATCCGATCGGGACCAACTCTAAGATTCATAGACTGCCAGTGCTCACAATTGAGCTCACAAACCAGAAAGACTGTGCAAGTGTAAACAAAAGAGAAAATCATAAACGATAGTTCTCCCGTGTTCATCTAATGGTACCATGAGAACTGCGGAATAGACCGACAAGACGGTTAATGATCCACACATACAAATAAACAGCCAAGTCTACGTCCTCAACACATGGGATACTGCGCGACTAAAGTTCATAAACAAGTTTAAGACTCTAAGTTTGTATGAACACATGAACATCCCAAAACATTAAAAATAAAAGGGATTAGGTACGAGATTACTCACTTGATAAACGGTGCGGTGAAAGATAAAGCAAGAACCAACTTTAAACAAGCACAAGTTAACCTATAATTAAAGATTATTGTTTTAACGATTGGTTTTAAGTCTTGATTATAAGTTAGCATAATTAATAAGTAAATTATTATATATAATATATATTACCGGAAAAGCAGGGCAGAACAGGGAGGAAGACGGAGGCAGAGAGGGAGGCGGCAGAGAGAGCAAGAAGAAGGTTAAATTAAGTGTTTGTGTGTGATGTGTTAGGAAAAATAAGATTATTATTATTTATAGGGAAACCCTAGGGAACACAATCCCTAGAAAAGGGGAAAAGATCTCAAAAAGCAAAAGATTCCAAAAGCAAAAGATATCAAATGATATGGCAGCTGCAGGGGACAAAGGAAAAGCTGACAGGTAACAGTAAACAGGCATGGGCGGGTCAGATAAAGGTACTGGTCAAGCATGGAAAAGCAGATCTCAAAAGATAATGTCAGTCACTTTTTCTGTCAACCAATGGGGTTGGTGCGCATGCTGCGCCAAAAGTGGCTTTTCAGACATAAAATAGGTCAGGTCAACAGCACAGAAGATAAGACAACACAAAAGCAAACAGGCTGGATAAAACAGAAGAAAAGATAAGTCTAGCGCGAGAAAGCTGCGCGCGAGAAGGCTAAGGCGCGCCGCGGGAAGAATCACATTTCTTAGCGCGCCGCGGGAGGAACTACAATTCCTAGCGCGCCGCGGGAAGAACTATAATTCTTCGCGCGTCGTGGGATGAACTACGATTCTTAGCGCGCTGCGAGAAGAACTACAAATCCTTAGCGCGTCGCGGGAAGAACTACCGTTCTTAGCGCGCTGCGAGAAGAATTACAATTCTTAGCGCGCTGCGAGAAGAGTTCGCCTCGCGTATCGCTGGAACAGCTGGTCATCACGCAGGCTTCCTTGTAAGGAGTCTGGCGCGTGGAGCTGCGCAGACAACCTTAGGCGGGAAGAAACAAAGGACAAGGAGAGTTAGGAGAAAAAGAGGGAAACAAGGCTGAGGGGTTAAACAGGAGGGCGGGACGGCGACAAGAGAAAAGGAAGGCGGAAAGAAAGAGAGAGAAAGAGGCGGGAAGGAAAATATATTATTATTATTAAAAGTAAAATATAAGTATAAATAAATATTAAATCATAAAAGAAAGAGATCGGATAAGGGAAACGGGTACCTGGGTCGGGTCGGATCGGGGCAGATGTCACACCGTGTACGACGCGCTGAACCCTACTCAAAAATTTCACAGCCTCTGGAGCCAGAAAACCAAATGTATCAAAGGCAAATGGTAGAAAGACATGTTGATTATCTAAACAAGCTTTCTCGTGTTTAACAACTTTGCCCGATTCAGCCTTCAACGCAGCCTGACCCACAACAAACCCACGGTCCCTGAGCCCAACAAGAGGACACACTCCTGTAAGATCCACACAGGCGTGTTTCCCCCCTGCCCACCCGAACACAAGAATATCAGCTGGTCGTAAAGTAGACTTCCCTTCAAGAGGATCCGTGAGAAAGTTAACAGGGGCCTCCTTTTTAGCAGAAATCCCTGCCCGTTTAAGAACATCACACAGAACATCCCTAACCAGATAATGTCTGTATTTAAAGCCAGGCAATTCTTTGCAATGCACCGCATGGTCACCAAAAGAATCCAAACAGACCTTGCGACAAATTGGGCAAGGTTCATCCGTCGGGAACATAGGGATCATTAACCAGTACTTAAGGATAGCCCGATACTCCAAACCCGACATACGTTGGCCTAATCCTTCAATGGGGATGCCGTTAGAAAATCCTGAGCCCGAGGAGCCCGAAGGCATTCAAACACCGCCTTTTGGCGAAGGGATAGATCAAACTTCACTTCTAAACTCTTGACGATTCCACTAAATAAGGCACTTGCCACAACATGTTGGGCTTTAGGGGGGGGGGGGGCGGTGTCCTTATTAGAGAACCCGCTAAGATCAAAATCTGGAAGTGAAGTACGTAAACGATCCATCGCACACCCATAATCAGAGTCCAACCCATAAATATCACAACCCCGAAGAATATGGTCTTGCAAACACCACGACTGTGCTCTCGAAGCCACAAAAGCATATGTAGATACATCCTCGGCCGAACAGAGACCCAACCCCCCATAACGGATCGGAAGTGATGCCAACCTCCATTGGAGATCCCCAAAGAACGGACCTCCACAAACCACGATGTCCTCAATCGCCCTTCGAAGACCATTGTCAAATATAGAAACAGCTTCCCCCACATACATAGGTTGGCATGTTCTCAAACCGAACAAAAGCTTGGCGACTCCCATACATGAGCGAAGCAAAAGAAGCTCGCATTGAGGATCCCGAAGTCTTGGGAGACAGCTCATCAGTTCCACAGCACTAGATGCCCTTTTCATAGCCAAACTGCTGATAAACCCCGCATCCTGGCTTACAGCACCACCAAGGAGTTTCACGCCAAGCACCGGTCTTCCAATCCCGCAAGGGAACAACCCCTCCTGTGCCTTCACCCCATTGCATGTTGGCCAAAATAACTCTGTTTTCTTAACGTTTAATTCAAGACCCAAACGAGGCCCCTCAGACCTGATAATATCTAATGCTTTGGCTACCTCTCTAGTATCCCCGATAATCGTGCCATCATCCAAGTACCAAGCATGAAAGAGAAGCTTGCACCGATCTCTGATTTGGTGAACAAGTGGGTGCAAAGCTAAGGCAAAAAGGAGAGGCCCAAGAGGGTCCCCCTGTTGAACCCCAGTGGTGGATTTAATGAAAGTATCACCCACGTATAACCTAGCCGACTGCCCACATAAAAAATCCACCCAAAGAGAAATGGAAGGACATCGACTCCGAACCTCATGTAAAAGGGTCGTCCTATCTACTAAGTTGAAGGCATTGGAGAAATCAACAGTAAGCATAGCCAATGACCCATCCGAATGAAACTGATTTAGAAACCTGTTCGCGCTATGAAGCACGGCCTCTGCCCCACTGGGGACTCCCACCCCAAATTGAAAGTCACCGAGGTATTTAGTCATCTCCTTCCCGACACCCCTCATAGCCACCTTAGAGACCAACCGCCTCCAAATGGCCCCAACGGCAATAGGTCTAATCCCATTGTCCAGTTTAAGCAACGGCGTAAGTGGGGCAGACGCAACAAACTCTGCCAACACCTTAGGACACCTTCCCTCCAAAAATAAATTAACCACCGCAGAGATAGCCTTGAGCAAACCATCCGCAATCGGAGACCCCTCTCCGCACAACGCATCTAAAATGTGTTGGGCTCGCAAACCGTCCCGCCCACACGAAGTCCCTTTAGGGAAAGACTTAATGCACCCAAGCACACTATCAACGTCCACGACAAGGGGAGACTCAGAAAGCAAGGAAGCAGGCATAATCGGAGGTGCCATTGGCCATTTAGTTATAATGGAAGCATAATAAGGACTAAATAAGAAATTAGCCATATTTATGGGCCACGTGTTCCGAAAAAGAAGTAACTACAAACACGTGACACATGACTTATGTGATAAGTTAAATAATTACTTAATATTTGTTTAATTTACCATTTCAGTTCTCGGCATAATATTTTAAGATCGGACAAACGAACAAGATCGCATACAACGTTGTCTCGTTCTTAAGCTGCTATCATTTACGTCAGCAGATTACGACGTCGGCCCCTTGAACCAGCAAAGCAGAAGGTCCGCCGGCTGGACCAAGTTTTCAACTTTCTTTTAAATTGACTTTCTAGTAAATCTCTCAATAATTCATTAAGTGGTTAGTGTACGCGTAGCGGACGGTAAGTTGGTGGTTTTTTGGGAGACAAGGGGCTATAACCCTGCCTCCCAAGCGATATTCAGGCGATAAGTAGGGCGTCAATAAAGATTTGTCGCCCAGATAATAATAATAATAATAATAATAATAATAATAATAATAATAATAATAAATTAAAAAGGGGGCGACAAAGAGCAGCAACACCACTAAAATGAAAATCGCTCATATGTTGACTTGGCACCACATGTCGAAAATCGCTCATACGTCAGCAAATGAGTTATCTTTTATTTTACGGGGTGTGGTGATGTTGTAGCCCCATCACATTATATATATAGTTTGGATTAAATACAAATGAAATTAACGTGCTAAACGAGAGATTTAAGTAAAGTAATTATGTAATTACATCTACATAATTACTCTACTTAAATCTCACGTTAATTACATTTGTACGTTAATTTCATTTGTGTGTGTGTATTACACACACATAAAAATATTAAACCCAAAACACACCGGCGACAAATACATGCCCCCCACCCCACGTATCGCCTGGTTTAGGGGGTTGTTGGGGGGGGGGGGTGTTGTACGCCCAAATCCATCACATTTGTTGTCCCACTACATCTTATCTTAGAGGATGTTTAGTAGCCTCTTAGTATTCTTAATGATTTTATCAAGATGTCAACTCTGAATCAGTCGGTAGATAATTGAGTGTTGGATTACACATTTTAGTGGTTCATGGAGCTTCTTAAATGTTAAATTTCAAAAACAAAGCAGCGGGGACAGTAAAAGGGCCAGCTCAATAATTGCTTAAGTTATAAAACATGGCTCAAAAGCTTCCTATATTTAAGGTCATACAAAAACCACATGACCAACACACTGTTCAGAGTGGTCCTTCAAACAATTCGAACATATGGGCGACAAACAAACCCGAATACAAGGGGCAAATCTCAAACCCAAAACATTTAGGATAGATAGTAAGATAGAATCGTATATAAAACCAGGTATAAAACTAGCTTTCAAACTTTTACAGGCATGGAGATTAGGATAAATACGACATTATGATACTAGTCATATTACCTGAAACATGTACACCTGTTTATTTGAACCATATCCATAAACATTTTTCTTTACTTATATACTTTTAATTTTCTTGGTAATAGAATAATGTACTATATATTCCTGAATTCCTTGGATAATAAAATGATAGAATAAGACAATAACTGGAATAACAAAAACTTCATTTTGAAATTTTAATTGGTGTACCCGTATATATCCATGAGGACACGGGTTTACAATCGGATATGATTACCGGCACCGGGCTCATTTAAAGCTTGTCATCAAGTTTGAACTAGTTCTGGCCAAACATGGTAACATTTCCAACCATTAAACACAAAAATATGCATTGAAGAACCTTGTTCTGCATTAAAGTAAGAACAGAGTAGCTCACCTATAACAGTTCAATATCAATTATTACTGCCGCATTCATCACAACATTGAATTCTGACCCCTCACCTCAGTCTACAGTTATCATACTCTGATAAATAAAGAAAAGGTCAACAAATCCTTTTTTTGGTCTTATGAACATAAGTTCATAACGCACTCATTAATGCTTTAAAGAAGTCATTCTGGCCTCACAGCTTGTAATTTACCATCTTTTTGGAAAGGATACAACTGGTAAGTCACATGGGGTCAACCATCAATAATCAATGGTGAATTACTGAATTAGGCTTTTTATGCTTACTTTTATTTTTACAAAGTCAATTCATTTACGCTGATTTTTAAATCAAAATGGCCAGAGATCACCCCAAAGCGATTTTCGGGCTTGATGATGTAGTGTCGGGTTTTTGCTTTTTGTAACAATTACCCTCTTGAACCGCCCTTCGGTTCCTTCATAATTAGTGGCCCGGCAAACGTCCATTTCGACTCGTTTACCCCTCTTCATTGGAGAGAATATTATTCTTCCCCATCCGGTTCCTAGATCTGCACGCACGGTCTCTTCGGATGTTTCTTCCTCTACATCGCTTTCTGACGTCGCATATGGTTCATTGATATCAGACTCATACTTGACCAACATTTTATCATCAATACTATCCTCGGGCTCTGAATCAATTTGGTCATCTGTCACACAAAAACGGACCTTAAAGGTCAAAACAATTATTTGATATCATTTGTCTAACATGTATAATAGCTGAGTTATTGTTGTCTAATTCCACCTAAAGGTTACTTTAGTGGGGTTTCATTAAACCAATGATATTAACTGCATGTGTCAAATGAGTGGGTTGGGCTATAATCGACAAACTTTGGTTTGGGTCAAATCAAAATGGAAGCTCCTGGAAAAAAATTTAATGTATCTTTCAACATGATAATAACTAATGTCTTAACTGTTAATTGTCGGCTATAACCGGAACCCATTTTAACCACAAACAATAATTTAGCCACCATTAACTGAAATTATTGGTTAAATGAAACCGCACTAGAGATTAGTGCGCTGGGAGGTTTAGATGGTATGGAATTACAATATTCAACTCAATTATATCAAATAATTATAAAAACTTTAAATCATGTTTGTGCCCCCAACTCCCAGATGGTTCACATTTGTTTTTTCTTTTGTATGATGATAATAAAAAAGAAAACGAAGTACTCACCACGTTCACTCTCATAATCCTCATCATGTTCACTCTCATGTTCCTCACCATAGTCAGTCTCATAATCTTCAGGGGTCCTCTTAGCCTTTTGCTCTTTAAGTGTATCAAATTTCATACCATCAAGAGGCCACGTCGCACTGTAGGATAAAACAATTATACACAAAAAAACAAGTGAGGTTAGTGGCATTGACATAAAGTTGTCGAGATATGTTATATTGTGACCCCCCTTCAAGTGAAAAAAGTTTTCTAGCACAACATGCATGTGAGGTTACATGTTCGGTTGCATAAAAAAGCACAACATGTACCAACTTATGGACCAGTATATTAACATTTTATTGTATAATGAATATTACAAGTCTACCAGTATAGAATGTCTCTAAGTTAAGTCTACAAGATACTTGTTTGCCATGTCACGTCATAAACCGTGTATCTGATAAAAAAAATTCAATTTCAAATAAACGAGGTTGTGATTAATATACAGGTGGCAATCATGACTAAATTCTTTGAAGATTTGGTTGATTTGGGCAAAAAATAAATTTATAATTGTGTATGGGTTCATTTGGGTCGTCTCAAATCAGTCAACGGGTCATTCTGGATCTAACTAATTTAGTCAACGGGTCAAAACGTGTAACGATCATGATAACTTAAAAGAGTCCAAGTGGGTTAGCACCACCCATGACAAGTGTTTCGTCTCCACCGCCTGCTTGTTGTCGTCACACCATCACCGTCGCCACCACTCCATTGCCGCCACCGACGACGCATCCACCATTGCTGACGCCTCCGTCTCTACCACCGTCACCGTAAGAAAACATTGCGGGTGAACCTATTTTTGTACTTTCTAACACGGCACATTTCTAACCTGACTTAATTTTTACCAAAACACGCTTTGACCGAACCCAAATTGATGCTTTCTTAAGACGGCATGTTTAACCCAAACTCATTTTATTAATAACCCATATTGGCCCGAACCTGTTTTGACCCTTGAGCTGAACCCGCCCGACCAGCACAGTTTGCCAGGCCTAATTTTAAATAACTATGATATGCTTTGAAAAGTTTAGGCATTTAGAATCTTTAATAAAAGCTAAGAAATACAGCTAGTTCTTGCCTGGGTCGAGGGCCTCGTCTGAATACAACATAAGAAAATTTCTCATCTTCAAAACCGCGTAGTGGTATACCATTGGATTGCTAGAAAAAAAAAACATGTAACCATAATAAGTAGTAGTTGTTTACTTCTATATAAAAAACACATGATAGATGAAACCTTGTATGCAAGCTGTGTTGTAGTCCTTTGCAACCGCTGAACGAAATGGCAATATTTACCACTATTGTCCAATGGGCAGACTCCATCGTGAGGACACTGAAACAACAGATAATAGCATAATGAAACAAAGCCCAACCACATTATAAATTGAAAATTGCAAAATGTATAATGTTGGCTTCTAACTCACCGGTGCTACAATATGTGCACCACATTTTTGTGTCATCAAATCCTTAGAGCCTTCGTTAGACGCCTTTTCTAATTTCCGGTTTTTCTGTAACGTTAAAAACAATTAATGATGTGCGTGCAGAATACTTGGTTAGATTTAAGTAAACTCGCTTACTCTTTTCTCCATCCATAATATGTGAGACCGTACTTGAGATATGATATCTGATCCATGTGGCGTTCCGGGTTCCACCAAAACCTGTTGTATGTTAAAAGTAATCGCATAAAGCCCAAACTGAAATTGTATTGATTATCATGAGGATAACTTACCAGAACATCTCCTGTAAGTTCCCACAGCTGACGAACAATGGTAATTCTATCCTTGAATGATGGTATTTCACCAAGTACATACGACTACAAGATGGACAATCAAAAAAAAATATTTACAAAAACTGGAAATCAACTTAACTAGAGAAATTACATCATCATCATCGTACTCAGTATATCCCACCAATAGCAAAGCTATGGTAGGGTCTGAGGAGGGTAAGATGTAGACAACCTTACCTCAACCCCATAGGGATAGAGAGGCTGCTTCCGGTGAGACCCCCGGCTCGATAGTAGTTTTGCATCAAGCCTTGGACATAAGACACATAAGACACAATCATCGGGACACCGGCTGATTGGTGCATGTACCGTTGTCTTTCGGCTATCAACGCCACCACATGATGCCTGATTAACCTTCCGCCACTTTTAACGTTATTTTCACGAGATTAGTAAAATAACGTCAAAATTAGTGCAATTTTACTTTTGCCCACCCAAGGGTTCACACATATATACATTATATGTGCGCACCGCAAGCAGGGCGTGAACTAGAGAAATTACATTGATTGTATACATATAATAATAAAATTTTAAGTATGGTGAACTAAAATATGCTTACTGCAATGACAAGATCGTGCTTTCTATTACTTTTATCACGGGTCTTGTTTAAATCTTGACTTAATCCCTGAATACTACCATAGCTCTGTATGTGTGGCAAATTCTTCAAATCTGAACCACATAAATATATAAAAATTGTTACTTTCTTGGTTTTGAATTGTGTGTATGCCAGGTCAGCATAGCCAGAATAAGACGATTGATGATGAATCAATATCCATACCTTTTATAAGGCTTTGACCAGCTCGTTGCATGGACTGAGATGGCTCGACTAAATTAACAGTTTCAAGAGAATTTGGCCACACCTCACGCAAAGCCCTGAGCAATATCATTGTGCAAACAACCAAATTACATTAATGCCCTTCTGTTTCAAAATGATCATATGCAAAAATGTTATTCTGAAAGACCGAAAATATTCACCAGAAACCAGAACCAGTACCAGCCCCAAAATCCAACACCTTAGTTGGTGAAAACTTAGGTAGCCTTCTTTTGACCTAGAATAGATTTCAACAATAATGATAATAAATTATTAATAATAACATATGCATATTGTATGAAGATGAAAATACCTCACTGAGGACTCTATGGCAGGCTGAGAAAACTGCAGGCATTCGAGAAGCAACATAAGCGACTGTTTGGTCATCTCTGTATTTAAAACCAATGTCACCGTAACTACTCTTGATTTTCCATCTTTTTGAGCACCCAACATATTTGAGAGGATCTTCAATTAGCTCTCGTGCAGTAGATGCAGTTAACTGCAAATTAACATCTTTAATAGAATTGAAAGTTTCAGATAACCTCGACACTTTCCTCTTCATGTGATGTTCTTCTTGCTCTGCAATTTCCAATAAAAAACAAGATCTTGTTATCTCTTACTATCAAATGTTCTTGCACAAGGGCGGAACTACGTTCATGATACCAGGTTCAGGCAAACCCATTGTTTTTATCTTTTTATATGTAATATTTCATCTCGAGAGTCGATCGAAGCCATAGATTCTTAAAGATTACCAATGTTGAGGAGAATAAATTCAAAAAGAGCACCTCGTGTGTGGCTAACTAGTTGTTTGTTAAGCAGCCAGGTCCCGTGTTCGAAACATCTCCTTGGCATTTTATATTGGTTTTTCCCCTTTAGCAAACTCAACATGCCTTAAAAACCCACATATCCAAATCATATCTCACAAACTCCCGCCTCTCACCTCTCTAGCAGTACTTCTTCATCACATAATGTGTTTCTATAATCTTCTTTCACCAATTCACCTTATGTTTTTTATTACATTGTTTTGAAATTCTATATACAGTGATGCAACTTGCTAGACATGACAACTCATGGAACCTGTGTTTTAATAGATTATACATAATGCAGCTAAAAAAAGCCAACCTTGGCCTTATCCCAAAACTTAACGGGTTGCATACATCCCTACAAGAAAATGTGATGAAGTATTTACTTGTATCCTTTAACGTCAGGTCATAATCAGTTTTCCTGCGCATTAGACTCTCTCTCTCTCTCTCTCTCTCTCTTAAATATATATATGGCCAATTTGCAAAATTGTGATTTCTGCCTTTCTTAGCAATATGCCATATTGTGATTCCTTAATAGTTCTTAAGTTCTCTGTTTGATGTTTGACTTCTTTGTAAATTGCTTAAGTGACTAAGCATATAAACATGATTCAGATTATTTTCCTGTTGATTGTGTCTTTATTATTCTAAGCTTCTGTTACTTGATATTAAGATTGAATTGTTGGTTCTATGCATGTGATCAGTGTTTCGTTACTATAAATCTCTTAAGTTAATAAGCATATAGACCGAGAAAGTGTGATTTTTTCCCGGTGACCCGACCTGATTAAAAAAAACATCATATAATGGGAAATTGGAAACTATTCACTTTTAAAATGGTTACATAAACACTCGACTTTTAATACTTTTATAATAACCATCCGACTTTCAAAAACCTTTATATGACCACTAAACTTAATGAGTTAAACGGGTTAAAATAGACTAGTTATTGTTAGTGAGAATTTTGTAATTTTGACTCAGGCCCACTTTATATCCATCAATCCATGTTTTCATAAGCCCTTTGGGCGTGTCCCTATGCTCTCAGGCAAGGCACACAAAAAAGCGCCTCGCTGCCATCCAGTCGATTAGGCGAACTCCGGGCAAGATTTTGGTGAGATTCCAGCCAAGTCCTGAAAAATCCGGCAAATTTCTAAAAAATTCCGGGAAAACTGGTCTGAAACATCCAAAAATGGTCTGAATCAGCCTAAACTAGCCCAAAACATGTCTAAAATCCCAACAATTGTTTGTTTATGCTATACGCCTTGCTTATCCCGGATCATCGCTTTTAAGCGCCTTGCAACTAGGCCCAAGGCTCAACCTTTGCGTCTTACGCCTTTGATACTATGCTTTGACTTTCACAAGTCGGCTAAAAATTCAAAGACTTGCTTAGTAGTGTAGGTAAAGGTGTATAATATTTTTAATACATTCTTGCTCCCGAGATTTGCACATTCTAAACCGTCAATATTGGTAGGATATCAGTTATCGGACAGAAGATCGGTACTGATAATATCAGCGATATTGATATCAGTGTTTTAAAGTCATAATTTTCAACTTTTAGTGTTTAATGTTAATGTTTAGAGTCTTAATCAGTTCCTACTTGCTACAATTGTTAATGTTTTGCAAGTTGCAAAAGGATAATATGTTAATATCGGTCCTCAAGTAATATATGATATTTTTTCGCATTGACTGGTTAGTTCCTTCCATACAGAGAGAGAGTGAAGGTTTAAAGCAGAGTATAATATAATGGTAGAATTGCAACGCTAAATAATAAAAATGAAGGCATGTTCGACCAATAATAACATGTTCAATTAGCAGTAGTTAAAGGAAGAGATGAGAGAATAGAATAGAGATAACCTCGAATATACTTTTTGATGGCTCGTCGGAGACGGAGTGGGACCACATAGCATCCTTGGGATTGCTTGCTTGCTGCTTTCAGCGTTTCCGCCGTGAATCTCTGAACCGTTTCGGTTATGGCGGTTGCCATTTTCAAATTGCCGGTCACAAAATAGGGTTTATGCCCGCCCTGTACATACACAGATAACAAACAGTATATATATGTTTCTTGTAGAAAATAAAAGTTAGTGACTGATTCAGTGGTAGGCGATATGGACCTGCAATATGGTGTCAAGACTTTTGGGCCAACTACACCCCAAGCCCAAAGGCCCCAAACACTACAAGAATAACTAGGGCTGTTCACGAGCCAAGCCAAACCAAGCGAAGGCTTGCTAGTTGCTAGGCTCGTTAACAACCGAACCGAATGGCTGAAATTCAAATCGAGCGAAAACCGAAACGAGCCAAAATCGAATTGAACATTTTTTGATCGAACATCGAGCGATTTCGAGCATTATTTATTTCTTTTCACTTTAAAATTTTCAATGAGAAACAAGTTTAAAGGTTGCAAATTGTATAATTTATAAATAAATTAGTAGTTTTTTAGACAAACGTGTACTAGATTGTAAATTTTTATTAAAAGTAAGTTTGAAGTGAGATAAAATGATCATGTACACAAACTTCTAGTATTCTAAACACTCGAGCATAAAAACGAGCGAGCATTTTCCGAGCAATTTCCGAGCGAGTGGTGAGCGAGTTCGAGCGACGAGCGATTTGGACGGCCCTAAGAATAACCAAAAAGAAAAAAAAACAGGGCTGTCATTTACTGTCTTAACGTGTTTAACATGTTAGAGACGACGTGATTATCAAACATGAAAATGACTTGTTTAATAATTGACTTTGGTGGTTTAAGCTGACAGTTTTACGTTTTATGTACCAAGAAAGATAAATGATGTACTATAATGTCTTAATTTTAATTATTTGAAAAGGTATATTTTGGAAAGGTATAAAATTGCATTGTGCACTTTTTTTTTTTTGCTAAACAGGTCTTATCGTGTCTAAACAAGGGTCGATTATAAAATCCAACACGCTCCCTCGTTAACCACTACACATGGTGGTATGAAAAAATCACTAATTGCTATAATACACTAACCGAAAGCTATTATTGTTATTATGTTATTATATAAAAGATCATGCAATTAAAATGGTCATAAAATGGTCGTTTCAGGTTAAGCTTTCTTTAATTTTAATGGATTAATAGTTAGGTTATAAAAAAGATAAGTTTAAAAAAAACAAGGTTCAGTTGTTTACTAAAGTAAATTGCTAATGCATTAACCATCTTAAATTTAATCAAAATTTAGAATATTATCGAAATCTAATTGATTAAACATACTAATTATGTTATTTAAAAGTGTTATGTCAACTTAACCCGACTCACCTAATAAGTAGGAGTATTATTTTGTCATTTTGTCGCTTCAAGTTATTTTAATCTCACTGAAACCAGGACCAACACCCCTAGGAGCAAAGGACAATCAATATTTAGTTACAAAAATTAAAAAGTATCTACTTCATATAACTAACAATATCCCAAAACCATACCAAACAAAATCAAAACAATCTATCTTCTTCTCTACAGATCATCATGATCATCTTCCGGTGCACCACCCGACCTCTGATAAACCGCGGTCATGATCGGATTACAAACCGCTTCCACTTCTTTCAACTTCTCATCATACTCCTCTTTCTCAGCCGACTGATTATCATCAAGCCATTCAAGTGCTTGCGGTGTCAATTCTTTCCTTTTCACCCGACTCGAGCTTATCGGCTAACTTATCTTTATCATTAACTTGGTTTCTCATGTTGTAGACATAAGTTTCAAGCGCGTTACGCGCATCAATCTTGTCTTTCACCTTTTTGTCCGCCTCAGCGAACTCTTCACCTTCCCGAATCATACGCTCAATGTCTTCTTGGCTCAACCGACCCTTCTCGTTTGTGATGGTGATCTTTTCGGATTTGCCAGCCACCTTGTCCTCTGCCTTCACGTTTAAGATACCGTTGGCGTCTACTTCGAATGTGACTTCTATTGATGGGGTGCCCCTGGATTAACAAACCAAAGATTTAGCATCCTAAGATCGATCATAAATAAAATCATTCCTTGTATATATTCGAACTTTTTAAGCGTAAAATTTCACTGCCAAGTTAAAGATCATGTGTAACATGTAAGTAATCAACTGACTACTAATATGGTATCATAATTAATGTGTTTGTATTATTTGTATGAGCAGTTTGAGTCAGATATAGTATTTTAATTTATCATGTTTTCTTTCTAATAGCCTATAACTTTTGCATACTTTTGAATCTATTGCTATTTCATGTTTTATAACGTGACTTGATCCAACCGACCGAAAAATGCATAATCGAGTGGTAAGCAACGATACCCATAAAATAAGTCATGAGTCCGCCACTAGATTTAGTCATTTAGATAACGTGAACACAAAAGACAATTAACTAACCTTGGTGCTGGAGGGATTCCAGAGAGATCAAATGTCCCAAGAAGCCTGCAGTCCTTTGTCAGACTTCTTTCACCTTCATAAACCTGTTACAAAAAGTTTTAAATAAATAACTTCATAGAATGTATCTAGTTTATCATATTTTAGATATGTAAAAAAAGTACCTTGATGGATACAACAGTCTGTTGATCCTTGTAGGTGGTAAATATTTGCGATTTTTTGGACGGGATGACGGTGTTTCTTGGGATCAATTTGGTCATCACCCCTCCTACGGTCTCAATGCCGAGTGGAAGCGGAGCCACGTCCAAAAGAATGACATCTATAACACATTATAAGTAGCTTTAGCATTGCTAGCTTTCTCAAAATATTAATCTTGCATCAAACCAACCATTAAACAAATTAACATGAATTAATTACCTTTAATGTCATCACTACCCTCTCCACTCAAAATGCCACCTTGAACAGCAGCACCAAAAGCCACTGCCTCATTAGGGTTCACACTCTTGCTTGGTTCCTTACCATCAAAGTATTCCTTAATAAGCTGTTGCACCTTTGGAATCCTCGTGCTCCCGCCAACTAGAACGATCTCATCGATGTCATGTTTCTCCAAACCGGCATCCGCCATCGCCTTCTTCACGGGCCCCATCGTCTTTCTAAACCAGTCATTGTTAAGCTCCTCGAACCTGGCTCTGGTCAACGGCTCGGAGAAGTCAACACCGTCGAAAAGTGACTCGATTTCAACACGGATTTGGCGCTGGCTGCTCAACGCTCGCTTGGCGCACTCAGCTTCCCGTCTTAGCTTTCCTAGAGCTCTGTTGTCCTTGCTTATGTCTTTCCCATGCTTCTTCTTAATCAATTTGATGAAGTGTTCCATGATCCTTTGGTCAAAGTCCTCACCTGATAATTGGTCAACACATAATTAATTAATGATAGAAAGTTGTAAACATAATCCTTAATTAATACCGTAACTACTTACTGTAAAACTTGGAGCAACACCAACTTGAAGGACCCGAATGGTTAATACGAAAAGTATAAGGGTGGTACGGAAGATCTTAAGGGGCGGTTCGGTAGAGATCCAAAGTTCAGGGACCAAGTTGAATAATTTGGTGTCATAATTATCTTTTACTTATTATTAAATAAATTAGAGGTCTAGTTTAATTGTGATTCCTAGTTTGAGTAGGATTAGAATTGTGGGTATTATATAAACCAATCATTAGTTTTCTTTTGGTAGAGTAGAGAAGAGTAGAAAGAGTAGAAAGTATTTGTTCTTGTTTCTTATTAATGAAAAAGAGTCGCATAAACGTTTTATGCAAAATCGTGTTTGGTGTTCTTGATTCACTTGTCTTAGGTTTAACACTTACCTCCAAGATGAGTGTCACCATGTGTGGCAAGAACCTCAAAAACACCATCATCAAGTGTCATGATGCTGACATCAAATGTCCCACCACCAAGGTCAAATACAAGAATGTTCTTCTCAACACCTTTCTTGTTCAGACCGTATGCGATAGCAGCAGCCGTGGGTTCGTTAATGACTGACAACATTTAAACCAGCAATCATACCGGCATCCTTGGTAGCCTGCCTTTGGGCATCATTGAAGTATGCTGCAAATAGAATAAAAAATAATTCATTAATAAACATTGTTCATAATTAACAATATAAAACTTTTATAATTTAGTTACCAGGAACTGTGACAACAGCATCCTTAATCTTCTTTCCAAGGAACGCTTCGGCCGTCTCCTTCATTTTAGTAAGAATCATCGCGCTAATCTCTTCGGGACTAAAAACCTTGGTCTCCCCATCCTTAACTTTAACTTGAACATAAGGCTTCCCATCTTTATTCACAATATCATACGGGACGAATTTCATATCTCTTTGAACTTCTTTATCCTCAAACCTTCAGAACACACATAAAACATTAAACAATATAACACAACATAATCTCAATACCAACACACAAAAATGTTATAAATTCATACTTTCTCCCAGTAAGTCTCTTAACATCAAAGATGGTCCTTTCGGCGTTTACAGCCGCCTGATTCTTGGCAGCCTCACCGATCAACCTCTCGGAGTCGGTGAACGCCACCCATGATGGAGTCATACGGTTTCCTTGATCGTTCGCTATGATTTCCACGTGCCCGTTTTTATAAACACCAACACACGAATACGTTGTCCCGAGATCAATCCCGATAACAGTTCCTAACTTGTTATCATCCTCTTTTGCGATCGATGTCGCGAATAAGCAACCTATCATCAACAAAATAAACATTAGAAACCAAGATAGCTACTAGAACAAGCAGTTTACATGAAAAGAAACCAAATTCAACGATGAAATCAATATGTTACAAACTTACCGACTAATATGAATGCTAGCACAATGCCGGAGCGAGCCATAATAATAATAATAATAATAATAATAATAATAATAATAATAATCCGGTGGTTATCTTATTATTTATCTGTGTGGTGTGATTTAGGGGTTTTGAGTTTGAACTTGTATTCGTGCATGAAAAGGCTTATATAGACGCGAGTTCGGTTTGTTCGGTAAATGTCATTGACGATGACGTGGACCAACGAAACATTAGGGATGAGTTGTGTGGGGGATAGGGAGGGATGTCGTGTTTTGTCCTACGTGGCAGTTAGTCAATGGCTTGGTTTCGTCATTTGTTGGTTGGTTAATTGGATTATCATTCTCCCGGACTCTTGGGTATAGAAACATAATCACTCTCAAAATATAATCAATATGCTTCATATACAAGATTAAAGTTGTAATTTAATTTGTAACTTTTGGATCCGGTTTAACAGTTTAATAAAATTAAAAAAAAATGGTTTAACTATATCGTTAAATTAAATATTTGCCCACCCCTAACGCCATTGTCCTCATAGATCGGTTGCCACCCCATTGTGTGAGTGTCAGGGTGTTCAATGAATCAAATTTCGAATACTCTGCCTATTTGATTTGCAATTACAGGCACGATAATCTCCAGTCTCTTCCTCTATATATAGTGCTAAAACGCATAACAGTATCTAAATTGAAGTTCAGGTGTAAATAATTATAAATTAAACCAACATTAAAGAAAACGAATAATGTTGTATGAACTGTCATAGACATTAGGGTTTAGATACTGATATCCGCTATTACAAAAAAATAATTAATTAATTGATGTTGAATCGACACAAAATGTATATGCTCTAGGTAATTACAATTACAACTATAATTATTGGAAATATGTATTAAATTTTATGCTTATAATTTAAAGAAACCGCAATAAAATCAATTCCTTCAGAAATTGCATAATAAATATTTTAGAACTTATATAAAATAATGAAGCGTTGTTTAGATATCGAAGTTCGTGTCAAGTTCGAACCATCGAGTTGGTATCACTTAAGTCATACGCAACTTGCTTATTTGTGAAAAATTAGGTCTTAGCACGAACACACTTTATTACCTCATGTAACCCGAATAAAGATTTATGTAACCTATTTATTTAAAGGGTCATCGATTTAGCACAAACAAGTTACTAGTTATACAAAAAAAATCATAGTTACTTTACAAGAACAATTTTGAACACGGCTCATTTATTAACAACAAACTTAAAATCGTTTTCGTTTATTAACCGAGTTTTATATCGATCTCTGTTAATCATGTAAGAATATTAATATTGAAAATGGGGAAGCCATACAATCAAATGTTGGATTTCTTAAGAAATGGCTCAATTAATCAAGATAATAGTATGAGATGTTGGATTTCTTAGAAAATGGTTCGATTAAAGGACCATGGGCTTCTCAAATTAAAAAAATGGGGCTTTGGGCCTTTAAAGGCCTTAATATTAATGATACGTGGTTGGGCTTAAGGGTAAAAAAGAGGCCTAGATGACCGAATTTAGTTCCAACATATGTCCGGACACTTTTGAATGAGCTCATGATCATAATTCGTACTCTTCTCTGACTGCGGTGACCCCCCCCCCCCCTCCTTCACCCCTGATGAAGTACGATTTGTTTCTGAGGTAGTGAGAAGCAAAAGAGATCCGCGAAATAGAAATCGACCAATAGGAGGAAGCAAACAACTGAACCAGCGGAGGTTCAAGACATTGAAAATTCAAATTTTGAGATTTTTGCCGCTCCAATAAGGAATGTTTCTCAACATTACTGAACCCGTAGGGTTGATTGAATAGCCGGTATTAGGTTAATGCACCATTTTAGGTGAAGGTGAACAGCAAGTTATCCCATGAAGCCCAAAACGATGACTCGTAATTCCATGAAGCCCAAAATGAGACCTAAAGTTTATGAGGCAACCAAATTTGGCAAAAGGAATAAAGATTATACGTTTGGAAGTAAAAACTTTCCAAGGCCATGTATCTATATTTATAGGAGAGAAACATGATAACTATAGTTTTAAACTTCACCACTAAATTTAATTAGAAATGTGTTCTAGGTCTACTCGAGTAATAGACGACTCTTTAGGAGGTCATGGCGATAACTCGATCGTAGAATGTAAAACTTGTGTTCTATACCTAAAAGGCTAAATCTATGTCTCACGTCACTTCATCTATTCCATTTCAAGTTTCAACTAAACAAAAACAATTTAAGTGCTAAACTTAAACGCACAACAAAACTTTTATTGACCCGCGAGTAATCATTTCTTGTCTTTTTGTGTGTTGGAATTTTTCGTTTAAATATTTAACTACTACACAACCGGTTTAATTATGAAAAAACTAGCCCTTAACACGAAATGTCACCAACACACATATCTCAGATAACCCGAACAAGATTTGTGTAATCTATTTTTCTTAACGGTCCAATTAGATTGGTATAAACAAGTTGGTCATATTAAAAAATTGGTAATTTGAACTTAAAAAGAAATTGTAAACACGGATAGTAACAACAAAATTAAAACCATTTCATTTGTTAGTCGAGTTAGATAAGTGAATCTAACATTATAGTTGTGACATTCGTCAGTTTTTAAAGGGGCAATTTCATAATAATCAAGTTTCAAAAGTGTTTTAATTAGATCACTCACTTTAGAAAACGTTCCAGTTAATTCACTCAACTTTCATATTTTATTAAATTAAAGGTTTTAACATGTTTTTTAGCGTTTTTCTTTTTTGTTTCACATACGAAGTCTTTTTATCTTTTTTTTTATGTTGACGTTGAGTGGCGATGTGAATTTTATTTTTTATTTTTGAAATTTTATATAATTAACGTTTTCTTAAAACTTTTAAATTTAACTACATATATTGCAAATTCCGACCCCCACAGCTTATCCTCCATTTATTTCGTGACGCACAAAAAAATTGCTGAGACTCGATTTGAAGATTTAGTGACCCGATTTGAGAAAAATATGCATGAGTGACCTAATTGGAACACTTTTAAAAGTTGGTTACTATTGTATGAGATATTCTCATTTTTTAAACCTGAAAAACTGACATGCTTTGTCATTCGATGTGATCCATTTAGTTATACATATAATCATATGTTACGTATTTCGTATGTAATAGTTTTTCCGAAGTTTATTTAATTATATTAACCATTACTAATATATATAAATAAAATCTATAACACTCATGATTTTTCTTTATTCAAATGTCACATAAATATATAACATTATTTATACACAACCAAAGTATATATTTTTTTAATTTAATTATGTCACATTTTATTTTATTTACATTAAGTTAGATTTTAAAAGATGAAAAAAATACCTTTCTATTCCATTTAAATTTAATCATAAACTCTTTATAATGATACTAAACTTGTTTGAATATAATTTGTATCTTTCAATTCAATTTTTATGATCAATTTCAAGTTTTGAATGATATTCAATCTTATTTAACATTTTTGACTAATATAATCCAATTGAAACACCTTTACCACAATTTCTCTATAAATATAGCTCCCCTTCTTCTCATTTCACTTTGCCACAACTCAAGTTACGAAATATTTCTGTTGTTCTCTTCAATTGTTGAGCTTATTTGGTGTTCTTGCTTCTTTGACTTCTCAAGTCAACCCTCAAATTCAAGACTTTTTATTTATTATATCTTTCATATTCTTTTCTCTGGTAATATGTTTATTTTTTTCCACTGTTTATTATTATCGTTTAGGACATGATGCTACATTGAAAATTATTTAACAATAGTGTCGGTTTATAAAAAACGAACTCGGCTCACTTATGCAACTCGTTCGGCTAAAGTTTGTAATTTTTCATCTTTAAACATCTAAAACTAACATTTACTTATTCAAACCTTAAAAATAATGTTTTTGTGATACTGGAACCGAACCCGACCTAAAGTCGAGTGTTTGTCCAACAAAAAAAGAACTACTCACTTAAAACTCGATTTTCTACATTTGGGCCCGTTTTGGATTGTTCTTGAAACGTCCATCTTCTTTAACATAATTAAAACATATTTCGTTCACTGACTTTTATAAAATAAATTAAACTCAAATACCAAATCCATGTCTTTAACTCATTCTTCCATTTTCCATGAACATTATATATGATCTTAGAATTATTTTTTATCTTTTCTAGGATCCCGTCTCGAACCAAACTCGTCCAATTCATCTCGCTTATTTACTTAGTTTGTCTTTCGCTCGCTTAACTTTACCAAGTGAGTTTCACAGTTCCTTTTTATTCGATGTTTTATATTTTGGGGGTAGCATGTTCAAGTTTTTGTCATTAGTTTTATGTCTACATTTTCAAACCGATTCGCGTTTATGTCTCACATGTTTATATCATCCTTTCGTATCATTTATGGTTATCATACGTGTATTATGTGCAATGTGTTTATCGTTTTATGGTTAGTACATCAAACATCGAAGTGGGAGGGTCCGATGGGACGAGTCTGCGCCGCCTGTGTTATCTCTCGGAGTCTCGGTTGGAGTAAATGGTGGTAATTATTCCCCTGGTTCCGTGACTTTGGTCGGGAGAGTGGGCGTTATTTCATACTTGTTATCATTTACGTTATGGTTGTAACTATTGTATGTGACATGTGAATCTTGTAAAGTTTTCATTACACACACGCACACATACTAAAACTTAAGAAATCTCACCGACTTAAATATTGACAAAATATGTTATTTTCAACGTGCCACGGGTTGAATAGATGGCGTGCTAATGATGGAGATCACTAGTCGACTTTAGGATATTTAAAAAAAATTATTTGTAATTCGATGAAATGTTTCTTGTCTTTTTATTTATAAGCAATTGTGTACTTGCTACCTTATAAAATGGAATAAATATAATTATTATCACTAAAATAGTGTTACGAGCTTATGGACAATCTTTACGTATGACCCTGGCGTATTACGCTTAAAATCAGGGTGTTACAATAGTCCATTTTTTCTCTTTACATATATCACTGTTGCTCTTGTTCCCATTTATTAGAGGTTATAAGAATGTAGAATAAGAGGTAAAAAATGTATAGAATAAAAGTGCAACATCATTTAGTAGGGCGATAAGAATGTATAACAAGATGAGGTCAATGATTCAATTCTTTATATTAGGGGTCTTCTTCAGGTTATTTATTTGGGTTTCGGGTTATACTGGTCAGGTTGATCGGGTTTGAGCTCAAAACAAATTGACCCAAGAATCGACCCGAATAAGTTCGGTTTATTCGAGTTTCGGGTTAAACGGATCGGGTAAATTTGTGTCGGGTTTCGGGTTTAACAAATTAAAAATATTTATCCACCTTTAACAATATCATAAATTAAAAAAAAACATATTCCAAAGCCGTTATAAAACCATAATATACAACCATATTTAACAATAACTTATAATATGCAGCAAAATATGAAATTTATCATACAAGCATGCATAGACGGGATGGAGTGTTGTAGCATGTGGATCAATACTTGTGTATATTGAAGAAACATGCTTAATACATATTTTTTTAAATCTATACTATTTAAGTTTTTGAATTGAAGATACATTTTCAACATGTTTTATGGTAATTAATACATTGAGATCCAATGTCGTAGATTCATTATTAACTGGAGTCTTGAGCACAGCCGCACAAAAATACATTTGGTCACTATGTTACTTCACCGCTAAACTACCATATAAAAATTAGGGATACATGCATCGATGTATCATACTTCGGGTTATTCGGGTCAACCCGAATTTGGGTATTTCAACCCAAATAATGGCGCGAAATTTTATCTCGGGTTCAGGTTAGGAGTTTAATTGATTCGGGTGAATTCAGATCGGGTTATTCGGGTCTCAGGTCGCTTCAGTTCAGATTCGTTATTCAGGTACGGTTAAAAAACACATCCCTACTTTACATGGAATATCATTCACCCGTTAAAAAAAAACTATTGTCACAAGACAACATCACCAATCATTTTCTCGTATCTTTTATCTTCATTCACATTTCACAATCATTAGAGCCCATTTCAATGAATGTAGGCCAAAAGGTATAGTTTTTGTCATATCTATATCTCAAAGAAGGGGTCAAAATGTCAAATATTCTTTTTGTTGAGTTATGGTTTGGCAATTTCAATCTCTCAATGAGTCATTGATATTATTTGATGCTCACATGTTGTGTCTACTTGGTACAATTTCATTGTTCATGTTGTCTGGGAAGGCAAAATCAAAATACTTGTTTCTGTTTAATTAAAAATAAATAAATTATAACAATGACTTAACTATGATCAAGATCGAGATCGAGATCGACTACTTGGTCATCTTCTCATATGATGCAACGTTGAAAAAGAGGGTTTATGGTTGCATTGATGATGTTACTTGAGATATTAGTCTTTTGTGAGGTCGTTCTTTGCCAACACAAAAGCAATATAGCAATGTTGGAGCATAAGCTTTGCGACTAATGTCCTCATGCACGCTTCACTTTAAAATACCCCAATTTCATTCCATCCATACCCCATGTTTTTTTTTCCATTCCATTCACTCATTCACCCCACATCACCTTCACCATCCTCCCAACACCACCACCACCCAACATCAACACCCACCACCACCACTAACCACCGCCACCACCACCATCACCGTCCACCGCCGCCACCACCCACCTCCACCAACCATCACCATCGGCGCTAGCCACCCAGCACCACCAGCCACCTACCGCATATATCAACCATCGCCCCACCATCACACAAGCCGCCCACCGACACCACTGTCACTACCACCACCATTGGCGTCCCCCGCCGCCACCACCCACCTCCACAAACCATCGCCATCAGTGCCAGCCACCCACCACCTCCAGCCGCCCGCCGCATCCATCAATCATCGCCCCACCATCACACACGCTGCCCACCGTCACCGTTGTCCACCACCACCTCCACTGTTACCGCCACCACCACCTCCACCCCATCTCCACCGCTCCCACCACCACCACCACCACTCACTACCATTTTAATTTCAAGTTTTATTTTTTTCTTACCTACCAACAATACTAAGTAATGATTCATTTCATTCCCATGTGGTAACAAAACATTTCATTGGAATGGTAATAACCCATTCCATTCCTTTGTCCATTTCATTACCACGTCCATTCCATTACCCCATACCAAACAGACCCCTATAGTTTTTGATATTTTAATGTTACAAATGCGTTTTACGTAATTAAATTTACTTAAGACTAAAGGACAATCCAAATAAGCTTTGGCATGGGTTAGGAGGTACGAAGTACATGCTCGTACCTGACTAATCTAGTTTCTATCTTGGATGAACAACAGGGTGTCAAGAGGGCACCCCCGTGTTCACATAATCACCGATAAAATTCAACCGATGCATCAGTTTGCAAACTGATTTAGCCGCCAGATCGATGCATTAATTGGCAAAGCGTTTTGTTGTTTCAACATAAAAAATGTTAGTGGCGATTCACTATTTGTAAAAACGCAGGTTGGTTTGTTTTGGATGATTCAAACAAATACTATATACTCATTTTTTATTTTCTAAATGATCCGATTGAGATTTAAAACAATCCCTCAATATACCTTAATCTCAATATCATTGCATGATTCAGATTCTCGAAAGACTTCCCTACAAATCTTACATAAACCATTAAAAACTAAAAATGGTACAAAAATAGTATCGAGTTTGAAATTAATCGATTTAAGATTCTCTTTGAAACCATCGGTTATAAATTAGTAACATACCGAGAAAATCCTGTTTAGTTATGCTGTCATTGATTTAGATTTACTTGTTTCGGTAAACCACCTTGTATCTTGCCTATGACATTTTGATCGACTAACTGGCGATTTGGTGAATGCAACACATAAGACTATCTGTAGTGGTGGCCTTATTGTGGCGTTTTTAAGCCATAATGCCTGAGAACACCGCCCCCCAGGCATTACGGGCGGCATTTTGGGCGGGCATTTTGGGTGGCGTTATGTACATAACTTGCTAGGCCCATGTTTTGAGAAGAGTTGTGTGTGTGTGTGAGAGAGAGAGAGAGAAGCGTTTTGGGGTATTTTTCCCACTACGTCCATTTTTTGCAAAATGCCCAAAAGCTGACTAGGCGCCACATGGCGTAAAATGCCCATGTGTGCTTAGTTATGACTAAGCATTGTCTAAGGTTAAATGTAGTGGATGTGCTACAAAATGGGCGTTTTGTGCCATGTGGCGTCCAGCCAGTAAAAAGATGGGTTTTTGTTTTAGGGGTAAAGTTAAAATACAAAGTACAACAAAAATGAGAATTGTGAGAATGATTCTAATCCATTGATTTTAAATTTGGATAGTGAATATTAATTTAAGAATAAAAATTGATGAAAAGGGCATGAAGGTAATAATCCACTTATGATGACTTTCTCTCTCCACATGCAAGACACATGTCAATTCCTCAATAATTTAAAACGTTTATAACTTTTTCATACGTCATTTTTTAGAAATTTTTTTTACAGTAATACCAATCGTTTTTTTATCTTTAATATGAATATCATACTGTTATATAAAAATAAAAAAATTGGTGGGTTTTTTTATATTGTGTTATTTGGTTGTCCATTGTGTTTTTAACTGAGTATATATGCATTGTGTTATAGATTTTGGTCATTGTGTTTTTCAATTGTTACGCATATTAAAGATAAAAAATAAAACAAGATTACATCATTGTGTCTTTGTGCTCAACATTTGTCTTTCTACTTATCATTGTGTTTTAGTCATTGTCTTCAACATTCACTTAATTTGAGAAAAATGGTGTTATGTTCAATGTGTATTACGTTCAAGTCATCGTGTAATATGTAGTTTCCATTGTGTTTTGCATTTAAGGTCAATGTGTTATATGTATTTCATCATTGTGTTCTACGTTTCAGGTCAACGTATTATATGTATCTATTATTGTGCTTTACGTTTCAAGTTAACTTGTAATTTGTATTCATCATTGTGTTTAGTAGTAAATAATTTCTTTGTATTTTTCATTGCATTTACATATTATTATAATACAATGGTGCTATTAGTATTTAAAATAAAAACACAATGATGAGTTGAAAGACGCAATGACAAAAAAACACAATAACAAACAGAAAGATACAATAACTAAAAAAGACACAATGGTAAGCAAAAAGACACAGTGTCGTATTTTTTTTATTTTTATATAACAAAATCATAATCATATTAAAGACAAAAAAACGCTTGTTAATGTGACTTGCATTTGGAGTGAGAAAATGTGTACTATTATTATTATACCATTTTTTCCTTTGGTCTCTACTTGACACAGAATTTATTATGGTTTCTCACACTTCTCATTTTTGTTGTCCTTTGTAGAACAACTCAACCCTTGTTTTAGGGGTCCATTGGTGTTGTAGCATAATATATATATATATATATATATATATATACCACACACAAAAATATAATGATAATATTCCTCAAACAATCACAGGCGAAAACAAATACTACCCCCCCCCCCGCCCCATTTATCGCCTGGGGCCTGGGGCGGTGTTAACCCAAACTATCGTCCACTTTTTGGGCATTTGCCGTCCCACTACGAATAGCCTAACGGCTTATGTTGGTTTTTATATGCCATTTTTCTATATGATCCATTCATAGTTTCATTTCAGTCGAACGTTCCTTACAAGTAAAAATGTTATGGTAAAGAATAAGTTAAAAACAAAACATGTCGTACATGTAGAAAGTTGTGAAAGTTATTCTAAATGTAGGGCTGTAAACGAACTGATCGAACACGAACAAGGCCTTGTTCATGTTCATTCGTTAAGAAAATATTGTGTTCACGAACGGTTCACGAACACTTACCGAACGAGATTTTATGTTCGTTTTCGTTCATTAAGAAAATTAATGTGTTCACGAACACAAACGAACACAAATAAAATCGGTAGAGGCTAGAGAATAAGATCGATGTATTCATCAATGTGAATATCGAAAGCCATTAAATGAATCGAATGAACACGAACAAGGGCATATTCGTGTTCGTTCATTTAACTTTATAATTAATCGAACAAAAATTTATGTTTATGTGCGTTTATTTAAAAATGGATATTTGTGTTCGTTTGTTTAAAATCTAAACAAACGTAAATAAACAAAGATAAACGAACATAAATAAACATATATGAACCAATGTGATTGAACACAAACAAACTTAAATCTGAAAACACATAAAATGAACATAAATTAACAAATATAAAACCTTTAAACGGATGACATATCCAGATAATATTTAATTATCTTCTATTAATACATAAACGAATATAAACGAACGTTCATGAACATAAATGAACGAACGGAACATTTATTCATGTTCGTTCATTTAATTAAACGAACACAAATTTTGTGTTCATGTTCGTTTGTTTATTAAATAAACGAACATAAACGAACTTCTCACCGAACGGTTCACGAACAATTCACCGAACGTCAGTTCATTTACAAGCCTAACTAAATGCATGCCAAATACTACTTTTATATCGTTTTATTAGAAATAAGTTATTATACTAGTGCTTAACCTCTTTCAAAATAGTGAAATACCCTTACCCGATTTTAGTTGTTATCAGGCCCACTTAAACCTTTTTGACCCGGTAACGGGTTCGGGGCTCCTCTTGGCATTCCGCAACTTGGCAACTCCTACCTTATGCAACTTTCTATAAGATGGGCCTGGCTTGTTGGGCCTGATGGGCAACAACCCGCTTTTATTGGCCTATCTAAGGGTGGCAAACCCAACCCAAATGGATTGTTTTGGGTCTACATGGATAAACTTAAAAAATAAAATGGGTTAGCATGGATCATAAAAATTTTTCAAGTGGGTCAGGATGGGTTGGAAATATACAAGTGAGTTTCATTTATAGGTTAAAATGGGTCAAAACAAAATATCCAAGTTATCCAAAATTTATCTAATTCAAAATACCCAAACTATCACGTGCGAAACAAAACTCATCCGAAACCCAAAAAATGATCAAAACGAAACAAAAACCCCGACCCGACTAAAACGAAACTGAAACGAAATAGAAAAACGACCAAGTCGAAAAAAAAAACGGGAATGAAACCGAAAAGCTGACCAAAACGAAACAAAAAAGCGAAATGCAACCGAAAAGCTAACCAAAACTAAACAAAAGCACCGAATCAACCAACCGAAACAAAACTGAATCGAAATAGAAAAACGATCAAAACGAAACAAAAAAATCGATATAAAACCGAAAAGTTGACCAAAACGAAATAAAAAAAAACGAAATGCAAGTGAAAAGCGGGCCAAAACAAAAAAAAACACCGAATCGACCGAAACAAAACAAAAAAACCAAAACAAAACTGAACCGAAATAGAGAAACGACCAAAACGAAACAAAAAAAAAAGCGAAATGCAACTGAAACCTGACCAAAACAAAACAAAAACACTGAACCGACCAAAGCAAAAAAAAAAAAAAAAAACGAACTTGAACCGAAATAGAAAAACGACTGAAATGAAAATAAAAACACCGAACTGAAACTGAAAACTGACCAAAATGAAACATAAAAAAAACTAAATGCAATTTAAAAACCGGACCAAAACGAATAAAAAACACCGAACCGACCAAACGAAACAAAAAAACTGAAACGAAATAGAAAAACGACCAAAAACGATACAAAAAACGATATGAAACCGAAAAACTGACCAAAACGAAACAAAAATAAGCGAAATGCAATCAAAAAGCTTAGGAAAACGAAACAAAAAAACTGAAACATAGCCGACCAAAATAAAACAAAATGAATCAAAACGAAACAATAAAAACGAAATGAAACCGAAAAAACTGACTAAAACAAAACAACACTGAAACCGAAAAATCAAAACCGAAATCATTGAAACCGAGCAAATACCGAAACCGACCGACAGGAAAAAAAAAACAAAACCAAACCGAAAAAAACCCCAAAAAACTCGAACCTGAAACCGGTAAAAAACGTTTTTTTTATGAACGAGGATGATGAGGAAACATTTTAGTTATTTTACATTTTGCGTTTTTTATTTTTATTTTGCGTTATTATTTTTTTAATAATTTGTTTGAATATTTTTTTGAGAGGTTTTTAAAACCCTTTGTATGTCAACCTTCACTTGGGTCAAGATGGGTTAGTTTTACATAATTTAAAGAGTCTCGTGGGTTCGATATCCGGACTTACTTAGCTGTACTAGAGTCGATCGGTTCACTTGCCGGTTAGTAGTTTAGTTAAGTTAAGAGTCTAGAATTATTACTTAGTGTCTAGGTTAGTATAATTTTAGTTATTTATTTTATAACTACTTCAAGCACATCAGATTGCCAAATAGTCTAGGATTTAATAGTTATCGTTAATTGCATTACGTTAACGACACCTTGCCATGAGGGGTTGCCAAATGGTCTAGGATTTATAGTTCCACCATCCAAAAGCGATAAACACATAAGCATGTAAGCATAGAACACCAAATCGAGCAATCATTTAAGTAAAGTATACAATCACGTTTGTGGGTTTAAGATTTAAGTAAATAAAGCATTTAGTTTGATAAGTATGAAATGTCACCCCAAAAAGGAAGATGGAAAAAGGGGTATGAAAGTACTCACCTCGATTGACAAATCGGGAAAATAATAAATGATCGACATATAGAAAGCTTGTGAATAAAACGAACGAATCCGACTTGAAACGATAAACACCTTAGCTAAAAATAAATAATGTAATATATATTAATGAACTTGAAAACCGTAATGAAACTATATTGGAAACATTGAACGATGAGGTTCGGTTGTAGATCGGATTACCGGTTAATTTATTAATGATTAGGGACTCGTACTTAATTGGTAATTTAAAATAAAATAATATTATTTTATTTGGGCTTTTAAATAACTAAACCAATATTAAATAGAAACAAGACGGGTTTTAAATCAAGGGTTCGGTTTTTATAAAAATGAATTGACAATAAAGTTTATAATAATATTATTAATGATAAAGATAGCAATGATAATAATAATTTTATAACATGTTATATATATATATATATATAAGATAAAGATGATAATAATACATAGTAACACTACCAATTGGGGATTGTTGTTAAAACTAATAATAGTAGTAGTAATAATAAATATAATAATTATTACTTTATTGTTGAAAACGTTATTAATAGATTTATAAGTTTTAATAATAATAATAATAATAATAATAATTATTATTATTATAATAATAATTATATGTGTCACATTAATAATAACTAATACTTATAACATTTTAGTAATAGTAGTATTAGTGATAAAAAGATATAACTCAAGTGACGACGACGTTAAATGGTAACTAGGCCCGACATGGGTTTCGGTTTAATAAAAACAAGTAGATAATGTTAACAATACTAGATTTTAATAATGTTCTTTAATAATCATAATAATAAAGATGATAATAATCATAATAATAAATATTATCTTGTTAATAATAGTAATAATAATAATAATAAATTTATTAAGTATATAAAGAAACAATACCAAAACCGTTATAGGATGAGACCCAAACCCGAGACCTCTAGTTTAATAACTAATGTTCCAACCAACCGAACCAAGATAACAATTTGTTAAACAAACTCAAAGTTAAACCCACAATTGTTAATTTACCTATTAGTCGTTCACGGGTCGTCGGAGAAAGGTTGCCGGAGACGTGCCAGAAAGACGAAACGGAGAGAAAGAGAGTGAGAGAGAGGGAGAGAGAGAGATACGAAGAGAGATATAGAGGGAGAGAGAAAGATACGAAGAGAGAGAGCCGAGAGACAGAGGGAGAGAGGGACGCGGCACCGGCGGTGGTTGGTATCGTCGGAAAACGGCAAAGGAGGGGAGACGGGGTGGCTGGCGACGGGTGGGGTTACAGGGCAGCCGCTCGGCCGCCGGAGGTGGCTGCCGGAGCAGATTCCGGTCATCGCCGGTCGCCAGAAAACCAAAAGAGATGAGAGAACGGGGGGTGGGGGGGGGGGTTCGGTGGTCGATTATTGTAACACCTCGTAACCGCAGCGGAAACGTAAACGGGATGCAACAGACACCTTTGATATCAACCACATTGTTTATAAAGAAAACTGAATGCATTAATATACTTCAAATTACATTATCAACCACATCATACAATACGATACATAATTCTATTTATTATAATGTATCCTAACATTCCGCACGCAAATCTTACACACATCAAACACTTAGCACGTAAGCAATCACTTCATCTTAGTTGTACCTGAAAAAGCATGTGAGAAAACGGGTCAACTACGAATAGTTGGTGAGTTTCACAATTTGAGTAAACCATGATAAATCCATATCAAAATATAATATTATCTGGGGACACTGTTAACCCAGTACTGTACTCATTCCGGGGGCAATGTTAACCCATAAACATGATGTAATTATGCTGAGCCCACAAGCGAAACCTCTGTCTGGGGACACTGTTAACCCAGTACAGTACTCATTCCGGGGACAATGTTAACCCAGAAACACTTCTAGGGACATCTGGGGACACTGTTAACCCAGTACTGTACCCATTCCGTACGATTCCCGTATAATCAAATATTTATAAATACACGCAAATCCATGCGTTCAGTATGTACTTAAACATTTTATTAGTAACATGCTTTCCGCCCCGGGAAAATATTTGAAAACTATTCAGAAAAAGGGGCTCGTGAAACTCACCTTAGCACATGCAAGCAGGTAACAACAATCATTATCATTTAACACGTCCAATCTGTAATATGATCCCTACGATCGTTACTATACACTCATTATTAATATAACTTTAACCGCGTTAACCGGTACATCTGGGGACACTGTTAACCCAGTACCGTACCCGTTCCGGGGGCAATGTTAACCCAGAACACTTCTCCGGACTCAGATTGTGATTTCGTTAGAGTTCAATGGTCAAAATCATTATTAATCGTTTTTCTCGTTTTGCGTGCTTAGCACGGTTATCCGTTTTTACGTTTCAAAAATGAGTTTGGTCACACACGACCCGAAAATAGTTGTTGACTGATAATTTAGTTAGAGTTGTGAAATTTGAGCTTGGTTTAGACGCCCCGATTGGCCGCGGGACCCGTTTCCGTCTTTAGCGTACCGGAAACTGTTAAATCGGACATAAATTACTCAAATCATCCGAATTATTTTCGGATGATTTATTTTTACTTGTTTAACTCATTTATATGAAAATAGTTCATTTTTAGGGTTTTTATACACCAGTCAGCTCGCTTAAGCGAACTTCACCGGGCGTTTTAACTTTAAAAGTTTGATAATTAGCACAAATAATTATCCGTTTAATCTCGGATCTTGAAATTTTGCACCAATCACTTTTTGACAGTGGGGAATTTTATAAAAATATTTCCAGAATTAATTTTTATATTTAAAATTTATTTATCTATTTTTAAACACCATTTAAACACTAAATATGTCGTAAATACCAAACGATCTTAGAAAAATCCCATATTTTTCCTGGATGTCCCCTGCCATCCACATAGTCCCCTGTAATTTCTCCAGAACCAAAATCTTCCTTTACATGCCATTTTCACTAAAACCGAGCTAGTAAACCCTAGAACTCGTTTAACCGAAAAGCCTACTTAGACTTCTCCAACTGACCCCAAATTTTTTGTGTGACTTATACATGATATAAAAAGCTTATCTGAAATTTTCCAGAATTTTTCATGATATTTCACTATTTTTCACCATTTTTGGCCAAAACCGAGCATTAAATTCATTAAATATTCATCCTTTATCCAAAAATTACCAAAAATTTACAGAACTCATATTTTCATGTGTAGAACATCCCTGTAAAATTTCATGACCCAACTCTAAACCATCAACAATCTGTCCCAAAACACATACACCGAACATAACCGAATATACCTTTCGTTTTCCGCCACTACAAGCTACAAACTCGTCTTTCCGCCTTATCTACCACTAAATACAGAACCTACAACCAACATACCACAATACCAAGCAAGTTATACTCACGATCAAGCCTCTTACACTATAGTTTCAATTATGATTCAAAAACAAAGATTTAAACCGTAAAAATTCGTTTTCGGTTCGTTTAACTCCTTTCTTGGACCAAGATCCCTTGTATAACCCGTATACATCACTTGATCATGCAAGAATCGGTTTTCATCTTTGAAACCTCATTTTCTTACAAACCAACTCAAGAAACGAAGATGGAAACGTGATTAACTCGATTCTTTACCTTGTTTTCTTGCTAAAAACTCTCGGTTTTGGATCATGATCTTGAGAGGATTCATGGATTGTTGAATGCTTGTTTGGAAAAAAGAAAATAAAGGATAAGGGGTTTCCCCCCATCCGATCGGAATTATGTGGGGGTGGGGTGGGACCCACCTCTTCATTCTTGGCCACTCATTTGGATATCGGATATCCGGATAATGTTTTGGATAATCTGGTTCAGTTCGTTTTTCGGTTAAATGTTTAATTCGGCTTAAAACGAGGCTAAACGGTCGTTTTTCGGCTTAAAAATGAAATTTATATAAAACCGATTTAAAAACTTTAAAAACTTAAACCATGACATTTATTAACTTAAAACATCATATCATTAATTATCGCGCATCTTTTTCGGCTTGATCGATCATCTCTTGCTCGGTTTGGTATTAAAGGTTTCGTTTAACACACCGACGTACTATTAAATCGAAATCCTTTTTCTGTGCTTTAATCCACTTATCCCGAAGCTTTAATACTTCGTAACATCACTAAATATCATATATCTCGTCTATAATTGAACCCTCGGTTCGTTTGGGTTTCAATAACTATCGATCGATTAATCACATATTCAATACGATGAATTATATATTCACGTACAATCAGTACAGTGAACCATGTATTCTCGTATAATTACCATGGTAACTCATGTACCCGACATAAAATATGACGTAACTATCGTCTACCGGTTAGGGTATCCCTGGTTTCGTCGGAATCGTTACAATTATATAGGCCAAAGGTGTCGGTTAGGGGTCGTCATGGGTGGTTATAATGGTGAACTAGTGTTGGCCGGAGTTCCTCGCCGGAGCTCGCCGGAAAAACGGCGCTGGAAAACGGACAGAAGAGATGGGGGCGGCTGTGTGTAAGTATGTTAGGTTTAGGGTTTGATTGTTTAAAGTTTATATGTATACATATTACATATTTTCAGAACAGGTCCTCCAAGTTTCAACTAAAAATTAATATGGGATTAAAGGTTTGTAAAACTTCTAACGACTTTACGAAAATCATTTTGAACCTTTTATGTTTTTCTTAGCGACATTACAATATGACATACGTCGATTTATTGATAATCGAGGTCTATAATAATATTATATAATAAATAAATTTAGGTTCTAAAAATGTTTGAGCGGTTTTACAAAATAAAAGTTTATATACGAATATAACTCGAGAGTCAAATTTGACGAATGTCACAGTATCACCAACTTTTTGGAAATTTCGTCCCGAAATTAAAATAAACTTAAAGAAAAAGTAATTATTAACGAATATTGTCCTTTGTATGATAATTGCATGAACAATTTTTTTTTTTTGCAAAAGAATAACGTCAAATCCTTGCATGACTCGAAAGACGCTGCAAATGAGAACATAATAAAGGCACTTATATATAGGAAGTACCAGCGGCGTATCCACCATGCCCTTATCATGACTCGCATTTCTACAGTCTTTCCGCTATCATCCTCGGACCTGAGTTATCGCACACAAGTGTACTTACTATGGCTTCCATACGAGGATTTCGATAATTAAGTGTGCACCCATAATTATTTAGATCGTCGTATGATCCACATGGTTCGTTTCATTGTGTGGTTTAAGGGACACACACACACACACACATATATATATATATATATATATTGAAATCTTTAAATAATAGACGTGTAAATAAATTTATTGAATTTTACCAATATTGGTAAAACAGTACTAGTAGTTGTAAATTTTCGGGATTGACTTTTTAATAAGTAGGAAGATGGGATACATAAATGAAACAATTAAAATCTTAGAGTATACCCAAGGTGAAAATAACTATTTTGGTTTAAATAAGTAAAGACGATCAAATAAATAAAATTCATGTTAAACAATTACGAAACGGGATTTAAAGTCAAATGTCATCAATGTGAAAAGAATAAAAAAAATCCTTAGGCTCCATGGTTGTACGTCGGGACACTAAGATTTAGTGAAAAATGAGAAAAATCCAATAAGTGAAACGAGGGTCCAAAGAGTGAAAATGAGAAACCCAAAAGGTGAGTACATGAGGTAAGGGTAAACTACATTACAATTTCAATAATGTCGTGCAATGAGTTTCATGCGTGTACAAACTTGAGGTTATAAGTAATTGAGAATACGATTTCGTGGAATCACGAGGATGAGGTGAGTTTTTTTGGGGTGACGCATACGTGCATCAATATAAATAAAATAGCATCTAGTTAACAACCAAAACCATCGATGAAATGTGATAAAACGTGAATACGACCACTATTGTGAAACCATTTATATAATCGTCATTATAATAACGGTTTCTAATAGAGCCAAAACTTGTAGACAGCTAGCTACACATAGGCCGTTAATAGATTAGATGAAATGGTATAGAATAATGTATAGAATCGCGTTTACATAAATGCTCAAATATAAATAACATAGTCATGAAACAATCGTTTAAAATATAAACGAGTTTTTTAGCGAAGTTAAAGTTTTGAAAGTATTACAGAAATTGTTATTGAATAGTTTGCATTCGGTCATGAAAATCAAAACACAAAAATGAAATCTCATGTGCATAATACTGTCATCGAAACATCTCATCAAATGAAAATAAAATCGCAATAATTGTGAGACTTGAATTTAATGACTAGATATGTAAATCGCGTTTTATACGGTCATTGAAAATATATAAATAACATCAAAAATGAAATCTCAAGTAAAGTCGTTTTATTGTTTCCAAGAAATGTACATAATAACAAGCACCGCGGTAACGCATTGCTAGGGAAAATTTTTAAATCATTATTGAATGTAAATCTTGTAACCAAATTTGTTAAAGGAGTTTGTTTACATAAAGTTATTGTGATGAAAATAAATTATATAAAGTGATGATGCTTGTGATAATAAGAGGTGATAGTCGCGTAAGTCGTTATTGAGCAAGAATTTGTGTTACAATATAAAATATTTATAAACGCGTCCAAAAAGATTTGCAAAGCCATGGTCATTGAGTTTATGCAATATGGTGAAAGTTGAAATTTGTTACTAAATAAATTCCGCATTCAACATTCGTAATGATACCTCGAATTTATAGTGTCTTTATGAGATTTATCACCTTAGGTGACAATATTTATAAATCTTGAAATCACCCATATAATTATTTAATAATCTCTCTTTTTTTAAAAAAAAATTCCTCATAATAAAATTTTGTTGTCATGACAATATTACATTTTACAAAGATAATTTATAAGACATGGACATAACATGTAAACCGTTAATCTTGAAAGAGTTTATAATCTATAAGTGATTAATTGAACACATGAGGTTGTTATAAATACGTTAGTTGTACATATATATACATAAAAAAATTTAGGGAAAAATGAAGCTTGCGTGCGTAGGGAGGGGTTTTAGGCTTCGTACGGTGAATGGTTTGGAAATTTAGTAGTAGGTGAGAGTGTTTAGGTCCGCTTGGATAGTTGAGTTTTTTTTTTCTTGAGTTGAATCGATGGGGTTTGTTGGGGTTTGGTCATTTGAGTGGGTTAGGCTTAGCTGATTTGTGTGAGTAGTGTTTGGCTAATAGGTGAGGTTTGGTTTATTTGAGCTCGGGTTAAGTTGATAAGTTGGATAATTTGATCTTGACTAGTTTGGGTTTAGATTCGGTTTATACATGTATTTAGTAAGGAGTGTTTGGGTTGCTATTTTGATATCAAACTCTATGGTTGGATGTGAACGATGTGGCGATATGGTTTGTGACTCGACATGGTATGGGTCGAAGGGTTGTGAGTCTTAGTTGGGTAAACTTTGGTTTGCATATGTTCAAACCATTCGTGAGTGTGTTTGTCGGTGTCTTTGAAGTATTAGGATAGTGAGTTTGATAGGTTTTCATGGCGTGGGAGTGTTGGTATTTAAGGTTTTTTGTTGGGTTAGTGTTGTACATATTGGATTTTGCATGGGGTTTGAGTTGGTGAGGGTATACTTTGGATGTTTAGGTTTCGTTCATATTGGGGAAATACTTGAGTACGCGGGAAAGCTTTTGTAGTGGAATGATGGTTTGATTTGAGGCAGTAGTTTGAGATGGGATACGGGTGTTTGGGAACTTGTGGTTTTGTATAGGGAGATTTTTTTTTGACTAATAATAGGTATTAAATTGAAAATATCATATTTTATAAATAATGTTTGAAGCATCCATGAAAATTTTGAAATAAAAATTAAAAGTTAATATATATATGAATGTATATATTATATAAACAGAATTTTTGAGATCCGAGGGTGTGAATCACACAATTTTTTTTGCTTATGAGGAAATTTAAAATACGTAAATTGAATGTTAAACTTTGTTATGAGGTCTCAATATTGAATGGTGAGTGTCGTTTTGGAAATATAAAGTTGTGAAATGAAATCCCCCCCCACTTTTTTTACCAAGTTCGTTATTTAATATCGTGTAATGAAGAATATCATAGTAAGTTAAAATGACCGGCATTACAAATCGAGAAAATCACAAGTAAACGATTTTTGGTCTTTAAAGTAAAATTTCTATGAAGTTTTGCGTGAGGATTTCAAGAAAGTTACAAACTATAAGTTTGTGAATTTTCTTGAAAAATCAAAGCGAAACTACCATAAGAAATTTAAAACGAGTTGTATCATAAGATGCAAGTTTTATTGGTGAAAATTTATAATGAAGCAAAAATGCATAATGAAAGTTGTTGTAAAATAGATTTTAGGTAATGAGAATTCTACCATGGGTATTATGTAATATAATTAAAACGTTGTGAAAGTTTAAATAATTAATATTGTGAAATGATCGTTCAAAATAAACGGAAGAGTCATAAAATGAAATTTTATACAAAGTTTTTTTTATTTTTTTTACAAGGACTTTAAAGAAATTTAAAGTTTATATAATAGAAGTTTTACTTGAAAAGTTGAGGTGGAATTTATCATAAAACCTTCTTAATATGATGAAATTTATATAATAAGATTTCGTTTGTAAATCGTCTTAATGAAAATAAATGGCATGTTAAAAATTATTATGAATAGATCAAACTCTATATATACTATATTTATTTATTTGTTTTCCTTTTTATAACGAAGAGATTTTAATGAACGAAATTACAATAAAAATTCTTGTGAAATGAAAATGAGAAAATAGGTGTAAAATTTTTTACCATATAAAATCGAGGTATAAAAACATTATATAACATTTATAAATGAAGACTTGTGATAAGAATTTATAACAGAAATAAAGGGAAAATGGTTTAAATTCTCGAAATGTAATTATAATGTTTTAAGATTTAAAGACGGAAAAATCGTGCATGAACCACCAAGACTTGATATTCCGACACTAAAAAACTTTATTACAAAAGTACCATGTTGGAGTCTAAACGTGTGCACGTACCACTGCGTCTTTTTCATGTCTTCGTCTCAAATAACGATTGTAGCAAAAATAATAAATCAGAATACAACGTCATGTCAAAACACTAGTCCACGAAATCACCGTAGTTCTATTGTCTTAACACCGAAAATTAGGATGGCGGGCGGAACGCGCGTATTCGACTACTTAAAGTGGTCATCTCATATGAGACGATCTTTAAGGAGATTTGAAACAACGGGATCCAAGTTAAGCTCGTGATCCATAAAAACACAATAAAAACTAATGTTTTTGCGTTTTAAGGTAAGGATACCTTGGAGTACTATGAAAGTGTGTGTATGTGTATATTTATGATTTGATAAATAAATAAGTATATAAATAAACAAGTGTATTGAACAATCAAGTATGGTAGACACGTATAGGCAACACGTATAAGGACCCTAAAGTAAAGACTATACTAGGCCGTTACGTCTAACCACCTATCTTATAGTCTTGTGGCTCTGATACCAATCTGTCACACCCCGACCAAAGCGAAACATGCCGGGGTGCAACGTGATTGGACAAATACACAAGACACTATTTAAAGTGACAATATTTATTCAACTCATTTTATTTCAACAAATCAGTAATCAACACATCTCGTTCACACGAACAAATTGAATACAAGTAACAATTATATTATTCGTTTTACTAATACCCTAATAGTCTTGGTAACGTTTTCATCAAGTCCTCGAGTCAACAAAAGTCAAACCTGTAACATTTCATAAAATAAAGTTTGTCAACACAAAGGTTGGTGAGCAATTCATAAGTTTGAGCATATAAGTATATAGTAATAAAGAGCCACAAAACTTGTATACAAAACAATAAATAAAAGCTATAAATTTGGATAAAATAGTTATCGCTAACAAGTTAGCGACACCCAACTATAAGGGGTTGCCAAATAGTTTAGGATTTTATAGACAGTTGCTAAACACATTAGCACCACCTAGCTACAAGGGGTTGCCAAGTAGTCTAGAATTTAATAGTTATCGTTAATTACATTACGTTAACGACACCTTGCCATGAGGGGTTGCCAAATGGTCTAGGATTTATAGTTCCACCATCCAAAAGCGATAAACACATAAGCATGTAAGCATAGAACACCAAATCGAGCAATCATTTAAGTAAAGTATACAATCACGTTTGTGGGTTTAAGATTTAAGTAAATAAAGCATTTAGTTTGATAAGCATGAAATGTCACCCCAAAACGGAAGATGGAAAAAGGGGTATGAAAGTACTCACCTCGATTGACGAATCGGGAAAATAATAAATGATCGAAATATAGAAAGCTTGTGAACAAAACGAACGAATCCGACTTGAAACGATAAACACCTTAGCTAAAAATAAATAATGTAATATATATTAATGAACTTGAAAACCATAATGAAACTATATTGGAAACATTGAACGATGAGGTTCGGTTGTAAATCGGATTACCGGTTAATTTGTTAATGATTAGGGACTCGTACTTAATTGGTAATTTAAAATAAAATAATATTATTTTATTTGGGCTTTTAAATAACTAAACCAATATTAAATAGAAACAAGACGGGTTTTAAATCAAGGGTTCGGTTTTTATAAAAATGAATTGATAATAAAGTTTATAATAATATTATTAATGATAAAGATAGTAATGATAATAATAATTTTATAACATGTTATATATATATATATATATAAGATAAAGATGATGATAATACATAGTAACACTACCAATTGGGGATTGTTGTTAAAACTAATAATAGTAGTAGTAATAATAAATATAATAATTATTACTTTATTGTTGAAAACGTTATTAATAGATTTATAAGTTTTAATAATAATAATAATAATAATTATTATTATAATAATTATATGTGTCACATTAATAATAATTAATACTTATAACATTTTAGTAATAGTAGTATTAGTGATAAAAAGATATAACTCGAGTGACGACGACGTTAAATGGTAACTAGGCCCGACATGGGTTTCGGTTTAACAAAAACAAGTAGATAATGTTAACAATACTAGATGTTAATAATGTTCTTTAATAATCATAATAATAAAGATAATAATAATCATAATAATAAATATTATCTTGTTAATAATAGTAATAATAATAATAATAAATTTATTAAGTATACAAAGAAACAATACCAAAACCGATATAGGATGAGACCCGAACCCGAGACCTCTAGTTTAATAACTAATGTTCCAACCAACCGAACCAAGATAACAATTTGTTAAACAAACTCAAAGTTAAATCCACAATTGTTAATTTACCTATTAGTCGTTCACGGGTCGTCGGAGAAAGGTTGCCGGAGACGTGCCAGAAAGACGAACCGGAGAGAAAGAGAGGGAGAGAGAGGGAGAGAGAGAGAGATACGAAGAGAGATATAGAGGGAGAGAGAAAGATACGAAGAGAGAGAGCCGAGAGACAGAGGGAGAGAGGGACGCGGCACCGGCGGTGGTTGGTATCGTCGGAAAACGGCAAAGGAGGGGAGAAGGGGTGGCTGGCGACAGGTGGGGTTATAGGGCAGCCGCTCGGCCGCCGGAGGTGGTTGCCGGAGCAGATTCCGGTCATCGCCGGTCGCCGGAAAACCGAAAGAGAGGAGAGAACGAGGGGGGGGGGGGGGGGGTTCGGTGGGCGATTAGAGGGTTATATAGGCCAAAGGTATCGGTTAGGGGTCGTGATGTATGGTTATAATGGTGAACTAGTGTTGGCCGGAGTTCCTCGCCGAAAAAACGACGCTGGAAAACGGACAGAAGAGATGGGGGCGGCTGTGTGTAAGTATGTTAGGTTTAGGGTTTGATTGTTTAAAGTTTATATGTATACATATTACATATTTTTAGAACAGGTCCTCCAAGTTTCAACCAAAAATTAATATGGGATTAAAGGTTTGTAAAACTTCTAACGACTTTACGAAAATCATTTTGAACCTTTTGTGTTTTTCTTAACGACAATACAATATGACATACGTCGATTTATTTGATAGTCGAGGTCTATAATCATATTATATAATAAATAAATTAAGGTTCTAAAAATGTTTGAGCGGTTTTACAAAATAAAAGTTTATAATACGAATATAACTCGAGACTCAAATTTAACGAATGTCAGATAAGAGTATCATACTTCATTTAACTAGATCATTTTGCTACATGAATGTTTGTTTTGTCATTTAACGATATAAAGTGGATCATTTTGCTACATTAATTTTATTTTGTCATTCAATTATATAAAATAGATTATTTTGCTACATTAATTTTGTTCGTTTATTGTTCACACAGTTATCATAGATCCTTGAAACAATATATTATATATAAAAGCTTGTTTTTAGTACTCATGCAAAGTATCCAAAATTTCACTAACAACCTTGTTTCCATATATAAAAATGTCTCTTTGAAAAGATGCTTTGTTAAAACTCAAATCAAGCATCAATACTTCCATCAAGTATGCTAAATATCAATGATCAAATCAAGCATCAATACTTCCATCAACTATGCTAAATATCAATGATCAAATCAAGCATCAATACTCCATCAAGCGTGTTTAATATCAATGACAAGAACCATAAAAGAAGTCGAGACAAAGTTTAATTGCAACATCCGTTATTTTATGTAAAATAATAAATAAAGTTTTTTATATTTATTTAGCATGTGCTTACTTAAAAACTATTTTATTAATTATGGCTTTATAATTAAGAAAATGGCCTTAATATCCATTTTACAATTCAAGGTTTCATTTTTGTCTCAGATTCAAGATCGGATTTCATATACGTTTAGATCCGGCCAAGATTAGAAGAAAACGTGAAGAGTTTGACACCATATAACGTCTACAAATCCTATTCCATATCTAGCTTGTTTAAGGTACGTTCTCGTTAAAAAGGTTCGCTTTTCATGTTTAGAATCACTTGAAAGTCTGTACGGATATAGATTGGGCTATGAGAATCAATAAAGTTATAAACTTGATCCAAAATGAGCCCTAGAACTTAGACTCCTCTATCAGTCGAGTTCTTTATAAAATGTTTTTAAACAAGTCTGGTTTTAGGCTTGATTGAACAATAGAAGCCGTATAGATGGGTCAAGGGATAGATATTCGCAAATAGGGCAGGGGCTTAGTGTTTGAAGATGGGCCTAGGCTAATTCCTATGCGTGAATAGGTTCACATGGCTAATTTCCGGTGGCTTAAATAAATTTGTAGATAGCCAGGGGTACGGATAGGCCCATAACATGCAAATAGGCTAAGCCCATGTAGCTAGACCCGGCCATTCGGATGGGCCAATCCCATGTGGTTAGAGCCTACCGTGCAGAGGTCAAAGCCCATACGGATGAGCCTTGTTTTGCGAATAGATCATGTTTTGCGGATGAGGCTGACCCACTTTGTGAATGACCCTGTTGGGCCAAAACCGATAACTAATGAGATTAGACCATGCAATGGGCTTTGGATAAATTAGCTCGTGGGCCTTAGAATTGTTGTAAGTTGGGCTATTAAGGCATAATAAGATTTAAACACTTAAACCTAAGTTAGCTAATAACACCTTAACTTTTAAACGGTTACTCAAAGAGTAATAGCAAGGAAGATTCTCAGTTCATATACAATAAAAAAGAACCATGCAAGTTTCAAGACCCCTTTCTCTTTATTGTTTTTGGGGCTAGTGTGCATACGTTATGTGTCAAGTAGGTTAACCAAAAGTTAATGGACAATTATGTTTAAAGCTTTTAGCAGTCAGTTAGGCCCTTGTGTGGTTGTGGCCCTTGAGTGTGTATGCATGGCCCTTGTATGGATGTACATTTGGCATCGCCTTTGTGGCATGTGTCAGTATTTGCAATTACATATGTTCAATACAATACAAATAGCCAGTTAGAATGTTATGCTTTATACATGTTCAGTTATGCTTACATTGCGCTTCGACACGCAATTATTGAAAATATATATGTCTGATAGTTAAGCTAGAACTTATTCAGCGTGTAGCTGACCTTTGTATGCATATTAAGTTAGCAGATTGCAGTTAGAGGAATAAGGATTACTGGAGCACGGTGGGTTATCCAGCTTGAAGATTGGCATCCATAGTTTAGTAGTTAAATGCTTATGTTTAGCTTTCAGACTGGTTTATGTGATTCAATTATGTAAAGATTTCCACTGTTTAATGAGTTAAATTGATGTTTAAAAACTAAATGCGTGTGTGAAAAGGTAGGTCCCAGCAGAGCCCAGTTGGACCCGCAAGACTCACCTTGAAGAGGGACGTCTGCGCAAGGACCAACTGGTTCCGCAGGACCAACCATGCTCAGAGAAGACCTTACGCGCAGTACGCCAGCTGTTCCCGCAGGAAAAGCCTCCCAATGGTGAAGTACCCCGCCTGTTCCCGCAGTTGCAGATACAAGCCATCAGGGAAGGCTACCCGCACTAATAGCAAGGCTACACGCACAAGACACTAAATAATTCAGTAATGTCACCTGAAGGAATGAGCAAGGCGGGAATACTTCCGCCCAAATGAGCCAGTCCGTACGCTTCTGGAAGATCTTTTGTACTATACCTGCCAAGGTATGGACAAAATAGACAAGATCTGACCAAAGCAGCCCATGAACCAATCACAGGGTGACAGCTCACCGACAACAGTACGAGGAGCACGCTCTAGTACAAAATGTCACTATCAGCCGCTGCCTACTCACCAACCCTTGTCGTGGCACGTACATAGCCTGCAGTTGGTGGAAAAGGAATAGTACACAGCCGGCGGAAAAGGAATAGTACACAGCGGGCCATGTCACTATCAGCCGCTGCCTACCCACCAACTACCAGCATGGCACGTGCGTAGCCAGCAGTTGGTGGAAAAGGAATATTATACAGCTGGCTGTACCTGCTTGGAAACCTACCTTCGGCTATAAATACTCCAACACCTTGGAACGGTATCATCATCTTGTATCTTATCTTCTCTAGCAATCTCTCTCAATATACACTTATATTCAGAGCAATCTAGTCTGATTCTCACGCCGGAGGGTGGTCACAAGGAGGAACCCCCCCTTCTCAGTGACGAGCTCACGGTGTCTGTTTTGCAGGTCATCAGAAGAACAACCATCTTTGCCGGACCTAAACCTCGTGGTAAACATCTACTTAACCCCCAGATTATCCGTAATCTGCCCGGGGTCATCTAGTGTTTCTTCATTGGCGCCATCCGTGCATAAAAGCTAGAACTAATTCTTTTTTAGTTTTTTCCAAAACTTCTGGAAAGATGGTTAACGTTACTCCGGTCCCGAGGCCAGCGAGTGACCAAGAAACCCCGGTAATCACAACCCCAGCTACTGGGAGGAACACCGGCGAGTACACAAATTTTACGAACACTACCCCGGTTACTCAAGCCGGGGCAAGTGCAGTAAATTTTACGAACACTACCCCGGTTACCCAAGCCGGGGCAAGTGCAGTAAACAATCATCCCCTGGGATTCATTGATACCCAGGTGGAAAGACAACAGACGAGGCTCCCCCGCCAAACACTTGATCAAGTTAAAGCGTGGGCGGAAGCACGTCAGAAGGAATTCCAAGCTGAGTTGGATGAACGCTTACGTTCACTCCAACAGGCTGACGAATTCGGAAGCACTCGAAAACAGCTCAACATGAGCAATGAGTGCGAGTACTTGGACGATGACTGGGAAGAATCCGATAGTTACGCAAACCCTCGCCATAGGGCGAAAGGGAAGCGCAAAGAAACAGACTTCCAACCGAGAAGGAATTTTGGAGTAACTTCAAACCAAGGAACGCGGGGGGAAACCCACGTGACTTCTCCAAAACCTTTAGACCAAGTGTTGCAAATGCGGGAACGTCCAAGTTTGCAAGGGACATTGCGGAAGCAATCGCCCCGAAGAGTGCTAAACAAATGTCCAACATAGGCACTTATGACGGTATATCCGACCCAGACGATCACTTGAACAGATTCATAGCGGGGGCAACCGTCAGCACTGGACGGAACCCACGTGGTGTTATATGTTTCAGATGACGTTGGTTGGAGCGGCCAGGGCGTGGTTTGATCGTTTACCGGTTCACCACATCTATGATTGGGCGGACTTTCAACATAAGTTCAGCCAACACTTCAGTCAACAGAGGAAATATACTGAAGAACAGTGGACGATCCTCAACTGCGTTAGAGAGGAGGATGAATCTTTACTAGACTTCATCACTCGCTTCAACTCCAAAAAGCTGAGTCTGGGCACCATAAGCGAAGATCTTGTTCGCGCCGCTTTCATCCAGGGCTCCGAATACCCAGAGCTTATTCGCACGTTGACGGGTAAGGACGGCATGCCATCCACATGGGATGCCATCATGACGGCGGCCAAGCGCTTTGCCGAAACGGAGAAGCAACTGGGTAGGGATCTTCCCCAGAATACACACCTCTACACGCAGAGGACTAGAGAAAACAAAGTTTGGACCGCCCGGCAAAACAAAAAGAGGAAGCTAGGTATTTGGCAGTCAAGGGTAAACTTTGACACCTCATCCAGCTCTCGCCCTCTAGTAGGCGGAAGGGATAACACGCACCCATCAAGCCGAAAACACCGGTGGACGCCACTCACCAAAAGCGTCACGGAGATATTTGCCACCGAAAAACTCCCATGGCCAAAAGCTCCAATGATCCGGCAGCGACCTAATGCGGATCAGAGCAAATCCTGTGACTTTCACGGGACAAAGGGTCACAACACTGAGGAGTGTACATCCTTGAAGGATATTGTTGAAACATTCGTCAAGGATGGAAGACTTACACACCTTGTGGCATCAATCAAGAATGGAGGGAGGAATGATAACCGATACAAAGGCAACGGACGAAAGCCCGTTGACATTAGCATCCACATGGTTCATAGTAACATCAAGGGAAAAAAAAGACGAACGACAGAACCATGCGCGTGGAAGGAAGCTGAGGTGCGCTTCCCGCGAGTGCCAGGAGGACCCAGCAAAGAAGGCCCTATCGTCATCAAAAGCCAGCTCGGGCACTACATCACCTCCCGCACTCTTGCTGACAACGGCGCCTCGTCAACGGTTATGTACAGGCAGTTCTTCGACAAGCTAGACGACGAAGACAAGGAACGCCTGGAAACGGTCTATGCCTCGATGGAAGGGTTTGACGGCAGCACAAACACCCCCCTAGGTATCCTATCTTTCCCCGTCATTCTCACGGACGGGAAACACTCCCGCACAGAGGACGTGGACTTTGTTGTGATGAGGAAGCCACACCACACATACGACATTCTCTTTGGGAGAGACGGGATGGCAAGATTCAATGCCGTGGTATCTTCAGTCCACGGCATGATGGTATGGCCAACAGCTGAGGGTGTAGCGATGATCACCGGTATTCCTCAGGTATGCATCGCACCAGAAAAATGGCTAAACCTACCATCACCGAACCAGAAAAATGGGCCCTCAATGGCAAATACCCCGACCAGGCTGTTACCATTGTCCCAACAATCACTGATCCTACGCGCACCTTACTCAAACGCTTACTACAGAAAAACGCTGACATCTTCGCGTGGACACCAGCTGACATGACTGGTGTACCTCGAAGTAAGGCAGAGCATAAGCTCAAGTGTGACCCGGCTTTTACGCCAGTCATACAAAAGCGCAGGGTAATGGGGGCGGAACAAGCTAACGCGTGTAGAACCCAAGTCAAGGAACTCCTTGACGCGGGCATCGTACGCGTTAGCAGATATCAAACATGGGTTGCAAATCCCGTCATGGTACCGAAATCTAACAAACAATGGCGCATGTGCATAGATTTCAAAGATTTAAACAAAGCATGCCCCAAAGATTGTTACCCGTTACCCGAAATTGACCTCAAAGTGGATTCATTAGCACCGTTTCGCCTTAAATACTTCCTTGACGCATATAAGGGGTACCATCAAATCCACATGGCCGTTGACGATCAGGACAAAACCGCATTTCGGACGCCCGATGGCACATTTTGTTATCAAATGATGCCATTCGGACTTAAGAATGCCGGGTCCACATACCAACGCTTGATGGACAAAGAGTTTCATGCCCAAATTGGGAGGAACTTGGAAGTCTACATGGATGACTTGGTCATCAAAAGCCCTGAGCCAGAAGCGATGTTAAAAGACATCGAAGAAACTTTCAACACGCTCAGAAAGATAAACATGAAGCTCAACCCGAGCAAGTGTTCCTTTGGGATGGAAGAAGGGAAGTTCTTAGGAGTCATTGTTACTAAAGATGGCTTCAGAGCGAACCCTGAAAAGGTCGAAGCCATTATCAAAATGGAATCACCTACTACCATCAAGCAAGCTCAGACACTGAATGGACGCCTAGTTGCACTTAACCGCTTTTTGTCAAACCATGCGGATAGGTCGTTCCCATTCGTGTCAACATTGAGAAACTGTTTAAAGAAAACGCACTTCCGCTGGACACCAGAAGCGGAAGCAGCTTTTCAGGAAATTCGGTCACGCTTGATCGAACTCCCAACGCTCACAGCACCAGAAGCGGGGGAGGAATTAATCCTATACCTTTCCGCCACAGATAGAGCAACCGGGGCAGTCCTGCTAGTAGAGCGAAAAGGCACCAAGATGCCTATTTACTATGTTAGCCGTGTCCTAACAGACGTAGAAACCCGATACTCTACCCTGGAAAAATTAGTCTTAGCACTTGTACAGGCTTCACGCAGGCTAAGACGATATTTCCAAGGTCACCCAATCACCGTTCTCACCAACTTCAAACTTGCAAACGTTCTAGGCAAACCCGAATTGTCGGGACGCCTAGCCAAATGGGCAATAGAATTGGGAGAATACGCGATAAAGTACAAGCCGAGACCAGCCATAAAAGGCCAGGTCTTGGCAGACTTTATTGCAGAAGTCCCCGCTTCGCGGGAGAAAGAGTGCCAGGAGGAGGCTCAACCCTCCCCAGCACAGGACATCAATGATGTCTGGCGACTCTACACTGATGGAGCAGCCAACAACGAGGGTTCAGGCGCAGGGTTGAAACTAACCAACCCAGCATGTCAAGAATACACTTACGCTATTCGACTGGATTTTCCAAGTACAAATAACGAAGCGGAGTATGAAGCTTTCTTGGCCGGGCTGAGAATTGCGCGTAAGATGGGAGTGAAAAACTTGGAAGCCCATGTGGATTCCATGTTAGTAGCCAACCAAATAAATGGGACGTACACGGCCGTGAACGACACAATGGCCCTGTACCTCGCACAAGCAAAAACCCTTATGCGCGATTTTAACGATTGTAAAGTCATACACGTCAAGCGTAGCGAAAACAAATCTGCGGATGCTTTAAGCAAGCTTGCATCGTTAGCATTCACCCACTTGGGAAAGGATATTCGCATTGAACTCCTTGGAGCATCATCAGTCCCGCACAAGGAAATCTGTGTCATCCAAACCGGCACATAAACGTGGATGACACCAATAATAAATTACCTTGCGACGGGTATACTACCAGAGTCAAAAACACAGGCAAGAAAAATACGTTGTAAAGCACTGAACTATCAACTCATCGATGACATCCTTTACAGACGTAACTTTCTTGGCCCACTCCTAAGATGCGTGGACAACCAAGATGCTGGCTACCTCCTAAGGGAAGTACACGAGGGCATCTGTGGAGTACACGCAGGTCCACGCGCTGTTGTAGCTAAGCTAAACAACGCGGGATACTTTTGGCCGGGGATGCATACGGATGCGCTGGCATACACCAGAAAGTGTAGGTCTCGCCAGCTCTACGCACCCAACACGCATCGCCCGAAGAATGAACTTGTTCCAGTCACCTCTTCATGGCCATTTCAGAAGTGGGCCATCGATCTGACATGCCCATTTCCCACAGCAGCAGGGAACGTTTAGTTTCTAGTGGTAGCCATCGACTACTTCACCAAGTGGATAGAAGCAAAACCCTTAGCCCAAACAACCACAAAACATATCAAAAAATTTATTTGAGAATTTATTATTTGTCGTTTTGGACTTTCACAGACTTTGATGAGCGATAACGGCACCAACTTTGCTGACAAGAAGCTACAAAAGTGGCTAGAAGAACTTCAAATCAGCCACACCTTTACCTCAGTGGCGCACCCGCAGGGTAATGGTGAGGTGGAAAGAGCAAATAAGAGCATCGTCGACGGCATAAAGAAAAGACTCTTGGAACACAGATTCGGCTGGGTGGACGAAGTTCCACACGTCCTTTGGGCAAACAGAACGCTGAAAAAGGCCAGTACGGGAGAAACCCCGTTCAGCCTCACTTATGGCACTGAAGCCATGGTCCCGGTCGAAATTGGTTTACCCTCACCAAGGGTCTTGATTCAGCCAGAAGACAATGATGCGGAAAGACGGTTAGACCTTATGCTAACCGAAGAACGCAGAGACTTAGCCGCAGCGCGTGAAGAGAACTACAAGCGACAAATGCAAAAGTACTACAACACGCGGGTAAAACTCTGCAACTTCAATGTAGGAGACTCCATATTGCGTAACAACGAGGCTTCAAACCAAGAGCGCCCAGGAAAGCTGGCCCCGGTCTGGGAAGGACCATACATTATCAAAGAAGTTTTGGGAAAGGGCGCATACCGGCTCGAAAGGCTTGATGGCAATCCCATCCCAAGAACATGGAATGGAGCTCAATTACGCAAATGTTACATGTAGATCAATTCCAAACTTGTAAAGAAAAGGCCTAGAGCCACTTCTAATGTAAATGATTCTCCTTTCACATTGTGTTGATAGCCTTACCTTTATACTTATGAACTTCTCACACTGATATGCCGGTATTCACCGCATAAATAAGTATGGGAAGAAGTAATTCGTTGCGTGTGGAAGGCGGCAAAACCCGCATAAACACAAAAAACGGAAAAAATTTCTAAGATGAGGAAAACCTTCACGCAGGTCAGTTATAGGTGAAGTTTGGTCATCCTACTAAATGAAAGTGACGGTCTTACCCGCACAATCATGATAGAGGAAACTGAACATTAACCTATTGACAACCGCGCGTCGAAAGGTTAACTTATTCAAAACACTTAGAAAATTTCTAAGGAAAAGATGAGGAAAACCTCCACGCAGGTCAGATATAGGTAAAGTTTAGCCATCCTACTAAGTGAAAGTGACGGTCTTACCCGCACAATCACGAAAGAGGAAGCAAAACTTTAACCTATTGTCTGCCACGTTGAAAGGTTAACTTATCCAAAGTACTTAGGAAATTGCTAAGCTAAACTAGAATATGCGTGAGCAAAACATATAAGGTTTACAAGGCAAGACATTAACAAAAGATTTATATTCCATAAAAGTTCAAGTATTACAAGAATGGCCGGGCACATACCCGCGTACAAGAATATAAATCTATACAAAAATAAAAATCTATTCTAACAGTGGGAAGGGATCTAAAGGATCAAGCTTTAGGACCACTCCCACTTGAACCCGCACCATCAGTAGAGTGTGGCGGTTCAAGGAAAGCCTTGAGAATAGCCAGCCCATCATCAGCAACAGTAATCTCGTTCACCTTCTCCACCACCGGATGCGGGAAGGCAGCATACTGGTTCACTGCTTGGTCATAAGCAGCTTCAGTATCCACATCATATAGATGGAAGTTGGAAGGCGGGATGCCCTTCTCAACAAACCCTAGACCAAGCAGGAAGCCAACCTTTTCCCCATCCTCATGAGAAGCGTTGAGGGCTGCGCTCATGGCATCGTCATATGATGTGTTCGTAAGAACCCGATGCACAACCTACAAAGCAGAAATATATCACTCTTCTAAGCGTAAAGAAAAGCGTAAAGAAATTGTGAAACTGCGCATACCTGAGACAATGCTTCTCGAAGAAGCCATTCCTTGGTAACCAGAGCCTCCTGGAGGGCAGCTTGAGCTTCATCATGGGCGCGTTCGGCTTCGTTCTTAGTAAGGTTGGCAAGCAACACATCTTTAGCTGCAGCCTCTTCGACGCCCTTCAGCTTTCGCTCAGTGTGGTCAAGCTTGCCCCTCTGGTCCAGGATCTCTTGGAGCTTCTTGGCGTCTTCCATGGCCAAGGCATCATGAGCCTGTTGGAGCCTCTCTAATTTGGCTTTAAGCTCCTCATTCTCGGTGCGTAGAGGCTCGGCAACAGCTTCAGCCTTGGTGGCCCTCTCAGTTGCGTTCCGTGCAGTTTTCTTAGCCAGCCGAAGCTGTTCGTTAACAGCTTGGGCAGCCTTGGAACGGGCCTCGAGCCGGGCCTGAACTTCAACCTCGAGGGCCTTGAAGGCCTTCTCCTTTTCCACAGCAACAGCGGCAAGCCTCTTATTCTCCTCCCGGATAGCCCGCGCCTGAGTCACTTCCAGGCTACGCGCCGTCTGTAACTTGTCGTTTTCACGACAAAGTAACTCGACGCGAGGCTGCATCCGGGCAAGGAGGATTCGGAGCTCGTTGGACAGCCTACCCTCCTGGTGGCTGGCCATGGCTTCCCCCAGCGCACCGCTTGGGGCGGCGTGGTGCGCACATTCGACGCAATCCGCAGCAGTCCGGAGGGTCGTTCCCCGGAGGATACTCCACCGAGGAGCGTACACCTCGTTGGAATCACGAACTGCAATAAAACAAAAAACAGTTAGAGAAAATGATAAAAGGGATATAAGGCCAAGATAACCCCACGCACCTTTAGGGTCGACAACAGGCCGATAGCCACCAAACCCATCACCTGAACCTAAGGGATATCCATCCAAAAGGTCAAGGAGACGGGAAGGAGGCAAAGATTGGCTAGACGCCCCAACCCCGAACATACCTGAAGGACCAGCCGCGGTCGCCGGCGCCGGAGGATGCATGGTGGAGGCCGCCGCGGTAGAAACCAACGGAGGTGAACTCACAACCGTGGCAGTCGCCGCAGAAGAACCCGCAGAAGAAACCACCGCCGGCTCAGTGAAGGATTCCGTGAAGATGGCACTGACAGCCGGCGGGGATGATGTTACAGTTGGAACAGTTGCCTCAACGGGATGAGCAACTGAACCAATACTGCAAACAGGCGTAGCCGCCTGGGTCATCGCGTCGGGTAGGTTGACCAAACCTACCGTCATGGGTCCAGAAACGCTCCTCCCCGCTCCACTCTGGAATGCGGTAGCATCCACGCCTGCACGAAGACAAGATATATAAGTATAATGTCGGAAATATATGCAGTTAAAGTAAATGAAGTTTATACTTACGAGTCCTCTTGAGCTTGAAGGTGCGAACAGGCGAGGACGAACCCGATGGAGCCGGCCTCTTCATACCGGTCACCGTCGTCGTCCTGGGCTGCTCGGAGGTGACAGCTATCTCAACCTCCGGAACAGTGGTCTCACCACCACCAGGGTTCCCCGCCGCCTCGTCACTTTCGGTCACCGAGTCAGACCGGTTGCCCTGATCGGCAGTGGAGACAACCTTAGCCTTGCCCTTCCCGCCAGCAGCCTTCTTCTTCCTGGCGAAGAAAGGACCATCTGCGGATTCCTCATCAGAAGATGACAAAATTAGAGGAATTCCAGCAGAGGTTTGAGCATTGAGAGGGCGAGGGTTAAATAATCCCTTACCTGGCCGCGTGGCGCTCAGAATTTCGTGGCCTGGCGTGTAGGCCTCCACAAACCGATCCGCCGTTTGCTCAAGGATGGGCAACTCGTTCTCGTCAAGAGCACGAGTACCCAACCGAGCGGGACAATCTCCCGCGGCTGCAGAAGAGACTGCAAGTTGTTTCCCTCTGAAAATAAAAAGAAAGAGATGGTTAGAACAAAAACCCTAAATTAGCAAATAATATGAAGCATACCATAAGGGATAGAGTTCAAACCGTATTCTAGGACGATGGGAATCTGTGGCGCCTCCGCCCCAGCATCTTTCCACTCCCGGCTCATACCGAGCATCACCATCCCAGACTCCGCAAAGCGGTAAACCGGAGTCTGGATCCGGGAGATCTTGGAAAACCATTCCGCCTCCTGGTAGTTGGAAGCGTGAAGGTTGGGGAGTGCTCTCCTGTTCTTGAATGTCATCGCGATAGGGATGACACTGGCAGAGATGTAGAAGAACTACCGCTTCCAAGACCGAAGACTGCGCTCGGTAGCACAGATCTTCAAACCCTTGATCCGGGTGACCAAGGTGTACCAGCCTTGGATGCACCTCCAGGAGTAGAAGGTCATCAGACGGTCTACATGGGGCTCCACACCCAGAATGAGGCACAGCCATTCAAAATGGCGGATCTTGGCGATCGCCATTAGGTGTACCTCCGTCAGGTGCACACCGTGTCTCTCCAAAACACGGTATACAAACATCGTCAATGGGAACCTGAGATTCCCATAAACGAAGAATGCAGCATATACCCCTATTTTGCCCTTGGGGGCATCGTACACCGTCTGGTGAGGCTCAGGAAACTCAGGCTCGAACGGCTCGAGCATTAACTTCCTGACGATGTACTGATAAAGGTCGATGGGAAGAGCACACTGGCATTCGCCAGCAGTGCTCTTATCGTCCTTATCAGACGTGGACGTCGGGATCTCGGCGTACACATCAGACTCCTCGGCGGTAGCCTCAAGATCATGAGTAGAAGACATGTTTTAGATGTAAAGAAGGAATGATTTTAGGAGAATGCTCGACGGAAAAGTTAGAGTATTCGCCGGAAATCGTTTAGAAGAGAGAAGTGAAAGTGTGGATTAAGATGCACCCTCTCCCCCTTTATATACTCATCGCAATGAATGCGATGAATTTAATGCGGGGGAGAGAGAAAAGCGCAGGTGCAATGAAACTATGACACGTGGAAAGAGCAAGCTGGCAACAGCTGTCGACAGGACGCGTGCCGTAAATCTCGCGCCCACGCGCCCGAAAACTCGCGCCTACGCGCCTGAAAAAGCGTCTGGAATGACCATATACTGTCACGTCGCCATAACTTCCTGCACGTCCTGAAACTGTCAGAAGAAACCGTCGGACGACACTAACGTCCCTTCAACAGTTTGGACTGTTCTTATCCTTTCACCAACTCTTCGAATTTCAAAAAGATTCAAAAAGATTCAAAGATTCAAAAATAAGAGGGAATATACCCCCTTACCTTGGTACCCAAGAAACCGTAAGACAAGTGCGGGTACAGTGTCAAGGCGAAACCCTTCACATACCTAGCACCTGCAGGGAATTGAAGCCAAGAATACCTTGGAAGTAAAGAAACTATATGACGAGTGCGGGTACAGTGTCAAGGCGAAACCCTTCACATACTTAGCACTTGCAGGGAATTGAAACCAAGAAGGATCTTCTGGACCGTGCTTGCGGAAAGAGAAATAGCACCTCCACATAGCGGGAATGTTGAGAACTAGCCTGTTTGAAATTTCAAGGCGGAATTGGTGGTTTAACATAACTGATCACAATGTCCGAAACTACCAAAACCTCGTGAAGAATCTATACGAGTGAAACTCAACGCTCCCGATGTGCGAAGGGGTTAAACACCTACCCGCATCACAACCAAAGATCAGGCAGAAAAGTCGGGAATTTCTGCGAGTGACATTAGGAAAACCGCGGGAAGAATCCCCACGGAAAACCTTAAAACTAAAAAGCCTTTCCAAAACCCCTTGCTTAAGTCCAAAAGTTCACCTCACTTATTAACAATTCATGAGAAGAACATTGGACTGGGGGGACTTGAAGAGGTAGGTCCCAGCAGAGCCCAGTTGGACCCACAAGACTCACCTTGAAGAGGGACGTCTGCGCAAGGACCAACTGGTTCCGCAGGACCAACCATGCTCAGAGAAGACCTTACGCGCAGTACGCCAACTGTTCCCGCAGGAAAAGCCTCCCAATGGTGAAGTACCCCGCCTGTTCCCGCAGTAGTGGATACAAGCCATCAGGGAAGGCTACCCGCACTAATAGCAAGGCTACACGCACAAGGCACTAAATAATTCAGTAATGTCACCTGAAGGAATGAGCAAGGCGGGAATACTTCTGTAAGGCCCCGAACCCGGTAGCCTTACTTTAACGTCGGATTTACTCATAAACACAGTCCTTCAAATCAGAGTTTATTAAAAATTTTTCGCGGAATATAAAACGTCAATCATTTGTTACAAAACATTAAATCTTTTCTTTGATACCATAACACAAAATTTTATATTTAAAACATCTTTACTTCTTTCTTCAGATGCCAGCCGTTCAATCCATGCCGTGTGTCATCCTCATGCTAGCTCTATAATCAGCTCACCTGCGTGCATACTAAAAGTCAGCTACGCTGAGTGAGTTCTAGTTAATCATACAATACCATACAATACCTTATTACATACATACGTACTTAACCTCATAACTTTCTTTCATACACACATAAGTACTCATACCTTCATTCTTACTTACATACTTTCTTTCTTACTTACATACTTTCTTTACATTCATAATCATACGTTTTAAAGAGCCTTTCGCCCTATAACCTCACAGATATTATAAGGGTCTGGTCCCTAACATCACAGATATTATAAGGGTCTGGTCCCTAACATCACAGATATTATAAGGGTCTGGTCCCTAACATCACAGATATTATAAGGGTCTGGTCCCTAACATCACAGATATTATAAGGGTCTGGTCCCTAACATCACAGATATTATAAGGGTCTGGTCCCTAACATCACAGATATTATAAGGGTCTGGTCCCTTGTTTTCGAATATTAGTAGGGTTCGATTCCCTCTTCGTTACCATACAACCATACAACCGTCATTTCCTTCTTTTGTTAACTTTATTACGTTCATACACATAAACATACATATCATACTTATCATATTTATAACTTTATAACGTTTCTTCTTAATGGTTACTTCTTAGAAATCCCTTTGTCTATTCCTTGAGAGAGAACACTTCTTGCAATTCTTAAGCGCATCCATTGCATAACTTGTCGGAGAACTCCTTAAGTCACCACTTATACCTTCTTTCATTTTCAGCTCTGCATCAACATGTAAGGTTCATGAATTATAGCTGTCCAAGGTAGCTTGATCATGAAGTCCATGATGATACATCTCCCTCTTTCTTGACTAATCAAGCCTCGCGTTGTCCTATGAATCCATTGTTGTGTGCCGTTGCATATCAGGCTGCCTGACCTATCGTAACCAATTACCTTAACCGACTTCCTTTCTGGCATGTCTTGACTTTCTTTTATAATACCATTCTATCCTTTCCGTTCCAGAGGACTTCCTTCCATGATCACATGATTATCAATTACTCACTAATCATTTGTGCCAAGACTCGTCTAAACCATATCTACGCTTTCCTTGCATGTCTTTCCACCTTTTGTCCCTGGTTTCTAGCATCCTCTTGCGGTGTGACCGTCGGCTCCATATTCGTAACACATGTGGTTGTTCTTATCTGTGTATGCAAAGTATCAAGTATATCCATAGCTGTCACATACCATGGACTCATCTTCATTTGACTTCTACTTAAGCATGTGACTTCCATTAGTATACGCCTTCATTATAACCGACATCTAGACTTATGACCTTCATCTAGGATTTGGCCTCGAGTATACCCATGACGTGGAATCCTCAGGTGACCAAATCTGATTTTCACATCATAAGTATTATCTTTCAACTCTCGGTGTAACTAGGGAATTCATTTATTTATTTTTTTTATCTTGCTCTCATCCTTTATAACTTTTAAAGGTACCTTGTGGATCTTGCTAATGCAATCCGGAGTACTAATTAATTTATACTACTTAAATGTCGTGATATCTTCTCCTCATTCTGGCCGTCAGCAACCATATTAGCCTCACCAGGATAATACTTGATTCCACAGTCATAATCCTTTATCAGCCTCACTTATCTTCTTGCCTCGTATTCCGTTCCTTCTGCTTCTTATGAAATGTGTCAATGGTACCCCTTGCAAACTTAGCCAACGATTACTCTTTCTTCAGCGTTTCCAACTCTTCTCTCAAGTGTTCAGCATGGTCGGACTTATCCCTTGAATAATCAAAACTATCTTCTGTGAAGGCAACGACATATATGTCCTAATATTGGATGACATACCTAATTCATCATAACCATAAATGTTGCTTGAGCATTCGTCTATCTAAACGGTATCACGAGAAACTCGTAGTATTCATATCGCGTTTGAAATGTTGTCTTAGGGATGTCTGCCTCTTTCACTTTCAACTGATGATAGCCTGCTCTGAGGTCTATTTGCGAGGACCAACTCGCACCTTGCATTTGATCAAACAAATTATCCATTTGTGGCAATATATATTCTTTACAGTAAGCTTGTTCAACTCATAGAAATCTATACACATCCTCATACTTTCATCTCTTTTTTTTTATCGGAATGACGTTAAGCCTTGAACTTTCCTTAACATCATAAACCGTCACCCAAAGACTTAAACATTATCAACTCATTCTTACCTTCTATACGAGCTTTAAGCTCAAACGTCAAATCCAGTCCCAAACGACATCGAACTCTCTTAAGGTCAATCATAAAGAGTAGCAAGGAACTCACATCCTTCTAATTCTACCTTACAATTTTTAACCATCCTCATATTTTAACGAAAGTATCGCTAGTGGTCTCTTCCATATGGTCTCAGGTACACAACTAGATTCTTCTTAGCGTCTTCTTTCATATTCACTACACTATGTAGCCTCATCCTTTCATGCATGTTTACTCAGGATATCTTGACAATCACCGTCCTTCTCAATCACCTCCGCTTCCTCATCATTCGTTTCGTTACTCCCGATCCCAGCAAGTTCCTTTATGGAGTTAACCATTGCAGACATACTACATTTCTTGACTCATTCTAGTTGGCTTATCTCCGTTTCTTTCATGTTGCCTCCACTTGGACTTCCTAGTTCGAGCTGCATTTGATGCTTCAGAGAAATTGTAGTGCGATACAATTTTAGCAACTCCATTAATATTTTACTACAAGCTCCAAGTGTGGTCCTTCTGCAATACTTCCTAAAGTTGAAGTCCTGCTGCTTTCGTACATCGCTTTGTCACCCTCTTCAAAAAGGGTGTCTGGTTGGAACGTATTTTACCACAGCGTCCAGTACGACCTCCTTTGTATCGGTCATCTATCTTATCTCTAAGGAAACACAAACGTTATCTCTCTAGGAATTATTTAGCACATGATTCGTAAGGTAAATAGTTAATGACAGTGGCCAAGTGTAATTAACTCTTAACATTACTCCTCAGGTTCTACATATTTCCCGTTGTGATTTCACTTGTGCTAGTTTCTACTTCACACACAACCATAATCATACATATAACCTACATTCTTATCCTTAGCAATTAAGCTAGCATACCCGCATTCTTTTTTTCTTTTAGCAATTTAGCTAACATTCAAACATTCTTTCTATAGCAATTAAGCTAACTTCCTTACACATTCTTACGTTATACATGAAATTAATCATATACTTTTACCTTTACCGAGCTTGCTTGTGTGACACATGGCTATCTTGAACTGGCATCTTCTTTCATTTCTTACTTTAATCCCATTCTCTGTTCGAGTCTAAGCATGTAGGATGCTTAAATCTCTCGAACTTTGCTCTGATACCAACTTGTAAGGCCCCGAACCCGGTAGCCCTACTTTAACGTCGGATTTACTCATAAACACAGTCCTTCAAATCAGAGTTTATTAAAAACTTTTCGCGGAATATAAAACGTCAATCATTTGTTACAAAACATTAAATCTTTTCTTTGATACCATAACACAAAACTTTATATTTAAAACATCTTTACTTCTTTCTTCAGATGCCAGCCGTTCAATCCATGCCGTGTGTCATCCTCATGCTAGCTCTATAATCAGCTCACCTGCGTGCATACTAAAAGTCAGCTACGCTGAGTGAGTTCTAGTTAATCATACAATACCATACAATACCTTATTACATACATACGTACTTAACCTCATAACTTTCTTTCATACACACATAAGTACTCATACCTTCATTCTTACTTACATACTTTCTTTCTTACTTACATACTTTCTTTACATTCATAATCATACGTTTTAAAGAGCTTTTCGCCCTATAACCTCACAGATATTATAAGGGTCTGGTCCCTAACATCACAGATATTATAAGGGTCTGGTCCCTAACATCACAGATATTATAAGGGTCTGGTCCCTAACATCACAGATATTATAAGGGTCTGGTCCCCAACATCACAGATATTATAAGGGTCTGGTCCCTAACATCACAGATATTATAAGGGTCTGGTCCCTAACATCACAGATATTATAAGGGTCTGGTCCCTAACATCACAGATATTATAAGGGTCTGGTCCCTAACATCACAGATATTATAAGGGTCTGGTCCCTTGTTTTCGAATATTAGTAGGGTTCGATTCCCTCTTCGTTACCATACAACCATACAACCGTCATTTCCTTCTTTTGTTAACTTTATTACGTTCATACACATAAACATACATATCATACTTATCATATTTATAACGTTACAACCTGACAGTACGTGCAATATCCGAAGATCGTTCACGTACCATCAAGCAATCATTCATACATATCATACTTACCATATTTATAACGTTACAACCTGACAGTACGTGCAATATCCGAAGATCGTTCACGTACCATCAAGCAATCATTCATACATATCATACTTACCATATTTATAACGTTACAACCTGACAGTACGTGCAATATCCGAAGATCATTCACGTACCATCAAGCAATCATTCATACATATCATATCATTCACATAAGGCATACACTTATCTCTTAGGATAAGCGTATTAACAAACATATTGAGTATGCACACAGCCCCGAAAACATAACACATAAATGGGGCTAGAAACTCACCTGAACTCTGCTTCTTTTTCTGATAGCTGTAAATCCCTTCTCTACTTGAGCTCGGCTGACTGCACAAGTTACACGTATCAATACTCGCCTGATCTAATCTGGTGGCCTAGTATTAGCTTACTTTAACTTATCGCTTTATAATTTATTTTCTAATCAAACTTGGCTTTAGGCGAAGTTAACCCTTAGGCGAACTTGGCTTCAGGCGAAGTTAAACCTTAGGCGAACTTGGCTTCAGGCGAAGTTATCCTTAGGCGAACTTGGCTTCAGGCGAAGTTATCCTTAGGCGAACTTGGCCGTAGGCGAAGTTATCCTTAGGCGAAGTTACGCTTGAAGGCGAAGTTACGCTTGAAGGCGAAGTTCATCAGGCGAACTTAATCTTGCAGGCGAAGTTATCGCGCTGCAGATCTGTTTGCCCATAACTCCTTCGTTTCTTAGCCAAATAACTCGATTTTGGTACCCACGGAATCGTATGATCGGCGCCTACAAAACCCAACCATCAAATCGGCCTAAAATCGACGTTTTAGGGGTCCGATTTGGGCAGTTAGGGTTTCGGGTCCGGTTAACCCATCCAATCCTAACCATTTTCAGTAATATTAGCTTTGTTGGATTTGTTCTTACCTTACCAACTCAGATCTATCAACAAAATCTCGGGTCTCGGCTTCGAATCTTGATCGGTTAGAATGTGTGTAGGAAGTTTGGTGAAAATGAAAATGGTTGGGATTTTGGGGGTATTTATATCCCTGAAATCCCATTCTCATTAATCCAAATCCATAACCAACATCCATTACCAGACACTAGCCCGACCCATACCAACTCCTACTCTTTTATTTATTTCCTGATAACCCGAGTAAACTTTCCCTCTATTAGTAAGTAATATAATTAATATCACTTTGAAATTTCGGGATGTTACAAGTCTACCCTCCTTATATTTAAAGGAGGGTAGTAAGTGCAATGTTTCTATTTAAAGGACAAGAAAGAAGAGTACACTTGTGGAAGCGATATGCACTTGCAAAGTCTGGATAAGAAAGTGTATCACCAAGGACTTCATGGACAGGCTACCTAGGAAGCTAAAATTAATTAACATCACTCGTTGGTTGTAAGACCAAGGATAAACCGGTAAGTTAGGGAGCTATGTCGGTTCAAGAAAGAATGTGAATACAGGAAGTATTCCTTTTACAAGGATTAAGCAGGTTTCGAGGACGAAACCTCTTATAAGGAGGGTAGACTTGTAACATCCCGAAATTTCAAAGTGATATTAATTATATTACTTACTAATAGAGGGAAAGTTTACTCGGGTTATCAGGAAATAAATAAAAGAGTAGGAGTTGGTATGGGTCGGGCTAGTGTCTGGTAATGGATGTTGGTTATGGATTTGGATTAATGAGAATGGGATTTCAGGGATATAAATACCCCCAAAATCCCAACCATTTTCATTTTCACCAAACTTCCTACACACATTCTAACCGATCAAGATTCGAAGCCGAGACCCGAGATTTTGTTGATAGATCTGAGTTGGTAAGGTAAGAACAAATCCAACAAAGCTAATATTACTGAAAATGGTTAGGATTGGATGGGTTAACCGGACCCGAAACCCTAACTGCCCAAATCGGACCCCTAAAACGTCGATTTTAGGCCGATTTGATGGTTGGGTTTTGTAGGCGCCGATCATACGACTCCGTGGGTACCAAAATCGAGTTATTTGGCTAAGAAACGAAGGAGTTATGGGCAAACAGATCTGCAGCGCGATAACTTCGCCTGCAAGATTAAGTTCGCCTGATGAACTTCGCCTTCAAGCGTAACTTCGCCTTCAAGCGTAACTTCGCCTAAGGATAACTTCGCCTACGGCCAAGTTCGCCTAAGGATAACTTCGCCTGAAGCCAAGTTCGCCTAAGGATAACTTCGCCTGAAGCCAAGTTCGCCTAAGGTTTAACTTCGCCTGAAGCCAAGTTCGCCTAAGGATTAACTTCGCCTGAAGCCAAGTTCGCCTAAGGTTTAACTTCGCCTGAAGCCAAGTTCGCCTAAGGGTTAACTTCGCCTAAAGCCAAGTTTGATTAGAAAATAAATTATAAAGCGATAAGTTAAAGTAAGCTAATACTAGGCCACCAGATTAGATCAGGCGAGTATTGATACGTGTAACTTGTGCAGTCAGCCGAGCTCAAGTAGAGAAGGGATTTACAGCTATCAGAAAAAGAAGCAGAGTTCAGTTGAGTTTCTAGCCCCATTTATGTGTTATGTTTTCGGGGCTGTGTGCATACTCAATATGTTTGTTAATACGCTTATCCTAAGAGATAAGTGTATGCCTTATGTGAATGATATGATATGTATGAATGATTGCTTGATGGTACGTGAACGATCTTCGGATATTGCACGTACTGTCAGGTTGTAACGTTATAAATATGGTAAGTATGATATGTATGAATGATTGCTTGATGGTACGTGAACGATCTTCGGATATTGCACGTACTGTCAGGTTGTAACGTTATAAATATGGTAAGTATGATATGTATGAATGATTGCTTGATGGTACGTGAACGATCTTCGGATATTGCACGTACTGTCAGGTTGTAACGTTATAAATATGATAAGTATGATATGTATGTTTATGTGTATGAACGTAATAAAGTTAACAAAAGAAGGAAATGACGGTTGTATGGTTGTATGGTAACGAAGAGGGAATCGAACCCTACTAATATTCGAAAACAAGGGACCAGACCCTTATAATATCTGTGATGTTAGGGACCAGACCCTTATAATATCTGTGATGTTAGGGACCAGACCCTTATAATATCTGTGATGTTAGGGACCAGACCCTTATAATATCTGTGATGTTAGGGACCAGACCCTTATAATATCTGTGATGTTAGGGACCAGACCCTTATAATATCTGTGATGTTAGGGACCAGACCCTTATAATATCTGTGATGTTAGGGACCAGACCCTTATAATATCTGTGATGTTAGGGACCAGACCCTTATAATATCTGTGATGTTAGGGACCAGACCCTTATAATATCTGTGAGGTTATAGGGCGAAAGGCTCTTTAAAACGTATGATTATGAATGTAAAGAAAATATGTAAGTAAGAAAGAAAGTATGTAAGTAAGAATGAAGGTATGAGTACTTATGTGTGTATGAAAGAAAGTTATGAGGTTAAGTACGTATGTATGTAATAAGGTATTGTATGGTATTGTATGATTAACTAGAACTCACTCAGCGTAGCTGACTTTTAGTATGCACGCAGGTGAGCTGATTATAGAGCTAGCATGAGGATGACACACGGCATGGATTGAACGGCTGGCATCTGAAGAAAGAAGTAAAGATGTTTTAAATATAAAGTTTTGTGTTATGGTATCAAAGAAAAGATTTAATGTTTTGTAACAAATGATTGACGTTTTATATTCCGCGAAAAGTTTTTAATAAACTCTGATTTGAAGGACTGTGTTTATGAGTAAATCCGACGTTAAAGTAGGGCTACCGGGTTCGGGGCCTTACAACTTCCGCCCAAATGAGCCAGTCCGTACGCTTCTGGAAGATCTTTTGTACTATACCTGCCAAGGTATGGACAAAATAGACAAGATCTGACCAAAGCAGCCCATGAACCAACCACAGGGTGACAGCTCACCGACAACAGTACGAGGAGCACGCTCTAGTACAAAATGTCACTATCAGCCGCTGCCTACTCACCAACCCTTGTCGTGGCACGTACATAGCCTGCAGTTGGTGGAAAAGGAATAGTACACAGCCGGCGGAAAAGGAATAGTACACAGCCGGCGGAAAAGGAATAGTACACAGCGGGCCATGTCACTATCAGCCGCTGCCTACCCACCAACTACCAGCATGGCACGTGCGTAGCCCACAGTTGGTGGAAAAGGAATATTATACAGCTGGCTGTACCTGCTTGGAAACCTACCTTCGGCTATAAATACTCCAACACCTTGGAACGGTATCATCATCTTGTATCTTATCTTCTCTAGCAATCTCTCTCAATATACACTTATATTCAGAGCAATCTAGTCTGATTCTCACGCCGGAGGGTGGTCACAAGGAGGAACCCCCCCCCCTTCTCAGTGACGAGCTCACGGTGTCTGTTTTGCAGGTCATCAGAAGAACAACCATCTTTGCCGGACCTAACCCTCGTGGGAAACATCTACTTAACCCCCAGATTATCCGTAATCTGCCGGGGGTTATCTAGTGTTTCTTCAGTGTGTAACCTAACATATGAGACATCCCCGGTTGCATGTGTTTCATGAATTATTAGAAAATGAGCTAGTGATTGTTGGTGATCCGACCTTGCTTAAACCATTATTCGAGCGGAAATAAGGAGAGGGTACTTCTTAAAATAAGAAAGGCCTTTGTCAACCTGAAGGTTAAACTATTTAAATACTAGGTTAGTTACCTGTGTAGTACACATGTTAGAATAAGTATTTTTTTTTTAAAATAATAACATAAACGTGAAATACAAAAAAAAGGTATAACATATATAAAGATATATTATACGGTAAAAAAATTATACATTACGCAATTTGGAAATAAAAAGTTGTTAGAAAATTCATAAATCTTAAATTATTTATTTGTTATTTTCTATATCAAAACTTAGTTGTAAATGGCTACTTTTTTAAACTAACTCATGGACCAAAACTCATTCTAATCTTAAACTGTTTTGACATAAACAATGTTTGATATTTTAACCGGTTAAAGAAACCCACCCGTTTCTTATTGGTTACTTATGAAAATCTAATATTGATAACTAATGCAATATATTTTATATTAAAAAAATTAACATATTTATGATGGTATTAATTCTTTTAAATTATAATGGAATTATTTTTTTATTGAACGACCAATAAAGATTAATAAGGATCAACACAGTGATGATATGTGACATTATAAAAAATTAATAATGAAATACTAAAAAGAGTAATGTACTTAATATAAGAGAGATGAGCAAAAATTTTGTAAGGATCGACATAGTGATGACATGACATGAATAAAATGGAATTATTAAAAACTGAAAATGAAATATTAAAAAGATAAATGTACTTAATATGAGAGAGAGAAGAGAAAATTTTGTAAGGATCAACATAGTGATGACATGCGGTATTTACAAAGCTTTATTTACTAAATAGTATAGATGAAAAACCATATACTGGTGTGGTATATCTATAAAGAGTATTTGCAACTGCAAAAATTTAAATTAATATAACAATTTTACTAACGATTTCAGACTATGAGAGTTCGAAGGTAACAATCACCAACTAATACATCTGTACCAAAAATAATTGATGTAAACTACCTATTGTAAAACAAATCTATTATGAACCCCACTAAAAATATTCTAGTTCGCCATTGCTTACAAGCAGTTAGCATTTAGCACATAAGCATGAAACATAGAACTATTGAAAAAGCATAATTCAATTCAGTATAACAATATTATTATATTAAAACGCCCAAAATAAAAAAGAAGATGAAATCATGAGTGAATGGAATCAATGAAGACATATATAACAGATAATTGAAAAATCTAGGAGGTTTTGAAGTGGACATACCTAATTAGTAACGGTGTGGATATAAAAATTTCAGCTAAAATTTCATAAAATCTAACTACCTATCATTTTAAATAAAGTTAAGGTTATATATAATGAGGTATTATAAAGGTGGATATAGCCTCTACATCATCCACTTAGGGCATTATGAGGCGCATGGATGTTTATTGAATAAAGTCCATATGTATTTTGAAATGGTAAAATGCATGGGAATTATCTATTATACATATGGATGATTATTTTGTCCCAAATACCCGTATCCGTACCCATACTGTACCTGTGTACGTAAATGTACACGTACTGATTTAGATTATTCGGTTGGGTATTGGTACTAATTTTTGTTGAATTTTGGTACATGTTCAATCGGATATTGGTACGGGTACATTTGGTATTTTGTATCTGTTTTGAGTATATAAAGGTTTAATTGAGATTCTTCATATTTAATATATAAAATAATTCTCCAACAATGTTATTATTGAACAAGTACCAAACGTTTCTTCAAAATTAAATAATATAACATCCAAGACTCGAATCAACAAACAAATCATCTAAAGTCGGCGACCAGATTAAGGTTTTTCAATACTATCTTATCATTAAATCGACAGCCAATTTGGTATCTCTACTAATTCGGTACCCGTCACGAACTTGTGAAAGTACCGATACCCGGGCTAATTCAAGTTGTTTGTTACTCGTACTGGTACCGGTTTCAAGATCGTCGAAGATTTGGAAATAAAAAAAGCAAAGTGGTACGGGTACTGTACCAAAATACTCGCACCAATACCCGTACCCGTACCATACCGAAAAATTTGGTACGAGTATTGGTACGTGATTTTATTGATTTTTGGTACGAGTACAATCGGGTACGGGTATGGATACAGGTACTGTCCCACGCTCATCCCTAATTACACATGTTTTTTTTTTATTAAAAAAGGGTGATGATTATGTGATGGATTATGTCCCTTAAAAGATATTAACTATTTATTACTCATGATCAAGTACATGTATCATCAGAAATAGCCTGAAAACTGCTTTATAATCAAGGTCTAAGCTGGAAAAAAATTCACAATATTATTATTCTCATGACACTAAATGCAATTTTATGCATAGAAGAAAAGAAAAGGTCGGGGAAGAGTTGTAAACCGCCAATTAGTTGATGAAGCACGTGAGTACAAGATTAAATTCCATAACTGAAGAGGTATGTACCCGCCTCAACATCGAGCGGGGCGGGTCAACCCACAAGATATATACAAGACATTAGAAATCAAAGATATTATCAAGGCACAAAGCCAAAACTTATGCGCACAGCGCATATCGCATATGCTCAAGCATCACATGCTTGCACATATCACATATGCTCACGCATCACATATGCTCGCGCGTATCACATGCTCACGCATCATATATGCTTATGCATATCACATCGTGCGTGGTGCATCCGCGCGCGGCGCATATCACATGCTCGCGCATCATACATGTCCACCCATATCACAGTTGCGCATGGCGCAGCTGCGCGTGGGGCATCCGCGCGTGACGCGTATTACATGCTTGTGCGTATCACATCTGCGCATGAAATATCTGCGCGTGAGAATAAAGAGAAGACCTCGCGCATCCTCAGGATGGGCGCATATCACACATGCACATAATCAACCTCGTCCTTATCCAAATCAGGATTAGGGCAACCTTGATTGTGCACGTCAGACAACCTTCCAGAAGGCATCTTTTTAAGGAATAAGGATATGCTGATGTTGACAGCTGCTAAATGAAAGGTGGACAGCTCAGCATGACTCATGGGTTACCACGTGATCATAACCAATGAAAAAGCACCAGGTGTCTCCAGGGACACGTGGCGCAAATCGATTGGAGGAGGCCAACAAAACCCTAATTTGGTCTCAGCTCAATCAGTGGAAACCCTAGCACTATAAATACATCATAACGTACACAGTTACAGACACATTGATTCACATTGAAGCATATTCAATCACACAATCATACAGAGTAACATACAGTATTCAGCATTTTAAGCAATACTCTCAAAATTCCCTTACTCTCACATTATCATCTTCTCCTACATATACTTATTCTCACGCCGGAGGGTTACCCCAAAGAGGACCCCTCTGTCCCTTTCTGAGGGGTAAGTAACGGCGCTGTTCATTTTGTAGGTGGAAGAACACAGATCCAGAAGAACCATCGGTGAAATAGTATAATCACACCCGAGGAAAGTAGATCTGCTAACAGTGAGTAGATCCACGTTTCTTCATTGGCGCCATCCACTGTTACATCGGCAATCAGATCTCATCAGATCTACATAAAAAACATCAATCACCATGGTTTCTGGCGTTCGTAACACTGATCAAGCTCTGGAGGATATTGAACGTGAGGGTGTCAATGAGGGACAGCAGTTTCTGAGGGTGCCGCGTGATTCTACGCGCACCACCAGTAACCGTCCCTTCATCACAACCCCTCACGGCCAGACTGAAACTCCTCCAGACGATCTCACGTTACAAAATATTGCCGGCGCGAAACTGAAAGGACCAATGGGTCCAGAAGAAGAAACAAATGATCCGAATGAATGGCTCATAAATGAGCAGCGGCGTCTAATGGAAAAGTACAATGAAATGGTCAAACAGAAAAAGCTAGCCGACCAAACACAAAGGCAAGCGTTTGATAAGCAGACTACAAAAAGGCCGCGCGCGCCGGAAGACGGACATTCTGCTCACACTGCACACACTGAGTTCAGTGATGAAGAAGTTCATAGCATGAGGAAGACGCGAGATACTCATGCAGGAGGCTCACAACTCCGCGCGCCTGTGAACATGGCGCCTGGAGCCAGAGCAGATCTTGATCTGCAGATGCCGTACAGCCCGCCAGTGAGGGGGCAAGTGGACGTAACCACGCCGTACAGGCCGGCCATCTTAGTGAAGCACTCAAAATTTACTGAGCGCATCGCTATGGCCCCCATCCAGCACAAGACCAAGATGCCAAGTGGTCTGGGCAAATATGATGGCACAACAGATCCAGATGACTTTTTGCAAGGTTTCTATAACACGGGAAATCTAGAGAGCTGGACGATGCCAACATGGTGTCACATGTTTGCCCGCTGCCTTACGGGCGCGGCGCGTGTATGGTTCGAGAGCTTGCCGACTGGGCAAATTGATGGGTTCGAGGAACTATTGGAAAAGTTCCAAGCCCACTTCGTACAGCAGCGCAGACACACGCGCGATCCTGATGACATCATGCACTGCGTGCGCAGGAATGATGAAACGATTGAGGACTACATCACTCGTTTCAATCAGGAGTCTTTGGCAATCGGGGGTATAACTGAGCAACTCCTGCGCGTGGCTTTTATACAAGGCGCGCGCAGTGATCAACTCCGCCGAGCTCTCGTAAGCAGAGATGGTATGCCCACCACTTGGGCAAAACTAATGGAAGCATCGCGAGTCTTCGCGAGAAATGAAAAACAGATTGCCCAAGATAGGGCAAGAGAAAGAGCGCATCAGGCTGAATCACCGCGCAGCAAAGATAAGAGGGCCAAACAGAACTCTGTATGGTCCAGGTTGCAACCAACAAGTTTTTCTTCCGCAGAAAAGCAAACGCAACCAAGCTCACCCCAGCCCCAAAAAGATGTTCGTAATCGCGGGGAGGGTGACAAAAGGGAGGGCGGCAGAGATCCTAGCAGACCTCTGCCAAGAATATGGACTCCCCTCACTAAAACATCTTCACAGGTGTTAAGTACTGAGAATGTCCAATTCAAGCCCCCCAAGCAACTACACTACAAGGGACCGCAAAACAGTGGCAAATATTGTGAATTTCACAGGTCCCCGGGCCACAACACCGACGCATGCCATCATTTAAAGGATGCGATCGAGAAGGATGTAAAATCAGGCAGGCAGGCTCACTTGGTGAAAAACCCAAGAATAGAAGATGAGCAACCGGAGGGAGCCTCTGCCAGCAAGAAATACAAAAGAATCTGTGTGGCCGAGGGGGGACGACAAGGGCAGACGTCAAAAAAGAGAAGCGCGCAAATCCACGGAGATTGGCGCGAGCAGCAAGTTATCTTCCCAAGAATCAGGGGAGGCCCTTCAATCAGCAGCCCTCTCGTCATCACCACACACATTGCTCATTACAAAGTGTCAAAGGTCCTGGTGGACACTGGAAGCGAATCTGACATTATGTATGAGCAATGTTTCAGAAAGTTAGACCCTGCAGACCAAGCGCGGCTCGAGATGGTGAACGCACCAATCTGTGGTGTTTCAAATGAAATCATCCATCCCCTAGGCCAAATTCAGTTTGAACTAACTATGGGGGATGATGAGCACAAGCGAGCCGAAGTTGTCAACTTCTTGGTCTTGCCCACCACGTCATGCCACAATATGATCCTGGGTAGGGGAACGATTGCACAATTTAATGCTATACCGTCGCCAGCGCACGGCGCATTGGGGTTCCCTACACCAACAGGCGTAACATTTGTTTACCGCGATCATTTGTGCGCAGTGACAAGTACGCCGCGGGAAGGGAGAATGAAACTTCCAATGGCGGACAATGCGCCAGAGAAGTGGATTTTAAACCCAAAATTCCCAGAGTAAACGGTCACAATTGGCGCTACCATTTCAGACGAAACGAGATTGAGAATGAAAAGGTTGCTCACAAAATACACGTCGGTCTTCGCGTGGCAACACTCCGATATGACTGGGGTCCCCGCGAGACTTGGCGCAACATTCTCTTAACACGTTCAAGTCGGTGGAGCCAATTGCTCAGAAAAAGAGAATCATGGGGGATGAAAAGGCGAAGGCCATGAATGAGCAAGTTGAGGACCTGTTGCGCGCAAACATCATCCGCCCGATCCGATACCAGACGTGGGTAGCCAATCCTGTGATGGTAAAGAAAAGCAACGGGTCATGGAGGATGTGTATTGACTTCAAGGACCTCAACAAAGCATGTCCGAAAGACTGTTACCCCCTCCCAAACATCGACGCAAAGGTGGACTCCGTGGCGCCATTCAAGCTCAAATGTTTCCTGGATGCCTACAAAGGCTATCACCAGATTCAAATGGCACCACAAGACGAAGACAAGACTGCCTTCAGAACCGACAAGGGTGTTTTTTGTTACACAAAAATGCCCTTTGGTTTAAAGAATGCGGGCGCCACTTATCAGAGACTTATGGATTCGGTTTTCAGTGAACAAATCGGAAGAAGTCTAGAAGTCTACGTTGATGATTTGGTGATCAAGAGCAGGGAGGAGAGACAAATGCTCAAAGACATCGAGGAAACTCTTCAGCGCTTAACGGAAGTCAACATGAAGCTCAACCCGAGCAAATGTACTTTCGGCGCGGAAGAAGGGAAATTTCTTGGTGTAATGGTCACTAAGGATGGTTTCAAGGTGAACCCTGAAAAGGTGGAAGCCATCCTTGACATGCCTTCACCATCCACCATGAAAGAGGTTCAGAAGCTGAATGGTAGATTGGTGTCAATCAACAGGTTCCTAGCGAACCACGCCAGCAAATCTACTCCATTCGTTAACACTTTGAGGAACTGCTTGAAGAAGAGCCAATTCAAGTGGACGCCTGAGGCTGAGCAAGCTTTCAGTGAGATAAAAGAATGTCTCATAAAGCTGCCCGCGCTCACAGCTCCACTTCCTGGCGAAACCCTTACATTGTACTTGTCAGCTGGAGACCGCGCAATCGGCGCAGTATTATTGGTGGATCGCAAGGGGATCCAAACGCCAATATACTATGTGAGTCGGGTGCTGATAGACCCTGAGACGCGCTATTCCATCATGGAAAAGTTAGTTTTGTCACTAACACACGCGTCGCGCAAGCTTCATAGATACTTCAATAGTCATCCTATTGAAGTTCTGACAGGTTACAACATCCAGCAAGTCTTGCGACGCCCCGCGCTCTCCGGAAGGCTGACAAAGTGGGCGCTGGAATTAGGTGAACACACGATCACCTATAAGCCCCGTCCAGCAATAAAGGGTCAAGTTTTAGCGGATTTCATCACGGAAATCCCAGAGGGAAAGATTGAAGAAGCTCAGCGCGAGGTAGACCCTCCGCGAGCAAATGATGAAGAAGATGTTTGGAGGCTATTCACTGATGGAGCCTCCAACAGCGAAGGGTCCGGCGCAGGCCTCAAACTGGTGGACCCTGATAATCATGAATATACTTATGCTATTAGGTTGGACTTCAAGAGTACCAACAATGAGGCTGAGTATGAAGCCCTGCTGGCTGGTCTGCGCATTGCGCGCAAGTTTGGAGTTAAAAGGCTAGAGGCACATGTTGATTCTTACTTGGTAGCTGCACAGGTCAATGGCCTTTATGATGCCAAGGAGAACACCATGCCTCTATATCTAGAGCAGGCAAAAAAGCTTGTTGAGCAGTTTGACTTCTTCAAAATCATACACATCTCGCGCAGCAAAAACAAGTCCGCTGACGCGTTGAGTAAGATGGCATCAACTAATTTTGATCACTTTGGCAAAGATGTCAGGGTGGAAGTGATGAGCAACCCGTCAGTGCAAACGCAATCTGTCCTTGTAATTCATACAACCCCTTCATCCTGGATAACTCCAATAATGGAATTCCTGAAGGAGGGGAAGTTACCAGACGATCGCGCACAGGCGAGGAAGATAAGACACAAGGCGCAGAACTATGAACTACTTGAGGGTACATTATATCGACGCTCTTATCTTGGACCGCTCATGAAATGCCTGGATGCTGAAGAAGCAAGCTATGTGATTAGGGAGATTCACGAAGGAATCTGCGGAATACACGCCGGCCCGCGCATGGTGGTTGCCAAGGCAATGAGCTCAGGCTACTATTGGCCAGGCATGTACTTGGATGCGCTAAAAGAAATCCAAAAATGCAAGGCATGTCAGAGCTACGCGCCAAACACCATGCGGCCAAAGAACAACTTGATTCCAGTAACCTCCGCATGGCCTTTCCACAAATGGGCCATTGATATTGTGGGGCCCCTGCCGCAAGCGCAAGGGCGAGTGAAATTTTTGGTAGTGGCGGTAGACTATTTCACAAAATGGGTTGAGGCCAAGCCACTAGCAAAAATCACAGCTGAGGCGATGAAGCAATTTATCTGGAGCCACATCATTTGCCGTTTTGGCCTTCCTATGGAAATTGTGAGCGACAATGGCAAACAATTCACTGACAGGAAGATATCCAGCTGGCTCAAAGAATTGCACATCAACCAAATCTTCACTTCGGTCTACCACCCTCAGGGGAATGGCCAAGTGGAGCGCGCGAATCAAAGTTTGTTAAATGGGCTGAAGAAAAGGTTGGAGGGAGAATCCCATTCTTGGGTCGAAGAGTTACCTAATGTCCTGTGGGCGCATAGGACATTAAGCAAAACTAGCAATGGCGAATCCCCGTTCAGCCTAACCTATGGGACAGAGGCTATGATCCCAGCAGAAATTGGATGCCCATCCCATAGGGTACTCATGATGAGCAAGACTGATAACGAGCGCGAAAGAAGATTGGACCTCAACCTGCTTGAAGGGAACAGAGAAGCGGCTATCATCAATGAAGCAAAATACAAGAAAAAGCTGGAAAAATATTATAATCAGCGCGTTAAAGAATGCCACTTCAAGAAAAATGATTTTGTCCTTCGAAACAATGAAGCTAGCCGCGCAATACCCCCAGGAAAAATGTCCCCCAATTGGGAAGGACCTTATCAAATCTCAGAAGAATTGGGGAAAGGCGCGTACACTTTAAAAGATTTGAATGGAAAAAAGATACCGCGCGCGTGGAACGCAGCACAGCTTAGAAAATGCTTCATGTAAAAATTCAAATATGTAATCAAGGCTTTTAAGCCATCATGAATGATGATTCGCGCTATCTTTCAATATTTGTTCTATTACCTTTGCATACATGTTTCACACTTCCTTTATTAATTTGGAGCAATATGACAACACTATATTGACTTCAAAACAAAATAAAACGAAGTAAAACATACATGCGCGAGCCTTAGCTCAAACGCGTTAACGAGTCTTAACTCTAAAACGTCAGGGCCTTAGCCCAAACCTACGAGCCTTAGCTCAAACACGTTAACGAGTCTTAACTTTAAAAACGTCAGGGCCTTAGCCCAAAACAAAGAGCCTTAGCTCAAAACACTCACAAACATCCATCTTACATCCCGCGCAGCCTGATCATAAAAATCCCTAAACACAACTAAGGCAAAGTACATGCCAAATCATAGTTGTTAAGGTCTCAGGTCGAGGTCGCGCGCGGAATCATAGTGGATATCTGAGTAACACATGCTGACATGTAATGGCTAAAATTCATAATTCCATATAAAAAACGCGCGACAACGACGCGCAAAAAAGGAATAGTGAAAAGTCATCGCGCGTGTCAGCATAAACAAGATACTGCGAAACCACTTACAAAATAGGACTATGGTTAAGTAAATAATTTCCTTACAACTTTGTTCTTATTTTAACGTGCAAGCATATCTTATATCTATACAAGCAAACATGAAGAGATGGAAATGCGCAAGATGTGAAAAAGGGAAAACAAATTTCATTCCATAGCATTGAAATTTACAAGTGTGATGAGTTACAAATTACAAGTATAACAAAAAACAAAAAAAAAATTAGAAAGATGAAGGGCTTCTCAAGTCTCCACGTCGACGTCAGCCACTTCATCACCCTCATCATCTCCCGCAGCATCTGGCGCGGCCCGCTCCTCATCTCCAAACTGACCATAGTCAAGTTCTTCCTCCTCAATGGAGTCTTCTATCACGACGGTGTCAGGAGCAGATTCTTTCGCCGCGCCAGAGCCGCTGGCAGGGGCAACATCCCCCGCGCCACCATCATCGCCACCAGCCCTCTAGCATTCATCGAGCAACTTCTTTAGCGCGCCGAGGTCGGGCTGGTCAGCAAGCGCAGCTATCTGCAAATCATTAGAAAAGTATTGAGTACAAAACACTTGGAAAATTAATCAAGAAAAACTCATTAAGGTCAAGGTACCTGCACAAGGATGGGGATGGGAGTATTCATATACTTCTCCCCCACCGCGGCCATGTCCGCGCAGGCCGCGTCGCTCTTGTAAGGGTAGTCAGATGGGTTCTTCTTCAACATGCCATATTCATACCCATCCGCAAACCCTTCAGCTCTACCCACCAAGCGCGCGGCAGCATTGCAGTCCATCACAAGGGCTTGAAACTCGGCAGAATATTTCATCGCCAAAGCGCAACGAGTCATGCCCTGTGACACCAGCCATTGGCGATCCTGCGCGAGGCCAGCAACAGACGTCTCGAGGGCAGGAACCTGGGAGTTTAATAACTCAACAGTTTCCTTGGTCTTTTTTAGCTCCTCTTTATCAGACGCTGCTGCCGCCAAAATTTTTTCTTTCTCCGCCTGCGCAGCATCAAGTGCTTCCTGGCTAGACACTGCCGTCGCCAAGGCCTCATCTCTATCGGCCTGCGCGGCCGCCAACTCCTTCTTCAGGCGCGCAACCTCACACTCCAGTGATGATTTCTCAGTGATACTCTGGACGATAGCTTGGTCACGCGCCTCCGCCTGCTGTTCCAAGACACGCACTCGACGCGCGTACTTGGCAACTTCGGCCTCCGCCACCTGCTGCTTCTCCCGCGCAGCTTGGAGCTCATGCCCGCGCTTAATAAAGGCGGTGTTGGCACTTGCTCGGTTTTCGCTGAGCTCCGCCTGGAGTTTCTCAGCTCGTGCGCGAGCATCAGAAAGGTTCCAGGCAGCCACCTTAGCCACTTGCTGGGCTTCCACAAGAGCATCGCGTACTTTAATATAATCACGACGAAGCTCCTGGGAGGCAGCAAAGAAAGCCGACCCAGCGAAAATGTGAACGTTAAGCAAGTCAGCGCGGGTGCGCCCCTCCTGATACCTCCTTTCAGTAGGAGGCACGGCATGAGCCCAGAAGTCCTCGCATACACCCATGGATTGGAAGGAACTGTCTTCGTTAATATTCCATCTCGGGCGGTAAACGTGGTCACCTTCCTGCAAAACACAAGAAATGTTCTAAGTCATAAAAACATACTTATATGGAAGTACGCGCAGCGGAGCAACAAATTAAAACATACCTGCGGGGATGAAGCAGAAAAGTCAGCGCCAGCCCCACCAGAAGTCTGCGCAGCGAAGTCTTGTGGCATCGCAGGGCTGGCACGGACTCCGAAGGAGTCTTCAGCTTGAGCTCCCTCATCCTCCTCATCTTCTTCAATCGGCCTCTTCTCCTGCGACCTGGAGGGCTCCAAACCAGTCTCGCGGAGAGGGCTGCGCATAGGAGGAGGCGAGGGAGGTCTCGACGCCGCCAGTTCGGCGCGCAATACGGCTTCCTGCTCCTTTGTAATCCCAATAAGGGGAGACTCAGCACTAGCAGGAGCAGGAGCAGAACCAGCGGCGCCGGGAACGGCGCCAGGAGTGTCACCAGCAGCTTGTACGCCAGCTACAACTCCTATGAACAAAGCAACAACAAAAAATGGTTTATGACTTGAACAAAACAAAAAATTCAGAAGACAAATGCGCAAACATACCTTGGCGCAATTCTGTTCGCGCGGCGAACATCGCCATAAAGTTCATTCTACCCTTTTCTGAGGGTAGAACAGGGGACTTCGAAGCAGCCCCCGGCGCAGCCTCAGCACCCTGTTGCGCCTGCGGCTGATCTGCTACCGTCGCCGGTCCTGCAAACATTCAAATGAGAAAAGATTTAATAATAATTCAATCAGGATCGCCCTCATTGAACCATTATGGGTAAGCAAAGTATACCTGTCGCAGGCGCGGCACTGCTTCTCTCTTCAGCCGCGCGAAGGGAGGAGGTCACGCCACCATACCTCAAGTGGACAGGAGGTCTGCCCACTCTCACAGGCAGGGAAGCTAAAGAAACCTTGGTGGTAAACACCTGGGTTTCCTCAGGTCCCTTCGTTTGAGCATGGGGATGAGCGACAGGGGTGTCATCTTTCTTCTGTTTCTTACTGCCCCCTGCGCCAGATTTCCCCTTAGCTTTGCGCTTTAGTAGGGGCGCCTCCTCTTCCTCCTCCTCCTCTTCCGCGAGCTCCAGCTCGTAGTTTTCGAGCGCATCTGCAAATACAAGCAACAGAACTGTTAATAAACTTTGGTATTCTAAAGGAATAAGCATAAGTGCGAAGGCTTACCAGGCGCGTCGCTATCAAAGTCAAATTCCAGATCCACAGGGATGAACATGTCATCGAAGCGATCTGGGAAACCAACCTCCCCAGCGCCAAGCGCGACGGATCCACCCTCCACTTGATCATCATAAGCGGCGTGGATATAATCCTTGGTGACTGCGCAAAAACAAGTCAAGTGATATCAGCAAAAGAATTATGTTCGCGCAGAAAAAGAAATAAAGCAATGAAATAAACTTACACAACCCGTCGACTTGGATAACGGGCTCAAGCGCGCTGTCGGCCCACAGCTTACTCATGCCGACCCCCACCAGCGCCTCCTCGCGAATTTTCTTGGCGGGAGATGGTTCGGCGGTCAGTTTCTTAACCCAGGCGCCGGTTGGGTTCTTAATAACATCCGCATCCGCGGGCGCAGAATCGATCGCGCGCATCGTCATGCGGATGGGGATTACACCAGCCCTGATGTAGAAGAACCTCTCAGACCAGTCATGAAAGCTCTTGAATGACACGGTGCTGCACTTAACCTTCTGACTGCGAGGAATAAAGGAGATCCAAGAATCTTGGATCTTGGGCTTGTAAAAAAATTGAAAGCGCCGAGGGGTGGGCTCCTCGCGCTGTGATTTGCACATGAACTCGAAATGAGTCATGCGCACAAGTCCAAACGGATGGACTTGGGATATATGAATCCCGAAAAACCGTAACACCGCGCCTACAAACCTTGTCATCGGAAGACGAAGGTTGCAGTGGGTGAAAAAATGGGTGTACAGTGAAATATAGCCGGGAGGCGGGTCCGCCGCCGTTTGCCCGGCCACAGGCAACATGCAGCCAAACACAGGGGGAAAACCCTGTGACGAGATGAGGCTGTCGAGATCGGCCTGCCTCAATTTGCAGGGGATTTCATTCCACCTTTTCGTGGCCTTGGTCCTCCCTACTTCCTCCGATGTGGTCTCAACAACCCTCTTCCCCTTGCCCTTTTGCTTCAATGTCGACATCACCACAGATTTCACACGGCGTCTTCGAGAGGCAATAGAGGTGATTGAGGGGTTAGAGGAGTCTGAGCTATCAGACATACAATAACAACAGCAACAGATAACAGGGTATTTGGAAGCAATAACCAGAAAATCGGAAAGATAGAAGCTTTGGAGTACACAACAATGAAGATGAAGATAAAAATTTTTTCCTAAGGGCCTGCTTTTATAGGCCCAGGAGAGAGAAAATTGGCAACTGATCGGATTTCACGCGCCCCCACTCGCAGGTGTAAGCCAACACGGGCGCGGCACGTGTCCCTAACACTGTTGAGGGGACACAAAAACGTAACGGAACTGCCACGGAGCAGAGACGCGCCCCCACTCGCAGGCGCAAACCAATGCGAGCGCGACACGTGTTCCAGACAGCTGTGCGAGGGGACATGAAAGGCAACTGTAGCACCTCGAGCACACGAAACGTCTGACACGTTTCCGGCGCACGTCACCACCAACCAACCACGTGTTTGGACCCTTCGTTTCAACCAAATGGATAGAACTTCGCGCAACGATGGAAACAACCAAGAAAACGACAAAACCACATTAAAAGGCCAAATCAGTAAGTCTAATATCTATCTTACCGCGCTCGCGCGAGATAAGACACACATTAGACTGGGGGGGCTTGAAGAGGTATGTACCTTCCTCAACATCGAGCGGGGCGGGTCAACCCACAAGATATATACAAGACATTAGAAATCAAAGATATTATCAAGGCACAAAGCCAAAACTTATGCGCACAGCGCATATCGCATATGCTCAAGCATCACATGCTTGCACATATCACATATGCTCACGCATCACATATGCTCGCGCGTATCACATGCTCACGCATCATATATGCTTATGCATATCACATCGTGCGTGGTGCATCCGCGCGCGGCGCATATCACATGCTCGCGCATCATACATGTCCACCCATATCACAGTTGCGCATGGCGCAGCTGCGCGTGGGGCATCCGCGCGTGACGCGTATTACATGCTTGTGCGTATCACATCTGCGCATGAAATATCTGCGCGTGAGAATAAAGAGAAGACCTCGCGCATCCTTAGGATGGGCGCATATCACACATGCACATAATCAACCTCGTCCTTATCCAAATCAGGATTAGGGCAACCTTGATTGTGCACGTCAGACAACCTTCCAGAAGGCATCTTTTTAAGGAATAAGGATATGCTGATGTTGACAGCTGCTAAATGAAAGGTGGACAGCTCAGCATGACTCATGGGTTACCACGTGATCATAACCAATGAAAAAGCACCAGGTGTCTCCAGGGACACGTGGCGCAAATCGATTGGAGGAGGCCAACAAAACCCTAATTTGGTCTCAGCTCAATCAGTGGAAACCCTAGCACTAAAATACATCATAACGTACACAGTTACAGACACATTGATTCACATTGAAGCATATTCAATCACACAATCATACAGAGTAACATACAGTATTCAGCATTTTAAGAAATACTCTCAAAATTCCCTTACTCTCACATTATCATCTTCTCCTACATATACTTATTCTCACGCCGGAGGGTTACCCCAAAGAGGACCCCTCTGTCCCTTTCTGAGGGGTAAGTAACGGCGCTGTTCATTTTGTAGGTGGAAGAACACAGATCCAGAAGAACCATCGGTGAAATAGTATAATCACACTCGAGGAAAGTAGATCTGCTACCAGTGAGAAGATCCACGTTTCTTCGATAACAATATCAACTAACCTAGAAAGTCAAAAGGAGTAGTAACTTGATAATTTCATAACTTTTACTTTTTAGTACATTCTTTAATGTAGTTTTGTAATGAAGTAGGTGTATTTTAGATTTTTATCCCAGAATTGAATTTCTTTACACATTTTAAGACCGACTGGTCCCATGACCAAAATTAGGGAGGCTATCTCGTTTCTAGAGTAAATTAGATGGTGCGGGCTTTATTTCTTATTCTTACCACTAAGAGGTACCTTCATGGGGAAAAAATTAACATTGTTTTCAGAAACATACCAGTATAAGACCACACAAATAATAGTCATTGTGTGTATTTGAACGGGCTGATTCCTAATTCATAAGGCTATGTGTAGTGGAGGGCTACAAATTGGGGACGATTTTTGACACGTGACGTCACATCAGTAGATGAGTAATTTTTATTTTAGAGGTGTAATGGTTTTGTAGCCCCATCACATATATTACATACACATATAATATAATAATATTAACTCAAAACATACCACGGCGACAAAGACATGTCACTCCCCATTTATCGCTCTTTTGTAGCCTAAGGACGGTGTTGTAACCCCTTATCGCCCAAACTCACACCAATTACCGCCCCCACTACACTTGGACTAACTAAGCTGATTGTGTATATTTATTAATTACTTATCTACTATTATACGATAATTAAGATTTATGTTTAGTCACACCACTCACACCATCGTCACCCTTAAGTCTCTCTATATATACCTGCAGCAACAACTTCATATATCATACCCCCACCTCTCACTCTCTAATATCTTCTTCTTCGCCATGGTTTCTGCTGATTCAGCTCGCACCGCAGTCGGTATCATCGGTCAGTTAACACACACACTCTCTCTATTTCACCATCAATCAATTTCTCTCTAGATTCAAAATATACATCTAATTCTTCATGCTAATTTACTCATATATATATTCTCAACTGTTCTTCACATTTCATCTTCAAATCACGTGAAATACACCTTATACATTTGCATTCTGTCAATCCGTTTGTGCATTGTTAGTTGTTAGCTGTAACAGATCTGATTACATACAGTTGAAATCGTTCAATCGATTAATCTATATATATATATTTAACCTAACTTATTATTATTATTATTACTTCAATTTCAGGTAACATCACTGCTCTCATCTTGTTCTTATCACCTCTGTAAGTTAATTAGTTATTAATTAGTTATCACCTCCACACCGCCTTCATAACCGCACACACTGACACACACACACACATACACGTATACATATGCCGTGTGTACACGTGTCACGCTCACATTGCTTGAAACTGTTAATTAATCCAGGCCTACGTTCGTCCAAATCGTGAAGAAACGAACAGTGGAGCAGTTCTCACCGGTGCCGTACCTCGCGACGTTCATAAACTGTGGGATTTGGATACTGTACGGTCTACCAATGGTGCACCCTCACAGTTTGTTGGTTGTGACAATCAACGGCGCAGGGTTCGTGATAGAGACGGTGTACTTGCTCCTGTTTGTGATATTCTGTGACCGCGGGCAGCGCATCAAGGTACTGCTTATAATGCTTGGGGAACTGGTGTTCCTGAGTGCGCTTACGCTCCTGGCGTTGGTTGTTGCTCATTCCACTCGAGTCCGGTCGGATATTGTTGGTAGTATTGCTATTGCTGGCAATATTATCATGTATGCTGCTCCGTTATCGGTTATGGTATGTTTCCGTTACTATATTTGTATATGTCTATGATTGGTATGATTAGTCTTTTAAATGAACCGAGCGAACATGAATAAAGCATGTTCATATTCTTTCGTTCAACACGAACAATTAAACAAACGAGTGTTCTCATCTTTGTATGTTCGTTAATAGTATAACTGAACTGAAGCTAGTTAAAAGTTATGTGAAAACAATTTGTTAGATTTAAAAAGTTGTTAAAACTATAAAAAACTGTAATATGCCAAAAAAAAAAAATGAATATGTTAACGAATGTAAATGGACGAATTTAAACAAACGTAAACCAATGAACATAAATGTATGTCAACGAGCGAAAACAAACGAAGGTTGAACATAATTATATTGATCAAAACATGTTTTCATATTCATTTGTTTAACTAGATGAATAAATTTAGTGTTCTTGTTCATTCGTATACCAAAAAAACAAGCATGAAAGAGCATTCACTAACATAAATGAACAAATGAGACATGATTTCTATTCATTCGTTTGTCTAAATGAACAAATTTCTTATCTTCTTCGTACATATATTAAATAAACAAACATAAGAAGAACGGTTCACAGACTATTCATTGGACGCTCGATTGTTTATAGGCCTAGATATGACTATATATAATATGTAAAATTTTGGTTATGTATCTGTTATGTAGAAACTTGTGATAACAACCAAAAGCGTGGAATTTATGCCATTTTTCCTCTCATTGTTTTCGTTACTCAACGGTATTAGCTGGACCGTGTACGCGCTCATTCGCTTTGATCCCTACATTGTTGTAAGTCTCTGTCTTCTTAATAAACAAATGTTGTAATATTATTCATACAATACAATTTATAATACATTAATACCAGTGACATAAACGTATTTGCCGATCTTGTTTTTTTTTCCAAAGTTTGTATTGCAATTGGACGCTTATGTTTTAAAAAAGCATTTGATCATATGACTATAATCATATTTTTAAAATTTTAATCTATTTTATTATTTGTTTTTAAAATTTTTTGTTTGTATGCTCGGTAAAAGGATACATAAGTGTGAATTGTACTTTTCATATGACTTATTTTCAAATTTCATGCCAATATTGTGATAAAATTTATGCAGATACCTAATGGGCTTGGATCACTACTGGGAGCAGCCCAGTTGATCCTCTATGCAACCTTTTATAAGTCAACAAAACGACAATTGGCTGAGAGGAAGGCAACTGTTGAGACGGGCCTGACTGAGATGGGCCGATCTGTGGACCTCCCAGAGAAATCTAACGTCGGGGACTATTATGAATATCCTTAGAAAAATTCATGTAATATTTTAGGTATTGCTTTGACTTTTATTGACTCCCATCAGAATTGGTTATTGAAATCTCTACTCTTAAGTGACTCAATGGGTTTTGTTTTGTTTTGTTGCTACAAATTCGCATGCATGGTGTCCTTTTATCAGTTGAATCGTATCTAACCATTTTTCAAGTTGGACTGCAACATGCAAATATGTGACACTTAGAGGTAGAGGTGCACAAAACCGGATTTTGGACATAAATCGTTCCTCGTATGGTCAATAACCGGGTACGCCTATAATCGGTCTAGGTTTTTATTGGTTTTTGGACAAAAAACTGTGTCATATGTAACAGGTTCGGGTAGGGGTACAACTTAGTATCTTGTAAAAAAAAAAATATTTTTTGCTTTAAACCGAAATGAAAATTACAAATGAACTGAACATTACAAAGACATTTTATCTATTGGTGAATCATCTTCCTCGTTGTTTTGTATCTAATTTGGTGCTTGACCTAATTCCTGAACACCTTTTGTAGTCGTGTTTGACCCGGACTTAAAAAAACGAACCACAATGCTTGCATCGAGCTTTGTTCAACCCATTTCACATTTTGCATGAATCAGAATGCTTCCAAACATCTTCGTTTCTCATACAAATAACTTCCAAAAAGTCATTGACTTGACATTTTGAGCGTTTTTGAGCATTGTGAGTAATAAAAAAGCATCCAATATCTGTTTATACTAAAAAAATTAAGATGGTAAAACACCCAAACAAAAGCGGCTATATTTGATCTCCAACAACTATATAGTCGTTTCTAACAGTAAGAGTCGTTTCGGGTGGGGTATAATAATTGGGTATTAGAAAACCGGGTAGGGTATCGACGTTGAAGGAGCCATCTCTGGGTTGGGTTTTTAACCAAAATCTATACCCTATGGGTAGGATCGGGTTTGTACACGGGTAGACAATACCCAATACCCGGTTCAGCTTTTTTTTTTCTCCCTTTGATACAGGTCCATTTCCAGGTTTTTGTGCATCAATATTTAGGCGTTTAATATTATTATACTCTGTGTGATATATATATATATATATATATATATATATATAGAAAAGAGTTCAAATAAAAAACAAGTGTTTTGTGAGAAGTGTGAGAAGAGCTTTAAAATAAAACAAATCACCTAAATATGACAATACACAATGTAAATATGAAACAATACAATTATTTAGAAACTATCAATCTCAACCACTAGATCATAGATCCAAGGGTCTAAATCTATTCTTATTCTTCTCACAAAAATATTGTTTTTTACATTAACCCTACCATATATATATATATATATATATATATATAGGACTACAACATCATTGCATCCCTAAAACAAAAACATACCCTTTGATTACTGAGCGTCACATGGAGCAAGTCATCCCATTTTGTAGCCCATTAACCACACATAGGCACATAGCCTTAGAAGATCAAATAAATGACAATATATACCATAGGTTAGGTGGAGGTCGGGAAGAAGTATAGGCTATTTGGGCTGGCCTCAAACTTTGGGCCCATATGGGGGATATGCATACAAGTTTGACACCACTTAAAATAATATTTTAGGTTATTTTAGAAAAACAGAAAATATATTATAATATATGAAACTAAGAAAAAAGACTCTATTTTAAAAAAATACAAAAAAATCTTAGTTAAATAATAATGACAACAAAACAGCAAAAATAAAATATGCAAAATTTGGAAGATTGAAACATTAGGTAAAAATAGATGGAAATGAGGCGTATTTTTGAAAACAAACATTGTTTCGATTTTTAGTTTTATTAAATGCTTTATTTTGTAAATTTTGTAAAAAAAAACAAGAAAAGAAAACAACTTTCCACGATTTAGTTATACGATAAGACAAGTATTACAAATAATTTTTCAAAACCATTCATTTGATAAATACTATATGATGACCGTCGTTTGAGTCAATCAATGTAACAACTCAGACTTCTAAAGACTATATCTTTGTTAAAATCAGATCCATTTCTTTGTTCGGGAAATTTTTCGCATTAATGGAGTTTAAATTGATTATTATATTATTATTTATTAAGTTATAATTAAATCTTTCTTGTTTTGGCAAAAACAACCCAAATTAAAACCTTTTAACTCTTTTGTACCCATCCTCAAACCCCAGGGACTAAAAGTGAAATTTATGTTATAACCCATTTAAACTAACTGGATATCCAAATACCAAACCCATATCCATTTCAATTTCTTGAACCCGAATTCAAAGATTGATTGCTTGGACCTCAATTTTCGTTTATTAATTACAATTGATCTTACGTATCATGTAAATGAGTTATATTCGGCCTAAAACATGTTAATTATATCAATATTTATTCGTTTTTCCTTAATAATCAAACCGACTAAAAAACCCTAATTCCAATTCATTATAAACGAGATGTTATAATGCAATTAAACCCGTTCTCATCATCCTTACGTCGGCGCCAACACTTCCTCTGTACGTAATTTGATATTCTTAGCTTTTTGATGGACTGTTCTTCACCCTCCGTCGCCGGCCCTATCCGTGCTCAATTGAACCTCCTATAATCATCGTTTCAGGTAATTGCATATATGGTTATGATCACGATTACATGTAGATCAATAGCCTTAACCTTGTTTTGATATATTGTAAACGATTGGATCAATTTCAGTTTCTAGGGTTCTTGGCCATTTGGGTCAGAACCTGCTTGTGTTGTTAATTAAGCGAACTGATGTTTTATTGCAAGTCACCATGTGGCCTGGTGGGTAAAACGCAAGGGTTTGGGAGCGGAAGTCGCTGGTTCGACCCTCCCTGCACCCGTTTTATTTTTAAGTTTTCATTGATTAATAATTTAAGTAATTAACTATGATTTTAATGATAATAATAATTAAATAATGATTATTGCACTAAAAACCGACATTTTTATACTCGTTTAACTCTCGTTTTCATTCATGTATTTACAAAATGGTATAATTATACACACACACATATATATATATATATATTCATATAAAGTATATCATAAATTAAATACAAATTCTTTAATGTATAAAAAAACAAGTAAACTAATTATTATATACATATTTATAAAAACTACAAATAACATTTTATTAAGTATTTTTTTTATAAATCAAAATAATAGTTCATATAATAAATCCTTATATAAAAATAATATTATAATATCTTTTTCTTATTGATTAACTAGTTAAATCTTATACTTAGCTAGTCCATTTGCTCTCGTTTTCTCATAGGCTTTAACGTTCGCGTGTGATTCTTTTCCTCATTCTCATTATCTTAATCATCTTTGTTCGTCTTTGAGGTGAGTACCACATTCCCCTATTTTACTTGTTTTTCACGTTTTGGGGACATATGCGTAAATAATATTTCTTATACATACTTATACTCAAAACTGCAACTTTATCTTATGTGTTAACAACTTATACCTTACTTGTTTATGTGCTTATTTGCTTTGTATGCTTTCGCATTCGGAGAGGTCCAACATAATCTCAGTTGTACTTGCTCATTTGGTTAATTTGTTATTCTCATATGACTTGTTGCAACTACATATTTTTGTTATATACTATATGTACATTTAAACTGGTGTGTTGCTCACTCAACCTTGTGTTGACAAACTATATTATTTTCAACGCATATGGAGGTTATCGTGTGACGTGATTATCAAGACTGTTTGAAGCAACTTAGGATGCATGTTAGAGAAAAGATACAAGAACTTAATTTTGGATGTTTAATTTAATTGTTTATTTATGAATATTTGTTTTATTTGAAATTATTAAATAGATATTGAAACTTATATTGTGCATGATAGTAACCTTGAGAGCTGTGACATTCAGTTCGCGCCCTGACATTTCCGCTGTAGGTTGGGGTGTGACAGATTGGTATCAGAGCCGAAGGTTTAAGATAGGTCGTTAGAAATTGCCTTAGACACATGTTTAGGAACCCTATACGTGCCTATCTGTTTACCTTTATGTGTTCAAATTAAATTGTTTACAGATTTCTTAAATTATTTTTTATCTATTGTATTGTTATGCACACACACACAAACTCCGAGGCTATGCCTCAACATTCAAAGAAAACTTTTCGAAATTAGATTGCTTTTATTTACGGGAAATTCCTTAAGAATTCCCACATGTTGTTTTCACTCGTAAACTTTAAGGCTAGGTTATGTGGCATGTCCCTATAATAAATGAAAGTGGAAGAGAAACTGTGAGTTGGGCACTGACAAAACGGTTCCAAGAACCAAAGGTAAGACACTATTCCTTACCTGGGTGATAACCTGATCACATTACTCAACCCTATAGACCCGAGCGAGACCCATAAATGCCATATGACCCACACCTTAGGTTAATTTTAACTGAATTCACGGTGGTTCGTGGCTAAACTCGGTTTTCCCGATTATTGTGTTCCGTTATTTAAATGGTTAGTTGGGTGAAAAATCCATGGAACCCATGGGCACTCCTACTATCCATTCCTTAACTTGTTTTCGTATTTTTGTTGGAGTAATTAAACGTGATGGTTCACAAGATACTCCGACTACCCATATTTATTTCGATAGTTCATTATTTAGTTTGATCGGTTAAAACGCCGTGTAACGCTCATTGGGCCGACAAACTTCATTGCATTGTTAATTCGTTAATTAGTTGGGACAATCAAATTGCCATGTAACACTCATGGGCTGTCCAACTCAGCTGTTTTTCGTTAGTTCGTTGGGCCATTCAAATTGCCATGGAAAGCTCATGGGAGGTCAACACCCACAATTTATATTTCGTTAGTTTATTGTTAACGTAATAATCTAAATTTTAAATTGACTTAACTCTTCATGTAGTCATCACACATTAATCTTTTTGACTACATCACTTAATAACTATTTACGCTATGTACCCCCCTCATCTTATAAATTTTTACTTTTAATCTTCATTACGCAATTCTTCACTTATTAAGACAACATTATTATTTTCACATAATTAAACATTTTACTATTCTTATGGTTACTCAATTTATACTTCATTTTATAAATCCTCATTTTTTTGTCCCTATAAAATGTCTCATTCAAGAAACCAACGTTATCCTCGACATCAATCCTTTGATTCTCACAACCGCCGTATGGCTGCATGTATCGCCAAAGAGTTAACTACTGCGATCCCTAGGATAGTAACCCACATTCGGAACCTCAATACAACAAATTCAACCTTTCTCACCTCTGTTGGTGACTACGAACCATATACCTCCACTCATCCTCACAACAAGAAACGTAAGAACCTTGCTGCAACAAATCCTACCCACCGCAAGTCTCCTCAAACAAGAAACCTTACCTCGGTCATTTTCCGTCATACTCCGTTTGTAATCATCATCATTCAGTTAAATCCCTATGCCTTCGCTGCACCCAATGTAATCGTTATAGCCATCTTGCTAACACATGCCTGTCCCGCCTACTGCACAAGTTGTTCCACAACAACCTACCCCTCTTTCTCAACCCGGTGTTCCTAATACCCGTGCTTGCTACCATTGTGGAAACTCAAATCATCTCCGTAATTCGTACCCTCTACTTACCCAAACCCATCAACCTCATGTCCCTCAAACTCCTCCCATCAATCAAGGTCAACCTTACTTAACCCAACCTACAAAACTTCGCAACCGCAAGCTCAAGTTTACTCGACATATTTCTACCAAACCACCTTCTTGCAAACTGTTCAAGTTCACGCTATTCAAGTTACCCAAAATCAATCTACCTCAACTGCTCCTACTCCTGCAACTCTTCATGGTGCCTCAAGTCACGCCAATCAAGCTACTCGAAGATATTGAAGACCTTTGTTGTTCCGTTTTTCTATCTTACCTTATTTTGTCTTTTTCTTAATTATTGTAACGCCTCTTATGACCATTTGAACTATTTATATTATATAATCTATCTTATCTTATAAATAAAGTTTTTTTATTTATTAATAAATTGTTTATTAAAGCATATATCTATCTTATTTCTTTACTTTCATTAGCCTTAACTATTTATAAGCTACCTCTTCTTCAACTTTAACTACTTATATCTTAACGTTTAAAAGTCGTCTAAAAAAATTTCTTTGCTTTATTAAAATTTACTACAACTTTTGAAATCATTTTATGCATTGGTGACCTTCTAGTATTCTAAATTAAAACCCCATAAAAAAAATTTTGTTTCCTCAAACTCATGTTTTACTCAAATGTTTTGTAAACCCACACGGTGAGACGAATCATGTGGACCATCCGACGATAACAATAATTATGGTCCGGAACATAATTATCGAAGTCCTCGTATGGAAATCATGATGTGTAAGATTGTGTGACATAATACGGAATTGGAGATAGTTGGAATAACGGTACAAATGTAATGATGATAAGGACATGGTGGATACGCCGCTGGTACATCCTATATATAAGTGCCCTTGTCGGATTTGCATATGGAGCGTTATTTAACTATTCAAAGTTCTGTGTTATGATAATTTTTTTAAATTCTTATTTTAAAATTTTCTTTTCCTCAAAACTTATTGGTGTTATAATATCCTTTAATTTCAGGACGAAATTCCCTAAAGTAGGGGAAACTGTAACAACTCAGACTTCTGAAGACTATATCTTTGTTAAAATCTGATACGTTTCTATGTTCGGGAAATTTTCCGCATTAATGGAGTTTAAATTGATTATTATTTATTATTTATTCAATAATTAAATCTTTCTTGTTTTGGCAAAAACAACCCAAATTAAAACCTTTTAACTCTTTTGTACCCATCCTCAAACCCCAGGGACTAAAAGTGAAATTTATGTTATAACCCATTTAAACTAACTGGATATCCAAATACCAAACCCATATCCATTTCAATTTCTTGAACCCGAATTCAAAGATTGATTGCTTGGACCTCAATTTTCGTTTATTAATTACAATTGATCTTACGTATCATGTAAATGAGTTATATTCGGCCTAAAACATGTTAATTATATCAATATTTATTCGTTTTTCCTTAATAATCAAACCGACTAAAAAACCCTAATTCCAATTCTTTATAAACGAGATGTTATAATGCAATTAAACCCGTTCTCATCATCCTTACGTCGGCGCCAACACTTCCTCTGTACGTAATTTGATATTCTTAGCTTTTTAATGGACTGTTCTTCACCCTCCGTCGCCGGCCCTATCCGTGCTCAATTGAACCTCCTATAATCATCGTTTCAGGTAATTGCATATATGGTTATGATCGCGATTACATGTAGATCAATAGCCCTAACCTTGTTTTGATATATTGTAATTGATTGGATCAATTTCAGTTTCTAGGGTTCTTGGCCATTTGGGTCAGAACCTGCTTGTGTTGTTAATTAAGCGAACTGATGTTTTATTGCAAGTCACCATGTGGCCTGGTGGGTAAAACGCAAGGGTTTGGGAGCGGAAGTCGCTGGTTCGACCCTCCCTGCACCCGTTTTATTTTTAAGTTTTCATTGATTAATAATTTAAGTAATTAACTATGATTTTAATGATAATAATAATTAAATAATGATTATTGCACTAAAAACTGACATTTTTATACTCGTTTAACTCTCGTTTTCATTCATGTATTTACACAATGGTATAATTATACACACACACACACATATATTTATATATATTCATATAAAGTATATCATAAATTAAATACAAATTCTTTAATGTATAAAAAAACAAGTAAACTAATTATTATATACATATTTATAAAAACTACAAATAACATTTTATTAAGTATTTTTTTTATAAATCAAAATAATAGTTCATATAATAAATCCTTATATAAAAATAATATTATAATATCTTTTTCTTAATGATTAACTAGTTAAATCTTATACTTAGCGAGTCCATTTGCTCTCGTTTTCTCATAGGCTTTAACGTTCGCGTGTGATTCTTTTCCTCATTCTCATTATCTTAATCATCTTCGTTCGTCTTTGAGGTGAGTACCACATTCCCCTATTTTACTTGTTTTCCACGTTTTGGGGACATATGCGTAAATAATATTTCTTATACATACTTATACTCAAAACTGCAACTTTATCTTATGTGTTAACAACTTATACCTTACTTTTTTATGTGCTTATTTGCTTTGTATGCTTCCGCATTCGGAGAGGTCCAACATAATCTCAGTCTAGTATGATCATACGCCAGTCGTTAGCCTTTTGCTTCTCGACATCTCAGTTATACTTGCTCATTTGGTTAATTTGTTATTCTCATATGACTTGTTGCAACTACATATTTTTGTTATATACTATATGTACATTTATACTGGTGTGTTGCTCACTCAACCTTGTGTTGACAAACTATATTATTTTCAATGCATATGGAGGTTATCGTGTGACGTGATTATCAAGACTGTTTGAAGCAACTTAGGATGCATGTTAGGGAAAAGATACAAGAACTTAATTTTGGATGTTTAATTTAATTGTTTATTTATGAATATTTGTTTTATTTGAAATTATTAAATAGATATTGAAACTTATATTGTGCATGATAGTAACCTTGAGAGCTGTGACAATCGGTCCTTGCCAGTATGACTCAGTTAAGGGCAATCGTATGTTTTATCGTATTCGATCTAACCAAACAGTCATATGATCAATTATCTAGCAATTGGTAACAAATCGTTCAGACTAACATAAACCTAAACCGATTGAACACGCAGAAATACCAAACATCAATAATCATATATCAATCATCAATAATCATAAAAGAATATTCTTAGTCACATGAGAAAAACTATAAAGATTACAAACTATACATCCTGGGTGCGATTCTAGGAGATTAGCTGAGCCTTGACATCATTAAATCTTCAATACGGATGATATGGATCATGTGTGAGGTCTTGGCACGAGCTAGGATGGTGAAAATCGCCTCTTGGAGCTGCTGGAATCGCCTCTTGTTCGTCCAAACGGAGTTAGGGTTCTTGAGAATGTAAAACAACATATTAACCTAATTTTCTCGTCTGCACACCCCATCGCGATACGCGATGGGGTCTTCACTGGTCCATCGCGTATCGCGATGGACCAGAAAGTCAATATATTTTTAAATCCCACTGCGATACGCGACGGGTCCTCAAGCAAGCCCATCGCGTATCGCGATGGGTCTTGTCACCAGCAAATTTCATTAAACTTCCTCGTTTCGCGTGCTGGACATCCCGGGCCTTCATACCATGTCACAACAGGTCCAAATTGTGTACTTTAACACTTGTGACCTGAAATCCAATAATACACGTATGAAGTTTCGAAAGTTCTAGAATAAACTATTAAAACTAAATAATAAACGAACTAAAACATATAAAAATTAACCGACCATCACCTCCCCACACTTATCTTTTGCTTGCCCTCAAGCAAACTCTAAAGCAAACATCAACCTCCATAATAGGTTTGTAAATTATCGCCATTAATACTAGTATGGTTTAAGGTAATACCCAGTTTCCCCAGATGTAAGGCCCCGTTACCGGTAGCCCTACATTGGGTGTTGGATTTACTCATAAACGCAGTTCTAAATATCAGAGTTAATTAAAACTTTCGCGGAATAACATAAAACATCAACAGTCAGTACAAACATTCATAACTTGTCTTTAAAACATAACTTAAAACATGTCTTTTAGTTCAAACATTAACAATTAAATCTTCAGATGCCAGCTTCTTTATTCACCCGCCATGTGTCCCCCCTTCAAGCCAGCTGTCGCATCCTACTCACCTGTGTGCATACTAAAAGTCAGCTACGCTGAGTGAGTTATAGTTAATCATACATCATACAATACATTCACTTACTTTCAATCATGCATTCGAAGATACATAATAATTACTTTACTAATTTACTTTTATTTCATACTTTCATACATACGTACATACTTTATTACGTTCATACTTTATATTTACTGTCCATTCTATCTCAGATATTATTAGGGTCTGATCCCTTTCTTTTCTATCTCAGATATTATTAGGGTCTGATCCATCTTTCCTTTGTCTATCTCAGATATTATTAGGGTCTGATCCATTTCTTGTCTATCTCAGATATTATTAGGGTCTGATCCCTTTTTACTTCTATATCTAAGATATTATAACGGGTCTAATCCCGCCTTCTCTATCTCAGATATTATTAGGGTCTGATCCCTCTTTCTTCATCTTCGTTCATACTATCTTTACATACTCATACATATACTTTCTTTAATCATTATTACATACTCATATATCGTTCATATATTTATATCATACACATTCATCTTTCATATACATACCTCCCTTGTCAATACGTGCAATATCCGAAGATCGTTCACGCATCGACAAGCTTTCATTCACAATCATAACATAATATCTATCACATAAATCATACATGGCATACACTTACCATTTAAGGTAAGTGTATTAACTATCACATCGAATATGCACACAGCCCCGAAAACATAACAAGGAAATGGGGCTAGAAACTCACCTGAATGCGGTTACGCTCACCATTGATCGTAATCCCTTTCTTGAGCTGTGCACGGCTAACTGTATAATATGTACACGTATCAATTAACTATTGCTACCCATATCGTATCTATATCTTTATATAACCCACAAAGAACGGGGGTCCGGGGGCAGCGCCCCTGGCAGCGGGGTTCTAGGGGCGGCAGCCCCTAGCGGGGTCCAAGGGGCAGAGCCCCTGGCTGGGGTTAAGCTGCCAGGTCAACTTGGAAAAATTTTATTTCCGTTAACTGTCTTAACACATTTTCCATTAGGGTTTTAATTTATTTTCTAATTCGTTAACTCATTCTTTATAACGGATTAAGTCTGATTCGCTATCTGATTTGTTAAGCGAACATGTCAGTGGCGAACTTATCTCGAGCGAACTTAACATTAGCGAACTTATATACCAGCGAAGTTATATACAAGCGAACTTATGTGAGGCGAACTTAATTGTAAGCGTACTTATACAAGCGAAGTTAGCCACCAGCGAACTTAGCATGTAGCGAAGTTGGCCACCATCGAACTTGCATGTAGGGAAGTTCAGCCACGAGCGAACTTATTGGCGAACCCAGTTGCAGCGAAGTTATGCAGCGAGCTTAGCTGCAGGCGAAGTTGCCCTGCAGCAGCCTCTGGTCTACCTTAACCCTCCATAATCATCTTTGTTTCATCGAATTTCTTGAATATAGTATTAAGCAAACCCGTGCTCATTCCCATGGTCTTTTTTTTTTCGGGTAAAACACGGCTCGGAAAAGCATAAAGTTTGAGCCTTCAAGATTAAAACGTTTAATACTAGGTCTAAGGTCTATATTTAAACGAACCGTTTATGTTTGCGGGTTCATTAAGTTCGTTTTAGCATCAAGTTCGCAACTTTACGTTTCATTTATGCCCGATCTACTCTCGTTCTAAGTTTCAAGACTAAACGTTTATAAAAACGTAAACTTTAAAGGTAAAACGGCTTACCTTTATACGTTCTTCGGTCTCGGTTAGCTTGCTTATGGACTCTAGATATTGTGTATGGCTCGTATAGCAAAGATCTGCCAAAACTAACGTTCGCTTGATCCCGATTCACCCCTTTCTCACTCGCGGCCGTGTATGGTGGTGTAGGATGTGTGTGTTTTTGAGTGTGTAGAGAATAAGATGGAAAGAAATGAGGGTTTAGGGTTTAAGGGTGGTTTAAGGGAGTATTTATACTCCTTAAAGCCCATGGACCTAAGGCCCATTCCCTTTAATCCATCTTAATTAGTCCAAGTCCATGATCTTTTCCTCATTAGACGTTAATTAATAATATTAAACACACGACAATTTAACGCAACTTTCTCTATTTATTATTAGAATATTTAGGATGTTACACCAGACTGACACTATTTTTAGATTGACATCTCACAAATAAGGTTAAGTGCTATAATAAAAACAATAGAGCCGCCCAGACAAGTGTACTTTGTTTCCGGTTAAGGCAAACATGCTCATACCCCTCATAATATAACATCTCTCCTCTCGGTTTAATATCTGGATTAGCAAAAGATGTTCTAGTATCACTTTGCTCTCAGTATCACTCATAAGCAAATATTCATCCATAAAGTTGCTTTGACATAAATTCAAATCAAGAGGTCTTAAAAGGGTTGTAACGGGGTCAGGTGTAAGGGTATGAAAGGGAAATATTTAAGTAGCTCAAACGATCCGACCCGACTTATTACAAAACATCTAAATAAACGAAACTACTCTACAAACTGACTGACTTATTGTAAAACCTCTAATTAAGCAAACTAACATACATACTGATTTCATTTTTTTTATTTTTTTACATAAACGAACTACTGAATACATAACTGAATATAAACAGACATCTTTTTGGCTTTTTCTTCAAATTTTTTTAAGCATAATAACGTGATGCTTAATAATGGAACAAATACAAATACAAAAAATAAAAATAAATACACTTACAAATAAACCTAATAAGTCGGATCGTGTCGTAACATAATGTCGGGGTTAAACAAATGAAAAATAAGTCCAAGAAAGATTTTCTAAGGGACCCAACCCCCCGCCCCTCTCATTACCCACGCTCATGTGTATAATGTATGAGGCCCAATCCCCCAGTACCCACACTCTCGCTCATCCAGACGAGGCTTAACCTAATTGCCTCTATCACTTTTGCATTTTGCCAACTACGATCCCATAATCCATGAACATCAATGAAAGCACTCAAATGACATGTGTGTACTATATATTATATGTGTACTATATATATGTGTGGTCAACTCACACATGTACCAGAGGTATAAGGTTACCGATATAAACATGTGTACATGTCCCCATGACTCGTTATGACCCCATTTTCAACTTCTCGTTATAAAAACATTTGTGAGTAAGACTATTGAGAAGCTGAAAAACCAACCATTACTAGAAACCTATAACTTGGTATTAATAACAATAATTAACAGTTAACTACTTTGGTTTCTGAACACTTTTCGAGGTACTATCGGGTTAAAATTTTCAAATTTCCTCCATCCCCACACTCGAGGTTTACATTGTCCTCAATGTTGAAATAGTTAAATAAAGAAAGAACATTTGAGGGACGGGGTTAAAATTGACTTTTTAATTGTTAAGCAATTTAAAAACTCGGGGCTCAAATGTGATGGTTCTACTAGCAGTTATACAATTACACTTTTAACGTTTAAACTACGAAAACAAAATAAATTATGAAACTGAAATCACCTGATATCAACGAGACTGGAAGAGGACCAGTCGGCTCACGAACTCTCATAAACACTCGTATACTCTCGTCTCAACCAATTACCAAACTGACAATTGAACCTGCAAAATCTCAAAACGTGTAGAAGCAAGCTTCTCACAAGTGTAAGACGTAGGTCTTTTAAGAGTTATGAAAATGATTTTCTGTTAATTTTATTAAAACAATTACCGAGCCAAATTAAGTCGTTTCATAATAAATTTATTTAAACAATTTAAAATGTTAAAAGACCTAACTCACTTTCGTAGGAATCACGCTTGCATTTAGCATATGCAACAAGCCGTGTAAACCTCCCGGTAGCCCGTGAGGACGAGTGGGGTCTCGTGAGGGTTTATAGTGAACAACACCCACAAAGTTCGGTTACAACAAAATATACAAATAAATTAAGCACAACAGTAATCAAAAGATATATAAACATAGACACCCAACCAGTTAGCCAAACAATATTCCCAAGAATATAATATTAATATAATACAAACCATAAGAATAAAAACAAAATAAAGTAAAAAAAAGGTAACCAAAAGACTACTGTGTAGGCGGATCGTCATCTGCATCATGCCGCGGGTCCACAGGCTGCTCCCTTGTGATAGTCAATGAGTCTGGGAGCGGTACCTGCAAAACAGTAAATAATAATAAAAAAAAATCATCATAACGGCCCGCTGTGCCATCTGCTCCTGTTGCATCACCAACTGCTGCTGATAAATCATAGCTAATGTGACAGGCCGCTGTGGCTGTTGCTATGATGATGATGTTGATGCCCGTCTCAGGATGCTTCTGCTGAGGGTGCTCAATGCGCGGGATCCAAATGTGCTGATGATGAGTTGGAATCCCTCGTTGCATGGCCACGTCAACTGCACTACCCTTTGGTGGCGGTACCTGTGGGCCCTCTCGGACCGGAGTGAGCCTCGGTGGGTCGTCCATCTCACAAATCCCGGCTCTCCGAGCGTCCTCCAAATCAAATGTCACAGTGGGCGGTCCAGGGGTGAAGTATGCTGCCAGATATCTGTCAAAAACCCCCCAAACTCCTCGTAATCCGCGTAATATACGTCCCCAAGGATAACTGGATCGTCGCCCCCTGTAAACTCCGGCCTCTACCGACTGATGTGAGGAGCAGCATCGCAATGTTGGCCTCCCTGCTAGTAATGATATACAGGAGGCACAACAAATCGAGGTTGCTACACTTATCGTGGCCCGAATGACGGCCAGCGATAGTGTAAGCAACAATGCGGTGTAAGTAGCGGTGGACGGGGTCCCGAATAGAGGATGCTACTACAGCACTAGAGTGGCCCCGTCTGCGATCTGCCCCCAAAACTGAGCCAGATCAGGCTCAGTGAGCCAAAACTGTCGGCCCTGCTGCTGATGCGTCATATAACCGTGAAAGCTCTGTAAGAACGCGGGAGTCTGAACATACTCCCGCGTATAGAAGCTCGTCACCACAGCGAAATCAGGGAACGACATCTCATACACGTGTCATCCAAGTGAGAACGACACGACATGCTGCTCGTCGAAATCAGGGGCGGTGTATGAGAACGTCGGGTAAAACTCGCGTGTGAGCTCGACATATGATATCAAGTCACACTCGAGTACTGCCCGCCACCGTTCTGACATCAAACTGGAATCTAGTCTCCGCCTCCAAAGTACCCAGTAAACCCCAATCAAAAGTCCTCATACCCAATAGCTGCATACCTCGAATGCGCGTATACCTGGCATACTCTTCGGACGTAATCGAAAATCTGAGCACCTGATGCTGCGTGCGGCATCCATCACCCATGATATCTGCTCGCTCAACGCCAGGAATAATTGGTACCTCTTCACCATCGAACCGTATGGTGCGGGGCCCAGTCCTCTGTCTCTTGCGCCATGAAGACGCTGGTGCATCAGACATATCTTGATGTCGAAAATACAAGTAGATAACAAGATAGATACCAGAGGTGGTGGATGGTGAAATGGCGGATGGTGCTGGCTGTGGGATGGATGATGATGGTGGTGGCAGGGGGTGGTAGTGGGGATTGTGACGGAGGTGATGGTGTGGACTGACGGTGGTGATTGGTAGACTGACGGTGGCAGTGGTGAGTGGTGAGTGACGGTGGTTGTGATGATGACTGCGACGGCGGGGTGGATAGTGGTGGACGGCAGGTGGTCGGAAAAGAAGAAGACGGGAAAGAAGAAGAAAAGCCGTTTATTATAATAACAATCCGGGTCAACCACGACCCATCGCGATACGCGATGGGTCAAATGGGTGGCGATCGCGTATCGCCACCCAATTGAATCACAATTAGTGTTTGACCCCATCGCGATACGCGATGGGGTAGTTAGTGACGTCATTGCGTATTGCGATGACGTCACAGATGACGGATGCCTCTCCCCTATCGTGATACGCTATGGAGGTAATAACAAGTCGCGATGGGCTCTTTTACAGAATCAAAAATTTTACCAAAGAGCAACTTTCGACATCTCGACATCACCCCTGAACACGTTCCAATATTCAAAACACCTTTACATACCTGGAAAGACGTGTACTCTAACCAATGCTTACCGAACTTCTCTAATTTCCCACTCTTGAACGAACTTCCCCACACTTTGCGTTTACTACACAAAACTCGAGACGACAATTAGTAAAAGACTCAATAAAATAAAAACAAACTGGACAGACACTTACAAACCCCGGGTTTCCTCCCGTAAGCGCTGAATTTAAAGTCTACAGCTCGACAATGCCACGAACTCAGTTATCTTCATAAACCGGTGGAGTCACAACGAAATTCACCGATTCCTCATCCATCTCGTGTATGTCATTCATCTCCAAATATGGCTTCAGTGTATAACCATTTACCACTTGTCTCAAATGATCATCAAAGTCTTTAATCTCGTACTAACCATGATTCCCGACTCTTACAATCGAATACGGGCCCATCCACTTACTTTTCAGCTTACTTGGGAAGAGCTTCATCCTTGTACTGTACAACCACACTCGTTGACCAACTTCAAAATTCTTCAACCGGATGTTAGCATCGTGAACTTTCTTCATCTTTGCCTTGTAAGCGGACGCGCAATCGTATGACTCGTCTCTCAACTCCTCGATCTCGCACAAAGCTAATTTTCTCGCCTTACCTGCATCATCATAATCCATATTAACCTGTTTAGTAGCCCAAAACGCTCTTTGTGCAATTTTGTTAGTCCCGGTGCTGATCGATACGAGATCCGCACGAGGTCTAGGAGTGCGGAATCCTCCTAGACTCGTATATGGTGTATAGACGAAGAACACAAACACGTACACGATCAAATACACAAACAAATACAAGAATGGATAATCAAATCTGCAGATTCATATAATAATAAAACACGTTACATACCGTAACATAAACAGAAACACGACTGACCCGAGGTGAGCTCTACCTCGGGTCGTCTCACACGACTCTCACTCTCTTGCTCTCTCTTGACACTCAAACTGTAACACACACTCTCTGAATTACTGGATTCACTCTACATAACCTAACACGACACATGTATATATAGACAATCTTCACGGGCTTGGGCTTCAGTAGGCGAAGTTGTTCATAACTTCGCCTAGGGCGAAGTTGTGATAACTTCGCCTAAGGCAGAAGTTGTTACAACTTCGCCGTTGGCGAAGTTGTTATAACTTCGCCTAGGCGAAGTTGTGCTAACTTCGCCTGTGACGATCCGCTGGTCAGAATTGCATAGCGACGGTCACAGAATGCACCAACAGTCTCCCCTTTGACCGTTGCTCTCAATTCTAACAAACACGAAAGATCATCTGTTACAAAACATGCACTAACAGACTCCCTCTTAACTGATGATCTTCTGTTTTGTTCATCAACCAGCCGTGTCTGAATCTGTCCTGTAGCTTCACAAATCTACCAATCACCCAGCGTCTTCCATATCAGATCTCCCCTTCAGTGTAAGCTTCTCCGACTATAACGATTGAGGTCTTTGAAATGCATGCATCCTCGTGCCAATAGATCATCTCAACCAATCACGTGAGTCCATCTGACTTCACCAACACATGAAGTTGGGCTTCCTCCACAACTTCACCAACTCGTCGGCATACGATAAGGTTTAATCTTCAACTACTCAACATCAGGTGATCAATTTCATCACAAAACCACCTTGACAGAATCTAACACATGACCATTAATTAATCCGAAGCATCTTCAATCACCAGGGATAACAATCAAGAACATAGACACTTTAATTCCCGGTTAAATCCAACTTGTTCCAGAATCTTCACTCGTATAAATAAGCATCACGTTTCAGGATCCAATTCTCGAACGCCTTGAAAATAACATAAATAATATGCTCTGACCGCAATCCAGTAATGACGAAAACCTTCAGTTCAATTTGACTTTCTTCGGTTGGTCAACCACGAACAACAACAATTTCATTGCCCACAAACACCCGAATATGTGTCAATATCCAGTTTCAAACAATATCCCATTCACAACCTCAACTCCAAATCCAGAGTTGACACGTATTTGTTCACACGTAAGACCAAGAGATAACAAGATCACTCGTTGACGGAACAACATCTTTGGTCTCACAATAATCGTGTACACCCGGCCATACAGACGAAAACTCCAAACAATAATTTTTAATTTTTTTTTTTTTTTTTTTTTTAACTTCACCTGGCCATAACTTCGCCTGTTCATAACTTCGCCTGGCCATAACTTCGCCTGGCCATAACTTCGCCTAAACCCTAAAATTTAAGCGACAACTTCGCCTGAACCCAATAACTTCGCCTGCGGCGGCTGTTCGGCCGAAAACGCACAGAAACGTGCCAGAAACACCAAAAACGCAGATCTCGAACCATAGCGTAAGAGCCTAAGGCTCTGATACCACTTGTTAGTCCCGGTGCTGATCGATACGAGATCCGCACGAGGTCTAGGAGTGCGGAATCCTCCTAGACTCGTATATGGTGTATAGACGAAGAACACAAACACGTACACGATCAAATACACAAACAAATACAAGAATGGATAATCAAATCTGCAGATTCATATAATAATAAAACACGTTACATACCGTAACATAAACAGAAACACGACTAACCCGAGGTGAGCTCTACCTCGGGTCGTCTCACACGACTCTCACTCTCTTGCTCTCTCTTGACACTCAAACTGTAACACACACTCTCTGAATTACTGGATTCACTCTACATAACCTAACACGACACATGTATATATAGACAATCTTCACGGGCTTGGGCTTCAGTAGGCGAAGTTGTTCATAACTTCGCCTAGGGCGAAGTTGTGATAACTTCGCCTAAGGCAGAAGTTGTTACAACTTCGCCGTTGGCGAAGTTGTTATAACTTCGCCTAGGCGAAGTTGTGCTAACTTCGCCTGTGACGATCCGCTGGTCAGAATTGCATAGCGACGGTCACAGAATGCACCAACAAATTTCGACCGGTAAATGACAATCCTTTCCATACACTAGTCTATAAGGAGTGGTTCCAATTGGCGTTTTATATGCAGTTTGGTAGGCCCATAGAGCATCGGTCAACTTAGTTGACCAATCCTTTCGGTCTGCCCGAACGGTTTTCTGCATAATTTGTTTAATTTGCCTATTGGAAACCTCCACTTGTCCACTAGTTTGTGGATGGTAAGGAGTTGCTATTCTATGATCAACACCATATCGTTTAAGCAATTTCCCGAACTTAAAATTTTTAAAATGAGATCCCCTATCACTTATGATGGTTCAGGGGACTCCAAATCTCGAAAAAATATTACTTTGAACGAAATTGCAAACGACTATTTGATCATTTGTCTTAGTGGCTATTGCCTCGACCCATTAGACATATAGTCAACGACCACCAGGATATACAAATTACCGTGCGAATTAGGAAACTGGCCCATGAAATCGATCCCCCAAACATCAAAAATATCAACAACTAGGATCGGGTTCAAGGGCATCTCGTCCCTCTTAGAAATGCTCCCGAGTTGTTGACACTTTAAACAGTGTGTCGCAAACTCGTGAGCATCCTTAAATAAGGATGGCTAAAAGAAACCACTCGTTAAAACTTTTCGAGCGGTTTTCTGGCCATTAAATGACCACCTCACGCAGACGAATGTGCGTGTTCCAACACTGATCTAACATCCTCCTCGGGTATGTATCGTCTGATCATCTGATCGGCACCAATCTTGAACACGTCCGGGTCATCCCAAATATACTGTTTGGCCTGTGAAATAAACTGTTTCTTCTTTCTTCTTGGCCAATGCTCTGGTAAGTCACCTGAAACTTTAAAGTTAACAATATGAGCAAACCATGGATTTTGCGAAACTGACAAAATATGCTCATCCGGGAAAGAATCGTTAATGGGCCCGTCCAAGTTTCCATATTCCACAATAATCCGGGACAAGTGATCTATAACAACATTTTCACTCCCTTTCTTGTCCCAAATCTCTAAATCAAATTACTACAGCAGCAAAACCCATCTGATAAGCCTCGGTTTTGCATCCTTTTTGTCCATGAGGTACCTGACAGCAGAATGGTCAGAATATATAATGACTTTACTACCCCAAATATAAGACCGGAATTTATCTAGAGCATATACTACTGCTAGTAACTCCTTCTCGGTTGTGGTATAATTCAATTGAGCATCCAAAGGGTTTTACTTGCATAGTATATAGCAACGGGTTTCTTGTCAACCCGTTGACCCAAAACAGCCCCGACCGCATAATCACTTGCGTCACACATTATTTCAAAAGGTAAACTCTAATCAGGTGATTGCAAGATCGGGGCTTCAACTAATTTCAACTTCAGAATGTCAAAGGCCTTAGCACATTCATCATTAAAGTCAAATGGGGCATCCTTAAGTAATAAATTACATAAGGGTTTGGTAATATCACTAAAACCCTTAAGAAACCGTCTGTAAAACCCAGCATGCCCCAGAAATGATCTAATGCCTTTGACATTGGTGGATGAGGTAGAGTAGAAATGACTTGGAATTAGCCCGGTCCACCTCGATTCCACGACTCGACACAACATGTCCCAATACAATCCCCTCTTGGGCCATAAAATGGGTCTTTTCCCAACTAAGAACCAAGTTCGTTTCAACACATCTTTTTAAAACTCTTTCGAGTTGATTTGACTCGAAAGATGTGCCAAAAATTGAAAAGTCATCCATAAAGATTTCTAAAGACTCCCGCACCATATCTGAAAAGATACTCATCATGCACCTTTGAAAGGTGGCGGGGGCGTTACATAGCCCAAATGGCGTTCGCCTAAACGCGAATGTGCCATACGGGCACGTAAACGTGGTCTTCTCCTGATCTTCAGGATGAATAGCTATCTGGTTATATCCGGAATAACCATCTAAAAAACAATAAAATTTCTGACCTGATAGCTTTTCAACAATTTGATCGATAAACGGAAGCGGAAAGTGATCTTTCGATGTTGTCGCGTTCAGTTTACGATAATCAATACAAATATGCCACCTGGTTACCGAGCGGGTGGCGGCCTCGTTACCTGAGTCGTCCTTGACGACTTGGATGCCCGCCTTTTTCGGTACTGTTTGTGTCGGGCTCACCCACGTGCTGTCTGAGATAGCAAAAATAATCCCAGCATCCAACCATTTCAGCACTTCTTTCTTCACCACTTCCCTCATGTTTTGGTTCAACCTCCGCTGAGCATCGTGTGCGGATTTGACAGTCAGAACTGTTAAAATCTTGTGCATCACGATTGAGGGACTGATTCCCTTCAAATCTGCTATCGTCCATCCGATTGCTTCCTTATGCTCAACCAGCACCGCCATCAAACCATTTTCCCTTTCAACAGATAAGTTAGAAGCTATAATAACAGGCAATATATTATTCTTACCAAGAAAAGCATATTTTAAATGCTTTGGGAGCTCTTTCAGCTCGACTTTTGGTGCTTCCAACATTGATGGTTTCAACTCAATATCAATCTTCTCTGGAAGCGGTTCCACCTGAACTGACCATGGTGGGCGGTCTCCTCGCACAGGTGCGATCTCCACCCGTTTCTCCTCATCTTCCAGCAACTTGTCTGTTTCCACCTGTAACATGTTAAACAAAAAACACGTCTCCGCTGTGCCATCCGTGCTGACGACAGAGTCGTAAAGTGGGATGCACTCGTCAATGACATCGGCCATGAAGCACTCGTCATCGACCGGAGAATTATCTCCACGTGTGGAACATTAATCCTCAGCTTACGATTTCCGAATGCCGTGTCAACAGTACCATTTCTACAATTAATGTTGGCATTTGCGGTAGCCAAAAATGGTCTACCAAGGATAACCGTAGGCTGTTTGGTCCTTTCACCCAAAACATAATCGAGGACCAAAAAGTCAACTGGAAAATAAAAGTCTTCCACCTTAACAATAACATCAGTCAGTATTCCTCGGGGAAGTTTCAGTGTCTGGTCAGCCAGGACAACCGTGGTGGCGGCTGCCCGAAGCGGTCCAAAGTCATACTGATCGTATAGACTTCCCGAGAGAATATTGATGCTAGCTCCAAGATCTAAAAGCGCCTTAGTTATTTTAAAATTACCCACTTGAATGGGTATAATGGGCGTTCCTGGATCTTGTAGCTTCAGTGGAAGCGAACTCGAGAGAATTGCACTCACATTGTCTATAAAATCAAATTGTTTAGGAATCTTATGACTTCTTTTATGTGTGCAAAACTCTTTCAAGTACTTAGCATAGGCGGGAATTTGTTTTATGGAATTTAAAAGAGGAATGTTAATTTTTACTTGTTTAAACGTTTCCCACATTTCTTCTTGTTGCGGGCCTCGTTTTGATGCCAAATTCGCCTTCGATGGCGCCAACAAAGCATCAGGATAGGGAACGGTTTTAACCTTCTCATTGTCCTTAGAATTGTTGGTGTCATCCTTCGGAACTGGTTTGTTAATTTTAGTTCCACTTTGATTAGGTTCATTTAATTTAACCAGTTCTGGCTCGTCATCACTGAGGAGATTTTCATCAATCTCTTCCACCACCCACTCAACCAATGGTGGTGGAACCCCAACTTTATTATCATACTTTTTACCACTACGTAAAATACTGACCTGGTTAACGTGCTTTTTCGAAATTGAGCTGTGTGGTTCGGGTTTACCTTGGCGTCGCTCAGAAGTTGGCCCGCATTCTTCTGTAACTTTGCCATGTCTGCAGCGAGCTGACCGATCTGCTTCATCATTGCCTCTGACGACTTATCCCGTAACTCTAACTGTTGCTTCGTTTCGGTTTTATGATCAGTCATGACTTTCAACAACGCATCCAACTTTGAGTGCACCGACTCATCCGAATTCCCCGAAGACCCTTTCTATTGATCCTGATTACCCGAAGAATTTCCACCCGATTACCGTCTCTGCTATACGAACCCTGCTGCGGCTGATAACCGCCTTGGCGGTAATTACCCTGTGACCTAATCTGGATCGACCCCTGAAAGTTCGGGTTCAACTGAGAAGACGCGTTCTCGTAACGAAAGTTCGGGTGATTCCTCAGGCCCGGTGATATATGTTCGAATTGAACCCTTGGCCTTTGGAATCCCCGTAAGCATAGTTAACCTCTTCAGTATCGTCCTCATCGTCATCATAAAACTCAGGGCAATTTTCTGCCTTATCCCCAAGTTCACCACAATCATCACAAACCGGGAATTTAACTCCAAATTTTCCGACTTATTTCTTTCAGATTCACTCGTGACTGACTTAACTGACCTGGAGGAATTACCACGTCTTCGTCTTTCAGCTGCTGCTTCTGCCTTTGAATCTTCACACATAAACTCCAAAAATCCCAACATCCTCCTCGGGCTGATTCAGCAACTGACCGTTACATGAGGCCTTAAGATGATTTCGGTCCTCGTATGTCAAACCATCAACAAAACACTTTACCAGTTCCCACAGCTCGATTTGGTGATGTGGACATTCTATGATCATATCTTTATACCTGGTAAAGACTTCATGGAATAATTCGCCAGAAAACTGTGAAAAGTTGCGAATTTCCGAACGGGCCTCGCTAGTCTTGATCTTCCATCTCTGAATTTCTGTTCTGAACTACGTTCTGCCGAGCTAACCTCTCAATTTCGGGCTCGAAAATTAACAGTGACTGTCGCCCCGAGTGGCGGGTGCGCATAAACCTGTTATCTGCACAACTAACACAACACGCGTAAAATAAAGAAAAATAAAATTTAAACTAAAAATTGAAAACAAAAATTAAGATGAAACTTAAAATTAACACAAAAATCAAATAACACGAAAAACACTAAGCGCACTAACTCCCCGGCAACGGCGCCATTTTGATGACCGTCGTTTGAGTCAATCAAAAACCTAATTAAACTACCTAGATATGATAAGTAAGGTATCGTATCCACCAGGAGTATGTGGTCAATGTGATTCGTATATAAATTTAATATTATGAAGTAACTGGTTTTTAGTGCTGATCACACAAGCAAATTAAAATGAATTTAGTGAACTAAGTAACAAACAAGTAAACGAGTTTCAAGCAATTAACAAAGCAAATCACACCCGGGAATTCAAGTAAGCAACATACAGTTATCTCATGCAACCTAACAAATTAATCATTAACGATTAACTACAGACTGATCAATCAGACAAACCTTAGACATCAACAATCACTTTACACACGGAACTGGTTATCAAACAGTCATTGCCAGTGTGACTCAGTAAGGGCAATCATATATGTTTTATCATATTCAATCTAACCAAATAGTCATATAATCAATTATCTAGCACCTAGTAACAAATCGTTCAGACTAACGTAAATCTAAATCGATTGACCACGCAGAAATACCAAACATCAATAATCATATATCAATCATCAATAATCATACAAGAATATTATTAGTCACATGAGAAAAAACTATAAAGATTACAAACTATACATCCCGGGTGCGATTCTAGGAGATTAGCCGAGCCTTGACATCATTAGATCTTCAATACGGATGATATGGATCATGTGTGAGGTCTTGGCACGAGCTAGGATGGCGAAAATCGCCTCTTGGAGCTGCTGGAATTGGCTCTTGTTCGTCCAAACGGAGTTAGGGTTCTTGAGAATGAAAAATAACATATTAACCTAATTTTCCCGTCTGCACACCCCATCACGATACGCGATGGGGTCTTCACTGGTCCATCACGTATCGTGATGGACCAGAAAGTCAATATATTTTTAAATCCCTTCGCGATACGCGATGGGTCCTCAAGCAAGCCCATCAAGTATCGCGATGGGTCTTGTCACCAGCAAATTTCATTAAACTTCCTCGTTTCGCGTGTTGGACATCTCGGGCCTTCATACCATGTCACAACAAGTCCAAATTGTGTACTTTAACACCTGTGTCCTGAAATCCAATAATACACGTATGAAGTATCGAAAGTTCTAGAATAAACTATTAAAACTAAATAATAAACGAACTAAAACATATACAAATTAACCGACCATCACTATACAATAACACTCTTTCAATAAATTAATTTTTAAGAACACTTTTTAAGGAAAAAAATTAATAACTAATACAAATTTTCAAAACGAATAAAATTGTAGGATTAGTTTTGTGAAATAAAATCATCATGATATCTAATTAATTAATGCTTCATTTTATTAAAAAGTTTACATGTCATAGTAATTAATTTTACAATGAAAACATTCGGACATTAATGTAAGGTATCATGGCATCAAATTAAATTCTAATGTTGAAACCACACCTATTTAACATCACGTTTCCTACACACTAAAATATTACAAAAGATATACAAAAGAAATCATGGTTGCTTTCAACTCTAATTTGGTTTTTTTTATGATAGTGGTTGCATCCATGGCATTATGTAGCTCGGCGATGAAGCATACGGTGGGTGGTGCCTTTGGCTGGGGAATTCCAACAGACCCCAATTTTTACACCAAGTGGGCATCAAATAGGATCTTTACTGTCGGTGACAGTTTGGTCTTTAACTTTATTGACGATGATGTCACAGAAGTGTCTAAAAATGAATATGATAGATGTGACATAAGCAATCCTAAAGATACCAAAACAACCAGTCCTGCCACCTTCAACTTGACCTAGCCCGGACACCATTATTACATCTCTTCATTGGAGGGACATTGTGAGTTTGAACAAACACTAGTGATTAACGTTATCTCAAAGGGTTGCTCCTTTGTGGGGGTCTAATTTGCATTTGTAGCATGTTAGTCAAGTAATTGACTTGAAATAATATTTAAGTTTTATATTTGTTTTAAGAAAAAGTAAGTTAAATCGTTAAAGATACAAACTGCAAAAGTACAATCAAGAGGCGTTAAAAATGATAGAAAAGAATGTGAGTCATTGGATGGTTAATAAACCTAAAAGAGCATTGTGTTTAAAAATGATAGAAAAGAATGTGAGTCACTGGATGCATTGTTTCAAGGGTCAAAGATGAAATTAAACTAATTGCTAAGACTACATGAAGTTCTAGACTGATGGAGCGCTAAAATGATGATGTGGCTCACAAAATCTTGCTAAAGTCGAGGGTCATATTCGACCTTATACAGGCTCGATCGATGTCTAGGACATGGTCTCGATAAGGGCATGGAATTTTTTTATAAGAAAATTTATATGTTTAAAAAAATTAACCTTATATAATTAGAGTTTGATACTCCCATAAGTCATAAACAAAAATACCCAAAAATGTTATTGTTGCAATAAGTCAATAATTTTGTTTTGTTAATTTGTATTACAATTATCGCTGATTTTTTATGAAAGGTTTTTTTTTTTTTGCATATATAATTTTTAAATCATAGAGTACATTTTAACTTATATATATAAACCTTCATATATTTTCAATAGTACTCTATGATAATTAACTCTAATTCTTACTGTGAAAGCCGCAGATCTCAGATCTAAAGCTTACTAAACAATTAACGGATCTAGTTCATTATTGTTCTTATAGATTATATGTTATGTATATATTAGTATTAGTTGTATTAGGTGTGTATATATTATAAGTAATAGATTAAGGATGAAGCTTTGGTTGAGAGGAAACATGGACACCAATTCAATACTTTAACTCCAAAACTTAAATTAATCAGAGGATAACACCTCTGTATATAGAAGACATGTCTAGTTCGTTACACATTCCGTAACGAACTAGACTCCTGCTTCGGTACATTACATTAAATAATAAATACTAACAAACCGCCCCCTGATTCGTTAAACATCCTTAACGAATCAGGATAAAACTTAACTTAAGGTCTAGTTCGTTAAACATCCTTAACGAACTAGACTGTTCCTCTAACGAACTAACTTAATTTAATATAAATAACTTTTACATAAATAAACGATAAATACAAAATGATAATTACAAAAACTCGAGACGCAAAACCGTGTACTAACACTTACATATTTTATAAAATTATAGATCAATTTATTATATAATATAAACTAGTATTTGATCTCCGAGTTGCGGGGTGTGTAAAATTGTTTATTCACACACTTTGCTTTAAAACAAGAAGGGGTTACCACCACCATCGTTCTCGGTCACCATCCTCTCTCGTGCGACAAGTAGTTTTCATTAACTATTAAGGAAACCGAATGATAAGTAGACGTAAAACGTTGTACCGTGCATAACGTGTCATATTGACCAATAACATAAAAAAAAGTGCAACACAACATTTTAAAAAACAATATGAAATTATATATAAAAAAACTAATTTTATTATAGTTTATAGACCTATGAACTCTTTTAAAGTTCAAAGATAACAACGTGAATTTAATAAAAACTAATAGGGGTTATTTTAGCATTTGTATTAAAAAAAACACACAAAAACCAGCTCATCAAATGGTCAAACTTGAGACCTACAACTTCACACCCGACCAAACTTACAACCACACCAATTAAATTCTTTGTTAAAAACTCATTTGTATTAAAAACACACAAAACCAGACCCTTCAAAGGGTTGAACTTGAGAACTATAACATCACACTCAACCAAACTTACCTCAAACTTTGGGCCTATATGATGGGTGGGATATGTATACAAGTTTAGTTGTCACCACTTGAAATAACGTCTTAGGTTATTTTAGAAAAATAGAAAATGTATTATAATATACAAAACTAAGAAAAAACACTTTCTTTAAAAAAATAGAAAAAATTTTAGTTAAATAATAATGATAACAAAACAATTTCAGTTAAATAATAATGATAACAAAATAGCAAAAATAAAATATGTAAAACTTGAAACATTTAGTAAAAGTAGATGGAAATGGGGCACATTTTTAGAAACAAACTATGTTTCAATTTTTAGTTTTATTAAATGCTTTATTTTGTAAATTTTGTAAAAAAAGCAAGAAAAGAAAACAACTTTCCACAATTTAGTTATACGATAAGATTAGTATTAAAAATAATTTTTCAAAACCATTCATTTGACAAATACTATACAATAACACTCTTTCAATAAATTAATTTTTTAACAACACTTTTTTAAAAAAAAATTAATAACTAATATAAATTTTCAAAACAAATAAAATTTTTAGGATTAGTTTTATGAAATAAAATCATCATGATATCTAATTAATTAATGCTTCATTTTATTAAAATTTTACATGTCATAGTAATAAATTTTGCAAGGAAAAAATTCAGACATTAATGTAAGTATCCTGGTATCAAATTAAATTCTAATGTTTATATGGTAGTGGTTGTATCCATGGCATTATGTAGCTCGGCGATGAAGCATACGATGGGTGGTGCCTTTGGCTGGGGAATTCCAACAGACCCCAATTTCTACACCAAGTGGGCATCAAATAGGATCTTTACTGTCGGTGACAGTTTGGTCTTTAACTTTATTGACGATGATGTCACACAAGTGTCTAAAGATGAATATGATAGATGTGACATAAGCAATCCTAGAGATACCAAAACAACCAGTCCTGTCACCTTCAACTTGACCAAGCCCGGACATCATTATCACATCTCTTCATTGGAGGGACATTGTGAGTTTGAACAAACACTAGTGATTAATGTTATCTCAAAGGGTTACTCTTTTGTGGGGGTCTGATTTGTATTTGTAGCATGTTAGTCAAGTAATTGACTTGAAATAATATTTAAGTTTTATATTTGTTTTAAGAAAAAGTAAGTTAAATCATTAAAGATACAAACTGCAAAAGTACAATCAAGTGGCGTTAAAAATGATAGAAAAGAATGTGAGTCATTGGATGGTTATTAAACCTAAAAGAGCATTGTGTTTAAAAATGATAGAAAAGAATGTGAGTCACTGGATGCAGTGTTTCAAGGGTCAAAGATGAAATTAAACTAATTGCTAAGACTACATGAAGTTGTAGACTGATGGAGCGCTAAAATGATGATGTGGCTCACCAAATCTTGCTAAAATCGAGGGTCGTATTCGACCTTATACAGGGCTCGATCGGTGTCTAGGACATGGTCTCGATAAGGGCATGGATTTTTTTATAAGAAAATTTATGTGTTTAAAAAAATAACCTTATATAATTAGAGTTTGATACTCCCATAAGTCATAAACCAAAATACCCAAAAATGTTATTGTTGCAATAAGTCAATAATTTTGTTTTGTTAATTTGTATTACAGTTATCGCTGATCTTTTATGGAAGTTTTTTTTTTGCATATATAATTTTTAAATCATATAGTACATTTATAACTTATATATATAAACCTTCATATATTTTCAACAGTACTATGTGATAATTAACTCTAATTCTTACTGTGAAAGCCTCAGATCTCAGATCTAAAGCTTACTAAACAATTAACGGATCTAGTTCTTTATTGTTCTTATATATTATATGTTATGTATATATTAGTATTAGTTGTATTAGGTGTGTATATATTATAAGTAATAGATTAAGGATGAAGCTTTGGTTGAGAGGAAACTTGGACAACAATTCAATACTTTAACTCCAAAACTTAAATTAATTAGAGGATAACACCTCTGTATATAGAAGACAGGTCTAGTTCGTTACACATTCCGTAACGAACTAGACTCCTGCTTCCACTACGTGAAAATTGACCTTCGGCCACACGAAAAAAGTGTGGCCGTAGGCCTTTAGCCACACACATTTGGTTCAGGTCATATGTTGCCAAAGGTCGCGACACCGTGGGTATGATATGGCCACACATAGTTTTTGGTGGCCTTATGTGGTAATAAGTGTGGCTAAAGGGTACAGGCATTAGTTGCTGGCCATCAAGAAGCCTCTCCAATAAGTGTGGCTAAACGGTAGAAAATGGCCACATGAGTATTTACTATGAGTGACCATTGCACGTATATAGCCACATGAATTAATGTTTCAGCCACATGAATTTTATAATAATGTGGCCAATAGGGTTGTGTTAAGCGTGCATTGTTACCTATACCGTGTGGATATAGCAAAGCAATGGCCACTTAAGTTTAATAATAGTGTGGCTAATTATATTATATAGACACTGGATATTACATTAAAAGTGGCTAAGTATATTTTCTTGCCACTCAAAAACTCCTTTGTAGATTATAGTGTGGCCATTGTCTTACCGTTTGTCACACAAAATGTTTTTCCTAATATAAAGTGTGGTTATTGTAAAACTTTTCATCACACATAGTGAAGTATTGTGTGGCTAATCATAACTTATAGACACTGGAGGTTATTGTAAATGCGGCTAAAAATGTGAACTTGCTAGTCAAAAACTCTTTTATAGTTTGTGGTGTGGCCATTGTCTTACCGTTTGTCACACATAATGCTTTTCCTAATTTAAAGTGTGGCTATTGTCAAACTTTTCGTCACACATAGTGAGGTACTGTGTGGCTAATAATATCATATAGACACTAAAGGTTGTTGTCAATGTGGCTAAAATGTGAAGTTGCCACTCAAACACTCTTTTGTGGTGTGGCAATTGTCTTACCGTTTGTCACACATAATGCTTTTCCTAATTTAAAGTGTGGCTATTGTCAAACTTTTCGTCACACATAGTGAGGTACTGTGTGGCTAATAATATCATATAGACACTAAAGGTTGTTGTCAATGTGGCTAAAAATGTGAAGTTGCTACTCAAACACTCTTTTGTGGTGTGGCCATTGTCTTACCGTTTGTCACACATAATGCTTTTCCTAATTTAAAGTATGGCTATTATCAAACTTTTCGTCACACATAGTGAGGTACTGTGTGGCTAATAATATCATATAGACACTGGAGTTTGTTGTCAATGTGGCTAAAAATGTGAAGTTGCCACTCAAACACTCTTTTGTTGTTTGTGGTGTGGCCATTATCTTTACCGTTTGTCACACATAATGCTTTTTCTAATTTAAAGTGTGGCTATTGTCAAACTTTTCGTCAAACATAGTGAGGTACTGTGTGGCTAATAATATCATATAGACACTGGAGGTTGTTGTCAATGTGGCTAAGAATGTGAAGTTGCCACTCAAACACTCTTTTGTTGTTTGTGGTGTGGCCATTGTCTTTACCGTTTGTCACACATAATGCTTTTAAAGTGTGGCTATTATCATACTTTCGTCACACAAAAATGTTTATGTTGTGGCCAATGGTCATTTATAGATTCTAATTTTTGTAATTTCAGGTACTTTTGGCCACACTTATTTAATGTGTTCTATGTGGCCAAATTGTGTGTAATTAGGCAATATGTAATTATTTTTATTTTTTGTGCAGTAATATAAAACAGCTATAAGCAAGCATGACAAAACAAAATTAGAAACAAATTATATTAACAATAATATTCACTTAAGAAAATGTATATGCAAAATATCTTACAAAATACAAAAATAACGACTACTTAAGGCGTCGGTTTTTGGCACTGCTCCTTGTCTTCTGTTTGGTCACCCTGTCTATCGTTGTGTACTTTGCCTTTGGCTTCTTGCCAGCTCTGTCTGGTTCTTTTGAGGATGGGAGTGGTGGTAGTTGGAACAACAGAATATGAAAAACAAATATGTATAATTAATGTCGTATTTTGTAATTGAATAGAACAAAATAGTAGGCCTGCAGACGAACCGAACGTTCGTTTAACTGTTCGTGAACCTTTCGGCTGGAAGTTCGTTTATGTTCGTTTATCTTTGTTCAATTACGTTAGTTTAGATTATAAACAAACGAACATAAACGAACACAAGTGTTCATTTTTTAAACTAAATGAAAATGAACATAGATATTTGTTCGGTTAAGTTAAAAGGGAACAAACCTTCTGGTCACATAAGATTAGGTGTTCTGGCCAAGCAACAAAAGAACCACGTGCGTTGCCAACAGTCACAATTTCACCTGCCTCACAAGGAATAATTGCTTGTTCCTTTATGACTTCATCAATACTAACTTTATAGCAACCCTCCGGGATTGCTTTTCCATGCAATTGTTGTGGAACCGGTGACCAATAAACATTACCATTTGCCACCTTGTTACGCTTGTCATGCACACACAAACGACAGTCATACACCTATAAACCAGCATGTGAAATTAAGATGGCTTAGTTGAAGTCAATATATAAGTACATACCTATGTTGGTGGGAAATTAACAATGTTTCGCGCAGTACATACCTTTATTTCAGCATGTGGGGAAGCTTCATCTGTAGATACATCAACTTTCTTTTACGGCTTCTCCGTTTTACCTAAAAACCATTCAATGAATCAATCAACAATTAAAGGAAAAACTGAAATTGCCAAATACTTACTGATGGTTTTTTCGAGCCATTACTATCCGGAGTGTGGTGTAGTTGTGTTGATGCTTTGTCAACATTGTTCTCTACAGGCTTCATTGGTAATATAACATAAATTGAAATTGTTAGGACTTATTAGGTTATAAAATATAAAAACTGAAACTGCCAAATACTTACTGATGTCGCACTATGGGGATCGACTACCGTTTGGTCAACACTTTTTTCCACAGACTTGGCCTGCAATTCGGTAAATAGAAAATGAGCACACTCACATTGGAAACGAATTATAAAAAGTACTGAAATTGTCAAATGCTTACTGATGTCGCGATATGGGGAGCGGGTACCGTTTGGTCAACACTTTTTTCCACAGACTTAGCCTGCAATTCGGTAATAGAAAATGAGCACACTCACATTGGAAACGAATTATAAAAAGTACTGAATTGTCAAATAAGTTCTGATGTCGCGATATGAGGAGCGGGTACCATTTCGACAACTATTTTATCCGCATACTTGGGCTACAATTAATTGATGCAAAATCAGCACACTCACATGGAAAGTTAATTATTAAAACAAATCAATCAAACTGTCAAATGGTTACCTGAGAAGCGGATTCTTGTTGCACAGCCTCACCTGCGGTTAAGATGTTTCCCACAGAACTGGCCTACAAATCAATTTATTAGGTTATGGAAAATGAAAAATCACATGGAAAGTTGTAATAAACAAAGAAACTGTCAGATACTTACTGGTGCTGGCATTTATTTTGCGCCACAACACTAGTACTTTGGTTAGAACTAACCTGGTTGGGAACATGATTTACCTACGAATTGTGACAAAAACAGTGCCAATTATGTATGTCGAATGCATCAATAATATGTAGCATACGTCACTTACTTGACTTGCTGACATTTGCGGCACCAATCCTTCGAGATGTCTGAACCTGGCCTCAAATGCTAACTGTTCCTTCTCACGGCTTGCTAGCATAGCACTCGTGGATTCAAGTAGAGTCGTCAACCTGTTCACCACTTCATCTCTCTGCACCGCCTCATAACCCAAGTTAGGCAATCTGTTGCTTAAATGAGCCTTTTTCCCGACTCACACCCCAATATTTACCTATTGTCAATCCGTACCCAATCCCTTTTAAAAACCCACCTTTCTCTTTTCCAAGCACTAAGGTGACGGCGTCTGTGCACGGTTCAAGTGCCAGAGCTCCGGAGGCGATCTGCTCCTCATGCTGAGCCTGCAAGAAATCAAATATTATAATACACTTGTAACACGCTTATGTATCCACATAAAGTGTTGAGACAAGTTATACAGACTCAAGTTTTTTATGACACCAATATAAGGCAATGAATTGACTTTAACATGATTTAAAAAGTTTAATACTAAAACATACTAATTTGGTTGCCACGCCTTCGACAACAGCATTCTTGTATGCACCATCTTTGTCCTCCCTTCCTTTCATCCACATTAATGCACGGCCGAGGATCTCATCCGGTCCAATTTCCTTCTTTTTGACCTTGTAAAATATTCAAGAGAAAGCAGCTGACGGTCATGCGTTAGACACATAACCAACAAATCATTGAACTAGAGAGAAAGCAGCTGACGGTGATTACCAGTTTCTCTCGAAGGTAGGTATAACCCCCTCGTCCCATGTGATGATCAAAAACATTCTTTGCTCGAGCTCCCTTTGATGAAGCCGATTTTTTCTTCAACCACACATTATAATCATTTCATTATATTTAAACAAAAAACATAAACCATATATAGTCGATCAATCTACGTTTGCTGAGTAGAGGATTTATACCAGAAACACCTCTGATTGTGTGTACTCAACGAAGCGATCCCAGTCTTCTTGCCTAATCATCGTCCTGTGTCCCTTGGGTATCGCCTTCAGCTTCAGAGGTTTACCGATGTTCGGCATAATGTATTTGGCATACATTTTTCTTCTGAATCCCGAAGAAGGTGTCCGAGCCGATTCATCACAGAAGGCCTGTGAGACGCCTCAATCTCAAAATATTTCTGCATAATATAATACAATAAAGGTAAACTACTTCTCAAAATATAAAATGCACAAATAAAAATTAAGAATAACTGTTATTTGTTCCCACAGTTTATCTCTAAGCTCCTTTGTGACCTCCCTCCAACTTAAATGTCTCAAGCCAACTATTTCCCTTACAACATCCCCTAAAAAACTTGCAAACTTTGATCTGTTTTGGCCAGTGAACCTACCCAGATTATCAAACTCCACTGCCAGTTTGACACCACCAGAGTTTGCATATTGGGTACGCAGCTTAGGTAACCTCATCAACCCCCTTGTAGGTTTTTTCGTAGTAGCAAAACTGTTGAGGGGTTCGATAACCTCCAAACTGTTGAGGGGTTCGATAACAATTGTCCCTATAACCTCGTCTACTTGACCGTCGTCGTCGTTGGCTTCCTCGCTGGAGTAGCCTTCAGTGTCGTCTGATTGAGCGTCGTCGTAGTTGGCTTCCTCATCGGAGTATAAAACATGTTCTTCTTCGATTCTTTCATCTATAAGCTTCATCTTCGATTGTTTTTTAATAATTTGGAGTGTAATTTGGAGTATAAATCACTTTCGGCTGATTTGTGGAGTGGAAAATTTTTAATAATTTGGAATGTAATTTGATTTTTGGAGTGTTAAATGTAATTTGGAGTTTTTGAATATTTGGAGCCAATATTTTGGAGCTTTTTGAGTTTTGCCTCCCTTTTAATTAAGAACCAATTGATTATTGGCATAGTTTTTACGGTAGAGAACCTGTGGCTGAAAATAGGCACTTTGACAGAAGATGGTTGGATAAGCGTATATTGCGTATTAGGATATTTATATATGTTTATGTATATTAGCGTGTTACAAGCGTAATAGTGTTTTTTAACAAAGTGTTTTTTGTTTTATATTTAGATTTAACCATAATTACCATTCATTAAAAGTTTTCATACAAAAGGCACCATTACAATACATTCCATGAAAACAAAATAAGAGTGAATAACAAAATAGATGATATAGGAAACTATAAAATTAAAGCATTTAAAAGCTAACCAACCAACATTCAACACAATAAACTAAAAAGTGTATCAATACAACCATACATATACAAATAACCAACCAAATCACAAATGTTCCAAAATTCACCAAACACGTCACCAAATATTTCCCAAATGTTCCAAACATCACCAAATCACTAATTAACTTTTGAAACTAACAACGTAGCTTCATTGAAGTCATATTCAAATCTGCACTTATCACCAATCTGTATTTCAGTTTCCACCTTGAATTTTTTCCATTTTGGTAACCGATATCTGAATTTCAGGTCCGACAGTTCACCATGAAGTCTCATTTTTTTACGACCTTCAGGATTGACCAAAGTGATTGGCATTCCATCATAGGCATGAATCTTGGTGGCAATGTGACGCGGAAGACGCTGTGAAAAGCAAATTTCAAATATACTTGTAAATAAAAAAGAAATTTAAAAATTCAATTTACCAATTTCTTGGTGACGTTCATGTGGAAGACGATTTTAGAGTCATCATCTTGCTCATCAAGATGAATTGGGTTTTGGGAGGAACTACATTAATTGCTTAATTGATAGTTGAGAAACAACTGATTTGGACCAGGAAGGATAAATTCTATGCCATCTTCATGAAAGACATTAATATGAAATGTCTTATCTGATATGATTTCAAACACAACAAACGAACCACCTTTCAAGTTGGTTTGTTTAAAAACCTCAATCCATCCATCCTCTAGCCTATAACCCATTCCATCTCAATGACATGAAACGTTAAACAACACTCTATCTAGAGCAATAAGCTCGAAAAGCAAATTCATCCAATTTTCACCATATTCTTGAATCACGTACCACTCAGGGAAATCCTGTTAAACATGTTAATTAAAAGACATTTGAATTTGGAAACAATCATTAAAAACAGAAATTAAAACTTACTAAGTAATGGACGTGTCGGTTTCTGACTGAAATACATATCATAGTACCGGATTGATCATTTACGTTTCTTTTGAAAGTAAACATATTCAACATAGATCTTGATTTAAGCTCAAAAACAACATATGTTCCAGCTTGTATACAACATTCTCTGATTAATTCAGTCCAACCGGTTCCAAAATAAAAGTCATCAAGTACTTTGATTATAACAACATAAAACATTTTACCACTTTGATCATAAATCAAACAACAGCCGGTATTCGATTTCATATCAGCAAACATTGGTTGAACAGCTTTAGGAATGAGCTATAAGTAACACAAAAAATGTTCTTAGAATGTATATGTTGCAAAACTGTAAAATGTTTCATAAAAAAAATTAACCAGATAACATTAACATACCATCCTACTCATGGAATCGCTGTCGATATCTACCAGGAACTTAACTTCATTATTGAGACGTGACATTTTTATGTTCTTACCAGGATAAGCGATGTCTACGAATTACAGTAAAGCGAAGTAGAAGTCGATTTAGGGTTTTGAAGTTAAAAGGGTTTTGAAGTTAAAAGCGTTTTGAATTTTGGTTTTATTTATTTCTACACATTTAATTATTTATATATTTTGGTTTTTTGTTTTATAACTTTTTAAAAAAATAGTATAAAAACATAGTCTTACTTTTAGTTATTTTTACTAACATTCCGGTATTAAATTTCGTTAAAAGTCGAGTTCGTTTAATAAATCGTATTTTTTAAATAAATTTGAAATTTTATCCATTATTGAAGTATTATCTTAACCGTTAGTAAGATTTTCTGGATAAGATTTACAACTTCGTAATAGAGAGGCTCATAACATTCTAGTGTTATTATTATCATATGTAGTTTTGTATCATTATCATCTTCTAGGTTATCATCATCACCATATGTGTTATGATGATGATCAACATCATAAAGTTATCATCGTTATCATGTATTATAGTGGTTATCATCGTCATAATCATCGATCACCATCACCATGAAACGACATCATCATCAGACGTGCGGGTAATCAACGTGGTCATTGTATAGGCTATCGTAGTCGGCGTTGATCATACGGGTAACATATATCTCGCTATCAATGTCGTCATCATCTTCACACATCTCCATCATCATCATCAGCATCATCCGATTGCCATGTACGGGATGTAGTCAGCATCGTATGAGTTATCGTAAACAAAACGCCCAATATTAGCGATCACTGTCGGCACCATCTTATGAATTGTTGTCGTCAACAAACGACATCATCAGTCGTACATGCTACTATCATTATGACCATCGTATACGTTATCATGGTCGTCATCGACCATACGGTTTACATGTCATTAAACATCGGTGTCACCATCATCATCAACATATATATATATATATGTGTGTGTGTGTGTGCGCGCGCGCGCCTGTGTGGCGTATTGTCATATAGGTACATATAATTGGTCCTCATCATATATATGTGTGATCATCATCATAGATGTCATGCTCGTCGTACGAGCTACAGTCGCCATCGTATGGGTTGGCGTAAGCAAACCGTATATATAGGTTAGCAGCATCAATATGATAACCACCACCAACCCAGGTAGTTATATTAGCATCGTCTCGTCATAATTGGGCCAATCATCATGGTTATCATACGGGATAGCACCGTCATTGTCTCATGTATTACATATCCGCAATCATACTACACACTACCGCCCACATTCGCCACAACGACCCCCAGCACCAACCACTAACCACACTCCACCACCACCCACCACAACCACCCACCACACCACCACTACCCAATAATATTATATATAAATATATATACATTTATTTATACCCATCCACCACCACCACCACCCACTACTCACCACCACCACCGCAACCCACCCACCACCACTGACATCCGCACCCACTGCCCACCACCACCACCCACCACCACACATCCGCCACCACGAACCACCGCACCTCCGCCACCGTCCATCACCATCATAACAGCCTGAACCCACCACAACCCACTAATATTATATATATATTTTTTGCTACTATAAAATACTAACCGTACGATTAAAATTTAAAAGCACGCGCCTTCTTTTAAAAGGGTAAAATAACTACCCTCGTAAGTCACTCATCTACTTCTGGAACGTGGATAAGTAAGTCAAAATTCCTAAAAACCGTCGACGATTCATTTCTACTGTGAAGCACAAGCACAAGCTCAAGTGGTTTAAAAGGGACAAATAACTACCCTCGTAAGTCACTCATCTACTTCTGGAACGGAACCAAAATGAAGAACCCTAACTCATCTACTTCTGGAACGGAACCAAGGACGAAGCAAAAGCACGATAGGTCTCAGAATGAAGATGGAACAGGTGTTACTTTATGATTTTTTAGCGTTTTAGGTTAATTTAATCTTAAAATGTAAGCATTTGTTTGAATCTTCTTATGTATTAATGCGTTTGATAAGCGTGCTGTTATTGTAATACATATCCTTGTTTTTTTAAATCTATGTATAATATTAAAGCATGTTATATGCGTATGATTAGCGTGTTATGGCTTTGGTATGAGAATTTATCATTGTGATGTTTGATAAGAGTTTTCTGTTTCCTTGTGATTCGTGTTGTTATCCCCTACCCCCGTGTTTTATTGTATGTATGTGATTCAGTTGTCGAAAAAACAAGACTGATAAAAGGAAGACTAAAAAAGTTGCTCCGGTGGGGAAAACAAAACATGTTGTGGAAGCAGACTCTAATTCAGAACTTGACACAAAAATCGACAGGTTGTTGTCAAAGCGGAAACAGGTGGAACATAGCACCTCTGGCCCGGACTTTCAGCGTCCGAAAAAGAGAGCCATTAAAGAAAAGAAGCCAGCCGAGAGGGGACAACCTTTTGTTGAATTTGTAGACAAAAAATTGATGAATAGGTGTGCACCTTGTAATATTGTTGATGCAGTGAAGGCAATGACCACTGCCCAAAAAACTTGTGTGGAAGAAATGGGTTTCGGGTCAATGTTAAGACTTCAAGTAACCCAAACTCCAACAACTTTGGGATATTGGTTGCTCATGAACTATAACAACCGTTTAAATGAATTGAACATTGGGAGCAGTGTTATTAAGATAACACCACAAAAATTACATGAAGTGTTGGGGATACCAATGGGTAAGATTCCTGTTTTAGGCAAGAGTAGACCAAGATTGAGGGAAGATGTTACTACATATTTGTTCAAAAATCAATTCCCGACAAACTCAAGAATATATATAAAGCATGTGAAAGACAAACTGGCCGCAGATCAAGGAGTTGGTGAACTGTTTAAGATTAATTTCCTTATGTTGGTCAACACCTGTATAGGATTCGTGACAAAATCAACAACAGTCAATCAACGATTCATCGCCGTAATTGATAAAACGTTGAATATTCCAAATATGGACTGGTGCATCTATGTTATTGAAAACGACAAAGGAAGAATTGAGAGGTATCAACGTTCAATACAACGGTCCGATGACCTTCCTTGTGATGCTTTACACGCATGAATAGCAGAAAAAATATGGTCCATTTGGGACTCCCGTCACAACGCCTGCAGTCAACTACATAACAACAACTACTCTTAATAAGATGGAAAAATACTTAGAGAATAATGGTCCTCCCTTAGAAGAAGATGCTACTGAAGTTGCTGCTACTGCTGCTGTGACGTTTAGTGTTGATGGGAAAGGGATTGATGCGGCTGCTGCTGCTGTGACCATTAGTGCTGCCGGGAAGGGACTTGATGAGACTGCTGATGCTGCTGTTGTTGATATTGCTGCTGTGACAGTTAGTGCTGCCGGGAAGAAACTTGATGAGACTGCTGCTGCGGCTGCTGCTACTACCGCTGCTGTGACGGTTAGTGCTGCCGGTAAGCCTGGAGTTGAAGAAAACACTGCAGCTGAGGAGAAACAAGAACATGGTATTAAACTTGTTATTTTCTTCTAAAAACTCTCATATCTCTTATCTCTACATGCGTTTTATGTAATACAACATTATATGTAATTAAAAAACAGATGGTCAAAGTGCATCTGAAACAGATAATGCCGATCAAACAGCTGAACAAGATTTGGATGATTATGTAAGCGATTATTCACCTTTAAGTTTGAAATTGCCTATCGTGCTTGTTGACTATTATTTAACTCCATTACAACTGGCTGGGATAAATTGAAAATGTTTTTGAATTAACAATAACTATATTTTCTTTTTACAGTCTTGGAATAAGGCAATGGATAACAAGTTGAAGAAATTTGATAAAATTTGCTCCGAGATCAACGAGTTGGTCCGTCAAGGAAAGGATAGACATCCGTCAAATGAGAATATCTTTGCTAGATGTTGTGAATGGGAAAACAAATTCACTAATAATGTGGTCCCTAAAACACAAGATTCAGATGTTGGTGTTGGTGGTCCAGTGGCTGCTCAGAAAGGTATTTGGGCTAAATTAATTATTAGTATAATTAAAACGCTCTTAAAACACTTATGCTGCTATTTTAAACTTATTACATCTGTGTGATGCAGTTGATTCAGATGTTGGTGTTGGTGGTCCAGTGGCTGCTCAGAAAGGGAAGATTTGGGCTAAATTAATTATTAGTATAATTAAAACGCTCTTAAAACACTTATGTTGTTATTTTAAACTTATTATATCTGTGTAATGCAGTTGATTCAGATGTTGGTGTTGGTGGTCCAGTGGCTGCTCAGAAAGGTATTTGGGCTAAATTAATTATTAGTATAATTAAAACGCTCTTAAAACACTTATGCTGTTATTTTAAACTTATTACATTTGTGTGATGCAGTTGATTCAGATGTTGATGAAGTTGTTAATACAGTGCTTGCGACATTAAAAGAGGGTATTTAATTATAAATAAAAACCAAAAGGGGTTGAAGGTATTTAATTATAGTTACAATTATTTTCAGTCAAATTTAATGTGAGTTGTTTTATGTTTAACAGTTGACACCAGATTGTCAACAAGTGATAGCCCAGATGCACTGAACTCTCCATATCTTCTGAGAGAGGTTGACGTATCCGCTGGTGTCACGGAAGATGAAGAAATAATTTCAGAGTATATATTTTTTTGTCTTGGAGACATTTGGGAGGAGGTCTACAAGTCCACTCACATAGAATCGTTCAAGGTGGTCTGTGAAAGCTTCTGTCCTGGCATTTATATAGCTGCCAATGCAATGGATGCATTCAGCTATATAATGAACTATGAAGAAAAGAAAATCTGCAGCATCACCGTTCAGATTCTTTGCTTCAAGCAATGTGCTGGTACAAATTAATCTATTTTGTTTGCACTATTAGAAAATGCACAATAAACGCTTTAATCATCTGCATTTTAATTATTATACAGACAAGTGACCATTATTCTGAGTCAAGGGGTTTCACAGACAAAGAAAGACTGGATGTGTTTTCAGACAATATCGAAAGAGAAATGGCAAGGAGTGGAATTCTATCACTCAAGGAGGTAGCTATAGTGCTCGTGCCAATAATACAACGCGATCATTTCTTTGTGGTTACCTTCAATCTTCAAATATGAGTGATAGAATTACTTGACAACAGTGCAAATCAAGAAATATCAGCTAATGCAAAGTTTAAAAGCTTAGAAGACAAATCAAAAGCAATTAGAGAGAATTTTGAAGAAATATACGGAAAGACTCCTGATATACTGGTAAACATATATACCTTTACCCAAAAAACATACATACCTGTTATTAAAATTGTCAAAATACTTAAATTGCTTTCTATTTTGTGTAGAGAAACGTTTTTTGCATGTATCTTAAAACAATCAAACACCCCATTACTCAGCAAATCCAAGTAGCAACAATCAATAGATTGAAGATGAGATGGAGAACAAAAAGTAATGGAATAGATTGTGGTATTTTTGCTATGAGACACATGGAGAAATATGATGGGAAGAGACCATGGGGGTGTAATCTCCAAAAGGAAGGCCCTGAACAAAAAAGACAGCTAAAAGGGTTGAGGTTAAAGTATTTGTGCAAAATCCTTCGCTCGGATACAAACCAACACAGAAATACTCTTATCAAGAATGCACTGCTATTCCATGAAAATGACGACACTCGTTTAACCGGAGAAGAGTTGATTGCTGAACTTAAGATAAGGCAACAAAAATTTTGAATGGTTTCAAAACTGATTGCTATGTACTTTAAGATACTTGTTATGGAGATCTCTAGTCTTCTGTTAACAGTTTGTAATGCACTTTAAGATAATAGTTACATGTTGAATCAATGTTTTAACACAAACATAAAAATTTTATTATTACCAAAACACACCATCACAAACATACAAATTTTATTACTACTAATCTCTGGGTGACACACATAAAAACATACCATGAAACACCATCACATACTAATCTCTGAGTGACATAAGAAACTTCAACTTCAATTCCATTGAGCAATTCAGTTCAAGAATTGCCTTGCCCAAAAGTTTTAATTCGTCAAGCTCTCTCTGTCCTACATTAACCATAAACAAAACAGCAAGATCTCGGATATTACTAGCGGGCATTCGAGTAAGAACTTTTGCAATGACATCCCTGGCATCCAAGCTGTTGCTAGTCTTTACAAATTCTTTAGTAAGAGTTTCCCGACAAGCTTTATATATCTTGATTTGAGCCTCAATATGCCTTCTAAGGGCAGCCTTGTAGGATCTGGATGATGATGAAGATGACGAGCAATCCATTATTAAATAAAAAAAATAATTTAAAATTATGTAGGTATATGAGTTTCACAAATGTGGTGTAGGTATATATAACCAAAAGGCTCACAGACAAAACAAAAGGGTGTCCCACGCATGGGAAACGCACACGGACGAATAGTAACTCTGTAATAAAAAAAGGGTGTCCCAAGCTTGGGAAACGCACCGGACGAATAGTAACTGTATTAAAAAAACAAAAGGGTGTCCCATGCTTGGAAAACGCAACAACTTGTCTCATGTGTTTTTGTTTAATCTAGAGATTACTTGCATTTATATCACCTGTCAGAATTAATTGATCACAATTATACGTCACCTGTCAAAAATGCTGGGAAAAATATTATATTAATGATAGCCTACATTAAAGTTAAGCTATATCTTACTAGATCTTACTATATCTTACTACAAATCAAACTTAACTACATTAAGTTTGGTTATTCAATCACACTAACAGTTTCAGAAAGATAATAAAAATGAATTCTTCTGAGAAAACCGTGAAGGCCATAGTGAAAAAAATGATGGATTTTCAGAAAGAGAAAGACGACTCTTTGTTGAAGAAAGTCGAAGCGATTAGGGCTACACTCTCTTGGGAAAAAACAAACACCTTCCAATCCTGTAACCTCATGTTGTGGGAAGACGAAATTGAGTTTCGACCAATGGTTGCTGAATATCAGCAACAACAGTCTGAATGCTACGACTCAGTGTGTGAGACCGGTTGACATCATAACTACGGTGTCAACCAACATGAGTTTTAAGGAGATGGGGGCGGAGACTGTGGACAAGGCGGAGTGATGGTGATGTTAGCTTCTCTCTTTTTGGTTTTTTTGTGATGCATTGTAATTAATGGTACTTTTTGTAAGGCGTCTTTGATGAATGGTAAATATATGGATTATCTTAAAATGCTTTATGAATTGTAATTAATGGTACTTTTTGTGATGCATCTTTTGATGAATGGTAAATATGGATTAATGCTTCTCATCTTTCTTTGTTAAAAATGTGTGTAATCAATTAGCTTAAAATATGTTATATATTTGTTCAAAAGAGTCTATTACGCTTGCAACACGCTACTGTACAAAGACATATATAAATATCCTAAAACGCTGGTAACACGCATGTGTACAACAACTCCTTTCTAAACCCTCCTATATATATATATATACTTATATATCTAGTTTTGTTTTCAATAAAAACTCATTTTTCACCATGGAAGAAACCTCATCGCGGACCACAACATCCAGTAGCAATCGATCTCAGGTTTATTGTTTTTGTGGTCAAGAAGCCATTCTAAGAACATCAAGGACCACCAAAAATCCAGGTCGGAGGTTCTACAATTGTGCATCTCAGGTTAGTGAAATTGCAAATAAAGTTGGAATTCATCTACAATTGTTGACCCTAAACTCTATATTTCTTAACTTAGGGCAAAAAATGTGATTTCTTTACATGGTCTGATTGTGTTTCGTCCACAAGATCTGATGTGTGCACAAGATGTACAGACATAATTCCTATTTTGATAAGGGTAAATAAGTCATTAGAGGATCAACTTGCAAGGAGTGTAGCTTCACTGATTGAATCAGAAAAAAAAAAGTGAAGATATTGTATTTTATTTTCTTCTTGTTGTTTTTAGGGCTTTTAATTAGTTTTGTAATTAAAATCTAAGAAACTTTGGTATGATTTTAGACCAGATATTATGATGTATTTTTATGTTTCTGAACGGATTTAAAGGCCTTTTAATGAGTAGTTTAGTTTGAGTGTTTTCAAAATAACAGTGTATTTATTTCATCGAAAAGAGGTTATTATAAAAAATTAATAAAAATATGTTCTCTCCAGAGTTTCGAACCCGCAGTATTTGCAATCTATGTTTAATCACAAGCGCCTCAACCGATTGAGCTACACCCTGAGAACGTAATAGAAACTAGGGTTTTAAATGACGCGTGACAATCACTAGTGTCTAGACACAGAGTGTCTGTCTCCATCATATCTGATCGAGATTCCCGTTTCACTTCGCACTTTTGGAAGTCACTACAGAGTGCACTAGGCACCCGCCTTGATATGAGCACAACATACCATCCTCAGATGGATGGGCAAAGTGAGCGCACCATTCAGACCTTGGAAGACATGTTGCGTGCATGCGTGTTGGATTTCGGAAAAAGTTGGGAACCTCACTTGTCTTTGGTAGAGTTTTCGTATAATAACAGCTACCACGCAAGCATTAAAGCAACGCCGTTTGAAGCGTTGTACGGACGAAAGTGTCGATCACCTCTCTACTGGGCAGAGGTGGGTGATAGCCAAATCACTGGTCCAGAAATAGTACTTGAAACCTCTTAAAAGATTGCCCAAATCCGAAACCGCATGGCAGCAGCACGAGATCGCCAAAAGAGTTACGCCGACAAGCGCCGAAAACCTCTGGAATTCCAAGTGAACGACCAAGTTTTACTCAAAGTCTCGCCTTGGAAAGGTGTAGTCCGCTTTGGAAAGCGAAAAAAACTCAACCCACGATACGTTGGCCCATACCGGATAACAGAACGCGTTGGTCCGGTAGCATACCGATTGGATTTACCAACAGAACTCAGTGGCGTACATAACGTTTTCATGTATCCAACTTGAAGAAATGCCTTTCTGACGAAACCCAAGCAGTTCCTTTGGGCGAGTTGCAAGTTAATGAACAGCTACGATTCATCGAAGAACCAGTCGAAGTTTTGGATTGGGAAACCAAAACACTCAAACACAGCAAAATTCCAATCGTTAAAGTTCGTTGGAACTCGAGACGTGGACCAGAGTTCACGTGGGAACGCGAGGATCAAATGATGAAGAAGTATCCTCACCTTTTTGAAGGGCTAACCAAGCACCGAAAACCGCGAAAGCCGACAAACCGCCAGAAATCACCAGAGGTATGAATTAAATTTCGGGACGAAATTTCTTTCTACTAGGGGATGATATGACAAACTGAAAATTTTTGCCTTTTTCAGACACCCATCGCGACTTGACTCAAATTTTCGGGACGAAAATTCTTTCAACATGGGAATGATGTGACACTCGTCAATTTCAGGTTAACTCCATTAATCCAAACTCCGTTAATTCAAACTTAAGATCACTTGATCTATAACGCACATCTCATTACATTTAAACTAGGGTTTTAAATGACGCGTGACAATCACTACACATGTAGTCTTTCAGGATTGCACCGAAACGCACACGAGTCGACTCAAACCATTGGTGAACAAACGACAAACATCAAAACAACAAATACGTGATAATTATGTGTTAACATATATGTTACTTGATATGTTATGTGTAATGCTAAACACAAGAAGCAAGAACTAATTGTTTACACTAGAAAATTAATAACTAAAAGTAGAGGAGCCATTGTGTAACATATTATTATTATAATAATTAACAAAACCCTACACTCCCTCCCCTCTCCCTAGACCGATCGGCCCCCTCTCCCTCTCTTCTTGGCTGCCGTAAACACACACACATACACACATACAAGGATTTTCAAGCTTATGTTGAAGAATTAAGGTGCTAATAGGTAATTAACTACTTCTCTATGCATTCTATGTGTTTAATTTTGATATTGAATGGGTTAATCAAAACCCTAAATTCTTGAAAGTGATGATTAAGATGAGTTAGGGTTTGACTGTATGTTTGATGATGATTTGCTAGTGAATTGATAACTAGTTGTGTTATAATTGCTTGTTAATTACTTGTTCTCTGATTTTAAACTTTCAAGTAAAACCCTAACTATGTGTGTAACGTAAAATTGATATGCATGGTTGGTAAATCTTGTGTCTAGAGTGTGATATGCATGGGTTATGGTTCATAGATTGTTGCTATGTTGAGTTTTTTTGTAACTGGTACTGGACAGATTGTTGATTTGATGTTTAGATGACTGTAACTGGATGTTAATGTGGTAATTGGTTGAAATTATTAACACTACAGTGTACTAGGTTGAGTCTAGTTTCTAAAGAGTCCAAATTTTTAATTTTTGGACGTGTAAAAGTTAACTTTTATTATTTTACAAAAACGTAGTGCAAGTCTGAATTGTGGGGTCTGCTGTTAGGCTGTTTTGAAATTATCATATCTCATAAACTACAAGATCAAATGGGTTAGTTCCACTTCTGGAAGTTAAAATATTGAGTTAAGAATCTAACCCAATTGGTCTTGCATTAATTGAATTTACCATTTAACGGGAATAACAAATATCATTCTGTTGCGCACGATTTTGACTGCTGTGAGTTTACTGTAATGTTTTGGTCTTTGTGAGAAAACTATGTGGAATAAAAATACAATAAAAATAGTTCTGGAAACCTAACTCATGTGTTCTTTTGTGACGATTTTTGGTGAATTAATTGATATGTTATGATCTGTTGAATAGAGTAATCTTTCAAGTAGAAATCTGTCTTGATAAAACTAGCTGCTGAACTATGTGAAAATACATGAAACGTGTTTGTTAATAAATAATTCCCATGTTTTGACTAAATTGCCCTTGCGGGGAGATAATTTACTAGTAATGTACAATGTTAGTATTTGATGCTTAAGTAGTTGTATACACATGTAACGTGTCACCAATGTGTTTGTCGAGTCACACATAATTCACAAACGAAACACAGAACGTATCTCATGCATAGGTATTATGTGCCGAGTCTAGAGACTCAATAGCAGCTTAAATACTTAGAGAATATCATTTTTGTTTTAGAGCACTAGTGAGGATTTTCTTTGACGCGCATCTCTCGGATTTGTTTTTGAATTCTTCGCAAACAGTGAGTTTCACGTTTCCCTTTTACTCTTTTAAACACTTTTTACTTGGGGGAGATAACATACTCCAAACACTTTAGATTTTGTTATTGGTTATATATCACTTGTAAGGCTAAGTGGCAAACGAACCAACTAAAGTCCTTCATAACATCGAACTGTTTAGTATTTGTATAATAGCGAGTCACTGTTGAGTAGTACTACTGGGTTTGACAAACCCCACCCAACTCTAAACTCGACTGGAGGTCGAGTGGGTGTAATCTTGGCTAACACATTACCATGGTCGTGGTTGACATGGTGGCAAGGCATATGATAAACAGTCAGCTTCGGTGTCGAACACTTAGTAATATTTGTTTTATAGGCTAGCTACCTATTGATATAATTGACTTAACACTATCTGGTAACGCAAACGCAAAACGCAAACGCAAACGCAAAACGTAAACGCAAACGCAAACGCAAACACTTTATTTATATAAACCTGTGAACTCACCAACCCTGTGTTGACACTTTTAGTATGTTATTCTCAGGTAGCCGAGGCGGGCGCGCGGTATATGAACATGCATTCGCTAAACACCACTTGCTTTTAAACTCTTATTAATTTGGTTTTAAGTCGTCCTGTATGACGCAACACTTGGTTTATGATTTACGCTTCCGCATTCATTAAACTTTTTGTGGTTTAAAAAATTTGAATATGATGTTTGATTATAACTAATGATTCCGATCCTGTTAGTTCACACCCTCTGACGGTAAAACTCCGTTAGTGGATTTTGAGGGTGTGACAAAATATTTTTGCTTTTAATTAGTCGGTTACATTTATTGGCGTTAATTAGTGTGTGTGTGTGTGTGTGTGTGTGTGTGTGTGTGTGTGTGTATATCGTTGATGACACAGTTAATAAAAAATTTCTTGAAAGATGGATAAGTCTTGGATGTTAGTAGGCGACAGGTGCAGTAAAGCATATAAAGATGGTGTTAAGGCATTTCTACATTTTGCAGTTCGTAATTGCAAGGAGACATCACCACCAATTTCTTTTTCATGTCCATGTGTTCGGTGTGTGAACTACGTATCTTTTAGTGTAGACGATGTAGAACATGACTTGTACAGGTTTGGAATTGATAAGAGTTATACTACTTGGATAAAACATGGAGAAACCGACACCAACATTCCAACTAATGTTAATAATACTGGGTTTGCCTACACCTGAATTCCAACTAATTATGATAATAATACTGGGTTTGTTGACACCAACATTCCAACAGATGCCTGTGAAACTGTAGAAATGGTAAATGCTACAAAAGACAATTTCAAATGCGAAAAGAAGTGTCAACAGTTTCTACAACTACTTGTTGACGCTGAGAAGCCCCTATATAAAGGATGTCTTGACTTCACCAAGTTGTCTGCATTAGTACAACTACTCAACTTGAAGAGCAAGCACGGGGTATCTCATAAGTTCGTTGATGAACTTCTGAAATTGTTGAAAAAGATGCTACCTGCAGATAATGAAATGGTAAATAATATGTATGAGGGCAAAAGGATGATGAAGGCAATGGGCTCAGGATACGAAAAGATACATGTGTGCATCAATGACTGCATTATTTACAATAAGGATTACAAGGATTTGGAAGCATGTCCAGTTTGTAACAAGTCAAGGTGGAAGGTGGATGAGAAGACTAACAAAACTTACATAAACACGCCCGCTAAGGTACTGTGGTACTTTCCCATTATTCCACGATTCAAGTGCCTCTTTCAATCAAAGACCAAAGCAGAGAATTTAACATGGCACGCCACGAGTACCAATAAACCCGGTGTTTTACGCCACCCATCAGATTCACCAGCATGGAAAGCCATAGACGACAGGTACTCCGATACCATCAGAAGCGATCCAAGAAATCTTCGTCTAGGGATTTGCACTGATGGGGTCGACGTACATAGAGGCAATAGAAACCACAGTTTCTGGCCTGTTTTAGCAGTCATTTACAACCTTCCACCTTGGATGTGTATGAAAAGAAAATTCATCATGCTTTCCTTATTAATATCCAGAGTGCCAGGGACAATATTGATGTGTTTTTACAGCCTTTAATTGACGATCTAGCATCTTTATTTGAGGTCGGGGAGCCAACATATGATGCATATAAACAAGAAATGTTTACACTACGTGCAGTTGTGTTATGGACGATTAATGATTACCCTGCTCTTGGTACACTATGTGGTTGCCCTTACAGTGGATTCAAAGGTTGTGTGGTGTGTCGGGGAGACACTCAGTGTGTTCGACTTTATCACACAAAGAAGCAGAGTTATGCTGCCCACAGAAGGTATTTATCACATGACCACCCTTTCCGAAAACAAACAAAGACGTTCAACGAAAAAGAGGAGATGAGAACTGCTAAAGAGCCTATGACAGGGGAAGAGATATACGACGAGGTCAAAAACATTAACAATGAATGGGGAAAGGGATCTGAATCCCTAAGTGGGAGTAAGAGGAAAAGGGATAACACAACGCCGCACCAATATTAGAAGAAGTTCAACATATGGTACAACGGCTCAGCTATTGGAAGTATTTACCTGTCCAACATTGTATTGATTTGATGCATGTTGAAAAGAATGTGACAGAAAGTATTGTCGGGACGTTGCTGAACATTCCCGGTAGGACAAAAGACGGATTGGCAGCTAGAAAGGATTTAGAGTTTTTAGGGATTAAAAAGGAGTTGCAACCGAAAGCAAAAGGCAACAATACTAACTGTCTGCAGCATGCTTCACATTATCAGCGCAAGAAAAATACATGTTTCTTGAAACATTGTATAAACTGAAGGCTCAACTAGGGTATTGTTCTAACTTCTCTAGTTTGGTGAATCTTAAAGAAAGGAAGCTACAAGGCCTTAAATCACATGATTATCATATGCTTATGCAACAGTTTCTGCCCCTTGCAATATGGTCCATCATGCCAGAACCAATGAGAAATGCTATAATCAGACTTTTTTTTTCAAGTCAATTTGTAGCAAAGAAATCATTGTAGAAGAGCTTGATAAGATGCAGGAAGAGCAAATAGTTACACTGTGCCTGCTGGAGAAGTACTTTCCACCATCATTTTATGATGTCATGGTTCACTTAACCGTGCACCTTGTAAGAGAGATAAAATTATGTGGGCCACCATGCTTTCGTTGAATGTATCCCTTTGAAAGGTGTATGAAGGTTATCAAAGGGCATATGCGAAACAAAACTTATCCAGAAGGGTGCATTGCTGAGGAGAACATTGCGGAAGAAACAATCGAGTTTCTGGGCGAATACCAAAAAAACATCAAGAGTATTGTTGGTATTCCACATGATAAGCATGATGATAATGGAGAGACAATTCCTGTCACAGGCGTTAAATAAGTTGAAGTTTCTCCTGATCTTTTCAAGAGAGCACATTTCTATGTGCTGCAGAATGTGTATATATATATATATATATATATATATTAATTCATAATATATTATACTCCTACTTGCAGACAACACAAGACCTCTTTGAAAAACCAAATGCCTGGTAAACGACAAGCAATGCTGGAGAAGAGCATACTTTAGAGTTTGGTGACTGGTTACGCGACAAGGTAGATCAATTTATTAAGTCTTCTATAATTTTTAAAATTCTTTTATAGTTTCTGCAATGTAGGTGAAGAACTAATCCATGTAATGAAATTCAGGTTGAAAGAGAGCTAGCGGGCTTCCCAGGTTCTGTATCGGAAACCGTAAAGTGGATTGCACACGGAGCACACCGCAACGTTTACAAATACAACTCGTACGACATCAACGGTTTTGAATTTCGTACAAAATCTCATGATGGTAGAGTTTACCAAAACCGCGGGGTTGGTGTAGAGGCGGATGACATGCACATCAAAAAAGACGTGGTGACTTATGGACAAAACTTTTATTTTGGGGTTTTGCAAGAGATATGGGTCCTAGATTATCTTACTAAAAGAATTCCGGTCTTCATGTGCCAATGGGTTGACCGTAAACATGTCAAACATGATATTCTTGGTTACACGTCGGTCGACCTAAACAAATTTGGCCACAAGGATGATTCGTTCATATTGGCCTCGCAAGCACGCCAGGTGTTTTATGTTCAAGATCAGCTGGATAGAAAAAAGCATGTTGTCCTCATAACTCCAGCCAAGAATTATAGGCATTCGTATGACGAGGTCAATGAGGAATTTAGTACGGTAACTTTCCCTCATTAGGGTAATACATTGCTACTTGTACAACCAAATCAACTTCTTCGTAATGAGTCCCCGGATGATTACTGGAGGCCCGGGAAAAAGCCTACAACTATTCATAATGGAGATTGACACCGATGTCGGGGTTGTCGACCCAGCAGTTGTGTTCGTTCGACTAGTTAGATGTAAATAATGTTTAAATATAGTTGTGATACATGATATCACCATTCTTTACTTTGTACTTATTAATTCAAACTAAAGAAATATTGGTTGTTTTTAATACTATTACTACTTATACGTACAGGCCGGTTTGTTGAATTCATTTCATCTTCTTGCTAGTTTGGTCAATTGGTGTCAAGTTCAAACATACATCATGTTACATCGATAAAAGTCACAATTGACTTGTAGTGTACCATAGTAAGATCAATAAAGTCATTACACTCATAACTAACTCGTGCGATATCAAAGTTACATTAATACAAAGAAAGCCCAAAAATGCATCATGTTGTCTAGGGTGTTCGGTGACAGTCATCATTTCTCGTCTGATGGTTTTGTTTCTTGCACAACCTCTATTTGGTTATGTTTCAACATACTTTTCAACAACTGGTTTCCTGCAAAACATTATCAACTCATTTTATAAAAAAAGACCGTTATACCCTTCTTTTCACTAACCTGCATACCAAAATTGTACCCTCCAGACTTTGAAGAAGCCTTTGAACAAATAAAATTCAGTTTTGAAAAACCGCTTCCAAACTCAATGCCATCACCAGTAACCTTAGATTTAAGATTTGGTGATGGCATTGAGTTTTGGAAAGGATTTTATCAAAATCTAAGATCTTTGGGAAGTTTAAGATCTGTGGAAACCTTAGATTTTTTCTGCTTGGCCAAGTTTGGAATTCACATAACATATATAGAAGTGTAATAAATTTCAGTCACCAGTTTTATTGCAGTCATTAAAGTCTCTGTTGTTATATAGTTGGTTGTTGAGTGTATAACACACTATAACTGCATACTACCTGTCAAAATGGTTTCCACAGGCTTTGGAAACACACAGAAGCTAATTACTTTTTGAAATTAATTACATTTATACCTACTACCTGTCCAAAATCTTGAAAATATATTTATGTAATAATAGCCTACATTCAAATTAATTAAAATAAAAAAAACTAGTAAATCACACGCTTTGTACGCTTTTAATACCTGTCAAAAATCTTGGAAATATATTTATGTAATAATAGCCTACATTCAAGTTAATTAAAATAAAAAACTAGTATATCTTACTAGATACGCTACAAATCAACTGAACTACAATAAATTACTGTCTCAACTACCAAAAATTAAATTTTAGGTCTATTTTGTTATTCAATCACACTAACATATATTTTAAAGTTAATTAAAAAAAACTACATCCAATACGCTATACATACGCATAAACCAAAATATAATAATAACATTTACAGTTAATAATTAATAACATTTACAATAATAACTCCTAGTTAATAATGTCACGCTTTGGAAACGCTCAACGCTCTACAGTTAATAATAACATTTACAATAATAACATTCATATAATATAAGTGATTAGGTATTAAAAAAACAGTCATTAAATTTCAGCCACCAGTTATATATATCACGCTGTGGAAATGCTCCACGCTTTACAGTTAATAATAACATTTAAAATAATAACATTCACATAATATAAGTGATTATGTATTAAAAAAATTAATATGATTAATCAATTCATATAACATAAACATATTAATACCAAAATATAAAAATTACAATAATAACATTTACATTAATATAGAAAACCAAAAATTACATAAAACTATAACTAGCTCCTAGCATCCGACTCCGTCTCAGAATCTACATCGACATCCATCGTAGACCTCCCTGTAGATTCCGTATCCGAATCTACATCCGGATTCTCCTCTGGAGTATGAGAGGGAATGATCCTCTCGTACATGCCATCAGAGGGCATGATCCTCTCGTACATGCCACCTGAGAATGGAATGCCCCATAAACGGACACCGCCTTGAAGTGCTCCAAGTCGTTCAACTCGATGTACGCCACCCCGATTCCCGGCACTACCATTTCAGTGCTGAAATAATCAACAGTCGTGTACCTAAGCCACCTAACCATTCGGTTAAGTGCTGAAATAGTCAATATACCTCACCCTTTGATTCCACTGGAAGGCGCCGGAAAAAAAGTGGAATCGTATCGTGAAAAATGTGGGGTCGTAGAAGATGGGGGCTTGAGTACCCGGTGCACGTTTGAGCCAAGCTGCAGCCATTATCGGAAATTATAATCGGAAGAAAAGTGGATTGTGAGTGTGATAGTGGATTCTGATTATGGATTGTGATTGTGATTGTGGATTGTGATTGTGATTTAAACACCATCGGAAACCGCCGGTACATCTCCCTGACAATTTGAATTTGGCGGCACAAGAAACTGTAAAGGCAATGATGACGTCTCCACTCGTCAAATCAACGTGTGGCCATTAATTACGTTTTTGACACGCTTAAATATATTTTAGTGTGACCATTTATCAATTATAGCCACACATAATAAGTGTATATGTGACAATAAAAACCTTAGAAAAAATAAAACTAACATACTCTTTGGTCACACAACCTCTTATAAGTGGCCATTAATTACATTTGGACACACATAAAAATATTTAAGTGTGACCATTTCTCACTTATAGCCACACATAATAAGTGTATCTGTGACAATAAAAAAGTTATAAAAAATAAAACTAAGATACTCTTTGGTCACACAACCTCGTATAGGTGGCCATTAATTACATTTGGACACACTTAATTATATTTAAGTGTGACAACTTATCACTTATAGCCACACATAGTAAGTGTATCCGTGACAATAAAAAACTTAGGAAAAATAAAAGTAAACTACTCTTTGGTCACACAATCTCCTATAAGTAGCCATTATTACATTTGGACACACTTAAAAATATTTAAGTGTGACAATTTATCACCTATAGCCACACATAATAAGTGTATCCGTGACAATAAAAAACTTAGGAAAAATAAAAGTAAACTACTCTTTGGTCACACAACCTCGTATAAGTGGCCATATATTTAAGTGTTTTAGCCACATTACTAATAAATACAATGGTGGTTTGTCATATTTCGCCATTTTATTAAAAATGTGGCTAGAAAATGTGACATTAGGTCACACAACGTAACATAAGTGGCTATATCTTTTACCTTTTAGACACATCTCTTATCAATACAGTAGCCGTTTGTCACATTTGGCCACGCTATTAAAACATGTGGCTAGTTAAATGTCACAGTTTGTGGCTAATGCATGTGTTTTTGGTCACATGTATCAAAGATCAAACAAACTATGACTGTAGGTCACATTTCGCCACACGTTTTTATAATGTGGCTTGTTTTTGTCACAGTTTTTTTCAAATGTGTGGCGAAAAGTACCTGAGTAGGTATAGAATTGTCACATGAAGAATAATATGTGTGGCCAAAACATTCTGGAAGGTTTTCAAACATGGTCAAAGACCTTTTAGTCACACATTTAAGCCGAAGTGTGGCAAATCTCCTAGACCACATGTGTGGCCGAAGGTCGATATTCACGTAGTGTTCGTTACATTACATTAAATAATAAATACTAACAAACCGCCCCCTGATTCGTTAAACATCCTTAACGAAGCAGGAGAAAACTTAACTTAAGGTCTAGTTCGTTAAACATCCTTAACGAACTAGACTGTTCCTCTAACGAACTAACTTAATTTAATATAAATAACTTTTACATAAATAAACGATAAATACAAAATGATAATTACAAAGACTCGAGACGCAAAACCGTTTACTAACACTTACATATTTTATAAAATTATATATCAATTTATTATATAGTATAAACTAGTATTTGATCTCCGAGTTGCGGGGTGTGTAAAATTGTTTATTCACACATTCACTTTGCTTGAAAACATGAAGGGATTACCACCACCATCGTTCTCGGTCACCATCCTCTCTCGTGCGACAAGTAGTTTTCATTAACTACTAAGGAAACCGAATGATAAGTAGACGTAAAACGTTGTACCGTGCATAATGTGTCATATTGACCAATAACATAAAAAAAATAAGTGCAACAAAACATTTTAAAAAACAATATGAAATTATATATAAAAAAAAACTAAATTTATTATAGTTTATAGACCTATGAACTCTTATAAAGTTCAAAGATAACAACGTGAATTTAATAAAAACTAATATGGGTTATTTTAGCATTTGTATTAAAAAAACACACAAAAACCAGCTCATCAAATGGTCAAACTTGAGACCTACAACTTCACACCCGACCAAACTTATAACCACATCAATTAAATTCTTTGTTAAAAACTCATTTGTATTAAAAACACATAAAACCAGACCCTTCAAAGGGTTGAACTTGAGAACTATAACATCACACTCAACCAAAATTAACTCAAACTTTGGGCCCATATGATGAGATATGAATACAAGTTTAGTTGTCACCACTAAAAATAACGTTTTAGGTAATTTTAGAAAAATAGAAAATGTATTATAATATATAAAACTAAGAAAAAACACTTTCTTTAAAAAAATAGAAAAAAATTTTAGTTAAATTATAATGATAACAAAACAATTTCAGTTAAATAATAATAATAACAAAACGGCAAAAATAAAATATGTAAAACTTGAAACATTTAGTAAAAGTAGATGGAAATGGAGCGCATTTTGTAACAACTCGGATTTTCTAAATTAATAATTTTAATCATAACCCAACCCGCTCTTATGTTCAGGAAATTATCGAATAAATTTTGTGTTTATCAAGTCATTATTATTGTAATATGTTAATATTGTTATTTAAATATTAACAAAACAACTTTGAAAAATGTACATTTTCAACCCTAAATTTAAACTTTTATCCTTATTTGTTTCCAACTCCATACTTCAAGGTCTATAGGGTAGATTATGTTATAATCCATTTAAGAGATCCAATCCCATATCCATATCCTTTTACCTAACTCGTTAACCTGTTGGTACATGTATGTCAGTAGTTCATAGTCTAGCATTTGTAATCGAGTCTGTAATGTAATTATGTTTTGTTTATGTTTGTTTTGTAATGCGCGAAGTTGTCAACAAGTTCGCTATGGCGAACTTGTTGAATCAGCGAAGTTATTGACAAGGCGAAGTTGTCGTGTATATAAACTGTTTCAGACGAAACAGTTTGGGTTGTTCGTTTAGGGTTTTCGTTTCAGTTTTCAGTAACCGAGTTACGTGTCATAGTCTGTAACAGTGACCTCGGGTCACGTGTTTGTTATCAATATAACGTGGTTGGTTTATTGCTTGTGTATTCGATCTCTACATACTCTACACTCGTATCTACCTACGCAGGGATTCCGCACCTGCGTTGTTAGAGACATCCCGTGTACGATCCGTCCAGGAACCTTCAATTGGTATCAGAGCCACTCGGCTCGATTGTGAGGTTCGGGATTTCACGCGGGTGTAGAAAACGTCTCGTTTGACCTATTCGCGGGACGTGTTTTTGTTGGGATTGAGTTTTGCTAGTGCTTGACAGTCATTTTCAAGCCTTTGCATTGATCGGGAGCTGCTGGATTGACGAAAACAGATCTGAACAAACTTCCCTGTTCATCGGGCGAAGTTACCGTTCATCGGGCGAAGTTACCATTCTTCAGGCGAAGTTGCCGTCGCTGGAATTAGGGTTTTTGGCGAAGATATAAGGATTAGCGAAGTTAACTACAACTTCGCTCACTTCATAAGTTCGCCTTAGCGAAGTTATCCGCAACTTCGCTTCAAACCCAAGTTCGCTCAACTCATAAGTTCGCCAGAGCTAAGCGAAGTTATTCTTAACTTCGCCCAAATCAAGCGAATTTAAGATCTCAGCGAAGTTCTTTTTCAGCGAAGTTAACCTTCAAGCGAAGTTATTCTTAACTTCGCCAACTGAGCTGTTTTAATATTTTTTTGTTTTTCCAGGTTTTTTTCAGGTTTTTGCAAGGATGTCGTCGATCAATATCTCCGATTTGGTCAAGATGGAGGTAGAAGCGGGGTCTGCCACTAAGGCCCCGAGGCTTATGAAAGGAACTGACTTCGTGGCATGGAAGGATAGATTCATCCAATACATCAAATACCAGGATGCCAAAATGTGGGTGTACATCCAGGATGGATATATCCCTCCTACTATGCAATACGAAGGCCGTGACGTAGTTAAGAAGTACAGCAAAATGGAGGACGAAGAAAAGAAAATGTACGAGGCCGAAAGCAAGGCCCATGCTGCGATAACAATGGCACTTCCTCAAGAAGTTCTCCATACGTTCCGAAAATACACTTCTGCAAGAGAGCTTTGGGATGCTCTTGAAAATAGATTCGAGGGGAATGTGGGTATCCGTGCATCGAAGGTAAAACTTTTGAAGACCCAGTTCTCCGTCTTCAAATTTTTGAAGAACGAATCGCTGGATGATATTATCACCAGATACTATCATCTAATGACAGAGCTTAGCAATTATTCGATTGCTTACCGAGAAGAAGAGATCGTTGAAAAACTTCTCGATGCTCTCCCACCGAAGTGGGAAATGTACACCGTTCTTATGAGGGAAGACAGAGACTTTCCTAATTATGATCTTGAAACGGCAGTGAACAAGCTCAGAACTTATGAGCTTAATATGGTTCGAAAAGAAACACCTACAGATCAGATACAAGACCCTGGTATGTATGGTGCAAAGGTTAACTCAGGCTCAAGTTCAAGGCCTGAATCTGCTGCTTATTACTCTAAAGGGGAGTCAGGCTCTGACTCGTCTCATGAAGGAAACGTTTCTGTAAACACGAATGGTGATGTATGTTTCGTTGCTGGAGGATCTAGTACTTCAAAGCCTCAAGCATCCACAAGTAGTTTTTCTGCAAATGCATCAAGCAATAGTTATTCCAAGATGCCTATGAGTGTAAAATCTGCTGAAGAGCAGTTTGCAGTCTATGCATCATTTATTGCTTCCTATGAAAACTACATCCAGGGGAAGATTGTGGACCCTGCTGTTCTGGATGAGGATTATGACCAGATCGATGCTGATGATCTGGAGGAGATGGATTTGCAATGGCAAATGGCCATGATAGTGAGGCGAGTCAAGCGTTTCATGAATAAGACGGGGAGAAAGTTTGTTGGTGGTCGGCCCGGGTTCGACAAGTCCAAAGTAAGGTGCTATAATTGTCAACAGTACGGGCACTTTGCCAAGGAATGCAGAAATGAGAGGGTTGAACGAGGACAAGGTCGACCTACACAACACTCAGGAGTTAACAGAGAGATAAATGCCATGTTGACCAGAGAGGCAGGTGAGTACAACTGGAATCAACGCTCAAGTGGTTCTGGTGAGCAAGCAAACATGGCTGAGTCTGAAGCTGAAGAATGTGAGAAGGTTGAAGAAATTGAGAAAGCAAATGAAGAAGAAACCGCTTTCATGGCAAATGACAAAGATAATCGCTCCGAGGTAAGTCCTAAAACTATTTGTACTAGTTGTGAGAATTTGTCTGAGCAACTTAAAACAATAACTGATCAGTATGTCCATTTAGATGCTGACTTTAAAACTATTAAAGAAGATCACCATTTTACGAAAGCAAGAGAAACGAGTTATAAAATTAAAATAAAAGCATGTGAAAAAGACGTTCAAAGCTTAAAAATTAAACTTGCTGAGAAAATTGAAATAATTGATCTTAGTTATGAAGTTTTGGAGGAAAAAACTAAAGTGATTGCTGATCGGGATAAACAGATTGCTGACCACCAGGTAAAGGTGGTGGAACTGAACCGCAAACTTGAGCAGTTCAGGAATTCCTCGGCCATCCTTGATCACCTCGTGAGTGATCCAGGTACCTCTGCAAAGAGGGGAGGAATCGGATATAATGAAGTTCCACCACCCTTTAACCACAACTATACTTATAATCCGAGTGTTCAGAAATCTGTCGATTTCGAAGTTCCTCAGACAACTCCAATCAAGATTACAAGTGTAAAACCAAGTGTTAGCTGTGGAGAAACAAGTTCGAAAGTTTCTAATGTGAATATTTCTGTTTTGAGTCCAGTCTCATCGGATTCGGATAAGTTGTCCGAATCTGATCAGACAAAAGAGAAGGTAGGGTTACCCACCGATGGAGATAAAAATAAAGGTTCTAAAAAGAGTTCTCCACTCAATCCGTACGTCCCACCTTATGTGAGACGAACGGCTGGTAACACTACCTCTACATCCAAACCAACATTTGACAAGAAATTGGAGAGTCGGTGTTGCTTTAGATGTAACAAATTAGGGCATTTAGTTGCAGATTGCCCTCTGGAGCCGAGATTAAGAGGTATGAAGCCAAATAAAACTGAGTATAAGCGTCATTCTGTTACTGCTAAAAATGAAAACTTTAAAAAATGCCAAAATGTAACGAATTCAAGTTTTCATAAAAACCAACCTCAGTTTTACAACCAAACCTCAAAATATAGCACCTTCAATTCTCAAAGGTTTGGAAGGCATTACACACAATCTGCAGGGAGATACCCTAACAGGACTTACAGAAATTATCGAGTCTCTAACTTGAGAAAGCCAGGGTACGGGACGTATCGATCCAAGACCAATTGGTCTTGGGTCCCAAGATTCTAACTCTTTGTTTTATTGTGCAGGAACAGTTGAACAGGGCTGCAAACAATCTTTGGATTGTAGATAGCGGCTGTTCCAGGCACATGACAGGCAACAAACACTTATTGCAAGATTTAAAACCTGTTCAGGGAGCTAGAGTTAGTTTTGCTGGTGAAAGCGGTGGAAGGATTACCGGTAGAGGTACTGTGTCGAATGGGAGAATGACACTTGAAAACGTAAACTTTGTGGAGGAATTAAAGCACAATCTGCTGAGTGTGTCGCAGATCTGTGATAAAGAATACACTGTCCATTTCACTAAAAATGAAGCGATTGTATTGAAGCCTGGTTTTCATATACCAGAAGAATGGATAGTAATGAAAGCTCCACGTGAAACGAATACATATGTGATGGACATGAGGTCTACTGAAATGGCCACCGGAGAATCTTGTTTAATGACAAAAGCAAGCGAATCAGAATCAGAATTGTGGCACAGGAGAATGGGACATATTCATCTTCGTAAGATGAACTTCATTGTCAAAAATGGGCTTGTGATGGGCGTTCCCTTAAAGAGTTTTAACTTTGAAGATAAATGCATAGCGTGCAAGAAGGGAAAACAACACAAGAAAAGCCATCTCACCAAGACGATCAACTCAATTGCTGGTACTCTAGAACTACTTCATATGGATCTCTTCGGTCCGGTGAATGTACAAAGTCTAGGTGGTACTTCTTACTGCTTGGTGATAACTGATGATTACTCGCGATACTCGTGGGTATATTTTCTGAAAACGAAAGACGAGACGACTCAGATGGTGAAGAATCTAATTACAAAAGTCGAGAACGTCATGAGTAAATCAGTTAAATTCATCAGAAGCGACAATGGGACAGAGTTCAAGAACTTTGAGATGGAAATCTTTTGTCTTCAGAAGGGTATTGAGCATCAATACAGCGCTCCGTATACTCCACAACAGAACGGAGTAGCTGAAAGGAAGAACCGAACGTTGATTGAAGGAGCCAGAACTATGCTGGCAGACTCAAAGCTTCCTGTGATGTTCTGGGCTGAAGCAGTTGCTACAGCCTGCTATGTTCTGAATCGGGTGTTAACAGTTAAGAGACTTGGAAAAACCTGTTATGATCTTATGCACGGAAGGAAGCCCAACTTGTGCGGTCTTGAACCTTTTGGGTCTCCTTGTTCGATTTTGAAGACTAATTCGAAATTTGGTGAAGTAGCTGATGAGGGAATCCTAGTCGGTTATGTTGTTGGGACTCCCAACAGACGGGTCTTCAATACGACAACTTGCAAGGTGGAGGTGGTTTGTAACACCGACATTACTAGTTACCAACCGCCAAAACCAAGCAATGGACCTGCTGAGCTGTTTGACTATGTTAAACTTTTTAAGTCGTTTAACGTACCTACTTTGGAAATTTCTGAAGAAGACGAAAGAGCAGTGACGAAGATGATTTTTGATGAGGAAGAGGAGGTAGTGCAACATCAGATGACAGAAAAATCTCAGCCTTCCACATCAAACCCTATCGATACCCCTGCGGCCTCAACTGAAGATGAGTTTATTAATCCTTTTCACTCTCAGCCTGAAACTACCATAGATGAGATCTCTTCAAACTTGGAAGACAATTTGCATGTCGGTGCTGTTCCGACCACGAGAATTCACAAAGATCACCCATTGGAGAATGTTATAGGTGACGTGTCCTCTAGTGTACAAACCAGAAGTAGCTTGAATGAGCACACCTGTGTTTATACAAGCATTAAAGATACAGGTATCATGAACGAATGTTTGTACTCTTGCTTCATAAGCCAAGTCGAACCGAAGAATTATCAAATGGCTTTAAAGGACAGCTCGTGGGTCGAAGCCATGCAAGAAGAGTTGGCTCAGTTCGAAAAAATGGAAGTTTGGACTTTGGTTGAAAAACCAAAGAATGTGCATGCTATAGGCACGAAATGGGTGTTCAAGTGCAAGAGAGATGAAAAGGGGATTATCGTGAGAAATAAGGCGAGGCTGGTTGTTAAAGGTTTTAATCAACAAGAGGGTATTGACTACAATGAGGTTTTCGCTCCTGTTGCCCGGTTAGAAGCGATTAGATTGTTTTTGGCGTTTGCTGCATCTAAAAAGATGAAGGTGTTTCAGTTAGATGTGAAGAGCGCGTTTCTTAACGGGAAAGTTGATGAGGTTGTGTTTGTTGAGCAACCTCCGGGTTTTCCTGACCCAGACTTTCCGGATCACGTATACAGGTTGAGCAAGGCGTTATATGGGTTACATCAGGCACCTCGTGCATGGTATTCAACGTTATCGGACTACTTGCTGGAAAATGGTTTTGAAAGAGGATTGATTGACAGTACGCTGTTTGTGAAGAGAGAAGGATGTGACTTCTTACTGGTTCAAGTCTACGTGGATGATATCATTTTTGCTGCATCAAGAGTATCCATGTGTCAGGATTTTGAGGCTGTCATGAAGAAACGATTCGAGATGAGTGCTATGGGTGAACTAACCTTCTTTCTAGGATTGCAGGTTGATCAGAAGAAGGATGGGATGTTCATTCATCAAACAAAGTATGTTCATGATGTGCTGAAGAGATTCAAGATGGAGGACAGTTCTCCATATGACACCCCAATCTGCGTCAATCACAAGTTGGGCGCTGAATCAGATGGTGACGCAGATGTGGACCCTACTCTGTATCGGGCGATAATAGGTTCATTAATGTATTTAACTGCTTCTAGGCCCGATATAATGTTTTCTGTTTGTCTTTGTGCTCGTTTTCAGGCAAACCCAAAGGAATCTCACATGAAAGGTGTGAAGAGGATTTTGCGGTATCTTAAGGGCAAGCCGAAACTAGGGTTGTGGTACCCAAAGGGAGGAGACGTTGAACTGGTGGCGTATACAGATTCTGATTATGGTGGCTGTAATCAGAGTCGGAAGTCAACAACAGGAGGCTGTCAGTTTCTTGGAGGAAGATTAGTTTCCTGGCAGTGCAAGAAACAGACATCAGTTGCAATTTCAACATGCGAAGCTGAATACATGGCAGCATCCAACTGCTGCTCTCAGGTTTTGTGGATTCAGCAACAATTGCGCGACTATGGTCTGAATTTCTTACTTACTCCTATTTTAATTGATAACACTGCCGCCATCTCAGTAATTAACAATCCCGTGAAGCACAGTAAAACTAAGCATATTGACATTCGCCATCACTTCATACGGGATTGTGCTGAGAAGAAACTGATAAAGATCGAAAAAGTTGATACACTTGAAAATTTTGCTGACTTGTTTACAAAAGCGTTTGATAAATCCAGATTTCAAAACCTAATTGAGCTAAACGGGATGATCAATCCCGAGTAACCATGTCTTTGATTTAAAAAAAAAAAAAAAAAAAAAAAAAAAAACATGGGTCATTTTTGCTTAAAATTAGTCGGTTACCTCAGTTTGATGGACATATCCTAGGATATGTTTTGGTCCTCGTTTCAACGTAGAGAATGAGGATAGCCATTAACTGGAAGACTGAAAGTGACCGGGGCAGCTATGACGTGTGTTCTTTCAGTTGCTGAAAATTAGTCGGTCATACTTAGTAAGAAGGACACATACTTGTATGTGGTCGGTCCAGTTGATCCATTGGATCTTCAGGATAGCCGTTTACCTGACGACTTTGACGTGATTGGGGCGATTGAATTTAAAGTTTTTTTTGAGGGAAATGAAATTAATTTTCAAGTCTGTTACTTCGTATGAAGTTCTATGCTGTGTTTAACAGAAAATTGATCCAACCTTGGAAAATGATATATATACTGATCGTGTGTGCTTAACTAGTGAAGTTATTAGGCTTAAAAGGCTTTAGAACAGTCATTGTATGTCATGGTAATTTTTATGGTGCGTAAAAGTGTATGTGATACTAACTTAAATTTACTCGAATTTACGTGGAAACTCCTTAAGAGTTTTGTATGTCTTCATACATATCTTTTCGAAGGATAGGCAGAAAAGCGACTACCCAGTCATACACGAGCCCGTGAGTGTTCTGATTCCCGTGAAGAAAGCATTTCAAGATACTGCAGTGATCCAGATTCGGGACTTGCAGTGATTTAGTACTCCGAAGTCGATAAAAATGTTTAATTTAAAAAAAAAAAAAAAAAAATATATATATATATATATATATATATATACGTGTATATTTTTAAATACTTATGAGACATAGTAACAATCAAGACTTCTCAAGTCTGGAGTTAGAAGAAAACGGGAGGCAGACATAATGTATCTACGAGATAATCAGACATTATGGGTCGAAGTCAATTCGGGGTGACTTGGGTATAGCCAAATACGCTTTGAGAATAGATAGAAGACATCATTATCTCTGAGATGTTGCCAACTTAAACTTTTGAGCTTAACTGAACCTTAATCCGTATCACAGAAACGATGAAAACCATTTACGTTATTTACATGCTTACAACCTGTGTCTCTATGTCATAATACAGCCAAACACGGATCTAAGTGACAGTCACATCGTTAGTATGATTCCTGTTAGGATCTTTTCTAAAACGTAGTGGTCCCTGACTAGACTGAAATTTGATCCCTTATTTCGTTAAATTTTTTCTAAGTTTTTTTGTTTTTTTTGTAGTTATATTATTGTTGGTTACTAGGTCTTGATCATATTTGTTTAACTCTTTTTGGTAATTGATAAGGTTAAATTCAGGATTATTCAAACTTAAAGGGCTGATTTTGAAAATTACGGGCGAAGTTGTTGAATTCGGCGAAGTTGTGCTTAACTTCGCCTTGGCGAAGTTAAGAGTAACTTCGCCTGAACAAACTCTGCCCTATATAAGGGATTGTAAACAGTAACTATATCATTTTTTTTCGAATTACCGGCGAACTTGTTCAAATAACCAATACATCCGGATCTTATTCTTCGCTTTCGATTTCGATCTTGTGTTCCTAGTTTCTACTATACTCGTGGTATGTGTAGTCAATATCATCCTATCTTTCTCGTTATAGTTTTACCCGGTTCGAGACCTCGGGTCGTCGAACCTTAGAAACCAAGTTTTCCGACCTCACGTTACGTGTTCATGGACGACCTTTTCATCCTAACACCATTGAAATATGTTGGACTTCATTGTTAGATCGTTAAATCGGTCCGAAACATCGGATAAACCTTGTTTGAATCTGAACAGTCGCCGTTTCAGATTCAGGCGAAGTTAAGGTTTACGCGAAGTTATTCTCAACTTCGCCAGTGGCTTAAGTTCGCCTTCAGCGAAGTTATCCACAACTTCGCTTGAAGCTTAATTTCGCCTATGGCGAAGTTATCCATAACTTCGCCTTGAACACAACTTCGCCTATTTCAAATTTTTTATAAGTTTTTAGACGAACTTACAGATGAAGCGAAGTTGTTCCCAACTTCGCCTCACCTTTAATTTCGCCTGTACATCACAACTTCGCACATGGTACTCAGCGAACTTGTGAGATGGTTATATGGTCTCTCACTTGATTTGTTTTGTGCAGATATGGCTGCTGTTGGAGGTGCTGGAGGTGATGATGGTGATGAGCAACGACAATTCTTCCCAGCCCATAACCAATACATCACTTTGGATCCAGACGCACGAGGCGTTGAAGACTATAGGGAGATTATCACATTTCTCCAACGATCACGAGTTTTTCACGCGATCACTAATACACTACCCATATCTCTGCCCAACATTCAAGATTTCTGGCAGACGGTGTATTATGATTGCAGACCTGAGCCTCCAGTGATGCGAGCAACTGTCAATGGTCAAGACATACAGTTTTCCTCGGAAGACATACGGTTGGCTCTGCAGTTCGGTGATGAAACGAGAGACGACCCAACGGAATTCGTAGCTCCTTTCCGTGACGGAGCTTACTTAAGGATGGGTTATTCGGGTCCGCTGGGGGACTCGCAGAGGAGGAAAGGCTTTCTGCTGGATCAATGGCGCTTTTTGATGCATGTGTTGATAGTATGCATGTCCGGCAGAAAGGCAGGAACAGACGGGATGGGTGCGACGATGCAATCGGCTATGATTGCGCTGACTTACAACCGCAGATATTCTTTTAGTCAGCTAATCTTTTACGAGATTGATCGTCAGAGACGGGCGACGGCGCGCGAGCGTTTTATTATGTATCCTCGGTTTCTACAAATGATTATTAATCATGTCGCTCCGTCTATACCGCAAAGACGCCCTATCAGATACGTTGAGTGCGTAACAAAACGTATCTTTGCTCAGTGCAGAACGTCGAGCACTCGTAGCAACCCTGAGCGGCGTCCCAGGCATACTCCACTTTTCGGGTATCTCATTAACCCGGAGTATGTTCCTGCAGGAGGGGACGAGTTCAGGGATCCGCAACCACATCAGGCGGCAGCACCTCATGCTGTATCGGCTGCGCCTGTTGTATCGTCTGCTGCTGTGCCAGCTACTATATCTCAGGCTGTGTCCACTGCTGAAAACGTTGATCTAGATGCTGCTTTTAGTGGACATGGTTTGTTTGATATGGATGTCTCGGGTCCTCAGTTTATGGATGTTACCAGAGCAGCTACTTCGGTAGTTGACTCTGATCTAGACGAGACGTTTGCTGAGGCAAGAAGACTTATGGTGTCTCGTGAACGGACTACGGGAAAGAGGCCGAGAACTGTGGAGGAGTATGAGGATGAAGTGGATGAAGAGGAGGCAGTACAGATTGTGCTAAGACGCTCAAGAAGAGAACAGAGAGGGATAGGTTCGGGAGCTGGAGAATCTTCAAGACTAGTACGTTTTGCTCCACCTGCCTTATCTGGTATGTCTCTTATTCCTACTACTGCACAGGTTACGGCGATCGAGACGTCGGCACCAACAATTGTGTCCCTACCACCTCAACCGCTTAATCCACCGGTGGTAGTTGCACGGTTTGTGGAGTCGACAATAACTTCTACTGCAGGGTTACCAAGTGTACCACCTGCGGTCACTTCTGCTGATGTTCCACCAACTCCATTGCCTACTTCAGATACCGAGAGGATTCTTTCGCTAGAGCGGATTGTTGCTGAACAGTCAAAGACTATTGACCGCCTAGTGGAATCCAATCGACTACAAGCTGCCCTCCTGGTTGAACATGGACGAATAATAGATGCCTTCAAGGATTACTTGGCATCTCAGGGGGAGAAGACGTGTAGGGGCGATGAGTTGAGAACGAAAAGATGAGAAGATCATGACGATGATCCCAATGCACCTTCAGGTGCAGGTGATGAGCTGCCAAGAACCTCTCAGGCTCTTGGAGCCTCCACAACTGAGGGGGAGTCTACAAATGCAGCTGGTGATGATGTTGTAGTTGTGGATGACGACGCTGATGTTGAAGACATTATTGATGCGTTGAAGGAGTTGGATGAGGAGGAGGACGATGAGTTGATGGATGATGATGACGTGTTGCCTATGGATGAGATTGAGAGGATTGGAGAACAGATTAATGTGGAAGATGTATTAGAAGAAGGTGAGATTGTAGATGATTCAGTGGAACATGAGATTCCAGCTGTTGAGAGATCAGAATTGGGGGATGAGAGCGTGATAGAAGATACAGTATGGGAGGAGCAGCCGAACTGGAAAGAAGGCTGTGCTCAGTGGTTTGTTAAAACCAAGAAGCCTGCAGTGCCAACGATGTTCAGAAAGACTTATAATATAAAGGGCTATGCAGAGTCAAAGAAAGGAATCATATGCTGGTTGTACGACAAAGAGCTGAAACTATTTGTGATCAAACGGTACGACGGCATTCAGTACTTTAAGAGATTGTTGAGATCTCTGAATTCCTTACCAGAATGTGAGGTGAGAGATTTAGCGAGATTGGGGCTGATCAATAGAAGTAATGATGATATGGCAAGAATCATTGGGAAGATCGTCTGGAAAGAAGCCATTAAAGACAAAAAGTTTGAACTGCTAAAGCCTCAAAAAGGAAAGTTGATAGAAGACAAAGATCGTGGAATGAGGGCTGACGGCAAACCTTGGATGGTAATGAAGTATAAACCAGTCCGTCATTTGAAAGAAGTACCGATGAAAGTTATGCCCAAGAACGTCCTAAAAGATTTAAAATGGTGGTACGTGGATTGTGAGACAGCTGAGGCGGTAATGGAAGATGAGGATGAACAAGAAGTACTTCGGGTGTACGACCCGATGCATCTTGTTAATCTATCGAAGGCTGATTTGAAAGTGCTCAACGAGAAGAAGATCTTCTACATTCCTGCTTGGAAGGATCAAGCTAGGAAATATCAAAGGGTAGTGTCGGTATGTGTGAGAGAAGGGGCGCACGCGTAGAGGTGAAGATTACAAGACTCAAGATTTGAAGATCAAGATATGAAGCTACTGCCAAGGGGGAGTCTGTTGGTACATGTATGTCAGTAGTTCATAGTCTAGCATTTGTAATCGAGTCTGTAATGTAATTATGTTTTGTTTATGTTTGTTTTGTAATGCGCGAAGTTGTCAACAAGTTCGCTATGGCGAACTTGTTGAATCAGCGAAGTTATTGACAACTTCGCCTATGGCGAAGTTGTCGTGTATATAAACTGTTTCAGACGAAACAGTTTGGGTTGTTCGTTTAGGGTTTTCGTTTCAGTTTTCAGTAACCGAGTTACGTGTCATAGTCTGTAACAGTGACCTCGGGTCACGTGTTTGTTATCAATATAACGTGGTTGGTTTATTGCTTGTGTGTTCGATCTCTACATACTCTACACTCGTATCTACCTACGCAGGGATTCCGCACCTGCGTTGTTAGAGACATCCCGTGTACGATCCGTCCAGGAACCTTCATAACCCAACCCGTTCCTCAAACCACGATCCATTTAACCAGCTTGAACCATAATTTTCGTGATTTAACTTGGAAATTTAATCAAGACGCCTGATTATATATTCTATTTTCGGTCTAACCGACATGATTTATTAGGAAAACGCGATCAAATTTAATGCGTATTGTTCGTATTACAACCGACTAAACTCGTTTCTTGATATACATTAAATCGGCCATAATAGTTCAATTCAATCTGCATACACGACCCTTACACAATCTCCTGCTAAAGCCCCACCAGTAATTACGTTATTGTGGCTGTTTGATAGCTGTTCTTGATCAGTCTTTGGCCTACCAGTGTCGAATCAATTAGAACACCATTTAATCATCGTTTCAGGTAATATTTTATATGGTTGGGTTCGTTATTGATTATTGTTCAAGAACCCTATCGTTAATTGAGTCAAATACAACGGATTCAACAGATTTAGAAATTAGGGTTTATATTAATTGATTTGGGGCTAAATACTTGCATATGTATATAATAGATTGTTCGTGCTTAATAGTCAATTGGCATGACAGATCAACTGGTCTAGGGGTGTGCGTTCTTGTGCTGGCCGCCTGGGTTCGAATCCCATTGAACCCGTTTTGTGTTTTATTTTTGGGTTATATCTATTTAATAATGATATTAATATATATTAGGCATTTAACCTTTATTATTGATATTATATATAATAATAAATAAATATTTTTATTAAACCGACATATTATCCGAGTCACTTTTCCCGATCTTTGATTAAAACCATACTTGTGTACATAATTATTTACATATATATATATATATACTAGATAATTAAATGATTTATAAAGGTTTTAGTAAAGATTTTTATAAGATTTTAATAAATATTTTAATAAGGTTTTAGTTTAGAATACATAATATAACTTTGATAATTCACATATTAAAATATAGCTTACGTATTTTATGAAAGATCTTATTTTATATAAATATCATTATTTATTATTTGTTATCTATTACTTTCAATATTAACATAAAAGAAAGCTTTATTTACACTAAACGTATTATTAGTTTAAAATAAATATTTAAACGAATATCTTTAAATAAACTATGAAATATTTATAAACATGTAATTAAGTACCTTTATGTATTTTATATAATTAAAACTTGATAAATAAAAGTTGTATTTCAAAGTAATAAAATTAATAATAAATAGCTTTTGTAAGATTTCACTCAATATCGAATCTCGAACCTTTATTTAGTGTTGGCTTCGTTGTTCTATCCATATCTATTTCCTCGGCTATTGTTACATAGGATTTCTCGTCGATAACTTCCGAAGAGCATGACTCTTATTTACTACCGTTCTTACCGCATTCGTTTATCTTTTGCTTATTGCTAAGGTGAGTACCACATTCCCCCATTTTACTTCTTTTTCCACATTTTGGGGACATATGCGTAAATTATATTTCTCATATATATACTTATACACAAAACTGCAACTATTATCTTATGTGTTAACAACTTATACCTTGCTTGTTTATGTGCTTACATGCTTTACGTGAACCACATTCGGAGAGGTCCAACAGAATCTCAGAATAGTATGATCATACGCCAGTCGTTATAGCCTTTGTGCTTCTGGACATCTCAGTTATACTTGCTCATGTGGTTAATTTGTTATTCTCATATGACTTGTTGCAGCTACGTATTTTGTTATATATACTATATGTACAACTAAACTGGTGTGTTGCTCACTCAACATGTATTGTTGACAAATTTTATTTTAAACGCATATGCAGGTTATCGTAGAAATTTAATGCAGGTTGGTGAAGACTTAGTGAAGAATTTAAGTTAGAAGATAATTAATCAAGATCATTTGTGATATAAGTTGTATTGATGCATGATTTTGGATTATGTATTTGTTGTATTTGATTTATTTGAAAACTTAATTTAATTAATAGATATTGTCATTTAAATAATGTTGCATGATAGTAACCTTGAGAGCTGTGACAATCACTTCGCGCCCGGGCATTTCCGCCGTAGGTTGGGGTGTGACACATTTTTAGAAACAAACAATGTTTCAATTTTTAGTTTTATTAAATGCTTTATTTTGCAAAAAAAAAGCAAGAAAAGAAAACAACTTTCCACGATTTAGTTATACGATAAGATTAATATTACAAATAATTTTTCAAAACCATTCATTTGATAAATACTATACAGTAACACTCTTTCAATAAATTAATTTTTTAAGAACACTTTTTAAGAAAAAAATTAATAACTAATATAAATTTTCAAAATAAATAAAAATTATAGGATTAGTTTTATGAAATAAAATCATCGTGATATCTAATTAATTAATGCTTCATTTTATTGTAAATTTTACATCTCATAGTAATAAATTTTGCAAGGAAAAATTCGGACATTAATGTAAGGTATCGTGGCATAAATTAAATTCTAATGTTGAAACCACACCTATTTAACTTCACGTTTCCTACACACTAAAATATTATAAAAGATATACAAAAGAAATCATGGTTGCTTTCAACTCTAATATGGCTGTTTTTATGGTAGTGGTTGCATCCATGGCATTATGTAGCTCGGCGATGAAGCATACGGTGGGTGGTGCATTTGGCTGGGGAATTCCAACAGACCCCAATTTCTACACCAAATGGGCATCAAATAGGATCTTTACTGTCGGTGACAGTTTGGTCTTTAACTTTATTGACGATGATGTCACCGAAGTGTCTAAAGATGAATATGATAGATGTGACATAAGCAATACTAGAGATACCCAAACAACCAGTCCTGCCACCTTCAACTTGACCAAGCCCAGACACCATTATTACATCTTTTCATTGGAGGGACATTGTGAGTTTGAACAAACACTAGTGATTAATGTTATCTCAAAGGGTTACTCTTTTGTGGGGGTCTGATTTGTATTTGTAGCATGTTAGTCAAGTAATTGACTTGAAATAATATTTAAGTTTTATATTTGTTTTAAGAAAAACTAAATTAAATCATTAAAGATACAAACTTCAAAAGTTCAATCAAGAGGCGTTAAAAATGATAGAAAAGAATGTGAGTCACTAGATGCAGTGTTTCAAGGGTCAAATATGAAATTAAACTAATTGCTAAGACTACATGAAGTTGTAGACTGATGGAGCGCTAAAATGATGATGTGGTTCACCAAATCTTGCTAAAATCGAGGGTCATATTCGACCTTATACAGGGCTCGATCGGTGTCTAGGACATGGTCTCGATAAGGGCATGGAATTTTTTTATAAGAAAATTTATGTGTTTAAAAAATATTACCTTATATAATTAGAGTTTGATACTCCCATAAGTCATAAACCAAAATACTCAAAAATGTTATTGCTGCAATAAGTCAATAATTTTGTTTTGTTAATTTGTATTATAATTATTACTGATCTTTTATGAAAGTTTTTTTTTTGCATATATAATTTTTAAATCATAGAGTACATTTATAACTTATATATATATATATAAACCTTCATATATTTTCAATAGTACTATGTGATAATTCACTCTAATTTTTACATATTTTATAAAAGTATAGATCAATTTATTATATAGTGTAAACTAGTATTTGATTTCCGAGTTGCGGGGTGTGTAAAATTGTTTATTCACACATTCACTTTGCTTGAAAACATGTAGGGGTTACCACCACCATCGTTCTCGGTCACCATCCTCTCTCGTGCGACAAGTAGTTTTCGTTAACTACTAAGGAAACCGAATGATAAGCAGACGTAAAACGTTGTACCGTGCATAACGTGTCATCTTGACCAATAACATAAAAAACAATAAGTGCAACACAACATTCTAAAAAACAATCTGAAATTATATATAAAAAAACTAAATTTATTATAGTTTATAGAACCTATGAACTATTATAAAGTTCAAAGACAACAAAGTGAATTTAAAAAAAACTAATAGGGGTTATTTTAACATTTGTATTAAAAAAAACACACAAAAACCAGCTCATCAAATGGTCAAACTTGAGACATACAACTTCACACCCGACCGAACTTACAACCACACCAATTGAATGCTTTGTTAAAAACTCATTTGTATTAAAAACATACAAAAAGCAGACCCTTCAAAGGATTGAAATTGAGACTTACAACATCACACTCAACCAAACTTACCTCAAACTTTGGGCCCATATGAGGGGATATGCATACAAGTTTAGTTGTCACCACTTAAAATAACGTTTTAAGTTATTTTAGAAAAATAGAAATGTATTATAATATATAAAACTAAGAAAATAAACTTTCTTTAAAAAATAGAAAAAAAATTTAGTTAAAAAATAATAACAACAAAACAATTTTAGTTAAATAATAATGATAACAAAACGGCAAAAATAAAATATGTAAAACTTCAAACATTGAAAATTTAGTAAAAATAGATGGGAATGGGGCGCATTTTAAAAACAAACAAGGTTTCGATTTTTAGTTTTATTAAATGCTTTATTTTGTAAATTTTGTAAAAAAAACAAGAAAAGAAAACAACTTTCCACGATTTAGTTATACGATAAGATCAGTATTACAAATAATTTTTTAAAACCATTCATTTAATAAATACTATACAATAACACTCTTTCAATAAATTAATTTTTTAAGAAAAAATTTAATAACTAATATAAATTTTCAAAATGAATAAAAATTATAGGATTAGTTTTATGAAATAAAATCATCAAGATATCTAATTAATTGATGCTTCATTTTATTGAAAATTTTACATCTCATAGTAATATATTTTGCAAGGAAAAATTCGGACATTAATGTAAGGTATCGTGGCATAAAATTAAATTCTAATGTTGAAACCACACCTATTTAACTTCACGTTTCCTACACATTAAAATACTACAAAAGATATACAAAAGAAATCATGGTTTCTTTCAACTCTAATATGGCTGTTTTTATGGTAGTGGTTGCATCCATGGCATTATGTAGCTCGACGATGAAGCATACGGTGGGTGGTGCCTTTGGCTGGGGAATTCCAACAGACCCCAATTTTTACACCAAGTGGGCATCAAATAGGATCTTTATTGTCGGTGACAGTTTGGTCTTTAACTTTATTGACGATGATGTCACACAAGTGTCTAAAAATGAATATGATAGATGTGACATAAGCAATCCTAAAGATACCAAAACAACCAGTCCTGCCACCTTCAACTTGACCAAGCCCGGACACCATTATTACATCTCTTCATTGGAGGGACATTGTGAGTTTGAACAAACACTAGTGATTAACGTTATCTCAAAGGGTTGCTCCTTTGTGGGGGTCTAATTTGCATTTGTAGCATGTTAGTCAAGTAATTGACTTGAAATAATATTTAAGTTTTATATTTGTTTTAAGAAAAAGTAAGTTAAATCGTTAAAGATACAAACTGCAAAAGCACAATCAAGAGGCGTTAAAAATGATAGAAAAGAATGTGAGTCATTGGATGGTTAAACTTAAAAGACCATTGTGTTTAAAAAATGATAGAAAAGAATGTGAGTCACTGGATGCAGTGTTTCAAGGGTCAAAGATGAAATTAAACAAATTGCTAAGACAACATGAAGTTGTAGAATGATGGAGCGCTAAAATGATGATGTGGCTCACCAAATCTTGCTAAAATCGAGGGTCGTATTCGACCTTATACAGGGCTCGATCGGTGTCTAGGACATGGTCTCGATAAGGGCATGGGATTCTTTTATAAGAATTTGTATGTGTTTAAAAAAAATTAACCTTATATAATTAGAGTTTGATACTCCCATAAGTCATAAACCAAAATACCCAAAAATGTTATTGCTGCAATAAGTCAATAATTTTGTTTTGTTAATTTGTATTACAATTATCGCTGATCTTTTATGAAAGTTTTTTTTTTTGCATATATAAATTTTAAGGGTAAAGTTAAAATACAAAGGACAACAAAAATAAGAAGGTGAGAAGAAATCTAGTCCATTGATCTTAGATTTGAATGACTGAGATTAATTTAATAAATAAAAATTGATTAAAAGGGCATTAAGGTAATAACCCGCATTTGTTGACTTTCTCTCTCCACATGCAAGGCACATGCCAATTCCCCTATCATTTTAAAATGTCCATAACTTTTTCATACGACATTATTATTTTTGAAAAAATTCATCAAAATAATAAGCGTTTTTTTTATCTTTAATATGAGTATCATATTATTATATAAAAATATAAAAAATTTATGGGTTTTTTAATTGTGTTTTTTTGTTGTTCATTGTGTCATAGTGTAGTATGTTGTTTCCATTGTGTTTTACATTTCAAGTCATTGTGTTATATATATTCACCATTGTGTGTTACGTTTTAGGCCATTGTGTTATACGTATTCGTTATTGTGCCTTACGTTTTAGGTCATTGTTTTATACGTATTCACCATTGTGTTTTACGTTTCAAGTTATTATGTAAAATGTATTAATGGCGAAAAAAGACACAATGGTGTGAGAAAAGACACAATGGTGTACGAAAAGACACAATGACGAAAATATACACAATGATAAACGAAAAGACACAATGGTGTGCGAAAAGATACAATGAAGAAAAAAGACACAATGACAAAAAAAGACACAATGATAAGCGAAAAGACACAATAGTGTGCGAAAAGACACAATGAAGAAAAAAGACACAATGATAAGCGAAAAGACACAATGGTGAGCGAAAAGACACAATGACGAAAAAATACACAATGATAAGCGAAAAGACACAATGGTGTGCGAAATGACACAATGACGAAAAAAGACACAATGGTGTGCGAAAAGACACAATGGTGTGCGAAAAAAGGCACAATTATAAGCGAAAAGACACAATGGTGTGCGAAAAGACACAATGACGAAAAAGACACAATGATAAGCGAAAAGACACAATGGTGTGCGAAAAGACACAATGATGAAAAAAGACACAATGATAAGCGAAAAAGACACAATGGTGTGCGAAAAGACACAATGACTTGAATTTTGTTTTAAATTTTATATAACAAAAATCATACTCATATTAAAGATAAAAAACGCTTTTTATTATGATGAATTTTTTTAAAAAAAATATCACACGAAAATGTTATAAACATTCTAAAATGATGGGGGTATTAACATGTGCCTTGCATGTGAGGAGAGAAAATATGTACAAATACCTTTATACACTTTTTCCTTTGATCCTCACTTGACACATGTCAATTATTTATGGCTTCTCACACTTCTTATTTTTATTACCATTTGTAGAATAACTTAACCCTAATTTTTAAATCATAGAGTACATTTATAACTTATATATATATATACCTTCATACATTTCAACAATACTCTGTGACAACTAACTCCAATTCTTACATATTTTATAAACGTATAGATCAATTTATTATATATTATAAATTAGTGTTTGATCCCTGCGTTGCGGGGTGTGTAAAATTGTTTATTCACACATTCACTTTACTTGAAAACATGAAGGGTCACCACCATCATCGTTCTCGGTCACCATCCTCTCTCGTGCGACAAGTAGTTTTCGTTAACTATTAAGGAAACCGAATGATAAGCAGACGTAAAACGTTGTATCGTGAATAATGTGTCATATTGACCAATAACATAAAAAAATAAGTGCAACACAACATTCTAAAAAACAATATGAAATTATATATAAAAAAACTAAATTTATTATAGTTTACAGACCGTATGAACTCTTATAAAGTTCAAAGACAACAACGTGAATTTAATAAAAACTAACAGGGGTTATTTTAGCATTTGTATTAAAAAAACACACACAAAAACCAGCTCATCAAATGGTCAAACTTGAGACCTACAACTTCACACCCGACCAGATTTACAACCACACCAATTGAATTCTTTGTTAAAAAACTCAGTTGTATTAATAACACACAAAACCCAGACCCTTCAAAGGGTTAAACTTGAGACCTACAACATCACACTCAACCAAACTTACCACCACACAATTCACTTCTTTGTTAAAAACTCATATGTGTTTTTGTATATATTAAAATCACTTGTGTTAAAAACAATATGTGCAAAAGATGAAGCAAATATTACAACACTATGATCCATAATTCTCCCAAAATTGTTAAAACTCATATGTGTTTTTGTATATATTAAAATCACTTGTGTTAAAAACAATATGTACAAAAGATGATGCAAATGTTACAACACTATGATCCACAATTCTCCCAAAATTGTTTATATATAAATTGCCCCCTTTTTAAATATGATTAATTTAGTTTTCACCACTTTTATATGTTATTTTCTTAAATATGATTAATTTGTCATACAAAACAAAGAAATTCGTAATTGTATTCGGTGAGAGTAATATCGATTAACCAAACTAAAATTGAAATAACCAATTCAAACTAACAATGGTCCAGTTTTTTTTTATTTAACCGAAAACCATGGTCTAGTTTCGGTAAACTTTGTTTTATAACCAAACAACGACCGAATAAAACTACATCAAAACCTAATAAACCACATCAAACTTGGATGGCCCAAATTTATTATTTGGATGTCATGAATATATAGTAAACAAATATTTTTTGTCATAAGTTTCAGGTTTATTTCCAAGCTCAAACATTTCAAGCCTAAATATAAAACTGGAAACAAATCAATAACTGAAAAACTAAATTGTCTATTTTGGCTCGGTTTAAACTCAAAATAAACTCATACACACCTTTAAATTCAGGTGATGGCTACTTAGCATTTTCGTAACACATGTAAACACTATTATGGTTTGCTCGTCATGGAATACAATGTATTGTTTGCGTTAATTACATGCATGAGATAATTATTTAGATGGGTATAACTCTGAACATGATTTTGTTTAGTGTATATTTTCAATTTCAAGTATTTTGATATATAAATTTTAGTACACTACTACAATATTGTTAGGGTGTAAACGAAGTCAAGCTTAGCTCGCAAACATATTTTTAAGCTTGAGCTATGCTTCGGATCGACTCGTTTATCATTTATTAATTAGTTTATATTTATATACAATTATTATATATGTATATCTATATTCTAATTATAATTTTTTAGATAACATAATATAAATTTAATTATTTTACCATACTTTTAATGCAATTAATGTTATAATAGAATATATATATATATATATATATATAATACATTAAATAAAAATTATACAAAAAAATAGTTTCATTTAGGCTTGTGAGCCAGCTCTAACTCGATAAGTGAAGGTCTGGTTCATGAGATTGTTTAAGCTCGGCTTGATTTGAGTTTTTAAATACCGATCTCGAGTAGCTCACAAGCCGTCTTGGCTCATTCACACGCCTATAATATAGTATATTTTTCACATACTTTTATTCTATATTTATTGCTTAATTGGCCTATGTGCGTTTATCATTTACTGCAATAATCGCCATATACTGTCTGCTAGCTTTGAATTTTGTTGATTTTGAAGTCATTTCATATTATTTCCAATATTCTGACATGAAATCTGCCTTTAGTTATCAACTTATCATACAACATTTAAACATGAAATCCTTCTTATGAATGTCCCCTAATTACATGAACTATAGTTTACATTATGAGGGAAGCTACACCACATAAAACAGATGCCAAACAAATCGATATAACGGTAGTCTTAGTCGACATCTTTCCTTTATCACTCCTTAAAATCATAGCTTCATAAACCGGCCAACTATTCAACACCCCGAAAGCAGCAATAAACAACTGTGGAAACACCTTTTCCAAACTCCAAATGTTCGTGAGACGAATTATTCCAATGATCAATACGAAAAGGTTGACAACGGATGCGGTTGTGAAAGGTACGAACATTGGGGAGTGAATCCCGAACTCCAAAAGACCTTGATCATATCTCTTGCTTTGTTCATCATCTTGCACTTTGCTTGTCACATTGAATCCTTGTATGGCTACCCCTAAATGTTTTATAACGTACTCGACGAGTCCAAACAAGTAGGGTGAGAGTCCCCTTATTAGCCATATCCTTTGATCATTCCACCATCTCTTATAGGTGCTATTGAACAGGATGAAGTCGTAACAATCTTGACCGTAAGCCCAAGAAATAGGAAAACATACAACAAGAACCATGGATCCGTCACCTACAACCAACAAAAGTTACTGGGTTAGGGTCAGCAAAAAAACCGAACCATAACTGAAATACCAAACCACTTGACAGACTAATGGTTTAGTTATGTTTATGTGTACGGTTAAATGATTAACCGAATCACACCAATATTAAAATCAATCTTTATGGTAAATGATTGTTGTATATTGGAAAATTTAGCTTATGGATATTAAAACCAACCTTTTCTAAATCAAACAAACTGGTCACGAAAATATAAGCAAACCGAAACATGCACACCCTTGACCCTTATGATATTGTATCAAAATTTGATAAAAAGAATAATACCTTTGGGAAGATGTAAACTCCATTTAAAAGTGAGATTTGAGGGAGGAAAGCGTATATTGTGATGGGAATCGACCAAAGAGGCCAAAAAGCATAATGTGCATAGCATAAGCCCATAACAAAGCCCATGAACCGGGCTCCAAATATCATAGGAGTGTATTTTGAGAAGGCAACCTCAAGAAGCCCAATAGCCCATCTCTTTGTTTGGCTGACCGCATCAATGAGCGAGATTGGTATATCACCTAAAAAGGCCGGCCTACTCGGGTGGCAAAATATCGACTTCCATCCTTCACATTGCAATCGATATCCGGTGAAATAGTCCTCCACAAGCGACCCATATTGAAAGCCCAACTACACATAAACAAACAAAATCAAATAATCATCATCATTGCTCACATCATTTCACTAATCAAATAATTAATTATGTGACATATAAATGGGCCTCACTTGGACTCCCCACTTGGTGTCATTTTCATAGTTGCATCCAGCAACATGGTGGGCCAATTCTATAATTGGTTGTCCGGTTATGGGCTTCTCCACCACATGATCCGGTATTAATTCTTGTATCTCTGGTGGTACCATCGACGTAGGCCCGCCAAAGAAAGCCCGGCGAACGAAGAAACATCCACTTCCAACATAAGAAGGGCCTTGTAAACCGTCCATCCCAACCGGATTCGCGACAAATAAACGCAATAACTCGACACCATAAATGTCGTCTTTGTTGAGACCATGATAACGTTGAGGGAATTGGACATATGCTAATCCGGGTTGAGTTAATGGGTCAGAAATATAACACAATGCCCTCTTAAGTGTTTGAGGATCATTAGAGTACATGTCACAATCTTGAGTAAGAACTATAGGGGCATTGGTCATAACACCCGATACTCGAAGCTTCAAAGTCAATAACAATAACTCAATTAGTAAGAATTACAAAAATAAGATTAAAACCCTAATCTTACAATACTAATAAAAGAAAATGTTGAAACTTAGTTGTCAAGCCTACATTTCTCCTATTTTCTAATCTTTCATCTTATTCATTCTAGCTCTTAATGGGTCATGGGTCAAAATCATTTTGTTAAGTGGGTTATAACATAGTGTGGATTTTATTCATTATTAATTTAAGTTTCATTTTCATATTTGAGATTTGACCAATTACACAACTTAATATATTTTTTTAAAATTTTTGACATTTTTATTAAAACCATGCTATTTTAGTATTTTTTTTGTTAACCACCCGTTTGTTTTTTCCATCAAAATCTACATTAAATTATGATAATCACAATTGAAATAAATGATCTAATTTATTTTTATTATTTGACAAATCCCGTATAATACACAGGTTCAAAAGCTACTTATATAATATTTTGAAATGACCCACTTTCCTTATACTCTCGTGAATTTATATAACACAAGATATTAAATTGAGACAAAATTACGAAAGTGACAATTTTTGGGAGTTTGTTACAATTAATGATATTTATGTTGATGTGTCTTTATTAGTATTATAAATCAATTAAATTTTATACACACTAGAAAAATTGACTATATATGTGATTCTCATGCTGTCAATTGTTACAATGATATATTTATGTTGATGTGTATCAAATTATTTATAAAAATATATGTTTTGGTCAGTATTAGACCAAAAGAAATACTAGTAAAACAAGTGTTGTTACCAAGGAATTTAGAGCTCCGGCCTTGAAACGATGTTGGGAGTTTTTGTTTTTTTCTCTGGAGACATATACAAGATTTGGCATCCATTGCCCCTTCTTGTCTCTTTCTTTTGCACTCTCTTTCAATACCTTATCACCAAAATAAATATTCAAATTTGGATTCATTAATAATGTATAAATGGTTACTTTTTCAAATTATTAAATTATAGCGACGTAACATTTTGTTCGAAGACCTGAATAATGGTGGGATGGTCTAAGCGAGTAAACCCTGGAGTTCGATACTTGTTGAAAATTTGACGTAGTGATTCGTTGGTAATGTAATCAGAGCATATTTCACCTTTATCCATAACATTCTCGATTTTTATCTTCATACTCTCATACATAGCCTATGACAATGAGGTGTGATTCTTATTAATTAAATTACGCCCACAACATTAAAAGATGTATAATTGTGACATTTTGTTTTAGTCCGCAAAAGTTTTCTAGATAGAACTAGTGGTATTCCCATTTTGCTTTAATACATGTAGTTAGTTCTATAAACGAACCGAACATTCGGTGAACTGTTCGTAAATTGTTCGGCGGGAAGTTCGTTTATGTTCGTTTATTTAATAAACGAACGAACATAAACAAAAGTTTGTGTTCGTTTAATTAAACGAACGAATATGAACACATGTTCCGTTCGTTCATTTATGCTCATAAACATTCGTTTATGTTCGTTTATGTATGTTTATTTATTTGTTTATGTGTTAATAAAAAATAATTAAATATTATTTTGATGAGTCGTCTACTTAGAGTTTTATATTTGTTCATTTAAGTGTTTTCATTTATGTTCGTTTATGTTTGTTTGTGTTCATATATGTTTATTTACCTTTGTTCAGTTATATTCGTTTAGATTTAAACAAACGAACATAAACAAACACAAATGTTCACTTTTTAAATAAACATACATGAACATAAATATTTGTCCGATTAAGTGTTCTTGTTCGTTTAAATTTAAATAAACGAACACGAACATGCCCTTGTTCGTGTTCGTCCAATTCGTTACATGCTTTCATTATTCACATTGATGAATACATCGGTCTTAATCTCTAGGCTCTGCCGATTTTATGTGTGTTCGTGAACACATTAATTTCCTTAATGAACGAACACGAACATAAAACCCCGTTCAGTAAATGTTCGTGAACACATTATTTCCTTAACGAACGAACACGAACAAAACCTTGTTCGTGTTTGTTTGATTCGTTTACAACCCCTATCCGTAGTGAGAAAAAAATACCATTATAGAGTTTTATATTGATGGAGAGCTATAAAACAAAAGTTATTTATTTTACACCAGACAACATCAACAAATAGACAATATCCACTTGCATCGTTGCAGGAATTGTCAAATGTATGAGTAAAGAATTTAAATTATATATGGATAACTTTATATATGAGTTAATTATTTAACTTTAAAAAAAATTAACAATGAAACTCTATAAACCAAGCTAGCTAGCTGATTGATCTATCAGTAATCGATAATTACATGTGCATGTCTTTATCCACATGATTTATTATAGTCCATTATCATTTGATTTAGAGCGGTTAAATATCTTATATTTTAAGAATCATAATTGAAATAACGAACTTATTTATTTTATTTAATTTTTATCATTAACTTTTTGTTAGTTTCTTTCAAATAATGAACCTTATTTATTTTAATTATTAGGAAAAAAATGTTACCTTAATCTCCTCATACTCGAGCTCATCCTTAATTCCATGGTGCCCGGAGCTAAAGTATGCTTCCGGGCATCGGTCAATAATATTATTATCCCTACAAAACGGAATCCAACTCTCCGCAAACTTTGCAGCCTCCACGAAAGCAAAAAGAGTAAGCTCGGAGCCACCATCATCCGAAACATACACCGATATCTTCTCGGGCGGGTAGTCGTACGCCATAAGAGACAACGCGGTGTTCACGACGTTTATAGGCGGCTCTTTGTAAGGATCCGCCGTGCAAATAAATATGTCTATGGCAGGAAAGTGTTTTTTATCAAGGACTTTGTGTAGGTTTTCGGGGTAACTTTGTCTTAGGATCGGGCGGAGGCGGTAGGAGGTGGTGGTGGCCCACATGAAGGCGAGGATGAGGTCGGAGACGAGGAGGGAGGTGGTGGTGGCGACGGAGATGAAGGTGGTGGAGTGGTGGATGAGGGTGAGGATATGGTGGTAGATAAGGGCTAAGATGGCACAAGTGTAAATAGTGGCAAAGATACGGTTGAATGTTGTGCATGGCATGTGCTTGTATGTGTGTAGTGTTTCCATTTTCCCCTGGCTTTGGAGATAGGAGATTTCGTTCGTTTTGGTCTTTATTTATAAGCCAATTGCGTACTATTAGTGTTTGGAACAATTTTTAATACATGCATGAGTTTTTTTAATACTAGATGTCAACTAATCATATTGAGTTCCTGACTCATTCAAGAAATTAAGGAGGAAACTCATCATTATAAAAAAATCCTTTCAAGCCAGGTTTCTAATTTAAGACATTAGGATCTAAGTCTTAACCATCACCTCATATCATTGGACCAGAAGGTTAACTCCAACCAATTGCCTAAATAGTTGTTTAGGATTAAATGATCAATAGATAACTAAGTCAATTATAAATTGAGCTTGGTTTTAATTTTTTTAATGACAAACTATCCAACTTCAGAATACTAATATAATCCACCGATACCTAGATCTTACAGGATTTGTACATTTTAAATCTAATATAGAGATGAGACATCTTACTATCACGCCATGCCCCTTAGAAACGCCTAGTTATTTTATCTAAATCAGCACGAGCCCTTTCCCTCTAATTTGATGGCCAAACCAAGCTAATTGGTCTTTAAATTAGGTTATCGGCGTGCCTATCTTTTCGGTAGACAGATTAGGCCTCAAATTGTTTACATAAAATCAACTCTATTATATTTTATTTTATTATCGACCATCTTGTTATCTTGAAATCATGTTTCATTACTCGACCATTCAACTTCTTCATTGACGAACATATATATAGAACATAGCTTTGTATAACGACTACGACATCTAACAGTAAAATACAGGCGCCCACACCCATGTTCAATGGGACATTTGATGGGAAATGATAATCAAAGGGACATTTTAAGGCAAGAAGGTGATCAAGGAGGCATTTTGAAAAGTTTCCTTTGTTAGGTTGTATGCGTTTGCCTCCTATGTTAATAGGATTTTGTTGTCTTCACGCTACAAAGAGATCCGACATGAGTATCACATCATCAAAGTTGTAACCTTCCCATGGTGTACAAGCTACTAATACTTTTTTTAAGCGAGTTTCACCATGTATTTAATACTCTCATGAGTCATTTTTGTTGTAACATCTCGAAAAATACCATATTTATTTTCGGCTAAAGATGTCAACTTTGAAAGTAGAAAGACCCAAAAATATTTTAATAATAAATATGGTTTAATGAATTCTATCTAATTCCTCGGGTAAATCTAGCTTATAAGCCACTTCACCCACACGTTCTATAATCTTGAACGATCCAATGTACCTCGGGCTCAACTTCCCTCTCTTTCTAAAACGAATAATTCCTTTCCAAGGCGAGTCCTTGAGCATCACATTGTCACCAACGTTAACCTCAATCGGTCGTCGCCGCTTATCAGCATACGACTTCTGATGGTCTTGGGCAGCTTTCATCCTTGCATTGATCTGATCAAACTTTGTAGAAGTTTCTTGCACAACTTCCAAGCTTCCGAGCTCTTTCTGACCAATCTCACCCCAACATACAGGAGTTCTACAACGTCTTCCATACAACATCTGAAATGGTGGCATACTAATGCTCGAATGGTAGCTGCTGTTATAAGAGGATTCTGCCAGATGCAGATGATCATCCTAACATCCTCTAAAGTCTAAAACATAAGCATGTAGCATATCCTCAAGGGTTTGGATCGTCCTTTCAGATTGTCCATCTGTTTGAGGATGATACGCCGTATGGATGTTCAATCTTGTTCCCATAGCTTCATGGAACTTCTTTCAGAATCTCTAAGTAAATCGAGTATCTCTATCAAACACAATCGACAGTGGCACTCCGTGCTTAGTCACAACCTCTTTTATGAACAAACTTGCTAACGTTTCTGACGAGATAGCCTCTCGTATAGGCAGAAAGTGAGCACTTTTGGTAAAACGGTCCACTATCACCTAGATGGTATCATGATGCTTAACTGTACGAGGTAGCTTAGTTATGAAATCCATGGTGATGTGTTCCCATTTTCATTCAGGTATCTCCAAAGGCTGCATCTTCCCATAAGGCTTCTGATGCTCTGCCTTAACTTGTAAACAAGTTAAGCACTTACTGACGTAATCAACCACATCATTCTTCATTCATGTTCACCAGTAGTCTCTTTTCAAATCCTGATACATCTTGTTGGATCCTGGATGAATCGAGTATCTCGACTTGTGAGCTTCATCTAAGATTCGACCTCTGAGATCCCCATGGCGTGGAATCCACATATGGTTAAACCTAATCTTAACACCATGAACGCTTTCCACCAGCTCGTCTTGTTGCCCTACAATTCTTTCTTTCTTCAATAGTCCGTCATCTGCAAGCACCTCAGACTGTACCTTGATGATTTCTTCAAAGAGATCCGAGCTAACAATCAACTTATACGACTTCACTGTCGCAATGACTTCCTCATTCTTACGGCTTAGCGCGTCAGCGATCACGTTAGCTTTTCCCGGATAGTACTTGATATCGCAGTCGTAATCCTTTATCAATTCTAACCATCTTCTCTGTCTCATGTTCAATTCTTTCTGCTCGAAGAAGTACTTTAAACTCTTATGATCAGTGTAAATAGTACACTTAGTACCATACAGATAATGTCTCCATATCTTTAAAGCATGCACTACTGCTGCTAACTCTAAATCATGCGTCAGATAAGTACTTTCATGAACCTTCAACCGTTTGGACGCATAAGCTATAACTTTTCCTCGTTGCATCAACACGCAACCTAACCCACGATGCGAAGCATCGGTACACACGATGAAATCCTTGTCACCATCGGGTAGAGCAAGGATTGGAGCTTGCGTGAGTCTTTTCTTTAATTCCTCAAAAGCTTCTTCTTGAAACTTACCCTAACTGAATACTACCGACTTTCGGGTCATACCGGTCAACGGTGCGGCTATCTTGGGGAAGCATTCGATGAATCTCCTATAGTAGCCAACTAATCTTAAAAAGCTTCGTTTATCAGGCGGGTTCTGTGGAGTATTCTAATTCGTTATCGCCTCAATCTTAGTTGGGTCCACAGTAATCCCTTCAGGATTAATCACGTGACCTAGGAACTGCACTTCTCGCAACCAGAATGTGCACTTTGAAAACCTAGCATACAACTTTTCTCCCTTCAAAACCTCCATTACAACCCTCATGTAAGGCCCCGTTACCGGTGCCTCACTTTGGATGTTGGATTTACTCATAAACACAGTTTTAAATATTAGAGTTAATTAAAAACTTTCGCGGAATAATAATAATGGTCAACCATTCATTACAATCATTCGTAACTTGTCTTTTAAAACATAACACAAAACATAGTATCAAGCCATCATGACAAATCTTTAGATGCCAGCCTCTTCAATCTTGCCATGTGTCCTGCTCAAGCCAGCTATATCAATATGTTAACCTGCGTGCATACTAAAAGTCAGCTACGCTGAGTGAGTTCTAGTTAATCAGACGACTTACAATACATTCACATACTTACATATGCACCCGAAGGTACATACCTTCATATTTACTTACATACTTACATACATACGTACTTTCATTCTTTCTTTCGTACTTACATACATACTTTCATTCATACATATACGTTTTAAAGAGCATTCCGCCCTATAAGCTTTGCCGATATTATTAGGGTCGGTTCCCTAAATTCGCCTATATTATTAGGGTCGGTTCCCTACATTCGTCGATATTATTAGTGTCGGTTCCCTACATTCGCCGACATTATTAGGGTCAGTTCCCTGCATTCGCCGACATTATTAGGGTCGGTTCCCTTTTATAACTATACCTTCCATACCTTTCTATACATTCATAATTATAACTTCCATACGCTCATACATCATTTATATATCATATACATATCAATTATATCTTTAAACTATCCCTTGATGGTACATGAAATATCCGAATATCGTTCATGCATCGTCAAACATTCATTCATACATATCATATAAGACATACACTTACCACTTAAGGTAAGTGTATTAACTAATCACATCGAGTATGCACACAGTCCCGAAAACATAACAAGGAATGGGGCTAGAAACTCACCTGAACTTGGTTACGTTCACCGTTTATGGTTATTCATTTCTTGAGCTGTGCACGACTAACTGTATAACAATTACACATATCAATTTAACTATCACTATCCATATCATGTTTTTAGTTTAATTATTACCCTCAACGAACGGGGGTCCGAAGCATCGCCCCTGGCAGCGGGGTTCTAGGGGTGGCAGACCCTAGCGGGGTCTAAGGGGCAGAGACCCTGGCTGGGGTTAAGCTGCCTAATCAATTTTATTTTCATTAACTGTCTTAACACATTTTCCATTTGGATTTTTAAATTATTATATTATTCTCTAACTCATTTGTCATAACGAATTAGGCCTAATTCGTTATCTGAACACAACCTAATTCATTATCTGCCCATGATCTGATTCGTTACCTAGATTCGTTATTCTGATTCGTTATTCAGCTCTTTTAACAAATGGGGGTTCATAACGAATTGACTGATTTGTTATCTCATAACGAATGGACCTTTATAACGAGCTGGTCTTTATATATAATTGGACCTTATTCGCTTGGTCCGATTAACGAATGAACCCTATAACGAATGGGGTTCATTCGGCACTCACTTAACGAATTTCCTTCACTAATGGGGCTAGTTCGTCATTATTCCTTTGACGAATTAGCATACGAATTCCTTAACGAATGAAGCTAGTTCGCTATCCTTCCTTAACGAATGGGCGTGCCCAGTTTGTTACACGCGCCTAGGGTTTAGGGCATCTGAAAATATGTCAGATGTCCTTTCATCGTATTTACCAACATTCCCCTTACCGGCGGCGCCGTATTTCTGGCGCCGTCGTCGCCGGAAAACTGGAGATCTCGCCGGAAAAGCGGGATCTCTTTGTTTTTCCACCGTTTTCATCCCGTTTGATCCAGATCCAAGCTAGGGCGACCCCTAAGCTCGTCTTTCGACCGGTTTATACCCAATTCCTTCCGGGTCTCGTGATTTTAACGGTTGAGGGTGTCGGTTCATCGTTTCGTGACTAGATCTAGCGGGTTTGGATCTCAACAATATCATACTATAATTACCTCGGGTTGATGCTCGGGTTTCTTGGTGATTTCGGCTAGAGAGAGAAAGTATGATGAGAGAGAGAGAGAGCTAAGTGTGTGTTTTTAATGGTGTATGGAGTTAGTGGAAATGAATGGATTAATGCATAAGTATCGTTTATATACTATGGGTCATGGGCTCAAGCCCATGGTCTTTTCTTCTTTCCTTTTTAACCCAAGTCCATAACTCATATCTATTAACCCAACACAAGCCTGACTCACAAAAACTCATAATTTATTTTACTAACCGAAACGAGAAAACGGGATGTTACACCTCAGATGTTCGGCATGATCAGACTCGATCTTAGAATAAATCAATATATCATTAATGAAAACGATAACTAACTTATCCAACATCGGCCTACACACCCTATTCATTATGTCCATAAATGTTGCGGGGGAATTTGTTAGACCGAATTACATGACGAGGAACTCGTAGTGTCCATACCGCATCCGAAACACTGTCTTAGGAATGTCTGTCTCTTTCACCTTTAGCTGGTGATAGCCTAATCTGAGATCTATTCGGGAGAACCAACTTGAACCTTGCAGTTGGTCAAACAAATCATCAATCCGTGGCAACGGATATCAATTCATCACTGTAAGTTTGTTCAACTCACGATAGTTTATGCACATTCTCATACTTCCATCCTTCTTCTTAACAAATAACACCGGTGCGCCCCATGGGAAAACACTTGGTCTTATAAAACATTTGTCGAGGAGTTCTTGTAGTTGGGACATCAATTCTTTCACTCAGACGGCACTAGACGGTAAGGTGCTTTCGCGACGGGTTGGGCTACATGTATTAAATCTATCTGGAATTCTATCTCTCGCTCCGGTGGCAACCCCGGAAGATCCTCAGGGAATACTTCTGGGTAGTCGCACACGATAGGAACATCTTTCATTTCTTTCGTCTCGGCCGTAGTGTTGACAACATACGCCAGGTAGGCACCGCACCCTCGTCGTAACAAACCTTCGGCTTTTATCATCGAAATGACATTAAGCCCAAAACTTTCCTTATCACCATAAACCGTCACCGCACTACCATCCAAGGACTTTAACCATATTATCTTACTCTTACATACTATATGAGCTTCAAACTCAGATAACAGGGAACTCACGTCCCTCTAACTATATCTTACAAAGTAACAGGGAACTCACGTCCCTCTAACTATATCTTACAATCCTTAACCATTTTCATTATTTTAACCAAGGTGTCACTAGTGGTTTCTACTATAAAGGTTTCAGGAACTCGGCAACATTTCATTTTAGCTAATTTACTAAATGGTGTAGCTACAAAACTCTTATTCACACCTGAATCAAACAACACAGAAGCATATATACCGTTTACTTGAAACGTACCTGTCACGACATCTGGGATCTGCTTGGCCAGTTCCTGAGTCAGCATGTAGGCTCTGGTCTTTGGTCTTGTTGGTTCAACATCTTTCTTTCCACTTCCCCCAACTTCAGTACATTCCTTAGCAAAATTACTCGTATTACCGCACTTGTATCATGTGGGATGTGCAGTACAATCTGGAGCATAATGCCCCACCTTTCTACACTTATAACAAGCATTCGAACCAAGCCTGCATTCTCCACCATGAGCCTTACCACATTTATAACTAACATCAGATCCTTTACTCCACTTGCACTTACCACCATGCATATTTCCGCAGGTCTTACACGACCTCTTCTCTCAAACTCTCGGCTGCTTGTTCTTAGGGTTCCACAACTGAGTACCGGGTCGTTTGACATGATTGACCCACTTATTATCCTTCTTTTCTTCCACAACCACAACATCATCCGCATCCAAGTCATCATAAACCATCTCAGCGAGTTCCACTGCTGAGTCAAATGTTTATTTGCTCAGACTAGTGTGCGGACATTCTGTGGCAGTCCTCTCACATAGCACTTGATCCTCTTGGCCTTAGTGTTAACCATATCAGGCACCAACCTAGACATTCGGTTGAATTCGGTAGTATAATCACGATGTGTCATCTTTCCTGCTTTTAAATTCAGAAACTTCATTTCAGCCCTTTCAACTTCAGCATCAGCACATAACCTCTTCATCACTAACTCCTTCAGATCATCCCATTTCAAGGCCTTAATCTCTTCTCGACTCTTCCTCTGCTCAACTGACTCCCACTAGTACATTTCTTCCTCACCGAAGGATTTGGTAGCATAACCCACAGCTTGGCTGGGAAGGCACTCGCTAATTCGGATAACTTTGTCCATTGCGGTTATTCATTAGAGAGTAGCAATTGCGTCTCCTAAACCAGTCAGCTTCGGCGAGTCACAACCTTTGAAGGACTTGTAGTTACACCCGCCTCGGCCTCTCTTCCTGTCGTCAACCTTCACAGATCAAACCTCACTCGAGTCACCCTTCTCCCCTTCATCATATTTCTTACCATTATCCCCTAATCTCTCAGCAGTTCTTGCATGACTTCCAGTAGACTTTTCAGGATTCAAGTTCTTCACTGCAGCTGCTACAGCTTGAGCATTGGCGGCTTGTACATCAGGGTCAAGTTGATACCCTTCATTCTGGCTTGGCCCTCGCAGAGTCTCACTTGGTTCTTCAGCAGAGTTAACAACTGGTTCTACAGATGGTTCTCAGGCAATGTGTGGCCTACCGCGACATCCCGTACGCCCTCCCTTTCCAGCAACTTTCCTAGCTCCAGCCATTCGTATGTTATAAGGAAACACAAACATCACCACTCAAGGAACTATTTAGTACAAGGATAGTAAGGCTAATAGGTAATAACAGTGGCCAGCTGTGATTAGCTGATCACGTTACTTTCCGTGTCCTATACACTTCCCTTTATGAGTCTATTTGTGCTAAGTTCGACTTTTAAACAGTTAATCAATCAGACAATCAATTATTCCTATCCCTAACATTCATATATCCTTTCTTTAGCAATTAAGCTAACATCAACATACATTATTTAACCATACATTTACCTTTACTAAGCTTGCTTTAGTGACACATGGTTATCTTGAACCGGCATCTTCTTTCTTTTCTTACTTTAATCCCATTATCTGTTCGAGTCTAAGCATGTAGGATGCTTAATTCTCTTGAACTATTATCTGATACCAACTTGTAAGGCCCCTTTGCCGGTGCCCTACACTGGACGTTGGATTTACTCATAGACGCAGTTCTATATATCAGAGTTTATTAAAACTTTCGCGGAATATTAAAACTTTCATTAAACATTACATAATAATTCATAACTTGTTTTAAACAAACGTTTCATCTTTTAAAATAAACATAAAACATCTTGAGTCTTCAGATTGTAACATTCATCAAATTTAAAACCCGAAAACCCGACCCACTTATGTTGTTTTTACCACTTCTGTCTCCACACTCAAACACTAAGGATCAATATGCAAATTATAAATATTATTTAAATTTTTTTCTCTTTTTCTCTTCTTCCCTCTCACCGTCGGCCAACACCCTTGCTTTCTTGACCCGAATTCCACGCCGGGAATCATGGAATTGTTATTGCTGTAACAACTCGGGTTTACCGGATTTATATTTTCGCTAAATAACCCGACCCATTTTAACGATTTGGGTGATTTTTAATTAATTATTCCCTCATTATTTAATAATTTAACTTACAAGATTTGATAATTTTTACCCTAAACTAAAACATTTACCTACTTTTGATTCTACACTCAAAGTATAGGGGTTTATTTGCAAATTCTGCTTAAATAATAATAATATTTATATTATTTTAATTCAAACCCAACCCTAACCAACTGACCTGGTTGGACCAGCCCCAAACCCGACCCCATGACCCATCGCGTGTCCCGTATACCCCAATTAATAATCAAAACGCGTTTAAACTTCGAATTCGATATGGAAATAAGCATATTCTTGGTATGTCCGACTCCATGACACGGATAATTGATAAATTACGGCCTCCTTGTTCAAATCTCCCAAAAATAACTTAATCAAACCCTAATTTCGATTATCTATATAAACGATTGTTATATATCAATTCAACTCATCCACTGCATCATTCAATCATCGCCAACCTTTACCCCATAATTAATTTAATTATCGTGACCTGTTGATATCATGTTCATCATCATCCTCAACCGTCCCCTGTTGAGACTTGTTAGCATATCACTGATCATCGTCTGAGGTAATTATATAGTGGATTAGGATCACGTCTAGGTGTAGATCAAAAGCCCTATGGTTTGATTAATTGACACTAACATATTCGATCAATTGGATTGGTTAGGGTTCATAATCAAACTATTGGATCTGCTACTGTTAAGTTATATTTATTTCAAGCTGGGTTGTGACCAGATGAGCCACCAGCCACATAGTCATAGATATTGCAATATCTATGACTATGTTATATGTGCTTAAGTGTTTATTTTATGTTTGGTGGTTGGTATCACATCCTCATTTATTATCATCTAGCATGATTATGCATTTACCCAAGTACATTGATTTTGTATCAATAGGAACGGGTCCACATCTATTTAGTTGTTTACATTTTCATAGGAATTGTAATGCTCATCATTAACATATGAATTGTGGTTTTTATCTATATATATATATATATATATATATATATATATATATATATATATATATCAACTAAAACTTATGTATTCTCAACAACATTCGTGTTGGCAAACCCTACTTTTATACATGCTACCGGTACAAGTAATTTACATTGTTCTAGATGGAAGAAGTTAGTTTTACCTTAAGATATTAGTCATAATACAAAAGTATGCTGTAGTTGTTCTGTTTATTGAATTTGTGTACTTGTTTTAATGTTAATGAAATTAAATAATTATTGTCACTTTAATTAGTGTCTTTTGAGTTACTGTCCAATCAATACGTTATGCCCCGACATGTTCCGCCTTTGGCCGAGGTGTGACAGATTGGTATCAGAGCCGAAGGCTATAAGATAGGTAGTTAGATCTAACGACCTAGTAGCATGCTTAGGATCCTTATACGTGATATGCCTTTTAGTGTTTGCACCCTGAGTTTTGTTATTGATTGAAGTAGCTTAAACATTATTTAATGATTTAATTTTATCCTTTTACACAAAAGCACACACTTATTCCGAGGCTATGCCTCACTCTCAAAAATTATTTTTAAAACTCTAGGACGATTTTTAATCGGGAAATTCCTTAAGAAATCCCACCTTTTTACTCCCCTCTCCTTGAGGATGATTCGTGGGACGAATATGTAGTAACTGTAAGAGGGACACACTTGTGTACCGAACCCTTGACACCAAGGCTTGCGAGCCTAAGGAAGTGCAATCCGCATAAATCTCAATCAACCGCGAGACCTGGTTGCCTTCCTAGAGTGTACGGTAAGGGTGTGGAAATTATTAGGCCAAAGCATATCACACCAAACGTACCCGAACATGCCCTCATTGTATCAAACGTGGTCATGTGACGATTACACTCTTAAATCAACGATGAGATTTTTTGTCTAATTTTTTTTATTTTGTTAAGAATGAATATTTTCTCAAATTATCAGTTTCATCAATAATCTATGTTAAGGTTATTAATATTTTATTTTGTATTCTCATGAATTTTCACAAAACTCAAAATTTCACATAGTTATACAATTTTTTTCCAAAACATAATAAATTTTTCACGTGTCGTCATTGTACCATGTCTTCTTCCCGCCTTATCAACCGTAACCGTAGCACCGGAAACTTGGTCCGTAGCATGTCATCCCGCATCGCTAAGAGAATCGTGGAAGCCCTCCCATTAATCATCTCTCAACTCCAAACTGTGAATGCTCCTACATCATCCACAACTCCGAACTCAATTGCTTGCTCCATCAAACAATTCAAGAGTGCCAGCCCGCCCGAATACTTCGGTATCGACGGTGCTACTACTTTCCTCCAATGGTTCGAAGAAATGGAGAGTGTGTTCCTCCACTGTGAATGTCCCGAGGACAAGAAAACCACTTATGCCTCTAGCATACTCAAGAAGAATGCCCTCAATTGGTGGAACGGTGAGAAGCGCACGATTGGCGTTGAGGTTTCCATGGCCTTTCCATGGGATGAGCTCAAAAAACTCATGCTTAAGAAGTTTTGCCTGAAATATGAGCTTCGGAAGTTGGAAGAGGAGTTTTGGAATTTGAAATAAGAAAGTGGTAATGACACCATCTACAACGATCGTTTCCATGAACTGAGTCTTCTCATCCCCCACATGGACACTCCCCTTGAAAGTTCAGTCGACAAGTACATCTCGGGTTTTCCTATGCAAATCCGAGATTCCGTCCTAAGTCGTGACCCTCAAACCCTCCATGATGCCATCAGCTTAGCCGGTACCCTCACCAAAAACCACGTTAAGGCCAGGACCTTAACGCGGAAAATTCCCAGAAGCCCAATGATAAGCCTGCATCCAAGCCCACCAAAGAACCCAAGCCCAAATCTTTCAAAACCGAGTCTTCTAAGCCCGAATCCTTCAAGCACAACAACAAAAACTCTCCCCATTACCACAACAATAAAAGAAAGTCCATTTCCCAAAACTATGTCTTAGCCCAATCGCAAACCCAACACACCAAGAAGCCCTACACAGAACCCCACCCATTATGTGATACGTGTAAATTTCATAATTCGCCTAACCTCAAGTGTCGTCAATGTACCCATTGTGATCGATTTGGTCACATCTTTATCACATGCTGTGAACGCAACCGACTCATGATGCAACCATTTACCTCACCTCTTACCCAACCCCAAACTTTACCTTATGCTCAACCGCTTACTCAAGCACGCTCAACTATTAGAGCTAGTTACAATTGTAGAGACCCTATCCATTATCACAATTCATGTCCAAGACTGCACACATGAACCAAATTCAATCCTACCCAACTCAAACCACTCAATGTCAAGCTTACCAAGCCCAGGTAAATCAACTTCAACCAATCCAAGCTCAACCCATCCAAGCAATTCAAGCCCAACCCATTCAACCAACTCAAGTCAACCAACCAATCAACCAACCTCAAGTTAACCAAGCCACTCAAGGTTCTCAAGAACATGTGTGTTACATCAACGGTTCCCAAGTCTTAGCTTAACCCTTTGTGAAGACATGCTACGCAAAAGACGTTTCTTTTATTTAGTTCTTTTCATTTAAATCTAATATATTGACTTCCTTAATCTCCAGTTTTGTTATGAATGAGAATTATGGTTATTTATAATGGTATTCAATCTCTCATTTATTTCTATTTTGTCGTTTATTGCACTATTTATTGTTAGACAATTTATTATTATGATTTAAGTGGTCTATGACCGGTTATTTACAGGGATTATGTGCATGGTGATGTGCATAGTTATCTAATAGTACCGTATTTGTATCATAAACTACCTATGACAGATTTCCTACAAACATTCTGGAAATTGGGACTATGAACATGTGTTGTAGATAGTTATCTAATAGCAGTCATATGAACAAATTTTATTTTGATATTTTAATACATGACTACCCAACCCCCCCCCCCAAACTCACCGCATTCTCACGGTACTCTTTCCTTATCTTATCTGGCTTTATAATCTTGATTTAAAGCCTCATCTAGTATTATATTCTTTAATCATGTGTTTTGTTGATCTATTTATGTGTTTAGTTATTCATGAATTTTGTTGTCACCTCAAGTATTTCAATACACCGAATGTGTAAGAGAGTTATATAATTTAAAAATTTCCTCCATCTATTTATTTCACTTTATTGTTATTACTTTCGATGGTTAACTTCAACAACTTCGTTATATTTTTCCAAGTTCACTTATAAGTTATTTATGAACATCAAATTTCACGCATTAACTTAGTTTCATTACTCTTGATCAAACAATTTCCACTTAGTAATTTATTTAAAAAAAGGTTTTCTTTTAAATTTTTTCGAACCCACACAACGAACGAACCATGTGCATCATGCGACGATCTAAAAAATTATGAGTGCACGCATAGTTATCGAAATCCTCGCATGGAGCTCATGGTGAATACGGTTGTTTGTCATAACTCAGAACCTAGGGTGATTTTGGGTAACGGTACTACTATCGATGTGATAAGGGCATGGTGGATACGCCGCTGGTACATCCTATATATAAGTGTTTTTATCATGTCTTCCGTTCATTGCGTTATCTGGGTCACCTAAAGATCTGTGTTATTTTTTTATAAATATAAAAAAAAGATATCTTGACAATTACCTTCTTTCTTTATGTTATGTTTCCCTATAATTCGGGACGAAATTTTCAAAAATGTGTGAATACTGTAAAATTCGTCAAATTTAAAACCCGAAAACCCGACTCACATATTTTGTTTTTACCACCTTTGTCTCCACACTGAAAAATTAAGGATCAATATGCAAATTATAAATATTACTTAATTTTTTTTTCTCTTTTTCTCTTACTCCCTCCCACTGTCGGCCAACACCCTTGCTTTCTTGAACCGAAATCCACGACGGGAATTATGGAATTGTTATTGCTGTAACAACTCGGGTTTACCGGATTTATATCTTCGCTAAATAACCCGACCCATTTTAATGATTTGGGTAATTTTTAATTATCATAAACTACCTATGACCGATTTCCTACAAACATTCTGGAAATTGGGACTATAAACATGTGTTGTAGATAGTTATCTAATAGCAGTCATATGAACAAATTTTATTTTGGTATTTTAATACATGACTACCCAACCCCCCCCCCCCCAACTCACCGCATTCTCACGAGTACTCTTTCCTTATCTTATCTGGCTTTATAATTTTGATTCAAAGCCTCATCTAGGATTATATTCTTTAATCATGTGTTTTGTTGACCTATTTATGTGTTTAGTTATTCTTGAATTTTGTTGTCACCTCAAGTATTTCAATACACCGAATGTGTAATAGAGTTATATAATTTAAAATTTTCCTCCATCTATTTATTTCACTTTATTGTTATTACTTTCGATGGTTAACTTCAACAACTTCGTTATATTTTTCCAAGTTCACTTATAAGTTATATATGAATATCAAATTTCACGCATTAACTTAGTTTCATTACTCTTGATCAAACAATTTCCACTTAGTTATTGATTTAAAAAAAAAGTTTTCTTTTACATTTTTTTCGAACCCACACAACGGGCGAACCATGTGCATCATGCGACGATCTAAATAATTATGAGTGCACACATAATTATCGAAATCCTCGCATGGTGCTCATGGTGAATACGATTGTGTGTCATAACTCGGAACCTAGGGTGATTTTGAGTAACGATACAACTATCGATGTGATAAGGGCATGGTGGATACGCCGTTGGTACATCCTATATATAAGTGTTTTTATCATGTCTTCCGTGCGTAGCGTTATCTGGGTCACCTGAAGATCTGTGTTATTTTTTTATAATTATAAAAAAATATCTCTTGACAATTACCTTCTTTCTTTATGTTATGTTTCCCTATAATTTCAGGACGAAATTTTCAAAAAGTTGTGAATACTGTAACATTCGTCAAATTTAAAACCCGAAAACCCGACCCACTTATTTTGTTTATACCACCTCTGTCTCCACACTAAAAAATTAAGGATCAATATGAAAATTATAAATATTACTTAAATTTTTTTTCTCTTTTTCTCTTACTCCCTCCCACCGTCGGCGAACACCCTTGCTTTCTTGACCCGAAATCCACGACGGGAATCATGGAATTGTTATTGCTGTAACAATTCAGGTTTACCGGATTTATATCTTCGCTAAATAAGCCGACCCCTTTTAATGATTTGGGTAATTTTTAATTAATTATTCCCTCATTATTTAATAATTTAACTTACAAGATTTGATAATTTTTACCCTAAACTAAAACAATTACCTACTTTTGATTCTACACTCAAAGTATAGGGGTCTATTTGCAAATTCGGCTTAAATAGTAATAATATTTATATTATTTTAATTCAAACCCAACCCTAACCAACTGACCCGGTTTGACCAGCCCCAAACCCGACCCCATGACCCATCGCGCGACCCGTATCCCCCAATTAACAATCAAAACGCGTTTAAACTTTGAATTCGATATGGAAATAAGCATATTCGTGGTATATCCGACTCTATGACGTGAATAATTGATCAATTACAGCCTCCTTGTTCAAATCTCCCAAAAATAACTTAATCAAACCCTAATTTCGATTATCTATATAAACGATTGTTATATATCAATTCAACTCGTCCACAACATCATTCAATCATCGCCAACCTTTACCCCATAATTAATTTAATTATCGTGACCTGTTGATATCCTGTTCATCATAATCCTCAGCTTTCCCCTGTCGAGCCTTGTTACCTTATCACTAATCATCGTCTGAGATAATTATATAGTGGATTAGGATCGCGTCTAGGTGTAGATCAAAAGCCCTATGGTCTGATTAATTAACACTAACAAATTCGATCAATTGGATTGGTTAGGGTTCATAATCAAACTGTTGGATCTGCTACTGTTAAGTTATATTTATTTCAAGCTGGGTTGTGACCAGATGAGCCACCAGCCCAGTTGGCTGGTGCGCCGTTGGCCAAGCTTTCTTGTGACAGGTCGCGAGTTCGAGACCTTGTCACCTCATTTTTCATTTTATTTTTGGTAAATGCATGTTAAGATCATTTTTATTAAATGTACTAATAAAAATTATTATTAAATAACTGTTTTATTAAAAACCGGCCCTCTAATACTTGTGTTTCTCGTGTCTCTAGTCTGTGTATGTACGTATATGTGTAATTAGTTATGCATATATGTATATATGCGTATGCATATAATAACACAAAAACTAATTACATTGATCATACATTAGCATTGATTTTGTATCAATAGGAACAGGTCCACCTCTATTTAGTTGTTAACGTTTTCATAGGAATTGTAATGTTCACCATTAGCATATGAATTGTGGTTTTTATCTATATATATCTCAACTAAAACTTATGTATTCTCAACAACATTCGTGTTAGCAAACCCTATTTTTATACATGCTATAGGTACAAGTAATTTACATTGTTCAAGATCGAAGAAGTTAGTTTTAACTTAAGATATTAGTCAAAATACCAAAGTATGATGTATTTGTTTTGTTTATTGAATTTGTGTACTTGTTTTAATGTTAATGAAATTAAATAATTATTGTCGCTTTAATTAGTGTCTTTTGAGCTACTTTCCAATCAATATGTCCCAGCATGTTCCGCTTTTGGTTGGGGTGTGACACAGATGCCAGCCTCTTATTCACCTGCCATGTGCCTTGATTAAGCCAACTGTCTCATTCTACTCACCTGCGCGCATACTAAAAGTCAGCTTCGCTGAGTGAGTTCTAGTTAATCATTCAACATGCAATACATACACTTACCTTCATATATGCATCCGAAGATACACATTAAGTAATTTACTTATTACTTTCATTTCATACAGTCATACATACGTTCATAATATATTACTTCTATACTATATACTTATTGTTTCTTCTATCTCAGATACTCATAGGGCCTGATCCCTTCCTTTTGTATCTCAGATATTATTAGGGTCTGATCCCTCTCCTTTTCTATCTCAGATATTATTAGGGTATGATCCCTCTTTCCTTGTCTATCTAAGATATTATTAGGGTCTGATCCCTTTCCTTCTTCCACACTTGTGCATACTTTCTTTACATACCCATATCACACTGTACCTTTATATATATATATATATATATGTATGTATTGGATCATTTTAGAAGTTTTTTTTACAGCGAGAAGTGCGAGAAATGAAGGTATAACTCCATTAATCCCTAATTTCACTCACTTTCTTATGTGTAGGTGTGTTGTGTATGTGCATATGTATGTGTGTAGGTACGTATGTTTGTATATGTGTATTTATGTTTGTATGTGTGTAGGTACATAGGTTTGAATGTGGCTCGGTACATTTATATGTTTGTAGGTATGCCTGAATGTCTAATTAAGACATAAATACAACCAACCTACATATATGTATGTAACATCATATGAAAGGGAGTGAAATTATAGATTAATGGAGTTATACATTCACTTCTTGCTGTAATATCACTTCTCGCAAGATCCATCCCATATATATATATATATATATATATATCCTTCCTTCATCATTCATACATACTCACACGTCATACATATACCTTTCATACACATTCATATTTCATAAACATGCCTTCCTTGTCCATACATGCAATATCCGAAGATCGTTCACGTACCGACAAGCTTTTGTTCACATTCAATATATATATATATATATATATATATATATATATCACATAAATCATACATGGAATCCACTTACCATTTAAGGTAGGTGTATTAACTAGCACATCGAGTATGCACATAGCCCCGAAAACATAAAAAGGAAATGGGGATGGAAACTCACCTGGATTCGGTTACGTTCTCCATTAATCGTTATCTCTTTCTTTAACTGAGCCCTGCTAACTGTTTATTAATTACATATATCAATACTTGTCCTATTCACATTATCCAAATTTTAGCCAAAATAGCTAAGTCTGATCTATTCTAATGGTCTTGTTTTAGAATACATTTTACTTAGAATGTTTTATCCTTAAACCCTAATGTATTCAAATACATTAAGTTCCTTTCTTTCTTTCATTTGCTTATCCTTCTTTCTTTCTTTTCTGTTCAATTAGAAGATAATCTTGTATTCATATCATATGGGTTTCAAAGATCATGCAAGCATCCACCATACCATGTATTCGAATGCCTTGGTGTATTCGAATGTATGTGAGTATGCAAGTGTATGCATGTATTCGAATTCATTAAATGTAATCGGGTTTACAATTTGCATTCGAACCATCATGTAATCGAGTATACACTTGTATTCGGATTCTATATTGTATACAATTCCCTTAGTGTATTCGAATGGTATATGGTATGCTGATTCATGCATGTAATCGAGTTCTCATTGTATGAGAATGTACTACATGTATGCAAATGGTCTATTGTATGCGAGTTCCTTATGTATTCGAGTCCTTTAGGTATATTCGAAGGGTCTATATGTAAGCGAGTATAGGATTGTATTCGAGTTCTTAATTTTATTGGAACATAATCCTTGTATTCGAGTTTGCTCAATGTAACCGAATGTAAGAATGTATTCGACCATATCAATGTATTCGATTAAGGTCCTTGTAATCGAATTATGCACTTGTAATCGAATTGTGCACATGTAATCGGAAGATGCATTGTAATCGAGTTTAAGATGTATTCGAGTTTGAGATTGTATGCGATGGGTCCAATGTATTCAAATATAAGGCATAGAATCGGGTTTGTCCTTTGTATACGAATGAGCTTCATCTAATCGAACGAGCTGAACCGTTAGGGTTCGTTTATCATCATTATTATTATTACATTTCATGACCTTTACACCTTATTATGGCTTGGTATCAACCCATAAATGTTTCCCTAACCGTTTCGGCCAAAACTTGACCCGTGCAACCATAAAGCTTGGACCTTTATGGTTTAAAACGTTCAAAGGCTAGATCTAGGGTTTCTTTTATGAGCTGTTCATAACCATGAGTTTGTTAAGTTCATTTTAAACATCAAGTTTGTAACTTTATGATTTATCTAGACCCGATCTACTCTAGGGTTAAGTTTCAAGGCGATCCGTTCATAAAAACGTAATCTTTAAGATAAAGAACATACCTTTATGTGCTCGTTAAGTCACTACTAGCTTGATATGAAATATTAATCTTGTATCTCGTTCGTTTATCCAAGATTTGTAAGAATCTAGACTTAGTTTTTGGTCTTTGATAGTCTTCTTACTCACGGCCGTAGGTATGGAGGTGTATGTGTGTGTGTTTTGAGTGTGTAGAGAATAAGATATATAAGAATGAGGGTTTTGGGGTTTTAGGGAGGTTTAAGGGGGTATTTATACCCTCTAAGGCCCATGGACCTAAGGCCCATCCCACCCCTTATTCCATCTTTCCCACCGAAGTCCATACTCTTAATTATTATTAACACACATTCAACAAATATAATTACTTTATTTATTATTATAAATTTTAGGATGTTACATATTTTCTCACTTTCATACTTACTGAAAGAATTACTCTCTAAGTTCGTGCTATATTTTCTTGACTCAAATTTTAAAGATAGTGTTTAACAATTTCGAGGAAATTAAAACATATCTTTTATTTATGTTGCAGTTACAAGAGTGTACAAATTTATTGCAGTTATATTGTTTACAACTATTAAGATCTTAGTTTCTACTTTTTCCAGCGAACAATAAATTTCTTGATCTTGTTGTCCTTGATGTTTTCGACTTTCTCCTTTTCTTTTTTGCTTTTCCTCAGTATCCATTTCTTTCTTAAGCATTGCTTCAGCTAGTTTAGTGACATTGATTTCATAATGAGTTAATTCATCTTCAATGTCATACATCTCTTTGTACTCAACGTTCTGACATTCACATTGAGTGTGAGCCAAACAAGGATTTTAAATTGTGGAATAATTAAAATATTCCTGTCCCTGGGGATTTCCTTCAGAATAAGTCATTATTTCTTTTCCCTTTGACATCATTGTTTATTTGATCTACTTAATCTGCTCCATACAGATTCTGACTTGGAGTAATCTGAGCTAATGGGATGTTAGGATCAAACAAATCTGGATCTTCCTCCATTGCTGTTTGTTATGAATTTTCATAATTAGACATATAAATTGAGAATAGAGATGTTCCCACATATCATTTTCCTTTAATGGATCGAGGCTGAAATGATGCTAGAATGACGATCAAACATCTGTACGAGGTTATATTAGGGACAGGAGGGTGTTCCTGTCTTATCCGTACTTGTTATATCTTACCCGTAGCAATTATAAATATTCAATAGTTTAAGCCTAGATACTTTTCAATCAAGTATCTAATTTGCTTAAACTAATAGCTCTATAACAAGACAAATATTTATATCTTGATCAAAGCCTAGGTATAATTAAATACCCAATTCCTTAATATTTATAGCTCTAATACCAACCTGTCACACCCCCAACTTAGGGTCTAGGCGTGTGACCAGTAGTTGGTACATGTTTTGTAAATATATCAGAGTTGCGGGTTGTTTAGCGGAAGTCTTAATTTATAATAAAATATTAATTTATTTATTAAGCTTCTCGGATAATAAATACCCGAGTGTTTAATTTATAAAATTTGTTTGATTTTACAAATCATGTTTAATTACTGTTGTACATTATTTTAATAATTAAAAATTGAGCCATCTCTACCTTGCGAGCATCTAACTCCATGAATGGCTATAATTCCTTTCTACATGTGCTAATCTGTTTCCCTGAAATATGGGGAACGTACGTCAGCGATATGCTGGTGAATCGTTAACTCTAAAAAAATTTATTAGATCTTTGACCGAAAATATAGTTTTCTTGAACATTCTTAGCAGAAACGTCTCATAATTCTGGGATTTGTACCGCTTTCCATACGCACACAATTTGGTTCTCCGGTAACTGATGCCCATAGGAGAACTTTTATTATGATTTCTATTCTGCGGCCACGTAGCCTTGATGATAGACTAGACAAATTATGTTTAGATCCAGACACATGTGTACTCGTTCTGAGTTACTTTTATTTACTACCTTGTAATTTAGGGATCACGTAATCCCTTAATTCTTTGTATGTTAGAGATCAGGTAATCTCTAATAAACATTTAACTGATTGTTTAAGATAAAAAACCCGTTTATCTTATTGACTGGTTATAAAAGGTTTAACACATTCACTTGTGATTTTCTGTTCTGAATGATGTGGCGATCTCGTTTGAAAACCTTTTTGAGTGAATGATGATTAACCTTACACAGGTATTCAGAGTTTATACGCCTAAGCTTGTATGAGCAGCACTTGTACTCTACATCGCGTATTAGGGCTTAAACCGTCATAACTTCGGGGTTTGGCACGCACTTTGATGCTCGGCACACAAAACGAGGTAAAGTGTGTGTGAGAGAGTGATTTTGTGTGAGACTGGATTGTGCCGCGAACCCCTTTATATAGGCTGATTTCTCAGCCCATCGCTTACATCGATGGTCCCTTTAAGGCAGTCATCGCGTATAGTGATGACTCAACATATTTAGATGATGCCACGTGGTGATACATGTGTCGCCTACCCTTCGTCACGTACCGCGACAGAGAGACGGGTCGTTCCATCGCGTATCGCGACACCCCCATCCTTGATTTCTTCTCGTTTCCATCACGTAACGCGATGGTTCGCTGGCTAATACCGTCGTGTAACGCGATGGGTTAAAATATCCAGATTTTCATTTATAATCCTCATCTTTGGTAACTTGCCATGTCTTGGTCTAACTCCCATTTACCAAAAATGCTAAGGCGGCTCGCGGCGATGTGAGCGTGCGAAGTGCAACGTGCGCCATCAAAGCGCCACATTACGCCCATCGCCCGAGACCGTGCGCGTGCGCGTCAGGTACTTCGCACCCTACGCTAGGACCACTAGGTGCATTCTAGGCATAAAAGAATATAACTATGGAAACTCATCTCCTTATAAAGAGCTTCTAATTTTTTCTTACTTTCCATGTGGGATGAATTTTATCTTCCTTATTTATACCCAAGTTGAATGCTTCCACTATCTTTAATCTATCCATGTGGGATGGATTCTCTTTTCCCATTTCTTTAATAAGTGATGAACTTCCTTATGAAATATTTTTCTTTCCTTATTTTCTTTGTATTTCCTTATCTAAATTTTTCTCATTACTTGTCTTGAGAATATTTTTGATCCTTCAATTTTACTAAGTTGTCAAATTTAGATCGAAACTGTGGGAATGTTATAGATCATACCCGTTGTACATTATGGAAGCTAACCCATTTATTTTCCCGGCACAGAGCAAATACAAATTCGTATCTCGAGTGATCCACCAACTCTCGAATATCATCATTCCAACGAAATGCAAGTTGACGAGGCAATTAAGTCCGAAACCAAGCAAGACACATCCCATTGGATGCAATGTCATTCCGATCAACGAAGATGGCATTTTGAAACTCCATCTTATAACCCTACAGATTCCAACATTGATTCCATAGTAGGTCCATCAAGGAGACCTAAGATGAGGGTGATGCAACCGAAAGAAAAGGTGAAAATACAAGTGGATCTAAACAAAGATGATGAAGAGATGTGGACGGAGGAAGAATCTGAGGAAGATTCCGAAGAAGAAATCTTGGTAGAAATAAGCACCGATGTAGAAATCCCTCGTACTCAGGATACTCCAAGATGTGATTGTCCACCAAATATCGGTTGTCCACATCTCTTGCTTCCTATGACTTATGGATATAATTCTAAAAATCCTTATGTTCAAGGATTTCCAAGAAGTTTTCCACCATACACCGGTGTCGTTCCAACCATCTCGGAACAAGCCAATGAAATAAGAGAACAAGTAGCAATTGCTGAAGCTTTTTACAATTTACCATCTGAAGCAAGTCCCCCACCACCATACACGAAAAATCATTATGATGGGATACCGTGATCCACCACCGCAATATGGATACCCAAGTATCATGTTGTAATCGCAAGAAGAGCATCTTGATCGATCCCTACATGAAACCTTTGAATTAAGGAAGAAAGTTGTACTGAGGGTAGCAAGAAGAAGAAAGTTGGAAATAAATTACTACAGAAATGTAGAAGATGAAGAAGATGATCAAGGACTGCATGAAGGATTAGGAATTCTGTCTGTTTGTGTTTGTGTCGTTTGTTTTTGTGTCAGTTAAGGTAATATACTCTATCATTAGGACTAGTTGTTATAGTCGTTTGTATAATATTCCAAGATGTTGTAAGATATTCCGACTAGTAAGATACTCTATCTACTGGTATTGTGACATTCGTCAAAATCGGGTCCCGTTTGTACTCATTTGTATTTCATTTATGATCTGTTTAACATGTAATCGAAACTTATGATATAATCAAAATGATGGTTTTTATGTTACAATATTGTTTTACACTTTTTGGGTCTTGAAAACATCATTTTCGGGCCTTAAAACGCGTTAAAATCACTTAAAACGAACTTCAGGGGGCCAAAAAGGTCATTTCTGAAAGTCTGAAAAATACCATCAGCCCAAACCCGTCACGCCGCGTGACGGGGGAGCCTCTTGAGGTCGCGTGGCGTGGCCACCAGCAGACATAAATGTTTTCTTGGTCTCCTTGCTTGTTTTATTGACCATTAAATCCGAGTTTTAACCACTAAACCTCTTGTTTAACCCACTTAAGCTTGTCCTATAAATACCCAACCCTTTCCCACATAAATCCCTGCTCATACACTCTTCCCTCACTCAAATTCAAGAATCATTCAAGGTTATTTTCAAGTTTATGTCAAGTTTGACTTCCAAAGTCAAACTATGATAGTTCTTCATTTTTAGTTGTATATCTTAATCTAAATTAATACTTGAATCATATGACACAACATATATATAATATAAACCCTTTGTTACCTTTGGTAGTTACTTATCCGGCCCCGGTTGGTTAAGTTTCAGGCCTCGTAAGGCAAGGCTACATTGAGGACTTTCGTGGTCTTTGTTATATACTTTCCGCATCTAACCATCTAACTTTATTATTGCTTACTAAACATGCTAACTTATACTCATATTGCTTATTTATTAAGTTTCATGGTTATGGGTTTGAAGAGACTAGCCTTGGTTTAACCGTAAATAGCTCCCAACCGTAAACTGAACTTTGTTTACTAGTTTTGTTAAATAATTGTTTAAACATGCTTTATGTTGGATTTAAGTTTCTAAAATCAATATTATAAGTTCTATGGTTATGGGTTTGTAAATTCTAACCTCGGTCTTAACCCGAAACTAGATCCGAACCAAAAACCAAACTTTTGTTTAAATACTTTATTGTTAACTTTTTGGTTGTAAAACATAAGTTTCATCATTTATAAGTTATTATACAAGTTCTTTGATATTTGGGCATGTGGAAACCATCTATGAACTTATTGTGAGATGGAAACCGAACCAAACCGAACTAAAACGACTTTAACTCGCTTAAGCACACACGTGTTTTTTTAACTATCAAGACTTGTATATTTATTTAAAAGTCCTTTACAAACTGATTTTAAATATTTTATTAAAGTACTTGGAATGTTGAATCCAATTTGATCTTATAACAAAGTTGGACCGACAAAACCAAACACTCGCTTAACGTGCGTTGTTAGTTCTAAAACAATAGAACTACATCCTTGGTTAAGTGTTATTATATTTTATTGAGTTATCTCATAACATTTATTATTTTGGAAAGTTGACTTTGGGTTTGACCAATTATCAAGACCCGAACCAACAACCCGAACACTCGTTAAAACCCGTTTTAGTATCTATATTACAAATGGAATTGCATTCTTGCATTATTACCCACCTTATTACTTAACATAGGTTGAGTAAATATTAAGGTTAGATACTTTAACACGGTTTCGAGCAAACTTACATTTTTAAAGGGTTATTATTATAATTGTAGGTTCCCAGCCGGATCTACACAGGAGTATCTCGTAACACGAGGGTGCGGAATCCCCACGTAATACGATACGAGCGTAAGATAGATAATACGTTGAACCGATAAACAAACTCACGTCACAATACTAATAAACACGATTGTATTGCAACACTTCAACACGTGATATCAATAATCACCAATACACATTCGGAAAAACATATTTCAAAATAAGCCAAAGTGAGGTTTAAATAAACCTCGACAACTTCGCCTAACATACTAGGCGAAGTTGTCATAACTTCGCTTATCTCCAAGTTCGCCTACATCCCAGGCGAACTTGTGTAAAACAATATTCAATACCAAAACAAACAGTCTAACACGATTACAGACACATACAAAACACGAGATACTGAACTACTGACATTATGCACCAACAGACTCCCCCTTGGCAGTAGCTTCATATCTCTATCTTCATTCTCGTGTCTAGTAATCCCAAAAATCTCGTGTCACCCGTCTTCAAGCATGAACGCCCTGTCTTACACAGACAGAGACCACCCTCTGGTACTTCTTGGCTTCATCTTTCCACGCAGGAATGTAGAATATCTTCTTATCGTTTAGTACATGCAAATCAGCTTGAGACAAATTTACCAAGGGCATGGGATCATACACTCTCAGAATCTCCTGTTCGTATTCATCTTCCATAACAGCTTTAGCTGTTTGACTATCAACATACCACCACTTGAGACTCTTTAAAACATCCTTGGGCATTATCTTCATCGGCACTTCTTTCAAACACCGAATCGGCTTATATTTCATCACCATCCAAGGTTTGCCATCAGCTCGCATTCCCCTTTCCTTATCTTCAACTAACTTCCCTTTCTGGGGCTTTAACAACTCAAACTTCTTCTCTTTCACACTTTCTTTCCAAACAATCTTCCCAATTATTCTTGCCATATTGTCATCACTCCTATTAATCAATCCCAATTTAGCCAAATCCTTCACCTCACACTCAGGCAAGGTATTGAGCGATCTCAACGTCCTCTTAAAATACTGAATCCCATCAAAGCGTTTAATCACAAATAACATTAACTGCTCATCATACAGCCAGCAAATAATACCCTTCTTTGACTCAGCATACCCCTTGATATTGTAACTCTTTTTGAACATCGTTGGAACCGCTGGCTTCTTTGTCTTAACAAACCACTGAGTGTAGCCTTCTTTCCATCTCAGCTGTTCTTCCCACTCAGACTCATCAGACACATCCATATCTTGACTCACATTCACCTTGTCAACATCTAGAATATCATGTTCTACACTATCATCCACAGTCTCACCTTCTTCTATCTCACTATCAATCACAATCTGTTCTCCTATCTTTTCAATCCCATCAATAGTTAACACATCATCTGTTAAATCATCGTCATCACCCAACGTTTCCTCATCATCAACAACCACGACATTTTCACCACCTGATCCACCTGATGTACCAGTTGACTCCCCCTGAGATGTGAAAGTCCCAAGAGTTTGTTCAGTTCTTGGCAACTCACCACCTGCACCTTTCGATGCATTGGGATCATCGTCTCTATCTTGTCTCTTCTTGGTTCTCAACTCGTCGCCCTTGCAGCTCGTCTCCCCCTGAGATGCTAAGAACTCTTTAAGAGCATAAAATAATTTACTGTGTTCAACAAGGAGGGACGATTGGATCTGATTTTCTACTACAAGTCGCTGGATAGCTTGAGTCTAGATTAGATTGATTCTTGACTGTTTAGCAACTACCCGTTCAAGAGCCGCTATCCATTCAGAATCAGACAAGGTAGCATCAAAATCAAAACGCATGTGAGAAACGTCTTGAGCATAAGGTGGAGGTATTCCCAAACTAGCTGGAGTATCAGAAGTAGTCTGAAAAGTAACTGCGGGTGGTATTGAAACAGGCAACCCCGCAGTAGCAACCAACGTTGACTCAACAAATCTTGCAACAACCTCCGATGGAGTGACAGTAGGAGGTGGCAAGGAGACTATCTCTGGAGCAGAAAACTGAAACGTGGTTGGTGGAATACCAAATGATGATGACGTTGTCACCACAGGAACACTTGAGACAATCGGTACTGTCACAGACATAGAAGCAGGAACCATAGTCATACCAGATAACGAGGGTGGAGAGAAACGAACCACCCTTGAGCTTTCACCAACTCCCGAACTTTCACCAGCTCTGACCTTCTTCGATCTTCGTACCAACTTGTCTAACTCCTCCTCATAGTCAGATTCACTGTCATCCGAGTCTTTCTTTCTCTTGCCATGTATTCTTTCTTGTCTGACCAGAATCTGTTGTGCTTCAGCAATATCTTCAGTGGAGGAGTCAGAGTCGGTTCCCTCAGAATTCGCCACAGACGTAGCAACCATAGAAACATTCACACCAAATGCCTCATCTACTGGAGCTCGAACCTCAGCAGCTGGATCAATTTTTTCCATCTCAAAGAACCCTTGCCCTCCAAAGGCTGCTTCAAGATCGACCTGTTCTTCCGGAGCTGCAATAGGATCAGCAGGCAGTGCATGCTGTACCACAGGTGGTGGTTGAACCACAGGAGGTGGTTGAGGAACATTAGCCTGTTGCGGTGCCGGGTCACGAAATTCATCTCCTGGAGGAGCAATATAAGCAGGATTCACCAAATAACCAAACAATGCAGTGTGCCGCGGACGAAGCTCTGGTTTGCTACGAGCACTTGACGACCTACATTGCGCAAAGATTCTCTTACTTACACTCTCAACATAACGGATAGGACTTCGTTGAGGTAGCGTATGGGCTACATGATTCAAAATCATCTGTAAAAATCTCGGGTACATTAAAAATCTTTCCCTGGCGACCGCGCGTCTCTGACGATCAATTTCATAAAACACCATCTGACTAAAGCTGTATGGCTTGTTGTAAGTCAGGGCTGTCATTGCAGATTGCATCGTTGCCCCCATACCGTCTGTACCAGCTTTACGACCAGACATGCACACTATCATCACGTGTATCAGAAAACGCTACTGATCTAATAAAAATCCCTTTCTCCTTTGAGTGTCACCCAACGGACCCGAATAACCCATACGTAGAAACGCACCATCTCTGAATGGAGCCGGAAAATCTGTTGGATCATTTGTAGTTTCAACCCCGAACTGCAAAGCGACCCTTATTTGATCTGCAGAGAACTGTACCACTTGATTGTTCACTTTAGCGCGCATAACCGGAGGATCAACTCTACAGTCATATTCTACCGTTCGCCATAAGTCTTCAATATTTGGTAGAGAAATGGGGAGAGTAGTCGTGATGGCGTGAAAAATACGTGAGTGAACGAGGAATGATATGATCTCACGATAGTCGTCTATACCACTAGCATCCGGATCCAAAGTGATATACATGTTGTGACCCGGAAAGAACTGTCGGTTGTTGTCACCACCTTCGTCACCACCCGCACCACCAGCCCCTGCCACAGCAGCCATATCTGCACAACAAACGGTCTAAGTTAGAACATTGACGTAGCAGATCATAACTTCGCCTGTTACCATGAGCAAAGTTATGATAACATCTCATGTGCAGGCGAAGTTAGCCATATGGCGAAGTTGAGTACAACTTCGCCCTACACCCTAACTTCGCCTGAGAACAGACCAGAAATTTTAAATAATATAAGCTTGAACAGGCAAAGTTATACCTAAGGCGAAGGTAAGTATAACTTCTCCTAACCCTAACTTTGCCTGAATCTGAAACGGCGTATTATTATGATCCGATCAAGGTGTTGTCTGAAGTATTTGAGAATCAAAACATGAAAGGATAGTTCTATTGAGATCTAGAAGACTAAATGGGTTACAAACACAGTAGAAACAGATAGTTAATCGGGTGTTTAAAGGGTTGCACAAACTATGTCACAAATCAGACCACAAAGGTTTCTGATTAACACCATTAACATGAATTACAGGTTAAACCGATCCTACACACCTTTAACACGGATAAGAAACAGATAATATTGAGGTTCGATTCAAGGTATAAGTTCACCGAGGGTAGTAGTGTGGGTATAAGTTCGCCGAGTGTTTGATAGTTTGGAAAGTGTTTGACCAAGTTGATCCCTTATATAGGTTTGAAAATACATGGGCGAAGTTAAGGATAACTTCGCCCCTGTGACAACTTCGCTGGTCAACTTCGCTGTGATAATAACTTCGCCTGAACCAACTTCTTAAAAAACAACATCGCTTTAAATTAGATTAAAGAGAAGGAATCAAAACTAGTAACCAAGTGTTTATTAAAACGTACCAAGGTATGAAACATAAAATAAAGTAAAGATAATTAATTAAACGGGATCAAATTTCAGTCTTGACGAGGACCTGCATGTTTTAGAAAAGATCCGAACAGGAATCATACTAATTAAGTGGCTGTCACATAGATCCATGTTCATCGATATTATGACATAAAGAAACAGGTTGTAAGCAGGTATAAAACTTAGTATGATTTTCATCGCTTCTGTGATACGGATTAGGTTCAATTAAGCTCAAACTCTAGATGGACATCACATGAGAGATTGTGATGCCTCCTATCTGTTCACAAAGCGTATTTGGCTTTCCCCAAGTCACCCCGAGTTGACTTCGACCCGTAGTGTCTGATTAAACAGTAAGCACACATCGATCTTTAGAGTCTTCTTCCCGTTTTCTTTCTTGCTTCTTTATTGATATTTGAAACAGCATAAGCTTCAGAAGGCTTAACAACATATATTTTTTTATTTTAATAAAGACATTAATACAGCTTCACATTATAGACAACTGCAAGTCCCGAATCTGGATCACTGCAGGTACTTGACACTATCTTCTCGGGAATCAGAACACTCACGGGCTCGTGTATGACTGGGTAATCACTTTTCTGCCTATCATTCGGAAAGATGTATATGGAGACATGCACAACTCAGAATGATTCTCCACATTAAATCGAGGAGATTTAGTTTGTATCACTTCTACTTTTACGCACCATAGAAAGCTATCATAACATACAATGGTTGTTCTAGAGTCTTTTAGGCCTAATAACTTCACCAGTTAAGCACACAGAATTAGTTTTTCTATCACTTTCCATGGTTGGCTCAATTTTCTTTTAAACATTGTATTGAAACTTCTTACGAAGTTATAGACTTGAAAAATTATATCATCTCCCTAAAAAAAATTAAATTCTATCGCCCCGATCAAGTCAAAGTCTTCAGGTAAACGGCTATCCTGAAGATCTAATGGATCAGCTGGACCGACCACATACGAGTATGTGTCCTTCTAACTAAGTATGAACGACTATTTTTCAGCGAAAGAATAAAAACCCATCATAAACCGCCCCGGTCACTTTCAGTCATCTGGTTAATGGCTATCCTCATAATCTACTAGTAGAAGTAATGACCAAACATATCCGAAGATGTGTCATTCAAACTAAAGAAACCGACATAATTCTAAGCGATAGTGATGTTTTTTTTAATAGAACGGAAAACAAGGTTACTCGGGATTGATCATCCCATTAAGCTCAACAAGATTTTGAAAACGGGATCGGTCAAACGCTTTAGTAAAAAGATCGGCGAAATTATCCGAAGAATCAACCTTTTCAAGCACAATTAATTTCTTCTCAGCACAATCACGTATAAAATGATGACGAATGTCAATATGTTTAGTTTTGCTGTGTTTGACGGTATTGTTAGTTACTGAGATTGCAGCAGTGTTATCAATGCAAATAGGAGTTTGAGTGAAATTCAGACCATAATCGCGCAAATGTTGTTATATCCATAGAACCTGGGAGCAGCAGTTTGATGATGCCATATACTCTGCTTCGCAGGTGGAAATGGCTACTGAGGTCTGCTTCTTGCACTGCCACGACACCAATCTTCCTCCCAGAAACTGACATCCACCGGTTGTTGACTTCCTGTTCTGATTGCAACCTCCATAGTCAGAATCTGTGTAAGCTACCAAATCCAGTTCTCCCCCTTTCGTATACCACAATCCCAACTTAGGCTTGCCTTTGAGATACCGCAATATTCTCTTCACTCCCTTCATGTGAGATTCCTTCGAGCTTGCCTGAAAAAAGCACAAAGACAAACTGCAAACATAATATCAGGTCTAGATGCAGTTAGATACATTAAAGAACCTATGATTGCTCGATATTGGGTGGGATCAACGTCTTCATCACTGTCAGAATCAGCACCCAGTTTGTGGTTGACGCAAACTGGAGTATCAAATGGGGTGCTATCGTCCATCTTGAAGCATTTGAGCACATCATGGACATATTTTGTTTGATGAATAAACATCCCATCTTTCTTCTGATGCAATCCCAAAAAGAAAGTTAATTCGCCCATGGCGCTCATTTCAAACCTCTTTTTCATGACTGCTTCAAAATCCTGACACATGGCGACTTTTGATGCAGCAAAAATGATGTCGTCCACATAGACTTGAACTAGTAGAAAATCTCCCCCTTTTCTCTTGACAAACAGCGTGCTATCGATCTTTCCTCTTTCGAACCCATTATCAAGCAAGTAATCGGACAAGGTTGCGTACTAGGCACGACGTGCCTGATGTAGCCCATATAAAGCTTTACTAAGTTTGTACACATGATCAGGAAAATCTGGATCAGGGAATCTCGGAGGTTGTTCAACATACACCACCTCATCGACTTTACCATTTAAAAAGGCACTTTTCACATCTAACTGGAACACTTTCATCTCTTTGTGTGCAGCAAATGCCAAAAATAGTCGAATTGCCTCCAATCTTGACACAGGAGCAAACACTTCGTTATAATCGATTCCTTCTTGATGATTAAACCCTTTTACTACCAGCCTTGCCTTGTTCCGTATGATTATCCCTTTCTCATCTCTCTTACATTTAAAAACCCACTTTGTACCGATAGCATTTACTTTCTGTGGTTTTTCAACTAATTTCCATACTTCCATCTTTTCAAACTGTGCTAATTCTTCTTGCATGGCTTCGACCCATGAGCTATCCTTTAGAGCCATTTGATAATTCTTTGGTTCAATCTGGCTTATGAAGAAGGTGTGCAAGCATTCATTTATGATACCCGTGTCTTTAATGCTTGCATAAACACATGTGTGTTCATCCAAACTTCTTCTTGTTTGAACACCCAGACAGATTACCTATCACGTTCTCCAAAGAGTGATTTTTGTGAATTCCAGTAGTCTGAACCGGACCGACTTCCAGATTGTTTTCTAAATTTGAAGAGAGTTCATCAGTGTGTGATTGATGTTGAGTGTGAAATGGATTGAAGAATTCTTCTTCAGTTGAGGCAGCAGGAGTATCAACGGCACTTGACGAGGTAGGTTGACTTTCATCGTATTGCGGACGTTGCACAATATTTTCCTCCTCGTCATACAGAATCTGTGAAGCAAGTTTCTCATTAACTTCTGCAAAATCCAAGTAAGGCACATTAAAAGATTTGAATAGTTTATCATAGTCGAAAGCTTCAACGGGTCCCATGCTAGGCCTTGGTGATTTGTAACTCGTAATGTCAGTGTTACATACCACCTCAACCTTGTTGTTCGATAAATTAAAGACTCTTCTGTTGGGTGTCCCAACAACATATCCGACTAAAATACCTTCGTCGGCTATCTCACCAAATTTTGAGTTTGTCTTTAATATCGAACATGGGGACCCGAAAGGTTCGAGACCATTCAAGTTTGGCTTTCTACCATGCATAAGTTCATAACAAGTTTTATTTAATCTTTTAACAGTTAAAACACGATTAAGGATATAACAGGCTGTGGTAACAACCTCAGCCCAGAACACCACGGGAAGTTTAGCATCTGCCAGCATGGTTCTGGCTCCTTCGATTAGCGTTCTATTCTTCCTCTCAGCTACCCCATTTTGTTGCGGAGTATACGGGGCGCTGTACTGATGTTCTATCCCTTTCTGTAAGCAGAACATCTCCATCTGATAGTTCTTAACCTTTCTCCCAATAATATTTTCACTCCTGATGTACTTAACCTTTCTCCTAATAATATTTTCAACCTTGGTAATCAAGTTAATTACCAACTGAACTGTCTCATCTTTTGCCTTCAGAAAGTATACCCAAGAGTATCGAGAGTAATCATCTGTTACAACCAAGCAGTATGACGTTCCACCTAGACTCTTTACATTCACAGGACCAAAGAGATCCATGTGTAGTAGGTCTAGGGTGCTGACAATTGAGTTAACCTTCTTGGAGTGATGAGGCTTTTTGTGTTGCTTTCCTTTCTTGCACGACAAGCATTGATCTTCAAAGTTAAAATTCTTTAAGGGAACTCCAAGTACCAGCCGATTCTTGACAATGTAATTCATTTTGCGAAGATGTATATGTCCCATTCTTCGATGCCATAACTCTGACTCCGACTCAGTTGCCTTTGACAGAAGACATGACTCTTCTGTTGTCATCTCAGTTGACCTCATATCCATCACATACGTGTTCTTTTCTCTTGGAGCTTTCATCACCACCCAGGCCTCTGGTATCTTGAAACCAGGATAAAGAACGATTGCCTCATTTTTAGTAAAATGCACCGTGTATTCTTTGTCACAAATCTGAGACACACTCAACAAGTTATGCTTCAACTCTTCCACAAAATTCACCTTCTCTAACTTCATTCTTCCATTAGTCACAGTTCCAATACCACTGATTCTACCTCCACTCTCTCCAGCGAAACTAACCCTTCTTCCTTGAACAGATTTCCAGTCACGTAACAAATTCTTGTTACCAGTCATGTGCCGGGAACAGCCAATGTTAACAACCCACAGATTGTTTACAGCCCTGTTTGACTGTTCCTGCACAATTAAAGAAATAGATTAAAATCTGGGGACCCAAGACCTACTGGTCTTGGGTCGATTAAATCTGTTGACCGGCATCCAGTACTTTGGTTGCCCAAAGTCAGTTTGAGAATGGCTTCTGTAAGTTCTGAAAGGAATCCTTCTAGAGGACTGGCTATGAGGCCATCCAAACCTTAGTGAATTGACTGAATTATAATTGTTGGTTTGAAGGTTAATTGGGAAAAAATGAGACCGATTTCGTTGAGATCTTGGATTAGTCCAATATCTGAAATTTGGTGTGTTCGCATTCGTTTTATTCTCAGTTTTTGGAGGCCTCATACCTTTAAATTTTCTCTGTTTTAGAGGACAATCAGCAATAAGGTGTCCTACTTGATTCAATCTGAAACAACTTCTGTTTTGAACTTTCGTCTCAATAGTTGTTGCAGATGTCGAGGTTGCATTACTACTCGTTTGTCTAACATATGGTGGGACAAACGGATTTAGGGAAGAATTCTTTTCACCGGGCTTATGTCCCTCCCCACGTTTTAGTAACACTACCTCTTCTTTTATCTCACCCAATTCGGATGACTTGTCCGAATTTGATGAGACAGAGCTAGGGACAGAGATCGCAACGTTAGAACCTGACTTACTCGTCTCGCTCTTATTAACTTCAGTTTCTTTTGTAGAAATTTTGATTGGAACTGTTTGACTAATCTCAACATTCGCAGATTGCTTATTACTAGGATTATAAGTATAGTTATTGTTATACGGTGGTGGAACTTCAGAAAATCCAATTCCCCCTTTGTTAACTGGGGAACGTTGAACACTTATGATGTGATCAAGCATTGCTAAAGAATTTCTAAATTGTTAATTTTTCTGTTTAGTTCCACCACTTTTACCTGTTAATCAGCTATCTGTTTATCTTTTTCAGCAATTAGTTTGGTTTTTTCTTCTAACACTTCATAACTAAGATCAATTACTTGTATTTTTTTAGCTAGACTGGCTTTAAGACTTCTGATATCCTTTTCACTAGCTTTTATTTTTACCGAGTAACTGTTTTCTCTAGTTTTAGTATAGTGATGATCTTCTTTTAACGTTTTAAATTGTGTGTCCAAACTAACAAACTGATCAGTTATTGTTTTTAATTGTTCAGACAGATTTTCACATTGTACACAATGAAGTTCAGAACTTACCTCAGAGAGCTAATCGTTCACTTCTGCCATATATGCTTGATTTTCTCCCGTCTCCCTCTCACTTCCTCCAGTCTCGATGTTTACCAGATTAGCCTGTTCGAACACTTCCTCAACTTGTATATTCCAGTTGTATCCACCATTCTGTCTAGATACCATAGCCCTATTCTCACTACCTCCCCCATTCTGTTGTGCAGGCCTGTTCTGACTTCGTTCGACTCTCTCATTTGTACATTCCTTAGCAAAGTGACCATTTTGTTGACAGTTGTAACATCGAACCTTTGATTTATCAAACCCTGGTCTTTCTCCAACAAACTTTCTACCCGTTTTCTTCATGAATCTCTTTACCCTTCTTACTATTATAGCCATCTGCCACTGCAAGTCCATCTCTTCCAAATCATCAGCATCAATCTGATCATAATCTTCATCCAAAGTTGCAGGTCGACTATTTTACCTTTGATGTAGTTCTCATAAGATGCAATGAAGGATGCATATAGAGCAAACTGTTGTTCAGCTGATTTAACACTCATGGGCATCTGTGAGTAGTTGTAGCTTGGAACATTCGACGAGAAATTTCCAGTTGTGGCTTGAGGTTTTGAAGGATTACTACCTCCAGCTACGAAACATACGTCGCCATCCATATTGAGAATCACATGACCATCACGAGTTGAGTTTGAGTTTGATTCTCCCTTTGAGTAGTAGGCAGTGGATTCTGATTTTGAACTTAAGCTTGGATTGACTTTCGCACCATACATTCCCGGATCCCGAACCTGATCAGTTGGTGTCTCCTTCCGAACCATGTTAAGTTCAAAATTTCGTAACTTATTGACTGCTGTTTTCAAATCAATCTTGGCAAAGTCTTTATCCTCTCTCATCAGAACCGTGTACATTTCCCATTTCGGTGGTAGAGCATCAAGAAGTTTCTCTACTATCTCTTCTTCCTTGTATTCAATGGAGTAATTACTAAGTTCGGTCATCAAGTGATAATATCTTGTGATGATATCGTCAAGTGATTCATTTTTCAAATACTTGAATATAGAGAATTGGGTTTTAGCAGCTTTGTCTTGGAAGCACGTATCCCCACATTACCTTCATATCTATTTTCTAGTGCTTCCCATAGCTCTCTAGCAGTTTTGTACTTCTTGAAGGTATGAAGAATCTCTTGTGGAAGAGCCATGGTTATTGCTGCATGAGCTTTACTCTCTGCCTCATACATTTTCTTTTCCTCCTCTTCCATCTTACTGTACTTCTTAATTTTTTCACGACCTTCAAACAAGGATGTTGGTGTAATGTATCCGTCTTGAATGCAAACCCACATCTTAGCATCTTGATACTTCACATACTGTTCAAATCGATCTTTCCAAACAACGAAATCGGTACCCTTAAGCATTTTTGGAGCTTTAGTTGTTGAACCGGCTTCAACCTCCATTTTTACCAGTTCTGTAATGTTTATTGAAGTCATAGTTGGAAGAAACACGACTCGAAATACAAAGAAAGTATTTTATTTATTTATTTTTTTTTAAACAGTGACCAGATAGCGAAGTTATTATAACTTCGCTTGGACTTAACTTCGCCTAGTTTAACTTCGCCTTCACAGTAACTTCGCTTAAGCCTTATAAGTTCGCTTAAACCCTACGTAAGATGACGGCAACTTCGCCTGATGAACACAAGGTTTTGCAGGTTTTAATTTGATGTATTGCTAGGTATGCGAAGGTGTTTTGGGGTATATTTGATGGTGGGAGATGGGTAAGACACAAAAACTAGGTATTTCAACGTAAACTCGTTCCACGAATAGTCGAATGGAACGATCTTTACACCCGTGTGATAATCCCGAACCACACAATCACGAGCAAATGCTCTGAGACCAAGTGTAGGTTCCCAGCCGGATCTACACAGGAGTATCTCGTAACACGGGGGTGCGGAATCCCCACGTAATACGATACGAGCGTAAGATAGATAATACGTTGAACCGATAAACAAACTCACGTCACAATACTAATAAACACGATTGTATTGCAACACTTCAACACGTGATATCAATAATCACCAATACACATTCGGAAAAACTTATTTCAAAATAAGCCGAAGTGAGGTTTAAATAAACCTCGACAGCTTCGCCTAACATACTAAGCGAAGTTGTCATAACTTCGCTTATCTCCAAGTTCGCCTACATCCCAGGCGAACTTGTGTAAAACAATATTCAATACCAAAACAAACAGTCTAACACGATTACAGACACATACAAAACACGAGATACTGAACTAATGACATTATGCACCAACAATAATTTATTAGATAGTTACATTTTGAACCTTAAACTTTAATTGTTTACATTTCTTATCTTTTAATTTAAAGCTTTCCTAAAACAACCTTTCTAATTCAAGGCTCTTACTTTTATTTAGGCTTTGCTCGTTAGACTCGTCCTTCCGTTTTCCCATCTTTTTACCGATCAAGTTTATACTTGAAAGGTTAGTACTTTCATACCTCGTTTTCCATCTTTCGTTTTGGGGTGACATTTCATACTTATTCAAATTAAATGCTTTATACTTGAGTCTTAAACTACAAACGTTATTGTATACTTTACTTAAATAAATGCTCGATTTGGTGTTCTATGCGTACATGCTTATATGTTTACGTGTTTACCGCTTTTGGTTGGTTGAACTATAAATCCTAGTCTATTTGGCAACCCCTTATAGCAAGGTGTCGTTAATGTATTCTTATTAATGGTAACTATAAATCCTAGTCTATTTGGAAACCCCTTATAGCAATGTGTCGTTAATGTATTCTTATTAACGGTAACTATAACTCGTTTCGTTATCCAAATTATTGCTATTATTTATTGTTTCGTATACAAGATTGTGGACATTTTTTATTATATACATATTGTTTCAAAACTATGAATTGCACACCAACCTTTGTGTTGATAAACTTTATTTTATGAAATGTTATAGGTTTGCTTTTAGGTTGATATTGGGAGCTTGAAGACAATATCACAACTACCTTTAGGATATTAGCAAAATGAACATTATATTTATTTGCTATGTTTTGTTATGATCATTGTATGAACATGTTATGTGACATCTTATGATTTTGTGAAATTAAATGAGTTGTTAAATATTGTCGCTTTAAATAGTGTCATGCGCCTATGGGCAATCCGTCACATCCCGGCATGTTCCGCCGTTTGGTCGGGGTGTGACAAGTATAAATAAAAATCTTTGGTTCTAAATCTATTCTTTGTAATTAAAGTCGTCGAATCAAAATAATCTTTCGCAAAACCAAGAAGCTTCTAACGCGAGAAACAATCGAGCTAGAATCGAAACTTCTCAAGAGATCCCTGAAAATCTGATAATAAATATGCAAGAAATGATAACGCAAGCCATGAACCCGTTGGTTCAAGCTATGAAGAACGGTTCAGTTCGCAAGAGTGAAACCAAACTATCCCACAAGACCATACAAACCAACAAAACTATTAAAACCAAGACTCATCCTAATCCTACTCACCAAGATGAGGAAAGTGATCAAGGATCAAATACTGGTGACAACTTTAATCGAAACTTTGAAAATAAACTTTGGATCAAAGGTTGTCTTTCTCAAGACTTACGGCTCGAAAGAATTTAATGGCGAAAAGGGCGCCATTACTGCTTTAAGATGGTTAGAACAGATGGAATCGATCATAATAATCAACAAGTGTATTGAGAAGGAGAAGATTCTATATACTTCTCAGATGTTTACAGGTGAGCGTTATAGTGGTGGAACACTCTTATTATGTCAAAAGAGAAGGAGCCCATGTATCACTTAGCGTGGGAAGAGTTTAAAGAGTTGGTGCTACATAAACCAAGTTCATCAACCACAAGGTGTTCTGGACTAACCTGAAAGACTGCAATAGTAAGTTTCAAGAGTATTGTAGACTTGTACCTCAATTGGTGACATCGAAATCGAATAAGGTGACCCATTACATTTGGGGTTTACCTGGGGAAATTAGAGATATTGTAAGATCTCACTTACCACAAACAACTGATTCTGCAATGGAATTGGTTGGTTGCTTGATGAATGGGTTGATTCGAAATAAAGAAGAAGAAAAGAAAGGAGATGGTGAAGAAATGAATGATACCTGCTTCAAGGGTAAACACGTGGAGAGAAAGAAGGGAGGATTTATGTAACTCTCGGCCAAAATTTTCGTTAATGTAATAGTGATTAACAATATAATATCATTTTATTAATAAAATCTTCCTTTATTAAGATTCTATATCTTGCAAAGTCAAAAAAAAAGTCCAAATTTTGACATGTAACGAGCATGACGTGTAATATCCTTGGGCAACGAGCCAGAAAGTAAATAAATCATTAATATGATTTAATGGCTCCAAAATTTTAAAATATATGTTAAAACATTGGATACAATGTATAAACATAATTTAGAAAAGCTCGAATTAAGAAAAATGGAAAAATAAGTAAGCAAAAGCCAGAACAGGACCTGGAAAGGATCCAACACAAACTATTTTCAGAAAAATAGTTTTTATAGTCCTTACTGTCAGGAATTTGATTTCGTTCAAAGTATGACAAAAATTATTAAAAACGAGATTCAATTGAATATCTAAAACTCGCAATACGTTAAACGATTAACCAAGATTATATTGTAATTAGCCAACCTTTCACCCCCCTAGCTGTCCCACCCTCCACATCTCCTCCCCACCTCTCCTTTCTCCAATAAGCTTCCACCAAATCACCATAGCCACATTAGTTCTTCTAGAAGTTTGATGTGTTAGATGGATTAGAGTTAACCCACATTAACACTCTACACACTTACTCGCCACTCTACACTCCTCCCTCTTTCTCAATAAAAACCCACGGCACACACATACATTCACACACACTCAAATTAAAATCATTAATCATAAACACACACATACTTGTAATCTAATCTTGATCAAGAACCATGAAGATGATCAACTAAGAGAAAGATTGGGAATATTAGGAAGAGGATCATCACATACACTCATCTCATTCTCATTTTCATCTTTAGATCTTCAATAACACAAGTAAGTTTTGTTATGAGTTGATTTATAGGGTTTAATATACTAGATTAGATGTTCTTGAGTTTTAATTGATTTTGAAAGTTTGAAATCATGGATATTGGTGTGTTTGTGTATATGAACCGTATATATGTGTGTGTAAGAGGAGGGATTAAACCCACTTACACATGCATACATTCATCTTGAAGTTCATACATTTATTGCTAAGATTGATTAGAAGCATTGTTGGAATAGTTGATAGTTTGGTATAATCATTGAGAAAAATTGTTGTTAGAGTTTGATGTTAGGATGAACTTTGATTAGTTGTTGATCATTAGATTTGATGACATGGACTTGAATCATTCAATTGTTCATGTTAGAGATGAATATGATAAGTATTATTGGGGATTTTTGGATTCTTGAATTAATTGATGATTTTTGATGGATTAATAAATCATGAAAGTGATATGGATTAGTATTATTGAAATTGAAATATGATATATGCTAGTAAATTCATAAAACCATTAGTTAATACCTGAAGATTGTTGAAATTGTCAAATTTCCTATTAAGGAAACTTTGTTGAATGAAAAGTTAAATTTTTTATTTGGATATTAATACTTGGCATGAATGTGTTTGATGCATAATGAATTTCATACTTGAATTAAGATAAGATACATGGTTGAAGTATATATTAGTTTAGCATATTGATCAAAATATCACTACTTACTAGAAATAGAAACTTTGTTACTTGATTAATTGAAAGATCAAAACTTGAATAGAACAACAAGGTGCATGAAACTCTATCAAACTAGATGAATGAGATAAACTTAGATTCATACTTAATCAATAACTGAAAGATTGAATTAAACATAATTATCAAAAATTAAAAGTTACTATAATAAGAAACTTTTGTAATTAAACACTTAGGAAATTCATAAGGATACATGAACTAATGATTTGAATGATTTAAGATAATGTGAATGACTTGATGAATTGATGATTAGATTACAATAAAGATAAAACACAAAAGTTGAAGTACCTGATTCTTGAAAAAGACTTACATGATCTCACATGTTAGAACCTTCCAAATAGGAATAAAAGAATATAGTTGTAAAATGTTACTTTGGCTTGTTGTGAGAATTATAATAAAAGGTTAAAATCTGGATTGCTAGATCATATTATAATGTTGTTCGTATAAGAAATGATAAGCTTGATTAGTAACACTATTAATAAACTTAAAATATGAATTTGAAACTTGAAATTGATTTAAATGTGTTGTGAGAAACTATGAGAAAAAAATCAGGAAATTTAGGATAAATTATGTGTTATAATGTGTATATTTAGTCCATAGGATAATTGGGGTGGAATTACTTTGCTTATTTGACTTGTCGGTAAGTTAAACGGTCGAAAAATCAGCTTTCAAACGTAAACCGACACGGCAATTAGGGACTGTTTTAGAAGAGCCCCTAAAGTTGTAAAATACACATATATAACATAAGTTAATATATGAGAAAAGGACAAGATAACAAAACTTGGTCCTAAACGGTTAGTGTCGTAAAAACCGACACATGTTAAAACGTTGTTATTTTAAGAAAATATTAACAAAAATGAAAGTAACATACTTTTGGTAAAGTAACTTCTAAACTTGACTAAAATATATGTAACAAGTAGTTTTCAAAAACTAAAAGTTACATTTTATACGAAAAGTCGAACGGTTCGTTTTTAAACGCGGAACCGACAAAACCGGCAAAACCGATAAGATTCATTAAATATATTAAATTAATATTTTCTTAAAACTTTCTAGCAACTAAAATTTTAATATTGTATTTATTTATTTTAATTGTTTATTAATTTATTTAGTTATTAAAAACAATAGTTCACGAAAACCGAACTATACGTATTCGTTAACTTAATAAGAACTTACTTGCTTATGTGCTTGTGTGGAATTAGACTAGGATTAACAACTAAAGATTTTTATAAACTAAAACTTTTAAACCAAGTTTTATTAACAAAATGTGTACTAATATAGGACACGATATTTTTGGAACGAAAAGCTTCAACCGTGAGTTTCTCTATTGACCCCTCGTTTTCGAAATGTTTTTATTGTGTTTAGGGGGGAAGCATATTCTTTATCGATTTTTAATGAAGTTTTGATAATGCATTTTATTTTGCAAACCGTGTAAAAATGGGATGAGTCAACAATTGGTTAAATAATTGTTAACCGAATTAATAAGGGCACATAAATATTGCTAGATCTATCGGAGTGACGCCCCCCATTTCCAATCGCGTTGGGTTAAAAATGGGATTATTTTTAGTATGGTAGGTATCGAGTTATCAATTTTGATAGTCATACACTTGTTATATTCTTTGCTAGTCTATAACCGTACGATTTGTTTAAAAGATAAAATGCTTTGTTTTTATGGTAAGTTCGATTATTGAGAATTTTTTAAAGATATAATTACCATGATAAAAGAACCATAGGAAATGCCACCACCATTGCTTATGGTAATGGATTATGATAAAAGAATGGTCGTTAAACCATGGTATGGAAAGAATTGATATGAATTCGTTTACATTATTGTGTTACTCGATAAATTGGTATAATGTTGATTATTATGATTTTTATGATGAGTTATATGGAAATTTCGTTTGCCTTATTTCATTATATCATATATATATATATGTAAATAAATATGTAAGTAATTATATATATGTTATTTTTCAATAAAGAGAACTCACCAACATTCGTGTTGACGATTATTTTAAGATGTTTTTCAGGTAAGTGATGGCTTCGAGGAGACAAGGAAAAGAGAGCGGTTTGTGTGTTTGAATAATGTAGAAACCGGAAATTTAATAAACCGTGCGGTAGCACGTGTATAACTCTTATAATGTAATGAATATTTCATATAAACAATCAATCAAACCATAAAGAAAGGACTCAACCGATTCCATATAAATGGACATTGGTTACCAAGAAATGACTAAACCGTTGCCATATATATGGACATCGGTTGCCGAAGAAAGTTGTATGATCATACCTTAAATGAGGAACTTCACCAAAATGCATTCAAATAAAGCAAGTAAGTAAATAGCAAGTTAGGCAAACTGATATACACACAAGGATTAAATAGTTGCGGTTTCGAATACTAGATTATAGATAAATAATGTAAAAACGCATATGTCCCCAAAAGATTTAAAATAAGTAAAAAAGGGAGTGATTACTCACCTTAGCGATTAAGCAAAAGATAATGAATAGGTAAGAAAGCAGTAAGTCAAGCTCTTCGGGATTTAGCGACGAGAATCCTAATTACAATAATTGAGGAAATAAACATGAATGGAATAACGAAGCCAAGACTAAATAGAGGTTCGGGATTTGATGATTGTGTATGTTCTTTGCGAAAATTAAATATTACTTAGTTTTATTATTAATTTTATTATCAAATTTTTATCGTAATAAATATGATTTAATTATATAAAATACATATTAATACTCAAATAAATATTTATATAACTTTGGGTGGATTATATAAAGAGATTTATTTTCCTTCAAATTAAAAATGCATTTAGTATAGTTATATATATATATATATATAGAGAGAGAGAGAGAGAGAGCAAGGTTAAAATAAGAAGTAAAACTATCCTAAGAAGTGTAAGAAGTGGTTTTACCCTTAAAAAATAAAACACACCGAACAAAAAACACACCGAACTAACAAAATAAAACACACCGAACAAAAAACACACTAACAATATCCACCATCAGATGATCAAATCCAACGCCCGATATTACTTCTCACACTTCTTACAAATAACTCACTTCTTATTCTAACCTCACCCTATATATATATTATTAATAAAGATGTCTTTTATATTAGTATTGTAAATGATAAGTAATTGATAATAAATAATCATGTTTGTATAAAACAAAATCTTTTATTAATACTTACACTTATAATTATATTCTTATGTTAATTTGTAATAACTCGTATGTATGTATGTGTATATATATATATATATTAACTTAAAACCCATTAATATAAAATGTTAACAATATTAACAAATATTATATATATATACATACATATAAATATTTATATATATGTATACATATACGGTTTAAACACGATTCGGGAAAGTGTTCGGTTGTTATGGTGGTTTTGTAAAAATACTAGTCATTTAATTATATTTATGATATAATTTAATTAGATTAACTATATTAATAAATGATTTATGTGAAATAAAAATTGATTTAAATCAAAAAAATCCTGTAAAAACGGACGGGGGGGAATTGAACCTGCGCCCCAGCCGTTCCTGAGTTTTAAACTCGCTGCACCAGCCAACTGGGTTGGTTGTTAATTCAAACATGATATGAAAACAAACATTTAAATAGACTCTACCAGAAATCCCAATTGCATTAGAAACCCTAGAATCATAATCGTAATATCCTGATTATAATTGATCAAATATGGTTAGGGTTATTGAAGAGAAGATCAACGCGAAACTAAACATATGAGAAATTACCTTGTTCGTTGTTTATACGATGGTTAATTTGAGATATCATTGGCCGGATATACGAACTCATGAACACAACTCAGACAACGATATTAACGTAATTAAGTATAGGGTTTTAGTTTGCGCTGGTATAAGGGTTGTGTATCTAGGTTTAATCGTATTATGGTGGTCTACAGGATGTATGTTAATAAACGGGTTTAAGACGGTTAAACATAATAATAAATTCGTATATTGTTTGATCTTCTTAATTAGTGTTATCGGTAAGTCGGATATGATATGAAGTTTCGTAACCATGATTCAATTCCAAGATTAGGACGAAAATTGAGGTGTAAGCAAGATAAAACGGGTCACGGGTTAGGGTTTGGATCTTGGGTAAACGGATAAACGGTTTATTGGATAATAATAAAATAGTTTTGCTTTGTAGACCTTGTAGTTTAGATATGGTACAATATTAGATTAAATTATTATTTGGGTTGAAATTGAATATGTCTCAAAGTATTTATATATATATATATATTAAATAAAAAATTAATCACAAATAATATTAACATAATATTAACTCGGAAAACGCGATGTTTTATTGATAAAATTTCCCGAACATAAAACGGGTCGGGTAAACGTATAAAAAATAAAAATAAAATACGAGTTGTTACAGTCTCCCCTACTTTAGGGAATTACCCCAAAAAATTAAAGGATATTATAACAAAACCATTAAAGTTTGAGGAAAAGAAAATTTTAAAATAAAGTTTAAAAATTTGTCATAGCACAGAACTTTGAATAGCCAAACACAAATCCGATAATGGCACTTATATATAGGATGTACCAGCAGCGTATCCATCATGTCCTTATTATTTTTACATTTGTACCGTTATCCCAACTACTTTCAGTTCTATATTATAACACACAATCTTATACATCATGATTTTCATGCGAGGACTTCGATAATTATGTTCCGGACCATAATTATTGTTATCGTCGGATGGTCCGCATGATTCATCTAATCGTGTGGGTTTACAAAACGTTTGAAAATATAATTTTTAAGAATTGAAATCCTTCAGGGAAAGGAGTTTTAAGTGAGACGTATTTAAATAGACAAAAGTTTATAGTTTGGTTATTTAAAATGGGGAATTTTATAAAACAACCATTCGATAATGTTAAACTTTACTCTAAGGGCATAACAATGGAAAATCTTAATTAGTACTTCAATATTTCATAAAAACATTAATTCAAAATTTATTAAATAGTCGATACAAAGCAGAAAAGTCAAATTCAAGTAAGATAGAATACGACGAGCGGCAAAGTCTTCTAGTAGTTTATATCTTCAGTTGCGCATTACTTGGAACCTTGGAATTTGAACATCCTAGATGATTTGATCCATGCGAGCTTAGGCAGTCGTGGTAGGTTGATTCGGCCTTGCTTGAATAACTTGAGTGTGCACGGTTTGCAAGAGGGTTGTTTGATTAGAGTAGGTTTGGTAAATTTGAGCTTGAGGGTGCGGAACTTGGTAGGTTTTGGTTAGGTAGGTTGGCCTTGATTGAAGGGAGGATTTTGAAGGACGTGGGATTGATAGGTTTGGACTTGATGGGTAATGTAATAGGGTGTAACTATAGTTTGAACTTGATTAGTTTGGATAATCTGAGGGCACATATCACGTGGAGGATTAGGGTCTCCAGAATGGGAGCACGTACGGGTAGTAGAGGCATCAGGTTGAGCATGAGGGGTAGGTTGTTGTGAGACAACTTGTGCATTAGGCGGTGTACGACAAGTATATGTAAGGATGATCGAAGTGATTACTTTGGGTGCCAAAACGGCATGTGGATTTAGTCAAATGATGAAAGTTATACTAATCCAAGTACTTAGTTCCCTTTTATCACAAACAAAAAATCAAACATGAACTATGTCTATGTGGTTCTTTCTAGTAAGCATGAACATTGTATTGATGTAAACCTGAAATCTAAGATGGTCACTTGTTCTTAATCAGTTATCAAACTTAATAGGTGTTGCAAGTTATTTTATTTCTTTTTAGTAATCAATTCCAACCAATAAAACTCTGAAATTACTTTTTATGCAATTTAGTTTAATTTAATTAGTTGATTGTTAAAGCTACTAGTAGACACACATTCCACAAACTCTTTGTGTTCGACACCCACTAGCAACTATCTATTTAGTTGTAATTGGTTTATTTTTGAGTGAGTATTCGGCCCCACGGGTGGCGATCGCATCACCTCCCTCGAAGGGAGGGTGGCGGCGTACGAGATTATCATCCATGATCTCGTAAACCGTCTCATGTTGGTTGAACACAAACAAGGCGGTGACGATCATTCGTACAACGCCTTGTGTCACTACTTGTTTGCCATCAAGAACCGTGGGGTAAAGACGGAGGCGCGGGTTGGAAGCTTGGAGTCCAAGAATAAGGTTATTGGACATTGTGTGCATTACTTTATGGGCCTACATTAGATTGGGCTCACAAGTAATGTTTACTAGTTGATGTAGGATGTTATGTACTTACCTTTAAAACTTGTTGTCTTAAGGTTACTTTTAGCTATGGTGGGTGGATAACTATGAGGTGTAGTTCAGTATTACACCTAATTTTGTATAATCACTTTTTGGTAATAATAAACCCCCCCCCCCTGTATGGTTGTTTAGATTATGAATTATGTTATATTAATCTTTCAAGTTAAGAAAACTTTTTCCAAAACTAGCAAATTACATTTTCTTTCTAAAAGAAATCATGGCGCCTAAAACAAGACAAACTACTACCAACCAAGCATCCGGATTACCATCTTCTCAAGAAGAGTTAGCACAATTAATCACCCAACATGTAAACACGGCACTCGAAAACGAGAGGCTAGCCGCAATCCAAGTCAAACCACCCGAAACACCACTAATAACTGAACCGGAAAGACTCTTAGAACCGAAACTCTAAACGAAAATCCCTCAGGTAGCACGGTACACGGGTGCTCATACAAAACTTTTCAAGGTTGTGTCTCGAAAGAATTTACCAGAGCCTAAGGACCTTTAGAAATTATCCGATGGATCGAGAAAATGGAATCCGTCATGAAAATCAGTGACTGCACCCCTCTTGAAAGAATAAAATATGGGGTATGTTTATTTCGTGATGAGGCACTCGAGTGGTAGAACTCCATAATCCAAAATTTAGGAGAAGACACCGCTTACCGTCTAACCTGGGAGGAATTATAAGAGATGTTACTAAAAGAATATTGTCCCCGAAACGAACTCTAGAAAATCGAATATGACTTCTGGCAATTAAAGATGGAAGGTGACAACATCGAAAGATATACCTCGCGATTCAACGCATTGGCGTGACTGGTACCCCGACTGGTTACGCCTGAATATGCACAAATAGAGAGGTACATCTGGGGCTTAGCTCCCGAAATCCGAGGAATGGTCACCTCATCTAAACCAACCACCATCGAGTCAGCCAGAGAATTGGCAAAAGCTTTAACTAATGATGCAGTTAGAATGGGAATACTGAAAGACACTAGAAAGAAAGCGGTCACCCAAGAACCCGAACGAAGTCCAACCAGTGTGAATCAGAAACCCGGCAAAACCAAGAAAAAATGGAATGGGAACCCCGGAGGACAGTGCAAGAGGAATTTGGAGCTGGAAGGATGTTTGCTGCTAATGCAAGAGGTCCCGGAGGAAGATTTGGTTAGACACCCTCGTACAACAAGTGTGGGAAAAATCATACTGGTGATTGTCGGGGATGCAATCGGTGCAACCGGTTAGGACACGTAACTCGCGACTGTTACGCCAAGATCTACCATCCGGTTCAGGAAACCAAAATCCGGGATGTTTCGAATGTGGTGTTATAGGACATTATAGGAAGGATTGTTCTAAATTCAAAGGTCAAAACACCAAGGGCAAGGCATTCTAGATGAACGCGATAAAGTCCCAGAAAGATTCATTTGTGGTCACCGGTACATTTCTCGTGAATAATCACTATGCTTATGTGCTTTTCATACCGAAGCTGACTTAAGTTTTGTATTCAAACAATTCGAACCCTTGTTAGGAATAGAAGTCAGTAAATTAGACACCAAATATTCTATCGAATTAGCTAATGGAAAGTTAATAAAAACCAGTGAAGTCGTGCGTAATTGTAATATTCTATTAGCAAACCATTAGTTTGATATCGGTATTTTACCTGTTGATTTAGGCAGTTTTGATATAGTCGTGGGAATGGGTTGGCCGTCCAAGAATGGAGCTAAGATAATATGCTCAGAAAAGCATGTTCGTTTACCAAACCAAAATGGTGAATCCCTGACTATCCAAGGCGATCAATGTAATTCCGATTTAAAACTCTCTAGTATCATAAACCCGTAAAATTCCACGCAAAGGATATCCGGCATTCCTCGTTAATGTAGTTGATACAAAAGCTAGAGCGAAAAAAAGACAATATTCCCATAGTCCGACAATTGCGAGAAGTTTTCCCTGAAGATTTTCCTGGATTGCCTCCTCAGCGACATGTTGAATTCAGAATCGATCTCGTTCAAGATGCCGCTCCAATAGCTCGATCTCCGTACAGATTAGCACCATCGAAAATGAAGGAGCTATCCAATCAGCTTCAGGAATTATTGGATAAAGGATTCATAAGACCGAGTTTGTCACCTTGGGGAGCTCCAGACTTATTCATGAAAAAGAAAGACGGCTCTTTTCGGATGTGTATCGTTTACTGAGAACTAAACAAACTCACCAGTAAGAATCGGTACCCACTATCGAGGATTGATGATTTGTTTGACCAGTTACAAGGATCCATTTATTACTCAAAGATTGATCTGCGATCTGGGTATCACCAACCGCGAGTTGGAGAAGAGGATGTTCATAACACTGCTTTTAGAACTCGATATGGCCATTATTAATTTCTGGTCATGCTGTTTGGTCTAACGAATGCACCTGCTGTATTCATGGACCTTATGAACAGAGTTTGTAAACCATACTTGGATAAATTCGTGATAGTATTTATCGATGATATACTTATTTATGAAGAGCATGAGCAATAGTTGAAATTAATTCTAGAGTTGCTGAAGAAAGAAAAATTATATTCCAAATTCTCTAAGTGCGATTTGTGGCTCCGAGAAGTCCATTTTCTAGGGAATGTAATTAATGAAAACGGTATTCATGTTGATCCCACAAAGGTTATTACCGTAGATTTATTGAAAATTTTTCTTCCATAGCTCAACCTATAACCCAGTTAACCCAGAAAGACAAGAAATACGATTGGACTGAGAAGCAGGAATAAGCTTGTTTATAGTCACTTGTCTTTTTTCGAATCCGAGTAAGGGTTGAGTGTTACCTCCGTCTTTCCAGCGGAAATTTGGGTGGTTTCTCCATCCTGGATTGTAGTTATTGTTGAAAGCGTTGTTCTGTCGAGCGGTAAATTGACCTCTTCCATGGCCATAATGACTTGTTTATAGTCACTTGTCTTATGACTTCCTCCACAAGTGTCACAGGTGATCTTGGTTTTTGATAGTTCGGCTTGAAGTTGTTCAAATTTCTTAGAAAGGGCTTCAAGCTATGCGGTGACAAGAGTGTTGGAATCGACGTGGTGTATTCCTTTCTGGGTTGGTGTAGATCTTGGTGGGTTATAGGCGAAACTCTTCTTTGCGGCTTTTTCCAGGACTTCAAACGCTTTGTTAGGTGATTTGGATCCCAGGTCTCCACCGGCGATTTGGTCGATGGCCTGTTTGTTTTGACTGGATTGTGTGTCAAAGAAAGTTTGTACTTGTAACCATACACTCAGTCCATGGTGTGGGAATCTTCATAGAAGACTTTTGTATCTCTCTCATTCTGCGTGTAATGACTCATCACCATTGGTCCGGAATCCGGTAATGCTGTCTCTGTATTTAGCAGTTTTATCAGGCGGAAAATATTTGAGAAGAAACTGTTCAACCATCTGGACCCATGTAGTGATGGAGCCAGAGGTAAGAGATTCTATCCATTCTAAGGCTTGAACCCTTAGAGAGAAAGGAAAGAGTTTGAGTTCGATCTGATCTTCTGAACAGTTTGTATTTTAAAGGTTCCGCAGATTTGTAGGAATCGAGATATATGAGAAAGAGGGTCTTTGTCGAGCAGACCATGAAATTGAATTGAATTTTCCACCGTATGAATGGTGCTTGATTTGATTTTGAAATGTTCGGTGATATCGGGTGGAGCCACTCCATTTTCGTAGCCTTTGAGAGTTGGCTTGGCATATTGGCTCAGGCTCGATTCATTGTTTTTGGCAATGAACCGATTGGACATGAGCGCCTCTTATCACCCCCAAACCGATGGTCGATTTTGGCAATCCCTGCGCGAATCCTTAGGCAAACGATTGGACATGAGCGCCGCTTATCACCCCCAAACCAATGGTCAAAGCGAAAGAACCAGTCAAACATTGGAAGATATGTTGCGAACCTGTGTTCTCAGTTTCAGCAAAAGTTGGGATACCCATTTATCATAAGCTAAATTTTCTTATAATAACATCTACCACTCTAGTATTAAGGCTGCACCGTTTGAAGCTTTATACGATAGGAAATGTCGATCCAATCTTTGTTGGGCTGATATTGGAGAAAAACAACTGACAGTTGCTGAAATTGTTCAGGAGACCACCGACAGAGTCTTCCAGATCAAAGGCAGGTTAAAGGTTGCTGCAGATCGACAAAAGAGTTGTGCTGACAATCGCATAAAACCATTAGATATCCAAGTAGGAGATCAAGTACTGTTAAAAGTCTCACCCTGAAAAGGAGTGATCAAATTCAGAAAAAGAGGAAAATTGAGTCCTCGATATGTTTGACCATTCAAAATCATCGATCGAATTGGTCCGGTAGCATATCGACTCGAATTTCCTTTAGAGCTTAACGGAATACACAATGTGTTCCACGTATCAAATCTTAAGAAATGCTTATCCGATGAATCACTAATTTTTCCTGTTGAGGATATTCGAGTTGACAATAAGCTTCGATTCTTCGAGGAGCCTGTAGAGGTCATGGACAGGAAAATAACAAAGTTAGATGAAATCGAATCAAGCTAGTCAAGGTTCGTTGGAATTCCAGGCTAGATCCTGATTTCACATGGGAATGACTAGACCAGCTTAAACAAAAATATCCTAACTTGTTTCCAGTAGAGTCTGAAGCCAGTGACACTTCCTAAATTTCGGGTAGAAATTTCTTAAAGTGACAATGTAACACTCGGCAAAAATTTTCGTTAATGTAATTGTGATCAACAATATAATATCATTTTATTAATAAAATCATTCTTTATTAAGATTCTATATCTTGCAAAGTCAATAAAAAGTCCAAATTTTGACACGTAACGAGCATGACGTGTAATATGCTCGGGCAGCGAGCCATAAAGTAAATGAATCATTAATATGATTTAATGGATCCAAATATTTAAAATATATGTTGAAACATTGGAGACAATGTATAAACATAATTTAGGAAAGCTCGAATTGCAAAAAATGGAAAATAAGTAATCAAAAGCCAGAACAGGACCCGGAAAGGACCCGACACAAACTATTTTCAGAAAAATAGTTTTTATAGTCTAGACTATCAGGAATTTGATTTCGTTCAAAGTCTGAAAAAATTATTAAAAAACGGGATCCAATTGAATATCTAAAACTCGCAATACTTTAAACAGTTAACCAAGATTTTATTGTAATTAGCCAATCTTTCACCACCTTAACCCCCCCCCCCCCCCCTTTGGACGGCCCACCCTCCACATCACCTCCCCACTTCTCCTTTCTCCAATAAGCTTCCACCAAATCACCCTTGCCAATCATCAGTTCTTCTAGAAGTTTGATGTGTTGGATAGATTAGAGTTAACCCACTGATGCGTGTATGCGGTAGTGGTAAAATATTATAACGAGTTGGAGATTTAAGCTTTTGCACAAGATCGTGTTTTAAATTTATAAAAGTGATTTCTACTAAGACTAAACACACACAAAATAGGCAAGTGTACCTATCGTATATGTAGAATAGTATTGGTAAGAACCAAGTATCGATCCGTGGACACAAATATTTATAACAATGAATCGTCGTTTTACTTTAATCGGAGGTTTTAATCATATTGGGGTTGATTTTTGAACTTTTTATAAAATATAAATACTTATATATATATATATATAGGTGACCAAGACGAGAAATTCTAATCAAGTAGTTCAATTATATAAAGGTTACCATCTAAGATCAAGAATCCACTCCATTGTTCCTTGATGAATTAAATAAACACTTGATAAACTTGCTGTAATAATATATGATAGTATAGCCCCTCATTTCTAAGTGAGCATATCCTATGGCATAAAAGAAAGTTGCATGCGCATTTTAAAGTCAACCCTTTCCTAATGTCATGCTACAACGAGAATGTGAATTTGAGTTGGCAAGTAGTTTAGTAAAGTAGAAAGATTAGGATTGACTTCGATTTCTCAAATACCAACTCTAACAACTTTGGGTGGTTATAGTTTAGTCACACAACCTCCCTTGGTTTACTTAAGTAGGTTATAATTGCGCATTCCGTTAATATACGATTTCTTTAACTTGCATGATAACCTCAGCAATCGTGTTAACGATGTTATTTCAGAATTACCAAAACTAGAGAAATAGATCATAACTTATATCTCATCATTTCTAAGTACAATATAAGGATCCATGTTTCGATAAATTATCAAAGTATTTATATCTTTCACGAACATGAATCGATCATGAGTGATTGTCAATCGCCAACTTTGAATTATTGAATTAAGATGGCGAAACATTTCTCATCAAAAGATAATTGCAAGATAATCATGTACTTTACTAAACTAAATCACATGTTTAATATAATCATCAATTAAAACAAAGCTTCTTCATATATTTTAGATGGTAAATGGAGTTTAGCTCATAATGAGCATTGTTATGAACATTAAAAGAGATGTGATAACAAACACATGATTAAAATAGAACAATCTAACCAAATATTGATGAATCTCCCTTCTGAATGATGATGATGAATTATGATGATGTTGATGATGATGATGGTAACCTTCAAGCCTTCAAACTCCTCAAAAGATCTTCAATATGAGTGTTAGTGGGTGTTTTTATAAGTGAAAACCGTATATAACTCTCTTCAAGGCACACTTGATCAATGCAACATGAGCCACTATTTATAAGCAGTCTGGAGGATGAATCACGGCCTCGTGCTTAGGTAGGCACGGCCCCATGTCTACGAGTCCCAGTTGCATGTTGTCAGATCGTACAAGATGACTCACCACGGCCCCGTGTTCCCTGAGGCATGGCCCCGTGCTTTTTAGTGACATGTGCTAATTCTTTTTGTCATTTCTGAAAGGTGACCACGGCCCCGTGTCCATTGAAGCACGACCCCGTGTCTAGTTGTCAACTATTTTATCTTTTCTTGTAGATTTTTGTCTTTTCTGATAGGTGAGCACGGCCCCGTGCTTCCAGAACCACAGCCCCATGTTTCCAAAAGCACAGCCCCGCGTTCTCAGAAGCACGGCCCATGCTTTCTGAAGCACAGCCCCATGTTTTGCTGTTTTCTTGGGTTTTATTTGGTTTTTCTTTGGATTTTCATTCGTTTCTTCGTTTGAGTCTTAGATTCACCGAAAAATACATTTTGACATGATAAGTAGTTATTTTAACTATATTATAGGATAGAAGTTGTTTTTAGAGATTATATGATGCTAAAAAGATGTATATTTTTATATACATCACCCACATTAACACTCTACACACTTACTCATCAGTCTACACTCCTCCCTCATTCTCTCTAAAAACCCACGGCACACACACACTCAAATTCAAATCTTTAATAATAAACACACACACACACACTTTTAATCAAATCTTGATAAAGAACCATGAAGATGATCAACTAGGAGGAAGATTAGGAAGAGGATCATCACATACACTCATTTTATTCTCATTTCATCTTTAGATCTTCAAGAACACAAGTAAGTTTTGTTTATGAGTTTATTTATAAGGTTAAATACATTAGATTAAATGTTCTTGAGTTTAAATTGATTTTGAAATTTGAAATCATGGATATTGGTGTGTTTGTGTATATAAACCGTATATATGTGTGTGTCAGATGAGGGATTAAACCCACTTACACATGCATACATTCATCTTGAAGTTCATACATTGATTGCTAAGATTGATTAGAAGCATTGTTGGAATAGTTGATAGTTTGGTATAATCATAGATAAAATTGTTGTTAGAGTTTGATGTTAGGATGAACTTTGATAAGTTGTTGATCATTAGATTTGATGATATGGACTTCAATCATTCAATTGTTGATGTTAGAGATGACTATGATAAGAACTTGTTCATAATTGAAAATTTGGGGATTTTTGGATTCTTGATTTAATTGATGATTTTGGATGGATTAATGAATCATGAAAGTGATATGGATTAGTATTATTGAAAATGAAATAGGGTATATGCTAGTAAATTCATAAAACCATTAGTTAATACTTGAAAATTTTTGAAATTGATTTCCAATTAAGGAAACTCTGTTGAATGAAAAGTTGAATTTTTTATTTTGATACGAATACTTGGCATGAATGTGTTTGATACATAATGAATTGCATACTTGAATTAAGATAGGATGCATGGATGAAGTATATATTAGTGTAGCATATTGATCAAATTATCACTACTTACTAGAAATAGAAACTTTGTTACTTGATTAACTGAAAGTTCAAAACTTGAATAGAACAATGGGGTGCATGAAACCCTATCAAACAAGTTGAATGAGATAAACTTAGATTCATACTTAATCAAGAATTGAAATATTGAATTAAATAGAATTATCAAAAATTAAAAATTATAATAAGAAACTTTTGTAATTAAACGCTTCGGAAATTCATAAGGATACATAAACTAATAATTTGAATGATTTGTTTGAATGATTTGATGATGATGTAAATGAATTGATGAATTGAAGATTAGATAACAACAAAAATAAAACTCAAAAGTTGAAGTACTTGATTCTTGAAAAAGACTTACATGATCACACATGTTAGAACCTTCCAAATAGGAATAAAAAAATATATTTTAAGTGTTACTTTGGCTTGTTGTTGGAATAATAATAAAAGGTTAAAATCTGGATTTTTTAGGTCATATTATAATGTTGTTCATATAAGAAATGATAAGCTTGATTAGTAACACTATTAATAAACTTAAAATATGAATTAGAAACTTGAAATTAATTTAAATGTGTTGTGTGAAACTATGAGCACAAATCTGGAACTTTAGGACGAATTATATGTTATAATTTGTATATTTAGTCCATAGGATAATTGGTGTGGAATTACTTTGCTTATTTGACTCGTCGGTAACTTTAACGATCAATAAATCGGCTTTTAAACGTAAACCGACACGACAATTAGGGAATGTATTAGAACAGCCCCTAAAGTTGTAAATACTCATATAAAACATAAGTTAATATATGAGAAAAGGAAAAGATAACAAAACTTGGTCCTAAACGGTTCGTGTCGCGAAAACCGACATACGTTAAAAAGTTGCTATTTTAAGAAACTATTAACAAAAATGAAAATAACATACTTTTGGTAAATTAACTTCTAAAACTTGACTAAAATATATGTAACAAGTAGTTTTCAAAAAATAAAAGTTACATTTTATACGAAAAGTCGAACGGTTCGTTTTTAAACGCGAAACCGACAAAACCGACAAGATTCATTAAAAATAATAAATTTATATTTTCTCAAAACTTTTCAGCAACTGAAACTTTAATATTATATTTATATATTTTAATTGTTTATTAATTTATTTAGTTATTAAAAACAATAGTTAACGAAAAGCTAACTATACGTATTCGTTAACTTAATAGGAATTTACTTGCTTATGTGCTTGTGTGGACATTACACTAGGATTAACAACTAAAGACTTTTATAAACTAAAACTCAAACCAAGTTTTATTAACAAAACGTGTACTATTATAGGACACGAGATTTTGAGAACGAAAAGCTTCAACCGTGAGTTTCTCTATTAACCCCTCGTTTTCGAAATGTTTTTATTGTGTTTTGAGGGAAAAGCATATTCTTTATCGATTTTTATTGAAGTTTTTATAAAGCATTTTATTTTACAAACCGTGTAAAAATGGGATGAGTCAACAATTGGTTAAATAATTGTTAACCGAATTAATAAGGGCACAGAAATATTGGTAGATCTATCGGGGTGACGCCCCCCATTTCCAATCGCATTGGGCTAAAAATGGGAATATTTTGAGTATGGTTGGTATCGAGTTATCAATTTTGATAGTCACACACTTATTGTATTCCTTGCTAGTCGACAACATTACGATTTGTTTAAAAGATAAAATGCTTCGTTTTTATGGTAAGTTCGATTATTGAGAATTTTTTAAAGATATAATTACCATGTTAAAAGAACGGTAGAAAAGGTTACCACCGTTGCTTATGGTAATGGATTATGATAAAAGAATGGTCGTTGAACCATGGTATCGAAAGAATTGATATGAATTCGTTTACATTATTGTGTTACTCGATAAATTGGTATAATGTTGATTATTATTATTATTTTTATGATGAGTTATATGGAATTTCGATTGCCTTATTTTCATTATATCATATATATATATATATATGTGTGTGTGTGTGTGTGTAAATATATATGTAAGTAGTTATATATATGGTATTTTTCAATAATGAGAACTCACTAACATTCGTGTTGACGATTATTTTAATATGCTTTTCAGGTAAGTGATGGCTTCGAAGAGACAAGGAAAAGAGAGCGGTTTGTGTGTTTGAATAATGTAGAAACCGAGATTTTAATAAACCTTGCAGTAGCACGTGTATAACTCTGATAATGTAATGAATATTTTATTAAATAAAAGTTAAACTTTTATTATTAAATATTCTTGTTCTATTATTATTGGCTATCGGCATCTGTCACGACCCGAACGACTTAAGTTAAAGTCTTCAGCTGTCTTAATTAAGATTTTCGGGGTGTGACAATTTACTCCAACAATTCCTTTGTGCAATACTTGCAAAAGACGCAATTTGGGGTGATGCAGATTTGAAGCTTCTACTTCCAAAGTATGTGACTCGTGTAAGCGAACAAGTCATCTCGCGGCAGATTGCTGGAAAAAGAATATGACTTGCTTTCATTGCAAAGAGATGGGGCATCTCAACTTTGTTTGCCCTAAAAAGATAGGGGGAACTGGAGGAGGTGCTGAAGGAAGCGACACCAAAAATGAAAGGAAAAACGGAAACGCTCGAGCGTTTGTGCTCGACACCAAGAAAGCTGCAGACATACCAGACACCATCACCGGTACGTTTTTAGTTATTAACGTTTATGCAAGAGTTTTGTTTGATTTAGGTGAAAATCAAAGTTTTATAGATTATAACTTTTGAAGTCTATTAAACGAACCGTTAACTAAATTGAATGAAAATTTATACGTTGAAACAGCCAATGGTGAGATAGTTAAGAATTCCGAAACCTTAGAAAATGGAAAGATTTTGTTAGCAGGTTATGTCATACCCGTTCAAGTACTGCCCATATGAAGTTAGCCGGTTTTGACATATATCTAGGTATGGACTGGTTATCCGATAACCATGTCCGTATCATCTGCAATAAGAAAACCACAGAACTACAAGCTCCTGATAAACAAGCATACAAATTGTCGGTGACAAATATGCTGGTCAAGTTAGCATAATTTCCATGATAAAGCTAACAAATGTCTAAATCAAGGTTGTTTAGCATTTATGGCCTACGTTACCGAAGAGCCAAAACCAAAAGAGATAAAAGATGTACCTATAGTTGCCAAATTTTCAGACATCTTTCCCGATGAGTTATTAGGTATTCCACCTAATCGAGAACTCGAGTTTATAATAGACTTGTTGCCTGGAACTGCACCAATAGCCAAAGCCCCATATTGCTTAGCTCCGATGGAAATGAAAGAAGTGAAGAAATAGTTAGATGAGCTGTTAGAAAAAGGATTTATTCGTCCAAGTCCGTCGCCTTGGGGAGCTCCGATCTTATTCGTTAAGAAGAAAGAAGGATCCATATTATAGAGCCTTGAACAAAGTAACTATTAAGAGTCGATATCCGCTACCTAGAATTGACGATCTAATCGATCAATTGCAACGAGTGAGCTACTTTTCTAAAATAGACTTACCTTTAGGGTATCATGAATTGAAATTTCAAGAAGAAGACATTCCGAAGACGGTGTTTCGCACAAGGTATGGACATTATGAGTTCATTGTTATGCCATTTGTAATCGTATTCATCGACGATAAACTCATTTATTCTTGATCAGAAGAAGATCACGAAGTGCATCTTAGGATCTTACTTGAAATACTTATGAACGAGGATTGTACGCTAAGTTTTCAAAGTGTGAATTCTGGTTTCCTGGAGTACAATTTCTTGATCATGTGGTTAATGCCAAAGGAATTCAAGTAGACCCTACCAAGATTAAAGCAATAATTAAGTGGGAAAATCCAAAATCGCCAACTGAAGTTCAAAGTTTCTTAGGTTTGGCGGGATACTATCGAAGATTCATTGAAAATTTCTCACGTATAGCTGTTCCTCCAACTTTATTAACTCGAAAGAACGTCAAGAATGAATGGGGAACCAAACAACAAGAAGCATTTGACTTGCTCACACAAAAGCTTACTAGCGCACCTATATTGGCCTTGACAGAATGTACGAAAGATTTCGTTGTATTTAGTGACGCATCCCATTCAGGTTTGGGTTGTGTACTAATGCAAAGAAATAAAGTAATAGCTTATGCTTCTCATCAATTTAAAGTACACGAAAAGAATTATACGACTCATTATCTAGAGTTAGGTGCCATATTTTTCGCTTTGAAATTATGGAGACACTATCTTTATGGAGTCAAATTTATAATGTACACTGATCATAAGAGTTTCAAACACATCTTGGATCAAAAAGAGCTTAACATACATCAAAGAATATGGATGGAAACCTTGAATGATTATGATTGCGAAATCATCTATCATGAAGGTAAGGCCAATGTGGTGGCTGACGCATTAAGTCGAAAAGAACATGGGAAACCCAAGAGAATTAGAGCATTAAGATTAGAACTTCAAATAGATCTAATTGAACAAATTAATAAAGCTCAAGAGCAAGCCATTGAGGAAAACAACATCTCCGAATAAAAAGCGTAATGGCACAATCGACTCTTTAGTCAAGGGAGATGATGGTATACTCAGACTTGGAAATAGAATCTGGGTACCAATAATCGTAGAGCTACGTGAAAAGATAATGAATGAAGCTCATAAGTCAAAATACATCGTGCACCCCGGTAGTGATCAGATGTACCAAAATCTTAAACCCAACTACTTGTGGAATGGAATGAAGAAAGATATTGCTCTGCATGTAGCCAAATGTCTCACTTATTTACATGTAAAAGACGAGCAGCAAAATCCTCCAGGTTTGCTTCAACAACCCGAACTTCCCATTTGGAAATGAGAAATGATAATCAAGGACTTTATAACAAAACTTCCAAACTTGTCAACATAATACAATCTGGGTTATCATCGATAGGTTAACTAAATCCGCTCATTTCCTACCTATCAACGAGTCTTACTCAATCACGGATATATGTAAGCAACATCGTATCATTACATGGTGTGTCATTATCTATCATATCCAATAGATATAGTAAAATTTACATCTCATTTTTGGTATAATTTCCAAAAAGCGTTAGGAACTCAATTGAATCTTAGCACTTGCTTATCATCCTCAAACTGATAGGCAAAGCGAGAGAACAATTCAAACGCTGAAGATATGCTTCGAGCTTGTGTGATCGAATTATGAGGAAGTTGGGATGATCATCTTCCCCTAATGGAATTCTCGTATAACAATAGTTATCACGCAAGTATTCAAGTCGCGTCGTTCGAAGCTTTGCATGGACGAAAATGTAGAACGCCGGTATGTTGGTCTGAAGCTGGAAATAACCAAATGTTTGGACCTGAGATAGTCCAAGAAACCACGGATAAAGTGTTGTAAATCCGTGAGCGACTTAAGACGGCAAGAGATCGACAAAAGAGTGATGCTGATGTTTGTCGTAAACCATTGGGGTTTCAAACAGGAGATAAGGTATTATTGAAAGTATCAACTTCGAAAGGTGTTGTCCGATTCAGAAAGAAAGGAAAACTATGTCCACTTTTTGTTGGACCATTCGAAGTGCTTGAGTGAATCGGCACTGTAGCTTATCGCTTACGTTTTCCTGAAGAAATGAAAGGAATACATGATGTATTCCATGTTTCCAACCTACGTAAGTGTCTGGCTGACGAGACTTTAGCTATGCCTTTAAGAGATGTCGAAATCAACGAGGATCTGAAATTTTTAGAACAACCTCTACAAGTTGAAGATTTTAAAGTTAAGAACCTTAAAAGGCGAAAATTGAAGTTAGTCAAAATAAGATGAAAATCCCGAAGAGGATCGGAATTTGCTTGGGAATTGTAATATGAGTTGCATCCGCACCTATTTTAAGGAATCTCGATGACGAGATTCATTCCAAGATGGGAAGAATGTAACATCTCGAAAAATACCATATTTATTTTGGGTTAAAGATGTCAACTTTGAAAGTAGAAAGACCCAAAAATATTTTAATAATAAATATGGTAAAGAAATAATAAGATAAATATATAGATTATAAAGATGGAAGCATTCTATGTTAAGAAAATGAGAATCCATCCCATATGGAAAAAAGGAAGAAAATAGAAGTCTTTTACATGGGTATATAAAGGAAAGATAAATACTTCTCACATGGAAAGTAGGAAACATTTGAAAGCTCTTTATAACATCTCATTAAATTAAAAACTAATGTCACCAAATATTTGATAAGAAAATCCTATAAAATCAGGATATACTAAATGATTTTTTTAATAAAAGATAATATTTATAATTAAAAACAATTTTATAATAAAAAAATAAGCGGGCTATGGGTCTCACCAAACTTATATAGCTTTTAAATTGGGCTATAACATCTCAGTTATTTGTGCAATCCTTTCATCATCAAATTCTAAGTATATTATTAACTTTCTTATAATAAATAATATAAAATTCAAAAGATATATATAAATATTAGAAACAAATAATATAAAACAACCCCGTAATACATGAAATAAAAGCTAGTTATTTAGTATATAATGAGGAATATATTTGTTATATTATTTAACAATTGAAACAACGTCGGCAAAGAAATAATGTTATTGTTGTCTTGTAGGAACTATTTAATGATTAACTAGGATAGAGCCCGTATGATATACAGGTGGTTAAAAAATAAAATGAAAAAGTTAAATTTAATAATATATATTGTAACATAACTTATAGATTCATAAGATATAATTAATTTTTAAATTGCATAGATTAGTAAGAATAATTTGTGTTTGTGTTTAAAAGGAAATTAAAATGGAAGTTGTGAATCTATACCAATTAAGAAAACGAGAAGGTTAACATTAATTCATCGTAGTTGAGTTGGTAAGCCACAAATATTTTAAAAACAAGGTAGTGAGTTCGATTACCACCAACAACATATTTTTCATTTTATCATACATATAGGGGATATTGTAAAAATGGAAACATGTACACTTGGTAGATAGACGGTCTCGTGTATTTTACACGGAGATTGAGAATCAAACAAAGACCAACATGGTAAATTCATATATACAATGATGTGTGAGACCGCTTCAACAACTACGCAAATGAGACAATAATACTGAGCAATGGACCCTAAGCGAAATAACATCCACGATCTCCACTATGATGGTTGCAGAAGGGACATACCGGATATTCCTTCGACACGTAGCCTAATAAGTTGTTCACAACAATATACACCTCCGGCTATAAATACAAGACTCCATCAAACGTTAAAGGATTACATCACCACTAGCTAAAACCATAAACTGCCTATTTATGTTTTGCACACTTGTATGCACAGAGAGACCGTCATGAAAGAAATGAGGATGCTATTCCGAGCTGGAAACGTCTCTCCCTTCTATCCATCACGCAACGATAGTTTTCTCTACATCTTTGTGATACATATCTTAGCATATCACACCCACAGAGTCAAAACTCTCAGCTAGCCAGACCCTTTGGAAATACCTGTTCGATCCCGGTTGAACTCGTGTTTCTTCACCTATATCTATAGAAAAGAATAAATATAATTAAGTTTTAGTTATATAATAATTAGGAGTGTTTAACATGTATTAAATTTAAAATTAGTTATTTTACGATTTTGTTGAAGAAACTTGTTACTTGTTTGTCTACATCGATTAAGTTTACCCTTAGTTTTGAAAATCAAATATTAAATTGAAACTTTCTTGGTTGCTGAATCTACGTATCTTATTTAGTTATTGATCCTATGAGTGATGATTGATAACGAGCATTGAATAGGTTAATCGAACCTAAACAAACACGTGGAAATAAATAATATCATACGTATGAGTTTTTGTCTCTATTGACTTATCATAATAGTTATTATCGTCAATGTTGTCTTAAATAAATTTATATTACTTAATAGTTTTCATTTGAAATTTACTCTTTAGGGTATAGTTAAAATACAAAGAGAGAGGGAGACAAAAATGAGAAGTGTAAGAATGATTTGTGACCACATAAAAAAAACTTTTAAAAATAAATTCAAACAAAATAATAAAAACATCATAACTCGAATTATAAATAAAAAACGATAAAATTTAAAAACTAAAATGTTTCCGCTATCATTCTCGTTAAAAAAAATATAAAAAATTTTTTTAAAAAATGACGAAAAGACATAATAGTGAGATCAAAGACACAATGACGAAAATGAACAAAAGACACAATTATAACTAAAAAAGACATAACACATCGCAATATAACACAATCCCAAACAAAATATAGCACAATGTTGATTATTATAACACAATCAATGACGAAAATAAACACAAAACACAATAATAAACAAAAAGACACGGCGACTTTTTTCACTTACTATTGTGTTTTTTTTATGAGAATGAGAAAGACGGTGAAAACATTTTTGTGTTTTTACTTTTTTCTTTTTTTTATTAAATTTTGAGTTATGATTTTTTTTATTTATTTTTTAAAAATTTTTTAAAAGGGTTTTTTGTGTGACTACAAATCTTTCTCATCATTCTCAATTTTGTTCCTCTTTGTAAAATAACTTGACCCTTACTCTTTAATGACTTGTTTTACCTGTAAGAAACTAATTATATCGCTTAATTTTGTGATTTGTGTATCGTAACTTATTTAAGAAACCCTTATAAACGGTAAATGTTTGAAAGAAATTATTTATATAGAGTAAAACACTAATTTGACGTCACAAAAGCGAAGCTCCGGACTTTGACTATATGTTGAATATTTGTGTTTAGTAAACAAATTGTCAGTTCTAGCTAGGTGGTTGACCTGGTGTAGTGATTTAATTTTCTTTCACAGGCAGCCCAAGTTTGATACTTTTCTAAGGCTGAGGGGTGTGGGGGCTCTAACGGGGGCGCGAGTGGGGGCTCCAGCCAATAATATTGTGACGTGTGGCAGAGAGAGAAACTGGATAAGATGGGTGTTGGAGCCCCCGCTGGAGCCCCTGGCCCTGGTGTGGAGGGGCTCCAGCAGGGGCTCTAGCGGATTTTTTTTTTATTTTTTTATAAATATATTCAAAAAACGTATTATTAAAAAAACTCATAAATTATTAAAAAAAAACACACATTAATATCTAAAAATAAAATAAAAATTAAAGTACTAAAAAAACATTATTCTTATTCTTCGGCTTGGTCTTCTTCGATCAACCTCTTTCGGATACGTTCCTTTTGCTTTTCCATCAGCATTTGATCGACCGGATTTAGGTTACTGAAGTCTCTTGTAAGGAAGTCCAAATCTCTCATTCGACTTTTTTCCTTTTTGTCATTAGAGACCACCTACATGGTTTTTTTGAATTTATTGAGGGATTCAACAAGATCGACGATGTTTACGGCTCCCCCCTCAGCCGGTTTTTTCCCCTTGGCGTCCTGTCCCAATGGCCGCCTCCTCGGCGGTGAAGACGTTTCCTCCCCCGCAATATTTAGGTCGAATCCAACGCGGCAATCCGACCCGGCAGAAGTGCTATACGCTCCAGACGAACTAGTTTTAGTCCGTTTCGGCCCTACTTCCGCATCATGGTCCGGCGCCACAAGCTCAACCCACTTGGAACACCTTTTCAACCTCTCCCACAACTTTAAATCGTCCCACGTCTTCACCGTCCCATACCTCCGCAAACACTCCTGCCTCCACTCTTCGACAGTGAAATTGTAAACCGCCAAATCATCACTGCCACTTGGTCTCATACGACAGGCGTTCCTGTTGAAAAGATTAGTAAACAAGCCGACAAATTTTCTGATTTCGGACCACCGACCCGAAATCATATCGGCGTTTCGCTCTGTACTCCCAACGAGCGTATAGAACGTCTCCCTAACCTTTGTCCAAAAAACCTTGCTTTTTTGGTAGTCGGCTGCAAAATGAATAATTAAATTAGATTTCCAGTTAACTTTTTTATTTAACTTTTTTATTAAAAATCATTTTTAAAAACGTTAAAACAATTACCGCAACGCCGATCCTCAGAAATGACTATCCAAGCCCGACACAAGGCTTCCTTCTCATCCGATGACCACGGAGTGGTTTTCCGTTTCATCCTCGGAGTCGAAGCCGGTCCCGGCCCGTCCGTTGCAAGTTGTTTTTTCCGGTGGACGCGTCTTCTTGCTCCCGTAGCATCACCGTGTGATTCTTGTGTCTCTGGAACAACAAAGTTAGGAGACGGTTGTATGTTGGATGGTTGAAAGCCGGATGTTTCTTGCGGCCCCGTATAAAACATCGATTGGTCTGGTGACGACCATAAATCGTCGTAACTATAATCTGAATCTAGGTTTGGGTACCAATTTCCAGACATTTTTGGGTATTATATAGGAGTTTGGGATATTATATATGAGTTTGGAGATTGAAGTTGTGTTTGATATGGTTGAAATGGGTTGATTTAGGGGTATTATATAGGAGTTTTTAAAGGTTTTTTTTTATAAAAAACGGAGCTCAACGGCTCTTTTGGGCGGGCCCACCAGCTTTTCCTCTCTCTTCTCCCGCGACCACACTCACGCCTGCCTGGATTTCCGCGCTCGCGCCCCGGCTCGCGCCCCGGTGGTGTGGGGTTAGCGCCTGGGGGCGCGAGCGGAGGGGCTCACGCGCCCAGGCTAGCGCCCCACACCCCTCAGCCTAAGATACGTTTCAATTCTTTCCTTTTCTTAGTTTTTCAATTGCATGATGCATATTCTTCATTTTTTAATTAGGGTTTTTGTCTATTAGCTATTTAATGGTTTTCTTAATTTCATATATTTTCTTAATTTCATATAATTAGGATTTTCATGAGTGTTAGAGTTTTGTATTTTGTATGTGCTTATTATTATTATTATATGAAATTAACAAGTTTGATGTCGCAAATAGCCTATTGTTTCACTTGGCGGCACCGTTTTGGTCGGTAAATTTTATTTTTTTAGTTTAGTTACCATAATAAATGTAATGAAAACCAACCAAACGTCATTTTTTTTTGTTCCGATACCATAACAAAATCTGAAAGAAACCGACCGAGTTCGTGCAAACTCGCTGCCTTTTTTACAGCCCATGACCGACAACGCTACCCCCCCCCCCCGGTAAATTGGTCGTCGATCCACCTCCGATTTATATCTTTTCGTTTTTTTTGTTCCGGTGCCGTAAGATACATAATCAAAACCGACTGAATTGTGTCAAGTTATCGCCCTAATGTCCGAGAGCAAACAACGCTTGAGTTTTATCACCGACGGGGTTTGCCAATCAAATAAGCATCGTCTTAAATATTTTGTTTTTTTATATGCTAATGTTTTTATATGTTAGTTTGACGAATTATTTTTTTGGGTTTTAACCCTCAAGTTTTACCAGTGGTGTCTATATCGTAACGAATGCAGCCAGTACTGACCGAGTTTGTGTCGACTCATTGTCATGACGCTCAAGTTTTACTAACGCCCAGGTTTCAACGCTGGGATTTTGCCAGCTGCCCTGGCGCAACACGCCGGGTAAAAAAACTAGTACATAGTAAAAGAGAAGCCCGACGCCACGAACTTGACTTTTGATTTTTTTGTTTTCTGATATATAATAAATAATTGTGAAATTTTAGCAAAAAGTTACTTCTAACTGGACGGTGGTTTTATGGGTGTTTGAATTGTTTGAGTGGAGTTTCTTCTCAAGTTCGATTCCATGCTACGAAAAAAAATCTTTCCTTTTTTTTAATTATGTAGTTGATCGTTTATTATGTTTGCATTCCATACTTTCTTTTCAAACGAGTCTTTTATGATCTGATGCCGACATCATTAATACCGGTCGATTCACGACAATTATACGTGGGTTTGTCTTCGCTGCCTTTTTTTTAAATATGTTAACGTGCTGTGTTTGAACGTCGATGAATTTTCATTTGTTTATTTACGGTGCCGCAACCGGATACAACCCGAATGCACGTTGGTTTGCAATCGCGTCGTGCGGTTTTTGTTTTGTTTTTTAAATTGTAAATATCCGCTGCGTTTTTTTTTTCATTGTAAGTATGTTAATTTGTATGGGTGTTGGCGAATTTTAGTTCTGGTACCATAATGAACGAAACCGGTACCGTTCGATTCGCGACGACTCGTCGCCGCAACGTCCGAGTTTAACCAGCCGGATAAACGTCATTTTAAATATGTTGTAATACAAACTATACGAATTTTTTGAGTGTGCTAATTTATTTTATTTTTTTTGTTTTAGTGTGAGTACCATAACGAATTCAACCAATGTCGATCCAGTTTATCGCGCATTGATCATAGGCTATATGTGTATCAATGCTATTTTGGATGTTCGCAACTTTATTTTCAATTCAGTGTCGTTGCCATTTTAAAGTCACTGTTACCGACCGAATTCACAACTGATTTTGGGGTTGGATAATCTATCAAATGTTGATTCAGTGTGAAGAAGATAGGTTGATCGAATCCACAGCGTTGCCTCACCACCACAACGCGGCAGGGTTTACACGCTGCGTCACCTCCATAATGCGGCAGGGTTTACACCTATTTAATAGTAACATACTAATATATATTCTTTCACAAAGAAAATTACGAATAAAGATATTAAAAAATTGTTCATACATAAAATCATAATCAACTTTATACATGGAAAATAATATATTAAGGCTAACATAAGATACTTATCAAGTTGTCAATTGGAGCACTTAAGTAAACACTCCATGTCGTATCAAAGGTTTCGTAGGAGAAAATTGTTTTAGGATGTCTGGTGGAAAATTTTGATATTTGTTTTTTGTTACTGTTGTTAATAGTCAACACATTTGAGTAAGAAGTGTTAGATGATTATAACCTCCGCATAATATTAACAGTTACTTTAAGGAAACGTTTAGTATGCATAATGGCAAGTGGATGAATGAAAAAAATGATAGTAAATGAAATAGAATCAAGATTACATACGAATCTCATTTCAACATAACCGTTCTTTGGTAGTTGGCACCCCTGTTTTTCTTTTCTTTTTTTTTTTCCACCACTGTCATCGCTACCATGGCCGGTTCTTGGGGTGTGCAAACCGGGCGACCGGCCGGGGCACGTTTTCTTTGAAGGCACAAAATTTTTAAAAATTTCTGATATTATATATGTAGAATACCCGAATGTTTATAATCATTATTTTTATATTACTTAAACACCTTTTAGATCCCATTTTTTTAGATTAACCAAAGACTTATAGGCCCACTAAAATTTGAAAAATGCCAAGTACTTTTCATTAATCAATATAAGTTAAATAAATAGAAGAAACGAATAGGAGCGATAATAGCAAAATCGACTTCGAAGACCAGCAGTCACGTCGACTTCGAAGACCAGCAGCCACGATAGCATCTGAAAATATGAGTTTTTCAAAATAATAGTTATTGGAATCCTATTTTCGACCCAAAATGCCTCATGAAAAACTTAACGGGTTGGCGATGAAAGTTATCAAGAACGGAACATTATAAAGCATAAACTGCGAAAAGTTAATTCACCAATTTGCTATAAAAAATGTTATGAGAGCTTCACAAATCCTCAATTAGCTATTAATCTATTAAGTGTGTCATAAACTCATTATAATATCATGATTTTCTAATTTTTAGGTTAATCACTATAATTTTAACCGGTGTATAAAATGTGTTTACATTATTTAGTATGTTAAGGGGCATATTTTTTTCGGCTCGGCCGAGGCACGTGAATTTTCAGAGCCGGCCCTGATCGCTACCACCACTGTCATCACCGTCACCATCGCCACCACCTTTGTCATTGCCTTTTTTTTTATTTTTGTAAATTTTTTTATATTTTCGATATATGTAGAGGTATTTTTTGTCGTTTGTATTTCATTCATGTGTATTTTTGTGTCTATCAAACAACATAAAGTAATGATCTATTTTATACTAATAGGTTAATCAAACAATTGAACAAGATAAATGAATGGTAATGATATATTTAATTCATTTGTCGATTCCATTCCATTTCCATTCATTACCCCATAACAAAGAGACCCTAAGTTACCATTAAGAGCATTCTCAACCTGCCCCCTGTAAATGTGAGAAAATTTTGTAAATTATATGATATGGTTATGAGTTATGGTTGTGAGTAGAGGAGATTGAAAATATTATACGAAAAAGTTAAATCTGGGCTTTCAGTGTTCATACCGCATAACTTTTTAATATTTTATGAAATCGGTTGTGAATAAAGAAGAGAGAAAAGAAAATGATAAAGGTATAAAACCTTTAAATGGATATGACGAGCTCATTCAGTTTTGGCAAAATTGAATTCAAAGACTTATTATTTGGTTGGTCTGGTCAAAAAGAAAAAGATTGCAACTTGGGATAGTTAATGCTAACAAAATTTTAATTCTAATTCTAATTTTTAACGTTTTTAGTAACAAGGGTATTGTAGTAATTTCTCTAAATATAATATCCAACTAAGTTGAAAAATTATAATTGGATGTCATATCACACGTCACATCACAAAAAATTAACAAAGTTAACTATCTTTTGACCGGGATTGTTAATGGTAATAAAATTGAAATTTAGGATTGTCACTGGTCAAAGTGATAGTTAGGATTATTATTGGCTAAGTATTAATAGTTTAGATTATTCAAATCCAATTTTCTAAAAGAAAATATATTATTTAATTAAACAATAAAAAGAAAAAATTAGTGATTTTAATTGTAATTATATGAATATTAATAAGAAATAAGGTATGAATGCTCTAAATAGTTAATACTATCAAGGAAAATTCTCAAAATATTCATTTTATTTAAAAGGGTTAACAAAATGTCTACCAAAATCTAAAATTCCCTAAATGTCCATTACAAACATGGCAAACCCAATCATTGATTCATGTCAGCCGACGAACTTTCTAATACCATAACGTATTAACGTGTCACGTTGCAAAAATAGGTTGAACCAACCAAATTTGAGTGTGATCCGACCAACCTTTTTTGTGTAAGTTCTGACTTTGGAGTAAATTATTTATGACAACCGACGAAATTTGTACTTATGTGACATTCTTTAACTTTAAACTCTATTCTCATGCGAGAATTTCAATCTATTAGGAACCACATGAAGGCTAACTCTTGATCAAACTATAGCAAAATTGTTTTACCTATTTAAGAGTTAATATTAATAACTTTTAAATATCACAAAGACAAATAATATAATTTAATCCTACAACTAAATAAATCGATTTAATACGTTTTTATGTTACACATGCCCGAATGGACATATACACCCTTCACCTTTTTACCCGTTTTAGTTTTGGAGATTCTTAATTTTTCCCATTCAGCATTTCAGCATGTTAAAGATGAAGTATTAGAACTCAACTCGTAGAACTCAGCATGTTCGATTACTGCATCACGCGAAGTTATTGTGAGAATAAATCGTTTACCTTTTGTTATCAGTGATTCATATTTTGTATATAGAATTACAAATTTTGTCCTTTAAACATAGCGAATTTATGTATCATGTCCTTTAAAACGTTTACTTTCAGGCGGTGTCCTTTACAAGACATGTTTATTTGATTCTCGTCCTTTTGACTAACGCCCATCAATAAACCCAATTAAGTCCTATTATGTGCCTGGCATTTGATGGGCAAATAGTTAATTTCACTCCTTCAAATATTAAAACACAAAAAATTAATATATATATATAATGTGAAAATTTCCTAAATGACCCGAATGAAGAGGGAGAAAAAAAACCCAAAAATTCCCAACTTTTCCAAATTGGCCCAAGTAATTTGTACTGAGACGACACATTGGAAATATAACCGACGAGATTGATGAACCATTTAAAAGCTAACACGTTGCAAGAATCTGACAAATCCGACCGTATTTTTGAAAATCTTGGGGGTTTCGTCCAATCTGAAAAATCCGACCGTAAAAAGCAATCTCTGCAGACAGTTTTTTTATGTTTCCTACCTGGTCCGTTCAAATTGTGATCATTCCTAACTACATCTTCATCTACATCTACATCTTCATCTTCATCTTCATCTTCATCTTCCATATAACAATAAACCATTTTCTTTTATAATCAATAAATTAACTCCACCACTCAAGTAAGAACAAGACACCGGAACCGCCACTTTCCACAGTAAAACCCACCGGAACAATTCCGTCACTTGAACCATCACTCGGAATCGCCACTTTCCAATGCGTATGCATCACCCGGTTATAGCTCCAAACCAACCTAAAAAAACCTCTACGGTCCGTTATTAGATCCGAAACCTACAATGGAATTTGATAATATTGTAGTTTGTTCCAATGGAAGAAGATGGAAGATGAAGGTGAAGAAAAAGTAGGGATAATCATAATTAAACGGACCCGGTAGAAAACATAAAAAAAAACCGTTTGAAGAGACTGTTTTTAACAAAAAGATTTAAAGAACATATTTTGACGAAAACCCCAAGATTTTCAAAAATGCGATCGGATTTGTCAGATTCTTGCCACGTGTCAGCTTTTAAATGGTTCATCAATCTCGTCGAATATATTTCCAATGCGTCGCCTTAATACAAATTACTTGGGTCATTTTGGTAATGTTGTGAATTTTTTGGTCTTTTTTTCTCTCTTTGTTTGGGTCATTTTAGAAAATTTTCCAAAATATAATTATAGAAGGGCCCCACCTTATCAATTCATCTATCTCATCTTTCTCTTTCTCACCACCACCATAACACCACACTCCTTCAACACATTCACCACCATGGCACCACAATCCTACAACCACAGGCACCTCGTCGGCGCTCCATTGGATTTCCGTTTTAAAGGCATGCCATAGATTCTTGCCAATTCTCCTCCAATCTCACAAAACGTACACAGCCATCTAATCGTCTTAGCTGATATTTTAGAGGATATATATTATCTGTATAGATAGCCATTATCTTATAGAATTGCATGGTGATTATGTTTCCTAATTAGAGGTAGGTTATGATTGTATTCTCTCCCTATATAAAGGGATTGTTACTAGCAATAGTAAAACACAGAAAATTATTCACCATAAACGCTTTTATGGCATCAGAGCCTCGGTTCTGAATACCTCTCTTTTCTTCACCTACCTACCTCTTTTCCTTTTTTTTAGTTTATATTTTTCCGATCCAGCAAATCCTAATCGAAATCCATGACAAAAACTTATACGTCGACCTCATCCCATTCAAACCCAAACCCGTCTTTACACCCGGCATATTCCATAAACAATATTCAATCAAAAGTCCGAACCCTTGACGGCACTACGGTGACCTACTCGGCCTGGATAAAACTATTTAAGTTTCATGCAACCGCTTACCAGGTGCTTTATCATCTCGACGATACCCCTCCTTTGGCTAATACTGATCCTGCATACCCAGCCTGGAAAGAATTGGACGCGTCGGTCTCACAATGGATTTACAGCTGCGTATCAGATGAATATATGCAAAAAATTCTGGACACCTAGGATTCGGCTCGACAAACTTGGCTAAACTAGAAAAGCTTTCCTTAGTAACAAGCGCGCAAAGGCTACAACGCTAGAAACTCAGTTTGTCAATCTCACGCTTTCCGCTTGCAGTTCCGTTGATGATTATTGCAAACAACTTAAAAATCTTGCTAATCAGCTTGCTGATGTGGACCAATAAAGAACCGAAGAGTGCCTCGTGTTACAAGTAGTTCGTGGCTTATCTAAGGAGTTCGACACAACCGCTTCATTGATTAACTCTCAAGCAGCCGATTGGGATACGACCAGATCTATGCTGAATGATGAAGTCATCCGCCAAGCCGCACGCCATCAACAGTCCTCCACGGTGCTTGCCACCACCGTCGCTTCTCCGCCTCAACAGCAGGCCGACAACAACACTCAATATCAGCAGCCCCGGGACCCCAGCACTCAATACAAGCAGTCCAGCAACCAATACATGGGTCGTGCTCGAGGATGCGACAATCAGGCATCTCTTGGCAGAGGATCACGCTGTCGTGGCTACCAAGGAACACACCACCCTTCCCATACCCGACCCAGCCCAACTGGCAGCCCAACACACCTCCATCGCCACCATCCGCCAACTACATGGGGTACCCAGCTCCTGCCACCTATGGTCCACCTGGTTATAATGCTTTATGTCCATCCGACTTGAGTGCCGCCATGAACAATGTTAATCTCACTTACACGGACCCAACTCCACATATGGATACATGTGTTGAGCGTCAGTCACTGACAATCAAGGTATGATTCATCACCCTGACTTATTTACTGTTAACACTAAACTTTTAGTCGGCAACAAACAGTACTTACCAATTGAGGGCTCTGGAACTGGTTACCTACCAATACACAACCGTACCTACATTCTCCCTAACATCCTTTATAGCCCACGCATTATCAAAAACCTATTGTCCGTCCGCCGTTTTACCCATGATAACAATGTTTCTATTGAGTTTGATCCTTTTGGTTTTTCCTTGAAGGATCTCAAAACGGGACGGCTGCTTTCTCGCCAAAATAGCACGGGGCTCTCTCTTTCCAGTCACTGCTCCAACATTACCACCACAAGCATGATCCCTCACTACTGTTACTCTACCTTGGCATGACCGTCTTGGCCACCCCGGCAAACTAGTTTTTGATATTTTGTCTAGAAATTTTGGTTTATTATGTAATTCGAATAAGCTTTCTACTTTTTGCAACTCTTGTCATCTAGCTAATACTAAACGATTACATTTTCATGAATCTAATTCATTTACCTTTGCTCCCTTTGATATCATAAATTGTGATTTGTGGACATCTCCCATAACCACTAAAACAAGCTTTAAATATTACATGGTACTAATAGACAATTTTTCAAATTTCGTGTGGGTCTGCCCTTTAAAATATAAATCTGAAACATTCACCACATTTACCAAATTTCCCAGCCTCATATCCACCCAATTAAACAGATACATTAAAACCTTTCAGTGTGACCTAGGGGTGGGGGGGGGGGGGGGATTTTGATAACCATGCCTTCAAAAACTTTGCCCACCAACACGGACTCCTATTCCGTTTTTCATGCCCTCAAACATCTTCACAAAATGGTAGAGCGGAGCGAATGATTCGTCGAATTAATGACAATATACGCTCCTTACTAATCCATGCCCATCTCACATCCCTATTTTGGGTCGAAGCCCTTCATACCGCCTCCTATTTACATAATATACTTCCTACTAAACACCTTAACTTTTGCACCCCCACATTCGCCTTATACCTTCGCCACCCCACATACTACCACTTAAGAGTGTTCGGATGTGCTTGTTATCCTAACAAATCGGCCACCCAACCCCATAAACTTCACCAAAGGTCCGTGAGGTGCATCTTTCTCGGGTACCCACCCGATTTCCGTGGGTATTGGTGCTTTGACCCTACCACCGGTAAGGTCTCCATCTCCCGTCACATCACGTTTGACGAAAACACATTCCCATATACTATCCCTACACCAACATCCCAATACTCATTCCTTGATGAGTCTATACCACCCGGCTTCACCTTCGCCCCAACCGTACCCACCTCAGCCGCCACACCTTCCCGTTTACACTCAACCTCTCCATTCCAACATACCTATTCGCGTCGACCTAAATCACCACAGGCACCTACCGCCGCCCCACTACTACCTCAGCCGCCATCACAACACCTGAGCCCCCACCTCAGTCATCCTATTCACAACCGGCCGTTCCACGCCAACCCACAAACACACACCCCATGACCACCTGCTACAAAGTTCACCACACCTTTGTGACCAAAATTATCTCCCCGGTCCCCACCTCTTATGCAAAAGCCTTTGCCGACCCTAATTGGATGTCTGCCATGCAGGCTAAGTTTAGCGCTTTACAGGAAAATGAGACATGGGAACTTGTTCCCAGACCGTCAGATCGACCGGTCATCAGGTGCATGTGGCTTTTTCGCCACAACTTTAAATCTGATGGGTCACTTGAGCGTTATAAGGCTCAACTAGTGGTTAATAGTAAATCTCAAACTGTGGGAATTGGATGTGAAGACACGTTCAGCCCAGTAGTAAAATCAGCAACCATACGCACCGTTCTCTCCATTGTTGTCTCCCGTTATTGGATGATTCATCAGTTAGATGTCAATAACGCTTTTTTGCATGGCACATTAAATGAGATTGTATTTATGCATCAACCCCTAGGGTTTGTGGACAGACGTTTTCTCAACTTTGTTTTCAAGTTAAAGAAGTCTTTTTGTGGCCTTAAGCAGGCTCCCCGTGCATGGTACACCAGATTTGCATCATTTATATTATCACAGGGTTTTCGCAGCAGCACTTGTGACAATTCTTTGTTCACCTTTTCACGGGGATCTCAAACGGCTTATCTTTTTTTATATGTTGATGATATTGTGTTGACAACTTTGACCACTGATCTTTTACAGGATATTATTCGCATGCTCTCACGAGAGTTTGCTATGACTGATTTGGGTCAGTTGCAACATTTTTTGGGCATTAAGGTAACTAAACAGTCCGACGGGTTATTCTTAGACCAATCGCAGTATGTGAAACAAATCCTTTCACGTGCATCTATGTCATCTTACAAACCCTGCACCACCCCAGTTGATTTATCCTCAAAACTTAGTGCTTCGGATGGTCCACTCTTTGTTGATCCTACTCTATATCGTAGTCTTGCTGGTGCCTTACAATATTTGACGTTCACTCATCCCGACATTTCTTATGCAGTTCAGCATGTTTGCTTGTTTATGCATGAACCGCGTGACCCACATTTTGCGTTTTTGAAACGCATATTACGGTATTTACAAGGCATTATAGACTACGGCATTCGGCTTCGCAGGTCGACAACCGATTCTTTGGCTGCTTACTCAGATGCTGATTGGGGTGGTTGTCCCGACTCTCTCCACTCTACTAGTGGCTACTACGTTTTTCTTGGGGATAATTTGGTCTCATGGTCCTCCAAGCGTCAACCCACCATCTCACGTTCTAGTGCCGAGGCAGAGTATAGGGGTGTCGCAAATGTTCTGGAAGAGGCTACTTGGCTACGCAATTTATTATTTGAGTTATATCTCCCGCTTCGTCGAGCTACAGTGGTCTACTGCGACAACGTCTCAGCGGTATATATGTCGGATAACCCAGTCCAACACCAACGAACAAAACACATTGAAATTGACATTAATTTTGTTCACGAAAAAGTTCGTGTTGGGGATATTCGTGTTCTACATGTGCCTTCCTCTTTGCAATATGCTGATATTTTTACCAAAGTAATGTCTCGTCAATTATTTCAGTCTTTTCGGTCCAGCTTGAGCGTTTGTCCACCGCCCGCTCAAACTTAGGGGGAGTCTTAGCTGATATATCTAGAGGATATATAGTATTTGTATACATAGTCATTATCTTATCGAACTGAATGGTGATTATGTTTCCTAATTAGAGGTAGGTTATGATTGTATTCTCTCTAGGGGTGTTCTTCGGGTTCGTTTTTCGGGTTTCGGGTTTTTTGGGTCGGGTTCTTCAGGTTTCAAAGTTTTAAATCTTGACCCGAAACCCAACCCGAATCTCTCACGGGTTTTTCGGGTTCGGGTAATTCGGGTTCGGGTTTTTTCGGGTTGGGTTAATCGGGTTTCGAGTATCCTAGAAAACAAAAAAAAAACAAATTTAAAAAACTACAATGCTAAAATAAAAACAACATATTATTCTTTGCTCGGAAGCAAATAATCAAATAATAAAGCAACATAATATGGTAAAACAATCCAAAAGAAGAGTAAAACTAAATCGGACCATAATCGTCTTCAATCGGGCGTGATTTGGTTGTTCGATTATGGTTGCTATTAGTAATAAACGGAAAACGTAAATAACAATAAACAATCGATCTATAATAGCTATAATGGCAACAATTGATTATGACCAGATTCTAATAACGCTAGTGGCTAATACTAAGTCTATTATACCTAAAAAATATATTTAATTTTAAAACTAAAAGTTTATTCGGGTTGACCCGAAACATATAAATCAAACCCGAGAACCAACCCGAATTACTTCGGTTCGGGTTCGGGTTAGTCTTTTCTCGGGTTCGGGTTTTTTGGGTTGGGTTAGTTCGGGTTTGGTAAGTGTTTTCTCGGGCCGGGTTTCAGGTTTCGGGTAAAAGTGACAGCCCTAATTATCTCCCTATATAAAGGGATTGTTATTATAAATAATAAAACACAAAAAATCATTCACCATAAACGCTTTTAAATCGTAGATATTTCCTGTACTTTATCCCAAATTAGAACCGCTCAATTTACACGACCTAGGCTTGAAAGCATGCCTAGAAAGTGATTGAACTCGAACCTGCATTATATTTCTTAATTTTGTTTGATAATTTTGGGGTATTTACATATAGTTTAGGGCCGGAGAAAAGCATATAAAGACGAGTTCACTTGGTCTTTGGTTATTCTGTCGTGGTGGTGGTTGGCCGGAATTGAAAACGAGTTGGTGGCGAGGAATGAGGCTGTGTGATGATACGTCATTTTGTAATAACGGAGTGGCCTCTACATATTTGGGCTTCTGTAGAGTTGATAACGAAACCGAAGAAGATGTGTGGTTGTGGTCTGGTGGCGCAGAGAGAGAGAGAGGGGGGGAGGGAGCGGGAGAGTGAGGAAGAAGAGAGGATGAGGAACTATAGGGAGTGTTATTATATATATTTTTTTTTCTATTTTGTTTTTTAAATATTATTTTTGAAATATATTTTTTAGTTTTTTAAATATGTTTTTTATTTTATTAATATATAATAATATTAAAATGATGAAATTACTATTATGTCCATCACATGCCAGGCACGTGATAGGACTTAACTGGGTTTATAGATGAGCGTTAGTCAAAAGGACGATAATCAAATAAACATGTCTTGTAAAGGGAACCGCCTGAAAGTAAACGTTTTAAAGGACCTAATCCATAAATTAGTTATGTTTAAAAGACAAAATTTGTAATTCTGTCTATTTTGTATTCTTTTACTTCTTACACATGCGTAATAAGTAAAATAAAATAAAAAAAGAACCGTCACACTAATTTGTTTTATTTTAAATTAATTAATTTTGTTCGTTGAAATGGTTTCATAAATAATAGTGAGAAGCAATAAACACTGCATTTGCTTTTATTTTAAATTTACTAAAATTGAAAAATGAAGGATTAATTTTGTAACGGGGATGATATTTAAAGTTGACATTGAAAAGACCTATGATTCGTTGAATTGGGGTTTTCTTGATTCAGTCCTAACAAATATTTCCCATCGAGATGACGGAAATGGGTTTTGGCGATCCTCTCGGCAAGTCGAGCTTCAGTGTTGGTTAATGGGTCCCTTACACGAGAATTTCAATGCTCGCGGGGTTTACGACAAGGGCACCCATTGTCTCCTTCTTTATTTGTAATTGCTATGGAAGCTCGTGATGAAGCGGGTGTTGGACAAGGGGTTGTTTTGTGGGTTAAAGTGTGGATAAGAGGGGGCGGTACTTTCTCATCTTTTGTATGTGGATGATGCTTTTTTCGTGAGAATGGAATTTATTAAATGCGGTAAGTCTAAGCGAAATTCTTAGGTGTTTTTACCTTGTTTTGGGCCTACTGGTGAATCTGTCCAAGTGTCGGTTATTTGGGACTAAGGTAAATAATATTGAGGAAAACCAATTGGCGGAGGTACTTTGATGTAAAGTTGGAAAACTATCGTTCATTCATCTTGGTCTTCAAGTGGGCAAGAATATGAACGGGATTAACGGATGGGAACCAGTGGAGGTGTTTAGGAAGCGGTTATCTCAATGGAAGGCAAAAAATCTATTGGGTTCGGGTCACAGTGATTAAGTCGGTTCTAAACTCATCATTTCTCATTATTTAAGGCGCTCAAAGGAGTTGTGGATAAACTTGAGAGATTGAGACGAGTATTTTTTTTGGAGGGTCGTAAGAAAAAACGAAAATGAATTGGGTTGAATGGGATAAGGTTGTAGCTCCCATTGAATATGGGGGTCTTGGTCTTGGTCGGTTGCGGGATATGAATGTTTCTTTATTAGCAAAATGGTGGTGGCACTTCAAAAATGAAGGAGGTAGACTGTGGTGGAAGATCATTTGGGTGTTTCATCACTCGTCGAGGTCATGGTCTGTGATTCCGGCAAAATTATCTAATCCGGGTCCGTGGAACCGGATTGTAAAAATTGAGTCGGTTTTACAAGAAAAAGGGATTGAGTTGAGGAGGTGTTTTTTTGCATGACATGAGAAATGGGATGAAGACATGGTTTGGTTAGATAAGTGGCTTGGCCCAGTTCCACTTTGTAACCGGTTCCGTAAGCTCTTTTCCTTAGAAAAGCATAAGAAATGTGTTGTGGCAAATAGGTTGTTTATGATTGAGAGTTGGATTTGTGGGCAGTGGTGCTGGTCACGACAATTATATGGTAGGGAAGAATTTGAGGAAATGTGTGGTCTATTGCAAATGTGTCAAGGGGTTGTAATTAAATCAGGGGAAGATAGGGTGGTTTGGAGGTGCCATGGGGAGAGTGATTTTTCTCTCGGAAGTGTAAAAGAGAAGCTGATTAAGTGTGAATATACCACCCCAGATTTTATTATTAACTGGAACCGGTTAGTTTCTAAGGTCAGTTTTGTAGCATGACGGGTACAGCTGGGTCACTTGCCAACTTTTGACGAGCTAAGGAAAAGAAATATTCCGGTTAGATCGAATTTGTGTTTGATATGTGGTGAAGCTGATGAGTCGGTGTAACATGTTTTTATTTCGTGTGGTCTAGCACAAGCCATGTGGAGTGATTTCTCAATTGTGTAAGGTGCCTACTTTCTTTTTATTTAGCTTTTGCAACTTGTTGGAGCTCTATAAATTTTCCACATTTCCAAGAAAGAAAGCAAAAAACTTTCGAGCGGTTTGTTTGATAGCGGTTTGGTGCTTGTGAAAAAAAAAAGAAACAAACTTGTTCATAGTGGGGTACCGGTTTCAATTTCGAGCTTGATGAGGAAATAAAGGTGTTGGGGTTCTTATGGGTTAAGAATAGGGGAAATTTGAAGGAGCTTACTTGGGATAATTGGCGGATGTTCAAAGTGTAATTTTGTGTTCTTGTTTGTGTTTGTATTGGTGATATAGCTTTTTGCTAGTTTTTAATGAAATTTTTTATGGTCATTCAAAAAAATAAAAAAATAAAAATTGTTCCAACTATCATGTCATTCATACATGCATACCATATAGATATATCACAAAATTGGACACTTAAAATTTATAAAGATTTAGAAGGCTAGCAAATTTTCCATCCACTAATGTCAAACTACATAGTCCATAAAACAAGTCCAGCATATTTACAATCGCAGACATCACTCCCCCATCAACATTCAAACCTCCACACACAAACCTCTAATTAATATCAACATCTCCTAATTCTTCTACTTCAACCACATGAGATGAGATGAGATCAGATCAGATCAGATAAATTAACTACCACCAAATTAGTTGCACCCTAAGAAAACACAAACTACAAAGCCGACCGAAGGGGAGCCCTGAAAACAAACAAGCAATCAATTTTCATTACCTTCCAAGCTAAATCCAGACACTTCATTACCAACTTTCAGTTTCTTGACATCTTGACTCGAGCATATTAATATCCTTTTGACCATGCTACAAAACTCCCTACAAACAAGTGAGAAAAGATTGAATAAATGTAAATGTGATTTCGACATTTTGGTATTCAATGTTAATGATCAAGTTAATGCTGTAACTTACTGCCATGGATGATCACCCATGAGCATCATGTCTCCTTCATCGTCAGTAAAGATAATTTCCCACTGGTTTCGAGGATGTAACTGTCCCTTAATCTCAAACATTACTTCCAGTTCATCTATGAGCTCGTTATACCCTTTTAATACAGTTAAGTCCACTGCACGACCAACCGCCATCCCTTGCATTTGAACCTTTAATCATTACCATATGTTAGATAGATATAAAGAGGTTTTTAATGCACAAAATCTCACAAAAGCTGCATTTAAAGAGTTCGAGTGATAATATTTTAACATTCACCTTATTTATTTATAATAAATTTGGAAGGAAAAAAGTGTGTCGGACCGACCTCACTTGACCACATAAAAAATTACCAATTTTGACCCAACCCCACTTAAAAACGCTCCCAAACTAGGCCCGTATGAAAACCTCACATTCAGTGACCCATTTGGCGGGAAATTTGTTTATTTAGTTAAACGAATGAACATTAACACATGTCTAGGTCGCCGATTTATGTTCGCTTACGTTCGTTCATTTATGTTTCTTCTTTTACGTTCATCTATGTTCGTTAGTTTACATTTGTTAATATATTCATTTGTATTTTTAGGTCGGTTACAGCTTTAATCTAGTTTATTGTTTTAATAACTTTTTAGGCCCAACACATTGTTGTTCACACTTACTTTTTCTTGGTTTTAGCTCAGTTATGTTCGCTTATAAATGTTCAGTTATGTTCGTTCGTTAATATATTCACAAATTTTAGGTCCATTACAATTTAGTCTAGGTTTAATAACTTTTTAAGCCAAAAACATTGTTGTTCATGCTTACTCTACTTGGTTTTAGCTCAGTTGTGTTTGTTCGCTTATGATCGTGAACCATTCGTTTGTACGTTTAACGTGTATATACAAACATATTCGTTCATTTTCTTGACGAACAAACACTAACAAGAAACCGTGTTCGTTTAGTTCATTCGTATTTGTTTGGTTCACTTATGAGCCTACCCCGGACAATACATGCTGTCACCCCTTGCAGATAAAATGTACCTTGGTACGACTACGTGTACAAGTGGTTTGTTTGCTTTGTACTTCTTTTGGTGACACTTGCAACTGCCCTTGATCTTTGCAATCTTTTAACATGGCAGACTTCTGGTCTGAATTGCAAACAGATAATATATGTGGTATGTGTCCATTAACATCACTTTTTGTAGGAACCTTTAAGTCAATACCAAATAGTCTACAGCTTGAAATACTTTCAGGTTTCTTCATGTCAACTGAAGAATCATTAAGCTGTTTCAGGGTTGCTTCTTGAGGTGAGTAAGTTGACCAGGTGTGTTGACCTTTCTGATCTTCAATTTCAGAAACAAACATGTTCCTAAAATGGCAGCCATTGCTACCATTTTCAGTTTGACTTAAATGCCACGAACTTTGAAAATCACTCGACTGTCCATCGGGTGTACAACTCATCTGAGCTGAAGGATTCCAAACGGTTGAACTTGCAGATTCTAAAATTAAAGCATCCAAAATACATAAAAAGAAGATATTGCATGAACAATTATTAATTATTAATTAGTTAATTACGTATCAAGAATCAAGATTACTCACCAAAAGTTGGGATTTCAACAGAAGGTCTAGGCCTTTTAGTTTTCAGCTGCACTGGTTGAGACAAACTTGTTGGAACATGATTTACAAGTGTTTCAATCTCCCATGGAGAAACCCTTTCTGGTCTTGTAATAGATGCAGGTTCGTCCCATTGAACCTGATATAGAATTATAATTACAATTAGTTCAAAGATTAAATTTTTTGTAGAAATTAAAACATGTATTAACCTTCAAAGATCGCCATTTAGAGGATTCCCACTGAGGAGATATATCTTCAACTCCAACTATCATCCCTGTAAACCTGATTAACATAATGAACTAGCGATTATGCCACATAAGTATTTGGTAGAGTCAAAAAGAACGTGATTATTGCAAAAACTGAAGTACCTTCTTTCAGGTGTGTCCTCACCCTCAAATGGCATCTTGAATCTCATTCCAGCAGTAAACTTATTATTTACAGCTTCTATACACTTGTTCAAGCTAATGATGAACTGACTTGTCCTGAAGAAATTTCATTAAATTTCAAGAATGTTTAGTATTCTTTTAAATTACCAATTTGACCAGTTAGATAATGAAACATAATACAGATCGGCTAATTCATAAGAAAAAGTATTACCTCGGTTTGTAGTAAACAACAAAACGGGTTTGGGTTGCAACCGCGTGTGATGCAGTTGCAAGCACACCAAGGTGCATGCTCTGGCTAGAAATTACAGAAGATGGCATCGAGGCTGGTTGACGGGCAAAACGTTTAACACCAACTCGTAATTCACCATTTTCCCCCCTATACATAAAAAAGATTAGGCAAGATGTTATAAGAACTATAATAACATATGTGCATGAAACTAATAACAATAGCATGAAGACTTTACCTAAGAAATACAAATGAATCACCAGCCACTAATTTCTTACAAGTAACAAAAGTACTCCATCCAGTTGTAAGCAAATGCCTTCTAGGTTGACCTGCATAGTCAAAAAGAAAAAGCTGGTTATCAAGAATGATTGAATAATCCAATAATTGATATGAATCTTGATACAGTAATCAAACTTTAGTTGTAAGAACTAAGAAATCCGATTACTAGGATAAAGGTATAAATTCCAATCAATCCCTAGGTTTAAGGGTCGGGTATCTGATTCCGATTTTGACTAATCTAAATCAAAAAAATCACTTTGAAAAGACGCATCGAAACGCCCTTAAAGTAGTAACATATACACAAGTAGTCAAAACAGTATTGACCTCTAAAGATATGCTTAAAGCGCCACTCGAATCCATGAAGATCTTTGGCTATTAACTCCTGAGTAGGTGTTGGTTGAGTCATGTCCTAAACAAACTCAACAAATTAGGACATCAAAAGTTAAAGATCCGAAACAGGGTTCGGTAGGTGTGGTACCAAAATAATTACAAAAATTACCAAGGGGGGTAAACATTCATTTGCATGCTTCCGAAGAACCGAAAAACCACCATGAGTGCTAGTATCAGAAGCTGTCAATACTTTGCAAAAAGAGTGAACATTCGGTCTAGGAGGCTCAGCAATGCATTCATCAGGAATCGCAGTATCGCAGTCACTTTGCTACAAGTCGTTACAAAAATCATAAACACAAAGCTTCATTTCATCATCATCATCATCATCATCGTACTCAGTATATCCCACCAATAACAAAGCTTCATTTCACATAATTTAAAATATTCAAAGGTTAAATCATACATTTGGTTCTGGAAGTAAAGTGATTTGAGCATAAACTTCATCAGTTTCTTGCTCAGCCTGCGAATTTAGCCGATTCGACATCATTAGTACCTTTTAAAACAGATGAAACTAAAAATAATAATAATAAATGCATGTGACATATTATTATTACCAGTAGGTGAGTATGAACAACACGGCAAAGGATCTTAGATTTAAGGTGAAAGAGATTAATCCTCTGGTTCAATTCCTGATTTGTTGATGCCTCTAACTAATAATAACAAAATCCCAATAATATATGTAATAAGATGATAATAAAATTAGGTGAGACAGGGTATATAATTATAATTATACCTGTTCCATGTGACCTTGAGGAAAGTAAAACACCTTCTCTCCGTCTCTTGGAATATCTACTAATGGCCCTGTGCATGCCTTCCATAGCTCCTTATACAGCAGATCTTCAACACAAAATTCAAACTAATTATTATTATTCTAAGTGAAGGAAATTAGGGATTTGAGTAGCTACCTTCAGAAGAGAGCATGATTGAGTGTAACTTAGTACGAAAGAAGCACACAACGTAGAGTCTAATGAACTGAAGAAACTAAAGCGGTAAAATCATGAAATTATACGCATTATAATGATGATAATAATAAAGGCGTACTCATGAACAACACCGCTAACGAAACCCTAGAAACACGGGTTGCAGATCGGAAAATTACAGCCGTTGATGAAGCTGGAGAGGTATATATATGTAGAAGTAGAACACAAGAGCTGTGAAGGTGAATGAAGGAAGCTTAATAATTATTATACTTGTTGTTTTCTCTCTCTAAAACTAAAACTAAAACGCTTTTGCTGTCGCTTTCTTTCTCTGTGACTGTAATATAATGTAAGCCTTTGTTTGTCTCCTTTCATGGTGGTGTGTAGTGCGTGAGCCTAACTTCCTTTAACCTAACCATGGTTTATTGCTTACCTTATATCTGCTGAGTGGGATAATAATTGTCTCTATTGATTTTGATATGACTCATTTAATAAGATTATTAATGAGGAAACTCAATGTAAGAAAACTCTCATTGTGCCAGATTTTGAACTTGAAACTATAATCATCACTTTAATATTATTAGACCGGTAGGCCAATGGTAGTTTTGGGTATTATTGAAAAACATCCGACAATATGGTTATTAATTAAACTCTGGGTGTTTTAATTTAACACGGTTGGCAAATATTGATCAACCACAACTCATGAATATTGTGACCTACTTGTGAAATTTACCCACAAATCTGTTGGTTGATGAGTGGTGTATGGATGATAGGTGTGCATTATCCATTGTAGGTAAAACCAACTAAATAACTTATAAAATCCATTCGATTTACTAATGGACGTCAAATCTATTTGATTTACTCGTGAGGTGGTTATATGGTTAGGTATAAGCATTCACGAATTATCTTGATCTTGGCGTCACATGTACTAAATATACTAGTAGGCGTCGAGTCTATTTGATTAACTCGTGAGACGGGTTTATGATTTTAAATTATTTTACCGTAACATGTACTAAATTTAAGGCAACAAACAAGTAGGCACAAGTGTTTACGAACCTTTTAATGGTTATGTATTCAAAATCGAAACTTAAACATTTAAATTGATGGGGGAGCTGGGCGAAAATATCCGAAAAACATATGTGTAGTTAGTTTTGGACTAGGAGGGGTCCAACCAAATAAGATAATATTATTTAAAGCTAATGGTCCAAAGTTACACTTTTAAGTAGGGGTGTACACGGACCGGACCGAACCGGACGAGAGCATGTCCGTGTCCGTCCGTTAAGCTTTTGACGGACAAACGGGAACACTCAACCGAACGAAAATTCATGTCCGTATCCGTCCATTAAGAAATTGAGTTTGTTCGTGTCCGTCCATGTCCGTCTGTTAATATTTTAAACGGACGTTAACGGACAATAATGGGCAAACGGTCACTAATGGACATTAATAGACAAACAAACATGTGAACATTAATGGACAGCAAACACTAATGGACAAATATAAACGGTTACATACTAACACCAAGCATATATCTAAACAACTTCACATACAAATTAGGAATTACACCATATAACATCCAAATATACTTAACACTTAATATATTAACATAAAGTGGATCACTATAATATAAGAGACATCAAACATGTGTAGTAATATAAAAGTGTTATTAATAAAACTATAAATTCCGCAGTTAAATTACAATACTGGATAGATATAAACACTAACGATACCTGACGGACATTACCGGACGTAATCGGACGAACGTTACCGGACGTTCACGAACACTATCGAACGGACTTGGCCCTTGTCCGTGTTCGTCCGTTAAGCTTACCGAACGAAATTTTTGTGTCCATGTCCGGTTCGTTTATTAAACGGACGAACATAAACAAACTTCTTGCCGAACGGACGCCGGGACGTCCGCCGGACGTCCGGTTCGTTTACCGCCCTAAAAATTGGGGTGTCCAAACTCTTTCAGGTTCTAATAAAGCTTCGTCCATGTATGTATCAAGTATACGTATATGTAGTTATAATAACTTTAAAACATCTGTTGAAGAATCAATAATATGTTAAGAATGATAAGAGTGAAAAGATTTGACTAACCTTACATTAATTTTTTTTACTTATACACATGTTTATACTGTTTTTATATTTTGTTATAAATCAAGTAAATATGGAATATTAGAATTTGTCAATTTACAAGTGAAAGGGAAAAAGACAGAAAGCACGGTCCACGGATAGCAGCGAAAGGATGTCCGTACCCGACCCACCCACTGCCACGGGGCCGTCCCAACCTATAAAAGAATTTAAATTATTTTTTAATGAATTATATACCAGAGATAGTGAAAGTTCAAGGTCGTGCTTGAAAGTCATCGGACGTATTGAAGTTCTACCTTATGACTTTATTGTCTTTTAAATCAATTATTATTTCAAAAATATTTATATTTACAGAAAACTAGTGATTTACCCGCGCGTTGCGCGGTAAAAACGGTCGGTAAAACTCGGTTGTCGCAATGGCGAGTAAACGCGAATTCGGTCAGTATTAACTACGTTCGTTACGGTATTGGAACTAAAACAAATTGAAAACAAAAAAATATATAAAAATTGAGGTAGGCCAATGGGTGGCGCGGTTGGTCCCGTACGACAACAGCGAGTCAACGCGAATCTAGTCGGTAATTGCTACATTCGTTAATGTATTGGAACTAAAAAAATTAAAACAAAAAATAAATATAGAGGTGAGCCACTGGGGTGATGTCCACCGGGCCCAGACGCTGAGGTATTGACTCATCGACACTCGTATAACATAGGATAAATTTTTGTTAACATACTTGAAACAATGTTTATTCGGTCGGTAAACCCCGTCGCTGGTGAAACTCGAGCGTTGCAGCGGCGAGTCGACTCATATTCAGGAGTTTGTGGTGATGAGTCGGTAATACCGGGGTGCTGGTAAAAATCCGAGTTACTCAGCGGTGGTTCAACGCAAATTTTGTCGATTTCTTTTACATTTGTTACGACAATGGAACTAAACTAAAGTTTGGTCAAACCTGGGAGTGGTTAAAACCCGAGTGCTGTCGGTACTGGATGTTGTACGATGAGTCGGTAAAACCCGAGCATTGTCAGGCCCGGACATTGTGACCGTGAGACGACACGAATTCGGTAAAGCAAAAAAACGAAACGTTTGTTACGCATGTAGAAAAAAAAAAGCTAAAAATATCAGTTGGTAAAACTTAGACGTTTTAGAAGTTGGGTATTTAATAACCTTGGTTTATAAATACTTTGAATTTGTGATAATAAGAACATGTTTTTAAACAGGCCTGCAGGCCGGCTGATGGCCCAATAAATTAATAATGACACAAATAGAAAAAAAAATTGAAATCAATAATGACATATCAATCAATCAATCAATCATACCCAGTAAAATCCCACCGACAGCAAAGCTATAAATAGGGTCTGGGGAGGGTGGGATGTAGGCACACCGTACCTCTATCCAAAGGAATAAAGAGGTGGCTTCCAGAGAGACCCTCGGCTCTAAGTACAAATCAATAATGACATAAATAGACAAAAAAAATTGAAATTAATAATGACACAAATAGAAAAAAAATTTGAAAAAATCATTTATCTTGACTGTTGCGGGGATTTGAACCTGGGTAAATCAAAGAAACACCAATTTTTTACAACTCCAAAGCCAATGAAACAAAACTAATTTATATGATTAAGTTGCACAAATATATTGTATATATATGAAATTCCTGAAGTGTGGCCCAATAAGGGTGGCCACTTTGCGTCAACAATTGATTTTACTTCTATTAGAAGATAATGTCATTTCAATTAAATATAGGCTTTAAAACCATAATTATAAAAATAAGGTTATTATATGCATAAACCGTATATGATCGATCTTATGTTACATTTTGCATTTTTATGAAACATGAGTATTCGAAAAAAAAAAGATTGGATAGTTAAATTTGAAGTTAACATATTAACTTGCAAGTTCATGTCCACTCACAAATAGCTACGGCTCTATTGCTACAATTATTAACGCGTTGGTTACAAGTTTTTAAAATGTTTTTTTTTTTTGCCACTTAGAACCCCCCCCCCCCCCTCTCTCTCTCTCTCTCTCTCTTAACCTTATGACTACACTAAAAACACAAGATTTCTCTCTTTTTATTTATCACTAGGTTATTGACCCATGTACTACACGGGCGGAAATATAAAAATCGTTAATTAAACACACACGCACACATATATTTATATTTGAAGAAATGTAACGGATTGTTTTACATAAATCTGTCGAATAAAAAATGTACAGTAGATGAAAAGTCATGTTATGAATGGGGCTATGTAGCGTAACCATAAACATGACCACTTCAAGTGTTAATAATAAAATTATTAATGCATCAAACATAGGACCAAGCTAAGCAAAATAAAATATTGAAACAATGTCATTGACACGCCATCATTTTTATGTTTTTGTTATGATCACCCAATAAACTAAAAGTGTAAGAATTCAGATTTGGTTACATGTACGATTTACCAAATCATTACTAAAATTTACCTAAACATCATATATTAGAAAACAATATTGAATTAAATTAAAAAAACAGTTTGTACTCAACAACTCATACCACAACATGCAAAAATAAATAAAGCAAACAAACATTCTTTATGTCAAAATTTACAAAGTAATTATTTATAAAAGGAAAAATAAAAGTGAATAGATGTTACTCATTAACTACTTATCTTAAAACAAATATGAATTAATAGAAACAACTTGAATACCTATTTTTAAGAAATGTCAAAATCAAATTAAATACAATTAGTACAAAATAAGTATTTTATTTTGATAAAAAATTGTTAACATTTATGTGTTATGAATTATGGAAAGGTAAAGAGTCTAATCTTTTAAAAAAATAAATTATTTATAAAAACCATTTTAAGAAAGGTCAAAAAGGCATATTGAAAGTAAGCATTTCTAAATATACAATGTAGAGTAGGGTATGTTTGACAAAACTAGCTGGTGGTTGTTGTTGAAAGCTGCTAGCTAGTGGCTATAACTTTGTGGCTGTAATCTGTAGCTTTTTAGATATATTTAGATGTTTGGCAGAGTAGCTGAAGCTTTTAATAAAATGTATAAAATTACTAAAATGTGCATAACTAAAAACAATAATAGTAAATTTATTTATTTTGAAAGGTTATTTAAGTAAATTAAAATACTAAAAGTTTGTAGCTCTTTCTAAACGCTACTAGTAGAAGCTTTAAGCTTTTTCTCCTGACTTAAAAGATTCAAGCTCCTTGAACCAAACAAAGCTTTTAATTGAGTATGAGCTTTTTCTTAAAAACTTGAAGCTCGAAGCTCCTAAAAGTTTCTTGCCCAACATACCCTATGTTTGCAATTGCTTTGGTAAACCATAGAGAATACAAAACTTGAATATTAACCATTGATTTTAGGTTTTGCATCGTGAGGTGATGGTTTCATTTTGACATTTAAGAATGATGCTAATCCAAAACAAAATAATATGAAAATAAAGTTGACTAATATATAAAAAAAACATATTAACATTTTCAAAATGATTTGAAAAATTAAGTTTAAACAGATTTACATATTCATGTATATAGAAAGTCTAGTTTTTTATAAAAGAAAATATTATATAATTAAAGTTTTATTTAAGATACAATTATTGGTCAAAATCAAATGCAAAAACTTAAATTCAAAGAGCTTCACATATATAGAAAGTATAGCTATAGGTCAAATTAATAATTATTGGTCAACATTATAAAATTCATTATAAAAAATTAATCTTTCTATTCTAATAAAGTAAAATAACGGTGGACACTTGTAATGTTTTGGTTAATTCTCACAATTCTTTTCCCTCCAAAACTAAATATTAATTAACCCTAATATATATATATATATATATATATATATATATAATAGATCAATATTTATTCACATTCCTTTTTCACTATATTTATATTGTATCTATACATTTTTATAAAAATAAATATTAACATGTTATTTTACTATATATTCCAATATACTTAGTGAATTCCAAAAATCAACAACAAATCATGTTTGTCAAATATTAAAAAAAATATAATTTCAAATGTTATCCTTAACATATAGTACTATGTATATTGCAGAAATTTGTAAAGAAAAACAAAACTCGAATATGCTTTCATTTTACAAAGTATACTTTTTAATCATTAAATTATAAATATATGCTTAAAAGGCGATCCATTTTCTAAAATCAATCAATTTATCTATTATTATTATTATTGTAAATTGTTATATAAATTTATAAATTATAATATATGCTTTAAATCTTTCCATTTATTTTTTCGGTTAATTAAGTAACTATATATATGTTAAAATGTAAGGATATTATATACCAATCACTTTCAGACATAACAAAGTTTATCATATTTAATTTATTAGTTTTTGTTTATCAATATTGTTTTGGGTTTTTTTGTGAAATTTAAATTTGATTTTTATGGGTCAAAAGTTGGTAAATATATTATTTGGTACAAGTTAACTATATTTATATCAAAATTTGTTACGAGTCAAAAATGAGAAATCTGAGTATTTTTAAAAGTTTTAGGATGCAAATAGATTTATCCTCAAATTTATTACGGTTAAAAGTGTTGACTTGAAAATGAAAATAGGTGAAAGTTAGAATTTTAAACATGATTCAGGTTTCAAATTTATTTTCAAGAGCATTTTTGGAAATAATTAAAAAGTTCAGGATTTGACAAATTGACTATTTTTTCCTCGACTATTAAAATTCAAGAAAAGATTGCGAACACTTTCGACATGCCACCCTCAAGCCTATCAATGCTCCTAAGTTTTATCAAATTTGAAATATTTGTGTCAACATTAACTTTTCATTCAATTGTGATCAAAATGCTATATGGAAAGCATGTCATGCAAAACTATGCTCAAATGAAGAAAAATATTCACAAAATTAAATGGGTTAACATGTAACCTTTTATGTTGTCATTATGACAAAGTCGAGAAGCCCCCTGAAACTTATCAAAATCTTTTTCATGGTGTAGCTAAGAAAAACATAGTTCTTGAAGAACACCCGTCATTACAATTTAATGTTCCCCTTTCCTTCGATGAGTGGTAAATTGATAAATATACCAATAAAGGTAATATTCCTTCTGTATTTAGGCCGAGATGTTAGAACTACTATTGCATGAAAAGTCTTATTCCTCAAATTGCTTCATAACCAAAATTCTTACAATTATACATATATGACACTAAGAACTAATTTTTCTATAGAAAGAGCGTTCTCGGGTACGTTTTTGCACGTACATTTTTTTATTAACTTCATTTAAAAGAAATCATTATGTGATACATATAAAATCAATTTATGTACACATAGTATAGATATAAGCATATATTTAATACATTTTTTCATATACATTATGTAATTATTTATTTTACTTGTAATATTTGGATTATTCCGTGTGTGACACGGGCTCTAAAGCTAGTTTTAGATATATGATAATGTTGTAAACCCCTTATCTTCAAAACAAAATATATGAACACTTAGAAATGCATAAAATAATATGAAACCTAAAAATGATATATTTGCCTTCATATATGGCCTAGTACTTCTGACTACAACCACAATTACAAGTCCTACATTATATCCAGTTGCTAGAATATATAAAATAAATAACAATGATTAAATGAAGTAATAAAAAGGTTTTGCTCATAAAAATAAAACTTACACTTATAAAACTTGATCAATGTTCCATATTATTTAAGTTCTCAACAAATTTTATATAGCTTACAATGTGTGTATACATTTTCATATTTCTAAAATAACTAAATTCTATTTTATTGCATTATGAATGTTTACTTTTAAAAATCAATAATAAATCAATTGAAATGTTTTATGATTATTCAATTTTTCAAGTGCAAACGATGTAAATACATTAAAATAGAGCGTTTTGTCTAAACGTGTAATTTTGGTCAATACTATCAAAGTATTTTGGTAGGGAATTTGACACTTTTAGCATGACTAAGTAAACTTGCACTCAATTATAAATTTGACAAACAATAAATGTGCACTCAATCATTAAATTCACAAACAATACCAAAGAAGAATAAGATTGTACCTTTCATGAACGATAGGCTTGCAAACACACGAAATAATTAACACAAAGCAAAGAAGAGTTTTAACACCCATGTAAATAAATTATAAACCCCTAAAAATCAAATATTTAGGCGGAACCTTACCAAGATGGTCAAACAATGAACATAAAGATCGGAATCAAAATGCTGTTGAATCACAATCAACCGATTAAAACCCTAAATAAAGTAAAATTATATTAACAAACAACAGAGACAATATTCACAAACCTAATACCATAAGGAGAACAAGGACTGCAGACTCTATTGGATTTTCAGTGGCCATATTGAAATTAGGGTTAACTTTACTTGAGGGAGATGATTGGTGATGTCACACCCCGACCAAAGGCGGTGGAACATGCCGGAGTGCAATGGATTGCCCAAAACACAAGACACTATTAAAGTGACAATATTTAATAAACTCATTTATTTTATAAATCAATAAACAATCACATAACATGATCATACAAAACAAATTGAATACAAGTAAACAAATATATATTGTTCGTTTTGCTAATATCCTAATAGTATTGATAACGTTTTTCGTCAAGTTCTCGAGTCAACCAAAGTCAACCTCTAACATTGCATAAAATAAAGTTTATCAACACAAAGGTTGGTGAGCAATTTCATAGTTTTGAGCATATATGTATATAATAAGAAAATGCCACAACTTGTATACGAAACAATAAATAATAGCAATAATTTGGATAAAAGATAAAATCGCTAATAGAATTACGTTAGCGACACCTAGCTATAAGGGGATGCCAAATAGTCTAGGATTTATAGTTACCGTTAATAAGAATACATTAACGACACCTTGCTATAAGGGGTTACCAAATAGACTAGGATTTTATAGTTTCTCCAACCAAAAGCGGTAAACACATAAGCATAGAATCATGTATGCATAGAACACCAAATCGAGCATTTATTTAAGTAAGGTATACAATAACGTTTGTGGTTTAAGACCCAAGTATAAAGCATTTAGTTTGAATAAGTATGAAATGTCACCCCTAAAACGAAATATGAAAAACGGGGTATGAAAGTACTCACATTCAAGTATTAAACTTGAAAAATGGATGATGTGAAGTTTAACCGGAACGACGGGTTTAACGAATGAAGCCTAAATAAAAGGAAAGTCTTGAATTAAGGTGGTTGTCTTGAAAGTCTTTTAATAAAATACATGTTGAGAAAAGTAAACAATTTAAAGTTCAAGGTTTTGATTATATCCATTATTTTGATTATATCATAAGTTTCGGTTTATAAAACGGGTCGGTTTACATAGTAAACGATTACAAAACGAAAACGAATCGGACCCGAAATTGACGAATGTCACAGGTGACTTATATATATATGTCTTGAAACCGAATTAGCCCAATTGATGCGACCATTAAAACATTTGACTACCAAGTAAAATAGTTGGTAAAATAAATAGTAGCCAAACACCTTCAAATGATATTCTCATATTAAACTAGTTCCTAAAATCAAGGCATCCTCAATAATCGTAATTTAAAGATTTAAAACATTATGTAATGGTAATTTAATATTTATTTAATTTTGAATTATTATATTACTAAGATATTATAGGAATGCTTAATATTCATCGATTAGAGTTCATACCTGAAATGGATTCAATTTTGTAATAGTACAGAGCGACAATTCGTGTTGATAATAGGAAGAAATTGGAACGGAAGTTAAATCTAGGTTTGAGAAGTTGGCTATTTTAAACCCTATATCGATTTAGGGTTGTTTGTTGGTAACGATTCGTGAAACCTAAATTGAGTATCCATTCTGATCACTGTTTGATAGAGAGATTTCTGATATACAGTTTCTAATTATAGGACGTGGGAGTGAAATAGAATTATGATTTTGAAAAGAAAAAAAGGATCTCCATTAATATTGGCATTAAGTGCTTAATTGATTATAAAAGAAACAAAAAGGTTTATTAAAAAAATAAAATAATTTAGTATATATGGAAATAATAGAGATTGACCAATAAGAAGAGACAAATTGTTTAAAAAAACTTTATTGCTTTAATAGTATAGGTAGATTATATTTTACTTCTCCACTACTTACAACCGATTTCAACAAATATCTATCTATAACATAAATAAATGAAAGCTTTAAAAGGCCTCTGGTTGCTCCCTACATTCTTTCAATCCACCAGATTGCATTGTTTGTAAATGAATGCTTCTCATGCATTTGACTCAAATTCATGGGTATGGGTCTTACCAAACCCAGATATTCTTTAAACGGGTTATAACATCTCATTAAATTAAAAGTTAATCTCACCAAATATATGTTATGAAAATCCTATAAAATATATACTAAAAATTAATATCTGATTAAAAAAAAAGATATATATATTATTTATAATTAAAAAACAATTTTATAAGCGGGTCATGAGTCTCATCAAACCCAAATAACTTTTAAACCGGGCTATAACATCTCATTTATATGTGAAACTCTTTTATCATCAAATGCTAAGTATATTATTAACTTTTGTACAATAAAAAAATTAAATTCCAAAAAATATATAAATATCATACACAAATAATGTAAAACAACCCCGTAATACGTGGATAAAAACTAGTTAAAAATAAATTAGGGCAAACAACCTTTTTCCAAATTTACAAAAAATCATATATTTTGTCTACTTTACTCACAACCACTTTTAACACTATCATATAATTTACAAAAATCTCTCACAAAAATTTAGAGAATGCGTTAGGAATGCTCTTAGTCTAAGGGTCTGTTTGGTATGGGGAAATGGAATGAGCGATGGAATGGAATGAGCGAAGGAATAGAATGGATGAGGTAATGGAATGGCTCATTACCATTCCATTGACATATTTGGTTACCATGTGGGAATGACATGAATTATTAGCTTTTATTTTTTGGTAAGCTAGAAAAGGCCGGAATAAAATAAAAATGGTAGTGAGTGGCGGTGGGATGGTGGTGGTGAGCGACGAGAAGTAATGGCAATGGTGGGCAGCGGGCGGCGATAGACGGGAGCGATTTTTGGTGATGCCATGTTGTGGTGGCGGTGGTGGGTGGTTGGCGGTAATGGTGATGGCCGGGAGCCATGGGCGGTGGTGGGCGTCGGTGGCGATGGGCATGAGCGATTGTTGGTGGTGGCAGTGATAAGCGGTGGGCGGTGGTGGTGATGGCCGGGAGCGATGGGTGGTGGTGGCGGTGGTGGGCGGGCAGCGGAGGCGGGTGGTGGTGATGGCGGGCAGCAGAGGCGGGTGGTGGTGATGGCGGGCGATAGCAGGCGGCGGAGGTGGTGGTGAGAGGGCAATGGGTAGTAGTGGTGGGAGGGTGGTGGAGGTGATATAGTGTGAAAGAGGGATGAAATGAAGAAAAACAGGGGGTGGATGGAATGAATTTGGGGTGTTTTAAAGGGAATGTAATGTACATGGTATTGAGTGATTTCATTCCATTGACCAACCAAACATATTTTTTTTCATTCCATCATAATGGTCCATTTCATTTTGCCTCTCATTCATGCATACCAAACGCTACCTAAATGACATTCACTAACAATGATGGTCTAAATTTGTTTGACATTCTTATAAATTGTTAGCTTGTGAAAATATTTCTTTTACATGGATATGAATAATGGAGTGGTAATTTCTTCCTAACTTATCAAAGTAAAGATTGATGATTAATTTGGCAATTTTACGTTGAATCATTAAAAGATCTAACCGATTAAAATGGAACCTTTGAAATCTGAATAATTCAGTGTAATTCTGAAACCTACATATTAAAAAGCTCCATGAACCATTAAAATGTGTGTTTTCAGATTGCCAAAAAAACTCTGACTTTCGATAAAATTATAGAATGTATCTAATTCATGGTGGCAATTACTGTGGTAACATCAATTCATTTGCATATTTAGTTGCCCGCTTACCTGCCTCTTTATTGTAATTGGATCCTTTTATTTGAAATGACAGATTATGTTTAGGTCACCGATATTAAATCTCTAATTAATGGCGTCAATATTATTTTCATGATTACCAAATCGACCTAGTTTAACATAAGTTATTGAGTAAAATTCATAAACTAATATACTTGTTTATTGATAAAAAAATGTTAAATCTAACTGTCTAGGAAAAAAAAAAGATATTAAAGACTACATAAACATGAATAAAGTAACATGAACATTTTACGATTCGATCATCACAATGTTTTTTTAAGAGAGGAGGCGGGTATTATACTTTACACTTTTGGAATGTAGCATCCCAAATGATGTATGTGGATATATAAAGTCGCTACATTATAATCAATGTTGTAAAAGTAGGTTTTCAAGGCTGAGTACTTCCCGAGCACTCGCTAAAATGTATGCGTCGAGGAGAGTTTCTTTCACTCCGCCTAATTACTAAGAGTCGGTCAAATGTGGTCAACTTCAGCCAGAATGACATCTAGTCGGTTAACTTGAGCTGATTTTGACTTTGAAATAGAACATAATTCATATTTCTATAATATTATAAAAAGAATATCACTTATTTTGGTTAATGATTATCAAATTTTTAAATAATTTAGTATTTAAAAATGTATTTCTTTTATTTATATTGATACTCACTTATTTTGTTATAAATATTAGCATACTTATGATAATTGACATATATATAATATCTAAAAATTAATTTTCTTTATAGTTACTATTTCCGAGTACTCCTCGTGTACTCCGAGTACACCTAACTTCTCAGTCGGCCTTTTAGGGTCCGTCTAGCGACTCTTGACGATAAATATCTATTTATGATGTGTTGCTGTGAGTTCTGATAACTATTGTTATGTATGAACCAAAATGTGATAAAACGTCAAGAGTTAGAAATTGTATCAACTTTAAAAACAAGAGTTGCATATATTAGAACTTGAGTGATTAATCTTGGTTAGTAAGCAGATTGAAAAAAGAAACATGGATGGATTCATGGATCCATGTTTCTTGTGTTGTATAAAAAGGAAATTGGAAAGAGTATAACCGGAGAGAAAACAAAGAGAAGGGGAAAATAGAAAAAGAGAAAATAAGTAATTTCCGTCCTAATTGGAGAAGCAAATGTAACAGTTTTTTTTTGGATCATCATCGCCTCTATATCTTTGACTTTCAACCATTTCAAAGTTGTTTAAAGCCATTAATGTCCAACTTCATGTCCAAGTCTCTAATCAAATTAGGGTGAAAATCATATCCGCAAAACATATTTTCAAGAAGTTACCATAGCTTCAAAGTAAAAAAAAATAAAAAAAATTAGCTTTTGTTAATTGAGCCTTAGATTCAACAACAAATAAATAATTATAGTGAAGTCAGATTATTATATCAAAATAATTAGGTAAATTAAACATGTCTTGCTCATTAATAGCATTCCCAACCGATTTCAATATTTTTCCTTATAATTTAATTAAAAAATATCATTTCATTAATTTACTTTTCATTTTTTAAAAATCTTCCACATTCTATTCCTAAACATTACTATAAATTTCTTTTTTATTTTTTATCTCTTGTCTTGTTATATAATATATGATGATTGGGAGATAACTAGCATACTATATGGTTTGAATAAAAAGTGATACTCAATATTTAGGTTTTTACTTTAGTTGTTATATAACTCATTCATATAATAGGGAATGAATTGGAAATGTGATTTTGATGGTTTTCTCAAAATTTAACCTAAATTATATCAGTTTGACAACTTTAGAGAATATGCTGAGAATGCTCTAAGTAGGGGTGTTTTTCGGGTTTCGGGTTTTTCGGGTCGGGTTCTTCGGCTTTCAAAGTTTTTACTCTTGACCCGAAACGCAACCCAAATCTCTCACGTGTTTTTCGGGTTCGGGTAATTCGGGTTCGAGTTTTTTTGGGTTGGGTTCATCGGGTTTCAAGTCCTAGAAAAAAAAACACAAAACCAATATTTTTTAAAAACTATAATCCTAAAACTAAAACATCATAATATTCTTTGCTTATAACACAAATAATCAAATAATAAATACCTAACTTGATAAAATAATTCAAAAGAAGAGTAAAACTAACTCGAACCATAATCGTATTCAATCGGGCGTGAGTTGGTTTTTCGATTACGGTAGCTATTAATAATTAACGGAAAACATAAATTAATAATCAGCAGTCGATCCAATAGTTAGAATGACAACAGTCGATTAGAGCCAGATTCTGATAACTTTAGTGGCTAAGACTTAGCCTATTATACATAAAGTTATATTTAATTTCAAAACTAAAAGTTTATTCGGGTTTTTCGGGTTGACCCAAATCTTATAAATCAAACCCGAGAATCAACCCGAATTACTTTGGTTCGGGTTAGTCTTTTCTCGGGTTCGGGTTCTTCAAGTCGGGTGGGTTCGGGTTAGGTTTCGGGTAAAAATGACAGCCCTAGCTCTAAGTAATATATATAACCCATCAATTAAGTTACTTCTTATACTAATCGACCTCTCACATGAGCTTGGACTCACTATCTTCAAGGCAAACATGAAATCAAAAGAAGAAGACAAAGATTCAACCTTCAACACCCAAAAGAGTTAAGGTTTACCAATAACACCTAAATCAACCTCTCAAATGAGCTTGGGCTCATTACCATTGAGTCAAACGCGCGCGCGAGAGAGAGAGAGAATATGTCCGTTGCTAGCAACACATCTCTCTTTGGTTCCCCATTTAGAAACTCCTTCTCTGTTTCTCTCTGTAGATAATGGAACGTGTTAGGTTCGTAAATGGCCCATGGTCGGCAGAGGAGCCGATAAAACTACACATAGTAACAAAAAAACACATTTTTATAAGTAACCAATATTTTTTACCAACAAATGATATGCGTCATTGCGAAATAAGTTACTAAATCTATATTATACTTTATTGTATTAATAACAAGTTGTCGTCAACAAACAAAAAAACTCACCTAACGTATCTTTTGGAACTAAGGGTACGCGTGTTTTGTTTCAGTTGTTTTTGGGCTCTATAATTAAACCAAGACCAAAAATTCAGTTATGGGATAAACTAATCCGTTTTGTTTTCGGTTATAGGAATTAGTTCGGTTTGGCTACACTATTGTAAACCAAATAGTGAATTTGCACATAAAATTTCAGGCCTTAAAAGTCACAAAAAAATAGAGAATTCGATCATAAATTTTTTTGGCTTTACTTATAAGTTTTTCTGTTTGAAATTCTTTTTACTAGCAAATGAGTCGATAGGCATAAAAGAAGACAAATACTTATTAGTTGAAATTTGAAATTATGGAAAGGAGATTGACGCTTATAGAGAGAGAATGTATAATAAAAAAACCAAACTATCTGTATATTGACAAAATGGTTAACAGTCGATATATTGAACTGTAATATTGAAATGATATCCACGGCTAGGGAAATTGGTATCATCGAACGATCTTCACCTTTCTTCTCTACGATAAGTTATATAAAGGAGCTAAAGTTTTATCATATACAACCTTCAAGATTTTTTATCTTGATAAAAGGCAAATATTATAATTATTCAAGCAAGGTAAGTTAACAACCCTTAGCGATCCATTTTGTTTATTTGTGATCATGCAATTTTTACTCCCTTATCGTTAACTCGTTAACTTATAATATCTACATTGAAGTATTTTGAAAATAAATTCACGTGGTGATGCCATTGGGTTCAACTGTTTTAGATGGATGTTGTTAATTCAAGACAAAAATTCAGTTTATTTTTCACTAAAATATAAAGATTTAAGTTTTAGAAATCGGTTATTCAATTGTGAGTAGCCAAGCCATAGGAAACCGAAAAAATAGGCTAGCAAAAGAAAATCTCAAAAAACCAAAACTACATCATTGGTTGAATCGATTCTTCTACTTTATCGGTTCGATTTTGTTGGTTTTCTCAATTATGGTTTGGTTAATTAACTTTTATCCCCACCTTATCTGGAACTAGGGCTGTCACTTTTACCCAAGTCCCGAAACCTAACTCGAGACATACCCGAACTAACTCGACCCTAGAAACCCAAATCCGAGAAAGCTAACCCGAACTGAAGTGATTTAGGTTGGTTCTTGGGTCCGAATTCAAGGTTTCAGGTCAACCCGAAAAACCCGAATAAACTTTTAGTTTTAGAACCATATATATTTCGGGATAATAAGTTACGTCTTAGCCCCCGACATTATCACAATTTAGTCCAAATCATTTCACATATTATGAATTGATTGTTTATTGTTTATTAATGTTTCAATTTATGAGTAAAGGTAACTATAATCCAACACCCTAATCAAGGGATACCGGAGACGATTATGTCGGTCTTGTTTATTATGGTTGAACTGTGTTAAACTTCTCCTTTTATGATGTTTAATTGGTTTATTTTTTTTTTTGTTTTTTATCGGTTTATTTACATTAGGAGTAAAGAAGAATATTTTACATTTAAATTTAGCAATGTAGTTTTTGCTCTTAGGATACTCGAAACATGATTAACCCAACCCGAAAACACCCAAACCCGAATTACCCGAACCTAAAGAAAATGCAAGTGATTTGGGTTGGGTTTTAGGTCTGGATTAAAACTCAGAATCCCGAAGAACCTAACCCGAAAAACCCGAAACTCGAAAACTAACCCAAAAAACACCCCTACACATAACTAACAGCTCGTCAAAACTTGTGGGTTAATTTATCCAATGTATCACAATCTTACTAGTAGTTATTTGTTGCTTTAAACATTTTATCATTCGTTACCCAACCAATCGTATATAAGTTTTGAAAACTTAAACAAACAAATTCGAAAGTTCTAATTCGTAGGAATTCGTAGGATTTAAACTCAAAACTTCTCAATACTCACAAGTCACAACACACCATAAACCGTAATCATATTCCATGTTATTCAATATGACTAAATGTACCAAGATGGAGTTAGAGGGGGTAAGGATGCAGAGCTGCACACTCCCAAGGTTAGATAGGAAAAAATGTTAGAATAACTAGTATATCAAATAAGATTAAGGAGGGAAGATTGAGATGATTTAGGTATGTAAAGAGGAGACACACAAAAGAGCTAGTTAATACAATGGAAACTCTCATGATGAAAGCGAGAGGCATACCTAAATTGACTTAGGATGAGTGGATTATGCATGATTACTAGATTTGCACATCTGAGGACATGGTCTAGGGCAAAGTCGTCTATTACCGGCCAGAACATCCTGTTAGGCCCGATTTTTTTTTTCAAATTTTTATATATATTTTTTTGAAAAAAATATGTATATTTAGTGCCAATTACTTAATTCATTTAAGCCCAATTACTCAACTTATTTAACGATTTTCAAGGTCGGCTCTGTTATATTTTAATGTTCTTTATGTCTATTTTTACCATGTTACGCTTCCATTACTTCTTTTGCATTAGTTATGTCTATTTTTCTTACATATCTTTAGTTATGTTTATTTATCAGTTTTGTGTTTTGGAGCAACGTATCTTTCTGAAATCTAACTCTCCTATGAGAATATATGTAAGGTTTATCTAAATTTCACTGTATTCTCTTTAAAAATTTACATATAAGTACCATTGTGTGATTAATTTCTTTTCATCAATTACATTGTACATAAGCCATCACCACTTTGGTGGGATGGTAAAGGCTTTGGCCTTTGGGTGAGAGGTCCAGGGTTCGATTCCTGGCATTGACGGTATAATGTAAATAGTAGTAGGAGGAAAGCTTAAACATTCAAAAAAAAAAAATACATTGTACATAAAAAGTAAAGTGTTGGTGGGCCAACAACATGTGGGAGTACCAGACTGGTGTTCGTTAGAGGAGACATTGTTTTCATATGTTTGGATGGGGTACGATGATGTGAAGGGTCCCACGTGGAACGTGCGTGGGGCCTCTCAATTGGCCATCCTCCTATTAGGGGACATGAGATTTGTTGTGTGAGCATGACAGCCTTTATTTTACTCCATATCTATCATTAAAACGTGGTCACACCCTAAACATGTGAACACAGGATTTCTCTTTCTTTTTTACATTTTTTACTTTCACAACAAAATCACTCAAACCCTTCTCATACATTAAACTTTTTTTTTCTTTTTTTCTTTTTTTTAAGTAACCACATACATTAATTATTCTTTTTTTTTTCTTTTTCTAACGTTAGGTTATATCTATACGGACAGAATTACAGAAATTGTCCTTTATGTTTACACCAAATTTCAGTGGGTGTCCTTTATATTTAAAAGTAACATAATTTGTACTTTATGTTATCAAATGTTACACCATTTGTCCTTTAGCCCTAACCTAGTTAGTTTTTCTCGTTAACTCAGTTCACATACCTTGCACATTAGGGCAAATTGGTCAATCAACATATTTACTTAACATAATTAATAAATAAACTAACAAACAATATATATATATATATATGTTATCTTTATATATATATATGTATGGAAATTCAGAGAAAGAAAATTTTTGGTGCAAGAATGAATGTCCCGTTTCCTTCCTATTTATAGCAAATTTTGGAGCCCATCGCGATACGCGATGGTCATAACCAAAGGTCATCGCGTATCGCGAAGAATCTCGTAGCTTAGCCGAGTCAGCCATAAGCATGCTCGTGGCACGCCACGTGTCTCGTCTGCGTAACCTCCACGTCGCGGTACGTGATGTGTCACCTTAATTGGCCATCGCGTATTGCTACGCCACAAAGTTTCTGGATAACTTTACACGTCATCGCGTTATGCGATGGGTGGATTATTAAAAATCCTAATTTTCCACAAAAGTACTAAGGCGGCCCTCGGCGATGCGAGCGTGCGAAGTGCAAAGTGCACCATCAAAGCGCCACATTGCGCCCATCGCGCTTCGCCCAAGCACGTGCCCGTGCGCGTGCACATTCGGGTGCTTCGCACGCTCCGCTAGGACCACTGGGTGTGATTTGTCTTATAAGAACATTAACATATGAGTTTTCTTTCTTATAAAGAACTCACTAGTTTTATAATCTATCGACGTGGGACAAGGACTTACACTCCTATTTATACCATGGTGGAAGCTTCTCCTTTTCTTTCCTTCACCAATGTGGGATGAAATTTTCTCCTTTCATTTCCTTACTTTTTCCTTTAATTTATTTTGTGGGTTGTTATAGTCTCCCCTCCTTATTTTGAATCTCTTCATCGAGATTTTACTTGGAATAAGTGTGGGTACTTCCGTGTCATTTCTGATTCCAATTCCCAAGTATATTCTGGCCCACGTTTTGAATCCCACTTCACTTTGACCAGAACTGTTCTTTTATGCTTGAGATTCTTGATCTTTCTATCTTCAATTTGCAAGGGTTTCTCCACAAATTTCAACTTTTCATTTACCTTTATATCTCGAAAGGGTACATTTAGTGATTTGTCAGCTAAACATTTCCTTAAGTTACTTACATGAAATACATCATGTATACCTGACATTTTCTCTGGTAATTCTAGCTGATAAGCTACTGGTCCAATTCGTTTGATAATTTGAAATGGTCCAACAAATCGTGGACTTAACTTTCCTCTCTTACCGAATTGGATTACTCATTTCCATGGAGATACTTTTAGTAGCACTTTGTCTCCAACTTGAAATTCCAATGGTTTGCGTCGATGATCCACATAACTCTTATGGCGATCTCGTGCAGTTTTTAATTTCTCATTAACTTGATTTATCTTATGAGTACTTTCTTGTATGATTTCAGGACCTGATAATTGTTTTCCTCCTATTTCTACCCAACATACTGGAGTTCTGCACCTTCGTCCATAAAGGGCTTCAAATGGGGCAGAATTAATACTTGTATGATAACTGTTATTATAGGAGAATTCTATTAGTGGTAAATGGTCATCCCAATTTCCACCAAAATCTATTACACATGCTCTTAACATGTCTTCCAATGTTTGTATGGTCCTTTCACTTTGACCATCAGTCTATGGATGGTATGCTATACTCAAGTTTAATTTTATTCCCATAGCTACTTGGAAACTTTTCAAAAAATGAGAAGTAAAACGGCTATCCCGATCCGATACAATGGATAATGGAACTCCATGTAATGAGACAACTTTGTCTACATACAGCTTAGCTAATTGTTCCATTTTGAAAGTTTCCTTCATTGGTATAAAATGAGCTGATTTTGTTAATCTATCCACAATCACCCAGATTGTGTCATTTCCACTTCTCGTGGTAGGTAATTTGGTAACAAAATCCATTGTTAGAAATTCCCATTTCCGTTCTGGCATTTCTAATTGTTGAAGTAATCCAGATGGTTTTTGATGTTCTGCTTTAACTTGTGAACAAGTTAAGCATTTTGAAACATAACTAGTTATGTCCTTTTTCATTCCTATCCACCAATAGATTTTCTTCAAGTATTGATACATTTTATCTCTTCCGGGATGCATTGTGTATTTGGATTTATGGGATTTTTCGAGAATCTTTTATCGTAATCCTCCTATAATTGGTATCCAGATCCTGTTCCCCATTCGGAGAATTACATCATCTCCTTTGACAAGTAGATCAATGGCACCATTTCTTTTCTCATCAACAATATTATTTTCTTCTATTGCTTGTTTATGAGCATTGTTTACTTCATCAATTAAATTGATTTGAAGTTCTAACCTTAAAGCTCGCACTCTTTTAGGCTTCTCATGCTCTTTTCTGCTTAATGCATTGGCTACTATATTAGTCTTGCCTTCACGATATTGGATTTCACAATCATAGTCGCAATGAATTTCCATCCAGCGTCTTTGCCTCATATTAAGCTCCTTTTGCCCAAAGATATATTTTAAAATTTTATGATCTGTGAATACAGTAAACTTACTACCATATAGATAGTGTCTCCAGATCTTTAGGGCAAAAATTATTGCTCCCAATTCTAAGTCATGTGTTGTGTAATTCTCTTCATGCTTCTTTAGTTGTCTAGATGCATAAGCAATAACTTTTGCACGTTGCATTAGTACACATCCCGATCCTCATTTAGAAGCATCACAACAAACTGTGAATTCTTCAGTTCCTTCTGGTAGTGCGAGTATTGGGGCATTTGTTAACTTTTGTTTCAAAGTTACAAAAGCTTCTTCTTGCTTAGGTCCCCAATCAAACGTAACATTCTTACACGTTAATTTGGTTAACGGAACTGCTATTCGGGAAAAATTTTGAATGAAGCGTCTATAATATCACGCTAATCCTAAGAAACTTTGAATTTCTGTAGGAGCTTTAGGAATTTCCCAATTAGTAATAGCTTCTATTTTGGCAGGATCCACGTGAATACCTTCATGGTAAATCAAATGTCCTAGAAACTGTACTTCTTGTAACCAAAATTCACACTTTGAGAATTTAGCGTAAAGCTTCTCTTTTCTCAATAGTGTCAAAAGTGTATGAAGATGTTTGACATGATCTTCACTGGTTTTGGAATATATATAAGTATATCGTCCATAAAAACGATTACAAATTTACCAAATTATGGTTTACATATTCGATTCATCATATCCATGAATGCAGCTGGTGCATTGGTTAAACCAAACGACATGACTGTAAACTCATAATGACCACATCTTGTTCTAAAAGCTGTTTTAGGAATATCTTCTTCTTGCACTTTTAATTGGTGGTATCCTGAGCGTAAATCAATTTTAGAAAAATATCGAGCTCCTTGGAGTTGATCGAGTAAATCATCAATTCTCGGTAAGGGATACCGATTCTTAATTGTGACTTTATTCAATTCTCTATAATCGATACACATACGCATTGACCCATCTTTCTTTTTGACAAACAACACTGGTGCTCCCAGGGTGATGAGCTAGGTCGTATAAAACCTTTTTCTAGCAATTCATCTAATTGCTTTTTTAATTCTAACATCTCTGTTGGCGCTAATCTATATGGTGCTTTAGCAACTGGCGCTATTCCTGGTATTATATGGATTCTAAATTCAACTTCACGATCAGGCGGTTGTCCAGGTAAATCTTCTGGAAAGACGTCAGGATATTTCGATACTACCGGAATTTCTTTTAGTTATTTTCCTTTGGCGCTAATAATTACAGAAATCATATATGCTACGCCTTGTTTCCTTAGATAGCTTGCCACTTTCATTTCTGATATGAACTTTCTAGGCTTGAGCATTTTATCTCCTTGAATGGTAATGATTTTTCCCGTTGGCGTGCGGATTTCAATAGAATTTGTATTACATAAGATTCGAGCATGATTGGCTGCTAACCAATCCATTCCTAATATGACATCGAATCCAGCCAAATTCATTGGGAGTAAATTTACTTTAAACTTGTGGCCTTGTAGGTTTATGTTTTCTTCTTGAAGTACTTCATGAATATGAATGGAATTTCCATCGGCCATTTCTACTGTGCAGACTTGATTAAGTTTGGTTAGTGGTTGATTTAGGGCTTGGCAAAACTTCGTGTTTATAAAACCTTGATTTGCTCCGGAATCAAACAATACTTTAGCGTAAACGACACTGATAAGAAACGTACCCGCAATGACGTCTGGAATCATTGTTGCTTTCTTGTGTAGTAAGCTGAAAAGATCGTGCATTCTTCTTAGGTCCATCTGTGTTCTTTGCTTTGTTGTCAGACACGTTTATCAGTTTTGGACATTCTGGACATTCTGGCCAGGTTCTCCACAATTGTAGCAAACACGACATTCTTTTCTCCTACATTCTTCATCCGTATGTTCAGCCAATTTGCAATAATTGCAATACTTAGTTTTCTTTAAAGCGCATATCCCTAAATGCCCTTTTCTGCAATTTTTACAGAAAAGATAAGCATAAGATTACCCTGTTCCTTTCTTCCGAAATTCTTGGGTAATCTTCTGGGCTAGATCTTTCTTTTTGTTTTCTTCCTGAGTTCGGAATAATCCGTCTGTCATGGTGTTAGCTAGCTCAACTGTTTCTTCAATAGTATGGGGTCTAGCTGACTTTACCAGATCGCGGATTTCACTTACTAATCCCCCAATATAACGCGAAATTAGTACTGATTCTGGCGAAGCCAAAGCCGGTACCATTCTCGCATATTCAAAGAATTTTGTCGTATATTCACGACACTTCACACCTTCCATCTTGTGGTTTAAGAACATAGTAGCAATTGTATCTCTTTCATGAAGAGATAGTATAGACTATGTGACTTCCCAGATCATAGTATAGACTATGTGACTTCCTTTGACTGGAGGACTTTGAGGTTTCAGCCTGGAATGGTTCATATGTTTATTACCGTATATATATGCGTCATTACACACTTTTCTTACATACATACACACTTTTTTTATCAAAGAAATTACGATAATAAACATATAAATATTATATATATAGTTTATATATACGGTTCCCGGCCATAGTATTTCCAGGTTAAGTTCTCCCCCATATTTCTCAGTCTATTCCCCGTAACTATCAATTCTTCCCCATAGTGACGGAGCTGTGTCATCATTTCCGGTATCATATTGGGGCAGTTTGAGGTTTCAGCCTGGAATGGTTCATATGGATTTGTCATCATTGTTTAATATTGCCAGTCATTCGTCCACCATTCTTCTAACTGGGCTTGGTTGATAACATCATCAGGGAGGAGTGTATTATTCGGGTCCTGGTATGGCATGTTCAGGTTATTGGAGCTTGCTGCACATATATTATTGAATATTGCTTGAAAGATTTCACACTCATCTAGGCATCTGCCTAGTCGCTTCTGCATTGGTATTGTTGAAAAGGGTTGTTGTAGAGTAGGTTGTGGTTCAATTGGTTGTGGTTGAGTTGGTTGTGGTTGAATTGGTGGTTCAGGTTGTGGTGGTGGTTGTGTTACTATGGTTCTTCCTTTCTTATCTTTTCTCAACCCTCTTTGCCAGTCTTTGAGTCTTCTTCTTCTTTTGGGCGTTGGTTTTTCTTCAGGTTGTTGTGCTTGAAAGACCATGGGTTCAGGGTGTTGTTCACTGGATTGTCCTTCTTCGATATCCGTAGTGTTAACGGATATGTTTTCGAATGCTTCTATGAGCTCACTCATGTTGTTCAGCAAAAACAATAAAACAACGAACTCCAAAAGAAAATAGTATTTATTTTCACGTGTGGTTAGAAACCTTATATGTATGGTTAACACATAGGTTAATGCATGTATTTCCTAACTCTTAATTTTAAGATTATGTATTATTAAAATACCCATGTTGCTTAAACCAGTGGCTCTTATACCACTTCAGCTGTCACAGCCCCCGACCCCTATACCCTGGGAGGGAAGCCGTGAACATTGATTTGTGGTATCGGTGTTTATTAAATTATGTTTGTAGCGGAATATTTTATCAGAACCGTAGTTAGGAAAAATGATCAGAGTTATAAAATACACCATGTTTACTTTTATTATAAACTGGGAATTTAACCCATTTTTATACAAACATAAACTTTATGGGGATAAACCCTAATTTACAAAACACGTTTCTGTATTCTGGTGACAAGCCACTTATTTAAGCTGGAAGCCCGCAGGCATCATTCATTTGTCTCTAACAAGTCACCTGAAACATGTTTAAAATATTTGATCAGCAAGAAATACTGGTGAGTACATCCATTTGTAAATGACTCATTTTACAGTTACAACATTATGATGTTTTTACATCTGCCTGCTTACAAATTACCGAAAGGTACTTGTCACTCGACCGCATCTATGACTGTGGTCATATTACTTATTGGCTAACACTTGTCCAATAAGTAACGTGTAATAGCCCAGTAGGCAAGCCTTGTATACAAAACCCCACAATACCAGTAGTAACCATCCCGTAAGTCTACAGAGACTTAATCACGGTAATGTATTTGAAAATATTTTGAATGCATTTAAATTACCTGTCATGAGTTTAATAGGCTTAAAAATTATCATGACAGCATTGGAAACCAGTTGTCTCACGCAAATGTGAGTTGTATAAAAACTCGAATGTCTCACCTTGCAAGTTTACAATTTAAAGATCACCTCTTGGTATAAGCACAATGTAGTATATCTAGATTAGTATAAAACCAATAATCATAACTATAATCACGAGATTAGAAACTTCACACGATGGCACAATGTCTTACCTTAACAGGCAGAGCTTTTGGATTCGCATATATAAGTTTCTTTCGATCGGATAGGATATCGCTACGATCACTAGGGTATTATAACGTTATATATATATATATATATGGAAATTCAGAGAAAGAAAATTTTTTGTGCAGGAATGAATGTCCCGTTTCCCTCCTATTTATATTAAGTTTTGGAGCCCATCGCGATATGCGATGGTCATAACCAAAGGTCATCGCGTATCGCGAAGAATCTCGTAGCTTAGCCGAGTCAGCCCTAGGCATGCTACGTGGCACGCCACGTGTCTCGTCTGCGTAACCTCCACGTCGCGGTACGCGGTGTGTCACCTTAATAGGCCATCGCGTATCGCTACGCCACAAAGTTTCTGGATAACTTTATACGTCATCGCATTACGCGATGAGACAAATCTAATCCCGTCGCGTATCGCGAGGGGTGAATTATAAAATATCTTAATTTTCCCCAAAAATACTTAGGCGGCCCTCGGCGATGCGAGCGTGCGACGTGTAAAGTGCGCCATCAAAGCGCCACATTGCGCCCATCGCACTTCGCCCGAGCCCGTGCCCGTGCACGTTCGGGTGCTTCGCACCCTCCTCTAGGATCACTGGGTGTGATTTGTCTTATAAGAACATTAACATATGAGTTTTCTTTCTTATAAAGAACTCACTAGTTTTATAATCTAGCGATGTGAGACCTGACTTACACTCCTATTTATACCATGGTGGAAGCTTCTCCTTTTCTTACCTCCACCAATATGGGATGGAATTTTCTCCTTTCATTTCTTTACTTTGTACTTTAATTTAATTTGTGGTTTGTTATAGTAGTGGTGGTGGAAGCGTGGTGGAGGTGATATAATGTGAAAGAGGGATTGAATGAATAAAAAACAAGGGGGTGGTTAGAATGAATTTGATGTGTTTTAGGGGGGAATGAAATGGACATGGTAATCGGTGATTTCATCCATCGACCGACCAAACACATCCATTTTCATTCCATCATAATGGTTCATTCCATTCCGCCTCTTATTCATGCATACCAAACGCTACCTTAAATGATTATGTCTTTTAAACTGATATAAGTTTTTCAAACGAATATGATGTGACATGCCGACATGTTATTTATGTTTAATTCCCTTCTTCATTGCTCCTTACCCCACTCCCACCCACCAACACCATCTTCTCCTCGTCAACGACTCTACTCCAAGACTTGGTCAAGGATATGTTATATTTTGGTAGATCGAAATTGCATTCTCATGTTTATTTTTGCATTAAACTCAAATTGCTTATTGCGATTTACATGAGCAAGATATTAATATTTTTTGGTATTAACTCTAACTAATATAATTATTGAGAAATGCACATTCGTCCGTGTGTTCGACTATGAGGTGCAATGCCAAGCGCATTAACATGCCATGCTCCTTGTATGCTTCATCGGCTAGAGTTCCTGTGCTACAACAATTATAAGACCAATGATAGTGAATGGACTGGTTAGGCAAACATTATTCAAGGGTTCCAGTTAACCTAACGCAGGTCGTCGGGTCCCTCCACGTGTTCACCAGTTTAGTTGTTATTTGTTATAGTTCACCAAGGATCCAAGACCGAGATGTTGGAACCGGTTTTTGGATGCGAGTTCTTAGTGAAGCTATGTAGTTTTTGGAGTAAGGAAGAAGCAAGAAAAGTGCAAGCTTCTCCAGGAAGAAGAGAAGATCAGAGAGTATATCTTAAACTCCTAGATCTGGTGTGTTCTTGTTATGGCTGAGTTATGTCCTTTTATAGAGAAAGGAATGTAAGCCTTTTGTCTGGTGGATAAATTAGTTAACCTCTTGTTTGGTAGAGGGTTGATCGTTTTATGCGCGGGAAGATTTTTACTTGCGGTTAATAATATATAATAATAATACTTTTCTGAGCATATCCTTCTTTACGGCTGAGGTATGATGTGAACAGTGATTTGACGTGTTACTGTTACGTGCTTTTACTGTACATGTACTTGTTTTCCTTAATTGGGCGGGAAAACAAACCTTTTAACCTTCTAACATTTTTAGCGTTAATGTGTGAAATCCATTTTACCAGACTTTTGGGCTACCCCCGTCATCAGCCCCCCAAGTCAGAGGTTTTTGGGAAGTAGGCTCAAAGGCGTCTGACATTTGCACACATTTTGTTATTGCTTAAAGGCTTCGAGGCTTTGAACGGTTTTGCTTATTTTTTGAATTTCTGACAAGACAGTTGATGTGATGGTTTTTGCAAATAGCAGTTCCCAATAACTACTTATTAATACTATTAACTGCTCAATTTCTTCAGTTTTTCTTTTATACTTCCGTATTATCTTCCAAACACATTTATCAAGTTCCCTTCGATCCTTCACCAGGTTAGTTCCAATCTTCCCCATTTCTTTCGAAATTATGGGTGCCCATAAGGATTTATCGGTGAGTTATTCCCGATTGACCCAAGAAGAAGTCGAATCGTTTTGCCTCGATTAGGGTATAGGTTAGAGTTTAAACCAGTGGCTCCGCCGGCCGACGCTTCGATCGATCGTTGTCCGGCCGGTTCAATTGCACTTTATTGCCGCCACTTTGAGTTTTCTAACCTCCATCATCCATTTTCGATCTTTGTTTTGAATGTGTTAGAATATTACCGTGTGTCTTTTGGTCAGATTCACCCCTTGGGGCTTGCTAGGGCTTTGCATTTTGAAGTTTTATGCAGGTCTTTAGGGTTTGATCCATCGCTATTATGTTTTCGTCGTTTCTTCCGTCTAGCGAAGAACGGAGACTGGTATACCTTTGAGCATACTCAGGTTGATACTTGTCTAATCTCTTCGACGGTTACGACCCTTGGTTCCTGGAAGGATCGTTTTTTCTTCGTTTCTGATTCCATTGTTCCTTTTAAACTTGTTTGGAGACAACCCGAGGCCGTTTTGAATGAGCCAGAGCCGTCTGATTTGGAGTTGAACGATGTGTTTTTGAAATCTCTTAGGAAGTGTTCGTCCCGTCTTCGTCCTTTTCCCGAACACCTTCTCATTTTGTTAGGAATTAGCAAGTTGTGGGATAAGCCTAATCGTGATCCCGTGCTTATAAGAAATGATAAGGGTATGCATTTGCTTATCTTGCATTTTTTTGTTTCCATGATATGTTTGTTGACAAATTTTCTTTGTTTTTGTGGCCATGTCTGCCTTGGATTTTGTGAAGAATGATGATACTTCCGATGTTAGATTTGGGGATGCTGCGGCTACTGTTGGTGAAAATGCTGTTGTTCGGGGAACAGAGCATAGGTTCGAAGGTTCTGGTTATCTGGGTGTTCCGAACGTTAAAGGCTTCACCAAGTCTAGTGCTCTCAAGGTCTCTACCCGCCATTCTAATCGGCGTTTGTTGAAGTCCTTTGCTCCATCGTCTCCACATGAGCCGGTAGATGTTAGTGATGATGTTGAGGTTGCTGTGGATCAGGGTCCGAGTGTTGAGGTGGAGAAGGAGCAGGATTTGGTTGTGACTAGGAAGAAGAAGTCTGTTGGTAAAAAGGTTGCTGCATCTACTGTTCAAGGGTTGGGTGGAGATGAGGTTTATGTTCCTGATTGGAACGTTAAGGTTATTTATAGCTTTAAGGATCCTGAGGTTTGTTCTGAAGTGTTGGCTAACTTTGCTCCCCCTGGAGTTCGTAACACCATATCTGAGATGGATGGTGATGCCATGCTTTCAAGGTTGATTCTTAGCTCTTGCAACCCTTTTGCCCTTTTAACTGAGGGCGTCACTCGATTTCGGAAAGGGATGCAAGAGTATGAGGAGTTCTCCAAGAAGAAAGAAAGGATGAAGGCTTCCATGGCAGCGATGAAGAAGGATGTTGATGGTTTTTCCAAGAAGGAGGAGGATTGGGCAAGGAAGATTGATGAGCTTTCCCGCAATCTTGAGGTTGAGATTGCAGGGTTGAAAAAGAATATGGAAGCTGATAGAGTTCAGCTGGAGGCCGATAGGGAAGCCATTGAGGTTCAGAAGAAAGCCTTTGCTATGGAGAAGGATGATTTGAAGGCTTTAGTCACCCAAGCTACTAACGACAACCGATGGCTGATCGAGCATGGGTTTCATCAAATTGTTACCTACCTACTTCACTCATCCGAATTCAACTCAGTGTTGGGTGGCGTTTACACCAAGTTGCTGAGCAATGGAAAACATCTGGGTTTAGTTGCTGGCTTCAAACTCCATGAGTTTGGTCAAACCTTGGAGGAATCCCCTATGTTCAACCGTGAAGCTTCCAAGCTATTTTCGGATTCTGTTCATGCAATGGAAAGGCTTACTTACCCCTACGTGGGTGAAGTTTATTCTTGCTTTGGGAAACCCATTTCTGTTTTGCAGGGTATAAAACCGGCTGGGCTTGATGAGAAGGTTTGCTCCGAGTTACTTGAGTCCTTATCCAAGAAACATTCTCGTTCTGGTGATAGCGAAGAGACTATGTCCGAAAATCCTGGTGGGTCTCATGCGGGCAGTCTCGAAGGTTCAGCGGTTGGTGATGACTTGAAGGCAAGGAAATCCAATAAAGGCAAGAGTGGTGGTGCTAGCACTTCAAAGCCTGTCTATGATGTTTGAACAATTGATTCGTAGCTATCTTAGCAATTTGAACAATGTTATGTATTTTAAACAATTTAGGTTTAGCATGGAACCCTTAAGGTTTCTGCTTCATGGTTGCTGTTGGCCTTGCTTGGCCGTTTGAATAGTTTTATGGGAATCCTTGTGATTTCCTTGTTAGCCTAGATGGCTATTATGAATGATGCTAGTTATGGCCTTTAGAGGCTTCTTTATGAATCGTAGTGTTTGATGTCTTGTATTTTTGTTGCTTGTCTTGTTTTGTTTGATGTGCTTAGTTAACTAATTTACATTAAGAAATTTTAGTGTTGCAGTCACTTTAGCTTCAAGGCTTCATTAGGTAAAAAGCACATGTTGTCTATCCTTTATATCATTACTTAGTGTATATTTGTTTCGTAAACTTTTTTCAAAGCTTAAGGAACGAATAGATGTAGGCTGTTCAGACCCGTCTATGAGACAAGTTTTTTTTGAAAAATTTTCTAAGTCTCATGGAGTTGGATTGATATAGGAACTCACCCCTTATATAGGTTTATTTAACCCTTGAACCTATTGAGCGATGGGGCCTGGGATCTCATCCCCTTACATGGCCCTTGCCATGGAGTTTCTTTCTAGGTTCTCAACCTGATTATAGGATAGTAAAGACAAGTTATGATAAAAACTTCATAATTCATTCAAGAGGTTTTTGTTTAAAAAAAGGAGAGTTGTACATATCTTGAAATACATTTTAAGTTACTGACCAGGCATGGAACCTTTTAAGGGTTTTGCCGTTCCAGTGTCTTGGTAGCTTTTTGCCTTCTGCGTCGGCCAGTTTGTAGGATCCACCCTTGTGAGCTTCAAGGATTGTATATGGTCATTTCCCACTTTGGGCCTAGTTTTCCTTGGTTTTCTTTCTTGCTGGCCTCGTTGTTTCGGAGTACAAGATCTCCAGGCCTGAAACGTTCATGTTTCACTCTTGCATTGTAATAAGCTTCCATTTTTTGCTTGTACTTAGCCTCTTGTACTGCGGCTTGGTCTCGAATTTTTTCAAGGAGTTGCAAATTCAACATGGTCTCATTGTTGTTTGATTCGAGATCCATGTTGAGTGTTCTTTGAGTCACAACTCCGAATTTTGCTGGGACTACAGCTTTCGATCCGAACACTAAGCTGTAAGGTGTTCGTTTGTGGCTTGTTTTTTCGGTCGTTCTTATTGCCTATAGAATATTTGGGAGTTCTTCAAGCTAATTGCTGTTATGTCTTCCCAGCCTTGATTTGATTCCTTTCACAATGGTTCTGTTTGTTCTTTCAACCTGGCCATTGGATTGTGGGTATACAACTGAGCTGAACACTTGAGTGATTCTGAATTCCTTGCACCATGTGCTAAAAGGCTTCTCAGCAAATTATTTCCCATTATCCGTGACCAACACTCCTGGCAGCCCATAGCGACAAATGATGCTTTCCCATACAAAGTCTATGACTTTTTTGCCCGTTATTTTTGCAAGTGGCTTGACTTCAGGCCACTTGGTGAAGTAGTCCACGGCTACTAACAGAAATTTTACCCCACCCTTGGCTGGTGGGAATGGACCAACAATATCCATTTTCCATTTGTGGAATGGCCAAGCTGAGGAGATGGGAACTAAATCGTGTTTGGGCTTTTGGGAACCGGTGCATGAATTTGACAAGCTTCACATTTCTTAAGTTGCCCTGTTGCATCTCGGTGTATCATCGGCCAGAAGTATCCGAGGTTCATCAATTTTCCAACCACCGTTCTTGGCCCAAAATGAGCCCCACATTTCCTTTGTGAACCTCTTTGATAAGATATTGACTTTGTTCAGGGCCCACACATATTAGTAGTGGTGCAAGGTAAGCTTTTTTATAAAGAATTTCTCCTTGCAACACATACTGTCGGGACTTGATTCGAACCCTTTCGGTCTCTGTCTGGTCCAGAGGTAACTCACCATTTTTGTGGAACTTTTCTATGGGAGTCATCCAATTGGGATCTTCTTTAGTGATTACATCTTGAACCTCCAATTCTTGAATTGAAGGAGTTTTCAACACTTCTACCAATAATTTCTTGGTGAGGTGTGCAAATATTAGGGATGCTAGTTTGATCAGGGCATCGGCTCTTTTGTTTAGTGATCTTGGGACTTTTTGATGGTGCATTCTTGAAACGTGTTCATCAATTCCTTTGCCTTATCACGATACTTCTTCATGTTGGGCTCTTTTGCTACATAGCTATCATTCACTTGACTTGAAACAAGCAACGAGTCTGTGAAGACTTGTAGCTTTTGGATCTTCATCTATTTGGCAATTTTCAGACCAGCGATCAATGCTTCGTATTCAGCTTCGTTGTTGGTAGTCTGAAATTCAAGTCGTAGAGCATATGTAAATTCTAACCCTTCGGGGTTGATTAAAATGAGCCCAGCTCCTGACCCTTCAATGCTGGGAGCTCCATCGGTAAAAAGCTTCTAGGCTTCAGGGTCAGAAGGTTCAGCGGCAGTTGTATGTATTTCAGGAATGACTTGCTTTGGGATTTATACAATGAAATCAGCCAAGACTTGGGCTTTAACAGCTTTTCGTGGGACATATGTGATGTTATGTTCACCTAGCTCCACAGCCCATTTGGCCAATCGGCCTGATTTTTTTGGTTTTTCAAGCACACTATTGATGGGTTGGTCAGTGACCACTTGTATAGGGTGTGCTTGAAAGTACCTTCGAAACCTTCTGGCAGTTTGAATTAAGGCCAGGGCGAGTTTTTCCGAAGAAGGATATTTGATCTCCGCCAGTTTTAACGTTTTACTAAAGAAATAAACGGGTACCTGAACTTTGTTTCGTTCGATGGTTAGGACCGCGCTTAATGCTTCTTCAGCCACTGAGAGATAGACAAAGATCAGTTCTCCTGTTTAGGGGGCTGCAATAGCTGGAATTGAAGCCAAGTGTTGCTTCATTTGGTTGAAGGCTTCTTCCGTCCACCTGAAGTCTTTTTTATTGGTGCAACCCTTTAGTGTTTTGAAAAAGGGTAGGGATTTCTCAGCGAGCTTGGAGGTAAAATGCTTCAAGGCTGCAAGCCTTCCATTCAGACTTTCCACTTCTTTTTTACTTTGTGGAGATTTAGTTTCAAGAACAGCCCTGACTTTGTTGGGATTGGCTTTTATGCTTTGTTTCTCCAAAATGTGTCCCAAAAACTTGCCTTCTTCGAACCTGAATGAACATTTTCCGGGGTTGAGTTTCGTGTTGATCTTGCTCAGGTTTTGGAAGGTTTCTTGTATGCCATCGAGCATTTGATGCTCGGTCTTGCTTTTGATTACCAGATCATCGACATAAGCTTCCAGGCTTTTGCTAATTTGGCTGGCAAATGCTTTATCAATCAAACGTTGATAGGATGCTCTGGCATTTCGTAGGCCAAAAGGCATCTTTTGATAACAAAAAATACCCTTGTCCGTGTGGAATTTGATTTTTTCTTCGTCTTCCACTTTCATGAGAATTTTATGATAACCCTTGTAAGCGTCGAGAAAACACTTAAAGGGATGGCCAGTTAAAGAGTCAACCTTGAGGTCTATCTCGATTAAGGGATAGCAATCTTTCGGGCATGCTTTGTTCAAGTCTTTGAAGTCAATGCACATCCTCCAAGACTTGCCGGGCTTTCGAACCATGACTGGATTAGCAACCCAATATTGATATTTGACCTCATGTAGGATTCCAGTTAGGACAAGCTTTTCAACCTCTTGGCATGCTGCCAAGCTTCGTTCAGGAGCCATGTTCTGTTTCTTTTGGACAACAGGCTTGACATCAGGGGGTATTTTTAGCTCATGCTCTGCAATGCTTCGATGGATGCTCGTCATGTCTTCCGGGCACCAAGCAAAGACATCGTTATAGTGTATCAATAGCTTCTCAAGGTTTGAGAGAGTTTCTTTAGAAAATCTTGTGTTTACCCGTACCTTTTGTTCAAGATACTTGTGTTTACCCGTACCTTTTGTTCAAGATACTTTGGGCTTATGATCAAGCCATGTTTGTCGTCTTCTTTTCTTGAACTTTCCCCTTCAACCGTGTAAACCTCTTGGGTTGGTTGAAGGGTTGCAATTCCCTTATCGGTGGGAAATTTTACGGCACCTTGACCAACCGAGACAACCATGTTGAACGCACATTGTCCTGGCCTTCCTATGATTACATCATAGTTGGAAGGTATTTTGATAACCACAAAAGTGAGTGGTTTGGTTTTCTTCATCTTGCCTTCACTAAAACATACATCAAGGGTTAGTTGGCCCAGAGGCTTCTAGGGTATATCGGCGATACCTTTTATAGATGACCCGGAGGGTTAAAGCCTTGAACTTTCATCTTTACTTAGTCGGTTGAAGAACCTTTCATACATGATCTCTGTGGCCGCCCCTATGTCAATGTAGGCTTTGCTTGTTTTGAGTGTTCCAACGTTCGCTTCTACCGTCAAAGGGTTTGAGAGTAAGTCACCTTGAGGTGGTGGGAAGCAGACGCATTGAAGCTCCCAAGCCTCCAAGCGTTGTCGTTTGTAGGGAACACCTTGGTCTATATTCACCATATTCACTTCTTTGCTTTTTCTTTTAGCCATCTTGTTCTTGACTCCCTTTACCAAATGGGCCAATTCTCCGGACTTAACAGATTCATCAATTCTTCTCTTGAGTTGAAAGCAATCGTTGGTGTGGTGACCTTTTTCTTCGCGGAAGTCACATAACTGAGTGGAGTTTTCGTTTTTCTTGCTTTTGGGCAAGGGTCGAGGAGGTCGGAAGCTGTGTTTCACTTCTTCGGTGGCAAGGATTTCTTGTGTTGTTTTGGTTAGAGTTGTGAAGTTCCCAGTCTTTTCCCTGCTTGGAAGGTTCTGACCTTTAGGCCTTCGTTGATCTGAGATCCTTGGGTGTCTATAATAGGGACTGAAATTTCCTCTCTTTCGGTTGGGGCTATTGCCTCGCCAACTAGGAGCTCTTTTTCTTTGTTCTTTGAAATCAACGGCCTCTTCTCCTCGGATATGAGCCTCAGCTCGTTCATGAGCTTCTTCAAGGGTTTTAGGTAGGCACTTGTTAAAGTCCCTGTGAGGTATTTAGAGGTGATGGCGTTCATGAAGCCTGCCACCCTCATTTTTTCGTCGGCCCCCACATATGTCAACCCTTCCTTCTTATATCTTTCAATGAATTCTCGAAGGTTTTCATCATCTTTTAGTTTTGTCTGGAAAATTACTGTGGCATCCTTGACGTACCTCCTTTGTTGTGAAAAGTTGGCCAAGAATCCTTTGCTCAGGTCATCGAAGCTTCGAACACTTTGGGCAGGAAGGTCGTTGAACCATATTCTGGCTGATCCGACAAGTGTTTGCATGAACATTAAACAACATTTAGTGCGGGACCACTTTTTGATTCTGATAGCACTGGTAAAGATCTAGAGGTGGTCTTCGGGATCCTCGGTCCCATCATATGTTTCTATATGGGATGGCATCTTGATTTTCGTTTCAGAGTCATAATCGGAGATTTGTTGAGAGAAACAAGATAGTTACCGGGCTTATAGGGCTTTGCAAGGTCTTCTTCTACCCTTGTAGCAAGATTATGACTTGTTGCTCCTTGGTGAGTACTCAGCGCTTGGTTGATGAGCTGGGTCCAAGGGAAGTGTGCCCTCATTTGAGCCATCATCTGAGGTATGAGGTTAAAGCCTTGAAGGCTTTTAGTGGTTGCTGTTATTTGATTTGTTCCCATGCGGGTGCTCATTGCTGCACTTCGAGCCAAAGGCAAGGCCGCCATGGCCTGCTCCCATGTTGTGGCTGTAGAAGGAGGAACACTTGAAGCTTGTGACTGCCATATTTGTTCGAGAGTGGTTTCATGCCCGAGGGGTTGTGAAGAGAAAAAAGGGAAGGTTGTTGGGCTTGGCCTCTCGTAGGCATAAGGAGTTGGGTTAAAAGGTTGGCAAGTCACACTTGGACCAGCTTCTGAATGAGAAGCAGCCGGCCGTGAGCTGGTTAAAGGGGGAGGTGGGTGTCCGAGCGACAGTGAGGGTTCCGGATCGTCGTAATCCAGCCTTATTCTTATCCATTTTTCTCTTTCTTGGCTCACGTGTTGGTTAAGAAGATGTCTTAGTTGTAAGAAATGTTGTGATACCTCTTCCGGTGTCAAGTCGACACGCTCCAGGATGTTTGAGGTTCCTACGTGAGGAGAAGGAACTCCGGATCGTGAAGGGGTTGGATTTCGGAAAGGTGAAAAATCGAGGAACAAAGGTCCCGTCGATGTACCTCCCGGAGTGGAAAAAGGCGTGGTCGCTGCCGGAATTTGCGGGCTAGCATTTGGTGTCGGTGTTTTTGACACTTGATCAACTTCTTCGGGAGATTCACTTTTCGACATGATGACTTTGATGAAAATGGAGCTACACTATTGGTCTTTAAGATAAAGTAAGTGGCGTAGCCCCACGGTGGGCACCAACTTGTTGCTACAACAATTATAAGACCAATGATAGTGAATGGACTGGTTAGGCTAACAGGCTTCAAGGGTTCCGGTTAACCTAATGCAGGTCGTTGGGTTCCTCTACGTTTGCAAAACGTAGAGAGAGGTTCACTAGTTTAATTGTTATTTGTTATAGTTCACCAAGGATCCAAGACCGAGATGTTGGAACCGGTTTTTGGATGTGAGTTCTTAGTGAAGCTATGTAGTTTTTGGAGTAAGAAAGAAGCAAGCAAAGCGCAAGCTTCTCCAGGAAGAAGAGAAGATCAAAGAGTATATGTTAAACTCCCAGATCTAGTTGTTCTTGTTATGGCCGAGTTATGTCCTTTTATAGAGAAAGGAATGTAAGCCTTTTGTCTGGTGGATAAACTAGTTAACCTCTTGTTTGGTAGAGGGTTGACCGTTTTATGCGCGGGAAGCTTTTGACCTGCGGTTAATAATATATAATAATAATACTTTTCTGAGCATATCCCTCTTTTACGGTTGAGGTATGATGTGAATAGTGATTTGACGTGTTACTGTACATGTACTTGTTTTCCTTAATTAGGCGGGAAAACGAACCTTTTAACCTTTTAACCTTTTTAGCGTTAATGTGTGAAAGCCTATTTACCAGACTTTTGGGCTACCTCCGTCATCAGTTCCCATCTAAACGACGATCATGATTTCTCCTTTAGCCATTAGTCTTCCAATCTATATCATTGACGAGCTAAATCAATATATTCTACTACTAATTCGAGTATGATGGACCGTAAACGTTTTCTAGATAATGCCAAGACATAGTTCCAAACATTTAATAGATTTTTTTAACGTTTTCTTAATGAAATGAGTGTAATATTTATTTTACTTAAATTTAATTATATAACGAAAATAGCCAAATGTACTACTCACAAGTCACAAACCATCCATCTAATTAATTCTATATTTGTTTCCTAAAACATGGATAACTTGAATTTAGATAAGCATGAAGAACTAGTCAGAACAAAATATAGCTATCAATATATGACCACTCACTCAGCAAACAAATTTCTTTATGATATGCGACTTTTATTTGAATAATACTTTTAACCACTTTTCTACAACACAATACAACTATAGCATTAGTTAAAAAAACATTAATATCATAGTGGAAGAGTCCTTATCCAGTGACGTATTCATAATTTTTTTTCTATGGGTTCACATATTTTATGTGGTCAAATTTAACACAACCAAAAGTTAAATGTTTTTAAGTCGGTTGGGTAGGGCCGGAGAACAATATAAAATACGATATAGTAATTAAAGGATATGATATTAGAAAACACATAACAAAATCATGAGGTCATTAGATCCTAATTTTATACTAATTCAGTGAATGGGTATTTTAATTTCATAATGATATAAGTATATGTTTTTTATTTGCGCTCTAAACAAAATAATATTCGTTTAAACCACCTTCGCTTTTGTCAAACTTGACAAGAGAAAAAAAAGGACTTTGACAACACCAACTATTTACTATTCTCTGAGCCAAGTAATAAGCAAAGCATTATATTTGAATTAAACAAAAATTAATGTAGAAACAAAATACACGTGTGTAAATGTGGTTGCACAGTGTTGGACGTGGGGAATGCAAGACCCCGTTATTGATATCACTGTTGGTTAAAAATAAAATAAAAAATTCATACAAACTGATAGCACAGAGATTCAAATAGGCAACCCAATCTTTAAAATATGTTGGATTTACTTCAAATAGGCAACCCAATCTTTAAAATATGTTGGATTTACCACTAGAACAAGTATTTAGTCCTGGTTCACTTCATAAAAATTTATGGGTTCACTCCAGATATTTATATATGCTTTCTATTAGAAAAATCTGAAACTCAATTGGTTCCCGTAAATATGTAACTGAATACGTAGATCTGCCCCTGCCTCTATCATCTTTTTAAATAAATTTTCCTTTAAATGTTTACTTTTCAAAATCCACCTATATCTGAATCTTCATTTATATATCTATTTTACTCATAAACACTAAGTTAAATATGAACCTCTAAGCATAGATAAATACCATAACTCAAACAACTAATTAAATAACTAAAATACAAAAAATAGAAAAAAAATACCATATTTGTCTTGATCCAAACTAAATAAACATAGCAAAAATAATTAATTAAAAAATAAACTTAAACATACTTAAACAATAAAAAAAACTTCAAACTCCATCAAACTTGTACTCCAAGTTTCATTTACATCAGCAACTCGACTTTCCACACGCGAACAAACCAAATTAAGTTCACAATCACCCCTAATAGTTGTTTGTTCACACTACCCATACAACACCACCTATTTCTTCCCAAGTCGTAAGTCACACGCTATCAACAACACCAATTTATTTTATACTCTCACAACAAAATACGAAAAGTTAAATAAAAACCTCTAAATATAGATAAATACCATAACCTAAACAACTAATTAAATAACTAAAATATAAGAAAAATACCATATTTATCTTGATCCAAACTAGATAAACATAGAAAAACTAATTAATTAAAAAAATAAAGTTAAAACTGACATAACAAAAACTTCAAGCTTTAGCAAACTCGCACTCCAAGTTTCTTTTAATCAGCAACTCGGCCGTTTCACTTTTTATACGTGAACAAACCAAATTAAGTCCAGAATCACCCATAATCTTTGTTTGTTCACACTTACCCATACAACACTAATTTTCTTCCCATGTCAAAAGTCACACGTTACAAACAACACTGATTTATTTTATACTCTCACAACAAAATATAAAGGTTCAATATGAACCTCTAAATATAGATAAATACCATAATTCAAACAACTAATTAAATAATTATAATCTATCTATTATAATAAAAAGACTATCTATTTTAGTCATTTGTAAATCTCAAAGCTCTCCTCACTTTTTTTTCCCACTTATTTCAATATATGGTCCCTTATCTTTTATGTCATCTCAATATATGAATTCAAATTTCTTTTTATTTTATGTAAATCATAATCGATTCATTCATTAACATTAATGGTGAAATAAGAAAATACGAAAATATTAAAATTGACGTTGCAGGTTTGTTAGAATAAAATATTAAAGTCACATGTAATTCCAAATTAAAGCAAATAAAAGATGCATCATTATCGAAAAATTTGGATATGTATTGTAAACATCAAATTGTTTTTTAAGCTGTGATTCGAGCAACAATGCATAATTTTATTTATATAAGATTGGTTTCAAATTTAAATTAACATTTTCTCATATGCATTTGAAGTCAAGAAAAAGTGTGTTTTCTTAATTTTCTCCAGACGTTTTGTATAAATATTGCAAATATGAAGATTACCTATTATATATATCTTGGTGTTTTGCATTAAATTATTGAAGTTAAAATATACCGATTTACTATATGAAGTATATGCCATTTATTTATATGATTTTTTTGTGTAGTATAAAGGGTTTTAGCAATAAGAAAATCAATATTTAGTTTTCAATATTTTCTTTTATAATCTGGAACAAAATGTTTCATAAACATATATTTTCACATTAATATAAAAAAATAGTTATTCCGGTTAAAAGTCATTTACCATGCTTCCAATAAATCCGAAATATTTGCTTTTATTTTTCTTCTATAAGTTGTTAAAATGTATATATCGATTAATTAAATATTCCAATAACTCTCATAATATTAACTAATAACACGGGATCAGTATTCAAAACTTAAACATTCATTATCCAATACTTTCAACTATTATAAATAAGAATCACCCCTTCACTTTATGCAACTTTAAATCTTCTAATATATTGCTAAATCAGAATAATCACTTTTATTTGAACATGACTTTAAGGTTAATATGTTTTTGTCATTTTTCATTAATATGAAATGAAAAATTTATTTTGTTATATTTTAATTTCTGGTTTTATATGTTGCTAGATTATATAATTGTTAATTGTAATATATAAAATCGAGTAAAAATTTTGTCATACACAGAATATTAATGACACCAAATTTATCATGATCAATCAATTTCAAATTCTAAAGATTATAAGGATAAATATATCATCAAAGTTCAGGTAACCTTGTTTTTTTGGATAATCATGTTATTGGGATAAACTTGAGCAGATGATATCAAATGACAAAAATGATTAAAAGAGATACTAGTGAGGTAAAGATCAACATTACTTATATTAATTGATTAAAATGTATGGTATTTTATGTGTATCAATATTTATTTTGTTTGTTTCATGGATATATTATTATTTATCTAGGGTAGGTATGTACTTGAAGAATCTTATTTGTCACATGGACAACTATACGTGGCTATATCAAGAGTTATAAGCATACATATATGTTACCTTATCAAGAGTTACAACCAGGCATTGACTACAGATTTTGATTTGTGGTAAACGATGTATACCAACCAATAAAATCACAAATGTAGTGTACAAGGAAAGTTTAATCTATTTGTAACATATTTGTGTAATCTTAGTTATGTAATTTCTGTAATCTTAATGTAAGTTGTGACTGTATAAAATATATGATCATTTTGTTAACTATATTTCACTTAATGGTTAAAGTATAAAATTTTCATCAATTACATGTGTAATACAAGAGCCTTAAACTAGTATAAGATATAAACAATATTTATCTTGACCCAAAACTAGATTAGCATAGCAAAAAATAATTAATTAAAAAATAAACCTAAACTAACTTAAACAGAAAAAACTTTGAACTTTAGCAAACTTGCACTCCAAGTTTCTTTTACATCAGAAACTTGACCATTTCACCATCCACACTTGAAACAAACCAAGATAAGTCCACAATCACCCCTAATCATTTTTTGTTCACACATAACCATGCGACAACACTTATTTCTTCCTAGGCCGTATGTGACATTCGTCAAATTCGGGTTTCGATTTTCTTTCGCGTTTTATTCTAATAAATTATACTTCGAACCCGTATTGTATTGTAAACCGGACCCGGTAATTTTATTAATCATTTTTTGTTCACACTTGATGTTCCGGCAGGAAGCCGGTGACGCCAAACACCTCTGACGCCAAACGCCTCCGATCCCAAACGCCTCCGACCCCCGACCCCAAACGCCTCCGACCCCAAACCCTCCTCCCTCACTGGTTCGTTTTTCCGGCGCGCCTCCGGTGGCCGGAATCGACTCCGGCCATCATCTCCTCCCCTCCCTCGTTTTTCCGGCGAGCCCCTTTCTCCGGCAACCCCTTCCCTCTCTGGTCGTTTTTCGGCGACCGGAAAACCCGGCCCCGTGCTCCGAGTTCCAACCTCAGTTCTCTCTCTCTCTCTCTCTCTCTCTCTCTCTCCCTCCGGCTGTTGTCCTCGTCTCCGACGGTTTCGGCTCGGTTTTCTTCCCGGTGTAGACGACCTTATGAACATCAAATAGGTAAATTAACTTAGGCCTTGGTGCTATCAGTTTTCACATATCAATTATTGGATCTAAATTGTTAAAAATTGATTTTATTTATCGGTTATCTTCTTTGAAACGGATTGGAAGGGTATGGAGTTGATTTGAATTGGGGAAAAGATGAACAGATGGGTAATGGATATATTGATTCTTTATGGGTATAATTAACAATTTCCATCTTGGTTCAGTTGGTTCGTACGTTAGTTGTTAAACTAGAGATCACGGGTTCGAGTATCATCCTTGACCGTTTTTGGTATTATTTTTTATACATATCAAAATTTTGTTACTATTAGTACTAATATCACTACATAAAAAGTATTATTATGTTTAACTTACTATTATATGTCTTCATTATTAATATTATTATTAATATCATTATTATTATAAATATTAAAGTTGTCATTATTATTATAAAGATCATATTTTTATTACTTATCAAAATTATATCTTTCTTTTATCATTAATTATTAGCAATATATTATTATATTTATTTTGTGAACACGTTTAGAAATCGAACCAACATCGAGTATGGTATCATTATTACAATCAATATTTATTATTATTATTATTATTATTATTATTTTATCAACAACACTTTAATTAATACTAAGATTTTTATTCTTTAACTATTATTATTAGTATTATACTATAATAGTATTAGTAATAATAACTATTGATATTATTATTATTATACTATATTTGTATTATTAATAATAATTATTGTTATTATTATCATCATCATTAATATCGGTATTATTAAAGTTTAATATTATTATATGCTTCAACCCGTTTAAAAACCTAACCAATCTCAGTCATGGTTATTGTTAACGTTACCGTACTCGCTTAAAAGTTTCATAGTTATTATTCTCTTAACAAAATATTATCACTATATAAATCAATAATATTAATTAATAATATTATTATAAACTTTATTATCAAATCACTTTATAAAACCGATCTTTTGATTTAAACTCCGTTAATTTCTATTATATTTTATTTTTAATCATTTAAAGCAATAATATAATATAATTTTATATTCCATTAGCGATAAAGGGTAATTTTCAAAAGTTAACAAGGTAATCGATATTCGATTAATAACCGAACCTCTCGTTATAAGTTTCAACATATAATATCAAGTTTAGTTCTACTTTCACGAAATATCAATGCTAATATTATATTATTTATTCATTTAAGGTGTTTGTCGTTTCAATTCGGATCTGTTCTTTCTCGTTCGCTAGCTTGTGCATCATTTTATCTCCATCTATTATTCTCGGTTTATCAATCTAGGTGAGTGCATTTCATCCACCGTTTTCACTTTTATATTTTGGGGTTAACATGCATACTTATTCAAAACAAGAATGATTTATTATACAGATTTCTCAAACCATAAACTTTAGGGTGTATGATACTTAGAATACTTGCTCTTTTGTGTGTTATATGTCTCATATGCTTTACGTGCACGAGTGTTTATTTTTATGTTGTTGTTGAGCCTCATTAAGTATGATCATACGCTCCCCTAACTACTTAGCCTTGTGCTAGTAGAATAGGGCCTCATTATCCAATTATGTCGGTTGTTACCAATTAGAAAGGATCCTCATTTACATATGTTTTATATACCACGATTGATGCTTTTATTTATAGTCTCATATACGTTTGTGGATTTCGCTCATATTGTATATACTCAAAATATTAAATTGCTCACCAACATACGTGTTGACAAATATTATTTTATGCATTGTTACAGGTTTGACTTTTATTGACTTGAGGACTTGACGAAAAACGTTACCAAGACTATTGGATATTAGCAAAACGAACAATATATATGTTTACTTGTATTAAATTTGTTTGTATGAACAAGATGTGTTTTTTATTGATTTTATAAAATAAAATGAGTTGATTAAATATTGTCGCTTTAATAGCGTCTTGTGTTTTTGGGCAATCCGTTGCACCCCGGCATGTCCCGCCGCCTTTGGTCGGGGTGTGACACCGACATTACCAACCAACAACAGGAAAACAAGCGACCCATTGTTCTGTCTTTCGAGCCTCTAAATGAAATCCACTGATTTGGTTAAGCTTGGGTGAGTCTGAACGAGTAAACCCTAAATCCAAGTAATTAAGACTTCTTAAGAATGTGTTTAATAAACAAAGGTCAAAGAAACATATACGCATTGAACTAACACAGCTAGAAGTTGAATAATAAACAAGAAAAATGAAATCAGTTTTGGACAAATTTTTATCACTGATCGCATAAATGTTTAAAAATATCAATAACCTCTCAAAAATTATAAACATCACCAATCAACTAAATTAATATGCAAGGAATACTTTTCCTATAGAAAGTTTTTCCAGATTCGGACCCATGATAAGCTAAAATAGCCAATCTTCACAGATGGTACAAATCTGCGAACTAATTTTAAAGTAATGATTGTGAAGCTATGCGACAGAATAAAAATACAAATAAATAGTCTCTAGAACCTTAACTCAATAAATTTAATGATAGGCTTTGTCTTTGTATCTAACCAGCTTATTATGACCAAGTTATTGCTTAACCTTTGTCAAACAATTCTGTTGCCAAATATGGAACATTGTAAATAACAATGTTTTTGATGCTTTGGAATGAATTTTGATAAAGAAAATTATTAGCCACTTGTGGTATGAAAAATGCAACATGTTTGGTCATGTATCATCAAAGTTATCATAGTTTATAAATCAAAATAAATTAAACAAAGCATTAACTTCAAGAATGTAAGAACCTGTTGTCACATCCCTAACCTAAGGTGAAAATGTCGGTGCACGAACTAATTGCTCACAGCTCACAAGACACTATCATACAATATTATGTAAGGCCCCGTTACCGGTTCCCTACTTTGGACGTTGGATTTACTCATAAACACAGTTCTAAATATCAGAGTTAATTAAAACTTTACGCGGAATATAAATCTTTCATAAAACATCACATAACAAATCATAAACATGTCTTAAAACATTCATCTTGTCTTTCAAAATCAAAACATAACTTATATGTAACATCCTAAATATTCTAATAATAAATAGAGAATGTTGCGTTAAATTGTCGTGCGTTTAATGTTACTAATTAACGTCTAATGAGGAAAAGATCATGGAGTTGGACTAATTAAGATGGATTAAAGGAAATGGGCCTTAGGTCCATGGGCTTTAAGGGATATAAATATCCCCTAAACCAACCTTAAACCCAAAACCATCATTCATTTCCATCTTATTCTCTAACACACTCCAAAACACACACACCACACACCGCCATATACGGCCGGCGGCCGAGGGAGAGAAACGAGCAAGATTCGAGAGAGATTAAACGTTAGTTGGTATTAGATCTTTATTACACGAGATCTAGCGTGCATAAACAAGTTAAACGAGACCCAAACGAGCACTAAAGGTATGTTCTTGACCCTTTAAAGTTTACGTTTTAGTAGCGTTTAGCATTGAAACTTAGAACGAGAGTAGATCGGGTATAAACGAAGGATAAAGTTGTAAACTTGATAGTAAATATGAGTGTAATGAACCCAGAAATGGAAACGGCTCGATTAAATGAACCCTTAAACTAGTATTTAACGTTTCGAGCTTAAAGGTCCGAACTTTATGCGTTTTCGGCCCAAACCTTATTCAAAAACGACCATAGGGTTGATCGCGAGTTGGTTAAATATCGTATCCAAAGATTTCGCGTTAAAACGGTGATGGTTATGGGAGTTTTGGATGAGCAGTAGTCACTGCTGAACAACTTCGCCTGCAAGCTAAGTTCGCCGAGCCTTAACTTCGCCTGGTGATAAGTTCGTTCAATGCTAACTTCGCCTGAGTTAAGTTCGCTGAATGCTTAACTTCGCTTAATGATAAGTTTTCTTAAAAGATAAGTTCGCTTAGATAATAAGTTCGCTTAATGTTAAGTTCGCTTAACACTAAGTTCGCTTACAGTAAGTTCGCTTAACACTAGATAATAAGTTTTCCAAGCTGACCTGGCAGCTCGACCCCAGCCAGGGGCTCTGCCGCTTGGACCCTGCTAGGGGCTGCCGCCCCTAGACCCCGCTGCCAGGGGCGCTGCCCCCGGACCCCCGTTCGTTGTGGGTTATATAAAGATAGAAATACAACATTAGTAGTAGTAGTTAATTGATACATGTAAATATTATACAGTTAGCCGTGCACAGCTCAAGAAGGGAATAACGATTAACGGAGAGCGTAACAGGATTCAGGTGAGTTTCTAGCCCCATTTCCTTGCTATGTTTTCGGGGCTGTGTGCATACTCGATGTGATAGTTAATACACTTATCTTAAGTGGTAAGTGTATGCCTTGTATGATTTATGTATGATGAGTGTTTGACGGTGCGTGAACGATCTTCGGATATTGCATGTACCGTCAGGTGGTAGTTAAGATATGATTGATAAGTATGATGAAAGATATGATGTATGTATGAATATATGATGTATGCATAATGTATGTATGTTATGCTGATGGTACGTGAACGCTCTTCGGAGATTGCACGTATTGTCAAGGAAAGTATGTATGAACAGGTACGGTACAGTTACACGAAACAAAGGGACCAGACCCTAATAATATCTGTGATGTTAGGGACCAGACCCTAATAATATCTGTGATGTTAGGGACCAGACCCTAATAATATCTGTGATGTTAGGGACCAGACCCTTATAATATCTGTGATGTCAGGGACCAGACCCTTATAATATCTGTGAGGTTATAGGGCGAAAGACTCTATAAAACGTATGATTATGTATGTAAAGAAAGTATGAAGGTAAGAATGAAAGTATATGCACTTATGTGTGTATGAAAGAAAGTTAAGAGGTTAAGTATGAAATGTAAGAAGGTATTGTATGAGTATGTGATTAACTAGAACTCACTCAGCGTAGCTGACTTTTAGTATGCATGCAGGTGAGTAGAATGAGGCAGGTAGCTTGAAGAGGACACATGGCAGAGTTGGACGAAGTTGGCATCTGAAGATTTTTCTATGATGTTTTATTTTAAAAGACTATGTTTTGTTTTTAAATGACTACGAATGCTCGATAAGACAAGAATTATGGTTATGGAATGTAATGGTTTGAATGTTTTCAATGTTCCGCGAATGTTTTAATTAACTCTGATATTTAGAACTGCGTTTATGAGTAAATCCAACACGAAAGTAGGGCTACCGGTAACGGGGCCTTACATTATAAAACATAACAGGTCTTCAGATGCCAGACTCTTATTCTTCTTCCATGTGTCCCCGTCAAGCCAGCTGTCTCATTCTACTCGCCTGCGTGCATACTAAAAGTCAGCTACGCTGAGTGAGTTATAGTTAATCATACATCATACAATACATTCACTTACCTTCAATCATGCATCCGAAGATATATAATAATTACTTTACTAATTTACTTTTATTTCATACTTTCATACATACGTACATACTTTATTACTTTCATACTCTATATCTACTGTCCATTCTATCTCAGATATTATTAGGGTCTGATCCCTTCCTTTTCTATCTCAGATATTATAAGGGTCTGATCCCTCTTTCCTTTGTCTATCTCAGATATTTTTAGGGTCTGATCCCTTTCTTGTCTATCTCAGATATTAGTAGGGTCTGATCCCTTTATAATTCTCTATCTCAAATATTATTAGGGTCTGATCCCTTTCTTCTCTATCCCAGATATTATTAGGGTCTGATCCATTTCTTCTCTATCTCAGATATTATTAGGGTCTGATCCCTTACTTCTTCATCTTTGTACATTCTGTCTTTACATACTCATAACATATACATACAGTCTTTACTCATTCATACACATTCATATATTATACATATAGCTATCATACACATTCATCCATTTAATACATACCTCCCTTGTAAATACGTGCAATATCCGAAGATCGTTCACGTACCGACAAGCTTTCGTTCACATTCAAGATTTACATAATTAACATATTAAAGCATACATGGCATACACTTACCATTTAAGGTAAGTACGCGAAAACATAACATACAGCCCCGAAAACATAACAAGGAAATGGGGCTAGAAACTCACCTGAATGCGGTTACGTTCACCGTTAATCGTAATCCCTTTCTTGAGCTGTGCACGGCTAACTGTATAATATTTACATGTATCAATTACTATTACTACTCATATACTACTCATATCGTATATATATCTTTATATAACCCACAACGAATGGGGTCCGGGGGCACCACCCCTGGCAGCAGGGTTCTAGGGGCGGCAGCCCCTTGCAGGGTCTAAGGGGCAGAGCCCCTGGCTGGGGTTAAGCTGCCAGGTCAGCTTAACCCCAGCCAGGCAGCTTGGAAAAATTTTATTTCCATTAACTGTCTTAACACATTTCCCATTAGGATTTTAATTTATTTTCTAATTCGTTAACTCGTTCTTCATAACGGATTAAGTCTGATTCGCTATCTGATTCGTTACTTTGTATTTATGAGCGGACATAAATGTACGCGAACATATATGTTAAGCTAGCTTCACTTACGCGAACATAACTTAAGCGAACTTAGCTTTAAGCGAACTTAGTATTAAGGGAACTTAACATTCAGCGAGCTTAGTGTCCGGCGAACATAGGGTCCGGCGAACTTAGTATTCAGCGAACTGGGTGTCCGAAGAACTTAGTGTTTAGCGAAGATAGTGTCCGAAGAACTTATACGTGAGCGAACTTGCTCAGCAGCGAACTTATACAGCAAGCTTGTTGTAGCGAGCTGCTGCTGCCAGGGTTCGTTTTATCAATCAAAACATGCATTTCGTGCCCCTAATTCGCTTATTATTGTTTGGTCTCAGTCCCACCTGTTTCCTAGACTGATTACGGACCAAACTTGACCCGAACGAATCATAAAGTATGATCTTTGGAGCTAAAACGTTCCAACTAGGTTCAAGGGTTCATTTAATTGAGCCGTTTCCATTTTCGGGTTCATTACACTCATGTTTATTATCAAGTTTACAACTTTATGTTTCGTTTATACCCGATCTATTCTAGACTCAAGTTTCAAGGCTAAACGTTTATAAAAACGTAAACTTTAAGATTAAAACATGCATTTTCGTGTTTGTTTGGCTTAGTTATGGACTTTAGATCTTGTATTTATCTTGTGTATTGAAGATCTATCAAGAATCACGTTTGCTTGGCCTTGGATCTCACTCTCTCTCTCTCGGTCGTGTGTAGGTGTAGGTGTAGGTGTATGTGTGTGTTTTTGAGTGTGTAGGCAAGATGGAATGAGGATTAGGGTTTTAGGTTGGTTTAGGGGGTATTTATATTCCCTAACACCCATGGACCTAAGGCCCATTACCCTTTAATCCACCATAATTAATCCAAGTCCATGATCTTTCTTCATTTAATATTTATTAACTATTAACACACGATAACTAAACGCGATTGTCTTTATTTAATATTAGAATATTCTAGGATGTTACATATTATGACGACGACATTTAAATAGTATCGTTACTCAACTCGGAAGAAAAATACAAATAGAATCCAAATCAATCAAATATTCTTGTTTATTATACTAGCCTAAAAGTCAATTAAACTAAGTTCTTTAATCACTTCAATCATCCAAGATAAACACCCTGCAATATGCGTAAAATAAGTTTGTCAGCAACACAAGTTGAGTAAGTAATCACCATTTCAATAATAATATAATATGTGAGAAAAATATGTAAACCAATATTATGAGTATCAACAATTAAATAATGAGCAAATAATTGGTGTCGTTTGAGTATTGCCTAGCGAATCGGGCTTTGGCTACTAAGACGGAATAAATACAAATAATGGTGTCGGTTGACCATTGCCTATAGAATCGGTCTATGGCTAATAAGACGGTGTATGATAATGCTTTAATGTGATTATGATAGACATCTCAGAATGTGATAAATAAACAATTGAGCAACTAAGCAAATAACATATAAACATTTAACTAATCAACCATACAATATTCAAGATTTGAAATTATGTAATATTATATATGAAAATATTATAAGGTAGGCATAAGGTCCTCAAAAGGTTTAAAACAGAAAAAATACGGGAGTGATTACTCACCTTATTAATTAGGCGAGATAATAATAAAATAAAGTTAAACGAGGAATTTAACGTGCTGGCTGATTAGACAAAAATAACATGCAACCTTTAGATAATAAATTAGAAATAAAAACGAGAATAACGCCACTGGAATAAAGCAACCGGATGTATAAAACTCAAGATATGAAATATTTAATGTTTAAGCGAGCTGGTACTGTTAAAAACCCAAACTTAGAATATGTATTCAGGTACTAGTCAATACACTCAAAATTTCAAGATAAACATAAAAGTCTTCTAGCCTGAAAGCTAGTTTTGAACGGAAGCAGTAGCCTACACAATAAAAAACGCACACTTAAGCCAAACACTCAATACACTAATCCTTTCAATGATCCAAGACCAACTGAAGGTAAGAGATCGCTTATCTCAGTCAACATATTAGAACCCCACACCGCAGCCCCTTGATGTCGTATGAACCGTTTGGATCTAAATCTAACTTTATTCGGGTGTTTAACAAACCAAAAACGAGCTTAAGGACCACCAGCTCAGATCTGGACACCCTGAAGCTGCCCAATTCATAAACGATCAAGCCCCGACCAACCGTGGTGGTTAATGGCGGCTGACGACACCGTAATCAAAGAATAACCTGAAAAGCACGTAAAAACGACCGATTGTGTTTAACGTTGGTGACAATGTGATGCTCAAGGTCTCGCCTTGGAAGGGAATTATTCGCTTTAGGAAGAGAGGAAAACTGAGTCCGAGGTACATTGAACGGTTCAAGATTTTGGATCGAGTAGGTGAAGTGGCTTACAAGTTAGATTTACTAGAAGAGTTGGAAGGAATTCACTCCACATTTCATGTCTCTCATCTGAGAAAATGCCTAGCCGATGACACGTCTCATGTGCCATTAATGGACATTGAGGTTGATGAACAGTTGAACTACATTGAACAACCAATCGAGATAGTCGATCGCAAGGAAAAGCAGCTCAGTCGTAAGGTTATACAGTTAGTGAAAGTGATATGGAAGCATCGCAAAGGATCGAACGCTACATGGGAAGCCGAGGATGAGATGCACAAGTTTTATCCAAATTTTTTTCAGTAATAGTTAGGTTTCGGGGACGAAACCTCATTAAGGAGGGAAGACTTTTAACATCCTGTTTTTCTTGTTCGGTTAATAAAATGAAAATATGAGTTATTATGAGTCGGGCTAGTGTTGGGTTAAATGGATATGGGTTATGGACTTGGGTTATGAAGGAAAGAAGGAAAGACCATGGGCTTAAGCCCATGATCCATAATTATATAAGTCATAATTACCCATTTAATCATTCATTTACACCCATACACAACCAAAACACACACTTAAGCTCTCTCTAATTTCTCTCCTTTCTCTAGCCGAACCAAGATAGAAAAACCGTTCCCAATTCAAGGTAATGATAGTATGATGTGTATGAACTCAAACACGTTAGATTTAATAACGAAACGACGAGCCGACACCGTTAAACCGTTTAAGTCACAAGATCCGGGTAGAATCGGGTATGAACCGAACCTAAGATGAGCTTAGGGATCACCCTTGCTTATATCTGGATGGAACGAGGCGTAAAACGGTGAAAAACGAGTTAAAACTCAATTTTCCGGTGAAACCGCGTTTTTCCAGCGACGGCGCCAGAAAGGCGGCGCCGGAAAGTATGTACGAGGTAAGGGAATGTCAGAGAATGTTTCTAACATTCTCTGACCTAACCCTAATTCGTTAACGGAAAGTTAACGAACTAGGGGTGATTCGTCAAGTGATTCTTTAATGGAATCTTAACTAACTAGCCTTAGTTCGTGTCCCAGTCGCTATGGAAAAGGATAACGAATTACCCCCGATTCGCTATGACCGTTCTTTAAAGAGAGAACGAATTAGAAAGTCCAATTCGTTACCTGGACTGATTCGTTATATGGACTGATTCGTTATATGTACTGGTTCGTTATGTGGACTGATTCGTCAAGGGACCAATTCGTTATAAGATCCAATTTGTTACAAGGACCTGTTCGTTATGATAACCCAATTCATTAAGAGCAGTGTAACGAACTAGAAGTTTAACAAAATGACAAAATGGTCCCTGGACTTAGAAAAAAAATGATTTAATTACAAAGAAGCCCTTGAATTTTTAAGTTTGCAGATTAATTAATGATTTAAAATTCTAATGGAAAATGTGTTACGATAGTTAATGGAAATAAAATTTTTCAAACTGACCTGGCAGCTCAACCCCAGCTAGGGGCTCTACCCCTTGGACCCTGCTAAGGGCTGCTGCCCCTAGACCCCGCGGCCAGGGGCGCTGCCCCCGGACCCCCGTTCGTTGTGGGTTATGATTAAACTAGAAATACGATATGGATAACGATATATAATTGATACGTGTAATGTTATACAGTTAGTTGTGCACAGCTAAATAAGGGAATAACTATTAACGGTGAACATAACCGCGTTAAGGTGAGTTTCTAGCCCCACTTACTTGTTATGTTTTCGGGGCTGTGTGCATACTCGATGTGATAGTTAATACACTTACCTTAAGTGGTAAGTGTATGCCTCGTATGATTTATGTATGATGATTGCTTGACGTGCGTGAACGATCTTCGGATACTGCATGTACCGCCAGGTAGTAGTTAAAGATATGATTGGTATATATGATGTATGAATGACGTATACATGATGTATGTATGATGTATGAATGACGTATATATGATGTATGTATGATGTATGAATGACGTATTTATGATATATATATATGATTTATGAATGATGTACGTAAGATATGTGACAGTACGTGAACGATCTTCGGGTATTGCACGTAACGTCAAGGATAGTATGTAAAGACTGGTATGGTACAGTGGCACGAAACAAAGGGACCAGACCCTAATAATATCTGTGAGGATAGGGACCAGACCATAATAATATATGTGAGGATAGGGACCAGACCCTAATAATATCTGTGAGGATAGGGACCGGACCCTAATAATATTTGTGAGGATAGGGACCAGACCCTAATAATATCTGTGATGTTAGGGAACAGACCCTAATAATATCTGTGAGGATAGGGACCGGACCCTAATAATATTTATGAGGATAGGGACCAGACCTTAATAATATCTGTGATGTTGGGGACCAGACTCTTATAATATCTGTGAGGTTATAGGGCGGAACGCTCTTTAAGTAGTATGGATAGTTATGCATGTAAAGTAAAGTATGAACGATGTACACACCTTCGGGCATGTGTACAAGTATGTGAACAGATTGTATGTTGTATGATTAACTGGAACTCACTCAGCGTAGCTGACTTTTAGTATACACGCAGGTGAGTAGGTTGGACAGCTGGCTTGATGGGAGACACATGGCAGACGAATAAAGAAGCTGACATATGAAGATTTATTTGTTAATGTTTGAACCGAAAGACATGTTTCAAGTTATGTTTTAAGAGAAGTTATGAATTATTGTGTAATATTTATGAAAGTTTTATATTCCGAGTAAAGTTTTAATTAACTCTGATATTTAGAACTGTGTTTATGAGTAAATCCAACGTCCAATGTAGGGCACCGGGAACGGGGCCTTACAGTATAGCTGACTTTTAGTATGCACGCGGGTAAATATACTGAAGCAGCTAGCTTGAGGGAGACACATAGCATAAATTGAAGAGGGTGACATCTGAAGATGTGTCATGATGTTTTAATAGGATATTTTAAGTTATGTTTTCAAAGACAAGTTATGAATGTTTTGTAATGAATGATTGAAGTTTTATTATTCCGCGAAAGTTTTAATTTACTCTGATATTTAGAACTGTGTTTATGAGTAAATCCAACGCTAAAGTAGGGCAACGGGACCGGGGCCTTACACCAACGCCACCTTCCACCGTTGCCGGTCTCCAGATGGCTTCCATCGTCACCACCATTTTTACCGTTCTTCATTGTGGTTGGGTTACCGAGAGTCATTGATGTGTGGTGGGTGTAGTATGAAAATGGTGTTATTTTTTCAAAGGTTTGTTCACACAATCTTAAGTTTTAAATTTACAAAAATGTTTATTATCTTAACTAAAACCACACACAAATAGGTAAATGTACCTATCGTATATGTAGTAAAATATAGGTAAGAACAAAATATCGATCCACGAACAAACTTATAGAATTTTACTACTAAATCGTTGAACTTATTGAACCTAAAGTAAAGATCATTTTTGTTTTGGGTTGAGTTTTATAGAAACGTAAATTAAAAGACAATATTTTTGTCGATATAAAGAAGATCAAAGATAAATGTGTATCATCTTGGTTAAAACTCCTCTTAACTTGGTTTAACAAATTATTAGTAAACATGTGATATGATCTTACTATGGTGATTAAATGTGAGAATAATATCTTTAGTCATGTTATTCCATGATAATTAATGAAAGAGATTACTATTGGCCCCTTTTACTAAAACATCATTTTATGTAAGCAAGTGGTTTTTGATAAACATAAGTTAATTCACTTTAAAGATAAGACAATCCCTTAAATTACTATGTGAGTTGTCCTTGATACTTTAGTAAAAATAACCTTTGTATTATACCTAAAATACCAATTAAGTTTAGTTGAGTTGTAGAGGATTACCCTTGACTTACCAAGTGTTAACCCACATAACTCTTGAACAATTATAGACTCGTGTAATAACCACTCAAGAGTTGCTTAAAATAGGTTATGTTGCACACTTACTTAACGAGTAATTAACCAATTTTAGTGGATGAACACCAACATCCATTTCCACAACATTATTGATAATTTAAAATGATCAATCACTACTAATATTCCATTTGATCCATGCAAATATTAAGATTCACGTATATTCCCCAACCAAGCCCTTACAAGAATGGAGATTTCTCGGTTTATCATCAAGCTCGGAATCTTGGCGGCTCTTTGAAAGATTCTTAAGTTATTCCCCAAACCCTCACAAGAGTGGTAGGTCCCCGGCTTATCGTCAAGCTCGGTACTTGGGGGTTGATTTTAAGGATTCTTAATTTATCAACCAAGACCTCACAATAATAGCGATTTCTCAACTTATCATCAAGTTCTATTTTAAGGTTCGCCAAGACTAGCAATTTCTCAGCTTATCATCAAGCTTAGCACTTAGGGTATCTTTTAGGAGTATTTTAACATTACTCATAAGTGATAATTACAACATAACCATTAGTTATTAAAACCGATGACATGTTTTACTATTATTATTAAACTTCAATTAAGATTCATTATAAGATAAGATGATACTATTGAAGTTTAGCCACTAATAAGCATAATGATAAGTATCAAAGTAATATATACAAATATGATCATTGAAGCAATCTAACCAATTTTGATAAATAATCTTTAATGCTAACGACTTCTCCCAAAAGCTTAATCTTTAAGGTTGGATGGATGGGATTAGTTCTCTTATTAATGGTGGTGAAAGGAGGTAGTTAGAGAGTATTGAATGTTTATCCAAGGGGTGTTCAAGTCTATTTAATGAAGAACAAGAGCATTCAATTTATAGGCTGTCTAGGTCCTCTGGGTATGGCCGTGTTATGCAGGGCACCGCTGTGTCGTCATTTTTTGTCCTGCTGCATTAATTGTCCATGTCAGATCATACAGCTCAAGGTTAACACGGTCATGTTAAGCAGGGCACGACCATGTTGAATTCCACAACAGCACAAACTTCTCCAGTTTTGTCTTTTTCTCTTGTACTTGAAGGCATGGTCGTGTCTTGAAAAGGCACGGCCGTGTTTGCTTTGGAATATTTTATTTTTTCTTTTCATTCTTCTTTTGGTAGCATGGGGTGTGTTTTGGTTAACATGGTCATGTCTTGATTTCATGATTTTTGTTTTCACTTATGCTCTAGGCATGACCATGTCTTGAGTCACCACGGGGAGTGTTGAGTCGGCTTTTCACCGTTTATCTCCATTTTTTTCTTTGTATTTCAGCTTGTTTTGTTTCTTGGGACTATATTTACCTATACATATAAATTATAAACATTAGTGGTTATTTATTTTAACATAGTTGCCGAAATTACGCTTATTTGGAGATATTTTAGTTATGTATAAATTCTTATACATCAGTCATTGAATAAAATCGTCGGAAGGTCAGGGTTGACAGGATCATGATTGTTAACTGATGATGAAGTTCAGTTTTTTGTCAGGATTACTGTATTGTCACGCGAGAAGTTAAGTTGGATGAAAAATATAGTAGAATAATACCGGGTTGTTCGGGCATTTCCGGAAGATCGTGGGACACCGGATCCTACCCAAACCACCACCTCTGCTCCACTGTGGCTCATCAGTCGTCGCCTCTGTTCATCACCTCTTTCTCTGAAACTATGTTACAGTCGTCACCAACCCCCATCGCATCCACATTTGACATCGTCAGAACCCTAAGTATCCACCACTGCCATTGCAGGGGTCATAGAAGATGATGACCATCATATCCCCCCCCCCCCCTCTCCTCTACAATACACATTCACTCTCTCTATCAATTTCTCTCGACCACCCCATCTCTAAATCGGAATAGGTTAGTTTGTGTTTATTTATTTGAAAAAGGAAGATATTGCGGGTGGGGGGTCAATGGAGATTATGGTGATTTCTAGTAGGGGTGTTCAAAAGTATCCGAATCCGAATTCGTATCCAAATTATCCGACTATCCGTATCCAAACTATCCGAAAATTTGGATATCCGAACTCCAGGTATCCAAAAATTTGGATTTGGATTCGGATAACATTTTTAGGATTTTTCGGATAGTTCCGATATCCGAACTATCCGAAATACTAAATTTAATATTTTTATTAATTCTAATATGTATATACCTTGCATAACATTGTAACCATAATATTCTAAACAAGCCTCCATGTTTCACTTTCTTGCAGCCTTCCCTAATCCTTCCCTTTTGGATAGTTTGGTCTCCAATCACCACATCCGTCCGTCGCTGCAACACTATGGTCCAACCACCATCTCTGGCAACACCATACGTCACTAGTCACCACCTCTATACGCCACTGTCACTCTTCTGTTTGCATCAAATCCACCATGTCTCCACGATCTCCACCTTGATAAGATATGTTAATTTTCTATTAATTAGTTTGTTAGATTGTTAGTTTCATATTGTTAGATTTGCTAGTTGGATTGGATTTTTTGTAACATGTATGTTTAATTTAAAACAAGTTTTTTTTGTTTTCCAGTTTTTTTTTCAGATACCCAAATCACTATCCGATCTGATATTCGAAATTTTAGATATTTGAACTATAAATATTAGAAATTTCGGATACAGATTCGGATAGTGAAATCCACTATCCGAAAGAATCAGATATCCGAAGTTCGGATATCCGGTTTTGAACACCCCTAGTGGTTGGTAGTGGTTTGCGTAACGATGATGGTGAAGTAGGTCGGTGACGGTTTTGCTGTGACAGTGGAAGGCGACGGTGGTTGAGTGGTGAAGGCAACGAGAGGGTGGGTGGAGAGGGTTGGGATATATGATAAACATAATTTCCATTTTAGGCCCTCAATTTGGCATAATGTCACTTTGTGCCCAAAAACTGGCTAACCTTCTGGGGAGTTGCACATGTCAACAAGTTTGGCAGCAACCAACATGTGATAGTTAGGGTTATTTAATTCGAACAACCTTTAAATAAAGGGTCAAATGTATTTTTCATTCTTGAGGTTTGGTCATTTGTGCGAATTTTCGTCTAAAATGTTTGTTTTTGCATCTGAAACTTTGAAGTTTCACGATTATTTCTAATTTCGTCCATTTCGCTACCTCTGTTATTTTTAACGTTAAATGGGGGTTCAAAAATGAATAAAATAGTACATTAACTGAAAAAACTAAAATACCCATAACTTAACGTTAAAAACTAATGGAGTTAGAGATTTGGACGTAATAAATTGGCAATAATCGTGAAACCTTAAGGTTTCAAATGCAAAAAACAAACATTTTGGACAAAAGTTTTGTGATTGATGATGTATATACAAATATACATCATTTTAGCATCAATTAATCTCCAAATTACTATATTTTATTTTAATTATTAGTTAAATAGCTATTTCTTATGTTATTTTCTATTTTATATGTATATTACGGCCTTCAAGAAAGAAACGAGTTGATACATGAAGAAAAACGAAGAAACTGAAGAATTGTGTATTAGAGTCATTGAGCACGGGTCGTGCTTAACCTACCACGCCCCTATGGTCAGTCAACTTTTCAAATAAAGACAAATCTAATGATAAAAACATGGGTCTGTGCTTAACCTATCCACCCCCATGGTCACTTTTTCAAATAAAGACAAAATCTTATGAAGAAAACATGGAGTCGTGCTTGCCCTAACACACCCCCGTGGTCACCTTTCTCGCGTAAGACAAATATATGAAAAAATAGCCACTCAAAACATGGGTCGTGCCCCACCTACCACGACACCTCCATGGACATATCTGATTGTAATTTCTTCAACACATTATTTACGCATGAAAAGTGATCCACGTGACACATTTCATGCAAAACGGGTCATGCCTGGCCTCCAAGACAACCTATAAATTTGCATGTCTTATTCTTTGGGGTGTTCTTTAAGAGAGCAAATAGGAAATTCACATAAAACTCTCATATTCAAGATTGAAGAAGGTGTTTGAAGGCTTGGAAACATCCATCATCACCAAAGAACATAAGATATATCACTAATTGTGGTTAGATTGTCATAATTTAATCATTTATCTTTCATATTCTTCTTCTTTTGTATGTGTTACTATGCTCTTCATGAGCTAAATACCATTTATCACCTTAATTTGTGATAAAGCTTATCTTAATTTGATGAATTTATTGAATATGTTGTTCTAGCTCTTAAAGTAATGGTATTGTATACTTATCTTTTGATGATGTGTGCTTTAATATGTTAGATAATTGATATCTTTATTACAAACTTTTCAGATTATATTAATCGTCCATGTATCATTTATGTTCTTTTGTAACTAAGTTGGTTGAAAGACAACTTCGATATTCTTTATAAAACACATCTTTTTGTGTGAATTTGGAAAATGCAACACTTGCTACAATTGTTTATTCTCGTTATAATTATCTAAAATATTATTGAAAGTTCAGTCGATTAGGTTATTATGCTAGTTTGAGAAATTGTATGTTAATAGAATGTATACTAATAGCCTACACTAAAATAGCAATTGGCTGATTATATGCGTCATCTTTTCCGGTTGTTGCTAGGCTTGATTTTTAATGTTTTAAAATAGAGTCTAATCCTTTTATACTTCATGAACTTACTCGTTTACATTTAAATGACATTTTGGTGGTTAGTTTGAAGTCATGCATACTAATTTCTAAAATGCCATGATAATAGTTTAACTTAAAGGTAAGGAATTATCAATCTTTTAACAAAGGAGTTTCACCACATATTCATACAAATAGTCGTCAGCAAGTGTTAAGTGAATTCTAAATCAAGGTCATATATTCATATTCTCGTCCAAAGGTCATATCTTTCTTTGTTTTACTTAAAAACAAAATTTAGTTTAAAAACAACATTTAAATGTTTATTACTCTCGGTTAATTTAATTACAAAGATTTAGTAGTGAAAATACACTGTGTCCGTAGATCAATACTTGGTTTTTACTAATACTATTCTACTTATACGATAAGTACAATTGTCTATTTACGTGTGGTTTAGCTTTAATAAAAATCATTTTATTAAATTTGAAACCCGATCTTGTGTGAAAAAATGATCAATATTTTATATATCATCCACACGACATCAACTGACCAAACCTCAAGAACGAAACAATTTTTGCCCCAAAACTAACCAGGTTAGTTTTGGGAGTGGCACGGGTTAACAAGTTTGGCAGTGACTAACATGTAATAGTTGGAATTATTAGAATCCAATAACCCTTAAACAAATAACTAAACCTAAACTGACTCAAAACATCATAAACTTCAAACTTTAGCCTACTTGCACTCTGCACCAACAGCCCGACTTGTTTCACTTTTTACATGTGAGCAATCCCCATTAAGTCCAACAAAAGGGCACCACGATACCAATCCGTTAACAAAAGAATTGATTTCATGAAATTGATATAGAGAGTCCAATATATAGACAATACCCGATTACATTATATTGCGCTACATTTAGTTGTATGTCATCGTTGTTTAGGAAGAGAAACAGTGGCAGTGATGGAGATAAAGTCGGCTTCAGCCTTAGACACAAACAAACTTACATTTCACATAACTTTCATGATACACTTGATAAAATAAAAACTCTAGCCGAAGTTAATATTTTGGTGCCAAGAAAATAAGTCAAGGGTCTAAGATCTTTCAACACAGATATGTTACCTTAAATGAGATACCATTTCACTTATATTTGTTTAAATACTACAAATAATTAATATTATCAACATAGACATAATCTATACTATATAATAAACAAAACTTTCTTATTGCCACATGTTATCATCATATTAATTCTTACAAAATTTTTCCTCCTCTATCTCATATTAAATACATTTATCTTTATTACTAATAATTTTGTATTTTAATTTTTTCTTCCTCTCTCATATTAAACACATTTTTTTCTTTTTAATCAATTAAACTCTTAAAAGACAAACTAACTATTGAAGTATTCTTGGTGTTTATGTTAATTCAAATGACTGGTTTTTTAACCGGTTAAAGTATTAAACATGGTTCAAGTCAAAACAATTTATTATTAGAATGAGTTTCGATCCACGGGTTGGTTTAAAAAAATAGCCATTTACAACATTTTTTTAATTTGCTATTTAATCAACCCATCATTTATGTTAAGTTCATCATCTTAAAAATTCACAAAAATATTAACACTGTATTACATGTTTTGGTTTTTCATGCGGTAAAGACAACTTCTTACCTTTGGAATACAAATGTTAAACGTTAGCACACTGTTAATCAGACCATGAATTGACTTTGTATATCCTTATATTCTTCATATGGTATCTATCAGACATAAAATGATACGTTACAAGAAAGTATTAGTTTCTTGACTTTTAAATGACCTCAAAATATAAGGTTGTTAAGTCATAGGTTAGTTTTAAAAGCTGATGTTGAATTAATGCTGATTAAAATATTAACTAGAAAATTGGTCTATGCAATGAAATTAAGCTACATGTGAAAATACAATATGATAACCGTGCTATAGAAGCCAAAATCATATCCAGAAATAATATTAGAACTGGGTAAAGTTAAAATACAAAGGACAACAAAAATGAGAAGGGTGAGAAGGAATCCAGTCCATTGATTTTAGATTTGAATGGCTGAGATTAATTTAAAAAATAAAAATTGATGAAAAGGGCATTAAGGTAATAACCCATCTTTGTTGACTTTCTCTCTCAACATGCAAGGCACATGTCAATTCCCCCATCAGTTTAAAATGTCCATAACTTTTTCATACGACATTATTTTTTTTTTTAAAATTCACCATAATAATAAGCGTTTTTTTATCTTTAATATGAGTATCATATTGTTATATAAAAATAAAAAAAATTAATGGATTTTTTTAATTGTGTTTTTTTTGTTGTTTATTGTGTCATTGTGTAATATGTTGTTTCCATTGTATTTTACGTTTCAAGTCATTGTGTTATACGTATTCACCATTGTGTCTTACGTTTTAGGTCATTGTGTTATACGTATTCACCATTGTGTCTTACGTTTTAGGTCATTGTGTTATACGTATTCACCATTGTGTTTTACGTTTTAAGTTATTGTATAACATGTATTAAGAATTGTGTTTTATGTATTAGATAAAAAGACACAATGGTGTGCGAAAAGACACAATGACGAAAAAAACACAATGATAAGCGAAAATACACAATGGTGTGCGAAAAGACACAATGATAAGCGAAAATACACAATGGTGTGCGAAAAGACACAATGGTGTGCGAAAAAAGACACAATGACGAAAAAAGACACAATGATAAGCGAAAAGACACAATATATATAGTATAGTATTGAAGATCGTATTTTATCATATAGTATCTAGTGTGACCAAAGTTATGATTGAAACCTTAACCTTAAACTATATACGAAACAAAACAACAAGTTGTATAAGATTAAATTAACAAAAGTGGGAATTTAAGCATGTTACAATAATGATGATAAGTGGAATCCTGTGTTTATAAAATTTGTAAATATGGTAGTAGCATGTGACGATGGATATGACGTTTATGAACCTTAACTCAATGTTTAAGGTTTTAATAGGTGTGTTAATGACTAAAGTTGCTTCACTTTGGAGTTGTAAATTGAGGCCGTACGTTGTTTGTTGTCTAACCATTAAGCACTTAGAGGTTTAGTGACTGGTTCAAGTTTCGTTTTTTAGGATTGTGTCGGTGTGCACTATCTTAACGATTATACAATAATATTAAACAATCAGTACTAATAAGTAAGATCAAATGTTTACACTGTTAAAGAAATAAACAAAATTTTATTAAATCAATAACTATAATACATTTCGTTACCTATATATGTCATCTGTGTATATATATGCAAAAATTATCAAAAAAAAAAAAAAAAAAACTTTGTAAGTGTAAATAGATATTTATAATAATAAAGTTTTAGTTAGTAAAAAATGAATTTGTCTATTGTCTTTACAAATATAGTAGACAGTAATCTTCACATATCTTTTATTATGATGGTGCTATCACCAAATAAAATGGCAGTCTATATCGGTGTCGGATAGGCTAAAACCTGTTTGATTAATAGAACCAAAGAAACACACAAATACGGAAATATAATTATTATCAAACATCATGGATATTTTATTAACTGATTGATCTTTAGCTACATTCAACACATGAATTGGGAAAACAATGTTACACCAAAAACTCGTTTTAGAACGATCATGTTATGCCATATCATATTTGCTCTGATGTCCTCAACTGTTTATCTTATATGAAAAGCTCAAATTTTTATGTGTAGAACAGTCACATGAGGTGAAAACTCGCTCATGGCTTGAAAGGAGCGAATTCAACCACCGAATTATGCCCACCAAACCCGAACGAATTAGAAATAGCTGCAATAAAACATAAAACCTCCTTACATCATATTATAACCAAAATTATATAAAAAACAAACTAAAGTGTTTTAAGTTAACCCAACCTAGAGGTGCATAAATCGGGTTTTTTCTAATACCCGGGTTCGGGTATGGAACCGGTTTCGGGTATGATCGGGTATTGGAAAATTGGGTATTGAGAGAAATCGGGTAGGGTTCGGGTAGGGTATTGAGGATAAAAACTAAACCCTATGTACCCGGGTAGGGTATGATCGGGTTCGGGTATTGGAACCGGGTACGGCCGGGTATTAATACCCGGTTTTGAATTTGTAATTTTATTATACATTTTTTAATTTGTTTAACATTTAAATTTGCTTTGTAATGTATAAAAATAATTAAACGATATTACAAAAACCATAAATCCACCTAATTACAAATTAATTTACTTAGTAATATGCATTTTACAAGAGCTTAAACATAAAAATATACTATAAAAACTCAAGTATTATTTCGGGTATTAGAAAATTGGTATCGGGTATCAAGTATAACCGGCTATCGGGTATAGGGTATGACCGGGTCCGGGTATTTACGGGTATAAATCGGGTACGGTTCCGAGTACGAGTATTGACCTCAAAATGCATAGCCTATCCATACCCTACGGTAGGGTCGGTTCCGGTTTCGGGTATAGAATACCCGGGTATAAAAAAACGGTTCCGGGTATTTTTTCGGGTCCGGTTACGGGTATGGGTTTTTTGTGCACCTCTAGTGCCCCAACCCAAACCAACCAGCGCAAAATTACAGTTTTGCCCCTAAAGTTTTACAAAGCTACTTTCATTGCATTTGACACATACAAACATTGACTTCATGTTGTTTCTTCACATTTGGGACGGTATCGATGTCAACTGAAGGCTCCAAGTTCTACACACAAAAAAAAAATTATCAAAACCCCGTTGCATAGAAAAAAAAATCAATAATATGGCTAAACGGGCTAGGGTCTTAGCGAGTACATCTTGGTTAATCGTGGGGTGCAACCAGCCGGTGGTGATTGCTTTTATGCACGCGATGGCTTCCAATCCACCAGCAGCTCCAAGACCATGACCAATCATCGACTAAAACAAAACAAAACAAAAAATTCATTATTAACGTTAAACTATTCAAATAAACCGATAACTGAAACACGTTTGCTGTTCTTGCCTTGGTTCCATTCATCTTTATCCCAGATGTGTCCTTAAAGACTTTCTTGATGGCATTAACTTCTGCTAGATCCCCGGCTAGGGTTGATGTTGCATGGCAATTCACATAGTTCACCTACAAGTGTGTGTGAGGGTCGATCGGTTTCATGTTATGTGTCACGAGTTGTGGATTAAGGTTTTATTAGTTTACCTCTTCGGGTGAAATACCCGAGTCTTCTAAACAATTGGTTATGCAAGTTGAAACCCCAAGCCCGTCTTTACGAGGATCTGTCATGTGATGTGCATCACAAGTTATGCCACCACCTAAATACTCGGCGATTATGTTAGCCCCGCGTTTCGTTGCGTGCTCCAAGCTTTCCATAATCTAAAAAGGTTTAGTAGATAACCTATAAGGTTTTAAATTTTTGTTTCTAAATGGTTTCCTATCGTAACATGTTGAAGGCCACATATCCAGCATAAGTTGCCTGATCCCGTTGCTTTGAGCATGGGTCGATTTTGGGTTTAAACCCGACAAAATAGAATTCTCATTTTTAGTTGTTGAAAACTATTTGGTTTCGGTTGGGTTTTGGTTTTTAGGTTTTACCATTTGGGCTTGCAATATTTTAGCTGAAGATAATTGACCGAAAATAATGAAGTTGGACCTAAATCTTTTTGTTAAACAAGGATAATTGATTATTATAATAAATTAATTAGTATTTAAAAAATTAAAAACGAAAATCCATACACTCGGTTTGATTTTAATTACTCGACATACCAAACCTAAGCAAATCAGAAATTTGGTTTTTAGGAAAATATAAAACCCAACCGTCGGTTTTTGTTTGGCTTCGATTATTTTAGTTACAGACTGTTTTTTGAGTTTCATACAAACCCTTAGTTAGTAGAGTATTGACAGGTCAGGTGAGTTTCGGTAATGGTTATTATAGTTAAAAAATATATAACCAAACTCTGACCATACGAGATATTGGGCCCAATTTAAGCTCATACTAGGCCCAAGTTAATAAAATTAAGGGATTAAGCCAAGAACTTGGGCTTGGACTTATACAACCACAGGCCTAATTAACGTTTGCAGTTACCCAAGAGGCCTAGAATCCAATATTCCCTTTTGAGTGAAGTAACTTAAAAGAATTTGTAAACATTAATATGATTCGGGCCAGTTCTAAACTTTCTTTTTACCTAATTTCTCTTATATAAGTTGTTTTGAATTATGATGATAAACAAAAATGTAATCTTACCAAAACACCCGAGCCTTCACCGATAACAAACCCATCACGGTCTTGGTCCCAAGGCCGTGAAGCCCGATGTGGCTCATCATTTCTTTGTGAGAGAGCTCTACACACAATGAACCCACCAACCCCGGTTGCATTAACCGCAGCTTCGGTCCCACCAGCTACCATAATATCAGCATCTCCTCTTCTAATGTGATTTGCAGCTTGAAAAAAGCAATAGTTTGCGGTTGCACACGCGGTAGATATCGAGTAATTCGGGCCCATTAGGCCCGTATCTATAGCCAACAATGCGGACCCCATGTTTGTGATAGAGTAGGGAATGAAAAATGGTGTGATTTTTTGTATCCCTTTTGAATAAGTGCTTCCACTCCGGCGCTAAAAGCCGTTAAGCCTCCCATACCGGACCCCACTAAAACTCCGATTCGGGTTCTATCCATCTATTGATATATGTAGTTAACATTTAACAAGTCAAACGGGTTAAAAGTTAACCAGAGTGTATATTTAGTACATAGAAGTTTATCCATTTTATTCAAGAGCTTATATTATTATTGAACTATGTAAATTATGTTATTGGACTATATACATGTTTGGGCCAAGCGGACCCGGCCCGTTTCAGCTGGGACTAAAAAATAAAGATCACTTGTTTTTACCCAATTCTCATTATGATCCATTATCCAAACCTGCGAGTTTCTTACACGAAATTCACGAGTTTGGGTTTAGTCTAAACGGGTTCAGCTCAAACTGCGAACACGTTTAGTTAAACAGGTCTTGTTCTGCTTAACCTTATGAGTTTACGGGGTGACCTGTTCAACTTTATACTCCGTTCTTTTTAAATGTATTTTATGTAATAAATTAAACTCATTCATATGCCAAATTTTAGAAGAAAAAAAAACTAAAAAAACTAACACCAAGTTATATAGGTTAAAATAAATTTCTTTCTATACATTGTATCTTTTGCTATAAATTTGTAAATTGATACGAAAATGAATCTAGTTAAATGGGTCGTGTTCGTATCAACCCATGTGACCCAATGCTGTGTCCCCGTGGTATTGTTTGCACGGTTTTGGGTCAGTGTCAAACTTTCATGTTCGGCCCGTTAGCAAAGTTGTTTTTTTTAACAATGTGGTTATAAAGACTCACGGTTTCAAGAACATTTGGGCCAAGATGGGCATCCTCGAGGGCTTTTTTACCGGCAACCAAACAATACCGCCAACAGTCATCAAGACGACGATCGTTTTACCATCAATGTATCCAACCGACGAAAAATCATGAATCTGACCCGCAAACCGAACTGAAAAGGTAGAAGCATCAAACCTGTCTATCAGAGTGATCCCACTCTGACCTTCAAGAAGTTTATCATAGAACGTGTCCACATCATTGCCAAATACAGAAACAAGACCCATTCCTGTAATCACAACCCGTTTCTTCGGGCCGGTTTCTCGTTTAGGGGCCGAACCAGTTGCTGCAGCCATGGCCTTGATTGTTCTACTTTTCGAGCCTGCAAATACTCAATATTTATAAAAACTAGTTGATAATTCTGTAAGTTCGGTTCGGTTCGGTTTGTTAAGGTACCGGCACTCGCTATAGCAAATGAAAAACGCGATATGCCTAATAGAATATCAACTGATCAACATGTGTTTAACATTGATCGAAAACCATAAAAACAAATACAGATACCGGTTTCGATAATATTGATACCTAATGTATATTATTTAAAGTATGATCGTACCTAATGTAGGAGCAGACCAATTTAGCCTATTGAATTGTAGCATGGAACCTGCATTGTTGGTAGATAACAAATTTTCTTTTTTCTTTAAAATCAAACCAGAAGAACAAGTTGTAGTAATGCTTGTCATGATTCCTGCCAAATCTTCTTCTTTCTAGCACTTTTTGACGTTAAAATTTTGTAACTTATTAGTGATTATGGTGGATGGATATAGGGAGAGATGGGAGTTGACAGGTGATGAAAACATTGAGAGAAAAACTAAGTTGGCAAGTGTTGTGAAACTCGCCCACCAAGTGACAACAAAGGACGATGATATTGAAAGAATGTGGCTTGGTTTTCATGGTATTTGGTCTTGGTATTCACATTTTAGTAAAGATTAATAATAGGATAAAAAGGTTCTTGCTTTGGTTTTCTTGTTTAAAAGTTGACACTTACCAATTTTGGTTTTTGTCTATTTCAATACTAACTTAAAATGTTTTGTTTTTTTTTAATAGCCTTTCAATAAAAAGATAAAAGACAAGAAAAAAGAAATATAAATATAGATGAATGAACTTACAATACAATTACAATTTTGAAAGGCATTCAAAATGGAGTCCCCATCCTCTACTATATTATTTGTTCATTTTTAAACATGGTTGTGAGTGAAAATATGTATTATTTAAATTTTTATTTTCTTATAAATTAATTAAAATTTATTTTATTATATAGAAACATAGATATTACATCAACATAGCAGGTAGGCGGGCAACAAGATATTACATCAACATAGATATTTCATTAAATTGTTATTAGTAGATATATTGGGAATCATATGCGAAAAGTTATTAAAGTGAACCATATTTAGGAATAAATAGTGTGTTTTGGTTAAATTATATGAATGGGGATGGGTAGGGGTGAAGAAAAACGGTTCGGAACAACCAGAACCGAGGAACCGAAACCGAACGGGTGCCATATAACCGCTAATGTGTGTTACCTTACGGTTCTCGGTTCTCATAATTTGTATTAAACGGTTCCCGGTTCGGTTCCGGGTAAAATGGCAGTTCTAAACTTGGAACCATAAAACCGGAAAATTAAAAACGTTTTAATTAAATTTACCAATCCTCATTTTTTATAGAGTAACTTATTAACCGGCATTCATTCAATCATTTTTTTAATTCATATTTTCTTTCTTTACGTTCAAGACATAGAAACCATTATCAATTTTGATTTAAGTAAAAGAAGACAATTGTATAAACTTGTTTTGCAATTTGCAAAGTTTGCACATCTCATTTTATAAATAAATGATCGAACCGGTTCTGACCAGAACTGATTAGCGAGAACCGGCTTTACCGGTTCTGGAACCAAACTTTTATAACTTGTATTATCGAGTCAAACTAAACTGATTACATGAGATTACGTGTCTCAAAAATATTATAAACAAAAGTAACTACTGGCCCTCAGGTTGTCATGTACTTTTGTTTGGATCCTTACATATGTGGTAAGTCGGGGGGCACACCGCGCCACACCTGGTTATTTGTCTCCGTCACGATGGGCCGGGCCTAAGTTACATCCGAGAGAGGGTAATCATGTGTATATTGATGGTATCTAAGTAATATCAAACGCTGTGGTGTTTGCTGAGAGGTTTTGAGTAGAGCTTAAGTTTGTAATTGTGTTTTGGTTTTAACTTGATTATTCCTAAGCCACGATGGGCCGGACCTAAGTTATGTCTCGAGGGGTAATCAAGTAAAGAAAATATTTTATGTGTCAGCTTATTATTTTATATGTCAGCTTATTCACCAGCATGTGTTGCTGACGTATTTTCAAACATTTTTACAGGTAACGAAGGTTAGCCGCGCTTGAATAATCGAAGTTGATGGTAGATGATCTGATGGCTCAGATCTTTTAGTTAAACTTTAAAGCATGTAACTGGTGGTTTATGAAACAAGTAATCTTTGTAAACTTTAAACTGGTATTTTATAATCACGTGTTTTGATTATGTAAATATAATATCCACGCAAATATATTTTCCGCACTCAACCCGCAACTCTGATTTATTTACAAAAACGGATACCAACATTTGGGTCGCACGCCCAGGCCGTGAATTTGGGGTTTGACAAGTGTTGGTATCATAGTCATCGATTTTAGCGAATTATGTATTAATTAATAATACCTAAGCTTCGATCCAAGTTAATAAGAAATTTTTTTTATTGTTATTACTTGTTTAAATTAAATAGGGATAAGATAGGCTGGTAAACCTTTTCTATCCCTCCTCAATCTAAACCACCTTTAGATGTCTTTCAAGAAAATAATCGACGGCTTCATGCACAAAGCAAGGAGAGCTAGAAACCCCGAACCAATACCGAAGGACAACATGAGCGAATTCTACTATGAAGATTTCTTCAATCAAGATCACCCAATTGAACGACCCACACCGGTTTACTTTCCCGGCACTAAACAACTACCAATCAACATACCCAACGATCCACCGATGCAATGGTACGATCCTCCAAGAAGCTCAAGTTATCATTCGTCAAGTATCTCGGAGTATCATCCGTCCGACATTCCGACATATCACCCGTATGACATCCCGATGTATCACCCATCCAATCCCCATCCGTCTTATGCATTTCTAGCCAATAAACAAATCAAGATGGAACTCAAATCCGACTCTTCCGACTTGATGCAATGCCACTCCAATTGAAGGCGATGGCATACTGTAACCTCTACTTACAACTCTGTTGATTCTCACCCCAATGCCTACAATGGACCTTCTCAAAGGCCAAAGATGAGAGTCATTCAACCATACGAGAGTTATCATTTGCATCATTTGGTGGCCGATACAGCAAAAGCCATGGAGGAAGAAGATCCCGAATAGGAAGATCCGAAAGAAGAGGAAGACCCTGAATAAGACCCTAAAAAAAATAATCAATTTGAAACTCGACAATTCATGTATCACCATGACTTTTCGACGTTTCAATTTTAAATAGTGAAAATAAATAATGAAAACGAGTTGAAATTCGACTATTCTCGTATTACAACACAAAACAAAATCAAAATACGTAATCAAATCGAATCAAAAGCTGGGAATTCGTGTATCACCACGACTTGACAGTCTTTCAGTTAAAACACATTGTAAAACATCGGAATTACACGTCGCATGAACCACCATGACTTGTGTCACATCCTTAGGAGTGTAACCATATTCCTATTCACAAAGAGGACATGGTCACGTTTGAAAGCTTAAAGTTGTGATTCATATGGCGTTGAATGTGGTATGCTTTGGCTTAATAGGTTTCACGCCCTTTCCAAACTCTCTAGGTAAGCAACCGAGTCCCGCGTCTGGTTGGGATTTATGCGCATTGGTTATCCTTAGGTTACAATAACCTTGGTGTCAAGAGTTATAGAAGGTAAGCACATCCTCCTTACAGTTTACTACATACCCGCCACGCAGAACCATCTTTAAGAAGAAAATTTCAGAAAACCAAAAGAGAATCGATTGTTCAAAAATGTTTGAAAATCATTGTTTTAGGATAAGCCTTGGACTTGTGCGTGATGTTTGTGTACATGAGGCATAGTATAACATCGTTTGTGTACATGAGGCATAAACAAATCAATAATAACCAAATAATGTGCTTTGAACAATCAAATAGAGCCCACATAATTTCTAATCATGCAACCCTAAATAAATAAAAATAAGCTAGAACCAACTAGGACACTACGTCTAATGTCCTATCTTATAGTCATGGATCTGATACCAATCTGTAACACCTCGGCTAAAGCGGAAACGCCTGAGTGTGACGTACGGATTGCTCAAAACACATGTGACACGATTAAGTGACAATATCATCATTAATTAATTTAAACATCAACTACGCAGTTTTGTAACAAGAAATACACGGAAAACACGAGAACAATTTAACATCTTGTCCATTTATTGAAATACCCTGAGTTCTAATTTTTTCTTCTTGTGTCAACTTCGAATAGATGTACCTGTAGCATATATATATAAAATAATGTCAACTAAATGAATAGTTGGTGAGTTCACACAAGTTTGATATAAGTACATAAAAATTATACAATTCCATGAACAAGTATAAATGAGCAAGTAAAGTTCTTTCCAGTAGGGATTGTGCACCAACGTACTCAGATAAGCGCAAGTAAAGTCCTTTCCAGTTGGGATTGTGCACCAACGTACTCGGATAATGAGGCCCTTTTCCACTCATAACAACAAATGTCTTGAGCGCAAAGGGGGGGCGTATGATCATACTTAATGAGGAAACCATAAGCATGTAATCTTTGAGCAAGTAAGCAAATAAACACACAAATCCATATAACGAATTGTAGTTTGCAAATAATGTAAAAACGAAATTGTAATGTTGATATGATATATACGCTACCCCCAAAATGTGTGAAAGCTTTAAAAAGGGGGTGTGAGAAACTCACCTTTGAGATCAAAGCCAAACTTGAAATGACAACCGAAAGCGCGCTAAAGAAAATGAACGATTGAACTTCACGAACTATAAATAAACAAAATATAATAATTAAAGATTAACTAATGAGATTGTAAATTTTAAAGAATACTAAATCAAATGTATAAAAAAACTAAGATTAAAAAAAACAAGGAAAAGATAAAAAGGAAGATGAAATACAAAATCAGTATTTGGACAGGAAACTGTTCTGCTTTGTTTAAGGCATTTAAAATATCAAACAATTTTATTATAGATCAAGACTTTCCAGTCTGCTAAATTAGAATGTTTTGAACAACATTCATTTAGAAAAGTTTCACAAATTCGTAACCTAAATAGGCCAAAACAGCCGTGTAAATCAGATGGTACGAATCTGCGCACTGTTTATAGAATATTTATTGCGAATTCATACGAATGAATTAAAATGCGTAAAAATAGTTTTTAGAACCGTATTTCAATGAAGTATATCATAGAATTTGGTATTGTACTTTTTTCAGTTTTTTATGAACAAGATATGCCTCTTTCGTTGACGGATATATCTAATGTCAAAACTGAAATATTTCTAAAAGCAATATTTTAACGATTTCGAAAAGGATTCTGATGAAATAAAATTATGGACTTTTTTGGATATGATTATATAATATTTATTAGCATTTATCATCAAAAATCCTTGGGTCCTTTGTGTAAGGCCCCGTTACTGGTGCCCTACATTGGACGTTGGATTTACTCATCAACACAATTCTAAACATCAGAGTTAAATAAAACTTTCGCGGAATATTAAAACTTTCATAAAACATTACATGATAATTTATAACTTGTCTTAATCAAACATTCATGTCTTTCTAATTAAACATAAATTCATAAAACAACTTGTGCCTTCAGATGCCAGACTCTTATTCTTTTGCCATGTGTCCCCCGCTCAAGCCAGCTGTCTCATCCTACTCACCCGCGTGCATACTAAAAGTCAGCTACGCTTAGTGAGTTCTAGTTAATCATACAACATAAAACTAGTTCACATACATAACTATACATACTACTTAAAGAGCATTCCGCCCTATAACCTCACATATATTATAAGGGTCTGGTCCTCAACATCACAGATATTATTAGGGTCTGGTCCCTACCCTCACAGATATTATTAGGGTCTGGTCCCTATCCACACAGATATTATTAGAGTCTGGTCCCTATCCTCACATATATTATTAGGGTCTGGTCCCTATCCTCACAGATATTATTAGGGTATGGTCCCTTTGTTCCGTGCAACCATACCATAACTTTCTTTACATATTTTCCTTAACAATACGTACAATATCCGAAGATAGTTCACGTACTATCAATCATTCTTATATAATATAACATACATATATAATATATAGCCATCATATCTTTAAACTACCACCTGGCGGTACACGCAATATCCGAAGATCGTTCACGCACCGTCAAGCACTCATTCATACATGGATCATACAAGGCATACACTTACCACTTAAGGTAAGTGATTTAACTATCACATAGAGTATGCACACAGCCCCAAAACATAACAATGAAGTGGGGCTAGAAACTCACCTGAATGCGGTTACGTTCACCGTTTATGGTTATTCCTTTCTTTAGTTGTACGCGACTAACTCTATAACAATTAGACGTATCAATTATCTATCGCTACCCATATCGTGTTTCTAGTTTAATTATAACCCTCAACGAACGGGGGTCCGGGGGCAGCGCCTCTGGAAGCGGGGTTCTAGGGGCGGCAGCCCCTAGCAGGGTCCAAGAGGCAGAGCCCCTTGCTGGGGTCGAGCTGTCATAACACATTTTTTCATTAGAAATTCTAATTTATTATTTATTTGCTAATTCATAAAGTTCAAGGGTTTCTTTGTAATTATATCATTTTTTCTAAGTCCAGGGACTGTTCTGTCATTCTTTTAAACTTCTAATTCGTCCCAGTCTCTTAACGAATGGGGTTCATAACGAATGAATCCCTTCGTTACTTCATAACGAACTAACTATAACAAATCTGTCTTCATGATGAATCGGTCCCTATAGCGAACTGGTCCTTATAACAAATTTGGACTTATTCGTTTGGTCTGGTTAACGAATTGAACTTCATAGCGAATTGAAACCATATAACGAACCAGTCATCATAACGAATTGGACCTCAACGAATTAAAGCTTAGTCGTTACTTTTTCCTTAGCGAAATGACATAACGAATAGGGGTTAATTCGTCATCTTTCCTTAACGAATTTCCATAACGAACTGTGGTTAATTCGTTATGGTTCCGTAACGAATTAGGGTTAGGTCAGAGAATATTTGACATTCACTGACATGCTTAACCTCGTACGCCGTTTTCCGGCGCCGCCGTCGCCGGAAAACTGCGATCTCGCCGGAAAAGCGAGATCTCTCTCGTTTTCCACCGTTTTTCACCGTTTTTCGTCCTGTTCGATCCAAATCTGAGCTAGGGTGACCCCTACACTCATATTTTTATCGGTTTATACCCGACTCCATTCGGATCTCGTGACTTTAACAGTTTAGGGTGTCAGCTCGTCGTTTCGCGACTAGATCTAGCGTTTTCGGATCCATACAATATCATACTATCATTACCTTGGGTTGGGATCGGTTCTTCTTCTTGGTTTCGGTTAGAGAAAGAGAATAAGAGAGAGATCTTAAGTGTGTGTTTTTGATGGTGTATGGAGTTAATGGAAATGAATGGATTAATGCATAAGTATGGTTTATATACTATGGGTCATGGGCTCAAGCCCATGGTCTTTTCTTCCTTTCTTATTAATCCAAGTCCATAACCCATATCTATTTAACGCAACACTAGCCCGACTCATAATAACTCATATATTTATTTTATTAACCGAAACGAGAAAACAGGATGTTACACTTTGAATAAAAATAACGATTCAAAACAGAAAAATAAAGATGTAAGAACGTTTCAAGTGTGACATTCGTGTAATCGATCATATCCTTGTGTTATTTGTCTCATCCACCCTATACACCATAGTGGTAGATTCCTAGACATGATTGTGTTTTGGTTATATAACCATTTGATTAACTAGTATGAACAAGAATTAAAATAAATAGAAATAAGATGAAGAAGACTTGAATAATTAAAACCCTACTTTGAAATGGAAAAAATAATCTCTTGAACTTGTCAAAGAGTGGTGCAAGAATGAAAAGGGTGGGAGTAGGTTCTATTTATACTAAAATAAGGAGATTATTCTTTAAGAATGTTTTAATGGGAAAATTGATTAGGAGAGTGCTTTGGGGAAGGAGGTTTGGCCAAAATTTAAATGGTGATGGAAGATATTTTTCATCTTTTTAAAAATAAATAACTTTAGGTAAAAATAAATATGACAAAACTAGATTAAAAGGATGTACTTTGGTAATGCATCAATAATGTTATTTATGTGATATTTGAATAAAGAAAAAAAATCATGAGTGTTATAATTTATATATATATATATATATATATAAGTAATGATTAATATTATTAAATAACTTTAGGAAAGAAAAACTATTACGTATGAAATATGTAACATAAGCGTATATGTATAATTAACCGAATCACATCGAAAAATTATAATGGGTCGGGTTTTCGGGTTTGAAAATTAACGAATGTTGCATGAGTACAACACCAAGTTTCACGAGTATTGTCGACTCGTACCCCAGCTGGTAACCCCTGAGTCCAGCAAAGTCACACGATACATATGGGGACTTCTGTGGGAAATCCGCGACATGGTGAGGTCTCGCTTACCTAAAACCACCAATGTCACACCCCTACCTACGGCGAAAATGCCGGGGCGTGAACTGATTGCTTACAGCTTTTCAAAGGTTACTAATATGCAATATTGGAAATTTCAATATCTAATTAATAATTACAAATAAAAATATTCGTTACAATATCCCAAAACAATTAAAGCATCAAACAAGCATAATCATAAAATAATTGTCTCGTTAAGTTTTCTCTAATATAATTCCTTAAGTGATCTTCCAAACTTCAACAACTTCACATCACACGATGACCTGCATATGTGTTGAAAATAAAATAGTTTTATCAACACAAGGTTGAGTGAGCAACACACCAGTTTAAATGTACATATAGTATATATAAAAATAAGTAATTGCAACAAGTCATATGAGAATAACAAATTAACCAAATGAGCAAGTATAACTGAGATGTCGAGAAGCACATAGGCTATAACGACCGGCGTATGATCATACTATTCTGAGATTATGTTGGACCTCTCTGAATGCGGTTCACGTAAAGCATATAAGCAAAACAAGTACGGTATAAATTGTTAACACATAAGACAATAGTTTCAGTTTTGTGTATAAGTATATATGAGAAATACAAATTACGCATGTCCCCAAAACATGAGAAAAACGAGTAAAAAGAGGGGAATATGGTACTCACCTGATCGGATGAACGAAATAAAAAAGATGATGTGAGAATGATGAAACCTTCGGGATACACCGACAAGGATTTCTAGTTAAATATAATAATATAAATTAATTATAAATGATATAACATGATTTAATAAATTAAGATTTCGATGTGACTTGAGTTATGTTTGGGATTTAATACGTTATTGATTGAACGATTTATTTTCTATATGGATTATTATTGTAAGGATTAATCTTATTGTTTCACATTTATTTATTAAAGTCATTATTTTTAATATTTATAGAATTACCTTAGTTCACTTGATAATTTGATATGATAACTATATACTCAAAATTGTAAACTAATAATTTAGACAACTAAATTTGATAGATAAAATATACTTTTTGTAAGGTCCCGTTACCGGTGCCTCACTTTGAACGTTGGATTTACTCATCAACATAGTTCTAATCATCAGAGTTAAATAAAACTTTCGCGGAATAATAATAACTGTCAACCATCCATTACAAATATTCATAACTTGTCTTTTCAAAACATAATTAAAACATAGTATTAGAACATCATGACAAATCTTCAGATGCCAGCCTCTTCAATCTTGCCATGTGTCCCGCTCAAACCAGCTGTCTCAGTCTGTTAACCTGTGTGCATACTAAAAGATAGCTACAATGAGTGAGTTCTAGTTAATCAGACGACATACGATACATTCACCTACTTACATATGCACCCAAAGGTACATACCTCCATATTTACTTACATACTTACATACACACATACTTTCATTCTTTCCTTCATCTTACATACATACTTTCATTCATACACATACGTTTAAAGAGCATTTCGCCCTATAACCTTCACCGATATTATTAGGGTCGGTTCCCTACATTCGCCGATATTATTAGGGTCGGTTCCCTACATTCGCAGACATTATCAGGGTCGGTTCCCTACATTCGCCGACATTATCAGGTTCGGTTCCCTACATTCGCCGACATTATCAGGGTCGGTTCCCTACATTCGCCTACATTATTAGGGTCGGTTCCCTTTTCTAACTATGCCTTCCATATATTTCTATACATTCATAATTATAACTTTTATGCATTCATACATCACTTATACATCATATATATGTCAACCATATCTTTAAACCATCTCTTGACAGTACATGCAATATCCGAAGATCGTTCACGTACTATCAATAATACATACATAACATATATACATCATTTATACATCACATATCAATCATATCTTTAACTACCTCCTGACGGTACATGCCATATCCGAAGATCGTTCACGCACCGTCAAGCAATCATCATACATAAATCATACCAAGCATACACTTACCACTTACGGTAAGTGTATTAACTATCACATAGAGTATGCACACAGCCCCAAAATCATAACAAGGAAGTGTGGCTAGAAACTCACCTGAATTCGGTTACGCTCGCCGTTAATTGTTATTTCTTTCCTTAGTTGTGCACGACTAACTGTATAACAATTACACGTATCAATTAACTATCACTACCCTTAACGCGTTTCTAGTCTAATTATAACCCTCAACGAATGGGAGTCCGGGGGCAGCGCCCCTGGCAGCGGGGTCTAGGGGCGGCAGCCCCTAGCAGGGTTCAAGGGGCAGAGCCCCTGGCTGGGGTCGAGCTTCCAGGTCAACTTGGAAAAAAAAAATTATTTTCATTAACTGTCTTAACACATTTTCCATTAGAATTTTGAATCTTTAATTAATTTGCTAACTTAAAAGTCCTAGGACTTCTTTGTAAATAAATCATTCTTTTTCTAAGTCCATGTACCATTTCTGCCATTCTAGTAAACTTAGTTCGTTATCCAGTTATCTGATTCGTTATGTAGTTCTTTAACGAATTATAATTCCATAACGAATGGAGTTCTGATTCGTTATATCATAACGAATCACCACTTATGGACCATCTTAACGAATTGAACTTTATAGCGAAGTGGTCTTTCATAGCGAACTGACAATCATAGCGAATTGCTCAACTAGTTCGGTATTCTTCCTTAACGAACTAGCCTAACGAACGAGTGTTCTTCCGTAACGAACCACATAACAAATTGAAGCTCATTCGTTATTCTCACGTAACGAATAGGTTTTGTCAGAGAATGTCATAATAATTCTCTGACATCCTTAAATACTCGCGTCGCCTTTCCGGCGCCGCCGTGCCGGAATACCGGGCGGTGGCCCGAAAAACGCAGTTTACCCCATTTTACACCGTTTTTCGTCCTGTTCGATCCAGATCTGAGCTAGGGTAACCCCTAAGCTCATATTTTGATCGGTTTATACCCGATTCTATCTGGATCTCGTGACTTTAGCGGTTTAAGGTGTCGGCTCGTCGTTTCATGACTAGATCTAGCGGGTTTGGGTTTATACAATATCATACTATTATTACCTCGGGTTGGTGCTCGGTTTCCTTCTTGGTTTCGGCTAAGATAAGGAGAGAACTAGAGAGAGAGCTTAAGTACGTGTTTTGGATGGTGTATGAAATATGAGAAATGAAGGATTAAATGGTGATTATGATTTATATATTTATGGATCATGGGCTTAAGCCCATGGTGTTTTCTTCTTTCCTTCTAACCCAAGTCCATAACTCACATCCATTCAATCAACACAAGCCCAACTCATATTCCATTTATTTAAACCGATAACGACCCACTATAAAATAGACGAAATTTATTTTATTATTATAACCAAAAGTATGATGTTACACTTTTAATTATTCAAAAACAATAAAATACAAGTATATAAAAAAATTATCATAATAGTAATGGGTAATTATTTAGTTATAATATGTAGTAGTATATAAATAAATATTTTGTTTGAATCTTTAATACAAATCTATTTAATAAGTTTAGTATATATATAATATATATTTTTATATAAAATAAATATAAGCAAATTTATAAAACATTAACAGGCGAGAAACATGGATTAAAGTTTCGGGTTTTAAATAAATAAAAAGGATAAGGGTTACTATTAAAATATACTTATAATGCATACATGTGTGTGTGTGTGTGTATACGTGACGAAAGTTTTTAACGAGATTTTAACAAACCGCGTAACTTAATGATGTCGGTTCTCATAAGATATTGTCTATTTATATCTCACTATTAAATTATCAATTAATAAAACTAATTATATTGATTAACAAAAATTAATAAAAATAAATAGCCTAAAAATTTGGATGGTCGGGGGTCGAACCTGCGACCACCAACATCACAACGCACAGACCAAACCAATCGCTACAGCATGTCAACTGGAAAAAAGTGTAAACGATTAATTATATACTTAAGTAACCAAAACCCCCCAACTTGACAATAACCCTAAATCTGCAAACTGTTTAGCCGATTAATGTTTGATCATATAGAGTTAGGGTTATTGTTATACGGGTTTAAACGAATCTGCTGTATTATTTAATTACCTTAACAAAACGGGGATGATGACGAATGACGGGATAACGGCTGCGACCAAAAACGTGTATAATATTGATACTTGCAGGCTCATATACCACAATTAACCTTAAGGGTTCAGTTTGCGATGTGAAGAAGAAGATCCAGATGGGCTTAATTGAGTTACTATGTTCCGCGAAGGGTATATCGTAAAATTGAGTATGACGATCCAACAATGAGTCAATTACGGCTTATATTTGATCTTGATTTCCAATAAAATTTACGGTGACGATCGTTTAGACTTAAGGAATGATTTATCCAAATCAATTTCAAAAATATGACGAAAATTAAGCTATAAGAAACGTAAACGGGTCGCGTGTTTGGTTACGGATTGGGTCTGGTTATGGATATGGTTTTGGGTTTAGATAATAGTAATATTATTTGTATTATAGTCCCTATAGTTTAAGGTTGGACACATTAACAGGTTAAAGTTTGGTTTAGGGGTTAAAATGAACATAAATGAAAGTTATGTTTAATATTAATTAAATATAATAAACAATTAATGATATAATAATGATTACTCGATAAACGTTGTATTTTTTTTGTAAAATTTCTCGGACATAAAACGATCGGGTAATAGTTAATAAAATAATAATGCAAAAACCCGAGTTGTTACAGTCTCCCCTACTTTAGGGAATTTTGTCCCGAAATTAAAGGATACTGTAACAACATTATTAGACTTCGAGGAAAAGAAAATTTTAAATATATAACTTTTAAAATTTATCATAACACAGAACTTTGAATAGTTAAAACAACGTCCAAATGAAAATCCGATAAGGAAACTTATATATAGGATGTACCAACGGCGTATCCACCATTTCCTTATCATTTCTACATTTGTACCGTTATCCCACCACTTCTGAGTCTATATTATGACACACAATTGCAAGCATTATGATTTCCATGTGAGGACTTCGGTAATTATGTTCCAGACCATAATTACTGTTATCATCGGATGGTCCACATGATTCGTCCCATCGTGTGGGTTACAAAACATTCGAAAATGGTCGGGTAAAGTCATGTATATTGTTTTATAATTTGTTTACTTTTAATTTAAATATCATGTGAACTTCGATACTTCAAGTGCGCTTTTGTATTTCAGGTCATTGGGCATTAAAGCGAAGAAGAAGAAGAAAAAGAAAAAGAATATGGAGTGTGCCACAACAAAATAATGAAGTAAAGTTAGATGGGGTAATTAGAGTTCATATGGTAAAGATTGGTTCTCGGAAGATTGTGAAACAAAAGCCCACTAATTAATTAACTTCTTCAACATACGTATGGGCTTAAGATCATAATTGGCAGCCCACTAAACAAAGAAAAAACATAAGTTTAATGTTTAACCTAACGAACCGTTCACCTGAAGGATGTTACAACGAGATTAGCCTTGCGTCATTATGGCGATAGCTTCTTGATTTGTGTGTCAAACATTGTATGAACATATTGATGTGTTGGTTTATTTAAACTATTTTCATGTCTTAGTAATCCTTGCTTTAACAACTTGTTCAGTTGATGACAAAACCTAGTAGCTTGTTGGGTGACATAGAGTAGGTCGATTCACACTAATAAATAGGGTAATTGAATTATAAAAGATCGGATGACAAATATCAGTTTTTTATTACCACCTAAATTAACCGACTTTCCAACACCATGTCTATGTGGTGTCCAATTAATAAAACGAGTTTTTGTGAAACTTGGAACCTGAAACCCGGAGAAGGTTGCATTTTCTTTAAATTATTTTTAAAATCAATCTTCTAATTTTCACTTGACATCGTTTGTCCATCTTAGTTAGTTGATTTTATATTAAAAATCAAACAAACTTTGTAATACTGACCACATGCTCCTCGTGGATACGATACCCTACTTACTCTAACTATTTAGCTTAATTGAGTTTTTGAATGATTAAAACGACGGTCATCAATAACATTGCGAGAAAGGTTTTTTTTAATACGTTTTGATTGTAAACTAGAAGATCATAGATGTGTAAAATATTACAATAAAATAAATTGAACTCTTGAGTTGATTTAATAAAGTATTAAAGTTTCTAAAACGGCTCTAGGTATAAATTCTTGGAAGTTTGAAAAGGAAAGGATTCCTTAGGGTTGAGAGTGAAACGGATTGGGATGAACGAGGTCAAGAGATAAACTAGGAGTACAATATTATAGGAAGTTGTCTTTTGAAAAGATTGATTTTATTGTATGAGCATAATCACTTTAGATAAATAAATTATTAGAATTTAGATTGTTAAAATCCAAAAATCGAATAAAGATTTGTTATAATGTATGATTAAGACAGATAAAATATGTTTAGATAAAAATGACAAAAAATCTTTTTCGATAAACTTAGTTAGTTATGATTGATTTGACTTAAAATAACTTTATTATTTAGGTATATAAAAAAATTGAATAATTAACGTTGATTGAATTGAAAAATTCTTTTGATTAGGTTGCAAAGTAGGGCTTAAAAAAATAAGTTCGGAAATTTTGTGCTTGTTGAACATTATCAAATCGTGAACACATATGGTGTAGGTGAACAAGATTTATATAGTGGTAGCAGTTTCAGGTAGCAGGGTATAAAAATTGAGCAAACGCCGTAGCATGGGTTCTAGAATTTGATGCCATAGACAGTTGTGGAACGTCTTGTGGTACAAGGCAAGTGATTACATTGGGTATAAAACGATATGAGGGTTGAATTTAATGATGATAGTTGTAGGCGAAGCGTAACGAGTGAATTTTGACGTAAAGTTTGTTGTTTGAGACGTCATAATTTTGTTGCGATTGATTGTTAATTTGATTAACAACATGTATTTGATGTTTATACTTGCGTTTTTTTTTATTGTTGTTGTTACGAAAATGAGTAGGGGGAGTCAACAGTACCGACAATTAGTTTAATGAAAAAGATTTAGTTGATTGTATTTATGTTTTGGAAATTGAGTTTATATTTTAGAGATCGTAGGAGCTATCTCCTTGACTAAACATGTGGGCATGAGACGGTTATAGAAAATAAATGATTGATGTTGTTTGATGTTGAGAAAACATTCGGTGATTAATAACGATGTGATTTATTGAGAAGATTGAATAGTTGTGTAGATTTCATATGAGTTATTGTATAAAACGAAACTTAAGTATGTTATTCTGATGCTTATTTATAACTTAACGATAAGTTAGAATCTAACTCGATAGTCGCTGAGTTGATTTGATGAGAGAAAAGATTTATCATAGTTTAATGTGTTTTTAACAAATTATAATTTGAGGTTGAATGCTTGAAATATGTTTAATGGTTTATGTATATGATATCATGGGTATTAAAGAGGTGTTATATTATTTAAATCACTTGAGGTATTGATATTATAATTACGTGATAAGATGAATAGGTGAAAACCATTTTCAATAATAGAGTGTAAATTGTTTTAGTTGGCTCGTGATAACCGATTCTTGATGAATGAAGGATTTGTATCCGATCAGGAGAATAAAAAATGTTTTGAGTGTATGAATAGATCGAATCAATAAATCTTGATTCAAAAGTGATTTAGTAAGTAATTGAATAATTTAACAATAGAATAACAGAATAATTGAATAGTTAGATCAAATCATTAATTATTTCGTATAAAAACAAACAAATAAAACAATTAACGAATATTCTTCGAGGTGTTGGGTTTCCCATGAGCTTTCCATGGCATTTTCTTTCCCCAACTTACTAGCATACCAAAACCAAAATAAATGTGTGAGTTGACCTCCCATGAGAATTACATGGCAATTTGAATGGCCCAACTTAATTAACGAATCAACGAATCAATGGAGTTTGTTGGCCCATGAGCGTTACATGGCGATTTAACCGACCAAACTAAGTAACGAATAAACGAACTCAAGCATAAGTAGTTGAAATATCTCGTGTATCACCACAGATGATAATGTTCCAACAAAATATCGCAAGTATACAAATTGTGCAAATGTACAGTTGGCGTGTCCATGGTGTCCCATGGGTTTTACACCCGACTAGACATTTTAAAAAGCAATAAAACACAAAAAATGGTGTAACCGTTTAGCCGATTACGTTAAACGCTTAAAGTGTCGGTCGCATGACAATTTCCACTATGGCGGGGAATCTTGTCACACTGCCTAGTTTAAGTGAAAAAGAGTAAAAAACAAAGTTAGAAAATTCTCAAGGAACTTCCCGACAATAAAAGGCAATCTAATAACATTAAATAAAAATATTTTGAGGTTGAGGCGTAGCCTAAGAGTTATAAAAAATATTTGAGAATGAGACATAGTCTCGGAGTAATAAAATATTTTGAGAGTGAAGCATAGCTTCGGTGTTGTGTGTGTGTGCATGACAAATAAAATTAACAATTAAATAAGTATTTAATCTAGCAAGTAATTACGTAAGCCGTAAACAATCAAATAGAACACATCAGGTAAACAAATAAGCACGTATGGGGCTTCTAAGCATGTTACTAAGGCACCACTAACGACCTATCTTAAACCTTCGGCTCTGATACCAATCTGTCACACCCCAACCTACGACGGAAATGTCAGGGCGTGAACTGATTGCTCACAGCTTTTCAAAGGTTACTATGTAACATCCCGTTTTCCGTTCGGTTAATAGATAATAATGTTAGATGTTATGAGAAGGGCTTGTGTTGGGTTAATTAATATAGGTAATGGACTTGGGTTAATAAGAAAACCATGGCTTAAGCCCATAACCCATCATATATAAACAATAATTACTCCATAATCCATTCATTTCACATATTCCATACACCATCAAAAACACACACTTAAGCTCTCTCTCATCCCTCTCTATTTCCCTTAGCCGAACCCAAGAGTAAAACCGAGCATTGATCCGAGGTAATGATAGTATGATATTGCATGAACCCAAACCCGCTAGATCTAGTCGCGAAACGGCGAGCCGACACCCTCAACCGTTAAAGTCACGAGATCCGGATGGAATCGGGTATAAACCGGTCAAAATATGAGCTTAGGGGTCACCCTAGCTCAGATCTAGATCGAACAGGATGAAAAATGGTGAAAACGGTGTAATATGGGGTAAAGTACGTTTTTCCGGTTTTCCGGCACGGCGGCGCTGGAAACACGGCGCCGGAAAGGCGGCGTACGAGGTAAGGATATCAGAGAATGTTCTCTGACATTCTGACCTAACCCTAGGCACGTGTGTAACAAATTCGTTAAGCAATTCGTTAAGGAAGAGTTAATTCGTTACGGAGAGTTAACGAATGAGCTTTCGTTCGTTAGGCTGATTCGTTAGGCCAATTCGTTAAAAAGAGATAACGAATTAGAATTAGTTCGTTAAGTAATTCGTTAACGAATTAGAATCAGTTCGATAAGTAATTCGTTAATGGAGAACTGACGAATGACCCCCCCCCCCCCCAATTCGTTATAAGGGCCAGTTCGTTATAAAGGGATCAGACCCTAATAATATCTGAAATAGATAAGAAAGGGATCAGACGCTAAAATATCTGAGATAGAAAACGGAGAGAGGGATTAGACCCCGAAAATATCTGAGATAGACAAGAAAGGGATCAGACCTTCGCTAAGATTAAATACCTAATTCGATAACGATTGATATTTATTTCTGATCAAAGCCTAGGTATGATTAAATACCTAATACGCTAAGATCGATGGCTCTGGTACCTACCTGTCACACCCTGGTTTAGGGCCTAGGCGTGTGACCACAAGTTGGTACCTGTTTTGTAAATATATCAGAGTTGCGGTTTACTTTTAGCAGAAGACTTTGGTTATCATAAAATATTAATTTATTTGAAAACTTCTCGGATAATAAATATCCAAGTGTTTGATTTATTTATCTTGTTTAAATATTTATAATATTTTAATAATTTAAAACTGAGCCATCATTACCTTGCGATCATCTAACTCCATGAATGTTTATAATGTCTTGCTACCTGTACTAATCTGTTTCCCTGAAATGTGGGAAAAAATACGTCAGCTATATGCTGGTGAACACGTATGACTCTATAAAACATTTGAATGACATTACAATACAAATATAGTTTTCTTGACAATCTCAGCGGAAGCTTTTCTACTTCCGGTATATGTACCACTGTCTTATACACATAACGGTATTCTCCGTGCCACAAAGCCTTGAACAGAGAGCTAGTCATGACCGTTTAGCCTGCGACTACCTAGCCTTTGATTGATTAGGCTTAACAGTTACATTTGGATCCAGATACATGCATATTCAGTCTGAGTTGATTTTATTCTCTACTTTGTATTATAACATTTTAGAGATCATGTAATCTCATGAAATCATTGACTGACTCGTTAAGACAAACACCCGTTCATCTTTGTCGAGTATAAATATGTTTTGATTGATTAAAAAGGTTAACGTATTCACGTTATAAATTATATAAAAGTTTGAACGTATTCACATGTACCATCGGTGTGCGTTTGAAACATTGGCTGTGAATGATTGATTGATTGACTAACTGATTGATTGATTGACCTTACACGGGTATTCGGCGTTAATATACATAAGCTTGTACGAGCAACACTTCTACTCTATATCGCATATGAGAACTTAAATTGTATGGTTATCTCCGCGTCATGCACGTACTTCTAGGTAATGTCGGGTGGCACAAACTTTCAGGTTGGCATGCAAAAAGAGGTAGACAGAGAAAGTATTCTAGAGAAAGGATTGATTTTTGGTGTTCGGGATGACAAAAAAATGAAGAACCATGCTCACTATTTATAGCCATCCCCAGTCAGACCGTCACTCACCACCTTGTGACATGTGTCATTTTTTTATGATGAGTCATGCCATAAGGTGTTGACATGTGGCATTCATATTGATTAGTCAATAGCCACATGTCACTTTGTGAGGGTATGGGTTGCTATGTGATGACATGTGTCCTTTTGTGTTGCCACCATGTGTCTTCTTATAATGATGAGTTATAGGACAAGTGTCACTTCCATATATCTTTAGATAGATGACTAACTAGTCCCTCAACTTCCTAAATTGACAAAATTGGTATGGATATTTTCAGGACGTTACATCCTCCCCACCTTGGAATGAATCTCGTCCTCGGGATTCGTCATCTTGGTTGTGAATATTTCACGTGTATAAATTTAAAGTTCTAGTTCTTAACCCTACATCTTTGAATGATGTAGTTAGTCAATAGTTTAGAATATCATAAGTAATTGGAAATTTCTAAGCACAGTGGCCAGTTGTGTTTAACTATTTACCTTACCTTTTGTATTCTAAACATTTACTGATGTTAACTAGATTGCTTCTTGGATTCAGTCTATTGAATCCTTTTAATTTACTCATACTGAAAATTTTCAAGATATCTTTACTTGAGTCATGTAATCCTTTGCTTCATGATCTTGACAAATTCTTTTCCATTTGTTTCCATCAGTTATACCTTTGAACTTTCAAAGTTCGGATAACTGATCTTCTTTGAGAATATATGTTCTTATGTCTAGTTTAATTCATCATTCTCTTTATTTCATCTTTCTATAGATGATGAAGTATATTTAATAATATAGTTTCTTATATTTCAAAAATTTTCGAAATTAACTATCTCTTTTGTTTTGAATATAAGCACTCTTGTGTAAAGACACGATCTGTATGCTAATATCTTTTTTTATATACGTTAGGGATTTAACTACCCTTTTCTTGTTACAAAACTTCCCATTTAAAACGAGTTTACAAGCAGTTAACAAGAGTTAACTAAACTAATAGTTATTTCTAATCCCTTTGGATCTTGAACATTCATTTGGCATACTCTTGTATACTTATATTCTTGATTGTCGGATGCATCTTGTATGTTTAACATATTTATCCTAGCATTTCCATTCTTAGCACCGCTTCCACTTGCGTTGCTTGTCTTTTTCGGACATTCTGAACTGAAGTGTTTGTTTTCTCCACAACTAAAGCGTACAACTGTTTTCCACCTGCAATCATCTTCTGAATGACCAAGCTTCTTGCAGAAGGTGCATGTTACCTATGGAATATTTTTGATTGGTCTTAAACACTTCCCGTTATGTCTTATGCCACAGCTTTGGTAGATTGGTGTTGTAAATTTAAAAGTCCCTTCCTCCTTTTCTTTGTTTTTCTTTGTTTTCTATTTCTTCTTTCTTTCCTTTGCCATTCTTATCTTCTTCTTGGTTTCTAAGAAGACCGTTCATAATATAACTGGCTAATTCTATGGCTGAATCAGCAGTTTGAGGAAAATGAGATCTCACCATATCTCTAATTTCCCGACGCCAAGTATAGTGGGGTTACTTTGTTGAGTTCCGGTGTTACCAAATGTGGTACCAATCTACAATACTCATGAAACTTAGTATTGTATTCCTTGAGATTATTTTCTTCCACCTTGTGGTTCAAAAACCTAGTTTGAATATGTAACATCACGGGAATTTTGGGCCAAAAATGACAAGTTTCCAAAGTATAGGGAACAATTCTGCCAACTTCCAAACTCCAAGGGCTAAAATGAAAAATCTGATTTCTTGTCCTATCGTGGTACGCGACGGGACAAAAGACAAGCGCATCGCGGTACGCGATGGGGCTTGGTCAAAGTTTCTAGAAAGAGTCAACAGCGTACGCGATCGCTGTTGAGCCTACGTCATCGCGTACCGCGATGACGTGGCCTGACACGTCTGACACCTTTTCACCACGTGTCCACACGTGGCACACCGGTCGCCACATGTCCCGACACGTGGCAACACGTGGCAGACCTACCGTTTGTGTCATCAGACCTACGTCGCGGTACGCGACGGGTCCCCAGGGTCCGGGCGCGGTACGCGATGGGTCACAAAATTTGCTTATAAATATCAAGGTCCGGGGTCTTCATAACTCACACCAAAACACAGCTTACAATCATCTCTCTACTCTCTCACTACACCTCGAAATTCGTGCCACCAATCCACCTCGAAAACCGTGCCCCGATTCCTTGATAAACGTGCCATACCTCGTTATTCGTACCACTTACCGACGACGTTCCGAACAAGAAAGTGGTGCTGTTTTTACAACCCGACAATCATCTCGAAGTGCGTGGCGAGAAGATTGGGTGTCTCGATTTGCGTGCCGAAGTGAAGTTGCGATCAAAGCAAGTGCCGAAAGAATTAAGCGGCGTAGAAGTGCTGCTCGAGTATCTAGGGAATTATAAGCCGAGGAAAGGTAAGGCTTACTACCCGACTAAAATAATAATAAAATATTATAAAGGCTTAATGCCCTAAGTCGGAATTATACTCGATGCTTATGAAAAAGAAAATATATAACAAAGAAAAGAAAAGAAAAGAAATATAAAAGTATAGGTATATATACATGTGTGTAATTATATATATATATATAATTCTTTGTTATGATTATTATTTAAGTAACAAGAGTGTTCTTAAATAATAAAAGAAAAAGAATACGTTTCCTAGAAAAGAAGAAACGTCGGGTTTTTATAACAAACTAAATGTTTATAAATATTGCTTTTAAAACTAAAGGTTTTAAAGTAAAAGATTATTGAACTAAAGGTTCGTCGAGATAAATAAGACTAAAGGTCTTAAGCCGGATTGTATATCCGACTAATAAAAGTTATACTCGTACTATAGGTGCGAGATAGCAAGAAAGAGAACGCAAGGACGGTGTTGGAAACCGATCCCGGTCAAAGGTGAATACGCCCCACTTTTACAAACTTGTTTTCAAATAAATAAACGTGTTATGTGTAAAACTTTACATGAGACTAAGTGTCTCTAAAAACATTATGAATAAGAGTATACATTTGTCTAGATCCTTACATATGTGGTAAAATGCGGTGGGCACATCGCACCACACCTGGTCACTACCTCCAGCCACGATGGGCCGAACCAAAGTATGTTCGAGTGAGAATGACCTTGTGTATATTTATGGTACCTAAGTACGTCGGGACGCTGCGGTGTCTTGCTGGGGTGACCTAGGTAGAGGCTCGAGTTTATAATGATATTGTTTTAACTCTGTTATTCCTAAGCCAAGATGGGCCGAGGCATGCGTAACCCTCGAGGGGTGACAAAGTAAAAGAAAATGTTTTCGCGTCTGCATATTCACCAGCATTCGTTGCTGACGTATTTTTATAACATTTTGCAGGTAACCAAGTTTAGAGCTAAAGGACGAAGGCTCAAGAATCTGATGGCTCGGATAAATCTTGTTGAAATCTATAATATGATGTTTTTGTTAAAATTTATAAACAAGTAAATCCAATCGGGACTTTTGTCTCGACTTTTGTAATGTAAATATTTTACAACTTTAATCCTTATATTTTATAAAGTCTTCCGCTAACAACCGTAACTCTGATTTATTTACAAATGTGGTACCAACTATTGAGTCACACGCCTAGGCCTAAGATAGGGGTGTGACAGGTTGGTATCAGAGCCATCGATCTTAGCGAATTGGGTATCATAAAACAATACCCAAGCTTCGATCCAAGCATAGGAAAATTATCTTACTTGTTTATTTGAATAGGGATAAGATTGGATGGTAACCTTTTCTTTCCCTCTCTACCTTCTAAACCACCCAAAGATGTCTTATGAGAAATTAATGGAGTATTATGATAATGAAGCAATAAGAGCAAGGAAATACTACAAGATCCCAAAAGACGTCATGGATGAAGATTACTTTGAGGCCTTCTTTAGTCGAGACCAATACATTGAACATCCTAAACCAATATACTTCCCCGGGACTGAGCAATGCCCAATTAAATTACCCGATAGTCCACCACCACAAAGAATCGAACCATCAAGACACTCGAGCTATCATCCACCGACAATGCCTATGTATCAACCCACAGAAATACCAGCATACCGCCCCTCGGAAATTCCCACCTACCAACCACCACAAGTACCACAGTACTACCCAACCGGATATTTTCCAAATGCACACCCATCTTATACCTTCCTTTCAAACAGACCCATAAAGGAAGAACCAAGATTCCCATCCTCCGATTGGATGCAGTGCCACTCCGACCAGCGAAGGTGGCATACTGGAAGCTCTACCGCTCATGAAGTCAACTCGCAACCCAACAATGGCGAAGGATCATCCCGCAAACCAAGAATGAGGGTGACGATGCCCTACGAGAGTTTCAAGATACCCTCGATGATCAACGAAGCCACTCAGTATATGGAAGAGGAGGAAGAGCCTATGGAGGAAGAAGAGGAGGATCCCGAAGAGGAGGATCCTATGGAAGAAACCGAACCGGAAGAAGAGCATCCCGACAACCCTATTGAGATATCAACATCCATTGATGGATCACTCACTTCCAACAACCCAAGCAACGGTTCTGTCGATCCGGATGTTCAGTATCTTGAACAGCTAAGGATGTAAGTCCCCCCGTCCCGGGGCGTCGCCGATCGATACGAGATCCGCACGAGGTCTAGGAGTGCGGAATCCTCCTAGTCTCGTTTATGGTGTAGAAGATGAAGAACACGATTACACACAAACACATACACGAACCAACACACGAATGGGATAAACACATCTGCAGATCTATTCATAATAACCGAAACACTTACAAACCAAACATGAAAACAAATGACGACCGACCCGAGGTGAGCTCTACCTCGGGTCGTCCCACACGACTCTCTTGGTAGGTTTCTCTCTAGCTACTTGAACTGAACACAAAAACACTCTTAATTTCTGGATTACTAACCCTAAACATGACACACATATATATATATAAACTTCGCGGGCTTGGGCCTGTAGGCGAAGTTGTTCTAACTTCGCCTATGGCAGAAGTTGTTACAACTTCGCCTATAGCGAAGTTGTTACAAGTTCGCCTATGGCGAAGTTGCTCTAACTTCGTACTTCCACAATGCTGAACAGAATTGCATAGCGACGGTCACAAAACATGCACCAACAGACTCCCCTTTGACCGTTGCTCTCAATTCTAACAAACACAAAAGATCATCTGTTACAAAACATGCACCAACAGACTCCCTCTTAACTGATGATCTTCTGTTTGCTCTTCAACCAGCCGTGTCTGAAACTGTCATGTAGCTTCACAAATCTACCAATCACCTAGCGTCTTCCATATCAGATCTCCCCTTCAGTGTAAGCTTCTCCGACTATATAGATTGAGGTCTTTGAAATGCATGCATCCCCGTGCCTAATTGATCATCTCAACCAATCACGTGAGTCCTTCTGAATTCACCAACACGTGAAGTTCTTCTAACTTCACCAACACGTGAAGTTGGGCTCCCTCCACAACTTCACCAACACGTCGGAATACGATAAGGTTTAATCTTCAACTACTCAACATCAAGTGATCAATTTCATCACAAAACCACCTTGACAGAATCTAACACACATGACCATTAATTAATCCGAAGCATCTTCAATCACCAGGGATAACGATCAAGAACATAAACACTTTAATTCCCGATTAAATCCAACTTGTTCCAGAATTTTCACTTTAATAAATAAGCATCACGTTTCAGGATCCAATTCTCGAACGCCTTGAAAATAACATAAATAATATGCTCTGACCGCAATCCAGTAATGACGAAAACCTTCAGTTCAATTTGACTTTCTTCAGTTGGTCACCCTCGAACAACAACAATTTCATTGCCCACAAACACCCAAATATGTGTCAATATCCAGTTTCAATCAATATCCCATTCACAAACTCAACTCCATATCCAGAGTTGACACGTATTTGTTCACACGTAAGACCCAGAGATAACAAGTTTCACTCGTTGACGGAACAACATCTCCGGTCTCACAATAATCGTGTACACCTAGCTATACAGACGAAAACTCCAAAACACTATTTTTTTTTTCTCGTTAACTTCGCTTAAAGTCAACTTCGCCTGGCTAAAACTTCGTCTGTCAATAACTTCGCCTGTCCATAACATCGCCTGACTGATAAGCGAACTTGTGAGGTTGGCGAAGTTGTGGATAACTTCGCTTAACCTTATATCTTCGCCTAAACCCTAAAATTTAAGCGACAACTTCGCCTGATCTCCATAACTTCGCCTGCGGCGCTGATCGGCCAGAAACGCATCAGAAACGTGCCAGAAACACCAAAACGCAGATCTCGAACCATAGCATAAGAGCCTAAGGCTCTGATACCACTTGTAAGTCCCCCCGTCCCGGGGCGTCGCCGATCGATACGAGATCCGCACGAGGTCTAGGAGTGCGGAATCCTCATAGTCTCGTTTATGGTGTAGAAGATGAAGAACACGATTACACACAAACACATACACGAACCAACACACGAATGGGATAAACACATCTGCAGATCTATTCATAATAACCGAAACACTTACAAACCAAACATGAAAACAAATGACGGCCGACCCGAGGTGAGCTCTACCTCGGGTCATCCCACACGACTCTCTTGGTAGGTTTCTCTCTAGCTACTTGAACTGAACACAAAAACACTCTTAATTTCTGGATTACTAACCCTAAACACGACACACACATATATATATATATATATATAAACTTCGCGGGCTTGGGCCTGTAGGCGAAGTTGTTACAACTTCGCCTATGGCGAAGTTGTTACAAGTTCGCCTATAGCGAAGTTGTTACAAGTTCGCCTATGGCGAAGTTGCTCTAACTTCGTACTTCCACAATGCTGAACAGAATTGCATAGCGACGGTCACAAAACATGCACTAACAAAGGAACCAAGCTTCATCAAGCTTTTCGCCATTTCAAGAAAAGATTCCTTCAATTCAAGATCAAGCTGATGAGATTCGCGAGCAAAATCAAGCCGCCAAGACATACCTCTACCTTGCATCTGATCAGACTTATGTCCCGTATCCTGAACCGAGAAACCATTTAGAGATGGTGACGCTGGGTTACCGTGACCCACTGCCACAATATGGATACCCCGACGTTATCCCGTAGTCATATGAAGAACACCTGGATCATGCGTTGCACGAGACTGATGACTGGAGGAAGAAGGTGGCTTAAGAAGGGAAAAAGAAGAAGAAGATAGAAGAGAAGCTTCTTCACAAATGCAACAAACTGACGAGGGTTGTTAAGAAGTTTTTGAAAGACTGATATGATGATGGTGATGACGTGTTTCAAGAGACGAAGTGTTTGTGTGTAATCTAGTTTATGTGTAATGTGTTAAGTAATGTATGGATAAGAATATATATACATCGAGTATGAATGTGTATATATGTGTGGTGTTGTAATAATCCTTGTTTATGCCTTATATGGTATAAACGAATGATGAAATAAAATGTGTGTTTAATAAAGAACATTCGTTAAATTTCAGATATAAAATAATAAAAAGAAAAAGATAAAATGTCTCAACAAAGTAATAATGTTGAGGTTTCACGAAAGGAATCCGAAAAACAAAAAGAAAAAGGAAAGGGACCCGAAAAAGAACAAGAAGACCCAATTCCCGAGAAATTTATGGATCGAATCCAAAAGATGATTAAAGACGCAGTTACGGAAGAATCCTTGGCTAGATCTCAATCTAGACAAACAAAACATTCTCACTCGGCTAATCCTTCCCGAAAATCTGTTTCCAAACCCCGTTCTAGACCCTCACACGTAGATGAGAGTGTACATGAATCAAACGCTGATGGAGGCGTTCGTCAAGAATTTATAAGGCTTAATATTGGTGGGTGTACGTTCAAAGACTTCAAGTACTATGGGCCAAAAGAATTCCACGGCGATAAGGGAGCCATCGCGACTGTAAGATGGCTTGAAGAGATGGAGACAATTGTAATTACTAGCAAGTGTTCGGAAGAATAGAAGATTCAATACTCTGCCCTGATGTTTAGAGGCGAGGCATTAGAGTGGTGGAATACTTTGATCTTGAGTAGAGGAAGGGAGGTTATGTACAACATGTCATTGAGTGAGTTCAAGGAATTGATATTGTTGAAATTCTGTCCGATGCATGAAACGGACCAAATCCAAACCAAGTTCCTATCTCACAAGGTTGTCGGAACAAACCTTCGTGAGTATAATACCAAATTCCACGAGTACTGCCGCTTGGTGCCCCAGCTGGTTACCCTGGAATCCAGCAAAGTTACACGCTATATATGGGGGCTACCACGGGAAGTTCGTGACATTGTGAGGTCGCACTTGCCTCAAACCACCGACCCCGCGATGGAGTTGGCTGGATACTTAATGGGCGGAATGATCCGCAACAGAGAAGAAGATAGGAGGGTCGTGTCGACACAAGATACGAAGAATGAAGGGATTACCCGTTTCAAGGGTAAGGGAGTCGACCAACGAAGGTGTGGCTTCAACTCCGGCATCCCACAATGCAAAACTTGCAAGAAATATCATAGGGGATGATGCCATCTAACTCCCCGTCCTTGTTAGTCATGTCACAAATTCGGTCACACCACGACCGAATTTTGGAAGAGGAATATGACTTGCTACAATTGCAAGGAGATGAGACATATTAGCTTTGAATGCCCCAAGAATAAACCCGCGGCTGGTGGTGCGGGTGGTAGCGGTTAGAAGAGTGAGCCCAAGAAGGGCAATGCAAGAGTGTTCGTCCTTGATACGAAGAAAGCGGCCGACACACCGGAAACCATTACCGGTACGTTTCTTGTTAACAATGTCTATGCAAGAGTCTTGTTTGATTTAGGAGCCAATTTAAGTTTTATAGATTATAAGTTTGGTAGTCTATTAAACGAACCCTTAATCAAACTTAAAAAAACTCTAAGCGTCGAGACCGCTAGTGGTGAAATTGTTAAAATCTCCGAAGCTTTAGAAAACGGAAAAATCTTATTAGCCGGTTACGTTTTACCTATTCAATTGTTGCCCATGACTCTTGCTGGTTTTGATGTTGTGTTGGCTATGGATTGGTAATCCGACAACCATGCTCGTATCCTTTGCAATAGCAAGACCGTCGAACTTCGAGCCCCTGATAAACGTACCATACGAATCGAATGGGATAAAGATGTTGGCCAAGTTAGCCTAATCTCAATGATAAAGGCTAACAAATGTTTAAATCAATGGTGCTTAGCATTCATGGCCTACGTCACCGAAGAATCTAAACCTAAAGAAATCAAAGACGTTCCTGTAGTTTCCGATTTTGCCGATGTCTTTCCTGATGAACTTCCCGGCATTCCTCCCGATCGTGAAGTAGAATTTAGAATCGACCTCATTCCCGGCACTGCTCCGATCGCCAAGGCTCCATATCGCCTTGCACCAACCGAGATGAAAGAATTGAAGAAACAACTTGATGAGCTTCTCGAGAAAGGATTTATACGACCAAGTTCATCGCCATGGGGAGCGCCGATACTTTTTGTCAAGAAGAAGGATGGATCCATGCGAATGTGCATCGATTACCGAGCTCTCAACAAAGTTACGATCAAGAACCGATATCCACTTCCTCGAATCGACGATCTCTTTGACCAACTCCAAGGTGCTAGCTTCTTTTCCAAGATCGATCTCCGCTCCGGCTATCACTAACTTAAGGTTCAATCCGAAGACATTCCAAAGACCGTGTTTTGAACAAGGTACGGCCATTATGAGTTCACTGTTATGCCATTTGGACTTACTAATGCGCCGGCTACGTTCATGGATATGATGAACCGTATTTGTAAGCCTTATTTAGATAAATTTGTGATCGTATTCATCGGCGATATATTAATTTATTCTAAGTCTAAGGCCGATCATGAGAATCACCTTTGAACATTACTTGAAACTCTTAGAACCAAGAAATTGTATGACAAGTTCTCGAAATGCTAGTTCTGGTTGCACGAGGTGCAATTTCTTGGTCACATCATCAACGTTAACGGAATTCAAGTAGACCCCGCTAAGATTGAAGCTATCTCTAAGTGGGAGATTCCAAAGTCGCCAACCGAGATTCGAAGCTTTTTGGGATTGGCCGGCTATTATCGAAGGTTCATCGAGAACTTTTCTCGAATCGCTGTTCCCCTAACCTCCTTGACTCGAAAGAACGTCAAATACGAATGGGAAACAAAGCAACAAGAGGCGTTCGATATACTAAAACAAAAGCTTACCCAAGCTCCTATACTGGCCTTACCAAAAGGTATTGAAGATTTCGTTGTCTTTTGAAATGCATCTCATTCCGGCTTGGGATGTGTATTAATGCAACGAAAGAAGGTAATCGCTTACGCCTCTCGTCAATTGAAAGTACACGAGAAGAACAATAGGACTCACGATCTAGAGTTAGGCGCCATAATCTTTGCACTTAAGATATGGAGGCACTATCTCTACGGAGTAAGATTTACCGTGTACACTGATCATATGAGCTTAAAGCATATCTTTGATCAAAAGGAGCTCAACATGCGCCAACGACGCTGGATGGAGACTCTCAACGACTATGACTGCGAAATAGTTTATCATGAAGGTAAAGCCAACGTTGTGGATAATGCCTTAAGTCGAAAAGATCACGAAAAGCCAAAAGAGCGTTAAGGCTAGAACTTCTAATCGATCTCGTTGACCAAATCAAATCCGCTCAAACTCAAGCGAGCAACGAGAACCAAATCTCTCATGAAAAACGTAATGGCACCATTGACTCGTTAGTCAAAGGTGATGATGGTTTTCTTAGAATGGGAAACCGAATTTGAGTACCAATTGTTGGAGGATTACGTGAGAAGATCTTAAACGAAGCCCATAAGTCTAAATATACGATGCATCCCGGGAGCGACAAAATGTATCATAACCTTAAAGCGAACTATTGGTGTAATGGAATGAAGAGAGATGTCGCTTCGCATGTGGCGAAATGTTTGACGTGTTTGAAAGTCAAGGCTGAACACCAAAAGCCTTCCGGAATGCTTCAGCAACCCGAACTTCCCGTATGGAAGTGGGAGTTGATTACTATGGATTTCATTACCAAACTCCCTAAGACGACTCGACAACATAATGCAATCTGGGTAATTGTGGATCGATTAACAAAGTCTGCACACTTCATACCCATCAATGAGTCGTATTCAGTGGACAAATTAGCTCGTATCTATGTTAACAATATTGTGGCTTTGCATGGAGTGCCACTGTCCATAATTTCTGATCGAGACAGTCGTTTCACGTCTCACTTCTGGAAAAGTTTCCAACAAGCGCTTGGTATGAAGTAAAACCTTAGCACTGCCTATCATCCGCAAACTGATGGGCAAAGCGAAAGGACAATTCAAATGTTGGAAGACATGCTTCGAGCTTGCGTAATAGACTTAGGTGGAAGTTGGGATGACCATTTACCCCTAATGGAATTTTCATATAACAATAGCTATATGAAAGTATCCAAGTTGCACTGTTCGAAGCGTTATATGGTCGAAAATGTAGGACGCCCGTGTGTTGGTCTGAATCTGGAGATAATCAATTATCTGGACACGAGATAGTCCAAGAAACTACCGAAAAAGTCATCCAAATCCGCGAACGACTTAAGACGGAACGTGATCGCCAAAAGAGTTACGCTGATGTCCGTCGTAAGCCGTTAGAATTCAATGTCGGTGATAAAGTTCTTTTGAAGGTTTCGCCATGGAAAGGCGTAGTCCGCTTCGGCAAGAAAGGAAAGTTGTGTCCTCGATTCGTTGGACCCTTTGAGGTACTTTAACGAATTGGTACCATCGCATATCGTTTGCGACTACCCGAGGAAATGCAAGGAATACACAATGTATTCCATATCTTGAATCTGCGTAAATGTTTAGCCAATGAATCTCTTTCGATGCCGTTAAAAGATGTTGAAATTAATGAGAACTTAAAATTTGTTGAGCGCCCAATTCAAATCGAAGATTCAAAATTAAAGAAACTCAAAAGACGAACATTGAAAATTGTGAAAGTGAAATGGGATTCCCGACGAGGACCCGAGTATACTTAGGAAATCGAGTCCGAAATGAGAAAGAAATACCCCCACTTGTTTTCGTGAAGCAATCTCGAGGACGAGATTTATTTCAAGGTGGGGAGAATGTAACATCATGGGAATTTTGGGCCAAAAATGACAAGTTGCCAAAGTATAGGGAACAATTCTGCCAACTTCCAAACTCCAAGGGCTAAAATGAAAAATCTGATTTCTTGTCCTCTCGTGGTACGCGACAGGACAAAAGACATGCCCATCGCGGTACGCGATGGGGCTTGGTCATAGTTTCTAGAAAGAGTCAACAGCGTACGCGATCGCTGTTGAGCCTACGTCATCGCGTACCGCGATGACGTGGCCTGACACGTCTGACACCTTTTCACCACATGTCCACACGTGGCACATCGGTCGCCACGTGTCCCGACACGTGGCACGACGTCCGCCACGTGTTAACACGTGGCACACCGTCTGCCACGTGGCGACACGTGGCAGACCTACCGTCTGCGTCATCAGACCTACGTCGCGGTACGCGACAGGTCCCCAGGGTCAGGGCGCGGTACGCGATGGGTCACAAAATTAGCCTATAAATAGCAAGGTCCAGGGTCTTCATAACTCACACCAAAACACAGCTTACAATCATCTCTCTACTCTCTCACTAAACCTCGAAATTCATGCCAACAATCCACCTCGGAAACCGTGCCCCGATTCCTCGATAAACATGTCATACCTCGATATTCGTACCACTCCCTGATGACGTTCCGAAGAATAAAGTGGTGCTGTTTTTACAACCCGACGATCATCTCGAAGTGCGTGCCGAGAAGATTGGGTGTCTCGATTTGCGTGCCGAAGTGAAGTAGCGATCAAAGCAAGTGCCGAAAGAATTAAGCGGCGTAGAAGTGTTGCTCGAGTATCTAGGGAATTATAAGCCAAGGAAAGGTAAGGCATACTACCCGACTAAAATAATAATAAAATATTATAAAGGCTTAATGCCCTAAGTCGAAATTATACTCGATGCTTATGAAAAAGAAAATATATAACAAAGAAAAGAATTAAACGTGTTATGTGTAAAACTTTACATGAGACTAAGTGTCTCTAAAAACATTATGAATAAGAGTAAAAGCCTAGCCCTCGGGCTATTGTATACGTTTGTCTGGATCCTTACATATGTGGTAAAATGCGGTGGGTACATCGCACCACGCCTGGTCACGACCTCCAGCCACGATGGGCCGAACCAAAGTATGTTCGAGTGAGAATGACCTTGTGTATATTTATGGTACCTAATTACGTCGGGACGATGCGGTGTCTTGCTGGGGTGACCTAGGTAGAGGCTCGAGTTTATAATGATATTGTTTTAACTCTGTTATTCCGAAGCCAAGATGGGTCGAGGCATGCGTAACCCTCGAGGGGTGACAAAGTAAAAGAAAATGTTTTTGCGTCAGCATATTCACCAGCATTCGTTGCTGATGTATTTTTATAACATTTTGCAGGTAACCAAGATTAGAGCTAAAGGACGAAGGCTCAAGAATCCGATGGCTCGGATAAATCTTGTTGAAATCTACAATATGATGTTTTTGTTAAAATTTATAAACAAGTAAATCCAATCGGGACTTTTGTCTCGACTTTTGTAATGTAAATATTTTACAACGTTAATCCTTGTATTTTATAAAGTCTTCCGCTAACAACCGTAACTCTGATTTATTTATAAATGTGGTACCAACTATTGAGTCACACGCCTAGGCCTAAGATAGGGGTGTGACAGAATAAGTTTGGTTTCATGCATGGGACAGAACTTTTGTAGCACAAGTTCTTTGAATGCTTCCCACTTCAACCGGTGCATAGTTTCTCTACCCTTTGACGTGATTAAGGTATTCCACCATTCCAAAGCTTCGCCTTTAAAGTGTTGAGAGGAATACTGAATCTTTTAAATCTCATTACATTAGCTGATAATAAAAATGGACTCGATTTCTTCAAGCCATCGTAAAGTAGATATGTCGCCTTTATCTCCATAGAATTCTTTTGGTGCATAGGCTTTGAAGTTCGTGAAACTACAGCCTTGGATTACTAATTATTTCTTGAATTTACGATTTAATTCGTTTTCAACGTTGAAGCTACGAATATTTTCTTCATGATGAGAAGGACTTCGATATGGATGAGTTCTAGCAAATTTATATGCTGAATTTTACTTTTGTGTGACCCTTCTTTCATTGCATCGATGAGAGGAGTCATTGCGTTATGAAATATTTCTTTTATTTTGACAAGATACTGCTTAGGAATCTGTAGTGCAGGTTTTGTCATGTCATTGTTGCTTCTTTGAATTGAAGCTTCGTCATTATTCACTTGATTGTTTGGGTTCGACATTCTGTAAACAGAATCTTATTTAGTATGAAACGAATTTCAACTTATGTAATAATAATGATAGTATGTTCGCAATAAGTGTGTGATACTAAAATAAAAGATATTAATGTAAGGGATATAATTATCTATAAGGCGTTTAATAAGTCAGTCATATTTCAAGAAGAACTTCTATTTGTCTTGGCTTCTTCCTTTCTACTCGACCTCAACTAACGTTTTCTTGAGGTTATTTTTCTCATACAGGGAACAATTCAGTTGTTTATTCTTTGTTTGAGAAATGATGTTGGGATAATTGAAAGAAACGAAAAGTCCACTATATCATTTTCCAAATATCTTAATGATGATAGTAGATGAGGTTCTTGAGAGACATCAATACTTTCTTGTTATATATTCTTAAAATGTCTAGTACATACCTTGTGTACAGGTAGACTATAAGAATTCCTCTGATTCTCTCTCTCGTTCTATTTTTATCATGAATACGTTGAAAAATCATCTTTTAGATTTTTATCCACCTGGACTTTTCTCTCACTTTCAGATTTACTGGAAGAATTACTCTGAGAGTTTGTGTTATCCTCTCTTGACATACACCTTAAAGATAAGTTTGATATTTCAAGGAAATCAAACATATCTTTTATTTATGCCGTATTTGAAAGAGCACATAACATTACTACAGCTATACTATTTATAACTGATTATTGTCTACTTTTTCCGAAAAATAATCAATATCTTGATCTTGTTGTCCTTCTTGGTGTTTTCGTCTGTGTCTTTTTATTTTTGGTTCTTTTCGGTTTCCAATTCTTTCTTAAGCATTACATCAACTATCTTGGTAACATTGATTTCATAATGAGTTGAATCATCTTCAATGTTGTACATTCCTTCTGAGGAATTATAGGCCATGCTCAAGCGTTTACTTTAAGTGTGAGCAAAGTAAGGATCTTGGATTGGTGGAAAATATTCTTGTCCCTGAGGATATTCTTCTGGATTGGTCATTACTTCTTTTCCTTTTGAAATTATTGGTTCCTTGGATCTACTTGATCCTATTCCATGTATATTATGGTTTGTACTTATCGGAACTAATGGGGGTGTTTGTGTCAAATGAATCTGAATCTTCCTCCCATTGTCTTTTGGTATGAGTCTTCATCACTGGACACATGAATTGGAAGTAGAGACGTTTCAATACATCCATTTCCTTCACCGGATCGAGGTTGATTGGTATAACTATGGTGATCGGACATCTATGTGAGGTTTGATTAAAGGTAGGAATGCGTTCCTATCTTATCTGTACTATTTACCTTATCTGTAATATTTGAATATTAAAATTAGATATTGTTCAATCAAATATCTAATTTATAATAAGATTGCTCTTCCTATCGGTATTTGTGGATTTCCAGGAAGATTCTTTGTTTTCCCTCCGTATGGCAAATTAGAAACTGTGGATTGTTCTTGACTGATAGCTATTATTACTGGCCATATCTGATGGCTTAGATTCAAGTAGAATGATTGAATGTCTAGCTACTTGGAGCATATGCCTAAAGTAATTTGTACAGATTATCTTTAGGAATATGTAAACTTACAATCTTTGATTATCCCTACTTTATTTAACAAGTAATTAAAGATTGGGTACTAATACATTAATACCTAATTCGTTGAAACCGATGGCTCTATAATACGATTGATATTTATTTCTGATCAAAGCCTAGGTATGATTAAATACCTAATTCTCTAAGATCGATGGCTCAGGTACCAACCTATCACACCTTGGTTTAGGGCCTAGGCGTGTGACCACAAGTTGGTACCTGTTTTGTAAATATATCAGAGTTGCGGTTTACTTTTAGCAAAAGACTTTGGTTATCATAAAATATTAATTTATTTGAAAACTTCATGGATAATAAATATCCAAGTGTTTGATTTATTAATCATGTTTAAATCTTTATAATATTTTAATAACTTAAAACTGAGCCATCATTACCTTGCGAGCATCTAACTCCATGAATATTTCTAATGTCCTGCTACCTGTGCTAATCTGTTTCCCTGAAATGTGGGGAAAAATACGTCAGATTTATGCTGGTGAACACGTATGACTCTATAAAACATTTGAATGACATTACAATACAAATGTAGTTTTCTCGACAATCTCAGCGGAAGCTTTTCTACTTCTGGTATATGTACCACTGCCCTATACACATAACGGTATTCTCCGAGCCACAAAGCCCTGAACAGAGAACTAGTCATGACCGTTTAGCCTGCGGCTACCTAGCCTTTAACTGATTAGGCTTAACAGTTACGTTTGGATCCAGACACATGCATATTCAGTCTGAGTTGATTCTATTCTCTACTTTGTATTATAACGTTTTAGAGATCATGTAATCTCATGAAATCATTGACTGACTCGTTAAGACAAACACCCGTTCATCTTTGTCGAGTAAAAATATGTTTAGATTGATTAAAAAGGTTAACGTATTCACGTTATAAATTATATAAAAGTTTGAACGTATTCACCTATACCATCGGTGTGCGTTTGAAACCTTGTCTGATTTGAAACAAGGAGGAAGATAAGAAGGTGGTGTTGTCAAGCGACCATAAGAAGACTAGATGTGCCCAATTCAAGGGCGAAGGTGTAGATCAACGCAAATCTGAATTCAATTCCAACTACACCCAATGTAATATATGCTAGAAATATCACAAGGGTAGATGCCACTTTGCTCCGTCTACAACCACAACTGTTTGCGACTTTTGTCACAAACCCGGCCACGCAATGGCCGATTGTTGGAAAAAGACGATGACTTGCTACAGCTGCAAGGATATGGGACATCTCAGCTTTGAATGCCCAAAGAATAAACCTGTTGTTGGAGGTGCGGGTGGTAGTGGTCAACAGAATGACCCGAAGAAGGGGAATGCTCGAGTTTTCGTCTTCGACACGAAGAAAGCGGCCGAAATGCTGGAAACCATCACCGGTACGTTCTTAGTTAACGACCCGTATGCTAGAGTTCTATTCGATTCATGTTCCAACTTGAGTTTTATAGATTACAGCTTTTGTAGTCTATTAAACGAACCTCTAACGAAATTAAATAAAACTCTAAGCGTCGAAACCGCTAGTGGCGAAATCGTTAAAATCTCCGAAGCCCTAGAAAGTGGAAAAATCTTATGTAAGGCCCCGTTCCCGGTAGCCCTACTTTAGCGTCGAATTTACTCATAAACACAGTTCTACAAATCAGAGTTTATTGAAACTTTCGCGGAAACATTAACTGAAATCATTTGTCACAAAACATTAAATCTTTTCTTCAAAACCAACTTAAAACATCATATTTTAAACACCATTTCTTCCGTCTTCAGATGCCAGCCGTTCAACCCATGCCATGTGTCATCCTCATGCTCGTTCTCTTATCTGCTCACCTGCGTGCATACTAAAAGTCAGCTACACTGAGTGAGTTTTAGTTAATCAAGCAACTTATCATACAACCACTACATGCATTATATAAGTATCCGAAGACACATAGTCCACTATCTAACCTGCTACTGCTTAACCACTTAATTACCCCTACAGCTTAGCCACTTAATTACCTCTACAGCTTAGCCACTTAATAACGAATAACGTTATGCCACTTTGCCACTTTAATAACGATTAACGTTATGCCACTTTGCCACTTTAATAACGATTAACATTATGCCATCTTAATAACGATTAACGTTATGCCACTTTGCCACCTTAATAACGATTAACGTTATGCCACTTTGCCACTTTAACACTCTTACTAGACGCTTATCCACTTCTATCACACTCTACTTCTACTTGTCTAATACACACTTCCTATCTGTTCATTATTTACATAATAGACAAATCACATCATAGCATTCATACACACTAACAACCACTTGGCAATCAATTTCCTTGGCGATACGTGCAATATCCGAAGATCGTTCACACACCGATAAGCATTATATAATAGCTACCTCGTATAACATCTATAGCATACACTTACCACTTAAGGTAAGTGTATTCACACTTCACATCGAGTATGCACACAGCCCCGAAAACATAACAAGGAAAATGGGGCAAGAAACTCACCTAGATCATGTTTCTTTCTCCGTTTATCGTAATTCCCTTCTTTAATTGTGCCCTGCTAACTGTATATAGGGTACACGTATTAAAGCTTACCCTATTGAATTCCAATAGCTACGTCGGGTGTAAACGGTTGGCCTTGTTTAGATTTCATTTACTTATTATTTTATTATTATTATTTTCTCTTTCCTACAATATTTATTTATTATCTTAAGACGCGATTATTTAAATATGCTTTTAATATTCTTTTCCTTATCGAGTTCACATCCCTCCTCGTAAACCGTCATGTGTTTATAAGTATGTTCACATTTAGACGTATGTGTGTTTGTATAGGACACACGGGTTATCCCCTTCTTGTGGACCTCCAAGTGCAATCTTAGGTGTACACTTAAGCGAGTATCTCTTTATACTTATACGTATTCTCGGGTTCTCAACGAGATTAATTACAAATTAATCAAATCACTTTGTAATGTGATCGAACTATAAGTGATCGAGTGTAGGGGCGTATTAGGATTTGGGTTTTTAGTTGGGCTTGGGCTGAGTATTAATAAAAAGCCCAACTCATACTTGTCTTAAATCAAGCCCAACCCACCCGTGTCCTTATCAAGCCATCAGGTCAATCTCTTTCTTCATTTTCTTGTTCTAACAGCCGTCCCCTAGTAAGCTTCCTCCATGTAATCGATTTCCTGCTTGACGTCCTATATTGCAATCGAGTTCTTCGTATGCGACCAAGACAATCGAGTCCTCTGTTGAGAGTGGGTCCAACATATGCGGATATACCTAAGGTATTGTAATCGAGTCCTATAGGAGATCGATTACAGTGTAATCGGATTGGATTATGTGCGAGTTTGCGTGCACTTGTTGTAATCGATCAGGTATTGTAAGAGAATCTTAGATGTGTTCGAGTGTAGTGTAAGCGACTTGGGTTTGCAGCAAAGTCTGATTGTAATCGACCTCCAATTGTAAACGACCCGCAATTGTAATCGAGCGTTACCAGAGTCGATCACAATGTAAGCAAGATCTGGAGGGTAAATGAAATCTGATTGTAATCGATATGAGATTGTATGCGAGTTGTAAGGTGTGAAATTGGCTAAGTACATGTATGCGAGAATAATTGTAATCGAATTAACAGTTGTGTGCGAGTTGTATATATAAGCTAAGTTCTTGTATGCGATTTAAATTGGCAATTGACTTGAGTATTGTATATATATCTACACTGTATGCGACTCGGGTATGTATCAATTGTATGTGAGTTATTATGTATATATTTACATATTGTATGCGAACAGGGATGTAGCTGAACCAGATGGGTCCTTGACAATATGAGGGTCATGGGTTGGGTCTTAGACCCACTGTTCGTTTATTATTATTATTATTATTTAGCATATAAAACTTTAACACGATGCCATCCTACCCCTTAAACGTTCTCGTGACCATTTCTGGGTAAGACTTGACTCGGGAAATCATAAAGTTTGAATCTTGAGGCTTTAAACGCTCAAACTAGATCTAGGGTTTCTTTTATTGAGCCGTTCATAGTTACGAGTTTGTTAAGTTCCATTTTATCATCAAGTTTCCAACTTTAATGTTCGTTTATACCCGATCTACTTTCTTTTAAAGTTTTAAGGCCAAGAGTTAATGGAAACGTAATCTTTAAGGATCAAGAACATACCTTTTCGTGTTCGTTTTTTGTTGTTTGGCTTGGTGATGAACTTAAATCCTTGTATTTACCTTATATATAGAAGTGTAGTTTCCCAGCCGGATCTACACGGAATATCTCGTTCTACGTAGGTGCGGAATCCCTACGTAAGACGATACGAGCGTAGAAGACGAAACACGTTAAACACAATCAAACACACGTTACAATAAACAAAGAACACGTTGTATTGCAACTGATAACACGTGATTCACCGATCACCGATTACACGTACTGAACTACTCTCTCAAACCTAGCCGCAGCTAAACATATATAACATACGACAACTTCGCCTAACATGTTTAGGCGAAGTTGTCACTAACTTCGCTTGTTCCACAAGTTCGCCCATATCAGGCGAACTTGTGAGACAAGTTCGCTTAATTCTAAATACAAAACATAATAAATCGATTACAGACACTAGATACTGAACTACTGACATCATGTACCAACAGACTCCCCCTTGGCAGTAGCTTCATATCTCTATCTTCAAACACGTGTCTCATAATCCCAAAAATCTTGTATCTTCCATCTTCAAGCATGAACGCCTTCTCGTACACAAACTGAAACTACTCTTTGATATTTCTTTGATTCTTCTTTCCAAGCAGGAATGTAAAATATCTTTTTCTCGTTCAGCACCTGCAGATCAGCTTGAGACAAATTCACTAAATGCATAGGATCATATACTCTCATCAGCTCTTGTTCATCTTCATCTTCCAATACTGCTTCAGCTGTTTCACAATCAACGTACCACCATTTCAGATCTTTGAGCACATCCTTAGGCATTTGTTTCATCGGCACTTCTTTTAGACACCGGATCGGCTTATACTTCATTATCATCCAAGGCTTGCCATCTGCTCTCATTCCTCTGTCTTTGTCTTCAACGAGCTTTCCTTTCTGTGGTTTCAACAGCTCAAACTTTTTCTCCTTTATGCTTTCCTTCCAGACTATCTTCCCAATGATCCTAGCCATGTTATCATCACTCCTGTTTATCAACCCCAACCTGGCTAAGTCCTTCACTTCACACTCAGGCAACGTATTCAATGATCTCAACAACCTCTTGAAATACTGAACCCCATCATACCGTTTAATCACAAAAAGTCTCAACTGCTCATCATATAACCAGCATATAATCCCCTTTTTCGATTCAGCATAACCCCTGATGTTGTAACTTTTCTTGAACATAGTAGGGACCGCCGGTTTCTTAGTCTTTACGAACCACTGAGCGTAGCCTTCTTTCCATCTTGGCTGCTCCTCCCATTCTGTCTCATCACATCCCGTATCTTGACCCAAATCTGACTTTTCAACTGCTGGAATTTCATGCTCAACATTCTCCTCCACAATCTCTCCCTCTTCGACTTCACTATCAATCACGATCTCAGCCCCTATCTTCTCAATCTCTTCCAATGGTAACACATCATCATCACCATCTAACACCTCCTCAGCATCCACAACCACCACATCATCACCCCCTGAACCGCCAGCTGCACTCGTTGACTCCCCCTGAGATGTGGAAGTCCCAAGAGCTTGTTCAGTTCTTGGCAACTCTCCACCTGAATATTTCGATGCATTGGGATCATCGTCTCGATCATTACGCTTCTTTGTCCTCAGCTCGTCACCCTTACAGCTCGTCTCCCCCTGAGATGCCAAGAACTGTTTCAAGGCATCAATTATTTTACCATGCTCGATCAGGAGGGACGACTGAATCTGATTCTCCGCAACGAGGCGCTGAATAGCATGAGTCTGGATAAGATTTACTCTTGATTGTTCTGCCACGACCCTTTCAAGCGCTGCTATTCTTTCCGAGTCGGATAAGGTTGCATCGAAATCAAACCTCAGATGTGATATGTCTTGAGCGTACGGAGGAGGGATTCCCAATGTAACCGGCACCTCAGAAACAGGTGGAAACGTAACCGCAGGTGGTATCGTAATCCACAACCCTGCAGTAGCAACAACTGTCGACTCAACAAACCTTGCTACGACCTCCGTTGGAGTAAGAGTTGGAGGTGGCAAGGACACAATCTCCGGAGCCGAGAGCTGGAATGTAGTGGGTGGGATGCAGAAGGAAGATGAGGTAGTCACCACGGGAACATCCGTGGAGATTGGCCCTATAACTGGCAATGTTGTAGAGACTATAGTCATACCAGACAGTGCGGGTGGAATGAAACGAACCACCCTTGAGCTCTCACCAGCTCCCGAACCTGCACCTGCCCTTTCCCTTCTCGATCTACGGACCAACTGATGTAAATCTTCCTCAAAGTACGAATCACTGTCATCGTTGTCTCTCTTCCTCTTCCCATGAATCCTTTCTTGTGTAACTAAAATCCGTCTAGCTTCAGCCACATCATCATCTGAGGAATCAGAATCAGCCTCCGTCGTAGCTGCCATAGCAACATCCACACTAGTAACCCGGGCTACCGAGACCTGTACCTCTTCCTCAGGATCAACACGTTCCATATCGAAGAAACCTTGACCGCCAAAAGCAGCTTCAAGGTCTACAGTTTCCTCCGGTGCCACAACAGGAGCAGCAGGTAAAGCTTGTTGTACCTCAGGTGGTGGTTGAGGTGCTCCAGCCAGTTGTGGTGCCGGATCCCGAAACTCTTCCCCACTAGCTGGAACATACTCTGGGTTGATCAAGTACCCAAATAATGGAGTATGTCGAGGACGGAGCTCAGGTTTACTCCTCGCACTTGATGATCTGCACTGGGCGAAGATTCTCTTGCTTACACTCTCCACATATCTAATCGGGCGGCGCTGAGGTAACGTGGGAGCAACATGATTCAAGATCATTTGAAGAAATCTTGGATACATCAGAAATCTCTCACGCGCCACCGCTCGTCTTTGACAATCTATCTCGTAGAACACCATCTGACTAAAGCTATAACGCTTATTGTAGGTCAGTGATGTCATTGCTGACTGCATGGTCGCACCCATTCCATCTGTACCAGCCTTTCTCCCTGACATACACACGATCATCACGTGCATAAGAAATCGCCATTGGTCTAACAAGAATCCCTTTCGTCTTTGAGTATCTCCCAATGGACCAGAATATCCCATTCTCAGAAAAGCACCATCTCTTAATGGAGCCACGAAGTCTGTAGGATCGTCTCTCGTTTCATCCCCAAACTGCAAAGCCGCCCTGATCTGCTCAGATGAGAACTGCACTATCTGATTGTTAACCGTTGCACGCCTAACCGGGGGCTCGACTCGACAGTCATATTCCACTGTCTGCCAGAAATCTTCTATGTTTGGCAAAGAGATAGGCAGTGTTGTAGTAATAGCGTGGAAGATACGCGAGCGGATAAGAAACGTGATGATTTCGGGGAAATCATCAACACCGCTCGCATCCGGGTCCAAAGTGATGTACATGTTATGCCCCGGGAAAAACTTCTGATTGTTCTCTCCTCCTTCGTCACCACCTGCACCACCTGCTCCAGCTACAGCTGCCATTTCTGCAACAAAAACAGTCTAAGTTAGAGAATCGTCGAGTCAAATCACAAGTTCGCCTGTTACCATGAGCGAAGTTATGATTTATTCTGTATAGGCGAAGTTAGGGGTGGGGCGAAGTTGGTAATAACTTCGCCTTAACTTGAACTTCGCCTGATAAATGTTAAATAAAAGGGGCCAGGCGAAGTTAATGATAACTTCGCCGAACCACAACTTCGCCTAATATACTGTTAAATAATTAAATATTAGGCGAGGTTAAACCTTAGGCGAAGTTAAGGATAACTTCGCCTAAACTGTAACTTCGCCTGAATATGAAGCGGCAACAGTTTAGACGTTCATAACGAAGTGATTTTGGTCAATTTGGAGATTGCGGACTCAACCAAAACATGTTTTTTTAGACGATCTAGACGATCAAGTTGATTACGACCACGTGAAAATAAATTTGAAAAGCGGGTGTTGAGGTTTCGAATGAACGGTGTCAGTAACTGATCAAAACGACCTTTGATTAACGCCATTGTCAGTGATTATACGATATGATGACACTACACACCTTTAAATCGGATTAGAAACTGAGAAAAACAACAAGATGTGATTCGAGATATAACTTCGCCTAGGTTACTGGAAGATAAGTTCGCCGGTTTTAGAAAATAATAATGAGTTTGACCAAACAATTTCTTTATATAGGGTCAAGGTTATACAGGCGAAGTTAGGGTTAACTTCGCCTGTCCCATAACTTCGCCTCTTCCCTCAACTTCGCTCAATATGAAACTTTACCAAACAGACCCTTATAAATTGAACATTATGCCACTAACTTTTAAAATTTCCTTTAAAGAGTTAACTGATCCGATCAAGAACCAAGTAACCAGGTATAAAATCATACAACTACATAAGTAGAATAAATTTTAAATATAAAGTACACGGGATCAAATTTCAGTCTCGACAGGGACTACCACGTTTTAGAAAAGATCCGAACAGGAATCATACTAATTAAGTGACTGTCACACAGATCCATGTTCAGCTGTATTATGACATAAAGAAACAGGTTGTAAGCAGGTAAATAACTTAAAATGGTTTTCATCGCCTCTGTGATACGGGTTAGGTTCAATTTAGCTCAAAATATAAATGGGCAACACATCAGAGATTATGATGTCTCCTATCTATTCTCAAAGCGTATTTGGCTTTCCCCAAGTCACCCCGAGTTAACCTCGACCCGTAGTGTCAGATTAAATTGTAAGTACTCGACGATCTGTAGAGTCTTCTTCCCGTTCTCTTTCTTGCATCTTGATTGAGAAGTATTAACATTATAAGCTCTAGAATGTCTCAGTAACACATAATTTTTTTTATATTTTTTTATTTAATAACAAGATTTACACAGCTTCAAGTAAACTACTGCAAGTCCCGAATCTGGATCACTGCAGTTTCTTGACACACCATCTTCTCGGGAATCAGAACACTCGCGGGCTCGTGTATGACTGGGTAATCGCTTTTCTGCTTATCATTCGGAAAGATATATATGGAGACATGCACAACTCTTAAGGAGTTTCCACGTAAAATCGAGGAGATTTAGTTAGTATCACTTCTACTTTTACGCACCATAAAAAGCTACCATGACATACAATGACTGTTCTAAAGTCTTTTAGGCCTAATAACTTCACTAGTTAAGCACACAGAATCAGTTTGTCCATCACTTTCCAAGGTTGGATCAATTTTCTTTTAAACATTGTATAGCTACTTGTTACGAAGCAGTAAACTTGAAAAATTATTTCATCTCCCATAAAAAATTTTAACTTCTATCGCCCCGATCAAGTCGAAGTCTTCAGGTAAACGGCTATCCTGAAGATCCAATGGATCAGCTGGACCGACCACATACGAGTATGTGTCCTTCTAACTAAGTATGAACGACTAATTTTCAGCGAAAGAATAAAAACACATCATAAACCGCCCCGGTCACTTTCAGCCATCTGGTTAATGGCTATCCTCATACTCTATAGGTAGAAATGAGGACCAAACATATCCGAAGATATGTCCTTCAAACTGAAGCAACCGACATAATTCTAAGCGATAGTGACGTTTTTTTTTAAGTAAAAACGAAAAACATGGTTACTCGGGATTGATCATCCCATTTAGCTCAACAAGGTTTTGAAAACGAGTTTTGTCAAACGCTTTAGTAAACAAATCAGCGAAATTATCTAACGAATCAACCTTTTCGAGCACAATCAATTTCTTCTCAGCACAATCCCGTATAAAATGATGACGGGTGTCAATGTGTTTAGTTTTGCTATGCTTTACGGGATTGTTAGTTACTGAGATAGCAGCAGTGTTATCTATGCAAATAGGAGTATGAGTGAAATTCAGACCGTAATCGCGCAATTTCTGTTGTATCCAAAGAACCTGGGAGCGGCAATTCGATGCTACCATGTATTCTGCTTCACAGGTAGAAATGGCGACTGAGGTCTGCTTCTTGCACTGCCATGACACTAATCTGCCTCCAAGAAACTGACATCCACCTGTTGTTGACTTCCGATTCCGATTGCATCCTCCATAATCAGAATTAACCTTCTTGGTGTGATGAGATTTCTTGAGTTGCTTTCCCTTTTTGCACGATAAGCATTGGTCTTCAAAGTTGAAATTTTTCAGAATTGCATAGCGACGGTCACAAAATGCACCAACAGACTCCCCTTTGACCGTTGCTCTCAATTCTAACAAACACAAAAGATCATCTGTTACAAAACATGCACCAACAGACTCCCTCTTAACTGATGATCTTCTGTTTGCTCTTCAACCAGCCGTGTCTGAAACTGTCTTGTAGCTTCACAAATCTACCAATCACCCAGCGTCTTCCATATCAGATCTCCCCTTCAGTGTAAGCTTCTCCGACTATATAGATTGAGGTCTTTGAAATGCATGCATCCCCGTGCCTAATTGATCATCTCAACCAATCACGTGAGTCCTTTTGACATCACCAACACGTGAAGTTCTTCTAACTTCACCAACACGTGAAGTTGGGCTCCCTCCACAACTTCACCAACACGTCGGCATACGATAAGGTTTAATCTTCAACTACTCAACATCAAGTGATCAATTTCATCACAAAACCACCTTGACAGAATCTAACACACATGACCATTAATTAATCCGAATCATCTTCAATCACCAGGGATAACGATCAAGAACATAAACACATTAATTCCCGATTAAATCCAACTTGTTCCAGAATTTTCACTTTAATAAATAAGCATCACGTTTCAGGATCCAATTCTCGAACGCCTTGAAAATAACATAAATAATATGCTCTGACCGCAATCCAGTAATGACGAAAACCTTCAGTTCAATTTGACTTTCTTCAGTTGGTCAACCTCGAACAACAACTATTTCATTGCCCACAAACACCCAAATATGTGTCAATATCCAGTTTCAATCAATATCCCATCACAACCTCAACTCCATATCCAGAGTTGACATGTATTTGTTCACACGTAAGACCAAGAGATAACAAGTTTCACTCGTTGACGGAACAACGTCTTAGATCTCACAATAATCGTGTACACCTGGCCATACAGACGAAAACTCCAAACAATTTTTTTTTATTTTTAATTTTTTTTTTTAACTTCGCCTAAAGTCAACTTCGCCTAAAAGTCAACTTCGCCTGTCCATAACTTCGCCTATCCATAACTTCGCCTGTCCATAACTTCGCCTAAACCCTAAAATTTAAGCGACAACTTCGCCTGAACCCCATAACTTCGCATGCGGCGGCTGTTCGGCCAAAAACGCATCAGAAACGTGCCAGAAACACCAAAACGCAGATCTCGAACCATAGCATAAGAGCCTAAGGCTCTGATACCACTTGTAGGTTCCCGCGGGGCGTCGCTGATCGATACGAGATCCGCATGAGGTCTAGGAGTGCGGAATCCTCCTAGACTCGTTTATTGGTCTAGAAGACGAAGAACACGGTTACACATACATAAACACACGAACAAACACAAGAACGGGATAAACGAATCTGCAGATCCTTTCATATAATAATCATAACTCGTTACATACCAAACACGAAAACAAAGACACGGCCGACCCGAGGTGAGCTCTACCTCGGGCCGTCCCACACGACTCTCCCTCTCGGTTTCTCTCTAGACAATTAAACTGATCACAAAACACTCTGACTTTTCTTGATTCACAACTCTAAACAAGACACACCTATATATAGATACACAACTTCATGGGCTTGGGCTTGGGCCTGTAGGCGAAGTTGTTCTAACTTCCCCTATGGCAGAAGTTGTTACAACTTCGCCTATGGCGAAGTTGCTATCTTCGTACTTCGTTTCCGCTGAACAGAATTGCATAGCGACGGTCACAAAATGCACCAACAAGAAGATCTAATAATAGTTAGCTTGATTTGGTCTCGGATCTCTTTCTTTCTCTCTTGGCCGTTTATGTATAGTAAGGAAGGTGTGTGTGTGTTTGGAGTGTGTGTAGAGATTATGGAGGATGGAAATGAGGAGTTAGGGTTTTAGGATGGTTTAAGGGAGTATTTATACCCCTTAAAGCCCATGGACCTAAAGCCCATTACTCTTTAATCTTTTTAATTATCCAAATCCATGATCTTTTCTTTATTTAATATTAATTAAATATTAACACTCGTTTTTAAATCGTAGATTTCTTTTATTTATTTTTATAAAATTCGGGACGTTACATCTTATTAGCTGGTTATGTTCTACCTATCCAATTGTTGCCCATGACTCTTGCTGGTTTTGATATAGTACTTGGTATGGATTGGTTATCCAACAATCATGCCCGTATCATTTGCAATAGCAAAACCATTGAACTTCGAGCCCCTGATAAACGAACCATTCGAATTGAAGGGGACAAAGACACTGGCCAAGTTAGCATAATCTCCATAATTAGGGCTAACAAATGTTTAAATCAAGGATGCTTAGAATTCATGGCCTATGTCACCAAAGAATCCAAACCAAAGGAAATAAGGGACGTACCTATTGTCTTCGAATTTTCTGACGTCTTTCCCGACGAACTGCCTGGAATCCCTCCGGATCGAGAAGTCGAATTTAGAATAGATCTCATGCCCGGAACTGCTTCGATCGCCAAGGCACCATACTGACTAACTCAAACAAAAATGAAGGAACTGAAGAAACAACTTGACGAGCTACTCGAGAAAGGTTTTATCCGTCCAAGTTCATCACCATGGGGAGAGCCGATTCTTTTTATCAAAAAGAAGGATGGATCAATGTGTATGTGTATTGACTACCGAGCCTTAAACAAAGTAACCATCAAGAACCGACACCCATTACCTCGAATCGACGATCTATTCGACCAACTGCAAGGCGCAAGCTACTTATCTAAGATAGATCTGCGTTCCGGTTATCACCAACTCAAAGTCCAATATGAAGATATCCCTAAAACCGCGTTTCGAACAAGTTATGGACATTATGATTTCACGGTCATGACGTTTGGTCTCACTAATGCCCCAGCAGCGTTCGTGGACATGATGAATCGTATTTGTACACCTTACTTAGATAAATTTGTTATCGTATTCATCGACGACGTACTTATTTATTCTAAGTCAAAGGAAAATCATGTTTCGCATCTCAGAATCTTGCTTAAATTACTTAGAAACGAGAAGTTGTACGCCAAGTTCTCGAAATGCGAATTTTGGCTTCATGAAGTACAATTTCTTGGTCACATCATAAACGTGAATGGAATTCAAGTGGACCGCGCAAAGAACGAAGTTATCTCAAAGTGCGAGATTCCGAAGTCGCCAACCGAGATCCGAAGTTTCTAAGGTTTGGCTGGCTACTATTGTAGATTCATTGAAAACTTCTCCTGAATTGATGTTCCTCTAACTTCGTTGACTCATAAGAATATCAAGTATGAATGGGGAACCAAACAACAAGATGCGTTCGATATACTCAAACAAAAACTCACCCAAACTCCTATACTGGCCTTGCCAGAAGGTACCGAGGACTTTGTTGTCTTTAGTGACGCGTCTCATTCCAGTTTCGGATGCGTACTAATGCAACGGAAGAAATTAAACGCTTACACCTCTTGTCAAATCAAGGTACACGGAGAACTACACAACTCAAGATCTAGAGTTAGGCTCCATAATCTTTGCCTTAAAGATATGGAGGCACTATCTTTATGGAGTTAAATTTGTTGTGTATACCGATCACAAAAGTTTAAAACACATCTTCGAACAAAAAAAGCTCAACATGTGTCAAAGACGCTGGATGGAAACATTGAATGACTATGGCTGTGAAATTGTCTATCACGAAGGTAAAGCCAACGTTGTGGCTGACGTCTTGAGTCGTAAGGAACATGAAAAACCTAAAAGAGTTCGAGCTCTACCACTAGAACTCCAAGTTGTTCTCATCGAGCAAATCAAATCCGCCCAACTTTAAGCGATCAATGAAAAAAAGATCTCCGATGAAAAACATGATGGCACCATTGACTCGCTAGTCAAGGGTGCCTATGGTATACTTAGACTTAGAAACAGGATTTGGGTACCAATCGTTGGAGATTTGGGTGAAAAGATAATGAGCGAAGCACACAAGTCTAAATACATGATGCACCCCGGTAGTGATAAAAAGTACCAAAACCTTAAGCCAGACTACTGGTGGAACAGAATCAAAAGGCATATCGCTTTGCATGTCGCAAAATTCTTAATTTGTTTAAAAGTCAAGGCTGGATATCAAAAGCCCTCAGGATTGCTTCGGCAACCCGAACTTCCCGTTTGGAAATGAGAATTGATAACAATGGACTTCATCACGAAACTCCCTAAAACCACTCGTCAGCACAATGCAATTTGGGTTATCGTTGATATATTAACAAAATCTGCACACTTCATACCCATCAACGACACATACTCAATGAATATATTAGCACAAATCTATATGAACAACATCGTTGCTTTGCAAGGAATTCCTCTGTCTGTCATCTCTGATCGAGACAGTCGCTTTACGTCTCATTTCTGGAAAAGCTTCCAACAAGCGTTAGGAACCAAGTTAAACCTTAGCACTGCCTATCATTCTCAAACCGATGGGCAAAGCGAAAGGACAATTCAAACACTTGATGATATGCTCCGTGTTTGTGTGATTGACTTAGGCGGAAGTTGGGACGACTATCTTCCCCTAATGGAATTTTTGTACAACAATAGTTATCACACAAGTATTCAAGCCACACCGTTTAAAGCGTTATATGGCCGAAAATGTAGAACACCAGTATGCTGGTTTGAAACCGGAGATAATCAATTGTCTGAACCTGAGATAGTCCAAGAAACCACTGACAAGGTGTTACAAATCCGTGAACGACTTAAGACGGCGCGTGACTGACAAAAGAGTTACGCCGATGTCCGTCGTAAGCTGTTAGAATTCAATATAGGCGATAATGTCTTATTGAAAGTTTCGCCTTGGAGGGGTGTTGTTCGCTTCGGCAATAAAGGAAAACTAAGTCCGTAGGACCATTCGAGATACTCGAACGAATTGGTACTGTTGCATATCGTTTGCGAGTACCCGAAGAAATGAAAGGGATACATGATGTATTCTACGTCTCTAATCTGCGTAAATATCTAGCCGGTGAATCTTCGTCAATGCCTTAAAAATATGTTGAAATAAACGAAAATCTAAAATTCATAGAACAACCCATACAAATCGAAGATTCTAAAACAAAGAAACTTAAAAGACGAACTCTGAAATTGGTCAAAGTAAAGTGGGACTCATGAAGAGGCCCCAAGTATACTTGGGAACTTGAATCCGAAATGAAAAAAAGTGCCCCCACTTGTTCTAAGAGCAAATCTCGCGGACGAGATTCATTCCAAGGTGGGGATGATGTAACATCATGAAAATTTCGGACCAAAAATGCCAAGTATCAAACATAAAGGACCAAAAAATAAAATATGTCTTCTCGACCGATCGCGATATGCGACGGCCTTAGGCCCAACGTTATCGCGTATCGCGATAACGTGCTCTGACACAGGGACACGTGTCCCCACATGGCACAATGTCAGCCACGTGGCACCACGTGACAAGCCTACGTGGTGATTTATCTTAGCTACGTCGCGATACGCGACGGATAGCTCTTGGCCCATCACATATTGCGACGGGGACCCTGGTCAGCTTATAAAAGGGGGCACCAGCCCTCATTCCATCCACACATAACTCTCATACATCTTTCTCTCTCTAACCTCGATAAGCGTGCCGCGACCCCAACTCGTTTTTCGTGCCCTAAACCGATGATATCTCGAAACAAGTACAAAACACCGACGACATTATCACGAAATACGTGCCATCAAAAGACGATCTGACATCCAACTCGAAGTGCGTGCCGACGAGTTGTAAAGATAGGTGTGCCTCGATTCACGTGCCAAAGAAGGTGTTGATCAAGGAAGCTCTAGAAACAAAAAGGCGTCGAAGTGCTGCCCAAGTGTCTAGGGTTTGATAAGTCAACCAAGGTAGGGATAATGCCCCAATAAAATATCAAAAGGCTTAAAACTCTAAGTCGCGGGTATACTCAATACCTCGAGAATAAACAATAGAAAGTAAAACAAAGAAAATATATAAAAAAAATTATATGAATATAATTATTTGTTATAGATAAAGTATAATTATTATTTAAATGATTTTAGATAATAATAATAATAAAGAAATAAAGTATACGTTTCTTCAAGAAGAAGAAACGCAAAGTTTAAGAAAAATAAAACAAGTTAAACTAAAGGTTTTAAACTTGTAAAAGAAAGAAAAGTATTTTAAACTAAAGGTTTAAAAAGAAAATATAATCGAGTTAAAGATTATACAAAAAGAGACTAAAGGTCTTAAGCCAGATTAAAGATCTGGTATTAATAAAAGATTATACTCGTACTATAGGTCCGAGATAGCAAAGACGAACCGATCAATGAAGTGAAGCTGATCCTTTCACAAGGTGAATACGCCAAACTTTTATAACTTGTATTATCAAGTCAAACTAAATTGATTACATGAGATTACATGTCTCAAAAACATTATAAACAAATGTAACTATCGGCCCTCAGGCTGTCGTGTACGTTTGTTTGGATCCTTACATATGTGGTATGTCGGTGGGCACACTGCGCCACACCTGATTATTTGCCTTCGCCATGATGAGCCGGACCTACGTTACGTCCGAGAGGGGGTAATCATGTGTATACTTATTGTATCTAAGTAATATCAAACGCTGTGGTGTTTGCTGAGAGGTTTCGAGTAGAACATAAGTTTGTAATTATGTTTTGTTTTTAACTTGATTATTCCTAAGCCACGATGGGCCCGACCTAAGTTATGTATCGAGGGATAATCAAGTTAAGAAAATATTTTATGTGTCAGCTTATTTACCAGCATGTGTTGCTGACGTATTTTCAAACATTTTTACATGTAACGAAGGTTAGACGCGCTTGATAATCGAAGTGGTTGGTAGATGATCTGATGACTCAGATCTTTTTGTTAAATTTTAAAACATGTAACTGGTGGTTTATGAAACAAGTAATCTTTGTAAACTCTAAACGGGTATTTTATAATCCCGTGTGTTGATTATGTAAATATAATATCCACGCAAATCTATTTTCCGTACTTAACCCGCAACTCTAATTTATTTACAAAAATGGATACCAACATTTGGGTCGCATGCCCAGGCCGTGAGCTTGGATATTTTGAGTGTTTTGATCAATCTCCATTAATGTGGGGGATTGTTGGAAAATTGAATAATGAGAACGGAAATTTATTAAATTATTAATATTAAATTCTTTATGTCACTTGTTTGATATATTAGTATTTATTATAATATTAATTTCTTCATAGGGTGAAAAACTTCATGTATTAGTGAAAAACTCTTGAGTAGAGCTCTTTATGACTTTGATTAGTTTTAATTAGACTTAATGTCTCTAATTAAATTTCTGATTAAGAGACATTCTTCACCATCCATAACTCTTATACATAATAGGCTACGTGTCTCATTTTTTGGAGGCTAGAAAAAATACAAGCTAAAAACTTCAAGGAAAAATGCATGAATGCATGAAGAGTTATTAGTGAAGAAGAAAGCTTTGAAGAATCATATGTTGGAAACCTATAAAGATGAGTTTCTCTACTTGATTCTTCTACCCTTTATTCTATTTTTCAACAATTTCTAACACTACAATTTACCCGATGTAACCTCGGGCGCGTGGACATCACCGGCAGTACCAACTGCTTCGGCTGTTGTACCTTGGGAGATAGACGCGTTGTCTTATGTAGAGACGCGAAATCTGTTTTAAGGGAAACGTGTTAAAGATGTGCCTCAGCCTCAACCGTCAAATTTAGTTTATACATTGTTGCAGCCAAGAGACTACTAGAAGACCTTGTTGTGTCAAAAGTTGAAATTAAGTTCTTGTCAAGAAGATTACAAGAAGATGTTGCTGAAGAATAATTTGAAGACTTTTATCATTTGAAGAGTTTGGTGGAATCATTTAACATAATTGTTATATTCTTTCATTATTTATTTTAGTTTGTATTACGGTATGTGTACTACTTATTTTCATGTTAATAACGAGAGTGTCGTTATTATTTGTATTAATTTTAATATAAAAAGTGACCCATGTTCCAACAGTTCTCACTCATTTTCGATATCAGTATTTTTGGCATGATACCGGTCTCATTCCTATTTCAAATCAGAGAATGAGTGTATAATTTCTTCTGCTCACCAAAAACACTTAAGAATAAAGGAGTTTGGGAGAAACATACAAAAAATCAAACATATGTTAAAAGTCGATATAATTTTCTAGAATACTTTTGACGACTTAGAGAAAGTATGTATTCTAGCTTTAGTGTTCTAACACAATAAAATATGGCAAGATGCGTACAACAACATCTCAAAAATAAGGTTTTCAAGTAAACTTAATGAGGATTATAGAATACATAATCATCATGGATATCTAATATCTTATTGACATGCTGAAGAATTTATCGATTGTTGCTACTTTGGTTATCGGGGTTGGGTCTCAGAGTCTTATGGGCTGGATCTAACCATTCCTAAGCTTGAGACGCGCTACATCATGAAAGTAACCTGTTAGAGAAGAGAGGTCTGGGTGGTAGAAGAGGAATGTATATCACAAATAACATGGGTTTTGTAAATATAGTGAGAATGTGTTTTCAAAAGTGGGCACTATTATAGTATGTAATTGCGATTAATATAATTATTATTTACTTGGTTTGTGTTCCACTACGTGAGAGCTTCGCGGAAAATAAAACCATATTCAAAATGGAGCTACAATAAATGAGATAACGATAATAGAAGTTTCGTGTTGAAGCTTAGAAAACTGTGAAAATTGGAATGGAGAGGATCAATAGGAACTTGTTACCATAAGAGGAGAGTGGAACCTTTGAATGGCTTATATATACAAGCATTCTTTATATTTTTTCCTTATACAAAGAATCAAGTGAGGACCCTAAAGGACGCTTTCTCACCTCAACTCACACATATGCGCATGTTCCCTGAGCAATGGGCGTAATACTTGTTATCTTGGATGTGCTGCTAGAGACTCAGGGGAAGTCGGAATAGGAGAGCACTTGTTGGGGTGGGCTTAATACTTATATGCTTTCAATTGTTGGTGTGCTAGTTACTACTATTCAGTTTCTCGCGATAAAAACAAGCTGAAAGCGAAATCTAGCAATCTAAAGTATTAAAGACATGTAACATCGAGTTTAAACATAAACATTAAGCAAACTAAATTGTATTGAAGGTGCTTAATTTAAATTAATCCATGCATATAATTGAGAAGAGTTTCCAGCTGGTTTTCAACTTAGTAGTATTAAGTTGGTTGAACTTAGAACTTGAATGTCACACCGCAAACTCACGGCCTGGGCGCGCGACCCAAATGTTGGTATTCGTTTTTGTAAATAAATCAGAGTTGCGGGTTGCAGAAAATATATTTGTGTGGATATTATATTACATAATCAAAACACGGGACTATAAAATACCCGTTTAAATTTTACAAAGATTACTTGTTTCATAAACCACCAGATCATCTACCATCCACTTCTATTCTTCAAGCGCGGATAAACTTCGTTACCTGTAAAAATATTTGAAAATACGTTAGCAACACATGCTGGTGAATAAGCTAACGCATAAAATATTTTCTTTACTTGATTACCCCTCGAGACATAACTTAGGTTCGGCCCATCATGGCTTAGGAATAATCAAGTTAAAAACAAAACACAATTACAAACTGAAGTTCTACTCGAAACCTCTCAGCAAACACTGCAGCGTTCGATATTACTTAGATACCATCAGTATACGCATGATTACCCTCTCTCGAACGTAACTTAGGTCCGACCCATCATGGCGGAGGCAAATAACCAGGTGTGGCGCGGTGTGCCCACCGACTTACCACATATGTAAGGATCCAAACAAACGTACATGACAGCCTGAGAGCCAGTAGTTACCTTTGTTTATAATATTTTAAAGACACGTAATCTCATGTAATCAATGTAGCTTGACTCGATATTACAAGTTATAAAAGTCGGACGTCTTTGCTATTGGTTTGTCTTTGATATCGATTCACCTTTTGAAAGGATCAGCTTCACTACACTGATCGGTTCGTCTTTGCTATCTCAGACCTATAGTACGAGTATAACCTTTTACTAATACCAAAACTTTAATCTGGCTTAAGACCTTTAGTCTCTTTTTGTATAATCTTTACCTCGATTATATTTTCTTTTTAAACCTTTAGTTTAAAATACTTTCTTTCTTTTACAAGTTTAAAACCTTTAGTTTAACTTGTTTTATTTTTCTTAAACTCTACGTTTCTTCTTCTTGAAAAAACGTATAATTTATTTCTTTATTATTATTTAAAATCATTTAAATAATAATTCTACTTTATCTATAACAAATAATTATATTCATATAATTATTTTTATATATTTTCTTTGTTTTACTTTCTTTTATTTATTCTCGAGGTATTGTATACCCTCGACTTAGGGTTTTAAGCCTTTTGATATTTTATTAATATTTTATTCGGGCATTATCTCTGCCTTGGTTGACTTAAAAAACCTAGACACTTGGGCAGCACTTTGACGCCTTTTTGTTTCTCGAGCTTCCTTGATCAACACCTTCTTTGGCACGTGAATCGAGGCACGCCTATCCTTACAACTCGTCGACACGCACTTCGAGGCAGGCGTCAGATCGTCTCTTGATGGCACGTACTTCGTGATATTGTCGTCAGTGTTTTGCACTTGTTTCGAGATATCGTCGATTTAGGACACGAAAAACGAGGTGGGGTCGTGGCACGCTTATTGAGGTTAGAGAGAGAAAGATGTATGAGAGTTATGTGTGGATGGAATGAGGGCTGGTGCCCCCCTTTTACAAGCTGATCAGGGTCCCTGTCGCGATATGCGATGGGCCAAGAGCTAGTCGTCGCGTATCGCGACGTTGCTAAGATAAATCACCACATAGGCTTGCCACGTGGTGACATGTGGCGGACATTGTGCCACGTGGGGACATGTAGCAAGACACGTGTCCTTGTGTCTGACCACGTCATCGCGATACGCGATGACGTTGGGCCTAAGGCGGTCGCGTATTGCGATCGGCCCAGAAGACAGATTTTCCTTTTTTGGTCCTTTATGTTTGAAACTTGGCATACTTGGTCCGAAATTTTCATGATGTTACATCACAATATGTTATTTTTGTTATAGGAATGGACTAGGATGTAGTTAGACTCCCTTTTTTTTAATTTAGGAGGATATAGATATTAGCTTATGTGTCAGCTTATACATAAGCTATGCCACCACAGTGACCACCCTTAGATATATAATTAGGTTGATAATTGAACTTAGATCTTGGGATCTCCAATCAACTAAGTCGGGTTTTCCTTTATATACCCTTTTTGTTGGCCTTTAGTCTCATTCCACAACTTGATCTCTACTAAAACCTCAGGTTGTTGGATCCCTAACATAATCTTTGACTCTGTCTAGTCACTACAGATAACTTGCGTAGTTGAGATCCGTTGTCGTAATGTGTTCTTAACTTATAAGTTAATTTTGCCTATTGTCAAATTTCTAAGTCTATAACCTCGGTGGCCACCTGAATCTGGTTATAATATTTGTCTTGTAAGATACACTTATCATTAAGGCAAGCACATCTCCATTATGCACTACGACCTTTTTGTCCTCCACTAAGTCGGTGTTTTCAATGTTATATTGGATTACAATAATCCTCATTGCTAAACCTTCCAAGTTCAAATGTAAGATACCTCCACATTTAAGTGCTATTGGATAACATAATGGGGTAAAGAAAGGTTATTCCTTTCTACACAAGTTTGATAAATCATATCAATTACCATTTCTACACATTTTTAAATAGTAGTTTCCTATATGGCTCCCCCCACATTTCTTGCATTTTGATATAGTTTGTTTAACTTTACTTATGAAGACAACTTGACACTCATGATTTGAACAAGACCATGTCTTTGTATCAATGAGTTCATCATTGCTTACTAATAAAGTAACACTTGTCAAAAGTTTGTTATCAAACATCACCAACTTAGAAGGATTCTAAATCACTCTCTAAGGCAACCCTAGAAAGTTGAGGTCTTCTCAAGATCCTCATAAGTTATATTGTTACCTTATATTGAATGAAAATTTCTTTAAATTTTTCTATACACAACTCTTGTGTTGTTGGTGCTTCAAATTTTCGCGTTAATTAGTCTTCATAAAGCACCATAATTAACAAGTATTAGTCTAGCATGTTTTAGACTGCAATACTTTAGCATGTGGATAGAATATGCATCATTCTGATCCTTCACAACCATTACAATATCACTTTGAAACATTCAACCCTTTGTTTAGACATAATTATGAAACCTATTCACAATCCCCAAACCTTAACATTCGGGAAAGTTTCACAAGTTATTTTATATAGAACATACATAATTTTTCCATTCATTTAAGGGAAATAGCTCTTTTGCCTTTGATCTTCAAGGCTTCACCATTGACTTATATGAAATTTGAAATTAAGTCTTAATCCGAATAATTTTAATGACTACATTTATTACCAACAAGATGAACGCTACTCGTCTACAATCACTATTATGATGAGATAAAGTCAACTAGATTGACACTCAAACTATTGGAATTGACACTAGCATAAAGTGATTTATTCATTTCATTGTTGTCTCTTGAAACTATTATACTCTCTCAAAATGAAAGACAAACTTTCACATAGATCAATAATGGATGGGAGTAGAACCATATATCTATTCATCGCTATTGTAAGCATATTATAATAAATCTCTTAAGATTTACTTAAATTCAATTACAATAATAACATAATAGATCTCTTATGATTTACACTCGGTGAATTTTCAATTATATAAATATCTCATTAACGATATTACGTTACAATTCACATTTAGTGAATCTCCAAGGAGTTAAATAGACCATCAACATATATTAATTCACTTTACTTATTTCCAAGGAGGTAAATTTCGCGTTCTTGTGCATTTCATCTTAATACACTCACCATATTATTCCATGACCCTCTCATGATGTGGTTATACATTTGATATGTCGTCTTCGACTTTAATCAAAGCAACAACTCACAAGTGTTTCTTAAGCAAACTTCTTTTTGCACTGTCCATTTAAAATTATCCTTTTTTAAAAAAAATCCGTTTAAAAAAATCCTATAAAATAATTTTACACGTCATGTAACATCCCGAAATTTCAAGATAATATTAATTATATTACTTAATAATAGAGGGAAAGTTTACTCGGGTTATCTGGAAATAAATAAAAGAGTAGGAGTTGGTATGGGTCGGGCTAGTATCGGGTAATGGACGTTGGTTATGGATTTGGATTAATTGAGATGGGTTAAATGAGAATGGGATTTCAGGGATATAAATACCCCCAAAACCCCAAAATATCTTCATTCTATCTTTATCCAAGCACACTCAAAACACACACATTCTAACCGATCAAGATTCGAAGCCAAGACCCGAGATTTTGTTGATAGATCTGAGTTGGTAAGGTAAGAACAAATCCAACAAAGCTAATATTACTGTAAATGGTCAGGATTGGATGGGTTAACCGGACCCGAAACCCAAACTGCCCAAATCGGACCCCTAAAACGTCGATTTTAGGCCGATTTGATGGTTGGGATTTGTAGGCGCCGATCATACGATTCCGTGGGTACCAAAATCGAGTTATTTGGCTAAGAAACGAAGGATTTATGGGCAAACAGATCTGCAGCGCGATAACTTCGCCTGCAAGATTAAGTTCGCCTGATGAACTTCGCCTTCAAGCGTAACTTCGCCTTCAAGCGTAACTTCGCCTAAGGATAACTTCGCCTAGGGCCAAGTTCGCCTAAGGATAACTTCGCCTGAAGCCAAGTTCGCCTAAGGATAACTTCGCCTGAAGCCAAGTTCGCCTAAGGTTTAACTTCGCCTGAAGCCAAGTTCGCCTAAGGATAACTTCGCCTGAAGCCAAGTTCGCCTAAGGATAACTTCGCCTGAAGCCAAGTTCGCTAAGGTTTAACTTCGCCTGAAGCCAAGTTCGCCTAAGGATAACTTCGCCTGAAGCCAAGTTCGCCTAAGGTTTAACTTCGCCTGAAGCCAAGTTCGCCTAAGGTTTAACTTCGCCTGAAGCCAAGTTCGCCCGAGGTTTAACTTCGCCTGAAGTGAAGTTCGTTTAGAAAATAAATTAAAAGCCTAATGAAAAATGTGTTAAGACAGTTAATGGAAATAAAATTTTTCCAAGCTGACCTGGCAGCTCGACCCCAGCCAGGGGCTCTGCCCCTTGGACCCTGCTAGGGGCTGCCGCCCCTAGACCCCGCTGCCAGGGGCGCTGCCCCCGGACCCTCGTTCGTTGTGGGTCATATGAAGATAGAAATACATTATAAGAAGTGATAGTTAATTGATACGTGTAACTTGTTCAGTCAGCCGAGCTCAGTTAAAGAAGGGATTTGCAGCTATCAGAAAAAGAGGCAGAGTTCAGGTGAGTTTCTAGCCCCATTTATGTGTTACGTTTTCGGGGATGTGTGCATACTCAATATGTTTGTTAATACACTTATCCTAAGAGATAAGTGTATGCCTTATGTGGATAATGTGAAATTTATGAATGATTGCTTGATGGTACGTGAACGATCTTCGGATATTGCACGTACTGTCAGGTTGTAACGCTATGTATAAGGTAAGTATGTTATGTAAGTTTATGCGTATGAACATGATAGAGATAATAGAAGAAAGAAATGATAATGTATGGTTGTATGGTTGCGAAAAGGGAACCGAGCCCTAATAATACTCGAGGAATGTAGGGCGTAATGTCCTTTATAACGTAAGATATGAAAGTAAGTTAATACAAAAGAAAGTAAGAAAGTATGGAAGTAAGAAAGTATGAATGAAAGGATATAATTTTATGTGTATGTCGTGTATGATATATGTGATAGATATGATTGATTGCATGACAGTACGTGAACGATCTTCGGATATTGCACGTACTGTCAGGATGTAAATAAAGATATTAATATTGTATGTAATGTGAGGATGATGTATAAACATTATGAATGAAAGCTTGTCGGTACGTGAACGATCTTCGGATATTGCACGTATCGTCAAGGGAAGTGATTAGCTCCTTACATGGATATTAGATAATAACTTATAGATAGTGTTCCTTATATGGATATATATAGAGTTCCTTATATGGAAAGTATAATGTTCCTTTTATGGAAAGTATAGTGTTCCTTCTATGGAAAGTATAATGTTCCTTCTATGGAAAGTATAGTGTTCCTTCTATGGAAAGTATAGTGTTCCTTCTATGGAAAGTATAGGGTTCCTTCTATGGATAGTAAAGTGTTCCTTCTATGGAAAGTATACAGAGTGTTCCTCCTATGGAAATTCTATATAGTATGGTAATGGCAAAGGTTCTTTTAATAGATATTACGTGATGATCCTCCTATGGACATTTATACGAGGTTAAGGTAGAAATATGTGTCTTCGGATACGTTAAGAAATATATGAGAATAAAATTGTATGTTGCCTGATTAACTAGAACTCACTCGGCGTAGCTGACTTTTAGTATGCACGCAGGTGAGCTGATTATAGAGTTAGCATGAGGATGACACACGGCATGGATTGAACGGCTGGCATCTGAAGAAAGAAGTAAAAATGTTTTGAATATAGAGTTTTGTGTTATGGTATCAAAGAAAAGATTTAATGTTTCGTAATAAATGATTTATGTTTTATATTCCGCGAAAAGTTTTAATAAACTCTGATTTGAAGGACTGTGTTTATGAGTAAATCCGACGTTAAAGTAGGGCTACCGGGTTCGGGCCTTACACGTCACAATAAATATTGTTGTATTAGGTTGTAAAACTGCATGTGTTATCCGAAGATATTGAACACAAAATAATAATACATCCGAAACTACAACATAAAGTGTAAAGCACTTTTTAATAATAAATATTCAAATGGATAAATAGACGACATCTAGACATCAAATCTCAAAGTGTTATATTATCTTCAACACTTTCATCATCCGATCAAAATAATTTCAGAATATCATTTCAAGCCACGTATTGAGGTGTTAACTCAAATAAAACTCCATGCACACATATCCTCAAATCCTCATTCTTATTTTGATACTACGATCTTGAAAAAGTATGTTCAAAACAATATCAAAGTAGCGAAGCTTGAACAATCAGTTTTTGTTCACACAACACGAAGGTGTTTTCCACCTTAGAGTATCCTTGAGAACGTTATATGAGTTTAACATATACTAGTTTTAGCAAGAGTGTCGAACCATTTTGAATTATCTAAAATATGCAAAACTTTGTTTAAAAATCATTCTAAAACATGTCTTTAGTTTTGCAATATGTATATTAATAATATCAATAAGGGTTTACAAAATTAAACCTAAAATATCAAACGCTTTTATATGTTTTAGATTTAATACCCATGTACTAAAACGGTTTCTAGCAAAAAAAACGTGTTATAATGTGCACTTTATAAAACTAAACGTTTACATGTGACGTTTTCCAAGTATACAATCTATAAAAGAAACCATTTCTAATTGTTTTAACGCATACGCTTGATAATGAAATGTTTACATAAAACAATTTCGGTCCGTATGGTTAATAAGATAAAAAAAATTCTAACAAACATGTTAGAACTTAAACGATTCTAACACGCACATTATAGGAAAAACTATACACCCATGAAACATTACACGTTGAGACAAAACCTTTAAATTGTTGGTTTTTTTAGTGTATAGCCCAAAAGTCGCTCCATTAACATCATGTTAATGCTTTATTATTGGTGACTTAATGAGAGGAATATAAATAGACACGAAAGTCTATGTTCATTATTTCACTAAAATGCACCCAATGGACGTCTGCGTGCACTATTTTCTAACACACTTGTTAGGAATAAACGATTATAAGAACCGTTATAAAACTTATTGGTTTATATAAAATAAACCAAATCTAACATGCCCATTAAAAAATAAATGATTACAAAAATCATTATAAGGCTTATTAGTTTATATAAAATAAATTACTTTATACACTCGTTTTAAGAAACGAGACGTATGGCCAAACGTTCTAAACCATACAATTTATAACTTGTAAGAATTTCTAACACGCATGTTGCTTATATTATACATCTGGTCTAACATGCTCGTTCGATAATTTAATGTTCACAAAGAACATAGGTTTACACCAATAACCCGGTCTAACACACAAGTTAGAAAAATAACGATTGTAAGATCGTATTAACTTGAATGATTGTATCATAAACCAATCATCTTGTATCATGGTATAGGATTTAAGATTGTACCACATCTCTATAAATCCACATCATGTATCACGGTATAAGATTTAGGATTTTACCACATCTCTATAAATCCATACACGTCAATTTGTACTACATACATACTTTCAAAAACAAATATACATAACTGTCGCAACAATCACAAAATAATTTTAATATTTTTCGTGTACCCAATATCCTTAATAAAAAGGCTTAAGATTGCCTTAACAATCTAACGGAAATCTGTGTTAAGATTGTAGGAACATGTCACTTTTTATATTAAAATTAATACAAATAATAACAATACTCCCGTTATTAACATGAAAATAAGTAGTACACATACCGTAATACAAACTAAAATAAATAATTGAAGAATATGACAATTATGTTAAATGATTCCACCAAGCGCTTCAAATGATAAAAGTCTTCAAATTATTATTCGGCAACATCTTCTTGTAATCTTCTTGACAAGAACTTAATTTCAACTTTTGACACAACAAGGTCTTCTAGTAGTCTCTTGGCTACTACAATGAACAAACTAAATTTGAGGGTGAGGCTGAGGCACATGTTTAACACGCTTCCCTTAAAACAGATTTCGCGTCTCTACATAAGACAACGCGTCTGTCTCCTAGGGTACAACAGCCGAAGCAGTTGGTACTGCCGATGATGTCCACGCGCCCGAGGTTACATCGGGTTGTAGTGTTAGAAATTGTTGAAAAATAGAATAATGGTAGAGGAATCAAGTAGAGAAACTCATCTTTATAGGTTTCTTACATATGATTCTTCAAAGCTTTCTTCTTCACTAATAACTCTTCATGCATGCATGCATTTTTCCTTAAAGTTTTTAGCTTGTATTTTTTCTAGCCTTCTAAAAATCAGGCACAAAGCCTATTATGTATAAGAGTTATGGATGGTAAAGAATTTCTCTTAGTAAGAAATTTAATTAGAGACATAAAGTCTAATTAAAGCTAATCAAAGTCATAAAAAACTCTACTCAAGAGTTTTTCACTCTATGAAAAATTTAATATTAATATATATCTAATATATCAAACAAAACATAAAAAATTTAATATTAATAATTTAATAAATTTTCATTCACATTCAATATTCCAACAAGAAGTCAAGAACTATAAACCAAATACCTTATATATTTTATTGCTTCAAAGTGTGTATGTGTGTGTGATGCAATAGCATAGAAAGATCAAAATAATATCTTTTATTTTTTAGTATTTGAATTTTCAATTTTTATTTTATTTAGTTTCCTATTTAACTTAAAATTCCCAACTATAAAATGGGATTTAGGTTTATTGTTTAGCTAGTTTTTAATTGAATAGTAAATTGAAGAGCTTTATTCTTTGTTAATCATGAGTCTCTCGTAGTGGCGGTCCAACGTTTTAGGTGGCCTAAAGCGTAACTGAAATACGGGGCCTTCTCGTTTACTTTTTTTTTTTGCCTTTATGAAATGACCCCATTCGTACTTTCGGTTTTGACTTTGGTATCATTTAACACTTATACAACTAACAATAAAATTATTGTCAACATGCAATATATATATATATATATATATATATATATATATATATATAAGATTAGGTTCATTTCAGAAGTGTTTCTTAGTGCGAGAAGTCAATTGGACCAATCACAAATTTTCTTTTGTTTATAATTTATTTTAATAAATGGGGTATTTTAGTAAAATCCGCTTTTTCTATATATGGTAATGATCAATAATGTGGGATAAGTTACACACACATATTTTAATTAAACTATTTTTATAATGTAAGTATTATTTAATTTCCGAGAAAATAATTGATTTATTCCTAGTTTCATTTGTGAACAAATAAACAATCTAAATCGATTTTTATTCTAATGCTTGCATATCAGCAATTCCAGCGTTTGAATCAAGTTGTTATCACCAAATAAAAATCATGCATAGAAAGTATACACATTAATAAAACTGAAAGACAAAAAATAATAAATAGATGCATAAAATACTAAACATCATAAACTATTAGGCTAAAATTTCCCCATTTGTATGGCAGCAAGTCCTTCACTGTCTACACAAAAATCTACTCATAGTTATAACCTCATAGTAAGATGTATATACTTGATGGGTAGCGTTAAGTTAACTAAACTATTTTTGTGTATGAATTTAATATAAATACAATATCTATATGTCTATTTTCTAAAAAAACATCCTACTTACCTACACATAATATCATATTTACCTACACACGCTACACATGAACAACCCACACTAATCATCATATTAACCTACATATAATTATAACATCATAGTAAGATATATGTACTTGGAGTGTAGCGTTAAGTTAACTAGACGGAGGAACTACAGTTATATACAATATCTATATGTATATATTAAAAAAACATCCTATTTACCTACACATATAATCATATTTACCTACATACACTACACGTAAACTACCTACACTGATCATCATATTAACCTACACATATTTATAACATCATATATATATATATATATATATATATATATATATATATATATATATACTTGGCAGGTAGAATTAAGTTAACTAGACTATTATGTGTAGGAATTGTAGTTAAATACAATATCTATATGTCAATATTCTAAAAAATAAAATCTATCCTATTTACCTACATAGATTATCATAGTTACCTACACACGCTACACATAAATAATCTACACTGATCATCATATTAACCCATACATATTTATAACATCATAGTAATAATATATATGTACTTGGTGTGTAGTCTTAAGTTAATTGGACTATTTATGTGTAGGAATTACATTTAAATACAATATCTATATGTCTATATTCTAAAAAAGACGCCTCGTATTTACATACATAGATAATCATATTTATCTACACACATTACATGTAAACAACCTACACTAATCATCATATTGATCTACGCATACTAAACTAGTTTAAATTTTCACCTAAACATACTATCATATAATTCATTATACATATTGTATAATCGTCAATATCTATATGTCTATATTCTAAAAAAAATAATATATATATATATATATATATCTATTTGGTGTGTAGTGTTAAGTTAACTAGACTATTTATGTGTAGGAATTACAGTTAAATACAATATCTATATGTCTATATTCTAAAAAGGACGCATCATTTATACCTACACAGATAATCATATTTATCTACACACACTACGCATAAACAACCTATACTAGTCATCATATCAACCTTCACATCCTAAACTAGTTCAAATTTTCACCTAAACATACTATCATATAATTCATAGTACATATTGTATAATTGTCCACACATCTACTATAACCTACACTACACAATATATTCTTCACATGTTTTTTTTAGTATTATTTGTCATTTTTAGTTTAATGCTTCAAAACTATTTTCTGGTTGGTTTATATTAGTATGTGTATATATAATAAATTATTATATGAATGATTCAAATATAAGTTGATCGATGTATCAAAATTATCATCATATATGAACTAAATCTAAAAATAAAGAAAATAAGTACACAGAATGTATGTGATTCTAGAAAAAACCCAGACCACAACAATAACGTACATAAACACCATAGTCCAATTTTTATTACACATTAAATGTGGCATAAAAAGGGGATTTCATAACTTTCTTCAGTTTCTTGATGCAGGCATACATATTGTTAGACTGTTTTACCCTTTCTGCAATGTTAAATTAGATTAGAACATCTATATATTTACAAAAGCACCATCCCTTATTTTAAACCATTGATTACACATAATCAATGGTTAAGATCAGCTTCTCGCACTTCTCGCTGTAAAGTCACTTCTCGCATGAACCATCCCCTATATATATATGTGTGTGTGTGTGTGTAACATGTTACAAATAATTGAACTTGACTAGTTGAGGTTGAACATACCAAAATAGGCCTGAGAAATCAAAAAAATGCAAGCATGTAACATTTAAGAATTAAGAACTATCAACTAGTAAGAAGTCGATATTAATAAACGTCTATAATCATATGTAACAGACAAAAATCAAATATTATCAAATATTAATATGAATAACATGTTAAGAACTAAGATTAGATACGTGAAAATTTTAATATAAAATTTTATAGTCATGAAGTGAGATAAAAACTAATTATCACACAATTGACCTTCCAAAGTTAGGACAGTTGAAATTCCAAACTAATTATACTAATATTAATCATGACTTGTATTGAGTTTTGGAATTTCTTTAATTACGTGTTTCACATTGATTGCACTTTCTCTTAATTGACTTGAGTATTGTGCATATAGCAGTCCAAAATCACTGGCCCAAATTTATAAAGATTTTAAAAAATATATAAAAATTGAAGGCCTTGTATTTTTTGGGGCCTCAAGCCCTAGCTTCACCTGGTTATGCTATTGGGCTGTCCCCAATCTCTCGAGCCATTGATTACTTCTGTAACATCATCAGTGTGGGTGGCTCCGATCCAACTAAAAGGTCCAATCTGGTTATAAGAACATTTCTAACGAGCCGGTTTCATGTCATTTATGATGTGAAAAGGCTTTAATAATTATATTAAAAAATCAAGAGATAAATCATGTAAATGTAAAACTGAAGTCTTTAACGCGTATTGCATTTATGGAGTTTTCAGTAATTGTCTTAACGTGATATATATTTTATTGACGCTATCATCAATAATTATTAGTTAATCAGGCCACGTATTGGGTTATGAATAGCTGGGCAGGCCCACTAGTAATTGACCTAAGGCCCACCAGATGCTCATAGCCTTAGTCTTAAGCCTTAAACCACCAACTCTCTAACACGTGAGCACGTGACAGAGTTGTTTGGGACACGTATCCAGAGCCAATAGCATCGACCGCTTCAAGCACTCAACCTTACCACCCAAGTAAAGTTTGTTCCTCTCTTTATCATTTTTTTATATATTTTTTTAATATTTAGCCAATAAAAAATATACATATTATGATTGTGACTTGTGAGGATTTAAATAATTAATCAAATAATATATGTTTGACACACAGATATACCATCTGAAGAAACGTGAATCGACTCACTGGTAGACGATCTACTTTCCTCGAGTGTGATTATGCTATTTCACCGATGGTTCTCTGGAATCTGGATTATTCCACCTACAAAATGAACAGCACCGTAAACTTACCCCTCAGAAAGGGACAGAGGGGTCCTCTTTGGGGTAACCCTCCGGTGTGAGAATAAGAATTTGCAGGAGAAGATAATAATATGAGAGTAAGGAAATTGGAGTGTATTGCTTAATATAGCTGAATACTGTGTAATTGGATGTGCCTCTCCTTGTGAAGTTGATGTGGTATTTATAGTGCTAGGGTTTCCAATGATTGGGCTCAGACCCAATTAGGGCCTTTTTGGCCTCCTCCAATTGCTTTACGCCACGTGTCCTTGGGACACCTGGTGCTTTTTCATTGATTATAATCACTTGGTAGCACATGGGTTTTGCTGAGTTGTCCACCTTTTATTGGCAGCTGTCAACATCAGCATATTCTTATTCCTTAAAAAGATACCTTCTGGAAGGTTGTCTGACGTGCACAATCAAGGTTGCCCTAATCCTGATTTGGATAAGGACGAGGTTGATTATGTGCATGTGTGATACGCGCCTACCCTGAGGATGCGCGAGGTCTTCTCTTTATTCTCACGCGCAGATGTTTCATGCGCAGATGTGATATGCACAAGCATGTGATATGCGCCACGCGCGGATGCGCCACGCGCAGATGTGATATGCGTGAGCATATATGGTGCGTGAGCATGTGATACGCGTGAGCATATGTGATGCGTGAGCATATGTGATGCCTGAGCATATGTGATATGCGTGAGCATATGTTATATGCGCCGTGCGCATAGGTTTTGGCTTTGTGCCTTCATAATGTCTTGATTTCAAGCCTCTTGTCTATATCTTGTGGGTTGACCCGCCTCGCTCGGTGTTGAGGCGGGTACATACCTCTTCAAGCCCCCCCAGTCTAATGTGTGTCTTGTCTCGCGCGAGCGAGGTAAGATAGATATTAGACTTAATAGTTTGCTCTTTTAGTAGGGTTTTGTCTTTTTCTTCTTATTACTCGTCGCTGCGCGAAATTCTATCCTTCTGGTTGAAAACGAATCGTCCCTGTACGTGGTTGGTTGTTGCTGACATGCGTCAGTGATGGAGACGTGTCAGACCTTTCGTGTGCTCGAGGTGCTACAGTTGCCTTTCATGTCCCCTCACATAGTGTCAGGAACACGTGTCGCGCTCGCGTTGGTCCGTACCTGCGAGTGGTGGCGCGTGAACTATGGCAGCACCTGTATCGTTTCTTTTCGTGTCCCCTCACACAGTGTCAGGGACACGTGTCGCGCTCGCGTTGGCTTAAACCTGCGAGTGGGGGCGCGTGAAGTTCGATCAGTACCAAATTTTCTTTCTCCTGAGCCTATAAAAGCAAGCCCTTAGAGTTTTTATTCTTCATCTTCTTTGTTGTTTATTCGAAGCTTTCCTTTCTTTCATTCTATTCCGATTACCTGTCTTCTGCTTCCAGATCTCTGTTCTTCAGAAGCATCCTTTGTCCGTTTTTACAGTTGTATGTCTGATAGCTCAGACAACACAATCTCCCCTATCCATCGCCGTGTGAAATCGTTAGTAATGTCTACATTGAAGAAGACCGGCAAGGGGAAGAGGGCTGCTGAGGCCTCATCGGAGGAGGTAGGGAAGACCAAGGCAGTGAAGAAGTGGGATGAGATCCCCTGTAAACTGAGGCAGTCCGATTTTGACAGCCTTATCGCATCTCAGGGTTTTCTCCCTGAGTATGGCTGCATGCTGCCGGCGGCCGGGCAAACGGCGGCGGACCCGCCCACCGGCTATATATCCCTTTATTGCCATTTTTTCACCCACTGCAACCTTCGTCTCCCGATGACAAGGTTTGTGGGTGCGCTGCTTAGGTTTTATGGGATTCATATATCCCAAGTCCATCCGTTTGGACTCGTGCGCATGACTCACTTTGAGTTCATGTGCAAATCTCAGCGCGAGTAGCCCACCCCTCGGCGCTTTCAGTTTTTTTATAAGCCCAAGATCCAAGATTCTTGGTTCTCATTTATTCCTCGCAGTCAGAAGGTCAAGTGCTGCACTGTTTCATTCAAGAGCCTTCATGACTGGTCTTTCTATTTTTCTATATCAGGGCTGGTGTCCCCATCCGCATGACCATGCGATCTCTTCTGCGCCTGCGGATGTGGGTGTCTTCAAGAACCCAACTGGCGCCTGGGTTAAAAAGTTGACTGCCGAACCATCCCCCGCCAAGAACATTTGCGAGGAGGCGCTGGTGGGGGTTGGTATGAGCAGGAGGTGGGCCGACAGCGCGACTGAGCCCGTTATCCAAGTTGACGGCTTGTGTAAGTTAATCTCATTGCATTACTTCTGCGCGAATATAATTCGTTTTGCTGATATCATTTGACTTGTTTTGTGCAGTCAGCAAGGAGTATGTCCACGCCGCCTATGATGAGCATATGGAGGGTGGCTCCGTCGCGCTGGGCGCTGGGGAGGTTGGCTTCCCCGATCGCTTCGATGACATGTTCATCCCTGTTGATCTGGGATTTCTCTTTGACAGCGATGCGCCTGGTAAGCCTTTGTACTTATGCTTATGCCTTTATAATACCAAATTTGGCTAACATTTCCGTTGCACGTATTGTAGATGCGCTCGAAAACTACGAGCTGGAGCTCGCAGAAGAGGAGGAGGAGGAGGAGGCTGAGGTGCCCCAATTAAAGCGTAAAGCTAAGGGGAAAACTGGCGCAGGGGCCAGTAAGAAACAGAAGAAAGATGATGCCCCTGTTGTTCAGGATCCTCCTACTCAGGCGAAGGGACTTGAGAAAACCCAGGTGTTTACCACCAAGTTTTCCTTGTCTTCCCTGCCTCAAAAAGTGGGCAGACATCCTGTCCACACGAGGTATAGTGCCACTACTTCCTCCCTTCGCGCCGCGGAAAAGGGAAGCGGCGTTGCGCCTGCCGTTTCCTCTTCGACAGGTATACTTTGCTTATCCTTTATGGTTCTATGTGCGCGATTCTGATAGAATTACTAATGAATCTTTGCTCTCTCAAATGTTTGTAGAGCCGGCGACCTTGGTGGACCAACCTCAGGCGCAACAAGGTGCCAAGCCTGCGCCGGAGGTCGCTTCGAAGTCCCCTGTTTTACCCTCAAAAAAGGGAAGAATGGACTTCATGGCGATGTTTGACTCGCGAACGGAGTTGCGCCAAGGTATGTATTGCGCTTTTATTTTCTGACTTTTTCTTTTAGATCAAGTCATGAACCATTTCTTTTTGTTGATTTTTTCATAGGAGTCATTGCTGGCGTACAAGCTGCTGGCGGCACTCCTGGCGCCGGTGCCAGCGCCGTTGGTTCTGCTCCTGCTCCTGCAAGCGCTGAATCTCCCCTCATCGGGATTACTAAGGAGCAGGAGGCCGTTTTACGCGCCGACCTGGCGGCTTCGAGACCTCTCTCACCTCCTCCTGCGCGAAGTCCTCCTCGCGAGACTGATTTTGGTTCTAGGTCGCAGGAGAAAAGGCCTGTTTCAGAGGAGGATGAGGAGGTTCAAGTTGAAGACTCCGACGCCGGTCGCGCCAGCCCTGCAGCGCCACGAGATTTTCCGGCGCAGTCTTCTCGTGGGGCTGGCGCTGACTTTTCTGCTTCATCCCCGCAGGTATAGGTTCGTTTTTGCTCCGCTGCGCGGACTTCCATATTAGTGTTTTGATGACTTAGATCATTACTTTGTGTTTGCAGGAAGCCGATCACATTTACCGCCCGAGATGGAACATTACTGAGGACAGCTCATTTCAGTCCATGGGTGTGTGTGAGGACTTCTGGGCTCATTCTGTGCCTCCAGCTGAAAGGAGGTTTCAGGAGGGCCGCGCTCGCGATGACTTGCTCAACGATCATCTGTTTGCTGGGTCGGCTTTCTTTGCTGCCTCCCAAGAGCTTCGCTATGATTACGTAAAGGTAAGTGATGCTCTTGCGGAAGCCAAGCAAGAGGCTAAAGTGTCTGCTTGGCATCTTTCTGATGCTCGAGAGAGAGCTGAGAAGCTCCAAGCAGAGCTCAGTGCGAACAGAGCAAGTGCCAACACCGCCTTCGTGAAGCGCGGGCATGAGCTACAGGCTGCGCGGGAGAAGCTACAGGCGGCCGAGGCGGACGCGGCCAAGTACGCGCGTAGAGTGCGCGACTTGGAGCTGGACGCGGAGGCGCGTGACCAAGCTCTTGTCCAGTCTATAACTGACAAATCATCGCTGGAGAGTGAGGTTGCGCGCCTGAAGAAGGAGCTGGCGGCCGCGCAGGCCGAAAAAGATGAAGCCTTGGCGACGGCAGCGTCTAGCCAGGAAGCACTCGATGTTGCGCGAGCGGAAAAGGAAGAAGCCTTGGCGGCGGCAGCGTCCGACAAAGAGGAGCTGAAACAGACTAAGGAAACTGTTGAGTTGTTAAACTCTCATATTCCTGCTCTTGAGACGTCTGTTGCTTCCCTCGCGCAGGATCGCCAATGGCTAATCTCACAGGGGATGACTCGTTGCGCTTACGCGATGAAATACTCAGACGAGTTTCAGGCCCTTGTGATGGATTGCAACGCTGCCGCGCGCTTGGTGGGTCGAGCTGAAGGGTTTAAGGATGGCTATGAATATGGCATGCTGAAGAAGAACCCATCCGACTACCCTTATCAGAGCGACGTTGCCTGCGCGGACATGGCCGAGATGGGGGAGAAGTATTTGAATACTCCCATTCCCATCCTTGCGCAGGTATTTTAACCTTAATGAGATTACCTTGACTTATTTTCCAAGTCTTTTTGTACTCATATTTTTCCTTATGATTTGCAGATATCCGCGCTTGCTGACCAGCCCGATCTTGGCGCGCTAAAGAAATTACTTGACGAGTGCGAAGGGGCTGGTGGCGGCGATGATGGCGCGGGGAATGCTGCCCCTGCTAGCGGCTCTGGCGTGGCCAAAGGATCCGCTCCTGACACTATTGTGATAGAAGACTCCATTCAGGATGAACAACTTGACTATGGTCAGTTTGGAGATGACGAGGAGCGGGCTGCGCCAGATGCTGAGGGCAGTGATGAGGACGATGAAGAGGCTGACGTCGACGTGGAGACTTGAGAAGCCCTTCATGTTTTTTATTTTTATTTGTAGTTTGTATCTCATCATCTTGTAAACTTGTAAATTTCAATGCTTTGGAATGAAATTTTGTTTTTCCCTTCTTCGCATCTTGCGCATTTCCCATTCATCTCTTTATATTGCATGTTTGCTTGTTGAATATAAGATATGCTTGCACGTTGAAATAAGAACAAGGTCGTAAGGAAATTATTATACTTAATCCTTGTCATATTGTAAGTGAATTTGCCATATCTTGATTATGTTGACACGTGCCTTGGCGTTTCATTATTCCTCTTTTGCGCGACATTATCGCGCATTTATTATATGGAATTATGAGTTTTTTAGCCTTTACGTGTCAGTATGTGTTAGATATCCATTACAATTTCATGCGCGACCTCGACCTGAGACCTTAACAACTATGTTTTGGCATTTGCTTTGCCTTAGTTGTGCTTAGGTATTTTTATGGTCAGGCTGCGCAGCATGTAGGATGGATGTTGTGAGTGATTTGAGCTAAGGCTCACATTATTGGGCTAAGGCCCTGAGCTAAGGCTCATATTATTGGGCTAAGGCCCTGACGTTTTAGAGTTAAGACTCGTTAACGCGTTTGAGCTTGAAGCTCGCGCATGTATGTTTTACTTCGTTTTATTTTGTTTTGATGTCAATACAATGTTGTCATATTGCTCAAAATTAATAAAGGGAAGTGTGAAACATGTATGCAAAAGGTAATAGAATCCTGATTAAGAGAAGATAGCGCGTATCATTATTCATAATGGCTTAAAAAGCCTTGATTACAAACTTGACATTTTTTTTTACATGAAACATTTTCTAAGCTGTGCCGCGTTCCATGCGCGCGGGATCTTCTTTCCATTCAAATCTTTTAAAGCGTATGCGCCTTTTCCCAATTCTTCGGAAACTTGATAAGGTCCCTCCCAGTTGGGGGACATTTTTCCCGGGGGGATCGCGCGGCTAGCTTCATTGTTTCGAAGGACAAAATCATTTTTCTTGAAGTGGCACTCTTTCACGCGCTGATTGTAATATTTTTCCAGTTTTTTCTTGTATCTGGCTTCACTGATGATAGCCGTCTCTCTGCGCCCCTCAAGTAAGTTGAGATCCAACCTCCTTTCGCGCTCGTTATCAATCTTGCTCATCATGAGCACTCTATGGGATGGGCATCCAATTTCTGCTGGAATCATTGCCTCCGTTCCATAGGTTAGGCTGAACGGGGATTCGCCGTTGCTGGTTTTGCTAATGTCCTGTGCGCCCACAGGACATTAGGTAGCTCTTCGACCCAAGAATGGGATTCTCCCTCCAACCTTTTCTTCAGACCATTTAGCAAGCTTTGGTTCGCGCGCTCCACTTGGCCATTCCCCTGAGGGTGGTATACTGAAGTGAAAATTTGGTTGATGCGCAATTCCTTGAGCCAGCTAGATATCTTCTTGTCAGTGAATTGTTTGCCATTGTCGCTCACAATTTCCATGGGAAGGCCAAAACGGCATATGATGTGGCTCCAAATAAACTGCTTCATCGCCTCGGCTGTGATTTTTGCTAGTGGCTTGGCTTCGACCCATTTTGTGAAATAGTCTACTGCCACTACCAAAAATTTTACTCCCCCTTGCGCTCGCGGTAGGGGACCCACAATATCGATTGCCCATTTGTGGAAAGGCCATGCAGAGGTCACCGGAATCAAGTTGTTCTTTGGCCGCATGGTGTTGGGCGCATAGCTCTGACATGCTTTGCATTTTTGGATCTCTTTTAATGCGTCCAAGTACATGCCTGGCCAATAGTAACCTGCGCTCATTGCCTTGGCAACCACCATGCGCGGGCCAGCATGTATTCCACAGATTCCTTCGTTTATCTCTCTGATCACATAGCTTGCTTCCTCAGCATCTAGGCATTTCATGAGCGGTCCAAAATAAGAGCGTCGATATAATGTACCATCAAGCAGTTCATAGTTCTGCGACTTGTGCCTTGTCTTCCTCGCCTGTGCGCGATCGTCCGGTACTTTTCCCTCCTTCAAGAATTCCATTATTGGAGTTATCCATGATGAAGGGGTTGTATGAGTTACAAGGACAGACTTCACTCCCACCGACGGGTTGCTCATTACTTCTACCCTGACATCTTTGCCAAAGTGATCGAAGCTGGTTGATGCCATCTTGCTCAGCGCGTCGGCAGATTTGTTTTCAATACGCGGAATATGAATGATTCTGAAGCAGTCAAATTGCTCGATGAGCTTTTTCGCCTGCTCTAGATACAGAGGCATGGTGTTCTCCTTGGCATCATAAAGGCCATTGACCTGTGCTGCTACCAAGTATGAATCAACATGGGCCTCTAGCTTTTTAACTCCGAATTTGTGCGCGATGCGCAGGCCAGCCAGCAGGGCTTCATACTCAGCTTCATTGTTGGTGCTCTTGAAGTCCAACCTGATGGCGTAAGTATATTCCTGATTCTCTGGATCCACCAGTTTGAGGCCTGCGCCGGATCCTTCATTGTTTGAAGCTCCGTCAGTGAATAGTCTCCAAACACTTTCTTCATCATTGGCTCGCGGAGGGTCTACCTCGCGCTGAGCCTCTTCAATTTTTCCCTCGGGGATTTCTGCGATGAAATCAGCTAAGACTTGTCCCTTTATTGCTGGACGGGGCTTATAGGCGATTGTGTGCTCTCCTAATTCCAGCGCCCATTTTGTCAGCCTTCCCGAGAGCGCGGGACGTCGCAAGACTTGCTGGATGTTGTAACCAGTTAGAACTTCAATAGGATGACCATTGAAATATCTATGAAGCTTGCGTGACGCGTGTGTTAGTGACAAAACTAACTTTTCCATGATGGAGTAGCGCGTCTCAGGATCTGTCAGCAACCGACTCACATAGTATATTGGCGTTTGGATTCCCTTGCGATCCACCAACAATACTGCGCCGATGGCACGCTCTCCTGCTGATAGGTACAATGTCAAGATTTCACCAGGAAGTGGAGCTGTGAGCGCGGGCAGATTTATCAAACATTCTTTTATCTCACTGAAAGCTTGCTCGGCCTCAGGAGTCCATTTGAATTGGTTTTTCTTTAAGCAATTCCTCAATGTGTTGACAAATGGGGTAGATTTGCTTGCATGGTTCGCTAGGAACCTGTTGATTGAAACCAATCTACCATTCAGCTTCTGGACTTCTTTCATGGTGGATGGCGACGGCATGTCAAGGATGGCCTCCACCTTTTCTGGGTTCACCTTGAAACCATCCTTGGTGACCATTACACCTAGAAATTTTCCCTCTTGTACGCCGAAAGTGCATTTGCTCGGATTGAGCTTCATGTTAACTTCCTTTAGGCGCCCAAGGGTTTCTTCGATGTCTTTGAGCATTTGTTTTTCCTCCCTGCTTTTGATCACCAAATCATCCACGTAGACTTCTAGGTTTCTTCCAATTTGCTCGCTGAAAACAGCATCCATAAGTCTTTGGTAGGTGGCTCCCGCATTCTTCAAACCAAAGGGCATTTTTGTGTAGCAAAAAACACCCTTGTCGGTTCTGAAGGCAGTCTTGTCCTCGTCTTGTGGTGCCATTTGAATCTGGTGATAGCCCTTGTAAGCATCCAGGAAACATTTGAGCTTGAATGGCGCCACGGAGTCCACCTTTGCGTCGATGTTTGGGAGGGGGTAACAATCTTTTGGGCACGCTTTGTTGAGGTCCTTGAAGTCAATGCACATCCTCCACGACCCGTTACTTTTCTTTACCATCACAGGATTGGCTACCCATGTCTGGTATCGTATCGGGCGGATGATGTTTGCGCGCAATAGATCCTCAACCTGCTCATTCATGGCCCTCGCCTTCTCATCCCCCATGACTCTCTTCTTTTGAGCAATTGGCTCTACAGACTTGAACGTGTTGAGAGAATGTTGCGCCAGGTCTAGCGGAACCCCAGTCATATCAGAGTGTTGCCACGCGAAGACCGACATATATGCTGTGAGCAATCTTTTCATTCTCAACCTCGTGTCGTCTGATATCGTAGCGCCAATTGTGATTGTCTGCTCCGGGAATTTTGGGTTGAGAATCCATTTCTCTGGCGCGTTGTCTGCCATTGGAAGTTTCATTCTCCCTTCCCGCGGAGTACTTGTCACTGCACACAAATGATCTCGGTATACAAAAGTTACACCTGTTGGTGTTGGGAACCCCAACGCGCCGTGCGCTGGCGACGGTATGGCGTTGAATTGGGCAATCGTTCCTCTACCCAAGATCTTATTGTGGCATGAAGTGGTGGGCAAGACCAAGAAGTTGACAACTTCGGCTCGCTTGTGTTTCTCATCCCCCATAGTTAGCTCAAATTGTATTTGACCTAGGGGATGAATGATTTCATTTGAAACACCAGAGATTGGTGCATTCACAATTTCGAGCCTTGCTTGGTCTGCCGGATCCAACTTCCTGAAACATTGCTCATACATGATGTCTGATTCGCTGCCAGTGTCCACCAGGACTTTTGACACTTCATAATGAGCAATGTGTGTAGTGATGACAAGAGGACTGCTGATAGAAGGGCCTCCCCTGATTCTTGGGAAGATTACTTGTTGCTCGCGCCAATCTCCTTGGATTTGCGCGCTTCTCTTTCTTGATATTTGCCCTTGCCTTCCTCCCTCGGCTACACAGATTCTTTTGTACTTTTTGCTGGCTGAGGCTCCTTCTGGTTGTTCATTTTCTGGTCTTGAGTTTTTCACCAGGTGAGCCAGCTTGCCTGATTTCACATCTTTTTCAATTGCATCCTTCAAGTGGTGGCATGCATCAGTGTTGTGTCCTGTGGACTTGTGAAACTCACAGTACTTGCCACTGTTTGATGGTCCCTTGTAGTGTAGTGGCTTGGGGCTTTTGAACTGGACATTCTCAGTGCTTAACACTTGTGAAGGCGTTTTTGTGAGGGGAGTCCATATTCTTGGCAGAGGTCTGTTAGGATCTCTGCCGCCTTCCCTCTTATCACCTTCGCGATTACGAATGTCTTTTTGGGGCTGAGGTGAGCTTGGTTGCGCCTGCTTTTCTGCGGGAGAAAAACTAGTTGGTTGCAACCTGGACCATACAGTGTTCTGTTTGCCCCTTCTTTCGTTGCTGCGCGGTGCCTCTGCTTGATGCCCTCTTTCTCTCGCTCTATCTTGGGCAATTTGTTTTTCATTTCTCGCGAAGACTCGCGATGCTTCCATTAGCTTGGCCCAAGTGGTTGGCATGCCATCTCTGCTTACGAGAGCTCGGCGGAGTTGATCACTGCGCGCGCCTTGTATAAAGGCCACGCGCAATAGTTGCTCAGTGATACCTCCGATTGCCAGAGACTCCTGATTGAAACGAGTTATGTAGTCTTCAATCGTTTCATCATTCCTGCGCACGCAGTGCATGATGTCATCAGGGTCGCGCGTGTGTCTGCGCTGCTGTACGAAGTGGGCTTGGAACTTTTCCAATAGTTCCTCGAACCCATCGATTTGCCCAGTCGGCAAGCTCTCGAACCAGACACGCGCCGCGCCCGTGAGGCAGCGAGCAAACATGTGACACCATGTTGGCATCGTCCAGCTTTCTAGGTTTCCAGTGTTGTAAAAACCTTGTAAGAAATAGTCTGGATCTGTTGTGCCGTCATATTTGCCCAAACCACTTGGCATCTTGGTTTTGTGCTGAATGGGGGCCTTCGCAATGCGCTCAGTGAATTTTGAATGTTTCACCAAGATGGCTGGCCTGTACGGTGTGGTTACATCCACTTGCCCTCTCACTGGTGGGCTGTATGGTGTGTGCAGATCCAGATCGGCTTTGGCTCCAGGCGCCATGTTCATGTGCGCGCGGAGCTGTGAGCCTCCTGCATGAGTATCTCGCGTTCTCCTCATGCTGTGCACTTCTTCATCACTAAACTCAGCGTGTTCAGTGTGAACAGAGTGACCCTCTTCCGGCGCACGCCCCCTTCTTGTTCCATGAACGGTTTGCTTATCAAACGCTAGCCTTTGTGTTAAGTCGGCTAGCTTTTTGTTTTTGACCATCTCATTGTACTTGTCCATTAGACGTCGTTGCTCGTTTATGAGCCATTCTTTAGGGTCATTGATTTCATCTTCTGGACCCATTGGTCCTTTTTGTTTCGCGCCGGCAAGATTTTGGAACGTGAGATCGTCTGGAGGAGTTTCAGTCTGGCCATGAGGAGTTGTGATGAAAGGATGGTTACTGGTGGTGCGCGTAGAGTCACGCGGCACCCTCAGAAACTGCTGTCCCTCATTAACATCCTCACATTCAATATCCTCCCGACCTTGATCGACGTTACGAACACCAGAAACCATGGTGAAAATTTGTTTTTTTAGAGAACTGATGAGATTTTGTTGCCGTTGTCCCAGGTGATGGCGCCAATGAAGAAACGTGAATCGACTCACTGGTAGACGATCTACTTTCCTCGAGTGTGATTATGCTATTTCACCGATGGTTCTCTGGAATCTGGATTCTTCCACCTACAAAATGAACAGCACCGTAAACTTACCACTCAGAAAGGGACAGAGGGGTCCTCTTTGGGGTAACCCTCCGGTGTGAGAATAAGAATTTGCAGGAGAAGATAATAATATGAGAGTAAGGAAATTGGAGTGTATTGCTTAATATAGCTGAATACTGTGTAATTGGATGTGCCTCTCCTTGTGGAGTTGATGTGGTATTTATAGTGCTAGGGTTTCCAATGATTGGGCTCAGACCCAATTAGGGCCTTTTTGGCCTCCTCCAATTGCTTTGCGCCATGTGTCCTTGGGACACCTGGTGCTTTTTCATTGATTATAATCACGTGGTAGCACATGGGTTTTGCTGAGTTGTCCACCTTTTATTGGCAGCTGTCAACGTCAGCATATTCTTATTCCTTAAAAAGATACCTTCTGGAAGGTTGTCTGACGTGCACAATCAAGGTTGCCCTAATCCTGATTTGGATAAGGACGAGGTTGATTATGTGCATGTGTGATACGCGCCTACCCTGAGGATGCGCGAGGTCTTCTCTTTATTCTCACGCGCAGATGTTTCATGCGCAGATGTGATATGCACAAGCATGTGATATGCGCCACGCGCGGATGCGCCACGCGCAGATGTGATATGCGTGAGCATATATGGTGCGTGAGCATGTGATACGCGTGAGCATATGTGATGCGTGAGCATATGTGATGCCTGAGCATATGTGATATGCGTGAGCATATGTTATATGCGCCGTGCGCATAGGTTTTGGCTTTGTGCCTTCATAATGTCTTGATTTCAAGCCTCTTGTCTATATCTTGTGGGTTGACCCGCCTCGCTCGGTGTTGAGGCGGGTACATACCTCTTCACCATCCTTTTTACAAACAAATTTATTAAATAGATAATAGTAAATTAATCTTAACCTAGTATATTGACCTTGTTTTTCTTATTTCATAAGAAGTCATACAACTTTAGGGTTTGTCGAAGCACGAAATGAATCTAACCTGAGCCATGACGATGTTTCCACGGATTTTCGAGATGAACGAACCACGTCTTGATCTTCTTCTCCGGTTGCTTGAGACCTGCAATGGTTTTTCGGGGGTATGGAGGTGACTGCTAAGACATCTAAAAGATCTCTTATTTACAGACACAAAAAAGTAGTGGTGGCTCTTATTGAGCATGGCCTTTAATAAGGAGGTGGAGACCTCCTTATATAGAGAGCCTCATGGCCACCATCATGGTACCCTAATGGGCCTAGCCCAGTTAGGGTTACCTCCACAAAACCCCCTCAGCCCAATAACATTGTATTAGTCCATATAATAAAATAAGCCAAACATAATAAATTTAGGGTCGTAAAACCGGGTTTAGTACCATACCCCTACAAGCCCCCCAAGTCCAGCGTTGCTCCTGGGCGCGCAAGCGTCTAGGTGGAGCGCTGGACTTTATGAGGTGTGTTAGGCCATGTGACGGTTTTTTCCCTTTTCTTCGGCCTTGTCTTTATTGTCTTTGAGCTTTGGGAGGTTTTCTTCATGATGGTGACATGTTATGGTCTTTATGATAATGATGGTGCCCTGGCATGAATAAGATATAGCACGCATCATAACAATAGTGGCGCGAGGCCTGATAAAAGGTAGAGCGCGCATCTCGATAATAATGTAACATAACTTGCGCGCGAGGCAGCTTACGAGTTATGAGAATAATAAAGCCTGCGCGCGAGGCGACTTACGGATCTATGAGAATAATAAAGCCTGCGCGCGAGGCGACTTACGGATCTATAAGAATAATAAAAACTGCGCGCGAGGCGACTTACGAGTTATAAGAATAATAAAGCCTGCGCGCGAGGCGACTTACGGATCTATAAGAATAATAAAAACTGCGCGCGAGGCGACTTACGAGCTATAAGAATAATAAAGCCTGCGCGCATGGCGACTTACGAGCTATAAGAATAATAAAGCTTGCGCGTGAGGCGACTTACGAGCTATAAGAATAATGAAGCCTGCGCGCGAGGCGACTTATGGGCTATAAGAATAATAAAGCTTGCGCGTGAGCCGACTTACGAGCTATAATAATAATGGAGCGTGCGCGAGTTGCAGCTTACGAGCTATAATAATAATGAAGCTTGCGCGTGAGGCGACTTACGAGCTATAATAATAATGAAGCTTGCGCGTGCGCGTAGACTGTGCGTCATGCGACGCGCGCAGATGTTGCATGCGCGTGCGCATAGGCTCTGGCTTGTGTTATGCGCCACGCGCAGATGTTGCATGCGCGTGCGCGTAGACTTTATGTCCCGCGCCACGCGCAGATGTTGCATGCGCGTGCGCGTAAACTTTGTGTCATGCGCCATGCGCATATGTTGCGTGCGCGTGCGCGTAGACTGTGTGATATGTGTGAGCATGTGATGCATAAGCATATGTAATATGCGTGAGCATATGTGGTGCATGAGCATGTGATATGTGACTGCGCTCAGGCATCATGGTGGTGTGCATGTTGAACGGAGCGGAGCCGCGTTCGGTCTTGTATTCGGCGCGAAGCCGTATGGGTTTATGAGGATTCCCAACCTTTAAGTTTGGCGCTTGGCCTGATGGGTTTACGAGAATTCCCAACCTTTAAGTTTGGCGCGTGGCCTGATGGGTTTATGAGGATTCCCAACCTTTAAGTATGGCGCGTGGCCTGATGGGTTTATGAGGATTCCCAACCTTTAAGTATGGCGCGTAGCCATATGGGATATTATGAGGATTCCCAACCTTTAAGTATGGCGCGTATCCATATGGGATATTATGAGGATTCCCAACCTTTAAGTATGGCGCGTAGCCATATGAGATATTATGAGGATTCCCAACCTTTAAGTATGGCGTGTGGCCATATGGGATATTATGAGGATTCCCAACCTTTAAGTATGGCGTGTGGCCATATGGGATATTATGAGGATTCCCAACCTTTAAGTATGGCGTGTAGCCATATGGGATATTATGAGGATTCCCAACCTTTAAGTATGGCGTGTAGCCATATGGGATATTATGAGGATTCCCAACCTTTAAGTATGGCGTGTAGCCATATGAGATATTATGAGGATTCCCAACCATTAAGTATGGCGTGTGGCCATATGGGATATTATGAGGATTCCCAACCTTTAAGTATGGCGTGTGGCCATATGGGATGTTATGAGGATTCCCAACCTTTAAGTATGGCGCGTGGCCATATGGGATATTATGAGGATTCCCAACCTTTAAGTATGGCGCGTGGCCATATGGGATATTATGAGGATTCCCAACCTTTAAGTATGGCGCGTGGCCATATGGGATATTATGAGGATTCCCAACCTTTAAGTATGGCGCGTGGCCATATGGGATATTATGAGGATTCCCAACCTTTAAGTATGGCGCGTGGCCATATGGGATATTATGAGGATTCCCAACCTTTAAGTATGGCGCGTGGCCATATGGGATATTATGAGGATTCCCAACCTTTAAGTATGGCGCGTAGCCATATGGGATATTATGAGGATTCCCAACCTTTAAGTTTGGCGCGTGGCCTGATGCGCGCATGCACGGCGATGGAGTGGTGACTCGCGAGCGCGCGTGCGTGGCGGAGGTCTCTTGCGCAAAACCCACATGGTGGTTTCCGCGGTGGTTTCCACGGGCGTTCACGCATGTCGGCGGAATGGTGACCCGCTGGCGAGCATGCGTGGTGGCAGTCTTCTGCGCAAAACCCACATGGTGGAGGTCTTTTGCGCGAAACCCACATGGTGGTTCCCGCGGCGGCACATGCATGGCTGCGGAGTGAGAATCCGCGGGCGCGCGTACATGGCGGCGGAAGTCTGGTAATTTTTGGATCTGCAATTTAAGAGTTAGATCTGCAATTTTAAACCTAAAATCCAGGTCTGTAATCTAGATCTAGATCTGTAAATCAGATCTAGATAGATCTGAAGCTCGGAGCGGATTTAAAACCTTCACAGATCCGGAGACTTGATCATTCGAATCAGGCAGTTTCTTTTTTGCACAGATCTGGAAGCCTCTTTTAGATCTATGGATCTTTTTGAGCTTTAATAGAACAAGCCTTGAAGCCTTTTTCTGTAAACTTCCAGATCTGGGTTTTTCCTGGGAGAGATCTGACAACCGAGAGGGAGATCGAAGGGTAGTTCGTTGCCGTCCCACGGATGGCGCCAATGTCGAAGCACGAAATGAATCTGACCTGATCCATGACGATGTTTCCACGGATTTTCGAGATGAACGAACCACGTCTTGATCTTCTTCTCCGGTTGCTTGAGACCTGCAATGGTTTTTCGGGGGTATGGAGGTGACTGGTAAGAAATCTAAAAGATCTCTTGTTTACAGACACAAAAAAGTGGTGGTGGCTCTTATTGAGTATGACCTTTAATAAGGAGGTGGAGACCTCCTTATATAGAGAGCCTCATGGCCACCATCATGGTACCCTAATGGGCCTAGCCCAGTTAGGGTTACCTTCACAAAACCCCCTCAGCCCAATAACATTGTATTAGTCCATATAATAAAATAAGCCAAACATAATAAATTTAGGGTCGTAAAACCGGGTTTAGTACCATACCCCTATAGGGTTGTTTGTTTTTATTTAGTTCTTCAAAATTATTTGTTAATATATTGAATCAAACCATGTAAGCGAGAAGACATATATGTATAAAATAAGAGAAAATCATGATTCTAGTCATATTTTAATGTGTTACATCGCTATAGTTATGACAAATAGCAATTACGTCTAGATCCATCAAATAGCCAAATTCTTAGTTGCGTGTATACTTTTGGCTCATGTGTCATGCTTTCAAACCTTCAATACAATTGTCGTTCATGAAGGAGCAATCACGTGTCATGTCCAAATCGTAACAAAAATCATACACGTGGACTCACATGGTATGCAATTTTTTTCTTGTAAAAAGTCACAAAAAGACAACTTAATACTTGTGTTTGTAGTTTAAACAATCCCAACAGATCTAGTCTTTAGATCATGCTATCAGTTGATGTTCATAGTTAGTTTGAAACATCAATCATACGAGTGGTGGTGTATAATATTCTCAACTTATCACAAGTTAAGAGCACAACTACTATGTTGCAGCTACAATCATTCGTGATATTTCACAAAATGACGAGGTTTCCAAACACTCCTTTTAAAATAACTTGGGGGTCGTCTTACTCTCTTTGTAACACAAGGGTTCTCCATAATATATGACATCTTTTATTACTTGAAAAATGGAAACTATAAAGTTTTAACAAATAATTTAATTGTGCCTTTATAAATGGTTATGCTAATCTAGCCCTTATTAACATTTTAATTTAGCGACTTAAGTTAACTATATAACGCAACACTATAGCCTACGTTAAGTGCTAGCAATACATGTGTTGGTGAAAAAACGAATGTTAATTTTGCCAAAAATTTCATACGATATTCTTCTAAAATTGGTGTGAACTAAAATTTCACACGAGATCTTCTAGATGGGCCATTTTGTATTCATCATAAAAGTTAACTCTTAACACCTTCATGTTTCAATAGCTTAACAATAGAGGATGCTTGCTTCAAAATTATGTATTCATCATAAAAGTTGGTTTAGGAGTGGAATTCCATAGTTATTGCCTCTCGAAATAACCATTTATTTTTTTACGGTTCAGTTCAACTAGTTTTAAAAATCATGGCCAAACCGTAACTTCGACCTACCTCTTTTCCCAATTTAACGATTTGACTTTGATGATTTGAATCCATATTTTATAAAAAACTACATATCAGAATAAAAAAGTATGTTTATACATGATAAAGGTTAAACCACCAGTTCCAAGTTTTAAAACAGACCAAACCTTTAAAACCGTCAAACTATAACCATACGGTAGCCCAAACCTTTTGAGCCTCATAAGTCATAACCAACCAACTTGCTTCGGTTTATACCTTTCGTCACCGAACGGCGAACACGCATACTTAACACTTAAAAGTCTACACATAGTTTTTTAGGGGTCATAATTGTACATAACCACAAACACTTAAACGCGTTTTTGCCGTCACCAACTCATCATGGATTAGCTCAACAAAATTAAAATTAATCCAATTCAACACTTTATTAATTAATTCCCAAAACACCCTCCTTTGACAACTTCACACGCAATCCATTTTCAATTCACCTTAACTTCCTCGAACCTTCTTCGTTCTTCATCCTTAATATAAACAAACCAAAACCCACTTCACAAACCACTTCAATTCTTTCTTTACTCCATAAAGTTTCAATTTTTCCATCTGGGTATATCACCAAACCATCAATCTTGAACCATGGATAATACCAACAATCAGTCATCTTTTTGGCAGTTCAGCGACCAACTTCGTGTCCAAAACAACAATCTTTCAAATCTTTCATTAAACGACTCCATCTGGAGCACGTCCTACGCTTCCAAGAAAGACCGCCGGAATTTTGACATACGGGTCGGCGGAGAGTTTATCAACTCCGGCGCCGGTAACGCCGGTAATTCCGGTTCGGTTAACTCGGATTTTAATGGGTTTAATTTTGATTGGAAAGTGGGGCCCACTGGTAACCAGAATCAGACCCAGATTGGGGATTTTGGGATTAATGGTGGGTTTAATAAAGGGGTTTATTCTAAACCCAGTATCAGTTTTGGTGTAAATAATAATAATAATAATAATAATAATGGGAAATATGGTAAGAATGGTGGAGATGATCTGCATCATGGTTTTGGGGGTAAGCATGGGAAGAACAAGAAGAACAATAATAATAGGAACAACAACAACAGTGTGGATAACAATGAGAAGGATGGTAATAAGAATAATAATAACAGTGTTGATAAGAGGTTCAAGACTCTGCCACCGTCGGAATCTTTGCCGAGGAATGAGACTGTTGGTGGCTATATATTTGTCTGCAACAATGATACCATGCAAGAGAATCTCAAAAGACAGCTTTTTGGTATGTTTTATTTTTTTATATATTTTGTTAAATTTTGCATCTTTTTTGATAGTAGACATGTTATATGATTATTTTGCTGGATGGGTTTTTTTATTTTTTAATTTAAAAATTACGGTTTGAAAATTGGGGGGTTTTATAGTTATAAGTTGTTCCACATGATCAAGTTTTAGTTTTTGGGTGGATTTTTTATTTTTCAAGATTTAGGGTTTGAAAAATTTGGGGGGTTTTTTAGTAGTTCATGTTACAAGATCAAGATTTAGTTTTTTGATGTATGGTTTCAAAATTGATGGTTTTTTTATGTATGGTTTGAAAGATTTTAACATATATTGGTTTGATTGCAGTTGCTAGTGCCTTTAAACTAGTTTATTACCATGCTAGATTACTTTAGATAATAGACTTTTACAAATGAATATGTAAAGATTCAATTATAATTCTGTTAATTTTGTTGTTAAACTGAATTCCAGGTTTACCCCCACGCTACCGGGACTCAGTTAGGCAAATCACACCTGGTCTGCCTTTGTTCCTTTACAACTACTCTACTCACCAACTTCATGGTGTTTTTGAGGTATTTATTTTCATCCATTCACAAGTATATGAATTTTCTGGTTATGGGTTCTTTAACTTTTGCTTTGGAAGTTTTGAAAGAAAGGAATGCTAAGATTAATTCTGGTTTTGATGATTTAGGCTGCAAGTTTCGGTGGAACAAACATCGACCCGTCTGCTTGGGAAGACAAGAAGAACCCTGGTGAATCACGGTTTCCTGCTCAGGTGCGAGTCATGACTAGGAAACTAGCTGAGCCATTAGAAGAAGACTCGTTTAGGCCAATTCTTCACCACTATGATGGCCCTAAGTTCCGCCTTGAACTCAACATCCCCGAGGTAAATTACATTTTTAACCTTTCGGTCTATAGATAATTAGATATCATTACTAGTATGTGCACTAAACAAGTTGAAGCGCTTGTCAGTTATTCGTCGCGACTGACGTGTTAAAAGCTAAATTTGAACCGAGTTTAAACGAACTTGATCTATAGCGGGCTTGAGTGCGTCTAGACGACTCACACATTTTTATATATAAATAAATTAACTTTTTGTTTATATAATTAATATCATATTATGTAAATTGTGAGAATATCTAAAATAATATATATTTTCCTATACATGAAAAGAGTTTATATTTACAAATATATTAAAATAACTATATATTTATGAAAATATATATATAACACAAACCGAGCTACATCGGGATAAATATAAAAGTGCCAAGCCCTGTCTCGTGCTTAGTTTAAGACAACGTGGGTTCGGCTCGTATACACCCTTAGACATTCAAATTTCCTGTAAACTAAATTGAACTGCTGTCTTTGTTGCAGGCGCTCTCACTCCTGGACATATGTGAAGAGAACAAGAACTGAAATGCATAAGCGGATGAAAGCAAGCATGATGCTTGTAAGGAAGAAGGATTAATATATAATCGATATGTGCTACGAAGTTAAAAGGCGTTTTGGCGAATGGAGATGTGTTTAATCATATATACGTATTTAGTATATGTTTTTATCGAGCTGAAAGAGATACGTACCATAGAAAGTTAGTAAATGTTTGGATACGGGATGTGTAACCATGAAGTTGATGGTCCCTTTTGGTTCTTTGGCTCGGTACGAAAATACAAACTCAGTATGAATGAATAAATAAACTATACTACAAACTTTTATTTATGTGATGTTAAGCTTTGTTCTAGTTAAATTATGGTGTCTTATTGCTTGTGTTTTATCTATAAAAGTAGGTGTCTATTGTGAGAAACTTTTTTTTTAATTTGAACTTAAAACGAATTAACGGCTTTTGTTTAAATTTTCCTGTTTAGACGAATAGCTAGTTGTGAGGTGTTTTTAGTGGTTGTATCGGTGTGTATTTTTTAAAATACAATTTTGTTGGTCGTTCAAAAATTTAAAAATTTGTGTTTAAAATAAGGGGTCTGATATTTTGAAGGTTGTGTGGTGCTTTTGATGGTTGTATCGGTACATATAGTTTTTTTGCTAGCGTTTTTGTATAGTTTTTTCTAGCGTTTTTAATAAGATAATTTTTTGTGATCGTTCTGACTAAATAAAAAACTCGTACCGTGTTAATTGGTGCCCCTAATAATATATCTTCAAACAGAAGCTTCTTTTGATGTCAATAATATTAGGTTTAGGTTGAATTTGTAAAATAATAGTAGATAAATATGAGCAGTTGAATGGTTCGTCCACCATGATATATTGAATATGGACAAAGTGGTTGAGGTGGTGTGACACTTTGAACAAGTCTTTCTCATGGTGTTTTGACACAACATCCACCAAATCATTATCCTGTTATTGTTTTTTGTAATTTAGTTGTGATGTGACTGTTTTCCTTTCTTGTGGTGGACCATTGAATTTTATTTACAAGCCACCTGCCTAAAATCTCAAATCAATTATGGTATCTGTCAACTTCTCTACTTTCACACAACAAGTAGCAGCTAATACTATAGTAACATAACTACCTGAATACTTGCGTATCAACTTTCTAATCCGATAATAATACAATAGTATCACACGAAGAATGTGATATGTGAGCTGTAATCGCGTATAGGACTTTCAATCACGTCTCAAACTTGATGGTGTATGTCTAAGCAGATGTGTTCCTTAGTTGAAATATTATTTTGAAATAAAGAAAAGAAAGTAACATACGCAACCATTACAAAAATAATAAGGAAAAGAAAAAGTAACTTGCATGTATAAAGATTTAGATTAAACATTACAGATATTATTGTTTTTACTAAGCAATTCTTTTATTGTGTTGGTTTTATGATGATATACGAGTGAAAGCTCGATACGTGATTATGACGTATCACCTGTCTTTCACTCGATACGTGATTGTGACGTATCACCTGTCCTTTAAGGGTAGTGATGGATAATAGTATGATACATGGGTATAGTGTGATTAAGAGATTGGATGTCGCATATGTTACGACTATGGAGGATTATTTGTTCCAAGATTGCTATGAAAGTATGACAAATTATAAAAGTGGCTACTTTTAAACTTTTTATTTTTTTCTAAAATCTAATTACTTGGCCTAAATAATAGTAAAAAAAAAATCAAAAAACGACTTTAGCTCAACCAATAGGAGTAAAATAACTGTTTTGGATATACATCCATACGTCGTCTGCCAACCAAGATGCTTACATGGTGAGAGATAAAAGTTTTGCTATAGTTTTGCTATAATTAAAAAATAAAAATTATTGGCGTACACGATAGGGATAGTAATAACATCCCATTTTATATTCATAATACGAGTATCAAAGTTTTATTTATTAGTTATTATGATATTTAACTATGTTGAGTAATGTTGGATTGTGGTTAAAATATGTTTGTCTTCAAATGTAAGGGATAATAAAGATCAACTTAAAAACTATGGGATATTAGTTATTTTTTGTATTAAATTTAAAAAACTGAAACTGCCATATTGAAAATTTGCTTGGGTAATTAGAGTGTATCTAAGTAATTATGATGTATGGGAAATATATTAAAAATAAAAAGTTGGAACTCAATTCCATATAGAATGTATACAACCCTCTAAGTCTAAGCTAGCAGCTAATTGTGTTAAGCTACAAGTCAATAAGTAGTTAAATATGTATGAATGATATTTTTTTCAAAGAGTTTCACCGAGTAAGCAACCTAAAAACAAATTTAAAGTGAAATTAAAATTACCTTCAAAAAGCATCATCTAAATAATTTTAAAATGAATGAGAATTTTTTTTTTCTTATAACTACACCCTTCTACAAATCACTTATTTTAAAAAATAAGAGATTAGTTGTAAATTAACCTAAAAAAATGCTCAACAACATATCATATTTATACATTTATAGCCCATCATATATCCATGTTTGTGATGTACACATAGTTATGATTATGATAGTACACACAAATCACCTCTCTTTTATTACACTTTAAAGTTGTCATCCAACTAAAAGATGTCAGCTTTAAACTAACTTTACTTGCATTAAGGCTAAGTGTGATGGGCAACAAGGTGGGGTGATTTTGGGCAAATTTGGGGACGAACACCGCCCCCCAGGGCGATTTTGGGGTGAAATGTGGCAGGGGCGGGAGGTTTTTGTCGCCAGAAAAGGAAAAGAAATATTATATTATATTACTTTGCGTGTGTGTTATATACACACACACACACACACACACATATATATATATATATATATATATATATATATATATATATATATATATATATATATATATATTACTATGTGTAGCCCCTACACCATTACACCCTAAAAACAAATTCTCACCCCTTGCTAACTGAGCGCCATACAACGCAAAAACGCCCCAATTTGTAGCCCCTCCACTACGCATAGCCTAACTCTTGATCTAAGATCTTAGCAAATAGAGATATTTTCTTTACCATTTAATGTACAAATACCAAAAAATTGCATGACCACATTCAACAAAGAGATGAAATCTAGATACTCATCAAGTGTTGTTCCTATAAACACATCACAAGTCTCTCTGCCAACAAACTAGTTTCTGCTGCCTTTTTTCACAAACAACAATATTGCAAACTTGAAGAAAAACATGATTGCAATTCTAGTATAACAGTTATCACTATAAAGTGTTACTGATTCAAGATGCTATACTCCAACTCAACATCTTGTCCTTGTGTTTGCTTATAAAACGAAAGGCTCCCCGGATCTCCTTCCTCAAGTAACCGACTCGTTGGAGTATTTGGCGGGTATTTGTCCAAAATATACTCGATTTCATCACCCGTCATCTCCATTTGCCTGAGAAGAACCTGCAAAACAAGCGAACCAACAACACTCAACTAGATATAATAATAAAATTTATACTGCAACAATGGTATTTAACCGTTTTGAGCAAAACACGAGGCGTTTAGGGCCCAAATAGAGATGTAAATGAGCCAAGCCGCTCATGACCTACTCAAGATCGGCTGGCTTAAAGCTCGAACCGAGCCGAGCTTAAACAAGGTCAAGCCTCAATATAAGCTCGTTTAATTAACGGGCCTGAGCCCGAGGACGTCTTTTGCCATTTTGTCTATAATTTATTTTGAGAATAACTAAATAATACATACTACGTTTTGTATATAAAGTTTTTAATTATAAATATACGTAAAAAATTAAATTCCACAAAATAATTAATAAATAACAATCGAGCCAAGTCGAGCTCGAGCTTTAGAATAAAGCTCAAAACAAGTTGAGCTCAAGCTTCAGAAGCTCTTGTAAGTTAAATGATCCAAGCTCGAGCTCTTGTAGGTTGAACGAGCCGAGCTCGAGCTCTCGTAAGTTAAACGAGCCGAGCTTGAGCTTCAGAAGCTCTTGTAATTGAAACGAGCCGACCTCGAGCCCAAGTTCTTGTAAGTTAAACGAGCTGAGCTCAAGCTTAGGCAAACACAGGCTCGGCTACTTTACACCCCCATTCCCAAAAGCCAAGGCTTAACAGAGTTGTGTCAGGAACAATAGCAAATAACATGTAAATTTACCTTAACGGTTTTAAGCAAAGCGGTATGATGGCGTCTCAACAATGAAACGGTTTTTCCATACATCTTTGACATCAAGTCTTCGGTTCGTTTTGCAATTTCATCATCCATATTGAAATTAACTGGTGGCTCAACTAGACCATAAACATTATACAAAGATCCTTCAAAGTCGATCCGTGGGCCCACAAATTTAGGTTGCCTTCTCCATGGAGGTGGTTCTCCGTGTATCACCATCGGGTTGTCCATGTTCCATCTGACAGGCGAAGAAAAGATAATGTTTTGTTAATGCCTAAAATACCCTCCAAGACAGACTCAAATCATAATGACGCTAAGGGACGAAATGATAACTTTACATTGTTATAATTTTACGAGCGAGCCATGTTGCGTCTGCAAGGTATTTTACCGATGCCTTTGATGTATCTCTTCCGAATATTACCTCTTCTGCAGCTCTCCCTCCAAGTAAAACCTGTTAAAATGCATTTAATACAATTCAAATAAATAAATAAATAAATAAAAGAATATTTGTATTCACACCTGAAGGCGGTGAAGCAACTGTGGTCGGCGTTCGAATAGATACTTTTCGTCATCGAGTCGATTGAAGACAACTTGTGATAGAGTCTGCATGCATATATATACAATCAAGAAACAATTATAATAGCCATTAAAAAAAAGAAAGAGCAACAACAACAATAAATTAATAATTAGGTTATAAAGTGACTGGATTTCTGGGTCACTTTTTAACAATGCAAAGTTCGATTCACATTTTGTGGGTCCCATCTATGTCCCTTCTAAATGGTATGAAGTGCAGTTCTAGGGCTGTAAACAGACCGAACGTTCATCATCGTGAAATGTTTGACGGGAAGTTCGTTTGTTTAATTCATGAACAAAGAATTTTGTTCGGTTAATTAAATAAACAACCATAAAAAGAGGTTCCCTTCGTTCAATGTGTTCATTGATGTTCTTTCGTTCATGTTTATTTGTTTATATTCAGCCATTAAAGGATTTTATATTTTATAAACTTTAGTTTAGTATCCTAAATTTAAATTTTTTTATATTTTTATTAGTTTATCATCTTAACTTTTATTCTAGAAACCCTAGCACTTGAATTAACATTTATATTGAGTGATTGTGTCCAATCCTTGAGTTCAAGAATGATATTTTAATTTACCAATTAGTATATGTTGGTTTGTGTTCTTTTATGTTCGTTTATGAAATTAACAAACATACCCATTTCCTTAATGAACAAACACGAACAAGAAATTATGTCCGTTTGTGTTCATGAAACGTTCGTTTGTCCGATAAATGCTTGACAAATGAACATGAGGAAGGTCTTGTTTGCTTCGTATATAGCCCTATGTAGTTCTTTAGAACATCTACCATTTACATTTTGTGGGTCCCATCTTTGCCACTTCTAAATGGTATAAGGCTTAGTTCTTTTGAGCATCTAGCATTTTCATTTTGTAGGGCTCATCTTTGCCAAGGTGTGCGGTTATATAGTCAAAACTAAAAGATGAATAAAAAAAATTCTTGAACCTGTCCACGTGGATGAATGGATAAGCGGTCACACGGTTCAACAACTGCACTCTCTAATCTCCTTATAAGATGGGAAGTTAAAGCAATCCCCACTTCAGATATGGCTCGGCGGCACTGTCCCTGATGACCCAAATCCAGTGCAACCCGTTTAGGGCCCACGGTCAACCGGTCAACAGCTTCACCCACATCTGACTGAAGAATTGCCTTATGTTTGTTCCGCACAGCTACAAGAGCAGACTCTTGTATAAGCTGAGCCAATCTTGCACCACTCCATCCTGATATAATAGATAATGGAGTTAATCTTCACATTAAAATCCCTAAACCAGAGACTTGTCAGAATAATAATAAAAGTATCAAAATACCCTTGGAGTATTTTTTAAAAGACTAAAATACCCTTGGACTATTTATGTTACTTGGTCAAAAATCAAAATAATAAAAACTTTGGGACCCACTTAAAAGATAAAAAATTAAGTGGGTTCCAATTTTTTTACTAACACAAATAATATAAGGGCAATTTGGTCTTTTAATAAAAATTAACAGAAAATTTGAATGGAGGTAGTGGGCTGGACTTTAATTGACACGAAAATAAAGGATAAAGTAGTAAATACATCAAGTCAGCTATTCTAGCAAAAAAACGCTAAAATACGCTATCACTAAACATCCGTGTGTTGTATTTGAAACAAAAAGACCTAAAAACGCTATTTATATTATAAAAATTAAAAAACAAAAGATAAACTGAACAGTCGACAAGCAACCTATTCGCTACGAGCCTACGTAGCGCGCTATGGCAGTCGCTACAGCTACTATTGACAATTATGGTATAATATTAAATATATTTGTACACATGATATTATACAATTATTTTTTAACTCTTTTGGGAGTCAAAAATATAAATAAGGGGCATAAGTCAACAAAAAAGCACATACCGGGGAGGTTTTGGGCAACAACTGACAAGTCAACCGATTCTGACAACTTCACTTTGCGGGCATGAACTTGTAATATTTCCAACCGCCCTTTGGCATTAGGAGGACGGATTCTTATCTAAAAAAATAATATCAAACAAAAAATGATTATAAATGAAAAGTATGTGAAAGCGAGACAATTAACAATATAATAAATCATCAGGCAAAATTTTGTGAATAAATAGGGGTGTGCATGAAACCTAAAAAAACGATCCATGACCGAACCAAAACAAAAATGGACGGTCTTTTTTATATTTTCGTAAAAAACAAACTTTCAGTTTGCTTATGGTGTTGCGAATAATAAAAACCAAACCGAATTTTTGAATTTTCATTTTTAATTTTGAATAACTTATAAGAATTTAATATACCCATATACTTTTTGCAAAAATGTATAAATAATCATTTAGTTATTGATTATCAAAAAGATGTAGGACCAAAGTTTTAAACCCAAATTAATCATTTTAGGTCCTTTTTTCGGCCTAAATGGTAAAACCGAAAAAACAAAAACCAAACTCAAACCTAAACTGAAACCGAACGGTTATCAAAAACTCAAAAGCCAAATTGTCGGTAATTGATTCGGTTTGAGCGCCTATTTGCTTATAAACAACTCAATTTATTTAGTTTTTTAAATACCTTAAACAAGACAAATTGGTCAATTTATAAACAAAATAGCTGAAAATGGTGTGGGAAACAAGTGCAAAGTCATCCAAAGTGTACTTTTAACGCAGACAACCTTTTAGACGACTTTACTCAGAACTTGTGATTATTGAACAAAAAATATCAAACCTTTCTGTCAAAGCGACCGGGTCGAAGAAGTGCGGGATCTAACAAATCCTTACGGTTTGTAGCACCTAAAAAGATGACACCTTTTCCCGTATCAAATCCATCAAGCTCTATCAACAGCTGGTTCAAAGTAGTTTCTCTTTCTTGTGTAGCAGCGTTGTATAGATCATCTGTCTTGTCATCGTATATTCCTTGACGTCTGGTTATCAGAATAATATTATATATGTTAGGGTTATTCAAATTTCAAATTATGATTATGTGTCTGTAAGAATATTGAAATGTTCATATAATATGTGTATTGAGTAATAAATCATGTAAAAGAAAAAGGCACTCCCTGCAAACCAAAATAAAATCAGTGTCAACTGTAAATGACATATTAGGGTTATTCTAAAAGCTGGCAGCTCATGGCTCGCTCAAAATCAACTTGCTATGTAAACGAGTTAAGCCCGAGCTAAGGTAAGCTCGGCTCATTAGGCTCGTTTAAATTAAAGCCTAATAACCCAAATTATAATATTATATAAATATAGATTTTGTAGTTGATTAGTTATGCACTATATGTATATTAAAACGATTGCTTTAATCTTAATATATATGTGTGTGTGTGTCACTGTGTATAAATATAAGAATAGTTTTTCTTTCAAACAAACGAGTTGGCTCGAGCTTTTTACGAGCCGAAGCTCAACATTTCAGCTAGTTAAGATGAATGTGCTGGCTTGGCTTGGCTTGGCTTGGCTTGGTTTGTAAGTGAGCTGAACTCAACCTGTCTCAACAAGCCACAAGCTGATTCAAGCTTTTACGAGTCGAACCAAGGCCCAAGGCCGAGCTCAACATTTCAGCTCGTTAAGATAAACCAGCCGGCTCGGCTTGCTTTGTAACATAGTTGTCAATAGCGAATAGAGGTAAATAGCGACCGCTATTTCATATTTAGAGATAAAAAAGTAGAAAATTTTTAAGCAAATAACTAGGGTTTATATTCACAAATAAGCTTTTATGGTGGAACTTGTGAAAGGTGCAGCTGTTTGGTCGATAAACAAGCCTAAAAAATAGGTTTCTACAATTTTTATATTGAAAAATAAAATAAAATAACCCTAAATACAGCTATAATCACGCTAAATGACCGATATTTAGTATATAGCGGCCTATAGCCGCATCACTATGTAGCGCGCGCTATCACCGCTATTGACAACTATGCTTTGTAAACAAGCCGAGCTCTACATTTCAGCTCGTTAAAATAAACGAACCGGCTCAGCTCGCATCATATCAGTTTGTGAACAAGCCACGCCCGAGATGATTCAAGCTTGTTGCACGCCAAGCCTGAGCTCAACATTTCAGCTCATTAAGATATATGGCCCGAGCCCAACCTAGCCCGGTCGGCTCAGCTCATTTACAGCCCTATATCATATTGAAAATACCCGTCAATTGCAGCATAATGTAATTCCGCATTTGAACTAGCCAAAAGAAAATGTTGCATCTATTTCGGAAAATCTCAAAAAAAAAATAATTATTGCGCCTATTTTGGCATGGGGAGAACTAAACAAGAATCCAGTTCCTATATGTGATGTTTTATTGTTGATAAAAGCATCAAAACAGTAATTAGCTATCTAGGTTATCACTTGAATTTTTCGTTCTTTAAAACCCCTTAAGAATAACACAATACCTTGTAGCTAGTGCATCAATTTCATCAATGAAAATAACAGATGGTTTGTTCACCTGCAGAAACCAAATGGCCAATTCTTCATCAGTACTAGCCAAATCGTTAACAAGTCATACCCATTTCTATCTATATAAAAATTCCATATACTCAGACTAATATAAAAATGATAGAATGTAATCACCTTGGCTCTCTTGAATAGATCCCTAATACGAGCAGAACCGACACCAACTAACACTTCAACAAATTCCGACCCTGCCATTTGGTAGAACGGGACCCCAGCTTCACCAGCTATAGCCTTGGCAACAAGGGTCTAAACAACATTTAATTAAGTTAATATTTTTCACATCTACCGTGATGATATTTGCAAACAAATAATAATGATAATAATAATAATAACCTTGCCACATCCTGGAGGCCCTTCTAAAAGTACCCCATGAGGAGGCTTTATCCCCATCTTGTCAAATAATTCAGGATTCTTCAAGTACTTCACCAACTAATTAACACAAAAAATCATAATCAACTTATAATATGTATCAAATAGCTAGCTAATGTTTCAAATCATTCAGAATTTTCAAAACAGAAAAAGAAAACAAATTTCCGATGGGAGACGATCATAATCAGGTTTTGGGTTGGCATATCTGACCCGTTTAAGAAATGGGTCGTCTTCAGGTTGACTTGTTTAACACGTTTAGTTAAACAAGTCGACCCATTAACCTGTTTAACAAATACTTCTGCAACCCACCAACCAAATTAACACAATTACAAGTTGATTATCTATCCACCAATGACCAACCCATTTGACACGTTCAGATAAATGGGTTAAATGGATCGTGTTTGGGTTGGGGTTGATGTTTTTAACACAAATAAGAACATGGGTCATGTTCATGTTGAACATTTCAACCCCCTAAATTTACCTCTTGGAGCTCTTCAACCGCTACCTCAATCCCTGCCACGTCATTGAACGTAACTCCAGTTGAACCCTGGAAAAAGATTTAGAAAAAAAAAACATCTTTATAATGATGTAATTAAAGATCTAAGAAAAACCGCTTTTTAAAAAACTAACATCAACTCGAGCTTGCGGTTTAGACTGAGAAAACTCAATCCCTTGCCATATATCCTGCAAAATCAACAGCAAACAAAACCTTCATTACATTTTCCAAATAATAAATTATAAGTCTTGAAAGCATATCTTACCCATTTCCTAAAATTCTTGGGCCTTCTGGAAAGAGTGAACCGAAGAAGAATAACCATAGATACACCAACCAGCAACATCGGTCTAGCTATTTTAAACGCGGACGAAAAAATCCCAAACGTATACATTTCCTTAAACTTTGTGGAAATCCCACCATAAACAAACATGTCTAATATGACATCACCCATTCGTTCCAAAACACCACCAACAACTTCTAAAGGAACGGTTAGAAAGGGCTTGGCGACTGGCCAGATGGCATATGTGGTACAGACATAAACAAAGCTTGTTACAGCAAATGCAGCTGAGGCTAAAAAGCCGCCAACAACAACGGCGGCTGCTGCAATAGCCGCCGTCACCGCACCGAGTTCCACCATCACCCTGCTTGATATTGATGATGCCACTGGATTTGGATATTGTGGCACTTTTCCCACCCAAGCCTGCATAAAAGGGTATATAAGTAATTAAGGAACAATTTCATACATACCCCTGCAAAACGAAAAATATCATATATGCCCTTTTAAGGTAGCTAAAATATCAAATATACCCAGCTCATTAAAAACAATTTAATATGACCATTTTACACTTATTTTTCAAAAACTTTAAAATTTCATATAAGCCCATCGTTAACTTCAATTTTTTTCTTTACCTGTTTTTAGTTTAATTTCTTTTACCCATTCGATTGTTAGATTATCTGTTGTCAATAGAGTAACAGAGTAGAGACAATGGTTCAGTTTGGTTCACTTGCTTATCATCGATGTCAATCATAAACAAAATAAAAAAAATAGGGTTTAAACAAATACAATGGAAAGGGGTAGAATGCTCATTAAGTAAAAGTTCATTGAAGTTGAGCATATTAGGGCTGTAAACCAACCGAACATTCAGCAGACTATTCGTGAACTGTTCGGCGGGAAGTTGGTATATGTTCATTCCTCTAATAAATGAACGAACATGAACAGGGAATTTCGTTTAAATAACCTAATAAACGAGCACGAATAATGGACATGTTCGTTCAATTGTGTTCGTGAGCGTACAATAAGGTGTCCGCTTACGTGCATTTGTGTTCATTAAGGTTCTTTTGTTTATGTTTGTTCATTTAAAGATTTTTTTTATATATTTTTAATGACTTTTATAATCATATCATTTAGACTTAAGCAAAACCATTAACTATAAAATATCTATATATAATATATGTGTGTGTGTTATGTAATTAATTTATATGTAAATTAACATATAAATATGAATGTTAAAAAAACCACCACCACAAACTTCGTAGCCAGACCAAACCTTAGTCTCTATCCATTCTTGGTTAGCCTAAATCAAATAAAACATTGGTTTGTGAACAGTTCACGAATAAGTTCATTTCCCTAACAAACGAACACGAACAAGAAATTTCATTTGGTCAGGTGTTCGTGAACCATCCACTTGTCCTATAAAAACTTAAATGGCGAGCATGAACAAAGCCTTGTTCGGATCGGTTTGTTTGCAGCCCCAAGTATATATGATATTTTGAGTTTTGGCTGGGTATATATGAAAGTTTTCAAGTTTGCTAGGGTATATATAAAATTAATCCTTAAACTTATCACACGCATATCCATGTGGTTTGACCATATTCCAACTTTAGTCACCAATTTCAAATATTACAACTCTAGACCAACCGCTTGCATTAATGTAACACCAATGGTCTCTAAACTGAATGAACGCTAACTTGGTCTGTTATGTGGGTGTGAAATGACAAAAATACACCTTAAAAATTAGAGATAAAATTTGAAAAAACCTATATACATAAGGGCCCCACGCCTTTTTTTAATTTTAAGTAAACAAATAAAAATATGAAAATGGTGGGTATTTTGGTACATTTTCAGTTTAATAGAAAAGATTAACCTCTATCCATTTCAGGGACCAACGATGTTAAGTTCGTGCAAACAGTTGGTTTAAAGTTGTAATTTTGAAACTTGGGGATTAAAGTTACCGTATGGCCAATCCATAGGGATCATCTGTGTGATTCATTCAAAGTAATTTCACTATATCCTTGATAATCAATTTTTTTCGTCTACAATGTAGTACTCCAGATAACATAAAATGTAGCTTAGAGAATCATATATTTAGCAACTAATATATGATTGCATATTCTTCCGTGTTGCAAGAATTACTTTCAAAACACACATCCAAACACTCCCAAAATGCATTCAATGAAATTACAATAAAATATATTGGAGACGATCAAAATACCATAGTTTGTGTCTCTATCTCATATCGTGGTCCGTCATACTCGTTTAAAACATCTTGCACTTGAACATCGTCTAGCTTTACCGACCTAAGCACAATCATAAAGTTAAAACCATCAACAGACTATTCAAACATTTAAAAATATATCATAAAAAACATCAACAATAATACTCACCACTTAGTTCTCTGCAAATTCTTGTCTCCCGGAATCTCCTTCAACTCCACAATGAAATCTTTACGCCCACTTGCAACCCGATCGTCATCCTTAAAAGTTATAAACGTTATCTTGTCACTCTTTATCGCTTTCTGCAGATCATCAAAGCTCATTCTCGGTAACAACTCAAACTCCCGATCGAACTCATCTTCTTCCGACAACTCCTCGACAAATATCTGTTCCGGAACATAAAGCTTCCCCTTGAATTTCCTCAAAATATCATTCAAATGCACATCCTTCGAATAATCAACCTCATTTCCACTTCTATTTTTATTATTATTCAACTTTTTACTACCATCATAATTATTTTTACCCAAATTCTCTTTCTCCTTCAATGTATACAATTTATCCCCAATTTTATACCTGGGTTCAATTTGGCTAGGGTTATCCTTCAAAACCCTAGTCACAAAATCATCTTGGGTTGTATTTGAGCTTGACCCATTACTAGTTTGACCCGAATCCGACTTTAGAGCAAACACCCGGGTGAAATGAAGTGTTTTTGGTTTCAATTTGACAAATTTTGGATTATTTCGAAGTGGGTTTTTGATGTAGAGTGAGGTGTGAAGTGTGATGGTGGATTGGGAAGAGAGAACCCTAGGTGATGTGAAAGTATCAGGTGTTGTTTTTATTTGTGTGGGAAGCATATTTAGGGTTTATGAAAGATTAGGGTTTATAGAAATTGAAATTGAATGGTGGGTTAGATTACGCAGCAGGTCATTGAAGATGATTGTGAAGATATGAATTGGAGCTCTGTGTCAGTGTGTTGTGTTCTGCAACAAATTGGAAGGTTTATCCGGGTCCGAATGTTTAAACGGGTCAGCCTGCACCCCAAACTTAAAACGAATACAAAAGTTGGTTTAACTAGGATTATCTCGGGATAATACCGGTACCGATCAGGATCAAGAAAATTTGAAATATTTGGTTTCGGTACCAGATCGAAATGTTTGGTTACCGGTATTGGTTTGGTACGTGTACGGGTAGCGGTATTTCGTGCAAAAATCAGGAAATATCAGTATCGAAAACTCAAAACTTGATACCAATTCGGTACCGACTGTACCAAATCGGTAACGAATTCAGTTTGGTACCGAAAACGCTCATCTCTAAGTTTAAGTGTGGTTTTAGTTTGGTACGGTTAATTAGGTTTCTAAATTGATTCAGTTTTTTTAACCTTATGTTTATGGGTGTTTTGTATTTCCAGTATGAGTTATTAGAAAAGTGTATAGCTATTTGAGATTGACAAGTTTGTTAAACCTTGTATTGAATCGAACCTAAATGAGTTTAAGCAGTGTAAGAATGGATGGTAATGGGACGGGTTTGAGTAAGGTATTGGTAATTCAATCTCATGCCATTTTATAAAACTGTGTCCTATGCCCGACTCATTACCGTCGGGTATAGGCATACTGTTGGGTATCGAGCATACCTACTAGTTTATTAAAACAATGCACGTTGGTATTTTCAAGTACGTTTCTTTTTTCACCATTATATTTTTTTGTTTGACGAAGAATAAATATATTAACAAAAGATGATGGTGAGAAAAAGTTAACCAAACATCAACAACACAAAATTACATAATGAGACCATGAGTAGTCATAAAGCCTCATCATCAGGCATTATGCGTCACGTGGCGCCCAGTCAGAGTTATGGTTATTGACCAAAACATGGTGTAGTCGTAAAGCCCCACCCCTAGGCATTATGCGCCACATGTCGTCCAGTCATCCTCGCCGGAAAACAAAGCTGATCGAAAAACAAAACCATTCATCCTCATACCTACCCACTTATCCACGTCGGAAAACAAAACCATTCATCTTCGCCGGAAAACAAAGCTGATCGGAAGCCCATACATCCCATCCATCGGACAATTAATCCCGTCAACAACATCGGACGACATCCATCCCTGTGATCAACCACCACATCACCAACACCCAACTCGCCGGTCACCATCACCATCCATGGAAAACTCGCCGGAAAACATCAACTCTTCGATTCTCCGACGTCCTCTCATCGGTCACCACCACCCAACAAGCATGGTTTAACATATATAACGGATATATTATTGATTTTTGAGTCATTTATCGCGTTATATAGAAAACGCCGGAAAAAAAGAAATACCTAAAACGCCCGGGAGGGGGGTGTGCCCGCGGCGTTATCATCCAAAATGCCAACATAACGGGACGACTACGCAAGGTCTGAGAAATGGATTCTTAATGCACTCAGACCAAAAAAATTTTGAGTGTTTTTTTTCTAGTAATTATCCACAAGAATGAAAATTGAACTATAGAATAAAAAATTAGCCCTGACTTCATTCACGTGATTCCAAATAACCAACCATTTATAATATATATAAACGAAAACATAAAAATCATATGTGTCGCGATGTGGTCGCTCCCCCCTTTTTGGAGTCATCAGACTTGCTTTATTTTTAAATGAAGGTTTCTCATGCATTTGACCCGAATTCACGGGTATGAGTCTCATCAAACCCAGATATTTTTTAAACGGGTTATATCATCTCATTAAATTAAAACTAATCTCACCAAATATTTGATAACAAAATCCTATAAAGTAGGGATACACTAAAAATTAATATACGATTTATTTAAAAAAAGATATATATTATTTATAATTAAAAAACCAATTTTATAGTAAAAAAATAAACGGGTCTTAGGTCTCATCAAACTCATATAGCTTTTAAACCGGGTTATAAAATATCATTTATTTGTGAAATAATTTATCATCAAACCATGAGTATAATATTAACTTTCATACAATAAAAAAAATAAATATTAAAAACAAATAATATAAAACAACCCCCGTAATACGAGGGATAAAAACGAGTGCGGTATATATGATTCCCTCCACAACTATCTTCTCATTCCTTAAGTTATGCCATTGATTAAGCTATGAATGGAATGTGTTCAACTCCATTGTTAGGGGATCAAGTAGTTGAAGGCACATGCGATTATAATTCTTTTATACATGTTATTTATACCAATGAAGTGCCCACATGATGCGAATGAAAATAACACAAGAAATTTGTTAACAAGTTATATTGAGTTAAGCCAAGACAAACTCAACTAAATCAAACTTCTCGACTCAATAAAATTCAATATTACAACAGCCTTATCTGTCATAACAGCCAAACATATAACTTATTCTAGTCGATACGTTAAAAAAATCCAATTCTATCTCGTGTCAAACTAAACACGCCATGCTGCGGAATTTAAATTCCAGTCCCTTTGAAATTCTGAATTCTACGAAACAAAGGCGTACAATTTTAGTAAACTTAGGGGCTGCAAGTAACATAAACGAAAGTAGACGTCACAATGAATCCGTTAAGTTAAAAACAACACTCCAGTCAAAATCCTAGGGTTTCGTTTGGTTGAAGCACTCAATCACAGGTTCAATTTCGATACACAATTGAACTCTTATTACTAATTTCTACTTTAATTTAGCTGATTAATCAACCTGTATGGTTCATTTCAGTGTGATGGATTCTGATAAGATAGAGGTTGTAAAAGCTCAACTGGAACCGTTTTTACGTCAATCGGAGCAGTTCATTCGTCGTGCTGAAGACTATGTTCGTCATATTCCGCCAAATCAGATCTATTTTGCCCTTGGAGCTGTCTTATTCACCACAATTCTGCTCTTATTAAGTAATTTATCTGTTTATTTTTTATAGTGTATGTGGATATCAATGTTATATGCTTAATAACATATAATTTTAGAAATTAAGGGACAATGGGACTTAATTACGGCAACTCTAGGGATATTCTAGTGTAAGCAGTGTGTTATGTTGCATCTGGTACTCTTTATAAGCTGCTCACTGGTGCTTGAAAGCTGTTCGATTGTTATGTAGTTGCTAGCATAGATATCAAAAGCCCTCGCTTCTTGCGCCTAGGCCCAATATATGTGTTTGCCCTTGCTTCTTGAAGTTGACGACACCGCTTTTAGTATTGGTGACGGATCAAGAACAATGATCATTTGAACATTTTCTATTTATTACTTTTTGAGCATTTTGTTATTTAAGGTTTGGAATTACATTTGAATCTTGACTCATTTAGAACTTTTGGAAATAAATAGATGATATTAAAAGCTATATAATAGCTAGCTTTTGTTTTTTTATATGAATAGTAGTATTGTTTTGCTAATGCGTAATATATTTTAATTTTTTTTATATAGTGCACTTTTTTTCTTCTTAGGCCCTCACTTTTTTTTGCGCCTTGCGCTTAGGCCCCAAGCGAGGCCTATGCGCCTCGAGTGCGTCTAGTGCCTTTGATAACTATGGTTGCTAGTAAGGAGTTATAGTCTTTTGTTTTGTAAGTAGGATACACAGATATTGCGATTTTTTCTTTTGTAAAATTTTAAACGCTTATCAGAGTTACCTTTCCACAATGGTAGGTTTGCGTCTATATAGTTTTGCAATGTATTTTTCGCTTTAGTCGTAAAGTTAGGTAAACGAATCTTAGCATTTGTTGACATGCTACTGAGCTAAAAGTTAAAGCTGTTTGTTTTTAGTATGATTCATTTTTGTGAATGTCTTTGCAGTCCGTGTTTTCAAGCATACAATTTCTAACACCATTGTGCTTACCGGGCTTAGTGGAGGTGGTAAAACTGTTCTTTTTTACCAGGTAAATGCCACATAAATTGTTCTTATTTTTGAGTAATTCCTATGTTTTGATCGTAGAGTGGTAGACCTTTTACTCATTAAGATGGCTACATATATGGCTTTTAAGGTTCCTTCTCAAGTTATACGTGTACCAAAATTTGTAATTTAATATAGTCTGTTTCAATGTATGCCAGCTTCGTGATGGATCCTCTCATCAAGGTACTGTTACTTCAATGGAACCCAATGAGGGCCTTTTTGTGCTCAACTCGGAGACTTCCAAGGTAAATTACTGTGATATACAACTGTTGCCATGATTTTATATTCTGAATATAAGATTATCAAGTATCAGTTTTTAGTAGCATGTGAAATATGCGTCTATATAACTATGACAATCATTCATATTTTGGACATGGCAATCTTGACCCATGTAGTTACAAATAGGTTGCATTGGGAGTTGATAACAGATTAAGGCTGGATGAGTTTAGGAAAAAAAATCAAAATCAAAGCGATTAATTTTATGAAGATGCTTTAGTTTGTTTTTCTGTTATGCATGCACTGTGCAGCTGCTTACTTGCTCTCCGATGACAATAAATTCTTTACATATGATGCTCAAATTCTTAGACTTTTGAATTTTGAGCATAACCTAATTTTAGACTTTTAGTTTCTTGTGTTGTTTGGGTGATGATCATGATGATGTGGCAAGTGATTTAAGTCATTTAATCTTGATGTTCTTGTTTTGTTGAGCATTTTCTGCATATTTTCCATAATATCTATATGCTACTATATTTACTCTTTACCTTTTTTGCTTTTGACCATCTGTTAAATTTCGTTTTTGTTTTGTGTTCATGAATTGTTTTGTGGTTTATCTTGCATTTTATTAGGGTCGTTTTAATGTCAAGTGTTTGTGCTATATGCTGCCAGGCCAGGCATTTTTAGCTTTACCGAAACTCGATTAGATCATAGATATGGATTTAAAAAAGCAGAAACGGAATGCTTATTTTGATTGAAGTCTTACTTTTATTATAAATAGATATTGGGAAAAAAAAGGAGATAATAAGACAACTTAGTTAGTAGTTAATTTGTAAATTGAAGAAAGAGAAAGAAATAGTTAAATAAAGAAGTGACGATATTATATAATAGAATAGAGACAGGGATAGAGATAAATTATAGAGATAAATTTAGAGAAGAGTGTTTTTTAGTTAAATTTTAGAGATGAAGATAGAGAAGCTATTGTGAATGATCTTAAATTATTAAGTATCTAAAGATTTAGATTATTATTGCATTAATATTGTTCTTGTTTTTTTCAGAAAGGCAAAATCAAAGCGGTCCACCTTGTTGATGTTCCTGGTCATTCACGTCTCCGCCCTAAATTAGATGAGTATTTGCCTCGAGCAGCTGGCATTGTCTTTGTTGTGGATGCTGTTGAATTTTTGCCTAACTGTCGTGCTGCTTCAGAGTAATTTCTATTATAATTATTATTTACAATGCAATCCTGCATGTACTTACGTATAGGCTTGTAAACGAGCCGAACGAACACGAACGGAAGATGTTTGTGTTTGTTACTTTGTTTGCTACTTTGCTCAACTCTATGAAAAACTATCAAACAAAGTTTTATTGTCCGTGCTCGTTCCCTAAGAAAATGAACATGCTCATGTTCGTTTGTTAATCGGTACAAATGAACGGTTCATGACCGTATATGAACAAATATAATTGAAAATATATGAACAAACATAACTGAACTAAAACCAGTTTATATTAATGTGAAGAAGAATGTGTTGGACCTAAAAAGATTTTAAAACTGTACTAAATTGTAATGGTCCAAAAAGTTTTAAAGAATATATTAACGAATGTAAATGAACGAACTTGCACAAACTTAAACTAACAAGAATCAATGAATGATAAAACAAATTTAAATGAACGAACATTCACGATTATAAGTGAATGAACGAGACGTGTGTTTATGTTCATTCATTTAACTATATGAACAAATTTTTGTTCATGTTCGTTTGTTTGTTAAATAAACGAACTTCGGTTTGTTTACAAGCCTACTTATGTATGTTCTTTATGGAATACACCAAGCGAATCAAACATGTTTTTATGATTGTTTGTAAAAGGTATCTTTATGACATATTGACAAAGGCGAGTGTTGTGAAGAACAAGATTCCACTTCTTATTCTCTGCAACAAGGTGGATAAAGTTACTGCACATACTAAAGAGTTCATCAGGAAACAACTTGAGAAGGAAATGTATGTTTTCACTACTTTTTTTATGTATTTATAATATTTTTTTTATTGAAATCCAAACTTATGTGTCGATATTTTTTATGGTATAGTGATAAGCTTAGGACATCAAGAAAAGCTGTATCAGATGCTGATATATCAAATGAGTTCACACTGGGAGTAACCGGAGAAGCCTTTTCCTTCTCTCAGTGCGTTAATAAAGTGACCGTTGCCGAGGCGTCTGCGTTAACGGGTGAGATATTACCCTTGGAGCAATTCATCAGGGAGCGTGTTAAGCCTTGATATTTGTCTGTCGGTTTCATTCGGGTTTTCTTGTTGAAAGTTGAGATATTTTTATTTTAGATTTTGAAGTTTATTTTCATGGAAAGGTATTGTTTAGGAATATATTTTAAGACTTTGATGATTCCTTTACCATTTCTTAATAACATAAGTGTTGTTCCTAGAATGTTTTCTTTATCTGCAAACTTGTTCTGTTGCTGGATAATGTTTGTTACAGCTATCTAACTAAAGTTATTACATCCAGTGTTTGGCCATGTGTTTTATGTTATTGATAAAGTTTTTATAGAAAAACATGTGCAAAGATGAAAATTACCAGAATTAAGTTTTGGAACACCTCCTTATCACTTGGGCACTAGAGTGGAGACTGGAGAGTTGACTTGTAGAAGTTATAGTAGAAATGAACAATTAATTGGTTAATACTAGTAGAGATTGAAAGTATGAGAGATTGGGCTGACCTTTATGAGTATGTTGACTTTATTGTCAAATGTATGAAATTAGGTATGGTTGATTTTGCCATTCCCAATTTGATTAGCTTTTGGGGGGGGGGGGGGGGGGGGGGGGGGGGGGCTTGATTAAGGTGTGAAGTAGGAGGTCATGTGTTCAAACCCTTTAAAAATGCAAAAATTTAGTTCAAAAAACAAAGGCATGGTTGATTTTTTTGTTAAAGTTGACCAAAAAGTCATAGGGAAGTCAACAGAAAGGAGAAGTCAAAAGTGTATTGTAAGTTGGTTGGAGGAAAGAGGCAACATGAGGTTCTAATGGATCATGTGTTTGTTTGGAGTTTGCATCGGCACAAGGTGATCACGATTAGAGGAAACTGGTACAAGATGGGTATTGATGTTGGTTTATCAGGAAACTTTAGACCGGATCTTTACCCATTTGTTAGAGCATTCAAATACCATCCACTATCTCAAAGTTGAATATATATCAACATATTATAGTTACTCATAATAAAAGTTATGGACTCATTAATTGAGATATTAAATAGAAAATGTACATAGCAGTTTCAGCTGAAATACTTGGAATAATTCTACCACTTCTATTAGGAGTAGTCTTTTTAACGCTAGCTAAACATAAAGTAATGGCTTTTGTGCAACATCGAAAGGGTCCTGATGGAGTGGGATCGTTTGGATTGTTACAACCTCTAGCAAATGGTTTTAAATTGATTATAAAAGAACCTATTTCACCAAATAGTGCAAATTTCTCCCTTTTTAGAATGGCTCCATTGGCCATATTTATGTTAAGTCTGTTGCTTGGGCCGTTGTACCTTTTGATTGTGGGATGGTATTCTTGAAATTGGTACAAATCACAAAGTATACAAGTTGTAGTGGTGTGTATCATAGTTCGTTACATGAGTAGTTTTAATACAAATAAGAATCCAAAACTATGCACTTTTAATATGCCATTTATACCATAAAAGGGGGTCAGCTTCAGACTTTTGGACCATGATCCATCTCTAATCCTCTATACAAAGGCTTGCATCATCTCTAACCAATTTACATTTCAACTTCATACAACTAAAACTATTACATGTGTCATGGTTATACCATACCTAATCTATACACATTACCACAAGATATATTTCTCAATATACAGAAAGAATATGCCTATGCTGATCATGTTCATTAAGGTTGGCTGGAATACTTTATGGCATCATCTGTCGCTCTGACCCGTTGAGCTACCATGTCCTGCATGTTCATAGGATAACACATTTTGGTATGCAATCCAGACCACACATTCTCTGCTAAAATCTCATTCACAGCAGATGTTGGATGAAACTGGTCCCACCATAGATGATTTGTAGCATTCCTGCATGCCATTCCAGGTGATATACACATGATCCAACCGTTGTACCTTCCTAAACCGCAACATGCTGTATCTGTAAAACTAAATCCTGCAAATTATCAAATAAAAATGTCAGCTAATATTTCTATAATTTCAATATGATTTCTAAATGAGGTGGAAGATGGGAAGGGTTGGTTCATAAGTCCACACGGGTCAAACGGGCCAAGACAGATTCAGGTCAAACTGGATAGTTACCCATTTGACCCATCGAAAAGCAGCTTCTTTTACCCAAATCAACCCATATCTTGAAAAATGGGCCATAATTGTCCACGTTTAGTACAATACGAAAGGGGCTGACATGTAAACATGTTTTTTTTCTTCAGTTTTTATCATTCTTAAAAATAAGATCAATGCATATTATGAATACAAAAACAACATTATCACCATAACTTTTGAATCTAAAAATAAAACTATTTACGAGGCTTTAGGCATTAAAAAGAATTCTGGGAAACTTTCAACCCGTTTAAATTATTCCACCTTTTATTGATTGGATAATCTTACCATATTGTTCCTTATTTTTGAGGATATCCATGGAACCAACATAAGCATCACAAAAGATAATATTGGCATCAACAAGTTCTTTATTAAGCTCTCCAACCGTGTATCTCATAACAAAGTTGAATTCCATTATCATATTATTTATCGGTTTCACACATTCACCATTCTGGCTGTTATACTGCCACAAGTAGTAAGGTGCACAGCCAATAGGTGCCAGTCCCATCACCACCACTCGCCTAACATTTGCATTATACAAATTCTGAAAATAAATAAACGAATAATGTTAAACCATAACGAGCATTTATGATTTATAGAAAGAAAAGGAAGATTGATATTAATATACACCTTTATCTCCTGTTTCATCGTCTGAGCTAAAAACTGTGTAAATCTCCATGCAAAAAACTTAGATTGTACACCCGACACATCAGGGAGATAGTAATGTATGAAATCATTAGTCCCAATTGAAATATAGAATACTGAGTTTGAAATGTGTTCAGCAGCCGCATGTTCGCCCATTGTTAGTATGAATTGTTGAAATGTGTCCATGACTTGTTGAACTTGCTGACTGAAGGATATGTGTTGACCCTGCATAATAATCACGCACATCAGAAAACATATAATAACCAAACAAAAACTAGCATTTAAAAACAAAATCTAGGGTTCGAGTGTACCAATTCTGACCCACTGGAGAAAATAATTCCAGCACCAGCGGATGCATAATTCAGCCCGTGCATCATATCTTCAACCGAGCCACTTTGACCAAGGTAGCTTGGGACAAACGGAAGCCCAAGATGCAATGCTGATTGATTAAAATAAAAAAATGGTTTTAAATTTGTTTCAAAATGCATATAAACCAAAAGAAGAATAGCAAAAGACAGTTAGACATTTCACCAAACACCTTATCTACAACTACTCAAGCAAAAGTAATTCAACAAAACAAACCCAATAGACATTTACATTTATTCATCAAACGCCTCACTGCAACTACTGGAACAAAAGTATTCAATGTAAACGCTACTTTTTCATCATTGTAATAAAATTCAAGGAATGCACCGAATTTTTTGTGAAAAAAAAAAAGTAAAGTCGTTATCCTGAAAAAAAAACCAATAAATACTTAGACATTTCATCAAGCACCTTATCTGCAACTACTCAAACAGAAATAAGTCAACAAAATCAACTCAATAGACAGTTACACAGTTAGGCATTTCATCGAACACCTGATGTGCAACTACTCAAACAAAAACAATTCAACATAATCAACCCAATAGACACTTAGACATTTCATCAAACACCTTATCTGCAACTAATTAAAACCCAAATACAAACCTTTCATCCTTACAAAACCCTCAAATCTCAACAATAATCCAACAAAACCCAAATCAAATTAACTTCAACAGCAACAAATATCAAGAACCCAGTAATGAATTACCAAGATAATCCACCGGAATCCTGCCATTAGAGAACCGTCCAGTAGGCCTATGCGTATCAAAATCACGCCCATACGGAAGATGATCGGCACGTGCAAGCGTCCCAAGAAAGTTATTCGTCCCACAGTCAACAGACGAGTCTCCGATCACAAACAACGCCGGCACCGGCGGCGGAGGCAGCGGCGGAGACGGAGGAGAGGCGGTGGCGTTTCTTGATCGAGTGTAAAGGTCTTCGGAGAAGTGGACAACGGCTACTGGTTTGACGCTGGAGAACATGACGTGGCAGAAGATTAAGAGGGCTAGGGTTTGTAGGCATGGGAATGAGAACGAAGAAGAAGACTCCATTGATGAGTTGGAGGATTTGGCGGGAAATATTGAGAGACTTGAATGCAACGATAAACTTGTTACATATGTGTGGGAATACTACTAATGATAACCTTTAATTTATTCTTATATTTATTTGACTAACGGTGGAAACGAGTCTTTGTGAGATAGTTAAGATTGGTTAGTAAAGAAGCTCGATCGATTGAGCCGAGCTTAAATGAGTCCGAGCTCGAGCCTAAAAGTAAGTTTGTTTAATAAATGAGTCTGAACATGGGCTTCACTTATCAAGCTCTACCAAAACGTGCATGTCATTCACATAATTTTTATAATGTATATATATTAATTATTAGTTAATCTATTTAATATTAAGAAAAAATAACTAAATTTTCTACATATAAGTTTTTAATTTTTTTAGAGTTCTTAAATGATACTAACCCTATATATATAATAATAAGAAATAGTAAACAAGTCGAGCCCAGATTGAAACAAATACTCACAAGTCGAGCTTTAGAAATATAGATCTAAATAAGCCGAGCTTGAGCCTAATCAAGCTCAGGATCGGCTTGACTCGTTTACAATCTTATATTCAACGATAAATTTTAATCTCACATTCGGCTTAAAACTAGTCGAGTATCATGTTATATTGGCTACTTAATGAGTTAGTGGATCATTCTACTACTTTAGGGAAATAGAAAAGGAAAAGAAAATGTTTACAGATAAGGTTTAGGTAAACGGGTATATATGGTTTGGGAATCGGGTCAGGTGCCACATGATATAATAATAAGGTCATACGTAGTGGGCAAAATATTGGGGCGAATTCCAGCGATTTGGGGCGCGAACACAGCCCCCTGGGTGAATTGGGGGGGGGGGGGGCGAGGACTGCTTGTCGCCTTTCTTCACTTTGGTTAAATTATTATTATTATATTAGTATGTGGGTGGGTGATATATATATATATATATATATATATATATATATATATATATATATATATATATATATATACTAGGCTACAACACCATTACACCCCAAAAACAAAAACCCGCAATTTGCTGACTAGGCATCACATGGCGCAAAACGCCCCATTTTGTAGCCCTTCCACTACACATAGCCTAATACCATATCAAAATATTCGTCTCATTCTCCTACCATTGGTTTAAAAAAGCGAGCCGGGGCGAGAAGGCTTAAGTTGTTTAGTCATACACTTTGGTTTGTGACGTTTAAAAATGATTCGGTCCTGAATGGGGGTTAAACATGGAACCACAAACATTACGAGAATCGGAAGAACAATCTCATGAATAACACAACTTGAATTGTATTAGGGGTTATGCCAATCTTCCTTTCTTTCCTTTTCTCCTTTTTTTTCGATCGGTGGCTTTTACAGTTAAGTTATCTCACTACGCGAACACGTCGTGCCCCGCCATCCCACTCAGGCCAACTATGTTGACATGATCGGGATCCACGCTGACATCCGAGTTTGGCTTGGTGATCCCGGTAAAACCCAGTTGGCTCACCCTGCCTAAAGGCATGACATTTTTAATGCTCTGGTAAAATCCGGTCAGAATCAGAATTCGAACCCGGGACATCCGGGTCATCCATCATAAAATATAATTGTAATTTGGCAAACTACTCATATAGTTAGAGGTGAGTTTGCCATGTGATAAACTAACCATAAATCTTACCCACACTAGTGTCCGGCTACTCTTATAAATAAAAGTTTCACATACTTAGAAAACTAAAAATAAAAGTAACATATGAGCTGGAATGCTGAATATTGTTTTTCCGTAGGAATCTAACTATTCATGAAAATAGGTAGATGTGTGAGTTCCAAATAATTAAGATAAAACTTGTATATATATAAAAAAAATAAAAAATAAAAAAATTCCAATTTGACTCCCTGAAATATATCTTCGGGATATGGAATAGCCCCTGAAAACTAATTTATGCATGTTGTGCACCTGTATTTCTCCGGCGGTTCCTCTGACTCCTAGCGTCAGTTGACTTACCGTTGGCTCGTTAAAAATTGGCGAATTTACTATGTTACCCTTCTATCCTTATTATAACATAACCTACCCTGTTTCCCCCTCTTTCCCCGTATTATCTCAGGCGATCCGATCTCCTTCTTCATCTTCATCCGTATAATCTTCGTTCATCTAATAAACATCGATTAACATCGGATGTAAAGTCAAAACTCCTCGGGGTCACCTTCCAAGCCTTCCCGTGTAGACGACTGTTGTGTGAGATGCCGATGTGGTGCCGGGACATGTTACCGGATATCCGGGACCGATGCAAACCTGGGTCGTCGATTCTTGTGCTGTGTAAGTGTTTAATTACTCACGAATTGGGGTTCTAATCTGTTTATCGATGATGATTCCGGCTGTCGTGTGGATTAGGTCAATTTTAGGGGTAATTGTTCTAGTCTGTGAATCGAATTAGGGTTGTTTATTTGTTGATATATTTAGTCCGTTACAAAAGGGGAGTTGTGGATGGCTAAAATGGGCTGATGATCCCACATGCTCTAGTTGTGAAAAGGTAATTCAAGCAATGGTGAAGATGATGAACAAGTAAGATGAGTTTGCAAGAATGAAAACCAAAGAAGTAACAAACTTGAAGATGTTGCTAGGAATTAGTTGGTTTTTGTTCTTTGTTTATGTTTGGGTTTATTGATTAGTTGTTAACATTGTATTTTTAGTATTGGATAATGTAATCTTTGTTGTTATTGTAGTTTATGTTAAATGTTTTGAGTTTCTTGTTTCATATATTTACTTTGAATATTTGTTCCACATTATTAGTCATGTTGAAGCCATGATGAAACTGAGAAGGATGACAATGAGAATGTTGAGTTTGGGAAGGATGTAGTGCAGTTTGACAAAGAAACAAGTCAAATGGAAGACAAAGAATGTCAATTGGGAGAAGAAGAATTGATGGCTTATTTGGTGCAAGAAGGTGAATTATTTAGACCAAGTGAAGAACATGAAATGGATCCGGGTGATGATTATGACCCTGAGGTTTTGAAAGCAGCTTTCGACTACACCAGTGAGCCGGAGGAAGATTACTATCATGATCCATATGAAGACGATCCAGTATGGGACTCTGACTGGTCAAATGACGATTGCCATTGGAAATAGCATCGTTCTTGGTTTGCATTTGAAATGTATTGTAATGTGTTACCTGAAATTGACATGGTTTAATGTATTGTAATGTTTGAGTAAAAAAAACTGTCAAAATAAACACAAACTGTCTCAAAAGCATTAAACACAAACTGTCAAAATAACATAAAAACCATCATATCCCAAATCAAACATACACGGCACAAGTCTTAAATTGTTTCAACCACAAACCATGATAACACACACCATCAATCTTACTCAAACACACCTTGTTGACATCATTATGGTTGACTTGGTGCCCTGCAAGTTCTGATGTTGTGTCCGAAACCTCCACATCTTCCACAACTCTTGGACTGCCCCAACTTAGTAAGTCTGCCTCCTACAGAAAACACTTCCCGAACCTCTTCAATTTTCATCTTCATTTTCTTGATTGCTGCCAATTTCTTTTTCTCACCTAGTGCCTTCTTCCTGCTCTTCTTCGGTCTGCCAATCTGAGTATGATGTTTAGGTGGAGTTAATACTGTTGGGCATTTTGAGGGATTCCACATGTCAGGGCCTGGTATGGGCCTGATTTGGTGGTTGTGCACCTTCTTCCAAGTGTCTAACCAGTAAGCTTCATCAACCCACTTCTCCAATGGACCGACAGGTATGTTATTTTCTATAATGTCATATAGGGCTGCCACCGCATGTTTGCATGGCATACCTGTCAAGTCTCATCTCCTGCATGTGCATGTCCTATCATCCACATTCACCACACATTGGCTTCTCAGACTTTTAACCTATGAACATAATTGCATATTAACAAATGTTTGGTTGTAATATCATGGTAAGGCAAATAATGATACCTGGTAAGTGACTTCATCAACCATCATAACCGATAGTTGCTTGCTATGTTTGGATTTCATCCCATGCTTTAGTTGCTTGTGGTGTTAATGGGCCCCTGGCAGTGGCTTGCATCTTCTTCACATTCACAAAGGTTGTTCAACAGCATATCACTTTTTGCCCTGCCTGAAAAATGTGATCTTGACCATCTTGCTGCCGGGATCTCACTACGCCAGAGAAACATATCAAGATTTGTTTTCTTAATCTCCTCCATTACCATGTTGAAGTATGGGACAGAAGTGGCTGATGTGCCCTATAAAACAAGCATTTATACAAATCTCCCCTTCAGGTTTGCCTCAAGTTATCGTGGATGTGTCTACAACAAAACCGATGCTCAGCCCTAGGGAAAACACTCTCAACTGCTTGAATAAGTCCCTATAACAGTAAAATCAGCATAATTAGTGTACATGAGTTTGCCTATTACAAATATATGCTAAGTGTACATACCTTTTGTCGGTCACTTATGAAAGTGAAATTGGCATCATGAGGCAAGTCAAGATCATCTCCAAGGAGATTTAAGAACCATTTCCATGAGTCTGTGCATTCGGCTTCCACTATTGCAAAGGCAACAGGATACAAGCAATTGTTACCATCCGTCCCGACAGTAGTCAAAATCTGTCCGGGGTATTTCCCTTTCATAAAACAACCATCCAACCCAAGAAGTTCTCTACCAAGGAATTTAAATCCTCTAACCAAAGCAGCATAACACACATATATTCTTTTAAATTGCCTTGTTTTAAGGTTAGGGTTAGCACATGGTTCAACATCTAATTTAATGGAACTACTTGGGTTTGCTTTAAGAATCTCATCAAGTTAGGATCTGAGGTGGGTGTATTGTTTGGTGTGGTCACCATCCCTCCTTTGCTGAGCTATTGTCTTAGCTCTTCACATCTTGGATTCAGAAAGTTGTATTTGATGCTCCTGCTGGAATTTGGCCTTCAATTACTTGGCCGATATGCTGAGGGTGGTTTGTAGCTCAACCTCAACCTCTTTGGCAATAGTAGACATTGTGTACAGACCAATTGATCTACTTCTGATACACTCGTGTTTTTTTGGAATGGCCTTCACACACCAATTATCCTCAACAGATTGTCTTGAGATGTGCATCATCCAAGGGCAAGTGGGTTTCATATCCCTTTTTTTACCTTCACCCTTTCTTGACTTGACACATTTGGCCCCTCACCAGCAACCAACTTCGGATTAGTCCCCAAACAAATCACCCTAAACCTTAAAGGATCATTCTTCTTCATATACAAATCTCTTATGGCATGAAGAGCATAACTCTTAACCATCTCATTCAATGTTTCCTTTGATGGTATTAACTGACCAACAAAAAATGGACACTCATCATCATTATTCATTTCCTTCCCCTTGAACTTTCTTAGCTGACTATTCAACACACTCAAGCCCTCATCATCAGAGCTCTCATAGGTACCATGCAAGGATTCAAACCATCATCATCACTAATATGATCACCTACTACCTCTTCCACATCAAAATCTATTATAGCTTTATACAACCTCATGTCAACTTCTACATCCTCCAAAGGTGTTTGAAAGGTAGCCGTATACTCATGATCACTTTCATCTGATCGATCACTTTCATAACTGTCATCATTTTCCTCACTAGAACTATTTTCACCACTCACTTCATGGACACTTTCACCACTCACTTCATGAACACTTTCAAAACCAGGTACAAATCCAGAATTATATACCACAATTTCAGTACCACTAGTCCTGCCATGTTCTACAAAAATCTCAACAATGTGACTACCTACACCATCACTAAATCTAACCATAACACAAACATCTAGAAAATAATAATCTTCAATCAATGGCTTTAAACCCAAATCCAAACTAACATACGAATGTTTGTAATGAAAACAACAAGCTGTACCACAACCATATTGTACCTTACAAAGTATTCCAACCAACAAACTTTTACAAAATTCATAAACTTGAACTTCATCGACGTAAGTTAATATCCCCCCTTCGTATCTTCGCTGCCCCTCGGTAGTGAAATACCCTCCATAGAAAAGTTTTATGGTGAACGCATGTGAATAGTTTTCACCTATAACAACCATTAAGCCCGTTAACAACAATCAAGCAAAAAACGAAAATGTTGTGCAAATAGTAAAACTTTACCATATAGGTCGTCCGGGTCACAATACTCACTGTCCGGCCTAATAGAATACGAGCTCAGCATTGCGATGTCTGAAGATGTGAAGTCTGATCGGAAAAATTGGGGGGGGGGGTTCAATGATTGAACGTTGGCCGAGAATTGAATTTTCTGATGAAAATTGCCCTAATTCGGGCGTTATAATAGAGCAGGGGAGAAACAAATATGCAAAGACGACTTTACCCTTCACCATTAACAGTCAACGGACGGTAGGAGTCAGAGGAACCCGCCGAAGAAATACATGTGCACAACATGCACAAATTAGTTTTCAGGGGCTATTCCATATCCCGACAATATATTTCAGGGAGTCAAATTGGAATTTTCTCAAAAGAAAAAAATTCATATGTTTGCTGTTTTAATCTCTACCACGACAAGCCAGTACTTCCTGATCCATACTTCTCATTATCTTTTTTACTTTTCAACATTTTTTTAAAAAAGTTAACAGTGATTTTTAACATGGTAGTTTAGCTATGCATGGTAATCTTTTAAGTAAACATAAACGATTTCGTACCGACTCAGGAAGTTAAAAGTAGTATGTTTTGACTTGTCAAAATGAAATTTGGTCTGCCTTGAGGAAACCTAGTGGCCCAAGGATTAGAACCATCAATTTCAAAGTAAAATCATCACATGCATTTTTATTTATTTATTTTATATTTCTATCAATTATCTTGAAAACAACTTTTTATCATAAAATTAGAAATTTACTTTATATTTCTTTCAAATATTTTAAAACAAATGTTTATATATAAATGTAAACAAGAAAGAAAACTAACCTCTTATAAAAAAATTAATAAATAAACATGGTTTTGACTAAAAACTGTAACATTCTATTCAATACAGAGTTGAATAAAATTTTTTTGTCGGTTAATCAAATTATCTAGCAAGCATTATGAACTTGAATTCAGTTAGGTTATGCCTTGTCCTAGGGTGTTTTCGATGCCACATAAGCACGTTAACGTCTTACATGGCATTAACATGTGTGTATTTTTAAAGGACTGTAACAAAATACAGGAGCGTGAGCTAGTTAAAAAAAGAAAAAAAATGGGACCATCCATCAACTAATTCCACTACCGGTGTGACCACCGCGACCACCGCTAACAACCAAAAGCTCCGCCATCCTCCGCCTCGTGCACCGAGCTCAGTTAGGTCCCACTCACTTGTCTGCACCATGACAAATTAGCTGTACGGGAGGTCGGTAATAATTGCTATGTTCCCTTGCTCCTACCGATATAAGCCTTTTAGTTTATTATATATCTTTTTTATTATTTGTTGTATGCTTTTAAAAAAAAATCAAACTTTGTTGACTGAAATAGAAGATAAAAACATAACTAAGTAATTAGATTTTAAATAAAGCAACTCCTTTACAAGACCATGGTTACCAAATAGCAAGAATTAGAAAAATACCTACGAATCAAAATTTGACATTGAAGGATAATTTATAGGGTATGAAGAGAGCCAAAAATGTTCATGTTTAAATACAACTTAAATAATAGTCTATAAAAAGGAATTTATAGCATTAATATCAAATAATGAGAACCAATTAAAAAATAAATAATAATCACAAGAACAAATAAATGATTGTGTTTGTTTTCTGAAATGAAAAGTATTTTGATAGTATGTGGCGTGACAAGTAAGAACAAAATTAAATATGCGTGATGGTGGATGTTTTTGCCTTCTAGCTAAAAGTGGTACTCGGTACAAATTTTAAATTTAAATGATACATAAGGCCATGCGTACTGGTCCCGTTATGTTGGCGTTTTTGATTATAACGCCGGGGGCTCACCGCCCCCCCCCCCCCCTCCCCCGGGGTTTTGGGTATTTCTTTTTTTTTTTTTCTAGCGTTTTCTATACAACGCGAGAAATGACTCAAAAATCAATAACATATCCGTTATATATGTTAGACCATGCTTGTTGGGTGGTGGTGATCGATGAGAGGACGCCGGAGAATCAAAGATGATTCCGGTGAGTGGTGACCGGTAGGGGTTTTGTTGGGTGGTGGTAATGTTGTGGTTGGATGTTTTTCGGCGAGTTTTCCATGGATGGTGATGGTGACCGGCGAGTTGGATGGTGGTGATGTGGTGGTTGCTGGCACAAACTTTAAGAAGAACATTGTTTGCTATTGGATATGTTGTTGCTGGAACTCAGTTTCCGACCATGTTTGTTGGGTGGTGGTGGTGGCTTTTGGGTGGTGTTGTGATAGTCCGATGGATGTGTTTATTTAAGTGGGTAGGTAGGAATGAGAGTAATTTTTGGAAATGAGAGGTTTATTTAAATGTAATATTTAGGTAAAATATTATTATTATGTTTACTTTAGATAAAAAATTTAAAAAAAAAATTAAAAAGTGTAAAAGTGTATGGACAACACGTGGCGCATAATATCCATGGGTATAGAGTTATGACTACACCATCTTTTTTGTAAAAAACCATAACTCTGACAAGACGTCACGTGACGCATAACGCCTAGGAGATGGACATTATGACCACACATGGTCTAATAACCCTCAACATCTCAAGCATAGCCTAGCTATGTGTAGCAGTGTAGGGAAAAATGACTTGTTCAGTAACTAAAATTAAATAGCTAAGGATAATCGGGGGCAATGCTTGCCACTCGATTACGACATCGGTTTCATCGATTTATTTGGTAACTCCGGTGCAATTGGCTCGGTTAGTGAAATCCTGAAACAAATTCGGACGGTGAAACCGATTGTGAAATTAAAAAAGAATAGTTGTTTTGGGACTCGGTGGTTTTGTGCATGCCCAAGAATGTAGCTTATGAGGGGCAGGGGTGTACGTCCCCGGTCATCCCTATTTTTTCACTTCGTAAGGTAAATTTTGTGATTTCATTCAAAAATTATAATAGGTATTGAGCTCGATCATTTTTCAATAACTTCGGTCACCCGTACAACTTAGCCCAACTTAACCATTGTACATGACTGACGCCAATGTAGTACAATCCAGGGCCGGCCCATAGGGGTGGCGGGGCGGTCGACGGCCACAGGCCCGACACCCCGTTAGGCCTGAAAATGTTTTTATTTTTAAATATATTTATTTTTATTAAAAACAATATGTATATTTAATGTTTAAACTTAATTACATGACCACTAGCTTGGTCTAGTGGCAAAGGGGTATTAATCTCAACTAAAGGTTATGGGTTCAAGTCTCATTTGAGACATATTTAATCATATTTTTATACTAAATTTTTTTACACAACCCAAATTATAACCAAGGAAACCTATATAAAAATTTAATTGCTTAAACCAACAAAATATTTCTTTTTAATTAAGGCCCCAAAAAATTTTTGCCTTCGGCCCAAAATTTTGTTTGCTTTCTTGAAGCCGGGCCTGGTACAATCGGTCATTGTGAAACCGAAGACGAATTACACGGCTTGCTCGGTTTACACCCCTAATACCGTTAGAAAATCTAAAACCTATTAAATTCATAAACTGATAAAAGGTCTTTACTTGATGTGAACATTTATACTTTTCCAACTTTTATGTATACGAATTTATAAAGGACATACACTACATGACTACAATAAGTTATTATTATTATTATTATTATGTAGCACTATGACTAACCACTTTATAAAAAACAACCGGCCTCGTATCACTCCGGCCACCATCACCCTGACCAACCACCAGCCACCACAATGGTCAACCGTAAAAAACCACCACCGCCACCGTCCAGTCGTACAAATCTCGCCTCATGCATAGTAGCCACCATTTTCTTTACATTCATAACAATCATCCTCCTCATAATATTCTTCACCTTACTCAACCCCCATAACCCCACCATTACCATCACCGCCGTCCAACTTCCATCATTCACCACCAACACCACGGTGATCACCTTCACCATCTCCCACTACATCACCGTCACCAACCCCAACCACGGCACCTTCACTCACTACTCAACCTCATTACAGCTTCTTTACGCTGGAAACCAGATGGGCTTCATGTTTGTTCCCTCCGGCGAGATTGAAACTCGCCGGACGGAGTACTTGGCGGCTACTTTTTCCGTTGAGGGTTTTCCGGTGGTGCTGGTGGGACCCAGTTTGGAAGTTGAAGTGAGAATGGAGATGGCGGGTCGGGTTAAGGTTATGCGGTTGTTTACGCATCATGTGGATGTTCGAGTTGTGTGTCGAGTTGCTATTGATGTTAATGATGGGTCTGTGTTAGGCTTTAGATGTTAGATTGTTAGTGTTTGTACTTGTAATTGTGTGTTTTGGTGTTATTAGACCTGATTTTAATCAAGATTAAGATCGACTTTGACTATTTTCTAACCATGAGTAACAAGTGAGTATGTGAAGAGGTAGGTCCCAGCAAAGCCATGTTGGACCCGCAAGACACACCTTGATGAGGTACCTCTGCGCAAAGATCAACTGGTTCCGCAGGACCCACCATGCTCAGAGAGATGAAGACCTTACACGCAGTAAGCCAGCTGTTCCCGCAGGAAAGCCTCCCTTGGTACAGTACCCTGCCTGTTCCCGCAGCTATGGGTACAAGCCAAGAAGGAAGGCTACCCGCACTAACAGTAAGGCTACACGCATAAGGCACTAACTCTTATACTTCAGCAATGTCACCTGAAGAAGGAATGAGCAGGTCGGGAATATTCCCGCCCAAAAGAGCCAGTCTGTACGCTTCTAGAAGATCTTTTGTACTATACCTGCCAAGGTATGGACAAATAGACAAGATCTGACAAAAGCAGCCAATGAACCAATCACAGGGTGACAGCTCACCGACAATAGTACGAGGAGGAGCACGCTCCAGTACAAAATGTCACTATCAGCCGCTGCCTACCCACCAACTCCCATCGTGGCACGAACGTAGCCCGTAGTTGGTGGAAAAAGGAATATTATACAGCTGGCCGTACCTGCTTGGAAATCTACCTTCGGCTATAAATACTCCAACACCTTGGAACAATAGGAGCATCTGATATTAGCTTATCTTCTCTAGTTATTTCTCTCAATATACACTTATATTTAGAGCAATCTAGTCTGATTCTCACGCCGGAGGGTGGTCACAAGGAGGAGCCCCCCCCCCCCCCTTCTCAGTGACGAGCTCACGGTGTCTGTTTTGCAGGTCGAGAAGAATAACCATCTTTGCCGGACCTAACCCTCGTGGGAAACATTTACTTAACCCCCAGATTATCCTTAATCTGCCGGGGTCATTTAGTGTTTCTTCATTGGCGCCATCCGTGCATTAAGCTAGAACTAATTCTCTTTTTCAGTTTTTTCAAACTTCTAGGAAGATGGTTAAGGTTACTCCGATGCCAAGGCCACCGAGTGACCAAGAAACTCCGGTAATCACAACCCCAGCTACTGGGGGGAACACCGGCGAATACACGATTTTTACGAACACTACCCCGGTTACCCAAGCCGGGGCAAGTGCAGTAAACAATCCTCCCCTAGGATTCGTTGATACCCAGTGGGAGAAACAACAGACGAGGCTTCCCCGCCAAACACTAGAACAAGTTAAAGCTTGGGCGAAAGCACGTCAGAAAGAATTCCAAGCTGAGTTGGATGAACGTCTACGTTCACTCCAACAGGCCAATGACGAATTCGGAAGCACTCGACAACAGCTCAACATGAACAACGATTGCGAGTATTCGGATGATGATTGGGAAGAATCTGACAGTGACGCAAACCCTCATCATAAGGCGAAAGGGAAGCGTAAAGAAGCAGACTTCCGCTCGAAAAGAAGTTTTGGAGAAACTTTCAAGCCAAAGAGCACGGGGGGAAACCCACGTGACTTCTCCAAAACTTTCAGACCGAATGTTGCAAATGCGGGAACGTCCAAGTTTGCAAGAGACATTGCGGAAGCAATCGCTCCAAAGAGTGCCAAACAGATGTCCAACATAGGCACTTACGATGGCGTATCTGACCCGGACGATCACTTGAACAGATTTATAGCGGGGGCAATCGTCGGCAATTGGACGGAACCCACATGGTGCTACATGTTCCAGATGACGCTCGTCGGGGCAGCCAGAGCGTGGTTTGATCGTCTACCGGTCCACCACATCTATGATTGGGCAGACTTCCAGCACAAGTTCAGCCAGCACTTCAGTCAACAAAGAAAATATACTGAAGAGCAGTGGACGATCCTCAACTGCGTCAGAGAGGAAGACGAATCTTTGCTAGACTTCATCACTCGCTTCAACTCAAAGAAGCTAAGTCTAGGCACCATTAGTGAAGATCTTGTTCGCGCCGCTTTCATCCAGGGCGCTGAGTACCCAGAGCTCATCCGCACGTTGACGGGTAAAGATGGCATGCCATCCACGTGGGATGCCATCATGACGGCAGCTAAACGCTTCGCCGAGACGGAGAAGCAACTGGGTAGAAACCTTCCCCAAAGCACAAACCTCTACACGCAGAGGATAAGAGAAAATAACGTCCGTACCACCCGACAAAATAAAAAGAGGAAGCTTGGTATTTGGCAGTCAAGGATAAACTTTGACACCTCATCCAGCTCTCGCCCTCTATTAGGCGGAAGGGACAACACGCACTCGTCGAACCGGAATCCCAGATGGACGCCGCTCACCAAAAGCGTCACCGAGATATTTGCCACCGAGAAACTCCCATGGCCAAAGGCTCCAGTAATCAGACAGCGCCATAACGCTGATCAAAGCAAATCTTGTGACTTCCACGGGACAAAAGGCCACACCACAGAACAATATACATCTTTGAAGGATATTGTCGAAACATTCGTCAAAGATGGAAAACTTACACACCTCGTGGCGTCAATCAAGAACGGAGGGAGGAATGACAATCGGTATAAGGGCAATGGACGAAAGCCCGTCGACATCAGCATTCACATGGTTCATGGAAACGTCAGAGGAAGAAAGCGACGAACAACAGAGCCAAGTGCGTGGAAGGAAGCTGAAGTGCGCTTCCCGCGTGTGCCAGGGGGACCCAACAAAGAAGGCCTCATAGTCATCAAAAGCCAGCTGGGGCACTACATCACCTCCCGCACTCTTGCTGATAACGGCGCTTCGTCAACGGTCATGTATTGGCAGTTCTTCGACAAGCTAGACGACGAAGACAAAGAACGCCTAGAAACGGTTTACGCCTCGATGGAAGGGTTTGACGGCAGCACAAACACCCCCTTGGGTATCCTATCTTTCCCCGTCACTCTCACGGACGGGAAGTACTCCCGCACAGAAGACGTGGACTTCGTCGTAATGAAGAAGCCACACCACACATACGACATTCTCTTCGGGAGAGATGGGATGGCAAGATTTAATGCCGTGGTGTCTTCGGTCCATGGCATGATGGGATGGCCAACAGCTGAGGGTGTCGCGATGATCACGGGTATTCCCCAGGTATGCATCGCATCTGTCTCATCTAAACCCAAACCAAAGATGGCTAAACCGACCATTACCGAGCCAGAAGAATGGGCCTTCAATGGCAAATACCCTGACCAGGCCGTTACCATTGGCCCAACAATCACTAATCCCACACGCACCTTACTCAAACGCTTACTGCAAAAAAATGCTGACATCTTCGCGTGGACACCAGCTGACATGACTGGTGTACCCCGAAGTAAGGCGGAGCATAAGCTCAAGTGTGACCCGGCTTTTACACCGGTCATACAAAAGCGTCGCGTAATGGGTGCGGAACAGGCTAACGCGTGTAGAACCCAAGTCAAGGAACTCCTTGACGCAGGCATCGTACGCGTTAGTAAATATCAAACATGGGTTGCCAATCCCGTCATGGTACCGAAATCCAACAAACAGTGGCGCATGTGCATAGATTTTAAAGACCTAAACAAAGCATGCCCCAAGGATTGTTACCCGTTACCCGAAATTGACCTTAAGGTAGATTCGTTAGCACCGTTTCGCCTTAAATGCTTCCTTGATGCGTATAAAGGGTACCATCAAATCCACATGGCCGTTGACGATAAGGACAAAACCGCATTTCGGACGCCCGATGGCACATTTTGTTATCAAATGATGTCATTCGGACTTAAGAATGCCGGGTCCACATACCAACGCCTGATGGACAAAGAGTTTCATGCCCAAATTGGGAGGAACTTGGAAGTTTACATGGATGACTTGGTCATCAAAAGCCTTGAGCCAGAAGCGATGTTGAAAGACATCGAAGAAACTTTCAACACGCTCAGAAAGATAAACATGAAGCTCAACCCGAGCAAGTGTTCTTTTGGGATGGAAGAAGGGAAGTTCTTAGGAGTCATCGTTACCAAAGATGGCTTCAGAGCGAACCCTGAAAAGGTCGAAGCCATTATGAAAATGGAATCACCTACTACCATCAAACAAGCTCAGACACTGAATGGACGACTAGTCGCACTTAACCGCTTTTTGGCAAACCATGCGGATAGGTCGTTCCCATTCGTGTCAACATTGAGAAATTGCTTAAAGAAAACGCACTTCCGCTGGACACCAGAAGCGGAAGCAGCTTTTCAAGAGATTCGGTCACGCTTGATCGAACTCCCAACACTCACAGCACCAGAAGTGGGGGAGGAATTAATTCTCTACCTCTCCGCCACAGACAGAGCAACCGGGGCAGTCCTACTAGTAGAACGAAAAGGCATCCAGATGCCTATCTACTATGTTAGCCGCGTCTTGACAGACGTAGAAACCCGGTACTCTACCCTGGAAAAATTAGTCTTAGCGCTTGTACATGCTTTACGCAGGCTAAGACGATATTTCCAAGGTCACCCAATCACCATTCTCACCAACTTCAAGCTTGCAAACGTTCTAGGCAAACCCGAGTTGTCGGGATGCCTAGCCAAATGGGCAATTGAGTTGGGGAAATACGCGATAAAGTACAAGCCAAGACCAGCCATAAAAGGCCAGGTCTTGGCCGACTTTATTGCGGAAGTCCCCTCATCGCGGGAGAAAGAGTGCCAGGAAGAGGCTCAACCCTTTCCAGCACAAGACATTAACGATGTCTGGCGACTCTATACTGATGGAGCAGCCAACAACGAAGGTTCAGGTGCAGGGTTGAAACTAATTAACCCGGCAGGCCAAGAATACACTTACGCTGTTCGGCTTGATTTCCCAAGTACGAACAATGAAGCGGAATACGAAGCATTCTTGGCCGGATTGAGAATTGCGCGTAAGATGGGAGTGAAAAACTTGGAAGCCCACGTGGACTCCTTGCTAGTAGCCAACCAGATAAACGGGACGTACACGGCCGTGAATGACATTATGGTCCTGTACCTTGCGCAAGCCAAAACCCTTATGCGCGATTTTAACGATTGCAAAGTGGCACACATCAAGCGAAGCGGAAACAAATCTGCGGATGCGTTAAGCAATCTTGCATCGTTAGCCTTCACCCACTTAGGAAAGGACGTCCGCGTTGAACTTCTTGGAGCACCATCAGTCCCGCACAAGGAAATTTGTGTCATCCAAACCGGCACAGAAACATGGATGACACCAATCATAAATTACCTTGCAGCGGGTATACTACCAGAGTCTAAGACACAAGCAAGAAAGATACGCTGTAAATCACTGAACTATCAACTTGTTGATGACATACTTTACAGGCGTAACTTTCTTGGCCCACTCCTCAGATGCGTTGACGACCAAGATGCCGACTACCTCCTAAGGGAAGTACACGAAGGCATCTGTGGAGTACATGCAGGTCCACGCGCAGTTGTAGCTAAGCTAAACAACGCGGGATACTTTTGGCCAGGGATGCACACGGATGCGCTGGCCTACAACAGAAAATGTAGGTCCTGCCAGCTCTACGCACCCAACACGCATCGCCCGAAGAACGAACTTGTTCCAGTCACTTCTTCATGGCCATTCCAGAAGTGGGCCATCGATGTGACAGGCCCATTTCCCACAGCAGCAGGGAACGTTCAGTTCCTAGTGGTAGCCATCGACTACTTCACCAAGTGGATAGAAGCAAAACCCTTAGCCCAAACAACCGCAAAACATATCAAAAAATTTATTTGGGAATTTATTATTTGTCGTTTTGGACTTCCACAGAACTTGGTGAGCGATAACGGCACCAGCTTTGCTGACCAGAAGCTACAAAAGTGGCTGAAAGAACTTCAAATCACCCACACCTTTACCTCAGTAGCACACTCGCAGGGTAATGGTGAGGTGGAAAGAGCAAACAAGAGCATCGTCGACGGCATAAAGAAAAGACTCTTGGAGCATAAATCCGGCTGGGTGGACGAAGTTTCACATGTCCTTTGGGTGAACAGAACGCTAAAAAAGGCAAGCACGGGCGAAACCCCGTTCAGCCTCACCTATGGCACTGAAGCCATGGTTCCAGTCGAAATTGGTCTACCCTCACCAAGAGTCATAACTCAACCAGAAGACAATGATGCGGAAAGACGGTTAGACCTTATGCTATCCGAAGAGCGCAGGGACTTAGCCGCAGCGCGTGAAGAGAACTACAAGCGACAAATGCAAAAGTACTACAACACGCGGTGAAACTCAGCAACTTCAATGTCGGAGACTACATACTGCGTAACAACGAGGCTTCGAACCAAGAGCGCCCAGGAAAGCTGGCCCCGGTATGGGAAGGGCCATACATTATTAAAGAAGTTTTGGGAAAGGGCGCATACCGGCTCGAAAGGCTCGATGGTACCCCCATCCCAAGAACATGGAATGGAGCTCAATTACGCAAATGTTACATGTAGATCAATTCCAAACTTGTAAAGAAAAGGCCTAGAGCCACTTCTAATGGAAATGATTATCCTTTATCACATTGTGTTGATAGCCTTACCTTTATACTTATGAACTGACCACACTGATATGCCGGTGTTCACCGCATAAATAAGTGTGGGAGGAAGTAAGTCGTTGCGTGTGGAAAGCGGCACAACCCGCATAAACACAAAAACAGTAAATATTTCTAAGGGGAAGATGAGGAAAACCTTCACGCAGGTCAGATATAGGTAAAGTTTGGTCATCCTACTGAGTGAAAGTGACGGTTCTACCTGCACAATCATGATAGAGGAAACAGAACATTAACCTATTATCCGACACGCGCCAAAAGGTTAACTTATTCAAAACACTTAGAAAATTGCTAAGTTAAATAAAAATATGCATGAGCAAATCATATAATGTTTACAAGGCAAGGCGTTAACAAAATATTTATATCCACAATAAGAGTTCAAACATTACAAAAATGGCTAGGTATCTACCCGCCTACAAAAATACAAATCTATCCTAACGGTTGGAAGGAATCTCAAGATTCAAGCTTCGGGACCACTCCCTCCAAACCCACTTGAACCCGCATCATCAGTTGGCTGCGGCGGTTCGAGGAAAGCTTTGAGAATAGCTAGCCCGTCATCAGCAGCAGCAATTTCGTTCACCTTCTCCACAACCGGATGCGGGAAGGCAGCATACTGGTTCACAGCTTGGTCGTAGGCAGCTTCAGTGTCCACATCGTGTAGAGGAAAGTTGGAAGGCGGGATGCCCTTCTCAGCAAATCCTAGACCAAGCAAGAAACCAGCTTTCTCCCCATCCTCATGAGAAGCGTTAAGGGCTGCACTCATGGCATCGTCATAAGATGTGTTCGCGAAAATCCGATGCACAACCTACAAAAAATATATATATATATATATAAAACTTTTCTAAAGTATAAAGAAAAGCGTAAAAGCAAAGGAATTATGGAGCTATGCGTACCTGCGACAACGCTTCTAGTAGAAGCCATTCCTTGTTGGTCAGAGCTTCTTGAAGGGTAGCTTGAGCTTGATCGCGGAAGCGTTCGGCCTCATTCTTTTTGAGGTTGGCAAGCAACACATCCTTGGCAGCAGCCTCTTCAACGCCCTTGAGCTTGCGCTCAGTGCGATCAAGCATACTCTTCTGATCCAAGAGCTCTTGTAGCTTCTTGGCATCTTCTAAAGCCAAAGCATCATGAACCTGCTGAAGCTCCTCTAGTTTGGCTTTAAGCTCCTCGTTCTCAACGCGCAGAGGCTCAGCAACGGCTTCAGCTTTGGTGGCCCTCTCGGTCGCATTACGCGCAGTTTCCTTGGCCAACCTAAGCTGTTCGTTAATAGCTTGGGTAGCCTTGGAACGGGCCTCATGCCTAGCCTGGATCTCGACCTCGAGGTCCTTGAAGGCCTTCTCTTTCTCCGCAGCAATGGCGGTGAGCCTCTTGTTTTCTTCCCGCAGCGAACGCGCCTGAGCCACCTCCAGGCCACGCGCAGTCTTTAACTTGTCGTTTTCACGACAAAGCAACTCGACGCGCGGCTGCATCCGGGCGAGAAGGATTCGTAGCTCGTTGGACAGCCTACCCTCCTGGTAGCTAGCCATTGCCTCCCCCAACGCACCGCTTGGAGCGGCATGGCGCGCCCAATCGACACAGTCTGCAGCCGTCCTTAGGGTTGTTCCTCGGCGGATATTCCACCTTGGAGCATACACCTCATTGGAATCCGAAACTGCAAAAACAAAAAACAGTTAGGAAAAAAATGATAAGAATAGATAATAGGCCAAAGTAACCCCACACACCTGTAGGGTCGATAACAGGCCGGTAGCCGCCAAACCCATCACCCGAACCTAAGGGATATCCATCCAAGAGGTCAAGGAGATGGGAAGGAGGCAAAGATTGGCTAGATCCCAACCCCAAACATACCTGAAGAACCGGCCATGGACGAGGTAGTCGCTGACACCGGAGGGGGCATAGTAGAAGCCACCGTGGTAGAGACCATCGGAGGTGAACTCACAACCGTGGTCGCCGCTGCGGATGAACTTGTAGAAAAAGTCACCGCCGATCCAGTGAAGGATGTAGTAAAGATAGCACTGACGACCGGCGGAGATGACGTCATAACTGGAACAGTTGCTTCAACAGTATGAGCAACTGAACCAGCGCCGGAAACAGGCGCAGCCGCCTGGGTCATCGCCTCGGATAGGTTGACCAAACCTATCGTCGTGGGTCCTGAACTGCTTCCTCCCGCACCGCTCTGGAAAGCGGATACGTCCACTCCTACATAAAGAACAAAATATTAAAAACAATGGTGGAAAGAAATGCGAAAAAGTACACAAATACTTACGGGTTTTCTTAATCTTGAAAGACCTGACAGGCGGAGACGAACCCAATGGAACTGGCCTCTTCACGCCAGTCACCGTCGCAACACTTGGTTGCTCGGAGGTGACAGCCGTCTCAACCTCCGAGACAATGGTCTCGCCACCACCAAGGCTCCCCGCCACCTCCTCACTCTCAGTCTCAGAATCAGACTGATTCCCCAGGTCGACGACGGAAGCAATCTTCGCTTTGCCCTTCCCGCCAGCAGCCTTCTTCTTCCTCACAAAGAAGGGCCCATCTGTGGATTCCTCATCAGAAGATGACAAAATCAGAGGAATTCCAGCAGAAGTTTGAGCATGAAGAGGACGAGGATTGAAGAACTTATTACCTGGCCGAGTGGCGCTTAGGATCTCATGACCTGCCGGATAGACTTCTACGAACCTATCCGTAGTTTTCTCCAAGATGGGCAACTCGTTCTCGTCAAGATCACGAGTAACCAACTGTGCGGGACCACCAGTCTCCCGCGGATGCAAGAGCGATTGTAGGTCGTTCCCCTCTGAAATAAAAAAGATAACGTTAGAAGAAAAACCCTAAACCAACACAAAAGACGAAGCATACCGTAAGGAATAGAGCTCAAACCGTATTCAAGGACAATGGGTATTTGCGGCGTCCCGGACCCGACATCCTTCCACACACGGCTCATCCCAAGCATCACCATCCCAGACTCCGCGAAGCGATAAACCGGAGTCTGGATCTGGGAGATCTTGGCGAACCATTCCGCCTCCTGATAATTGGAGGCGTGATGGTTAGGGAGTGCTCTCCCATTCTTGAACGTCATCGCGATGGGGACGACGCGAGCGGAGATGAAGAAAAACTCCCGCTTCCAAGAACGAAGACTACGCTCGGTAGCGCAAATCTTCAACCCCTTGATCCGAGTTACCAGGGTATACCAACCCTGGATGCACCTCCAGGAGTAGAAGATCATCAGGCGGTCGACGCGGGGCTTGATGTCCAGAATACGGCACACCCATTCGAAATGGCGAACTTTAGCAATCGCCATTGGGTGCACCTCCGTCAAATGCACACCGTGTTTCTCTAAAACACGGTACACGATCTTCGTTAATGGGAATCTCAGATTCCCATATAAGAAGAACGAGGCGTAAACCCCTATCTTGCCCTTAGGGGCATCGTACACCGTTTGGTTGGCCTCCGTAAACTCTGGCTCATACGGCTCCAGCATGAACTTCTTGACGATGTAATGGTACACATCGACAGAAAGAGCACACTGGCACTCGCCAGCAGTACTCTTATCGTCCTTATCGGACGTAGACGTCGGGTTCTCGAGGTAAACGTCAGATTCCTCGACGTTAACCTCAGGATCGTGAGTGGAAGAAGACATTTTAACAGTTAAAGAAAGCGGTTTCAGAAGAATGCTCACCGGAAAGGATGAGTATTCGCCGGAAATCGCTTAAGAGGAAAAGAAGAGTGAAGTGAAGGTATGGGATGAGATGCACCCTCTGCCCCCTTATATACTCATCGCAATGAATGCGAGGAATTTAATGCGGAGGAGAGAGAAAGCGCAGGCGCAATGACACGGCGACACGTGGATAAAGCAAGTTGGCAACAGGTGTCAGAATGGCGCGTGACATAAAACTCGCGCCCACGCGCCTGAAAAAGCGTCCTGATTGACCACATGTTGTCACGTCGTCATAACTTCCTGCACGTCCTGAAACCGTCAGAAGACGCCAACGTCCCTTCAGTCGTTTGGATTGTCCTTATCCTTTCACCAACTCTTCGAATCTCAGAAAGATTCAAAAAGATTCAAAAATAAGAGGGAATATACCCCCTTACCTTGGAAAAACAAGAAACTGTAAGACAAATGCGGGTACAGTGTAAAGGCGAAACCCTTCACATACTTAGCACTTGCAGGGAATTGAAGCCAATAATACATTGGAAAGCAAGGAACCATAAGACAAGTGCGGGTACAGTGTCAAGGCGAAACCCTTCACATACTTAGCACCAGCAGGGAATTGATACCAAGAAGGATCTTATGGGCCATGCTTGCAGAAAGAGAAATAGCACCCCCACATGGCGGGAACGTTGAGAACTAGATTATTTGAAGCTTCAAGGTGGAATTGGTTGTTTAACATAACTGATCACTATGTCACACTACCAAAACCTCGTGGAGAATCTACACAAGTGAAACTCAACGCTCCCGACTTGCGAGGAGGTTACACACCTACCCGCATCATACCCAAAGATCAGGCAGAAAAGTCGGGAATTTCTGCAAGTGACATTAGGAAAACTGCGGGAAGAATCCCCACGGAAAACCTTAAAAAACGAAAAACCCTTTTCAAAACCCCTTGCTTAAAGTCCAAAAGTTCCCCTCACTTATTAGCAATTCATGAGAAGAACAATGGACTGGGGGGACTTGAAGAGGTAGGTCCCAGCAAAGCCATGTTAGACCCGCAAGACACACCTTGAAGAGGTACCTCTGCGCAAAGACCAACTGGTTCCACAGGACCCACCATGCTCAGAGAGATGAAGACCTTACACGCAGTAAGCCAGCTGTTCCCGCAGGAAAGCCTCCCTTGGTACAGTACCCTGCCTGTTCCCGCAGCTATGGGTACAAGCCAAGAAGGAAGGCTACCCGCACTAACAGTAAGGCACACGCATAAGGCACTAACTCTTATACTTCAGCAATGTCACCTGAAGAAGGAATGAGCAGGTCGGGAATATTCCCGCCCAAAAGAGCCAGTCCGTACGCTTCTAGAAGATCTTTTGTACTATACCTGCCAAGGTATGGACAAATAGACAAGATCTGACAAAAGCAGCCCATGAACCAATCACAGGGTGACAGCTCACCGACAATAGTACGAGGAGGAGCACGCTCCAGTACAAAATGTCACTATCAGCCGCTGCCTACCCACCAACTCCCATCGTGGCACGAACGTAGCCCGTAGTTGGTGGAAAAGGAATATTATACAGCTGGCCGTACCTGCTTGGAAACCTACCTTCGGCTATAAATACTCCAACACCTTGGAACGGTAGGAGCATCTGATATTTGCTTATCTTCTCTAGTTATTTCTCTCAATATACACTTATATTCAGAGCAATCTAGTCTGATTCTCACGCCGGAGGGTGGTCACAAGGAGGAGCCCCCCCCCCCTTCTCAGTGACGAGCTCACGGTGTCTGTTTTACAGGTCGAGAAGAATAACCATCTTTGCCGGACCTAACCCTCGTGGGAAACATTTACTTAACCCCCAGATTATCCTTATCTGCCGGGGTCATTTAGTGTTTCTTCAGTATGCAAGAGTCACGCTAAAATAAATTTAACAAACAAAGTAAACATATGTTGGTTGTTTATATATGTGATTATTGTTAGCTACGGTTCGTTTAACATGTCTGTATATTTAAAGCTAAACATTAAATTGATATTTTGGTTTTAGATTTTCATGATCTATCGATTTTGGTTAAACTATTATCAGAATAGACTAGTACTATTCATACCTAGGGTCAAGTTATTCTACAAAGGGTAACAAAAATGAAAAGTGTGAGAAGCCATAAATAATTGACATGTGTCAAGTGGGGACCAAAAGAAAAAGGGTATAGAGGTAATTGTACACATTTTCTCTCTCCACATGCAAGACACATGTTAATACCCCCAACATTTTAGAACGTTTATAACTTTTTCGTATGATATTTTTTTTTAAAAAAAATCATCATAATAACAAGCGTTTTTTTATCTTTAATATAAGTATGATTTTTGTTATATAAAATTTAAAACAAAAATCACGTCACTGTGTCTTTTCGCACACCATTGTGTCTTTTTTCGTCATTGTGTCTTTTCGCACACCATGTGTCTTTTCCCTTATCATTGTGTCTTTTTTCGCACACCATTGTGTCTTTTTTCGTCATTGTGTCTTTTCGCACACCATTGTGTTTTTTCGCTTATCACTGTGTCTTTTTTTCGTCATTGTGTCTTTTCGTTTATCATTGTGTCTTTTTTCGTCATTGTGTCTTTTCTCACACCATCGTGTCTTTTCGCACACCATTGTGTCTTTTCGCTTATCATTGTGTCTTTTTTCGTCATTGTGTCTTTTCGCACACCATTGTGTATTTTCGCTTATCATTGTGTCTTTTTTCGTCATTGTGTTTTTTTCGTCATTGTGTCTTTTCGCTTATCATTGTGTCTTTTTTCGTCATTGTGTCTTTTCGCACACCATTGTGTCTTTTTATCTAATATATAAAACACAATGCTTAATACATGTTACACAATAACTTGAAACGTAAAACACAATGGTGAATACGTATAACACAATGACCTAAAACGTAAGACACAATAGTGAATACGTATAACACAATGACTTGAAACGTAAAACACAATGGAAACAACATATTACACAATGACACAATGAACAACAAAAAAACACAATTAAAAAAACCCATTAATTTTTTTTATTTTTATATAACAATATGATACTCATATTAAAGATAAAAAACGCTTATTATTATGGTGAATTTTTTTTTTAAAAATAATGTCGTATGAAAAAGTTATGGACATTTTAAAATGATGGGGGAATTGACATGTGCCTTGCATGTGGTGAGAGAAAGTCAACAAAGATGGGTAATTACCTTCATGCCCTTTTCATCAATTTTTATTTATTAAATTAATCTCAACCATTGAAATCTAAGATCAATGGACTTGATCCTTCTCACCCTTCTCATTTTTGGTGTCCTTTGTATTTTAACTTTACCCTTCATACCTAATCATAAAAAGTAATTATAAAAATGATCATAAACAGAGATAAATCATAAACGAACTATCTGAGGTTATGTTTTTGATTATCCAATCACAAAAACATTAGCAAGCAGCAGTAGAATGGAAAACTACACCGAACCTTCAAATTAACCTCATAAAAATTGAAGGCGTTGAAATAGGAAATTACACCATCTAAACTAATCCAATCTAAACCAAATTCTTACATTTACCTAGATGCTAACACAATGTAGAAGAGATTGAATTGATTGTTTAATTAGCTTGAAAATTACATTACCACAAATATTTCATAGGGTTTCTTTCCAGTGAACTTAACTCCAATGTTTGTAAATTGTAACACATGTTCTAGTAAAGATATCATATGCTGAACCCGGTATGACCCATCATTTCACCTGATCTGACCCGTATTTTGCCAGGTATAGACATAAGGCAAGGGCAAAAAGGGAAAGAAATAAACAGAACAAGGTCTCAAATGAAGAATCATGTTATATATGTAATAATTAATATGCGTCTCAATAGCTACACAAACAACAGAACTCAAATGTGATGTACAAGAAAGTGAAGTATATGTAAAAGATAAACGACAGTTAAAAAAGAATATGACTATCTATTATGACTTGTTTATTTATGGTCATTAGCCTACCTAAACTTCTATCAAGATGACAAAAATGTCAAATATAGAAACTAGGCAGTAAACATCACTTGTATAATCCTATTCACTACTTAAAACAATCTTTGACTTTTACTTTGTAACATTTGACAGCCGCCCTGGTTTATTTGCTCTGATAACCGTATGGGTTCTTGCTGGCCCAGTTCCACTGGTCCCTGCACATCTCCTCAATCCCATTCTCTGCCCTGCACACATAATTAAATCTTATGTAAGTTAATGCTTGTTAAACGTTTACGCGGTTAATTAGAAAGACAAAATAGCTGCTTTTTTTTTCTGAAAATATCTCCCATGTCAAAATCAACCATTTGCGTTTTTCACTACTAAACGGGTCAAAGTGGTAAGTTTTCATTGACAAAAAAAGGTAGTGAAATGGTCGAACTAAATTTAAATGCTTAGTCTCTTAAATTTATTATATCAACCATTTGCGCATTTACTATCGAACGGGTAGGGCGTGTAAATGAGGCAAGCTGCTCGTGAGCTCGGCATGCTTAAGCTTAGTCTCTTAAATTTCTTATATCAAATACTTCTAAAAAAATATATATTCCAGGACAAAACAACCATTTGCGCATTTACTATCGAATAGGTAGGGTGTAAACGAGCCCGCTCGATATCGGCTCACTTAGACTTCGAATCGAACTGAGCTTAAAACCCTTAAACGAGCTAGAACCTCAAAATAAGCTTGTTGAATAACCGAGCCCTAGCTTCATTTATTGAGTTCGAGCTGGTTTGCTCCGTAATAATATTATTATAAAAATAGTTATATAATATATATTATATATGAAATTTATAATTAAAAAAATATAAAAAATTAATTAAATATATAAAAAAACGTGATCAGCCAAGCCCAACTCGAGCTTGGAAAACTGTAAACAAAGCTCGAAAGGAGCCGAATTCAAGCTTAGGCAAGCTCGGTCTCGACTCAGCTAGGCTCGTTTACACCCCATATGAACTGGTCAAAGTGGTAAGCTTTAAATAAATCAGTAAGTGAAACGGGTCAAATGGGTTGAAGTAAATTTAAATGCTTATAGTCTCTTAAACTCTTACTCAAAGAAATATGATAAATATCTTTATAATATAGTTACCCGGCCCAGCCTGTTTTGACCTACATTGACTTACCAGTTACCCAATCACCCAATAAACTATCCTAACAAAATATTTGACAGTATTAATTTGTGATGACAAGTTTTCTATGTTTGTGTATGTAATAATATATTTGATAATTTTATGAATAAAATAGTTTTTTGTGTAACCGAAAATTTTGAGAAACACTAAAAGAATACTTACTTCCAGTTTAATTCCCGCTCTGCTTTTGCGGTTGAAGCATACACAACCTCGGCATCACCAGGCCTTCTTCCAGCTATCACTAGAGGAATTTTCTAAAAAAATTATATGTATATAGAAAAAGTGAGTTCTTCATTTTATTAATAGATTGATTCTTTTTTTAAATCTGATAAAAAAACTGAAAACGACGATACCTTTCCCGAGGCCTTTTCGAAGGCCGCCACCATCTCCAGAACAGACGTTCCTCGACCAGTTCCCAAATTGTAAACCTCACAGCCTGTAACATCACATTAGAATTAATAAAAACTCATTATAATTAAACAAATAAATAATAATATTATAGTTCAGCAAGTAGTATTAGCTATTAAGTTCACCTATTTCAGGATCTGAAAGTTTTCTCAATGCAGCCATATGCCCGTTGGCTAAATCCGCAACATGAATATAATCACGTACCTAATATAAAAATATAAAAAAACAAAGATCAACAACAATATTGTTATAAACATACAAATTGCATTAATTTCCACAAAAACACATACCCCAGTTCCATCTTTGGTTGAGTAATCAGTTCCAAATATTTTTAACGCAGGTAGCCTGCCAACCGCTACTTGCTGGACAAAAGGCATAAGATTATTTGGGGTCCCGAGAGGATCTTCACCAATATACCCACTTGGGTGGGCCCCCACTGGGTTGAAATACCGTAACATTATCATTTTGCATTCGGAATCCGAAGCGTATATATCACGAAAAATATCCTCAATCATGAGCTGAATAAGATAACAATGTTTTTAGAAACATCTAAAGAAAACAACTATATTATATTGCAAATCAGAATATGATAATAAAAGGTAGGCATATAACCGGACCGAACATTCCAGTTGATCGTTCAGCCAGAAGTTCGTCTATGTTTGTTTGTTGGCTAAATGAACAAATGTCCCGTTCGTTCATTTATGTTCGTGAACATTTACGTAGATTCGTGTATGCTCGTTCACTTACATTCATTTATGTTCGTTAGTTTACGCTTATAATTGATTTTTATATACATTTAAAGGCCCACTCCCATCACAGTTTAGTCTTAACTTTAGTAACATGTTAAGCCTAACTCATTGTTGTTCACATTTACTTTAAATTGATTTTAACTCAGTTATGTTCGTTCTCTTACGTTCGTGAAACGTTCGTTTATGCTGTTAATAAACGAACACGCTCATTTTCGTAACAAATGAACATAAACAAGAAGACCCGGTCCGATTAACTGTACATTTTCGACCGTTTGTTCACTTGGAGGCAATCAAACGAACATGAACATGCTCCGTTTGTGTTCGGTCGGTTCATTTACAACCACTTGTGTTAAATACCTTGGTTCGTCCATACGGGTTGGCTGCAGATAACGGGAAATCTTCCGTGCACGGTACCTCCTTTGGCCAACCGTAAACAGTAGCCGAAGATGAAAACACAATCTAAAAATATTTAAGAAATTATACATTACATTTTATTCATACACAGAATTTAAAATAAAACAAATATAATACCTTTTTGCATCCATGAGCTGCCATAACTTCCAACAGAGTTAAGGTACCAACTACATTGTTGTCATAATACATTAACGGCTTCTGCACACTTTCACCAACAGCCTTTAATCCGGCAAAATGTATAACTGCATCAAACCTAAATAACAACTTTAATTAACCCATATTCTCACTTCTCTAAAAGCATCTTTATATCTATAAAAAATGGTAAATAAGCTTACTTTGTGGAGGCAAAAAGCTTCTCTAATTCAGGTTTGTCCCTGATAGCCATCTACATAAAAATAAATAAATAAATAACCAAAACCTTAGTATTTATTCATAAACAGACAAATTATTCCAATTCGATTACGCTGAAATGACTTTATTACTTATTCAACATACATTCCTTAACCAAAATGCATTTACATTTCCACAATTTATCCAAAATCAATATTTATTAAAGGTGTCACTTTTACATTTTTTGGAAAAAAGAATGATTGAAACAGTTAATAACCTTAAGTAGATCAAGGATAATAGCCTTTTTATTTTATAAAAAGATTAAAAGCATTTTCCTTTTTCTCATATTATTATGTGGACAAGCTTCAAACAAAGTTGAAAATCCTACCAACCGAAAAATGTAACATCAATCAATTTTCTAAATTGAAACATGAAGGCCCACATACACTAGACAGTTAACACAATAATTAGATTAATTTAAAAACTAATGAAGCAAAAATAATAACAATTACTTTACAATTCAATTCTAAATTAGTGAAATTAGGCATAAAATTTAAAATAACTAAAGGTCTGATTAACAAGAGAAAACAAAATACAAAATAAAGGTCCCACAATTATGTAATTAAACCCTAATTCCTCAAAAACCGTAACAACAATTATTCAAAACAAACTAACCTTATGAAAAATTAGGTTAACGGCATGATCACCGGCGAGTTCCTTAACCCGATTGATGGCAACTTGTGATGAATTATCGAGATTATCGATCACAACCGTTTTGTAACCGCCTAACAGCAGTTGCAACACGGTGTGACTGCCGATGTAACCGGCACCACCGGTGACCAACACGCAATGCATTGTAAATTTGAAATGTAGTAATAATAATCAATGAATCAATCAATCAATCAGCCAGAAGCAGCAGCAGCAGCAGCAGGCGATTGAATTGAATTGAATGAATGTATAGGAATCGCCTTGTGCTGCATATAAAACAGGGGGATCTGTGAAATGAAGAAGAAGAAGGAGAAGAGAATAATAATTGACAGATGGGAGAATTGAATGAGACAATGTTACAGCATATTATTATTATTATTTATATATATACATACATGTGATGTGGTGGTGACAGACAGATTGGAAGAAGAATAGAAGGTAAAAGGTGTGAATTTGGCAATCCCAATTGGGTTTGATAGCGGTGGACTCTGAAAGACTCAAAGGCAGCAAATCTAACTTTGCTCAAAATGTTGGTTTGGTTTGGTTTGGTTTGGTTTGGTTTGGTCAGGTTCAAATCTTTTCAGTTTCTTGTGCCACTTATAATGGGATGGAAAAACAATTTTAAATAGTAATAAAATTTTAGAATATCTTTTTGTAACGGTCAACAAACAAAAATTGTCTAGTATTTTATATGGGGTGATCCAGTGGCAAAAGATCATTGTCAGCTGGCCCAACCCAGTCGTACGAAGCCCATAAGCGCCTTCAATTTATCTTCAGTTTTAGAGAAAATCCACTCGCCCGAAGAACCACTTGTGATAAAAACTTGACGCCATCAGGATCAAACTGGAAATCACAAATATCTCAGTCTTCCTTCATTGAGTCACTCATGTCTAGGGCTGTCACTTTTACCCGAAACCCAAAACCCAACCCGAAAAAACTCGTATCCGAACTAACCCGAACTAACCCGAACCCGAGAAAAGACTAACCCGAACCCGAGAAAAGATTAACCCGAACCAAAGTAATTCGGGTTGGTTTTCGGGTTTGATTTATAAGTTCCGGGTCAACCCGAAGGACCCGAATAAACTTTTAGTTTTGTAATCGGGAAATGGTTCAAATAAAAAACAATTGTTCTGTGACACGTGTGAGGAGACTTTAAAATAAAGCACACCACCTAAATAGGATACTATACCATGTAAATATGAAACTGTACGGTTTTTAATAACTACCAATCTCAACCACTAGATCCTAGATTCAAGGGCTTAGATTTATTCTTATGTTTCTCACAAAACTATTGTTTTTTACGTTAACTCTACCCTTGTAATTAAATATATGTTTAGGTATAATAGACTCAGTCTTAGCCACTAAAGTTATCAAAATATGACCCCGATCAATTATTGTCATTTCAACTATTATGGATCGATTGTTTATTGTTAATTTATGTTTTCCGTTTATTACTAATAGCAACTGTAACCGAACAACCAAATCACGTCTGATTGAATAAGATTATGGTTCGTGTTAGTTACTTAGTTTTATTCTTCTTTTTATTGTTTTATCAAGTTATGTTGGTTTATTATTTGATTATTTGCGTTACGAGCAAAGAAGAATATGTTGTTTTAATTTTAGCATTGAAGTTTTTAATCTTTTTTTTTTGTTTTCTAGAATACTTGAAACCCGATTAACCCAACCCGAAAAAACCCGAAAAACCCATGAGAGATTTGGGTTGGGTTTCGGGTTAAGATTAAAATTTTGAAGCCCGAAAAACCCGAAACCCGAAAAACGAACCCGAAGAACACCCATACTCATGTCCCCTCTAAAGTGTTGTAAGTGTGGATTGAAAAAAACCTTAGAATATTACTCGGTTCAAATTAAAAGTACTACTTTTTTATATTTAATTGCTTATGTGAAAAGGGTAAATTTTATATAAAAGAATTATAAGGATATTTACTTCTGTTTTATTTTATTATTTTAATGGTAATTTGGATCACTAACGGGTAATTGGCTCACCAATTATCTCTATTTCCTAAGTATAGAACCGTTAAATGCTAGGCTGGCATATTCTCAAAAAGAAGCTAATACATCAGTTTCGACTTCAAGACCACCATCAAAAACAAATCCACCCATATGTGAGAAATTACATGTGTTGTTTTTGACTTTTTTTATAAATATAATATATATGGTGTTGTAGTGTATGTTAACTAGTTTTAGGGTTAAATTTTCTAAAATAATCTATATGCTCTTGAATTTAGAAAACAAATAACAAAACCTAACCAACTCCCTCCCACTCGCCTTATCTTCCTAGGCCGAATATTCGACGACCGACCAGAATTTTTACTCCCCGTGGTGTTTTTTTCTTTTATAACTTTTTTAAACAATGATTTTTATAAAATTCTGAATATCCTAATACGACATGATATTTTTATTTATATTTTAGAATAGATTTCGTACAAAACAAAGTAATGCATAATAATAATGTACATGTTATCGAAGCACAAAATGTACAAGTCGTCGAGGTTGCTTCAACGTTTTATTTTTCACAATTTTTTTCTTATTTACTTTTACAACCTTTAAAATACTTTAAAATATGACGATTTAAATAAAATCATTTTTGAAGTTATGATGAGTTTATTTTTAGCCACATTTCAATGTGGACAATTTGTTGTATACATTATACATATTCGACGTCATTTTATCCCATGGTTCCCTCGTCACAACACACATGTTGGATTTACATAAAGGTTTTGCTTTTATTTATACAGTTTCGAGATCAAACGTTAATTTTCATTTTTATGAATTAGTGTGTTGTAAAATGCGGGTCTTAATAATTACTAGTGTTTTTCGCGGCGCATTGCGCTTGGCAAATCGGTAAAACACGGGTTGTGGTAAAACACAAGTGTTGATACGATAAGTCGATGCGAATTCAGTCGGTTTCAGTTACGTGCGTTACTGAATCAAAACTAAGACAAAAATAATAAAAATTGAAGTGGACCAATGACATGGCGTCGTCGGTAAAATTCGATCATTTGTAAAACCCGATAGTCATCGATCCTAGGCGTTGAGGGGGTTGAGTCTATGCAAATTCAGTTGGTTTTCGTCATGTTCGTTACTGTACCGAAACTAAAAACACAAAAATTAGCATTCGGTCAGTTTTCATTACAGTGTGGAACTAAAACAAAACACGGTGAGTCTACGCGAATTCGGTAAGTTTCCGTCACGTTCGGCACGATAACGTAACTAAAACAAAATAATAAAAATATTAAGAACAAAAAGAAAATTCGCATTCGATAGGTTTTCATTATGTTCATAACTGCTGAAACTAAAAAGAAAACCCTATCAATTGGGTGCCGCAAAATGGCCCAACTGAGACTTTGCGACACCAAACTTGAAAATTATAATAGTAACCAAGTTTCAAAAGTGTTCCAATTAGGTCACTCAAATTTAAAAAGTGTTTTAGTTAGGTCACTCAACTTTCATATTTTATTAAATTAAAGGTTTTAACATGTTTTTTTAACGTTTTTATTTTTTGTTTCACATAGGAAATCTTTTTATCTTTTTTTTGATGTTTGACGTTGAGTGGCGACGTAAATTTTATTTTTTATTTTTGAATTTTAATATAATTAATGTTTTTTAATTATTTAAAAAAATATAACTACATATATTGCAAATTCCGACCCCCACATCTTATCCTCAATTTCTTTCTTAACAAACAAAAAAATCGGTGAGACTCGATTTGAAGATTTAGTTACCCGATTTAAGAAAAATATGTATGAGTGACCTAATTGAAACACTTTTGAAAGTTGGTTACTATTCTATGAGATATTACCATGTGGGTGTAGTTATAAAGCTCCACCCTCAGGTTTTCATTATAATGTGCTTTATTTGTGAACCTCATCATTTTTTTAATTAATAAACCGAACAACCACGTGAACTTATAACTTTTTATTATCCTTTCTTTTCTCTTAATTAAAGACAAATGAATAGTGTGTTAATAGATTTAGGCTTTAGTTGCTTCAAAAGTATTATACACATTTCTTTAGTCTTTTAACTCCTTGTGGTACTAGTTTATTGATACAAATGTCTTTTTTATATACATATATTTATCAAAAGTTCGATACATTATTTGTGGGCCAAGTTTGCACCCTTCCATGTGACATCCAGCTGATTATTTACATACTAAAGGGTGTGAAAACATAATATCAATGGTTTATTTAGTGAAGTTTTTACAAATATACATTATATAAAAAAACAATTACTTAATACAATTAGGCTAAGGGTAGTGGGGCTTGGTTGAGCCTCAAGTGATCCAATATATTTGCGCCACGTAGGCGTTGATGTGGCACAAGATCAAGCCCCTCAACCATGCCCCAGAGGGTGTAGTGGTCCAGGTGATCAGAGGCTTGATTGATTTTTTTTATTTATTATTTTTTTTGTTATACACACAAATATAAATTAAAATACTTCATTAAAACATAAATAAAAAGGAAAATAAAAAAATACATATAAATAACGTTTTTATTTCTGTGTTGTCAATTCCTTCCGAATAAGTTCTTTTTCTTCATCCATTAGCGCTTGGTCGTATGACGGTAGGTGGTTAAAGTCTTTGGCTAGAAAAGCCAAACTCTTGAAACGGTTTCTTTTGTGTCGAGCTTCACCAATCGAGAGGAGACCACATGACAATTCCTTAATTTCCTTTTTATAATCGCAGTCAACAACCATTTTTTTCCCACGATCCCTGCCCGGAGGGCGGCTACAACCTTGGTCTTTCAAATGACCTTCGGACAAGTTTAGGTCGAAGTCAATTTGATTCTTCGACCCGCTCAAAGAGACGTATGTGCCGGACGCATTAGTTTTTGTACGTTTTGCCCCATCGCACACGTCCTCCGCATATAGTTCAATCCATTACGAGCACTTTCTTAAAACCTCCCACAAGTAGCCCTCGTCAATCGTCTTTGTGACATTCGTCAAATTTGAGTCTCGAGTATATATTCGTTTTGTAAACTTGTATTTTTATAAAACTGACTCAACAATTTTGTTTTCCTTATCTATTTATTATATAATATTATTATATATCTCGATCATCAATAAACCGATGTTTATCATATTATAATGACGCTAAGAAAAACATAAGGAATTCAAATGATTATCGAAAAGTCGTTATGAGTTTTACAAACCTTTAGACTCGTGTTTTAACTTGATTTAAACTTAAGAGGTGTTTCATAAATATGTAATAAATATATATATCCAAAAAAACCTAACCCTAATTCATAATAACATTAACCAGCCGCCCCTCCTTCCTTTTTGATTTCCGGCCGCCGCCGCTATCCCTGCCGGCGCCATTTCCGGCCACCATCTCCCCTCCCCGTAACTCATACACCACTACCCTCTTTCCCCTGTTCATCGAACACCACCCACAACTTCTTTTTTCTTCTTTTCGGCGAGCCGAACTCCGGCAGCCGCTCCGAAACACCCCACCACCTCCGACCGCCGTCTCTACCTCAACTCCCTCTCTTCTCTGCACGTTTTTTCGGCACCGCAGCCCTCTCTCCGCCGTTCTCTCTCTCTCTCTGTGTTCTCTTTCTCTCTCTGTTTCTCTCTCTCTCTCTTTTTCTCTCCCTCCGTTTCTCTCTCTCTCCCTTGCCGCTGCCCTCGTCTCCGGCGGGTTTAGCTCGGGTTCTTCCCGGTGTAGAGCCACGAGTATATACACGTCTAATAGGTAAATCAATTTGGGTTTTGGTGTTATAAATTGTCATATATCGATTGTCGGATTTAAATTGTTAATACTTGTTTTGGTATTATTGGTTATATTTTGGTTAAATACTTTGAAACGAATCGGGTTTGCGTTGTTGGTATGAATTGGGTATAAGATGAACACCCGAGAAATGGATATAATAAGTTCTTGGGTTTAAATTATTTTGGTTCGGTTTTGTTGGTACGTTTATTAAATTAGAGGTCTTGGGTTCGGGTCATCCTAGACCGGTTTTGGTATTAATTTTATACTTAACAAATAAGGGTTATTATTAGTACTAATATTACTACATAAGAATTATTATTAGTATTATTATGGTTAACTTACTATTATATGTATCCATTAATAATATTATTATTTTTATCATTAATATTATAACTATTAAAATCGTTATTATTATTAATAAAAAAATCATATTATTATTTAGTAAAATCATATTTTTATCATTAATTTATTAACAATAATATTATTATAGTTATTTTTTTGAACTCGTTTAGAAATCGAACCAACATCCCGTATGATATCATTATTTACTATCAATACTATCTATTATTATTATTATTATCATTTTTTATCAACATCATTATAATTAATACCAAGATTTCTATTCTATAACTATTATTATTAGTATTATTAATAATAATTATTGTTATAATTATTATACTATATTAGTATTATTAAAAATAATTATTGTTATAATTATTATACTATATTAGTATTATTAAAAATAATTATTGTTATAATTATTATACTATATTAGTATTATTAAAAATAATTATTGTTATTATTATTATCTTATATATCAATATATGTATATATATATATATATAACATATTTTTAATGTCATTATTATCCTTACTATCTTTATCTTTAATAATATTATTATAAGCTTTATTATCAATTCATTCTTATAAAAACCGAACCCTCGTTTTAAACCCGTCTTGCTTATAATTAATATTGGTTTAGTTATTTAAAATCCCAATAAAATAATATTATTGTATTTTAATTGTCATTTAAGTACGAGTCCCTAACCATTAACAAATTAACCGATAATCCGATTTACAACCGAACCATCCCATTCAATGTAATTTCAACTAAAGTTCAAGTTCATTAATATATTTTAATTATTCGTTTTTAATTAGCTTTCAAGTCGGACTCGTTCGTTTCGTTTACAAGCTTTCTATTTGTCGGTCATTTATTATTTCCCGATTCGTCAATCGAGGTGAGTACTTTCATACCTCTTTTTCCATATTTTGTTTTGGGGTGACATTTCATACTTATCAAACTAAATGCTTTATATACTTGAATCTTAAACCCACAAACGTGATCGTATACATTACTTGAATAATTGCTCGATTTGGTGTTCTATGCTTACATGCTTATATGTTTATGTGTTTATCGCTTTTGGATGGTGGAATTATAAATCCTATACCATTTGGCAACCCCTTATGGAAAGGTGTCGTTAACGTAATGCAATTAACGATAACTATTAAATCCTAGACTATTCAGCAACCCCTTGTAGCTAGGTGGTGCTAATGTGTTTAGCAACTGTCTATAAAATCCTAAACTATTTGGTAACCCCTTATAGTTGGGTGTCGCTAACTTGTTAGCGATAACTATTTTATCCAAATTTATAGCTTTTATTTATTGTTTTGTATACAAGTTTTGTGGCTCTTTATTACTATATACTTATATGCTCAAACTTATGAATTGCTCACCAACCTTTGTGTTGATAAACTTTATTTTATGAAACGTTACAGGTTTGAATTTTGTTGACTCGAGGACTTGATGAAAACGTTACCAAGACTATTAGGGTATTAGTAAAACGAATAATATGATTGTTACTTGTATTCAATTTGTTCGTGTGAACGAGATGTGTTGATTAATGATTTGTTGAAATAAAATGAGTTGAATAAATATTGTCACTTTAAATAGTGTCTTGTGTATTTGTCCAATCACGTTGCACCCCGGCATGTTTCGCCTTTGGACGGGGTGTGACAGATTGGTATCAGAGCCACAAGACTATAAGATAGGTGGTTAGACGTAACGACCTAGTATAGTCCTTACTTTAGGGTCCTTATACGTGTTGCCTATACGTGTTTACCCTGCTTGATTGTTCAATGCACTTGTTTATATATATATACTTATTTACTTTATCAAATCATAAATATACACATACACACACTTTCATAGTATTCCAAGGTATCCTTACATTAAAACGCAAAAACATTAGTTTTTATTGTGTTTTATGGATCACGAGCTTAACTTGGATCCCGTTGTTTCAAATCTCCTTAAAGATTGTCTCATATGAGATAACCACTTTAAGTAGTCGAATGCGAGCGTTCCGCTCGCCATCCTAATATTTGGTGTTAAAACAATAGGACTACGGTGATTTCGTGGACTAGTGTTTTGGCATGACGTTGTATCTCGATTTATTGTGTTATCATTGTTATTTGAGTCTAAAACATGAAAAAGTCGCGGTGATTACGTGCACATATTTAAACTCCAACATAGTAGTTTTGTAAAAAGGTTTTCAGTGTCGAAATATCAATTCATGGTGGTTCATGCGCGATTTTTCCCACATTTAAATCTTAAAACATTATTATTATGTTTTAAAATTTATACCATTTTTCCTTTATTTTGTTATAAATTCTTATCACAAGTCTTCATTTATAAATGTTATATTTTTCATATTGTTTATAATTCTTTTATATCCCAATTTTATATGGTAAAGTTTTACACCAATTTTCTCATTTTGATTACACTAGAATTTTTATTGGGAATTTCGTTCATTAAAATAAAACCTCTTCGATATAAGTAAAAATAAATAAATAAATATATGTATATATATAGTTTGATCTATTCATAATGATTTTTAATATGTTATATATGTTCATTAAAACGATTTACAAACAAAAAAAAATCTTGTTGTATAAATTTTATTATATTAAGAAAGTTTTATGATAAATTTCACCTCAACTTTTCAATTAAATCTTCTAATATATAAACTTTAAATTTATTTAAGGTCCTTATACAAAAAATTTTGTATAAAAATTTCATTTTTATAACTATTCCGTTTATTTTGAACGATCCTTTCACAATATTAATTTTTTTTAACTTTTCACGACGTTTTAATTATATTATATAATACCCGTGGTAAAATTTTCGCTACCCAAATTTATTTTCATAACAACTTTCATCATGCAATATTTGGTTCGTTATAAATTTTCGCAAATAAAAAAAATTTACATCATACGATTTTACGCGTTTTAAAATTCTTATGATAGTTTTGCCATGATCTTTCAAGAAAGTCACAAACTTATATTTTGTAATCTTCTTGAAACTCTCATGCAAAACTTCATAGAAATTTTACTTTAAAGATCAAAATCGTTTACTTATAATTTCTCGATTTACAATGTCGGTCATTTAACTTACCATGATATTCTTCATTACACGATATCAAATAACGAACTTGGTAAAAAAAGGATTTTATCTCGCAACATTATATTTCCCAAACGATACTCATCATTCAATATTGAAACCTCATAACAAATTTTAACATTCAATTTATGTATTTTAAATTTCCTCATAAGCGATAAATAAATAAATTTATTTTAACCTTTATAAAAATTTGTGCGATTCACACGCTCGGATCTCAAGAAATTCTATTTATATAATATATATATTTATACATATATTAACTCGTAACTTTAATTATTAAAATTTTCATGGATGCTTTCAAATATTATTTATAAATTATGATATTTTCAATTTAATACCTACTATTAATCAAAATTTCCCTAAACGCAACCACAAGTTTCCAAACACTCGTATCCCATCTCAAACTACCGCCTTAAATCGAACCATCCTTACACTTCAAAAATTTTCCCGCACACTCAAATCTTTCCTCAATATGAACGAAACCTAAACATACAAAAGTATACCCTCATCTACCCAAACCCCATGCAAGTCCAAGATATACAAAAAAAAAAAAAAATCAACCCAACAAAAGGCCCTAACTACCGACACTTCTACGCCACGAAAACCTATCAAACTCACTATCCAAATACTTCAAGGACACCGACAAACACACCCACAAAATACCTTGAACATACGATAACCAAAGCTTACCCAACTATGACTCAAATCTTTCGACCCATGCTATGTCGATTCACCAAACCATATCGCCACACCATTCCCATCTAACCATCGAGTTCGATATCAAAATAGCAAACCCAAACACTCCTTACCAAATACATGTATAAACTGAGTCTCAACCCAAACTAGTCAATATCAAATTATCCAACTTATCAACTTAACCCGAGCTCAAATAAGCCAAAACTCACCTATTAGCCCAACCACTACTCACACAAATCATCCAAACCTAACCCACTCAAAAGACCTAAACTCAACAAACCCCATCGATTCAACTCAAGAAAACTCAACTACCCAAGCCGACCTAAACACCCTCACTTACTACTAAATTTCCAACCCATTCACCGTACGAAGCCTAAGATCCCCCCTACGCATGCAAGCTTCGCTTTCCCTAATTTTTTTTATTTATATATACACAACTAATGTATTTATAATAGCCTCATGTGTTCAAATAATCACTTTTAAATTATATAAAAATAATAATAATAAAAATGATAATAATGGTTTACGTGCCATGCTCGTATTTTATGAAGCATTTTTTTTTAAATATATATACATACATATGGTATCGCCATGACAACAAAATTTGATTATGAGGATTTGTTTTCAAAGAGATTTATTAAACGATTATATGTATAATTTCAAGGCTTTAAATATTGTCACATAAGGTGATAAATCTTTTAATAACTTTTTAAATACGAGGTTTCATTCTGAATGTTGAACGTAGGTTTTATTCAATAACAAATTACAACTTTCATCATTTTGCATAAATTAAATGACCATGGCTTTGCAAATCTTTTGGGACGCGTTTATAAATATTTTATATGGTTACACAAATTTTTGCTCAATAACGATTTACGCAAACTATTACTTCTTATTATTGCAAGCACTATTTTATAAATATATATATTTTATCACAACCGCTTTATGTATACACACTCCTTTTAACAAATTGGACTTACAAGATTCACATTTGGTAATGGTTTAATCGTTTCTCTAGCTACGCGTTACCGCGATATATTGATATTATTATATTCATTTTCTTGGAAACAATAAAACGACTTTACTTGAGATTTCATTTCGATGTTATTCTTATATTTCCAATGAACGTATAAAACGCGATTTACCTATTTCGTCATTTATTCGAGTCTCACTGTTATTGCGACTTTCTTTCCCATTGATGAGATGTTTCAATAGTAACTTTATGCACATGAGATTTCATTTTGGTGTTTTGATTTGACCGAATCCAAGCTATTCAATAACAATTTGGGTATTCAATAACAATTTGGGTAATACTTTCAAAACCTTAACTTCACCAAAATCTCGTTTATCTTTTAAACGATATTTTCATGACTATGTTATTTATATTGGAGCATTTATGTAAACACGATTCTATACTTTAATCTATATCATTTTATCTAATCTATTAACGGTCTATGTGTGGCTGTCTACAAGTTTTGGCGCTATTAGAAACCGTTATTATAATGACGATTATATAAATGGTTTCACAATAGTGGCTGTATTCACGTTTTTATCACATTTTATCGATTGTTTTGGTTATTAATCAATACTATTTTATTTATATTGATGCACGTATGCGTCACCCCAAAGAAAACTCACCCCATTCTCATGTTATCACATTTCATGTAATAATCCTCAAATACTTATGACCTCAAGTTTGTTCACGTGTGAAATTCATCGTACGACGTTATTGCAAGTTGTATAATCTTTTATCCCAACTCTATGTGATCATTTATTAGACTTTTCATTTCTATTTATCGAGTTTCATCTTGTCAATTTTATTTATTACCTCGATTTATAAACTTTGGTAACTATCTTGATGACTTTTGACTTCGAATCTTATTTCGTATTGTTTACCCTAAATTTTTTTCTTATCTAAATTGATTGTCTTTACGTAATTTAAGACGAATTGTTATTTTCGCATTGGTTTATATTCTAAGACCTTTAACTGTTTCATTTATGTATCCCATTTTCCTACTTATTAAAAAGTCAAATCCCGAAATTCTCAACCGCTTGTACTGTTTTGTTAATATAGATAAAAATTCAACAAATTTATTTACTCATCTATTATTTAAAGATTTTAAAATAAATATGTCTCTTAAACCACACAATGGAATGAACCATGTGGACCATACGACGATCTAAATAATTATGGGTGCACACTTAATTATCGAAATCCCCGTATGAAAGCCATAGTAAGTACACTTGTGTGTGATGACTCAGACCCGAGAATGATTGGCAGAAAAATGATGGAAATGCGAATCGTGATAAAGGCATGGTGGATACGCCGCTGGTACTTCCTATATATAAGTGCCTTTATCATGTTTTCCATTTGTAGTGTTTTTTCGAGTCATGCTAGGATTTAACGTTATTCTTCGCTAGAAATTTGTTCATGCAACTATATTACAAAGGACAATATTCGTTAATAATTACTTTTTCTTTAAGTTATTTTAATTTTGGGACGAATTTTTCAAAAAGTTGGGGAATTTTGGGACGAATTTTTCAAAAAGTTGGGGATACTGTGACATTCGTCAAATTTGAGTCTCGAGTATATATTCGTTTTGTAAACTTGTGTTTTTATAAAACCGACTCAACAATTTTGTTTTCCTTATCTATTTATTATATAATATTATTATATATCTCGATCATCAATAAACCGATGTTTATCATATTATAATGACGCTAAGAAAAACATAAGGAATTCAAATGATTATCGAAAAGTCGTTATGAGTTTTACAAACCTTTAGACTCGTGTTTTAACTTGATTTAAACTTAAGGGGGTGTTTCATAAATATGTAATAAATATATATATCCAAAAAAACCCTAACCCTAATTCATAATAACATTAACCAGCCGCCCCTCCTTCCTTTCTGATTTCCGGCCGCCGCCGCTATCCCTGCCGGCGCCATTTCCGGCCACCATCTCCCCTCCCCGTAACTCATACACCACTACCCTCTTTCCCCTGTTCATCGAACACCACCCACAACTTCTTTTTTCTTCTTTTCGGCGAGCCGAACTCCGGCAGCAGCTCCGAAACACCCCACCACCTCCGACCGCCGTCTCTACCTCAACTCCCTCTCTTCTCCGCACGTTTTTTCGGCACCGCAGCCCTCTCTCCGCCGTTCTCTCTCTCTGTGTTCTCTTTCTCTCTCTGTTTCTTTCTCTCTCTCTTTTTCTCTCCCTCCGTTTCTCTCTCTTTCCCTTGCCGTTGCCCTCGTCTCCGGCGGGTTTAGCTCGGGTTCTTCCCGGTGTAGAGCCACAAGTATATACACGTCTAATAGGTAAATCAATTTGGGTTTTGGTGTTATAAATTGTCATATATCGATTGTCGGATTTAAATTGTTAATACTTGTTTTGGTATTATCGGTTATATTTTGGTTAAATACTTTGAAACGAATCGGGTTTGCGTTGTTGGTATGAGTTAGGTATAAGATGAACACCCGGGAAATGGATATAATAAGTTCTTGGGTTTAAATTATTTTGGTTCGGTTTGGTTGGTACGTTTATTAAATTAGAGGTCTCGGGTTCGGGTCATCCTAGACCGGTTTTGGTATTAATTTTATACTTAACAAATAAGGGTTGTTATTAGTACTAATATTACTACATAAGAATTATTATGGTTAACTTACTATTATATGTATCCATTAATAAAATTATTATTTTTATCATTAATATTATAAATATTAAAATCGTTTTTATTATTAATAAAAAATCATATTATTATTATTTAGTAAAATCATATTTTTATCATTAATTTATTAACAATAATATTATTATAGTTATTTTTTTGAACTCGTTTAGAAATCGAGCCAACATCCCGTATGATATCATTATTTACTATCAATACTATCTATTATTATTATCATTTTTTATCAACATCATTATAATTAATACCAAGATTTCTATTCTATAACTATTATTATTAGTATTATTAATAATAATTATTGTTATAATTATTATACTATATTAGTATTATTAAAAATAATTATTGTTATTATTATTATCTTATATATCAATATATGTATATATATATATATATAACATATTTTTAATGTCATTATTATCCTTACTATCTTTATCTTTAATAATATTATTATAAGCTTTATTATCAATTCATTCTTATAAAAACCGAACCCTTGTTTTAAACCCGTCTTACTTATAATTAATATTGGTTTAGTTATTTAAAATCCCAATAAAATAATATTATTGTACTTTAATTGTCATTTAAGTACGAGTCCCTAACCATTAACAAATTAACCGATAATCCGATTTACAACCGAACCATCCCATTCAATGTTTCAATGTAATTTAAACTAAAGTTCAAGTTCATTAATATATTTTAATTATTCGTTTTTAATTAGCTTTCAAGTCGGACTCGTTCGTTTCGTTTACAAGCTTTCTATTTGTCGGTCATTTATTATTTCCCGATTCGTCAATCGAGGTGAGTACTTTCATACCTCATTTTCCATATTTTGTTTTGGGGTGACATTTCATACTTATCAAACTAAATGCTTTATATACTTGAATCTTAAACCCACAAACGTGATCGTATACCTTACTTGAATAATTGCTCGATTTGGTGTTCTATGCTTACATGCTTATGTGTTTATCGCTTTTGGATGGTGGAACTATAAATCCTATACCATTTGGCAACCCCTTATGGCAATGTGTCGTTAACGTAATGCAATTAACGATAACTATTAAATCCTAGACTACTCGGAAACCCCTTGTAGCTAGGTGGTGCTAATGTGTTTAGCAACTGTCTATAAAATCCTAAACTATTTGGTAACCCCTTATAGTTGGGTGTCGCTAACTTGTTAGCGATAACTATTTTATCCAAATTTATAGCTTTTATTTATTGTTTTGTATACAAGTTTTGTGGGTCTTTATTACTATATACTTATATGCTCAAACTTATGAATTGCTCACCAACCTTTGTGTTGATAAACTTTATTTTATGAAATGTTACAGGTTTGACTTTTGTTGACTCGAGGACTTGATGAAAACGTTACCAAGACTATTAGGGTATTAGTAAAACGAATAATATGATTGTTACTTGTATTCAATTTGTTCGTGTGAACGAGATGTGTTGATTAATGATTTGTTGAAATAAAATGAGTTGAATAAATATTGTCACTTTAAATAGTGTCTTGTGTATTTGTTCAATCACGTTGTACCCCGGCATGTTCCGCCTTTGGACGGGGTGTGACAGTCTTCACCACCCCGTACCTCCTCAGCACCTCTTGTTTTCATTCTTCACATGTGAATTGGTAAACCACGAGATCATCGGACCCACTCGGCCGTATTCGGTTAGCATTGCGGTTATGTATGTTGATAAACAATCCTACATATTTACGAGTATCGGTCCACCGACCCGATATCATATTATCGGTACGAGCCCTACTCCCCACTTGATCAAAAAACATTCCCGAACCTTGGCCCAAAAAACTCTAGCTTTTTGAAAGTCGGCTACAAAATAAATAACAAAAAATGTAATAAGTACACACATAACTTAAAAGATATATTAAACAATAAAATTCATGAAATAATTTACCCGCGTTCCGATTTTGGGATATTTCAATCCAAGCTTTTGCCAACGCAAGCTTCTCTTCTTTAGACCACGGAGTAGACTTCCGCTTCTCCGGTGCCGAAGGACCATCCGCTTCGCCGGTCTTCTTCCCTTTTTTTGTGGGATCGTTTTGTCAGCTTCTTCCGGCTCCGGTTGTGTTTCCGGGACCGAATAACCGGGTTGTGACATCTCAATGAACTCTTGAAACGATTCGTCGTCCATGTAGTTCAATCCCTCGTGAAACTGAGTGTCGTTGATGTTGATATTACCGGAACCCCAACCCGACATGGTTTGTAACTTGATAGATTCTTAAATTATTAGAGAGAAATGTAGTGAGAATTATGTGTCATTGTTATAAAATGGGTAGTTATTTATAATGGGTTTGTAAAAAAAACAAAAAAAAAAGACAAATTAAAATAGCCAACGGCTATTTTTTAAAAAAACCAAAACCTCCCAACGGCTAGTTAGCCCCGCGGTCCCAGCCACGGCGGCCAACCGCGCCCCCGATCACCTGAGGGGTGTAGCGGTGTTCGCAAGCCACGTAGGCGGCCGCGCCCCCGATCACCCCCCACTACCCTTAGCCTTAGTGATGGTGCAATAGACAATAGTAAATCTCATATCCCAATGACCCAAACCCAACTTACGATTTGACTTACGTAGGATTGTTGATTGTTGAGAGTCTAAATAGTCGAATGAGGTTGTCGGTAATAATTTTTAAAATATAATTCGTTTAAGTAGTTTACAACTTTACATATGAAGTGTTAAAGGGTGATAATGAAAATGCGAACCCATTCAACGTTAGATATGAGACCTCGAAGCGGAATGACCTACGCTTACTCTCATTTACCAAAACTCGTCCCACAGTCATTCTTGTTCAAAAGATTTGTACGTAGTCCTTCAATATCGAATGAAAGGGCAGACGAAAAACAATTTTGATAATTTACTCAGATAGTTTATATCATACATATTAACTTATTAACTTTTGCTCACACAATCAATTATTGAAACTATTGTATTATTAGATAACAAAAAGCATATGTGTTATTTAAGTGGCAATCATATCATTAAACAATCATTTTCTAAAAGACTCATGTGTCACCCAATCATTTATCTCAAATCAGTTTTGTCACAAGGAAATAGGTGGAATTAAAAGATTTTAAATATTTCTTAAATATAAAAAACTTAATTTCCTAACACTATCTGCTCAGGGAAATATTATATTTTACATTTTTATGTGTTATATAATTATAATAATATTGTTCATTTCCATGTCATGCTTTAAAGCTGGGTGAGCGGAGTGGTATAAGGGTTGGGACAGCATGGCTTATGTGGCCTAGCGAGAACACTGCCTCGCCCTCTTGTAATATCGCCCTATTCAGTCTCACTTGATGTCAGTGTGCCGATGATATATGAAGTAATTGGTTATGTAAAACCAAGCCATCTCAACATACAAGTGTACAAGCCAATTAATAGTGATGACGCTAGTATGAATACTCGAACTCCTTAAGCTAGTTTGGTGCAATGCCACATGACTAGTTTTACACAAGTTGCCATTTCACTTGGTTTTTTACCAACTCAATCAATAAGATGTCTTTTGAAAATGTCTAAGTTGATCAAAACATGAACAACTTTACACATGCTCACGTTCAATGAACTTATTAATTAAGTGTTTACACCACTCAACATATATACACTTTATGTACCAAAAAAGTAAGTTTAAATTAATTACAAATTTCGTCAACAAATCTACCATGCTTGCACTTAACACGCACGGGTCATTTAAACGTAGTTTGATTCATCAGTTTACAAGTCTCTTCTCTGATAATGTTTAGTTCTGCCACTCGGAACTGCCCAAGGACAACTGCAATGTGATGGTGCACCAAGCATAAGTAGTGGTATGTTTAGATTAAAAGGATGATCATATATATCTAAAATCAGTATATTAGGGGGGGGGGGGGGGGGGAGGGGTGGTGGATGTGGTGTGATCACTCATCACACACCCCACCCAATTATATTGTGCCACATCACCAACCCAAATTCCATCACACGTGATGGTTTTTTACTAGGGGGTGGTGTGGTATGATGGTGTGTGATGAAATTTTTTATTTTTTTTGTAACTTTAAAAATTAAAACAATATTTAATAGAACTTAAAAATAAAAACAATAGTTTAATAGAACATAATTCAACTTAAAATTTAGAAATAAAAAATAAAAGTTACAACGAACGTCTACTCCTCGTCTGAATTCGGAAATTCCAAACCTAAAGAACCTATATGCGCAACAAGATCCTATCTCAACCGATGATGAATATCTTCATCCCGCAAGTCTAATTGGACATCATCGGGAACGGGAACATAAGTCGGAGGATCCGGTACCCAATCTGGAGAAATTGCATTTCCATCTTCTTTTATTAACATATTGTGTAATATGATGCATGCATACACGTAGCTAGAGATCGTGGGTTTTTTCATTGCACGAACCGGTCGACTGAGTATGCACCATCTACCCTTTAAAACACCGAAAGCTCTCTCGACATCTTTTCTCGCCGATTCTTGCAACTTCTTGAACGCCTTTTCATTGGTCTCGACAGGAAACGAAAAGGCTTTCACAAAAACAGACCATTGCGGGTAGATACCGTCGACAAGATAGTAGCCACGTCTGTAATATCTCTCGTTGACAAAGTACGGACAGAAAGGTGCGGTGCCATTTGTTACGCTCTGAAACAACGGTGATGTGTAGAGAACAGTGATGTCGTTGTTTGAGCCGGGAACACCAAAATAAGAATGCCAAATCCATAAATCATTTGACGCAACCGCTTCTAGTAAGATGGTCGGTCGTTTGATATCACCCCTAACATACGCCCCTCGCAACTCCCGTGGACAATTCCTCCATTCGATATGTGTACAATCGATGCTACCGAGCATCCCTGGAAAATGCCATCTAGCCTCGTGTGCGGCGTAAAGACGTGTAATGTCGTGTCTTGTTGGTTTTCGTAGAAACTCTTTGGCATACAATTTTATAATCGCGTTACAAAAGAATTGTAGACATTCACGTGAAGTTCTCTCAGACATTTGTAAGTATTCATCGAATTGGTCGGGTGGGTTACCTGTCGCTAGTTGACGAATAGCGGATGTGCATTTTTGAAGCGGCGTAAAACTTCGTTTGCCTCTCGCGTCGTAAGATTCTTGAAACCATTCTTCGTTTGCTTCGACGTCGGCTACAATCTTTAAGAATAAAGATTTCGGCAAAGGAAAGCGTTCCCTAAACGTCTCGTCGTTGTACTTAGGCTCCTCCACAAAATAGTCGTTCATTAGCACGTCGTGGGCATGTATACGATCACGCTCCACCACCTTTTTCTTTGGACGGCTCGGGCCTTCAAGTATTTTGTATAGCAACGGGAACCATTCGAGAATGTCATCGCCCGAAGACGAAGAGCTATCGGTGTCTAAGGGCATCGAGTGTTTCGGAAATTCCATATTTTTTGTTGTGAATGAAGGGGAAGTTTGAGAGTGATTTTGAGTTGGATTTGGATTTGGTTTATGTTTTTGTTTTGGTTTTATATTGTTTTTTTTATTTAAACCCCCCTCCAACGGCTAGATCCCCACCCAACGGCTACATTTCTTCTTGGAAATCACCCCAACCAAGTGTGATAGCCATCACGCAAAATACCAATTTGCGCGTGACCAGGGGAGCGGCGGCGGTGTGGGCTGGCTCATCACGCGTGACGGAGAGGCCACCACGCACCGCCCCGTCCGCCCTTATGTTTAAAAATAAACCACGTTGGAAATTTTTGTTATAAAGTTAATGCATGAAACTAAAGGACCAAATTTTATTCTTATTATTATTCAATGTTTTGAAACCCGGCCGCCTGGTTGGACCGGGACCCCGGTCTCAGAACCGGGCCGGGTAAGGTATTTGACCCGTTTTCGAAAAACACGGTGTAACATCCCAAATATTAATATTAAATAAAGAAAGTTGCGTTAAATTGTCGTGTGTTATATAATGTTAACTAGCACATAATAAGGAAAAGATCATGGACTTGGACTAATTAAGATGGATTAAGGGGAATGGGCCTTATGTCCATGGGCTTTAAGGGATATAAATATCCCCTAAACCATCCTAAAACCCTAAATCCTCACACTTTCCATCTTATCCTCTACACACTCAAAACACACACCACACACCACCCTATACACGGCCGAGAGAGAGACGGGAGGGACTTGAGGCCAAACGAACGTTAGTTGGTATTAGATCTTTATTACGCGAGCTATATACAAGATCTAGAGTGCGTAAACAAGTTAAACGAGATCCAAACGAACACTAAAGGTATGTTCTTGACCCTTTAAAGTTTATGTTTTTAGGATCGGTTATCCTTGAAACTTAAAGCGAGAGTAGATCGGGTATAAACAAAACGTAAAGTTATAAACTTGATGTTAAAACGAACCTAATGAAACCGTAAACATAAACGGCTCGTTTAAGATAAACCTTAGAACCAATATTTATGTCTTACCGGGCCAAGTTTTACCCAAACAAGACCATGGGAATGATCACGGGTTCGATTAACATCATATCCAGGTATTTCTCGGTAAAACGATGATGATTTTGGGGATTTAGGGACGAACAGCGGCGGCTACTGAACAACTTCGCCTGCAAGCAAGTTCGCTTGCAAGCAAGTTCGCCGAACCGATCAACTTCGCTGATTGATTAAGTCCGCTGCCGGTTAAGTTCGCCAGATACTAAGTGCTGGCTATAACTTCGCCACTCTAAGTTCGCTCACGTATAAGTTCGCCTATGAATATGTTCACTTGTAGTTAACTTCGCTTAATGCTAAGTTCGCTTGTATATAACTTCGCTTATATACAAGTTCGCTTACAATTAAGTTCGCGTAAGTTAAGTTTGGTAACGAATCGGATAGCGAATTAGACTTAATTCGTTATGAGGAATGAGCTAACGAATTAGGAAATAAATTAAAATCCTAGTGAAAAATATGTTAAGACAGTTAATGTAAATAAAATTTTTCCAAGCTGACCTGGGCTCTGCCCCTTGGACCCTGCTAAGGGCTGCCGCCCCTAGAACCCCGCTGAGAGGGGCTCTGCCCCCGGAACCCCTTTCGTTGTGGGTCATATAAATATAGAAATACGATATGATAGTAATAGTTAATTGATACATGTAAATATTATATAGTTAGCCGTGCACAGCCAAAGAAGAAGTAACCATTAACGGAAGAAGTAACCGAGTTCAGGTGAGTTTCTAGCCCCACTTCATTGTTATGTTTTCGGGGCTATGTGCATACTCGATGTGATCAGTCAATACACTTATCCTAAGTGATAAGTGTATGCCCTATGTGATATATGTGTACGTTATGAATGATTGCTTGTCGGTACGTGAACGATCTTCGGATATTGCATGTACCGTTAGGTTATAAATAAAGATATGGATATTGTATGTAATGCAGGGATGATTACTTGTCGATACGTGAATGATCTTCGGATATTGCATGTATTGCCAAGAATAGATATGATGGTCTCCTTATATGGATATTAAATGATAACTTATATACAGAGTTCCCTATACGGATAATATACAGAGTGTTCCTTTGATGGAAAACATAGTGTTCCTTTAATGGAAAGCCCCGTGTTCATTTGATGGAAAGCATAATGTTCCTTTAATGGAAAGCCCAGTGTTCCTTTGATGGAAAGCATAGTGTTCCTTTAATGGAAAGCATAGTGTTCCTTCTATGGAAGTATATAGGATGTTCCTTCTATGGAGAATATATATATAGAGTGTCCTTCTATGGAGAATATAAATAGCAGGGTAATAGTAATAGTTCTTTTAATAGATATTATGTGACGTCCTCTTATGGATAATTATACAAGGATAAGATGCGTATGTATATAAGATATGTGTATGTATTGTATGTCGCATGATTAATTAGAACTCACTCAGCGTAACTGACTTTTAGTATGCACGCAGGTGAATATAATTAAAGAGCTAGCATGAGGTTGACACATGGCATGGATCGAACGGCTGGCATTTGAAGATGGAAGAAATGATGTTTTAATATGAGGATTTATGTTATGGTTTAAAAGAAAAAGATTAAATGTTTTGTAATAAACAGTTACAATTTTATATTCCGCGAAAGTTTTAATAAACTCTGATTTGTAGAACTGTGTTTATGAGTAAATCCGACGTTAAATTAGGACTTCCGGGAACGGGGCCTTACACCCGGCCGGGTTTGGCGGGAGGCAGTCGGCCCGGACCCGGTGACCCGGCGGGTCGACCGGTAAAACCCATTTTTTTTATTAAATCTAAAATGAAATGTGCATGATGAGATTTGAACTTGAGTCATTTCCTAGGTAGAAGCTTAATAATTAACCATGAGCCAACCAACCAAGTTTCATTGATGTCTTTATTGATCAAATATAAATCATATATATTCAAAAAAACAATGTATGAAACATAAATAAACATTAAAGTTTATTATTATTTTATTATTTTTGGTTATTATTATTTTTATATGTATATGAATTATATATATAAATATATATATTTAAATTACTTATGACGTCATCCAGGTCAAACACCGGTGCGCCCTCCCGGGTCGGTTCGACCTTTGACCCGGTAAGACGTCCGGGTCGACGCCCGGGCCGGGTCTGAAAACATTGTTATTATTGTTATTGTTATTATTATTGTTATTATTATTATTAAAAGATAGATAAAGTCATGGATGATAAAAAAAACACACACACATGCATGGTTAATGGTGAAAATTGAAAATTGAAAATAGAAAATTCAGAAGTTATTTACGTGTGAATTGAAAATCGTGATAAGACTTGAGACTAAAGTTTCATGTAACGTGACATTTGACTAAATATAAGTCAATTCTATACAATAAAAAAAAGTCAAATCTTCTTTTTCCTTGTTCAAGATATTGACTATGTAACTACATAATTTCATAATAACACATACGTGGTTTCATGGGGTTGTTCCATAACATGTATGCAGAATATTTATTATTTTCTAGGACGGCGTGGGGTGGGTTACAAGTCATGGAGCTCCATGTACAGTGTACTACTGGTTAATGTTTCCTAGCTAACTCGGCATAGGCATATAAACGAACCGGACATTTAGTGAATAATTCATGAACCATTCGTTTATATTTTTTGATTTATGTTTGTTCATATTCGTTTACATATTAATAGAAAATAACTAAATATTGTTTGTATTTTACAAATTATATCACCCTAATATGTTTTCTTATTTTTTTTCATCTGTGTTCATTTTATGTTCGTTTATATTTGTTTACGTTCTTTTATGTATGTTTGTTCGTGTTCGTAAAACGTGAACTATTCGTTTACATTTTAAATGAATGAACACGAATATGTTCATTTTTGAACGAACAAACAAGAACGCAAATATTTGTATGGTTAAGTGTTCGCTCGATCGTTTACAGGCCTACAAAATATTATTAGCACATAGATCGTCAGAACCGTCTTCCCCCATTTAACCCAAACGTCATATTCCACGAAAACTTGGATTTTATTGTTCATTTAACAACTAAGATCAGAGTCGTTACCTGCAATAAGAAGAAAAGGGAACGACTTGGTTATCATGGTTTGAGGTTGCAATACCAAATGCGACACTGTTGGAGTCCGAAACTATCATCGGGATGGGCGCATGGGGTCGACAAGCGAATAAGAAAAATGCACTGTAAGCGGTCTTATTCCATAGCATCTTAACTAATTGGATCTACAGCAAGTGTTGATAATTTTAATGTGTTTAATTAGATCATTAGGATTTACTTAATGACCAAACGAAAATCAGAATAAGCTTTGTTACTAGTTTGAGGTTCAGAGCACAACATCGTTCAAGATAAATATGATTATTTTGATATGACAATGGTCACCACGATGTATAAGTAATGCTAACCAATGTATCATTGAGTTGAACTATTAAGCAAATAGTTATAATAATGTGCCAATCGCCACCAGAACCTTCTTTGCTCATGAAAAAGTAAAAGAAAGAATTAAAATGGAGATGCGGGGAATCGAACCCCGTGCCTCTCGCATGCGAAGCGAGCGCTCTACCATATGAGCTACATCCCCATCCTGTTATATATGTACGGTTGTTCAACTCTCATTCATTCTCTTTTGTTTTCGTTTATGGATACTTGACGTGACGTCTTCTCTTTAAATAAACAAGTTTGATTATCTACGACTACATTAATGTTTTGTTTTGATAACTGGAAATTGCATTATACACACGTGTATTAAAACCGTATTAGAAAATTATAATAATGCATGTATAGAACAATGCTTAAAAATACATGCCTTCACTTTTAGTGTACAGGATTTGAAATTTAGGTACCGAACTCCTTGATATCCAATCGATCGGGACAAACAAACACAGTTAAATTGAGTCTTGAGACTATATATTTAATTAAAAAGTTATATTATTAATACAACTTCATGAATACAATGGTTTAACATATCTGTCTTTACCCATTATATATATTAAGTACAAACTAAACAAAAATGTTAGATTGCTCAAAAATGTATCGTCGACACCATTTATCATTATGGGTAGCAAAATAACACCTTTCTATAAACATTATAAAATTTCATCATCACGTCACTAACTTGAAATTAATCCAGAAAATGTCAACATCCTTAGACCGTCCGTAGTCGGTTTGTGAGCCGGCGTTTTGAGCCTAAAACACCCCCTGTTTTGTGTTGGTTTTTTGATCGAGCGTTTCCTGCATAACGTTGGTTGGCACGAATTTTAAAACATGACCGTTAAACCAACGGCTATATTAAAAAACCAAAAAAAAACACTTTTTTTCCTATATAATTCATCCACGGGCAATTACAAGTGCGATTTTGCTCGCGACAAATTATATGAGTTCTCTTCGTTCTCCTCCATCCCATGTTACGTAAAGAGCATATATTTAGGAGACCGTTTGGTTGAGAACGCTCGTTTGATGGCAAAGCTTCGATAAGTTGCCGAGATACAATAACCCAGAGATTTTTAGGCGTCGATTTCGGATGTCTAAACGTTTATTTTTGCGCATTACCGAAGATATGTGGTGCAAGTTTGATTACTTTAAGCAAAACCGGACGGTCGACGGACGCTAGGACTTACCGCAATCCAAAAGGTTACTTCGGCTATACACGTGCTCGCCTAAGGAAACACGACTGACATCAATGATGAGTACTTAAATATGACCAATAAAACAATCCGAGACACCTTGGAGCATTTCTGCTACAGTATATTTCAATTTTAAAATATATATATATATATATATCACTTGTAGGTTTTTTTAAATAGATTTATATATATATATATATATATATATATATATAATAACAATAATAATAAAGATTTATGCTCCATATTATATAAGAACACCATATTTTAACGATCTAGAACAGATTTACGAGGCGCATGCAAGAGTTCATGGTTTACCCGACATGATCGGGAGTATAGATTGTATGAAATGGGAATGAGCTAACTGTCCAACCGCATGATGAGATAAATACATACGAGATGACAAAAAAGGACCAACAGTCAGTCTTCAGGCGATTGCTTCATACGCCTTTGGATTTGTTCGACCTTATTTGGTGTCGCCGGTTCCAACAATGACATAAACGTCTTGGAACAGTCGACTGTGATGGAGGGTCACATCTCCAATACCATTCTCATCGCTTCGTTTTGGGCTAACGATAGCTACTGCCGACATGGTTACTATTTGGGTGATGAGATATATCCGGAGTATGCGATTATCGTTAAAACGTTTAGAGACCTGATCAATGAAAAAAGAGATTATTTTAAGAAAGTGCAAGAGTCTTCACGAAAAGACATCTAGAGGTGTTTGGGGTTCTTCAACAACGTTGACATTCTGTTAGAAATCCATGTCGCCTATGGTTGTTGGAAAGAATGACAAGCGCTATGTATACACATATCATATTGCATAACGTGATTATCTAATACGACGTTCGAGAAATATGTCCAGCGTATATACCGGGGCACGGTTTAAGAAGTGGTCCGGGTAAACGGGTGATGGTAAATGGGTTAATGGATATTGTTATATATTAATATATCAGATTTCCAGATAAGTCCTTGAAGAATGAAAAGGGAAGCAAATTGAGTTTGAAGTTTAGTTTAGGATTAAATTTAAATATAAATCAAATTTATTTTATATATTAAATAAATTATAATAACAAATAATATTAATATAATATAAACTCGAATAACGCAATGTTTTTTATCGATAACATTTCCCGAATATAAAACGGGTCGGGTATTACAAATTTAGAAAACTGAGTTGTTATGGTCTCCCCTACTTTAGGGGATTTCGTCAGGAAATTAAAGGATTTTATAACAAAACCATTAAAGTTTGAGGAAAAGAAAACTTTAAAATAAAAATTAAAAGTTATCATAGCACAGAACTTTGAATAGTTAAAACAACGCTCCAAATGAAAATCCGATAAGGGCACTTATATATAGGATGTACAAGCGGCATATCCACCATGTCCTTATCATATTTACATTCGTACTGTTATCCCAACTACTTTCAATTCTATATTATGACACACAATCTTACTCATCATGATTTCCATGGGAGGACTTTGATAATTATGTTCTGGACCATAATTATTTTCATCGTCGGATGATCCACATGATTCGTCCCATCGTGTGGATTTACAAAACGTTTAAATATATAATTTTAAAAATAAAAATCCTTTATGGAAAGGAGTTTTTAGTGAGATATCTTTAAATAGACAAAAGTTTATAGTTTGGTTATTTAAAATGGGGAATTTTATAGAACCACCCTTCAATAATTTTAAACTTTACTCAGGGGGCTTAATAATAGAAAGTCTTAAAAAGTACTTCAATAATTCATAAAAACTTTAATTCAAAATTTATTAAATTCAAGTAAGATAGAATATGGTGAGTGGCAAAGTCTTCTAGTATTTTAAATCTTCAGTTGTGCATGACTTGGAACCTTGGGACTTGAGCATCTTGAATGATTTGATTGATGCGAGCTTGAGAAGTCGAGGTAGATTAATTCGGAATTGCTTGAATAACTTGAGCGTGAACGGTTTGCAAGAGGGTTGTTTGATTAGTGTAGGCTTGGTAAACTTGAGTCTGCGGGTGCGAAACTTGATAAGTTTGGGTTAGGTAAGGTTGGTCTTGATTGATGGGAGGAGCTTGAAAGACGTGGGACTGATAGGTTTGGACTTGATGGGTAATGTAGTGGGGTGTAGCTATAGTTTGAACTTGATTGGCATGGATAATCAAAGGGAGCATATCACGAGGGGGATTAGGTTCTCCTGGATGGTAGCAAGCACGGGTGGTAGGGGCATCAAGTTGAGCATGAGGGGTAGACTATTGCGGGACAACTTGTGCATTAAGCGGTGTGGGGAAAGTATATGAAAGGATGGTCGAAGCGATTTGGGTGCAAAAACGACATGAGGATTGATTCGAATGATGAAAGTTACTAGTGGGGCATAACGAGTGAATACCGATGGGAGGTTTCTTGCTCGGGATACTTTGATTTTGTCGAGGTTGATGATTGATTTGATTAACAACATAGTTTTTATGAATAGACTTGTCGTTGTTGTTGCTGTGAGGATGAGTTGGGGTAAATGAATTATAATTTCAATCAAGTAAGTTAATGAACAAGTTTGAATTGGTTGATTAATGTGTTGAATTTGAGTTTCTATTTTAGAGGTTGCAACAGTTAACTCCTTGGCTATACACGCGGTGGTCATGAGAACTAGACCATTGATGTCGAGGATGATAGTGGTTTCTTAGGTGAGACATTCTATGAGGACCAAAAATAAAGATTTTTAAGATGGAGGATAAGTTGAGAAAATCATTTAGATAATAAAAGTTTAACTGTTTATATAATAACTTTGCTTTTCATAAATGTGGGATTCGAGTTGTATCATGAGGAATAAAGATAAAAGTTTATAAGGTAAGGGGTGCATAGCGTAAATAGTTATTAGATGATGTAGTCAATATGATTAATGTGTGATGACTACACGAGGAGATGAAGTTAGTTTAAAAGTTAATTTGTATTTGATTAAGTCAACTTTGCAATAAACTAACGAAACATAATTTGTGTGTTGGCCTCCCATGAGCTTTCCATGGCAGTTTGAATGACCCAATGAAACTAAAACTAACTGATTTGGACAGCCCATGAGCGTTACATGGCGTTTTAACTGTCCCAACTAATTAACGAATTAACAATACAATAGAGTTTGTCGGCCCATGAGCGTTACATGGCGTTTTAACCGACCAAACTAAATAATGAATAAACAAAGAAAAATATGAATAGTTGGAGCATCTCGTGAACCACCACTCATGATGAAATCCAACAAAAATAACATCCAAAAAAAGATGAGGAATGGATAGTAGGAGTGCCCATGGATACCATGGATTTTTCACCCAACTAACCAACTAAATAACAAAACATAATAATCGGAATTTACCGAATTTAGCCACGAACCATCATGAATTCGGTTTAAAATCCACCTAAGGTGTCGGTCGTATGACAATTGTGTTCCTCTTTGGCCTAGAGGAACTTGTCATACTACCTAGCATTAAGATGTATGGGTAAAAACAAAAGTAGGGAATTCTTAAGGAATTTCCCGAAAATAAAAGATGATATACTTTGATTTAAAATATTTACGAAAAATTTTCTTTGAAGGTTGAGGCATAGCCTCGGAGTTGTGTGTGTGTGCACGACAATATAATAATAAACAATTATTATTTAAATAGTTAAATAAGTACTTAATCTAGCAAGTAATTACGTAAGCTGTAAACAATCATATACAACACATCATGTAAACAAATAAGCACGCATGGGGCTCCTAAGCATGTTTCTAAGGCACCACTAAATGACCTATCTTAAACCTTCGGCTCTGATACCAATCTATCACACCCCAATCTAAGGCGGAAATGCCGGGGCGTGAGCTGACTGCTCACAGCTCTCAAGGTACTATAATGCAATATTTAAAGGTGACAATATCTTTTTAATTCGATTAAAAGATTCAAATAATTCAAGTACAAAGTACAAAATCCATAATCATACAACAATACAACTTATGTCACAAATGATCTTAATTAAACCTTTTCTAACTTAAATTCTTCACTAAGTCTTCACCAAATCTTGCAACTATTTCAAACAGTAACCTGCATATGCGTATAAAAATAGAAATGTTTTTCAATAACACATGTTGAGTGAGTAAAACACCAGTTTAAGACACAAAGTTACTAATATATAATAAATAAAGAAAGATGCAAACTATGTCAAGTGAGATAAGCAATTTAACCAATGAGCAAGTAAATAATGTTGTCGGTAACCTCGATGTCAGATGAAACTGAACAATGGCTAACACGACGGACGTATGAGCATACTAGACTGAGGATATGTTGGACCTCTCCGACAAGTATTCAAGTAAAGCATATAAGCATAAAACACGTTCGGTATAAACTGTTAAACACACAAGACTAACAGTTACGGTTTTGAATACTAGATAATAGTTAAATACTGTAAATACGCATATTGTAACAACTCGGGTTTTCCAAATTTATATTAACCGACCTGTTTTTATATTCGGGAAATTTACCTAAGAAAAATATTGCGTTATTCAAAATAATATTATTTTAATAATATTTGTTATTATATTTATTTATTATATACAAATTAACTTTCAAACATGTAACATCCCGTTTTCTCGTTCGGTTAATAAAATATGAGTTATATTGAGTCGGGCTGGTGTTGGGCTAAATGGATATAGGTTATGCACTCGGGTTAAGAAGGAAAGAAGAAAAGACCATGGGCTTAAGCCCATGATCCATAATTATATAAATCATAATTACCCATTTATCATTCATTTTATACATATTCCATACACCACCAAAACACACACTTAAGCCCTCTCTCTCTAATTTCTCTCATTTCTCTAGCCGATCCAATATAGAAAACCGATCCCGATTCAAGGTAATGATAGTATGATGTTGTATAAACTAAAACCCGTTAGATTTAGTCAAGAAACGACGAGCCGACACCGTTAAACCGTTAGAGTCACGAGATCCAGGTGGAATCGGGTATAAACCGAACCTAAGGTGAGCTTAGGGGTCACCCTAGCTCAGATCAGGATCAAACGGGATGAAAAACGGTGAAAACGGTAGAGAAATAAGCAGGATCTCGCTTTTCCGGCGAGATCCCGATTTTCTGGCAAAGGCAGCGCCGGAAAGGCGGCGCCGGAAAGTGTTACGAGGTTAAAGGGATGTCAGAGAATGTTCTGACATTCTCTGACCTAAGCCTAATTCGTTAACGGGGAGTTAACGAACTAGAGGTGATACGCTAAGTGGTTCGCTAAGGGAAGTCTAACGAACTAGACTTGGTTCGTGTTCAAATTCTTTAAGGATAAGATAACGAACTAGCTCCCAATTCGCATTGATCATTTGTTAAAAGAGATAACGAATTTGAAGATCCAATTCATTACATGGGCTGGTTCGCTATATGGACTAATCCGTCAAGGCTCCAGTTCGTTATAAGGTCCAAATCGTTATAAGGACCAGTTCGTTAGAGGGTCCAGTTCGTTTAAAGGACCAATTCGTTAAAGAGTCAATTAAAGAACTAGAAGTTTAATGAAATGACAGAACAGTTCTTAGAATTAGAAAAGAATAAGTTAATTACAAAGAAGCCCTCGAACTTTTGAGTTAGCAATTAATTAATGATTCAAAATTCTAACGGGAAATGTGTTAAGACAGTTAATGTAAATAACTAAAAAAAAATTGAAAAAAAATTGAAAAATGTTTTAAAAATGTCCCTTGAGTCTAGTTTTATTGCGTGAAAGTAGGAGATGATGATTTTATCGTAAATTGGTTTTTCAAACTACTAATAATATGAGATAAATAAAAGAAAGCACACTTAACTTGGGATGTGTCGGTAGGCTCAGCCTTGAAAATGAAAGGGCAAATTTGATAAAATGGTTAAAACAGAAATCTTTTGTGGGTAAAGCGTTTTGCCCGTAGAAGATAAGTAATGAAAGGTCGGGCCATACTCAAGTCTCAAATTTTGGTATGAAATGTGGAAATATTATAAAGTTTAAAAATCTGAATAAGTTATCATATGATGCTTGGGTAGGTTTAACGTTAGAGTATGCCGTGTAGCCTGTGATATAAATCTTAAACTGCTAGTTTAGTGTTTTACACCTCATTGGCGTATGGTTTTATAACCTTAAATCTTGTGGTGATGGGATGCTTCGGGTCCGGAGACCATGGGTCTGTATGCAATATGTTCATCTGGGTATTCACAATTCCTAAGTGGGGTTGTGGATATTTAAAATAAAGCCAAAAAGAGCAAACCCTTATAAGTCTATAAATATGGTCACAAAAGTACAAAAGTACATATACACTACAGACTTGGTCATCCACGCTGTTAGCCATGTGGGGTCCCCTTGCTCGTGTCTCATTACCATTAAGAAACGGACCACAAGGGACACGCTACATGTAAGCCCTACAAATGAAATTTTGCATACTCACCTATGGTGATGGTTTCGGGGTATTACTTGATAATGGGGGTATGTCATGTTGTGGGGAACACTAGCTATTCATTAATTGAACCTTAATTGTATCTAATGGCTGCTTGGTAGACTTTGATGCTTAAGCTTAGGTGGATAAACAATACCCTTGATCGTCTTAACTATTCATGAAAAAAATAGAGCAACAAAAGTTTTAATTATGCTAATTTTGAGGTTTAAGTCAAGTTGGGGTGGTTTGGTCCGGTAAAAGCTGAAAATAAGCGGGTTTTAGTTGTGTAAACCACTGAGTAATATTAATGTCGGATCTTATTTTTCCCGGTAAAGATTAAGGCATGGGTTTAAGTGGATAACAATATCGGTGATCGTGGTTTTTGCGTTTTTCTGAGCTTTAAAAATTAACCTATATGTTTGTAAGACTGTATTTTCCGATTCTTAATCAACTGCATCAAACTTTTTCAGGGACGAAAAAAAATAAGTGTGGGGATATTTGATATAATGCTAAATGTTTATGTTTCCCTTGTATATTTTAATTAGTATTTTAATAGTTTTTGTTCGTTTTTAGTCGAGATTTGTATACCACTAACACTTTTATGTTTCGTAGGTTCCGGGAGTTGATCGTGATATAAAAGGACGAAAAACGAGCTACAAAGAGCCGAAACGGAGATCCGGAACGCGTCAGGAAGGAGTCAGAACAGAGAACCGGTCAGACCGACCCCTTAGAGGAACACGCCGCGCCGCGTGGCCAGGTCTTAAGCTCCTGGTCGCGAGGCGCCTAGGAGTCGCTGGGCTATATTTATTTCGTTTTTGTTTCAATTTGGGCCTTGTTTTGGGTATTTAAACATGTTTAACTTAAACCTAAAAATAACCTGAAGCTACCAGACGAATTTGAGAGTTCTTGGAGCTATCTTTCGAGTTTCGTGGTGATTTTAAGGCAAGAGGACAGCCGGTGAGGAGTTATACATTCACGTTTGGAGATTACGGGTTTTATCGCCTTTAATCTTTCGTTTATTAGATTTTCACCATGTTTTCAGTATTACTTGTTTTGTTTGATTTAGACTATATGATGCTAGGCTAAATTCCATAAACTACCTAGGTCATGATGAACCTTAGTTCGGTTTGATTTTGTTTGGATTTCGTTTCCTTATGGATTTTATGTTTTAACTAAACTGTTGAGTTTGAGTTAATTAATGTGTATGATTGCTTGGTTTTGTTTACTTGGATTTATTATTTCACATTGCCCTTGTTGATTGTTTCATAGGATAGGGTTTTGTTAGGTCATTTACTGTGTATTCTTGACTAGTTTTTGATTGATATCGATTTAAATCATAGAAACAATAAAATCAATTAAACAGATAAAAGTGAGCTGCTAGCCTAGAAGGCTGTAAGCTGATAGGCAATTGATAGATCTTTGCTTCTCGGGATTACTAGATTAGTTATTCTTAAGGAGTTCGTTTAGGTTTGATTGTCAGCTTAGTCTGTTAAGTTAATTGAGTTTGCTTTGCTATCTTTGAATTCTGCGCTGTAAGGTAGGTTTTCGTCATAAAGATACTTAGACATAAGTTATTAAATAACCGTAAGGAAGTTTAATTAATAAACTGGTGAGTCTTAAAATTTGTTAGAAATCCACAGGCGTCTTCTTGAAGTTCAAGGGTCCTGTTCGGTTATTCTGTCAAGGGTCTATTTATGATCCCAGTTTCATAACTTGAGTTTTCCATTTAATTAATAATCGTAACTTTGAGATTCTAGCCTAGGTAGTTATCTTTGTCATCTTAATTAATCTAAGCTTTCTAAATTGTTTATTAGTTTAAAGTAACTAGGGTTAAGGTTTAATTAATTAATTAGTTTAAGGTTATGATTATGTTTTATTATTATTATATTAATTAGGTTTAGGGTTTTAGTATTTTATTATTAGTTTATTATTAGTTTAATTAAAGGAATCATTAGTTAATCATTATTAGTTCTTAATTATTAGTTAATTAGTATTTAGATTTTTAATTAATTAGTATCAATTTCCCCCTAAAATATTATCAATAAATAGTCGTGTCTTGTAGTTGAGTCTTGTTCGCTAGTTTCGTAATTTAAAGAGTCTCGTGGGTTCGATATCCGGACTTACTTAGCTGTACCAGAGTCGACCGGTTCACTTGCCGGTTAGTAGTTTAAGGGTCAAGAGTATTACTTAGTGTCTAGATTAGTATAATTTTAGTTAATAATTATTTGACTACTTTCAGCACATCAAGTTTTTGGCGCCGTTGCTGGGGAACTTTTAGCGATTGCGTTATTTTCTTTAATTGGACTTAATTGCTACATACGTGCTATTTGTTTTATTTTCGTTTGAGTCATAGGAGTCTAAGTTAATTTTAGTTTATTTTCGTTTTAGCTTTAAATTTTATTTTTAGTCTACTTACTTGGTTTGTTGTGTTTTCAGGTATATGCCACATATTCGTTCGCAGGGACCACCGCTGGATAATCTGGATTTTTCTCCATTTAAGATCGAGGCCAGCTCGTCAGCAGAGAAACAACCGTTAGAAGCTACTTCTACACCAAAATCGTCACCGCACAGTTCACCACCAGAAAGTCTGAGAATTCAACCAGACGTTCAAATGGCCGATGATATAACAGTTGCTGCTCAAGCTTTCGATGGATTAACCGGAAACTAGTCATGCATCGTTATTCCCGAGATCAACAATCCCAACTCGTGGCAGATTCCGTCATACTTCATGAACAATATTGTTCAAACTAATCAATTTCATGGGAACGATGACGAGGATGCACCGACACACATTAACCGGCTCTACCGCGTTTTGAAAACTCTTAATTTACAAGCTGCAACTGACGATGCCATTTTCTTACATCTTTTTCCTTTTTCACTTGCAGGAAAAGCGGCTCGTTGGCTTGACACTCAGCCACCTAGCACGTTCACTACTTGGGAAACACTGCGCTCGGCCTTTATCAAAATATACTTCCCACCTGCTAAAGCGGCGATTCTTCGTGATCAGATTCACTCGTTTCACATGGAGCCAGATGAACGATATTGTCATGCTTGGGAACGTTTCCAGAACATGCTAGCTCGTTACTCACAGAATGGTCTCACACCATGGGCTCTCGTGGAAAAGTTTTACAACGGGCTGACATATGAAACCCAAGTTCGTTTTGACACTGCTGCCGGAGGTAACCTGATGGCAAGAAAAAACATCACTGAATGCAACGAGATGTTTGAAAGATTTGCTCAATCTGACCTCGCCAAAGGGCCACTACGCGAGAATTCCACTCCCGTCAGCAGTACATCCTCATCTTCTCGAGGTGTACACCAGGTTGATCTGGATACTACTGTGGTTTCTTCTTTGGAATCATTAACTAGAGAGGTGAAGGACCTTATGACGAAGGTAGACAAAGTGTGAGTTTTGTAGAGGTGGACATAACACTTTGGAGTGCCCGATGTGATGAATCAGCAGGTCGATTTTGTTGGTGGTCAGACTAGGTTCCCCAACAACAACTTCAACAACAATCAGAATTGGAACACCTACAAGAACCTAAATCAGAATAACTCCAACTGGCGTCCGTCGGACGCACCATCCGGCTATCAAAATTCTTACAATCAAGGACAAGGTTAGTACAATAATAATAATAATAACAATGGTATTAATGTTTATAATAATGTGCAGGATTCTAATGGAGGCATGAGATGTCTAGAGGAAATGATGAAACAAATCTTGGAGAGGGATCTAGTTACACAGAAAAAGTTTGCCGAACACGATTTGCTCCTCAAGAATCAGCAATCTTCTTTGCTTGACCTTCAAAGGTCCGTTGGTGATATTGCTCGTCGTCTCGATGAAAAGCCTCAAGGACAGTTTTCGGGTTCTACTCAACCGAATCCGGCCGCACAATTGAAAGCAATTACTACTCGTAGCGGAAGGGTTTTGGGTCCCGTGGTTGTTAAAGAAAGGGTTGGAGTTGAAGAAGAGGAAGTAGTGGATGAAGAGATTGAGATGGAGGCTCCGTCTAAGTCTCAAATAAAAACACCAATTATCGAGCCACAAGTTGAGAAAAAGCCTGTTGAATTCCTGCCACCACCCGAAATTAATATTGCCCATGTTCCTTATCCAGCTCGTCTCAAGAATCAAAAGTATACGAGGGAATATGGACATTTTCTAGATATGTTCCGACAGTTAATGATTAATCTTCCATTTGTTGAAGCCCTCCAACACATGCCAAAGTATGCAAAATTTTTGAAAGACTTGCTCAAGAGAAAGATCGGTTGGGAGAGGTTTCGTCTATTCCACTTAGCGGAGATTGTTCGGCGGTAGTGTTGAACCGGGTCCCAGAAAAGTTATCGGATCCGGGTGTGTTTACAATACCATGTACGTTCGGAAGTGATATGATGAGTCAAGCGTTGGCGGATTTGGGTGCGAGTATTAATCTTATGCCAAATTCGTTGTTTGAGAAGTTGGAGTTGGGTGAGCTTACACCGACTCGTATGTCGTTGTCGTTGGCGGATCGTTCGGTTAAGTATCCGCAAGGTATTATTGAAAATTTGCTAGTGAAGGTTGACAAGTTTGTATTTCCGGTGGATTTTGTAGTACTTGACATGGAGGCCGACGAGAAGGTTCCCATTATCCTTGGTCGGCCGTTTTTGAGAATAAGGCTCTTATTGATGTGTATGAGGAGAGGATCACACTTCGGGTTGGTGATGAGAATGTTACTTATTAAATTGCAAAGTCGATGAAGCATCCGGGTGATAGTGATGATTTTAGTGGTCCATGCCATTCGGTATATTTTTCTAATTCTTTTATTTAGGGTTTGAAAAAGTGCCTTGATTTTATTTGTGGAACCGATTTGGTTGGAATGGATGTGGAGAAAGAGTTGGCGGAAACTATGGAGGATAGTGAGGATGAAGTGGTAGATGATGTTTCTTGCTTAGCAGAGATTATGGAGGCAAGTGAGATTATTTGTGAAATAGTGGTCGAAAAACCCGCTCCGTTGGAATTAAAGGTTCTCCCGTCACATTTAGAGTATGCGTATCTTGAAGAGGGCTCAAATTTGCCCGTTATTGTTTTTTCTAAGTTGAGTGAGGAAGAGAAGGCAAATTTGATTGAGGTGTTGAAGATGAATAAAGGGGCGATTGCATGGAGACTTTCAGATATTCAAGGTATTAGCCCCCCTTATTGTACCCACCGGATTTTGATGGAAGATGAGTATAAACCGATGGTTCAACCACAAAGGTGTTTAAATCCAAATATGAAAGAGGTTGTCAAGAAAGAAGTGATTAAATTGTTGGATGCCGGAGTGATTTATCCGATTTCGGACTCTCCATGGTTATGTCCGACTCAAGTTGTTCCAAAGAAAGGGGGATGACGGTTGTCATGAATGAGAAGAATGAACTTATCATTTCGCGTACGGTTACCGGTTGGCGAGTTTGTATTGACTACCGGAGGTTGAATGACGCTACTCGAAAAGACCACTTCCCGTTGCCGTTTATTGACAAATGTTGGAGCGTCTCGCAGGTCAGCAATTTTTATTGTTTTCTTGATGGTTTTTCAGGTTATTTTCAGATTCCAATCGCACCGGAAGACCAAGAGAAGACAACTTTTACATGTCTGTATGGCACATATGCTTATCGTCGCATGCCGTTTGGGTTTTGTAATGCTCCGGCTACCTTTCAGCGTTGTATGGTGGCAATTTTTCAAGATATGATAGAGACGTCCATGGAGGTTTTTATGAATGATTTTTAATTCTTTCGATCATTGTTTGGGTAATCTTGAGAGGATGTTGAAGAGGTGCATCGAGACAACGTTAATGTTGAATTGGGAAAAGTGTCACTTTATGGTGACGAAAGGGATAGTCCGGGGTCATAAAATTTCAAGAGATGGTATAGAGGTGGATCGGGCGAAGATTGACACGATTAATAGGCTTCATCCACCAACAAATGTTAAGGTTATAAGAAGTTTTATCGGTCATGCTGGCTTCTAACGACGGGTTATTAAAGATTTTTCAAAGATCACCCGCCCGATGACCGAATTATTAGAGAAAGACGTTCCTTTTTTTTTGATGAGGAGTGTTTGAAGGCGTTCAAGTTTCTGAAAGATCAACTCGTAAGTGCTCCTATTCTCGTAAAACCGGTTTGGAATTTACCTTTTGAGCTCATGTGTGACGCGAGCGATTATGCGGTTAGCGAGAAACATTTTCACCCTATTTATTATGCAAGCAAGACGTTGAATGATGCCCAAGAAAACTACACCAACATCGAAAAGGAACTTTTGGCCGTTGTGTTTGCATTTGACAAGTTTCGGTCTTATCTTGTACTTTCAAAGACCACCGTTTTTACCGATCATGCAGCTTTGCGTTTTCTCTTTCACAAGAAAGATGCGAAGCCCCGTCTCATACGGTGGATTCTTTTACTTTCCGAGTTTGATATAGAGATTAAAGACAAGAAGGGGCGGAGAATGTTGCGGCGGATCATCTTTCCCGTTTAGAAGATCCGAAGAGAGAAGAGATTCGTGAGGAAGAGATTGGTGATAGATTCCCGCATGAGTCGATTGATTTTGTTACGGCCTAAAAGCAAGGTTTGCCATGGTTCACCGACTTTGCAAACTATTTATCTACGGGCCTTGTGTTGAAAGGGATGACTACTCAACAAAAGAAGAAGTTTTTCCGGGATGTTACTCGGTATGTTTGGGACGATCTGTTTCTTTTCAAGATTGGTGGTGACCGAATTCTTAGAAGATGTGTGTCGAAAGAAGAAGGGTTGAATATTTTAAAGCATGTGCATGAAGGTTTAATGGGGGGTCATCATGGTGCGCATGCCACGGCTCAGAAGGTATTTGATAGTGGTTTTTATTGGCCGTCGGTTGTGAAAGATGCGGTGGAATTTGTTAAGACTTGTGACGCTTGTCAACGCACCAGAAATATTTCATCGAAGAACGAGATGCCTCAAAACCCCATACAAACTCTTGAAATTTTTGATGTTTGGGGCATCGATTTTATGGAACCGTTTCCCGTTTCTGGTGGTCACAAGTATATTTTAGTGGCGATAGATTGTGTTTCAAGGTGGGTTGAAGCCCAAGCATTGGCCACAAATAGTGCGAGAGTTGTTGTGAAGTTTTTAAAGAAATTGTTTACTCGTTTCGGGACTCCACGGGCGATTATTAGTGATCGAGTTACTCATTTTTGTAATTCCGTCATGGAGAAAGCATTTGCCCGTTATGGAGTCACTCATCGCACCTCTACCGCTTACCATCCTCAAACGAATGGTCAAGTCGAGAATGCTAATAGAGGGGTGAAGAGAATTTTAGAGAAGGCGGTGGGAATAAGTCGGAAAGATTGGTCAGAGAAGTTAGATGACGCGCTATGGGCATTCAGAACTGTGTATAAGACACCGTTGGGTACTACACCGTTTATGTTAGTTTACGGTAAAGCATGTCATCTTCCCGTTGAGTTGGAGCATCGGGTGTTTTGGGCATTGAAGACGGTCAATGTTGATCTTACTGAGGCCGCAAGGAAGAGGTATTTTCAAATTCATGAGTTAAAGGAACTTCGTGATGCGGCGTATTCTCAATCGTTGGATATCAAGGAAAAGACGAAGGTTTTGCACGATTGACATTTAAAGGGAGGTAAAGACTTCCAAAAAGGTGATAAAGCATTGTTATTTAATTCTCGTTTGAAGTTATTTGCAGGCAAGTTGAGATCCAAGTGGACGGGACCTTATTTGGTGAAGGAAGTATTTCCGTATGGAGTGGTGGAGTTAGAGAGCCCGGGCAATGGAACTTCGTGGAAAGTAAATGGACATCGTCTAAAGCATTATCTTGGAGGGCAGGAGGATTCAACCGAGGTGGAGGAAACTCCCCTCGATCCATCGAACTAAATCATCGAAACGGGTTCTCGAGTGAAAAATCAAGTGTAGAGTTTGTATAATTCCTTTTGTCTATTTTCGTTTCTTCGAGTCACTAACTTTAGTTTTTGTAGTTTCATTGCGTCGTCGAGTCAATGAAAGGAATCATCATCATCATAACGAGAGGTTTTATGAGGATTCAAGGATGCCAGGTAAGTTTTACATGTAAAAATAACATAAAATGGGCATAGGAAAGAGTTGGTAATTTTCTAAAAAAAAATTTCTAAGGCAAAATAGCTCTAAAAAATGTCGAAACTTTCTGATAAGAGTGCCCGTCGCGCGCGCGATGGGGATTCAGGAGCCGGACACGCGACGCGGAGCAAAGGAAACACCCAGCTACGCAAGCCGTGTAGCGCGGCGGATGTCACCCAAAAAGGTCGCGCGGCGCGGCTGACCTGCAGACCACATATCAGTTTTTTTCCTTGCTACACCACATTATATCTAATCTTCATCAAATTTTCAAAATCCTCTTTCACCCTAAACCCTAGCCGCAAAGTTCATCCCATCTTCATCATATTCATCAATTTTTCATCATTAATCTTCAAATTAAAGCTCAAATTAACCCTAATATCAACCTAATATTATAACCCACCATCAATTTTCACCTAAAACTCACCAAATCTCTCACTTGCACACACTTTAGTTCTTAATTTTTTGCAAGTTCATCCGGGTTTCCACTATCCAAGGTATGATTTCTTGTAAATTTTTTGTATTCTTTGTATAGTCTAATGTTAGTTTTAGTTTTAGTTTTGCTAACTTTGTTGTTGGGTTTTGTTCAAGTAAGTTGTTTAGGTTCGTTTTTTGGTGCGGTTTGGTATGGTTTGGTGTTTAGTTGAGATTTTGGGTGCGGTTGGTTGGATTGGAATATGTTGAAAATTTGTTTTTCGCGGTTGCGGTTGGGTCGGTTTGGGATTATACCGAGTGTATCTAGCGTTGGAATTTGGTTTGAAATGTTGAGCTATTGATGTTTTAGTAGTTAAACACGAGCCGTAACAAAATTTTTATACAATATATATTTTACCAAAGTGTGGTTTTTCGCTCGTTTTCGACTCAATTTTTCAGGTTGTCGACACTTGGGTTTTAATTGGGACAATTAAAGTGATGGGAGGAGATGATAAATATTGAGTAGGTATGAATGTTTTCGGGTTTATAAACTAGTAAAAGTCCTAAAAATATTGGTTTTCTGTTAGCTTTTTAAGTAAAAATATAAACCACTCGCACTTATTCAATTTTCATTTAAACGAGTCGGTTTGATTTATTTTGTAAACCGGACTTCCAAATCTAATTTATTTTCAGTTTTTAATAAAAAAAAATAATAAAAAAATCAAAAATTTTAAAAAATATTTTGTTTTTTTCTTTTTAGTTTATTTACTTACTCCCATGTTTGTTTGCTTGTTTAAATGTGTTTAGGATGTCGAAAGAGGCAGGAAAACGCAAACGAGGTCCGGCACCGCGACCGTGAGGCGAGCCGGACCTTGTTATTTTTATGGGGTCGAGTAGTCGGGAAATTGTATACCAACCCGGGGCGATTGTGGCAAATAGAAGAGCTCCAAACCTTATGGATAGTTCATTGCTTAAGTTCGGGGAAGATTCACAAGAATATGGCCGAGTGTGTAAGTTAATCAATTCGGAACTTCTTACTTTTAAGACGATTGATTGGGATTTGTTGAGTACGATTGGTCAAAGAGAGAGAGAGTTGAGGGGTTATTGGGCTCGGAATTTAAGGCCATGCTATGTTTAGACGAGCCGCAATATTACGAGCTGACATTAGAATTTTTGAGTACGTTTCAATATAAGGATGGTAACTTTGCTCAGTCGGATGCGGTGTCGTTTGTTTTGGGAAGATGTATGATATGACTATGGCAGAGTTTGCGGCAGTAAGCAGGTTTTATACAGAGGATGAGATTAAAGAGGCGGGGTTTCTGACAAGTATTCGGGGTGCATTCACAAGTAAACAGGAGGTGAGTTTTGGTCCGGACGAGTTGGCTGCGTTTTGGAACAAGATTGCAATTTGTTCGTTTTCGGGACCGATGGTAAGCTCGGATATTCGGGATCCGGTGCTTCGTTTTATTCACCGGGCTTTGGTGAATACGTTGGTTGATCGTGGTTCAGGCAATAATAAGGTTAACTGGATGGATATTTTTTGTTTATTGGCGATGGTTAAGAAAGTTCTGATTAATTACACGAGTCTTTTAGCGTGTTCGTTTCATCGGACGAGACGTGGTGGAACCAAAAATAGGTCAAATCTTGATATTGGCCCATACATCACACTTATTGCTACTAATTTGGGTGTGCTTGATAGGTTTAAACCGAAATATATGAGATTGGGACCCGAAAGAGAGTTTTTGGGAGTCAAGGATTTGAGAAAAGTGGGTATTTTGAAGGGGACTGACCCATTAGAGTGGGAGGATGTTAAGATGGGCCCACGGATTCATCCACCGTCGAGCACCGAGGCTGCTGCGGCTATGAGAGCCGGTTTACCGACACGTCACCAGAGGCCGCTTCACAAATCCAAGAGACCGGGTGTTCAGTTCCCGGTTAGAGTGCCTCGCCCCGAGACTATTACTGTGGACTCATTGTATGACCGGATGGAGTCTGGTTTTGATCAGAATAGGGGGTATGTGACTGAGCAGCGGGATGAGTTGAGACAGATGATAGAGGCGAACCATAGAAGGCAAGATGAGCACATGAGGTATTTGATGACTAGTTTGAGGATTAGTTTGCCTGCTTCTCTTCGACAGCCGGATGTTGCGGGTTCGAGTGGGTCGAGTGCCCCGGGTGTTTCGGGGTATGGTTATAGAGCACCAGTTTACGGTCCGGGTTATCGGGAATTTGATAATGCAGAGCCATTTCCCTATTTCGAGCAGGAGTCGGAGGAGGAAAAAGAGGACGAGCATTGAGTTTTGGTTGACGAGCCGGCATGGGGGTTTATTATGTTTTATGATGTTTTTGTTTTTATTTTTCTTTTTTTTAATTTTTTTATGATGTTTTTATTTTTTTTGTTGGTCTGTACTGATATTTTTTTAGACTATTTGGTTGGGTTGGCGGGTTGGAAGTTGGTGGATGTTTGAAACTTATAAGTAACCTTTTTTTTAGATGTTATTTTTTATGTTACTTAGGTTTGTCGAGAGGAGTGGCCGTGTTCGTTCAGAAAGAGAGAATGAGTTACCATTTCATGTTGAGCGGTCGGTAAGGAGAGCACCCATGGAAATAGACTGGCACATTGACAATATCGCATAATACCAGCTAAGTCTTTTCCATTGTACTTTGTTTTTTATGTTTTTATTTTTTTATGTCTTTGTTTTTATTTTTAGGTTTTGCTTTTTATTTTTTATAATTTTAGTTTTGTTTTAATGTTTCGAGTTGTGTTTCCCGTGCCGCATTGAGGGCAATGCAAAATTTAAGTATAGGGATGGGACACAAGTATTTCAACTAATTTTAGTTTTGTTTTCGTTTTCGTACTTGAGTGTTTAGATTATTTAAAAAAACTGAAAAAAATTTGAAAAAATGTTTTAAAAATGTCCCTTTAGTCTAGTTTTTGTTGCGTGAAAGTAGGAGATGATGATTTTATCGGAAATTGGTTTTTCAAACTAGTAATAATATGAGATCAATAAAATAAAGCGCACTTAACTTGGGATGTGTCGGTAGGCTTAACCTTGAAAATGAAAGGGCACATTTTATAAAACGGTTAAAACGGAAATCTTTTGCGGGTAAAGCGTTTTGTCCGTGGAAGATAAGTAATGAAATGTGGAAATATTATAAAGTTTAAAAATCTGAATACGTTATCATATGATGCTTGGGTAGGTTTAACGTTAGAGTATGTCGTGTAGCCTGTGATATAAATCTTAAACTGCTAGTTTAGTGTTTTACACCTCATTGGCTTATGGTTTAATAACCTTAAATCTTCTAATGATGGGATGCTTCAGGTCTGGAGACCATGGGTCTGTATGCAATCTATTCATCTGGGTATTCACAATTTCTAAGTGGGTTTGTGGATATTTAAAATAAAGCCAAAAAGAGCAAACCCATATAAGTCTATAAACATGACCACAAAAGTACAAATACACTACAGACTTGATCATCCACGCTGTTAGCCATGTGGGGTCCCCTTGCTCGCGTCTCATTACCATTAAGAAACGGACCACAAGGGACACGCTACATGTAAGCCCTACAGATGAAATTTTGCATACTCACCTATGGTGATGGTTTCGGGGTATTGCTTTATAATGGGGGTATGTCATGTTGTGGGGAACACTAGCTATTCATTAATTGAACCTTAATTGTATCTAATGGCTACTTGGTAGACTTTGATGCTTAAGCTTAGGTGGATAAACAATACCCTTGATCGTCTTAACTATTCATGAAAAAAATAGAGCAACAAAAGTTTTAATTATGCTAATTTTGAGGTTTAAGTCAAGTTGGGGTGGTTTGGTCCGGTAAAAGCTGAAAATAAGCGGGTCTTAGTTGTGTAAACCACTGAGTAATATTAATGTCGGATCTTATTTTTCCCGGTAAAGATTAAGGCATGGGTTTAAGTGGACAACAATATCGGTGATCGTGGATTTTGCGTTTTTCTAAGCTTTAAAATTTAACCTATATTTTTGTAAGACTGTATTTTCCGATTCTTAATCAACTGCATCAAACTTTTTCAGGGACGAAAAAGAATAAGTGTGGGGATATTTGATATAATGCTAAATGTTTATGTTTCCCTTGTACATTTTAATTAGTCTTTTAATAGTTTTTGTTCATTTTTAGTCGAGATTTGTATATTACTAACACTTTTATGTTTCGTAGGTTCCGGGAGTTGATCATGATCAAAAAGGACGAAAAAAAAGCTAAAAAGAGCCGAAACAGAGATCCGGAACGCGTCAGGAAAGAGTTAGAACAGAGAATCGGTCAGACCGGGCCGGTCTGACCGGCCCCTTGGAGGAACACGCCGCGCCACGTGGCCAGGTCCTCAGCTCCTGGTCGCGCGGCGCCTAGCAGTCGCTGGGCTATATTTATTTCGTTTTTGTTTCAATTTGGGTCTTGTTTTGGGTATTTAAACATGTTTAACTTAAACCTAAAAATAACCTGAAGCCACTAGCCGAATTTGATGTCACATCCTCAAAATCCACAAACGGAGGTTTACCGTCAGAGGGTGTGAACTAACAGGATCGGAATCATTAGTTATAATCAAACCATAAATAAAGTTTTCAAACCACGAAAACGTTTAGTGTAAATAAGTGCGGAAGAGTAAAAGCATAAACTAAGTGTTGCGCAGGACGACTTAAAACCCAATTAATAACAGTTTAAAAATAAGTTTGCAAAAACGATAGAGTTCAATGATGCATGTTCCTATACCGCGCGCCCGCCTCGGCTACCTGAGAATAACATACTAAAAGTGTCAACACGAGGTTGGTGAGTTCACAAGTTTATATAAAATAAAGCGTTTAGCGTTTTGCGTTTTGCGTTACCAGATAGTGTTAAATCAATTATATATCTATAGGTAGCTAGCCTATAAAGCAAGTATTACTAAGTGTTCGACACCGAAGCTGACTGTTTATCATGTGCCTTGCCACCAGGTCTATCCGGACCATGGTAATGTGTTAGCCAAAATTACACCCACTCGACCTCCAGTCGAGCTTAGCGTTGGGTGGGGTTTGTCAAACCCAGTAGTGCTACTCAACAGTGACTCGCTATTTTCCAATACTAAACGGTTCGATGTGTGAAGGACTTCAATTGTTTCGTTTGCCACTTAGCCTTTACAAGTGATATATAATTTCATAACAAAATCTTAAAGCGTTTCGGAGTATGTTATCTCCCCCAAGTGAAAAGCGTTTAAAAAAGTTTAAAAAAAGGGGAAAGTGAAACTCACTGTTTGCGAAGAATTCCAAAAACAAGTCACCCAAGTGATGCGCGTCACAGAAAACTCTCACTAGCATTCTAAAACAACAAGGAGATTTTCTAAGTGTCGGAACTATTATCGAGTCTCTAGACTCGGCACATAATACCTATGCACAAGATACGTTTCGTGTTTCGTTTGTGAATCGTGTGTGTCTCAACAAGCACATTAGTGATACATTACATGTGTGAACAATTATTTGCGTGTCAAGTATTAATAATGTACATTACTAGCAATTATTCCCCGGAAGGGCAAATTGGTCAAAACATAACAATTATCTAGCAATTAGTACGTTTCATGTATTTTCACCAAGTTCAGCAGCTAGTTTCATGAAGACATAATTCTACTTGAAAGATTACTCTATTCAACAGGCCATAGCATCTCAATTAATTCACCAAAAATCGTCACAAAAGCATACATGATTTAGGTTTCCAGAACATATTTTATTGTATTTTTATTCTACATAGTTTACTCATAATGATCAAAACATTACAACAAAGTCACAGCAGACAAATTCATGCGCAACAGAATGTTATTTGTTATTCCCGTTAAGTGAAAAATCTAATTAATGCAAGACCAATTGGGTTAGGTTCTTAACTCAACAAGTTAACTTCCAGAAGTTCAACCAACCCATTTGGTCTTGTAGTTCATGAGATATGCTAATTACAAAACAACTTAACAGCAGGTCTCACAACTCAGATTTGCACTTCAGTTTTGTAAAATCATAAAGATTAACTTTTACTCGTCCAAAAATTACAAACTTAGACTTTATAGAAACTAGACTCAAAATAGTACCCTGTAGTGTTAACAACCTCAACCAATTTCCAAATTAACAATTCGTTACAGTTGTCTAAACATAACTTACAATCTGTCCAGTACCAGTTTTGACCTATAATCACATTTAAATCATTTGACCAACCAAAACACCTCCAAATTAGGCGTGATTGGACTTTCTGAAAACTAGACTCAGAGTACTACCTTTTAGACTCATAATTAGCTCAGTTTGCTTTTATATTCAACAAGTTACACATCGTTCAAGTTTAACAATCACTGCTGTCAAAACTCAGCAAGCATAAACAATCATCTAACATGCATCCTAAGCATACGAAATAACTCAAAACATGTAATACACATAATTAATCAGAGAAATCAGTAGTGACCCTCTAGGGTTTACAAACAATCAATGATTCAAAGATTTTTCACCGTTTAAAACCACATATGACCATCAATATCAATCACTAACACATAATCAATCATCCTATAGCAATAATCAATCATAAAACACTTAATACATGATATTCAATAGTTAGGGTTTCATGTTTATACCTTAAAAACGCAGAAACAACCAAGAGAAACGTGAGAGATGCTTAGAAACAAGTGTAGGATGCTTCGATTATGAAAGATACGATCAAATGAAGGTGATATGTGTGTGCGTGTTGGCTGCCGATCGCAAGAGAGAAGAGGGGGGGGGGGGGGCTGCCGTCGGTTTTGAGAGAGGGAGAGGGAGTGTTAGGGTTTAGAGTAATATTATTATTAATAATACATGTTACATCTAGGTCCCTCAACTTCTAATTTGCACTTTTCTAGCTTAAATTAACTAGTTTGCATATTGAGTTAACGTTCCATACAATGTTATCACATAACACATAAGTCTAACACATAATTATCACATAATTATTGTTTTGATGTTTTTCGTATTTTCACCAATGGTTTGCGTCAATTCGTTTGCGTTTCTGTGAAATTTTCGAAAGACTAAACATGCGTAATGATTGTAAAGAGTCATTTAAACCCTAGTTTAAATGTAATGAGATGTGCGTTATAGATCCAGTGATCTTAAGTTTGAATTGACGGAGTTTGAGTTAACGGAGTTAACCTGAAATTGACGAGTGCCACATCATTCCCATGTTAAAGAATTTTCGTCCCGAAAATTTGAGTCAAGTCGTGATGAGTGTCTGAAAAAGTAAGAAAAATTTTCAGTTTGTCATATCATCCCCTAGTAGAAAGAAATTTCGTCTTGAAATTTAATTCATACCTCCGGTGATTTCTGACGGTTTATCGGGTTTCGCGGTTTTCTGTGTTTGGTCAGCCCTTCAAAAAGGTGAGGATACTTTTTCATCATTTGATTCTCGCGTTCCCACGTGAACTCCGGTCCACATCTCGAGTTCCAACGAACCTTAACAATTGGAATTTTGCTGTGCTTGAGTGTTTTGGTTTCCCAATCCAAAACTTCGACTGGTTCTTCAATGAAGCGTAACTGTTCATCAACTTGCAATTCATCCAAAGGAACTGCTTGGGTTTCATCGGAAATGAATTTCTTCAAATTGGATACGTGGAATACATTGTGTACGCCACTGAGTTCTGTTGGTAAGTCCAGTCGGTACGCCACCGGACCAATGCGCTCAGTTATCCGGTAAGGGCCAACGTATCGTGGATTGAGTTTGTTTCGCTTCCCAAAGCGAACCACACCTTTCCAAGGTGAGACTTTGAGTAATACTTGGTCGTTCACTTGAAATTCGAGAGGCTTTCGGCGCTTGTCGGCGTAACTCTTTTGACGATCTCGTGCTGCTGCCATGCGGTTTCGATTTTGAACAATCTTTTCAGAGGTTTCGAGTACTAAATCTGGACCAGTGATTTGGCTGTCACCCACCTCTGCCCAGCAGAGAGGTGATCGACACTTCCGTCCGTACAACGCTTCAAACGCCGCTGCTTTAATACTTGCGTGGTAGCTGTTATTATACGAAAACTCTACCAAAGGCAAATTAGGTTCCCAACTTTTTCCGAAATCCAACACGCATGCATGCAACATGTCCTCCAAGGTCTGTATAGTGCGCTCACTTTGTCCATCCGTCTGAGGATGGTATGCTGTGCTCATATCCAGGCGGGTACCTAGTGCGCTTTGTAGTGACTTCCAAAAGTGCGAAGTGAAACGAGAATCTCGATCAGAAATGATTGAGACAGGCACTCCGTGTTTAGACACTACTTCCTTCATGTAGACGCGAGTCAGTCTTTCCATTTTGTCCGATTCCTTAATCGCTAAGAAGTGTGCAGACTTAGTCAATCGGTCAACGATCACCCAGATGGTATCGCATCCCGTCGGTGTTTTAGGTAGTCCCGTGATGAAATCCATTGAAATGTGTTGCCATTTCCACATAGGAAGTTCCGGTTGCTGTAGCAGACCAGATGGTTTCTGATATTCTATTTTGACTCTTGCACAAGTCAAACATTTGCTCACGTAGGTGGCAATGTCGACTTTCATGTTCGGCCACCAGTAAAGTGCCTTTAAGTCATGGTACATTTTATCTGAACCAGGGTGGATAGAATATCGGGACTTGTGTGCTTCGTCCATCACTAGAGTTCTCAACTCTCCGTATCGTGGAACCCAAATCCGGTTCTCAAAATATCGGACCCCGTCCGATTTGGTTTCAAGTTGCTTGTTCATGCCCCGCATGAGTTCTGATGGAAGATTATCATCTTTCAAAGCTTCGAGTTGCGCATCGCGAATCTGATCGGGTAAGTTGGCATGAATCGTGAGTTGCAATGCTCGCACTCGCCTGGGTTTATCGTTTTCTTTTCTGCTGAGAGCGTCGGCCACTACATTGGCCTTTCCAGGGTGGTACTTGATGGCACAATCATAATCCTTAAGCAGCTCGACCCAACGACGCTGTCGCATGTTCAGCTCCTTTTGATCGTAGATATGTTGGAGACTCTTGTGGTCGGTGTAAATGGTAAACTTGGTACCGTACAAGTAATGCCTCCATATCTTAAGAGCAAACACCACAGCTCCGAGTTCCAAGTCATGGGTCGTGTAGTTCTTCTCGTGAATCCGTAGTTGTCGAGAGGCATAGGCTATAACCTTCTCGAGTTGCATCAACACGCAACCGAGACCTTGTATCGATGCGTCACAATGCACCTCAAAATTTTCTGTTCCCTCGGGAAGGGCTAGAATAGGGGCGCTACAGAGTTTGGTTTTCAACAGTTGAAAAGCGGATTCCTGCGCGTCACCCCAATTGTACTTAGTACCATTGTGAGTCAAAGCGGTGAGGGGTTGAGCAATCTTTGAAAATCCCTCGATAAAACGCCGGTAGTAGCCGGCCAGTCCTAGGAATATCCGCACTTCAGTCGGAGTCTTAGGTGCTTCCCAGTTTTTGATAGCCTCTACCTTACCGGGATCGACATGGATACCATTCTCGTTGATCACATGTCCTAAAAAGTGAACCTCGCGTAGCCAAAATTCGCATTTCGAGAGTTTAGCGTATAGCTGTTCCTTCTTCAGCAATTCCAGAATTAACATCAAGTGTTCTTCATGGTCAGCCTTGTCCTTGGAGTAGACGAGAATATCATCAATAAAAATAATTACAAACTTGTCGAGGTACGCCTTGCATACTCGATTCATGAGATCCATAAATACGGCTGGTGCGTTGGTTAAGCCAAAAGGCATAACTGAAAACTCGAAGTGACCATACCGAGTTCTGAAAGCCGTCTTTGAAATATCTTCTTCGCGCACTCTTAATTGATGGTAACCAGACCTCAGATCGATCTTCGAGTAGTAACTCGATCCTTGAAGTTGGTTAAACAGATCGTCAATTCGGGGTAAGGGATAACGGTTCTTGATCGTCACCTTGTTCAGTTCTCTGTAGTCGATGCACATGCGGAAAGTCCCGTCCTTCTTTCGAACAAATAAGACAGGGGCTCCCCATGGCGATGAGCTAGGTCGGATAAAACCTTTATCCAACAAATCTTGCAATTGAGTGGACAACTCTTGAAGCTCTGCCGGTGCGAGTCGATACGGGGCTCGGGCTATGGGTGCTGCACCGGGGGTCAATTCGATTTGAAATTCGACTTGTCGAATAGGAGGGAGTCCAGGCAAATCCTCCGGGAAAACTTCCGGAAAATCTCGCACAATCGGTATATCCTCGATTCGCTTCTCCTCCGCGGGTTTCTCTACAATATGCGCTAATATTGCCGGATGACCCTTTCATAGATACTTCCGCGCCTTCATGAGGGTGATGACGCTGGTGGTCATGCCGCTTTTCTCGCCCTGGATCGAAATGATTTCGCCGCAAGGGGTAGTGATGTGGACTATCTTGTCGTGACATATAATCTCCGCTCGGTTCTCGGATAACCAGTCCATGCCGACAACGACATCGAAGCTACCAAGCGTAAAAGGTATAAGGTCGATATCAAAAATATGACCTGACAGTTTCAACTTACATCCCGCAAGTACATGAGTTGTTTCTATAGACTTACCGTCAACTAATTCAACAGGAAACTTAGCATCTAACGGGGTTGGAGTTAAGTCTAAGAGTCTACTAAAGGCTTTCGACACAAAACTCCTATCAGCTCTAGTGTCAAACAAAACAGAAGCAAAACAGTCGTTCACAGGAAACTTACCGGTCACCACATCGGATCGTTGCGGGCTTGACCCGACCCAATTACGAAAGCTCTTCCTTTACCATTGCTTCCGCCACCGCTGCTGCCTCCATTATTCTCGTTCTGTTTTAGCTTGGGACAATCCTTCCTGAAATGACCCTCTTGACCGCACTCGAAACACCCCTTAGTCGTCATAGGTGGTTTAAGAGCACCCTTTGCCGCTAGGTCTCCCCTACATTCCTTGGCCTGATGACCCATTTTTCCGCATCTCAAACACTTGACACGGTCACACGGGCCAGCATGGTGATAGTTGGACCTGTTGCATTTCGGGTGTTTCCCAGCATAGCCGCTCGAACCCTGCCCACTACCGTTGTTGTTATTGTTGTGACCCTGATTATTGAAGCTCCGAGTGAGTTCGGGCTTACGGTAGTGTTGTTGCTGTGGGGGGTTCGAGGATGAGGACCTGACGTTGTCGAACTTTCTCTTTCCATTACTCGGGTTGTTATTGCTGTTGTTGTCAGTGCTAGGGTTGTCACGGGCTTTAGTGGTTGAACCTCTAGGTGGTAACGCACCTTGGGTCACTGCTTGATCCGTCAGTTTGTGAGCTAACCGGATCGCTTGTTGAATCGTAGCCGGTCTGGAAGACGTCACCATGCCCTGAATTTGCGGTGCTAACCCATCAATATACATCTCGATCCTCTTACTCGGCGGGTCTACCATCCGTGGACACATCACAGCTAACTCGTGAGAACGGGTGGTGTAGGCTTCAATTTCGGAACCCACCATCTTCAACGACCAAAACTCGGATTCCAACTTTGCAATCTCCTCTCTAGGACAATACTCTTCTCGTATCATATTCTTGAACTCCTCCCAGTTCATAGCGTTTGCCAATTCTAATCCCAGAATTTGCACATTTGAATTCCACCAAGTGAGAGCAGAATCTTCTAGTGTTCCAGCAGCAAATTTGACTCTACTGGCAGGTGGACAATTACACATCTCAAACGCTGATTCGGCCTTCTCAGCACAACGCAGGAAGCCTATAGCTCCCTCAGTGCCCTTAAACGAATTGGGCTTGCAATCCAGGTAGTTCTTGAAAGTACACGTTCCAGTTGGATCTCCAGCTTGATTCTGGACATGTGCGGCTAGAGCGGCCGCCGCGTGGTCGTTCAGCAGAGTTTGGAGTTCTGCTGCAGTCAAGTTGATATTACCGCGACCGTGTCCAGCGTTTCTTCCAGCCATTTCCTAGAATCACAACATAAAATGTTAGACATGAATTCTCGGTTTCATATGTAACACACCATACATGTAATAAAAAGATAGGTAAGAAAGAAATAAAAGGAGCAAACATCACATCACAACCATATATTAATCCAAATAATAATTCATGATTAAAACCATTGTATTCGCTACAAAGTATTTAAAACCAATCCTTAAAATTATAGAAAATAATAGTTCGGATGGAGACAACCCCTCCATCTAGGTGATATCATTCTTAGATGTCATCGTCTGAGGACGCCTCTGAGTGTTCCTCTGGCTCAGCCGATTCCTCCTCCGGTTCCTCTTCGGGTTCCTCCTCGGGATCTTCCTCGGGTTCCTCCTCAGGTTCCTCTTCAGGTTCCTCTTCGGGATCTTCCTCAGGTTCTGCCGCAGGTTCCGCTGCGTTCTGAGCAATTTGCATTTGCAAGATATCGCAACGCTCTAAAGCTATCTCGGCCCGGTTCCTTGCCACTTGGAGTTGCTCTTGCAAGTCTATCATCTCGGCTTGCATTTTTCTCATAATCTTCATCTGTTGATCACTAGCCTCTTGCATTTCCTTCATAGCCGCTGTCAGGCGGGAAATTTCCTCCTTAGTTTCGGTTCTATCTTTTAACAGTCCGGAAACGTTCGCTCTCGTATAGCGCATAAAACCAACGTCACGCTCCAAAAAAGAAACAACAGCTGCGAGAACACGCTTTACAGGTTCGGTTATGGTTGGTAGAGTGTTGGGGTAAGCAGGACGACTCGGGTGGGGTAGTGGGGGAACTTGTTCGCGATAGACCATACGCCTGATCATATTCGGGTACCAATCCCAGCTAACTTCGTCTTCGTACATGCCTCCGGATAAGCGATACCTCTTCTGCGCAGGGGCTTCTAGTTCCGGGACTACTCGGGGTGGCGATGAGGTAGGTAACTGCGGTTTCTTTCCATGCGCATGAGTCATCTGTTCGGATGATGATGATGGTAGCGTCGACATCCCTACAGGGAAGTCGTGTATGCGCGCGCATGAGTGAATAAGGTAAAGAGATAGAGATAACGAAAGACTACACAAACTATATATGCAGTGCGTATAATTATAACTAATGGGTCGTTGCGGTTATAGTCTAGTATGCATGCAATTTCTAGTTCGCTATAACCAATGGCTCTGATACCAATCTGTCACACCCTCAAAATCCACTAACAGAGTTTTACCATCAGAGGGTGTGAACTAACAGGATCGGAATCATTAGTTATAATCAAACCATAAATAAAGTTTTCAAACCACGAAAACGTTTAAGTGTAAATAAGTGCGGAAGCGTAAAATCATAAACTAAGTGTTGCGTCACGCAGGACGACTTAAAACCCAATTAATAACAGTTTAAAAATAAGTTTGCAAAAACGATAGAGTTCAATGATGCATGTTCCTATACCGCGCGCCCGCCTCGGCTACCTGAGAATAACATACTAAAAGTGTCAACACGAGGTTGGTGAGTTCACAAGTTTATATAAAATAAAGCGTTTAGCGTTTTGCGTTACCAGATAGTGTTAAATCAATTATATATCTATAGGTAGCTAGCCTATAAAGCAAGTATTACTAAGTGTTCGACACCGAAGCTGACTGTTTATCATGTGCCTTGCCACCAGGTCTATCCGGACCATGGTAATGTGTTAGCCAAAATTACACCCACTCGACCTCCAGTCGGGCTTAGCGTTGGGTGGGGTTTGTCAAACCCAGTAGTACTACTCAACAGTGACTCGCTATTTTCCAATACTAAACGGTTCGATGTGGGAAGGACTTCAATTGTTTCGTTTGCCACTTAGCCTTTACAAGTGATATATAATTTCATAACAAAATCTTAAAGCGTTTCGGAGTATGTTATCTCCCCCAAGTGAAAAACGTTTAAAAAAGTTTAAAAAAAGGGGAAAGTGAAACTCACTGTTTGCGAAGAATTCCAAAAACAAGTCACCCAAGTGATGCGCGTCACAGAAAACTCTCACTAGCGTTCTAAAACAACAAGGAGATTTTCTAAGTGTCAGAACTATTATCGAGTCTCTAGACTCGGCACATAATACCTATGCACAAGATACGTTTCGTGTTTCGTTTGTGAATCGTGTGTGTCTCATCAAGCACATTAGTGATACATTACATGTGTGAACAATTATTTGCGTGTCAAGTATTAATAATGTACATTACTAGCAATTATTCCCCGCAAGGGCAAATTGGTCAAAACATAACAATTATCTAGCAATTAGTACGTTTCATGTATTTTCACCAAGTTCAGCAGCTAGTTTCATCAAGACATAATTCTACTTGAAAGATTACTCTATTCAACAGGTCATAGCATCTCAATTAATTCACCAAAAAGCGTCACAAAAGCATACATGAGTTAGGTTTCCAGAACATATTTTATTGTATTTTTATTCTACATAGTTTACTCATAATGATCAAAACATTACAACAAAGTCACAGCAGTCAAATTCATGCGCAACAGAATGTTATTTATTATTCCCGTTAAGTGAAAAGTATAATTAATGCAAGACCAATTGGGTTAGGTTCTTAACTCAACAAGTTAACTTCCAGAAGTGGAACCAACCCATTTGGTCTTGTAGTTCATGAGATATGCTAATTACAAAACAACTTAACAGCAGGTCTCACAACTCAGATTTGCACTTCAGTTTTGTAAAATCATAAAGATTAACTTTTACTCGTCCAAAAATTACAAACTTGGACTTTATAGAAACTAGACTCAACATAGCACCCTGTAGTGTTAAGAAACTCAACAATTTCCACATTAACAATTCGTTACAGTTGTCTAAATATAACTTACAATCTGTCCAGTACCAGTTTTGACCTTTATTCACATTTAAATCATTTGACCAACCAAAACACCTCCAAATTAGGCGTGATTGGACTTTCTGAAAACTAGACTCAGAGTACTACCTTTTAGACTCATAATTAGCTCAGTTTGCTTTTATATTCAATAAGTTACACATCGTTCAAGTTTATCAATCACTGCTGTCAAAACTCAGCAAGCATAAACAATCATCTAACATGCATCCTAAGCATACGACATAACTCAAAACATGTAATACACAAAATTAATCATAGAAATCAGTAGTGACCCTCTAGGGTTTACAAACAATCAATGATTCAAAGATTTTTCATCGTTTAAAACCACATATGACCATCAATATCAATCACTAACACATAATCAATCATCCTCTAGCAATAATCAATCATAAACACTTAATACATGATATTCAATAGTTAGGGTTTCATGTTTATATCTTTAAAACGCAGAAACAACCAAGAGAAACGTGAAAGATGCTTAGAAACGAGTGTAGGATGCTCCGATTATGAAAGATACGATCAAACGAAGGTGATATGTGTGTGTGTGTTGGCTGCCGATCGCAAGAGAGAAGGGGGGGGGGGGGCTGCCGTCGGTTTTGAGAGAGGGAGAGGGAGTGTTAGGGTTTAGAGTAATATTATTATTAATAATACATGTTACATCTAGGTCCCTCAACTTCTAATTTGCACTTTTCTAGCTTAAATTAACTAGTTTGCATATTGAGTTAACGTTCCATACAATGTTATCACATTACACATAAGTCTAACACATAATTATCACATAATTATTGTTTTGATGTTTTTCGTTTATTCACCAATGGTTTGCGTCAATTCGTTTGCGTTTCGGTGAAATTCCCGAAAGACTACACATGCGTAATGATTGTCAAAAGTCATTTAAACCCTAGTTTAAATGTAATGAGATGTGCGTTATAGATCCAGTGATCTTAAGTTTGAATTGACGGAGTTTGAGTTAACGGAGTTAACCTGAAATTGACAAGTGTCACATTTGAGAGTTCTTGGAGCTATCTTTCGAGTTTCGTGGTGATTTAAGGCAAGAGGACAGCCGGTGAGGAGTTATACGTTCACGTTTAGAGATTACGGGTTTTATCGCCTTTAATCTTTCGTTTATTAGATTTTCACCATGTTTTCAGTATTATTTGTTTTGTTTGATTTAGACTCTTTGATGCTAGGCTAAATTCAATAAACTACCTAGGTCGTGATGAACCTTAGTTCGGTTTGATTTTGTTTGGATTTCGTTTCCTTATGGATTTTATGTTTTAAGTAAACTGTTGAGTTTGAGTTAATTAATGTGTATGATTTCTTGGTTTTGTTTACTTGGATTTATTGTTTCACATTGCCTTTGTTGATTATTTCATAGGATAGGGTTTTGTTAGGTCATTTACTGTGTGTTCTTGACTAGTTTGTGATAGATATCGATTAAAATAATAGAAACAATAAAATCAATAAACAGATAAAAGTGAGCTTCTAGCCTAGAAAGCTGTAAGGTGATTGGCTATTGATAGATATTTGCTTCTCGGGATTACTAGATTTAGTTCTTCGTAAGGTGTCCGTCTAGGTTTGATTGTCAGCTTAGTCTATTAAGTTAATTGAGTCTGCTTTGCTATTTTTGAATTCCGCGCAGTAAGGTATGTTTTCGTCATAAATATACTTAGACATAAGTTATTAAATAACCGTAAGGAAGTTTAATTAATAAACTGGTGAGTCTTAAAAATTGTTAGAAATCCATAGGCGTCTTCTTGAAGTTCAAGGGTCCTGTTCGGGTATTCTGTCAAGGGTATTTTATGATCCAGTTTCATAACTTGAGTTTTCCATTTAATTAATAACCATAACTTTGGGATTCTAGCCTAGGTAGTTAGTTATCTTTATCATCTGAATTAATCTAAGCTTTCTAAATTGTTTATTAGTTTAAAGTAATTAGGGTTAAGGTTTTATTAATTATATAATTAGTTTATGGTTATGATTATGTTTTATTATTATTATTATATTAATTAGGTTTAGGGTTTTAGTATTTTATTATTAGTTTATTATTAGTTTAATTAAAGGAATCATTAGTTAATCATTATTAGTTCTTAATTATAGTTAATTAGTATTTAGATTTTTAATTAATTAGTATTAATTTCCCCCTAAAATATTATTAATAAATAGTCGTGTCTTGTAGTTGAGTCTTGTTTGCTAGTTTCGTAATTTAAAGAGTCTAGTGGGTTCGATATCCGGACTTACTTAGCTGTACTAGAGTTGACCGGTTCACTTGCCAGTTAGTAGTTTAAGTTAAGTTTAAGGGTCTAGAGTATTACTTAGTGTCTAGATTAGTATAATTTTAGTTAATAATTATTTGACTACTTTCTGCACATCAATAATTGATACGTGTAATTGTTATACGGTTAGTCGTTCACAGCTCAAGAAAGGAATAACTATAAACGGTGAACGTAACCGAGTTCAGGTGAGTTTCTAGCCCTACTTCCTTGTTATGTTTTCGGGGCTGTGTGCATACTCGATGTGATAATTAATACACTTACCTTAAGTGCTATGTGTATGCTTGGTATGATTTATGTATGATGATTGCTTGACGGTGCGTGAACGATCTTCGGATATTGTATGTACCGTCAGATGGTAATTAAAGATATGATTGATATGACTGATGTATATGGTGTATGAATGAAGTATGTATGTTATGTATGATATGTATGTTAGGTATGTTATGAGATAGTACGTGAACGATCTTCGGATATTGCACGTATTATTAAGGAAGATATGTAAAGACAGGTATGTTACAGTTGTACGAAACAAAGGGACCGGACCCGAACAATATCTGTGAGGATAGGGATCAGACCCTAACAATATATGTGAGGATAGGGACCAGACCCTAATAATATATGTGAGGATAGGGACCAGACCCTAATAATATCTATGAGGATAGGGACCAGACCCTAATAATATATGTGATGTTGGGGACCAGACCCTTATAATATCTGTGACGTTATAGAGCGGAAGGCTCTTTAAATAGTATGGATAGATATCCATGTAAAAGTGAAGTATGAATAATGTACACCCCTTCGGGCATGTGTGCAAGAATGTGAACTGATTGTATGTTGTATGATTAACTAGAACTCACTCAGCGTAGCTGACTTTTAGTATGCACGCAGGTGAGTAGGATGAGACAGCTGGCTTGATGGGAGACACATGACAGATAAATAAAGAAGCTGGCATGTGAAGATTTATTTGTTAATGTTTGAACTGAAAGACATGTTTCAAGTTATGTTTTAAGACATGTTATGAATTATTGTGTAATATTTATGAAAGTTTTATATTCCGCTTAAAGTTTTATTTAACTCTGATATTTAGAACGGTGCTTATGAGTAAATCCAACGTTAAAAGAGGCAACGGTAACGGGGCCTTACAAAATATATACAATTTTAACCCAAAACGAACCTTTAAACCATTGATGTTTCCAACATCATAGTAGAGGGACCATTTCGTAAAATATGATATATTAATATATTATAAAACTATACCCATGTACCCATTTAACCTGGATCCGACCCAACCCTAACCCATATTGTCAAACCTGTTTATACTATTTCTTAACTTGGACATCAATTCTCGTCAATCTTATGGAAATTAAATCAAGGATTGTGTTATACATGCTTAATTCAGGCTAACCGACGTTCTAATTACGTTAATTCGATCGTATTTGATTTGTTATACCTAATTAACCTAGCCGACCTAGTATAATCTTGTTACTCAAGTTAACGTATACCATAACTCTATTAAACCTACCAATAGCATCCTTATATTAGCGCCTTCTAAAGCCCCATCATCAATTATATTATCGGGGTCGTTTGATCCATGTTCTTGATCACTGTTATGCCGATGGGTTTAAAGGCCAATACACCTTTAATCCAACATCATTATAGGTAATTGATTACACAGCTTTCCTCTTCGTTCATCATTCTATGATATCCCTATGGTTAATTTCGAAATAGATTAACAGTTTTCATGATTTGATTTTCTAGGGTTCTTGAATGGGTTGGGTTTGGGGCATGTCAGTTTATAAAATTTCTGTTTCAGATTGTGAAATTCGTCATTTTTGGTTTAACTTGTATGTGTATCTGTATCGAAAACCCGACCCATTTTGTCTTTCGGATCCTTTGTTATTAATAAAATATTGGGTTTAATGTTTCATTTATGTTTCACAGTTGTCGGATCAAGAAAACATCCTTTACGGTGCCTTAAAACACCATTTTATTATTAAAAATGACTTATAACGAACTTCAGGGACCAAAATCGCCAAACAACCAATGCTAAAGGGGTGTTTTAAACTAATGGATAACCCTTACTTTTTCCACCACCATCCACCTAATTTGGCCATTTTAACAAATCAAAATGCATGCATAACTCTTATGGGTAACCTTTGCTTTTTCCACTATAAATACAAGTCCAATGCACCCATTTTTGTTGCTCATTATTCCTTAAAACTCTCATAATCTAGATCTAAGTATTCATCTTTCAAACTCTTGATAGTTTGACTTCTCAAGGTCAAACTAATGTTAATCTTTGTTCTAAGTAATTCTTGTTAATTAAAACTTGTTATTATAGTTTGTTTAAAACATACTTCCCTTGTTTCCTTGGCTTTCCCTTCTTCGGCCATGGTCGGTTTAGGTGTAGTGCTAGGCAACGCTACATGGAGGACTATTATAGTCCTTGTTAACACTTAAATTTGTTTAAGCTAATTATAATTGTTTATTTTCTAGTCATTTTAGTTTCCAAATCATTTTAATAGTTCAATGGTATTTGGGTATGTGGCAACCATCCTCGGTTTCATTCCAAGTCAAGGACCGAACCAAAACCGAACTTTTGTTTAAATACTTTACTATAAACATGTTGTATGTAAAACTTGAGTATTATCATTTCTAAGTTTATTTTTATGAGTTCTATGGTATTGGGTATGTGGTAACGATCCTCGGTCTTATTCTGAGTTAAGGACCGAACCAAGACTGAACTAAACCGAGTTCACTCGCTTAAGACACAGTAGTTGTGTTTTGCGCCACCGAATCTCATATTTTCTTTAAAACTATATTATAAACTAATTTTAATTGTTTTCTCAAAATACTTGGTATGTCGGATCCAACTTGACCTTATAACATGTATGTACCGGCAAAGCCAAACACCCGCTTAATGGATGTCGAGGTTCTTCTTAATAGAACTACACACTTGGTTAAGTTTCTTTTGATTTCATTGAGTTATCTCATAACATTTATCACTTTGGAATCTCGGATTCAGGCTTGACCAATTATCAAGACTCGAACCGACAAATCCGAACACTCATAAAATCTCGTCTTAGTATCTATTTAACAAAGGGTTTTTCAATATCATAATTATACCAAAATATTTACTTAACAAAGGTTAAGTAAAACTAATGAATAGAATACCGAGACCCGATTTCGAGTAAACTTACTTTTCAAAAACCATAACTTTAATTTCTTATGTATTTACACTTTAACTCCCAAACTTTAATTATTTATCTTACTTGTCATTTTATTTTACTTTAAAGCTTTTAAGACCATCTACTAACTCAATACCATTTTTAATCTAAGTCTTTGCTCGTTGAACTTACCTTTCCATTTATTCGCAAACTAATCCTTCAAGTTACTTATTTCATGTGACTACATTTCATCCCCCGTTTTCCTTTTTATACTTTGGGGGGTAACATTCATACTTATTCAAAACATGAATGATTTATAATACTCGATCCCACAAACTCTAAAGTATGATACTTAGAATACTAGCTCTATTGTGTTTTATATATTTCATATGCTTTACGTGCACGGGTATTTATTTTGCTGTTGTTGTTGAGCCTCAATAAGTATGATCATACACACCCCTAACTATCTTAGCCTTGTGCTAGTAGAATAGGGCCTCATTATCCAAGTATGTCGGTTGTTACCGATTAAAAAGGAACCTCATTTATTTATGACTTATATACCACAATTTTGCTTTTATTTGTAGTTTCATATACGAGTTGTGAATTTTTCCTCATATTATATAAACTCAAACCTATGAAATTGTTCACTAACATTCGTGTTGACAAATTATAGTTTATGCATTGTTACAAGTTTGATTATTAGTTGATTGGAGTTTGAAGACACTATTTTATTTGAGACCATTTAGGTTATTAGAAGAATGAACAATTTAAATTCTTGCATTGGTGTTATTTTGTATGAACGATATTGTGTTACTTTTGATGATTAAATGAAGCGAATGATTTGTTTAAATATTGTCACTTAAATAGTGTCTTGTGTTCTTGGGCAATCCGTTGCACCCGGCATGTTCCGCCGCCTTTGGTCGGGGTGTGACACAGATTATAATCAGTCATCTAGGTATTTCAGTTGCACCCCGGCATGTTCCGCCACCTTTGGTCGGGGTGTGACACAGATTATAATCAATCATCTTGGTATCTCAATTGGTTGCGTCCAACGTGTTAAGACACTGGACGAGCTGGGGGCGCAGGTTCGAGCCTCCAGCCCATTTTTGGGTCTTTTTTTTAAGCTTGTATAATATATATTTAATGCTTTAAATTATATTATAAATATCATAAAGTCATAAATATTCAATAGTTTCTATTAAACTGACTTGTTAACTAGTTTCTTTTTCGAATCTTGGTTAAAACCATATACATGTATATATTTGTGTGTGTGTGTGTGTGTATATATATATATATATATATAGGAAGGGGTTATTGTAAAAAGATGAGTGTGTCTAAAAAGTGTAAGAAGAAATATGGGTGGTTAGATCTTGGTAATCAATGGTCAAGATGAGAAGATGGAATAAAATAAGGAGTGTTTAATTTTAAAGGCTTAAATTAGTGTGTTAAAGGGTATTTTAGTCATGTTAGGTATTATAACATGCAGATTGTCAACATAATAATCGTGGAAGCTCCTATTTTTATGCAATCAGTTTATGGATATTTTAATATACACTCAACAATAAAATCTTCTTTTATTATTCAAACCCCTAAACGAATCTTGAATATCGTAAACACTTTGTAACCACCGTCAATTGATTCTCTCTCCACCGTCGTGATTAGTAAAGCAGACAAATGTAAGAATGATTTTTTCCTCATTCAATTCTTTAAATCGTCTGGTGTGGTGTGTTTTTGTGTGTGGTGTGTGTTTATGTAAGCGTCGGTGGGTTTTTTTTGTTGTCAGCTCACATCCGATTCTAACTGGGTGTGTTTAATTGACGTTGCAGTTGAAGAATCATGGAGAAGAAGAACATTCCACTGAATACACGAACTGTTTTAACGAAGAATCCAGGTGTGTTATAAGTGATTTAATTGTTTGTAGTTGAAACACCTAATTTCTAAGGTTTCAGTATATTATCGGTTTTATTGTTTAATGATGTTAGTAGTGTCTTTTCTTCTCCACATTCTTTCGATGACATAGGGGTGACAGTGTGTTTTGTGTTACAATGTGTTTTGTGTTGTTGAAACTCCCAATTGTTTTTTTGTTGAAACCCCCAATTTCTAGAGTTTCTGTATATTATTGGTTTTGTCGGTTTTATTGTTTAATGGTTTTACAGTGTGTTTTGTGTAGTTGTGACAGAAACACACCAAAAGTCTTCTCGTATATTTGTTGTTTTTCTTTGTGTTGGCTATGACCAGAAACACACCAAATATATTGGTGTTTAAGATATCTGCTTCTAGTGAGGTTAAAAAATATTAAGTTTTTTTTTGTCTTAATTCTTAGTGTTGGTTTTTTGTTAAATAGATTAAAATAAAATGAATTTATTTTTGTATAAGTAAATATAGTGTGTTTCATATAATTATGGTATAAAGTCTTGAAAGTTGAGCTTGTTGAATTCTGTGAATTCAAATTTCCATTGGATTTATGATACGTGTTCGTCATCGGTTGTTAGTATAGAGAATTATATTATGTGTGTTCATGGTAATATATTAATTAAAGCTTTATATATTATCTATGGTACACGGTAGGTTTAAAGGTTGGTATTGTGTTTTAGTAAATGGTGACTTGATGCTGCAAGTAAACATTATAATGTAATGTTTATGGTTAATGTTTTAAAATAGGTATAGTGTGTTTAACTTGTTGAAACAAGTTAAACAGAATGTATTATTATGTGAAATCTGGGAAAATTCATATAATTTGACTGAAGATTTAAAAGGTGATAAAAACGCAAGCCAAAAAGGTAATATGTTGACATTAAAATGTTAACCTGAGTTCCTTTTTGCAAATTTGATTTGTGTTAGTCTAATTTCGTTTTCGCGGCGTACAGGAATTATTGGCAAGCAACATCTTTTTATCATAAATTTATATTCATTTATGGCGTAACTATTCAATATCATGACATATAATTCATTGATGGAGTTATATAATATGAGCGAAATCCACAAATGTATATGAGACTATAAATAAAAGCATCAATCGTGGCATAATAAACATATGTAAATGAGGATCCTTTCTACTCGGTAACAACCGACATACCCGGATAATGAGGCCCATTCTACTAGCACAAGGCTAAGTAGTTAGGGGAGCGTATGATCATACTTAATGAGGCTCAACAACAACATAAAAATAAACACTCGCGCATGTAAAGCATATGAGGCATATAACACACAAAAGAGCAAGTATTCCAAGTATCATATACCCTAAAGTTTGTGGTTTGAGAAAAGTATATAATAAATCATTCTTGTTTTGAATAAGTATGCATGTTACCCCCAAAACATAAAAGGGAAAACGGGGGATGAAATGTACTCACCTCGATTGACGAATCGAAAAATAATAAATGATCGAAATGTAGAAAGCTTGTGAACGAAACGAACGAATCCAACTTGAAAGCTAAATGAAAAAGAATAAATAAAATATATTAATGAACTTGAACTTTAGTTGAAACTTCATTTGAAACATTGAACGAGAAGGTTTGGTTGTTAATCGTGTTATCGGTTAATTTGTTAACGATTAGGACTCGTACTTAATTGGTAATTTAAAATAAAATAATATTATTTTATTGAGGCTTTTAAATAACTAAACCAATATTAAACAAGACAAGACGGGTTTTAAATCAAGGGTTTGATTTTATAAAAATGAATTGATAATCAAGTTTATAATAATATTATTAATGATAATAATAATTCTAAAAGATATGTTGTATATATATATAGATATATAAGATAATGATGTTAATAATAATAACAATAATTATTTTTAATAGATTTAATATAGTATTATAATTATAACAATAATTATTATTAATAATACTAATGTTATTAGTCATAGAATAGAAATCTTGGTATTAGTTAAAGTGTTGTTAATAAAAATAATAATAATAATAAATAATATTGATAGTAAATAATGATACCATACTTTATGTTGGTTCGATTTCTAAACGAATTTACAAAATAAGTATAATAATATTATTGTTAATAAATAATGATAGAAATATGAGTTTTAATAAATAATAATAATATGGTCTTTATTAATAATAACAACTTAAATATTTATAAGAATAATGATAATAATAATAGTTATATTAATGATAAATAAATATAATAGTAAGTTATATGTAATAATACTAATAATAATCTTTACGTAGCGATATTAGTATTAATAGTAGCAATAAATTTTATAGTATGAAAATATACTACCAAAACCGGCTAGGACAAGACCCGAACCCGAGACCTCTCGTTCAACAACTTATGTACAAACCAACCGAACCAAAATAACAATTGTTAATTTAAACCCATAAGAAAATAACATATATTCATTTCCCGGGTGTTCATCTTTTCCCCAAGCCAAACCAACTCCATACCCAAACCGACTCGTTTCAAAGTATATAACCAAATATATATAACCGGTTATTAACGAATTTAAATCTTAAATTCGATATATGAAAATTAATAACACCGACACCCAAATTAATTTACCTATTAGGTGATCGTGAGGTCGTGGTTTTACACCGAGAAAAACCCGAGCCGAAACCGCCAGAGATTTGTGACCGCGGCCGGAGAGAGAGAGAGAGAGAGAGGAAAAAGAGAGCCGAGGGAGAGAGATAGAGAGAGAGAAAGACGGTGCACGGCGGTACCGGTGGCCGGTTTTCCGGTCACCGGAAAAATGTGAATAGGGAGAGAGCTCGCCGGAATTTCGAGAGAAGAGAATGAGAAGGTGCTGGAGGTCGCGTCGGAGGTGTTTGGGGTTGGAAGCCGCGTCGTCGGAGTCGCCGGAAAAACGGCAAGGAGGTGGTGGTGGCGGCTGGGTGATTTGTTTGTGATGTTAAAGTTAGGTTTAGGGTTTTTGTGGTGGTGCGGTGGGAGGTGGTGGCCGGAGATGGCGTCGCCGGAGCTCGCGGAATCGACGTCGCCGGAAAACGGCTCAAGAGAGGAAGTGGCGGCTGGGATAATAATATGGTTAGGGTTAGGGTTGTTAGTTTATATAGGTGGGTATAAAAGTTACATTTTTGGTCCCTCAAGTTTCAATAATGGTTTAATACGAGCTTAAAGGTTTCTAATGCTTATAACAACTTAACGAAAATTAATTTGAACCCTTATGTTTTTCTTAACGACACTATAATATGACAAACATCGTTTTATTTATGAGCGAGGTCAAAAATATTATTATATAATAATTAAATAAGTTCTAAAAATGTTGAGTCGGTTTTAAAAAAAAGGAATAAAATTTTACAAACTAAAACAACGCAAGACTCAAATTTGACGGATGTCATAGTATGGTTATTTTAATTCTGGACTTTTGTTTGTTATACACAAATGTGGTTGATTTGCAAAAGGTATACATCCAGTTATTTTATTTATAAATATGTACACTTATGTATTATATTTGGTCGATACATTGAGCGGTCAATACAACTAATCCCAAATGAAACGTAAAAAAACCGGTGAAAAAAATAGAAAACTTCTAACAACTCTATGAATATTACCAGTGTGTTAAAAACATTTGTCTTAGAAAAATAAAACATAATAAATTTAAATCAAAGTTAAAACCTATAATAAAAGAGTTAGTTTAATGCATACAACGAATAAGTCAAATTGAAAAATTCATAGAATTATAAAGACAACTTAAAAAAACATAACAAAGTAGTAATTTAATTCAATAACACCTATAATTCGGCTCTCCTAATGTGTATTGAGAATGGAACGATTTTAAAAAAATATGATCATGATACTATCAATTAAGATACTGTGATTAGATAAAACATAAAAATAGGAATCACAATTAATTTGAATTTTAATTCCACAATTATAGTTTTTGGTTTTTAACCATCTTACCTTTATGTATCATATCACATCCAATGGTTCAAATCACTTCCTGCACTTTTTATGAATTGTTGTCTTCTTATTTTAACCTTGTTATATATATATATATGTATATATATTAGTTATTAAAATTGATAAAGGTTTTTGTTTAATAAGGTTTGGTTTTGATTAATAAATAATTAATTATTCTTATAAATGATAGATAAAACTTTATTTTATTAAACCGACATCGTTTAGTTGGTGTTTTCGGTATTTTCATAAAATTCTATATGTATTTATATATATATATATATATTAGCTTTAATAAAGATTTTGACAACTATAAATTTATATGAATATATTAAATGTATTTTCAGTTTAAAATAATTATTTAAAAACATATATCTTTATATGATTTATACAACAGTCTTATAAATTTTATTTAAATATTTTTATGTGTTTTTATATAATTAAATCATATTATTTATGTTAAAACTTTGATAATATTATTTGTAATTTATTTATGAGATAAATAGTTTTTGTAAAATTTCCTCGATCATCAAATCCCGAACTTCTATCTAGTTTTAGCCTCGTTATTCAATCCATATTTATTTCCGTAATTATTGTAATTAGGATTCTCGTCGGTAATCCCGAAGAGCTTGACTTACCTCTTTCTTAACTATTCATTATCTTTTGCTTAATCGCTAAGGTGAATATCTCACTCCCCTGTTTTTACTCTTTTTATACTGTTTTGGGGACATATGCATAACTATCTATTTTTATATTATATAGTATTAAACCACAACTGTTTATCCTTGTGTGTATATCAGTTTGCCTAACTTGCTATTTGCTTACTTGCTTTATTTGAATGCATTTTGGTGAAGTTCCTCATTACAGTATGATCATACGACTATCTTTGGAAACCGATGTCCATTTTTATGGCAACGGTTTAGTACTTTCTTGGTAACCAATGTCCATTTATATGGAATTGGTTGAGCCATTTCTTTATGGTTTCTGTGCTATGGCTTAACTGTTTATCTCACAGGAACAGTTTGCACTTTTATTTATTATTATTATAGTGTCTTAAATCTGGTGTTATACTCATCAACCTAGTGTTGACAAAACCTATTGTATTTTTAACGCATATGCAGGTTATCGTGTGATGATTCTGAAGTTGTTTGAAGACACTTAGATTTGCATGCTAGAGAAAATAAATAAGAAATAATTTTTTATTATTGTCTTTACTTATCTTAGTTATGGTTCATGTACTTGGTATTTAACAAATTGTTGGATTTATTTAATTTAAATTAATAGATATTATAATTTTAATTATTGCATGATAGTACATTGAGAGCTGTGAGCAATCAACTAACGCCCCGACATTTCCGCCTTAAGTTGGGGTGTGACACATATGTCCCCCAAAAGATTTAAAATAAGTAAAAATGGGAGTGATTACTCACCTTAGTGATTAAGCAAGAAATAATGATTAAATTAGAAACCGGCAAGTCAAGCTCTTCGAGATTTACCGACAAGAATCCTATTTACAATAATTGAGGAAATAAATACAGATAGAATAACAAAGCTAACACTAGATAGATGTTCGGGATTTGATGATCGGGTATACTCTTACGAAAGTTAAATATTAATAGATTTATTATTAATTTTATGATCAAAGTTTTATAATATGATTTAATTATATAAAATACTTAGAGTACTTAAATAAATATTTGTAAAACTTTATAGTATATATAAAAAGGTTTGTTTTAAATGTTCATTTTAAATAAAAATATTTTACTATATATTTTTATTATTTAAATAAGATTTCTTATTAACTAGTTATGTAAATAATAATATTATATAAAATACAAATCTTTTTATAAAAACACTTGAATTTATACTATATGTTAATATGTTAAATAACAAAATTATATTATGTATTTTGAATTAAAACCTTATCAATTTTAATAATCATACATACATACATATATATATATATATATATATATATATATATATATATATATATATATATATGGGTGAGTTATAATAAAAAAAATAGTTTCATATGAAGAGTAAGAATAAATCTAAGCCCTTAGATCTATGATCTAGTGGTTGAGATTGGTAGTTTTTAAACTACCAAATAGTTTCCTAAGATCTAGGATTTAGGCTACATAGATTCCTAACTCTAAATTTTATGTTATTCCTACTCTTACTATAAAACTGTTGAGACCCATATCAATAACAATAAACAGATCTTAGATCTGAATCTATACTATCAATACGTTTATAGATCTAGCTCATAATTAACCTTGATTTAATGTTATGTAGGTGTAATAACGTTTGTGAAGCTTGAGAGAGAGAGTAAATACTTTAAAACTTTTCTGTATAATGTTATATCTCTCTCAAACCCCCTTACAAGTGAACAGTTGTTCACTATATATAGAAGGCGACCTGGTTCGCTAACATTCCCTAGTGAACCAGCTTCCCCTTCGTTACATAATTTAACATAACGAACCGCCCCCTGATTCGTTAACATCCCCTAACGAATCATGAGGGAATACATTATAATGTCTTAGTTCGCTAACATTCCTAGCGAACTAGACATAACTTAACGAACTACTCTTAGTTTGCTAACATCCCTAGCGAACTAGACTTAAACTTAACGAACTAGTCCAAAATAAACATTAAATATTACATTAATCATCAAATAAACATTAAGGTCTGAATCATAGAGCTAGGAGACAATATCACCATGCACCTTAGAAAAAGTCTTGAAGGTAGTCACCTGATTCGCCTCAATCCAAGCAGCAGCAGTATCTTTTCTTTCTTGATCTACATACCGATAAGCACTGATGATCTTAACCACTTTCTGACGTTTAAACCATCTTTAAATGTCATCATCAGTCACTTCTTTGAGTGAGAACTGTTCGCTGCACATTCTTCTCCAGTTCATCCTCAGTCTCTTTAATTACGTCTTCATGAAATACCGGAGCACCTCGATCAACGTTTGCATGTTGATGCAAGTCCGGGTACTCTTCAGCTGTCACATCCTCCATCTCAATCTCCTCGTTCTCATAAATAAAATTCGTATTCATAAATAACGGATCAACTTCCATTTCTTCCTCATTGATCACTTCGACATCGGGCTCAGTCTCTAAAGCAGTCAGCTGATCGTCATCCAGCCCAAGCAGAATCGAAATCTGCTCCCGTGTCAAAGATCTAACCACAAACTCACCGACCTCTATCTCATCTCTGTTCACCACACTTCTAACCAACCCTGATCCATCAATAAATATCACCGTATTAGCCTCAATCATTTCAATTGGCTTGGCAGCTGTTGGATCTTGATAAATAATTAACTGCTTGTTCGAATCATCACCGCCACTTACACCTGCACCAGAGGATGAACCATGCGATTGTTTAGGCTCACCTCCTGCATCAGATTCGTCAGGATCATCATCGTCATTTTTGAGTTTCTTGAGGGCATCTTCTTTACAAGTTAATTGTAAAATTAACTCTTCTTGTTCTTTTAATTTCACCCCCTGAGACTCAACAATCGTACGCAACGATTTAGTCTCCTTCTGACAGAAAGAAATATAACTCATCATTTTTCGTTGATACTCCATAAGTTATTCTTGAGTTTGGCGATCAGCTGCCATTTGATTTTCATATAAATGTAGCAGATTTAGCAGCATTTCAGTTTGATGACCTGGTGGCAAGTTGTATACGGATGGATGAACAGGTTGAACAGGTCCTTGAGGCCGAGTTATTCTCATGAATGAGACATCACTAGACGGAGGTGGAGGAAGAGTAGTTGTTGGTAGAGGAGGAGGTCTCATTGATGTGGTGGAAGATACTGTAGAGAACACAGCAGGAGGCCTCGGTATCTCGGTCAACGCCATTTGAGGAATAAGACCGAGCCTCTCATGTGACACCATCGTCGTTGTCAAGGTGAGCATCGGAGTGCTAGTAGTTAGCGGCACCGCCGAGCTTTGAGTAGTTGATTGACGTGGTGGTGGAGTTCAAATAATTACCCCAGCCCCAGCAGACAGACGAGGCTTCTTTGATGATTCACCAGTAGCTACAGCTTTGCCCTTTCGTTTTCTTTCTAGCTGAGCTTTCATGGTGGCAGCTAGAGCAGCATCGCCTGCATCTTGTTGTTCTTTAAGAGCTTGTTCACCAGCTCCACCATCACCGTTACCATCATCATTGTTACCATCATCATCTCCACCATCATTGTTCCCACCTTCTCCCCCTTCACGCTCGGAGTCCGAATCATCATGGATCCAGCGCTCATTAGGAGGACATACGTAATCCGGATTGATTATATGACCAATCATCCGTTTATCCTGTGGCTTGTCTTTTCTATTGATTAACATACGATGCACCGTTTCAGCTTTCATATGTTCCATATCAAGAAAATCGTTCACCAACGATCGATCAATCACCAAATTCGGTATCAGATCCTGAATAATTAGTTGTAGAAAGCGTGGATACATTAAGAACTTCTTTGACGGTAGAATTTGCTGAACTTGCTCTTTCAGATGATCAAAGATGAGTTCTGAATAGTTGAAGGGCTTGTTCAGGATTAGAGCAACAAATGCCGATTGCAAACTTAGTCTACACTCATCAAAACCACCACGACGTCCCCTCATACAATGAAGTAAAACATGCAGCAGATACTTGTAAGGTGGACACAACCCATTCTTGTTCAACCTAGACTTACGAATATCACCCCCATAATTCAAGCGTGTGAATAAACCCCTAACCAATGTCCTGTCAAATTAACTCGGGTAATCATCATTATCGTTAAATTGAAGTACCCGACGAATGACCTCAACATCAATCGTAATAGGAATCTGATTAATTGTAGCTCGAACCCAATTATTTTCCTCAACAAATTCTACCGTGTTCCAAAACTGCCTGATTATACTAAGATACACTTTAGGTTTAGCAGTGATTGCATAATGTATCTTCGAACGTCGTAAGAAAGTCAACATAGCTCCAAACGTTCTCAAGTCAGTCACATCTTGCTCAACATAAGCACAAATGTTGTGCTTCTTATCGAACGGCAATAAAATCACTTCAGCATGTTGATCTTGTTGTTGTGGTTGTCCTTGTGGAGGTTGTTCCTGTGGCGGTTGATTTTGTTGTTCTTGATCGGCCATGTTTTACTGTATAAATAAAACGAATATGAGAATAGATATCACAATGTATAATCAAAAGATATGTGTATAAAACGATTTAAATATCTTAATTTAAATTTTTTTAAATAAATGTCATTCGTTAAGAATCACACTTATTCGTTACAATGAGATAACGAATCAGGCGATTCGCTATCAAGTAAATATCTTAACGAACTAAACCTAGCGAATCACTAATTAATTTTAACGAACTAAACTCTAGTTCGTTATATTTTAAGCGAATCAAACTCTGATTCAAGTAACATCTTATTCGCTTAGCTAGTTCGTGTAAAATCTTAACGAATTGGACACGAAACAGTTCCAATTCGCTAATACTAACGAATGGTCATAAATAAGACTTATTCTTTGACTTCACAAAGTCAAAGTCAAAATTAGAATGAACAACAATAGTCAACATGGTAAACCCAGATACAATTGGACCATAACTATCGTTGAAACATCAGGATAATCAGCTCGTTGAGCTCGGAATCACACTAGTAAGCTTAGGTGGATGAGATTGAGACTCAATACCTAGATGTACTAAGGATTAAACGAACCAACAGTAAACACCAATTAACACGAAACAATAATTAACCCGGCAAACAACAATCAATTTAAGATTTAAGTCCACCAAGGGTATCAGAAAGTGATTCCGATCATAATGACATCAAAATCATACAATTATGAACATAAATTATACACAAATGAGTTTCAAAAGTTCAAAACCCTTAAACCCCTAAGATTTCATAATTCAGCAGTCAACACATGGCCATTTTTGACGAAAATGATATCGCCAAGATCAGTTATACCTTAGAAACTCAAATAGATATTTGAAGTATCCAAACGAAAAGGTCGAAATTTCAGAGAGAATTTGAATAGGTTTCTTAAAGATGAAGAAAGAATGCGAACAGTGGAATACTATTCATTTTCTTGTCTTATATATCAATGCACGTAACCCTAGGTACAACTTGTACGAATCAGACGATTCGTTTAACTTAAGGTTAGCGAATTAGCCCATTCGCTAACTCAATTCGTTACCTTATGTAGGCGAATCGCTACTTGATTCGTTAAATTAAAGGTAGCGAATCAAGACATGATTCGTGTCATGATTCGTTAAATATGCATAACGAAGGGATGATTCGTTACAGAGTGCGGAAGCGAATTAGGTTAGCGAACCAGAAGCTAGTTCTCTATGAATCACCTAGTTCCTTATCCATAAATAACGAATGGGATTTAGCGAATTAAACTCTTTTATTTAATTTTAATCTCTTTTATTTAATTTTAAATTAAATAATAAATTGAATAACTTAATAAATTAAAGAATTAAATAAATAAATAAATTAAATTATCGAGAAATCCTTTTATCCCGACAACCAGATACATTAAAAAATGTTTCAGATTTACGAAATATAACTTAAAAATTTATTTAAGTATTTTGTATAAAGAAGACGAAAATATTTTTGGTATTTTGTAAAAATTTAACGAATTAAAGAATGTATTTACAGAAGAATATCCAATTCTTTAAAATAGACCATCTTTTTGTGTTTTTCAATGATTTTATCAAAAGCAGTACATATTTTTGTATTTTTGTTGAGTTTGAGCAGAGAATCATATTGACCAAATTGCCCTTCCATCACAGTTTTATATTTCAGCGATATTATGACTGGCGATAAGTCGGTCATTGGTATTGGTGTCCACATAAATCTAATAACACACATTCAAGTATTTTTGTGATATGATTAAATAGTTCAATTAAAGCACAGAATATCAGAAATTATCAGCCTCTAATCACGGTTCAAGCTTAATTTGATTTTTGCCAAATCACCCCAACTTGACTTAAACCATTATATTGTTGATCAAAATTTTGATACCAATTGTAGAAATTTTGAGCAATGCATAAAGTTTCCTTTACTGTGAGTGAGTATGCACGAGTCCATCTGTCGGCTTACATACATTGTATCCCCTGGGGTCCGTTTCTTAATGGTATTAAGACGCACGCAAGGGAGAAACAATTGTATGACTAACAGCGGCTTTAGATCAAGTCAGTAATTTAAATTGTACGAAGTACAGCGGTGATCAAGATTAATGACTTTGGGTTTGCTCTAGAAGGCGAGTGAAATATTAATGCTTATGAATACCCAGATGGTTAAGCCGCATAAAGACTCACAGTGTCCAGAATCTTAACGCTTGTTATTTGCTTTATTTGATTTTTGGGTGATCAACAAATATAAGGCTTGAGTATGACTGGTTATTACATTTCTGCCATCCTCACCAAGACTTTTGCTAGAGACTAACACCCCATTAAATTTGGCGTTTCTTTATGTTTATATCACTTACTTTACTCTACTGGGTTGTTTTAAGACCTACCAATGCACCAATGCAATTAAGCACACAGTCTTTTACGCTTACTTTTTGCTGAATTTGGGGTCAAGATAGTCAATGTACTATCATGTTCTCTTTTTTGCTTCAAAAACTCAAAAATTTTGAGGAGCATAAAATAAAGAAAAGATAAATTTAATCACCCCAGTTAACTTAAGTTAATAAATAAATGGCTAACCATCAATTCACGAATGAATCATAGGACCAAGACATGCAAGCATGCTTCACAAACTTAAATAACCGACGTAAATTTTCAGCGAGAAAATAATCTAAAAACGTCTGCAAAAATCTTTTTGGTTTTTCTCTGTACAAAACTTTAAAAACACAATATTTTTTTCTTTTTCAATTTTCTTATAAACAAAATAAACTTCACAATCTTTTTGAATTTTCGGATTTTTCTGTACAAAACATAAATCACATTCTTTTTGGTTTTTCAAAATTTTTTTTTTAAATGTTTTTGGTTTTTCTAAATATTTAAAGGAAAAACATTAAAGAATAGAAATCACAATATTTTTGAATTTTGAAATTTTTAATGTTTTTTTTTAAACAAACGAAAACACACTCTTTTTGTATTTTCTAGATTTTCACCCCCTAAAACCAAAATAAATTTTAAATGAAAGCTATGATAGAAAATAAAGACAGTCATCCTTGTTTAAGGATATCATCTAGGGTCTTCAATCCATTTAAACCAAACAAAAAATTTAAAACGCGTTTTGTCAAAAGCTTTAGTAAACAGATCGGCTTTCTGAAAATCAGTATGTACTTTCTCAAGATCGATTAATTTCTTTTCATAGCAATCCCGTGTAAAATGATATCGAATTTCGATGTGTTTTGTTTTAGAATGTGGTACGGGATTCTTGGTGATACTTATAGCAGCAGAATTATCAATCAAAATAGGAGTAGTAAGAAACTTCAAACCGTAGTCGAGAAGATGTTGTTGTATCCACAAAACCTGGGAACAGCAACTCGAGGCTGCAACATATTCAGCTTCGGCGGTTGAAGTGGAGACCGTTGTCTGCTTCTTACACTGCCAGGAAACAAGCCGGTTTCCTAAAAATTGACATCCCGCAGTCGTTGATTTGAAGTTGATCTTGCATCCTCCATAGTCTGAGTCTGAGTAGGCGGTAAGATCGAAAGTATTATCTTTGGGGTACCACAACCCGATGTCTGGATTTCCCCGTAGATATTGCAAAATACGCTTGACCGCTGCCAGGTGAGTCACTCGGGGACTAGCTTGGTACCTAGCACAAAGGCAAACAGCAAACATAATATCAGGGCGAGAAGCCGTTAAATACATTAAAGAGCCGATCATGGCACAAAATAGGGTAGGATCAACAGTATCCTCCAATTCATCCGGTGATAAATTGTGACCCACTGGAAGAGGAGTTGAAGGGATTTTTCCGGCAGAAATCTTGAATCGGCTCAAGACGTCGTTCACATATTTGGTCTGGTGAATAAAAATTCCATGAGCCGACTAATGAACCTGCAACCCTAAAAAAAAATTCATCTCTCCCATCGAGCTCATCTCGAACTTTGTTTGCATGGACTTCTCGAACTCCTTACACAATGTGTCGTTTGTTGACCCAAAAATAATATCGTCAACATAAATCTGGACTAGAAGAAGATCGTCACCAACAGTTTTATGAAATAAAGTGCAGTCAACAGTTCCTCGTTTGAAGCCATTATCTGTCAGATGGTCGGCGAGCGTGCCATACCAAGCTCTCGGGGCTTGATGTAGACCATACTGGGCCTTCTTTAATCGGTAAACACGGTCTGGATAATCAGGATCTTCAAAACCAAGTGGTTGTTGGACAAACACTTCCTCGTGTAATTCACCATTGAGAAAAGCACTTTTAAAATCCTTTTGATAGACCTTGATATTCTTATAAGCTGCATAAGCCAGGAAGATTCGAATCGACTCTAATCTTGCCACTGGAGCATATACCTCTGTGTAATCAATACCCTCTTGCTGATGAAAACCTTGCACCACTAGACGTGCTTTGTTTCTAACAATCACCCCTCAATCATCCTTCTTACACTTAAATACCCACTTAGTCGGAATAGCTTTCTTGACTCTAGCAGGTTTGTCTATTAAATCCCAAACACCCAAACGTGCGAATTGCTGTAATTCCTCTTGCATAGCTTCTACCCAAGAAGGATCTTCAAGTGCCTTACGAGCTGTAGTTGGCTCAACTTGAGATAGAAAGCAATTGAATTTAGCAACATTCACGATTCCCGAAGAATGTAAATTAGTGTAAGCACATAATATGTTATTGTCACTTGACGAAGCAACTTGATGACGTGTACGAACACCCATATCAAGTTCTCCAATGATATTTTCCTGTGGATGATATCCATGAATCCGAAGAGTGGGATTCTCAGGAACAATAACATTATCAAATAAGTTAGTGTAATGTTCACCCAACTTGGGAGATGAAACATTATCACTGTCAAGATCAATAACTTGAATTTCAGCTTGATCATCATCAGAAGAAGTAGAAACAGTATCAATAGCAACTGGAGAAACAACGTGAGATTCTTCAGCTGGAGCATCTGGTTGAGCTTCAACTTCATTAGAACTTGAAAATCTTGGAATTGCCAAATGATCTTCAAAGTATGCTCGAACCAGATCTTCATCGATGTGTTCAGTCGAAGGCGTAAAAGAATTAAATAAACTATTGTAGTCAAACATCCAGTCTGGACCTTTCCCTTGAAGAGGAGTTGTGTACTTTTGACAGTCCACATGGTACCATTCTTCAACACAGCCAGATGTGAAGTTAAAAACCCTTTTCTTTGGAGATGCATATCCCAAGAAATACCCTTCGATAGCTTTTTTTTCAAATTTACCCGAATCCTTCTTCAATATTGTACACGGACACCCAAATGGTTCCAGGTACTTTAAATTAGGTTTTCTATTATTTAAGATCTCGTAGCTTGTCTTCTTGAGTCGTTTCACTGTTAGAACTCGATTAAGCGTATAACAAGCTGTATTCACTGCCTCATTCCAAAATTGAATAGGAAGCTTTGAATCAGCTAGCATTGTACGTGCAGCTTCAATCAGAGTTCTATTTTTCCTTTCAGCAACACCATTTTGTTGAGGTACATAAGGTGCACTATTTTCTCGGTGAATTCCCTTTTGAATACAAAAGAAATCCAATATAGTGTTTTTGAATTCAGTACCATTATCACTTCAGATTCTCCTCATTTTTTGTTTGTACAGTGATTCGATCTTAGTAATAAGGTTTTGTACCAAAACCGATGTTTGATCTTTTGAACTCATAAATAACACCCATGAATATCTTGAATAATCATCTGTCACTACAAGACAATACCAGTCTCCAGAAATACTCGCACGATTCACTGGACCAAACAAATCTATATGAAGTCGTTCAAGAGGAGTATCAATGGAATTCAATAACTTAGAGGGATGTGTTTTCTTCTTCTGCTTGCCCTTTTTGCATGCAACGCAGTGATCAGATAACTTAAAATTCTTTAACGAGACACCCTCAACTAAGTCATTTGCCATTAAATAATTCATCTTTCTGACATGTATGTGACCCATTCTACGATGCCATAGAATCGTGTCTTTCTCGGTTGCTTTCGAGACAAAACATGTTTCGATCGATGTTGATATCTTAGAACTCATATTTAAGACATAAATATTATTTGCTCGTGGTGATCGCATGACAACCATGTCCTCGGGAATAACATAACCCAGTTTCAAGATAAGACACTCTTTGTCAGTAAATATCGTAGTGTATTTTTTATCACAAATTTGCGATACACTCAATAAGTTATGATCAACCTTGTCACAATAGTTCACTTTCTCAAACGTAATGTGACCATTTGAAACTTCACCTTCTTGTGTGATCATGCCCCCAGAATTCCCAACAAACGCTACATAACCCCCTTGAATATTTCTTACGTTGTTTAATAGGTTGAGATTTCCAGTGATATGACGAGAACATCCGCTATCCATGATCCAGTTTTCACCAGAAATGGTCTTGGATGAAACCTACACACAAACAAAAGTGATTAGTTCAAAAAGGCAGCCCAGGCCTCAGTCCTGGGCACCTTTTGGTTTTCTCTTTGATCATTAACTTTAACAGATTTCAATTGTTTTTCAGCCACTTGTGAATAAGTTACCGGCTTCCTAGACTTTCGTCTTAAGTATGCTGCCTGAACAATGTTTGAATTCTTGTTTTGACATATAGATTCAGTTGGAATGAATTTTGATTTCACTTGACCGTGTGTCTCATTGATATGAAGAACCTTCCGAGGATTCACATCAGAGAACAAATTATGAGTATCATCAGCATACGAAACAGGTCGTTTCAGAATCTCCTTGACCAATGGAATTGGCTTAGATTTGTCCTTGATGAAAGGATGAAGATTCTGACAGTTCTGTTGACTACAATTCCTCACAACATGACCTTGTTGACCACATAAAAAACAAGTTCGCATGTCTACACGATGATGTTTAGAAGTAATTGGAATAAATGATGCCGATGATTGATGATGACTCACATTTTTAGTCATGCTCTTAGCAAACTCATCAGATAAGTCAGATTTCTTCTTCAAATAAAAATCTAAATTAGAACACTTCAAAAAGCTTTTTAGTGAATCTGTTCCAGTTGACTTCACAAAGTTAATCTTCTTAGCTTGTTTTAAAAATTGTTTTGTCTGATCAGATTGAACTGAAGTTTTTGTTTGAGCATACACACGTTCAAGTTCTTGAATTTTTGAATTTTCATTGACAAAAACACTCTCAATAAGTTCAGGTTTGACAATACTTATTGGAATATCATTTTCAGTGAACATCGTATCCATTCCCTTTAACTTAAAAACTCTAGCCGAAGAAGACTTAGAACTCGGAGGATTAATGAAACGCATTAAGTCCTCGTCAGAAATCTTTGGTTTAACTGACTTCTTTGTCCTCACTGGTTTAGTTTTCACAGTTTCTTCCTTGTTCATTTGAGATTCGAATGAACCATACACAGCTTCCTCAAACTCTTGAGGTTCGCAGAGAATATGATTAGAACTAGGAATGTTCTTATTCTTGTGTATTATCTCAGGTTCAAACACATCTTCAATAATCACTTTATCAACGTTTTCAACAAAGACCTTTTTACTTTCCACATGAGGTTTCTGAGGAGCAACTTGGGGTTTGACAATTTCAGATTTAACCATTTTAGGTTTTTCAGAAATCACAGATTCTTTTTGAATCAAATCTTCTTCTTTTCTTGCAAAAGGATTAATTTTATAATCATTATGAAAAGGTGGTGGAATTTCAACAAAACCAATAGCTTTCTTGGAATCTTTTTGTTTCCCAGATACTTCAATAATTTCATTCAACAGAAATGATGAATTTCTAAATTTCCCCAATTTTTTTTTTCAACTCAAGAACCTCATTCTCAAGCTCAGTTATCTTAGAACGATGTTTCAAAATTTCCTGAAACTTTTGTTCATTAATGGTCATTTTCACAGATAACTCGGCTTTGAGATCATGGTTACTTGTCGACAATGCTTCAATCTTTTCTCGAGATCTCCTTTGAGATTCAAGAGATTGTCGATAAGTATCCTTAAGAGAAGCAATTTCTCTTATAAGATTATCATTTTGATTTTTCAATGCTTCTAACTTAGATTTGTTAGATTCACAGTCAACACATGATACTTTAACACATGAAGTAGTAGAAGTAGTAGAAGTAGAATTACTAACCTCATTGATCTTGGCCATGCAAGCAAACATTGATTCAGAAGGCTTGTCGCAAGAGTCGTCAGAATCAGATCCAGTATCATTATCGGAAGACATCTCACTACCAGTAGCATCTTGACAATCTTCATGTAACCCAAACATAGCCAAATTTGCTTGAACATCATTGCATAGTAGCCGTTGTGACCAATCATTACCATCTGCTAACATTTCTTGGGTTGTAGAAGAAAATGGTTTCTTTTCATCATCACTTCCTCGTGGTGTAGAAGAATTTTGATGTTGACCACGAGAATCAGTGTATTCTTTCTTAGGTTTATCACATTCCTTCGCGAAATGCCCAAATTCTTGACAATTATAACACTTTACTTTTAATTTGTTAAAACCCAACTTCTTGTTTAAAGCTGGAAGATCTTTTCCAGTTCTCTGCATGAATCTTTTAACTTTACGAACGATCATCGCCATGTTCCATTTCAAATCCATGATTTCTAGATCATCTGGATCTATCTGATCACAGTCCTCATCTGTTAAATCACTTGTGGCAATTTTACTACTCACTAAGTTTTCATATGAAGACATAAAAGCCGTTAGAAAAGCAAAGTTTTGCTCAGCTTCCTTCATATTAACACTAGGTGGTGTAGCAAATGGATTGGTACTTGTCGAACTTCCAGAACCACCCGAATTACCAGCAGAGTAAAAACAAACTTTTGGATCATTAAACACTGTGATTCTTTTTCACTTGCCGCATGAGTAAGAAAAGCAGTGATTGGAGATATTGTTGAACTAAGAGGCATACTTCCACCATAGAAAGCAGGATCTTGATTTTCTTTAGAGGATTTTTGACACTTAAGATCATATTCTCTAGCTTCGATCTTTTGTAAGAATTCAAGTGCCGTCAAGTCTTCATTCAGAAAATAATCATTCTCTTTCAAAACCATTAGAAATGTTGAGTAGGAACTTGGAAGCAAACTTTTAATAGTGTCAATTTTATCTCTTTCAGAAATTTCCATTTTCATCTTGTCCATTTCAGCAATTAAATGATTAAATCTTGTAGTCATCTCTTCAACTGTTTCTCCTTTTAATAAATTAAAGTTTCGAAACTGAAACTTGAGCATCACTTTCTTACTCTCCGCTGTGTTTCCCATGCTTCTCATACGCAGATGTTGAAATAAAGACGCACATCTCTTGATACTACCAACTTGATGAAATATATTTTCTGGTAATGCCATGGTCAAGGTAGAATATGCTTTTATCTCGATTTCTAAAGCTTTCTTCTCTTCTTGTGAGTATTGAGAAACAGCTTTAGGAGTATACCCAATAGTATCATCACCAATCATTGGTGCAACATAAACTTCATCAAGACAATATGAGTAGTCAGGATGAACAGATCCCAAATGTGCACGAAACCGAGGTTTCCACTTGGCAAAGTCACTAAACTTCATCAATCTTGGACATTCAGAATGTGAACCTATCTCGGTATCAAGTTGCAACATCTGTTGCATCAACATGTTTTGAGACGCTAATGCATACATACCAGCCATCTTTGAAAATCGAATCAAATAATGAAATATCTTAACGAATTAGTGAACAGCTATAGCGAACTGTGAACAGTTGTAGCGAACTGTGAACAGTTGTAGCGAATCAATCCTTAATAAAATTAAGACTGATCAGTAACGAAGTATCTTAACGAATGAGATGAGTGTTTTAACGAATCAAAAGTCAACTTAACGAGCAACTTAACGAATCAAAAATAAGGTTAACGAATCACCCAAATGGCGAAACAGATAACGAATGTGATGAAGGTTTAACGAATCACAAGTCAACTTAACGAATTGACCAAACGAATTGACCAAGTCAACTTAACGATTTGATCAAACGAATTGACCAAGTCAACTTAACGAATTGACCAAACAAATTGACCGAGTCAACTTAACGAATTGACCAAACGAATTGCACAGAATTAGTTTAGCGAATCAGATGATAATTAATAACGAATCGCCAAAATAAACTTAGCGAATCACTAAGAAGTGCTTAGCGATTTAAGATAACGAATCAGCTACAGTTGATAGCGAATCAACACTATAGTGAATTATACTATAACGAATCAGGTTGTTACAACCGTTTGTAACAAACTCTGACACCTTATGCCACGTGGCAAAGGTTGTTATGACACAAATCCCAAGAAGAACACGTGTCACACGAATCGGTAAATCTAGTTAACGAACTAGATAACACGAATCAATAACTCACACGAATTGGCTAACGAATAAGATAACGAATTAGCACTGTTGATAACGAATCACAGTGAAACATATAGCGAATCACCATGAAGAAGATAACGAATCACATTCATCTTCAAATCTTCAAATCTTCAAACTCATTTCCAGAAATTATGAAGATTAACCCAGAAACCCAGAAATACCAAATTCGTAATACAACCTCGTTACTCAACCAAATCTCACAAATAACCAATCAAAATTCTCATAAACCAATTTCGAATCCAATACACAAAACCTCGTAATCAATTATCCTCGATAACCAATCCAAATTAACCAAAAACCAACCCCTGTTTCGGACTTAAACCGAAATCAAAACCAAACCACACAAATCCAAATCAAACATCAATTCCTCTTAACCAAACCTCTACAATACCTTAATCAACACGAATTCAATCCAATTCGTCCATATTTCAACCAAAATAAACACAAATTGATTCAGGATCAAATAAAACCAAAAACTAACAAAGACGAAATAATTAACACACCAAATCAAGTGTACTGAGCACCAACGGCTCTGATACCACTTGTTGAGACCCGTATCAATAACAATAAACAGATCTTATATCCGAATCTATACTATCAATACGTTTATATATCTAGCTCATAATTAACCTTGATTTAATGTTATGTAGGTGTAATAACGTTAATGTGAAGCTTGAGAGAGAGAGTAAATACTTTAAAACTTTTCTGTATAATGTTATATCTCTCTCAAACCCCCTTACAAGTGAACAGTTGTTCACTATATATAGAAGGCGACCTTGTTCGCTAACATTCCCTAGCGAACCAGCTTCCCCTTCGTTACATAATTTAACATAACGAACCGCCCCCTGATTCGTTAACATCCCCTAACGAATCAGGAGGGAATACATTATAATGTCTTAGTTCGCTAACATTCCTAGCTAACTAGACTTAACTTAACGAACTAGTCTTAGTTCGCTAACATTCCTAGCGAACTAGACTTAAACTTAACGAACTAGTCCAAAATAAACATTAAATATTACATTAATCATCAAATAAAAATTAATAATAAACACAAAGACTCTAGACGAAAAATCGTGCACTAACAAAAACTTGTGTAACCCTATAACGATATCGGATCTAAGATCTTAATAACAATTACGGATCTAGTTCATGATGCTTTTATATGATTATATGTTATGTATTAGTATTAGTTGTATATATGTGTATAGATATATTATAGATTGAATAATTAATTAAGAGGAAGCTTCAGAGACCAATCGGGCACAGGTTAATTAATCTTAAACTCAAAAATTAAATTAAACAGTGGACTACACCACTATATATAGAAGATGGGTCTAGTTCGTTACACATTCCGTAACGAACTAGCCACCCACTTTGTTACAATACAATTAACAAATAAACTTAACGAAACACCCCCTGATTCGTTAAACATCCTTAACGAATTAGGAGGAACTTAACTTAAGGTCTAGTTCGTTAAACATCCTTAACGAACTAGACATGTCCCTTAACGAACTAGCTTAAATATAATTAACTTTTACATTAAATAAACGATAAATACAAAAACGATAAATACAAAGACTCGAGACGCACAACCGTGTACTAACAAACACCCCCTCGTCTTGAGCTCTTTGTCTTTAATTTATTTGAAGCGTCTTGTCTGCCAATCTCTGCAGGTGTGAATACCATGTTCTTGACACACACGAACAACACGTTGAAACTGCATTGCTCGGTCATAGTCTTCACGACGCTCTATCAATATTTTATTCTTGAATAGCACGTCATTGTCGGTCTCGGTCAAGTTCACAAGCCACATCGGATCAATGATCTTTACCAGCTCAGTCTTTAATCCTTTTCCCAGCACAATAATGACCTCGCCAGTTTGGTTGTCGTAGTACCAACGGTTGAAAGATAAATACATATGTTGATTCAATGTCTTCACCGGCACACGCTTCATGGTCTTTGGCGGCTTTACCTTAAGTACCAACTTCCTCCAACCAGTCCTTGGATCGATCTCATCGATACGCTTGCGAGTTGGAACCTGTGGCTTAAAAAATTTGAACCCATGGTTCACCTCAAACAGCAAGTGTTGGTGAAACCAACTTGCTTGGTGATTCCCGCCACGGTTAATAAATGGTCGACACGCGAGGGTCCGAACGTCCCAACACGGTAATGAGAGAACATCAGTAATCTTCTCATAGTACTGAATGCCATTCTCCCATTTTATAATACAGACCTTTAACTCGGAATCATAAAGCCAAGAAATAATGTCACCTCGCACTTTAGATACAGCTTTGAAATAAGTCATCTGATTAGCTTGAGCACGAGCGACAGCTTCAACTTTCATCTCTTGATCCACATATCGGAATGCATCAATAATCTTACGAGCCTTCTTGTTTCGCTAAGCAAACCATTTCTGAATGTCAGCAACAGACGGATAGGGCTTTGAATCGAATCTTGTATCAGCAACATTCTTGCCCTTTGAAATCTTCTCCGGATGATCTTCTGCTGCTTTGACGGTTTCCTCAGTAAATATAGGAGCACCTTGATCAACATTAGTGTGTTGAAATAAATTAGGGTATTCCTCAGCAGTCATGTCCTCGATCTCCACTTCCTCATCTTCATAAATAAACTCAGTGTTCATCTGAATATTTGGATCATAAAAGACCTCTTCATCGTTCACAACCTCCACGTCATCCTTAGCTTCTAACACGTTAGCTCATCATCGTTTAGACCAAGCAGAATATAAATCTGCTCTCGTGTTAGAGACCTCTCAACAAACTGTCGAACCTCAATCTCATTCGCATTAACAACACTTCTAACCAACCCTTATCATCCACAAAAATGACAGTATCAGCCTTGATCATCTGTAAGGCCCCGTTACCGGTGCCCTACTTTGAACGTTGGATTTACTCATAAACACACTTCGAAATATAAGAGTTAATTAAAACTTTCTCAAAATAATATAAAAGTCAACCATTTATTACAAATATTCGTAACTTGTCTTTTTAAAACATAATTAAAACATAGTATCAAACATCATAACAAATCTTCAGATGCCAGCCTCTTCAATCTTGCCATGTGTCCTGCTCAAACTAGCTGTCTCAATCTGTTAACCTGCGTGCATACTAAAAGTCAGCTACGCTGAGTGAGTTCTAGTTAATCAGACGACATACAATACATTCACATACTTACATATGTACCCAAAGGTACATACCTTTATAATTTCTTACTCACTTACATACATACGTACTTTCATTCTTCTTGTCATACTTACATACATACTTTCATTCATACACATATGTCTTAAAGAGCATTCCATCTTATAATCTTCGCTGATATTATTAGGTTCGGTTTCCTACATTCACCGATGTTATTAGGGTCGGTTCCCTACATTCGCTGATATTATTAGGGTCGGTTCCCTACGTTCGCCGATACTATTAGGGTCGGTTCCCTGCATTCGCCGATACTATTAGGGTCGGTTTCCTGCATCCGCCGATACTATTAGGGTCGGTTTCTTTTTCTAACTATACCTTTTGTACCTTTCCATACATTCATAAATATAACTTCCATACGTCCATACATAATTTATACATCATATAACAATCATATCTTTACACTATCCCTCGACGGTACATGCAATATCCGAAGATCGTTCATGCATCGTCAAGCATTCAATCATACATAAATCATATAAGGCATACACTTACCAATTAAGGTAAGTGTATTAACTAATCACATCGAGTATGCACACAAACCCGAAAACATAACAAGGAATGGGGCTAGAAACTCACCTGAACTCGATTACGTTCACCGGTTATAGTTAATCCTTTCCTGAGCTGAGAACGACTAATTGTATAATCATACATATATTAAATACGGTTTTAGCTCTTCTTATATCTACTTAATTAATCTCACGTATCTAAGCCGGTTTTACTTCATTGGATCATTACCGGTTAGTTAATCGTTACACGTTATCCTTTAAAGGTATCTTTCATAAATCATTATAGTCCAAGGGTCATTTTTTAATTATATCATTCTTCTTTAAGTCCAGGGACCATCTTTGCCATTCTTGTAAACTCAGTTCGTTATCCAGTTATCTGATTCATTATTCAGTTCTTTAACGAATTAGGATTCTATAACGAATGGAGTTCTGATTCGTTAATCATAGCGAGTCACCACTTATGGACCATCTTAACAAATTGAACTTTATAGCGAAGTGGTCTTTCGTAGCGAACTGGAAATCATAGCGAATTGCTCAACTAGTTCGTTACTCTTCCTTAATGAACTAGCCTAACGAATGTGGGTTCTTCCGTAACGAACCACATAACGAATTGAATCTCATTCGTTATTCTCCCGTAACGAATTAGGGTTAGGTTTGGTCAGAGAATGTCAGAAACATTCTCTGACATCCTTAAATACCCGCGTCGCCTTTCTGGCGCCGCCGTGCCGGAAAACCGGGCGGTGGCTGGAAAAACGCGGTTTACCCCATTTTACACCGTTTTTCACCGTTTTTCGTCCCGTTCGATCCAGAGCTGAGCTAGGGTGATCCCTAAGCTCATATTAGGCTCGTTTTATACCCGTTTCCACCCGGATCTCGTGACGTAAACGGTTTAACAGTGTCGGCTCATCATTTCGTGACCATATCTAACGGTTTTAAGCTCAAACAACATCATATTATCATTACCTTTGATCGGGATCGGTTTTACTTGATGATTTCAGATAGAGAGAGAGAGAGAGCAATATGAGAGAGAGCTAAGTGTGTGTTTTGGTGGTGTATGGAATATGTGTGAAATGAATGATAAATGGGTGATTTAAGGTTATATAATTATGGATCATGGGCTTAAGCCCATGGTTCTTCCTTCTTTCCTTTATAACCCAAGTCCATAACCCATATCCATTTAGCCCAACACTAGCCCGACTCATAATAACTTGTATTTTCATTTATTAACCAAACTAGAAAAACGGGATGTTACAAGTCTTCCCTCCTTAAAGAGGTTTCGTCCCCGAAACCTAACTATTACATAAACAAATTCGGATAAAACTTGCGCATCTCATCCTCGGCTTCCCATGTAGTGTCTGATCCCTTGCGGTGCTTCCATATCACTTTCACTAAGGGTACAACCTTACGACGAAGCTGCTTTTCCTTGCGATCGACTATCTCGATTGGTTGCTCAATGTAATTCAACTGTTCATCAACCTCAATGTCCATTAATGGCACATGAGATGTGTCATCAGCTAGACATTTTCTCATATGAGAGACATGAAATGTGGAGTGAATTCCTTCCAACTCTTCTGGTAATTCTAACTTATAAGCCACTTCACCTACACGATCAATAATCTTTAACGGTCCAATGTACCTCGGACTCAACTTCCCTCTCTTCCTGAAACGGATAATTCCTTTCCAAGGAAAGACCTTGAGCATCACATTGTCACCAACGTTAAACTCAATCGGTCGTCGCCACTTATCAGCATACGACTTCTGTCTGTCTTGAGCAGCTTCCATCCTTGCCTTGATTTGATCGAACTTTGAAGAAGTTTCTTGCACAACCTCTAAGCTTCCCATCGTCTACCCTAAAGCATCTCAAACGGGGGTATACCAATACTTGAATGGTAGCTGTTGTTATAAGAGAACTCTGCTAGATGCAAATGGTCATCCCAACTTCCTCAAAAGTCTAAAACACAAGCACGTAGCATATCCTCAAGGGTTTGGATCGTCCTTTCAGACTGTTCATCTGTTTGAGGATGATACGTCGTACTGATGTTCAATCTCGTTCCCATAGCTTCATGAAACTTCTTCCAAAACCTCGAAGTAAAACGAGTATCTCTATCAGACACGATCGATAACGGTACCCCATGCTTAGATTCAACCTCTTTGATGAACAAACTTGCTAACGTTTCTAACGAGATAGCCTCTCGTATGGGCAGAAAGTGAGTACTTTTGGTCAAACGGTCCACAATCACCCATATGGTATCATGATGCTTAGCTGTGCGAGGTAGCTTAGTTATGAAATCCATGGTGATGTGTTCCCATTTCCATTATGGTACCTCCAAGGGTTGCATCTTTCCATTCGGATTCTGATGTTCGGCTTTGACTTGTAAACAAGTTAAGCATTTACTAATATAATCTACTACATCATTTTTCATTCCTGGCCACCAGTAATCTCTTTTCAAATCCTGGTACATCTTAGTAGCTCCTGAATGAATCGAATATCTTGACTTATGAGCTTCATCTAAGATTCGACCTCTGAGATCTCCATGGCGTGGAATCCACATACGATCAAACCTAGTCTTAACACCATGCGTGTTTTCCATCAACTCGTCTTGTTGACCGGAAATTCTTTCTTCCTTCACTAGCCTTTCATCTATCAGCACTTCTGATTGCACTTTGATGATTTCTTCAAATAGACTTGAGTTCATAATCAACGGGTATGACTTCACTGTTGCAATGAATTCCTCATTCTTACGGCTTAACGCATCGGCGACCACATTAGCTTTACCAGGATAGTACTGAATGTCGCAGTCGTAATCCTTTATCAATTCTAACCACCTTCTCTGCCTCATGTTCAGCTCTTTCTGTTCGAAGAAGTACTTTAAACTCTTATGATCCGTGTAGATAGCACACTTAGTACCATACAGATAATGTCTCCATATCTTAAGAGCGTGCACTACTATTGCTAGGTCTAAATCATGCGTCGGATAAGTACTCTCATGGACTTTCAACTGTCTAGGCGCGTAAGATATCACCTTTCCTCGTTGCATCAACAAACAACCAAATCCTCATCACCATCGGGTTAAGTAAGGATTGGAGCTTGCGTGAGTCTCTTCTTTAACTCTTGAAAAGCTTCTTATTGAGACTTACCCCAACTGAATACTATCAACTTTCGGGTCATACCAGTCAACGGTGCGGCTATATTGGAGAAACCTTCGATGAATCTCCTATAGTAGCCAGCTAACCTTAAGAAGCTTTGTATATCAGTCGGATTCTGCGGAGTCTTCCAATTTGTTATCGCCTCGATCTTAGCTGGGTCCACTGAAATCCCTTCTGGATTACCTAGAAACTGCACTTCTCGCACCAATAACGCGCACTTCGAAAACTTGGCATACAACTTCTCTCTCTTCAGAGTCTCCAGTACTTCCCTCAGATGCTCGGCATAATCAGATTCTCTCTTTGAATAGATTAGTATATCATCGATGAAGACGATAACTGACTTATCCAACGTCGGCCGACACACACTATTCATCATATCCATAAATGCTGTAGGAGCATTTGTTAGACCGAATGACATCACAAGAAACTCGTAGTGTCCATACCGCGTTCAGAACGCTGTCTTAGGGATGTCTGCCTCTTTCACCTTCTGCTGATGATAGCCTGATCTGAGATCTATTCGTGGGAACCAACTTGAACCTTACAATTGGTCGAACAAATAATCAATCCTTGGCAAAGGATATCTATTCTTTACCGTAAGCTTATTCAACTCGCGATAGTCTATGCACATTCTCATACTTCCGTCTTTCTTCTTCATAAATAACACTGGTGCGCCCCAAGGGGAAACACTTGGTCTTATGAAACCTTTGTTGAGGAGTTCTTGCAGTTGGGACATCAGTTCTTTCATCTAGGACGGCGCTAGACGGTAAGGCGCTTTCGCGACGAGCTGGGCTCATGGTATTAAATCTATCTGGAATTCTATTTCTCGCTCCGATGGCAATCCCGGAAGATCCTCAGGGAATACTTCTGGGTAGTCGCACACGATAGGAACATCTTTAATTTCTTTCATCTCGGTCGTAGCGTTGACAACATACGCCAGGTAGGCACCACACCCTCGTCTTAGTAACCCTTTGTAAGGCCCCGTTACCGGTTCCTCACATTTGGACGTTGGATTTACTCATAAACGCAGTTCTAGAAATCAGAGTTAATTAAAACTTTCGCGGAAATAATAAAACTTAAACCATTCGTTACAAACAACCATATTTTTTTTTGTCTTTTAAAACATAACTTAAATTATAGAAATAAACATCATAGCAAAATCCTCAGATACCAGCTTAGTCCAACTCTGCCATGTGTCCTCCTCAAGCTAACTGCCTCATTCTACTCACCTGCGTGCATACTAAAAGTCAGCTACGCTAAGTGAGTTCTAGTTAATACAATCAACATACAATACGTTCTTATATTACATACTTGTCCTTCTTTACTTTCTTTCATACATACATAAGTATATACTTTCATTCTTACTTTCGTACTTTCTTTCTTTCATACTTCATATTTTATCTTTCTTTACGTACATACTTACACTTTTTAAAGAGCCTTTCGCCCTATAACCTCACAGATATTATTAGGGTCTACCACCCTTAAAGATCCTTTTTCCCTATAACCTCACAGATATTATTAGGGTCTGCCACCCTTCTTCACAAATATTATTAGGGTCTGCCACCCTTCTTCACAGATATTATTAGGGTCTGCCACCCTTTACCGTCAATTCCTTCATATCATACTTTCCTTTTCATTTATATATTTTACATACTTTCTTTCATTCTCATATTCTATAACGTACATACCTCATACATACAACATATATATAAACAATCACATCATCTAACTATCTCCTGACAGTACATGCAATATCCGAAGATCGTTCATGTTCCGTCAAGCATTCTTTTATAACATAAACACATATATCATAATAGGCATACACTTACCACTCAAGGTAAGTGTATTAACTAATCACATCGAGTATGCACACAACCCTAAAAACATAACAAGGAATGGGGCTAGAAACTCACCTGAATGCGGTTATGTTCACCGTGTATGGTTATCCCTTTCTTGAGCTATGCACGACTAACTGTATAACAATTACACGTATTAATTTAACTATCACTACCCATATCGTGTTTCTAGTTTAATTATTGCCCTCAACAAATGGGGGTCCGGGGGCAGCGCCCCTGGCAACAGGGTTCTAGGGGTGGCAGCCCCTAGCGGGGTCCAAGGGGCAGAGCCCCTGGCTGGGATAAGCTGCCAGGTCAGCTTGGAAAAATTTTATTTTCATTAGCTGTCTTAACACATTTTCCATTAACATTTTAAATTATTTACTATGTTGGGCTCATTTACTAAGCCTAAGATAATAGGCCAGTTTGCTTTATATTAGATATGGGCTTAACATTTATGGATTTAGTTAATTCAGGCCCAACTGTTCACCATCAGGGCCCAACTGGACTCAGGCCCAAGGCCCAACAGAGAACTGTGTGGCCGAGAACCCAAGACAGAGAACCATGATGACCGAGAACTCTCATGCTTGGCCGAGATCGTTGACCGAGAACCCGTGTTTTCGGCCGAGAATCCTGACCGAGAACACATGGTCACTGAGAACTCTGACTGAGAACTCTTGGTGTCTGCCTGTTGACCAAGAACCATAAGGTTTGACCAAGGATTCCCAAATTTGGCCAAAAACCCCCAGCTCAACTCAGTTTTCTATCTTATGTTCCCACATTTCCCAGCTAACTTATTCAATGGTTCAAACCATGAACTTTTAATCCTTTATTATCATCATTCATAACCGTTTTACACTCATTACTATCACAGCTTCAAGATCTATCCCGTTTTAGGCATAAAGTTTAGACCTTTATAGCTTTAAAACGTTCTAGGCTAGATCTAGGGTTCATCTATGGGCCGTATATTGCCATGGGTCCATTAAGTTCATTTTTATCACAAAGTTTGTATTTTTATGAAACATCTAGATCCCATCTACTCTAGGGTCAAGTTTCATGGCAAATCGTTCATAAAAATGTAACCTTTAATCGTAGGGAACATACCTTTCGATGTCCTATATTACGGATAGCTTAGTTATGAGATTTGATTTTCTATTTAGCTTGTATATAGCTTGCACACCAACGATCTATCAATAAGACTTGATTTTGATCCGGGATGCTTGTTCTTGCTCGCGGCCGAAAATGGAAAGGTTATGTATGTGTTATGGAGGTGTAGGGAGAATAAGATGGATTAAGATGGATGGAAATGGAAAGATTTAGGGTTTAAGGGGTATTTATACTCCCTTAAGCCCATGGACCTAAGGCCCATCTTTCCTTTCTAGTTCATGATTAATCCCTCTAATCTAGCCTACTTATCTTTCCCCCTATTATTATTATTTTATTTACCGTCCTAAGTAAACTTGTTCACCATAAGAGATAATATATAAAATATTATTTAAAATTTTGGGATGTTACACCCTTCTGCTTTTATCATCGAAATAACGTTAAGCCTTGAACTTTCCTTATCACCGTAAACCGTCACCGCACTACCATCCAAGGACTTTAGCTTTATTATCCTACTCTTACACACTATCTGAGCTTCATAATCAGACAACCAATCCATTCCCAAAACTACATCGAACCGTACTAAGGTCATAACATACAGGGTAACAGAGAACTCATGTCCCTCAAGCTCTATCTTACAATTCTTAACCATTTTTATTATTTTCACCGAGGTGTCACTAGCAGTTTCTACTATAAAGGTTTCAGACACTCGGCAACATTTCATTTTTGCTAGTTTACTAAATGTCGTAGCTACAAAACTTCTATTCGCACCCGAATCAAATAATACTGAAGCAGAAATACCATTTACTAAGAACATATCGGTCACAACATCAGGAATCTGTCTGGCATGTTCTTGAGTCAGCATATAGGCCCTAATCCTTGGTCTCCCTTGTTCAGCATCTTCCTTCTCACTCCCTCCAGCTTCACCAATCCTACAAGTCCTCGCCAAGTGACATGTCTGTCCGCACTTATAACATGTGGGCTTTGCATGGCAATCTTGAGAAAAGTGCCCCATCTTACCACATTTGTAACAGGCATTTGACCCTAATCTACATTACCCACCATGGGACTTCCCACACTTATGGCACACATCAAACCCAGTGCCCCACTTGCACTCTCCAGCGTGCATCTTTCCGCACGTCCTAAATGACCTCTTATCCCACACTCTCGGCTTCTTGTTCTTAGGGTTCCACATCTGAGTGCCAGGTCGTTTAGCGGGAGCGACCCACTTCTTATCCTTCTTCTCTTCCGCCACCACGTCATCCGCCGACAAGTCATATTAAACCATTTCTGCGTGTCCGACAGCAGAATCAAAAGTACCTGGTCTGCCAGCCTTGACTAAGAAGTGAACTTTCTGCGGTAGTCTCCTAAGGTAACACTTGATCTGCTTGGCTTCAGTGTTCACCATGTCTGGCACCAACCTAGACAGGCCGTTGAATTCAGTGGTGTATTCGCGGTGTGTCATCTCACCCGCCTTTAAGCTCAAGAACTTCATTTCAACCCTCTCAACCTCCGCATCAGCACAAAACCTCTTCATTACCAACTCCTTCAGATCATCCCACCGCATGACTTTGATCTCCTCTCGGGTCTTCCTCTGTTCAACAGTTTCCCACCAGTACATGGCTTCATCAAGAAATGATTGGGTGGTTACCACAGCTTGGTCGGGACAGCACTCGCTAATGCGGATAACCTTGTCCGTTGTAGTTATCCATTGGAGAGTGGCGATTGCGTCTCCCAAACCGGTTCGCTTTGGTGGGTCACAACCTTTGAAAGACTTATAGTTGCATCCACCTCGGCCTCTTTTCCTGTCATCGACCTTAACCGACTTAACCACACTTGATCCCTCTTTCTCTTCCTCGTCATCCTTCTTACTCTTTTTCCCCGACTTCTCAGCATACTTTTCAGGATTCCAGTTCTTCGCAGCAGCTGCTACCGCCTGAGCAATGGCAGCTTGAACAGTAGGGTCAAGTTGATACCCCTCATGGTTACTCGGATTTCCACCGGCTGCACTTCCTTCTCCCTCAGCGTTAGTGGCTGCTTCTACCGACGGTTCTCTGCCAACGCGTGGCCTACCACGACGTCCCGTACGTCCTCCTCTTTCAGCAACTTTCTTAGCTCCAGTCATTCGTATTCTATAAGGAAACACAAACGTCATCACTTAAGGAACCATGTAGTACAAGGATAGTAAGGCTAACAGGTAATAACAGTGGCCAGCTATGATTAGCTGCTCACGTTACTTTCCATGTCCTATACACTTCCTCTTATGAGTCTATTTGTGCTAGGTCTACTTCTAACAATTAGACAATCAAACAGTTCATATCATCACATACTCCTATCCCTAGAAATTAAGCTAGCATTCATACATTCTTTATTTAAAAGTTACGCAAACATTCATTCATCATTCTACTTTACATGTGAATTTAATCACATACTTTACATTCACTTAGCTTGCTTGAGTGACAAATGGCATTCTCATACTGGCATCTTCTTTCTTTTCTTACTTTAATCCCATTATCTGTTCGAGTCTAAGCATGTAGGATGCTTAAACCTCTCGAACTTTGCTCTAATACCAACTTGTAAGGCCCCGTTACCGGTGCCCTACTTTGAACGTTGGATTTACTCATAAACATAGTTCGAAATATCAGAGTTAATTAAAACTTTCGCGGAATAATATAAAAGTCAACCATTTATTACAAATATTCGTAAATTGTTATTTTATAACATAGTATCAAACATCATGTCAAATCTTCAGATGCCAGCCTCTTAATGTGTCCTGCTCAAACTAGATGTCTCAATCTGTTAACATGCGTGCATACTAAAAGTCAGCTACGCTGAGTGAGTTCTAGTTAATCAGACGACATACAATGCATTCACATATTTACATATGTACCCGAAGGTACATACCTTTATAATTTCTTACGCACTTACATACATACGTACTTTCATTCTTCCTGTCATACTTACAGACATACTTTCATTCATACACATATGTCTTAAAGAGCATTCCGCCCTAAAACCTTCACCGATATTATTAGGGTCGGTTCCATACATTCGCCGATGTTATTAGGGCCGGTTCCCTACATTCGTCGATACTATTAGGGTCGGTTCCCTACGTTCGCCGATACTATTAGGGTCGGTTCCCTGCTTTCGCCGATACTATTAGGGTCGGTTCCCTGCATTCGCAGATACTATTAGGGTCGGTTCCCTTTTCTAACTATACCTTTCATACCTTTCCATACATTCATAAATATAACTTCCATACGTCCATACATAATTTATACATCATATAACAATCATATCTTTACACTATCCCTGACGGTACATGCAATATCCGAAGATCATTCATGCATCGTCAAGCATTCATTCATACATAAATCATATAAGGCATACACTTACCACTCAAGGTAAGTGTATTAACTAATCACATCGATTATGCACACAGTCCTGAAAACATAACAAGGAATGGGGCAAGAAACTCACCTGAACTCGATTACGTTCACCGGTTATAGTTAATCCTTTCCTGAGCTGAGCACGACTAATTGTATAATCATACATATATTAAATACAGTTTTAGCTCTTCTTATCATCTACTTAATTAATCTCACGTATCTAAGCCGGTTTTACTTCATTGGATCATACCGGTTAGTTAATCGTTACTCGTTATCCTGTAAAGGTATCTTTCATAAATCATTATAGTCCAAGGGTCATTATGTAATTAAATCATTCTTCTTTAAATCCAGGGACCATCTCTGCCATTCTTGTATATTTAGTTCGTTATCCAGTTATCTGATTCGTTATTCGGTTCTTTAACGAATTAGGATTCTATAACGAATGGAGTTCTGATTCGTTATATCATAGCGAATCACCACTTATGGACCATCTTAACGAATTGAACTTTATAGCAAAGTAGTCTTTCGTAGCGAACTGGCAATCATAGAGAATTGCTCAACTAGTTCGTTACTCTTCCTTAACGAACTAGCCTAACGAACGAGGGTTCTTCCGTAACGAACCACATAACGAATTGAAGCTCATTCGTTATTCTCCCGTAACAAATTAGGGTTAGGTTTTGTCAGAGAATGTCAGAAACATTCTCTGACATCCTTCTTCACGTATTTTTCGGACGTGCCCAAAGTTATTTTTTATATCCACTTCTTTAGAATAATGGTTACGAAGTTTATTTTGATTGTTCATTGATCCATATTCGTTTGTATTTTTACGAAACGTGAATTCGTACATCATTATTATTCGCTTTATTAAATCGGTTTACGTTTATTATTTCAAATCTCGTGGTCTATGACCCATTTTTCTTAAACGTAACCGTTAAGTGAAAATTGAGACTATGAAAATGTATGTATATCTACCTAATAGAAACCGTATTTTCATTTTATTTCTACATTTTACTATCGGTGACCGGTTACTTCCAAACGAATTCGTTTACTTAGAACCACTTAGAACCGGGACTGTGTCCCATGTACATGTCGAGTTTATATTATGTTATACACATATTGTTTTGTTTATTCGTGTACTTCTCTTTCACTCAATGTTTTTTTTTAAAACCATTACGTTGTTCTTGGTTTCATCAATCTGGAATTAATGCTTTATTTTGATTTCGAAATTTCAATTGTTCACTTTGATAAACTCAAGGTTGCTATTGGAACTTTTCTTTCGCAAACTTAAATGGATTTTAATAATGTGAATATAGAATTTCGTTTATCCGTTTTATTTCAATTATTAATTTATATGTTATAATGTTCACTTCATTTCACCTCCATGTTACCGTTAATTGTGCTGCATTCTTTCGGAGATTTCCATTTGTTAAACATCATGGTATTTTGATACTTAAAAGTTTCGTTTATCTAAGCTATTCTCGAACCAATGCATTATCAATTTACATGTTCATACTTCATTGGTTAAATGCTACGTTTACCTGCCACGTTATTCTCGACCCTATTATTTCAATTACATGTTATGATTCTAAATGTTTCATTCTTTGACTTCATTACCTCATTTATTTCGTTTATAACATCGTTTACTTGGTTTCGACACGATGATATTATTTACTTGATTTAGTGTTTTTGCATTGCCCTTGGCCTGAATGGTCTATTAAGGTGTTTTGTAATGTTTTTACCCTTTAATTCATTATTTTTATTTATTTATTTATTTTCAACGTTCTATATGAATTTTATTTGTCTATCAAATGTCTATGTCTTAAAACCACACAATAGAGCAAGTTATATGGACCATCCGATGATAGAGCTAATTATGGGTCGACACGTAATTATCAAAGTCCTCGCATGGAAAATATAATAAGTTCGGTCGTGTGAAATAACTCAAAACTTGGAATGATTTTGAAAAAACGGGACAAATGCAATATTATAAGGGCATGGTGGATACGCCGCTGGTACATCCTATATATAAGTGTCCTTGTCATATTTCCCATTTGTGGCGTCTTTCGGTTCATTCAAAGATCGGCGTTATTTTTTTATTATTTAAATATGTATGAATAAATTGTTTAAACTGTGAACAACTTTTAGTTGTTTTCTTCTAAAATTTTATTTTTATTTTAATTTCGGGACGAAATTTCTAAAAGTTGTGAATCCTGTAACATTCGTTAATTTTTAAACCCGAAAACCCGACCCGTTTTAAATTTTCGGTTTTGTTTCTATTTAAATTTATATATTTTTATAATATTATTAATTAATCTCAATTTTCGTTAATTTATTTTATGTGATCATTTCTATGCAATTATATTTTTCACCGCCCTTGTAGTATTACATACAAAATTAAAACATTCATAATCAAGATCAAATATTTATGTACATGTCCCATGCAATTTACTAGAATTATTATTTAACTACTACTACTTCTTTTATTATCATTATTATTATTATCATTATCATCATCTTTTCATATTATGTTACTTAACTAATAAAAAAACTAATATATGTTTTAATTACATAAAGTTTATTAAAATAGTCAAACCTTGTGAATGACTCATTAAACTATTTTTAATTTGTGTTTTAATTATATTAAACATGATTTAATTTCTTTAATTCCATAAGACATAACAACTCTATATTTTCACTATAAAAGAAGGACAAATCTTCCATTATTTTCACACCTCAATATATTATTTTCTTAAGCTTAAGAGCACTAACAAGTAAGTTTTTACCATTTCATCCATTTTATGGCTATTGTTTTGATATTTATCTTGAATGTTCATACTTGTTCATAAATTGTTCTTCATGATCATGTTACTTTTATCATAAAAATTTTATATTTTGTTTTTAAGAATCAATATGATCATGGATATTCAAGATAAACATTATGATTTTTCTAAATCTTGGATCAAACCTAGTTATTATGCAAGAACAAGCATGAATATATATTTATCTAAATCTTATGATTTGTTGGTCATCATAAACTTATACACTTTCTTTTAAATAAGATGATTTATAAAAATTTCTTTTATTTAAAATATTTCACAATAGATATAACATACTTCATATCTTTAAATTAATAATTGAGTAAATTAATTATTGTTTATTTTATTTCAACATAAACTAATATTTATAATTTTTTTAAAAGAATTCATGCAAAACATTTAAGTTAATTAATTAATTATGTTACTTGGAAAAAAACGTTTAATCATAAATTATTATTAATATTGTTATTAATATTATATTAATAAGTTATAGTTATGTATCTACAACTCACTTGTAAACTAATAAACATCAAATGACTTTTATAAACTTTATTCATTGTTGTTAAACTAATTACAAATTCTCAAGTCCCCATTTGCCATAAGTTAATGAAATAGATATTTAAATAACGCATAATTCCTAAACTAATATTAATTAACTTTTATAATCCCGATAGTTAGTCTTTAAATTTTGTATTTCCTTTTTAATTATAGTTTGTGAGGTTCGATCATTTATTTCCTTAAACGCGCTTTCGGTTATTATATCAAGTTATCATCCAATTGCAAGGTAAGTTTCGGCTAGAGAGAGAGAGCAATATGAGAGAGCTAAGTGTGTGTTTTGGTGGTGTATGGAATATGTGTGAAATGAATGATAAATGGTTGATTTAAGGTTATATAATTATGGATCATGGGCTTAAGCCCATGGTCCTTCCTTCTTTCCTTCATAACCCAAGTCCGTAACCCATATCCATTTAGCCCAACACTAGCCCGACTTATAATAACTCGTATTTTCATTTATTAACCGAACTAGAAAAACGGGATGTTACATCATCTCAATGGGTGTAGCAGCTGTAGTATCATGATAAGCGATGATCTGTTTATCCGAATCACCAGCTGCACTTGTACCAGCACCAGAAGCCGAGCCGTGAGTTTGTTTAGGCTCACTTCCTCTAGTACCCAAAGCATCTGGGTATTCTTCATCGTTTTTGAGCTTCTTTAGTTCATCATCCTTGCATGTAAGCTGCAACATAAGATCCTCTTGCTGTTTATTTTCACCCCTTGAGACTCAACAATCTCACGGAGGGCCTTTGTCTCCTTTTGATAGAAGGATACATAACTTACCAGCTTCTTTTGGTTCTCCATCATGCGTTCTTTAGTCATCCAATCAGCAGAAATTTGATTTTCATACAAATGAAGTAGACTCAAGACCATGTTCATCTGTTGATCATGAGACATATCAAGAAAGGAAGAAAGAATTGGTTGAACCTGTCCTTGAGGTCGGTTAAGCCTCAAATATGAAAAATCCATAGGTGGTGGAGGCATCATCATCGGTGTTGGAGAAACCACCGAAGTAGTAGTTGTAGGCCTTGGTATTGTAGATAAAACCGATTGAGGAATCATATCAAGCCTCAGATCCGACGTAAGCGTGGTCGTCAATGTTAATTCCGGGGTGGTAGTACTAAGCGGCACCGCCGGTCTTTGAGAAGTGGACGACCTTGGAGGTTGAACTCCAAATGAGATGTCAGCACCAACCGACACTTGTCGCTTAGACGACCCTTCACCCACCAACTCTTTTCCTTTCCTTTTGCGTGGAGTGGCTATAGTAGCAGCTAAAGCGGCTTCAACCGCGGCTTGTTGTTGATCATGGGCATCACCATCACCACCATTACCACCATTACCACCGTCATCATCATTATCATCACCATCATCTCCATTGTTCCCACATGGTCCTTCCTCATGGTCAGAATCCGAATCATCGGGGATCCAGCGATCATTGTCAGGACATACATAATCTGGATTCACCAGATGAGCAATCAATATTTTGAATCTAGGAGGAGGAGTTTGACGATACGACTTCATCCTTCGCATAGTGTCTGCCTTCATGTGATCCAAAATAAGTTTATCATTAACATCTATTGGATCGATCACCAAATCCCTAATTGCATATTGAACAAACAATTGGATGAATCGTGGATACATTAAGAACTTTATGCGTCGTTTCCCAACAATACAATTTTCTTTGAGATAATCAAAGATCATTTCCGAGAAATTGTAGGGCTTATTTAACACTAACGCCACAAATGCCGATTGGAGCATGATACGGCATTCGTCAAACCCTGCTTTTTGTCCACCAAGGCAGTGTATAAGAATATGAAGTAAGTACTTGTATTGGGAACACAAGTATGCCTTGTTGTACATGGAGTCATCAAGGTTACCAGAATATAATAAACGTCCAAACAACCCTCTGATCAGATCTTTGTGGTACTCGCTCGGGTCATCAATAGTGTCATCGAACCTCAATACCATTCGAACGGTCTCAACAGATACTACAACAGGTTTATCATTAACCTCAGCAGCAATGCGGTTCTCTGTTTCCACATAAATCGCGGTGTTCCAAAATTGACGAACGATGCTAAACCGAAAGTCAGGATTGGCAGTTACTGTAGGTTCCCCGGACGGATCACACGAGATATCCCGATATACACAGGTGCGGAATCCCTGTGTAGATCGTTACGGACGTAGAACACAAGCTCACAAACACACGAATACGATACGAACAAAACTCACGTTATATTAATAACTCAAACCGTGATACTTACAGACTCTCGACCTCACGTCACTTGACTCACTGAATTACACGTAACTCGAACTACTCCGTAAACAGTAACCGTAACCTATATAAATACACGACAACTTCGCCTCAGGCGAAGTTGTCCATAACTTCGCTTGTTCAACAAGTTCGCCTAGGCGAACTTGTTAACAACTTCGCTTGGTTAACAAGTTCGCCTAAGCGAACTTGTCAACAACTTCGCTTTAAACAAACAAATACATAAACAATATTACAGACATTAGACATATGAACTACTGACATTTATGCACCAACAGACTCCCCCTTGGCAGTAGCTTCATATCTTGATCTTTCAGCTCTTGTCTCGTAATCCTGTATCTTCACGCGTGCACTCCTTCTCTAACACACACCGACACAACTCGTTGATACTTTCTTGCTTCATCCTTCCAAGCTGGAATATAAAAGATCTTTTTCTCGTTGAGCATCTTCAGATCAGCTTGCGATAAGTTTACAAGATGCATCGGATCGTAAACTCTAAGGATCTCTTGTTCATCCTCATCTTCCATCACTGCCTCCGCTGTCTCATAATCAACGAACCACCACTTTAGGTCTTTGAGCACATCCTTGGGCATAAGCTTCATCGGTACTTCTTTAAGGCACCGGATTGGTTTATACTTCATAACCATCCAAGGCTTTCCATCAGCTCTCAAACCTCTATCCTTGTCTTCAACAAGTTTCCCTTTCTGTGGTTTCAGCAGCTCAAACTTCTTTTCCTTTATGCTCTCTTTCCATACGATTTTCCCTATGACTCTAGCCATATTATCGTCACTTCGATTGATCAATCCCAATCTGGCTAAGTCTTTAACCTCACACTCAGGCAGTGTGTTTAACGATCTCAACATTCTTCTGAGGTACTGAACTCCATCATATCGTTTAATCACGAAGAGCCGCAACTGCTCATCATAAATCCAGCATATAATCCCTTTCTTTGCTTCAGCAAAGCCCTTAATATTGTAACTCTTTTTGAACAAGGTAGGGACTGCCGGTTTCTTCGTTTTGACAAACCAATGAGCGTATCCTTCCTTCCACCTCGGCTGCTCTTCCCATTCAGTATCTTCAACTTCCGTCTGATCACCCATATCAGCCTTCTCCACCTCTGGAATGTCATGTTCGACGTTTTCCTCTACTATCTCTCCTTCCTCAATCTCAATCTGCTCACCGATCTTCTCAATCACATCACTCGGCAGCACATCTTCATCAAACAACACATCGTCGCTGAACATATCATCGTCAAGTTCCCTCAACGCATCAATCACGTCATCATCAACTAACACCACATCATCACCACCAGAACCACCAGCCACGTCGGCAGACTCCCCCTCAGCTGTGGAAGTACCAAGAGCTTGAGAAGTTCTTGGCAGCTCACCACCTGCATCTTTCGATGCATTGGGATCATCGTCTCGGTCATTTCTCTTTTTCGTCCTGAGCTCGTCGCCTTTACAGCTCATCTCCCCCTGAGATCCCAAGAACTCCTTCAAGGCATCTATAATTTTCCCATGCTCAACCAGGAGGGATGACTGTAGTTGATTTGCTTCCACTAGGCGTTGAATAGTCTTCGATTGCTCTGCCACGATCCGCTCTAGTGAAGCTATTCTCTTTGAGTCTGACATAGGCGTAGGCGAGACATCAGAAGCAGGCGTAACCGCAGGTGGTACCATACCTGATAACCCTGCAGTAGTGACGACCGTTGACTCTACAAATCGTGCAACTACCACCGACTGAGTAAGCGTTGGAGGTGGTAGAGACACAATCTCCGGAGTCGACGTCTGGATGGTAGTGGTGGATGGAATGCCAGCAGATGATGTAGCCACCACGGGAACATCCGCAGCGCTTGTACTTGTAACCTGTACAGAAGAAGGAACGATAGACATACCAGACAGTGCGGCCGGAGCAAAACGTACCATCCTTGAAGTCTCTCCAGCTCCCATGCCAGCACCTGTCCTTTCCCGTCTTGATCTTCTTATCAGCTTATGTATATCTTCTTCCTCTTCTGACTCATCATCATCCTCCGTTCTCTTTCTCTTCCCAACCGTTCTCTCTCGAGACACCATCAACCGTCTCCCCTCATTCATGATCTCATCCAAATCTGAGTCAGCCATCGATGTAGCTGCTCTAGTAGCACTCACACCCGAACCCTGTGCAGCAGAGACCTGTACCTCTTCAACTTGATCCATATTGAAATAACCTTGACCTCCAAAAACAGCATCAAGATCTATATCCTCTGCAGCCGACACAACAGGCACAGCAGATGCAGCTTGAGTTGCTCTTGCCTGTCGCGGTTGAGGATCTCTGAACTCGTCCCCACCAGCAGGAACATACCCTGGGTTGATTAAAAACCCAAACAGTGGAGTATTCCTCGGACGACGTTCAGGGTTGCTCCTCGCACTCGAAGTGCGGCATTGAGCAAAGATACGTTTGCTCACAGATTCCACGTATCTGATCGGCTGTCTCTGAGGTAGATTCGGAGCCACATGGTTCAATATCATCTGGATAAAACGTGGATACATAATGAACCGCTCCCGAGACATCTTCTATGTCTGTCAATCTCGTAAAAGACCATCTGACTAAAACTATAGCGTTTATTGTAAGTCAGTGCAGTCATTGCGGACTGCATGGTCGCACCCATACCGTCAGTGCCCGCCTTCCTTCCTGACATGCAAACTATCATGACGTGCATAAGGAAGCGCCACTGACCAAGCAGAAAACCCTTCCGCCTCTGTGAATCGCCTAATGGACCAGAATAGCCCATTCGGAGAAACGCTCCATCACGAAACGGAGCCACAAACTCAATTGGGTCGTCCCTCGTCTCTTCTCCGAACCGTAATGCCACCCGAATCTGTTCAGAATTGAACTGAACTTGTTGATTGTTCACAGTCGCTCGCATGACCGGGGGCTCAACACGACAGTCGTATTCTATCGTCTGCCAAAAGTCTTCGATATTTGGTAAGGATATCGGCAGAGTGTTCGTGATAGCATGAAATATCCTCGAGCGTAGGAGGAAAGTTATGATCTCGCGGTAATCGTCCACACCGCTCGCCTCCGGGTCTAAAGTGATGTACATATTGTGACCCGGGAAAAATTGACGTTGGTTATCACCATCGTCTCCTCCTGCACCTCCAGCACCTGCTACTGCAGCCATATCTTTTCTTCATGAAGCTTCAAACTCCTGACACATGGAGACTTTTGACGCAGCAAATATAATGTCATCCACGTAGACTTGTACCAGCAGGAAGTCGCTTCCATCTCTTTTGAAGAACAACGTGCTATCAATTTTCCCTCTTTCAAAACCATTCTCGAGCAAGTAATCTGATAAAGTTGAATACCAGGCACGAGGTGCCTGATGTAATCCATACAACGCCTTGCTCAACCTGTACACGTGATCTGGAAAGTCTGGGTCAGGAAAACCCGGAGGTTGCTCAACATACACAACCTCATCAACTTTCCCATTCAAAAATGCACTCTTCACATCTAGCTGAAACACCTTCATCTTTTCATAAGCAGCAAACGCTAAAAACAATCTTATAGCTTCCAACCTGGCGACAGGAGCGAACACTTCGTTATAATCAATCCCCTCTTGTTGATTAAAACCTTTAACAACTAGCCTCGCCTTGTTTCTTATAATAATCCCCTTATCATCTCTCTTGCACTTAAACACCTATTTTGTGCCTATCGCATGCACATTCTTTGGTTTCTCAACCAAAGTCCAAACTTCCATCTTCTCAAATTGAGCCAACTCTTCTTGCATGGCTTCGACCCACGAGTTGTCCTTTAAAGCCATTTGATAATTCTTCGGTTCAATCTGGCTTATAAAGCAGGTGTACAGGCATTCATTGATTATTCCAGTCTCCTTAATGCTTGTATAAACACAGGTATGTTCATTCAAGCTACTTCTCGTTTGTACACCTGAGGACACATCACCAATCACATTATCCAAAGGGTGATCTTTATGAATTCTCGTGGTCGGAACAGAACCGACATGCAAATTATCTTCCAAATTAGAAGAGATCTCGTCAATGGTTGTTTCATGCTGAGAGTGAAAAGGATTGATAAATTCTTCTTCAGCAGAGGCAGCAGGGGTACCGATAGTGTTTGATGAGGAAGGTTGACATTTATCAATCAGCTGTCTTTGCAATAGATTTTCTTCCTCATCGAGTATCATCTTCGTCGCAACTCTTTCTTCTTCTTCAGAAATTTCCAAATCCGGTATGTTAAACGACTTAAACAGCTTAACATAGTCGAAAAGCTCAGCAGGTTCATTGCTTGGTTTTGGCGGTTGGTAACTTGTGATGTCGGTGTTACACACCACATCCACCTTGCAGGTCGAAGTATTGAAGACACGTCTGTTGGGAGTACCAACAACATAACCGACTAATATTCCTTCATCGGCTACTTCGCCAAATTTAGAATTTGTCTTCAAGATCGAACAAGGGGAACCGAGTGGTTCAAGACCACTCAAGTTGGGCTTCCTTCCATGCATAAGCTCGTAACACGTTTTACCAAGTCTCTTAATGGTTAACACTCTATTCAGAACATAGCAGGCTGTAGCAACTGCTTCAGCCCAGAACATCACAGGAAGCTTCGAATCTGCCAGCATAGTTCTGGCTCCTTCAATTAAAGTTCGGTTCTTCCTTTCAGCCACTCCATTTTGTTGCGGAGTATACGGAGCGCTGTATTGATGTTCAATTCCTTTCTGAAGACAGAAGATCTCCATTTCAAAATTCTTGAAATCCGTTCCATTGTCACTTCTGATGAACTTAACTGTTTTACTCATGACGTTCTCAACTTTGGTAATCAAATTCTTCACCATTTGAGCCGTCTCATCTTTCGATTTCAGAAAATATACCCACGAATATCGCGAGTAGTCATCAGTGATCACCAAGCATTAAGAAGTACCTCCTAGACTTTTTACATTCACGGGACCGAAGAGATCCATGTGAAGCAGTTCTAGAGTACTGGCAATAGAGTTGACCTTCTTGGTGAGATGGGATTTCTTGTGTTGCTTTCCCTTCTTGCATGCAATACATTTGTCTTCAAAGTTAAAACTTTTCAAGGGAACGCCCATCACAAGCCCATTCCTGACAATGTGGTTCATCTTCCGAAGATGAATGTGCCCCATTCTCCTGTGCCACAGTTCGGATTCCGATTCGCTTGCTTTTGTCATTAAACATGATTCTTCCGTGGCCATTTCAGTAGACCTCATATCCATCACATAAGTATTTGTATCACGTGGAGCTTTCATCACTATCCACTCGTCTGGTATCTGAAAACCAGGCTTCAACACGATCGCCTCATTCTTCGTGAAATGAACAGTGTACTCCTTATCACAAATCTGCGACACACTCAGCAGATTGTGCTTCAACTCTTCTACAAAGTTCACATTCTCAAGAGTCATTTTTCCATTGGACACCGTTCCTCTTCCAGTAATTCTTCCTCCACTTTCACCGGCAAAGCTAACTCTTGCTCCTTGAACAGGTTTTAAGTCGTGCAACAAGTATTTGTTACCCGTCATGTGCCGGGAACAGCCGCTATCTACAATCCAAAGACTGTGGGCAGCCCCGTTCAACTGTTCCTGAACAATAAAGCAAAGGATTAGAATCTAGGGACCCAAGACCAATTGGTCTTGGATCTATACATCCCGTACTTCTGCTTTCCAAATTTAGCATCTGGATAATTCCTGTCAGTCCTATTAGGAAATCTCCTTGGAAATTGAGTGTGAGGCCTTCCAAACCTATGTACATTGAAAGTATTATATCTTGTGGTTTGGTTATTAGCATTGTTAAACTGAGGTTTGTTTCTGTGAAAACCTGAATTAGTTACATTTCGGAACTTTGAAAGGCTTTCATTTTTAGCAGTATTAAAATTACCATTAGGCTTATGATCAGTTTTAATAGGCCTCACACCTCTGAATTTCGGCGTCAGAGGGCAATCTGCAACAAGATGTCCTAACTTATTACACCTAAAACAACACCTATGCTCCATTTTCTTTTCAAAGGTTGTTTTGGATGTAGAGGCTGTGTTACCGGCCGTTCGTCTTAAGGTGGGACGTACGGGTTGAGTGGAGTACTCTTTTTATAAGTTTTGTCTTTTTCTCCACCAGTGGGTAACACTACCTTCTCTTTTGTCTTACCCGATTCGGACAACTTATCCGAATCTGATGAGACTGGACTCGTAACAGAAATTTTCACACTTGAAACAGGCGAACTCGTTTCGCCACTACTAACACTTGGTTCTTTACTCGAAACCTTGATTGGAACTGTCTGAGGAACTTCAAAATCAACAGATTTCTGAACACTAGGGTTAAAAGTGTAATTGTGGTTATAAGGTGGTGGAACCTCGTGATAACCAATTCCTCCTCTCTTTGTAGAGGTACCTTGATCACTAACAAGGTGATCAAGAATAGCTGAGGAATTTCTGAACTGCTCAAGTTTTCGGTTCAGTTCCACTACTTTCACCTGGTGGTCAGCAATCTGCTTTTCTCGTTCAGCAATCAGTTCAGTCTTTTCTTCTAAAACCTCATAACTTAGATCAATTACTTCAATTTTTTCAGCAAGTTTTGTTTTTAAGCTTTTAACATCTTTTTCACATGCTTTTATTTTAACTTTGTAACTGTTTTCTCTTGCTTTCATAAAGTGATGATCTTCTTTAAGAGTTTTAAATTCAGCATCTAAACGAACATACTGATCAGTTATGGTAGCAAGTTGCTCAGACAAATTCTCACATTTAGTACAAATAGGTTTAGAACTTACCTCGGAGAATTGATCCTTGTTATCTGCCATGAAAGCTTTTTCCTTACCAGTAGCTTTCTCTTCTCCTTTAATCTTCTCACATTCTTCATTATCAACCTTAGCCATATTTGCCTGCTCACTAGTTTCATTCGAATGCAGGTTCCAGTTGTATTCACCTGCTTCTCTGGACATCATGGCATTGACTTCTTTACTACTCCCAGTGTGCTGTGCAGACCGGCCTAGACCACGTTCAACTCGCTCGTTTCTGCAATCTTTGGCAAAGTGCCCGTTTTGTTGACAGTTATAGCACCTCACCTTAGACTTGTCGAACCCTGGCCTGCCACCAACAAACTTTCTCCCCGTCTTTCTCATAAACTTCTTCACTCTCCTCACTATCATGGCCATCTGCCATTGTAAATCCATTTCCTCCAGATCATCAGCATCGATCTGGTCATAGTCTTCATCCAGCATCGCTGGATCAACCACCTTTCCTTGAATATAGTTTTCATATGAAGCAATAAACGAAGCATAGAGGCCAAACTGCTCTTCAGCAGATTTGACGCTCATTGGCATCTTAGAGTAATTATTGCTTGAGGAACTTGAAGATCCACTACTCTTGCTTGCTGTCTGTTGAGTACCACTTGATCCACCCGCAACAAAGCAAACATCCCCATTTGAGTTTACTGACACATGCCCCTCCTGTGAAGACTTGGCACCCGACTCGCTCTTCGAGTAGTAGGCGGCAGAATCAGTCTTTGAACTTGAATTGGAGTTTACTTTAGCACCATACATGCCTGGATCTTGAACCTGATCCATAGATGTTTCTTTTCTTACCATATTAAGCTCAAAAGTTCTGAGCTTGTTGACAGTGGTTTCAAGATCATAAGTAGGGAAGTCCTTGTCTTCCCTCATCAGTACAGTATACATCTCCCATTTTGGTGGGAGGGCATCGAGAAGCTTTTCCACAATCTCTTCTTCTCGGTAGGAAATGGCGTAGTTACTCAATTCAGTCATTAGATGATAATATCGAGTGATAATATCATCAAAAGATTCGTTCTTCAAGTACTTAAAGACTGAAAATTGAGTTTTGAGCAACTTTATCTTTGAAGCCCGAATACCTATATTTCCTTCAAATCTGTTCTCAAGAGCTTCCCAAAGCTCTCTAGCTGATGTATACTTTCTGAATGTATGGAGGATCTCCTGTGGAAGAGCCATTGTGATTGCAGCATGAGCCTTGCTTTCGGCTTCATACATCTTTTTCTCCCCCTCTTCCATTTTACTGTATTTCTTGATTTGGTATCGACCCTCATACTCCATGACTGGTGGAATATATCCATCTTGGATGCATACCCACATTTTCGCATCCTGGTACTTAACATATTGTATGAACCGATCCTTCCACGCGACAAAATCGGTTCCCTTCAGCAACCTTGGGGCCTTTGTAGCTGACCCCGCTTCAACTTCCATCTTTACAAGCTCCGAAATGTTGATCGACGACATTCTTCTTGAAGACTAAGAAACCTGAAAAATTCTGAGTAGGCGAAGTTAAAAAAATTTCCTCTGAACAGTACTGTAGGCGAAGTTAAGGATAACTTCGCTTAAGTAATAACTTCGCTGGATCCTTCTTAAATTCGCGTGACTGGGCGAAGTTGAGAATAACTTCGCTTAGGGTAAGCGAACTTAGAAAGTAGGCGAACTTGAAGAAAACTTCGCTGAGCTAGGCAAACTTGAGGAGAACTTCGCTGAGTTAGGCGCAGTTGAGGAGGTAGGCGAAGTTGTAAATAACTTCGCTTCTCCTTATATCTTCGCTGAAACCCTACGTATCCTAACGGCAACTTCGCCTGATGAACAGCAACTTCGCCTGACGAACTTAAACTTTCTGCAGATCTGAAAATCGGATTTTAACGACGTTTTTGACGGTTTAAAGGCTTGAACACACTGGTAGGAGGCTAGAATGAGCAACAACACCAAAAACTCGTCCCGTGAATAGTCGAAACGGGACAAATTCTACACCCGCGTGAATATCCCGAACCACACAATCGAGCAAAAGCTCTGATACCAATTGTAGGTTCCCCGGACGGATCACACGAGATATCCCGATATACACAGGTGCGGAATCCCTGTGTAGATCGTTACGGATTTAGAACACAAGCTCACAAACACACGAATACGATACGAACAAAACTCACGTTATATTAATAACTCAAACTGTGATACTTACAGACTCTCGACCTCACGTCACTTGACTCACTGAATTACACGTAACTCGAACTACTCCGTAAACAGTAACCGTAACCTATATAAATACACGACAACTTCGCCTCAGGCGAAGTTGTCCATAACTTCGCTTGTTCAACAAGTTCGCCTAGGCGAACTTGTTAACAACTTCGCTTGGTTAACAAGTTCGCCTAAGCGAACTTGTCAACAACTTCGCTTTAAACAAACAAATACATAAACAATATTACAGACTCGATTACAGACATTAGACATATGAACTACTGACATTTATGCACCAACAGTTACGGCATAGTGGATACGCGAATGACGGATAAATTCCAACATCCCACCAAATATATTCTCGTCAGCAAAGTCTGTACCCACAAAGGCACAAACGTTGTGTCGTTTGTCATATGGAAGCATAGGAATATCCTGCTCCTGTTGTTGTTGTGGTACATAAGGTGCACTATATTCTCGGTGAATTCCTTTTTGAATGCAAAAGAAATCCAATACAGTGTTCTTAAATTCAGTACCATTATCACTTCGAATTCTCCTCACTTTTTGCTTGTATAGTGATTCGATCTTAGTGATTAGGTTTTGTACCAGAATAGGTGTTTAATCTTTTGAACTCGTAAATAAAACCCATGAGTATCTTGAATAATCATCGGTAACTACCAGACAATACCAATCTCCAGAGACACTAGCACGATTCACGGGACAAAAAAGATCCATATGAAGTCGTTTAAGAGGAGTATCAATGGAATTCAATAACTTAGACGAATGTGACTTTTTCTTTTGTTTGTCTTACTTGCGAGCAACACAGTGATCAGATAATTTAAATTTCTTCAAAGAAACACCTTCAACTAATTCATTCGCCATTAAAGAATTCATCTTTCGAACATGAATGTGACCAATTCTACGATGCCACAGAATAGAGTCCTTCTCGGTTGCGACACACTCAATAAATTATGGTCCACCTTGTCACAGTAAGTGACTTTTTCAAACTTAATGTGACCATTTGATACTTCACCTTCTTGTGTAATCATGCCCCCAGGATTCCCAGCAAATGCTACATAACCCCCTTGAATATTTCTCACATTTGTTAAGAGGTTGAGATTTCCAATGATATGACGAGAACATCCACTATCCATTATCCAGTTTTCACCAGACACGGTCTTGGATATACCCTACACATAAAGTAAAAGTGATTAGTTCAAAAAGGCAGCCCAGGCCTCAGTCTTGGGCACCTTTTGAATTTCTCTTAGAAAATTAACTTGAACAGAATTCATCTGTTGTTCAGCAACTTGAGAATAAGTTACAGGCTTCTTATCCTTTCGTCTTAGATAGGCAGCTTGAACGACATTTGAGTTCACGTTCTTGCAGATAGGCTCAGTTGGAACAAACTTTGGTTTTACTTGATCATGTGTTTCTTTCACATGAATTACCTTACTTGGATTCACGTTTGAAAACATGATGTGAGTATCATCATCATACGACATAGGTCATTTCAGAAACTCTTTTATCACAGGAACCAGTCTCGATTGGTCCTTGACAAATGGATGAAGGTTCTGAGATTTCTTCTGGCCACAGTTTCTCACCACATGACCTTGTTGTCCACACAAAAAGCAAATTCGCATGTCCATACGATCATGTTGAGATTTGGAAAAAACAGATGCCACAGAAGGTTGATGGCTCACATTCTTAGTAAAGCTTTTGGTCAAATCATCAGATGATACAGACTTCTTTTTCATATAAAAGTCAAGGTTAGAACAGTTGAAAAAACTTTGCAATGTATCAGTTCCAGTTGATTTCACAAAATGAACCTTTTTAGCATGTTTTAACAATTGCTTAGCTTTAATCAATGGGTCTGATGAGTTTGATGTTTTGGCACAAGCATATTGACGTTCAAGATCTTGTATCTTGGAGGTTTCATTGTGAAAAACGCTTTCAATTAGCTAAGGTTTGATAATGCTAATCGGAATGTCTTTCTCAGTGAACATGTAAGGCCCCGTTACCGGTAGCCCTACTTTAACGTTGGATTTACTCATAAACGCAGTTCTAAATATCAGAGTTAATAAAAACTTTACACGGAAAATAAAACTTCAACCATAATATCTTACATAACCTTCAAATCTTGTCTTATAAAACATTCAAGTCATTTAAAACGAAACATAGTCTTTTAAAACATCACAACATTTCTTCGAGATGCCAATGTCTTCGATTCCATGCCATGTGTCTTCCATCACGCGAGCTGCCTCAACCTATTTGCATGTGTGCATACTAAAAGTCGCTACGCTGAGTGAGTTCTAGTTAATCACATAACTTACTTTTCATACACATATACGTGCCCGAAGGTACGCATTACATACATATCAAGATCAGCATTCGTCCATACACATTCATATCTAACCATACATTATAAAGGGCGTTTCACCCTACATACCTCGGATATTATTAGGGTCCGGTACCCTCCATCCTCGGATATTATTAGGGTCCGGTCACCCTTCATCCTCGGATATTATTAGGGTCCGGTACCCTTTCTTCCATAGCTTCATACTATACCTGCTCTTAAATACTTTTCCTGACAATACGTGCAATCTCTGAAGAGCGTTCACGTATCATTAACATATCATACTTACATTATGCATACATCATATATATTCATGCTTGCATCTTATCTTGACAATACGTGCAATCTCCGAAGAGCGTTCACGTACCATTAACATATCATACGTACATTATGCATACATCATATAGATTCATACTTGCATCTTATCTTACAACATACATGGCAATCACATCTTTAGCTACCACCTGACGGTACATGCAATATCCGAAGATCGTTCACGCACCGTCAAGCAATCATCATACATAAATCATACAAGGCATACACTTATCACTTAAGGTAAGTGTATTAACTATCACATCGAGTATCCACACAGCCCCGAAAACATATCAAGGAAGTGGGGCTAGAAACTCACCTCAAGGCGGTTGCGTTCACCGTTTACGGTTATCCTCTTCTTTAGTTGTGCGCGACTAACTGTATAATAATTATACGTATCAATAACTATCACTACACATATCGTCTTTCTAGTTTAATTATTACCCTCAACTAACGGGGGTCCGGGGGCAGCGCCCCTGGCAGTGGGGTTCTAGGGGCGGCAGCCCCTAGCGGGGTCCAAGGGACAGAGCCCCTGGCTGGGGTTAAGCTGTCTTAACACATTTTCCATTAGCATTTTGAATCATTGAATAATATGCTACTTAAAAGTTCAAAGGGCTTATTTGTAATTAAATCACTCTTTTCTAAGTCCAAGGACCATTCTGTCATTACGTTAAACTTCTAATTCGTTACTTATCCTTAACGAACTGACTTTTTATAACGAACTGGTTCTTGTAACGAATTGGAACCTTTAACGAACTGGTTACTTACACGAATTGGACTTTTAACGAACTGGACTCTTAACGAATCAGTCCATGTAGCGAACCAGTCCAAGTAGCGAATTGGACCTTCTAATTCGTTATCTCCTTTAACGAAATGGTCATAACGAATCAAGGGTAATTCGTTACCCTTTTCCCTTAACGAATTGGATACGAACTACAGCTAGTTCGTTAATCTTTCCTTAGCGAATCAGCTGGCGAATTACCTCTAATTCGCTAGTTATTCCTTAGCGAACTAGGGTTAGGTCAGATTTGTCAGAACATTCCATGACAACCTCGTACACGTTTTTCCGGCGCCACCATTGCCGGAAAACTCACCGAAAAAACGTATCTTCACCGTTTTACACCGTTTTTCATCGTTTTTCGTCTCGTTCGATCCAGATCTGAGCTAGGGTGACCCCTAAGCTCATATTAGGTTCGGTTTATACCCGATTCCACCCGGATCTCATGACTTAAACGGTTTTAACGGTGTCGGCTCGTCGTTTCATGATTATAACTAACGGATTTAAGCTCATACGACAAAATACTATCATACCTTGGGTCAGGATCCGTTTCCTCCTCGATATTTCGGCTAGAGAGAGATAGAGAGAGCTTAAGTGTGTGTTTTGGTGGTGTATGGAATATGTGTGAAATGAGTAATAAATGGGTAATTAAGGTTTATATAATTATGGATCATGGGATTAAGCCCATGGTCCTTTCCTCTTTCTTTCATAATCCAAGTCCATAACCCATATCCATTAAACCCAACCCTAGCCCAACTCCTAATAATCCATACTTTCATTTATTAACCGAAACCCGAAAAACGGGATGTTATAGAACATTGTGTCAATTCCTTTCAACTTAAACTCACGACCAGTTGTCGACTAGGAAACAGTAGGATTGATAAAGCGCATCAAATCCTCATCAGGCTTTTCTGGTTTCTTAGCCTTAGCTGGTTTAACCTTAACTTGGTCTTCTTTTGGCACATGAGTTGTGTGTGAACCATACACGGCCTCCTCAAATTCATGAGGCTCACAAAGAATGTGATTAGAACTTGGAATGCTCTTGTTTTTGTGTATAACCTCAGGTTCAAACACATCCTCAATAATCACTTTATCAACATTTTCAACAAATACTTTGTTGCTTTCATCATGAGGTTTTCCAGGTATAGATTGGGCTTTAACAGTTTCAGTTTTAACTGGTTTTGATGTTTCAGAAATCATAGGTTCTTTTACAATCACATCCTCTTCTCTTCTAGCAAAAGGATTTGCTTTATAATCATTGCGAAAACGTGGTGGAATTTCAACAAAACCTATACCCTTTTTCGAATCTTTTTGCTTACCAGATACTTCAATTATTTTGTTTAGCAAAAAGGAAGAGGTTCAAAATTTTCCCAACTTGTTCTTTAACTCGAGAACCTCATTCTCAAGCTCGGTTATATTTGAACGACGTTTCAAAATTTCTTGAAACTTTTGATCATTAATTGTCATTTTAACAGATAACTCAGCCTTGAGATCATGGTTACTTGTCGACAAAGCTTCAATCTTCTCTTGAGATCTCATTTGAGATTCAAGAGATTGTCGATAAGTATCTTTTAGTGAAGCAATTTCTCTCACTAAATTATCATTATGATTTTTTAAAGACTCTAACTTAGGTTTGTTAGTCTCACATTCAACACACGTTACTTTAGTAGACAAAGTAGCAGAGATAGAAGGACTAACCTCATTGATCTTAGCCATGCAAGCAAAAGTAGTTGGAAATTTATCACACGTATCATTAGAATCCGATTTAGTGTCATTATCAGACGATAGCTCACTTCCGCTTGCATCTTGAAAAACATCATTTGTCTTGAACATAACCAAATTGGCTTGATTGTCATTACACAATAGTCGTTGTGACCAATCGGTTCCATCAGCTAACATTGCTTGTGACCCAGAAGTAGATGGTTTCTTTTCAGCATCATTACCTCGTGGTGTAGAAGAACTTTGGTTTTGACCACGAGGACCAGTATACTCCTTTTTCGGCTTATCACATTCCTTTGCAAAATGTCCAAATTCCTGGCAATTATAACATTTGACTTTCAGTTTATCAAACCCCAACTTCTTATTTAAAGCAGGAAGATATTTTCTGGTTCTTTGTATAAACCTTTTAACTTTACGGACAATCATCGCCATGTTCCATTTCAAGTCCATAATCTCTAAGTCATCCGGATCAATTTGATCATAGTCTTCATCAGTCAAATCACTAGTAGCTATCTTACTACTCACCAAATTCTCATAAGAAGACATGAAAGCTGATAAGAAAGAAAAGTTTTGTTCAGCTTCCTTCATGTTGACAGTCGGTGGTGGTGAGAATTGATTTGTAGTGGATGAATTTCCAGATCCACCAGAAGCACCAGGTGATCCAAAATTTCCAGCAGCGTAGAAACATGCTCTTGGATCACTATAGATAGTTGTCGCATTCTCACTTGCATTTTGTGTAAGAAATGCAGTGATTGGAGAAATGGTTGAACTCAAGAGCATATTCCCACCATAAAAGGCAGGATCTTGATTATCCTTTGAAGATTTTTGACATTTGAGATCGTATTCTCTTGCTTCGATCTTTTTCATGAATTCGGATGTTGTTAAGTCTTCATTGTTGAAGTAATTGTTCTCTTTCAAAACCATTAAAAACGTAGAATAAGAACTCGGTAAAGCACTCTTGATGGTATCAATCTTATCAACTTCAGAAGTTTCCAACTTCAATTTATCCATCTCGGCTATCAAATGATTAAACCTTGTTGTCATCTCCTCGACAGTCTCACCCTTAAGTAAGTTAAAGTTTCTAAACTGAAACTTTAGCATGACTTTCTTGCTTTCAGCGGTGTTACCCATACTCCTCATACGAATTTGTTGGAATAACAAAGCACAAATCTTTATGCTACCAACTTGGTGAAAGATGTTTTCAGGTAAACCCATTGTAAGAGTATAGTAGGCTTTTGTCTCAATTTCCAACGCTTTCTTTTCTTCTTGAGAGTATTGAGAGATGGCTTTAGGTGTGAAGCCGATAGTTTCATCTCCAATCATAGGAAAGGTATATACCTCATCCAGGCAATACAAACAATCAGGGTGAACCGATCCTAGATGAGCACGGAAACGAGGTTCTCACTTAGCAAAATCGCTAAATTTCATTAAACGTGGACATTTTGAATGTGAACCGATCTCGGTGTCCAGTTGCAACATTTGTTGCATTAAAATATTTTGGGATGCTAAAGCATACATACCAGCCATGTTGAAAAGTAACAAGAAAATCAAATTTCAAGGGTTAAATTTGAAAAATATCTTAACGAACTGTGAACAGTAACGAATGGGAAACAGCTTTAACGAATCGGTGAGTTTAACGAATCTGGAACAGTGTCACACGAATTGGTTATAACGAACTAGGTCAACGAGTTAAGTCAAAGTAACGAATTAGATTGACGAAATATGTTAACGAGTCAGGTGGTTCCTTTAACGAATCAATTAAGTGTAAGCTTAGCGAATTAAGGTAACGAACTGCAGAGTTTCCTTAACGAATCACTAAGTCACTGTTAACGAATTAGGTGGCGAATCAAGATGACGAATTAGCTACAATTGATAATGAATCAACTATAGCGAATTAGGTTGTTACAACGGTTGTAACAAACTCTGACAACTATTGCCACGTGGCAAAAGTTGTTGGAATTAAAGTTAACGAACTAAGACACGTGTCTCACGAACTAGAAGACACGAATCATAAAATATAGCGAATCAAGTGACGAATTGATGAACAGTAGTTAACGAACTAACAATGTTTTAACGAATCTTCAAACACATATGAAGATCTTCAAATCTTCATCTGGAATTTCCAGATTTTTGCCAAATTAAGAACACCAAAATGAAAACCCATATTTGTAATACTTAATCAATACTAAACCAAATCTTCCATATAACCTATTAATTTACTCGTAACATTGTCGCGAATCCAAACTAACACCTCTCGTAACCCAATTATGCTTATCTCGAATCCAATTTGAACCAAAACGATCCCATGTTTTGGCCAAAACCATATCTAAACCACACAATCACACAAACCAATTAAAATCACATTCCAACTCACAACAACCTCCCAATACCTTAACAAACACAGATCTAACCAATTCAATCCATATCCCAATCAAATTCACACTTAATATGATCCAAACTCAAACCGAAACCAAATGAGACCAAAAAAACTAATAACAGTCCTTAATTAACAAGTTAATCAATCAAATCAAGAGCAATCGAACACCGAAAGCTCTGATACCACTTGTGTAACCCTATAATGATCTCGGATCTAAGATCTTAATAACAATTACGGATATAGTTCATGATGCTCTTTATGTATTAGTATTAGTGGTATATATGTGTATAGATATATTATAGATTGAATAATTAATTAAGAGGAAACTTGAGAGAACAATCGGGCAGAGGTTCGTTAATCTTAAACTCAAAACTTAAATTAAACAGTGGACTACACCACTATATATAGAGGATGGGTCTAGTTTGTTACACATTCGGTAACGAACTAGCCACCCACTTCGTTACAATACATTTAACAAATAAACTTAACGAAACACCCCCTGATTCGTTAAACATCATTAACGAATCAGGAGGAACTTAACTTAAGGTCTAGTTCGTTAAACATCCTTAACGAACTAGACATGTCCCTTAACAAACTAGCTTAAATATAATTAACTTTTACATTAAATAAATGATAAATACAAAAACGATAAATACAAAGACTCAAGACGCACAACCGTTTACTGACAAAAACAATGTCTTTTTATTTTAAACCTTTTCTATATATATATGATTGATTTCTTTTGAGAACCACTTTGAGTTTTAAGAACTTGAAAGAACGCAACGTAACAATTTTTTTTTTGAATTTTTTTTACACGTATGTAGTATGTAAGTGTAAGTAACTTAAAAAAATTACAGTGTTTTTTACACACCGAATCGACTTATTACACATATGTAACTAACATTTAAGCTTGTGTAATCATACAAAATCTTTATTCTCTCTCCTGATTTATTTTTTAATCAGATTTATTCTTAGCCACATATTTCATACTCATTTAATTAAATGTGTGGTTTATATTGAGTTCTTAAAGTTCTTACAACTTATCAAGGTTCTCAGAATATCCATCTCCTATATATATATATGGCTTTACCCGAAGCTCGAAAAAGTAACTAGTTAAAAATGTCCGTTTAATAAGATATAAATTTATTATCAATTTTATAATATGAATAATATTATTTAGTTGATTTAAATAATTTACATAATATATAAATAAGTTTAATAATAAAATAAATAAAAAAACCAATAAATACTAGGCTACCGGCAACGGGTTCGCCTGAATACATACACCCACACCCAGCCAACTGAGCTGGGTGTTTCTTCTGGTTATAACCTTCTTTCCCTAAGTTATAAACACACAATTTTTGAATCACAATTAACCCAGGAACCCTAGATCAAACAATCGATTGTTCAGATTGTTCTTGTTTCAATTAACCTTAGGGTTAATGTATAGCAAAATATGACGAGCAGAACTACATAATTCATTACCTATGATGTTGATTATACACTGGTTAATTAGACCCACTTGCAGACGGCTCGTAGAAGATTAAGAACACGATACAACAGATCTTGATAACGTAATTAGACATAGAGGTAAGGTTGGCGCTGCTATAAAGGTGGTGCAGACGCAAACCATTGGATTATAATGATCGTTCTCTGGTGAAACCCTAAACGAGTTATGATGGTTCATTCATTAAGCAATACGTATCTGGTTTGATTTTGTTTTCCTAATACCCGACGTCGGTTAGGCCGATCTTATAAGATTAACAAAGATCACAAATAAATTCCAAGTTAAACGCGAGAAATAAGGGCCAAGAAACATAAACGGATCACGGATTAAGAAGTGGATCGGGTAAACGGGTAAGGGTAAATGGGTTAATGGATATTATTATATATTAATATATCAGATTTTGCAGATAAGTCCTTGAAGAATGACGAGGGAAACAAATTGAGTTTAAAGTTTAGTTTAGGGTTAAATTCAAATATAAATTAAAGTTATTTTATATATTAAATAAATTATAATAACAAAAAATATTAATATAATATTAACTCAAATAACGCGATGTTTTTATCGATAACATTTCCCGAAAATAAAACGGGTCGGGCATTATAGATTTGGAAAAACTGAGTTGTTACATTTTGGTGCCTTCCGAGTGAAAATAAAATGAAGGACGAGGGCAACGATGAAGACGAAGACGAGTTCAATGATGAAGATGAAGACAACAACGACAATGCTATTGAAGACGAGGACGACGAAGACATTGGTGCTCATGAAGGGAGTCGAGTAGTTTTTTTTATTTTAATGTAATGTTTATTTATTTAATCAAATATTATTTGTTTAGTTTTAATTAAAAAATTATAAATGCTGGAAAAGAAAAAAATGATAGAGTAATGATTGCTGCAAAGTTATGAGGAGAATTATGACTACACCAATCTTTTGCAAAATGTAGAAATGCTGAATGGGCTTTACATAACTTGAAATGCCTGGAGGTAGGACATTATGACTACACATGGTCTTACACTTAGTAAAAACATTTCACGTACAAAAATCAGTGCATTTAATGTATCTGAGACTATTAGATTAAAGTTTCTTTTCTAGTATCATAAACAGTAACTACTTTATCACATATCAAATTAAATGAGTTTATAAAAAGACTTGTTGAAGGAATCTATATGGGTCTAAATTCAATGCCTTGAATAATAAGTCCTCTAACAATATTTTCACCACAACTCGTCAATATAAGATTTATCAAAATATTTTTGGTTGTAATAGCATTTTGGATGTGAAATTCCCAAATTTGTACTTCCATCCAACCATCGTTCCTCTGTTGCGGAAGACCTTTTATTTTCGGCATATTGAGTGGGTTGTGTGTGTTTTGATAAGCTTTTGGTCTAATAATCGGGGTTTGAGGTTTTACTAAATATATATAACAAATATTATCTCCTAGACCCAAATAATCTTCATCCTCCACTTTCAAAGGAGCCTCCCATCCGGATTGGTGTTTTGAAAATTTATAGACAAGATAAGTTGCATATGTTGTTTGAGATGATAGTAGTTGCGACTGGATTTTTCCGTCAACTTTAAGTCTTCTCCAAAGAGCCACTTGAATGGCTTCTCCAAATCTGAAAAAAAAAATCATATTAGTGTAAAAGAAAAGCTAGAAAAGAAATTGTCCGCATGTTTTTGCATCATTTTTAATGTAAGATTAAAAATTTCAAGAAAAATGGAGATAAAATATAAAAGAACCTTGATTCTGGCAAAGACAGCCAATAGGAGACCTTCCTGCCTTTTGTGCAAGTCGCTCGTGATGATAACATATGACATTTCTTTCCATTTTTTTCACAAAAAAACCACTATAAAACAATAATAAATGTATGTAAGTACTTGTTTAGCAATACAGAAAAGCTTCTTTTGAACCATGTTTATAGGCTCCACAACAAGTACACATGAGAAAAATTAATGGAAGCTAATAATCATTCTTATCAAAGTTACCTCTTGACCATCATTGATTAATAACCCTTTACGAATAATTAAGTATGCCTCCTTCTTTGTTATCCATTGAACCCAATTTTTTGAACATTTCATTATGTCTTCATAATCAATTGGCAAACTTTCTTCCCAATTTGTATAACAATATGAATTTGTTATGGGTTGATTCCATCTAAATGTTCCATCTGTAGAAGAACATAATCATATTAGACTTTGATCAAATGACTAATATGGAAGTGACTATCAATATCATTATGCTTGTTGTATTCAATACCACAATTTTTTTATCTATAAAACTAGGTGAGCCATATGGGTTGGAAATTATTACATTGTAAATAATAATACATGTATATGAATAACATCTTACTTTCTCCAAGGGAAGAAACTCAATGCCTTCTACTTCTATGAAATCATAAAAATGACTAAAGTCGTCAAAATGAATTTCAAGATCAACAATTTTGTGGTCACAAGTAAACTGATACATTTCACACATCCACCATCCATCGTCTCTCTCGCACGCAAGGTACAAAATTGAAGTTTTAATCTCTCCTTGTAATTTGTACTTCATGGATATAAGTTCATGAGGTTTTGTTACCTTTGTTGGGTGTGTAAACTTGAACACAAAGTTTACCGCATATGTGATTAGTGGTGTCAAGAATTGAGTTTTAACATGTGCTTTAACACTCCCATTTTTATAACGATACGGGCCCATGACGAACCTGCATGAATAGTGTTACACAAGTGAATCGTGAAATTGAATCAAAGATGAAGAACACTTTACAGAAACGAGATACAAAGGAATCAAGAAAAATGAAAAGTAAACCCTAATTACATGTTCTACCCCATTGATCAGCTTCTAACGACTTACTATCAAACTAACTTTTAAAATAGACAATTCTGGACCCTATAGTTTGCTTCATTTAATAGTTTTAACCAAAAAACCTGTAAACTCTAGTATATTACACAAGCAGTTCATGAAGTCATTATTTGTAACAACTCGGTTTTTCAAATTAATATTTATTAATCATAACCCGACCAGTTTTTATTGTTCGAGATATTTTATCAATAAAATAGTGAGTTAATTAGTTATTTTAATTTAATTATGTAATATATATAAACAAATTTCAAGATAATGCAAATTCAACCCTAAACCTATACTATGACCCATTATTGTTTCCCTCTTCATACTTCAAGGACCTTTATGTACAATCTGTTACATTATTGTATTATTATCCAAACCCAATTACGTAACCCATATCCATGAACCAAACCCGTAACCGTGACCCGTTTGATTTGCTTGAACCACAATCCTCGCGTCTAACTTGGAATTGATTTTAGATTCTTGATCTTCATACTATATTCGGCCAAACCGACTGATTTAATTAGGAATCTATAATCTTCGTGATTTGTATTGCTTATATGGATGAACCGTCTCGAATCGTTTATCATTATACCCCAAAATGTACACCATAACTCAATTAAACTTACAGAAACAACCCTTTACGCGTCGCCATCCTAACCCCCATCAGTAGTTTGATGATAACAACTTACAGTATGCTCTGGATGCTCTTATGGCTGGCTCTGTCCTCGCTGAGTAACCTTGTTTCATTCATCATATTAGATAATTAAGTATATGGATATGCTCGTATTGTTTCACTCAACATTAAACCTAAGATTAATTACACTACAAGTTAATAGGTTGAACGATTTATGATTCTAGGGTTTATATTCAAATGGTTTGTCTGGTCTGTTTGTTCATAATCAACTCGTTTCAGGTTATAACCATCCAACACCCTAGCTTAGTTGGCTAGGGTGAGCGTGTTAGGACTGTTATGGCTAGGGGCGCGGGTTCGAACCACCTCCAGCCCTGTTTTTAAGCTAGTTTTTGTTAATGAATCATTTATTTATTTTGTTAACATATTTAATTATTAAAGCTTTATTACAAATATTTTAAATACAATATTTAATCAATATTTTTACAAAAACCAACATTTAAACTAGCCACTTTTCCGAATCTTGGTTAAAACCATATATATATATATATATATATATATATATATATATATAATTTCGTTATTAAATTTTGTTAAATATTTTAATCTATAAAAAGGGTTTTAATTTAGAATATACATTTAAAATTCATCTCTCGTTAAATAACATATTAAAATAAATTCAAGTATTTTATAAAAGATTACAGTTTGTTAAAATATTATTATTTATTATCTATTATTGATTATTTACAATATTTATGTAAAAAGAAATCCATCAATCAATCAATAATTTTATATCCCAAATAACTCAAATCACCTCGAAATCTTAATTCATTAAATCATGTTATATCTTTTATAAATAATTCATATTGCTATTATTTAACTAGGAATCCTTGGCGGTATATCCCGAAGGATTTATATTTCTCACATCATACTCATTTGTAATTCGTTCATCTAATCAGGTGAGTAATCACTTGTGACATTCGTCATTTTCTGATTCGATTCGTTTTTTCCTTCTTATTGTAAACCAACCCAATTCGTATCCCAAACCCTTCGTTATTATTAAAATGATAGATTTTATGTTTCATAATCATCTCACGCTTGTCGGATCGCGAAAACACCTTTTACGGATCTTAAAATGCTTCTGAAATGCTTCAAACGCCTCGAAACGAACTAAAGGGACCAAATTTGCCAAACAACCAAACCTGCCCCCCCCCCCCCCCTAGCACGCCGCGCTACGCGGCCAGGGAGGCCAGGCTGGTCGCGCGGCCCCTAGACATAGCTGCAGTCACAAACTCGTTTTTGTTGTTATTTATCACATGTTTGACCCTTGTTAACCAATGAGAAAGCTTGGAAATCTCTAAAACAACCTTATGGATAACCCTAACACCTTATCCTTAATAAAACAAAGCCATACCACTCATTCCAACCTACTATTTCACATCAAACTCTCTCAACCAAAGTTCTAAGCTTCAACCTTTAAGTTCCTTCTTGTTTGACTTTTAAGAGTCAAACAAGAACCATTCTTTGATTCTAACTAAATCCATATAATTAAATATTGTTATTACAACATATATATATAATATTTACCCCTTGTTTCCTTTGGCTTTCACTTCTCCGGTCATAGTCGGTTGAGGTGAAATGCTTGTAAGGCAAGGCTACATGGAGGATTATTGCAATCCTTGACTAACTTTCTAACTTGCTTAATGTTTACTAATCTTGTTTAGTTTCTGTTTATTTTAGTTTGTATACTCATTTTTGTAAGTTCCATGATATTGGGTATGTGGCCACCATTTTTGGTTTCATCCCGAGTCAAGAGCTGAACCAAAACCAAACTTTTTGTTTAACACTTTATTGTTAACATATTTTATGAAAGATTTGAGTATTATTATTGTTAAGTTTATCTTAATGAGTTCTATGATATTGGATATGTGGCAACCATCCTCGGTTTTATTCCGAGTCAAGGACCGAACTGTAACATCCCAAAATTTCTAAAAGTAATATTAATTATATTATTTATTATTGGTAGGAAAGTTTACTCGGGTTAGTGGGAAAATAATAAAATAAAGTAGGAGTTATTAGGAGTCGGGCTTGTGTTGGGTTAAGTAATATGGGTAATGGACTTGGATTAGGAAGGAAGGAAGATGGACCATGGGCTCAAGCCCATGACCCATCATATAAATACTATAATTTACCCTTAATCCATTCATTTTCATTCCATTCCATACACCACCCAAAACGCACACTTAGTTCTCTCTCATCTCTCTCTCTCTCTCTCTCGTCGAAACATAGAAGAAGAATTGATTTCCAACCCGAGGTAATGATAGTACGATATTGTAGAGATCCAAACCCGTTAGATCTAGTCCGAAATGATGAGCCGACACCCATAAACCATTAAAGTCACGAGATCCGGGTGGAATCAGGTGTAAACCGATCATAAGATGAGTTTAGGGGTCACCCTAGCTCAGATCTGGATCGAACGGGACGAAAAACGGTGAAGAACGGTGGAAAATAACTGAGCTCTCGTTTTTCCGGCGAGATCCCGGTTTTCCGGCGATGACGGCGCCGGAAATGATGTACGAGGTTAAGAGAATGTCAGGGAATATTCTGACATTCTCTTACCTAAACCTAGTTAATTAACGAAGACTTAACGAATTAGAAGGTAATTCGTTATGTCATTCGTCAAGGGGAGATAACGAAGCAGACACAATTCGTTAAGCCTTTCGTTAAGGAACAAATGACGAACTAACTCCAATTCGTTAAGTAGTTCGTTAAGGAATAACTGAAGAATGAACCCCCAGTTCGTTAAGGGTTCAGTTCGTTATAAAGGTCCAATTCGTTATGAAAGATGACGAACTAGAATAACGAATCAGCTAAGGAAAGATAACGAATCAGCTAACGAATTAGGACAACGAAGCTGGATAACGAATTAGAAAATGTGCTAGATAACGAATTAGACTATGATCTGATAACGAATTAGGCTTAATTCGTTATAGAAAATGTGATGGCAAATAAAATAATTTAAAATTCTAATGAAAATGTGTTAAGACAGTTAATGGAAATAAAATTTTTCCAAGCTGACCTGGCAGCTCGACCCCAGCCAGGGGCTCTCCCTCTTAGACCCTGCTAGGGGCTGCCGCCCCTAGAACCCCGCTGCCAGGGGCGCTGCCCCCGGACCCCCGTTCGTTGAGGGTTATAATTAAACTAGAAACGCGATATGGGTAGCGATAGATAGTTGATATGTGTAATTGTTATACAGTTTGTCGTGCACAGCTCAAGAAGGAATAACCATTAACGGAAGAAGTAACCGAGTTCAGGTGAGTTTCTAGCACCATTCCTTGTTATGTATTCGGGGTTGTGTGCATACTCGATATGATTAGTTAATACACTTACCGTAAGTGGTAAGTGTATGCCATATATGATATACATGTGATAGGCATGAATGATTGTTTGTCGGTACGCGAACGATCTTCATATGTTGCGCGTACTGTCCGGTTAGAAATAAAGATATGAATGTTATATGTAACGTATGGAAGATGTATGAACATTATAAGTGAGCGCTTGTCGGGGCGTGAACGATCTTCGGATATTGCACGTATCGATAAGGGTATGACTGTTAAATGAATGATGTGAAGAACGCCTAGAGTGTTCTTATGCTACAAGGTACTTATTGTATATGTGAAGTATGTGTGTACAGGTACATGAATGGTATGTGAGTTCTACGTCCGACATAGTAAGATAGGATGGTAAATCTCTCTAACTTCTGTTGGACATAGACTTGATAGGTAATGGCGTAGTTAAGGACTACGGGTCTTATACGTGATATAGAGGATAGATGTAAACGTAGATAAGGACGGTGGGCCTTATACGTGTTATAGATAATAGACGTCAACGTAGATAAGGACTGTGGACCTTATACGTAGTGTAGATAGGCGTCAGCATAGGAAAGGACTGTGGACCTTATACGTGTTATAATTGTATTTGTAGTATAGGGGAGGACTGCGGACCTCGTACGTGCTATGAACTAGGTTGTAACATAGGGAAGGACTGCGGACCTTGTACGTGTTGTGAATATAGGGTGGTATAGGGAAGGACTGCGGACCTTGCACGTACCATATTTGGTGAACATAGGTAGGGACTGCGGACCTTTACGTGTTCACGACCTTGAGTATAGGTATAGACGGCAGACTATGAACATACTCTCGGTAGGCTGAGGTAGGTAATAGTATGTATGCATGAATGTATGTTGGAAAGGTAACTGGTTAGGTATGGATATGTATCTTCGGATATGTATGCATGTATGATATGTGTATGTATTGTATGTCGCCTGATTAACTAGAACTCACTCAGCGTAGCTGACTTTTAGTATGCACGTAGGTGAATACATTTAAGGAGCTAGCATGAGGAGGGCACATGGCATGGATTGAACGGATGGCATCTGAAGATGGAAGAAATGATGTTTAAATATGATGTTTCATGTTGTGGTTTTAAAGAAAAGAGTAAAGGTTTTGTAACGAATGATTGAAGTTAACATTTCCGTGAAAAGTTTTAATCAACTCTGATTTGTAAGAACTGTGTTTATTAATAAATCCGACGTTAAGGTAGGGCTACCGGGTTCGGGGCCTTACAAACGAAAACCAAACTCTTGTTTAAATGCTTTATGTTTAAAATGATTTATTAGTATGTTACAAGCAAGATTTGTGTATTATAATTTCTAAGTTCATTTTAATAAGTTCTATGGTATTGGGTATGTGGCAACCATCCTTGGTCTTACTCTGAGTCAAGGACCGAACTAAACCGAGTTCACTCGTTTAAGACACACTAGTGTGTTTTGAGCCACCGAATCACACATTTTCTCTAAAACTATTTTATAAACTAATTTTAAATATTTTCTTAAAATACTTGGTATGTCGGATCCAACTTGATCTTATAACAAGGTTGGACCGACAAAACCAAACACTCGCTTAACGGACATTGAGGTTCTTCCTAATAGAACTACACACTTGGTTAAGTTTCTTTAAATTTTATTGAGTTATCTCATGACATGTATCACTTTGGAATGTCGGGTTCGGACTTGACTATTTATCAAGACCCGAACTGACTAACCGAGCACTCGTTAAAATCCCGTTATGGTATATTTAACAAGGGGTCGTGCACAATTGCATTAAACCAATCCTCACATATTTACTTAACAAAGATTAAGTAAAACTAATAAGTAGAATACCGAGACCCGATTTCGAGAAAACTTACTTTTCAAAAACCGTTATTTCAAGTTCTTAAATATTTACGTTTTAAACCTCAAACTTTGATTAATTATTTAACTTGTCATTTTATTTTACTTTAAAGTCTTTCAAGACCATCTTCTAAACCGAAACTTTATAACCTAGACCTCACTCGTTGAACTTACTATCCCGGTTTATCACAAACAACCCTTCAAGTTATTTATTTCATGTGAGTACTTTTTCAACCCCCGTTTTCCATCTTACATTTTGGGGTGGCAATGCATACTTATTCGAACACAAATGATTTGTACTTGTGTCTCAAACCACAAACTCTTTAGTATATGTTACTTAAATAAATGCTCGATTTGGTGTTATATGCTTTACATGATTACATGCTATATGTTTATTGCCTCTATGAAACTATTAAGTATGATCATACGCACCCCTAACTACTTTAGCTTAATTGCTAGTAGCATAGGGCAACTATTATCCGAGTATATTTTTTGTTACCATATAGAAAGGTGTCTCAAACTATTTACTATTTGCATATCTAAATTGCTGCTATTATTTATTGTTTCATATACGAGTTGTGGATTTCATCTATTATGTACTTATTGTTCAAAATTATGAAAATTGCTCACCAACATTCGTGCTGACAAATTTTATTTTATGCAATGTTACAGGTTTGATAATTGCTTGAACGAAGAATTGAGGAACGTAGCTTGTTTTGAGACCACTAAGAAATTAGACAAATAAGCAATATATATTTGTTTACTTGTATTCGATTTGTTTGTACGAACAAGATGTGTTGTTTATTGATTTATGAAATTAGTGAGTTGATTAAATATTGTCACTTTAATAGCATCTTGTGTTCTTGGGCAATCCGTTGCACCCTGGCATGTTCCACCGCCTTTGGTCGGGGTGTGACATCACCCCCCCCCCCCCTTTTACTGTTTTAAATCCTTTGGGGAAATATGCATATTTACAGTATTTATCTATTATCTAGTATTCAAAGCCGCAACTGTTTATCCTTGTGTGTATATCAGTTTATGCCTAACTTGCTATTTGTTTACTTGCTTTATCTGAATACATTTCGGAGAGATCCATCATTTATAGTATGATCATACGACTATATTTGGTAACCAATGTCGATTTTTATGGCAACGGTATATTCCTAGCTTGATAACCAATGTCCATTTGTATGGAAATGGTTTAGCCCTATCTTTATTGTTTGGTTGAATTATTTATGTGCTATGGATTAACTGTTTATCACACAGGAACAGTTTGCATCTTTATTTATTTATTATATATTTCACCTAACTGGTGTTTTACTCACTCAACCTCGTGTTGACAAAACCTATTTGTATTTTCAACGCATATGCAGGGCACCGGATGATTTGATTGTTCAGGATCTTTTGAAGAAACTTAGGCTTTATTATGCTAGATATAAGATATCAAGATTAAATTTGGATTTTGTCTTGTTTGTTTTATTTATGGATTGTTGAATTTGTTTACTCGAATCTTGTTGGAATTTTTGAAATTAATTTATATTATCATTTTAAATATTGCATGATAGTACCTTGAGAGCTGTGAGCAATCAGCTCACGTCCCGACATTTCTGCCTTAGGTTGGGGTGTGATATTATTAGTTTACATTATACCATTAATCCTTCAACAATCTCCATCTTGGTGTCCTTCAACAAAGATTAAATTTTGAACCTGGTAACACTTTGGTAAGCATGTCTGCTGCATTCTCTAAAGTGTCAACTTCTTTAGCCTTAACTGTATCTCTTATAAAATTTAATTTGACATTTATGTGCTTGATTCTTTCATGGTATATCTGATTCTTGGTCAGCTGAACCGCACCCTGATTATCACAATACACAACAGGAATTACCAAACTACCCCTGAGTTCATATATAAATCCTTTTTAGCCATAGACTCTCCTTCACGACCTTTTTTCAATGCAACATACTCAGCCTCTATTGTTGACAAGGTAACTATATGCTGAAAAGATGCTTTCCAACTTACCAAAGATCCCCACACAACAAAGGCAAATCATGTCATTATCTACCTTTGTCTAGATCTTCTGTAAAGTCCGAGTCTAAATAACCAACAATCTCATCCAAAAACTTCCTGCCAAATTCCAGCCCAAACTCTCTAGTAGCCTTTAGATATCTCAATATCTATTTTACTGCAACCCATTGAGTTTTCCCCATATTAGCTACATACCTGCTCACCAAACTCACTGCATAACCTATATCTGGCCTTGTACAGACCTTAAGGTACATTAAATTGCCAGCACCTTGGCATAAGGAATCTTTTGCATATATTCAGTATCAGCTTCTGAAGTAGGAGAATCCTTATTAGATAACTTAAAATGTGAATTCAATGGCGTGGTCACTATTTTACCACTTACTACCATACCAAAGTTTGATAAGATTTTCTTTTATAAGCACCCCGAGTCAAATATAGTAGCTTATGATCCTTATTTCAGATAATCTCCATACCTAGGATCCTCTTTGCCTCACCCAAATCTTTCATATCAAACTCTTGCTTCAACAAATCTTTTGTCTCTTGAATAATATGTTGATCTTGACAAGCAACCAGCATGCCATATACATATAACAATAGATAAACATATTTGTCCTTTTCATACTCTTTAAAGTATACACAACTATCATACTTGCTTCTGATGAATCCATTAGACACCATATAATCATCAAACCTGAGATACCATTGCCTTGGGGATTACTTCAAACCATACAATGATCTCAGCAACAAGCAGACTTTCCCATTATGCCCCTCAACCTCAAAACCTTGTGGTTGAGCCATGCAAATCTTTTCATCTAGATTTCCATGCAAGAAAGTTGTTTTGACATCTAATTGTTCCAACTTCATACCTCTATAAGCAATTAAAGCAAGTATAACTCTTATAGATGAATGTTTTACCATATGAAAAAATTTTGCATTATAGTCCACCTCAGTTCTTTGGGTAAACACTTTTTCCACTAACCTAGCATTGAACCTATGTGGATCTCATGCTCCACCTTCTTTGATCTTGTACACCCACAAGTTTATGATCTTCAGCTTTGTCTACTAACTGCCAAGTATTATTTTTATGCAAAGACTCCATATCCTCTTGCGTAGTTTGGATCCATTTTTCTTTACACACAGAATTAATAGCCTTAATGTATGATAATGGTTCATATATACTTTCTTCCTCTACATTAAGAACAAATGTAGATATAACATCATCTTCCATGCACCTGACAGGAGCTTGTATGTTTCTTCTAGTTCTATCCCTAGCAAAATAATAACTAATATTTCCATTATAACCCTTAGTGTCACTAGCAGATTCACTTGTGTTCCCCTATTCATACATACTTGTAACATGCTCCACCTCAAGTTGTACCCCATTATCAATACTATGATCAACCTCAGTAATCTTCGATTTACCCACTACATCTTTGTACATAACACTTTCCTTGAACACCACGTTTATGCTAATTATTACTCTTGGACTTCCATCATCAAGTCTCCATAACTTGTATCCTTAAACACCATCAGGATAACCAAGCATGATACACTTTTGATCTCTTGGTTCTAATTTACCCTGGATAATGTAAGAATAAGCCAAACGACCAAAAGTTCTCATGTGATCATAACTAGTCTTCTCACCAGACCATCTCTACATAGGCACCATCATATTAATTGCACTAGATGGTGACATGTTTACAATGTATGCAACAATCATTACATCCTCAGCCCAAAAATCCTTAGGCGTCCCTGCTGCAGTGATCACACATCTCACATTTTCAAGCAATGTTTTGTTCATCCTCTCAACTAGGCCATTTTGTTGAGGAGTACTAGGAATGGACAAATGCCTAGCTATACCCTCAGTTTCTTGACTCTTTTTTCAGTTTGAGTCTCAACCAGAGTTGCCCACTCCTTGAACATGCCATACGCATCAGACTTGTTCTTAAGTACATACACCCATACTCTTCTACATTATTCATCTATAATGGATAGGAAATAAGAAGCTCCACCTAAAGGCTTGTGCTTTGTGGGTCCCTAACAATCTGCATGGGCATAGTCCACAATACCCTTGGACTTATGAATCCCACTAGAAAACTTAACCCTTTTAGTCTTCCCTAGAATACAGTTTTCGTATGACTCTATCTCACCACTAGATATATCTTTGATAACTTCTTGTTTCTTTAACTCCATTAACCTCAATTTACTCATGTGACCAATTTTGTCATGCCACAAATTTTCTATATTGACTGTTTTACCCTTGGCCACAGAAACAATTCCAACTATGGCTATACCATCTAATACATAGATGTTATTCTCTCCTCTAGACCCTGACATCACCACATTAACCCTTTTATCACCCTAGTTGTACCATTCTTCAAACTTATAGAATAACCATTTCTTTCAAATGTCCCCAAAGATATAAAGTTCTTTGTTAACTCAGGAATATACCTAACGTTAGACAACTCAACCTTAATTCCATTGCCCAAACTTAATGCTTTACCACGCCAACATCCTCATACTTAATAGGCTTAAAACATTCAAGAACATGGGTCTTATGGCATGAACACCCAGAATCCATAATCCAACTTCCTATGTTATCACCACTAGATACTACACACACTTTAGAAATTTCATAACCATATAAAGGATCTTCAGAGGAATTACATTAACCCTTAAAAGAACCATCATCAGGCTTCTTCGTGTTTCTTTCATGACATTCTCTTTTAAAGTGTTTATCTGAAATGCAGATGAAAGACCTTCTTTTCACTTTAGACTTAAATCTTGATGTAACCTTGGTTTTAGACCCTCTCTGATCTAGTATTCCCCTAACATACAACCCATCACAACTAGAGGTGCACAAAAAACCATAACCCATAATCGGACCTGAAATAAAAACCTGGAACCGATTTATTAATACTCGGGTTTTTAATACCCGTACTCGACCCTACCCGTAGGGTACGGATAGGGTATGCATTTTGGTACTAAAACCCGCCTGATTTGTACCTGGTAATACCCGAAAACCTGAACCGGTTCCATACCCGAAACCGGGTTTTTCCAATACCTGAAACCGGGTATTTCAAATACCCGATGTATACCCGAAAAATACCTTAAAAATACCCCTAAAAAGTTAAGCCTTTTAAAAAATCCAATCTATACCCGAAAAATACCCGAAAAAAAAGCCCAAACCCCCCCCCCCCAAAAATAAGGGTTTTTCAATACCCGAAAATAGGGTATTCAAATACCCGATTTGGAATACCCGGTTCTATACCTGATCCGAACTCGATGCATAGTGTATGGTTTTTAGAGACAATACCCAGACCCAAACCCAACCCGGGTATTACCAATACCTGATTTTCCAATACCCGGTCATACCCAAAGCCGGGTATTTGAAAATATCGATTTGTGCACCTCTAATCACAACCATCTTCTTGAATATCAAATTTCTTATTGAGTTCTTTGGAATTCAAAGCTGCATGGACATCTTCTATGGACAAAGAATCTCTCCCGTACATGAGAGTGTCCATAAAATGTTCATATGACGAAGGTAATGAAGTCAGGAATATGATGGCTTGATCTTCATCATATAACTCCACCTCAATGTTTTCCAAATCCATAATCAATTTATTAAATTCGTTTATGTGACTTTCTAACGATTTACTAGGAGTCATATGAAAGGTGTAGAGTCTTTTCTTCAAATACGTTCGATTGGCCAAAAATTTGGTCATATACAGAGTCTATAACTTTGACCAAATTCAGGTCAATGTGAGTTCCTTTGACAGCTCACGAAGAACACGACCACCAAGACTCAAGAAGATCGCTGAATGTGCCTTTTCCAGTATATCCTTCTTCTTATTATTAGTTAATCCCTCTAGCATATTTGGTTCTTCCAACATAGCATTGGAGATATCTAGATGAACCAACAGGGCTCTCATCTTCACCCTCCAGAGCGAGAAAATTGTTTCTCCCATCAAATTTCTCCAGTTCGAACTTCGTTGAAAGCAAACTTGATCGTGATTGCATAATTACAGGCAATTTAATTGTGGATCAAGCGAACGAAGCTCTGATACATTCATTACACAAGTGAATCGCAAAATTGAATCAAAGATGAAACAAATAACACTTGTTTATTGATGAACTAATAAGCAAAAAGGAATCCGTAAAAATGAAAAGTAAACCCTAATTACATGTTATTCCCCTTTTATCAGCTTCTAAAGGCTTACTATCAAACTAACTTTCAGAATAGATAATTTTGGTCCCTATAGTTTGCTTCACGTAACAGTTTTAATCAAAAAACTTGTAAACTCCAGTATATTACACAAACAGTCCCTGAAGTCATTATTAGTTGATATTATACCATATATCCTTCAACAAATGATACAGAGCATGTAAAATTGTGTTTCTACATTCTCAAAAGCTAGAAAAAGAAGGGTGAAGTTACCTTGAATTATATTCGGATGAACGTGGATCACTCTTAAGTACATTTGGAACTGAATCCAAGCATTCTGCAAATGATATCATTTCACAATGTTCTCTCTTCTTGTTTAATGAAAACCACTGTACGCCAGTTAAACAACTTTAAGTTAGTTGGATGAAATGATTTTACATTTAATACACAAAAAGATCTAGAGCAGTGGTTTATAGACATAGCAACTAATTACCGTTTTGCCACCATTAAGGAGGACCCCTTTGGACAATAGTTTTCTTAATTCACCTTTGGAATTGTAGTTCAGAGGAGATTCTGCAGTCCTAGTCATCTCTTCGTAGTTAAAAAACGGTTTCCATTCGCTTAACTCTTGACTTTCGAGTGCGGTCTCAAGTTCTTTCACAACCTCATCCATCTTACGCCGATCTTCACGGGATACCTTCAAACATCGATATGCAATGTCTGAAAATGTTTTTAAACAACTCTGATCCATTGGTTGAATGGCTGGATCTTTAAAGATGATATCGTTTAATTTATTTTGCTTATAGCTTTTAATCCATGTGGGCACTACAGTTTGTGGGGCATGATCATTGCTATATGTATAGCATAGCGCCCCGCATAAAACTTCGAATAAGACCACACCTAAAGAGTATACATTTGACTCTTTCGTTAGGGTGTGCGTCATTGCATACTGTGGATCACAATACCCAAGGGTACCTGCTGCAATGGTGACAATAGTCGAGTGTTGCTCATTTGCTGGGCCTAATATTGATAGCCCAAAATCAGAAATTTTAGAATTCCATTGATTGTCAAGTAGGATATTAGCACTCTTTATATCACAGTGGATAACTCTTTGGTGTGTCCCCCTTGGATCATGAAGGTAACTTAGTCCCTTAGCAATATCAAGGCATATCTTGAGACGTTGTGTCCAAGAGAGTTGAGAGGAATTCAAGTGGCGGTCAAGGCTTCCACGAGATGCATGCTCGTAAGCAAGGATCATCTCATCATCTTGGTAACAAAACCCCATAAGAGAGATGAGATTTGGATGCCTGTAACGAGAAAGCATTGAGATCTCTTTCACGAACTCAGGTGTTCCTTGCCCATGCCTACGATCCAGACGCTTAAGAGCAACCATGCTTCGCCCTTTAGAGTGAAACAATTCTCCTTTATAAACTTTACCAAAACCACCACATCCAATATAGTTGTTCTTGTCGTCGAAGTTGTTGGTGGCTGATTTTATCTCCTCCAGTTGGATTTTAAGATCTTTAAACTGCTGCAAGAATGACTCCATGTATATATTGGGGATCAGATAATTTTGTAAAACTAACAGAATATTCCAACTTCCAAGCAATTGCAAGTGACAGCAGATGTGTAAAGAACCAACAAAAAGGTGCCTGTAATCTCTCTAATTAAAACATACAACTGACAGATGGTAAAGATTAATGAAGGATGTGAGAGGCAAGAAATTAGAAATGTATTACACCACTTCAATGAAATACATATAATTAGGAGTGCTGAAAGTGATTAACATAATCAAACAATGCATCGAAGGTGTTGATCATTTCAACATGTAGTTGGGACAAGATGCTCAAAGTCAACCTCCGTGTGTATTAGTTTTTGTGTTAGCTGATCTCATGATTTCATTAGAAAATAGTTTAATTCCAGATTAATAGACTAAATAATTTGTGGCTTTGTAGCTAGTTATCAACTTATCATTTATCAAGTCTCTTTAGCTGACAAGGCATTCATCTTATGTGCAGAACTTACCTAATGAAGTTAGGATGTGATGGCCAAAGTCAACCCTTTGTGTACCAGGCCAGTTTCCCAGATCAAATTGCATATAAAAATATTAAGTTCTAGCTTAGGGGTGGAAAACGAACCCGACAAGTAAACGTGAAACATTTGGGAAATGTATTCGGGTTGGGACCGGGTATATAAGATTAGTTTTAAAGATTTTCGCAGGCCTAAGACGGGTATGGTATTAGCCTATTAAATGATGTGTGATTACCTGAAACATGCATACATATTTTCTTGAACCATACCCGTTAGTCATTTTCCTTTTATTTTTAGTGTCTTTTGGTAATAGAATAATCTAGTTATTCCATGACTTTTAGCTTTTAGATTTCTAATTCTCTTAGGTAATAAAATAATATAAAACTTAAAATAGTGAGAAATATAAATAACAAACTAGCGGTTATACCCAATACCCGATGGACAATTTACCCAATGGGTATTTTTCCGTATTAGATGGTTTTACAATTGGGTATGGAATGAAGATTAGCAATATATGTCCTAAACTCGCTCTAAATATCGTCATCCGAATTCCAGCTATTATAGTGTAAAAAATACGTAGGTGGTTACCATGTCTTTTTAGATGATGTTAATTGCACACTGGTACTATAATTTTGAACAAACGGTTATATGACATATTTTTCCTTATACGTATATTGAACATTTTGATTTGGATATATCACCTTAAGTCCATACATATACCCAATCGGTGCTATGTACTATGTAGATGGTATGTTAATAGCATGCCCTTCAAATCACCTAGCAATTTGCATGCAGCGTGTTATATCTGAAAACGGTTTGTGTGCATGAGCCTTGATTTGTACGACACTGAGTTCAATTTGTTAAAATAATCATGAAGAAGTAAAAAAGGATTAAAATGGAGATGCGGGGAATCGAACCCCGTGCCTCTCGCATGCGAAGCAAGCGCTCTACCATATGAGCTACACATCCCCATGTTGATTCTCAAACCACTTACTGGATTCAGTAACTACTCTCTATTCACTATTTAAGGAAGCTTGATTTTCACGTTTCACTCTCAAATCTCAATTCAAACACGTTTGTATTAAAATACTTGTATAGTTTTACAATAACTGACTAAATTAGAATGTTCTCACGAAAACAATAGCAAATTTTGGACTGGATTTCATTGAAAATTGACTCTCGTTAGCCTCGATTTTAGTTAGTACACTACATTAAGAGTATACGTAGTGGGACGATAAGGGAGAGGTTTTTGGACGAATTTGGGCTATAACAACGCCCCCTAGGCTACAAAAGGGCGATTTGTGGAGGGGGAGGGAAGGGCAATTTTTAGGCTATAACACCACTGCTCCCTTAAAACAAAAATCGTCTCTCTAGTGATTAGACGCCGCATGTCAAAAATCCCCGAATTTTATAGCCTTTCACCACACATAACGCCTATCAAAAGCTCAATTAAGCGGAAGCATGTGTGACACGTGTGATAGTATAATGATAAAATTTACCAGTTTAATATTAATTAAAAAACTAAAAAAAGACTCACCTTTGAATGATATGTACCAATAATAAGTCAGCTTTATCCCTAACCTCACCCACCATACCTTAGTTTTTTTTCCGGCCACCCACCACCGCCTATCACTTCCAGCCACACCTTAGTTGGGTTCATTTGGTTTCAGATACAAAACGAATCAAACAAGAATTCCGTTTTTTTTTCAGTTTGGGCTTCAAACTAAATAATGAGCACCCTTTATGAAATAAAACAACAGGTTACTGGCACATTTAATGAACATATAGCTATTTCACAGGCACGATTGATTACAATCTCAAACTCAATTCAACAGAAACCGATAAAAAGCGACCAGCAAACACCACCATTCCGTTACATGAAGAAAAAGCAACCATAGAAAATCTAAATCCAAATACTTTCTGCACAGACATTAGAAAAGTTACTCCATACGCGAGTGATCATCAAATCAGTGGTTATATCTGGCCCATGGGGGTCCGGGCCTATGTTGCCCTGCACCATTTCTTCTTCCACTCTGGTTCTGCATCGGCTGCTGCCCTGCTGTGTTTCTTCTTCCACTCTGGTTCTGCTTCTGCTGCTGCTGCTGTTGCATCCTTTGCTCTTTCATGTTTGCAAATAATGAATCCAGTGTCTGAGTCTTCTGCTTTGACACCACTTTCACTTGTTTCTGCATAAATTACAAAGCAATCTGTCAGTGTCACATTCACATACACATGTATTCTTCCACTTGCAGATTTTAGATTTTAACCGTATAAATAAAAAATAGTACCTTGACAGCAAAGCCACCATTGTTTTTAGCTGGTCGAGTCACACCCCTGCAACACGAATTAAAAATCATCGGAAAAAGGCAACAGATAAAATACCTTGCAGCTACCATCAATCAAAATCATCAACCACTGCTTGCACACATCGTGAAAAGAGCCACCATAGCACTTACCATTAACCAATTTATTGAAATTGTAAATTGAAAACAAACCGAAAACAAACAGGATTGCCAATCAAAGCAGCTTTGTAATTCACTCAAATATGTAGTCAAAGAGGATAACAGGTACACCCCATATACTAAAAACCATGTTTAATCAAGAAGCTAGAAACATTGTGATCTCCATGGTTGCCATGTCTTGTATTCAAAAAAAGAATCACCTAAACAACTTCCAAAACTTCAGTTTGTATGCGCATAACCAGAAAATGATTTTCCCAATTGATGATTTGCATATACATGTTAATACAGCTACTAAGCTCCCTCTAGCCTTCACAACGTGTTTATACAACTATTAAGCTCCTGCTAACTTTCACAACATGTTAATACAGCTATTAAGCTCCCTCTAACCTTCAGAGCATGTTAATACAGCTATTAAGCTCCCTCTAACCTTCACAACAACAGTTATTAAGCTTCCTCCACTAACTTTCACAACATGTTGATACAGCTATTAAGCTTCCTCTAGCCTTAACAACATGTGTATACAGCTATTATTAAGCTATCTCTAACCTTTACAATATGTTAATACAGCTATTAAGCTCCCTTTAACTTAACCTTCACAACATGCTAATACAGCTATTAAGTTCCCTCTATGCTTCACAACATGTTAACACAGCTATTAAGCTCCTTCTAACCTTCACAACACCAAATGTAATCCAACACGGTCATTCTGAAAATTGCACTTCCTCAACAACAGCCTTGAATAATTTCAACTTAATTCTAGAAACCATATCCATGTGTACTTAAGATATGCTGAATTACATGCCGCTATGCTTTATTTAGCACAAAACTCCACACAAAACATGACGTCATACCAGACCAGACACGTGTATGTGTTCTACAAACATGTGGCAACATAACGCTTTGAAAGAACTTCTCCATGAATATGCAAAAATACTAGGCCAATAAACTTCAATATGAATGTTCCAAGTATGACCAAAAATCATATAGATTATTAAAATTTCTTGGGGCCACTGATCAGACATTCTGCTGATTTTCCCCAAAACACTGCTTTTTTGTATATACCTGATGTAATAAATACATCAAATCCAAAAAAGAGGCCCCGTTATGCAAGTTAATCAAACAAAGACAAAATGACTTGTGCAAATTAACTCCCCAACCATACATTAAGATATTCAAACTTAGCATGTAATAGTTCTTTCAGAGCTCCAGTGCTTAATTGTTTTAATCAATCAGAAATTCCTTTCAAGCCCAAATCAAAAAAGAGAATCTTTTTCACAGATGGTGGTTTCATGCATATAACTGATAAGCACATGGCTAAGTCAATGAAAGTAGAAAACCCTCAAATTACCTGCATTAATTCACATACACAAAGAACACCTGAAATGACCGTACAAACGAAGAACTTATACCTAACTTGCATTAAAAAAACACATGTTAATGGACACAAATAAAAACTTGCCTTGGTTTATATGAAGTCACTGCCTGATTCCGATTGAAGTTCCTGTTGTGAATAGGTGCAACTGCAGCCTTTCTAGCAGCCTCGGCTGCCAAAGGAAATTGGTTACCCTGGAAGTTTGATCTCCTTTTAGCAAGAGCACCCTAGTATAGCAAAAAAAAACAAATGTCAAATTTTATATAAAATATTATAACAATGTATGTGTAAACCACTGCTATCTTATGTTTAAAAAACAGCCTCTGTTACGATATGCACCATACCTGTCTAAGAGTGGATCTGGAGTCCATGAAGCGGCGCAGCCTCATTGATTTATCTTGAGCAGCATTGTTTGAAAACTTCTGATTCTTGTTCTGTATAACATCAAATAACAATTGAATCAAAATCAGAAAACAATAATACAGACCACATCTAAAAACATCAAAAGAGGAGTACACTTACAGGAAGTCTTTGCTTCTTGCCTTTGTTAGCGCCAGTACCATTCTTGGACATTTTGATGATATCATCTAATAATAAATTTTATCGATTTTAGCTCAAACACATAACCTTTTAGCAGAAATAAAAAATCAAGTGAAACAGAATTGTTGCTTGTAGTTTGTACCTAAAGTCATGTCCATTTTCTTCTCAGTCATTGCAATTTCAGCAGTTGTAAGCGATTTTCCTGCCATCTGTAAAAGTTCCACAAGACATATGTATAAGCTTAATAAACAAAGATCCATAAATTATATGTACATGTATTTTACATGTTCAATAATATAGCAAATAATTAATGACTCAATCATAAATTCTTAACACATCACCAATCAATCAAATTGATTAACTAAAACCCTAATTCATCAGAATAATAATCAATTTGACCATAAAAAAGCACCTCCTTGATAAATTAACACCATAACCTCGTTCAGATTACTAACCGAGCCAATTATAATCCTTCTAATTGCATATGAACCAAACAAACAAAACAAAAGCGAAGACAAAGCTAAACCCTAATTTAATAAAACAAATAATCCTAATTCAATCAATTTGACCATACAAAAGCTCTTCCTTGATAAATTCAATACGTAAACTCGTTCAGGTTATTAATAAATCCGATTAAATTCCTTGTAATTGCATATGATCCGTACAAACACAGAAAAACGGAATGAAATTAGAAACTGACTGTAAAATTGAACGGCTGATTACCTGATTGGACGGAGGAAGTTGACGGAGGTTTGTGTGATTAAAGGTTAGGGTTCCGATTTACGACGAGATTTGTAACGGTGAGATGACGACGGAGTGAATAAGAATAATAATATTTCTAGGGTTTTTGTTTTTGAGAAGAGGATTACGTGTGACCAAAGGCAACCGCGTCTTAAATAAACACTAGTAGGACCATTCACGGACGTCAAGTTCGATTATACCGCACCAATAGTTTCGGCTTTCAAGCCCGCAAGGCAAAAATACACAGTGGCCGCCCAACCCAGTTCCTTGAGCAACTTCAAGTTTTCTCAATTTTTGGAGGAAACCCTACTCGTCTAAAGGCCAATTGTTAGTAAAATTCGAACGATCTCATGATCGAACTAGAGATTACAAAGATCTCATTCTTTTTTTATTGAGCCATCCATGCCCGTCCCGAGATGTTATCTGTGAGAATTGAACCTGAATCTCCATTGAGAAAACTCAGGCTTCCTACCACTATACCACATTAAAAACGACGCACATGAGATAATAACCAGTTTAGAAAATAGGTTTGTTATAAATCCGCAAATGCATAACAAATTTAGCCTTTTCCCGTTTTTCATGTATTTGACTCTTAGTTATACTTAGTTAATTAATAATCTAAAATAATAATATTATTCGAATGTAAAATATAGTTTAACAATGGATATGTTGGGTCAAGTTATTATATAAGGAGAAACAAAAATGAGAAGAATGAGAAAGTTTGTAGCCACACTGTAACATCCTGAAATTTCAAATATGATAGTAACGTATCAGCCCATAAGAACTAGAGATTACAAAGATCTCATAGTAACGTATCAGCCCATAAGAACCAAAACTTTGTTTTTAGTCGGATTGGGTTTGTTATCCAAAAGGGGGTTGCGGCGCAGCTTGTTGCCCGCTTACCTGCCACTTCATTGTAAATCGTTTGGATGTTTATGTGAAATATAAAAATTTCAAACTTTTCAAAAAAAAAATATTAATTATATTAGTTATTGTTGGTAAGAAAGTTTACTCGGGTTAGTAGGAAAATTAAGTAGGAGTTATTATGAGTCGGGCTTGTGTTGGGTTGAGTAATATGGGTAATAGACTTGGGTTAGAAAGGAAGGAAGATGGACCATGGGCTCAAGCCCGTGACCCACATATATAAACCTTAATCACCCATTAATCCTTTCATTTACACATATTCCATACACCACCCAAAACACACACGTAAGCTCTCTCTCTCTCTAGTTCTCTCTTTTCTCTAGCCGAACCAAGATAGAAACCGATCCCGATCCAAGGTAATGATAGTATGACGTTGTATGAGCTCAAACCCGTTAGATTTAGTCACGAAATGACGAGCTGACACCTTTAAACCGTTAAAGTCACGAGATCCGGGTGGAATCGGGTATAAACCGATCCTAAGATGAGCTTAGGGGTCGCCCTAGCTCATATCTGGATCGAACGGGACGAAAAAGGTGAAAACGGTGGTGAAACGGCTGAGATCTTGTTTTTCCGGCGAGATCCCGGTTTTCCGGCGAAGGCGGCGCCGGAAAGCGTGTACGAGGTAAGGGGAATGTCAGAGAATGTTTCTAACATTCTTTGACCTAACCCTAATTCGTTAACGGGGAGTTAACGAACTAAGGGTGATTCGTCATGTGGTTCGCTAATGGAAGCTTAACGAACTAGCCTTAGTTCGTGTCCCAGTTCGCAATGGAAAAGATAACGAATTAGCCACAATTCGTTATGACTGTTCGTTAAAAAGAGATAACGAATTAGAAGGTCCAATTCGTTACATGGACTGATTCGTCATAAGGACCAGTTCGTTAGAGGGTCCAATTCGTTACAAGGACCAGTTCGTTATGATAAGTCAATTCGTTAAAGAACTGAGTAACGAACTGAAAGTTTAATAGAACGACAGAACAGTCCCTGAACTTAGAAAAGAATGAGATAATTACATAATAGTCCTTGGACTTTGATAGTTTATTAAAGATACCTTTAAAGGTTAACGGGTCACGATTAACTAACCGGTAAAGGTTCAATGAAGTAAAACCGGCCTAGACACTTAAGATTAATTAAGTAAATGACAAGAAGAGCTAGATCCGTATTTAATATATGTAATGATTATACAGTTAGTCGCCCACAGCTCAAGAAGGAATAACCATTAGCGGAAGAAGTAACCGAGTTCAGGTGAGTTTCTAGCCCCATGTTCCTTGTTATGTTTTCGGGGCTGTGTGCATACTCGATGTGAAGTGTGAATACATTTACCTTAAGTGGTAAGTGTATGCTATAATGATATATATATATATATATAGATGTTATGAATGGGCGTCTGTCGAAGCGTGAACAATCTTCGGATATTGCACGTGTAGACATTGAAGCTAACGTTAGTCGGTGTGTGAACGATCTTCGGATATTGCGCATACCGTCAATGGGAATGATCTACAAGTGGTTATTAGTGTGTGTAAATGTTATGATGTAACTTGATTATTATGTAAATGATGTATTGATTTAAAGTGTGTTGTAGACAAGTAGAAGTAGAGTGTGATAGAAGTGGATAGAGGTCTAGTAAGGGTGTTAGTGGCATGACGATAGTGCGTGGTAGGGTAAGCCTATAAGTGACTTCGTTATTAAAGTAGCATAACGTGAGTGCATTGTATAACAAACCACAAAATAAATAAAAGGAAAAAGTAAGGAAATGAAAGAAGGAAAATTCCATCCCACATTGGTGGAGGAAAGGAAAGGAGAGGCATCCGCCTTAGTATAAATAAGTTTGTAAGTTCTTGTCCCACATCGCTAAATTACAAAACTAGTTACCACTTTATAAGGAAGAAAATTCCTATGTTAATGTTCTTATAAGACAAATCACACCCAGTGGTCCTAGCAGAGGGTGCGAAGCACTCGAACGCGCGCGGGCACGGGCTCGGGCGAAGTGCGATGGGCGCAATGTGGCGCTTTGATGGCGCGCTTTGCACTTCGAACGCTCGTATCGCCGCTTAAGGGCCGCCTTAGTATTTTTGTTGGGAATTAAGATATTTTTAAAAAAATCCTTCCATCGCAATACGCGACGGGTTTAGATTAGTCTCATCGCGTAGCGCGATGAAGTGTAACCTTATCCAAATATATGGCGGCGTAGCGATACGCGATGAGCTGATATAGCTACCCATCGCGTACCGCGACGTGGAGGTTACGCAGAGGACACGTAGCCTGCCACGTAGCAAGCCTAGGGCTAACTCAGCAAAGCTATAAGATTTTTCGCGATACGTGACGCCTTTCTATTTATGCCATCGCGTATCGCGACGGGGTCCGAAATTTGCTATAAATAGGAAGGAAACGAGACACTCATTTCTTGCGCCAAAATATCTGAATTCTCTCTTAATCTCTATACATACATATAAATTAATAAGATAACGGTATAATACCCGAGTATCGTAACGATATCCTATCCGATCGAAAGAAATATACACGAATCCGAAAGCTCTGCCTATTAAGGTAAGACATTGTGTCATCGTGTAAAGTTTCTACTCTCGTGATTATCGTTATGATTATTGGTTTTATACTAATCTAGGCATACTACATTGTGTTTATTCTAGGTGCTTAATACCAAGAGGCGTTTTCTTTAATTTTAAGCCTGCAAGGTGAGACATTCGAGTTTTTGTACCACTCACATTTTCGTGAGACAACTGTTTTTCCGACACTGTCATGATGATTTCAAAACCTATAAAACTCTTGGCAGATGGTCTAAATGTTTTCAAATATATTTTTAAAGTATTTTAAATACATTATAGTGATTAAGTCTCTGTAGACTTACGGGATGGTTACAACTGGTATTGTGGGGTTTTGTATACAAGGCTTGCCTACTGGGCTATTACACGTTACTTATTGGACAAGTGTTAGCCAATAAGTAATATGGCCACAGTCATAGATACGGTCGAGTGACAAGTACCTTTCGGTAATTTGTAAGCAGGCAGGTGTAAAAACATCTTAATGTTGTAACTGTAAAATGTGTCATTTACAAATGAATGTACTCACCAGTATTTCTTGCTGATCAAATATTTTAAACATGTTTCAGGTGACTTGTTAGAGGCAAAGGAATTATGCATGCGGGCTTCCAGCTTAAATAAGTGGCTTGTCACCAGAATAGAGAAACGTGTTTTGTAAATTAAGGTTTAACCCTATAAAACTTATGTTTATATCAAAAGGGATTAAACTCCCGGTTTATCATAATAATAAACATGGTGTTTTTTAAAACTCTGACCATTTTTCCTAATTACGGTTCTGATGAAATATTCCGCTGCAAAATAATTTAATAAACACCGATACCACCAATCAATGTTCACAGCTTCCCTCCTAGGGTATAAGGGTCGGGGGTTGTGACACATGGTAGGGTAAGCCTATACGTACCTCCGTTAGTAAAGTGGCATAATGTGAGTGCGTGGGAGGGCAAGCCTCTATGTGCTTGCGTAAACAAATGGCTAAGTGGTTAGGGGCAGTTAAGTGGTAAGGTGAACAGGTTAGACAGTGGACTATGTGTCTTCAGATACGTATATAATGCATGTAATGGTTGTATGGTAAGTTGCTTGATTAACTATAACTCACTCAGCGTAACTGACTTTTAGTATGCCCACATGTGAGCAGATTAAAGAACTAGCATGAGGATGGCGCATGACATGGATTGAATGGCTGGCATCTATTGATATAAAGAAATAATGTTTTAACACGATGTTTTATGTTATGATTTAAAGACAAGTTTGTAATGCTTTGTAAAGAATGATCGAAGTCTTATATTGCGCGAAAGTTTTAATTAACTCTGATTTGTAAGAACTGTGTTTATGAAGAAATCCGACGCTAAAGTAGGGCTATCGAGTTCGGGGCCTTACACACAAAAAAAAATAATAAAATTATAACTCAAAATTAAATAAAAAAAGAAAAAAGTAAAAACACAAAAAATGTTTTCACTGTCTTTCTCGTTCTTAAAAAAAATGGTGAGTGAAAAAGATCATTGTGTCTTTTTGTTTATCATTGTATTTTGTGTTTATTTTCGTCATTGATTGTGTCTTTTTTCCTTGACATTGTGTTATATTACTCAACATTGTGTTTTGTTCGGCGTTGTATTATATATTGCGATTTATTGTGTCATTTTTATTACAAATGTGTATTTTGTTCATTTTCGTCATTGTATTTGATCTCGGCATTGTGTCTTTTCATCAATTTTTTATTATATTATTTATTATTATTTTTTCTGAACGAGAATGATGGCGGAAACATTTTAGTTTTTTAAATTTTTTTGTTTTTTATTTGTATTGTGAGTTATGATTTTTTTATTATCTTTTTTTAATTTAATTTTCAGGGGTTTTTTGTGTGATCAAAAATCCTACTTACACTTCTCGTTTTTGTCTCCATTTTATATTTTAACTTTACCCTCTGAATACATGTGATATATGATCTATAGTTAGTTTTACACTTATGTGTTATTGTGTTATAGTAGGTTAGTAACCCATGTAATACACGAGCTTAATAAATAATATAATTAAAATATATAAAGATGTTTATATGTATGAACAATCAAGAAAATTTCAATCTATTATCAATGGATAGTATTGCAAAAAATGTATTTATTTGGAATAAAATTATTCAAGGAAGCGGAAAGTCCAGGGATGACTCGACTAGCTTACAGGTACCAACATAGTCAGTTGTTAGTGAATTGATTATATTATATTTAATATACTTTAAAATTAATGTACTCAACTCATGTGTCGCACGAACATATAAGCTAGTATACTATATAATGTGAAAACTACATGAATAGTACTTGCTAAAATTGGTAGAGTGGCAACTAACCCTAGTAACTTCCATTTTTTTTCTTTGGTATAATATATGTGCACGCAAAAAGAGATGCTCAAACGAGAAACAAAAATGGTGCGGTGGCAAGTGTTGCCCTATTATAAGTAGGACGGGGGATAGACCCTTGGCTCCGTCGTCAGTTCTGATGTTTTCTTTTTATAAAACTAATATTAAATAACTTTAATCAAATTTACATTGTTGCATTTGAACTTTAATAAAGTTACTCTATAACGCGTGAACTTTAATAAATTGTTTTGGTTAGGTTTTTTTATTTTTTTTTCCTAAATTTTTTAAGTTCTTTTTGGAATTACGTTTTTCTCTTGCTTTGTTGCTTATCTCTCGTAGTGTTTTGTATGTTAAGAGAATGTCAATTTCAAGTATCATGTCAATTTGAAGTATCATTTTAAAAGTACAACATTGTGACATTTACTCTACACAACCAATTGTTATCATGGAATGTGTAATAAAACATCAAATTGTTTAGAGTGGTAAACAATTTGGTTTTATGTTGATCGGGTATGGTCAATTGAATTTGATCCTTTTTGCAGTGTGGCCCCCCTCCTAAGGCTAAGGCAAATGTAGGGTTTTGTGTCATATGACGCCCAATCAGCAAATGTAGGGTTTTTGTTTTAGAGGTGTAATGGTGTTGTAGTCTTATATATATATATATCAAACACATACTAATATATTATTACTATTAAAACCACACCCACACCGGCGACAACTTCTCGTCGTCCCACCCATTGTCGGCCCCCATATCACCCCCCGGCGCGGTGTTCTTGCCCCAAACCCAAATTGTCGCCCAATTTTGCCGCCCACTACACATGACCCGACTCGCCCATTTATATGCAGATTATTGCCAAATTGTAAGCATAATTTTCATGCTAAGGCTAATCAAGACTGCTGCTTGCCCAATGTGTAAAACTTGTGTTTATCTGGGGAGAAAATAGATTCCGGTTGATGTTTGTTTAGAGTTGATTAAAGAGACAAGGAGCGTCAAACCCGGCCGGTAATAGTTTCATGTGAATAGGAGGCTTATTGAGTAGAATATAATAATTCACTAGTTTGATCCTCCCGTGTTACGGGAGTTTATTTAAGTTTTTGTTTTTAATCGTTTTGCTATTTTATGATGATTTATTTTATTTTTTTAACGTAGTTTGTTTTAATTTAATACATATATATATAAGTTGGTTATTATATTTTTTTGCGTTTGAGTATATTCAATTGAGATGTGTAGGTTTTTTAGATTTTTTAAAATGAACAAACTTGACCACAAATATTTGTCTAATGAAAAAGGGGACGTTGATGTAGTTGACGATGGTGGGTAGTAATCGGAAGTTAACCGGCGATGGAGATGATAGACCAACAATGGAGAACATGTAAAGAAGATAAATTAAATTATGATTTGTGGATGAAAGTATTTACCAATAAATAAGATCTTATAACTCATTTGAGAGCTATTAGGGTTTGGTAAGACCCATAACCAGTGGAAATTATTCTTTGATTATTAAGGGGTTATTTCACAAATAAATGAGATGTTATAACCCGTTTAAGGGTTATCTGGGTTTGGTGAGACTCATGACCCACGAAAATTATTGTTTGATTATGAAAGAGTTTCACAAATAAATGAGATGTTATAACCCATTTAAAAACTATCTGGGTTTGGTAAGACCCATACCCACGATTTCGGGTCAAATGCATGAGAAGCCTTCATTTAGTATTTAAGCAATCTGGTGGCTCTAAAGAATGAGGGGAATAACCTGAGAGCGACACATATGATTTTATGGTATGCAATTATATAGATAGTTAGATTGAAAAGTTTTATTATTGTGTCTCTCCTTATATTATAATAAAAAACTAGGTTATATGCCCGTGTGACACACGGGTTGCAAACATTATTTCATATTAATAATCATGATAATAAAATTTAAAATCAAATAAACATGTAACCAAGTACATTTACTTATAGTATTGATAAACGATAGAGTGAATGACCAAACCAGAAACCAGATAAGATGAATAAGTAATAACTTGTAGATATTGTAAATAAGTAACTAACATTAAAAATTCATACGTATTTATAACATTTACTCCGCCAAAACATAGATAGTACATTTTCAGAATTATATATGGTGTAACCATACATACCCCAAAACAACTAAAGAAATCATTTTTAGAATTATATATGGTGTAACCATACATACCCCAAGACAACTAAAGAAATCATTTTTAGAATTATATATGGTGTAACCATACATATCCCAAAACAACTAAAGAAATCATTTTCAGAAGTTTGACCAAACCAACAAACATTACACAAGAGAAATTACTGATATTTAGCCAAAATGTAGGTAAAAATAAATTAAGTCATTATCATTTCTTAAGACTTAAGTTTCATATAAAGTTCACCAGGCCCAGTAATTCTTGAGTTATATGACAGTTCAATTACAATCAAATTCAATAAGCGTCTGTAATCCAACAATGTTTTCGTTACGAGTTCTTGCTACTCTCTAATATCCTGGGACTCATGTCACAAAAATATTTAGTAAATAAATATTTAGTTGGTAAAAATAATTTTTTGGGACTCACGTCACAAAAATATTTAGTAAAAAACATAAGTCGAGTATATTAACAACCAATACATGTTTACATGCACCAAAATATGAGACTTGAAAGTTTAACTCTAGTACAACTTACATCAACAAATAAGATATTAAAAAATATTCACTAACCAATGTCATGAATACACTGTCTGCGTGAAACTTTGTACATGTTACGAAATATAAAAACAAACACTAACGTTTTTTATGGCCACTTTCAATACTTCGCATAGTTTTGAAAGCAAGGCAAGAAAAATGTTGTTCTTCCTGTACTCACATTGATTTTTATCAGCCAAAGCTTTAGCCTGTGGACATAAAAGTTCATAACTGAAATTTAAAAAGTTATTATAACATAATCGTGTCACTAATCTGTAAATCATATCATGCATGAATTAAAATAATAAGAAAGATAACTAATTAACTTCTACAATCGCATACTGCACGCTCCTATGATGTCTCACAACGTTTAAAACTTCAAATATGTCGTGTTCGCGGGTTGACGAGTTTAACCCGACACGAACCCAAAAGCTTGACACGAACCCAAAAGCTTGTAGTTGCAAGTATATAACTCAATTAATTATCTAGGTTTTTGAAAATTTAGGAGCATCGGGTCACATCTATTTTCAAAATCAATTGATCGAATAAACGAAAAATAATCTAAGTCACTCAAAAACAGCACGAAATCAATTGCTAGATGATAATAATGATAATGATAATGATGATGATAATAATAATAATAATAATAATAATAATAATAATAATAATAATAATAATAATAATAATAATAATAATAATAATGTTCCACATACCCAAAGTGAAAAATGGCACAGAGAACTGCTAATTTGCTGCTCACCTCCCTGCAACCAACACGAGTAAATTTGTCAGAAATTTAATGCCAAAATTCATATTGCAAACCCAATGAAGTTATTCATACCTTACGTGACACAAAATAATTTTAAATGGAGAGGTATTTCATAAACTATCTCAGTTGCTACTAACTTTATCAATTATATATTACTTTAGATTACAATTAACATTTTCATATTACATGATAACTAACTTTTACATTTTGTAGCAAAAAATTAAAATATCAATTCAATATCAAGCCTTTAGCAACCAACAAAAATATAGCATTTACATTTCAAATATATAGCAACCATGCATTCAATTGCTTATATAAAAAATGAAGGTGATAGTTCAACTCGACACTAACTGTCAAATTACCCATCATATGATAACTAAACATTCAACAAAATATCAACAAATATTAAGTCAAATTTCAAAAAAATTCATAATCCAAAATAAACCCAAAATAACAAACATATTAATTAGTGAAAAGAACACATTAAGAAATATTAACAATTGTATATAGCTTATTAGTATTACAAATGAATAAACCTGAATTTTGTGAAATATTGTGTCGTTAAACAATACTTGCTAACAAACAACACTTTGAATAAATCATACAATTAATGGCAACTTAAAAGAGAACATAAAATAGATAATGCAAATAATATTTTTAAAACTTACTGCATCTTGTGGAACAACACCAATATGTTTTCTAAGGTTTTCGAGTGTCACCTTCATTATTCTGACCATCTATCCGACTATCCTTACCTGTTACAATAAAGTGTTTGTAATCATATCTATATAACATACCAATTATTCATTTTCCCAAATAAATAATCAGGTCGGAAATTAAAAAAGAAAAGTTACCGTGCCAGATTGGATCAAAGATTTGATCAAAGGATAATTCTGAAGATCAAGCTAAGGATTGTTGATTTCCTTGCGTGTAAAAGTTAATCTGACAAGAATTAGAATTTACTTATTAAAAATGAGTATGAACTCAAAAGTCAAAACTATATGCCTAAATGATCAACAAATATGACATTATAGTTTGAGTATAATAGAAAGCTCACCACTGCCCCTAGTTCAAACAATAGCCACACTTTTGCCAGCTGGCACAACAAAAGACACCCCATCAACTCATCAAGAATCTTTCTTTCCATCATATTACTAAACCCGAGCAACAAAATTACAATTGATTTGGTCAATGGTCACAATTGTAATTTAACCAGCTTGATAAATGAAAAGCTCACATGAAATGAACATTTTCAAACTCAATGTTGTTGCCACCACCAAACTTCAAAGGTTTTGCATCATCTCAATCTTTAAATAAACCAACATGAACAACAACTGATGCTTACCATCATAAGCTTTGTCTATCCCCTATACATGAGTGGGCTTGTACCATCATTTGATTTGAAGAACCTAAAGGGTCACACTTCAGGTCAGACAAGTATAGACATTGTTGTTGAACCATCCTCTTCCCTCAAAAATAATAATACTAATAAAACAATGTATGCAAAAATAAAATCATTGCATCAAAAACCATTTGAATTGTTAAGAGTCATTATTAATCAATACAAAATAATATACATAATAAGAATTGAACCTCAATTTGTACTAACCAGTTGTTGATTCTTGCACCCAATCAAATAGGTCACACTTCAAATAGATCTAATTGGGGACTTCATGATAAACATGCATCGTTTAGAACAATCATACCTATCATGGACGACGGAAGACAAAAGGGATCGGATAATCGTTGACCAGCAGCAACCATCGCAGCGTTAATCACCACCGCCATCGTCATCGCAAACAATCGAACTAAAATTCCTGATTAAAACATGTGGGGGGGATTCGAAGCATTGATGTCCGATGAGGAAGATCTAGCAGAAGAGAAGCGGTGGAATTAGGGTTGTCTTGGATATTGCTCATGTGAATAGTTTTGAAATTTGAATCTTCGAGCCCTAGATAAAGCTGCGTGCTTTATAGATAGAAGCTTGGAAACCAGTGTTTTAAAAACCGGCTAAACCGGCCGGTTGAATCGGTTAAACCGGATTTTGCACAGCTGCCAGTATTTTGAGTCCGGTATTTTTGGCCGGTTTGCTAGAATATCGTACCGGCGGTTTTTGTCAAAAATACCGGTTTTTACCGGCAAACCGGTTTTATGTCCGAGATAATTTTTGATATTTGCGGCTCATATTTTTCAAAATTACTTTTAACCCAACAATTAACATTCAAACATGTAAACTTAGGACTATTTTTTTTTTTAAAATTAGGTGCTTTTGCATTATGCTTTTAATATGGATTAACTTTTTGATTATTTTTTGTTATGAAATCATTTACCTTTGGGTTATTTTTGAATTGAAGTTACATTTGTAGTAAATTATAAGGTAAACTATTCAACCGGTTGAACCTTCCGGTATAAACCGGTTCAACCGGTTGTACCATTTTTTAGTCAAATCCGATACAAGTAAAATACCGGTTTTTAAAACATTGTTGGAAACACATTAGCAAATTGCTTCTTCTATGTGTGACAACTCAGCACAAGGCCTTAATGATTGACACATCAGCATAGTGCATAAGAGGAGAACATGTGACTTAAATGGTTCTCTTTTATTATATAGGGAGATAGTTGATGAACATGTTACATGTTAACAGTGGTAGATAAACTCATACTAAGAGTTATTTTAAATTATTGTATCATACTAGCTAGTTAAACTAAACACAATATTTATGCCTGCTAGTTATCACAAACAAACATTGTCTACTGATACAAGTCATGAATATTAAAATCACGTTCCGTTTTTTCTTTTACTCCCAGCAGTACGTTGCACGCTTTTTGTTCCTTTGCGACTCCTCACGAGGCTCGAAATTTCTTCGTGCTCCGGCCTCAACAACATAATCAGAGTTTTGAGGATCGGTCTTGATAACTATCTCATCGCAACAGTTGGTGCACTTAAAGTAAAATCTAAAAGTTTGAATAGTTCCAAGATACTTCTCACTGGTGACGCTTTCTTTGCGTGAATTGAATTTTGTACCTTTGTGAATATATCCGCCACAAGTGCCACATCTGATGCTCATAGGGAGCATCATTCGAACATTAATATGCTGTTGGGTTATATTTTAATACATTGGGTAGTGAAGTTCGAATACATATATGTTGACTCGGATTTATTGGATGTGGATTAACTATTGAACTACATTGAAGAGAATGACATGCATAACTGTGAAGATCTTGGCTGGCGAGGAGATACTTACGAGCATCGAGAGTAAAGACTGAAGTGATAATGTTGAAGATGATAGTTGTGTAATGGAACCCCTTCACGAAAACAAGCTATTCGAGCTATTACGTAATTATTTGTTGCACTGTAAACAAGTAGTTTAACATTCATACCCGTGTTACGACGAGTTTATTGTTGGTCAAATAGCAGATACCATCAACTTCAAAGAAGTGGCTAGTAATAAGTTGTAATAAATGAGTAATTCATGTCTTTATATCTTAAACATTTTGATTTTTTAATCTATTGTTAAGTTAATAGGTTGTGATTTGAGTCTTACTAAGTGAAAATTATTAAGTTAACAAGGTATTTTGATTAATAGAGTATTAAATTAGCAAAGTTGCTCACATATAAACAACACTTTTGATGATACAATGACATTGTTTATGAGTTATGACATGAAATTATAAATAAATTGGTTTTGTGTCAATTTTCTGTAGTTATTGCTCATGTGTATATCAGTTGATTCCATAGGTCTTTTTATCTTGGTTGCTAGTGTAATTAGTCAACTCCCACGAATTGAACCAGAGGTTGATTTCATTCTTAGCGGCTTCGGGGCCGTCACTTCCATGAATGATGTTCCTACAAACCAAGACACACAATTAAAATTCATATTACCATGGCTAAAGTTTAGCCGCTAAACTATAACGCTACCTTTGTTAGTAGAATTCACAAAATATGGAAAGCAGCCATGTCACTTGAAGACATAAATTACCCTTTAAAATATAGCCTTTACATGTCGCACGCTACGTTTACCGCCTCCATCACTATTTCAACTACACCGTGATGCAGGGTATCAAAACAAACCAGCTTACACTAGTTTATGAAGCAAACTAGTAAATTATTAAGCGGTCGGACTTCAACAAATGCTTGTCTTTAAAATGCAAGATTTAAAATAATTTTCGGAAACAATATTTTGCGTGTGGACTAGCATGGAACCAGCAGTACCTTCCAACAACAATTGCCACATCACCTCTAATGGTTCTGGGCTGTAACTGTCGTGGATCTGTAGCCCCAACAGATAATTTTACCGTACCATTGCAAGAACAGGGCCCGAGCTGAGGAAGTTGCAAAATATGGTCTTTCCCTGAGATCATAATAATGCTTTTGCGCATGGGACTTTGAAGGCACAACAATTTTTATAGCTACAAGTTTGAAGCCTTTACGCTCAAACAGCTTAATAATCTTCGATATCTAGAAAACAAAAGGCTAAACACTATTGACAAGTTTGGTATGCGCATGTATATATATATGGGGAAATATGTATGTGTGAAGTACCAGTCCTCTTTGCACACCATCAGACTTGATAGCAATGAAGGTGCGCTCCATCTGCATAGGCAAGGGAAGTATGTATATGTGAGCAAGGTTTTTGAAACCGGACTTGTCACTAGTCTGATCGGTTTCAAATCCCTATGACGTCATCAAATATTAAAACAAACTTTATAGTTTGGTGTCGATTTGGAATGATAACAAAATATGAAATAAATAGAATATGAAGCCAGAAGTAATAAATGAATCAGTAAATAGGATTTTGGAACGAAATAAATAAAAAATATTTAAAATGCTGTTGAACCACTTGGTCTGGTTTAAGCTTAACGGTTCAAATAGACTCAGCCACCTGTGATGCATGTGCCTCTTGGTCTTGAAGCATGTACGCTGCATTGATTTACATTGTTTAATTGAAGAGATAGTTATAAACCATCCGCAATGAAGTGAATAATATCATAACTTTCACTGGAATCTGAAAGTTTGAACCTGCAGCAGGAAGCGCAAGAGCTCCAGCAATCCAGTTGTTGGCGGTGCTTGTGGATTGGCTGAAAGAATCTAGAGCTGGTAGTGTTCTTTTCAAGGAAACTACTGTTGCAGCAGCAGCAGCAGCAGCAGCAGCCGCTGTTCTTCCTTCTGCAAGTGTATATAAAAAAAATAATTAGAAGGTAACTCACTGGATAACACACTAATGGTTATATAGAAATCTAAACAACAAAAACATCGTCGATTAATAATAAGACCTGATGTTTTCAATCATCGCGATTAATAACAAAATCATGTCAGTTTACACCTTCATTCAACCTGCAGATTCACATTCAATAGCATACAATATGCAACGCACATGATTTAAATATCTAAGACTGCTTTCATTACTGCATCCGTGCTCCATTTCTGGCTACGTGCGGGCTAAGTGCGCCTTTAATTGTTTTTATGTTTTTCTCTTTTTTCCACTCACGCAATTAATATTTTAATAGATATAATGTGGTTGCATGTGGGAAGAATGGGTACAGTATCGTACTATCGTTTGGGGTAAAAACGTGTTTGGATAAAAAGCTGATGTGACATACTGACTAGGCCTACATGCAAGAAGAATGAGTTGTAGCGTTGCGGACAGTAACTCATACCTCAATGTAGTACAAGAAAAAAATATTAAGATTGAGTCGATGTTTCAAGTCATTTACAGCAAGAACTAATCTCATGCTAATGGTAATTCACTGAAATACCAGTAATGGAATCATCATTATCATTATCAACCAGATCCTCACTCCATATGTAGATAAATAAAAATGTTTCAGTAAGATGTACAAAAAAACTCACCAGAAGGAACAAGATGCTTGTGCTTGGAAGCATAGAGTAGAAGAGATCTTGCAGTTCGTGAAGCAGATATGTAGGTTTGAGAACTCATCCTCGATTCAAATAGATTAGAATAGCAACAAACAATGAAGCGATATCAATACGAAAATGGGATCAAAAAGCTCTCTTGGAGTTTACTGTTTACTTATATATATATAATGGAATGGAGGGAAAACAAAGAGAGCATGTTTGGTTTGGTTTGGTTTAGTTCTGGTGAAAATGATATAAAGCATGCATATTGCAATTTTGAAAATATACATAATTACAACTTGGTGAATGCTGATACCTTTTGTTATCAATATATTTTTATTAATACATCCAAATGTAAAACTGATTTTCAAATGACAACAGACACTTCAAAATTGGAAATTCAAGCACCACATACATAACTAATGACATATTTGACTGTTTATTAACCATTTCTTCTACCTCTACTTGGCTTGAAGAAACATAAATAACAGAATCTACAAGACATTCAAAAGCATTGTGTATATTTACAAAATAATCCAACTAGCAGCCTTATTTTAAAAAAAATCCTTAAATTAGCACAAATTACTTTGATGCATCAGATAAATCATCAGGAGTAGTTGAATCTGATCCCAATTTGCACTCCTCTTGCAATGTTGCTACCCAAGCATCCACCTGTGTAAACGTTGCACTCGTCTTTTAATACATTTTTGTTAATAGTTATATACGATCATATTATATAATACAATAAGCTAAGCTTTTAACGAGAGTTAGAAGGTTGCATGTATAAACCGAACAGTTCATGGTCGTAAACAAACGAATGTAACTAAATATAGATGAATGAACATAACTGAGTTAAAAATCAATTAGAAGTTATTGCGAACAACAATCTACTAGGCTTATCAAGTTACTAAAACTCGACTATATTGTAACGGGCCTAAAAACTTTAGATGAATATATTAACGAACGAGCTTAAACAAACGTAAACTAACAAAAATAAATGAAAGTAACGAATGTTAACAAACATAAATGAACTAAGGAGACATATGTTCAGGTTCATTCTTTTAACTATTTGAACAAAAAAGTTATGTTCGTTCGTTTATTAAATAAGCGAACTTCGCACCCAACGGTTCACTAAACGTTAAGCTCGTTTTTAAACCTAGTTGTATGCAATAAAAAATGGCACCTGCAATTTTGAAGCACTCGAGCATTCGTATCTCAACCCTTGGCGAGTTACAATGTAAAAATAATATCGAGTTTCCCCTTCTTCTTGAGTATGACATGGCATACGCCCGACTTCCACAACATCAGACAAAAAGGTAGAGTCTTGTGGACTTATATCTTCAACAAGACCATTGATAAAAAGATTAATAAACATAATAGCCACATCATCAGTAGTCGAGTTAGTTAGTTAAATAGTTGGTTACCTGTGGACACGAAATACAAGAAAATGCATGATCCTTGAAGAACAACAAAGCGCGGAAGCCAGTCATCAACTTCTGAATCATCAAGAGGCGGTGCTTCTCCAGGTAGTGCCTTCCATCTCTGTGTAACCGGATTCAATTGAAAAATGATAAGAATCCAATACAGAATAATATATGCAATAAGTTAATGGAAATACAGTTCGCATGTGTAAATAGCCTGAAAGACGAGCAGAACGCAGAATTTCATCAATATGTTCCAACCTGCATGAAATAAAATGAGCGAGGAAAACACTTTTATTTAGAACAGCATGATGAGTTACGGACAAAGAGACGAGCGAAATTACTAGTGCTTACCGAGCTTTTAGATGACCTTCTCGTTCCTCTAAATCAGCAAGTTCCGATCGAATTGACTCTACTTCTGCAGCAGATAATGCAACCTATGAATCACCATAACCGTAACTTTAGAGAAAAGGTAATTCAAAAGTTAGAGTCGAGTTAAAAAAATATTATATTAGATTCAACCTTTTGTTTCCCATCCGTGTCCGCTCCCCAAGTTAGCTTCTTCAAATTAAATAAGTTCAACATGTATGCAGCAGATCAAAGCAACTAAAAGATCAAATACATAAATTCAAAACCATTTATTAATTAAACGAAATAAAGGTTCACATATTAATTTGTGTTATCAGTATCTATAACAGACAACATACCATTTAGACACGTTTTTAATTGTGGCATTAACATGTTTAGCATGAACACTTAATTCACATGAAATTAATGCATAATAACTTTAAAAGCTAGTGTTAGGTCAACTATATCTGGGTCGAAATTGTAGTTACAAATATAGGTAATCAAAAGTGAATAGCTAGCACAGATGTTGTTCCCTTAACCTAATCTGTTATATATATATATATATCATTACAAATTCAAACTGAAATCAGCAAATCAAATCATACTAACAAGAAAGAAAAGAATTAAAGGTTGGTAATCAGATAATCATACCTAACTTAATAGTTATGAAGTCCGGATTGTGTCGTCAACAGCAGATGAGATAATAATAATAATAATAATAATAATGCAGGGGTTTTTATTTGTAGATGATGGTTGCGTTTTTAACGGAGGTTGTTTGTTGGACTCACTTAGTTTCACCACACGTTGCCGTTAGTTACCTACCCCGATACGTTGTTTAACTAATTAACTAATCAAGTATTATGACTTTATCTGGTGTAAGGGTGTGTTTGAGATTGCTTATTTTAATGAAAAAGTACCTTTTGTTAAAAACACTTATAAACATATGGTTTTTTTAAAGGAAGTTTTTAAAAAATTGTTTAGATAAGTTACATATTTCTAACTTTTCAAAACCCATTTATTTTGTCTTCTCAATAAGCTAAAATTCATAAGGACTTATGGTTTGCCAAACACGTTATACATTTTATTAACTTTTCAAAAAATTTATAAGTTATAAATTGATGAAAATAAGGAATCCCAAACACCCCTAAACCATAGTATTAAAAATATAAATAAGAAAAACTGATTGGTTGAAATGAGGTGGATCTCACAAAAGATGCCCTGATAAGCGTCATTCGATTAGCGAGAAGAAGGGTTGTAGAGTGCCGCCTCCCTCTAGCAAAGGGGTGATATGGAGGTGGCCAGGTGGCACCTCCAAACCTTCAGGACATCCATTAATTGAATCGAAAAAACTAAATATCACTTTTATATAATTTGATTTTTATAACTTATAATATTATACTATTATAAATTTTAACAAGTAAAAAGTTAGCTGGCATTTTTTTACAAGAATAAGAAAAATCGTTGATGTTCATAGTATAGCCATCCATATATATAACATAAGACCTGGCTAAGAGGATTAAAGCAACCATACAAAAGTACTAATATGATAGTAGTAAACTATTGCTACCAAACTTATAAAACAAACATTTTTATTTTTTTATGAAACACTCATTTTACAACTTTTTCTTTTAAACCAAAGGCCAACTAAGCACTATAGGTCATAAAATGCATAGATGGTGGGTGGAACTCATAACAATTCAAAATATATGCATGTGATCACTTCAACATATACAAACAAATGTGTTCTCTAACTTCATGTTTAACAGCGGTATCTACCATATTCTAAAACAAAACTTACGCCTTTCACTTTTCAGCCATTAAACACAAACCGCACCAATTCTAACCAAAGTTCTAATTTCCGACATGGTTTAATGAATCAATTTGCAAACACAATATGTATAAAATGGAGAATTAGTATTCAACCATATCTTTATGGACAAAAGTTTCATAACGGTTTGATTTCTCGTAACATACAGCACTCGTTCATATACGAATCTAAAATAAAAAGTCTTGCGTTGTTACACAGGTCTTCTCTCTTGTAAAAGCTTCATCAACTTCATAAGCAACCACCCAACTGTCATATAACCAACAGAAAAAAAATCAAGGGTATGAAAATAAACAAAAAAAGTCTTAACAGTATATAAAAATGTTAAATCCATGGATTGCAGATGAAATATTTCGGCTCATGGGTGCTATCAAGCTATGATTTTTACTTAATATTACAAAGCGGTAAAGCACAACTAAGAGCAATAGAGCATAACTATGTCAAGCTCAAGGCTACGGGCTACCAACCATATAGTATACATAAACAACAACAGGAAATACGGCTTACCAAAATAGCATCAATTTCCTCTTGAGTCATTGGTGTTCTTTTGGGTTGAAGAGAAGCTTTCCCCCCTAAAGTTTTTTCAGACGGGGGCTTCGAGAAAAAAGTGGTTGAATCATTACTGGCAGCAGGCTTTGCTTGGGTCTGTGTCACAGAACCTACAAGATAATCATACAATTGCAACATATTATAGAAAGAAATGCATATATCATCAGAAACTAAGTGCTTAAAGTTTGTTACATGCATAATAAAAACAGCCACTAACAGCATTTTCATTTTTAGGCATATTGTATAAATTAGCTTAATTCTCAAATCTCACAATCTGCAAAAAATTATAGATTTCCTTTCAATTTGGAAGTAGAAACAAACCATTTAGGCCTAATATATGAAAATTGTTCCCTTTATTTGCAATGCCATCCTGCATTCTGATGTCTGGCCCATTGGTTTAAAAAAACGCACCTCACACAGTCAGACGCAATTTTGTGGGCTTCGAATGACTTAAGTGTTAAGACGCGGACGAAAGCAGAAAGGAGCACTGAAAAAGAAAAGCCATGAGGCATGCGCCTCTTGTACACTGACTTTCTGTACATCAAGATGTTGTAGCTTTTTAGGTTGTACACGTATGCAATTTATATATCAAATCATATATAAAGCTTTTTTATGTCTAAGTATTGATTAAACGTGGCCAGAAACCTATAGAAAATACATAGGAAAACTATATAATATTTTGCGTCCTGCGTACAAAAAGCCCTGCGCTTTGCTCAATTGCGCATCGGCTCGGGACACACATTTAAAATCCAAGCATACCACGACTTAAATTATATAATATTTTGCGCCTCGCGCGCGCAACTGCCCCTCGGCTCGGGACCTTGATGCTTTTTAAAACCAAGCATACCGCGCCTTAAGTCGTTCTAAGCCAATGAACCAACCAATGCTTAATCACAATTAGGTCAAATAATAATAATAATCAAACTCATGAACCTATTCTACACGTAGAATAATAATTAATAATTATAAATCAGATTATTATTTTCAAATAGCTACACAATTATTAATAATACAAACCGGAAGGCTTGGGATGACGCTGTGGAAACTTAATTAGGGGAATTCGCTTCAACGCTTGCGATGCTCCCATGTTTCGATCGATCGGCGATGGTTGTTGCGGTAGCGGTGGCGACGGCGGTGAACGGGATGAAGGTTGGGGCTTTCTTTGCTTGGAGAATAATGAGAAAAAGTTACGGCATTTGCTAATTACTGCCATTTTTAACCCACACCAAGAGATTTTTTACGCTTTCTTTTCTCTTTATATGGGCGAATCGTTCGTTTTTACAAAGTTATTACGTATAATAATAATAAGTTAATTAAAGAAACTGTTCTTGTGGTTTAATCGGTTTTACACTTTTAATCTCTAAGTTTCAAAAGTTGGATGTTTAGCATTTGTGTTAATTTTGTAACATTTTGGGGTCTAAGACCGAGAATTTATTAAGTTTGTATAAAATGGCAGTATTATCTTCCGTTGGGCGTTTAACTTTGATTAAGTTGTTCATCGGTAAATCCGGTTAGGGTGAGTATCACGAATTGCTAAAGAAAAGAGAATAGAACGTTTATAGCTTAATCATTGACTAGTGGTGGCAGAAGGCTATGACGACAATAGGAATGTCAACAACTATAAAATAGAACTGAAAATCATGCATGAACACAAATAACGTAACAAAACATAAAAATAAAAGGACATGAGAGATTTACATGGTTCACGTTAAACTGATATACGTCCACGGTTGTAACTAGTGAGACGATATGGTTATATCATAGGTTATGAGAACTGCATATGCATGGTTTGTATATATAGCGAAACAACTAGAGTTGTTGGAATATATCTGGGGTAGTAATGAATATAAAGTTGAAATAAAGTGAAATGGACAAATATAATGTTCCTTTGTTTGTCATAAACACCACACAAACAAACAATAGGGTGTTGATACTCAAAACGAAGATAGAGTCTAATAACACCATCACCCAATATGTCACGGTTGAGCTAACATATTCAGATCAGTTTAACTCAAAATCTAACATGCACTTTTTTATTTTAAAATGCTTTGTTCGCTTAACTTCCAAAGTATTTCAAAGTACATTAAACTAGAAAATTATAGAGTGAGTATTCTAGAAGTACCCAAGATTTCCAATAATTTAATTGATTGCAAATAAACATGCGGAATAAAAAAGAACAAAATGTGGAGCAAGTAATAAACAATGAAATAAACTTTTGCAAATAGTGGTTGTCGTGGGGTTAGGCGGATGATATGTTTGCCACCCCCATTGACCAAGCACCCTTTAGATATCCTAACTGGATAGAGCTAGTTAGAAGCTAAAATACCGTTAACATCTTGGTGGTGGTCATTTCATTGTCTTCTACTTGACAGAAGTTTGTCCTCAAATATAGAAGAACAAGAATGAGTTTACCATAACTATAGTCACCCATTCAAATAATTTCATTAAACGTCGGCACGTTCATATATAAGAGGGGAAGGGACACTAGTGTGGTAAGGTTTATGGGTTGTTTACCATATAATAAGTCCACCCTTAACTATGTGGGTAGTTTGCCAAATTACAATTTATGACAAAGGTTTACCACATTGGAGGTTTTTGAAAAATTAAACACCCATTAATGTTACAATGAAATTTTAATTTAATTACATTTAATTGTTTATTTATTTTTAAATTTAAAAAAAAAAATTAGGGTACTTGTGGGTATGTGTTTCCAATTATTTTATGGTTTGTGTGTACTTAAAGGTATAAATCAAATAGCTGTGTATAGAGGTGACAAATGGGTTGGGTTTGGTCGAACGAGTCATGGGTTGAAATGAGTCATGGGTCAAAATGAGTTGGGTCAAAACGAGTTAATTAAAAAAAGGGTTGTTTTGGTTTGGGTCAAAATAGGTTAGGGTCAAACCGGGTTTTAAGGATTTTTTTTTTGTGAACGAGAATAACGGTGGAAACATTTTAGTTTTTTTAGATTTTTCGTTTTTTACTTATATTTTAAGTTATGATTTTTTTAATTAATTTTTTTGAATTTTTTTTAAGGAGTTTTCTATTAAGATAAAAAACCCTCAAAAAAATATTCAAAAACAATAATAAAAAAATTATAACTCAAAATATAAATCATAAACAAAAAAAGTAAAAACACTAAAATGTTTCATACGTTGTGCTCGTTCCATTAAAAAAAAACCCCATCTAGAATCGAATCGAAACCGAAAGAATCAACGAAAATTAAACAAATAAACAAAAAGCCAAAACCGGACCACATCAATCGAAATCGAAAAAATCAATCAAAACGAAACTAAAAGAATTCAAACCGAACAAAAACAAAACTGAAAAAACGAACAAAAACGAGTCCGGAATCGACCAGAAAGAAACAAAAGAAACCAAAACCCAACAAGTCACGGGTGAAAACTCGTGTTGACTTGAAACCTGAACCGAACCCGTTCCGATCTGAAACCTGTTTCGTGCCGAAAGTTGTCTTGTTCGAAAACCCGTTCCGATCCGAAACCTGTCACATTTCCTTAGGACACTAACCCACATCGACCCATTTCTTTGAACTTGTCGACCTATCTTGACCCGAAAATAAAATGATGGAATTTCAATGACTCATTTTGACCCATTTATTTAAACCTTTTACACAAACCAACTCATTTAACTTTTAAAACAACTCAAATTGACTCATTTGAAAGAGTTTGGGTTAAGATTGCCACCCCTAGCTGTGTATGATTGGTCGGTGCATATGTACTACCCATGAGTGTCCCCTTCCCTCTAATATAATCTATATGCATTCTCAATATTTAGATGTTACAATTTCATAAAATCAGACATAAAAAAATTCATAGAACCATGCAAAGAATTTTTCGGGTTGGTTTGATGTTTCTAGTCGAGTAAGGATGACTCAACAACTTTAATAGCCACTAAATTAAACCGGTTCCAATAAGTATTTGTGACTCGTTTAATACGAACCACAAATGAGCGGCCCAACAAATATGATGTCATTTGCACCCCTAATATCCCAGGTGATATTTTAAGCTATAAGTAGGGGTGGTAATCTTGACCCAAACCATTTTATACGGGTTAATTTGGGTTGTTTAAAATATTAATTGAGTTGATTTGGGTCAGAGATTTTAACTAAATGGGTCATTTGAAATTCTATCTTGTTATTTTTGGGTCAAACGGGTCGACAAATTCAAAGAATTGGGTCGATTTGAGTTAGTGTCAAAAGGAAATGTGACATGGTTCGGATCGGAATGAGTTTTCGCACGAGACATGTTTCAGCAAGAAACGAGTTTCAGATTGGAACGGTTTGGGTTCAAGTTTCAAGCCAACACGAGTTTTCACACGGGACGGGTTGGGTTTTGGTTTCTTTTTGGTTGATTTTGGACTCGTTTTTGGTTTTTTGTTTCGTTTTTGTCCCGTTTTTCAGTTTCGTTTTTATTCGGTTTCAATTTTTTTTGTTTTGTTTTGATCAATTTTTTCGATTTTGATTGATTTGGTTCGGTTTTGGCTTTTTGTTTCATTTTCATCGATTTTTTCGATTTCGGTTCGTGTAGCATTCGTTAATCTAGTATTGCATGCTCATTTAAAATATTCATAATCAAAATAATTTATTCATTAACTTTTTCCATGCAAATCAATAGAATATATCTTGGATTATTATAACATCTATGGATCATTATTGATAATAAACGCTAGTTTTTTTTACTCATTTAATAAAGTTCTCGTATTCATTTCATCGTCTACATTTATTAGTGTTGAATTATATGTTATTTATTGAATAATATTAACTTTGTATGCATAATTATATGATCCTATGTTCATTTTATCATAATCATGCTTAATCGTTAATATGACACGTTGAACCGAAATGCCTAGGTTAATATTTTATAACATGTAACAAAATATTTTGTTATAATTAATTTTATCATAAGTATTTAAATTAATCATGTGATTTAAAAATAGAATATTCTATAACCTTCTAACTTCACTTTGATCCTTAAGTTTTAGCTTATCTAGTTTTTAATTTGAAAAAGAAAAAAAAAGAAAAAAAAAGAAAAAAGTTTGAAAAATATGCCGTGCACATTGTGCATGCATATTTGATATTTTTTATTAATTTTATTATTATAATTATCATTAATCTTTTATCATTTAATCTTTATACTACTTTTATCTCTATCTCAATTGTATTCAAACCTCTACTATAAACAGAGGCTTTCATTCTCATTATTTTTCACACCAAAACTCATTCTTTCTTTTCTCTCTAAGCATAAACAAGTAAGTTTTTATAATTATTTTGCTTTTCATTGTTGTTTTTATACACTTTTGCTTTCTATCATGAATTTTTTTCTTGTTTGTTCTTATGTTCTTGAGTTTTCCTTTGAATCTTCATAGTTGCTCATATACTCTCACCATGATTATCATAAATTATTAACAAAACCCTTACTTTTTTGCTTTAAAGATTATGATGATCATGTTATTCCAATAAATCACAATTATTTTCTCAAGATCTTGGATCAAAAGTATAATTTTTCCATAAACAACTATGAATATTTTATGTTCTTCAAAAACTCATAAATATCATAAATTATAATATTTACACTTTAAACCCTATACTTTCATAAATGTCAATAAACATCATAAACTATAATATTTACACTTTGAACCCTAAACTTTTCTAAATGATAATAAATACGTAAAACTATATGATATTACACTTTTAACCTTGTACTTTATGATTAATCAAAATCATTCCAAAACATTTTGAGTTAGTATACAAATAGAGTATAAACCGAGTATGTATGTATCTGACAAGCAAACGGTTCTGCCTAAGGCAAGAGTGGCGTAAATAATCCCATTGGACCCATGACTCTTACATGGGAATCAAATTGTTGGAGGTCATGCTCTTGGTTTAGAACATTCTAGTATGCGACACTCTAACTAATTTAAAAATCGAAACTTAATCTAGGGCATCCCGTGACCGGTTCAACTAACTCTTGCTCGTGTTCGTGTTCATCTATCAAGCAAGGTGAGTTTATAGCCCCTTTTACATGTTTTTAAACGTTTAATACTTTAGGGTGGAAACATGCAACTTATTTATTCTATGTTTTATAAATGTTATTTGAGTCAAACTTTATTCATAATATTCATTGTGTGTGATCATTACAAGTATATACTTAATCGCATGTACAACCATTAACTTGTTAAGCCCGTGGTAGTATGATGATAGATCTATTGGCCCGACCCGCCCACTCAGCCTCGGGTAGAGGCCTGTGTGTTCAGAATCCTACAATCATTAAACGTTAAACATAATAGTCTAATCGTAGATTAGACGACTCGCTAATCATGTCAGAGGTTTGGTTGTAATCACTAAAGTATATAAAGTAACTTAACACATATGAAACGTTTTCAACATATACATATTTTTCTATTTAAAAACCTATGTTCTCACCAACTATTTTTAGTTGACACTCTCGCATGTTTTTCAGGTAATGGAAATTAAGGAAGATTCTTGAAGTATCACTTAGGGATGTGCCAGACTTAGAAGTTTAATTGCTATGTCATGTTTTCTATTTTGGATTATGTTTGGTTTTAACAACTTGTTGGTTTATTTTAAGAAGAGTTTTTACATTTAATACCATGTGCATGATTTCAATCTACGCACGCCTCGGCGTTTCCGCCTTCGGCCGGGGTGTGTGAAAATTATTATTACCATCTATTTCATATGTTGTTTTTTAATTAATAAAAATAAATCAATGAATGTTTTAATTAAATAAAATTTTTTGAAAGAGTTAACACTTTGAAGACCTTTTAAACCATTTTAATTTTTGTTTTTAATTATATTAAATATGATTAATTTTCATAAATTAAATAAGACATAACAACTCTATATTTTCACTATAAAAGGAGAATTAGTCCTCCATTATTTTCATACCTCAATACACTTTTTTCTTAAGATTGAAAGCACTAACAAGTAAGTTTTATGATTTCATGCACTTTATAGTTTTTGTTTTTATTTTATGTTGAATATTCATAGTTTGTTCTTCATGGCCATGATACTTTTATGATAAAAATATTACATTTTGGTTTTAAGAATCATTATGATCATTAATATTCAAGACAAAAACTTTGATTTTCTAAATATTATATCAAAACTAGTTATTTTACAATAACAAATATAAATATTATCTAGATGTTATTATCCGTTGATCATCATAAACTTATATGTAACATTCGTCAATTTTGGGTCCGTTTCGTTTCTGTTATTATATTCGTTTCCTTATAAACCGACCCGTTTTGTAAACTAAAACCCTCTAGATGATCAAAATGGTGGTTTTTATGTTACACTATTGTTTTACACTTGTTGGGTCTTGAAAAACATCCTTTTCGGTCCTTAAATCGCGTAAAAATCACTTAAAACGAACTACAGGGGCTAATTCTGCCATTTTTCAAAGTTTGGAAAGTCTGGTAACCACCCCATCGCGCCACGCGGTGGGGGATGACCTCTCTTGGTCGCGTATCGTGACGGGACTGCAGACAACAGCCCGTTTGTTTGTTGTTTTGTGCTTTGTTTTGATCCTTTTTGCATGCAAACTCTTGTGTTTAACACCCATATTTGACTACCAACATTACCCTATATATACACCCCCATTTCCCTTCATTTTTCCCCCTATTACAACTCCAAATTCTCTCTCAGACTCCATAGATTCAAGGTTGTTTGTTTATGTGTTCTTGAAAGTTTGACTTCTAAAAGTTAAACTGAGTTTAATCTTTCATTCTAATTAACTTATATAGTCTTAATAATACTTGAATATGGTGGTACAACTTATATATAATATACACCCCTTGTTACCTTTGGTAGTTACTTCTCCGGTTTCCGATCGTTGAGGTTTCGGACCTTGTAAGGCAAGGCTTCATGGAGAACTTCGTGTTCTTGATATATATATATATATATATATATACACACACACACACACTTATATAACTTATTTATACATACTAACCAAGCTTAACTTCTGCTCATTTCAATTTATTTACAAGTTCCATGGTTATGGGTTTGAGGGTATATGCTTCGGTTTAACCGTAAATAGCTCTAAACCGTAAACCGAACTTTGCTTACTAGTTTTTGTTAAATACTTGTTTAAACATGTTTAATGTTAGATCTCAGTTTATAAAATCATTTTTTTATGAGTTCCATGGTTATGGGTTTGTGGATTCTACCCTCGGTCTTAACCCGAAACTAGATCCGAACCGAAAACCGAACTTTTTTTTAAAGACTTTATTGTTAACTTTTTGGTTGTAAAACTTAAGTATTTTCATTTGTACATTATTATACAAGTTCTTGGATATTTGGGCATGTGGAAACCATCTATGAACTTATTGTGAGATGGAAACCGAACCAAACCGAACTTTCGTTTAAAGACTTTATTGTTAACTTTTGGGTTGTAAAACTTAAGTTTCATCATTTATAAAATATTATACAAGTTCTTTGATATTTGGGCATGTGGGAACCATCTATGAACTTACTGTGAGATGGAAACTGAACTAAACTGATTTTCACTTACTTAAGACACATAAGTGTGTTTTTAGCTATCAAGACTTGTATAAATATTCAAAAATACTTTATAAATTGATTTTAATTATTTTCTTAAGTACTTGGAAATGTTGGATCCAACTTGATCTTATAACAAAGTTTGGACCGACAAAACCGAAACAGACATTATTAGTTCTAAAACAATAGAACTACATACTTGGTTAAGTCTTGTTAAATTTTATTGAGTTATCTCATAACATTCATTATTTTGGAAAATTGACTTTGTGTTTGACCAATTATCAAGACCCGAACCAACAACCCGAAACACTCGTTAAAACCCGTTTTAGTATCTTTATTCCAAAGGGACTTGCATTCTTGCATTTTACCCACCTTATTACTTAACATAGGTTGAGTAAATATTAATGTTAGATACTTTAACCCGATTTCGAGCAAACTTACATTTTAAAGGGTCATTATTATAAATTCTTAAATAGTTACATTTTAAACCTTGAACTTTAATTGTTTACATTTCTTAACATTTATTTTATTTAAAGACTTTCAAGACAACCTTTCAAATACAAGACTTCCTTTCACCTAAACCTTGCCCGTTAAACCTCATCCTTCCGGTTACTCGTTATTTTACCGATCAAGTTTATAACTTGAATGTGAGTACTTTCATACCCAGTTTTTCATATTTTATTTTGGGGGTGACATTTCATACTTATTCAACTAAATGCTTTATTTACTTGAGTCTTAAACCACAAACTTTATTGTATACTTTACGTAAATAATTGCTCGATTTGGTGTTCTATGATTATATGCTTATGTGTTCATCGCTTTTGGTTGGTGGAACTATAAAATCCTAGACTATTTGGCATCCCCTTATACAAAGGTGTCGTTAACGTAATGCAATTGACGATAACTATAAAATCCTAGACTATTTGGCATCCCCTTATAGCTAGGTGTCGCTAACGTAATTCTATTAGCGATTTTATCTTTTTATCCAAGTTATTGCTTTTATTTATTGTTTTGTATACGAGTTTTGTGGATTTTCCGTACTATATACTATTATGCTCAAAATTATGAATTGCTCACCAACCTTTGTGTTGATAAACTTTATTTTATGAAATGTTACAGGTTTGACTTTGGTTGACTCGATAACTTGACGAAAAACGTTATCAAGACTATTAGGATATTAGTAAAACGAACGATATATTTGTTTACTTGTATTCAAATTGATTGTATGAATAAGATGTGTGGTTTATTGATTTATAAAATAAATGAGTTAATTAAATATTGTCACTTTAATAGTGTCTTGTGTTTTGGGCAATCCGTTGCATCCCAGCATGTTCCGGCGCCTTTGGTCGGGGTGTGACATTATAAACATTTTCTTTTAAATATGATGATATATAAAATGGTTTTAATTAAAGATTTTTATTATAGAACTAGTATACTTAATTTCTCTAATTAATTAATTGAGTAAATTAATTATTTTTTATTTTATTTTATTTTATTTCAACATAAACTAATATCTATAATTTATTTAAAGTAATTCATGCAAAACATTTAAGTTAATTAATTAGTAAATTAATTAATTATGTTACTAGAATAAAAAAAATGTTTAATCATAAATTGTTATTAATCTTGCTATTTAAGCTTATATTAATAAGTTATAATTTTTCATCTGCAAATCATTCTTCAACTAATAAATATCAAATGATTTATATAAACTTTAATTCATTTTTGTTAAATTCATTCTAAATAAAAAATCCTCAAGTCCCCATTTGCCATAAGTTAATGAAATATATATTAAAATAATGCCTAATTCTTAAAACTAATATTATTTAACTTTTATAATCCCGATAGTTAGTCTCTAAATTTTGTAATTCCTTTTTAATTATAGTTCGTGAGGTTCGATCGTTGCAATTTCCTTAAACGCGATTTTGGTTGTCATGTCAAGTTTAATTTCAATTTCAATGTGAGTTTCTCACATCCTCTTTTTACGCTTTTACTTGGGGGGGGGGGGGTAGCATACATATCATAATCAAATACTTAGTTTTACTGCGCTTCGTATATTCAAACTACAATTCGTTATCATGGACTTACGTGTTTATTTGCTTACATGCTTACTTGCTCAAAGATTACGTGCTCATGGTTTCCTCAATAATTATGATCATACGCCCCCCATTGCACTCAGGACCTCGTTATTATGAGTGGAAAAGGGACCCTTGATCCGAGTACATTGGTCGTTACCAATTGGAAAATACATTGCTTGCGCTATTACTACACTAAGTTTCATGGAATTGTATGATTTTTATGTACTTGTATCCAACTTGTGTGAACTCACCAATTATTCATTTAGTTGAATTTATTTTATATGTATGGTACAAGTGCACTAATTAAATGATGGAAATACGAAGACACTAGACTTTAGATTATTTAAATAATAAAAAAAGTTGATGTTCGTTTTATTCCTTCCTTTGTAATTGTTTACTTGAAAAACTTGTGTACTTGATATTTGAATGAATTAATGATAATATTGTCATTTAATAGTGTCACATATGTTTTGAACAATCTGTACGTCACACTCGGGCGTTTCCGGTTAAGTCGGGGTGTTACAGGTTGGTATCGAACCTGTGATTATAAGATGGGACATTAGACATAGTGTTCTAGTTGGTTATAGCTTATTATAATTACTTGCTTAGAGTTGCATGATTAGAAATTATGTGGGACATACTTGATTGTTCAATGCACATGCTTATTATTTTATTATTGTCGATTCATTTACGCCACATATACACAAGCACACACACAAAATCCAAGGCTTAAAACGAAGATTTTCAACCATTTTCAACAATCGATTTCTTTCCGAATTCCGATATTTCGCCTTCTTAAAGATGGTTCTACGTGACAGGTATGCGGTAACTAGAAGAGGATCGTGCTTATTTTCTGAATTCTTGACATCAAGGTTATTGAAACCTAAGGATAAGTAATGCGCATAAATCCCAATCAAACGCGGGGCCCGATTGCTTACCCATAGATTTTGGAAAGGGCATGAAACTTATTAGGCCAAAGCATACAACCCCAACGCCATATGGATCACAACTTTAAAGATTTCGACGTGACCATATCATCTTTGTGAAAAGGAATATGGTTGCACTCATAAGGATGTCACACAAGTCATGGTGGTTCATGCGACGTGTGACTTCGACCCTCAATGTTTTACAATGTGTTTTAACAGAAAGTCTGTCAAGTCCTGGTGATATACGAACACCCAGCTTTCAGTTCGATTTGATTACGCATTTTGATTTTTGTGTTGTAATACGAGAATAGTCGAGTTTCATTTCGATTATGTTATTATTATGTTCATTTACTATTGTAACATGCTACTTTTGATAATAATAAATAAAGGAAATTTTGTTTACTTAAGGGTGTGTAAATATTTAGTTAAGTTAATTAAAATAATAGAGTGTGAGCTTGGTTAATAGATGGAATAAGGGATGGTGATGGGCCTTAGGTCCATGGCCTTAAGGTATATAAATGCCACACCCTCAATTTCCACATGCGGGGTTTTACCGCGAGTCGCGTGACAAACCAGGATCTCAATCATTAGTTACAACAAACAACGTATAAATATTTTAAGTAAACTTTATTGTCCCATATTTGGGAAAACCATTTCAGAGTTAACGTCTTAATGTTTTAAATTGCGGAAGCGTAACATAGCGGGAAACATCCCTAAACAAAACCAAATAGTCTAAGGCGCCCAAAACACGCGCAAGCCATAAAATTATAAATAAAAAGGTTCCAAGTTATGATGCAATGTTTATGAGTGACCATGAATGCAACTCCTATCCGTGCACCTGATACTAGCGACCTGAGAAAGACATGCTAAAACGGGACAACACAACGGTTGGTGAGTTCACAGGTTTTAGTTTAAAAACAAGTTGGTCAACCAAAACATTAAGTAGTAAACATTGTAAATGTTTAAGTATGGATAATGTACGGATAATGTAAGCATTAGTAATACCGCTAGTTAATTAGGCTAGCAATCATGTTACATTAGTGTAAGTTCCATTGTGACCGAGGCTGACTTGTTAGTTTGTTTGCCACCCACAGAGTCTAATATAGGACTAGTGTGTTTCTAGTAAATGAGACGCCAGACGACTCCGTCACCCTAGAGCCCTAAGGGGTTCGTCAAACCAAATAGTACTACCTTTCATTACACAACCAACGTACAATTGTTAACGGTCCAATGTGTATGGAGGACTTCAGTTTAAGTTCACTATGTACCCATGAGGCATTAAAAAGTCTACAATATCCAAAATAGTTTTGTATGTTGCATGCTTTTTCCTCCACAAGGAGTAAGTAAACAGAGGGGCAGTGAAACTCACCTTGAACGCGGTTCAAATTGAAAGTCAACTACTTAAGTCAAAGTTGTTCTAGTGCCTAAATCATACAAACACTATAAGTATTTTCTAAGCGATTCTAAGAACCTTTAGTGTCCAAACAATTCCATTGTTTATTTGAGGTTTAACCAAAGTTTGACTTTTTGTTGACTTTGACCAAAGTTGGACTTTTGTTGACTTTGACCAAAAGGTCCAAGTTGTTGACCGTTGACTAAAAAGTCTAAGTCTCGATGACCGAATACTAACATTTGAGTTTTGTTAACCGTTGACCAAAATGTTGACATTTGACCAAAATATTGACCGACGACCCATTGGTGACTTTTGACCAATTTTCTAGACTTAGAATGATTACATGATGTTCCTAATCACAAAGAAAATCAAGTAATGTACACTTAGCCACTTTTCATACAATCTTATGACTAAGTCCAACTTCTACCACTTTCAACACTTCACAAGTAAGACTAACCATTTAGTCAAATAGTTCTAAGTTGACCCATAAAGTCAAATTTCAATTTACTACAATCATTCTATTACAAACTACAATTATTTTTACTAAACAATATGCTAATCATTCTTAACCAGTTTTCAATCATCAAAATTGATTTTTCCAACCAACCAAAACTTGTAATTAAATTACCAAATAATTCACACATATTCTTTCAAGTATTAGGTACAACATATATTTTTCTTGTAATTTTTCAATTCTCACAAACACACAGAATATTCATACACTACAAAAACTATTTTCAATCTCTATTTCAACACAACAGTACACAAATATTTGCCAAACATTCCATATTTGTCCAATTGATGCAGGATTCCTACTTCAATTTGTAGCATTCCAGATGTGGAATCACACCAATATATTTTTTCAATCTCAAGTTATACAATTTACAACACAACTCAGAAAATTTCTCTTTCAATCAGGATTGCAACCCGATTTTGTAAATTAATAAAAATAGTCAAACACAGTCCAAAAGTTATGATTCTTGACTTTTTGAAAATAAGATTCAAAGTACTTAAACCTAGTATCAAAAATCAATCAGAAACACCACCGTATAGACAAGTTATACAATCTCAAATCTAAAACACAGAATCTGTCAACAAGCAGATCCAAACCAAAACTCACCAAAAAATCATGATTCTTATATCCTTATGATCTTAAATCATCAAGGATAAATTTTATGAAATCACAACTCATGTTTTTCTAGTATCCATTTAAATTCATAAGAAAAAAACAAGTGTACCTATAAAAGATTCAAACTTCTAAACCAAAACACAATCCACTCTTCTGACCCATTAAACTTTGATCATCCTCTTTCTATGATCCAAATAATTTGGATACAAAGTTCATATTTATAAAATAAAACATAACAAACTACATAATAAACCTACTTACTTGATTGATCCAAAGATTTAATCCCTTTGCTTCCCAAAAATCACCAACTTGTTTATGATATTTGAGAGAGTTTTTGGAAAACAAAAGTGTGTGTGTGTGTGGGTGTGAAGTGGACGACCAAAAGGAGAGAGGGGAAAGGTTATAACCCCCTTATCATTTACACCATCATTATGATATAATCAATTTAATTAAACTTTAGGTTATGTCATTTTATTTAAGTGTGACATGTTACATTCTTTTAAAAACATTTTCTAGTAATCATATGTTGTGTAATAGTTCTTTTAGTTACTTGTCATGTAATATAACATATGTTATGTTATTTTAGTTATTCAACTCTTTTACAACAACATATAAGTATACAACAACTAATCATGTAAAATATTAAGCATGTAACACAATTATATCTATCACATATAATACATGTAACATATCACGTGTGACAAATTTATTATAACCTATCATGTATTATAACATGTGTGACAAGTTTATTATTCTAGTTATCAATAACTAGTTACTCTTACCTAGGTCACCAATGACAGGACTGACTCAATGTATGCATACATGACACTACATGCATGAGAGTTCATTAACGTAGTTAACCAAACTAACTGGATTTACACATAGTCAACGAGATTTAACTGAGTTTAGTTAACCGAGTTAACATGAAAATTGGCAGTTGTCACAATAAACCCCTTAAAGCTCCATCTAAAACTCTAAAAACATCATTTCCATCTTCTAGCCTCCATAACACACTCAAAAACACATACAAACACTTTCCCCATTTCGAACCTAGATTCGGGTTGAAGAAAGGTTGAATCTCGTGTTCAACATCATCATAAAACAAGATAAAATGTCCAGATCCACATATTGGATCTAAGCCGAAGCAAAACCAAATCCACAAGGTACTTTTTAGATGTAAATATTTAGTTTTTAGGTCGGTTTGCCCTAAGATTTGATACTAAGGCAAATCGGGCCTTATTATGTAAGAAAAATGTGAAGTTGAATGTAAATGAGATGTTTGGAAAGAAACGGGACAAACGGAACGTTTGGACCGGGTCAACGCAAGAAAATGATGTGGTTATATACCAAGGCATGTTTCTTACGCAAGACGGTCAAAACGAGTCGAAAAGAGAAGCTGGATAGTGATAAGTATGGAGTCCATATATGAATCGAGTCCTTAAGAGACTTGTATAAAAAGAAAACGTAATCGAATCGAATGGGCCAAAAAGTAATTGAATCACATGAGAAAAGTAATCAAATTGAATGGGCCAAGAAGTAATCGAATCGCACAGGAAAAGTAATCGAATCGAATAGGAAAATAATCGAATCGAATAGACAAAAAGTAATCGAATTGAATTAATAAAGTAATCGAATCGAATGGTCATTCGATTAGAATCTGCCATTCGATTAGAATTTGTCATTCGATTAGAATTTCCATTTGATTAGATTGGTCATTCGATTAGTATTCCCATTCGATTAGATTAGTTAAAACTTCAATTTTTTGATGAATTTTTAGTAAATGACTGTTAATGAAAATAATTTTTTCCAAGCTGACCTGTTAGCTCGACCCCAGCCAGGAGCTCCGAGCTCTGCCCCTTAGACCCTTTTAGGGGCTGCTGCCCCTAGACCCCGCTGCCAGAGGCGCTGCACCCGGACCCCCGTTCTTTAAGGATTTTATTAAACTAGAAATATGATATAGATAGGGCTAGTTAATTGATACTTGTAATTGTTATACAGTTAGGCGCGCCCAGTTAAAGAAATGAGTTACCATTAACTTTGAAAGGAATCGGACCTGGGTGAGTTTCTAGCCCCATTTATTTGTTATGTTTTCTGGGCTGTGTGCATACTCAATGTGATTAGTTAATACACGTACAGTAACATCGTGAAAGTTTCAGGTTCAAAATGTTATGTTTCCGAAGTTAAGGGACCAAAACTATCAAATTTCAAACCTTAGGGTTTAAATTGAAAATTCAATTTTCCTGACCCATCGTGATACGCGATGGATCAGAAGGAAAACCCATCGCGTATCGCGATGGGTTGTCTGACACGCTGAGCACGTGGCATGCCACGTGTCAACACGTGTCACAACGGTCGCCACGTGGCATCACATCCGCCACGTGGCGCAACGTCTGCCATGTGTCGCCACGTGGCAGGTCTAAGGGGTGACCAGGCAAGCCTACGTCGCGATACGCGATGGGGCCCTGTTTTTGCCTATAAATAGAAGGCTACGGGTTCAAGCCTCTCACACCTCAAATCACACATACAAATCTCTCTCTAACATCTCTTTAGAATCCCACAATCATACCATCGATTCACCTCGAAGTTCGTGCCCCGATTCTGAAACACCCTTTTTTTTATTAAATAATACTTTCACAAAATATATCAGAGTAGGTCCCAGTTTACATCCAAAACCTATCACTCGTGGTGACACTTTATTTTATAAAAATATATATTATACAAGAAAACATATATGTTTAAAACAAACTTTATTATACAAACTATTAAAAATGAGAGAATGGTTCTCTTGTCAGTCCAGTTTCGTCCATGAAGCTTCAACCATCTAGGGGTGTTTTTCCTAAAAACATTTTAAAACATATTTTTATTAGCTTTCGCTAAGTAAGTACACCATTTTATAAAAATATATTTTATTTTTATTTGGAATTTAACAGCTAAATTCCTTGGGATTTCAACACCCAAAATCCTTATATTTACTCCACAATATTCTTTGGGAATTTAACACCTAAATTCCTTGGGATTTCAACACCCGAAATCCTTAATTTTTACTCATCATTATTCTTTGGGAATTCAACACCTGAATTCCTTATGAGCTCATTCTTAACCTATGAGGGTTATTTACTCCCCCTTTTATATTTGGAGTTCAACGCCCGAACCCCTTAAGATTTCAAATCCCGAAATCTTTTTATATATAGTATTAATTTTTTGGAGTTTCAAATACCGAAACCCTCGGGACTCGTAACCTGTTTTTTTTATTAGAGGCATACCACCATATTTATTTTAAAACTATAGCCTCTTTTTAAGCCACACATTAATTCATATACTTGGACCCACAATCATATCTCAAATAATCGTATATATAAGCATATCAAAATAAACATATATGAAATGTTTGTAAAAATAACGTGATTATGGTCCGTGTACTTACCTTCTAGTATTAGTAACTCGAGCGTAGGTAGCACACCACTATATAATAATCGAAACCTTCTCCTAGTTTCACAACTCCTTGACTCTTGCTTAGAACTATATAGCTCTTAACTTTCTTCCCAAATATTTTTGCTCTCAGTATACAAACCAGAGAAACATATATAGCGCATGTACCACTACTTAAAAACTTATTCCTCTCTACTCATTTAGTTGTTGGTTTAGAATACTTCCCGACGAAGTTTTTTCTTTCTTATCTAAATTGAGATAATTATGTCCATTTATCCAAACATCGATCCTTGTTCTTTACACATACCAGTTCATCCTATCCTGATTTCTTTGTTTTATTATTAGTATTATTAGTATTATAATATTATACTTCAACGTTACTTTCACTATTATTATTATTATTATTATTATTATTATTATTATTATTATAATATTATGTTTACCTCAGACATTTTTTTACAATATCAATATTTTAGTTTTCATTTTATATATTTAAACGTAGTTAGATAGTACCAAATGTTCGTTTAAATGTCTCATATTTAAATGAGTTGTTCTACCCGCTACTCGTATAATAATATTTGAAATATAGATTCAAAATATTTTATTTTTATCCACTAAATAGGATGTTACAAATCTCCCCCCCCCTTAAATAGGTTTCGTCCCCGAAACCTTTTCATACCTTGAATAATTCAGGGTAGTACTTTCTCATTTCATCTTCGGCTTCCCATGTGGTATTTGAACCTAGCTGATGTTTCCATTGTACTTTCACTTGACTTATATCTTTATTTCGAAGTTGCTTAAGTTTACGATCAAGAATTGCTACAGGGTTTTCTATATAGTTAAGCTTATCAACCACTTCGATGTAATTTAATGGCACACATGATGTTTCATCGGCCAAACAGTTTCTTAAATATAACACATGAAATGTGTTATGGATTCCGTTTAATTCTTCAGGTAAATCAAGCCGATAGGCAACTTGCCCCACACGATCAATTACCTTAAACGGACCAATGAATCGTGGACTTAGCTTACCACGTTTACGGAAACGAATCACTCCTTTCCTTGGAGAGACTTTTAACATAACATAATCTCCTACTTGAAATTCAATTGGGCGTCTCCGTTTATCAGCATACGACTTTTGTCGATCCTTAGCCGCTTTCAAATGTGCTCTGATTTGATCAATCTTTTCGTTCGTTGCGTTTACCACTTATTTGTTTGCGAGTTATCTTTGACCAACTTCTCCCCAACATACTGGAGTGCGACATTTTCTACCATAAATCATTTCAAATGGGGGCATCCCAATGCTTGAATGGTAACTATTATTATAAGAAAACTCTGCTAGGGGCAAATACTTGTCCCAACTGCCACCAAAGTCAATAATACAAGAACGAAGCATATCCTCAAGAGTTTGAATTGTTCTTTCACTTTGCCCGTCGGTCTGAGGATGATATGCCGTGCTGATTAATAATTTGGTGCCCATTTCCTCCTGAAATTTTCTCCAAAATCTTAAGGTAAAATGCGTGTCTCTATCCGACACGATAGATACTGGCACTCCGTGTCTTGACACCACCTCATTAATATATACTTCTGCCATTCGTTCTGAAGTATATTTTTCATGAATGGGTATAAAGTGTGCACTTTTTGTTAAACGGTCGACAACTACCCATATTGTATCATGTCCTTTGACTGTTTTTGGAAGTTTCGTTATCAAGTCCATTGTAATGTTTTCCCACTTCCATAATGGAATCTCTAAGGGTTTGTAAGGCCCTGTTACCGATGCCCTACTTTGGACGTTGGATTTACTCATAAACACAGTTCTAAATATCAGAGTTAGTCAAAACTTTACGCGGAATATAAAAAATTCAAACCAATATATTACATAACCATCAAGTCTTGTCTTAACAAGCATTCAAATCGTTTAAACATAAAACATTGTCTTTTAAATAACGTAACATTTCCTTGAGATGCATGCCAGTATCTTCAATTCCATGCCATGTGATTCCCCTCAAGCGAGCTGCCTCATTCTACTCACCTGCGTACATACTAAAAGTCAGCTACGCTGAGTGAGTTCTAGTTAATCATACAACATACAATCAGTTCACATACTTGCACACATGCCCGAAGGTGTGTACATCATTCATACTTTACTTTACATACATAACTATCCATACTTCGTGAAGGGCCTTCCGCCCTATAACCTCACAGATATTATAAGGGTCTGGTCCCCATCATCACAGATATTATTAGGGTCTGGTCCATATCCTCACAGATATTATTAGGGTCTGATCCCTATCCTCACAAATATTATTAGGGTCTGGTCTCTATCCTCACAGATATTATCAGGGTCTGGTCTCTTTGTTTCGTGCAACTGTACCATACCTGTCTTTACATACTTCCCTTAATAATACGTGCAATATCTGAAGATCGTTCACGTACTATCAACATAACATACATACATCATTCATACATCATATATATCAATCATATCTTTAACTACCACCTGGCGGTACATGCAATATCCGAAGATCGTTCACGCACCGTCAAGCAATCATCATACATGAATCATACAAAGCATACACTTACCACTTAAGGTAAGTGTATTAACTATCACCTCGAGTATGCACACAACCCCGAAAACATAACAAGTAATTGGGGCTAGAAACTCACCTGAACTCGGTTACGTTCACCGTTTATGGTTATTCCTTTCTTGAGCTGTGCACATGTAATTGTATATAAATTTCATGTATCAATTTAACTATCACTACCCATATAACTAACGGGGGTCCGGGGGCAGCGCCCCTAGCAGCGGGGTTCTAGGGGAAACAGCCCCTAGCGGGGTCCAAGGGGCAGAGCCCTGGCTGGGGTTAAGCTGCCAGGTCAGCTTGGAAAAATTTTATTTTCATTAACTGTCTTAACACATTTTCCATTAGGATTTCATGATAATATTATATTGTTAATCTCTCAATCCTTTAAGGTATCTTCTATAAATTAATAAAGTTTAAGGGCTATTTTGTAATTAATTCATTCTTCCCTAAGTCCAGGGACCATTTTGTAATTCTTTCAAACTTTAGTTCGTTATCAAGTTCATTAACAAAGGTGGCTGCTTCGTTATTTCTTAACGAATGGGCCTTATAACGAATTGAACCTTTTTTAACGAGCTGAACCTTATAACGAACTGGTCTTTATAACGAATTGAACCTTTATGACGAATTGGCCCTTATAACGAATTGGGGGTTCATTCGTCAGTTCTCCTTAACAAACTACTTAAAGAACTGATTCTAATTCGTTATCTCTGCTTTAACGAATTGACATAACGAATCAGCCTAACGAATGAGAGCTCATTCGTTAACTCTCCGTAACATATTAACTCTTCCTTAACGAATTGTTTAGCGAATTCGTTACACACGCGCCTAGGGTTAGGTCAGAATGTCAGAGAACATTCTCTGACATCCTTACCTCGTACGCCGCCTTTCCGGCGCCGCCATGCCGGAAAACCGGGCGGTGGCCGGAAAAACGTATTTTACCCCCATTTACACTATTTTTCACCGTTTTTCGTCTCGTTCGATCCAGATCTGAGTTAGGGTGACCCCAAGCTCATCTTTTGATCGGTTTATACCCGATTCTATCCGGATCTCGTGACTTTAACGGTTTAGGGTGTCGGCTCGTCGTTTTGCGACTAGATTTAGCGGGTTTGGATCCATACAATAACATACTATAATTACCTCGGGTTGATGCTCGGTTTCTTGGTGATTTCGGCTAGAGAGAGAGAGAGAGCTTAAGTGTGTGTTTTGGGTGGTGTATGGAATATGTGTAAATGAATGGATTAAGGGTTAATTATGTTTTATATATTATGGATCATGGGCTTAAGCCCATGGTCTTTTCTCTCTTTCTTTTAACCCAAGTCCATAACTCATATTTATTTAACCCAACACAAGCCCGACTCATAATAACTCATAATTTATTTCATTAACCGAAACGAGAAAAGGGGATGTTACAAGGTTGCAACTTTCCACATGGTTTCTAGTGTTCAGCCTTAACTTGTAAACAAGTTAAACACTTTTCCACATATTTAACGATATCTCTATTCTTACTAGGCCACCAATAAGTTTTCTTCAAGTCATTGTACATTTTGGTTGCACCTGGATGAAATGAATACTTTGATTTATGTGCCTCATCTAAAATGATCGTTTTAATTGAACAAGACTTAGGAATCCAAATTCGTCCAAAACGAATCTTAACTCCTTTATCATTTTCTTCCAAATGTCGGACTTGACCAACAATTATTTCGCTCTTTAAATTTTCTTCTTTTACTGCTTCCTTTTGTGCAGTTTTAATTTGGTCAAATATGTACGAATTTACAATCAGTTTATATGATTGCACCTTAATCGGAGAATAATTCTCTTTTCAGCTTAAAGCATCAGCAACAACGTTGGCTTTAACTGGGTGGTAGAGAATTTCACAGTCGTAATCTTTGACTAATTCCAACCACCGACGTTGACTTATGTTCAACTCTTTCTGATCAAAGAAATATTTTAGACTTTTATGATCAGAATAGATAGTGCATTTCGTTCCATATAAATAATGCCTCCAGATATTTAGCGTAAATACTATTGCTGCTAATTCAAGATCATGGGTTGGGTAGTTTGCTTCATGTGACTTCAATTGACGTGAGGCATATGCTATTACCTTCCCTCTTTGCATAAGAACACAACCTAATCCAACACGTGAGGCGTCGGAATATACTACAAAGTCTTCTGTTCCTTATGGTAAAGCTAGTAGGGAGCTTTAGTTAGCTTTTCTTTCAAGATTTGAAACGCCTTTTCGTGTTCTGAGTTCCATTCAAATTTGGAATTCTTTCGAGTTAGCTTTGTTAACGAGGAGGCTATTTTCGGAAAATATTGAATGAAACGCCGATAATAACTGGCTAAACCAAGAAAACTTCTGACTTCAGTTGGGGTCTTTGGAGGAGACCATTGCATAATAGACTCTATCTTGGCCGGATCAACTAAGATACCCTCCTCGTTCACTACGTGACCTAAGAATTGAACTTCTCGAAGCCAGAATGCACATTTAGAAAAATTTTCGTATAGCTTTTCTCTTCTTATGGTATCAAGAATCTCGCGAAGATGTTGAACATGATCTTTTTCGGTTCGGGAATAGATGAGAATGTCATAGATGAACACGATAATGGAACAATCAAGCATAGGCTTATATACCCGATTCATAATATCCATGAAAACTACTGGGGCATTCGTTAAGCCGAATGGCATCACGACGAATTCATAGTGCCCGTAACGAGTACAAAAAGTCATCTTAGGTACGTCTTCTTCTCGTACCTTTCTTTATGATATCCCGACCTTAGACCAATCTTTGAGAACCAACTAGCACCTTGTAGTTGATCAAAAAGATCATCAATTCCGAAAAGATTATCAATTCTAGGTAAAGGATACATATTCTTGATGGTTAATTTATTCAATTCACGGTAATCAATGCACATTCGCATGCTACCATATTTCTTTTTAACGAACAAAATAGGTGCGCCCCAAGGTGAAACACTTGGGCGAAAAAGCCTTTATTCAATAGATCTTGGAGTTGAGACATCAACTCCTTCATCTCGTTTGGTGCCAACCGATATGGCGATTTAGCCACTGGTTTAGCTTCTGGAACTAGATCAATTTTAAACTCGACTTACCTTTCCTGTGGAACTCCAGGCAGCTCATCAGGAAAAACGTCAGGAAATTCATTAACAACATGGACTTGATCAAGTACGTTTCCCTTTTATTTTGTATCAATCACGTAGGCGAGAAACGTCTGATGATCATGCTTCATATAACTCCTCACCTTTTCCATCGAGCATATTATAATATCATTCTTTTGTTCTCCATAAACATAAACTTGTCTTCCAGTCGTTGACAGAAATTGAACGATCTTTCTATTACAAACTATAAATGCCTGATGTTGGGATAACCAGTCCATCCCAATAATGACATCAAATTCCTTAGTGTAATAGGAATTAAGTCGATAGAATATTCTTCTCCTTGAATAATTATTTTACAATTTCGACATACTTCGGAGATGACAAAGCTCTTATCAATAGCGATTTCGACGTCTAATGAATTTATTAATTTACTTCTACTAACAGAATTATGGCAAGAAAAATTTTTGGATATGAAGGATCTACTAGCTCCAGAATCAAATAAAACATAGGCAGGGAGGGAGTTTACGATAAAGGTACATGTTACGACATCAGTTATAACCTTCGCCTCCTCTGCGGTGATTTGAAAAGCCTTGCCTCAGGGTTTTTGAGCTTCTAACTTCTTCATGTTCTCTGCACTTCTCAATCCCTCTGTCGCCTTTCCATTCCTTGCCATCAATTCTGGACAATCATTTTTCATATGGCCCGGTCTATAGCAGTTATAACATAAGTTCACTGGACTAGTACACTCTGGTGCCGTATGCCCAAGTCTCCCACACTTATAACAAGTTTGATTCTTATAACGGCATTCCCCGAAATGCCTCTTTCCACAGAACTGGAAAGTACCAAATTCCTTCTTAAAGCTAGGTACTTTTGTAGGCTTAAAAATTTTCGCTTTCTTTGCCGGTGCTGCTGGAATTTCAACATCTAGCTTTCGCTTCCCATCTCTTTCAACTTGTCTTTTTAGCTCCACCTCTCGTTCACGAGCCCAATTAAGAAGCTCCTCGAGACTTCCACACTTTGATGGAGAAATAAATTCTCTTATTTCCGTTTTAAGGATAAGATGGAAACGAGTCATCCATGCTTCTTCACTAGTGAAAAGAGAAGGGAAAAATTTTGCTTTATCATAGAAAATTCCAAATATTTCGTCCACTGTTTCATTGCTTTGCCGCATATGAAGGAGTTCTTCAGTGATACGATCAATTGCAACACGAGGACTGAAATGTTTAAGGAAGATTGGTTTGAATTCTTCCCAAGACATATTTCTTATTGTTTCTCTACCTTTTTCCTTTTTGACCATATCCCACCAGTCTTTAGCTCGTTTAACAAATTGGTTCGTTGCGAACATGACTTCATCAGCCGCGTCACAGTGACACATATCAAAAATAGTCTCCATAGCTGTAATCCACCTTTGGCTGACCAAGGGGTCTATTTCTCCCTTAAATTGTAAGGGCTTACAAGCCATGAAATTTCTATACGCGTATCGATGCGTTTCTACCTCCACTCTTGGTGCCGCTACCACGTTCTCAAGAGGCTTTTCCACAATCGATTCATTCTGTTCAATTTTTCTTCCAGCATAATTCCAATAGAATTTTGCATTTCAGCTAGAAGAAATGGAATATTGGCTTCGAATGCTTTCCCCACCTCAATTGCAATTTGCTTGCGAATTTCATCAGGTACAAATTTTATAGCATCATCTTGATGAGGTGAAGACGCAGATCTTTCTGAAGCATTATCTACATGCTTTCTACATTACGGTTCCCATCACCGTGTAAAATATTTTCTTCTTGCTCCACCATATCTTTTTACCGTGACGATTAATTTATATTTATTATTTTCATTCACTAATCTTATCCCTTCTAAGGTACTTTATCTAAGTCCTTTATACTCTTCAATCTATTGTTAATTCTAACAATTTATCTAGGCCATAAAGCACAAAGTATCGTATATGCACATATGATGCAATAAATATAAACACACACATCATTTCATGCAAATTTATTTTTCCCCCACTTACTCTTTGATGTTTCCAATACAATACAATTATTGAGAATTCATAACGGTATGATACATTCACTCTCATACTGGCCAGGCATGAAAGAAATATATTATACTCATCTTGATCTCCCAACTACTTATTATCTTTTAAACATACAAATTTCAGTTTTTTTGGTGCATGATGCCAGTAGTTCATTTATCTCGTGTCTATTGTGTCTGTAATCGTTACATTGTTCTTATGTTTTGATGAACGTGTTAGTTTTGGTTTTGTGGTTAGCGAACTTATGTCTCGGCAAAGTTTGGGACAGCTTCGCCTAGGGTGTTAGGAGAAGTTGTCGTGATATATAACCTAACTTCGGCCGTTCTCTAGATAGACTTCTTGGCAGTTTTGTTTTGCAAGCTATCGTGATAATTGTTTGGTTTTTTTGGTTCTTTACATCGATATAACAAGTAGTCATTGTGTTTACGTGTTTTGTGTTATTTACGTATTACTCGTGAAAACACTCGAATCGTATACGTAGGGGATTTTGTACCCTCGTGCTACGAGATACTCCTGTGTAGATCCGGCTGGTAACCTACAATTGGTATCAGAGCATTTGCTCATGATTTGTGGTTCGGGATTATCACACGAGTGTTAAGATTATTCCGTTAGACTTTTCGTTGAATAGTTTTACGTAAAAACACCGTTCTCTTGTCCGTTTCTCAACAATAACCTCCTAATCGCATACCCTATTACTCTCACAGCCGTCAAAATCAAAGATTCAGCCTAACAAATCATAGAAGATCTTCCAGCGAAGTTGCCGTCAAGTGAAACTAGGTTTTCGACGAAGATATATAGCTTGGCGAAGTTAAGTAACAGCGAAGTTGTTTTGGCGAAGTTAAGAGACAACGAAGTTGTCGTCAGCGAATTTAGCTTATAACTTAGCCATAAGCGAAGTTAGCGTGTGAGCGAAGTTATATTAACTTTGAAGTTATATTTACTTCGCTATCTACTGTTCACAGAATACATTTTGGTTAATTTTAGATCTCGTTTTGGTTAAGTATGTCTTCGATAAACATCACTGAACTGGTGAAGATGGAAGTTGAAGCTGGCTCAGCGACTAAAGCTCCAAAGTTACTTAAAGGCGCTGATTTTGTTGCATGGAAAGACAGATTTGAGCAGTACGTGAAATATCAAGATGCCAAGATGTGGGTATGTATTCAGGATGGATATATCCCTTCAACAACTATGTTCGAAGGTCGGGAGCAACTTAAGAAGTATAATATGATGGAAGATGATGAAAAGAAGATGTATGAGGCAGAAAGTAATGCACTGGCAGCAAAAACCATGGCACTACCTCAAGAGATTCTACACACGTTTAGAAAGTAAAAGTCCACTAGAGAATTGTGGGAAGCATTATAAAACCGCTTTGAAGGAAACGTTGGAATTCAAAACTCAAAGTAAAAATTGTTGAAAACTCAATTCTTGGTGTTTAAGTGCTTTAAGAATGAATCACTTTTTGACATCATCACAAGATACTATCACTTTATGACAAAATGAACAACTACTCCATAGAGTACACGGAGGCTGAAATTGTAGAAAAACTTCTGGATGCTCTTCCACCAAAATGGGAGATATACACAGTTTTGATGAGAGAAGATAAAGAGTTTGAAACCTTTGATTTGGAAACGGTGGTCAACAAGTTACGTAATTATGAGCTTAATATGATAAGAAAAGAGACTCCTACTGATCAGGTTCAGGATCCGGGAATGTATGGTGCAAAAGGCTCTCCAAATTCAAGCTCTAAACCAGAATCGACTGCTTATTACTCTGGTGGTGAATCAAACTCTATGAAAGATGGCCATGTGGTGATGAATATGGACGGAGATATATACTTTGTAGCTGGTGGAAGTAGTTCTTCAAAATATCAACCCTTAGTCGGTAACTCTTCCACTAGGTCTTCCAGTGTAAATTACTCAAAGATGCCTATGAGCGTAAAATCTGCTGAACAACAATTTGCTCTTTATGCCTCTTTCATCGCGTCTTATGAGAATTACATCAAAGGGAAGATAGTTGACCCTGCAACCTTGGATGAAGACTATGATCAGATAGATGCTGATGACATGGAAGAAATGGATCTGCAGTGGCAAATGGCGATGATAATAAGAAGGGTAAAAAGATTTACGAAGAAGACTGAAAGAAAGTTCGTGGGAGAGAGACCGGGATTTGACAAGTCAAAGGTTCGTTGCTACAAATGCTAACAAAATGGACACTTTGCAAGAGAGCGTACAAATGAAAGAGTTGAACGGAGTCAGAACAGAGCTACTCAGCAGAATGGAAACGGAAATAACACTGAAGCAAAAGCAATTGTATTTTAACAGAATGGTGGGTATAATTGGAACATCAAAGTTGAAGAGGTGATTGAACAAGCAAATCTGGTGAATATTGTGACTGGAAGATATTACAAGGAATTATTGGAGGATCATGCATACATAGTAGAAGTGAATGACCAGCTCTCAGAGGTATGTTCGGAATCTCAGTGTGAACAATGTGAGAAATAGTCTGAACAACTGAATGCTTTAACTGATCAGTATTTTAGTTTGGATAAAGGATTAAAAATGTTAAAGAGGAACATCACTATTCTAAAAATAAGGAAAATAGTTACTCGGTAAAAATAAAAGCTAGTGAAAAAGACATAAGAAGCCTTAAGGCCACTCTAGCTGAGATAATACATGTAACACCCCGTAACCGCAGCGGAAACGTAAACGGGATGCAACAGACACCTCTGATATCAACCACATTGTTTATAAAGAAAACTGAATACATTAATATACTTCAAATTATATTATCTCATATTTCATTACCGTCTAGGTGATTCACACATTATACAATACGATACATAATTCTCTTTACTATAATGTATTGTAACATCCCGCACGCAAATCTTACACACATCAAGCACTTAGCACATAAGCAATCACTTCATCTTAATCGTTCCTGAAAAGCATGTGAGAAAACGGGTCAACTACGAATAGTTGGTGAGTTTCACAATTTGAATAAACCATGATAAATCCATATCATAATATAATATTATCGATGTAATTATGCTGAGCCCACGAGTGAAACCTATGACTATCCACACACAACCCCGTGGCATACTCCGCCCACGGACCTGCCCCAAACCGCTATGCCTAACATTACATAGCAAAATATATAGAACAACAAAATAGACATGTGCAACTGGCTGGGAAACATCAGCAAATCCATGCCGGACCAGTTGGGTTTGTCAGACCAATAGTACTATTCACACTCTACCGGCTTTCAGTTAATCACCTGTGTTGCGGGGCCTTACAATGTTAGCAACTCAGACAATTACCATCTTAGTACATTTCCGTACGATTCCCGTACAACAAAATATATATAAATCCACGCAAATCCATGCGTTCAGTATGTACTTAAACATTTCAATAGTAACATGCTTCCGCCCCGGGAAAATATTTAAAAACAATTCAGAAAAAGGGGCTCGTGAAACTCACCTTAGCACATGCAAGCAGGTAACAACAGTCATTATTAGTTAACACGTCCAATCTGTAATATGATCCCTACGATCGTTATTATACAATATAGTTTATATAATCTTTAACCGTGTTAACCGGTACATCTGGGGACACTGTTAACCCAGTACTGTACCCGTTCCGGGGGCAATGTTAACCCAGAAACACTTCTAGGGACATCTGGGGACACTGTTAACCCAGTACTGTACCCATTCCGGGGGCAATGTTAACCCAGAAACACTTCTAGGGACATCTGGGGACACTGTTAACCCAGTACTGTACCCATTCCGGGGGCAATGTTAACCCAGAAACACTTCTCCGGACTCAGATTGTGATATCGTTTAGAGTTTACTAGTCAAAATTACTATTAGTCGTTTTTCCCGTTTTGCGTGCCTAGCACGGTTATCCGTTTTTACGTTTCAAAAATGAGTTTGGTCACACACGACCCGAAAATAGTTGTTGACTGATAATTTAATTAAAGTTGTGAAATTAGAGCTCGGTTTAGACGCCCCGATTGGCCGCGGGACAAGTTTCCGTCTTTAGTGTACCGGAAACTGTTAAATTGGATAAAATTACCCAAATCATCCGAATTATTTTCGGATGATTTATTTTTACTTGTTTAACTCAGTTACATGAAAATAGTTCATTTTTAGGGTTTTTATACACCAGTCAGTTCGTTTAGGCGAACTTTACCGGTTTACGCGTTTTAAACTTTAAAAGTTTGTTTTTAATTTCTTTTTAGCACAAATAATTATCCGTTTAGTCTCGGATCTTGAAATATTGCACAAATCACTTTTTGACAGTGGGGAATTTTATAAAAATATTTCCAGAATTAATTTTTATATTAAAAATTTATTTATTTATTTATTTTTAAACACCATTTAAACACTAAATATGTCGTAAATACCAAACGAACTTATAAAAATCCCAAATTTTTCCTGGATGACCCCTGCCATCCCCATAGTCCCCTGTAATTTTTCCAGAACCAAAATCTCTTTTTACATGCCATTTTCACTAAAACCGAGCTAGAAAACCCTAGAACTCGTTTAACCGAAAAGCCTACTTAGACTTCTCCAACTGACCTAATATTTGTGTGTGACTTTTACATGTTATAAAAAGCTTATCTGGAATTTTCTAGAATTTTTCATGATATTTAACTATTTTTCACCATTTTTGGCCAAAACCGAGCATTAAATTCACCAAATACTCATCCTTTGTCCAAATATTACCAAAATTTCACAGAACTCATATTTTCATATATCTAACACCTCTGTAAAATTCATGACCTAACTCTAAACGTGTCACAATCTGTCCAAAACACAAACATCATACAAAAACCGAACTACCTTTTGTTTCTAGCTTCAAATCGCAAGGATCTCGCTTTCTAGCCTTTGCTAACAACTAGATACAACACCTACAAACACAATAACACCACACCAAGCAAGTTACACCCACAATCAAGCCATTTCTTTCATGGTTTCGGTTATGATTTAAAAACAAAGATTTAAACCGTAAAAATTCGTTTTTGGTTCGTTTAACTCCTTTCTTGGACCAAGATCCCTTGTATAACCCGTATACATCACTTGATCATGCAAGAATCGGTTTTCATCTTTGAAACCTCATTTTCTTGCAAATAAACTCAAGAAACGAAGATGGAAACGTAAATAACTCGATTTTTACCTTACTTTTCTTGCCACAAACTCGGGTTTTTGGATCATGAAGTGGAAGAGAAGATGGATAATATGGAAATGCTTGGTTAAAAAAATAAATGGAATGGGGTTCATGGGGGGGTCCGATCGGAACTCAAAGGGGTGGTGGGGTGGGACCCACCTCTCCATTCTTAGCCACTCATTTGGATTTCGGCAATCTGGATAATGTTTTGGATAATCTGGTTCATTTCGTTTTTCGGTTAAATGTTTAATTTAACTTAAAACGAGGCTAAAACGGTCGTTTTTCGGCTTAAAAATGAAATTTATATAAAACCGATTAAAAAACTTTAAAAACTTAAACCTTGGCATTTATTAACTTAAAACATCATATTATTAGTAATTGCGCATCTTTTTCGGCTTTATCGATCGTCTCTTGCTTGGTTTGGTATTGAAGGTTTCGTTTAACGTACCGACGTACCATTAAATCGAAAATTCTTTTTCTGTGCCGTACTTTACTTATCCTGAAGCATTAATGCTTCGTAAAATCACTAAATATTATAGATATCGTCTATAATTGAACCCTCGGTTCGTTTGGGTTTCAATAACTATCGATCGATTAATCGCAGATTCAATACGATGAATTATATATTCACGTACAATCAACACAGTGAACCATGTATTCTCGTATAATTACTATGGTAACTCATGTACCCGACATTAAATATAACGTAACTATTGTCTACCGGTTAGGGTATACTTGGTTTCGTCGGAATCGTTACATTCTCCCCCCGTTAAGAAATTTCGTCCTCGAAATTTTACACGCCCACTATCCCCTTCCGAGAGAAAGGTGGGGGTTTTTCCTTCAGAATTCACCCTCGCGTTACCAGGTATAATCTGGTCCTCGCTGTGAATTCCACTTAATCTTAATCAATAAAGCTTGGTATGTCCAAACTGTTTAGTTTTCCCGCCTACTATCTCTACGGAATTATTTATGATATCAAGCATGTCTTCTATAAGTACCTCCATTACTAGTACTCTCGTTGCCTCATCGCTTAGGTACTTTTCAATCCGCATACATGGCAAAACATCATGTATAGTACTTAGCCCCTGGAGTACTTTAATCGATAAACTAAATGACCAATCATGGAGATAGTCTCATAAGGCCCAATATATTAAGGAGCTATTTTCGGTTTTGCCAAACCTCATATCACCTCTCTAAGGTGATGCCTTAAAAATGCCTTGTCACCTCTTTCCAGTGACAATGGTTTCTTTTGAATGTTGGTATAAATCCTTTGCCAATCTCGCGCTGCTTTCAACTTCTCTTAAATATTATAAATTCGATTGGTTGTTTCTCGAATTAATTCAAATCTTATGGCTTGATTGACGCCCATTTTCAATTTAACAAATTGGTGATAATTACTTCACCCATAGAAAGCTTCAAGCTCTCGATGCTTCCTTCCCCGCCTTCCAATAATGGAAGTAGGATGACTATTTCGATCTATGCGCTTCGTTCATGATTAAATCACGAAGGTCATGGAGAGTCGGGATCCAAACCCGATTTTTGAAATAGAGAATTTCGTCCACGCGCTGTTCGAAATTCTTCTCATTGCCGTAAAGTCCCTCCTTTTCCAATTGTTCCTCTTTCAACGCCTCACGTTGAGCGACTCGAATCAGGTCCGAAAGGTTCGATTGGACTATCATCCCCAGCGCTCGCACTCGCAATGGCTTAACCCGATCTTTCCTACTCAAGGCATCGGCTACGACGTTAGCCTTGCCGGGGTGATAATGGATGTCACAGTCATAATCGCTTAACATCTCGACCCATCTTCGTTGCCTCATATTCAGTTCTTTCTGATCGAATATGTGCTGCAAACTTTTATGATCGGTGAAGATGGTGCACTTTGTATCGTAGAGATAATGTCTCCAGATTTTAAGTGCGAAGATAACTGCTCCCAGTTCTAAGTCGTGCGTAGTGTAATTTTTCTCGTGTACTTTTAACTGTCGGGAAGCATAGGCTATAACCTTATTATTCTGCATCAGCACGCATCCTAACCCTCTACGCGATGCGTCACAATACGCGACAAAACCATCGTCTCCATCGGGGAGACTTAAAATCGGCGCTTGGCACAATTTTTGCTTTAACGTTTGAAACGCCGTTTTCTGCTCTTCTCCCCATTCATACTTTCGATCCTTTTGAGTCAGGAGAGTTAAAGGTTGGGCGAAGCTGGAAAAGTTCTCTATAAATCAACAATAATATCCAGCTAAGCCTAAGAATTGGCGGATTTCCTTTGGCGATTTAGGCGCTTGCCAATTCTTAATTGCTTCGACCTTACTCGGATCAACGTGTATTCCTTGATGGTTTACACCGTGACCGAGGAATTGCACTTCTTGTAACCAGAAGTTACACTTGGAGAATTTTGCATACAACTTCTCCTGATTCAGAAGCTCTAAAATTATTCTTAAGTGTTGCTCGTGCTCTTCTTTACTTTTCGAGTAAATCAAAATATCGTAAATAAACACGATGATGAATTTGTCGAGGTAGGGTTTACAGACTCAATTCATGAGGTCCATGAACACTGCCGGCGCATTTGTTAGTCCGAAAGGCATAACTAAGAACTCGTAATGGCCGTAACGAGTCCGAAACGCTGTTGTTGCAACGTCCTCCTCTTGGATTTTTCATTTGGTGATAACTATATCTAAGATCAATTTTCTAAAAATAAATCGCCCCTTGCAGTTGGTTAAATAGATCATTTACTTCGAAGAAGTGAATACCTATTCTTGATCGTCACTTTATTCAATTCTCCCTAATCAGTACATATCCTAACACTTCCGTCCTTCATTTCCCAAATAACACTGGTGCACCCCATGGTGACTAACTAGGTCGTATAAAACCTTATCCAATAATTCTTGCAACTGATTGGATAATTCTTGCATCTCGGACGGTGCAAGTCGGTAGGGTGCTTTAGCAACAGGGCCAGCTTGAGGTATTAAATCGATTCTGAATTCGACCTGTCGGGTTGGCGGTAATCTAGGAAGTTCTTCTGGGAAAACTTGGGGATATTTACGTATCACCGGAACATCTTCTATATGTTTTCTTTTAAATACTTTTCTCTGTATCTAACCGCTTCATCGTCCGTAAGAGAGCTTCTAATCATCTTCTTTTCATATTTGATTTCAGCTTCATGTTGAGTTAGACAATCCATGATAACGATTACGTCAAAACTTCTTAATTTTACTGGTCGTAGGTCAATAAAGAAAAGTTAATCGTTCCGAATAATAGGACAATTCCGAACAATTTAGTTAACCATTAGGGATTTACTGTTAGCGATTCTACAGTATAGGGTTCTATAGTTTCGCTAATCGGTATCTTTCCAAATGATAGGAGTTAACAGGAACTAACTTCTATCGACGACCGTAAAAATATCACTGAAGCCTATTGATTTAACACTACAACATACTTAATACCACCTTTGGATCATGACATGCTTTATTCGAATTACCCACAAAAGCACAGCTCCTTGCTTGATCAGAGGTTGATGCTTGTCATGAGGTTCATCTTCCAACGACACCTTGGTTCAACTTTGGGCAATTTCTCTTGAAACGTTCTGTACTGCCACATTCATAGCAAGTACAACTGTTTGGCATAATTTGGTTTCTTTGGATGGATTGTTATTGAAGTTGTTGGGTTCGGAGTGGTTGTACACGAATGGGTTGGGGTTGCCGGTTCACATGGCTTCAATTGGTTCTACAATTAGGGCATTACGTCCATCTTTACCACACCTGTGACCTACTATCACTCGACATTCTTCTTCCTGCCGATAACCATATTTTCCACATTTAGGGAAGGACCCTTCATGCGGCTCATGTTTTCACACCAGAACTAGTCTTAGTATAATTCTGGGTTGTAGGACATACCTACTTATTCAAAAGCCTATCTTGCACTATACCTTTATCATTTCTCTTCTTTAACACTCGACGTCTCACCTAACGTCCTTCCAGTCCGCTTCCCATAGAGTCAAATATATCAATGCTGGCTTGTGACACAACCCTTCCAAAGGTTGTATATTTTACAGGGTTGACTATACTCCTTATCGATGGAGTTAGTCCCCAATATAGCGCTCACTTCGCTTAGTTTCAGGAGTAATTAGCCATGTTACCAGACATGACAATTCCTTCAAACGATTAGCGTGTTCTAAGTGATCAGCACACAACATTACTATCTTCCATAGCTCAGTTTCCAATCTCTGAACTTAATTACTTGAATAAAAGTGCTCTAGCACAAGAATTTTAAATTCTGACCATATCATCTGAGTAAAAATTTTCTAACTATAATTTTGTACCATCGTGTTCCATCACGATACAACATAATCTACCAACATATCTGTAGCATATTTCACTACACAATGTTCTAGACTCTTACTAATATCCTTAACCATTTCGATCTTTTCTATCCCCTCGCTAATCTATTCCTCCCTTTACCATTAGTAAACTATTAATAATTTCCTTAACACAACCAACAAACATATCCTTCATACCGGATCTAATTCATTACGACTACTATTCAGGTTTAGTTTATAACTAATACTTGTAGTCATAATAGTATTTCGGTAGGACATTATCATTCTTAGTAATACCACTAAGAATTGAAATATTCATAATCATGTGATTGCTCGATCTATAATTCTGCGATCACATTTGCATCAACACTAGCAGTGATCTGTGATACGACATTCGGTATCATCATCTGCTATCTTTGAGCAATCAACTGAATCATATCAATCTCCATCATTGGAGTTACTCTTTTTATGTCATTCTGCCGTACCCATCCCGTACGCAGTAATCAATACTAATCTCACCGTATAACTCGTTACCAGCTCAATCATAACAGCAGGTACACATACATACCAAATATTATCATACATATTACACATACCAGTATCTAGTATATATGTCCCACAAATATAATAACATATGGACTTAACCTGACGTCGGTTAACGTCTAAATATGTTCCATAACCCTTGTCACCAATTGACATGTAGATCTTTCTCAACAAAGATTAATGTTTAATATGCTTGATTTCAATATCCTTCTGCATGTCAGCATAACCGGTGCATGCTCACCGTGAGCACCAAACGATTACGTACCACGGAGTTATAATATCCGTGTCTATTTGTATATCCAGCATACACGGTATACCACCTTCGAACGAACAACCAACTATGCTATAATGATTCCAACACCTCTTTGTGTGTGGGTAATCATTCTATTCAAGTATACATGGGTATAGGCATCTAACGGATGTAAGGATAACATAGGAAGTTGCAAGGTTCAAGGTAATCGCGCAACCCATGTTGCCTTCAAATATTATCAATTACTATTATGGGAAACTCTATTACTTGCTCAGTCAATGTCCTCAGGCGTTCTAGGTTCGCTAAAATCGGTAATTCTCGATCTGGAGGTGGTATGTCTCATATGTTTGAGAGTGAGAAATACACATATATATTTCTATATATTATTTTTTATCTGCTCATTTATTACCAAATTTATTATTAGTATTATTATTATTATTATTATTATTTTTTATTTTTTTTTACCTTAATGGAATAAGAATGGGTACAGGTACAGGTCCGTCCGCAAGTGAGGGTCGGCGGTTTGGGTGAACATAAGGGGTTATTAGGATATACGGTACCGGTGTTGGTAGGGTAAGGGATTTAACAATTTTGGTTGGGAGTGACGGTTACTAGATATTTCTGGTTAATGTCAAACGGGAGATCTAACTTGGTACTATCATAACTATGGCCCGATAGGTTAGACTTATCATCAACCGATGCTCTAGAAATTTCAGCATCCTCGGTACTTTTATTATTTTATCCCCCGGTTCCTTATCCGGGTCCTATTTCTCAATACATGTACCCACAAGATATGTACATATATATATATATATATACACATTAGCACGCATAAATAATATTATATACTTTACACATACGTTGCCATTTTTACCTGTTAATGTACCCAGTGACTTCCCCTGAATTCCCTCGTGCAGACAAGTCTGTTATTATGTTCCGGACCATAATAACTCACTTGTCCGACCGAGTTCATCACGATACTCGTCACCATATATTATTAGTTATATTTTAGGTATCTTTTAAAGACCTCCTAATTCTTTATAACCAATGGCTCTGATACCAAGTTCTGTAACACCCCGTAACCGCAGCGGAAACGTAAACGGGATGCAACAGACACCTCTGATATCAACCACATTGTTTATAAAGAAAACTAAATACATTAATATACTTCAAATTACATTATCTCATATTTCATTACCGTCTAGGTGATTCACACATCATACAATACGATACATAGTTCTCTTTACTATAATGTATTGTAACATCCCGCACGCAAATCTTACACACATCAAGCACTTAGCACGTAAGCAATCACTTCATCTTAATCGTTCCGGAAAAGCATGTGAGAAAACGGGTCAACTACGAATAGTTGGTGAGTTTCACAATTTGAATAAACCATGATAAATCCATATCATAATATAATATTATCGATGTAATTATGCTGAGCCCACGAGTGAAACCTATGACTATCCACACACAACCCCGTGGCATACTCCGCCCACGGACCTGCCCCAAACCGCTATGCCTAACATTACATAGCAAAATATATAGAACAACAAAATAGACATGTGCAACTGGCTGGGAAACATCAGCAAATCCATGCCGGACCAGTTGGGTTTGTCAGACCAATAGTACTATTCACACTCTACCGGCTTTCAGTTAATCACTCGTGTTGCGGGGCCTTACAATGTTAGCAACTCAGATAATTACCATCTTAGTACATTTCCGTACGATTCCCGTACAATAAAATATATATAAATCCACGCAAATCCATGCGTTCAGTATGTACTTAAACATTTCAATAGTAACATGCTTCCGCCCCGGGAAAATATTTAAAAACAATTCAGAAAAAGGGACTCGTGAAACTCACCTTAGCACATGCAAGCAGGTAACAACAGTCATTATTAGTTAACACGTCCAATCTGTAATATGATCCCTACGATCGTTATTATACAATATAGTTTATATAATCTTTAACCGTGTTAACCGGTACATCTGGGGACACTGTTAACCCAGTACTGTACCCGTTCCGGGGGCAATGTTAACCCAGAAACACTTCTAGGGACATCTGGGGACACTGTTAACCCAGTATTGTACCCATTCCGGGGGCAATGTTAACCCAGAAACACTTCTAGGGACATCTGGGGACACTGTTAACCCAGTACTGTACCCATTCCGGGGGCAATGTTAACCCAGAAACACTTCTCCGGACTCAGATTGTGATATCGTTTAGAGTTTACTAGTCAAAATTACTATTAGTCGTTTTTCCCGTTTTGCGTGCCTAGCACGGTTATCCGTTTTTACGTTTCAAAAATGAGTTTGGTCACACACGACCCGAAAATAGTTGTTGACTGATAATTTAATTAAAGTTGTGAAATTAGAGCTCGGTTTAGACGCCCCGATTGGCCGCGGGACCCGTTTCCGTCTTTAGTGTACCGGAAACTGTTAAATTGGATAAAATTACCCAAATCATCCGAATTATTTTCGGATGATTAATTTTTACTTGTTTAACTCAATTACATGAAAATAGTTCATTTTTAGGGTTTTTATACACCAGTCAGTTCGTTTAGGCGAACTTTACCTGTTTACGCGTTTTAAACTTTAAAAGTTTGTTTTTAATTTCTTTTTAGCACAAATAATTATCCGTTTAGTCTCGGATCTTGAAATTTTGCACAAATCACTTTTTGACAGTGGGGAATTTTATAAAAATATTTCCAGAATTAATTTTTATATTAAAAATTTATTTATCTATTTTTAAACACCATTTAAACACTAAATATGTCGTAAATACCAAACGAACTTAAAAAAATCCCAAATTTTTTCTGGATGACCCCTGCCATCCCCATAGTCCCCTGTAATTTTTCCAAAACCAAAATCTCTTTTTACATGCCATTTTCACTAAAACCGAGATAGAAAACCCTAGAACTCGTTTAACCGAAAAGCCTACTTAGACTTCTCCAACTGACCTAAAATTTTGTGTGTGACTTTTACATGTTATAAAAAGCTTATCTGGAATTTTCCAGAATTTTTCATGATATTTAACTATTTTTCACCATTTTTGGCCAAAACCGAGCATTTAATTCACCAAATACTCATCCTTTGTCCAAATATTACCAAAATTTCACAGAACTCATATTTTCATATATATAACACCTCTGTAAAATTTCATGACCTAACTCTAAACGTGTCACAATCTGTCCAAAACACAAACATCATACAAAAACCGAACTACCTTGTGTTTCTAGCTTCAAATCGCAAGGATCTCGCTTTCTAGCCTTTGCTAACAACTAGATAGAACACCTACAAACACAATAACACCACACCAAGCAAGTTACACCCACAATCAAGCCATTTCTTTCATGGTTTCGGTTATGATTTAAAAACAAAGATTTAAACCGTAAAAATTCGTTTTTGGTTCGTTTAACTCCTTTCTTGGACCAAGATCCCTTGTATAACCCGTATACATCACTTGATCATGTAAGAATCGGTTTTCATCTTTGAAACCTCATTTTCTTGCAAATAAACTCAAGAAACGAAGATGGAAACGTAAATAACTCGATTTTTACCTTACTTTTCTTGCCACAAACTCGGGTTTTTGGATCATGAAGTGGAAGAGAAGATGGATAATATGGAAATGCTTGGTTAAAAAAATAAATGGAATGGGGTTCATGGGGGGGTCCGATCGGAACTCAAAGGGGTGGTGGGGTGGGACCCACCTCTCCATTCTTAGCCACTCATTTGAATTTCGGCAATCTGGATAATGTTTTGGATAATCTGGTTCATTTCGTTTTTCGGTTAAATGTTTAATTTAACTTAAAACGAGGCTAAAACGGTCTTTTTCGGCTTAAAAATGAAATTTATATAAAACCGATTTAAAAACTTTAATAACTTAAACCATGGCATTTATTAACTTAAAACATCATATTATTAATAATTGCGCATCTTTTTCGGCTTGATCGATCGTCTCTTCCTTGGTTTGGTATTGAAGGTTTCGTTTAACGTACCGAAGTACCATTAAATCGAAAATTCTTTTTCTGTGCCGTACTTTACTTATCCCGAAGCATTAATGCTTCGTAAAATCACTAAATATTATAGATATTGTCTATAATTGAACCCTCGGTTCGTTCGGGTTTCAATAACTATCGATCGATTAATCGCAGATTCAATACGATGAATTATATATTTACGTACAATCAATACAGTGAACCATGTATTCTCGTATAATTACTATGGTAACTCATGTACCCGACATTAAATATAACGTAACTATTGTCTACCGGTTAGGGTATACTTGGTTTCGTCGGAATCGTTACAATACAAGTTATCGATCTAAGCTATGAAGTTGTGGAAGAAAAGACTAAACTTATAGCTGAAAAAGATAAACAGATAGCTGATTACCAAGTAAAAGTGGTGGAATTAAATAGGAAACTTGAACAATTTAGGAATTCCTCCATGATGCTTGATCATGCCCTAAGTGTTCAACGTTCCCCTATCAACAAAGGGGGAATTGGATACAATGAAGTTCCACCACCTTTCAATAATAATTACACTTATAATCCCTGTAATCAGCCATCTGACAGTGTTGAAATTGATCAGACTGTAACGGGTAATATGGAAGTCAACTCGATACCCATTAAAGTCCAGAAAAGCAATTCTGACGGTAACTTAAACCAGTCGGTTCAGACAAATTCTCATGTCGCAAGTCAAGGTTCAAATTCTGAAGAGTCCGTCGGTTCTGTCAAGATAGATGATGAAGTTGTGTTGCTCAAACGGGGGAGAATTATGCTTTTGGTGAAAAGAAATCTTCCTTAAACCCATTTGTTCCCCCCCATATGTGAGACAACCTGTCAGTAACACAACCTCATCTTCTGTTGCAACTCCCGAAACGGATGGTCGGATGGACACTAATAGTCCAAACAGGAGTTGTTTTAGATGTAACAAGATAGGACACTCTGTCAATAACTGTCCGCTGAAAAGGAAGAAGTCTAAAAATATGAGGCCAACTAAAACTGAGAATAAAACGAACTTCAAAACTGGTGCTAGTAAGAATTCTAACGCATCCAACTTTAATCGTTGGACAAATTCAAGATTTCAAAGAAACCGACCTTGGTTTTTTCCAGTTAATCACAGAACGGGTAATTTCAAATCCATTAATGCTAGAAACTCAAGGATGTTTGGATGGCCTCATAATCAGTTTTTTAGAAATCTTCCATTCAGTTCAAATGGAAACTTTCCTCAGAGGAACTTCAGGCAACCAAGGAGTTGGATGCCATTTAACAGGTTTGATCAACCCAAGACCAGCAGGTCTTGGGTCCCTCCTTTTTAATTCGTTTCTTTAACTGTGCGGGAACAATCGAACAGGGCTGTGAACAACATGTGGGTTGCCGACAGTGGCTGCTCCCGGCACATGACAGGTAACAAGAAATTATTACGTGATTAGAAAGCTGTTCACGGAGGAAGGGTTAGTTTTGCAGGAGAAAGTGGAGGAAAAATTAGTGGAATTGGTACTGTTACTAATGGGAGAATCAAGTTGGAAAAGGTTAATTTCGTGGAAGAGCTAAAGTATAATCTTCTGAGTGTCTCGCAGATCTGTGACAAAGAATACACTGTGGACTTTACAATGGATGAGGCACTCGTGCTTTATCCTGGTTTCAAGATTCCCGAAACCTGGGTTGTGATGAAAGCTCCAAGAGAGAAGAATATATATGTGATGGACATGAGGTCAACCGAGATGGTGATGGAAGAATCATGTCACTTGTCAAAAGCAACAAAGTCTGAGTCAAAATTGTGGCACCGAAGGATGGGTCATATCCATCTACGAAAAATGAACTACATTGTCAAGAATGGGCTGGTACTTGGGGTTACTTTAATGAATTTCAACTTTGAAGATTAATGTCTGTCTTGCAAGAAAGGAAAGCAACACAAGAAATCACATCACTCCAAACTGGTTAACTCAATTGTCAAACCTTTGGATTTGCTTCACATGGATCTGTTTGGTCCCATAAATGTTAAAAGCCTGGGTGGAACATCCTATTGCTTGGTTGTGACTGATGACTACTCCCGTTACTCATGGGTTTACTTTCTGAAAACTAAAGATGAAACAATGTAGTTAGTAATTAACTTGATTACCAAAGTGGAAAATATTGTTGGGGGAAAGGTCAAGTTCATCAGAAGCGATAACGGAACAGAGTTCAAGAACTATCAAATGGAGGTGTTTTGTCTGCAGAAAGGGATCGAACATCAGTTTAGCGCATCATATAATCCACAACAGAATGGAGTAGCTGAAAGGAAGAATAGAACTCTAATCGAAGGCGCCAGGACTATGCTGGCAGATGCTAAACTTCCCGTGGTGTTTTGGGCTGAGGCAGTTGCCACGACCTGCTATATCCTTAATCGTGTTTTAACTGTTAAAAGATTAAATAAGACATGTTATGAATTAATTCATGGTCGAAAGCCAAATCTAAAAGGTCTTGAACCTTTTGGGTCCCCATGTTCGATCTTAAAGACTAACTCAAAAGTTGGTGAGAAAGCTGACGAGGGTATTCTTGTTGGCTACGTTGTTGGGTCTCCTAACAGAAGAGTCTTTAATCTATCGATAAACAAGGTTGAGGTAGTCTGTAACACCGACATTACAAGTTACAAATCACCAAAGCCTAGCATGGGACTAGCAGAGGCTTTCGATTATGATAAATTATTTAAATCTTTTAATTTACCTTCTCTTGAGTTTGCATATACAGAAGAAAGGATGGCCACTCAGATGCTGCTCGATGAGGAAGAGGCCATTATGGATCGTCCACAGTGTAATGAAAAACAAACGACCGTGTCAAGTGCTGGTGAAACTCCTGCTATCTCAAGTGATGATGACTTTTTCAATCCGTTTCACACTCAACACGATTCGGATGAAGTCTCTTTAAATCTCAGAGAAGACTTAGAAGTTGGCCCTGTCCAGACCACCAGAATCCACAAGAACCTTCCATTGGAAAACGTAATCGGTAATCCTTATGATGGAGTCAGAACCAGAAGGAGCTTGGAAGAAAATACGTGTGTGTATGCAAGCATTAAAGACACTGGTATTATGAATGAATGTTTGTATACCAGCTTTATTAGTCAAATTGAACCAAAGAACTATCAGATAGCCTTGAAAGATAGCTCGTGGGTCGAAGCCATGCAGGAAGAATTGGTTCAGTTTAACAAGATGGAAGTTTAGTAGTTAGTTGAAAAGCTACGAGATGTGACTGCTATCGGTACGAAGTGGGTATTCAAATGCAAGTGAGATGAGAAAGGGGTAATCGTTCGTAACAAGGCAAGGTTAGTAGTCAAAGGATTTAACCAACAAGAAGGTATCGACTACAATGAAGTGTTTACTCCCGTGGAAAGACTAGAGGCAATTCGACTTTTCTTGGCCTTTGCTGCACACAGAGTGCTGAAAGTGTTTCAGCTGGATGTTAAAAGTGCATTCCTAAATGGAAAGGTCGAGGAAGTGGTATATGTCGAGCAACCTACGGGTTTTCCTGACCCAGACTTTCCGGATCATGTGTACAAGCTCAGTAAAGCATTATATGGTCTACATCAGGCTCCACGAGCTTGGTATGCAACTATGTCTGATTATTTGCTGGAAAATGGGTTTGTGAGAGGAAAGATCGATAGTACACTGTTTGTAAAACGAAATGGGAATAACTTTCTTCTCATCCAGGTCTATGTGGACGATATCATCTTCGCAACCTCAAAAATTTCTATGTGTCAGGAGTTTGAAGCAGTCAAGAAAAGGTTTGAGATGAGCTCCATGGGTGAATTAACTTTCTTTTTTGGGTTTACACGTAGATCAGAAGAAGGATGGCATGTTCATTCATCAAACTAAATATGTTTACGACGTGCTTAAGCGTTTTAAGATGGAAGATAGCACCCCGTTTGACACTCCAATCTGTGTCAACCACAAACTAGGTGCTGACCTCGAAAGTGATGACGATGTGGATCCCACTTAGTATCAGGCTATTATAGGTTCTTTGATGTATTTAACTGCTTCTAGACTTGACATTATGTTTGCAGTTTGTCTTTGTGCTCGTTTTCAGGCTAACCCAAAGGAGTCGCGCATGAAAGGAGTGAAGAGAATTTTGTAGTATCTTAAAGGAAAGCCTAAATTGGGTCTCTGGTATCCAAAAGGAGGAGAACTGGATCTGGTTGCATACACAGACTCAGACTATGGAGGATGCAATCAGAACAGGAAGTCAACAACGGGTGGCTATCAGTTTCTAGGAGGAAGATTGGTGTCGTGGAATGCAAGAAGCAGACTTCAGTGGCCATATCCACCTGTGAAGCAGAATACATGGCAGAATCAAACTGCTGCTCCCAGGTTTTATGGATACAACAACAAATGCGTGATTATGGTCTGAATTTCACTCAAACTCCTATTTGCATTGATAACACTGCTGCTATCTCAGTAACTAACAATCCCGTTAGACATTGTAAAACAAAACATATTGACATTCGTCATCATTTCATACGGGATTGTGCTGAGAAGAAACTAATCTTGCTTGAAAAGGTTGATTCACTGCATAACTTTGCCGATCTTTTTACTAAAGCTTTTGACCGGTCCCGTTTTCAAAACCTTGTTGAGCTTAACGAGATGATCAATCCCGAGTAACCGTGTTCTTTTTGTTCTTAATATTTTGCTAAAAAAACATCACTATCGCTGAGAATTATGTCAGTAGCTTAAGTTTGAAGGACATGTTATTGAATATGTTTGGTCCTTGTATGTACTTGTAGACTCAAAGGATAGCCATTAACCTAATAACTGAAAGCAATTAAGGCGGTTGTGATGAGTTTTTATTCCTTCGCTGAAAATTATGTCAATTACACTCAGTTGGAGGGACACATATTCGTATGTGTTTGGTCCTGCTAATCCACTGATTTTCGGGATAGCCATTTACCCTAAGACTTAGAAGTGATTGGGGCGTCGGGATGTAAAATTTTTTTTGGGAAGTGATATACGTTTTCAGTCTGTAGCTTCTAATTTGGTGTTAAGTTGAATATTGTTCCAACCTTTGGAAAATGATGGATGAAATGTTTTTGTGTGCCTAACGGGTGAAGTTATTAGGTTTAAAATACATTAGAATAGTCATTGTTGCTACGGTAGCTTTCCATGGTGCGTAAAAGTTAATGTAATACAAATTAAATCTGCTCGATTTACTGTGGAGAGTCATTTTGACATGTGCATGTCTCCACATATATCTTTCCGAATGATAGGCAGAACAATGATTACCCAGTCATACACGAGCCCGTGAGTGTCTTGATCCCCGCGAAGATTGTGTTATCTTTCTGCAGTGATCCAGATTCGGGACTTGCAGTTGTTCGTTATGGTTCTATTTACAAAAAAAAAAAAGAAAAAAATGAAAGTTTTATGTCTTATTGCCTTTGAAATTCATCAAACACAAAACAACATGGATGAGGCACCAACTGAGTCTTATGAAAGCTATGTGAAAGGATTGTAAAGCCGACTCAGATGTACGTTGTTTGATCAGACACTACGGGTCAAAGTCAAATCGGGGTGATCTGGGGAAAGCCAAATACGCCTAGAGAATAGATAGGAGACATCACAATTCCTTAAGTGATGTCCATCTAAATTTTGAGCCTAATTGAACATAATCCGTATAACATAAGCAATGAAAACCATGCTAAGTTTTATACCTGCCTGCAACCTGTTTCTCTATGTCATAATAACACTGAACATGAATCCTTGTGACAGCCTCTTAATCAGTATGATTCCTGTTCGGCTCTTTACATAAACATGCAGGGTATTCAGAAAGACTGAAATTTGATCCCGTCTTTTTATATTACTTTTGTTTTGTATTACGTTATATGTTTTATCTTCATTGTGTTTAAAATAAAATCTTGGTTACTCGTTTTTGATCATTTTATAAAGTTAACTTCGCCCCTGGTTTTTTTTTTCTCAAAAGTATAAAAGGCAACATAGGTCAAAATTGGTCAAACCATTTTTTTTTTCTTCTTAAACCCTCGGCGAACTTGTGCTCTGAATCTTCCTTCTTGTAATCTGATTTTTGTTGTCTAATAAGGTTCATTGGCCTATTTTGATTCATAATTTATACTTTTTGTTTGTTAATCAGTTCCACAATGTCAGATTTTAATCAATTTTCTTGAAAAACCCTAAAAACACTAATTCTCATCGGTTTGTGATTGTTTTGGAGATATCTGGACATCCGTAATCTTGGTCGAACATCCACATACTTTTTTGCGGTCTCTCTGATCGTTTGTATTTTCTACTGAAAAAAATCTGGTGTTCAGCTCTGTGTATGCAGCGAAGTTATCATAGAGCGAAGTTGCCTTACAAGCGAAGTTATATCTAACTTCGCTTTCACACTAACTTCGTTGCTTTAAAAATTTGGTCACAACTTCGCCAAACCACTAACTTCGCTACTTACATGCTAAGCGAAGTTACAAACTGTGTTCAACATTTGTCTAACTTAGCTCGTTTGTTTTGCAGTTATGGCTGCTGTAGCAGGTGCGGGTGGTACAAGTGGTGATGAAGTAGATGGTGATAAGAGACAGTTCTTTCCGGGTCACAACATGTATGTTACTTTGGATCCGGATAGTCGTGGAGCTGAGGGTTTTAATGAGATCATCTCGTTTCTCATTCGTTCATGTATCTTTCATGCTATCACCACTACTCTGCCGATATCTCTTCCAAATATTGAAGACTTTTGGCGAACAGTTGAATATGACTGTCGTGTTGAGCCTCTAGTTATGCGTGCTACAGTAAATAATCAGGTGGTACAGTTCTCAGCTAATCAGATTAGAGAAGCTTTATAGTTCGGGGTTGAAACCACTCAGGATCCTACTGAGTATTCTGCTACTTTCAGAAACAGAGCTTTTCTTCGTATGGGGTATTCGGGTCGTTTGGGAGATTCACAGCGTAAAAAGGGATTTCTGTTGAACCAGTGGCGTTTCTTGATGCATGTGTTGATTGTGTGCATGTCTGGTCGTAAGGCTGGATCAGAGTATGGGTGCAACAATGCAGTCTGCTATGACCGCATTGACATATAATAAAGCTTATAGCTTCAGCCAAATGGTGTTCTATGAGATTGACCGTCAGAGGCGAGCTGTGGCACGGGAACGCTTCTTAATGTATCCCAGATTTTTACAGATGATTCTTAATCATGTTGCCCAATATGCTACAGCGTCGCCCTATCTCTTATGTGAAAAGTATAAGCAAGAGAATTTTTGCACAGTGCAAGTCATCTAGTTCTCGAAGCAAAGCTGAACTTCGTCCGAGGCACACTATCTTGTTTGGGTATCTTGTCAATCCTGCTTATGTTGCTCCATCGGATGATGATTTTAATGATCCTGCTCCGCAACAGGTCGATATTCCTCAACCACCTCCTGTGATTCAACCACCACAGGTGGTTCAAGAAGCTCCTATTGTTTATCCATTCGTAGCTCCAGCCGAACATGTTGATCTTGAGGTTGCCTTTGGAGGGCAAGGTTTCTTTGATATGGCTACGGTTGATCCTGCTGAACTTCAAGCCTCAGTAGTTGATGTTTCTGGTGTGCATGCTTCTCTGGTTGATACATCTGTGGGTCCATCTATTGCCTTAGTGGAGGATTCTGAGGAAACGTTATTTGATTCTTCCACTGATGAAGCTGTTGAAGCTCAGAGAGTTTTGGCTGCTCAAGAAAGGATCCAAGGAAAAAGAAAGAAAGATTCGGATGATAACGAGTCAGATTATGAGAAGGAGATGTATGCCTTAGTCCGTAGATCAAAGAAGGCAAGAGCTGGTGAAAGCTCAAGTGTTGTTTACTTTGCTCCTCCGTAGTTTCCTGGTATGTCCACACTGCCTCCATCCTCATCTGGTCCTTTACTAGTGCCGTCTGATGCTCCGATAGTGGCTTTGTCAGCACCGTCTCTTGCACCCACTACGTTATAGGTGTTTACACCAGCGATTGTTTCTTTACCACCTACTTCTGTTACTCCATCGGAGGTGGTTTCTATGTTTGTTGAGTCCACACTGGTGGCTACCGTTGGGGTATCTGTCTCTGTCTCACCTACAGTTACTACACCATCTACATCCGATATTCCAGTAAGCTTGGGCATTCCACTGCCATGTGCTCAGGATACTTCTCACATGTCTTTTGATTTTGACACTACTTTGTCGCATTCTGAGAGGATTGCGGCTCTTGAAAGGATGGTTGCTGAGTAGTAAAGGGTGAATGTTATTCAAACTCAGGCTATCCAATGTCTGGTGGCTGAGAATCAACTTCAGACCGCACTTCTTGTTGAGCATGGTAAGCTTTTTGATACCCTGAAACAGTTCTAAGCATCTCAGGGGGAGTCTAGTTGCAAAGGTGACGAGTTGAGAACAAAGAAGACACATGACAGAGAAGATGATCCCAATGCATTGAAAGATGCAGGTGGTGAGTTGCCAAGAACTGTACAAACTCTTGGGGCTTCCACATCTCAGGGGGAGTCTACTGCTCCATCGGGTAGTGCAGGTGGTAAGACCGTGGTGGTAGATAATGAGGATGATATGGGTGATGATGTGCTGTCTTTTAGTGAGATTGAGAAAAGTGGTGAACAAATTGAGATCGATAGTGGCTTAGATGAAGGTGAGATACCTGATGATGGTGTTGAGCATGACACTCCTAGTGTTGGTCAAGAAAGTTTGGGTCAAAGTGATAATGTGTCAGGTGAATCTGAGTGGGAGAAACAACCAAGGTGTAAAGAAAGATGTGCTCAGTGGTTTTTCAAAACAAAGAAGCCAGTGGTACCTGCGATGTTCAAGAAAAGTTATAATATCAAGGGATATGCTAAATCGAAGAAAGGTATTATTTATTGGTTGTATGATGATCAGTTAAAGTTGTTTGTGGTGAAAAGATATGATGGGATTCAGTACTTTGCTAAGAGGTTGAAATCTCTTAATATGTTGCCTGAGTGTGAAGTGAAGGATTTTGGCTCGGTTAAGGTTGATTAATAGAAGTGATGATGATTTTGCTAGATGGGTTGGAAAGATCGTGTGGAAGGAAGTTGTTAAGGAGAAAAAGTTTGAGCTATTGAAGCCTCAGAAGGGAAGTTGATTGAATATACAGGGAGGGGAATGCGGGCTGATGGAAAGCCCTGGATGGTGATGAAGTACAAGCCGATTCGATGTTTGAAAGAGGTTCCAATGAAGATCATGCCTCAAGATGTGTTGAAGGATCTTAAGTGGTGGTATGTTGACTACCAGACTGCCGAAGCTGTGATGGAAGATCAATATGAACAGGAGATCTTGAGAGTGTATGATCCAATGCACTTGGTTAACTTCTCTCAAGCTGATTTGCAGGTACTCAATGATAAGAAGATCTTTTATATCCCTGCATGGAAAGACGAAGCGAAGAAATACCAAAAGGTGGTCTCAGTTTGTGTGAGACAGGGTGTTCATGCTTGAAGACGGAAAATATGTGCTTTTTCGATTACAAGACACGGCGAAGGTATAAGAGATATGAAGCTACTGCCAAGGGGGAGTCTGTTGGTGCATGATGCCAGTAGTTCATTTATCTCGTGTCTATTGTGTCTGTAATCGTTACATTGTTCTTATGTTTTGATGAATGTGTTAGTTTTGGTTTTGTGGTTAGCGAACTTATGTCTCGGTGAAGTTAGGGACAACTTAGCCTAGGGTGTTAGGCGAAGTTGTCGTGCTATATAACCTAACTTCGGCCGTTCTCTAGACAGACTTCTTGGCAGTTTTGTTTTGCAAGCTAACGTGATACTTGTTTGGTGTTTTTGGTTCTTTACATCGATATAACAAGTAGTCACTGTGTTTACGTGTTTTGTGTTATTTACGTATTACTCGTGTAAACACTCGTATCGTATACATAGGGGATTCCGCACCCTCGTGTTACGAGATACTCATGTGTACATCCGGCTGGGAACCTACAAGTTTTCACATATTTTCTCTTTTTATTTCATTTATGCACCCATACAAAAATCCTATTTGTATCTTCCATGGACCGCTTCTAGACTGAACCCTCTCATTTATATATCAAGAGCACTTATGGTTCGAGTCTAAGTATTTATCCAGAATACTTAAATCTCTCGAACCGTGCTCTGATACCAACTTGAAACACCCTTTTTTATTAAATAATACTTTCACAAAATATATCAGAGTAGATCCCAATTTACATCCAAAACCCGTCACTCGTGGTGACGCCTTATTTTATAAAAATATATATTATACAAGAAAACATATATGTTTAAAACAAACTTTATTATACAAACTATTAAAAACGAGAGCATGGTTCTCTTTTCAGTCCAGTTCCGTCTATGAAGCTTCAACCATCTAAGGGTGCTTTTCCTGAAAACATTTTAAAACATATTTTTATTAGCTTTCGCTAAGTAAGTACAACATTTTATAAAATATGTTTTATTTTTATTTGGAATTTAACAGCAAAATTCCTTGGGATTTCAACACCCGAAATCCTTATATTTACTTCACAATATTCTTTAGGAATTCAACACCTGAATTCTTTGGGATTTCAACACCCGAAATCCTTAATTTTTACTCCTCATTATTCTTAGGGAATTCAACACTTGAATTCCTTATGAGCTCATTCTTAACCCATGAGGGTTATTCACTCCCCCTTTTATATTTGGAGTTCAACGCCCGAACCCCTTAAGATTTCAAATCCCGAAATCTTTTTATATATAGTATTAGAATTTTGGAGTTTCGACTACCGAAACCCTCGGGACTCGTAACCCTTTTTTTATTAGAGGCATACCACCATATTTATTTTAAAACTATAGCCTCTTTTTAAGCCACACATTAATTCATATACTTGGACCCACAATCATATCTCAAATTATCATATATATAAGCATATCAAAATAAACATTTATGAAATGTTTGTAAAAATAACGTGATTATGGTCCGTGTACTAACCTTCTAGTATCAGTAACTCGAGCGTAGATAGCACACCGCTAATTATTATAATTATTGAAACCTTCTCCTAGTTGCACAACTCCTTGACTCTTGCTTAGAACTATATAGCTCTTAACTTTCCTCCCAAATATTTTCACTTTCACTATACAATCCAGAGAAATATATATAGTGCGTGTACTACTACTTAAAAACTTATTCCTCTCTATTCATTTAGTTGTTGGTTTAGAATAATTCCTGATAAAGCTTTTTCTTTCTTATCTACATTGAAATAGTTATCCCCATTTATCCAAACATCAATCCTTGTTCCTTACACATACCAGCTCACCCCATCTTGATTTCTTTGTTTTATTATTAGTATTATTACTATTATAATATTAAACTTCAACGTTACTTTCATTATTATTATTATTAATTTTATTATTATTATTAGAATTATATGTTTACCTCAAACACTTTTTTTACAATAGCAATATTTTAGTTTTCATTTTATATATTTAAACGTAGTTAGATAGTACCAAATGTTCGTTTAAATGTCTCATATTTAAATGAGTTGTTCCACCCGCTACTCGTATACTAATATTTGAAATATAGATTCTAAATATTTTATTTTTATTCACAAAATAGGATGTTACAAATTCCTCGATTTCCGTGCCCATTTTATCGTAATTTGTGCCACTTTCCACCAACGTACCTATCAAGAAGGAGATTGCCATTCCCCGACATTATGACGACTAGCCTCATAAAGCGTGCCGACGAGTGGTGAATTATTGGTATTCATCAATTTGCATGCCAATGGAAGAGTGACGAGAAGAAGAGTTGATTAAGATGATAAAGAAGGTGAAACGGTGTTGAGGTGCTGCTTGAGTATTTAGGGTATGTGTAAGCCAAGCAAAGGTAGGCATAATGCTCAAATAAAATAATAATAACATATTATAAAAGCTTAAAACCCTAAGTCGAGGTTATACTCGATACCTCGATAAAATAAAAGAAAATATAAAAAATAAATGAAAAGATAGAATTATGAATATACATATATCAATGTGATTATATTATATGCGATTATTTGTTATGAAAGTATTATTTAAGTAATAATAACTATTCTTAAATGATAAAGAAAAGAAAGGAATACGTTTCTTAGAGAAGAAGAAACGTAGGGTTTTTATAAAAATAAACTAACGGTTTATAATATTACTTTTTAACTAATGGTTTTAAAGTAAAGAGATTTTGAACTAAAGGTTCATCGAGGTAAAGATTATAAAAGACTAAAGGTCTTAAGCCGGATTGTATATCCGACTAACAAAAGGTTATACTCATACTATAGGTTCGAGATAGCAATGGGAAAGACCCTCAGACGGTGTTTGAAGCCGATTCAAATTGAAAAGGTGAATAAGCCCCAACTTTACAAATTTGTTCTCAAACGAGTCAACGTGTTAAATGAAAAAGGTTTACATGAGACTAAGTGTCTATAAAACATTTATAAACAAGGGTATAAAAACTGGCCTCAGTCTATCGTGTACGTTTGTCTGGATCCTTACATATGTGATGGACACATCACACTTGGTCACAATTACGCTGCCTGCGGGGAGTATGACCTTGTGTATACGTATAGGCACTCAACTAGTCGAACGCTACTGTGTTTGCTGGGGGATCCGAGTGTAGAGACTTGAGTTTATGAATTGTGTTGTTTTAACTTGGTTATTCCTAAGCCATGATGGGCCGAGACCTACGTAGTCTCGAGGGGTAATTAAGGAAAAGAAAATATTTTTAGCGTCAGCATACTCACCAGCATTCGTTACTGACGTATTTTCTTACATTTTGCAGGTGATCAAAGTTAGAGCTTGGGATGAAGAAGTGCTTAAGATATCTGATGGCTCGGATCCTTTTGTTAAACTTAATATAATGTTAATGGTGGTTCTGTAAAAACTTAAACAAGTAATCTTTCATACAATAAACGGGAACTTTTAATCCCGTCTTTTGTGAATGTAAATATTATAATTAAATCCACATGTTTTCAAGACTTCCGCTATTAAACTGTAACTCTGATTTATTTGTAAATGTGGTACCAACATATGTGTTATACACCTAGGCCGTGGTTTGGGGTGTGACACTTACCTTAAGTGGTAAGTGTATAATATGTGAATGTTTATGAATGATGTATGCATGATATATGAATGTATATGAATGATGTATGTAGGATATATGTTGGGCCTAGTTTATGTGGTTTGAGCTCAGTTTGTATTTAGTTTATTTTGGTTTGGGCTTGGGTGTTGGGTTTGTATATGAGCCGAGAACATCTATGTGTTCTCGGTGGGCTTTTGTTGTTTTGGGCCGGCCAGGTTGGTGGTATTCCTATATATAGGTGTTATCATCTATAGGGTTAAGGTTGTTGATTCCTAGTTATTGTGTTCAAGTATTGTAAGTGCTTAAGCACCCGACGTATTCTTAATATACGCGTGTTTTGAAGCAATTCCGTGTTATTCTTAATTATTAACTCGTGTTCTTGAATCACCAAGTATCGGTATTCCGCACCTATACTTGTTATATTGATATCATAATTGTAGTGATCTAGATTCGGGATTTACAATTGGTATCAGAGCCTTAGACCTATTCAGGCTCGTTATTGTGATATCAACGGATTCAAGATATTAAGGTTTGGTGGTGTTGGTGATTTTTCCGGCGAGTAGTTCATCGGAGAAGAAGAAAGGAACTGTTTTGGTCAAAGATTATATTATATTCGGAAATTATTTGAATCCCACTGATTTAGGGAATCAGTTATTACCAAACTCATCTGGTCAAACCTTGTTTTCGGGCAATTCTGCTTGTTTTCGGTGGAAATTGGAGATTTTTGCCAAAAATCTTAGTTTGATGTACAAGTAATCATCGTTCTCGGCCAAAAACAAGTGTTCTCGGTCAAAATCTCGAGTTCTCGGTCAAAATCTTGAGTTCTCGGTCAAAAACTCGAGTTTTCGGTCAAAGCTTTGAGTTTTCGGCCAGCAGGTTCTCGGTCAACAGAGTTTTCGGCCAGCAGATTAGTTTTCGGTCAAGGAGTAAAAAAAAGAGATTTTTGGCGGGAAAAATTTTCTTGAACGAAATTTTTCCAGAATACTCTTTATAAGCGAGATTTCATTCTTGAAAATTTTGGCGAAAACAATTTTTTACGGGTGATTTTCGGTGAATTTTTGGCGGAAATTCAGAAAAATTTGCCTAGAACGAAATTTTTCCTGAATGCCTCTTTTGAGCGGGACATTTTTCTTGAGAATTTTGGCGATCATATTTTTTCGTGAAATTTTGGCGGGAAAATCAGTTTAATCTCTTTAATTACTCAAAGGATTCTCCACAACTCATCTCAATGTTTGGAAGTACTCTTAATCAGTCTGCTCCCTCACAAGAAGTATATCAAAATTCATCTGAGATAAGTTATAAACCATGTTCTTTAAATTGTGGTGAAAAAATAGAAATGTATAAGCTTCACAACGACAGTCTAAGTAGAGATATGGAGATAATAAAATCAGAAAATTTTAAACTTAAGAAAAATGAAAAGGGCTTTCTAGACAAAATAGAAGCACATAACAAGGATATTAAAAAGCTTAAGTATGATTTTAGTATAAAAAGTTGTCACTATGTAGATGCCAAACAAGAAATTGCTGAGTTAACTGCTAAACTGGAAGCCTCCAAGATAAAAATCTTGAATCTAACTAGCAAGTTTGAAAAGGCTGAACTTGATTTTAAAAAATTCGATGGTTCCAGTAAAGTAGTTAACTCAATGATTGAAAACCAATTGTGGTGGAAGGAAAATGAAGGTGAGGGAATAGGATACAGTCAAGTTCCCCCATCTTACAACCACATTTATGTCCCTACCCTTGTTACCAAAGAACAGGAGGAAAAGATAAAAGACATGAAGTATGGTAAACAGGTTCAATCTGAAACTGTTGGATCAGGATCCTTAGAGGAAATCATGCCTGTTTTTAAATGTGTGAACAATTTTGATGCTTCTACTTAATGTGCAGATATAGTAAATGATGTTGCTTCTGTTAGTAAAGGGGTTCAGGCCAGTGAAAATGAATATTTCTCTAACGTGTCATCAAACTCTGATGACATCACAACTCAAAATTGTACTAATACTAATACACAGAGTTGTGGCAACAAAGGGAAGGCACGTAAGAAATCAGCACAACAAGGACAGTCTCGTCCTTATAGATCCTCCGGAACTCCATGTGTTGATAAATCAATGGGTGCCATTTATGTTAAGAGGCAAACATGTTACCACTGTGGCACGCCAGGACATATAGCCAGAAATTGTTTTCATCGTCTATATGTTCCATACTACAAGCAAAATCAGAAGGCTGTGCCAAGGGGCAAGAAGAATGGAAAAACCTTTCATAAGAAGGAATTCCAACATGAGGCTAGTGCTTACGTTGACATTAGAAGAAGGAGAAAGGCGTGTTTCGTCTGAGGGAACGACGGGCATTTGGCAAAGGAGTGTCACTACCGTGCTGTTAATAGACAAGCTCCTCAGGTGAAAGGTAACAAGTTTCAACCAAATCCAGTGGTTAAACAAAATGCTTATTTTAGAAAACCAAGACAGACTTGGAAACTTAAAACTCAGCAACCAGAATCTGCCATAACAAATGATTCTGTTAAAGATGGGAATGATATGAGTTGGCAAGAGGTCACATATGTTGATGCTCAAGGAAACCCAAGACATTTATGACTTGGTTCCTATATCCAACTGATCTCGCTATGCGTGTAGGAACAACCACAAGTTCATTGTTTATTAAATGGGTTGTTCCAGACACATGACATGGCAAATATCCATTGTTTTTAAATCTTTATACCTTGAATGGATTATTTGTTGCCTGGACGGGATGATTTTAGGGTGATAGAACGTTTTTAATATGCTCTCTAAGTGTGCAGGAACAAATCAGGGAATACATTGCATATTAAAAGGTTTGTTCCAGACATTCAACTCGCAAGGATGCAGAATCTCAAAACAAGCTTATTCCTAGAGGGAGATTCTCACAAATGAAAAATGATGTCTTGAAGATAAAAGGTAACTGTATCACTTTGGTATGAAAGATTGATCGATAAAAAAGATTTTATAATTTTAAATTTAAAAAAAAAATTATATATATATATATATATATACAAAAATATGTTCACGTATAGTTTTTCATGTATAGTATATTTTGTTTCCCAAAATTGAGAAAATGACTTGAACGTACATGAGAAATGATAGTACATCAATTGGCTGACTATCACACTTCTTCAAAAAAGTTTTTATTAAATACTACGTTTCGACGATTGAGTCTTTTTGAGGTTAAATTTGTACATAAAAGTTTTCCTTTCGGTCAAAATTTTTACACAAATTTAGGGGGAGAAAATTAAAAAAATTCAAAAAGAGTGTGCGTGCGTTCTTATAAAAATAACTTTATTTATGTCTTTCAAACTTCACTCTCGCTTAAAATTATGTCGGTTGCTCAAGTTTGAAGAACATATGGCTGTATATGTTCGGTCCGGTGATCTACTTGTAGATTCACAGGATAGCCATTCATCTAAAGATTGAAAGCATCTGGGGCGATTATGATGTATTTTGTGTTTTGAATTCTTTCACTTAAAATTATGTCGGTAATTCCAAGTTGGAGGGACACGTATTTTCATATGTGTTTTGGTCCTGTTAACCACTAGTGGTCTTACGGGATTGCCATTTACCTGAAAACTGAAGAGTGACCGGGGTGACTGAGTTCTTAACATGTGTGTCTTCTGTAACTTTCTGGGAAGAGCTATATTTATTCAGTTAACAGCTTTTCAGAAGTTTCAAAACATTTTCAAGTGAAAATTGATCCAACCTTTGGAAAGTGATAGATAAATTGTTTCTGTGTGCCTAATAGATGAAGTTATTAAGCTTAAAAGGCCCTAGAACAGTCATTGATATTGTATGGTAGCTTTCCATGGTGCGTAAAAGTTGAAGTGATATAAACTAAATTTGCTAAACTTAATGTGGAGAGTCATTTTGAAGACAGGTGCATGTATCCAGATACATCTCTCCGAATGATAGGCAGAAAAGCAATTACCCAGTCATACACGAGCCCGTTAGTGTCTTGATCACCAAAAATATTGTGCTATTACGATTATTAAAAAAAATCAGCAAAAGAGTTATTTGAGTATTATTTTAATCAATAAAATTATTTTGAGAGGTTTAAAGGGATAAACTAGAACTACAGAGATGGGGGCACACAAGTAAGTCATGTCATGTCTCGAATGAATGGCTTGTCAGTTTACTGGCACTAAGTCCAACGTTCAACCTTACAGCCTAAAATTTTTGCCTTTATAAAAATCTTTTGATCAAGCACTAGGGGGTTGGAGTCAAATTGGGGTGATCTGGGGAAAGCCAAATACGCTTTGAGAAGAGATAGGAGGCATCACAGATCCATGAGTGATGTCCATCTAAGTTTTATGCCGAACTGAACCTAATTCATATCACTGATGCAATGAATGTGGCGGACTTATTCACAAAACCGGTCGGAACAACAAAATTCAATGTGCTTGTGGGTTTTCTTAAAATGCTTCGTTTCGAGGAGTGAGATTTTTTTTGGTATAAATTTGTACATTTATGTTATTCTTGCACAAATTTAGGGGGAGAAAAATAAAAAAAAATAGTGTGCGCACATTGTTTTTCTTTACTAAAAATCAAAAAGAAAAATTTCAAGATTCATTCTCCCTTAAAATTATGTCGGTTTCTCAAGTTTGAAGGACATATATTCGTATATGGTTGGTCCGGTGTTCTACTTGTAGTTTCACAGGATAGCCATTTACCCAACGACTGAAAGCACCCGGGGCGATTATGATGTGGTTTGTGTTTTGTATTCTTTCACTTAAAATTATGTCAGTAACTCTGAGCTGGAAGGACACGTATTTCATACATGTTTGGTCAGGTTAACCACTTGATACAGGATAGCCATTTACCTAAAAGCTTAATAGTGACCGGGGTGACTGAATCCTTAACACGCGTGTTTTATGTAACTCCATGGGAAATGATATTACTATTCAGTTAACAGCTTTTTAGAAGCCTCAAAATATTTTCAAATGAAATTTGATCCAACCTTTGGAAAGTGATAGATAAATTGTTTATGTATGCCTAACGGGTGAAGTTATTAAGCTTAAAAGGCTCTAGAACAGTCATTGACATTGTATGGTAGCTTTACATGGTGCGTAAAAGTTGAAGTGATATAAACTAAATTTGCTAAACTTAATGTGGATAGTCATTTTGAAGACGGGTGCATGTCTCCAGATACATCTCTCCGAATGATAGGCAGAAAAGCAATTACCCAGTCATACACGAGCCCGTTAGTGTCTTGATCACCAAAATCATTGTGCTATTATGTTTATTAAAAAAAAAATCAGCAAAAGAGTTATTTGAAAATATTATTTTATCCATTAAAAGTTTTTTGAGAGGTTTAAAGGGTTAAAATAGAACTACAGAGATAGGGGCACACAAGTAAGTCCTGTCATGTCTCGAATGAAATGCTTGTCAGTTTACTGGCACTAAGTCCAACTTTCAACCTTAAAACCTAAAATTTGCGTTAATATAAAATCTTTTGATCAAACACTAGGGGGTTGGAGTCAAATTGGGGTGATCTGGGGAAAGCCAAATAAGCTTTGAGAAGAGATAGGAGGCACCACAGGTCCATGAGTGATGTCCATCTAAGCTTTATGCCGAACTAAACCTTAATCATATCACTGATGCAATGAAAATCATGCTAAGTATGTTATACCTGCTATCAACCTGTCTCTCTATGCCATAATAACGCTGAACATGAATCCTTGTGACAGCTTCTTAAATGATATGATTCCATGTTTGGATCTTTTCATAAAAAGGGCGGCGTTTTGCTAAAACTGAAATTTGATCCCGACTTTATAAATTCAAGGGAGTTATTTTGTATATCAATGTGGCTTTATTTTTGTTAAGTTTATTTTGTTTTATTCTGCCTAACTTTATTAATTTTTAAGTTTTCCTCGAAATTACTCTCCTCGAAATGATCGTATAATTTGAGTTTGTTTTGGAAATCGGGCTTCAAAATTTGGGCCTCTTGTTTGCTGGAACATATGTCACTTGGGCTACCCACTGGTTTGAGCCCATATGGTGTTCTCGGCCCGACTCCGGTATAACCATGAGTGGTATTAAAGTTTGTTTTGTTATCTCTTTCATTATTTTCACAAAATCAAAACCCTTCTCACTCTCAAGCCTCTTAGCCGAAATCTAAAATCTCGTCTCTAATCATCCCTCAGTGTGTATCTTATTGGATTAACAGGTATTGGACAAGCTTTACGAGATCTGTGTACAATTAGAGTATTATCAGATGACTGCCATGAACGGATTCCATGAATAACTTGATGAATTTACAGTGGATTCATGTATATTTAAGGCTTTTGGTGGATATTTGAGGGGTTAATCAAGAGTGTTCGGTTAACTATTTTTGACTAATTGCAGGTTTAATGGTGGTTTTAGGGATCTCGGTGGGGTGAAGATGATTAGGTGTTTCCCGAGGTGGAATCCAAGGGGTTCTCTGTTCCCAGCTGTCAAGGAGTTCTCGGTTGACTTTCGTTGACCGAGAACCCCCGGTCTTGACAGAAAACATACGTTCTCGGTTAAGTCTTGACTGAGAACCCTCGTTCTCGGTTAAATGTTGACCGAGAACCCCAATTCTCGGTTGATTTCATTACTTTTGTTGAGTTTCGTTGACCGAGAACCCACCCTGTTGACCGAGAACTCTCCAATTGGGCTTTAGTCTCACTGTTTGGGCCCACAGTTATACTGTGTTGATTCAGTTGAGCCATATAATATCTTTTGGGCTCTCCTATGAGTTCTCTGTGGGACTTTTACAGTCCTTTGGACAAAATTTTAAATATTATTAACTTAATCTATTGGCTATCTAACTTGATTCGTTTGTTTCAGAAAGGGCTGATCAGAATCCGTTAAAGATTGCTGACTCGCACAACGTGGCTGGATACTTATATGATCCACCCCTAACTCACAAGGAGTTCAACTCTATGAATGTCGGCCTCAACACGTGCAGGATATCTCACGCACTACTTGAAAATCCTATCATTTGCAAGAAGATGATCACGGATTTCTGGAACAATGCCTCAACCAACACACACGAATAAGATGGAGTCATATCCATAGATTCCAAAATATAGAAGATGCCAGTTAGCATCACTGAGGCGATTGTGAGAGAGGTGTTATTGTTTGGTGATCAACCCGATTACCCGACTGAGTATTCCCCTGCTGCTGTTACAGAGGTTCTTACAAGAATGGGTTACGAGGGCACCTATCCTCCGGCAATAAAGAAACTGTTTCACCCATATTGGAGATTCTTGATTCACACGTTTTTCACTTGCGGTCCGGTAGGAAAGGGGGCTATGATGAAATTAGTCATACTCAGATGTCTGCTATCACTGCTCTGATCATGGATTGGGATTGCAACTATTCCAAGTTCGTGTTCAATGAAATGATGAGAAATCTGAAAGGGAAGAAGAAGGAGATGTTCCTTATGTATCCAAGGTTCCTACAGATGATTTTCGACTCTCACTTTCTAGACCTTGCAAAATCTGTTGACACCATGGATATGAAGTCGTTGGGACCCAATACCTTTGGGTTGATGAAACTAAACATGAAAGGGGCCATGATCGTTTATTGGGGCCTTCATGCTCTGGTGAAATTCGAACGATTTGCTGAGACAGAAGCTGAGCCTGTCATAGCTCAGGTTGCTGATGAACACGCGGCACCAATTCAACCGCAATTTGCAACTTACGAGATTTCTGATGATGAAGAAGATGAGACTGAACACCGTCAGTCAGATACCTCTCCAAGTGCTGAGACTTAAAGTACCTTGGATGCTGTCAAAGCTTTGTTACAGTCAACTGCTCTAAAGCCTCCTCAGACTATTGCTGAAATTGATGAAGAAGACATAGTTGAGGTTCAGCCGCAGACCTCGGTCCACGTAAACGAAGAAAGAGAGACCCTAGGCATGGCGTGCTGATAAGTGACTCTGAAACAACCGCTACACCAACTACAGATGAAACAAACAACCCAGTTCAACATACTACTCAACCTGAGACACCTGCACCAGAAGTATAAGCTGAACAAATACATTCACTGCTGAGCCATCATTTCATGATTTGTTGACTAGTGATTTTGATCATGATCTTGATTTTGAGACAGATATTCCACCAATCAACACTAGCGATATTCCCTCAGGTTCATCTGGTCCAGATACTCAGGGTCAATCAAGTTCAGGCACATCAGATAAGATTGCCCAAATTCTGGCTATGCAAGAGACTTATATTTGAGATAAAGGTAAGGGTGTGGTTCTTAAAGATGCTCCTATTGACGTTCACTCATTACAACGTCGAGTCTTTGAACTCGAACAAGCTTCGGTAGTCAAAGATGTTCGTATTCAAGAATTGGAAGCATGCAACTCTGATAAAGATTCCAATATTAAAGAACTACAGTCAAACAAGGGAGAACTAACGTCCTTGTATCTCGACCTCCAACAAAAGCTGTTTCAAAAGTTTGGAGATGAGTTTAAAGGAAGTGATGACGTAGGTTCTAAAACACCCAACGTGAGTCAAGGTGGTAGTTCTACTGCTCACCTTGTTGAAAACATTGATGATTCGGAATCCCTGAAACAGTACATGGATTCCCCCCAGTCTCCTAGGAGAAATCAGACAGAATTAAGAAGAACTTACTCGAAAAGGGGAAGAAGACACTGCTAGTGATGAAGAACTCAAATCAGAATGTTGAATCATCGGACCATCCAGACAGGTTTGTGGTTACCTTTCAAAAGGGATTCTTAGATAAATATGGTGATCGATCGGGAGTTCTTTCATGGGTTTTGATGCGGATAAGAATATGTGGTGGGTAAAAAGGAAGTCAGGAACAACTGAGTACTACAAGAAGATGAAAGATTTCGGTTCCTGGACCAAAGTGGATCTTAGTGACTTGATTAACTCTCCATTCAAAAATCCAACAAATGACAAACGCGGGACTGATTTCTGGAATATTCTGAGAAGACAAGTTGATAGAGGTTTCCCAAACATGAAGACTGCTGAATCTTTTCTGAAGAAGGCAAAGGGAGTTCAAGATCCAAAGACCGGGAAAACTATGGTGAATGTCATGTGGCCTCCCACTGCCAAGGCCACTCATATTCCTGTTCCAGATGAAATTCTAGATGGCACGTTGGATAACATGAGATTCTGGATGTATGATAGTGTAACTGCTACAGTTGTCATTAAGCTGGCAAAAGAAAAGGGTCAGTTAAGATTTGTTGATCCGAGAGACCTACTGAAGTTCAAAGAACGAGATATCAAGATCTAAGTACAATCCAGATAATTGTTGATCCTATTTTTGAAATGGCCGCCAAAGAATTCACCGGTATGGTAGCTTCAATTATCAGATGCAGGTTTTAGGCGGGTGCTCTGAAAGATGCTGATATAGACTACATGGAGCATGATTAAAAGACAAAGCTACAAACCAAGGGGGGAGATTGTTGGGCCTAGTTTATGTGGTTTGAGCTTAGTTTGTATTTAGTTTATCTTGGTTTGGGCTTGGGTGTTGGGTTTGTATGTGAGCCGAGAACATCTATGTGTTCTCGGTGGGCTTTTGTTGATTTGGGCCGGCTAGGTTGGTGGTATTCCTATATATAAGTGTTATCATGTTTAGGGTTAAGGTTGTTGATTCCTAGTTATTGTGTTCAAGTATTGTAAGTGCTTAAGCACCCGACGTATTCTTAATATACGTGTGTTTTGAAGCAATTCCGTGTTATTCTTAATTATTAACTCGTGTTCTTGAATCACCAAGTATCGGTATTCCGCACCTATGCTTGTTATATTGATATCATAATTGTAGTGATCCAGATTCGGGACTTACAATATATGATTGCTATAGAAAAGATTAAGAGTATGTATGAAAGTATATATATATATATATATATATATATATATATATATATATATATAAAAGAAAAGGAAGGTAAGTATGAATTGATGGTAAAATGATGGCAGACCCTAATAATATATGTGAAAGGAAGGTGACAGACCATAATAATATACCGAAAGGCTCTTTAAAACGTATACGTATGTATGTAAAGTAAGATAGAATGGCTGGCATCTAAAGAAAGAGCTAGCTTAAGTATGACACATGACATGGATTGAAGGACTGACATCTAAGGAAAGAAGACATGATGTTTTATTTTTAAGTTTTACATTGAGACCATTTGTGATGTTATAAGACAAGTACTTAATGGTTTGTAAAAAAATGGTTGACTTTAATATTTCCGCAAAAAATTTTAATTAACTCTGATATTTAGAACTGTGTTTATGAGTAAATCCAACGTCCAAGTAGCGCACCAGGATCGGGCCTTACAACTATTATTGTTTAGAATTGAATTCGAAAAGTCATGGTGATACATGAATAGTCGAGCTTCAATTCGATTATGTTATTATTATTTTCATTTACTATTGTGGTTTAAAATTGAATATTCTAAAGGTCATGGTGATGCATATATAGTTGATTTTCAATTCGTTTTCTTTATTCGTATATATTCATTTATTCTTATGGTTTGAATTTGGAATACGAAGAGTCATGGTGGCACATGAACACTCGATTTTTCACTTCAATTTCACTACTTACATTAAGTTTGATAAATTTTCCATATGGTTATTAAAAAAAAAGTGGGATTATTATGGAAATGAGCATTCCAATTTCGATTTCAAATTTTATTTAATGCGATTTTATTCCTTTACTCATTTTTTTAAGATTGATTCTAATGTTTCTTTTGGTTTGTAATACAAATTTCATATTTACGTCTCATGCCACGTGAATCATTTACATTTCGTAGCATGGCTTCTTGTTTTCCTCAACGTCGCCCTCAAAACTAAACCCGCAAAATGGCAACCCAGATTTTTTTCACGCTATTGACTGCCGTGACCCCGATTATTATAACCCAAAGTCCATCAACAGTAAGTTCAAAACTATGCATGAACCAATTCAAACCCAACACAAGTCCTGTACACTCTAACTTACCCCAACAAAAAGCCTTGCACGGGAACACACCCTTTGTGCAACTGTGTAAATCCCACCACTCTATTACCCTACAATGTCGAAATGCTCCAAATTATGATAGTTCAACCACCATCTCTTGACAAAGAACCTATACAACACCACTAATTTATTCTCACGACCTGTTACCCAACCATATGCATTACCATATGTTCGTGCTTCAAGCCTGCCATCATTGTAGTGACCCAAACACCCACTATGGCCTAACATGTTTCCGCAATACAATACCTTAAACCGCATTCTCTGACCACTTGAAGTTCACTCATAGCGTCTTTGTGGCTTGCCGACAATTGTACAATTTTTTAAATGGTAACGGTCATTTTGAAGTTGAGTAACTCCCATTCTAAAGTTAAGGTGTGTCATGATGTAAAAGTAGAAGTATGGGTAGATTCAGATCATCAAACTTAAACTTATAAATGAACTAACAATGAATGAAGTTCCTATAGAAGTGTAACATTTGTACATTGGGTTAATCGTGTTTTATTATATTAACTAGGGTATAGACCCGCGTGACACGCGGGTGGAATAACATGTCACTAAACAGATTGCACTTAAACATCAATTTAAACAAACATAATATCTTTAACTATTAAAAGTTGATAGATTTAAATTGTCACCAAACACATAACCATATAAACAAAAAGTTAATAGATTTACATTGTGTTAATATTATACCTTCCAAAACAAAACAACAATTAACTAATAATGTTCTTTTCTACTAAACCATCATCAACATCTTGAAAACTCCAACCAACACAAAATCACTTTTCCTAACACACCTGGAAATTTTTAAAATACAATAGCAGATTATATACACTATAAATCAAACAAAATAACATGTATAAGAATTACTAACATATAAACATTACTAAAGTTGTTATATGGAACCAATCAATCTTAACTTCCAAATTATAGTTATTAGAAAGTGTAAAGAGGTGTTTAACATCTACTACTTGTACTAAATCTAAGAACAATATCTAAAGAGTTCTATTTTACCTTAATGTTCATCATCAGACTCCAAATTGTCTGCAAAATCTTCATAATCACTCTCATAGTTACAACATTCTTCTAACCATTTGACCTTCGAACTAACTTCAGCTTCCAACTCAATATGCACAAGTTCTTTTATTGCATTCGCAAATTTTAACAGGTCAAGCTCTCTTAACATCACCAAATTATTACACGACAGTAGTTGTTTCGGCTTAAAATTCTTATACTCTCCGTTCTCAAACCAGATAACAACCTTGTTTTGATAAGGGTAAAAGAACCACTCACTTACATGTTCATAAAGTAAATGCTCTTGATAAAGATCATGAAGGAAATCATGTAAAACATTTATCATATTTGTTTCTTATTGACATGGCAAATTCTTCCTAGGACCAATCTCATGTATTTGATGTTTCAACTGATTATCGAACAACATGACTGATTCAATATTATATTTTTCTATCGCGACTAAATCGCTAAACACAAATTGATACTTACGAAATACTTTACAAAACCTCTAGTTCATAATCGTAGCCATTATCGGAGTTTAGTTATCTTCACAAAAGTTAGGATTGTTAAAGAAGAAGAAGAAGAAGATGGAAAATTATTAAATAGATTTAAGAAGTGACGGTTTGATTTTTCCAAGAAATTTAATATTGAAATCTGTCTAGTAATTATAATGTATAGTTAGCCTATACTTGATAATATTTAACTAAATAGTATGATAAATATCTTAAATACTTTAAGTTAAAAAGTAAATATGAAAAAGGTATCTTATAAAACGAATTTTAAACATATAGGTTTATATCCAGAAATTTGTGGCTAATATTAACATTAACAAAGTATTTATAATTAAATAAAAAATTTAAGATAGGATAGCAAAGAAATATTAAAATTTTTTTTAAGTACATGCATCTAAAGTATAGACCAAAATAAATTACATTATAACCATTACTGTAGAATATAACAATTTGAATTACATAACAAATTTAAACAATTAACAATCTATATTTCCAAAAAATCTCCTTATAAACAACATTTGTTGTTTTATTTGTAAGCTTTGATTCTTTGTTGTGTATCACTAACTTAATACCATCTCTACTCTTCACTCTTGACAAAGCAACATAAAGCTGACCGTGAAAAAATACTTGATCTTTAAGATACAATCCAACTCTTGACAATGATTGACCTTGACTCTTGTTGATTGTCATGGCAAAACATACGGAGATAGGAAAGTGTCTTCTTTTTAATCTGAACGGAAGTTTCTTATCAATTGGCGTAAGACTTACTCGACTAATTAGAGTGCGATATCCGATATTCGTACCAGAGACAACTTTAGCTTCAATTACACGTCTACCGAGACTAACGACTTGAAGGTGCGTACCATTTCACAAACCCTTTTTGTGATTAATATTCCTTAATAGCATGATCGGAACACCAACTTTGAGGACCAATCTATGATTGGGCATTCCTGACATCTTTAAACCATTTAACAAATCAGGAGAGTACAACTGTGGATCAAAATCCTCTGAAACGTCTTCACATTCAGCAAAATTTCAGAACTTAGATACTCGACTTCTTCACCAGGAAAGAGGGCTAACATACGTTCATTAATTTCTTGAACCACCTCATTCAAAGGTGCCAACAATGCATGATCTTGAAAGTAAGTAAGTTCGTTGAATCTATCTAATATATTAGGATAGACAAACCTTATTAAATCACCCATCGGATCTATTGAGTTCAATATCAAAAGATCGTCTGGAATATCAATAACCGAATCTCCATCATTTGGACCACCAACGTTTCCTTGACTTATGTCTAATAGCCAATCAGCAAACTCTCTAATATTTTCAACGTCTGAAGATCGACATCTAACTGTAAGCCTCATGTTCTTAGTTAGCTTAAGAACTTTACATTTTGACCAGATATAAGAAGAATTGATGCAAGCATTGACATATTCACTTCTTGTACCGTTGCTCACAACAACAAAATTTGCCGAAAATCACCACAAAAAACAACAACCTTACCTCCAAAAACTGCTTCGGAAGTATTGCCAGAATCACCATTCATAACATCGTTTAAAGTCCTGTCCAACGCTTCAAAAGCATGCTTATGAATCATGGGTGCTTCATCCCAAATTATTAAGCTTGTCTTTTTCAATAATTCATATACGTCGGTATTTCCTTTAACCTAATTTATGAAAGAATATAAAAACATACACAAAGTAAGATATTTAAAAGTAAATTGGTATTCAAATAAAAAATAAAGCCATATATACTAAAAAAATGATTAATATAAAAATTAACATAAAGTGGGTTGTAATATTACCGAAAAATGGAATCTTTGGTCAAATTAATAGGTATTAAAAATCTCGAATGTGCGGTTCTTCCTCCCTCCAAAAGCAAAGAAGCTATACCGCTTGAAGCGACATTCAACACAACTTCTCCCTTTGACCTTATCGATGCAGATAAGGTTTTCCATAAATAAGTTTTTATAGTACCGCCGTAACCATAAACAAAATGAACTCCACCTTTGTTTATCAATCAAAGCACTCATTATTTCATTATAAACCCCTCGTTGTTCTTCTGTTAATGAATCAAACAGATTATTAAATTCGTTATTCATGGTCTCGGTATCATATGAGAGCTCTTCCACCATCAACAGATTAGTTGCTCTTGAAATTGTCTCCATATCTGGAAATGACATTTGTTGATATCTTCTAAGACTAGAGTTGTTTGAAATTAGAAAATTTTCAATTTCCATGAGTGCTAGGTTTTTTAACTGTTCTTCATTAAGAATCAAACCTGAAAATAAAATAAGAACCTACTTAAATTAATATTTAACAAATATTTATGGATATTAGATATTTGGCATAATTGAAATAATTACAAAAAAGGTAAATCGTACCGGGGTTGTTTTGATCTTTTTGTTGTTTGAATAGTATACCGTCAACTAACAGTTCCCAAGTGCTTTCCCAAACAAAATGAGGTCTAGATAAACTATAAGTAATCAACATTGTAGCAAATAAATTTCTTAAATAATATCCGGTAGAGGTATGACTTGCTTCTTCAATGGCTTCTATGTATTCCTTATCATCATCTAAAAGACCTCTTTTGTAACATGCATCTCGAAAAGTTTCACACACAACTCCATCAACTGTTCGAATGTCTTCAAAACATTCAGGTCCTTTAACCTTATTAAATAATATTCTTAGATAGCAAGCCTCGTCGAATGCGGGTGGAACAGCAAAAACTCTACCGATTGCAAAACCCCTTAGGCGAGGTTCCCATTTACGTAACTGTTTTTTCCAAACATACTTTGTTGGAAACTCTGAGTATGTGAGAGTTTTTGCAAAGTCATGGTTCTTATTACACTCAAACCAACCGGTAAACATCGAAGAAGCATTAGTTGTCTTGTTTAAAATATCTTCAATATCTTCGAATGCATAGACATATCTACAATCATAAAACGCTTTGATTTCATCTAAATTAGGATTTGGGTTATCACCATTGTTATTTTGTACAAGAGAAATTGTTGCTCGGTCTGGACCCTTATTATTATATTTAAACAAATACTTTATCGATCCATCTTGATTACACCACTCAACATTAATATGTGCTTGAAATTGTTTTAATAGAGTCTTGTTGTATGGAACAACAGTTCTATTATCCATCATTATATCTGACTTAACAACATATTGCCCGTTATCTCTTCTTTTGTACACCTGAAAACCTTGCAAATCAACAGCTGTCTCATCATTAAACATTTTAGGGAAATTTTTGGAGCATTTTTTGTTTACCATGCAGGTGCACTTCGGGTTAGCATCACCACATGGACCGTGAATCATATGATCAGATACAAGCTTGTATAGGTCTGGATCACTGTCTTTGTTTGGAATCTCAGCAGAAATAAATTTATCTACATCTTGTGGATTATGAATCTTGCTACCTGGATGCATAAATATGCAAATATGAGCGTGCGGTAGCCCCCTTTTTTGAAACTCTATCGTGTAAACAACTGAAACATACATAATAAAAGTAAATATTCCACAACTTTTAATAGTTAAACAAATAATTTGTTTGTTCAAATTGATGTTTAAGTCTATACAAAGTAAAATATTCAAGCAGCTCATGTTTATAATTTTATACTCATAACATTATATAAAATTACCTTCTTGAACCCTTCCAAACAAAGACTTATCCTTCACCAATTTAATCATTGCGTCAAGTTTGACCTTAAAAAGCCGACATAATATATCAGGTCTATCCTCCGACTTTAACGTTGTATCCTAAAGAAATCTGTTAACTTCTGGTCAATTGGGATTACATGTTATGGTTATGAAAAAATTGGGATAACCGAACCATCTACAGAGACACATAGCGTCTAGATAATTTTGCATCATATATCTTGCTCCGCCAGTAAATAAGAATGGTAGAATAACACGTTGACCAGCGGTTGAAACATCAGTATTTTCCAACAGATTGCATACCTCGTAACTTTGGATGGTAAGTTATATTGTCTCGCATCATGCTGTCTTTTTCCAATAATACGCAACTTCAAATAGATTTGTGGGTTTTCTTCAAAACAATCTCTTACCATCCGATAAGCTTGGACCAAATGATTATTTGAATCTAACATCGTCTTCAAATAATTAATTATATGCTTTTCTAGCTCATCGTCCATTGAATTATTATCACTACCCACAACAAAAAATATTTGCTAAGATTAAATATAATAAAACTTATACTAAAAATTAATAACATAACCAAAATTGACGAATATCGTTAAAAGTATTTACCCAAAAACACCTTGACGGTTTGAAACCTCGTTTTCCGTGCCGTAAATGTAAAGTTGAGAAAAATGTGGTTTACGACCCTGTAATGGTAAAAGACTTCCCAAACAAAGATAGTTTTCACCGCTAAGTCGAAACGGATAAGGCGCATTGCCTCTGTTTATGGAATGGTCAATCTTTCCTCCCATAGACGTAAACGAAAACATCGAATTGAAACGTCTAATGTTTTTCAAGAAATACTTACTCATGGCGCTCTCACCACGAAATATGGTTGTCTAACATCTGGAAGTTTGACTTTGCTATTATAACAACAAAGGGAAAAACTCCTTCTTCATTACTACTACTTGGTCTGTTAACTTCGGATTTCCACAACAAAGCATTGCAACTTGGACACATAACGGATTGATTTTCATGATCAACATATTCTAGTAAAATTTAAATATCATCATTTTGAGTTACTTAGAATACATAAATACATAATAAATGAGTGAAATTAAATTATGAAATATATATTATACCTGATAATATTCCTTTATAAACATCTACAATATTTTGATATTAATCAATAGTTGTAGCATGTTCATTTAAATCAGCCATAGGTATAGGTACTATAGGGGTTCTTTCTCTTCACCTTCTACGAAAGGTTGTAGATGACTCAGGAATGTCATCAACAACACAAGACGCGTTTGATCCTTCTTTAATATTATATTTATTTATACGACCTGTTGAAAATTAAATAAAGAAAAGTTATTATAAAGGTTGTCAACAAAATATCGACAACTACACATATGATATTTCAAATGAAAAATTTTAAATTATATTTTAAATTATTATTTATATTATATCAAATATTATTTTGTGTTAAATCGTAACATCTTTAACTTAAAAAATTATGAAACGTTTGATTATACAATAATCATATTATTTGTTGATTAAAAATATTGAGGATACTTGAAAGTGTAAATAATTATCATATTTTTTTAAATATAAGGCTTATTATTAAAATGAAATTATTCTTTAAATTTATTAGCATTCCATTTATATTTAATTGATTCATTAAAAAAAACATAACAAAAATGTAAATAATAGATGAAGTTAAAAGGAAAAATACCTGAAGAGGTATTTTGTAGACCAGTTTTGTTCCTGTCAACCGAAGCAGTTCTTTTCTGTCACACCCGGCCCTGAACGGCGGAAACAGCCGGGCGCGCGCGAGTGGGGATTGATAATTAAGCACGGGCCATTGCAAACATTCAAAGTAAGATTTTCATTGCGCATGAAATGTTTAATACCGATACATTACATTGTTTAAAAATTACATAAAAACATCCAAGTATAAAAACTGTAGAAGATTTCCACGCCATATCCCCTTGCGCGGCGGGAACAACCACGCGCATCGAAGGGATAGAACTAAAATCTTCCAAAAAGCTAGTTTTAGATGTTCAGCGTGAGGTGCTCTAAGTGTGACTCCATGCGCTACCTAGTTATCTCCTGAAAGACACGTAAAACATTTGAATCAGTATAAACTGAGTGAGTTCACAAGTTTTAGTAACTTGATAAATCGTATTGCATCATAGTCTTGGCGAAAATCATATTGAAACACATTTCTGATTTCATGTCTAAACATATGCTTGATAAACCGTATGAAAACATAGATCTGACAACATATTTCTGATAGAACCGTTCCGCGGGTTACGCGCGAACGTTTCTGGAAAACGTGCCCGTCCATGCAAAGTGGCGCTGCCACTACGAGCTAAAATAATGTAATACCGTCCCGCGGGTTACGCGTGGACATTTCTGAAAAACCGTGCTCGTCAATGCAAAGAGGCGTTGCCCCTACGAGCTAATAATACCGTCCCGCGGGTTACGCGCGGACATTTCTGAGAACCGTGCTCGTCTGTGTAAGTGGCGCTGCCACTACGAGCGAATAATACCGTCCCGCGGGTTACGCGCGGACGTTGTGCCGGAAAACAAGGCGCTCGTCCATGCAAAGAGGTGCGACCCCTACGAGCGGGCTCAATCCCATAGTACTGCCCCATGACCATACTAGGCACTCGTCCATGCAAAGAGGTGCGACCCCTACGAGTGGGTTGATCAAACCAGCAGTCCCTACCCTTAGAGTTCCAATGGTACAGTGATCACTTACTCGAATCTTGCGCACTTACATCGAAAACCATAGATAACCGTTTGCATTGCTCATCATGAAACATAATTTAAACACAATCGTTTGCATAACTTGTAAGTATACCATGATAAATCGTAATTTAAGTACGTGTCCCTCGCCCCGAAAACAGTTTAAAAACAGTGAAAATAGTGAAAATAGGGGCTGTGAGACTCACCTGTGGTTTTTGTTAAGGGATTAATCGAGATTCGGGTTTTCTTGGTGTTGGCCTCGGGATTGAAGGTCTAGAATACGATTAAATAACAAGAAGTATATAAGAAATAGGAGAATATAAGGGTTGGAAAGTAGATCTCAAGGTTATAATCTCGGCTTACCTAGTAACAGGAACGGAATTGAAAATCAAACGGATGCTTGGGCGATGATTAGTGCAATTTGCAACTTTAAGAGAAAAGTTTGAAGTGTGTTTTGGGTGATAATTTAGGTTACATATTTATAGGCAAACTCAAGGGAACACAATCCCTTGCTTTAGGGGATTGTAATCTTTTCATATCTAGGTGTAATGATGATAAAGTATGGAAATTATTATTATTTATTTAAAAGTGGAGGAGTGGATAAAAGATTCTGATTTGATTTGGACAGGACATGCAGGTCTGTGGTTGGTGGGAGTAGGGTGGCTGACAGTTGACTTTTCATGTTACATTGTGCTTTTTCAGGTGCTTTTGTCAGTTGTACAGTAAAAAGTGGAAATCTCTGGAACACGCTACTGTTTCCTTTTGGGCGGGAATAATCTCCTTACATCTGGAGAATAGACTAAGTGTTCTGTGCGTATAACTTTGTGCGCATAGCTTTCTGCGTGAAGGACATTTCTTTGCTGCGGGTAGGTGCGTAATCTTCTCGCAGTTAGGGACATTGAGTTTCATTTGTAGATTCTCCAGGTGGTCTTGGTATTTCAACATAGTGATCAGTCATGTTGAAGTTAATTCCATCTTGGAGCTTCAGACAAACTAGCTCTCAATGTTCCCGCCATGCGGGGAGGTTAGTTCCCTTTCCGCATGCGCATAAACGTTTTGGGATGCACCCGCCTTAGCACCATGCGGGACGGTCAACCCATTAGATAACATAAAGTTAAGTTACATGAAAACATAAAGCCAAAACATTCGCGCATGGCGCACATAACATATTCCCACGCTGGTTCTTACATCGCGCGCTCGCGCAGGGCGCACATAACGTGCCCGCGCTGATTTTAACATAGCGCGCTCGCGCAGGGCGCACATAACGTATGCCCACGCTGACTCTAACATAGCGCGCTCGCGCAGGGCGCACATAACGTGCCCGCGCTGACTAACATAGCGCGCTCGCGCAGGGCGCATATAACAAATGCCCGCGCTGATTCTAACATAGCGCGCTTAAAATTCACAATCACCTAATTTATAGGATTGGGAAATTACCGGGTGTCACATTCTCCCCCTGTTAAGAGTATTTCGTCCCGAAATTTAGGAGACGTTGCTGGCAGGAGCCATGCTTTGAAAGAGGTATGGGTATTTCTGGCGCATTTGATCTTCTCTTTCCCAAGTGAATTCAGGCCCACGCCTTGAGTTCCATTGAACCTTTACTAACTTGATTTGACTTCTGCGCAACTTTTGTTCTTTCCAATCGGTTACGGCTATAGGTTCTTCTACGAAGTGCAGTTGTTTGTCGATGTGAATCTCTTCCAACGGTAAAATCAACGTTTCGTCAGATAAACACTTTTTGAGGTTGGATACATGAAACGTATCATGAACTCCACTGAGTTCGGCGGGTAAACGGAGTTTATAAGCAACCGGACCGATCCTTTCCAGGATCTCAAATGGTCCAATGTAGCGCGGATTCAACTTTCCTCGCTTGCCGAAACGGGGGACTCCTTTCCATGGAGAGACTTTCAAAAGTACTCTATCCCCTACTTGAAACTCCAACGGTTTCCTTCGCACATTTGCGTAGCTCTTCTGTCTGTCACGCGCTGTCTCAAGGCGATCCCGTATCTGAAAATTCTTGTCTGTTGTTTCTTGGATCAACTCTGGACCAGTCATTTGCTTGTCACCCACTTCAGCCCAGCACAGTGGGGATCTACACTTGCGCCCATACAAAGCTTCAAACGGCGCAGCCTTGAGGCTTGTGTGATAACTGTTGTTGTATGAAAATTCAACCAATGGGAGATGAGTATCCCAGCTACCTCCGAAGTCGATCGCGCACGCGCGCAGCATATCTTCCAATGTCTGGATTGTTCGCTCTTTTTGTCCATCCGTTTGGGGATGATATGCCGTACTCATGTCAAGACGAGTACCTAAAGCCCCTTGTAACGATCTCCAAAATCTTGAGATGAATCGACTATCTCTATCAGAAATGATGGACACCGGGACTCCATGTTTTGAAACTACTTCTCGAATATACAATCGGTCTAACTTTTCCATCTTATCGGTTTCCTTGATCGGCAGGAAGTGTGCTGACTTAGTTAGCCGATCTACAATAACCCAGATCGTGTCGTAACCCCCAGGTGTCCTTGGCAGTTTGGTGATGAAGTCCATAGAGATTTGTTCCCACTTCCACATGGGAATTTCTGGCTGTTGAAGTAACCCCGACGGCTTCTGGTATTCAGCCTTTACCTTCTAACACGTCAGGCACTTACTGACATACGTCGCGATGGCGCCTTTAAGATTGGGCCACCAATACAGCACTTTGACATCTTGGTACATCTTGTCTGCGCCAGGATGTACGGAATACCGCGTCTTGTGAGCTTCGTTTAATACTTGCTCGCGCAATCCTCCCTTGAGAGGGACCTATATGCGGTTAGCAAAATATCGAGTGTCGTTTTCCTTAATCTCCAAATTCTTAATCATACCCCCAAGGGATTCGTTTTTAACAAACTCTGGTTTCAAGGCTTCTTGCTGAGCGTCTCGGATGCGAGTAGAGAGCTCTGCGCGAATGGTCAGTTTTAGAGCCTTGACTCGTGGCGTTTTTATTCGCTCCTTCCTACTTAGCGCGTCTGCTACCACATTCGCCTTTCCAGGGTGATACTTTATTTCACAATCATAATCATTCAACAATTCAACCCATCTTCGTTGCCTCATGTTTAAATCCTTTTGATCAAATATATGTTGAAGGCTCTTGTGATCCGTAAAGATTATACACTTTGTACCGTAGAGGTAATGGCGCCAAATCTTTAGCGCGAAGACAACCGCTCCAAGTTCCAGATCATGCGTTGTGTAGTTCTTTTCATTGGTCTTGAGTTGGCGCGAGGCATACGCTATGACTTTGTCTCGCTGCATAAGGACACATCCGAGTCCTTGATGTGATGCGTCGCAGTAGACGACGATGTCATCCGTCCCCTCAGGCAGAGACAAAATTGGCGCACTACATAACTTCTGTTTCAACATTTGAAATGCCGCTTCCTGATTTTCGCCCCAAACAAACTTCTTGTCTTTCTGAGTTAGCGCGGTCAGAGGTAGAGCTATCTTGGAGAAGTTCTCAATGAAGCGTCGATAGTAGCCAGCTAGTCCTAGGAATTGCCTCACCTCAGTTGGGGTTTTTGGCGCTTCCCAGTTTTCGATGGCCTTGACTTTGGAAGGATCAACGTGTATTCCTTTCTCGTTTACAACGTGACCGAGAAAGTGAACTTCTCTAAGCCAAAACTCACACTTGGAAAACTTCGCATACAACTTTTCTTTCCTCAACAATTCCAAAATCAATCTCAGGTGTTGCTCATGCTCGGCCTTGGTCCGAGAGTAAATCAGAATATCATCTATAAACACAATCACAAACTTTTCCAAGTATGGTTTGCACACGCGGTTCATCAGATCCATGAATACAGCCGGCGCATTAGTTAGCCCGAAAGGCATCACTAAGAACTCATAATGGCCGTATCTAGTTCGGAAGGCTGTTTTCGGCACATCTTCCTCATGGACCCTAAGTTGGTGGTATCCTGACCGTAGATCTATCTTCGAATAATAACTGGATCCCTGCAACTGGTCAAATAAGTTGTCAATCCTCGGTAAGGGGTACCGATTCTTGACTGTCAGCTTATTCAGCTCCCTGTAGTCAATACACATCCGGAAGGAACCATCCTTCTTCTTTACAAACAGTACTGGAGCTCCCCAAGGTGAGAAGCTTGGGCGTATGAAACCCTTATCCAATAGTTCCTGTAGCTGATTGGATAGCTCTTGCATCTCAGATGGAGCTAATCGATAAGGCGCTCGAGCTACTGGCGCAGCTCCTGGGACTAAATCAATACGAAATTCGACTTGTCGCGGCGGCGGTAATCCGGGCAAATCTTCAGGAAAAACTTCTGGAAATTCGCGCACTACTGGTAAGTCTTCAATTCTTTGCTCATCTCCTTCCTTCTCTACTACATGCGCCAGGAAGGCGTAGCACCCTTTCCTTAGGCACTTGCGCGCCTTTAGGCACGAAATCAGTTTCGTCGCAACTCCCCTTCTTTCCCCTTGAATCACCAAGGTTTCTTCGTTCAACAGTGGGACCCGAACCTGCTTCTCATGGCAAATAACTTCCGCGTGGTTCTCGACTAACCAATCCATACCTATTACAATGTCAAAACTTCCCAAGTCTATTGGCAACAAGTTAATATTGAACTCGTGACCTCCCATGACTAACACACATTGCTCAGTCCTTTCGATCGCGCATAACTGCCTACCATTGGCTAGTTCTATAGTATAAGGTATGTCTAGCCTACTGGTCGCTAGGCCTAGGGAGTTTTTAAACTCCGTGGATATGAAACTTAGGTCAGCGCCAGTATCAAATAAGACAGATGCAAAATGGTCGTTAAGTAGAAACGTACCGGTTACCACGTTCGGCTCTTCTTTTGCTTCGCCCGCGCCGATCACAAAAGCTCTCCCGCGAGCTTGGTTTCCCTTTTGCGGGCAATCCCGACTAAAATGCCCTAGCTTCCCGCATGCGTAGCAGTTGTCGCTCGCTCCAGCTTCTCTGATACGGCAATTCATCGTCTTGTGCCCCGGTCTGCCACATTTGGCGCATTCGATTCTTGCGCATTCACCCTCGTGGTGATACTTGCATTTGCTGCACCATGGGCGAGGCCCGCTGTATCCTTTTCGCGGTGGCTCCGCGGCCTGAATCGCGTAAGTCCTTTCGCTTTCTTGCTTCTTGAACGGTGGCTGCTTGGAGTCGGACCCTCGGTGGTGAGAGTTCCATTTCCTCTTGGAGTCAGAGATTCGCTGCTCGTTTCCGCGCGTAGTCAACATACCCGCACGGATCGTATCCCTTGTAAGGGTGATGGCCCGCGCTACCGCCTCATCAAAGGTTGGAGGTGCTGCGGCGTAGAGCGGAACCCTAACAACAGGAGGTAACCCAAAGATATACCTCTCGATCTTCTTTTCCTCCGTGTTTGCCATGTCTGGCACCAACTGGCAAAGCTCGTTGAATCGGTTGTTGTAGGCGTCGATATCCGTTCCTATCATGGCGTGGTTCCAGAATTCCTGCTGCAGACTCTGAATTTCTGCGCGAGAGCAGAACTTTCTCATCATCATTTCCTTCAGCTCCTCCCAGGTCTTGCGAAGAGCAACTTCTCGCCCCAAGGTCTTCACTTGAAGCTTCCACCAAGACGAAGCTGCCTCTTGGAACATGCAGGTCGCGTAAAGGACCTTCTGGTTCTCACTACATCCGCTAATGGAGAGAACTGTCTCCATCTTGTCAATCCAGTTGTAGAGCCCAATGGCCCCTTCGGTACCCTTGAATGGCCAAGGCCTACAGGCCATAAATGTCTTATAAGAGCACCCTTTGTCCAAGGCTCCTGATTCGGGTTCTGGGGCCTCGTTCTCCTGACGACCCTGACTAGATTCGGCCTTGCTGGCCTCATGTATTGCGATCGCTTGCGCGATTATTTCCGCGAGTTCCTCGTGTGTCATGGTAATTCCCTTGGCTCTAGTTGGAGGCATTCTCGCTTTAAAAGAGAATGAAAATATATCAAACTTAGCGCATGTACTCTGAGCACATAATGTTCTTATCTTTATTCACTAGACACTGTGTGACCCGTGTTCCTAAGTGTGTGTATAGTTTCTTTTGAAAATATTTTCTTTGAAAAATATTTCATGCGATTCCCCAACGGTTATAGTCTAGGTTAAAACTTCTTTTCCTAGTTCGCTATAACCAATGCTCTGATACCAATCTGTCACACCCTGCCCTGAACTGCTTAATCAGCCGGGCGCGTACGAGTGGGGATTGATAATTAAGCACCGGCCATTGCAAACATTCAAAGTAAGATTTTCATTGCGCATGAAATGTTTAATACCGATACATTACATTGTTTAAAAATTACATAAAAACATCCAAGTATAAAAACTGTAGAAGATTTCCACGCCATATCCCCTTGCGCGGCGGGAACAACCACGCGCATCGAAGGGATAGAACTAAAATCTTCCAAAAAGCTAGTTTTAGATGTTCAGCGTGAGGTGCTCTAAGTGTGACTCCATGCGCTACCTAGTTATCTCCTGAAAGACACGTAAAACATTTGAATCAGTATAAACTGAGTGAGTTCACAAGTTTTAGTAACTTGATAAATCGTATTGCATCATAGTCTTGGCGAAAATCATATTGAAACACATTTCTGATTTCATGTCTAAACATATGCTTGATAAACCGTATGAAAACATAGATCTGACAACATATTTCTGATAGAACCGTTCCGCGGGTTACGCGCGAACGTTTCTGGAAAACGTGCCCGTCCATGCAAAGTGGCGCTGCCACTACGAGCTAAAATAATGTAATACCGTCCCGCGGGTTACGCGTGGACATTTCTGAAAAACCGTGCTCGTCTATGCAAAGAGGCGTTGCCCCTACGAGCTAATAATACCGTCCCGCGGGTTACGCGCGGACATTTCTGAGAACCGTGCTCGTCTGTGTAAGTGGCGCTGCCACTACGAGCGAATAATACCGTCCCGCGGGTTACGCGCGGACGTTGTGCCGGAAAACAAGGCGCTCGTCCATGCAAAGAGGTGCGACCCCTACGAGCGGGCTCAATCCCATAGTACTGCCCCATGACCATACTAGGCACTCGTCCATGCAAAGAGGTGCGACCCCTACGAGTGGGTTGATCAAACCAGCAGTCCCTACCCTTAGAGTTCCAATGGTACAGTGATCACTTACTCGAATCTTGCGCACTTACATCGAAAACCATAGATAACCGTTTGCATTGCTCATCATGAAACATAATTTAAACACAATCGTTTGCATAACTTGTAAGTATACCATGATAAATCGTAATTTAAGTACGTGTCCCTCGCCCCGAAAACAGTTTAAAAACAGTGAAAATAGTGAAAATAGGGGCTGTGAGACTCACCTGTGGTTTTTGTTAAGGGATTAATCGAGATTCGGGTTTTCTTGGTGTTGGCCTCGGGATTGAAGGTCTAGAATACGATTAAATAACAAGAAGTATATAAGAAATAGGAGAATATAAGGGTTGGAAAGTAGATCTCAAGGTTATAATCTCGGCTTACCTAGTAACAGGAACGGAATTGAAAATCAAACGGATGCTTGGGCGATGATTAGTGCAATTTGCAACTTTAAGAGAAAAGTTTGAAGTGTGTTTTGGGTGATAATTTAGGTTACATATTTATAGGCAAACTCAAGGGAACACAATCCCTTGCTTTAGGGGATTGTAATCTTTTCATATCTAGGTGTAATGATGATAAAGTATGGAAATTATTATTATTTATTTAAAAGTGGAGGAGTGGATAAAAGATTCTGATTTGATTTGGACAGGACATGCAGGTCTGTGGTTGGTGGGAGTAGGGTGGCTGACAGTTGACTTTTCATGTTACATTGTGCTTTTTCAGGTGCTTTTGTCAGTTGTACAGTAAAAAGTGGAAATCTCTGGAACACGCTACTGTTTCCTTTTGGGCGGGAATAATCTCCTTACATCTGGAGAATAGACTAAGTGTTCTGTGCGTATAACTTTGTGCGCATAGCTTTCTGCGTGAAGGACATTTCTTTGCTGCGGGTAGGTGCGTAATCTTCTCGCAGTTAGGGACATTGAGTTTCATTTGTAGATTCTCCAGGTGGTCTTGGTATTTCAACATAGTGATCAGTCATGTTGAAGTTAATTCCATCTTGGAGCTTCAGACAAACTAGCTCTCAATGTTCCCGCCATGCGGGGAGGTTAGTTCCCTTTCCGCATGCGCATAAACGTTTTGGGATGCACCCGCCTTAGCACCATGCGGGACGGTCAACCCATTAGATAACATAAAGTTAAGTTACATGAAAACATAAAGCCAAAACATTCGCGCATGGCGCACATAACATATTCCCACGCTGGTTCTTACATCGCGCGCTCGCGCAGGGCGCACATAACGTGCCCGCGCTGATTTTAACATAGCGCGCTCGCGCAGGGCGCACATAACGTATGCCCACGCTGACTCTAACATAGCGCGCTCGCGCAGGGCGCACATAACGTGCCCGCGCTGACTAACATAGCGCGCTCGCGCAGGGCGCATATAACAAATGCCCGCGCTGATTCTAACATAGCGCGCTTAAAATTCACAATCACCTAATTTATAGGATTGGGAAATTACCGGGTGTCACATTCTCCCCCTGTTAAGAGTATTTCGTCCCGAAATTTAGGAGACGTTGCTGGCAGGAGCCATGCTTTGAAAGAGGTATGGGTATTTCTGGCGCATTTGATCTTCTCTTTCCCAAGTGAATTCAGGCCCACGCCTTGAGTTCCATTGAACCTTTACTAACTTGATTTGACTTCTGCGCAACTTTTGTTCTTTCCAATCGGTTACGGCTATAGGTTCTTCTACGAAGTGCAGTTGTTTGTCGATGTGAATCTCTTCCAACGGTAAAATCAACGTTTCGTCAGATAAACACTTTTTGAGGTTGGATACATGAAACGTATCATGAACTCCACTGAGTTCGGCGGGTAAACGGAGTTTATAAGCAACCGGACCGATCCTTTCCAGGATCTCAAATGGTCCAATGTAGCGCGGATTCAACTTTCCTCGCTTGCCGAAACGGGGGACTCCTTTCCATGGAGAGACTTTCAAAAGTACTCTATCCCCTACTTGAAACTCCAACGGTTTCCTTCGCACATTTGCGTAGCTCTTCTGTCTGTCACGCGCTGTCTCAAGGCGATCCCGTATCTGAAAATTCTTGTCTGTTGTTTCTTGGATCAACTCTGGACCAGTCATTTGCTTGTCACCCACTTCAGCCCAGCACAGTGGGGATCTACACTTGCGCCCATACAAAGCTTCAAACGGCGCAGCCTTGAGGCTTGTGTGATAACTGTTGTTGTATGAAAATTCAACCAATGGGAGATGAGTATCCCAGCTACCTCCGAAGTCGATCGCGCACGCGCGCAGCATATCTTCCAATGTCTGGATTGTTCGCTCTTTTTGTCCATCCGTTTGGGGATGATATGCCGTACTCATGTCAAGACGAGTACCTAAAGCCCCTTGTAACGATCTCCAAAATCTTGAGATGAATCGACTATCTCTATCAGAAATGATGGACACCGGGACTCCATGTTTTGAAACTACTTCTCGAATATACAATCGGTCTAACTTTTCCATCTTATCGGTTTCCTTGATCGGCAGGAAGTGTGCTGACTTAGTTAGCCGATCTACAATAACCCAGATCGTGTCGTAACCCCCAGGTGTCCTTGGCAGTTTGGTGATGAAGTCCATAGAGATTTGTTCCCACTTCCACATGGGAATTTCTGGCTGTTGAAGTAACCCCGACGGCTTCTGGTATTCAGCCTTTACCTTCTAACACGTCAGGCACTTACTGACATACGTCGCGATGGCGCCTTTAAGATTGGGCCACCAATACAGCACTTTGACATCTTGGTACATCTTGTCTGCGCCAGGATGTACGGAATACCGCGTCTTGTGAGCTTCGTTTAATACTTGCTCGCGCAATCCTCCCTTGAGAGGGACCTATATGCGGTTAGCAAAATATCGAGTGTCGTTTTCCTTAATCTCCAAATTCTTAATCATACCCCCAAGGGATTCGTTTTTAACAAACTCTGGTTTCAAGGCTTCTTGCTGAGCGTCTCGGATGCGAGTAGAGAGCTCTGCGCGAATGGTCAGTTTTAGAGCCTTGACTCGTGGCGTTTTTATTCGCTCCTTCCTACTTAGCGCGTCTGCTACCACATTCGCCTTTCCAGGGTGATACTTTATTTCACAATCATAATCATTCAACAATTCAACCCATCTTCGTTGCCTCATGTTTAAATCCTTTTGATCAAATATATGTTGAAGGCTCTTGTGATCCGTAAAGATTATACACTTTGTACCGTAGAGGTAATGGCGCCAAATCTTTAGCGCGAAGACAACCGCTCCAAGTTCCAGATCATGCGTTGTGTAGTTCTTTTCATTGGTCTTGAGTTGGCGCGAGGCATACGCTATGACTTTGTCTCGCTGCATAAGGACACATCCGAGTCCTTGATGTGATGCGTCGCAGTAGACGACGATGTCATCCGTCCCCTCAGGCAGAGACAAAATTGGCGCACTACATAACTTCTGTTTCAACATTTGAAATGCCGCTTCCTGATTTTCGCCCCAAACAAACTTCTTGTCTTTCTGAGTTAGCGCGGTCAGAGGTAGAGCTATCTTGGAGAAGTTCTCAATGAAGCGTCGATAGTAGCCAGCTAGTCCTAGGAATTGCCTCACCTCAGTTGGGGTTTTTGGCGCTTCCCAGTTTTCGATGGCCTTGACTTTGGAAGGATCAACGTGTATTCCTTTCTCGTTTACAACGTGACCGAGAAAGTGAACTTCTCTAAGCCAAAACTCACACTTGGAAAACTTCGCATACAACTTTTCTTTCCTCAACAATTCCAAAATCAATCTCAGGTGTTGCTCATGCTCGGCCTTGGTCCGAGAGTAAATCAGAATATCATCTATAAACACAATCACAAACTTTTCCAAGTATGGTTTGCACACGCGGTTCATCAGATCCATGAATACAGCCGGCGCATTAGTTAGCCCGAAAGGCATCACTAAGAACTCATAATGGCCGTATCTAGTTCGGAAGGCTGTTTTCGGCACATCTTCCTCATGGACCCTAAGTTGGTGGTATCCTGACCGTAGATCTATCTTCGAATAATAACTGGATCCCTGCAACTGGTCAAATAAGTCGTCAATCCTCGGTAAGGGGTACCGATTCTTGACTGTCAGCTTATTCAGCTCCCTGTAGTCAATACACATCCGGAAGGAACCATCCTTCTTCTTTACAAACAGTACTGGAGCTCCCCAAGGTGAGAAGCTTGGGCGTATGAAACCCTTATCCAATAGTTCCTGTAGCTGATTGGATAGCTCTTGCATCTCAGATGGAGCTAATCGATAAGGCGCTCGAGCTACTGGCGCAGCTCCTGGGACTAAATCAATACGAAATTCGACTTGTCGCGGCGGCGGTAATCCGGGCAAATCTTCAGGAAAAACTTCTGGAAATTCGCGCACTACTGGTAAGTCTTCAATTCTTTGCTCATCTCCTTCCTTCTCTACTACATGCGCCAGGAAGGCGTAGCACCCTTTCCTTAGGCACTTGCGCGCCTTTAGGCACGAAATCAGTTTCGTCGCAACTCCCCTTCTTTCCCCTTGAATCACCAAGGTTTCTTCGTTCAACAGTGGGACCCGAACCTGCTTCTCATGGCAAATAACTTCCGCGTGGTTCTCGACTAACCAATCCATACCTATTACAATGTCAAAACTTCCCAAGTCTATTGGCAACAAGTTAATATTGAACTCGTGACCTCCCATGACTAACACACATTGCTCAGTCCTTTCGATCGCGCATAACTGCCTACCATTGGCTAGTTCTATAGTATAAGGTATGTCTAGCCTACTGGTCGCTAGGCCTAGGGAGTTTTTAAACTCCGTGGATATGAAACTTAGGTCAGCGCCAGTATCAAATAAGACAGATGCAAAATGGTCGTTAAGTAGAAACGTACCGGTTACCACGTTCGGCTCTTCTTTTGCTTCGCCCGCGCCGATCACAAAAGCTCTCCCGCGAGCTTGGTTTCCCTTTTGCGGGCAATCCCGACTAAAATGCCCTAGCTTCCCGCATGCGTAGCAGTTGTCGCTCGCTCCAGCTTCTCTGATACGGCAATTCATCGTCTTGTGCCCCGGTCTGCCACATTTGGCGCATTCGATTCTTGCGCATTCACCCTCGTGGTGATACTTGCATTTGCTGCACCATGGGCGAGGCCCGCTGTATCCTTTTCGCGGTGGCTCCGCGGCCTGAATCGCGTAAGTCCTTGCGCTTTCTTGCTTCTTGAACGGTGGCTGCTTGGAGTCGGACCCTCGGTGGTGAGAGTTCCATTTCCTCTTGGAGTCAGAGATTCGCTGCTCGTTTCCGCGCGTAGTCAACATACCCGCACGGATCGTATCCCTTGTAAGGGTGATGGCCCGCGCTACCGCCTCATCAAAGGTTGGAGGTGCTGCGGCGTTGAGCGGAACCCTAACAACAGGAGGTAACCCAAAGATATACCTCTCGATCTTCTTTTCCTCCGTGTTTGCCATGTCTGGCACCAATTGGCAAAGCTCGTTGAACCGGTTGTTGTAGGCGTCGATATCCGTTCCTATCATGGCGTGGTTCCAGAATTCCTGCTGCAGACTCTGAATTTCTGCGCGAGAGCAGAACTTTCTCATCATCATTTCCTTCAGCTCCTCCCAGGTCTTGCGAATAGCAACTTCTCGCCCCAAGGTCTTCACTTGAAGCTTCCACCAAGACGAAGCTGCCTCTTGGAACATGCAGGTCGCGTAAAGGACCTTCTGGTTCTCACTACATCCGCTAATGGAGAGAACTGTCTCCATCTTGTCAATCCAGTTGTAGAGCCCAATGGCCCCTTCGGTACCCTTGAATGGCCAAGGCCTACAGGCCATAAATGTCTTATAAGAGCACCCTTTGTCCAAGGCTCCTGATTCGGGTTCTGGGGCCTCGTTCTCCTGACGACCCTGACTAGATTCGGCCTTGCTGGCCTCATGTATTGCGATCGCTTGCGCGATTATTTCCGCGAGTTCCTCGGGTGTCATGGTAATTCCCTTGGCTCTAGTTGGAGGCATTCTCGCTTTAAAAGAGAATGAAAATATATCAAACTTAGCGCATGTACTCTGAGCACATAATGTTCTTATCTTTATTCACTAGACACTGTGTGACCCGTGTTCCTAAGTGTGTGTATAGTTTCTTTTGAAAATATTTTCTTTGAAAAATATTTCATGCGATTCCCCAACGGTTATAGTCTAGGTTAAAACTTCTTTTCCTAGTTCGCTATAACCAATGCTCTGATACCAATCTGTCACACCCTGCCCTGAACTGCTTAATCAGCCGGGCGCGTGCGAGTGGGGATTGATAATTAAGCACCGGCCATTGCAAACATTCAAAGTAAGATTTTCATTGCGCATGAAATGTTTAATACCGATACATTACATTGTTTAAAAATTACATAAAAACATCCAAGTATAAAAACTGTAGAAGATTTCCACGCCATATCCCCTTGCGCGGCGGGAACAACCACGCGCATCGAAGGGATAGAACTAAAATCTTCCAAAAAGCTAGTTTTAGATGTTCAGCGTGAGGTGCTCTAAGTGTGACTCCATGCGCTACCTAGTTATCTCCTGAAAGACACGTAAAACATTTGAATCAGTATAAACTGAGTGAGTTCACAAGTTTTAGTAACTTGATAAATCGTATTGCATCATAGTCTTGGCGAAAATCATATTGAAACACATTTCTGATTTCATGTCTAAACATATGCTTGATAAACCGTATGAAAACATAGATCTGACAACATATTTCTGATAGAACCGTTCCGCGGGTTACGCGCGAACGTTTCTGGAAAACGTGCCCGTCCATGCAAAGTGGCGCTGCCACTACGAGCTAAAATAATGTAATACCGTCCCGCGGGTTACGCGTGGACATTTCTGAAAAACCGTGCTCGTCTATGCAAAGAGGCGTTGCCCCTACGAGCTAATAATACCGTCCGGCGGGTTACGCGCGGACATTTCTGAGAACCGTGCTCGTCTGTGTAAGTGGCGCTGCCACTACGAGCGAATAATACCGTCCTGCGGGTTACGCGCGGACGTTGTGCCGGAAAACAAGGCGCTCGTCCATGCAAAGAGGTGCGACCCCTACGAGCGGGCTCAATCCCATAGTACTGCCCCATGACCATACTAGGCACTCGTCCATGCAAAGAGGTGCGACCCCTACGAGTGGGTTGATCAAACCGGCAGTCCCTACCCTTAGAGTTCCAATGGTACAGTGATCACTTACTCGAATCTTGCGCACTTACATCGAAAACCATAGATAACCGTTTGCATTGCTCATCATGAAACATAATTTAAACACAATCGTTTGCATAACTTGTAAGTATACCATGATAAATCGTAATTTAAGTACGTGTCCCTCGCCCCGAAAACAGTTTAAAAACAGTGAAAATAGTGAAAATAGGGGCTGTGAGACTCACCTGTGGTTTTTGTTAAGGGATTAATCGAGATTCGGGTTTTCTTGGTGTTGGCCTCGGAATTGAAGGTCTAGAATACGATTAAATAACAAGAAGTATATAAGAAATAGGAGAATATAAGGGTTGGAAAGTAGATCTCAAGGTTATAATCTCGGCTTACCTAGTAACAGGAACGGAATTGAAAATCAAACGGATGCTTGGGCGATGATTAGTGCAATTTGCAACTTTAAGAGAAAAGTTTGAAGTGTGTTTTGGGTGATAATTTAGGTTACATATTTATAGGCAAACTCAAGGGAACACAATCCCTTGCTTTAGGGGATTGTAATCTTTTCATATCTAGGTGTAATGATGATAAAGTATGGAAATTATTATTATTTATTTAAAAGTGGAGGAGTGGATAAAAGATTCTGATTTGATTTGGACAGGACATGCAGGTCTGTGGTTGGTGGGAGTAGGGTGGCTGACAGTTGACTTTTCATGTTACATTGTGCTTTTTCAGGTGCTTTTGTCAGTTGTACAGTAAAAAGTGGAAATCTCTGGAACACGCTACTGTTTCCTTTTGGGCGGGAATAATCTCCTTACATCTGGAGAATAGACTAAGTGTTCTGCGCGTATAACTTTGTGCGCATAGCTTTCTGCGTGAAGGACATTTCTTTGCTGCGGGTAGGTGCGTAATCTTCTCGCAGTTAGGGACATTGAGTTTCATTTGTAGATTCTCCAGGTGGTCTTGGTATTTCAACATAGTGATCAGTCATGTTGAAGTCAATTCCATCTTGGAGCTTCAGACAAACTAGCTCTCAATGTTCCCGCCATGCGGGGAGGTTAGTTCCCTTTCCGCATGCGCATAAACGTTTTGGGATGCACCCGCCTTAGCACCATGCGGGACGGTCAACCCATTAGATAACATAAAGTTAAGTTACATGAAAACATAAAGCCAAAACATTCGCGCATGGCGCACATAACATATGCCCACGCTGGTTCTTACATCGCGCGCTCGCGCAGGGCGCACATAACGTGCCCGCGCTGATTTTAACATAGCGCGCTCGCGCAGGGCACACATAACGTATGCCCACGCTGACTCTAACATAGCGCGCTCGCGCAGGGCGCACATAACGTGCCCGCGCTGACTAACATAGCGCGCTCGCGCAGGGCGCATATAACAAATGCCCGCGCTGATTCTAACATAGCGCGCTTAAAATTCACAATCACCTAATTTATAGGATTGGGAAATTACCGGGTGTCACATTTTCGAATCTAAAATTGATCGTTTTTCTTTCCTTTTGGACGCAGCAGAGTTCACAAATGGTGTACATGTTTTAGAGTCTTGAAATTACAATGGTGATAATATCAATATTTAAGCATAACAAAAGGTTTTAAAAACTGTTTATTGTTAAATATTTTTAAACACTAACCATTGTTTACTACAATCGAAGAGTAGATATTTGATGTTGTTGATGGAGACAGGTTCTCGTTATTAGATTGTAAACACGTTACTTGTGTGGATGAGTGGATATTTTTCAAATGTTCAAAATTTCGATTAACTGCATCGTTTAACATATTAAACATAAACATGAGAAACAAAAATTGATGACGACAATACATAGTGAACAACCATTTAATAACATACCAGAGACACAAGGATTAAATGAGGAATATGTTGTATGCGGAAAATAATTTGGATTGTTGCTTAAACCACTAACAGGTATATTAGAACCATCTGCAATAGATAATTGATTTGTTAATTTTTATTTATAAATAAATTTTTTAATAAAAATTTATAATTTTAATACAATTTACATAGTTGCGAACTAGTTTCCGCTATATGCGTATCATTTATTTAAAAAAAATAAAAAAAAGGAAAATAATACTTATAAGGAAAATGCAATATACCTGAAAAGGTATTTTGTAGAACATTTTTCTTCCCGTGAACGGAGGAAGTTCTTTTTGCATCTAAAATTGATCGTCTTTCTTTCCTTTTGGACGCAACATAGTTCAAAAACGTTGCACATATTTGAGGGTCTTGAAATTACAAAGGTTATAATATCAGTATTTAAGCCAAAATAAAGGTTTTAAAAACTACTAAAAAAATTATAAGAATATATTTAAGTTGAAAACAATTTGTGAATACTAACCGGTGTTTACTACATTCGAGAGTAGAAATTCGGAATTATTGATGGAGACACGTTCTCCTTATTAGATTGTAAACGCGATACTTGTGTTGATGATGAAATATTTTGCAAGGTGTCGAAGATCCGATTAACTGTATCGTTTTACATATTAAACAAAAAAATGAGAAACAAAAAATTGATAAGGAAAATATATAATAACGAAATTTTTATTAACGTACCAGGGACACAAGGATTAAAGGAGGAATTGGTTGAATGCGTATAAGAATTTGTATTATTAGATAAACGATGAATATTCTCTTGGTAACTACTAACCGGTAAATTACAACCACCTGAATTATATAATATCAAATATATTTTTATTTTAAAAACTGATTTTAAATTCAAATTCATGATTTACTAAAATTTACATACTTGCTTGATATGGTAGAGTGACAATGGGGGTTGCTTTTACATCTGTGTAGTTTGTATTATTGGAAATGGTAGACAATGGTAAACGTTGAGTTGGGCTACATTGAACAAAATGAAAAATTATAATAATAACATTATTGCACCGTTAGAGCAATTAAAACCATAGAAATATCAGTAAGTGGGTAGAAACAATTAAAATTATTGTATCTACCACTGTTACTTAGCTTATTTTGAGAAGATGAAGATCCTTCATTTTTCCGTTTCTTTTTAGATGTAGACATCTTCAAAATATATAGATAACAAACCTTAAACGTGCGTTAAGCCTACTTTACTGAACCTAAGATAGACAAATGGAGTCTTATAGATTAAAGCTTGAAAACACCATTAAATAATATAACTCAAAATGAAAATCAATGTAAATTTGGAATACCAGAAACAAATAATATTACAATAAATCTGAAATAAAAATCGAAAAAATAAAAATTTAACAATTGTTTTGTTAAAAATCAATTTCTATATCTATATATTTGGATTTGTATAAAACATCAGAGTCGGATAAATAAATAATAAAGGTGAAATTGAAAAAAAAACTTTAAAATAGGTATTTGTGAAAATAAATTTATCGGAAAATTTTGGTTCGCATATAAAGAGTTTTTAATTCAGCAAAACGTAAACATATGACATAGTTCAAATAAAAAAAATATTTTCGATAAATAAACACAGATTATGGAAAACACTTATAAAATCAATAGTTTGTATCTTTTTTTAAAGAACATGTATGAAGGAACGAAACTTAACTTATTGTGTTGAGGAAGAAGTGTATGACATTAACCAAAACGAAATTAAGTGACAAAGATTATTATTTGAGTGAAACTTGATTTATATCTGTATATATACACAAAAAATGTAAATTATTTTCTTTGAAAGGAAACAATAATTCTCATTATATTAGGATTGGTTTATTTTTGGAGAAAATATGGTCACAATAATTTAGAAATATAATGACTAAAATAAACAAAATTTATGTCATTAATATATGATAATCTTTTAATATTATTGTTAATTGAATTATGATTTTTTTTAAATAATTCAGATATAAGTATTCGTATAAAATAATAATAGTATAAACTTTTTAAAAATAATTAATTTATGGCATAGATAATTATATAGGAATTATTGTAGAATAAATATTTCATGGTATTCAAGTTTAGGTTTTATATATTTGTTTCCTATTGAACGGATGACGATAATTATTATAGGTAACAATTCTTATATATAAATATATATACTTATAAAAGATACATACAAGACAACTAATGACACTCAAGTTAACCTTATAACAAAAAAACCATAACATAAAGTCATAATTAGTAGTACAAACCATACATACTAAATCTAACAAAATAATTAGGATAATTTACATAAGTAAAGCTAACAGCATATATATAGAACCTGCTAGCAAATTGTAGTGTTTAAACCCTAATGTATAAAAATAAAAAAAAAATCCATTATCAACTTCATCATCAACCAAGAACATCAGTGAGTATCAACGAATGAGTAGCCTCGTTGTACTCGAAAACAGCCAATGTTCCATACTGAAGACCATTCGACCGAACAAAAGTTGTCCAATGTCTAACTCTATACCTCTCATTAATACCATTTAGTTCAATAGCAATTTCAGTGGAGATATCAACACCATTTGGATTTATTAAAACCAAATCTGTTTCCACATCCAAGTTATTGTTCCGTGCAAACTCAACCGGCAAACGCTATAAAGAAAATTAAAATTAAAAAGTTATTTGTTTGAACATCCATCATATGAAATTAAAAGACTTGTATATATGAGTTTACTTACCAGCCTATCCCGTACTATTACTTCCAAAATGTTGTCTTTTTGAACATGAGGAACAATAATATTCAAAAACGGCTCATCAACATCTTCCATACAAACATCAAGTCCCACAAATATACATCATATAAATTATAAAGTAATTAATAATATAAAGTGTAAAAAAAATATATAAGATAAACAAAATTGATAAAAATACCTTCAACCTGGTTGTGTTGTTCAGATTCGTTATCACTTTCAATCTCAATAACCATTGGAACACAACCGAGTTCGGGATGGAGATTTGGACCGGTGTATACCAAATCATCATTAAAATTTACATGTTCGATACCACGGCTATCAAAAACATACATTCTGAATGTCCACGTACCTTTAAGACGTTGAAACACCAAATAATCATTAACAACAAGCTTACAATGCTTGGATAGGTCTTCCCACATACCAGTAAAACCAAATCTCGAAGTAGTCGGTTTGACACACTGAATGTATAGATTCCATTTAAAGCCATCAACAGACTCAGCAATGATTTCATCATACTGTCCTGGCTGTAAACTAAAGTAGCTTCTAACCTGATCATCTCTCAATGGCTACAAAAAAATAAAAAAATAAGTTATAAAATATTATAAGAAAATTAATCCTTTTAAAAATGACTAAAAGGTTTGTTCAATATTTAATAAAAAAATTTACACAGTTACTTACAAGATATTTAAGAGTAGGGTAACGAACCACAGCATCAACAACCATGTCGTCATGAACTGGATGATCTCTAACGTAAACGAATCTCCATTCATTTTCGTTAATTGGAGAAAAAACCAAGACATCTCCAAACATCAACCGATTGTCTTCAACAAATTGAGCCCACCCATTTTGAAAAAAATAACGTCCGTTTGTGAATTCAACTTGAATAAACCAATCTTTGTCTTTGTGATATAAAACAACCGGGTGCATATTAGCACCTGGTTCAAAAATTTCTTGAGAAAACACAGCTGGAAGTGTCTGAAATGAATTTTATGTGGTAGGTAAAGTATAATGCAAGATTTGAAACATAACTAAAAGAGTTTAGGATACATATAATCTCTCCGTTGAAATTGTGATAGAAAATGCAAACCACAGGAATAACAATCTGTTTAGTTCAAATTTAAAATGAATTAATAGAAAATGATAACAACACTAACTGATATCTTATTTTTTTCAATTATATATACATATATTGTCTGTGATAATTATATGATTATGTTCATATAGTAATTAGCCCTATACAAACATGTTTATGCCAAAATCTTAACAAAATAAAACCATTAACACATAAAAATAATAACCTAAGAATCAAAAACCAATAACTTGTTATCACCAAACTGATAACACAATGGTCGATGTTTAAAAATACAAATATTACAGTTATCACCCTCAAGCATGCACAGAGAGTATAATCAGGTTCTTATTTAGTTGAAGACGAACTAAATAAAAAGGCTTGATGTTATAACAAAACCCTAGACAACAACATTAAATATTATGAGTAAAAATCATCTTCGGTTAATATATATTAGGGCTAAAAAGATTAGAACAATATTAAATAAGAATATTAACAAAATTAAAGTATCTCACAAAATAGTACTTACATTCTCCATCGATTGAGATCTATATTGTAGGTTCCCAGCCGATCTACACAGGAGTATCTCGTAACACGAGGGTGCGGAATCCCCACGTATACGATACGAGTGTCGGGACAATTAATACGTTGAATATGAACAACACACGAGAACTAAAGATAACACTTGATATATTGCAAAGCGAAAACCAACACGTAACACAAGTGTTACAAAACGGCCGTCCAAAGTTGTGTCTACATATGCCGAAGTTACAGTTTATATAATATGATAACTTCGCCCAACAGACTAGGCGAAGTTATCATAACTTCGCTCAACAAGTTCGCTAAACATAAAGGCGAACATATAAGACCAAGTTCAAAACAAAATGAATAATTTAAAACGATTACAGACATAAATAAACACGAGATACTGAACTACTGGCATCATGCACCAACAGACTCCCCCTTGGCAGTAGCTTCATATCTCTATCGTCTTTCTCGTGTCTCGTAATCCAAAAATCACGTACCCACCGTCTTCAAGCATGAACGCCCTGTCTTACACAGACAGAGACCACCCTCTGGTACTTCTTGGCTTCATCCTTCCACGCATGAATGTAGAAAATCTTCTTATCATTTAGTACCTGCAAATCAGCTTGAGACAAATTAACCAATTGCATGGGATCATACACTCTCAGGATCTCTTGTTCATCCTCATCTTCCATAACAACTTCAGCTGTCTTGCAATCAACGTACCACCACTTTAGATCCTTTAATATGTCCTTGGGCATCATCTTCATCGGAACCTCTTTCAAGCAACGAATCGGCTTATACTTCATCACCATCCAGGGCTTGCCATTAGCCCGCATTCCCCGTTCCTTATCTTCAACCAATTTTCCTTTCTGTGGCTTCAACAACTCGAACTTTTTCTCTTTCACACTTTCTTTCCACACAATCCTTCCAACCCATCTTGGAAAATTGTCATCACTTCGTTTAGTCAACCTCAAATTTGCCAAATCTTTCACTTCACACTCAGGTAAGCTGTTAAACGATCTCAAGGCCTTCTTAAAATACCAAATCCCATCATAACGCTTAATCACAAACAACTTCAACTGTTCAACATACAACCAGCAAATGATACCTTTCTTTGACTCAGCGTAGCCCTTGATATTGTAACTCTTCTTAAACATTGTTGGAACCACAGGCTTCTTTGTCTTGAAAAACCACTGAGCACAGCCTTCTTTCCATCACGGCTGTTCTTCCCACTCAGACTCATTTGACACATTTGCATCCTGACTCAAGTTAACCTAATCAACATTCAGAATATCATGCTCTATACCATCATCAACAATCTCTCCTTCTTCTAACTCACTATCAATCTCTATCTGTTCCCCAATCTTTTCAATCTCATCAATCGTTAACACATCATCGACTAGCTCATCATCATTTCCCAACACTTCCTCATCATCTACAACCACCACATCCTCACCACCTGTACTGCCTGACGGACCAGCAGACTCCCCCTGAGATTTGGAAGTCCCAAGAGTTTGTTCAGTTCTTGACAACTCACCACCTGCACCTTTCGATGCATTGGGATCATCGTCTTTGTCTTGCCTCTTCTCTGTTCTCAGTTCATCACCCCTGCAACTATACTCCCCCTGAGATGCTAAGAACTCTTTAAGCCAATCAAACATCTTACCGTGCTCCATAAGTAGTGCAGTTTGAACCTGATTTTGTGCCACCAGACGATTAATAGTCTCAGACTGAATAATATTTACCCGTGATAATTCAGTAGCCACCCTCTCAAGAGCTGCAATCCTCTCCGAATCAGACAAATTTGATTCAAAAACAATATTCAAGGGAGAGGTAGCCTGAGAAAAGGTAGCTTGAGGAAACCATAGTGGGATATCCAAGCTTGTGGGAATGACAGGAGGATGCTGAGTAGGAGTTGAGGATGGCATCGATACAGACAAACCAGCAGTCGCTTCCAGTGTGGACTCAGCAAACATAGCCACCACTTCTGATGGAGTAATGGTAGGTGGAGGTAGAGAGACAATCTCTGGAGCGGTAAACTGAAACGAGGTTGGAGGTACACCAAAAGATGATGACGTGGTCACCAAAGGAACACTTGAGAATAACGGCAGTGTGACAGTTGAAGTAGCAGGTAACATAGTCATACCCAATAAAGATGATGGAGAAAACCGAACCACTCTCGAAGTTTCACCAACTCCTGAACCTTCACCAGCTCTTTGCTTCTTTGATCTACGTACCATACGATATAGATCCTCCTCATAGTCTGATTCACTGTCATCCGAGTATTTCTTTCTCTTGCCATGAATTCTTTCTTGTCGGGCAAGTATCTGTTGTGCTTCAATTAAATCGTCAGTGGAGGAATCAGAGTCAGTTCTCTCTGAGTCCGCCACAGATGTAGCGACCATGGAGACATGAACACCAGATGCCTCTGCTATTAAGACATGAGCTTCAGCAACTGGATCCATGCCAAAAAACCCTTGCCCTCCAAAGGCAACTTCAAGGTCAACCTGTTCTTTCGGAGCAGCAATAGGATCAGCAGGCGGTGCTTGCTGTACCACGGGTGGTGGTTGAACCATAGGAGGTGGTTGAGGAACATTGGCCTGTTGCGGTGCCGGATCAAGAAATTCATCACCCGGAGGAGCAACATATGCCGGATTCACCAAGTACCCAAATAATGCTGTGTGCCTAGGGCGTAACTCCTCCTTACTACGTGCACTTGAAGACTTACATTGCCCAAAATTCTCTTACTCACACTTTCAACATAACGGATAGGACGACGTTGTGGCAAATTGGGGGCAACATGATTGAGGATCATCTGTAAGAATCTCGGGTACATCAGAAATCTTTCCCGAGCCGCTGCACGTCTCTGTCGATCAATCTCGTAGAAAATCATCTGATTAAAGCTGTAAGGCTTGTTGTAAGTCAACGCGGTCATCGCAGACTACATAGTTGCACCCATACCATCTGTACCAGCTTTACGACCGGACATACACACTATCATCACATGCATAAGGAACCGCCATTGATCTAACAAAAATCCTTTTCTCCTCTGAGAGTCTCCCAACGGACCCGAATACCCCATACGCAGAAACGCACCATCTCTGAATGTAGCCGGAAAGTCTGTGGGATCATTTGTAGTTTCAACCCCGAACTGTAAAGCAACCCTTATTTGATCTGCCGAGAACTGTACTACTTGTTCATTTACAGTAGCTCGCATCACTGGAGGTTCAACCCTACAGTCATATTCAACGGTTCTCCAAAAATCTTCAATATTTGGTAGTGAAATGGGAAGAGTAGTCGTGATGGCGTGAAAAATACGTGAGCGAATGAAAAATGAAATGATCTCACGATAGTCGTCCATACCACGAGCATCCGGATCCAAAGTGATATACATGTTGTGACCTGGAAAGAACTGTCAGTTATTATCTCCACCTTTATCACCACCAGCCCCACCAGCACCTGCCACAGCAGTCATATCTGCAAAACAACGAGCCAGATCAGTTCAGTATGATAGCAGGTTACAACTTCGCCCTGCATGGAACAGGCGAAGTTGTATCGTTAGAGAAGTTAAGGGAGTGGCGAACTTGTTAAGTTCGCCAAAACCCTAACTTCGCCATTTGAACGGCGCACACTACACACCCAGTTAGGGTTAGGAATGGCTGAACAAAGAGCAAAAACATGAATGAGAGAGTTCCTATTAAGATCCAGATACACTTATTTTCCCAAAACGGTTTAACAAACGGATTGATAAAAGTGGGCTAAGGGTATGTTGCGAAGTGATTACAAAACGGATCATAGAGAAACAGATTAGCAACACCCAAAACAAATTATGAGACACGAGGATCTTACAAACCTTGAACACGGACGGAAAACAGATAATTATAAGGTTTGATTCGAGTGGATAAGTTCGCCGAGGGTTAGAGTATTGAAAAAAAAATGTGACCAATTGACCACCACTTCACTTTATATAGTTTATAGAAACCTCAGAGGCGAAGTTGGGTTTAACTTCGCCCATAATTAACTTCGCTCAGTCAACGCAAGGTCAACTTCGCTTATGTTGAACCCCAATTAACTTCGCCATTTACATTAAATTCGCCAGTTTAAGACTTATGAATAGAGTCAACTACGCTTTAAAATTTACCTTGAAAAAGAGTTAAACTTATCGATCAAAGAACCAAGTAACCAGAAGAATAAAAGTCTAAACATAATACCAAGTATATAACGAAAATTTGAATAATAGAATAAACGGGATCAAATTTCAGTCTTGACGAGAACCTGCATGTTTTAGAAAAGATCCGAACAGGAATCATACTGATTAAGTGGCTGTCATACAGATCCATGTTCAGCGGTATTATGACATAGAGAAACAGGTTGTAGGCAGGTTTAAAACTTAGTATGCTTTTCATCGCTTCTGTGATACGGATTAGGTTCAATTAAGCTCAAAATTTAGATGGACATCACATGAGAGATTGTGATGCCTCCTATCTATTCTCAAAGCTTATTTGGCTTTCCTCAAGTCACCCCGAGTTGACTTCGACCCGTAGTGTCTGATTAATCAAAAAGCACATGTCGATCTTTGGAGTCTTCTTCCCGTTCTTCATACTTTGAAATATTCGTTCTTGCCTCTTTCCAGATATTTGTAATAAAAGAAGCTTCATAAGGCTTTAACAATAATACTTTTTTTTAATACAACTTCAAATTGAAGACAACTGCAAGTCCTGAATCTGGAAATGGCTACTGAGGTCTGCTTCTTGCACTGCCACGACACCAATCTTCCTCCGAGAAACTGACATCCACCGGTTGTTGACTTCCTGTTCTGATCGGTGTAAGCTACCAAATCCAGTTCTCCCCCTTTCGTGTACCATAGTCCCAACTTTGGCTTTCCTTTGAGATATCGCAAGATTTTCTTCACTCCCTTCATGTGTGATTCCTTCGGGTTTGCCTGAAAACGAGCACAAAGACAAACTGCAAACATAATGTCAGGTCAAGATGCAGTTAGATACATTAAAGAACCTATGATTGCCCGATATTGAGTGGGATCCACATCTTCATCACTGTCAGAATCAGCACCTAGTTTGTGGTTGACGCAGATTGGAGTGTCAAATGGGGTACTATCATCCATCTTGAAGCGTTTGAGCACATCATTGACATATTTCGTTTGATGAATAAACATGCCATCTTTCTTCTGATCTAACTGCAATCCCAAAAAGAAAGTTAATTTGCCCATGGCGCTCATCTCAAACCTCTTCTTCATGACCGCTTCAAATTCCTGACATATAGTAACTTTTGAGGCAGCAAAAATGATGTCGTCCACATAAACCTGAACGAGTAGAAAATCTCCCTCTTTTCTCTTGACAAACAGTGTGCTATCAATCTTTCCTCTCTCGAACCCATTCTCTAGCAAGTAATCTGACAGTGTTGCATACCAGGCACGAGGTGCCTGACGTAACCCATATAGTGCTTTGCTCAGTTTGTACACATGATCAGGAAAATCTGGGTCAGGGAAACCCGGAGGTTGTTCAACATACACCACCTCATAGAATTTACCATTAAGAAAGGCACTTTTCACATCTAACTGGAACACTTTCATCTCTTTGTGTGCAGCAAATGCCAGAAACAGTCGAATTGCCTCCAATCTTGCCACAGGAGCAAAAACTTTGTTGTAATCGATTCCTTCCTGCTGGTTAAACCCTTTCACTACCAATCTTGCCTTGTTGCGTATGATTATCCCCTTCTTATCTCTCTTACACTTAAAAACCCACTTTGTACCAATAGCGTTCACTTATTGCGGTTTTTCAACTAATTTCCATACTTCCATCTTCCACAAACTGTGCCAGTTCTTCCTGCATGGCTTCAACCCACGAGCTATCATTCAGTGCCATTTGGTAATTCTTTGGTTCAATCTGACTGATGAAGCAGGTGTACATGCATTCATTTATAATACCCGTGTCTTTAATGCTTGCATAAACACACGTGTGTTCATCCAAACTTCTTCGGATTCGTACACCATCGGAAGGATTACCGATCACATTCTCCAAAGGATGATTCTTGTGAATTTTGGTGGACTGTACCGGACCGACTTCCAGATCATTCTCAAGATTTGGAGAGAGTTCATCAGACTGAGTGTGAAATGGATTGTAGAATTCATCTTCATTCGAGACAGCTGGAGTTTCAACCGCACTAGACGAGCTCAGTTGATTTTCACTGAATTGCGGCCATTGCACAATGTCCTCCTCTTCGTCATACAACATCTGTGAGGCCATTTTCTCATCAATGTCTGCAAAATCCAAGTAAGGCACATTAAAAGATTTGAATAACTTATCATAGTAGAAAGCCTCTGCCAGTCCCATGCTAGGCCTTGGTGATTTGTAACTAGTAATGTCCGTGTTACAGACCACCTCAACCTTGCTGTTCGATAGATTAAAGACTCTTCTGTTGGGTGTCCCAACAACATAGCCAACTAAGATACCTTCGTCCGCTTTCTCACCAAATTTAGAGTTAGTCTTTAATATCGAACATGGGGACCCGAAGGGTTCAAGACCCTTTAAATTTGGCTTTCTACCATGCATAAGTTCATAACAGGTTTTATTTAATCTTTTAACAGTTAAAACACGATTAAGGATATAACAGGCTGTAGCAACAGCTTCAGCCCAGAACACCACGGGAAGCTTAGCATCCGCCAGCATGGTCCTGGCGCCTTCGATTAAAGTTCTGTTCTTCCTCTCAGCTACTCCATTTTGTTGCGGAGTATATGGGGCGCTGTACTGATGTTTTATCCCTTTCAGCAAGCAAAACATCTCCATCTGATAGTTATTAAACTCTGTACCATTATCACTCCTGATGTACTTCACCTTCCTCCCAACAATATTTTCCACCTTGGTAATTAAGTTAATTACCAACTGAACTGTCTCATCTTTTGTCTTCAGAAAATATCCCCAAGAGTATCGTGAGTAGTCATCGGTTATCACCAAACAGTATGAAGTTCCTCCTAGACTCTTTACATTCACAGGACCAAAAAGATCCATGTGAAGTAGGTCTAGGGTGCTGACAATTGAGTTAACCTTCTTGGAGTGATGAGGCTTTTTGTGTTGCTTTCCTTTCTTGCACGACATGCATTGATCTTCAAAGTTAAAATTCTTCAAGGGAACCCCAAGTACCAGCCCATTCTTGACAATGTAATTCATCTTGCGAAGATGAATATGACCCATTCTTCGGTGCCACAGTTCTGACTCAGATTCTGTAGCTTTTGACAGGAGACATGATTCTTATGTTGTTACCTCAGTTGATCTCATATCCATCGCATACGTGTTCTTCTCTCTTGGAGCTCTCATTACAACCCAAGTCTCTGGTATCTTGAAACCAGGATAAAGTACGAGTGCTTCATCTTTAGTAAAATGAACAGTGTATTCTTTGTCACAAATCTGGGATACACTCAACAAGTTATGCTTCAATTTATCCACAAAACTCACCTTTTCCAACTTTATTCTTCCATTCGTCACAATCCCAATACCACTAATTTTTCCCCTACTTTCTCCTGCGAAACTAACCCTTCCTCCTTGAACTGATTTCCAGTCACGTAACAATTTCTTGTTACCATTCATGTACCGGGAACAGCCACTGTCAACAACCCACAGATTGTTTACAGCCCTGTTTGACTGTTCCTGCACAATTAAAGAGATAGATTAAAATCTAGGGACCCAAGACTGAGTAAACCTGTTATCCGGCATCCAGTACCTTGGTTGCCCAAAGTCAGTTTGAGGATAGTTTCTATAAGTTCTGAACGGAAAACTTCTAGAGGACTGGCTATGAGGCCATCCAAACCTTCGAGAATTAACTGAATTAAACTTGTTGGTTTGGTAGTTCACTGGGAAAAAACGAGACTGATTTCTTTGAAATCTTGGATTAGTCCAATGATTGAAATTTGGTGTGTTCACATTCTTACCAGCATCATAATTAGTATTAGTTTTATTCTCAGTTTTAGGAGGCCTCATATTTCTAGATTTTCTCTGTTTCAGAGGACAATCAGCGACAAGGTGTCCCACTCCGTTGCATCTGAAACAACTTCTGTTCGAACTATTTTGGTTGTTTTGAACTTTCGTCTCAAAATTTATTGCATATGTCGAGGTTGCATTACTACCCGTTTGTCTAACATATGGTGGGACGAATGGATTTAGGGAAGATTTCTTTTCATCAGGCTTATAGTCCTCCCCCCGTTTTAGTAACACAACCTTTTTTTCTATCTCATCCGATTCGGACGTTTTGTCCGAATCTGACGACACAGAACTAGAGATAGAACTTGTGACATTTGAACTTGTCTTACTTGTCTCACTCTCATTAACTTCAGTTTCTTTAGAAGAAACTTTTATGGGAACTGTCTGACTAATTTCAACATTTGCAGATTGCTGATTACTCGGATCATAGGTATAATTATTGTTGTATGGTGGTGGAACTTCAGAGAATCCAATTCCCCCTTTGTTAACCGGGGAACGTTGAACACTTATGATGTGGTCTAACATTGCAGAAGAATTTCTAAATAGTTCAATTTTTCTATTTAGTTCCACCACTTTTACCTGGTAATCAGTTATCTGTTTATCTTTTTCAGCAATTATTTGGTCTTTTCTTCTAACACTTCGTAACTAAGATCAATTACTTATATTTTTTCAGCTAGAGTGGCTTTAAGACTTCTGATATCCTTTTCACTGGCTTTTATTTTTACCGAGTAACTATTTTCTTTAGTTTTAGAATAGTGATGTTCTTCTTTTAAGTTTTTAAATTGAGTGTCCAAACTAACAAACTGATCATTTAATGTTTTCAATTGATCAAATAGTTTTTCGCATTGTTCACAATGAGAGTCAGAACTTACCTCTGAGAGTTTATCGTTCACTTCTGCCATGTATGCTTGATCTTCCCCCGTCTCTCTCTTACTTCCTCCAGTTTCAATGCTTACCAGATTTGCTTGTTCGAACACTTCCTCAACTTGTATATTCCAATTGTATCCACCGTTCTGTTGAGATACCATAGCCTTATTTTCATTACCACCCCCATTCTGTTGAGCAGGCCTGTTCTGGCTTCGTTCGACTCTCTCATTTGTACATTCTTTAGAAAAGTGACCATTTTGTTAACAATTGTAACAACGAACTTTTGACTTATTAAACCCCGGTCTTTCTCCAACAAACTTTCTACCAGTTTTCTTCATAAATCTCTTAACCCTTCTTACTATCATTGCCATCTGCCACTGCAGATCCATTTCCTCCAGATCATCAGCGTCTATCTGATCATAGTCTTCATCCAACGTTACAGGGTCAACTATTTTTCCTTTGATGTGATTCTCATAAGATGCAATGAAGGAGGCATATAGAGCGAACTGTTGTTCAGCTGATTTCACACTCATAGGCATATGTGAGTAGTTCTTGCTTGTAGCATTGGATGAGAAGTTACCAGTTGTGGTTTGAGGTTTTGAGGAACTACTACCTCCTGCTACGAAACATACGTCACCATCCATATTGAGAATCACATGGCCATATGGAGTGGAGTTTGATTCTCCCTTTGAGTAGTAGGCAGTGGATTCTGATTTTGAACTTGAGTTTGGAGTGACTTTCGCACCATACATTCCCGGATCCTGAACCTGATCAGTTGGTGTCTCCTTTCGAGCCATGTTAAGTTCAAAATTTTGTAACTTATTTGCCACTGTTTCCAAATCAGTCTTCTCAAAGTCTTCTTCTCGCATCAGAATTGTGTACATTTCCCATTTTGGTTGGAGAGCATCAAGAAGTTTCTCTACTATCTCTTCTTCCTTGTATTCATTTGAATAGTTATTTAGCTCGGTCATCAGATGATAATATCGTGTGATGATATCATCAAGTGATTCGTTTTTCATATACTTGAATACGGAGAATTGAGTTTTTAGCAGCTTTGTCTTGGAGGTACGAATCCCAACATTACCTTCATATCTATTTTCTAGTGCTTCCCATAGTTCTCTAGCAGTTTTGTATTTCATGAAGGTATGAAGAATTTCTTGTGGAAGTGTCATTGTTATAGCTGCATGCGCTTTACTCTCTGCCTCATACATTTTCTTTTCATCATCTTCCATCTTACTGTACTTCTTAATTTGTTCACGGCCTTCAAACATGGATGTAGGTGGAATGTATCTGTCTTGAATGCAAACCCACATCTTTGCGTCTTGATACTTCACATACTGTTCAAACCGATCTTTCCATGCAACGAAATCAATACCTTTCAGTAGTTTTGGAGCTTTAGTTGCAGAACCAGCCTCAACCTCCATCTTTACCAATTCTGTGATGTTTATCGAAGTCATACTTGTACGAAACGATACTTAGAATTTAACATTAGAATTCCAGGTGCAGTAGGCAGCGAAGTTACTACAACTTCGTCTGTAGAACTTCACTTAAGGACAACTACGCCTGCCACACAAGTTCGCTAAGGATAACTTCACCTACAACTTCGCTGTTATGCAACTTCGCTGATCTCTTAACTTCGCTGATCCCTTAACTTCGCAGATAATCAAATTCGCCAAACACTTATATGTTCGCTTAAACCCTACTTTTTGTGACGGCAAGTTCGCCAGAAGAACAGGGTTTTTGCGGGGGTTTTTTTAGGTTGATTGCGATGGACGCGAGGGTGTTTTGAAGGTATATATGATGAGGGAAGATGAGCAAAAGACAAAAACGAGGTATTTCAATGTAAACTCGTTCCGCGAATAGTCAAACGGAACGATCTTAACACCCGTGTGATAATCTCGAACCACACAATCACGAGCAAAAAGCTTTGATACCAATTGTAGGTTCCCAGCCGGATCTACACAGGAGTATCTCGTAACACGAGGGTGCGGAATCCCCACGTATACGATACGAGTGTCGAGACAATTAATACGTTGAATATAAACAAACACACGAGAACAAAAGATAATACTTGATATATTGCAAAGCGAAAACCAACACGTAACACAATTGTTACAAAACGGCCGTCCAAAGTTGTGTCTACATATGCCGAAGTTACAGTTTATATAATATGATAACTTTGCCCAACAGGCTAGGCGAAGTTATCATAACTTCGCTCAACAAGTTCGCTAAACATAAAGGCGAACATATAAGACCAAGTTCAACACAAAACGAACAATTTAAAACGATTACAGACATAAATAAACACGAGATACTGAACTACTGGCATCATGCACCAACATATATGAAACAGGAAGAAGGTCTTCTAAACGTCGAGTGAATCTTCTGTTCCAATGGCCGGAAAATCCGGAAAAATCGTAGTGATATTATTTTTGATGTTAATTAAAATAATAAATGAAGAGTCGTTGATTTTTTAAATTGTGTACAGAAAATATTGGTATGGGCCGAATTGAATGGGCTATGTCTATTGGATCATGTTAAAAATTTATAAAATTAGGCAAAATCTTTAACAAAGTTATATAAGTCAATTAGTAATTTCTGTTACTGATTTGTTACCAAATTAAAATTTAAAATCAGTATTTTATAAAAATATTAATAAATATATGTTACACATAATTAATAAATAAGATTTTTATTAATGTCTAACATTTAGTAATTTATTATACAAAATATTCAAAAAAAATAGACTATATATTTGTAAAAAATAAATAAATAAAAGGAAACTGTTGTATACAAAATTAGACAAAAGTTGAAAAGCAAAAATTAGTATATTGTTATATTAAAAAGGTGTTAGAAAAAACAAAAGTTGAAAAGCAAAATCTATTTTATTTACTTTTAATGACAAAAAAACATTTTCGTATTATAAAAATTAAAGGTTATTGTAAATTAAAATTTGTTTCCAGTATAAAACAAATTTGTTTCACATTAAAAGATTACTTGCATGTCATATTACAAATTAATAGATTATATATAGACAAAACAAACAAACGGATTGCATTAACACCAAATCCAAAAACCATATATTAACTCAAATTAAGTTTATACATAAATACAAATTTCAAATGTCAATGTAACATTAAATAGGTAAATAAAGTACCAGTTTACACAAGGGTTGACGTTAGATAAGCAAGAAACCTATATAAACAACCATACAATATCATAAATATAGAACCATATATGAACATTCAAGTAGCCCAAATAAAAAAGTAGTAAATAACATTGTCTAGATAATAAGTTGATAGATACACAAAGTTGAATGTCTTATCAAAAACATTAAAACATTATATATTAACATGAATTCAGAACAATTTTCTTGAAAATTTTCCTCCTTCATGTAAATCATCTGCCCATACCACCTGATAATAGAAAACAAACAATGGAAAGTCTTTATTTAGAAAACATTGTTATAAATGTAAACTTATATATCACAATGAATGTATGATAGTTAAATATATCTACCTAAGTTTGTTAAAGTATATAAGACCATTTTTTATGTAACACAAACTAAATATAAACATTTGTTAAAGTGATAGTTATTAAAATCAGATGAAAATTTCCAGTTAACAATTATACCCATGGTTGAAGAAATGGAAGACAATATAGGTATTGATGGAAGAAGTTATGGTGTGTATGTTGATATTCAAAACTAAATTTTGTTAATGATAATGGAGAATTGCGGTTTACAACAATCAATGAAACTCATCATTTACTCTATAAGTTTTAGACTATTTATGAACATTAAACCTATTTTTTTTTACTTTTTAATATAGTCAATTGATAAGTTATACGGAGTATAATGCATAGAAAATATATTAGAGTATAGATAAAATCAAATATAATATATTAGGATATAAGTAAAAGGTTTGGAATTTAAATTTCTTTTAGATTAAATATATACAAGAAAAATAAAAAACATGTTAATAAACTAACTTGCACTTGACTTGTTTTCACACTCAGACATAAAACAACTAAACATTAATTTAATAAAACTAAATAAAAACATAAATATAAAAAAACATCTTTTTAAGAATAAATTGTTCAAACAACCAACATTCAAGAATAATCGTTAAAAAAAAAGAAAAAAACCAAACATAAAATATCCAAATCTCTCAAAAAGACTTAACATAAATGTAAACCGAAAAAAAATTTAATTATTCACTTAGATTCCTTTCCACTTTAGGAGTTAAAAGTGTTGCACCATCGCATGATTCACTGGTGGTCCCCATCTCTTCGATAGTCTTAGACTTCAACTTAATGGCCGACATGCTAGCATCATCGTCAACTTCAAAAACTTCCACCAGTTTTCTCTTAAGTTTATCATCAGAAGACGTTGACATTCCTTTTGTATCAGTTGCCATATCCTGAGAATCAACATTTGAACTTGGAATTTGATTATCTCCAATATTATAAAGCTGTTATTAAAAAAGTAACAGCCAATACACAATCATGTTACACATAGTTCTGTTAACTATATTTATAAGTTTGAACTATTATATTAAACAAAATCTCTATACCTTAATAGAAACCGAACCGGATGACTGGAATTCAGAAATAGATGCTCCCAATGTCACAGAATTAGAATATGATTGCTGATAATACAAAAATGGAACATCAACATATGTTAATTGAAATAATTATAAAATAAAATTAGTAATAAAATAATATTAAGATTATATTATTACCAAATGACCATTCTGCCTTTTCTATAATTCAATGATAATATTAGTGTCATCGGTAAGCTTGTTTATACCATAGTCCTCGACATTGTTTCTGAAGTTGAAATATGCCACATTGACCTTAAAAGCGAATATCTTTTCTAAAAGACAATCCAACTCAGCAGGGAATTCACCATTTTCAACCTTATTCTGTAATAAAATTAGATGATAAAGAAACAAATATAATATTAATCATTGTTAAACGTAAGAATATAATGACAATGTATAAATAATAAAGTACTTTAATTGAAAACAAATCTCATTTTGAGAATCAATCAATTCTTTTGCTGTTTTGTTAGTAAGCATTTTAGCATATCTATCAAAGAGAGTCAACGATACAACTCTAGTGGAATCCTGCACCCTTATCTTGATCTTGAACCTAAAAAAGTTTATAAATAGGTAAATAGCAAGAAAAACATATACTTCTACAATGGGCAAATTACACATTTGAATTTAAATTCAATAAATACCTAGGTGTAGGGATAACACCTAAAACATTGCATCTTACTGTTTTGCATTCATACTCCTTTCCACCTTCACCATTATTTTCCATGAGCTTACGGCTACAAGTATTACAACCAATGTAATACCATTCCGTATCTGGGCAGATAGCCTTAATTGTACCAAGGATAATGATACTTTTAGGCTGCATTAAAGTACAAAAGCAATTAATCAATATTCAATTAGTATTGAAAGATAATTAGGATAAAATAAAGAGTGTAATGATTAACTTAAAAATATAATGGTGCAAATATCACCGATGTTAAAAAAATTTTTTGCTCTCAAAAACTCATCATCAACAGACGACAACATCTTAACCGGAATCGGTTTATGAACAGAAACATCATTGCCATTTAGCAAACCCAACAAACTACAAAATTTAAAATTTAAATAATTTAGGAATCAGTAAGATAATATAAAATTTAAATACCAAAATATATGAACTAAAACAATAATTATTGTATTTAATAATATACATGTTTTGTATTCTTCTATTTCAAATAAAAAGTCGTTTATAAAGAAACGGCTAACATTAGATCCAAAAGAATTCGACACATACACTTTCTCTAACAAAAGTGATAATTATACAACGAAACATTAGTTAAAGTTAGTGACATGTTGGAATTCAAGAAACTTCAAAACAGTAGACATAGTTACCTTTACCATCAGAACCGGTGTAATACTTAACCCTACCAAACTGCAATACAGTATTGGCCTGGCCTTCATCAAAATGTTTAATTACATATTTAGAGAGCTCAGACGCATAATGATCCCATAGTGTGAGATACACAATTTCCACTAAAATCAGAGAAGTGTTAAATACATTATAAAGTATATTAACAAAAATATGTCACCAAATGTTAGGTTTAATAGTAATACCTTAAACATATCTCCATTGTACGCTTGTTTTTGTCCTTGACGTTTCAAACATTGCTTTTGAACACATGAACCACGTGACTAATAATATCTAAGACAAAGAAAAATAAATAAATAAGTAATTAACAGATTTGATGGAAATCTAACGCTAAAATTGTAAATCAATTTATTTGAATTAAAATTTTTTTATACCAACAGTGGATTTCAAAGAAATATCTTTATTGATTAGTGATTCAAAAGAAATCATATTGAAACCAAACATGCAACAATCAAACTCTTGACATGGATTGACATGTGTGTTTGGTCCCAACACCAATTTGTTGGAATAGTCAATCACACGGTAGTTCGATCCATTTAGACCAACGCTAGGATTAACAATAGTCAGAGTAGAGCTTTCCTTCAAGAATCTTTTAAATCGAAAGATATCCTGTTTGTAAACGGTGGCTTGGATTCGATTCTCCTGTCATTAAAGAACAAAATATATATGAGAATTACAATTACAAGTCAATCAATAATTAAGATATAAAAAATGTAGAATCTGTAACATATATACAGATTCATAAATAGATACTTATATCGTCATCCATTAGCACCATCTCGATCAAAAAATCCTCATTGACATTTTTGTTGTCTTTGATGTTCCAAAGTCTTAGAACTCTAACCTTAAGAGTTGATGGTGATGTTTTGAGAACATCGATTTCATTTAGCATGGTAAATTTTTGAGCTTCCATTGTCCTATGAATAAAATTAACATATAAAAGATTAGACAAAATTATTTGAAACATAAAAACAATTATTAAAACAGTAGGAGCTTACATTGTTGCAGAATTTATAATTATGAAAAGTATGATAAAGGCTTATGTGATTAGTTAGATATTATATAGTAGAATGTAGAGAATATATATTAGGTAAACTGTTGGGCCTAGATTAGAGTGGTTTGTACTTATTCTATATGTGTGTTTGGGCTAAGTATGTAATGTGGGTTGGGCCGCGTATGTAAACCGAGATCTTAGGGGATCTCGGTGGGCTTTTAGTGGTTATTGGGCTAGCTTATATTGGTTCCCTATATATAGGATGAAATGTATAGGGTTTAAGGTTGTTCGTTCACTTGTGAGTCTTTGCCATCTAAGTATTTACTAGACGAGGTTGTAGTCGTTGTTCTTAAGCACCCGACGTATAATAATACATGTGTTTTGAAGCAATCTTTGTGTTACTTGTTTATGCTATTGTCTGTTCTTGAATCATCGAGTATTGGAATTCCACACCAATATTTGTTTATTGATATCATAATTGTAGTGATCCAGATTCGGGTCTTACAATTGGTATCAGAGCTTTAGACCTATTCAGGCTCGTTATTGTGATATCAAGGATTCAAGATCTCTAATTCTTGGTGGTTGTCATAGTGTTTCCTGTGAACTATTCATCGGAGAAGAGAAGGATATGTTTTTTTTGGTGAAATATTGATTTTGGTTTGGAAACAAATCAAATCCCTTGTTTCTTGGGAGTTTGTTACGATCTAGACTGATTTTCGGTGTAAGATAGCGTTTTCGGCTGAGTTTCTAAGTTTTCGGCCAAAAGACTAGAGTTTTCTGTCTAGTTTGATCGTTCTCGGCTTGAAACAAGTGTTTTCGGCCATCATTAACCAGTTCTCGGTCAAGCTTGGTTCTCTGTCAACTTGTCAAAGATTTCGGTCAAGATTTGTTTTCTTGGTCAACACTCTGGTTCTCGGTCAACTCTTGGTCAACGACACCTATTCTCGGCCCAGTAGACTGTGAATTCTGTTTGGGCCTGACTTGTTTCATTTGGGCTTGTTACTTGGATCATAAGACATTTTGGACTTAAAATAACTTTTAAAATGGATCAACTAATTAATGGTAATAGTTCAACCAACTCCTCACTCCATCAAGAATTGGACTCAACAATGGGGACCACCACTCGCATACCCCGTCTCTTGTCCTATGTGGGGTTTAGTGAATGGAAATTTCGCTTTGAGAAGTATGTTAAGATGAAGGATCCCAGAGTTTGGAGAAGGATTGTTAGGGGGCCTCAAAGAATTACCTATCTACGTGATAACTCAACTGAGATCGTTGTTAAGCCTGTTTCCATGTATGATGATGATGATGACTTTGCTAAAGTTAAGGAAGATGAAAAGGCTCTTTCAACTCTAACCATGGCACTTTCACATGAGATTGCCCTTGGCTTTAGAGAACTGCAATCTGCTAAAGACTTATAGGAGGCGTTGATTGAAGTGTGTGAGGGAAACGAAGACATGAAAAGGAGTCGCCAAGATTTTATGCGACAAAAGTTTAACATGTTTAATCATGTCTTGGGGGAAACGTTGGAAACTCAACTCCAAAGGTTCATAAAATTGGTGACTGAAATGAGATCAGCAAGTATTTACCTAGCAACCTCTGAGATAAACAATAAGCTGGTGAATTCTTTGCCAAAGAGTTGGGATATGAATGTTGTTGTTATCAAGAAGACTAAAGATCTCAACCGAATGTCTATCTCTGAGATGATGGCTACTATCAAGGCATGTGACATGGATGACAAGCAACGTGCAATAAATCATGTGAATTCCTATAGTGCAGCTGGGTACAATGTTGCTTCCAACAATGCCCTTATTTCTCAAGACAGTTTCTCCATGTTTAAGGCTACTCAACAAATTCCACCACAAGGAAATTTTCAGATGTTTAAACCTGCTCAAGGGCAATCATCTTCCACTCCTCCTCAACCTGCTCAAGCTTTCTTCACCAAGTCTGCTCAATCGTCATCTTCTGGCACTGCTCATGGTCAGAACTCCAGTCAGATTCCCTCTATTCCAAAAGAGACTCAGGAAAACAAACCTCTAATGGCGGAATTCATGAATTGTTATCATGCATTTCTTGCTGGAGACCTGGTGCAACCTGTGGTTGCTGCTGAACTCGATCAGATCCATCCTGATGATGTTGAGGAAATGGATATTTCTTGGCAGATCGCCATGGCTGTTTTTCGTGCCAAGAAATTCACTAAGAGGACAGGCAGAAACAATTGGAACATGCCTAATAATCAAAAGGTGGGTTTTAACAAGGACACTCTAAGATGCTACAACTGTCACGAGCCGGGTCATTTTGCTCGTGAGTGTACTAACCCAGCGAAGGAAGGAAACACTGAAAGGGCGCTGGTTCTAGTGGTAATGCTAGAGGTGAGACTGGAAGTAGTTCAAGAAATGGTGAAAAGGGTATGGTTTCTCAACAATTCTCTTGGGAGGATCAGATGGCTGCTCTCAACATTGGAAATCAGACTGTGAACTTCGCGTATGTTAAAGACACTGAAGAAGAGAATGCTGCTGCGGAGCAAGTCAAGGAACTTCAATTTGCTTATATGGCTTTCACCTCTCCTAACTCATCTGAGGTAAGTTTTCAATGTTGTTCTTTAGACTGTGTTGAGAAAATAGAGTTATATAAGCTCCATAATGATAACTTAATTAGAGACATGGAAAGAATAAAATCTAAAATTTCAAACTTAAGAAAAATTAACAAGGTTTTCTTGATAATATAGAAGCTAATCAAAAGGATTTCTCAAAGCTTAAGTTTGAATTTAGTCTAAAATGTTGTCATTACCTTGATGCCAAACAAGAAATTGTTGAACTAGCTGCTAAACTGGAAGCTTCCAAGTAAGAAATCTTAAATCTAACTAGTAAATTTGAAAGAGCTGACTTGATTTTAAAAAATTCGATGCTTCCAGTGAAGTAGTTAACTCAATGATTGAGCATCAATCATGGTGGAAAGAAAATGAGGGTGAAGGCATATGGTATAGTCAAGTTCCTCCACCCTATAATCAAAATTATGTCAGCATTCCTGTTACCAAAGAACAGGAAGAAAAGATAAAAGGGATGAAGTACGGAAAACATGATAAATGTGGTGAAACTAGTTCTGTGAATGCTAGTGGGTCCACTTCAGGAGTGAATGATTCTAACGTTTTTGCTTCATGTGCAGAAAAAGTAACTGTGAAGGAACGGACTGATGAGGACGACGACCCTTGTTTTGAATTTAATAGTGACTTTGCTTCTGATGTTTCTTTAAAACTTCATGTTTTGAATTATGTTATTCCGACTGTTTGTGTGGGCTCTGTTTTAAAGAGCAAGGATTCTTGTGTGGTTGATTAAGTTAAAACTTTGAATTCTGATAATTTGGTTTCAAATACTATGCTGTGTGATTCAAAGCTGCCATTGTTCTTCTGGGCAGAGGCCGTCAACACGGCATGTTATGTTCAGAATCAGGTGATAATCAACAAATCACAAATGAAGACCCCGTATGAGATTGTCTATGGTCACAAGCCTACTGTTGCACATTTCAGAGCTTTTGGTTGTCTGTGCACTCTACTGAATCTCGAATCTACTCCGAAATTCAGGGAAAATGCTGATGAATGTTACTTTGTTGGTTATGCGGGTAATACGCCTTACAGAGTCTACAACAAGTCAACCAAGCAGATTATAGAGTCCTATGAGGTTCGTTGGTTGGAAGAAAATGAAACTGATACTCGTGTTGGTCCAGACTTGTTATTCGACTACAATAAACACTTCAAACCGTTCAACGTGTTTCCAGTCATCAACTCAAATATCTCAGATGTAGCTTCTGTAGACACCATGACAGATCAAAATGCTGTGTCTCACATATCTCCTGTTCTGGATGATGATTTGACAGAACCAATCGATGTCACTCCATCCATATCTGTAGATCGATCAGAACCTGTCACTCCGTCCATATTTGTAGATCAACAGGAACGTGTCACAACTCCAACTCCATTAGAAAATACTTCATCAGTTTAGGGGGAGAGTCCAATTCGTCAGTGTTGGAACCCGGATTACCAATCAATAACAATAACAGATCTCAGATCTGTGTATATACGATTAGTACTAGATCTAGCTCATAATTAACCTTGATTCAGTGTTGTATATATATATATATCTATTATCAATATATTATCAATAACATTTGTATAATATTAGGTGAAGCTTGAGAGAGATTGAACAGCAGTTCGTTAATTAGCTCAAAACTTATATTAATTGTGAACAGGAGTTCACTATATATAGAAGGTGATCTGGTTCGCTAACATCCCCTAGCGAACCAGCCTCTCCTTCGTTACATACATTATCATAGCGAAACACCCCCTGATTCGTTAACATCCTCTAACGAATCAGGAGGGAATACATTACTTAGCTAGTTCGCTAACATCCCCTAGCGAACTAGCCTTTAACTTAGCGAACTGGCTATTAAATAAATTAATTATTACATTAATTAATAAACAATAACGTTAACGATAAATACAAAGACTCAAGACGCAAAACCGTGCACTAACAGACACCCCCTCGTCTTGAGCTCTTTGTCTTTAACTTATTTGAAGCGCTTGGACTGCCAGTCTCTGCAACTATGAATTCCATGTTCATGACACACACGAACGACTCGTTGGAATTGCATAGCCAGGTCGTAATCTTCTTGGCGCTCGATCAAAATCTGCTTCCTATGTAGCACATCATTGTCTGTCTCTGATAAATTAACCAACCACATCGGGTCGATTATCTTGATGAGCTCGGTCTGCAGTCCACGACCATGAACAATAACGGCCTCGCCAGTATGATTGTCATAGTACCAACGGTTGAAAGACAGATAAATATCTTGAGGCATTGTCTTCACAGGAACCTTTTTCATCGTCTTTGGCGGTTTCACTTTCAAGACAAGTTTCTTCCAGCCGGTCCTTGGATCAATCTCGTCAATGCGCTTACGTTTTGGGACCTGGGGATTGAAGAATTTAAAGCCATGATTGACCTCGAACAGTAAGTGTTGGTGAAACCACTCAGCTGTTTGGTAACCCCCACGATTGATAAATGGACGTCTCGCGAGGGTACGAATATCCCACCGCGGTAATGTCAGAACATCCATTATCTTCTCGTAATACTGGACACCCTTTTCCCACTTGACTATACATACTTTAAGGTCAAAGTCATAAGCCCATGAAACAATATCACCGTGTACCTTTGAAACAGTCTTGAAGGTAGTCACCTGATTAGCCTTAACCCAAGCAGCAGCAGTATCTTTTCTTTCTTGATCTACATAACGATAAGCATTGATAATTTTACCCACTTTATGACGTTTGAACCATCTTTCTATGTCCTCATCAGTCACTTCTTTGAGTGAGGGTATTGTTCGCTACACAACCATTTCCAATTCATCCTCAGTCTCTTTAAACACCTCTTCTTGAAATACCGGAGCACCTTGATCAACGTTCGTGTGTTGATACAAGTCCGGGTACTCATCAGCAGTCACATCCTCCATCTCAATCTCCTCATCCTCACAAACAAAATCCGTATTCATAAACAACGGATCAACTTCCAAATCCTCCTCAGGTATCACTTCGACATCGGGCTCAGTCTCTAAAGCAGTCAACTGGTCGTCATTCAGCCCAAGCAAAATCGAAATCTGTGTCCGTGTCAATGATCTTACTACAAACTCCCCACCCTCTAACTCATCTCTATTCACCACACTCTTAACCACCCCTGATCCATCAATAAATATCACTGTGTTAGCTGCAATCATTTCAATTGGCTTGGCAGATGTTGGATCTTGATAAATAATAATTTGTTTGCTCGAATCATCACCGCCACTAACACCAGCACCAGAGGATGAACCATGCGATTGTTTAGGCTCACCTCCTGCACCAGATTCATCAGGATCATCATCGTCATTCTTGAGTTTCTTAAGGGCATCTTCTTTACAAGTTAATTGTAAAATCAACTCTTCTTGTTCCTTTAATTTCACCCCCTGAGACTCAACAATCGTATGCAACGACTTAGTCTCCTTCTGACAGAAAGAAATATAACTCATCATTCGTCGTTGATTCTCCATGAGTCGTTCTTGAGTTTGACGGTCAGCTGCCATCTGATTTTCATATAGATGTAGCAGATTTAGCAGCATTTCAGTTTGACGACCTGGTTACAAGTTGTATACGGACGGGTGAACAGGTTGACCAGGTCCTTGAGGCCGAGTAATTCTCATAAATGAGACATCACTAGGCGGAGGTGGAGGAGGAGGTCTCATTGATGTAGTAGGAGATACTGTAGACAATGCAGCAGGAGGTCTCGGTATCTCGGTTAACGCCATTTGAGGAATAAGAACGAGCCTCTCGTGTGACACCAACGTCGTCGTCAAAGTAAGCATCGAAGTGCTAGTAGTTAGCGACACCGCCGAGCTTTGAGGCGTTGTATGACGTGGTGGTGGGGTTCCAATGATTACCCCAGCCCCAGCAGACACACGGGGCTTCTTTGATGGTTCACCAGTAGTTACAGCTTTACCCTTTCTTTTTCTTTCCAGCTGAGCTTTCATGGTGGCAGCTAGAGCAGCATCGACTGCATCTTGTTGTTCTTTAAGAGCTCGTTCACCAGCTCCACCATCACCATCATTCCCATCATAATCTCCATCATTGTTCCCACCTTCTCCCCCTTCACGCTCGGAATCCGAATCATCGTGGATCCAACGCTCATTAGGAGGACATACGTAATCCGGATTGATTATATGACCAATCATCCGATTTTCCTGTGGCTTTTCCTTTCTATAAATTAACATACGATGCACTGTCTCAGCTTTCATATGTTCCATATCAAGAACATCGTTCACCAACGTCCGATCAATCACCAAATTTGGAATCAAATCCTGAATAATTAGCTGTAAAAAGCGAGGGTACATCAAGAACTTCTTTGACTGTAGAGTTTTCTGAACCTGTTCTTTCAGATGATCAAAGATGAATTCTGAGTAGTTGAAGGGCTTGTTAAGGATTAGGGAAACAAACGCCGACTACAAACTTAGGCGACACTCATCAAACCCACCGCGACGTCCACTCACACAATGAAGTAGAACATGCAACAGATACTTGTATGGTGGATACAACCCGTTCTTGTTCAGCATAGATTTACGAATATCACCACCATAGTTCAAGCGTGTGAATAAACCTCTAACCAATGTCCTATCAAATTCACTCGGGTTATCATCATTATCGTCAAATTGAAGTACCCGACGAATGACCTCAACATCAATCGTAAATGGAATCTGATTGATTGTAGCTCGAACCAATTTTTCTGCCTCAACATATTCCGCCGTGTTCCAAAATTGCCTGATTATAATAAGATACACTTCAGGTTTAGCAATGATTTCATAGTGTATCTTTGAACATTTTAAGAATCAGGAAGAACAACAACAGTCAACAGTATAAACTCAGATTCAATTAGGCCATAACTATCGTTGAACCATCAAGATAATGATCTCGTTGAGCTCGGAATCACACTAATAAGCTAAGATCGATGAGATTGAGGCTCAACATCTCTAAATACCTAACTGAAACTAACTAAACATAAACACCGAGACCATGAACACATAATTAACCCAGCAAACAATAATCAAATGTTGATTAGAGTCCACCAAGGGTATCGGAATGACATTCCGATCACAATGATATCTAAATTAACAAGTATGTCAACACAAATTATACCGAAATGGGGTTTATAAACTCAGAAACCCTTAAACCCTTAACGGTTCATAATTTAACTATCAAATCTTAGCCATTTTTGACGAATATTAGATCGCCATGATCGGCTATACCTTAGAAACTCGAATATATCTTTGAAATATCAAATTAAGAAGATCGAGATTCAGAGAAAATTTTGAATAAGGTTACTTTAAGGTGAAGGAAGAAGGCGAACAGTGAAGAACTGTTCGTTTTCTTGTCTTATATAACCTTGCACACAACCCGAGGTACAACTTGTACGAATCAGACGATTCGTTTAAATTAAAGTTAACGAATTATCCCATTCGCTAACTCAATTCGTTACCTTATGTTGGCGAATCGCTACTTGATTCGTTAAATTAAAGGTAGCGAATCAAGACATGATTCGTGTCATGATTCGTTAAATATGAATAACGAAGGGATGATTCATTACAGAGTGCGGAAGCGAATTAGGTGAGCGAACCAGAAGCTAGGTCGCTAAAGAATCACCTAGTTCGTTATCCATAAATAACGAATTAGATTTTAAATAAAAATCTTTTATTTAATTTTAAATTAAATAATTAAATGAATTAAATAATTAAATAAACTAAATAAATTAGGTCATCTAGAATCTTTTTATCCCGGCAACCAAATACCTTAGAAAACGTTTCATTTCTTACAAAACATAACTTAAAAAATATATACAAAGAAGACGAAAATATTTTCGATATTTTGTAAAAATTTAAAGAATTAATGAATGTATTTACAAAAGAATATCCGAATCATAAAAATAGACAATATTTTTGTGTGTTTCAATGATTTATCAAACGAAATATATTTTTGTATTTTTGTTGAGTTTGAGCAGAAAATCATATTGACCAAATTGCCCTTCCATCACAGTTTTATATTTCAGCGATATTATGACTGGCGATAAGTCAGTCATTGGTATTGTTATCCACATAAATCTAATAACACACATTCAAGTATTTTTGTGATATGATTAATTTGTTCAATTAAAGCACAGAATATCAGAAACTATCAGCCTCTAATCTCGGTTCAAGCTTAATTTGATTTTTTGCCAAATCACCCCAACTTGACTTAAACCATTATATTGTTGATCAAAATTTTTGATACCAATTTTGAAATTTTGAGCAATGCATCAAGTTTCCTTTACTGTGAGTGAGTATGCACGAGTCCATCTGTCGGCTTACATACATTGTATCCCCTGGGGTCCGTTTCTTAATGGTATTAAGACGCGCGCAAGAGAGGAACAATTGTATGACTAACAGCGGATTTTGATCAAGTCAGTAATTTAAATTGTACGAAGTACAGCGGTGATCAAGTTTAATGACTTTGGGTTTGCTTCTTGAAAGCGAGTGAAATATTCATGCTTATGAATACCCAGATGATTAAGCCGCATAAAGACTCACAGTGTCCAGAATCCTAACGCTTGTTATTTGCTTTATTATATTTTTGGTTGATCAACAAATATAAGGCTTGAGTATGACTGGTTATTACATTTCTGCCATCCTCACCGAGACTTTTGCTAGAGACTAACACCTCTTTCAATTTGGCGTTTCTTTATGTTTATATCACATACTTTACTCTACTGGGTTGTTTTAAGACCTACCAATGCACCAATGCAATTAAGCACACAGTCCTTTAAGCTTACTTTTTGCTGGATTTGGGGTCAAGATAATCAATGTACTATCATGTTCTCTTTTTGCTTCAAAAACTCAAATTTTTGAGGAGCATAAAATAAAGAAAAGATAAATTTAATCGCCCTAGTTAACTTAAGTTTATAAATAAATGGCTAACCATCAATTCACAAGTGAATAATAGGACCAATACATGCAAGCAATCTTCACAAACTTAAATAATCGACATAATTTTCAGCGAGAAAATAATCTAAAAACGCCTGCAAGAATCTTTTTGGTTTTTCTCTATACAAACTTTAAAAACACAATATTTTTGTCTTTTTCTTATAAACAAAATAAACTTCACAATCTCTTTGGATTTTCGGATTTTTCTGTACAAACATAAATCACATTCTTTTTGGTTTTTCAAAATTTTAAAATGTTTTTGGTTTTTCTAAATATTTAAAAGAAAAACATTAAAGAACAGAAATCACAATATTTTTGAATTTTGAAATTTTTTAATTTTTTTGGATTTTATCTATACAAACGAAAAACACACTCTTTTTGTATTTTCTAGATTTTCAACCCCTAAAACCAAAATAAATTTTAAAAGAAAAATATGACAGAAAATAAAGATAGTCATCCTTGTTTAAGGATACCAGCGAGGGTCTTCAATCTGTTTAAATCAAGAAAAAATTTAAAACGCGCTTTGTCAAAAGCTTTAGTAAACAGATCGGCTTTCTGAAAGTCAGTATGTACTTTCTCAAGGTCAATCAACTTCTTCTCAAAGCAATCCCGTATAAAGTGATATTGAATTTCGATATGTTTTGTTTTCGAATGTTGTACGGGATTCTTGGTGATACTAATAGAAGCAGAATTATCAATCAGGATAGGAGTAGTAAGAAACTTCAAACCGTAGTCGCGAAGATGTTGTTGTATCCACAAAACCTGGGAACAGCAACTCGAGGCTGCAACATACTCAGCTTCGGCGGTTGAAGTGGAGACCGTTGTCTACTTCTTACACTGCCAGGAAACAAGCCAGTTTCCTAAAAAATGACATCCCGCTGTAGTAGACTTGAAATTAATCTTGCATCCTCCATAATCTGAGTCTGAGTAGGTAGTAAGATCGAAAGTATCATCCTTGGGGTACCACAACCCGATGTCTGGATTTCCCCTCAAATACTGAAGAATTCTCTTGACTGCAGCTAGATGAGTCACTCGTGGACTTGCTTGATACCTAGCACAAAGACAAACAACAAACATAATATCAGGGCGAGAAACCGTTAAATACATTAAAGAACCGATCATGGCACGATAGAGGGTAGGATCAACGGAATCCTCCAATTCATCCGGTGATAAATTGTGCCCTACTGGAAGAGGAGTAGAAGGGATTTTTCGGCATAAATCTTGAATCGGCTCAAGACGTCGTTCACATACTTAGTCTGGTGAATAAAAATTTTGTGAGCAGACTGGTGAACCTGCAACCCTAAAAAGAAATTCATCTCTCCCATCGAGCTCATCTCGAACTTGGTCTGCATAGACTTCTCGAACTCCTTACACAATGTGTCGTTTGTAGACCCAAAAATAATATCGTCGACATAAATCTGGACTAGGAGAAGATCGTCACCAACAGTCTTGTAAAATAAACTGCAGTCAATCGTTCCACGTTTGAAGCCGTTATCCATCAAATGGTCGGCGAGCGTGCCATACCAAGCTCTCGGGGCTTGATGAAGACCATATAATATCTTGTTTAATCGGTAAACACGTTCCGGATACTCAGGATCTTCAAAACCAGGTGGTTGTTGGACAAACACTTCTTCGTGTAGTTCACCATTGAGAAAAGCACTCTTAACATCCATTTGATAGACCTTGATATTCTTATAAGCTGCATATGCCAGAAAGATTCGAATCAACTCTAATATTGCAACTGGAGCATATACCTCTGTGTAATCAATACCATCTTGCTGATGAAAACCTTGCACCACTAGACGTGCTTTGTTTCTAACAATCACCCCTCGATCGTCCTTCTTACACTTAAATACCCACTTAGTCGGAATGGCTTCCTTGACTCTAGCAGGTTTGTCTATTAAGTTCCAAACACCCAAACGTGTAAATTGCTGTAATTCTTCTTGCATACCTTCTACCCAAGAAGGATCTTCAAGTGCCTTACGAGTTGTCGTTGGCTCAACTTGAGATAGAAAGCAAGAGAATTTAGCAAGATTTACAATTCCCGAAGAATGTAAGTTAGTGAAAGCACACAATATGTTATTATCACTTGACGAAGCAACTTGATGACGTGTACGAACGCCCACATCAAGTTCTACAATGATGTTTTCCTGTGGATGATATCCATGAATCCGAAGAGTGGGATTCTCAGGAACAACAACATTATCAAATAAGTTAGTGTAATGGTCACTTAACTTGGGAGATGAAACATTATCACTGTCAAGATCAATAACTTGATCTTCAGCTTGATCATCATCAGAAGAAGTAGAAACATTATCAATAGCAACTGGAGAAACAACTTGAGGTTCTTCAGTTGGAGCATCTGGTTGAGCTTCAACATCATTAGAACTTGAAAATCTTGGAATGGTCAAATGATCTTCAAAGTATGCTCGAACCAGATCTTCGTCGATGTGTTCAGTCAAAGGAGTAAATGAATTAAATAAACTATCGTAGTCAAACATCCAGTCTGGACCTTTCCCTTGAGGAGGAGTTGTGTACTTTTGACAGTCCACATGGTACCATTCTTCAACACAACCAGATGTGAAATTAAAAACCCTTTTCTTTGGAGATGCATATCCCAAGAAATACCCTTCGATAGCTTTTTCTTCAAATTTATCCGAATCCTTCTTCAACATTGTACACGGACACCCAAATAGTTCCAGGTACTTTAAATTAGGTTTTCTATTATTTAAGAGCTCGTAGCTTGTCTTCTTGAGTCGTTTCACAGTTAGAACTCGATTAAGCGTATAACAAGCTGTATTCACTGCCTCATTCCAGAATTGGACAGGAAGCTTTGAATCAGCGAGCATAGTGCGTGCAGCTTCAATCAGAGTTCTATTTTTCCGTTCAGCAACACCGTTTTGTTGAGGTACATAAGGTGCACTATATTCTCGGTGAATTCCTTTTTGAATACAGAAGAAATCCAATATAGTGTTTCTGAATTCTTTTCCATTATCACTCCGAATTCTCCTCACCTTTTGTTTATACAGTGATTCGATCTTAGTCTTGAGGTTTTGTACCAAAACCGGTGTTTGATCCTTCAAACTCATAAATAACACCCAAGAGTATCTTGAATAATCATCAGTCACTACAAGACAATACCAATCTCCAGAAATACTCGCACGATTCACAGGACCAAACAAATCCATATGAAGTCGTTCAAGAGGAGTATCAATGGAATTCAATAACTTAGAGGGATGTGTCTTCTTCTTCTGCTAGCCCTTTTTGCATGCAACGCAGTGATCGGATAACTTAAAATTCTTTAACGAGACACCCTCAACTAAGTCATTTGCCATTAAATAATTCATCTTTCTGACATGTATGTGACCCATTCTACGATGCCATAGAATCGAGTCTTTCTCGGTTGCTTTCGAGACAAAACATGTTTCGATCGATGTGGATACCTTAGAACTCATATTTAAGACATAAATATCATTTGAATCGTGGTGATCGCATGACAACCATGTCCTCGGGAATAATATAACCCGGTTTCAAGATAAGACATTCTTTGTCAGTAAATATCGTAGTGTACTTTTTATCACAAATCTGCGATACACTCAATAAGTTATGATCAACTTTGTCGCAATAATTCTCTTTCTCAAACGTAATGTGACCATTTGAAACTTCACCCTCTTGTGTGATCATACCCTCAGAATTCCCAGCAAACGCTACATAACCCCCTTCAATATTTCTTACGTTGGTTAATAGGTCGAGATTCCCAGTGATATGACGAGAACATCCGCTATCCATGATCCAGTTTTCACCATAAATGGTCTTGGATGAACCCTACACACAAACAAAAGTGATTAGTTCAAAAAGGCAGCCCAAGCCTCAGTCTTGGGCACCTTTTGGTTTTCTCTTTGATCATTAACTTGAACAGATTTCAACTGTTGTTCAGCCACTTGTGAATAACCGGCTTCCTAGACTTTCGTCTTAAATAAGCTGCCTGAACAATGTTTGAATTATTGTTCTGACATATGGGTTCAGTTGGAACGAATTTTTGTTTTACTTGACCATGTGTCTCATTGACATGAAGAACCTTCCTAGGATTCACATTAGAGAACAAAATATGAGTATCATCAGCATACGACACAGGTCGTTTCAGAATCTCCTTTACCACAGGAACCGGTTTGGAATGGTCCTTGATAAAAGGATGAAAATTCTGCTGATACTTCTGACTACAATCCCTCACAACATGACCAAGTTGACCGCATAAAAAATAACTTCGCATGTCTACACGATGTTGTTGCGAGGTATTTGGAATGAATAACCCAGAAGTTTGATGATGACTCACATTTTTAGTCATGCTCTTTGCAAACTCATCAGATAATTCAGATTTTTTCTTTAGGTAAAAATCTAAATTAGAACAGTTCGAAAAAATTTTTAGTGTATCTGTCCCATTTGACTTCACAAGGTTAATTTTCTTAGCTTGTTTTAAAATTTGTTTTGCCTTAGTCAATGGGTCAGATTGAACTGATGTTTTTGTTTGAGCATACATACGTTCAAGTTCTTGAATTTTTGAAGTTTAATTGACAAAAACACTCTCAATAAGTTCAGGTTTGATGATACTTATTGGAATATCTTTTTCAGTGAACATCATGTCCATTCCTTTTAACTTAAAAACTCTATCCGATGAAGACTTAGAACTCGGAGGATTAATGAAACGCATTAAGTCCTCGTCAAAAATCTTTGGTTTAACTGACTTCTTTGTCCTCACTGGTTTGGTTTTCACAGTTTCTTCCTTGTTCACTTGAGATTTGAATGAACCATACACAGCTTCCTCAAACTCTTGAGGTTCGCAAAGAATATGATTAGAACTAGGAATGTTCTTATTCTTGTGTATTATCTCAGGTTCAAACACATTTTCAATAATCACTTTGTCAACAATTTCAACAAAGACCTTTTTACTTTTCACATGAGGTTTTTGGGGAGCAACATGGGGTTTGACAATTTCAGGTTTAACCAATTTAGGTTTTTCAGAAATCACAGATTCTTTTTAAATCAAATCCTCTTCTTTTCTTGCAAAAGGATTAATTTTATAATCATTATGGAAAGGTGGTGGAATTTCAACAAAACCAATACCTTTCTTGGAATCCTTTTGTTTTCCAGATACCTCAATTATTTCACTCAATAGAAAAGATGAATTTTTAAATTTCCCTAATTTGTTCTTCAACTCAAGAACCTCATTCTCAAGCTCAGTTATCTTAGAACGATGTTTCAAGATTTCCTGAAACTTTTGGTCATTAATGATCATTTTCATAGATAACTCGGCTTTGAGATCGTGGTTACTTTTCGACAATGCTTCAATCTTTTCTCGAGATCTCCTTTGAGATTCAAGAGATTGTCGATAAGTATCCTTAAGAGAAGCAATTTCTCTTATTAGACTATCATTTTGATTTTTCAATGCTTCTAACTTAGATTTGTTAGATTCACAGTCAACACATGATGCTTTAACAAATGAAGTAGCAGAAATAGAGTTACTAACCTCATTGATCCTCGCCATGCAAGCAAACATTGATTCGGAAGGCTTGTCGCAAGAGGCGTCAGAATCAGATCCAGAATCATTATCAGAAGACATCTCACTACCAATTGCATCTTGAAAATCTTTATGTAACCCAAACATAGCCAAATTTGCTTGACCATCATTGCATAGTAACCGTTGTGACCAGTCAGTTCCATCTGCTAACATTGCTTGTGTTGTAGAAGAAGATGGTTTCTTTTCAGCATCACTTCCTCGTGGTGTAGAAGCATTTTGACTTTGACCACGAGGACCAGTGTATTCTTTCCTTGGTTTGTCACATTCCTTCGCGAAATGCCCAAATTCTTGACAATTATAACACTTTACTTTTAATTTGTCAAAACCCAACTTCTTGTTTAAAGCTGGAAGATCTTTTCCAGTTCTCTGCATGAATCTTTTAACTTTACGGACGATCATAGCCATGTTCTATTTTAAATCCATGATTTCTAGATCATCTGGATCTATCTGATCATAGTCCTCATCTGTTAAATCACTTGTGGCAATCTGAATACTCACTAAGTTTTCATATGAAGACATAAAAGCTGTCAGAAAAGAAAAGTTTTGCTCAGCTTCCTTCATATTAACACTCAGTGATGTAGCAAATGGATTTGTATTAGTTGAACTTCTAGAACCACCCGAATTACCAGCAGAGTAGAAACAAACTTTTGGATCATTAAACATAGTTGATTCTTGTTCACTTGCAGCATGAGTAAGGAAAGCAGTGATTGGAGAGATCGTTGAACTAAGAGGCATACTTCCACCATAGAAAGCAGGATCTTGATTTTCTTTGGAGGATTTTTGACACTTAAGATCATATTCTCTAGCTTCGACCTTTTGTAGAAATTCAAGTGTCGTCAAGTCTTCATTAACAAAATAGTCATTCTCTTTCAAAACCATTAGAAATGTTGAGTAAGAACTTGGAAGCACACATTTAATAGTGTCAATTTTATCCCTTTCAGAAATTTTCATTTTCATCTTGTCCATTTCAGCAATTAAATGACTAAATATTGTAGTCATCTCTTCAACTGTTTCTCCTTTCAATAGATTAAAGTTTCGAAACTGAAACTTGAGCATCACTTTCTTACACTCAGTTGTGTTTCCCATGCTTCTCATACGCAGATATTGAAATAAAGACGCACATCTCTTGATACTACCAACTTGATGAAAGATATTTTCTGGTAATGCCATAGTCAGAGTAGAATAGGCTTTTATCTCAATTTCTAAAGCTTTCTTCTCTTCTTGTGAGTATTGAGAAACAGCTTTAGGAGTATACCCAATAGTATCATCACCAATCATTGGTGCCACATAAACTTCATCAAGACAGTAAGAACAATCAGGATGAACAGATCCCAAATGTGCACGAAACCGAGGTTCCCACTTGGCAAAATCACTGAACTTCATCAATCTTGGACATTTAGAATGCGAACCTATCTCGGTATCAAGTTGCAACATTTGTTGCATCAACATGTTTTGAGACGCTAATGCATACATACCGGCCATCTTTGAAAAGTGCTAAAAATTTAAAGGGTGTAACAAATAAAATTTAACAATCTGTGAACAGTTATAGCGAACTGTGAACAGTTATAGCGAACTGTGAACGGTTATAGCGAACTGTGAACAGTGTAGCGAACTGTGAATAGTGTAGCGAACTGTGAACAGTGTTTAACGAATCAACTCTTAACAAGGTTAAGATTGACCAAATGGCGAAACAGATAACGAATGAGATGAAGGTTTAGCGAATCACAAGTCAACTTAACGAATTGACCAAACGAATCACAAAGGATTAGTTTAGCGAATCACAAAGGATTATTTTAGCGAATTAGATGATAAGCAGTAACGAATCTCTAAGGAATGCTTAGCGAATTAAGATAACGAATCAGCTACAGTTGATTAGCGAATCACACTATAGCGAATCAGGTTGTTACAACCGTTTGTAACAAACTCTGACACCTTATGCCACGTGGCAAAGGTTGTTAGGACACAAATCCCAAGAATAACACGTGTCACACGAATCGGTTAATCTAGTTAACGAACTAGATAACACGAACCAATAACTCACACGAATTGGCTAACGAAGTAGGTAGCGAAGTAGCAAAATTGATAACGAATCACAGATAAACATATAGCGAATCACCATACAGATGATAGCGAATTACGTTCATCTTCAAATCTTCAAACATTCAAAGTAATTTTTCAGAATTATGAACATCAAACTTCGAAACCCAGAAACTCAGAAATATGCAAATCTGTAATACTTTCTCATTACTCAACCAAAACGCACAATCAACCTATCAAAATCCTCGTAATCACCTTGCGATTTCAACACCACAATCCTCGTAATCGATTATTCCCGATAACCAATCCGATTTGACCAAAACACACCCCTGTTTCGGACTTAAACCGAATCCAAATCCAAAACACACAAATCCAATCCAAACCTCAAATCCACTTAACAATACCTTACCAATACTTAAATCAACTCAAATCCAATCCAAATTATCCATAATTCAACCAATTTAACTACCAATTGATTCAAAACCAAACAAAACCGAAAACTAACAAAAACGAAATAATTAAAACACCAAATCAAGTGTAATGAGCACCAACAGCTCTGATACCACTTGTTGGAACCCGGATTACCAATCAATAACAATAACAGATCTCAGATCTGTGTATATACGATTAGTAATAAATCTAGCTCATAATTAACCTTGATTCAGTGTTGTATATATGTATATCCATTATCAGTATATTATCAGTAACATTTGTATAATATTAGGTGAAGCTTGAGAGAGAGATTGAACAGCAGTTCGTTAATTAGCTCAAAACTTATATTAATTGTGAACAGGAGTTCACTATATATAGAAGGTGATCTGGTTCGCTAACATCCCCTAGCGAACCAGCCTCTCCTTTGTTACATACATTATCATAGCGAAACACCCCCTGATTCGGAGGGAATACATTACTTGGCTAGTTCGCTAACATCCCCTAGCGAACTAGCCTTTAACTTAGCGAACTGGCTATTAAATAAATTAATTATTACATTAATTAATAAACAATAACGTTAATGATAAGTACAAAGACTCAAGACGCAAAACCGTGCACTAACAGTCAAATTTTCGAAAGCACACTCTTTCCTGATGGTATTCCAAATGAATATGTAGTCGGTACCTCGTACTCACACAGTACAACGACTTCTGAATGGAAGAACCCTCTTACTGATATTTATGAGAATTTTTAAAACCCACACTCTACTTATGATGTTTCCGATCATTCAATTTCATCAAGGATTCAGAGAAATCATCTTATTGAGAATGTCATAGGTCCTCTGGAAACGGGTGAGTCTACCAGAAGTCAAACAGGACATATCAACAGCTGTTTGTTTTCTTGCTTCATTTCCCAAATTGAGCCAAAGACGGTAGAAATGGCACTTCAAGAACCAAGTTGGGTTGATGCTATGCATGAAGAGTTGAATCAGTTTGACAAGTTGAAGGTGTGGAGATTGGTTGAGTTGCCAAAAGGAAAGAAAGCTCTTGACACGAGATGGGTATTCCGAAATAAACAAGATGACACGGGGGGTCATTGTTAGAAACAAGGCACGGTTGGTAGTTCATGGTTTTCGTCAAGTTGAGGGATTAGACTACACTGAAGTCTATGCTCTAGTGTCTAGACTTGAGGCCATCCAAATTTTTCTGGCCTACGCGTCATTCATGGGGTTCACAGTATATCAGATGGATGTCAAGACCGCGTTTCTGTATGGGGAAGTCAAAGAAGAGATCTATGTGGATCAACCACCGGGTTTTGTTGATTCCTAGAAACTGAATCACGTCTACAAGTTAGACAAGGCGTTGTACAGGTTACATCAAGCTCCTCGGGCATGGTATGCTACGTTTACAGCACATCTTCTAGATCATGGATACAAGTGAGGAACCATTGATCAAACCTTGTTTCGAGAAACTGTAGGAAATGATTTGATTTTAGTCCAGATCTATGTGGATGACATTATTTTCGGCTCCGCCAGTGTTGAGTTGTGCACATAATTTGAAGAAGTAATGAAGAAAAGATTTGAATGAGCTCGTTGGGAGAGATGACAACATTTCTTGGGTTACAGGTTCGCCAAAGCTCGGCGGGAATTTTACTGCATCAAGGGAAGTATGTTGAGGATATGCTCGCAAAGTTTGAGTTTCAAGATTCCAAGAGTGCTAACACTCCCATGGTGGAAAGGCCTTTACTGTCATCTGATCCGGATGGAAGTCCCGTAGATCAAACGTACTATCGACCGATGATCGGGTCTTTAAATGTATCTCACTGCCAGTCGTCCTGACATCATGTTTGCAGTCTGCCAGTGTGCTCATTTCCAGGCTAATTGTAAACTCTCTCATTTAATTGTTGTTAAACGTATTATTGGATATCTGAAGGGACAACCGAAGTTAGGTCTTTGGTATCCCAAACAATCAGAATTTGATCTTTATGCTATTGCTGATAGCAGTTATGGTGGATATGACAATGACAGAAAATCCACATCCGTCGGATGTCAATTCTTAGGAGATCGTCTAATTTCATGGCAGTGTAAGAAACAACACACGGTGTCTACCTCGACCGCCAAAGCGGAGTATGTTTCCGCCTCAGCCTTCTGCTCTCAGGTTATCTGGATGCAAAACCAACTGCTGAATTACAGTTTGGAATTTCTTGATACTCCATTTTTTTGTGATAATGATGCTGTCATTGCAATTGTGAAAAATCCTGTTCAACACTCTAAAACCAAGCACATCGATATTAAAATTCATTTCATTTGTGACTGTTACGAACGAAAATTGATTCACCTTGAACAAGTTCACACTGACAACAATGTGGCGGACTTATTTACAAAACCGGTCGGAACAGCCAAATTTAATGTGCTTGTGAGTTTTCTTAAAATGCTTCGTTTTGAAGATTGAGCCTTTTTGGGAATAAATTTGTACATTTTTTTATTTGTTTAATCTGCACAAATTTAGGGGGGGGGGAATCAAAAAGTCAAAAATAGTGTGTGTGCGTTAAAATCAAAAAGTCAAAAAAATAGTGTGTGTGCGTTGTTTTTATTTTGAAATAAAATCAAAAAGTTAAAAATGTATTCGTTTTTCAAGATTCATTCTCGCTTAAAATTATGTTGGTTTCTCAAGTTTGAAGGACATATACTTGTATATGGTTGGTTCGGTGTTCTACTCGTAGAGTCACAGGATAGTCATTTACCTAAAGGCTGAAAGCACCCGGGGCGATTATGATGTGTATTGTGTTTCGTATTCTTTCACTTAAAATTATGTCGGTAACTATGAGCTGGAAGGACATGTATCTTCATATATGTTTGTTCTGGTTAACCACTTGTGGTCATAACAGGATAGTCATTTACCTGAAAGCTTAAAGTGGCTGGGGTGACTGAATTCTTAACATGTGTGTTTTATGTAACTCCCTAGGAAATGATATTTCTATTCAGTTAACAGCTTTTTAGAAACTCCAAAATATTTTTAAATGAAAATTGATCTAACCTTTGGAAAATGATAGGTAAATTGTTTTTGTGTGCCTAACGGGTGAAGTCATTAAGCTTAAAAGGCTCTAGAACAGTCATTGATTTGTATGGTATCTTTCCATGATGCGTAAAACTTGAAGTGTTATAAACTAAATATGCTAAACTTACTATGGAGAGTCATTTTAAAGAAATGTGCATGTCTCCATATACATCTCTCCGAAGGATAGGCAGAAAAGCAATTACCCAGTCATACACGAGCCCGTTAGTGTCTTGATCACCAAAAATATTATGTTATTAAGTTATTGTTGCATAAAAAATGTACTACAGAAGAGTTTATTTTATCCTATTAAAGTCTATGTTTTAAAAAGCTTAGAGGGTGAAACTAGAACTACAGAGATGGGGGCACACAAATAAGTCATGTCATGTCTCGAATGAAAGGCTTGTCAGTTCACTGGCTTGTAAGTCCAACGTTCAACCTTAAAGCTTAGACTCTTGTTCGTCTACATAAAATCATTTGATCAAGCACTAGGGGGTTGGAGTCAAATTGGGGTGATCTGGGGAAAGCCAAATACGCTTTGAGAAGAGATAGGAGGCATCACAGGTCCATGAGTGATGTCCATCTAAACTTTATGCCGAATTGAACCTAAATCATATCACTGATGCAATGAAAATCATGCTAAGTATGTTATACCTGCCATCAACCTGTTTCTTTATGTCATAATATCGATGAACATGAATCCTAGTGACAGCCTCATAAACGATATGATTCCATGTTCGGATCTTTCCATAAAAAGGCGATGTTTTTACAGAAACTGAAATTTGATCCCATATTTACAAAATTCAAGGGGGTTCTTTTGTGCGTTAATATTTTTGTTTTCATTTTATTTAGTGTATTTTATTTTATTTTATTTTGTTTTGTTTGTCTTTTTCCCGAAACTACTCTCCTCGAAACGTGTGTTTTAACTGAGTCGATTTTAATGTGCTTAAATATTTTGGGCATTTCACTGGGTTGTAAGTTATGGATCAACTCTTTATGGGCTGATTTTTTTGGGTTTTCTCTTCTGCTTTGGGCCTGTGTCATGGTTCTCAGCCCACATTGGTTGGGGTATAAGTAAACCCCAACCTCCATTATTGCCTCCATTCACTCAAAAACCTTTCATCTCTCTCAAATCTTTCTGCCAGCCGAAAACTCCTCTTGCATAAGTTAATCACAATAATAGAATTGTTGGTATTCTTTGAATGTTTCACAGGTAAATGAGCAAGGGCTCAAACTAATCTTTCTTGTTTGAAATTTGTGTTCCTGACGAAATTGACAGTTGAATGGCCGGATAACATGGACTAAAAGGAGTCATGGATCACTATGATCAATGATTAAGGACTTATATTGGATGTTTAGGGTTATAAATTGGAAACTTTTGGATTAGTTGCAGGTTTAATGGAGATTTCGGTGACTTGGAGACGATGACCCACATTCCAAGACGAAACCCAAAGGGTTCTCTGTCCACAGTTGTCAAGGAGTTCTCGGTTGACTTTCGTTGACCGAAATCCCCTTGCCTTGACCGAGAACTCTCGTTCTCGGTTGACTTTTGTTGATTGAAATCACAGGACTTAACCGAGAACTCATGTTCTCGTTTAGAGATTGACAGAGAACTCATCTTATTGACCGAGATCTCCCTTGTGGATTTAAAACTCAGTATTGGGCCTGATCACTTTGCAACAATCTTACTTGTGATTTTATGGGCCAATAATGAGATGTTGGGCCAGCCTTTCAGTATTATGGTCTAATCAATGAGAGCCCATTCTTAAAAATAATCTGACTAGCTTATCTTAAAATCAACCTATAGTCAAGCTTACATTTACTAATTTGACTCGTTTGGTGCAGTAATGGTTGATCAGGCTTCGTTAAAGTTTGTAGACACACATAATAATGCTGGACACTTACTTGATCCACCATTGCCTCACAAGGAATTCAAGTCTATGATAGTCGGCCTCAACACTTGCAGGATTTCTCACGCATTACGAGAAAGCCCTGTGATATGCAGGAAGATGGTCACTGATTTTTGGAACAATGCCTCAATCGAGGTCCAGATGGAGCTATGGCAATAGATTCCAAAGTACATAAGAAGCCGGTAGTTGTTACAGAGGCTATCATAAGGGAGGTACTTCTGTTTGGTGATCAACCTGATTACCGACGAAATACTCTACTACGGCTGTCTCTGAGATTCTCACCAAGATGGACTATGAGGGTACTTATCCTCAAGCAATCAAGAAGTTATTTCACCCATACTGGAGGTTTTTGATACACACGTTCTTCACATGCGTGTCGGGAAGAAAGGGGGGATTTGACGAGATAAGTCATACTCAGATGTCTGTTGTCGCTGCTCTGATCATGGATTGGAATTACAACTATACCAAGTTTGTTTTCAATGAGATGATGAGCAATCTGAAAGGGAAGAAGAATGAGATGTTTCTTATGTATCCAAGATTTCTACAAATGATTTTCTATTCACACTACACCGACCCCGTCAAATCTGTTGATACCTTGGATATGAAATCAATGGGACCCAACTTCTTTGGGTTAATGAAACAGTCCAGGAAAGGCTCCAAGATAGTCTATCAGGGCCTTCATGCTCTCGAAAAGTTTGGTAGATTTGCTGAAACTGAAGCTGTACAAATTGTAGCTCAAGTTGCCGATGAACATGTGACACCAGTTCAAAGGCGTTTTGCTGCCTTTGAGATCAGTTCAGATGAAGAAGAAGAAATAGAACACCGTGAGACAGATACTACTCCGGCTGCTGAGAAATTAAGTGATTTTGAAGCTTTTAAAGAATTACTACAGTCAACTGCATTGAAACCTCCTCAATTAGCTGTTGTAAATGAAGAAAATGATGATATCCCCGAGGAACCAGCCGCCGACCTCATTACACGTAAACGAAGGAAGAAAGATCCGAGGCCTGGCGTGCTGGTCAGTGAACATGAAACAACCACACCACAAAAACCACAACTACTAGCCTACAACCACATACTCACCAATCTGAGTCACATGCTCCTGAGACTCAAGTTGAACCAAGTGCATCCACTGCTGAGCCACTGATTCAAGATCAGGTGTTTGATGACTTTGTTCGTGATTTTGATCTTGAGTCAGATATTCCACACATGAATGAGGCTGATATACCGTTCAATGATGCTCCCTCCAGCTCATCAGGCCTAGAAAATCAAGGTCAGTCAAGTTCAAATGTCCCTGATAAGGTTGCCCAGATTCTTGCCATGCAAGAAAAATTTCTGCAGAACAAAGGCAAGGGTATTGTACTAGAAGATTCCCCGGTTGACGTACAAGATCTCCAACGTAGAGTATTTGAGCTCGAACAAGATTCGAAAATTAAAGAGCTTCAATTTAGCATGGGAGAACTAACTGCTATCTATCTAGATCTCCAACAAAAACTTGTTCAAAAGTTTGGAGATGAGTTCAGAAGCAGTACTGATAAGGTGTCCAACTTTGATCAAGGTGGTAGCTCTACTATTTGCCTAGTAGAGAACATAGATGAGTCTGAGATATTGAAACAGTAAATGGATGCACCACCAATCTCCAAAGAAAAGTCCGATAGAATTCAAAAAAAAAACTGTTGGTGATGAAAAACTCAAATCAAAATGTTGAATCATCTGATCATCCTGACAGGTTTGTTCTCACTTTCAAAAGGGTTTTTCAAACAAATATGGAGATCGCTCTGGAATTATTTTATGGGGGTTTGATGCTGAGAAAAACATGTGGTGGGTTAAGAGAAAGTCCGGAACCGCTGAATACTATAAGAAGATGAAGGATATTGGTTCTTGGACTAAGGTGGATCTCAGTGGCCTGATAAATTCTCCTTTCACCAATCCAACTAATGATAAACGTGGTAGAGATTTTTGGAACTTTCTGAGAAGTCAAGTTGATAGAGGCTTTCCAAATATGACAACTGTAGAATCCTTTCTAAAGAAAGCAAAGGGGGGTCAAGGATCCAAAGACAGGAAAAACAATGGTCAACGTTATGTGGCCTGCTACAAATAAGGCCACTCACATTCCTGTACCTGAAGCGATTCCAGATGGCACATTGGACAACATGAGGTTCTGGATGTATGATAGTGTAAATGCCACCATTGTTGTCAAACTACAGAAGGGCAAAGGGCAGTACAGATTTGTTGATCCAAGGGATTTGTTAAAGTTTGGAAAGAAGGATGTCAAGACTCTCAGCACGTTCCAGATAATAGCTGACCCGATCTTTGAAGTGGTTGCAAAAGAATATACAAGCATGGTGGCTTCTATTATCAAGTGCAGGTTTTGGGCTGGTGCATTGAAAGATGCTGACATTGATTACATGGAACATGATTGAAGACCAAGCTACAAACCAAGGGGGAGATTGTTGGGCCTAGATTAGAGCGGTTTGTACTTAGTCTATATGTGTGTTTGGGCTATGTATGTAATGTGGGTTGGGCCGCGTATGTAAAGCGAGATTCTAAGGGATCTCGGTGGGCTTTTAATGGTTATTGGGCTAGCTTATATTGGTTCCCTATATATAGGATGCAATGTATAGGGTTTAAGGTTGTTCGTTCACTTGTGAGTATTTGCCGTCGTGTTTACTAGACGAGGTTGTAATCGTTGTGCTTAAGCACCCGACGTATAATAATTCGTGTGTTTTGAAGCAATCTTTGTGTTACTTGTTTGTGCTATTGTCTGTTCTTGAATCATCGAGGATTGGAATTCCATACCAATATTTGTTTATTGATATCATAATTGTAGTGATCCAGATTCGGGACTTACATAAACATATTATGTTTAGAAAATTTCTAAATAAAGTTTGAATATAATTTAAGCGGTTTATTGTAATTCTTTATTCCAAAAATAACCGATTGATTATATTCATAATTTATATTTAGAATGTATTATTATACAATAAACATTTTATTTCAATAGTTAAGGTTATTGAAAATCAGTTATTAATATATTTAAAGCGTTTATTGTAAATGTTTTATTCCAAAAATAACCGATTTATTATATTCAAAATGTAAATTTAGAAGGTATTATTATACAATAAATATTTCTTTACTTAATTATTGTTATTATAGTCAATTTTAAAATTTGTTACTTTTAAAAAATCATAATTATGATTTAGAAAAGTTTGCTTTAATAGTATTTAAAGATTTCTTTACTTAATTATCGTTATTGTAGTCAATTTTAAAATTATTTGTTTCTTTTAAAAAATCACAATTATGATTTAGAAAATTTCTAAATTTATAATTCATAAAATATTAATAAAAATTTAGAAACTTTTAAATCAATATCATATATGTAACCAAATTAGGAGTTTCTGTTTTTGGTTTAAACTAAAAATAAATTGGCCGGAAAAAAAATCGAACGGAAATTAGCCGGAAATTAAAATATAAAGATATGCAGAACAAAACTATCAGAACATGTTAGTCGGAAAATTTAATAATTGTACAACGAAAACAATTAAAAATTTAACTGAAATATATCCAAAAATTGGTCGGATATAAACTACTTAAAATTCAATAAAAATCAATAAAAAAATGGTTGGAAAAATAAATTGAACGGAAATTAGCCGGAAATAAAAATATAAATATTTACAGAACAAAACTATGAGAACAGGTTAGATGGAAAATTTAAGAATTGGACAAAGAAAACAATAAAAAATTGAACTGAAATATATCCATAAATTGGTAGGATATAAACTTCTTAAAATTCAATAAACAAAATAATAAATAATTGACCGGAAAACTCACTAAACATAAAATATGCGTATAACAGATTGGCCTGAAAAATTCATCGGATGTTAAATGAACTAAATGTATTTGCAACAATGGATTGTTAATTACCTTGAAAATATTCATCGGAGAATCAATTCCAAGGATTTTGATGTCTCCAATCGGTTCGATTCCGAACGGCGGAATTAGGGCTCGTATTGTTGGTAAACACTGTAGAGGTTCGATGGTGGGATCTGAACAATGGATGTAGGATTCGTATATTCATCGGGAGGTTAGACAGAAAATCAATGGTGGAATTGGTTGTGGATCTCACCGGCGGAATTAGGGTTTGTATAATCATCGAGAGATTAGAGAGAGAATCAGCGGTGGAACTGATTATTGTTTATGAAAAACAAACTGGGTTTTGTTATTTTGGGTGTTTGGAGAACATGACACGTGACACAATATTAGAGCATCTGAGAATGGTAATATGCTGACTGGATTGCATGGTAACATGCTGACTGGATTGCACACGTGGACAGCCTAGAAGAAGGTCATGTGTCCACATTGTATTACTTTAATAGTATTTTAAGATAATTTGTATGTATGAATGCTATGAAACTAGAAGTCACTCAAATTTGTTGGCAGTGAGGCGGGGTTATCCAACAGAAGACCGGCATCCAAGAATTTATCAAGTCTTTGATTTTGTTTATTTGGACAATTTATGGTTTTTTATATGTATGATACATTTGACTATGGAGTTGTGTTATGTTTCCATTGCAAGTTAAATGAAAATTCAAATTTTATACATGTGTAAATCTAACCACTGAGACACATTAGGTTCAATAAATTTTATTTAACCAAGACTTAATCTTTGAGTAGGTTGACCGCTTAACCCAAACTTAGTCTCTAGAGAGACTTCACATCGAATACATTATTTTGAGTATCGATATATCATTCATCTTAAATCCGCTTAGGGCACCTTCTGATTTGTTGTGAAGTTGCCACAAAGAGAACACAAATCTTGTAAGTAATCACAATTACCTATAAGTTTTTAATACTTTATATACATCATTTGATACTTGTTTTTAACGTGTTACATATATATTAGATACTTGAATGATACCAATTATTTTTAAAGAGAGACCGTTAAAAGAATATCACGAGGAGACTGCTGCATAGTATTTTTGGATATCTTAATATACGAACTAAATAGTGTGTTAAGTTTTGTATATATGACTTTAAATATCCTCAATTCCTCATCATCATCATTTTACTCAGTAAATCCTATCAATAACGAAGTTATGGTAACGTCTGAGGAGAGTAAGTAATAGACAAATCACACCTACCCTGTAGGAATAGAGAGATTGCTTTCGGTGAGACCCCCCCCCCCCCCCCCCCCGGCTCGATAGTAGTTTTGCATCAAACCTTGGACATAAGGCACATTACACTCAACCATTGAAACGTCGACTTGTTGGTGCATGTATCCTTGTCTTTCGGCCATCAACAACATGATGCCTGATTAACCTTCCATCATTTTTAATAGTTCTAATTTAGAGCTCTGAATAAGATGTTCGGATACAAATAGTTTTAGACTTTTAGCACCCTGTATGTATACGTACTGATGTATACATGCGCTTTTAAGATAGTAAAGACTTGTCATTTTGGAATAAATTGACTTATTCGTTAGTCTTCTTTAAATGTATTCAATTTAATGAGCACTGATATTCATATTCTAGATTTCTAGCCCATCAAGACGCGTTATTTTGAAATGGTCCGCCACCACTTATTAAATTTTATGTTATTTTTATTATAGCAACTTATAAAGTTTTAAGAGTTGGTTTTTGTTATTTATAAATTAAAATAAATACAAAACAATTTTAATCATTATCTATATCTATATATCTATATCTATATATATAAAACATGAGTGAAGTACCTCTTAAATTTTAAGATGTTTAATCACTCTTGCATAAAATATAATCACTAATGCATAAAATTTTGAAAATTTGAGAGCAATATGGTATTTTTGACATCATGTATGGTTAAGAATAATTACTTTAGAAAATAGTTACAAAAATGATCATTCAACTTTGTTAATTTGTAAAGTAGTTACACATAAACCCTCTATCTTTACCCATTTAATTGACAAATTCATTTAAATTTTTTATTTCTTTAATATCTTTTAAGAAATTGTGTTTTAAACAAAAACAAGCTTACCATTGCAATACGCTTATTTTTGTTGACGTTACAATATAAATTTTGTTTTATTTTGAAGTGTTAATTATAATGTACAAGTTAATTAAGCATAAGAGTACAACTCAAATATGCAATTACGAACCTAAAATATAATTACAAATTTAGCCCTTCAACTATAATTAACTTTTGTAAATTTAATTAATAATTACTTATCCATCCCCTTAAGTTTACCCATATAATAACCTATATTCTTTTTCTTTGTTTTTCATATATATCTTTGAAAATAATACGTTTTAATAAATTTCAAACATACAATCACGACGTGCTTATTTTTGTCGACGTTCCAATGTAAGAATGTCTGTGCACATGTTATAAACTTATAACCAAAATGATTTCGTGTCATTAAAAAAATATATCAATTTTGGTTCAATTCAAAATCCTATCAAAATGAGTTTTGATCATTTTCTTTAAAATTGTTTATTGTTTCGGGTCAACGATTGAGGACTTTGACAGGTCAAAACGTCTTCAGTTTATAATTGGATGTAAGGCAAATGAGTTTAAGTCATTACAAAAAAAAAGTTTAAAATCTTGTTTAGGCCAAAACATGCAATAAGTAAAAATGAGTTTGAGTCATTTAAGAAAAAAAAAGTTGTCGATTTTGGTTCTGGTTAAAACATGTTATAAGCATAATGAGTTCGAGTCATCTTTAAATAAATGGTTTTAATTTGTGTCATATGTTTAAAAGGTTGTAACTACTTAAAATCTGTTTAAACTATTGTTGTTACCTTGTCGTTACCGCGGCATCGTGCGAGTATACTACTAATAGCTAATTAAACATGGGAAATGATTCTGGCTAAAAGGAATCCTTAGGAGCACCTAAAAAGGGATCGTAAAACTGGAACAAAGGAACCCCTTAACTGATCTAAAGATGTTGGACAAGTTATAAGTTAAATTGAGAATGAGAGATAAAACGTTGTGTTTGGATTGATGTATGGATCGTATACCAAGTGTTAAACACGTCGTTTCCGTCGCTATTTGCACTAGAGAATCAAAAAGATATCATGGTAAAGGATTGATATGACTGGGTTGATAACAAAGTGGTGTGAAATTGGTCAGTTGTGCATAATTGGCTAAAGGTACCCGTCTCAACTCAATTCGAATCGGTGAGGGTCATAACTGATTATCCTACTAAGCATAAGAGCAACAAGAAGAATGTTTGGTGATACAAGCTATCTTGACGGTCACATGCTGATTGGTAAGGAAACAAGAAATAACAAAAGTTTCACTAATAAAGCAATTGCGATCGACAAGTTGGTGAACGATATCAAAATTATCTCATTCCTTTGGTTAAAATTAGAAGTAAGACGTCGAGCTTGAAGTGGAAAAAGTGGTGCTAAGTTTTTTTGTTTGTTAACTTTCCTTTGTAACATGTTTGGGGAGTGTTGTAACGTACGTTGTCTTTTATTTTTTTTCCTTGGTTGTTTTGGGTATTCTGCGGCTTGCAAGTTGTACCTCATTTAGGTTTTATAAAATTTGGTCTTTAAAAAAAAAGTTAGTTTTAATGTTTTAAAAATATTACACTTGAAGAAACCTTGTTTAGAAATATTTTGTATATACTTATAAATAGTAGAGTAAATTTCTTAGAATGTCTCTCCTTGTGTAATTTAGGGGTGAGCAAATTAACCGTCATAACCGCAAACCAAACCATAACCGACATAACTGAACCGGTTTTAACCGATAATCGTTATAGCCGATGGGTTTTTTTTTGGAATTTTTGAAAACCGTCAAATGTGGGTCGGTTTTGGTTAATATTAATTCCAAACCCGCCATAACCGAACCGCCCATTTATGTAACTATTAATCGAAAAATAAGGATTTGAAAATTATAATTAGTGCATGAGTAGGATATTTTTACACTTTTACACTTATCGCCGTTATAAAAAAAAGTTCTCCACACGTACTAGGATTTAGGCCAATTAGGCCAAGAATAATAATATTGGTTACCATATTCATTCTAATGTTCCATAAGTGTCGTTCTAAATTTCAATTCAATTTGTCATTTCTATTATTTAATATGTCAATTAGATATGTGTATTCCGTAAATTGTAGTAAAAAGAAAAAAAAGAAAAGAAAATATTTCTGATTTCCACAATACAATTAGCGACTATTCAGTGTTCACAATCATAAAAAAGGATTGTTTATTTTAATCACGGTTAACCGACCCATCACCGACTCATTATAACCGTTAAAACCAACAAACCGAAATCGCCATGACGTATCGGTTATGGTTATGATAGTTTATTAACCACTATATCGGTAATGGTTATGGGTTTAACCAAAAACCGCCCCAAACCGACCCACACACCCCTAGTGGTATGGATACCACTCGGCAACGATTAATAGAATATTATAACGTCTATATATGCATCCCACAAACCAAATTTACTTTTAAAAAAAATGATGCTTCATTAGTTCATTACGTTAACATTTTAAATGTCAGTTACTTAAAAATAATTTTAATCCATCTTTTAATATACGAGACACACAATATCAATATTATATATAATGCATTATTTATGGGTAAATTAAGACATTCATTTTTAAGTAATTTAAAACACCCAAAGTATAAGGTATAACAATAACTAGGGACAAACATGTCATTGTTATATATTATTTTATTTTCACTTTTAGCCCAACTACCCTCACGATTTTTAAACGATCATAGCTTTTTTATACGTTAATATTTTTTAAAATAAATGACATCATAAAAATAAGCATTTTATTATCTAAAATTTGAGTATGATATTGCTATAGTTTTCGAAGTAAAAAAAACAATTTATGCAAAAGTGTTTATAGTTCGGTTTTGATGATTTTAAATTAAACCATGAGCCAACTTTACATGTTTTTTTTTTGTCGTTGAAAATCGAAACTAAACCGAAAGTTAAAGAAAAAACAAACTGTGAAACCTAACTGATGGTCGGTTTAACGATTTTAAAGTTTTAAACCGAACCATGACCACACATAATTTTTCCAAGTCTTACGCCCCCTTAACCAACTGAGCTACACAGCGGGAACATAATTGTAACGTGAATACTAGAGTTTGTATTCAAACACTCACCAAATCGCACGGACTCTCGTCTAAAAGTAACTAATACATTTCTTGATTAAAATAACGAGAAAAATATCATAATTCTACCTTAAACACTAGAGGTTGGGGAAGCTATATGCTATTGAATAATTAGCAGTATGTATAGCACCGGCTTAGGTTCAAAACTATTATTAATAAATTTTAAAATACTTAAGTGTGCCAAATATTACACAATGTGTTTACATTTTATTTTCTTTTATTATTTTTCCTTTTACAACTACAAATATAACTCTACTAATAAATAATTACATATATTTTTTTTATAGTTATTGAATTGAACGTTTATGAAAAGAAAAAGTCTTATTCAACACTTTAATACTGTTAAACAAAAGACATTTAATAATTATATATATGTAACAATATTTTAAAGAAATAATCGGTTTGACTCCACTCTTAATTTCCTATCAAGCGATAACATATAATATAAAAATCATCGTGTATGTAACTTAAGCAAAATTTATAGTAAGGTGTAGATTCAGCGAATAGTGTTGCTCAAGAATTCCAAGAGCGGTTGAGATTAAGGTATGATGTTATTCACAAAACATTTCAACTTAAATAAATTGAATTAAATTGAAGAATATTTATGAGGTTGGAAGCCAAACACACACGGGACTTTTTAAGAAAATTAAAATATGAGATGACGTGGGTCATTCTTTTAACTAACTTGTTCTCGTATCCATGAATACCTATTTATATTCCATTCTTGACTTTTTGACACCTTTTAGCTAATTTATACAACTTGATAACCAATACATTGGCATTGATACGTATCAGTTTATCATCCTCATAAGCAGGCGTTTGAAAGGTTTTTTTTTTTTTTTTTCTTTTTGAACGTCGGGATTTTATTAAACACCGATTGACAAGAAACTAGTCGGGAAAAAGCAGAAAATACATTAAAATTCAATGAGTTTGTAACCACTCTCTCCAAGTTAATTTGCACATACTTTTCCTATTAAAGAACCAAAAACAAAACATAACATCATCAAACAAAGCATTTTTCAAACCGACTCTTCATGAAGATTGTATTCTTCTGAGTTCTGAAGCTTCCAAATAGCCCACGAGACTACAAAATTAATTGCTCAAACAGTATCTTTTTAGCCAAGTTTAATGAGGAATTTTCTAAGAAATCCATTAAGTCGGTTGGAAATGTCAAAATTAACAATTTCACCAAACACTACTCCTTCAACCAAATCCCAAATCTTTATTAGCGGAGCCACATTCACCAAACACATGAAGAACTTATTCTGAACCATCCTTACACAAAGGACAGATAACAGATGGGACATCAATAGTCAAAACCCTTATCATCCAAATTCATTTGTGTAGGAAGACGATTTTCCAAACCCTCCATCAGCAAATATTTATTTTTTGAGGCAAGCAAGAGAACCAAACATTTTTTGTAGATTCGTCAGGCATTAAGACATCGTAAAATGTCCCCCGAACCTCCCCAACCAAAAATCCAGACATCCCCTACATCGACCACACTCATCAGTCCTTACCATGCGACAAAGAGACACCATCAAGCATATTTCGCAAGTACATAAACTTTTCAGCGAAACATATGTTTTGACACCAATTATGTTTCCACAAAATTGTCTCATTTCCACAAACATGCATTTGAAAGTTTTATTTTATACATAACTATGTAGATAAATGGCTATTGATGAATGTTTAATACACAATAATTTTAATTAGAGAATTATAGATATTTAAACTTCTTGTTTGATATGTAATAATATAAAAATAATGTGGTTATGTAACTGCATTATCGACTTTCTTTCTGGCTGACACGCAAAATGCGTCAGAATCGCTCCTTTGTGACACTTTTCTGACGTAATTTGGCGTCATAACGCTATCAGTTTTCTAATAGTCATATATCAAGCAATAATACCTATAAACGTTTATTATAATTCGTTTTATACTAAACGCACTCAATGCATATCAACATGCTTGTTTTACTAATAAATACATCTGAATGTTCTAAATGTCAAAACATGTTGTTTTGGATGAAAATCTGTTAAGGATAATGTATCCAAATCCGTAAAAGTGAGGTATAGTGCTATGCTAATAACAACGATTGTATGAATGAAAATGGAATGAACAACGTGATTTGTTGCGAGGAAAAACTCTTTGATCTTGTTTAGATCAAAAGAAAAAAACCCCGGGTGATAACAACTCGTCGATCACCAATTTATTGATCACAAAAAAGATTACAAGTGTCTTGGAGATTACGATCGATGTTAAATGAATGCTAATGTGTAGAGAGAATTATGAGTTCTGCTCTGAGTGTGTGTGATTACAAGTGTCTTTTTAATCGATCATTATCTCGATGTTTATAAAGGAAATTACAATTAACTATAACTCCTAACTATCTGCCACTCTTCCACAACTCCTATAACGTTCATTGACCACGTGCTGGGAGCCTCCAGTAGCGAACTTTAAGGTAGACTCAGTCATAGAGTCGTTACTTTCTGTTGAATATTAACCTACACATATGAAACAATTGTTAATAATACCAACCTCTGAGGATCCTTGATCTTTGATATGGCTCTGGTACTCTTCAAGAGGATAACTGATCCAGACACATCTTCAAGGATAAGATATCCTCAGTATTGAAAATATCGTCCTAACAATTGCCCCCAAAATGGCGGGTGTTTATGATTTACAGCTGGCATTTTGAAATTTGAATCTTCTACGAAAACTGAGTGATTAGACGGTTGCCAGAAATATTTACTATCCAGCCCTTGATATTAATCATAACCGCCTATATATGCCGTCCCTATATCTCTTTTATAATCACATATTCAGGCGACAAATCAGGTATCCTTTCTTTTCTCTTTACTTTCTTTGTTTTGATAATAATGTCAATCGCTTCGTCTTCTTCACCTCCCTCTAAGCCGTCCGACCAATCCTCCGACGACTCCGGATTGACGGAGATGCAACCACATAATCTAATCGCCAATCCATCTATCGAAATCTGCAAACTCACATATCTCAAAATCGATGAGTTCCATCTTTTATTTCTGCCATAAACCGTGTTCCGACCGTACGACTCCGGCGTCCGTTGCGACATATATTCACAAGCTTGGGTGTGTTTTTCGCCTTGCCCTTTCCTCACTGGCTATCGTTATCCGTTCCCTTCTTTCACACAAAGCTTCTTCGAATCCACTGGCATATCCTACATCCAAGCTATGCCGATGCTTTGGAGAGTGTTAGGCACCATCGAAAGAATTATTGAGGAAGAAAAAATCGACTTCGGTCTTCCAGAGTTGTCCTATCTGTATACTCTCACTACCCATGGTCGAGCCTGTTAGGGCATGAATTTTATGCTGAGGATCCTTAATCCTTAACTATCTTATGGATAGATTATTCTTGAGATGTGTATCAGGTAATAAAGGATCAACGATCCTCGGTATTATTTTTTTACTAATGATTGCGTTTAGTATGGTGGTGTGTTAGACAAGTATAACAATTTTAAGGCGTGCTTGCATCAATTATCCTCATGGAGTATTCTCTAGCTGGAGTATGGATCCAGGATCCTTATTGAACATAGCTAGTAATGGACGATTTCGTGTGAAGATTGTTGTTTAAATATCAACAACGGCTCTTAGACTTGTTCTTCCACTTATTCCGCTACTGGACTTCTATGACACGTGGTCAAAGTGATGGGAGTGGCTAGTGGAGAACTTGCGGATTATTAGGAGTTATTGTTAATTGTATTTTCTTTATAATTATCGAGTTATGATCAATTAGAAAACACTTTTATTCTCACGCACTCTAGAGCAGAAGCAATTACTCTCTCTACTCACTAGTTTACTTTGTAACATCGATCATAAACTCCACAACACTTGTAACCACCTTTTACCATTAATAAACTTGACGGTGATAGTTTTCACCGTCCGAGGGTTTTTTGTGCCGGAGATTATTCTAATCACGTACCATCCGACCAAAGATTACCTTGTTAATCTTTGATCGAAGCAATTCGACCAAAGATTACCTTGCTAGTTTTTGACCGAAGTAAGATTATCATAATCAAGGGTTTTTTCCCTCGTGATCAAATCATTGTGTTCACCAATAGCTCGGTTATACATTCACTTTTATCGTGTTAGCACTATACGTCACTTGACAGATTTGTATACATTATCCTTAGCTGATTTTTATCCAAAACAATTTGGCGCCCACCGTGGGGCAATTGATGCTATAATCCAGAAAATACTCTATCATTCTCAAACTTTTCATACCCATATCACTATCAATGCCCTCTCAATCAACCTCCGCTTAATCAACTATGCCGGCTACGGTTCCTCTCTCATCAAGGACTTTGCCACCAATGCCTCCGCTAATTACGGGAGCACAATGGCCTGCTGCTGCTGGAAGCAAGACGCAACTACCAGTCTTCCAGAGCTTGAAAACCGCTGCTGATGCGCCGGTGGTTAATACTAACAATGATGTTTCATCTATGTTTTCGTAGGTTAAAGCATACATGGAGCAGCAAAACAAGACCAACCAAAGGATCCTTCGTGAGATAGAAGATATCAAGAAGAATAAGAGGCCAGCGGAGGATCTCACCCCCCTGATGCCAAGGATGCTGGATTTCACCAGTCCAGAATCCATGGCTCAGTTCTCCCAAAGATTATCTATCCTTCAACAGGGGTCCATGGGCCAACAGGCTCAAGGATCCTCGATATTTCAGTCAGGATCATTTATCCTTCAACAGAGGTCCATGGGTCAACATGCTCAAGGATTCTCGTTAGATCAGCCAAGGTCATCTAACTTTCATCAAGGATCCATGGGTCAGTAGAATCAAGGATCCTCATATTATCAACAAGGATCAGCCATCCTTCCACCAGGATCCTACAGTACCCAACCTCAAGGATCCTTCATCCCGAATCAAGGATCCTTCTTTCCGAATCAAGGATCCACTGGAGTCCAACATCAACGATCCTCCGAAGTCCATGAAGGAGATATAATCCCCATGCAGACCATAGCCTCTGGAGGACCAACTCCTATCGCGGATTCCTATTATCCCATCTACTCATCCGGGATGCCGACCTTCACCCAGCAAAGAGGTAACTTGTATGATCCTATATCCTTAGATACTAACCGTGGTCCCATGCAGGATACAGGTATCAACCAGGCTATGGCCAAAGAACTACAGAAGCTTAAGGAGATGATATCAAGTGTTCCTGGGGTGATACGACCAATCCCCGAGATACCTGAGGGAAGCCACAAGTTATCCAGAATTGCTCCACCTATCTGTAATGCTGAAATTCCGAAGCGATTCCAAACCCCCAACATGAAGACTTATGATGGGACCACAGATCCCGAGGAACACGTTGCACAATACAGAGAAAGGATGGAGATCAACCCTATCCCGGAGAGACTCAAGGAAGCTTGATTATTCAAAGGATTCGGATCTACACTCACAGGATCAGCGTTAAAGTGGCTGCTAAGTCTTCATCCCTTTTCAGTTACTTATTTTTCACATTTAGTTAACTTGTTCAACAGCCAATTTTCTTGTAGTAGGAAATTAGAAAAGTTAACTAGTGATTTATACCGAGTTATCCAACCTAGTGATGAATCACTTAGGGATTTTGTTACGAGGTTCGGCAGGGAAGCTCTAGAAATCCCTAATCTTGACATGGCTACTGCTGTTGAGGCCTTCAAGATGGGAGTTCAGAGGGGCTCCCCCTTTTATGATGATCTTGTGATGACTCGTTGCAGGTCTCTAGATGAAGTAAGGAACAGAGCACTCAGATTCATACGGTTGGAGGATGACAAGAGGATCCAGGATCGTCTGGGGAATCAAACGAAACAATAATCCTCCAACAAGAAGCAAGGATTCTCGTTCAAGAACAACAACACAAATCCGTATAACAAGTTCCACAACCAGAACGTACGAGCAGTTGAAGAAGGAGATGATGATGAAGACTATCCCTGCATCTCCGAGTATTGTTTCTCCGTAGATACCCATGGCTTGATTTCTGCCATGAAGGATCTAGGGGAGAAAGAAAGGTGGCCTCGAAAGAACGAGAAGACGACTACCTTCAAAGACAAGTCTAAATTGTGTGCCTTCCACGAAAATTTTGGCCACACAACAGATGAGTGCATCGATTTAAGGAGGGAAATCGGATACCTCCTGAGCAATGGTCACTTTAAAGAGCTTTTGGGAAGGAAAAAATCTAGGATCCAGGATCCTGAAGATCTTCCACAAAAAGCCATGCCACTACCACCAGACGCTCATGTGATCAACTTTGTCTCCAGAGACTACAAAATGTTTCAAGATTCGTGTGCTATAGAAGAAAATCCCACAAAAGAACTCGAGTTAGATGTTGAAAGAAGACCGCTTATCCCCACTACTAGAGTGACTGATCGGAGAATCTTCTTCGACTCAAGGATCCAGGATCCTCAGAAAGATGAGCTGGATGTCCGAATGGTGAATTTCATCTCTGAAGGTTCAGACATATGTGGAACTTCTTTCTCTGCAAGCAAGAAGACTTGCCAAAGAAGTCAAGATGGATAATGGAGACCAACCGATAGTATCCACTACCTTAACAACAGACAAAAGGATCTTCTTCGACGAGGAAGACAAACTAAACATCCAGGATCCTCATCATGACGGTTTGATCATTACTTTATTTATCGCTAACCATTATGTATGCAGGATCCTAGTAGACGGAGGGAGCTCGGTCAACACTATCCAGCATGTTGTCCTCAAGAAGATGAACATACAGGATTCAGAGATCATTCCTAGAACATCAGTGCTAGTTAGTTTCAGTGGAGAAACCAAAAAGACATTGGGGGACATCAACCTCCCAATTTATATCGAAGGGTTAAATTCATACCAGAAATTTTGTGTTATTGATAATCTTTCTTGTTGCAATGAAATTTTAGGTAGGCCCTGGCTGCATGGAATGAAGGCAGTAGCCTCGACGTATCACCAATGCATCAAACTACCTACCCCTTGGGGAGTTGTAAAGATAATTGGTGACCAAGCAGAGGCCAAGAACTATTATTCTTCATCAATGAAGCCAACAGAAAAGCAAACTATAGCATAGCAACTACAGCAACATCCTAGGGACGTATTGGAAGCTCGGGAGAAAGACCTTAAAGAAGTATCATTGGACCCCGAGGATCCAGAGATAAAGGTGTTCCTAGGATCGAGTATCCCCAGTAAGATTGAGGAGGATATAGTATCCTTCTTAGGGCGAAGAAGATCTATCTTTGCCTTCAAGCACTCAGATATGACAGGTATTTCAAAAGAGGTAATCACTCATAAATAGACCTTGATTTATCTGTTAAACCCATCCATCAGAAGCGAAGAAAATTCGCTCCTGAGAGGAACAAGATCATACAAGAAGAAGTTAAAAAACTTCTAAAGGCCGGTATGATCAGAGAGGTTCAATATCCTCGATGGCTAGCTAATGTGGTCGTTGTTTCAAAAAAGAATGGAAAGTGGAGGGTGTGTGTCTATTTTACCGATTTAAACAAGGCATGCCCCAAGGATCCTTTACCATTACCACATATAGATTCCATGGTGGATGCAACGGCAGAACATGAAATGCTTACCTTTATGGATGCTTCCTCTGGATTTCAACAAATTCAGATGGAACCATCTGATCAAGAGGATACAACATTCATGACTCCTACCGGCATATACTGTTATACTGCTATGCCGTTCGGACTAAAAAATGCAGGGGCAACATACCAAAGACTAGTCAACATGATGTTCAAGGATCAGTTGGGCAAGACTATGGAAGTATACATAGACGATATGGTGGTAAAATCGAAGAAAGCTGAGGATCACCTTAGAGACCTCGAGGAAGCATTCAATATCCTCGACCAGTATAACATGAAATTGAATCCGTCAAAATGCCACTTTGGTGTTAAGGCTGGAAAGTTTCTGGGATATATGGTGACTAAAAGAGGCATTGAAGCAAGCCCCGAGCAGATTGAAGCCATCCTAAATTTGAAGTCTCTTGCAAACGCCAAGGATGTCCAAAGGCTCACAGGAAGAATAGCCGCTCTCAATAGGTTCATCTCAAGATCCTCCGAGAAGTGCAAAGACTTCTATGACATCCTTAGGAAGAATAAGAAGTTTGAGTGGACGGAGAAGCATGAGGCTGCGCTTACAGCGTTGAAGGATTACTTATCCTCAGCTCCAGTTCTAATGAAGCCCATGGATGGAGAATCCTTGTATCTATATCTTGTTGTCTCAGGAAATGCAGTAAGTGTCATCTTGGTAAAGGATCATAAAGGTGAACAACATTGTGACAATCGTCAATTTCAGGTTAACTCCGTTAACTCAACTCCGTCAATTCAAACTTTAGATCACTGAACCTATAACGCACACCTCATTACATTTAAACTAGGGTTTAAATGACGCTTGACACTTACTACATGTGTAGTCTTTCGGGAATTGCACCGAAACGCAAACGAGTTGACGCAAACAATTGGTGAATAAACGAAAAACGTCAAAACAATAATTATGGGATAATTATGTGTTAGACTTATGTGTTATGTGATAACATTGTTATAAACGTTAATTCAAGGTGCAAGAATTAGTTAATTAAGCTAGTAAAGTAACATTTGAAAGTTAAGGGACCAAGGTGTATTATATTATTATTATTAATATAAACCTAAAACCCTAACTCTCCTCTTCCTTTCTCTTCCAAACCGACGGCAGCCCCTCTCCCACTTCTCCCTTGCGATCGGCCCTCATACACACACATACAATCAAGATTGTTCAAGTTTGATTGAAGATTAAGGTGCTAGGAAGGTATAAACAACTATCCTATGCATCCTCTATGCTTAATTTCGATTTTAATGGGTTAATTATAAACCCTAGGTCTGATTTTTATATGTAATTATGTTCATGTGTCTTGTTTTGATTGAAAGATGTATTGATGGTTGAATTGATAGCTAGTATTGGTGTTATTGCATGTTAATCGTTTGTTTCTTGATTTTGAGTTCAAGTAAAACCCTAATCATAGATGTAATGTGTAATTGATATGCATGGATAGTGATTATGGTGTTTAGAGTGTTATATGAACGGATTATGGTCTATAGATAGTTAATATGTTGAGTTTTGTTGCAAACAGTTTCTGGACAGATTGTGTTGTTGATGTTCAATTGACTGTATCTGGGTGTAAATGTAAAAATTGGTTGAGATTATTGATACTACAGTAAACTAGGTTGATTCTAGTTTCTAAAGAATATAAATTTGCAATTTTTGGACGTGTAAAAGCTAACCTTTATGATTTTACAAAAACGTTGTGCAAAGCTGAGTTGTTAGACCTGCTGTTAGGTTGTTTTGTAAATGTTATATCTCACGAACTACGAGACCAATTGGGTTGGTTCCACTTCTGGAAGTTGACTTGTTGAGTTAGGAACCTAACCCAAATGGTCTTGCATTTGTTGGATTTTTCATTTAACGGAAATTTCAAATAACATTCTGTTGCGCATGAATTTGACTGTTATGAGCTTGCTGTAGTGTTTTGATCATTATGAGAAATCTATGTGGAATAAAAATAAAATAAAATATGTTCTGGAAACCTAACACATGCATGCTTTAGTGATAATTTTTGGTAAATTAATTGAGATGCTATGATCGGTGGAATAGTACAATATTTCAAGTAGAATTTCTGTCTCGGTGAAACTAGCTGCTGAATTTTGTGAAAATGCATGAAACATGATAATTGCTAGTTAATTGTTATGTTTTGACCAATTTGCCCCTGCGGGGAATACTTGCTAAATAGTTGTCGTGTTTTGACCAAATTGCCCTTGCGGGGAATAATTGCTAGTTAATTGTTATGTGTGACCAAATTGCCCTTACGGGGAGTAATTGCTAGTGATGTACATTATTAATACATGACACGTAAATAATTGCTCACACACGTATCGTATCACAAATGTACTCGTTAAGTCACACACGATTCAAAAACAAACACGAAACGTATCTTGTGATTAGGAATTATGTGCCGGGTCTAGAGACTCGATATTAGTTCCGATACTTAGAAAATCTCCTTGTTGTTTTAGAACGCTAGAGAGAGTTTTCTGTGACGCGCATCACTTGGTGATTTATTTTGGGAATTCTTCGCAAACAGTGAGTTTCACTTACCCCTTTAAACTGTTTTAAACGCTTTTCACTTGGGGGAGATAACATACTCCGAAAACGCATTTAAGATTTTGTTAGTAAATTATATATCACTTGTAAAGGCTAAGTGGCAAACGAAACAATTGAAGTCCTACACATCGAACCGGTTAATATTTGGATAATAGCGAGTCACTGTTGAGTAGTACTACTGGGTTTGACAAACCCCACCCAACGCTAAACTCGACTGGAGGTCGAGCGGGTGTAATTTTGGCTAACACGTACCATGGTCTGGATGACCTGGTGACAAGGCACTTGATAAACAGTCAGCTTCGGTGTCGAACACTTAGTAATACTTGTTGTATAGGCTAGCTACCTATTGATATATAATTGATTTAACACTATCTGGTAACGCAAAACGCTGAACGCAACACGCTGAACGCAAAACGCTAAACGCTTTATTTTATATAAACTTGTGAACTCACCAACCTTGTGTTGACACTTTTAGTATGTTATTCTCAGGTAGCCGAGGCGGGCGCGCGGTATAGGATCATGCATGGTTTTGAACTTTCTGATATGCAAACATGTTTTTAACTATTATTACTTGGGTTTTAAGTCGTCCTGCGTGACGCAACTTTTGTCTTTTGGTTTTTACGCTTCCCACTTATTTTCATTTAAATGTTTTTATGGTTTGATTATAACTAATGATTCCGATCCTGTTAGTTCACACCCTCTGACGGAAAACCTCGTTAGTGGATTTTGAGGGTGTGACAGATTGGTATCAGATCCATTGGTTATAGCGAACTAGAAGCTGCATGCATACTAGACTATAACCGCGACGACCCATTAGTTATAATGATACGCACTGCATAGATTTGTGTAGTCTTTGTTATCTTATCTCTTTACCCCTTTCACTCATACGCGAGCATACACGGCTTACCTGAAGGAATGTCGACGCCGCCATCATCATCATCATCCGATCCGATGACTCATGCTCACGGGAAAGAACCGCAGATACCTACCGCATCGCCACCCCGAGTAGTTCCGGAACTCGAAGCTCCCGCACCGAAGAGGTATCGGTTATCCGGAGGCATGTACGAAAACGAAGTTAGCTGGGATTGGTACCCTAATATGATCAGACGTATGGTCTATCGCGAACAAGTTCCCCCGCTACCCCACCCGAACCATTCTGCTTATCCCAACACCCTACCACCCATAACCGAACCTGTAGAGCGTGTGCTCGCAGCTGTCGTTTCTTGTTTGGAGCGTGATGTGGGTTACATGCGCTATACGAGAGCGAACGTTTCCGGACTGTTAAAAGATGGAACCGAAACTAAAAAGGAAATTTCCCGCATGACAGTGGCAATGAAGGAAATGCAAGAGGCTAGTGATCAACAGATGAAGATTATGAGAAAGATGCAAGCCGAGATGATAGACTTGCAAGAGCAACTCCAAGTAGCAAGGACCCGAACCGAGATAGCTTTAGAGCGCTGCGATGTCTTACAAATGCAAATTGCTCAGAACGCAGCCGAACCCGAGGCAGAGCCTGAGGCAGAACCTGAGGCAGAGCCTGAAGAAGAACCGGAGGAAGAACCCGTTGAGGAGGAGGCATACTCAGAGGTGTCCTCAGACGATGACATCTAGACATGGTCGCGGTAATATCAACTTGACTGCAGCAGAACTCCAAACTCTGCTGAATGACCACGCGGCGGCCGCTCTAGCCGCACATGTACAGAACCAAGCTGGAGGTCCAATTGGAACGTGTACCTTCAAGAATTACCTTGACTGTAAGCCCAGTTCGTTTAAGGGCACTGAGGGAGCTATAGACTTTCTGCGTTGGGCCGAGAAGGCCGAATCGGCGTTTGAGATGTGTAATTGTCCCCCTGCCAGTAGAGTCAAATTTGCTGCTGGAACACTTAAAGATTCTGCCCTCACTTGGTGGAATTCAAACGTGCAGATCCTTGGATTGGAACTGGCTAACGCTATGAACTGAGAGGAGTTCAAGAACATGATGCGAGAAGAGTACTGTCCGAGAGAGGAGATTGCAAAGTTGGAGTCAGAGTTTTGGTCATTGAAGATGGTGGGTTCAGAAATCGAAGCCTACACTACCCGTTCTCACGAGTTAGCTGTGATGTGTCCACGGATGGTAGACCCGCCGAGTAAGAGGATTGAAATGTATATTGATGGGTTGGCACCGCAAATTCAGGGCATGGTGATGTCTTCCAGACCAGCCACGATTCAACAAGCGATTCGGTTAGCTCACAAACTGACGGATCAAGCAGTGACCCAAGGTGCGCTACCACCTAGGGGTTCAACCACTAAAGCCCGTGACAACCCGAACACTGACAACAACAGCAACAACAACCCGAGCAGCAGAAAGATAAAGTTTGACAATACCGGATCCTCACCCTCGAACCCCCCACAACAACAACCCTACCGTAAGCCCGAACTCACTCGGGGCTTCAACAATCAGGGTCACAATAACAATAACAAAGGTGGCGGGCAGGGTTCGAGCGGATATGCGGAGAAATATCCGAAGTGCAACAGGTGTAACTATCATAATGCTGGCCCGTGTGACCACGTCAAGTGTCTGAGATGCGGAAAGATGGGTCCTCAGGAAAAGGAATGTAGAGGAGACCTTGCGGCAAAGGGTGCTCCTAAACCACCTATGACGACGAAGGGATGTTTCGAATGTGGGCAGGAAGGTCATTTCAGGAAAGATTGTCCCAAGCTGAAACAGAACGACAACAATGGAGGTAATGGAAGTGGCAGTGGTGGTGGAAACAATAGTAAAGGAAGAGCTTTTGTTATTGGGTCGGGTCAAGCCCACAACGATCCGTACGTGGTGACTGGTAAGTTCCCTGTGAACGATTGTTTTGCTTCTGTATTGTTTGACACTGGAGCTGATAGGAGTTTTGTGTCGAAAGCCTTTAGTCAACTCTTAGACCTAACTCCAACCCCGTTAGATGCTAAGTTTCCTGTTGAATTAGCTGACGGTAAGACTATAGAAACGACTCATGTACTTGCGGGATGTAAGTTAAAACTGGCAGGTCATGTCTTTGATATCGACCTTATTCCTTTTACGCTTAGTAGTTTCGATGTCGTGGTCGGCATGGACTGGTTATCCGAGAACCGAGCGGAGATTATATGTCACGACAAGATAGTCCACATTACTACCCCTTCCGGCGAGATCATTTCGATCCGGGACGAGAGAAGCGGCATGACCACCAGCGTCATTACCCTCATGAAGGCGCAGAAGTATCTACGAAAGGGTCATCCGGCAATTTTGGCGCAGATTGTTGAGAAACCCGCGGATGAGAAGCGAATTGAAGAGATACCGATTGTGCGAGATTTTCCGGAAGTTTTCCCGGAGGATTTGCCAGGACTCCCTCCTATACGACAAGTCGAATTCCAAATCGAGTTGACACCCGGTGCAGCACCCATAGCACGAGCCCCGTATCGGCTCGCACCGGCGGAGCTTCAGGAACTGTCCACTCAGTTGCAAGATTTATTGGATAAAGGTTTTATCCGACCTAGCTCATCGCCATGGGGAGCCCCTGTCTTATTTGTCAGAAAGAAGGACGGGACTTTCCGCATGTGCATCGACTACCGAGAGTTGAACAAGGTGACGGTCAAGAACCGTTATCCTTTACCCCGAATTGATGATTTGTTTGACCAGCTTCAAGGATCGAGTTATTACTCGAAGATCGATCTGCGATCTGGTTACCATCAACTAAGAGCGCGCGAAGAAGATATTTCAAAGACGGCTTTCAGAACACGGTATGGTCACTACGAGTTTTCGGTTATGCCTTTTGGACTAACCAACGCACCAGCCGTATTTATGGATCTCATGAATCGAGTATGCAAGGCGTACCTCGACAAGTTTGTGATTGTGTTTATTGACGATATCCTGGTCTACTCCAAGGACAAGGCTGACCATGAGGAACACTTAAGGGTAATTCTGGAATTATTGAAGAAGGAACAACTGTACGCAAAACTCTCGAAATGCGAATTTTGGCTTCGCGAGGTTCACTTTTTAAGACATGTGATCAACGAGAATGGTATCTATGTCGATCCCACTAAGGTAGAGGCCATCAAAAACTGGGAAGCACCTAAGACTCCGACTGAGGTGCGGCACTGTCTAGGACTGGCGGGCTACTACCGGCGTTTCATCGAGGGATTTTCAAAGATTGCTCAACCCCTCACCGCTTTGACTCACAAGGGTACTAAGTACAATTGGGGAGACGCGCAAGAATCCGCTTTTCAACTATTGAAAACAAAACTCTGTAGCGCCCCTATTCTAGCCCTACCCGAGGGAACGGAGAATTTCGAGGTACATTGTGACGCATCGATACAAGGTCTCGGTTGTGTGCTGATGCAACTCGAGAAGGTTATAACCTATGCCTCTCGACAACTACGGGTTCACGAGAAGAACTACACAACCCATGATTTGGAACTCGGAGCTGTGGTGTTTGGCCTTATGATATGGAGGCATTACTTGTACGGTACCAAGTTTACCATTTACACCGACCACAAGAGTCTCCAACATATCTACGATCAGAAGGAGCTGAACATGCGACAGCGTCGTTGGGTCGAGCTGCTTAAGGATTATGATTGTGCCATCAAGTACCACCCTGGAAAGGCCAATGTAGTGGTCGACGCCCTTAGCAGAAAAGAAACAGATAAACCCAGACGAGTGCGAGCATTGCAACTCACGATTCATACCAACTTACCCGATCAGATTCGCGAGGCGCAACTCGAAGCTTTGAAAGATGATAATCTTCCATCGGAACTCATGCGGGGCATGAACAAGCAACTTGAAACCAAATCGGACGGGGTCTGATATTTTGAGAACCGGATTTGGGTTCCACGGTACGGAGAGTTGAGAACTCTGGTGATGGACGAAGCACACAAGTCCCGATATTCTATCCACCCTGGCTCAGATAAAATGTACCATGACTTAAAGGCACTTTACTGGTGGCCGAACATGAAAGCCGACATTGCCACCTACGTGAGCAAATGCTTGACTTGTGCTAGAGTCAAAATAGAATACCAGAAACCATCTGGCCTGCTACAGCAACCGAAACTTCCAATGTGGAAATGGGAACACATTTCAATGGATTTTATCACGGGATTACCTAAAACACCGACGGGATGCGATACCATCTGGGTGATCGTTGACCGGTTGACTAAGTCGGCACACTTTTTAGTGATTAAGGAATCGGACAAAATGGAAAGACTGACTCGCGTCTACATGAAGGAAGTAGTGTCTAGACACGGAGTGCCTGTCTCAATTATTTCTGATCTAGATTCCCGTTTCATTTCGCACTTTTGGAAGTCGCTACAGAGTGCCCTAGGCACACGCCTTGATATGAGCACAGCATACCATCTTCAGACGGATGGGCAGAGTGAACGAACTATTAAAACCTTAGAGGACATGTTGCGTGCATGTGTGTTGGATTTCGGAAAAAGTTGGGAACCTCACTTACCTTTGGTAGAGTTTTTGTATAATAACAGCTACCACGCAAGTATTAAAGCAGCGCCGTTTGAAGCACTGTACGGACGGAAGTGTCGATCACCTCTCTGCTGGGCAGAGGTGGGTGACAGCCAAATCACTGGTCCAGAACTGGTACTCGAAACTTCGGAAAAGATTGTTCAAATCCGAAATCGCATGGCAGCAGCACGAGATCGCCAAAAGAGTTACGCTGACAAGCGCCGAAAACCTCTCGAATTTCAAGTGAATGACCAAGTGTTACTCAAAGTCTCACCTTGGAAAGGTGTGGTTCGCTTTGGGAAGCGAAACAAACTCAACCCACGATACGTTGGCCCTTATCGAATAACTGAGCGCATTGGTCCGGTGGCGTACCGACTGGACCTACCAACGGAACTCAGTGGCGTACGCAATGTATTCTACGTATCCAATTTGAAGAAATGCCTATCTGATGAAACCCAAGTAGTCCCTTTGGTTGAACTGCAAGTTGATGAACAATTACGCTTCATTGAAGAACCAGCCGAAGTTTTGGATTGGGAAACCAAAACACTCAAGCACAGCAAAATTCCAATCGTTAAGGTTCGTTGGAACTCGAGACGTGGACCGGAGTTCACGTGGGAACGCGAGGATCAAATGACGAAAAAGTATCCTCACCTTTTTGAAGGGTTGACCAAACACAGAAAACCGCGAAACCCGACAAACCGTCAGAAATCACCGGAGGTATGAATTAAATTTCGGGACGAAATTTCTTTCTACTAGGGGATGATATGACAAACTGAAAATTTTTCTTACTTTTTCAGACACTCATCACGACTTGACTCAAATTTTCGGGACGAAAATTCTCTAACATGGGAATGATGTGACAATCCTCAATTTCAGGTTAACTCCGTTAACTCAACTCCGTCAATTCAAACTTTAGATCACTGAACCTATAACGCACACCTCATTACATTTAAACTAGGGTTTAAATGACGCTTGACACTTACTACATGTGTAGTCTTTCGGGAATTGCACCGAAACGCAAACGAGTTGACGCAAACAATTGGTGAATAAACGAAAAACGTCAAAACAATAATTATGGGATAATTATGTGTTAGACTTATGTGTTATGTGATAACATTGTTATAAACGTTAATTCAAGGTGCAAGAATTAGTTAATTAAGCTAGTAAAGTAACATTTGAAAGTTAAGGGACCAAGGTGTATTATATTATTATTATTAATATAAACCTAAAACCCTAACTCTCCTCTTCCTTTCTCTTCCAAACCGACGGCAGCCCCTCTCCCACTTCTCCCTTGCGATCGGCCCTCATACACACACATACAATCAAGATTGTTCAAGTTTGATTGAAGATTAAGGTGCTAGGAAGGTATAAACAACTATCCTATGCATCCTCTATGCTTAATTTCGATTTTAATGGGTTAATTATAAACCCTAGGTCCGATTTTTATATGTAATTATGTTCATGTGTCTTGTTTCGATTGAAAGATGTATTGATGGTTGAATTGATAGCTAGTATTGGTGTTATTGCATGTTAATCGTTTGTTTCTTGATTTTGAGTTCAAGTAAAACCCTAATCATAGATGTAATGTGTAATTGATATGCATGGATAGTGATTATGGTGTTTAGAGTGTTATATGAACGGATTATGGTCTATAGATGGTTAATATGTTGAGTTTTGTTGCAAACAGTTTCTGGACAGATTGTATTGTTGATGTTCAATTGACTGTATCTGGGTGTAAATGTAAAAATTGGTTGAGATTATTGATACTACAGTAAACTAGGTTGATTCTAGTTTCTAAAGAATATAAATTTGCAATTTTTGGACGTGTAAAAGCTAACCTTTATGATTTTACAAAAACGTTGTGCAAAGCTGAGTTGTTAGACCTGCTGTTAGGTTGTTTTGTAAATGTTATATCTCACGAACTACGAGACCAATTGGGTTGGTTCCACATCTGGAAGTTGACTTGTTGAGTTAGGAACCTAACCCAAGTGGTCTTGCATTTTTTTGATTTTTTCATTTAACGGAAATTTCAAATAACATTCTGTTGCGCATGAATTTAACTGTTATGAGCTTGCTGTAGTGTTTTGATCATTATGAGAAATCTATGTGGAATAAAAATAAAATAAAATATGTTCTGGAAACCTAACACATGCATGCTTTAGTGATGATTTTTGGTAAATTAATTGAGATGCTATGATCGGTGGAATAGTACAATATTTCAAGTAGAATTTCTGTCTTGGTGAAACTAGCTGCTGAGTTTTGTGAAAATGCATGAAACATGATAATTGCTAGTTAATTGTTATGTTTTTACCAATTTGCCCCTGCGGGGAATACTTGCTAAATAGTTGTCGTGTTTTGACCAAATTGCCCTTGCGGGGAATAATTGCTAGTTAATTGTTATGTGTGACCAAATTGCCCTTACGGGGAGTAATTGCTAGTGATGTACATTATTAATACATGACACGTAAATAATTGCTCACACACGTATCTTATCACAAATGTACTGACATGATTCACAAACAAACACGAAATGTATCTTGTGATTAGGAATTATGTGCCGGGTCTAGAGACTCGATATTAGTTCCGATACTTAGAAAATCTCCTTGTTGTTTTAGAACGCTAGAGAGAGTTTTCTGTGACGCGCATCACTTGGTGATTTATTTTGGGAATTCTTCGCAAGCAGTGAGTTTCACTTACCCCTTTAAACTGTTTTAAACGCTTTTCACTTGGGGGAGATAACATACTCCGAAAACGCATTTAAGATTTTGTTAGTAAATTATATATCACTTGTAAAGGCTAAGTGGCAAACGAAACAATTGAAGTCCTACACATCGAACCGGTTAATATTTGGATAATAGCGAGTCACTGTTGAGTAGTACTACTGGGTTTGACAAACCCCACCCAACGCTAAACTCGACTGGAGGTCGAGCGGGTGTAATTTTGGCTAACACGTACCATGGTCTGGATGACCTGGTGACAAGGCACTTGATAAACAGTCAGCTTCGGTGTCGAACACTTAGTAATACTTGTTGTATAGGCTAGCTACCTATCGATATATAATTGATTTAACACTATCTGGTAACGCAACACGCTGAACGCAAAACGCTAAACGCTTTATTTTATATAAACTTGTGAACTCACCAACCTTGTGTTGACACTTTTAGTATGTTATTCTCAGGTAGCCGAGGCGGGCGCGCGGTATAGGATCATGCATGGTTTTGAACATTCTGATATGCAAACATGTTTTTAACTCTTATTACTTGGGTTTTAAGTCGTCCTGCGTGACGCAACTTTTGTCTTTTGGTTTTTACGCTTCCGCACTTATTTTCATTTAAAATTTTTTATGGTTTGATTATAACTAATGATTCCGATCCTGTTAGTTCACACCCTCTGACGGTAAAACTCCGTTAGTGGATTTTGAGGGTGTGACAAACATCCCGTTTACTATGTAAGTAAAATTCTTCTAGATGCAAAAGCCAGGTATTCTCATTTAGAAAAGTTAATTATTGCACTCATTATGGCTTCTACTAAATTTAGACATTATTTTGAAACTCATCCTATTATTTTGAGAACTAATTATCCTGTGAAGAATGTTCTTAGAAAACCAGAGTTATCAGGTAGAATGGCCAAGTGGGCTGTGAAATTAAGTGCATATGATATCCAATACGAGCCAAGAACACCAATCAAGTCTCAAGCACTGGCGGACTTTGTGGTTGATTTCACTAGTGACCTACAAAAAGAAGCTGACTTGGAGGTCCAACAACTAGAGAAGACTAAGGATCCTTGGATACTTTTCACTGACGGCACTTCTAATGTAAGAGGAACAGGATTGGGGATCCTACTGAAATCGCCACAGGGGGACATATTACACAGTCTATAGCCTGTGAGTTTCAAGCAACAAACAATGAAGCAGAATATGAGGCTTTGATCGCAGGTTTGTAATTAGCTAAGTGCATGAGGATCAGGTATCTTCAAGTATATATAGATTCATTATTAATTGCTAACCACTTTAATGGCTCATATGTTGTTAAAGGAAAAAAACTAATCAAATATCTAGATGTTGTGAAGGAACTAGCAAAATCCTTCGAGTTATTTAGCATTATACATGTACTAAGAGAAGAAAATGCTGGGGCAGATGCTTTGGCAAATTTAGCCTCATCTCTGAAAATTCTAGATGATGCGAAGATTCCTATCATTCATGTTCTCTCACCAGCAATAGGAGAACAGGAAGTTGGAGAGATAACAGAGGACAAAGAAATTGTACTCTGGGATCCATTATCCTCAAATAATCGAGAATCATGGATCCTTTTGATCAAAAAGTACATTCAAACTGGAGAGATTCCAATCACTGAGAATCCCAAATCCTTCAAACTCAAGGTATCACAATACTTTTTATTAGATGAAATGCTATACAGGAAATCTCTTGCTGGTCCATACTTGAGGTTCATCGAGGATCCTGAAATTCAAGAGGTGCTCAAAGATTTTCATGAAGGTGACTGTGGTAATCACACCGGAGGTAGAGCCCTGTTTTCTAGGATTCTAAGAACAGGATACTTCTGGCCAACTATGAAGAGAGATGCAATGGAATATTCAAAAAAATGTGATGCTTGTCAAAGACATGCAAACATCCTCCACCAGCCAGCAGAACCTATGTATCCTATATCCTCTTCGTGGCCTTTCATGAAATGGGGTATGGATATTGTAGGCAAACTACCTAAGGCACCAGGAGGAAGAGTATTCATGCTTGCAATGACGAATTACTTTTCAAAATGGATAGAAGCAGAAGCTTTTGTTCAAGTACGCGAAAAAGAGGTGATGTCTTTCATTAAAAGAAATGTTATTACTAGATTTGGTATCCCCTCGGAAATTATTTGTGATAATGGTTCCCAGTTTATCGGGAAAAGAACCAATAACTTTTGTGACAGTTGGGGCATCCAAATGATAACCTCTACTCCGGTGCATCCTCAAGCTAATGAAATGGTCAAGCGGAGTCTAGCAAGAAAATCATCATCAACAATATAAAGAAGAAGCTAGGATCCAAGAGGGGAAAGTGGGCCGAGGAACTACCATATGTTCTTTGGGCCGTCAAGACAACACCCAAGAATGCAACAGGCCAAACACCCTTTTCGTTGGTATTTGGATCAGAAGCAGTAATCCCAATAGAGATGGTGGTTCCTACTGCAAGAACGAGCATCTGTGATCCTGAAACCAACAAAGAAATCCTTTTCGAAGACTTGAATACTGTTGAAGAACTCAGAGACCTAGCAAAGATCAGAATGGCAGCTTATCAACAAAGGGTAGCTGGGGCATACAACAAGAATATAAGGATAAGAAGATTTCAAGAAGGAGATCTAGTCTTGAGGAAAGCCTTCCAAAATACTACCAATCCGGCTGATGGAAAGTTAGCACCCAAATGGGAAGGACCTTATTAGATCGAGTCGGAAGCAGGAAAGGGGGCATATCATTTGCTCACAAAGGAAGACAATAGATTACCAAGAGCATGGAATGCTATCCACCTCAAGAAGTATTTTTCTAATAAGGATCCAGTTGCCTGAGAGGATATATTATCCTTAAAGGATCAAGGATCCCAGAAAGTGGTAATATCTATCCGATTACTTCTCCTTTTCAATTTCTTATTATTAATTTAAGGATAATACATTCTTAACATTTTATCTTTTCCAAGTTTTAAGTATCAATGCAGGGTTATAATAATATGTTTGATGATCAAGAGGTTGGCCACCTCTCCTTTACATTCAAGGTACTATCCTATTTCCCTTGGCCTAGCCCACGTTTGGATATGACCTTCGATGGTCATATCCTCTAAGGTTTAAAGGTTTTCACCTTTCTTATAAATAGAGTTTCTACACTCTCGCATGGAGCGCACGTTATCCAACGAATAGACCAGGGCAACGGGACCAGTACACGCTTAGTGGCTGGCAATTTCGTTGTTTTCGGCTATATGGAGGATCCTACGAATTATGGTAGACGTACCATACCACCGGTTTATAACGTTTTCACGTTATCTCAAGACAAAGGTTTCTAACATTTTCATGTTAGCTAAGGTTTATAACGTTTTCACGTTATCTTCGTTTGGGCGAGTCCCTAGTTAACATTCGTATTAGGGCTTGTCCCCAGTTTTGGGCTTGTCCCCAGTCACGGGCATGTCCCCAGATTACACGGGCTTGTCCCCAGTTGCACGGCTTGTCCCCAGCTTAATGGGTTTAATCCCACTAACACTATAAGTTGTTTGCAACAAATTTTCTAAGTTCATTATGAGGATCAAAATTCTAAGGATCCAGAATCCTAAAGTTATTCCTTCAAGGATCACTGAGAGTTCAGTACTTATGGTAACGTAGGTCTACCTAGACCTTCTAGTATGGTCTCTGTTAATGAATTTATGTATTATCTTAGTTGTAATAATTTTGGATATTTCAAGATAGAGGGTTATTCCTATGAAGATATTTTATTACTAAAATTTTTTACCTATTTTTAAGGATACCTTATCCTAAAATTTGTCCTTTAAGGATATTCTATTGTATAACTTTTATCATCTTTTAAGGATACCTTATCCTACTATTTGTCCTTTAAGAATATTCTATCCTAAGTAATTTTCATACGTATCTTTTATCCTGAAATCTTTTACTTAAGATTATTTTTCAAAACTATCAATAATGCTAAAGTTATATCTAACAAACTTTTAAAAATAAACAACAGGCAAATAGTTAAAAGATTTTTATTAATTAAAATAAGCCACCTGGACTTATCCAAAATTCTTAACCCGGACTTCACCATGCAAAAGATGGACCATCCATCCGGGTTAAGTGAGTACTACTAACTGTTCATAAGTGCAGGAAAATTAAAAACAGGGGCAACAAAGGCTTCATCCCCACAAACAGAGGATCCCTCCACCTTTGTCACCCCCGCAAATTGTCTTAAGGATCATGGATCCTTTACCCTAGTTACTACTGTCTATTACAAACCAAAGTTATTGTTCAGAAAAACATCAACACTAAATAAAAAAGTGGGCTCGGGCCTTGTCTTCTGTATCCTTCATCGCCCACCTAAGCTGCTTCTTCGCCTTCAGCAGCACCTTCTCCCTTGCCAGCTTCAACCAATTCTTTTGACGCCACTAGTCCCAACCTCGGTATCTTCAGCCATCTCCTCATAGTCCTCACCACCAAGATCATCAAGGGCAGCCTTCCACTTTTCCACATCCCAGGTCGTCTTGTCGAAAGCAGGATCACCGGCTTCCTTCGCCATCTTGATCCGTGCTTGGAATACCGACCTAGCAGCCCACATCTTGGCCTCATCTGTAGCCTGCTCCACTGCCTCTTGACGTTGGGCCTCGACTAAGGATAGCTGATCCTTCAATTGTTTCTTCTCTTTGGAGAGCTGGATCATGGCCTTATCCTTGGCAGCCACAGCTTTCCCTAACCCCGACAGCTTGTCACTCATTAGCCGATAATCTTTTCATAGTGCTCTTTGAAAGCACTCATAGCCTACACACAACAAAGCAATCAAAATCAGAAGGATATTGGATCCTACAACTCAAAGTATCATAATATAGGATACTTACAGAGAGGACAATGTCATAATGGGTCTCGGGATAAGAGGACCTCTTTCTTTTGGAGGCAGCGGACTTAGCCCTAGTCGTTGTAGTCTTGGGCTCGGAGCTAGTGCCTGCCTTTGAAGCCTCTTTCTTGACAACAGGAGAGGTGACCATACAATCAATGTCTTCGAGGGAGAACTTGTCGGCTGATTTCTGGGATTTCTTAGCGCCTAAAAAGGAAAAAGTTAACAGATAAGTTTTCTTATTCTAATTTTATTTATCTTAAAATTATTAACTTACTTGACATGCTGGAACCTGAGGAGATATCACAAAAAGCTTCAATAAAACGGGCTTGAAAGGTCCTAATATCAGTATCAGTGCTAGGAACCGTTTTGTCTTTTCTTCTGTACCAGGTAACTTGCCCAAAGAAACAAAGTTGTCAACTGCAAACAAAAAGGAAGATTCAGAGTTAAAGTTAAACTATCAAGGATCCTACTATTTCTTAAGGATCTAGGATCCTACCCTTTCTAACCCACTTTGAAGGGAGATGAACCCCTCCTGGTATTGAGTCACGTTTTACGAAGAAAAACTGTATCCTCCACAAGCAATCGTTTAAAGTGACTTTTAGTATCGGGTGAGGTTGTCGAGGCTTGGATTTGAAGATAAATCTGGCAGGACTGTGGGTAGTGAGGGTGTACAGGTATGATAACTCTGGAAGACCGACATCCATCTCTTGCTCTTCAATGATTCTCTCGATAGAACTGAGGACCCTCCAAACCATAGGCATAGCTTGTATATAGGATATGCCGATGGAATCGAAAAAGCTTTGAGTAAAAGAAGGAAAGGGATACTTGTAGCCGATCAGGAACGGAGTCGCCGGAAAACACACCCAGACCTTGGAATATACGTCGCAGCGGACGCTGGATTCGTAAGTTCGGAATAGGGTTTTCGGAGGGAACAGCGAGCAGAAGTCATCAATCTCGGGATCTGTGAGTTTGCAAATTTTGGCAGACGGGTTGGCTAAGAGGCATTGGGGTTCTATTTCCGACAACTCGGAGTCATTAGAGGTTTGTTCGGAAGGTTTAAAGGGAGACGGAGAAGAAGAAGAAGATGAAGCAGTAGACATTGTTACAGAAAATAAAGAAAAGAGTCGGAAGGATACCTGATGCGTCGTCTGAAGGTATGGTTATAATCAAAGATATAGGGCGGCATATATAGACGGTTATTATTAACTCGGGGGCTAAATGGTAAATATTTCTAGCAAAACTGTCACATCTATCGGTTTCCACAGTAAATTTGAATTTCAAAATGACAGCAGTGTTCCACTATCACCCGACATTTTGGGGGCAATTGTTAGGGCATGAATTTTATGCTGAGGATCCTTAATCCTTAACTATCTTATGGATAGATTATCCTTGAGATGTGTATCAGGTTATAAAGGATCAACGATCCTCGGTATTATTTGTTTACTAATGATTGCGTTTAGTATGGTGGTGTGTTAGACAGGTATAACAATTTTAAGGCGTGCTTGCATCAATTATCCTCATGGAGTATTCTCAAGCTGGAGTATGGATCCAGGATCCTTATTAAACATAGCTAGTAATGGACGATTTCGTGTGAAGATTGATGTTTAAATATCAATAACGGCTCTTAGACTTGTTCTTCCACTTATTTCGCTACTGGACTTCTATGGCACGTGGTCAAAGTGATGGGAGTGGCTAGTGGAGGACTTGCGGATTATTAGGAGTTATTGTTAATTGTATTTTCTTTATAATTATCGAGTTATGATCGATTAGAAAACACTTGTATTCTCACGCACTCTAGAGCAGAAGCAATTACTCTCTCTACTCACTAGTTTACTTTGTAACATCGATCATAAACTCCACAACCCTTGTAACCACCTTTTACCATTAATAAACTTGACGGTGATAGTTTTCACCGTCCGAGGGTTTTTTGTGCCGGAGATTATTATAATCACGTACCATCCGACCAAAGATTACCTTGTTAATCTTTGACCAAGCAATTCAACCAAAGATTACCTTGCTAGTTTTTGACCGAAGTAAGATTATCATAATCAAGGGTTTTTTCCCTTGTGATCAAATCATTGTGTTCACCAATAGCTCGGTTATACATTCACTTTTATCGTGTTAGCACTATACCTCACTTGACAGATTGGATACATTATCCTTAGCTGATTTTAACCAAAACACAGCCCGATTCCTTTTGAAATCCAAACCTCGACAACCTCATCCGATTTTAAAAGTCATTTTGAATGATTCCTTCTGGAGAAATCAATTCTTCTTCGTGAAACGTGACTCCATACCCGAAGGGGCTGACCTTCTTTCAAAATGAGTCAGAAAGGGTAGGATCCTGGATCCTTAATAACGATAGGATCTTTGATGACTAATCTAACTTTGCAACCTCTTTTTATTTGCAGTTGAGAATTTCGCTTCGTTGACTAAATTACCTGGTACAGAAGAGAAAACAAAACGATTCCTTGCACTGGATACCGAGGTCAGACCTTTCCAAGCCCGTTTCATCGAAGCTTTTTGTGAGATCTCCACAGATTCCAATATGTCAAGTAGGTTTAGTATAATAATTTCAAAGTAAATAAATTAGATAGAATACTTATTTGTTAACTTAATCTTTGTAGGCTCCAAGAAGTCTCAGAAATCTGCTAGCAAGTTCTCCTTGGAAGACATCGATAGTATGATCACTCCTAAAGATATCAAGAAACAATCTTTGAAGGCAGCAACTACTTCCGAGCCTAAGACTGCAACTACCAAAGCCAAGTCAGCTGCTTCCAAGAGAAAGAGGTCCTCTGAGCCCGAAACCCACTTTGACGTGATCCTCACTGTAAGTAACCTGTATCTTGCTATTTTGAATCTGAGGATCCAATATCCTTTTAACCCTTGATTAACTGTTGGTTACAGGCTGTGAATGCTTTCAAAGAGAATTATGAAAAGATTATGAGCCAGATGAGTGATAAGCTGTCCGGGTTAGGGAATGCGGTGGTCAACAAGGATAAAGCCTTAGCCTAGCTCAAGAGGCAGCTAGAGGATCAAGTACCCACAGTGGACGCCCGGCGCCAAGAAGAAGTTAAGCAGGCTACAGAAGAGACTAAGATGTGGGCTGCCAGGTCGGTACTACAAGCAAGGATTAAGATGGCGATGGAGGCCGGTGATCCTGCTTTCTATAGGGCGACCTAGAATGTGCAGAAGTGGAAAACTACTCTGGCAGCTCTCGGTGGAGATGAGGATATGGAGATGGCTGAGGAGAATGAAGCTGGGACTAGTAGAGTCAAGGATGTGGCGGAAGCTGGTGAAGAAGCGGGTGCTGCAGAAGGCGAGGAAGCAGCTTGAATAGGCGATGAAGGATATTGAAGACAAGGCCCGAGCCCATTTTTTTATGCTGATGTTTTGATGGATAATTCGGTTGTAATAGACAATAGTAATTAGGATTTAAGGATCACTGATCCTCAAGACAATTCTCAGGGGTACCGAAGGTGGATGGATCCTCTGTTTGTGGGGATGAAACCTTTGGTGCCTCCGACTTTTATTTTCCTGCACCTTAAGAACAATTAGTAACACCTGCTTAACCTGGGTGGATGGTCCATCTTTCGTATGGAGAAATCCGGGTTAAGGATTTTTGATAAGTCCTCGCAACTTATGTTTAATAATATAAAATTTTTGACTATTTGCTTGTTATTGTGAAGGTTTTGTTGAAAATTTCAAAAATTGTTCTTGATTGAAAGAAATGTTCATGACAGAATATTCTTAAAAAATTTTAAGATAGAACATCCTTAAAATTAATGAAAAAGAAAACTTTAGGAAAGAACATTTTTAAGCCCAAACTTTAGTATAGAATATCCTTAAAAATAAGGAGAAATTTTTAGGATTCAATATCCTTGGAGGAATAATTCCAAAACTATCAAGTCTTTAAACAAATAGTACTTATAATAAAGTTATAAGTAGGAGTTGTACCACAAGGTCTAAGTCGACCTTAGTTACCATAAGTATTGATTCTTCTGTGATCCTCGAAGAAGTAATTTAAGGATTCTGAATTAATGAACTTAAAAAATTTGTTGCAAACAAGTTATAATGTTAATCGGGATTAAACCCATTAGACTGGGGACAAGCCCAAATAATAAACTGGGGACAAGCCCGTGAACTGGGGACAAGCCCGTGAACTGGGGACAAGCCCAAAACTGGGGACAAGCCCAAAACTGGGGACTAGCCTAAACTGGGGACTAGCCCAAAACTGGGGACTGGCCCAAGGATACGGATGTCAACTGGGGACTCTCCCAAATCGGGATTTAGCCAAAACGTAAGATAATATGAAAATGTTATAAACCGGTGGTACGGTACGTCTACCATAAATCGTAGGATCCTCCATATAGCCGAAAACAACGAAATTGTCAGCCACTAAGCGTGTACTGGATCCACTGCCCCGGACTATACGTTGGATAACGTGCGCTACAGGCGAGAGTGTAGAAATTCTAATTCATAATAAAGGTGAAAACCTTTAAACCTTAGGGGATATGACCATCGGGGGTCATACCCAATCGTGGGCTAGGCCAAAGGAAATAGTAGAGTAACTTAAGTGTAATGGAGAGGTGGCCAACCTCTTAATCATTAAACATATTATTCATAACCTGCATTGTTACTTAAAACTTGGAAAATAGAAATGTTAAGAATATGTTATCCTTAAATAAGTCAAAATCTAAAATGAATAAGTGATTAGATAGATATTACCGATCTTAGGATCCTTGATCCTCTAAGGATAATGGATCCTCAAAGGATAATTGATCCTAATCAGAAGAAGTACTTCTTGAGGTGGATAGCATTCCATGCTCTTGGTAACCTGTTACCTTCCCATTTGGGTGCTAACTTCCCATCAGTCGGATTGGTTGTATTTTTAAAAGCTTTCCTCAAGACTAAGTCTCCTTCTTGAAATCTTCTGATCCTTATATTTTTGTTGTATGCCCCAGCTACCCTTTGTTTATAAGTTGCCATTCTGATATTGGCTAGGTCTCTGAGTTCTTCAACAGTATTCAAGTCTTCGAGAAGGATTTCTTTATTGGCTTTAGGATCACGGATGCTTGTTCTGGTTGTAGGGACCACCAATTCTGTAGGAATTACTGCCTCTGAGCCAAACACCAATGAGAAGGGTGTTTGACCTGTTGCGTTCTTTGGCGTTGTCTTGTCTGCCCAAAGAACATAGGGAAGTTCTTCTGCCCACTTTTCTTTCTTGGATCCTAATTTCTTCTTCAAGTTGTTGATGATAATCTTGTTGCTAGACTCCACTTGACCATTGGCTTGAGGATGGACCGGCGTGGAAGTAATCATCTTGATGCCCCAACTGTCACAAAAGTTAGTGGTTCTTTTCTCGATAAACGGGGAACCATTGTCACAAACAATTTCAGAAGGGATACCAAATCTAGTTATAATATTTCGTTTAATAAAGGATATAACTTCCCTTTCTCGTACTTGTAGAAATGCTTCTGCTTCAATCCATTTGGAGAAGTAATCAGTCATAGCAAGCATAAAGACCTTTCCACCTGGTGCCTTTGGTAGCTTGCCTACCATATCCATACCCCATTTCATGAAAGGCCATGAAGAAGATATAGGATATATAGGTTCTGCTGGCTGATGAAGGATGTTTGAATGTCTTTGGCAAGCATCACATTTTTTTGAATATTCCATTGCATCCTTCTTTATTGTCAGCCAGAAGTATCCAGTTCTCAGTATCCTGGAAAACAGGGCTCTACCTCCGGTGTGAATACCACAATCACCTTCGTGAAAGTCTTTGAGCACCTTTTGGATTTCAAGATCCTCAATGTACCTCAGTATGGACCTGCAAGAGATTTCCTATATAGCATATTATCTAATAAAATATATGGTGATACCTTGAGTTTGAAATATTTGGGATTCTCTGTGGTTGGGATCTCTCCAGTTTGGATGTATTTCTTAATTGGGAGGATCAAGGATCCATGGTTGTTTGAGGATGATGGATCCCAAAGTAAGATTTGTTTGTCATTTGTTATCTCCCCAACTTCTTGTTCTCCTATTTCTGGTGAGAGTATATGAATGATTGGGATCTTCATGTCTTCTGGAATCTTCAAATATGAAGCTAAATTTGCCAAGGCATCTTCCCCAGCATTCTCTTCCCTTGGTACCTGTACAATTCTAAATAAATCAAAGGATTTTGCTAATTCCTTCATAACATCTAGATATTTGATTAGTTTTTCTCCTTTAACGGCATATGAGCCATTACAGTGGTTAGCAATCAATAATGAATCTATATATACTTGAAGATACATGATCCTCATGCACTTAGCTAATTGCAAACCTGCGATCAGAGCTTCATAATCTGCCACATTGTTGCTTGGAACTCACAGGCTATAGACTGGGGTAATATGTCCCCCTGTGGCGATTTCAGTAGGATCCCTAATCCTGTTCCTCTTACATTGGAAGCTTCATCAGTGAAGAGTATCCAAGGATCCTTGGTCTTTTCTAGTTGTTGGACCTCCAAGTCGGCTTCTTTCTGCATGTCGCTACTAAAATCAGCCACAAAGTCTGCGAGTGCTTGTGACTTGATGACTGTACTTGGCTCGTACTGAATATCATATGCACTCAATTTCATAGCCCATTTGGCCATCCTTCCTGACAATTATGGTTTTTTAAGCACATTCTTAACAGGATAATTAGTTCTTAAAATAATAGTATGAGTCTCAAAGTAATGTCTTAATTTAGTAGAGGCCATAATAAGTGCAAAAATTAATTTTTCTAAATGAGAGTATCTGGCTTCTGCGTCTAAAAGACTCTTACTTACATAATAAATGGAATGTTGTTCACCCTCATGATCCTTCACAAGGACAACACTTATAGCATTTTCTGACACAGCTAAGTACAGGTATAAGGATTCTCCATCCACAGGCTTCATCAGATCTGGAGCTGAGGATAAGTAATCCTTCAAGGCTTTGAGCGCAGCCTCATGCCTTTCTGTCCATTCGAACTTCTTATTTTTCCTAAGAATGGCATAGAAATCTTTGCACTTCTCGGAGGATCTGGAAATGATTCTGTTGAGAGCTGCTATTCTTCCTGTCAGCCTTTGGACATCTTTAGCATTTGCAGGAGACTTCAAGTTGAAGATGGCTTCTATCTGCTCGGGGCTTGCTTCTATCCGTCTTTTATTCACCATATATCCTACAAAATTTCTAGCCTTAACACCAAAATGGCATTTTGACGGGTTCAGTTTCATGTAATATTGGTCAAGGATATTGAATGCTTCCTCTAGATCTCTGAGGTGATCCTCAGCTTTCTTTGACTTCACCATTATATCGTGTATGTAAACCTCCATAGTCTTGCCTAATTGATCCTTGAACATCATGTTGACTAATCTTTTATATGTTGCCCCTGCATTTCTTAGTCAAAATGGAATAACAATATAACAGTATATGCCGGTAGGAGTCAAGAATGTTGTATCCTCTTGATCAGATGGTTCCATTTGAATTTGTTGAAATCAGGAGGAAGCATCCATAAAGGTGAGTATCTCATGTCCTGCCGTTGCATCCACCATGGAATCTATATGTGGTAATGGGAAAGGATCCTTGGGGCATGCCTTGTTTAAATCAGTAAAATCGATACACACCCTCCGCTTTCCATTCTTTTTAGAAACAACAACCACATTAGCTAATCATCAAGGATACTTAACCTCTCTGATCATATCGGCCTTAAGAAGTTTTTTGACTTCTTGTATGATCGTGTTCCTCTCAGGAGCGAATTTCCATCGCTTCTGATGGACGGGTTTAATAGATAAATCAAGCCTAACTTGTGAGTAATTAACTCCTTAGAAATACCTGTCATGTCTGAATGTTTGAAGGCAAATGTGGACTTTCTTCGCTTTAGGAAGGATATTATATCCTCCTCGATCTCACTAGGGATACTGGATCCTAGGAACACCTTCACGTCTGGATCCTCTGGATCTAAGGATACTTCCTTTATGTCTTTCTTCCGAGCTTCCAGCACGTCCCTAGGATGTTGATGTGGTTGCTATGCTATTGTCTGCTTAGCTGCTGGTTTCATTGATGAAGAATAGTAGTTCTTGGCTTCGACTTGATAACCATCTATCCTTACTACTCCCCACGGAGTTGGTAGTTTGATGCATTGATGGTAAGTAGAGGCCACTGCTTTCATCCCATGTAACCAAGGCCTGCCCAAAATAACATTGCAACAAGAAAGATTATTTATAACACAACATTTTGGTAAGAATTTAACCCTTCGATGTACATTGGGAGTTTGATGTCCCCCAATGTCTTCTTGGTTTCTCCACTGAAACCAACTAGCACCAATGTTTTTGGGATGATCTCTGAGTCTGGTATGTTCATCTTCTGAAGAACATCATGTTGGATGATATTGACCGAGCTTCCATCGTCGACCAGGATCCTGCGTACATAATGGTTAGCAATAAATAAAGTAACAATCAAATCGTCATGGTGAGGATCCTGAAAGATCGATTTATCTTCTTCGTCGAAGAAGATCCTTTTATCAGCGGTTAAGGTGGTGGATATAACCGGTCGATCCCCGTTATCCAATTTGTTCTCCTTGGCGAGCCTCCTAGCTGCAGAGAAGGAAGTGTCGCATATGTCTGACCCTCCAGAGATGAAGTTGATCACTTGAGCATCTGATGGGGGTGGATTTGCTTTTTGAGGAACTTCTTTAGGATCCTAGATCCTTGACTTTTTTCTTCCCAATAGCTCCTTGAAGTGGCCCTTGCTCAGGAGGTATCCGATTTCTCTCCTTAAACCGATGCAATCGTCCGTCATGTGGCCAAAATCCTCATGGAAGCACACCATTTGGATTTGTCTCTGAAGGTGGTTGACTTTTCGTTCTTTCGTGGCCACCTTGCTTTCTTATCTAGATCCTTAATGGCACAAATTAAACCATGAGTATCTAATGAGAAGCAGTATTCTGAGATGCTCGGGTAATCTTCGTCATCATCTCCTTCTTCAACTGCTCGAACGTTTTGGTTGTTGAACTTGGAGTACGGCTTCGAGTTGTTGTTTCTGTATGAGGATCCTTTATTATTGTCAGGGGATTCTTTCTTCGTCTGAGCCCCCAATCGTTCTTGTATCCTTTTATCATCTTTGAGACGTATGAACCTTAGGTCTATGTTCCTTACTTCATCTAAAGACCTGCAAGGAGTCATCACGAGATCTTCATAAAAGGGGGAGCCCCTCTGAAGTCTCATCTTGAATGCTTCAACAGCAGTAGCCATGTCAAGATTAGGGATTTCAAGAGCTTCCCTGCCGAACCTCTTAACAAAATCCCTAAGGGATTCATCACTAGGTTGGATAACTCGGTACAAATCACTAGTTAACTTCTCAAATTTCCTACTACGGAAAAATTGACTATTGAACAAGTTAACTAAATGTGAAAAGAAGTAACTGAAAAGGGAGGAAGACTTAGCAGCCATTTTAATGCTAATCCTGTCAGTGTGGATCCGAAGCCCTTGCATAGGCAGGCTTCCTAGAGTCTCTCAGGAATAGGATTGATATCCATCCTTTCTCTGTATTGAGCTACATGCTCCTCGGGATCAGTGGTTCCATCATAAGTCTTCATGTTAGGGATCTGGAATCGCTTCGGGATTTCAGCATCACAGATAGGTGGAGAAAATCTCGATAATTTGTGGCTTCCCTCTGGTATCTCGGGGATTGGACGTATCACCCCGGGAACACTGGATATCATATCCTTAAGCTTTTGTAGTTCCTTAGCCATAGCTTGGTTGATACCTGCGTCCTGCATGGAACCATGGTTAGCATTTAAGGATATAAGATTATACTTGTTACCTCTTTGTTGTGTAAAGGTCGGCATTCCAGAAGAGTGGCTGAGGTAAGAAGCGTCTGCTACAGGAGTTGGTCCACCGGAAGCTATGATCTGCATGGGTATTATATCTCCCTCATGGACCTCAGAGGATCGTTGATGTTGAATCACTGAGGATCCTTGATCCTAGAAGAAGGATCCTTGATTGGGGATAAAGGATCCCAGTGATTGAGAGTTGAAGGATCCTTGAGGATATGATCCGTAGGATCCTGGTTGAAGGATCAATGATCCTTGCTGAAAAGTTGAGGATCCTTGAGCTAACTGACCCATGGACCCCGGTTGGAGGATGGATTATCCTTGCTGAAAAGTTGAGGATCCCTGAACATGTTGACCCATGGATCCCTGGTTAAGGATGGATGATCCTGGGTGAAAGATCGAGGATCCTTGAGTTTGTTGACCCATGGATCCCTGTTGGAGGATAGATGATCCTTGCTGGAATTGAGCCAAGGACCATGGAGTGGTGAAATCCAGCATCCTAGGCACGAAGGGAGTCTGATCCTCCACTGGTCTCTTAGTCTTCTTGAGATCTTCAATCTCTCGAAGGATCCTCTGGTTGGTCTTGTTATGTTGCTCCATGTAAGCCTTGACCTGCGAAAACATAGAGGAAACATCATTGTTAGTATTAACTACCGAAGTGGCAGCGGTAGTTTTCGAGCTCTGGAAAACTGGTAGTTGCGTCTTGTTTCCAGCAGCACAGCCCGTGGTGCTCCCATCAATGGAGGAGGCATCAGTGGCAAAGTTCTTGAGGAGAGAGGAGCCGAAAATGGAATGGTCGATGAAGCAGAGGTTGATTGAGAGGCCATTGAGAGTGGTATTGATGGAAAAGGTTGAAAATTGGTAGGGTATTTTCTGGATTATAGCACCAATTGCCCCACGGTGGGCGCCAAATTGTTTTGGATAAAAATCTGTTAAGGATAATATATACAAATCCGTAAAAGTAAGGTATAGTGCTATGCTAATAACAACGATTGTAAGAATGAAAATGGAATGAACAACGTGATTTGTTGCGAGGAAAAACTATTTGATCATGTTCAGATCAAAAGAAAAAAAACCCGGGTGATGACAATTCGTCGATCACCAATTTATTAATCACAAAAAAGGTTACAAGTGTCTTGGAGATTACGATCAATGTTAAACGGATGCTAATGTGTAGAGAGAATTATGAGTTTTGCTCTGAGTGTGTGTGATTACAAGTGTCTTTTTAATCGATCATTATCTCGATGTTTTAAAGGAAATTACAATTAACTATAACTCCTAACTATCCTCCACTCTTCCACAACTCCTCTAACATTCATTGACCACGTGCTGGTAGCCTCCCGTAGCGAACTTTAAGGTAGACTTAGTCATAGAGTCGTTACTTTCTGTTGAATATTAACCTACACATATGAAACAATTGTTAATAATACCAACCTCTGAGGACCCTTGATCTTTAATATGGCTCTGAAACTCTTCAAGAGGATAACTGATCTAGAGACATTTTCAAGGATAACATATCCTCAGTATTGAAAATATCAGTCCTAACACATGTCAATTATAAACTCAACCAGCTAGAAACTGTAACTCGATTCTCACATCATCGTACGTCGTGGTAGGTTAGTTTTTTTTTTAAATTAAAAGAGTCATGGTTAAAATTAATGTTATGTGACGACAGTTTGCGTGTATATAGATTCAACAAAAATAGTGTCACGTGTGTGTAGTACAAATTACTTTTAGGGTGTTTGGGGCACCCTTGGGTACCCTGTTTTGGTTAAAAATCGGCTAAGGATAATATAACCAAATTAGTTAAGTGAGGTCTAGTGCTAATTTGATGATAACAATAATGAAATGATCGCAAACACGAACACGAGGATTTGTTGCGAGGAAAAGCCCTTGATCTTGTTTAAATCGCCGACACAAAAACCCCGGGTGATGACAAATTATCTATCACCACTTTATTAATGTGAAAATCGGGTTACAAATGTGGAGTTTATGATCAACGAATACAAAGAATCTAAGTGTGTGTGTTGCTGTTTACAGAGAATTCTGAACTAATGAGTGATCGTAAACCTTGTTGATCATAACTCGTTATGTAAAGATAACTATATCTCTTATAATCACGCCACTCTTCCCACTAGCCGTTCCATCTCTTTTACCACTTGCGGGAGTCGTTCAGTAGCGCTAAAATAGGAGGACCAAGTCGTCAGGCCGTTACATCTAACAAACACAACACCATTCAAACACAAACATTAGTAGACATATAACACCAAGGATCCTTAATCCTTTGCAATTTGGAACATATCTCAAGGATATTCTATCCATAAGTTACTCAAGGATAAAAGATCCTTAGCAGAAATTTCATGCCCTAACAACTGCCCCCAAAATGACGGGTGTTTATATAATACATCTGTCATTTTGAAATTTGAAATCCCTGCAAAAGATAAAACGATTAGACGGTTGTCAGCAATAATTATTATCAGTAAACTCAAGTTTATACGCTTATATATATATATATATATATATATATATATATGTTATTGTCTATCATCCTTTTATAACCACATGATCCAACATCCATTCAGGTATCCTTCTCTCTCTCATTTTTCTTATAATATTCTTAAAAGATGTCTGTTGCTTCTTCTTCTTCTTCTCCCTCTAAACATTCTGACCAGTCCGATCGTTCCGAGTTATCGGAGATGCAACCACAGAACCTTATCACCAATCCGTCCTTCGAAATCTGTAAGTTCACCGACCCTGAGATTGATGAATTCCGGCCACTATTCCCACCGGAAACCGTTTTCCGACCATACGACTCTTTACTCCAATGTGACATCTATTCCAAGACTTGGGTCTGATTTCCCGCCTATCCTTTTCTTATTGGCTACACGTATCTGTTCCCTTTTTTACCCAGAGTTTCTTCGAATCCACCAGGATGTCTTATATCCAGGCTATGCCCATGATTTGGAGGGTTTTAGGCACTATCGAAAGAATCATAGAGGAGGAGAAGATCGATTTCGGCGTTCAAGAGTTATCACACCTATATACCCTAACTACCCACGGCTCGAACCAATTTGTGTTGAAGTCTAAACATCGACAGCCTAAACCGATTTTGAAAGAAACTCAGAACTATTCCTTCTGGAGGAATCAGTTTTTCTTTGTGAATCGGAGCTCCATACAAGGTGGGGCTGATTTACCTATAACCTTGGTTAAAAAGGATAGGATCTCAGTTCCTTGACAGAGGAATAATTTAGGATAACTGATCTAACTTTTAACCTTCCTTTTTGTTTTCTGTTTTGTGCAGTCGATAACTTTGAGTCCTTGGCTAAGCTACCTGGAACAGAAGAAAAAGCAAAAAAGTTTCTTGCCCTGGATCCCGAAGTCAGGACTTTCCAAGCCAGATTTTTTGTGGCTTTTTGTGAAATTTCTTCGGATTCCAACATGTCAAGTAAGATTTGGTTTGTATAATAAATAGAAAAAATAGAATACTTATCTGTTTCTTGGTTTCTGTAGGTGCTCAGAAATCTCACAAATCCGTCGACAAGTTTTCTCTGGAGGACATTGATAGTCTGATCACTCCTCAAACTATCAAGAAGGAAGATTTGAAGGCAGCCACCACTTCCGAGCCAAGGACCACAACTACCAGGGCCAAATCTGCTGCTTCCAAGAGGAAGAAGTCCTCGGAACCCGAGACCCATTTTGACATAATCTTTGCTGTAAGTATCTTTCATCTTAGCCTCCTTATTTTAATAGTCAAGAACTGTTCTAATCCTTATATAATTGTTTGACATAGGCTGTGAATGCTTGCAAAGAACATTATGACAAGGTTGTGAGCCACATGAATGATAGCCTCTCGGGAATAGGAAGTGCAGCGGTCACCAAGGATAAAGCCATAGCCTAGCTCACCAAATACAAGAAGCGTTTGGAGGATCCGTTATCCACCACAGAAGCCCAACACCAAGAGGAAGTGAAGCAGGCCACTTAAGAGGCGAAAATGTGGGATGCAAGATCGGTGTTGCAAGCTAGGATCAAGATGGCGATAGAAGCTGGTGATCCTGCTTTCGATAAGGCTGCTTGGGATGTAGAGAAATGGAAGGTGGCTTTGGTAGCTCTTGGTGGTGAAGAGGATGTGGTGATGGCTGATGGGAATGAAGCTGGAACGAGCGGGATGAAGGAAGCGGTCGAGGTTGAAGAAGAGAAGGCAGCATCGGAGGGTGACGAAATTGCTTGAACAGGCGATGAAGGATATCAAAAACAAGGTTCGGGCCCGTTTTTCATTTTGCTTGGTTATGTTTTTATGGATAATGGTTTGTAACAGACAATAGTAATTAGGGTAAAGGATCCATGATCCTTAAGACAATTTCCAGGGGTATGAAAGGTGGATGGATCCTCTGTTTGTGGGGATGAAGCCTTTGATGCCCTTGACTTTTATTTTCCTGCACTTGGTTGAACTGTTTGTAACAACTTACTTTAACCTGGATGGATGGTTCATGTTTAAATGGTGAAGTCCGGGTTAGCTTTTGGTAATTTTAAGTAAGTTTTTAATAAACAACATCTTTTGACTATTTACGTGTTATCATCTGTTATTCTCAAATTAAGTTTAATATAGTTTTAGCTTATTGAGAATTTAAGAAATATCTTTGAGTAAAAAATTTTAGGATAGAATATCCTTGTAAAAATAAACTAAGAATTTTATATCCTTAAATAATAGAGTTTACAAAGATTCTAACCAAATAAATGTAAATTGATAGGTAGAAATCATACCATAAGGTCTGATTAGACCTAAGTTACCATAAGTAGTGATCCTTCCATGATCCTTGTAGAAATAAGTTAAGGATTTTGAATCCATAAGTGTTGATCCTCGTAGTTGAACTTAGGACATCTGTTGCAAATAACTTATAAGATCAACTGGGATTAGACCCATCAAATTGTGGACAAGCCCATAAAATAAACTGGGGACAAGCCCGTGCAACTGGGGACAAGCCCAACAATACGGATGTTAACTGGGGACTCGCCCAAACCGGGATTTAGCCCAAACATGAGATAACATGAAAATGTTATAAACCGGTGGTATGGTACATCTACCATAAATCGTAGGATCTCCATATAGCCAAAGACAACGAAATTGTCAACCACTAAGCGTGTACTGGTCCCGCTGCCCCGGACTATACGTTGGATAGCGTGCGCTCAAGGCGAGAGTGTAGAAACTCAAATTTATAAGAAAGGTAAAAACTTTTAAACCTTGGAAGATATAACCATCGGGGGTCATACCTTAAACGTGGCCTAGGCCAAAGGAAATAGTAAGATACCTTTAAATGTGAAGGAGAGGTGGCTAGCCTCTTAGAAATTAATCCTCTAACTAGAATCATGCATAGTAATTTGATACTTGGGAAAAATAAACGTTAAGAATATGTTATTCTTAAATTAATAAAAAACTTAAATAAATAAGTGATCAGATAGATATTGCCAATTTCAGGATCCTTGATCCTATAAGGATACTCCATCCTCGGAGGATACTGGATCCTGATCAGAAAAAGTACTTCTTGAGATGGATAACATTCCATGCTCTGGGTAACCTGTTGCCTTCCATAGTGAGCAAATGATATGCCCCCTTTCCTGCCTCCGACTCTATCAGATAAGGACCTTCCCATTTAGGTGCTAGCTTCCCATCTGTCGGATTGGTTGTGTTTTGGAAGGCTTTCTCAAGACCAGATCTCCTTCTTGAAATCTTCTGATCTTTATACTTTTGTTGGATGCCCCAACTGTCACAAAAGTTAGTAGTTCTTTTCCCAATAAACTGGGATCCATTATCACAAACAATTTCAATGGGATACCAAATCTAGTAATAATGTTTCTTTTAATGAAGGATATAACTTCCCTTTCTCGGACTTGTACGAATGCTTCTGCCTCAATCCACTTACAGAAGTAGTCTGTCATAGCAAGCATAAAGACCTTTCCACCTGGTGCCTTTGGTAGCTTTCCAACAATAACCATTCCGCATTTCATGAAAGGCCATGAAGAGGATATAGGATACATTGGTTCTACTGGCTGATGAAGGATGTTTGCATGCCTTTGACAAGCATCACACTTCTTTGAGTATTCCATTGCATCCTTCTTCATTGTTGGCCAGAAGTGTCCAGTCCTAAGTATCCTGGAAATTAATGGTCTTCCTCCTATGTGGTTTCCGCAATCGCCTTCATGGAATTCTTGGAGTACCTCTCGTATTTCAGGATCCTCGATGCATCTCAAATAGGGACCTGCAAGAGATTTTCTATATACAATATCTTGTAAAATAATGAATTGTGATACCTTCAACCTGAAAGCTTTAGGATTTTCCCCTGTAGGGATTCTCCATCTTGAAGGAACTTCTTAATTGGAAGGATCCAAGATCCTGGTATTTGAGGGGATGAAGGATCCTTAGGTTTTTCTGTGTAGTCCACTGTTTCCCCTACAGCTTCCTGTTATCCAATTGTCGGAGACAATATATGAATGATAGGTATCTTTACATCATCCAGGATCTTCAATGATGATGCTAAGTCTGCTAAGGCATCTGCCCCAGTATTTTCTTCTCTTGGTACCTGCATGATACTAAACGACTCGAAGGATTTTGCTAATTCCTTCACAATTTCTAAATACTTGATCATATTCTCACCTTTCACGGTATAAGAGCCGTTAAAGTGGTTAGTTATAAGTAAAGAATCTATATAAACTTGAAGATACCTGATCCTCATCTGTTTGGCTAAAAGTAATCTTGTCATAGGTGCTTCATATTCTGCCTCATTGTTGGTGGCTTGAAATGCACATGCAATGGACTGGGGTATTATGTCCCCCTGTGGCAATTTTAGTAGGATACCCAATCATGTTCCTCTTACGTTGGATGCTCCATCTGTGAAGAGGATCCAAGGATCCTTGGTTTCTTCCAGTTGCTGAACCTCTAGGTCAGCTTCCTTCTGCATGTCACTACTGAAATCAGCCACAAAGTCTGCAAGCACTTGTGACTTAATGGCTGTTCTGGGCTCATATTAAATATCATATGCACTCAGCTTCACATCCTACTTGGCCATCCTTCCCGACAATTCTGGTTTTCTAAGCACATTATTAACAGGATAATTAGTTCTTAAAATAATAGTATGTGTTTCAAAATAGCGTCTCAACTTGGTTGAGGCCATAATCAAAGCAAGAATTATTTATTCAAGATGAGAATACCTTGCCTCTGCATCTAAGAAGCTTTTACTCACATAATATACTAGGTGATGTTGTCCTTCATGATCCTTGGCCAGAACAGCACTGACTGCATTACCTGACACAGCTAATATAGGGACAGAGGTTCACCATCTATTGGTTTCATTGAAGCAGGCGCTGAGGATAGATAATCCTTAAGAGCATTTAGTACATCCTCATGCTTCTGAGTCCATTCAAACTTTTTATTCTTCCACAAGATGTCATAGAAGTCTTTGCACTTCTCTGACGACCTGGAAATGAATCTGTTGAGAGCAGCTATTCTTCCCGTCAGTCTTTGGACATTCTTAGCATTCACAGGAGACTTCAAGTTGATGATAACTTCTATCTATTCGGGGCTCGCTTCTATTCCTCTTTTGGTCACCATGTATCCTAGGAACTTCCCAGATTTGACATCAAAATGGCATTTTGATGGGTTCAACTTCATATTGTACCGATCTAGGATGTTGAAAGCTTTTTCTAGATCGTTGAGGTGATCCTCTGCCCTTTTTAATTTCACCACCATGTCATCTATGTAGACCTCCATAGTCTTGCCTAACTGATCCTTGAACATCATGTTGACCAATCTTTGATATGTTGCCCCTCCATTTCTTAGTCCGAACGGCATAGAAATATAACAATATATGCCGTTAGGAGTCATGAATGATGTATCCTCTTGATCAGATGGTTCCATCTGAATTTGTTGAAATACAAAGGAAGCATCCATAAAGGTAAGTGTTTTGGTCAAAAATCGGCTAAGGATAATGGAACCAAATTAGTTTTGTGAGGTTTAGTGCTAAGGTGACAATCACGAATATATGAACAAAAGGGAGATGAACACCATGATTTGTTGCAAGGAAAAACCCCTTGATCTTGATTAGATCAAAGGAAAAAAACCCCGAGTGATGACAAATCGTCTATCACCATTTTATTAATATCAAAATCGGGTTACAATGGGTGGAGTTTATGATCAACGAATACAATAAAGCTATGTGTGTGTGATTACAGAGAACTATGAGCTAGTGTATGTGTGTGTAAGCTAATCAATGTGTGTCTTCCTAGTTGATCAATAACTCGTTTATATACAAAGTCTTAACTAACTATCTTTCCTATAATTACGCCATCTTCTCCACTAGCTGTTTCTTCTCTTTTGACCAAGTGCGGAGTCGTCCACTAGCGCAAGAATAGGATGACTCAGTCTTCCGGACGTTATATCTGTCAAACACAACACCATTCAAACACAATTATTAGTAAATAGATAATACCAAGAATCCTTGATCCTTTATAATCTGGAACATATCACAAGGATAGAGGATCCTTAGCATAATTTCTATGCCCTAACAATTGCCCCCAAAATGACGGGTGTTTATGCAATACAGCTGTCATTTTGAAATTTGAATCCTGCAAAAGATAAATCGATTAGACGGTTGTCAGTAATAATTATCATCTAAAACTCTTAACCGTCGCAGCCTATATATGTGATGCCTTCAATTCTTTATAACCATATATCTTGGTAACTCTTCAGGTATCCTTCATCCTGTTTTTTCTTTATATATTATTCTGAAACATGTTTGTTGCTTCTTCTTCTTCTTCTCCCTCCAAACACTCTGACCAATCCAGTGACTTCGAGTTGATAGAGATGCAACCTCAGAACCTCGTTGCCAATCCATCTATGGAGATCTGTAAGTTTACCGACCCCGAGATCGACGAATTCCGGCCACTGTTTCCACCGGAAACCGTTTTCCGACCATACGATTCTACAATCCAATGTGACGTTTATTCACAGACTAGGTCTGTTTTCCGGCTTGCCCTTTCCTCATTGGCTATAGATACCCGTTTCCTCCTTTCACTCAAAGTTTCTTCGAATCTACTGGCATGTCATATATTCAGGCCATGCCCATGATTTGGAGGGCTTTAGGCACCATTGAATGAATCATTGAGGAAGAGAAGATCGATTTTGGCGTCCAAGAGCTGTCTCATCTTTATACCCTAACTACCCACGGTTCAAACCGGTTTTTGCTGAAGTCTAAGCCTCTTCAACCCAATCCGATTTCAAAAGTAACCTTGAATGATTCTTACTGGAAGAATCAATTCTTTTTTGTGAACTGAAACTCCATACCTGGTGGGGTTGATATACCTCTAACTTGGGTTAAAAAGGGTAGGGTCCCGGATCCTTAACAAAGAAACAATCCGTGATAACCGATCTAACTCTCAATCATTTTTCTTGTTTCAGTTGAGAACTTTGCTTCCCTGGCCAAGCTACCTGGAACAGAAGAAAAAGCAAAGAGATTTCTTGCTCTGGATTCCAAAGTCAGAACCTTCCAAGCTAGATTCGTTGAGGCTTTATGCGACATCTCTTCAGACTCTGACATGTCAAGTAAGATTTCTATATATAAATTAAATAAACTTTTCTTCCCTAGCCAAGCTACCTGGAACAGAAGAAAAAGCAAAAAGATTTCTTGCTCTGGATTCCGAAGTCAACACCTTCCAAGCCAGATTCGTTGAGGCTTTCTATGAGATCTCTTCAGACTCTGACATGTCAAGTAAGATTTCTATATATGAATTAAATAAAATAGAATACTTATATGTTGATTTGTTCCTATAGGTGCTCAGAAATCTCAGAAGTCCGCCAGCAAGTTTTCCTTGGAGTATATGACAGCGTGATTACTCCTCAAACTATCAAGAAGGAAGCTTTGAAGGCCGCTACCACTTCCGAGCCAAGGACTACAAATACCAGGGCCAAGTTAGCAGCTTCCAAGAGAAAGAGATCATCAGAGCCCGAGACCCACTTTGACATGATCCTCACTTTAAGTATCCTCTATCCTGATATCTTGAATTTGAGGACCCAAAATGCTTCTAACTTTTACATAATTGTTGGTCATTGGCTGTGAAAGCTTGCAAAGATCACTATGACAAGATTGTGAGCCTGTTTGATCTCAAGTTTACCCTTACTAACACATATCTAAGATCTGAGTTGTTTCTCGATTAACCTAAATATGGATCTAGCTCATCATTGCCATTGATCTATAGTTAATATGTTATATATATATATATTGTATGTGTATGTTAATAATATTAATATGAAGATTGAGAGAGATCGGACAGAGGTTTGTTAATTAAATCTCAAAACTTAAATAAATTGTGAACAGAGTTCACTATAAATAGAAGATAGGTCTAGTTCACTAACATCCTCTAGTGAACTAGACACTACTTCGTTACATACATAAACATAAATAACTTTAACGAATTGTTAGGCCATGATTTTATACTGAGGATCCTTTATCCTTAACTGTCTTATGGATAGATTATCCTTGAAATATGTATCAGGATATAAAGGACCGACGATCCTCGGTATTATTTGTTTACTAATGATTGCGTTTAGTATGGTGATGTGTTAGACAGGTTTGTATCAACTATCTTCATATAGCAACTTCTAGCTGAGCATGGATCCAGGATCCTACTTCAAAACAACTGATTATGGACGAATTCTCTAGAAGATTGATGTTTAATAACAACAACGGTATTTAGACATGGTCTACCGTTTATATCGCTGCTGGATGACTATTGGCACGTGGTCAAAGATCGTGGAGCGTCTAAGTGGAGGACTTCCGGTTAAATAGGAGATATTGTTAATGTTATTATCTTATTTAAATGAGCTATGATCGAGTAGAAAGGACACATGTAATATTGCACACACTAGAGCTGAAACAAGCATTCTCTCTACACTAGCGTACTTTGTAATCTCGATCATACACTCCACCACATTTGTAACAACCTTTTGTTTATTAATATAATCGACGGTGATAGTTTTCACCGTCCGGGGGTTTTTTGTGCCAGAGATCACGATAATCACATACTCCTCGACCAAAGGTTACCTTGTTGATCATTGACTAAAGTAATTCGACCAAAGATTATCTCATTAATCCTTGACCGAAGCTATTTTACCAAAGATTGCCTTGATAAGTTTTAACTGAAGTAAGACTATCTTGATTAAGGGCTTTTTCCCTCGTGATAAAACCTCTGTGTTCACCAATATTACGATTACTCATTTGTCGTTATCAAATTAGCACCTTACCTCACTTAACAGATTTGGATACTTGATCCTTAACAGACTTTTATCCAAAACAATTTGGCGCCCACCGTGGGGCAATTGGTGCTGTAATCCATATTAATCTTATCATTCTCAACTTTTTCATACCCATATCACTATCAATGGCCTCTCAATCAACCTCTGCTTCATCAACCATGCCGACCAGGGCTCCTCTCTCATCGAGGACTTTGCCACCAATTCCTCCGCCAATCACGGGAACGTAACGGCCTGCTGCTGCTGGGAGTAAGACGCAACTACCAGTCTTCCAGAGCTCAAGGACCGCTGCTGCTGCCCCGGTGGTTAATACTAACAGTGATGTTTCATCTATGTTTTCGCAGGTTGAAGCATACATGGAGCAGCAGAACAAGACTAATCAGAGGATCCTCCGTGAGATAGAGGATATCAAGAAGAACAAGAGGCCAGCAGAGGATCTCACCCCCCTGATGCCAAGGATGTTGGATTTCACCAGTCCAGAATCCATGGCTCAGTTCTCTCAAGGATCATCTATCCTTCAACAGGGTTCCATGGGTCAACAGACTCAAGGATCCTCGCTATTTCAGCCAGGATCATCTAACCTTCAACAGGGGTCCATGGGTCAACAGACTCAAGGATCCTCGCTATTTCAGACAGGATCATCTATCCTTCAACAGAGGTCCATGGGTCAACAGACTCAAGGATCCTCTCTATTTCAGCCAGGATCATCTATCCTTCAACAGAGGTCCATGGTTCAACAGACTCAAGGATCCTCGCTATTTCAGCCAGGATCATCTATCCTTCAACAGGGATCCATGGGTCAGCAGAATCAAGGATCCTCATATTATCGGCAAGGATCGGTCATCCTTCCACAAGGATCCTATGGTACCCAACCTCAAGGATCCTTCATCCCGAATCAAGGATCCTCGGGCGTCCAATATCAACGATCCTCCGAAGTCCATGAAGGGGAAATAATCCCCATGCAGACTATAGCCTCTGGAGGACCAACTCTTATCGCAGACTCCTCATATCCCATCTACTCATCCGAGATGCCAACCTTCACTCAGCAAAGAGGTAACTTGTATGATCCTTTATCCTTAGATTCTAACCGTGGTTCCATGCAGGATGCAGGTATCAAACAAGCTATGGCCAAGGAGCTGCAGAAGCTCAAGGATATGATATCCAGTGTTCCCGGGGTTATAAGACCAATTCCTGAGATACCTGAGGGAAGCCACAGAGTATCCAGATTCGCTCCGCCTATCTGTGATGCTGAAATCCCGAAGCGGTTACAGACTCCGAATATGAAGACTTACGACGGGACCACTGATCCTGAAGAACATGTAGCACAATATAGGGAAAGGATGGAGATCAATCCTATTCCGGAGAGACTCAAAGAAGCTTGCATATGCAAGGGCTTTGGATCCACACTAACGGGAGCCGCTCTAAAATGGCTGCTAAGTCTTCCTCCCTTTTCAATTACTTCTTTCTCACACTTAGTTAACTTGTTTAACACTCAGTTTTCCAGTAGTCGGAAATTTGAAAGGTTAACCAGTGATTTATATCGTGTTGTCCGACCTAGTGATGAATCCCTTAGAGATTTTGTCACCAGATTCGGCAAGGAAGCTCTAGAAATCCCAAATCTTGACATGACTACTGCTGTTAAAGCATTCAAGATGGAAATTCAGAAGAGCTCCCCCTTTTATGATGATTTAGTGATGACTCCATGCAGGACATTAGACGAAGTCAGAAACAGGGCATTAAGATACATCCGATTAGAAGAAGATAAAAGGATCCAGGATCGTCTTGGAGGATAAACGAAACAAAAAACTCCCGAGAAGAATAAAGGATCCTGGAATAGAAACAACAATTCAAAGCTATTCGCCAAGCCCAATAATCACAACGTGCGGGCAGTTGAAGAAGGAGATGACGATAAAGACTTTCCTTGCATCTCCGATTATTTTTTTCTTTGTGGATACTCATGGCTTGATCTGTGCCATGAAGAATCTGGGAGAAAAAGAAAGGTGGCCCAGAAAAAATGAGAAGGTTGTCGGCTTCAAGGACAAGTCTAAGTGGTGCGCTTTCCATGAAGATTTTGGCCATGCAACAGACGAATGCATCGGCTTAAGGAGGGAAATTGGTTACCTCCTGAGCAAGGGTCAATTTAAAGAACTCTTGGGAAGGAAGAAATCCAAGATCCAAGATCCTGAAGACCTTCCACAGAAAGCAACACCGCCACCACCAGATGCTCATGTGATCAATTTTGTCTCCAGAGACTACGAATTATTTCAAGATTCTTGTGTCATAAGTAAAAATCCCGTAGTAGAATTCGAATTGGACGACGAGAGAAGACCGCTCATCCCCACTACTCGAGAGACTGATCAGAGAATCTTCTTTAATTAAAGGATCCAGGATCCTCACTAGGACAAGCTGGATGTGCGAACGATCAATTTCATTTTAGGAGGTTCAGACATATGTGGAACATCTTTCTCTGCAGCAAAAAGACTCGCTAAAGAGATAAAGATGGATAACGGAGATCAACCAATAGTGTCAACCACCCTAACAACAGACAAGAGAATCTTCTTCGATGAGGAAGAAAAAATGAACATTCAGGATCCTCATCATGACGGTTTGATTATTACTTTATTTATCTCTAACCATTATTTACGCTGGATCCCAGTAGACGGCAGCAGCTCGGTCAACATTATCCAACACGATGTCCTTAAAAAAATGAATATCCTGGATTCAGAAATCATCCCTAGAACATCGGTGCTAGTTGGTTTCAGTGGCGAAACCAAGAAGACACTGGGGGACATCAACCTCCCAATTTATATCGAAGGGTTAAATTCATACCAAAAATTTTGTGTTATAGATAACCTTTGTTGTTGCAATGTTATTTTAGGTAGGCCGTGGCTCCATGGAATGAAGGCTGTAGCCTCAAATTAGCACCAGTGCATCAAGTTACCTACTCCTTGGGGAGTTGTAAAGATAGTAGGTGACCAAGCGGAGGCCAAGAATTATTATTCATCATCAATGAAGCCAACAGACAAGCCGACCATAGCATAACAACTACAGCAACATCCTAGGGACGTGATGGAAGCTCGAGAGAAAGACCTTAAAGAAGTATCATTGGACACCGAGGATCCTGAAATAAAGGTGTTCCTCGGATCCAGTATCCCAAGTAAGATTGAGGAGGATATAATATCCTTCTTAGGGCGAAGAAGATCTACCTTTGCCTTCAAGAACTCGGACATGACAGGTATTTCAAAAGAGGTAATCACTCATAAACTCGGCCTTGATTTATCTGTTAAACCCGTCCATCAGAAGCGAAGGAAATTCACTCCTGAGAGGAACAAGATCATACAAAAATAAGTTGAAAAACTTCTTAAGGCCGGTATGATCAGAGAGGTTCAGTATCCTCGATGGCTAGCTAATGTGGTCGTTTTTTCAAAAAAGAATGGAAAGTGGAGGGTGTGTGTCGATTTTACTGATTTAATCAAGGCATGCCCCATGGATCCTTTCCCATTACCACATATAGATTCCATGGTGGATGCAACGGCAGGACATGATATGCTTACCTTTATGGATGCTTCCTCTGGATTTCAACAAATTTAGATGGAACCATCTGATCAAGAGGATACAGCATTCATGACTCCTACCGGCATATACTGTTATACTGCCATGCCGTTTGGACTAAGAAATGCAGGGGCAACATACCAAAGATTAGTCAACATGATGTTCAAGGATCAGTTGGGTAAGACTATGGAGGTCTACATAGATGATATGGTGGTAAAATCAAAGAAAGCTGAGGATCACCTTAGAGACCTCGAGGAAGCATTCAACATACTCGACCAATATAACATGAAGCTGAATCCGTCAAAATGCCACTTTGGTGTTAAGGCTGGAAAATTTCTGGGATATAGGTGACTAAGAGAGGAATTGAAGCAAGCCCCGAGCAGATTGAAGCCATCCTCAATTTGAAATCTCGTGCAAATACAAAGGATGTCCAAAGGCTCACAGGAAGAATAGCCGCTCTCAACCGATTCATCTCAAGATCCTGCAAGAAATGTAAAGACTTCTACGATATTCTTAGAAAGAATAAGAAGTTTGAACGGACAGAAAAACATGAGGCAGCACTCAAGTCGTTGAAGGACTACTTATCCTCAGCACCATCCTTAATGAAGCATGTGGATGGAGAATCCTTGTATTTATACTTAGCAGTTTCAGGTAATGCAGTAAGTGATGTTCTCGTTAAGGATCATGAAGGTGAACAACACCCAATATATTATGTAAGTAAGAGTCTGTTAGATGCAGAAGCCAGGTACTCTCATCTTGAAAAATTAATTCTTGCTTTAATTATGGCTTCTACTAAATTGAGACATTATTTTGAAACTCATCCTATTATTTTGAGAACTAAATCCTGTGAAGAATGTTCTTAGAAAACCAGAGTTATCAGGAAGAATGGCCAAATGGGCAGTGAAGTTAAGTGCATATGATATCCAGTACGAGCCGAGAACAGCAATCAAGTCTCAAGCACTGTCAGACTTTGTGGCTGATTTCACTAGTGATCTACAAAAAGAAGCTGACTTGGAGGTCCAACAACTGGAAAAGATCAAGGATCCTTGGATCCTCTTCACATATGGAGCATCCAACGTAAGAGGAACGGGATTGGGCATACTACTGAAATCGCCACAGGGGTACATAATACCCCAGTCCATTGCATGTGCATTCCAAGCTACCAACAATGAAGCAGAATACGAAGCACTTATAGCAGGTTTACTCTTAGCTAAAAATATGAGGATCAGGTATCTTCAAGTTTATATGGATTCTTTACTCATTACTAACCACTTTAACGGTTCTTATACCGTAAAAGGTGAAAATATGATCAAATATTTAGAAATTGTGAAGGAATTAGCAAAATCCTTCGAGGTATTTAGTATAGTACAGGTACCAAGAGAAGAAAATGTCAGGGCAGACGCTTTGGCAAATTTAGCCTCATCCCTAAAAATACCAGAAAATACAAAGATCCCAATTATTCACATACTCTCGCCAGCAATAGGAGAGCAAGAAATTTGGGAAATAAAAAATGATAAGCAGATTGTGCTTTGGGATCCATTATCCTCGGACAATCAAGGATCCTGGATCCTCCCGATCAAAAAGTACATACAAACAGGAGAAATTCCAACAACAGAGAATCCTAGATCCTTCAAACACAAGGTATCACAGTACATTTTATTAGATGATATGCTATATAGAAAATCTCTTGCAGGTCCATACTTGAGGTGCATCGAGGATCCTGAGATCAAAGAAGTACTCAAGGATTTTCATGAAGGAGACTGCGGCAACCACACAGGTGGAAGAGCACTATTTTCTAGGATACTTAGAACTGGATTCTTCTAGCCAACAATGAAGAAGGATGCAGTGGAGTATTCAAGGAAATGTGATGCTTGTCAAAGACATGCAAACATCCTTCATCAGCCAGCGGAGCCTTTATATCCTATATACTCCTTATGGCCTTTCATGAAATGGGGTCTGGATATTGTAGGCAAGCTACCAAAAGCACCCGGTGGAAAAGTCTTTATGCTTGCTTTGACTGACTACTTCTCCAAATGGATTAAGGCAGAAGCATTTGTACAAGTCCGAGAAAGGGAAGTAATATCTTTTATTAAACGAAATATTATAACTAGATTTGGTATTCCTGCTGAAATTGTTTGTGACAATGGTTCCCAGTTTATCGGGAATAGAACCACTAACTTTTGTGACAGTTGGGGCATCAAAATGATTACTTCCACTCCGGTTCATCCTCAATCCAATGGTCAAGCAGAGTCTAGCAACAAAATCATCATCAACAATCTGAAGAAGAAGCTAGGATCCAAGAAGGGAAAATGGGCTGAAGAACTTCCTTATGTTCTTTGGGCAGACAGAACAACTCCAAAGAATGCAACAGGTCAAACACCCTTTTCACTGGTGTTTGGATCCGAAGCATAATTCCCATAGAAATGGTGGTTCCTACTACGAGAACGAGCATCCGTGATCCTCAAGCCAATGAGGAAATCCTTCTTGAAGACTTGGATACTATAGAAGAACTCAGAGACCCAACAAAGGTCAGAATGGCAGCTTATCAAAAAAGGGTAGCTGGGGCATACAACGAAAATATCAGAATCAGAAGATTTCAAGAAGGAGATTTGGTGTTAGGGAAAGCCTTCCAAAACAAAACAAATCCAGCTGATGGGAAGCTAGCGCCCAAATGGGAAGGACCTTATCAGATTGAGTCGGAAGCAGGAAAGGGGGCATATCATTTGCTCACAATGGAAGGCAATAGACTACCATGAGCATGGAATGCTATCCACCTAAAGAAGTACTTTTTCTAATCAGGATCCAGTATCCTGAAAGGATATTTTATCCTTAAAGGATCAAGGATCCTAAAATCGGTAATATCTATCTGATTACTTATCTATTTTTTATTCTTGTTATTCTAAGGATAATATATTCTTAACATTTATCTTTTCCAAGTTTTTAAGTAACAATGCAGATTTCAATAAGAGGTTCAAAGTCTAAGAGGTTGGCCACCTCTCCTTTACATATAAGGTACTTTACTATTTCCCTTGGCCTTGCCCACGATTGGATATGACCCCCGATGGTCATATCTCCTAAGGTTTAAATGTTTTCACCTTTCTCACGATCGCCAGTTGCGCACGCTATCCGACGTATAGTTCAGGGCAGTGGGACCAGTACACGCTTAGTGGCTGACAATTTCGTTGTCTCCGGCTATATGGAGGATCCTACGAATAATGGTAGACGTACCATTTCCTATGGTTTAAGGGGTGTTCTCCTCTTCTCAAGGGCCATGTCGCCAGTTAACATCCGTATCTTTGGGCCAGTCCCCAGTTTGGGCTTGTCTCCAGTATTTGGGCGTGTCCCCAGTTTAACACCTGATTACACGGGCTTGTCCCCAGATTACACGGGCTTGTCCCCAGTTGCACGGGCCTGTCCCCAGTATATTATTTGGGCTTGTCCCAAGCTTAATGGGTTTGATCCCATTTAATCTTATGAATTATTTGCAGCAGACTAACTAAGTTCTTTGTGAAAATCAAAAATCTAAGGATCCCGGATCCTAAAGCTATTCCTTCAAGGATCTTTCGGTAACTTAGGTCTATCTAGACCCTCTGGTATGATCTCAATTAATTTATGTATCATATTTGTTGCAATAATTTTGAATATTTCAATTTAGAAGGTTATTCCCTTAAACCTGTTTTACTACTAAAGATATTTTACCCTATTTTATGGATACTATATCCTAAAAACTTTTACCTTTTTTTTTAAGGATACTCTATCCTAAAAACTTTTATCAACTTTTAAGGATATTCTATCCTAAGCAATCGTAATAAGGATCTTTTATCCTAAAAATCTTTTACTTAAGATTATTTTGCAAAACTGTCAACAATGTTAAGATTATATCTAATAAAATTTTTGAAAATAAATAACAAGTAAAAAGTCAAAAGTTTTATATATTAATAAAAATAAGCCTCTAGGACTTATCTAAAATTCCTAACCCGGACTTCACCATACGAAAAGATGGACCATCCATCCGGGTTAAGTGAAAGTTACTAATTGTTCATAAAGTGCAGGGAAATTAAAAAACAGGGGCAACAAAGGCTTCATCCCCACAAACAGAGGATCCCTCCACCTTTGTCACCCCCGCCAATTGTCTTAAGTATCATGGATCCTTTATCCCAAATACTATTATTCATTACAAATCATGGAAGTTGTCTCTAAAAACACCATGAAAGCAAAATAAAAAAGTGGGCTCGGGCCTTGTCTTTAATATCCTTCATTACCCATTTAAGCTGCATCTCCAACAAAAGCATCACCTCCTTCCTTGCCAGCTTCAACCCCATCCTTAACGCCACTTGTCCCATCCTCGGTGTTCTCAACCATTTCCTCGTCATCCTCACACCAAGGTCATCAAGAGCAGCCTTCCATTTCTCCACATCCCAGGCTAACTTGTCAAAAGCAGGATCACCGGCCTCAGTCGCCATCTTGATCCGTGCCTGGAATATCGACCTAGCAGCCCACACCTTGGCTTCATCAGTTGCCTGCTCCACTGCCTCTTGACGTTGTGCTTCGGCTAAGGATAGCTGATCCTCCAGTTGCTTCTTCTTCTTGGAAAGCTGGGTCATAGCTTTATACTTAGCAACCATAGCTTTTCCTAAGCCTGACATTTTCTCGCTCATCTGAAGGATAATCTTTTCATAATAATCCATCATAGCGGTCACATCCTATCATCAAGTTTCATATCAGAATCGGAACAATATTGGATCCTGAAATGTTGGAAGAATATAGTATACTTACAGAGAAGGCAATGTCACAATGGGTCTCAGGATCAGAGGGTCTTTTCCTCTTGGAAGCTGCCGATTTGGCCCTGGTCGTGACAGTCTTGGGTTCAGAGCTAGTTCCAGCCTTGGAAGCTTCCTTCTTGACTGCAAGAGAGGTGACCATACAATCGATATCATCCAGGGAGAACTTGAGAGCAGACTTTCCTGATTTCTTGGTGCCTATGGAAGAAAAATTGACAGATAAGTCTTCTACTTTATTATAAATACTTTTAAAAATTATTAACTTACTTGACATGCTTGGACTTGAGGAGATATAACAAAAACCATCGACAAATCGAGCTTGAAAAGTTCTAACCGCGGTATCCAGCTCCAGGAACCGTTTTGCTTTCTCTTCTGTTCCAGGTAGTTTGCTTAATGAGGCGAAGTTCTCAACTGCAGACAACAAAAACAGCATAAGAGTAAAGATTGAATAATAATGGATCCTTCTACTTCTTAAGGATCCGGGATCCTACCCTTCGTGACCCACATTGAAGGAAGATCAGTCCCCCCTGGTATTGAATCACGTTTTACGAACAAGAACTGATTCTTCCACACCGAATCATTTAGCGTGGCTTTAGAGATCGGATGTGGCTGTCGGGGCTTGGATTTGAAAATGAAACGAGCAGAACCGAAGGTAGTAAGGGTATACAAATATGACAACTCCGGAAGGCCAAAATCGATTTTTTCCTCCTCGATGATTCTTTCGATAGTGCTAAGAACCCTCCAAATCATCAACATAGCTTGTATGTGAGATATGCCTGTAGAATCGAAAAAACTCTGGGTAAAAGGCGGAAAGGGGTATTTATAACCGATAAGAAATGGAGTCGCCGGAAAGCAAACCCAAACCTTGGAGTAAACATTACATCTTACGCTGGATTCATAGGGTTGAAAGAGGGTTTTCGGTGGAAACAGTGTACGAAAGTCATCGACCTCGGGATTCGTAAGCTTACAGATTTCAGTAGATGGATTAGCAAGCATACATTGTGGTTCCATTTCGGTAGCTCGAAGCCGTCGGAAGTTTGGTCAGAAGATTTAGAGGGGCCGGAGAAGAAGAAGATGAAGCAGCAGACATGGTTAATAAAATAAGAGAGAAACGTAAGAATGATACCTGATGCGTTGGATGAAGGCGTGTATATAATCAAAGATATAAGGCGGCATATATAGACGGTTATAATTAACCTCGGGGGGTTAAAAGGTAAATATTCTGGCAAAACCGTCCCATCTACGAGTTTTCACAAGGATTTTGAATTTCAAAATGACAGCTGTATTCCACTGTCACCCGCCATTTTGGGGGCAATTGTTAGGCCATGAATTTTATACTGAGGATCCTTTATCCTTAACTGTCATATGGAAAGGTTATCCTTGAACTATGTATCAGGATATAAAGGACCGACGATTCTCGGTATTATTTGTTTACTAATGATTGCGTTTAGTATGGTGATGTGTTAGACAGGTTTGTATCAACTATCTTCATATAGCAACTTCTAGCTGGAGCATGGATCCAGAATCCTACTTCAACACAGCTGATTATGGACGTATTCTCTAGAAGATTGATGTTTAATAACAACGGTATTTAGACTTGGTCTACCGCTTATATCGCTGCTAGATGACTATTAGCACGTGGTCAAAGATCGTGGAGCGGCTAAGTGGAGGACTTCCGATTAATTAGGAGATATTGTTAATGCTATTATCTTATTTAAACGAGCTATGATCGAGTAGAAAGAACACATGTAATATTGCACACACTAGAGCTGAAACAAGCATTCTCTCTACACTAGCGTACTTTGTAATCTCGATCATACACTCCACCACATTTGTAACCACCTTTTGTTTATTAATATAATCGACGGTGATAGTTTTCTCCGTTCGGGGGTTTTTTGTGCCGGAGATCACGATAATCACATATTCCTCGACCAAAGGTTACCTTGTTGATCATTGACTAAAGTAATTCGACCAAAGATTATCTCATTAATCCTTGACCGAAGCTATTTTACCAAACATTGCCTTGATAAGTTTTGACCGAAGTAAGACTATCTTGATTAAGGGATTTTTCCCTCGTGATCAAACCTCTGTGTTCACCAATATTACGATTACTCATTTGTCATTATCAAATTAGCACCTTACCTCACTTAACATATTTGGATACTTGATCCTTAACAGATTTTTATCCAAAACACGAATCATCTCCTGATCCGTTAAACATCCTTAACGAATCAGGAGGAATCTAACTTAAGTCTTAGTTCGCTAAACATCCTTAGCGAACTAGACCATACATTTAACGAACTACAATATAACTTAATATTTTATTACATTAATCAAAACGACAAATACGTTAAAGACAAATACAAAGACTCGAGACGCAAAACCATGCACTAACAGACACCCCCTCGTCTTGAGCTCTTTATCTTTAAATTACTTGAATCGCTCGGACTGCCAGTCTCTGCAACTATGAAGTCCGTTTTCATAACAAACACGCACAACGCGTTGGAATTGCATAGCCAGGTCATAGTCTTCATTGCGCTCAAACAGAATCTTGTTCCTGTGTAGTAAATCATTGTCGGTCTCGGTTAAATTCACCAACCACATTGGGTTAATGATCTTAATCAGCTCAGTCTTCAAACCCTTTCCCAACACAATGACGGCCTCACCGGTTTTGTTGTCGTAGTACCAGCGGTTGAAAGATAACCACATGTGTTGGTTCATCATCTTCACCGGCACACGCTTCATCGTCTTCGGCGGTTTTACCTTAAGAACCAACTTCTTCTAACCTGTCTTTGGGTCATTCTCATTGAGAGGCTTGTGGATTGGAATCTGTGGTTAAAAAAATTTGAACCCGTGGTTCACTTCAAACATCAGGTGTTGGTGAAACCAACTTGCCTGTTTATTCCCGCCCCGAGTAATAAACGGACGATACGCCAAAGTGCGCACATCCCATCTCGGTAATGAGAGAAGGTCAGACATCCTTTCGTAATACTGGACGCCCTTCTCCCATTTAACAATGCATACTTTTAATTCAGAATCATAAAGCCAAGAAACGATGTCACCTTGTACTTTTGACACGGCCTTGAAGGTAGTCTTCTCATTAAATACAGGAGCACCTTGATCAACATTTGTGTGTTGAAACAAGTCAGGATACTCCTCAGCAGTCACATCTTCCACCTCAATTTCCTCATCCTCATAAATAAAATCCTTTCTCATCTCCACAGTATGATCATTCAAGATCTCGTCATCATTGATTACCTCAACAACAGGTTCAGTCTCTAACACGGTCATCTCATCTTCATTTAGACCAAGCAAGATCGCAATCTGCTCTCGTGTCAGCGACTTGTCAACAAACTGCCCCACATCTATCTCATTTGCATTCACCATACTTCTAATCACCCCCTTATCATCCATAAATATAACCGTATCAGCCTCAATCATCTCAATTGGTTTGGTAGCTGAATAGTCATGATAAACAATGATCTGTTTACCCGAATCATCAACAGAACTCGTACCCGCACCAAAAGCTGGGTCCTGAGTTTGTTTAGTCTCACCGCCAGAACCAGACTCATCAGGATCTTCCTCATCATTCTTGATCTTATTTAAAGCATCATCTTTGCAAGTCAATTGCAAGATCAGATCCTCTTGTTCTTTATGTTTCACCCCCTGAGACTCAACAATCTCACGTAGGGCTTTTGTTTCTTTTTGACAGAAAGAAACATAGCTGAGCAGCTTCTTCTGGTTCTCCATCAAGCGTTCTTGATTCATACGGTCAGCAGACATTTGGTTTTCATACAAATGAAGAAGATTCAAAAGCATGTCTGTCTGACGGTTTGGTGGCATAACATACAAAGATGGATGAACAGGCTGGATTAGTCCCTGAGGCCTTGTAATTCTCATAAATGAGAGATCACTAGGTGGAGGAGGCCTCATTGACGGTGTTGGAGGAACGGTAGAAAGTGTAGCAGACGGCAATGGTATTTCAGTTAAGGCCGATTGTGGACTCATACCTAAATGCTCGTGAGGTACCATCGTCGTCGTCAAAGTCATCTCTGGAGTGCTAGTAGTGGCACTACCGGGCGTTGAGGAATTGTAGGACGAGACGGTGGAACACCAATGATTACACCAGCTCCAGCAGATACACATCTCTTTGCTGGAGCTTCGGAAGCTGGTGCTTTACCCTTACGTTTACGTTCACGTTGAGCTGCAATGGTAGCAGCCAACGCAGCTTCAACGGCAGCATGTTGCTCTCTAAGAGCTGCATCACCATTACCACCATTTCCACCATCATTATCATTATCATCACCATCGTTACCACCATCATTCCCACCTTCTCCTCCCTCACGCTCAAAATCTGAGTCATCATGGATCCAGCGATCCTCGGGAGGACATATATAATCAGGATTAATGATATGACCAATCATTTGTTTGTCCCATGGCCTCTCCTTACGATAAATCGTCATTCTATGCACCGTGTCAGCCTTCATGTGTTCTAGATCAAGGACATCGTTCACTAACATTCGATCAATCACCAAGTCTGGAATAAGGTCTTGAATTATCAACTGTAGAAATCGGGGATACATTAAGAACTTCTTCTTCTGAGCCGTCTGCTGTACTTGTTCTTTCAGATGATCGAAAACCATTTCCGAATAGTTGAATGGCTTGTTGAGAATAAGAGCCACAAAATCCGATTGCAAACTTATACGGCACTCATCAAATCCACCTTTACGACCACCCATGCAATGAATCAGGATGTGTAAAAGGTACTTGTAAGGTGGACACAATCCGTTCTTGTTAAACATAGAATCGTCAATATTTCTACCATAAAATACCCTCTTAAATAGGCCCTTTATTAACCTCTTATCAAACTCACTTGGGTTATCATCATTATCCCCAAACCGAAGCACCTTCCTAATCACATCAACATCCACAGTTATAAATAGCCTATCTATACTGTGATTTTTTTGACGAAAATCACATAGAAGTGATCATCTATACCTTAGTAACACACTGATGTATTCAAAAGTTCGAATTTCAAAGGTCGACAAATCAGAGAAAATTTGAACAGGGTTTCTTTAGGTATAAGGAAGAAGAGTGAATAGTGAAGGACGGTTCGTTTCATCTGTCCTTTATAAACTTGCACGTTTCCCAATGTACCCTATGTACGAATCAAACAGATTCTTTATGGATTTATATACGAATCAGCTGATTCGTTAACCTTATTTGAATACGTGGCATAACGAATTAAAATTCAAATCGTGTCTTGATTCGTTAAATATGCATAACGAATTGGATGTAGTTCGTTACAGAATGCGGAAGCGAATTAAAGAACGAACTAGAAATTAGTTCGTTAAAACGAAATCCTAATTCGTTATCCATAATTAATGAATTAAACATTATTTAATTTTAAATGAATAAGTTAATAATTAAATGAATTAAATAATATAAATTAAAGAATTAATAAATTTAAATTAATTTTAAAAGAATTACCGAGGACCTTTATCCCGATAATCAAATACTTTAAAAACCGTTTCACTTTTTGAAACCGATAACTAAATCATTTAAATAATATGTAAAACGAAATGAAATATATTTTTGGTATTTTGTAATATATAAAGAATGTATTTTAATGAAAAGAATCCGAAACAAAAAAAATAAAATCTTTTTGTGTTTTATATGTTTTTCAAAAATAGAACATATTTTGGGTATTTTTGATTAGTTTGAGCAGAGAATGATATTGACCAAGTTGTCCTTCCATAACAGTTTTATATTTCAACGATATTATGACTTGCGTTAAGTCGCTCATTGGTATTGTTGTCCACTTAAATCTAATAACAAACTTTCAAGTGTTTTTGTGATATGATTAATTGGTTCAATTAGAGCACAGAATATCAGAAACTATCAGCCTCTAATCTCGGTTCAAGCTTAATTTTATTTTTTTCATATCACGCCAACTTGACTTAAGCCATTATATTGTTGATCAAAAATTGTTTTTACAGAAGGTTATGGGCAATGCATTGATTTTCTGTTACTATGAGTGAATATGCACGAGTCCATCTATCGGCTTACATACATTGTATCCCCTGGGGTCCGTTTCTTAATGGTATTAAGACGCGCGCAAGGGAGGAACAACGTATGACTAACAGCGGTTTATGATCAAGTCAGTAATTTGGAAAGTTGTACGAAGTACAACAGTGATCAAGTTTAATGACTTTGGGTTTGCTCTAAAAGAGAATGAAATATTCATGCATATGAATACCCAGATGATTAAGCCGCATAAAGATTCACAGTGTCCAAGACCTCAAAGCTTGTTATTTGCTTTATTTTATTTTTGGTTGACCAAACAAGTATAAGGCTTGAGTATGACAGGTTATTACATTTCTGTCATCCTCACCGAGACTTTTATTAGAGACTAACACCCCTTTCAATTTGGCGTTTCTTTATGTTTATATCATATAATTTACTCTACTTGTTTGTTTTAAGACCTACCAATTCACCAATGAAATTAAGCACACAGTCTTTTAAGCTTACTTCTTGCTGGATTTGGAGTCAAGATAATCAATGTACTATCATCTTCTCTTTTTCTTCAAAAACTCAAAATTTTGAGGAGCATAAAACAAAATAAAGATAAATTTAATCGCCCCAGTTAACTTAAGTCTATAAATAAATGGCTGTTCTATCAATTCAACAAGTGAATAATAGGACCAAGACATGCAAGCATGCTTCACAAACTTAAATAACCGACATAATTTTTAGCGAGAAAATAATCTAAAAACGCATAACGAACGTCCCAACTATTTTCCATTATCAAGTGAATGGCTAACCCGAACATTTACAAGTAAATATCAGGACCAAACATATACACGTACATTCCCTTCAAATGTAGATAATTGACACAATTTTCAGCGAACGCATGCAAAAATCTTTTTGGTTTTTCTCTATACATACATTAAAAACACAATATTTTTGCCTTTTTCAATTTTCTTATAAACAAAATAAACTTCCCAATCTTTTTGGATTTTCGGATTTTTCTGTACAAACTAAAATCACAATCTTTTTGAATTTTCAAAATTTTCTGTACAAACTGAAATCACAATCTTTTTGGATTTTCAAGAATTTTTTAATGTTTTCGGGTTTTAACTATACAAACTAAAAGCACCATATTTTTGTATTTTCTAGATTTTCACCCCCTAAAACCAAAATAAATTTTAAAAGAAATAACAGAAAATAAAGATAGTCATCCTTGTTTAAGGATATTAGCGAGGGTCTTCAATCCATTTAACCAAGCAAAAATTAAAAACGCGTTTTGTCAAAAGCTTTGGTAAACAGATCGGCTTTCTGAAAGTCAGTATGTACTTTCTCAAGGTCAATCAACTTCTTCTCAAAGCAATCCCGTATAAAGTGATACCGAATTTCTATATGTTTTGTTTTCGAATGTTGTACGGGATTCTTTGTGATAGAAATTGCAGCAGAATTATCAATCAAAATAAGAGTAGTAAGAAACTTCAAACCGTAGTCGCGAAGATGTTGTTGTACCCACAAAACCTGGGAACAGCAACTCGAGGCTGCAACATACTCAGCTTCGGCGGTTGAAGTGGAGACCGTTGTCTGCTTCTTACACTGCCAGGAAACAAGCCGGTTTCCTAAAAATTGACATCCTGCAGTTGTTGATTTGAAGTTGATCTTGCAACCTCCATAGTCCGAGTCTAAATAAGCAGTAAGATCAAAAGTATCATCCTTGGGGTACCACAACCCGATGTCTGGATTTCCCCTCAAATATTGAAGTATTCTCTTAACCGCAGCTAGGTGAGTCACTCGGGGACTTGCTTGAAACCTAGCACAAAGACAAACAGCAAACATAATGTCAGGGCGAGAAGCCGTTAGATACATTAAAGAACCAATCATGGCACGATAGAGGGTAGGATCAAGGGTATCCTCCAATTCATCTGGTGATAAATTGTGACCCACGGGGAGAGGAGTTGAAGGGATTTTTCTGGCAGATATCTTGAATCGGCTCAAGACATCGTTCACATACTTGGTCTGATGAATAAAGATTCCATTAGCAGACTAGTGAACTTGCAACCCTAAGAAGAAATTCATCTCTCCCATCGAGCTCATCTCGAACTTTGTTTGCATGGACTTCTCGAACTCCTTACACAACGTGTCATTTGTAGATCTAAAAATAATGTCGTCGACATAAATTTGAACTAGGAGAAGATCGTGAGCAACAGTTTTATGAAATAATGTGCAGTCGACAGTCCCTCGCTTGAAGCCGTTATCAGTTAGATGGTTGGCGAGCGTGCCATACCAAGCTCTCAGGGCTTGATGTAGACCATACAAAGCCTTGTTTAATCGGTAAACTCAGTCCGAATAACCAGGATCTTCAAAACCAGGAGGCTGTAAAACAAACACTTCCTCGTGTAGTTCACCATTGAGAAAAGCACTTTTAACATCCATTTGATAGACCTTGATATTCCTATAAGCAGCATATGCCAGAAAGATTCGAATCGACTCTAATCTTGTTACTGGAGCATATACTTCTGTGTAATCAACACCCTCTTGCTGATGAAAACCTTGCACCACTAGACGTGCTTTGTTTCTGACAATCACCCCTCGATCGTCTTTCTTACACTTAAATACCCACTTAGTCGAAATAGCTTTCTTGACTCTAGCAGGTTTGTCGATTAAGTCCCAAACACCCAAATGTGCAAATTGCTGTAATTCTTCTTGCTTAGCTTCTACCCAAGAAGGATCTTCAAGTGCCTTACGAGCCATCGTTGGCTCAACTTGAGATAGAAAGCAAGTGAATTTTGAAAGATTAACAATTCCCGATGAAAGTAAATCAGCATATGCACACAATACGTTATTATCACTTGACGAAGCAACTTGATGATGTGTAAGAACGCCCACATCAAGTTCTCCAATGATGTTTTCCTATGGATGATAACCATGAATCCGAAGAGTAGGATTCTCAGGAACAACAATATTATCAAATAAGTTAGTGTAATGTTCTCCAAGCTCGGGAGATGAAACATCACTATCAAGTTCAATAACTTGATCATTAACCTGCTCATCATCAGAAGAAGTAGATACATTATCAAAGGCAGCTGGAGAAGCAACATGAGGTTCCTCAGTTGTAGCATCAGGTCGAGCTTCAACATCATTAGAACTTGAAAATCTTAGAATTGCCAAATGATCTTCAAAGTATTCTCGAACCAGATCTTCATCTATGTGTTTAGTCGATGGAGTAAATGAATTAAATAAACTATCATAGTCAAACATCCAGTCGGGACCTTTCCCTTGAGGAGGAGCTGTGTACTTTTGACAGTCCACATGGTACCATTCCTCAACACAACCAGACATGAAGTTAAATACCCTTTTCTTTGGAGATGCATACCCCAAGAAATACCCTTCGATAGCTTTTTCCTCAAATTTACCTGCATCCATCTTCAACATTGTACACGGACACCCAAAAGGTTCCAGGTACTTTAAGTTAGGTTTTCGATTATTCAACAACTCAGAACTTGTCTTCTTGAGTCGTTTAACAGTTAGAACCTGATTAAGCGTATAGAAAGCTGTATTCACCGCCTCATTCCAGAATTGGACGGGAAGCTTAGAATCAGCGAAAATAGTTCATGCAGATTCAATCAAGGTTCGATTCTTTCGTTCGGCAACACCATTTTGTTGAGGTACATAAGGTGCACTATATTCTCGATGAATTCCTTTTTGAACACAAATGAAATCTAATACAGTGTTTTTGAATTCAGTACCATTGTCACTTCGGATTCTCCTCACCTTTTGTTTGTATAGTGATTCGATCTTGGTGATAAGGTTTTGTACCAAAACCGGTGTTTGATCTTTCAAACTCATAAATAACACCCATGAATATCTTGAATAATCATCGGTTACCACAAGACAATACCAATCCCCAGAAATACTCACACGATTCACAGGACCAAACAAATCCATATGCAGTCGTTCAAGAGGAGTATCAATGGAATTCAATAACTTAGAAGGATGTGACTTCTTCTTCTGCTTTCCCTTTTTGCATGCAATGCAGTGATCCGATAATTTAAAATTCTTCAACGAGACACCCTCCACTAAATCATTAGCCATTAAATAATTCATCTTTCTAACATGTATGTGACCCATTCTACGATGCCATAGAATCGAATCTTTCTCGGTTGCTTTCGAGACAAAAAACATGTTTCGATCGATGTGGATACTTTAGAGCTCATATTTAAGACATAAATATCATTCGATCGTGGTGATCGCATGACAACCATGTTCTTGGGAATCACATAACCCGGTTTCAAGATAAGACACTCTTTGTCAGTAAATATTGTAGTGTACTTTTTATCGCAAATCTGCGACACACTCAATAAGTTATGATCTAACTTATCACAGTAGTTAACTTTCTCAAAAGTAATATTCCCATTCGAAACTTCACCTTCTTGTGTGATCATACCACCAGAATTCCCAGCAAAAGCTACATAACCTCCTTGAATGTTTCTTACTTTGGTCAATAGGTTAAGATTTCCAGTAATATGACGAGAACATCCACTATCCTTAATCCAGTATTCACCAGAAATGGTCTTGGATGTACCCTACACACAAAATAAAGATTATTAAATCAAAAAGGCAGCCCAGGCCTCAATCTTGGGCACCTTTTGGTTTTCTTGAGATATTTTAAACTTAGCCGAATTCAATTGTTGTTCAGCCACTTGTGAATAAGTTACCGGCTTCTTAGACTTTCGTCTTAAGTAAGCTGCTCGAACCACATTTGAATTCTCATTCTTGCATAACGGTGCAGTTGGAATAAACTTGGGTTTTACTTGACCATGAGTCTCATTAATATGAATCACCTTTTGAGGATTCACATTAATGATGAGGAAGATCCTGATGAGTCTGGTGCTGGCGGTAAGACTAAACAAACTCAAGACCCAGCTTTTGGTGCGGGTACGAGTTCTGTTGATGATTCGGGCAAACAGATCATTGTTTATCCTGACTATTCAGCTACCAAACCAATTGAGATGATTGAGGCTGATACGGTTATATTTATGGATGATAAGGGGGTGATTAGAAGTATGGTGAATGCAGATGAGATAGATGTGGGGCAGTTTGTTGACAAGTCGCTGACACGAGAGCAGATTGCGATCTTGCTTGGTCTAAATGAAGATGAGATGACCGTGTTAGAGACTGAACCTGATGTTGAGGTAATCAATGATGACGAGATCTTGAATGATCATACTGTGGAGATGAGAACGGATTTTATTTATGAGGATGAGGAAATTGAGGTGGAAGATGTGACTGCTGAGGAGTATCCTGACTTGTTTCAACACACAAATGTTGATCAAGGTGCTCCTGTATTTAATGAGAAGACTGTAAAAGAAGCAGAAGATCATCTCGAGAAGACATCTAAGGGGAAACATGTTGCTGATTTTGTTGACACAAGATTCGACCCGAAGATCCATCCATCCTTGGCTGACATTCATAGCTGGTTTGCTCATCAAGACAAAAGGATTGGTAAGATTATCAATGCTCACAGGTACGTTGATAAAGAATCACTAGAAGCCATAGCACGCGCCAAAGCCAATCAAAAGACTACCTTCAAGGCCGTGTCAAAAGTACAAGGTGACATCGTTTCTTGGCTTTATGATTCTGAATTAAAAGTATGCATTGTTAAATGGGAGAAGGGCGTCCAGTATTACGAAAGGATGTCTGACCTTCTCTCATTACCGAGATGGGATGTGCGCACTTTGGCGTATCGTCCGTTTATTAATCGGGGCGGGAATAAACAGGCAAGTTGGTTTCACCAACACCTGCTGTTTGAAGTGAACCACGGGTTCAAATGTTTTTAACCACAGATTCCAATCCGCAAGCCTCTCAATGAGAATGACCCAAAGACAGGTTGGAAGAAGTTGGTTCTTAAGGTAAAACCGCCGAAGACGATGAAGCGTGTGCCGGTGAAGATGATGAACCAACACATGTGGTTATCTTTCAACCGCTAGTACTACGACAACAAAACCGGTGAGGCCGTCATTGTGTTGGGAAAGGGTTTGAAGACTGAGCTGATTAAGATCATTGACCCAATGTGGTTAGTGAATTTAACCGAGACCGACAATGATGTACTACACAGGAACAGGATTCTGTTTGAGCGCAATGAAGACTATGACCTGGCTATGCAATTCCAACGCGTTGTGCGTGTTTGTTATGAAAACGGACTTCATAGTTGCAGAGACTGGCAGTCCAAGCGATTCAAGTAATTTAAAGACAAAGAGCTCAATATGAGGGGGTGTCTGTTAGTGCACGGTTTTGCGTCTCAAGTAATTTAAAGACAAAGAGCTCAATACGAGGGGGTATCATTAACGTATTTGTCATTTTGATTAATGTAATAAAATATTAAGTTATATTGTAGTTCGTTAAATGTAAGGTCTAGTTCGCTAAGGATGTTTAGCAAACTAAGACTTAAGTTAGATTCCTCCTGATTCGTTAAGGATGTTTAACGAATCAGGAGATGATTCGTTAAAGTTATTTATGTTTATGTATGTAATGAAGTAGTGTCTAGTTCGCTAGGGGATGTTAGCGAACTAGACCTATCTTTTATTTATACTGAACTTTGTTCACAATTTATTTAAGTTTTGAGAGTTAATTAACAAATTTCTGTCAAAATCTCTCTCGATCTTCATCTTAATATTATACACACATACACATACTAATACTGATAATATATATACTATAACATATAATCAAACGTATCTATGAGCTAGATCCGTATTTAGGATTAATCGTATTCACACAGATCTGAGATCTGCTTATTGATTAAGGATTGATCCAGGAACAAACAAGTTTTCACAGATAACTCAGCCTTGAGATCCTGGTTACTTGTTGACAATGCTTCAATCTTTTCTCGAGATCACATTTGATATTCAAGAGATTGTCGATAACTATCCTTCAGAGAAGCAATTTCTCTCACTAGATTATCATTATGATTCTTTAAAGCTTCTAACTTAGGTTTGTTAGATTCACAATCAACACATGATACTTTAACAGATGAAGTAGCAGATATAGAATGACTAACCTCATTGATCTTAGCCATGCAAGCAAATACAGTTGAAGGCTTGTCACAAGAGTCGTCAGAATCAGATCCAGAATCGTTATCAGAAGACATCTCACTTCCACTTGCATCTTGAAAATCTTTTGTTAGCCCAAACATAGCCAAATTAGCTTGAGTATCATTACACAACAGTCGTTGTGACCAATCATTTCCATCAGCTAACATTGCCTGTGACCCAGAAGTAGATGGTTTCTTTTCAGCATCACTACCTCATGGTGTAGAAGAATTTTGATGTTGACTACGAGACCCAGTATACTCTTTCTTCGGTTTGTCATACTCTTTTGCAAAATGCCCAAACTCTTGACAGTTATAGCACTTCACTTTCAACTTGTCAAATCCCAATTTCTGGTTTAAGGCCGGAAGATCTTTTCCAGTCATCTGCATGAATCTTTTAACTTTACGAACGATCATAGCTATGTTCCACTTTAAATCCATGATTTCAAAATCATCTGGATCAATCTGATCATAATCCTCATCGGTTAGATCACTTGTGGCTATCTTACTACTTACCAAGTTTTCATATGAAGACATGAAGGCTGTTAGAAAAGCAAAATTCTGTTCAGCTTCCTTCATGTTGACACTAGGTGATGAAGCAAATGGATTAGTAGTAGTTGAACTTCCAGAACCACCAGATGATCTAGAATTACCAGCAGTGTAAAAACATGCTCTTAGATCATTAAAGATAGCTGATTCATTTTCACTAGCAGCTTGGGTAACAAATGAAGTTATCGGAGAGATAGTTGAACTCAGAGGCATACTACCACCATAGAAAGCAGGATCTTTACTTTCCTTGGAAGATTTTTGACATTTAAGATCATATTCTCTTGCCTCAATCTTTTGTAAGAATTCCATAGCAGTCAAGTCTTCATTCAAGAAATAATCATTTTCTTTCAAAACCATTAGAAATGTTGAGTAAGAACTTGGTAGCACACTCTTAATAGTGTCAATTTTATCAGTCTCAGAAATTTCCAGTTTCATTTTGTCCATCTCAGCAATTAAGTGATTGAACCTTGTAGTCATTTCTTCAACTGTTTCTCCTTTCAACAAATTAAAGTTCCGAAATTGAAACTTAAGCATCACTTTCTTACTCTCAGCTGTGTTCCCCATACTTCTCATACGAAGATGTTGGAATAAGGAAGCACATCTCTTTATGCTACCCACTTGATGAAAGATATTTTCGGGTAAAGCCATAGTAAGAGTAGAATAAACCTTTATCTCGATCTCTAATGCTTTCTTCTCTTCTTCTGAATATTGAGAAATAGCTTTGGGAGTAAAACCAGTAGTGTCATCACCAATCATTGGTGCCACATATACCTCATCTAGACAATATGAGCAGTCAGAGTGAACAGAACCCAAATGATCACGAAAACGGGGTTCCCATTTAGCAAAATCGCTAAATTTCATCAACCTTGGACATTTCGAATGTGAACCTATCTCGGTATCAAGTTGCAACATTTGTTGCATCAACATGTTTTGAGAAGCTAGTGCATACATACCAACCATTTTTGTAAAAGTTGAAACTTTAAGGATTAAAATTAAAATTATTTAAAGAACCTGTAAACAGTGTAACAAACTGTGAACAGTTATAGCGAACTGTGAACAGTAATCAACGAATCAAATCTTAACGAATCAGATTTGAATTAAGTAACGAATCTGATGATTAAACGAATTAGAAGGCTAACGAATCAGTCAGACCACGAAATAGATGGTCAACGAATCAGTCAAACTAACGAATTGACTAATCCAATCACGAAGTGCAAGCTTAGCGAACTAAAGAACGAATTACTAAGAAATCTTTAGCGAATTAGATAACGAACAAGCAACAGTTGATAGCGAATTAACCTATAGCGAATCAGGTTGTTACAACCGTTTGTAACAAACTCTGACACCTAATGCCACGTGGCAAAGGTTGTTATAACACAAATCCCAAGGTAACCACGTGTCACACGAATCTGTTGGACACGAATCAGATAGACTAGCGAACTGATTAAACGAATCAACTATACTCATAGTGAATTAACGAAATTGGTTAACGAATTAAGTAGAATGGATTAACGAATCAAGCTCAGATTAATGAATCAAACTTGAATATTCATATCTTCAAATCTTCAAGGAAGATTTCCAGAAATCTGGAAATGAAGAATATGAACCCAGAAACCCAGATTTGTAATACACAACCAAATCACACAAATCAACTATCAAAATACTCGCAAATCAATCGCGAAACTACTCATATCAACCCCATAACCCAATTCATCAATATTCTTAACCAAACTAACCACAAACCGATCCCCTGTTCTCGGTAAATTTCTGATCCACACAATCACAATCAAAACTCAATTCCAATCAACCACAGTTCACAATTACTTTACCACAACCAACACTAATCCAATCCTTCCATAATCAAATCAGATCAACCTTAGTTAGATTCAAACTCAAACCGAATATAAAATTAATATAAACTACAAATTAAACCTCTATAATAACGAGTTAACTATCAAATTCAAGAGCAAAAGAGCACTGAAAGCTCTGATACCACTTGTTTGTTCCTGGATCAATCCTTATTCAATAAGCAGATCTCAGATCTGTGTGAATACGATTAATCCTAAATACGGATCTAGCTCATAGATACGTTTGATTATATGTTATAGTATATATATTATCAGTATTAGTATGTGTATGTGTGTATAATATTAAGATGAAGATCGAGAGAGATTTTGACAGAACTTTGTTAATTAACTCTCAAAACTTAAATAAATTGTGAACATAGTTCACTATAAATAGAAGATAGGTCTAGTTCGCTAACATCCCCTAGCGAACTAGACACTACTTCGTTAAATACATAAACATAAATAACTTTAACGAATCATCTCCTGATTCGTTAAACATCCTTAACGAATTGGGAGGAATCTAACTTAACTCTTAGTTCGCTAAACATCCTTAGCGAACTAGACCTTACATTTAACGAACTACAATATAACTTAATATTTTATTACATTAATCAAAACAACAAATACGTTAAAGATAAATACAAAGACTCGAGACGCAAAACCGTGCACTAACAGAGCCAGATGAGTGATAGCCTTTCGGGGATGGGAAGTGCAGTGGTCGCAAAGGATAAAGCCCTGGCCCAGCTCACCATAGACAAGAAGCGGTTGGAGGATCAGTTATCCACCATAGAAGCCCAACACCAAGAAGAAGTGAAGCAGGCTACTGAGGAGGCAAAGATGTGGGCTGCAAGGTCGGTGCTGCAGGCAAGGATCAAGATGGCTGTTTTGGACAAAAATATGCTAAGGATAATGTATCCAAATCTGTTAAAGTGAGGTATAGTGCTATGCTAATAATAACGATTATATGAATGAAAATGGAATGAACACGGTGATTTGTTGCAAGGAAAACCTTTTGACCTTGTTCAGATCAAAAGAAAAAACCCCGGGTGATGACAACTCGTCGATCACCGGTTTATTAATATCAAAAAATGGGTTACAAGTGTTGTGGAGACAAGATCGATGTTACAATGATTGCTAACGTGTATAGAGAGAATAATGAGTTCTGCTCTGAGTATGTGTCATACAATGTGTTTTTCAAATCGATCTTATCACGGTATATATCAAAAATAAATACAACAACATGTCCTATCTATTCGCCACTATCCCACTAGTCTTCCAACGTCCATTGACCACGTGCCAGTATTCCAAGTCGCGATATTTAAGGTGGACCAGGTCACATAGCCATTGCTTCTGTTGAACATTACCCTACACATACGAAACAATTGTTAACAATACTAACCTGTGATGATCCTTGATCGTCTACATGGTTCTGGAACTCTTCGGGAGGATAATGGATCCAGACAAATCTTCAAGGATAACAGATCCTCAGCAGAGAAAATATCAGTCCTAACAATTGCCCCCAAAATGGCGGGTGATAGTGGAACACAGCTGTCATTTTGAATTTTGAACTTCTGCGAAAACTGGATTATGGGACGGTTTTTCCAGAAATATTTACCATTTGGCCCTTGTTTTAATGATAACCGTCTATATATTCCATCCTATATCTTTCTTATAATCACACATTCAGGCGACGTATCAGGTATCCTTCTCTTTCTTTTCTTATTCTCTTTAACGATGTCCACTGTCTCGTCTTCTTCTTCACAACATTCTGACCAGGCATCCGATGGGTCTAGGTTATCTGAGATGCAACCGCAAAATCTTATTGTGAATCCCTCTATCGAAATCTGCAAGTTAACAGATCCTGAGGTAGATGAATTTCGTCCGCTATTTCCATCAGGAACGGAGTTCCGTCAATATGACGCCGGAATCTGATGCGACGTCTATTCTCGGATCTGGGTTTGTATGCCGGCTTACCCGTTTTTGATCGGCTATCGTTATCCTTTTCCTGCTTTTACCCAGAGCTTCTTCGACTCCACGGGCATATCCTACATCCAGGCTATGCCTATGGTGTGGCGAGTCCTTAGCACTATCAAAAGGATTGTGGAGAAGCAAAATATCAACTTTGGTCTTCCAGAGCTATCACACTTGTACACCCTTACTACCCACGGTCCTGCCCTATTCATCTGCAAATCCTAGCCTCGACAACCTCACCCGATCTTAAAAGTCACTTTAAATGATTCCTTGTGCAGGAATCAGTTTTTCTTTGTAAAACGTGACTCCATACCTGGGGGAATCAATCTTCCTTCAAAGTGGGTTAGAAAGGGTAGGATCTTGGATCCTTAATGCATTAACTTCAATTCTGATTCTTTATTTTTGTCTGCAGTTTAGAATTTTGTTTCTTTGGGCAAGTTACCTGGTACAGAAGAAAAAACAAACGGTTCATAGCACTGGATACCGAGGTTAGAACCTTTCAAGCTCGTTTTTTTGAAGCTTTCTGTGAAATCTCCTCAGGTTCCAGCATGTCAAGTAAGTTTACTATAATAATTTTAATGTAAATTGAATTAGAAGAAATACTTATCTGTTTACTTATCCTTTGTAGGCGCTAAGAAATCTCAGAAGTCAGCCAGCAGGTTTTCCTTGGAAGACATTGATTGTATGGTCACCTCTCCGGACATCAAGAAAGAAGCCTTGAAAGCAGCTACCAGTTCCAAGCCTAAGACTACAACGACAAAAGCCAAGTCTGCCGCATCTAAGAGGAAGAGGTCCTCTGATCCTAAAACTCACTATGACACGGTCTTGAATGTAAGTATCCTGTATCCTGTAACATCGCTTTCAAGGATCCAATATCCTTTTAACTTATACTTCCTATTGATTGTAGGCTATGAATGCTTTCAAAGAGCATTACAAAAAGAGTATTAGTCAGATGAGTGAGAAGCTATCAGGACTAGGGAAGGCCGTGGTTGCCAAGGATAAGGCCATGGTCCAACTTTCCAAGGACAAAAAATAGTTGGAGGATCAGCTATCCTTAATGGAGACCCATCACCAAGAAGCGGTGAAGCAGGCTATAGAGGAGGCCAAGATGTGGGCCGCTAGGTTGGTCTTCCAAGCACGGATCAAGATGGCGAGGGAGGCCAGCGACTCTGCTTTCGATAAGACAACCTGGGACGTGAACAAGTGGAAGTCTGCCCTGGAAGTTCTTGGTGGCGAAGAGGATGAGGAGATGGCTGAGGAAAATGAGGCTAGGACTAGTGGTGTCAAGGAGGTGGCCGAAACTGGTGAAGGAGAAGGTGCTGCAGAGGGTGATGACGCAGCTTAGGTGGGCGATGAAGGATATAGAAGACAAGGCCCGAGCCCACTTTTTTATTTGTGTTGATATTTTTAAGGATATTCTGGTCTGTAATGAACAATAGTAGGTAGGTTTAAGGATCACTGATCTTCAAGACAATTCTGTAACATCCTAAATTTTAATTATAAATAAAGAAAGTTATGTTTAGTGATTTCACGTTGTTTATTATTTAATGTCGAGTAAGGAGGGAGTTGGGCTTAGATTGCGTAAGATGGGTTAAATGAGAATGGGCCTCGGGTCCGTGGGCTTAGAGGGATATAAATATCCCATCCCAAACCCAATCTTTCATTTCCACCTTCTTCCTTCACACACTCAAAACACACACATACTAACCGATCAAGATTCGAAGCCGAGACCCGAGATTTTGTTGATAGATCCGAGTTGGTAAGGTAAGAACATATCCACCAAAGCTTATATTACTGAAAATGGTTAGGATTTGATGGGTTAACCGAACCCGAAACCCAAACTGCCCAAATCGGACCCCTAAAACGTCGATTTTAGGCCGATTTGATGGTTGGGATTTGTAGGCGCCGATCATACGATTCCGTGGGTACCAAAATCGAGTTATTTGGCTAAGAAACGAAAGAGTTATGGGCAAACAGATCTGCAGCGCGATAACTTCGCCTGCAAGATTAAGTTCGCCTGATGAACTTCGCCTTCAAGCGTAACTTCGCCTTCAAGCGTAACTTCGCCTAAGGTACAACTTCGCCTGAAGCCAACTTCGCCTAAGGTACAACTTCGCCTGAAGCCAAGTTCGCCTAAGGTATAACTTCGCCTGAAGCCAAGTTCGCCTAAGGTATAACTTCGCCTGAAGCCAAGTTCGCCTAAGGTATAACTTCGCCTGAAGCCAAGTTCGCCTAAGGTTTAACTTCGCCTGAAGCCAAGTTCGCCTAAGGTTTAACTTCGCCTGAAGTGAAGTTCGTTTAGAAAATAAATTAAAAACCTAATGGAAAATGTGTTAAGGCAGTTATCGAAAATAAAATTTTTCCAAGCTGACCTGGCAGCTTAACCCCAGCCAGGGGCTCTGCCCCTTGGACCCCGCTAGGGGCTGCCGCCCCTAGAACCCCGCTGCCAGGGGCGCTGCCCCCGGACCCCCGTTCGTTGTGGGTCATATATAGATAGAAATACAAAACGAGTAGTAGTAGTTAATTGATATGTGTAAATATTATACAGTTAGCCGAGCCCAGTTAAAGAAAGGAATTACGATCAACGGTGAGCGTAACAGGATCCAGGTGAGTTTCTAGCCCCATTCCTTGTTATGTTTTCGGGGCTGTGTGCATACTTGATGTGTTGTTAATACATTTATCCTAAGTGATAAGTGTATGCCATATGTGATATATGTGATATGTATGAATGATTGCTTGATGGTACGTGAACGATCTTCGGATATTGCACGTACTGTCAGGTTGTAACGTTATAAATATGGTAAGTATGATATGTATGAATGATTGCTTGATGGTACGTGAACGATCTTCGGATATTGCACGTACTGTCAGGTTGTAACGTTATAAATATGGCAAGTATGATATGTATGTTTATGTGTATGAACGTAATAAAGTTAATAAAAGAATGAAATGACGGTTGTATGGTTGTATGGTTACGAAAAGGGTACCGAGCCCTAATAATACTCGAGGTATGATGTATGGTTGTATGGTAACGAAGAGGGAATCGAACCCTACTAATATTCGAAAACAAGGGACCAGACCCTAATAATATCTGTGATGTTAGGGACCAGACCCTAATAATATCTGTGATGTTAGGGACCAGACCCTCATAATATCTGTGATGTTAGGGACCAGACCCTTATAATATCTGTGATGTTAGGGACCAGACCCTTATAATATCTGTGATGTTAGGGACCAGACCCTTATAATATCTGTGATGTTAGGGACCAGACCCTTATAATATCTGTGAGGTTATAGGGCGAAAGGCTCTTTAAAACGTATGATTATGAATGTAAAGAAAGTATGTAAGTAAGAAAGAAAGTATGTAAGTAAGAATGAAGGCATGAGTACTTATGTGTGTATGAAAGAAAGTTATGAGGCTAAGTACGTATGTATGTAATAAGGTATTGTATGGTATTGTATGATTAACTAGAACTCACTCAGCGTAGCTGACTTTTAGTATGCACGCAGGTGAGTAGGTTGAGACAGCTGGCTTGAGTGGAGGACACATGGCAGAAGACTAAAGCCTGGCATCTGAAGATCTGATATGTTTATTAAGTTATGTTTTGATTTTGAAAGACAAGAGGAATGTTTTAAGACATGATTATGAATCGATATGTAATGTTTTATGAAAGTTTTATATTCCGCGTAAAGTTTTTAATTAACTCTGATATTTAGAACTGTGTTTATGAGTAAATCCAACACGAAAGTAGGGTTACCGGTAACGGGGCCTTACAAATTCTCAGGGTACTAAAGGTGGATGGATCCTCTGTTTGTGGGGATGAAACCTTTAGTCCTCTGACTTTTATTTTCCTGCATCTTAAGAACAGTTATTAACTTTTATTTAACCGGGTGGATGGTCCATCTTTGGTATGGTGAAATCCGGGTTAAGAATTTTGGATAAGTCCACGTGGCTTATATTAAATAATATAAAACTTTTAACTATTTGCTTGTTATTGTTATTTTGAAAGTTCATTTAATTATAGCTTTAGCTTTATTGAAAGTTTGGGAAAAATAATTTTGAGTAAAAGATTTTTAGGATACAAGATCCTTATGAAAAATATTTAGGATAGAGTATCCTTAAAGAACAAATCGTAAGATAAAGTATCCTTAAAAATTGAAAAAAGTTTTTATAATGGAATATCCTTAAAGGAATAATCCTTTAAATCAAAACATTAAAAATTATCGCAACTAAGACAGTATAAATTTATTAATAGAGATCATACCAGAAGGTCTAGGTAAACCTTAAGTTACCATAAGTATTGAACCGTCAATGATCCTTGATGAAATAACCTTAGAAGTATTGAATCCATAGGACTTTGTCTTCATGATGAACTTAAAAAATATGTTGCAAACAATTTATAATGTTAACTGGGATCAAACCCATTAAACTGGGGACAAGCCCAAATAATAAACTGGGGACAAGCCCGTGCAACTAGGGACAAGCCCGTGTACTGGGGACAAGCCCGTGAACCGGGGACAAGCCCAAAACTGGGGACAAGACCAAATACGGATGTTAACTGGGGACTTGCCCAACCCAGGATTTAGCCCAAACGAAGATAACGTGAAAACGTTATAAACCGTTGGTATGGTAAGTCTACCATAAATCGTAGGATCCTCCATATAGCCGAAGACAACGAAATTGTCAGCCACTAAGCATGTACTGGTCCCGCTGCCCTGGACTATACGTCGGATAACGTGCGCTCCAGGTGAGAGTGTAGAAACTCTATTTATAAGAAAGGTGAAAACCTTTAAACCTTAGAGGATATGACCATCGGGGGTCATACACAAACGTGGGCTAAGCCAAGGGAAATAGTATAGTACCTTGAATGTAAAGGAGAGGTGGCCAACCTCTTGGTTATTACACATCCTATTAACATCCTGCATTGATACTTAAACTTGGAAGGAATAATTATTAAGAATATGTTATACTAGAATTAATAATAGGAAATTGTAAAGAATAAGTAATCAGATAGCTATTACCGACTTCGGGATCCTAGATCCTCTAAGGATAATGGATCCTCAAGGATACTTGATCCTGATCAGAGGAAATACTTCTTGAGGTGAATAGCATTCCATGCTCTTGGTAACCTGTTGCCTTCCATTGTGAGCAAATGATATGCCCCCTTTCCTGCCTCCGACTTGATCTGATAATGTCCTTCCCATTTGGGTGCTAACTATTCATCAGCCGGATTGGTAGTATTTTGGAAGGCTTTCCTCAAAACTAAATCTCCTTATTGAAATCTTCTGATCCTTATATTCTTGTTGTATGCTCCAGCTTCCCTTTGTTGATAAGCTGCCATTCTGATCTTGGCCAGGTCTCTGAGTTCTTCAACAGTATCCAAGTCTTCAAGAAGGATTTCTTCGTTGGCTTCAGGATCACGGATGCTCGTTCTTGCTGTAGGAACCACCATCTCAGTTGGGATTACTGCTTCTGATCCAAATACCAACGAAAAGGGTGTTTGGCCTGTTGCATTCTTGGGTGTTGTCCTGTCGGCCCAAAGAACATATGGTAGTTCCTCTGCCCACTTTCCCTTCTTGGATCCTAGCTTCTTCTTTAAATTGTTGATGATGATTTTGTTACTAGACTCCGCTTAACCATTAGCTTGAGGATCCACTGGAGTTGAAGTAATCATCTTTATGCCCCAGCTGTCACAAAAGTTAGTTGTTCTTTTCCCAATAAATTGGGAACCATTATCACATATAATCTCAGAAGGAATAACAAATCTAGTTATAATATTCCTTTTAATAAAAGATAACTTCCCTTTCTCGGACTTGTACAAATGTTTCTATTTCAATCCATTTAGAGAAGTAGTCCGTCATGGCAAGCATAAAGACCTTTCCACCTGGTGCCTTTGGTAGCTTACCAACAATGTCCATTCCCCATTTCATGAAAGGCCATGAAGAGGATATAGGATACATTGGTTCTGCTGGTTGATGAAGTATATTTGCATGCCTTTGGCAGGCATCACACTTCTTCGAATACTCTATTGCATCCTTCTTCATTGTTGGCCAGAAGTACCCAGTCCTAAGTATTCTGGAGAATAATGCTCTTCCCCCTGTGTGGTTGCCACAATCTCCTTCGTGAAAATCTTTAAGTACTTCTTGGATTTCAGGATCCTCTATGCACCTTAAGTATGGACCTGCAAGCGATTTTCTGTATAACATATCATTTAAATAAATATATTGTGATACCTTGAGTTTGAAGGATTTCGGATTCTCCGTAGCTGGGATCTCTCCAGTCTGAATGTACTTCTTGATTGGGAGGATCCGGGATCCTTGGCTATCTGAGGATAATGGATCCCAAAGTACAATCTGTTTGTCACTTGTTATTTCCCCGACTTCTTGCTCTCCTATTGCTGGAGAGAGTATGTGGATAATTGGGATCTTCGTATCTTCTGGAATTTTCAAGGATGAGGCTAAATTCGCTAAGGCGTCTGCCCCAGCATTTTCCTCTCTTGGTACCTGTACTATACTAAACATTTCGAAGGATCTTGCCAATTTCTTCACAATTTCTAAATACTTGATCATATTCTCACCTTTTACGGTATAAGAACCGTTAAAGTGGTTAGTTATAAGTAAAGAATCCATTTAAACTTGAAGATACCTGATCCTCATGCTCTTGGCTAAAAGTAAACCTGCAATGAGTGCTTTATACTCTGCCTCATTGTTGGTAGCTTGAAACACACATGCAATGGACTAGGGTATTATGTCCCCTGTGGCGATTTCAGTAGTATGCCCAATCTCGTTCCTCTTACGTTGGATGCTCCATCTGTGAAGAGGATCCAAGGATCCTTGGTTGCATCTAGTTGCTGAACCTCCAAGTCAGCTTCTTTCTGCATGTCACTGCTGAAATCAGCCACAAAGTCTGCGAGTGCCTGCGATTTGATAGTTGTTCTAGGCTCATACTGAATGTCGTATGCACTCAGCTTTACAGCCCACTTAGCCATCCTACCTGATAATTCTGGCTTTCTAAGAACATTCTTAACAGGATAATTAGTTCTCAAAATAATAGTAAGAGTCTCAAAATAATGTCTTAATTTAGTAGAAGCCATAATTAAAGCAAGGATTAACTTTTCTAAATCAGAATACCTGGCTTCTGCGTCTAAAAGACTCTTACTTACATAGTATACTGGGTGTTGTTCACCTTCATGATCCTTTACCAAGACGGCACTTACTGCATTTCCTGAGACAGCTAAGTATAGATATAAGGATTCTCCATCCACAGGCTTCATTAGAGCTGGAGTTGAGGATAAGTAATCCTTCAAGGCTGTAAGCGCAGCTTCATGCTTTTCCGTCCACTCAAACTTCTTATTCTTTCTCAGAATGTCATAGAAGTCTTTGAACTTCTCGGAGGATCTTGAGATGAACCTGTTGAGAGCGGCTATTTTTCCCGTGAGCCTTTGGACATCTTTGGCATTTGCAGGAGACTTCAAATTGAGGATGGCTTCTATCTGCTCAGAGCTTGCTTCAATTCCTCTTCTAGTTACCATATATCCCAGAAATTTTCCAGCCTTATCACCAAAGTGGCATTTTGACGGATTCAATTTCATGTTATGTTGGTCAAGGATATTGAATGCTTCCTCGAGGTCTCTAAGGTGATCCTCAGCTTTCTTCGACTTTACCACTATATCGTCTATGTATACCTCCATAGTCTTGCCCAACTGATCCTTGAACATCATGTTGACTAGTCTTTGGTATGTTGCCCCTGCATTTCTTAGTCCAAACGGCATAGCAATATAACAATATATGCCGGTAGGAGTCATAAAGGTTGTATCCTCTTGATCAGATGGTTCCATCTGAATGTTGAAATCCAGAGGAAGCATCCATAAAGGTAAGCATTTCATGTCTTGTCGTTGCATCCACCATGGAGTCTATATGTGGTAATGAGAAAGAATCCTTGGGGCATGTCTTGTTTAAATCGGTAAAATCGACACACACCCTCCACTTTCCATTCTTTTTTGAAACAACGACCACATTAGCTAGCCATCGAGGATATTGAACCTCTCTGATCATACCGGCCTTAAGAAGTTTTTCAACTTCTTGTATGATCTTGTTCCTCTCAGGAGCGAATTTTCTTCGCTTCTGATGGACGGGTTTAGTAGATAATCAAGGCCTAATTTATGAGTGATTACCTCCTTTGAAATACCTGTCATGTCTGAGTGCTTGAAGGCAAAGATAGATTTTCTTTGCCCTAAGAAGGATACCAAATCCTCCTCAATATTGCCGGGGATACTGGATCCTAGGAACACCTTTACCTCTGGATCCTCGGGGTCCAATGATACTTTTTAAGGTCTTTCTCCCGAGCTTCCAGCACGTTCCTAGGATGTTGCTGTGGTTGCTATGTTATAGTTTGTTTGGCTGTTGGCTTCATTGATGAAGAATAATAGTTCTTGGCCTCTGCTTGATCACCAAGTATCTTCACAACTCCCCATGGAGTAGGTAGTTTGATACATTGGTGGTAAGTCGAGGCCACCGCCTTCATTCCATGCAATCAGGGCCTACCTAAAATAACATTACAACAAGAAAGGTTATCAATAACACAAAGTTTTTATATGAATTTAACCCTTCAATATAAACTGGGAGGTTGATGTCCCCCAACGTCTTCTTGGTTTCTCCACTGAAACCGACTAGCACTGATGTTCTAGGATGATCTCTGAATCTGGTATGTTCATCTTCTTAAGGACATCGTGTTGGATGATGTTGGTCGAACTCCCACCGTCAACTAGGATCCTGCGGACATAATGGTTAGTGATAAATAAAGTAATAATCAAACCGTCATGATGAGGATCCTAGATGTTTAGTTTGTCTTCCTCATCGAAGAAGATCCTTTTGTCTGTTGTTAAAGTGGTGGATACTAATGGTCGGTCTCCGTTATCCAATTTGATCTCTTTGGCAAATCTTTTTGCTGCAGAGAAAGAAGTTCCACATATGTTTGAACCTCTAGAGATGAAATTGACTATAAGTCCCGAATCTGGATCACTACAATATGATATCAACTAAACGAGTATTGATGCAGAATACCAACACTCGGTGATTCAAGAACACGAACAAGAACTAGTAAATAACACGAGGTTGCTTCAAAACACACGTATATTACTGAATACGTCAGGTGCTTAAGCACTTACAATACTTGATCACAAAATGCTAGGAATGAACAACCTTTAACCCTATATATCACATCTCTATATATAGGGATAACAACCAACTATGGCCGGCCCAACCACCAAAAGCCCATCGAGAACACATAAGTGTTCTCGGCTCACATACAACCCAAACCCAAAGCCCAAAATTACAATATTAAGTACAAACCACAAAACCTTGACCCAACAATCTCCCCCTTGGTTTGTAGCTTTATCTTTAATCTTGCTCCATGTAGTCAACATCAGCATCCTTCAAAGCACCTGCCCAAAACTTGCAACGAATAATAGTGGCTGCCATAATTGTGAATTCTTTAGCAGCCGCTTCAAAAGTTGGATCAGCAACTATATGAAAAGTACTAAGTGTGTGGATGTCTCTTTCTCCCGGATTTAATAGGTCTCTTGGTTCAGCAAATCGGTACTGACCCTTTCCCTTCTCTAGCTTAATAACGACAGTGGCAGAAACGCTATCATATATCCAAATTTCATATTATCCAAGGTGCCATCTGGAATCTGGTCAGGAACAGGAATGTGAATGGCTTTGTTTGTTGCAGGCCACATGACGTTAACCATAGTTTTTCCAGTCCTCGGATCTTGAACCCCTGTTGCCTTCTTTAGGAAGGATTCGGCAGTCGTCATGTTCGGAAAGCCTCGATCAACTTGTCTTCTCCGAAATCCCAGAAGTCTATACCTCTTTTATCATTAGTTCGATTGGTGAATGGAGAATTGATTAAATCAATTAAATCCACTTTAGTCCAAGAACCAAAATCTTTCATCTTCTTATAGTATTCGGTGACTCCCGACTTTCTCTTCACCCACCACATGTTTTTATCCGCATCAAAGCCCCGCGATAAAACTCCCGATCGATCACCATATTTACTATTAAAACCCTTTTGAAATTCAATAAAAAACCCGTCTGGATGATCTGACGATTCCACATTCTGATTTGAATTTTTCATTACCAGTAGTTTTTTCTTTCCCTTTTCAAGGAGATTCTTCTTAATTCTGTCAGACTTTCTTTGGAGACAGGAGGAGCGTCTTGTGACAATCGTCAATTTCAGGTTAACTCCGTTAACTCAACTCCGTCAATTCAAACTTAAGATCATTGAATCTATAACGCACACTTCATTACATTTAAACTAGGGTTTAAATGACGCTTAACACTTACTACATGTGTAGTCTTTCGGGAATTGCACCGAAACGCAAACGAGTTGACGCAAACAATTGGTGAATAAACGAAAAACGTCAAAACAGTAATTATGTGATAATTATGTGTTAGACTTATGTGTTATGTGATAACATGGTTATAAACGTTAACTCAAGATGTAAACAAGTTAGTTTAAGCTAGGAAAAGTAATACTTAGAAGTGGAGGGGCCAAAGTGTAACATAGTATTATTATAAATAATAATAATAATAATAAACCCTAACTATTCTTTTCTTTTCCCACACATCCCGATCGGAACCCCAAACCCTTGGCTCCTTGGCTGCCGTCACCTATACACACACATACAACCATCAATTTCAACTTTTGATCGAAGATTAAGGTGCTAGGAAGGTATAAACGACTATCCTATGCATCCTTTATACTTGATTTTGATGTTTAATGGGTTAATTGAAAACCCTAGATGGCCGATTTCATGTGTGTATGTAACTAATATGATTGTTATTGATTTGATGATGATTTGATAACTAGAATGAATATTGTTACATGTTAATTGTTGTGTCTTTGATTTGAGTTCAAACAAAAACCCTAATCATGTATGTAAGGTGTAATTGATGTGCATGGATAGTGATTATGGAGTCTAGAGTGTTATATGAATGTATGATGGTTCATAGATAGTTAATATGTTGAGTTTGGATGCAAACAATTTCTGGACAGATTGTGTTATTGATGTTTAAGTGACTGTAACGAAGTGTAAATGTGAAAACTGGTTGAGATTATTAATACTACAGTAAACTAGGTTGAGTCTAGTTTCTAAAGAATATAAACTTGTAATTTTTGAACAAGTAAAGGTTAACTTTTATGATTTTACAAAAACGTTGTGCAAAGCTGAGCTGTTAGACCTGCTGTTAGGTTGTTTTGTAAATCTTATATCTCATGAACTACGAGACCAATTGGGTTGGTTCCACTTCTGGAAGTTGACTCATTGAGTTAGGAACCTAACCCAAGTGGTCTTGCATTTATTGGATTTTTCTTTTAACGGGAATTTCAAATAACATTCTGTTGCGCATGAATTTGAATGTTATGAGTTTGCTGTAATGATTTGATGATTGTGAGAAACCTATGTGGAATAAAAATATAATAAAATATGTTCTGAAAACCTAAGACATATATGCTTCTGTGATGATTTTTGGTAAATTAATTGTGATGCTATGATCAGTGAGATAGTACAATCTTTCAAGTAGAATTTCTGTCTCGGTGAAACTAGCTGCTGAATGTTGTGAAAATACATGAAACATGATACTTGCTATATAATTGTTATGTTTTGACCAAAATGCCCTTGCGGGGAATAATTGCTAATTGATTGTCATGATTTGACCAAATTGCCCTCGTGGGAATAATGGCTAGTTAATTGTTATGTGTTGACCAAATTGCCCTTACGGGGAGTAATTGCTAGTGATGTACTTTATGAATACATGACACGTATATAATTGCTTACACATGTAACGTATCACAAATACATTTGTTAAAGTCACACACGATTCACAAACGAAACACGAAACATGTTATGTGCATAGGTATTATGTGCCGGGTCTAGAGACTCAATAATATTCCGACACTTAGAAAAATCTCTTTGTTGTTTTAGAACGCTAGAGAGAGTTTTTCTGTGACGCGCATCTTGGTGATTTAATTTGGGAATTTCTTCGCAAACAGTGAGTTTCACTTTCCCCTTTTAAACTTTTTAAACGCTTTTCACTTGGGGGAGATAACATACTCCGAAACGCATTTAAGATTTTATTAATATAGATTATATATCACTTGTAAAGACTAAGTGGCAAACGCAATAACTAAAGTCCTTCATAACATCGAACCGGTTAATATTTGGATAATAGCGAGTCACTGTTGAGTAGTACTACTGGGTTTGACAAACCCCACCCAACGCTAAACTCGACTGGAGGTCGAGTGGGTGTAATCTTGGCTAAACACATACCATGGTCTGGATGACCTGGTGGCAAGGCAAATGATAAACAGTCAGCTTCGGTGTCGAACACTTAGTGATACTTGTTTTATAGGCTAGCTACCTATAGATATATAACTGACATAACACTATCTGGTAACGCAAAACCCTGTAACGCAAAACGCTGTAACGCAAAACGTTGTAACGCAAAACGCTAAACGCTTTATTTTTATATAACTTGTGAACTCACCAACCTTGTGTTGACACTTTTAGTATGTTATTCTCAGGTAGCCGAGGCGGGCGCGCGGTTTAGGAACATGCATTGCTTGAAACATTTTAATTATGCAAAACTTATTTTAAACTATTATCATTGGGTTTTAAGTAGTCCTGCGTGACGTAACATTGTTTGCTATGGTTTTACGCTTCCGCATTTAATTACTCGTAAACGTTTTCATGGTTTTGAAACTTTGCTTTATGGTTTGATTATAACTAATGATTCCGATCCTGTTAGTTCACACCCTCTGACGGTAAAACTCCGTTAGTGGATTTTGAGGGTGTGACACGTCTAAATATTGTTGCAGGGATTCCGAGTTATCGATGTTTTCAACAGGACGAACAGTAGAACTACTACCTCGACTCACATTGGATACTTTAGAGGCTACATCATCACTGCCTTTAAATTCATCTCCAAACTTTTGAAAGAGCTTTTGTTGGAGGTCAAGATATAGTGCAGTTAACTCTCCCATGTTGGAATGTAGTTCTTTAATCTTGGTGTCTTTATCAGAATTACCCACCTCCAATTCCTGAATACGAACATCTTTGACTACTGAATCTTGTTCGAGTTCAAAAACCCGACGTTGTAATGCATGAACATCAACAGGAGCATCTTCAAGAACCATACCTTTACCTTTATTCTGAAGATAAGTTTCCTGCATTGCCAGAATCTGGGCTACTTTGTCTGACGTACTAGTGCTTGACTGACCCTGAGTGTCTGGGCCAGATGAACCGGAAGGAATATCTGTAGTGTCGGTGTGACGAGCATCTGCCTCAATATCAAAATCAAAATCATCACCAAAATCACTAGTTAATAAATCATGGAATGATGGCTCATTAGCAGGTATATCTTGTTCAGATTGTGTTTCTGGAGCAGGTGTCTAAGGTTGAGTGGAATGTTGAACTGGGTTGGTTGTTTCATTTGTTGTTGGTGTAGTGGTTGTTTCAGACTCATTTATCAGCACTCCAGGCCTTGGATCTTTCTTTCTACGTTTACGAGGACCGAGGTCTGCAATTGGATCTTCAGCTATGTTTACTTCATTAACTTCAGCAACAGACTGAGGAGGTTTCAGAGTAGTTGACTGTAATAAAGCTTTCACAGCTTCTATAGCACTTAAATTTTCAGTACTGGGAGGGGTATCTGACTGACGGTGTTCAGTTTCATCATCTTCATCATCAGAAATTTTGAAAGTAGCAACACGCGGTTGAGCTGGTACCGTATGTTCATCAGCAACCTGAGCCAAAACAGGCTCAACTTCTACCTCAGCAAATCGTCCGAATTTCACCAGAGCATGAAGGCCCCGATAGACGTTCTTGGCCCCTTTCTGTTTTGTTTCATCAACCCAAAGGTACTGGGTCCCAAAGACTTCATATCCATAGTCTTAACAGATTTCACAAGATCTGGAAAGTGAGAATCAAAAATCATATGCAGGAACCTTGGATACATAAGAAATATTTCCTTCTTTTTCCCTTTCAGATTGCTCATCATTTCATCGAAAACGAACTTGGAATAATTGTAATTCCAGTCCATGATCAGAGCAACGATTGCGGACATCTGAGTGTGACTAATCTCATCAGAGACCTCTTTCCTACCGGACACGCAAGTGAGAAACGTGTGAATCAAGAATCTCCAATATGGGTGGAACAGTTTCTTGATTGCCGGAGGATAGGTGCCCTCGTAACCCATCCTTGTAAGAACTTCTGTGACAGCAGCAGGAGAATACTCGGTTGGGTAATCAGGTTGATCACCAAATAATAACACCTCTCTCACAATCGCCTCAGTGATGCTCACTGGCTTCTTTTGTATTTTGGAGTCAATGGATATGACTCCGTCTTGTCCTTGAGGATTGATTGATGCGGTGTTCCAAAAATCAGAGATCATCTTCTTGCATATGACAGGATTCTCTCGTAGTGCATGAGAGATCCTACAGGTGTTGAGTGCTTTCGATGATAGTAGCTCTCAACACCTGTAGGATCTCTCATGCACTACGAGAGAATCCTGTCATATGCAAGAAGATGATCTCTGATTTTTGGAACAACGTATCAATCAATCCTCAAGGACAAGACGGAGTCATATCCATTGACTCCAAAATACAAAAGAAGCCAGTGAGCATCACCGAGGCGATTGTGAGAGAGGTGTTATTATTTGGTGATCAACCTGATTACCCAACCGAGTATTCTCCTGCTGCTGTCACAGAAGTTCTTACAAGGATGGGTTACGAGGGCACCTATCCTCCGGCAATCAAGAAACTGTTCCACCCATACTGGAGATTCTTGATTCACACGTTTCTCACTTGCGTGTCCGGTAGGAAAGAGGGCTCTGATGAGATTAGTCACACTCAGATGTCCGCAATCATTTCCTTGTGAGCCATGGGTGGATCATATAAGTATCCAGCCACGTTGTGTGACTTAGCAACCTTCAATACATTTTGGTCGGCCATTTAACGAGTCAAGTTAGACACTTAATTGATTAATATGATAATGTTTTAACAATTTTCATGATTTAAGAAGAGAATTTTGGTCCATAAAACTGAAAGGGGTCCAAATCAATAGCATAATTTTATTAGAGCCCAAATAAAAACTAATGTGCCAGCCCAAAAGGCATTAGACTGGCCCAAATTCACACCACGGTGAAAGTTTTGTCCCAATCAATGAGAATCAGGCCCAGCAGAGGGATCTCGGTCAAATAGGTGAGTTCTCGTTCAACAAAAGTCAAGCAACTGAGGTTTTCGGTCAACATTTAACCGAGAACAGGTGTTCTCGGTCAAGACCGAGAACGAATATTTCTATCAAGATATGGAGTTTTCGGTCAACCAAAGTCAACCGAGAACTTCTTTGACAGCTGGGGACAAAGAACCTCTTGGATTCCACCTTGGAATTCGTGTGATCATCTTCAACACACCGAGATCCCTAAGATCCTCCATTAAACCTGCAATAATTTGTTAAAACATCAGCCGAAAACCTCAAATCAAAACTAATATTCCCATCAAAGCCCTAATAACTCATATATCCAATTTCGAATTCAAGTCGCCCATGAAATCAGTTCATGGTAACACCAAGATAGTCCACGGCGGCATATAGATCTTATTAATCCTTGTCCCGTACCTGGTAACAAAGAACACTCTAAATGGTGATTAGTAATGAAGGTTTATGATTTCAGCAAAGAAGCTTTAGAGAGGATCTCGGCTGAGATAATTAGAGAACTTGATTTTGTAAAGTAATAAGTGAAATAGAAGCAACCCTTTAAAAGTACTTATACCAAGATCAAAACGGGCCGAGAAGACATTGATGGGCTCAAAACAAGCCAAAAACAAGGGACAGCCCAACTAGAGTAGTAACCCAAAAATAACCCAAATCTTTCAAGCCCAAAATTAATAAAGCTTAACTTACACAGACGTTTCGAGGAGAATAATTTCGAGAAAAAAATTTAGACAAGAACAAACAAAATAAAATAAGATAGCATAAAAATAAAGCAAAAAAAAATAAATCCACATAGAAGTGAAAGACAACTCCCTTAAAATTATAAAGTCGAGATTAAATTTCAGTTCTAATGAAAACTGCTGCCCTTTTATGAAAAGATCCGAACATGGAATCATATCGTTTAAGGGGCTGTCACAAAGATTCATGTCCAGCGTTATTATGACATAAGAGACAGGTTGATAGCAGGTATAACATACTTAGCGTGATTTTCATTGCATCAGTGATATGATTAAGATTCAGTTAAGCATAAAGCTTAGATGGACATCACTCATGGACCTGTGGTGCCTCCTATCTCTTCTCAAAGCGTATTTGGCTTTCCCCAGATCACCCCAATTTGTCTCCAACCCCCTAGTGCTTGATCAAAAGTTTTTATAAACTCAAAATCTTTAGGCTTTAAGGTTGAACGTTGAATTTAGTGCCAGTAAACTGACAAACCTTTCATTCGAGACATGACAGGACTTACTTGTGTGCCCCCATCTCTATAGTTCTAGGTTGTCCATTTAAGCCCCTTTTAAAATTAATTTAATAGTAGATAAGTAACTCATAAATAACTCTTTAGCTGATTTTTTTTTTAAAGACAAAAGAAAGCATAATATTTTTGGTGATCAAGACACTAACGGGCTCGTGTATGACTGGGTAGTTACTTTTATGCCTATCATTCGGAGAGATGTACCTGGAGACATGCACCTGTCTTCAAAATGACTCTCCACATTAAGTTTAGCAAAATTAGTTTATATCACTTCAACTTTTACGCATCATGGAAAGCTACCGTACAATATCAATGACTGTTCTAGAGCCTTTTAAGCTTAATAACTTCACCCGTTAGGCACACAGAAACAATTTATCTATCAATTTCCAAAGGTTGGATCAATTTTCATTTTAAAATATTTTGATGCTTCTAACAAGCTGTTAACTGAATAGTAATATCATTTCCCAGGGAGTTAAGTAAAACACACGTGTTAAGAATTCAGTCACCCCGGTCACTTTAAGCCTTCAGGTAAATGGCTATCCATTATACCCATAAGTGGTTAACCGGACCAAACATGCATGAAAACACATGTCCTTCCAACTCAGAGTTACCGACATAATTTTAAGTGAAAGAACACGAAACACAAAAACACATCATAATCGCCCCGGGTGCTTTCAGTCGTTAGGTAAATGGCTATCCTGTGAAACTACAAGTAGAACACCGGACCAACCATATACAAGTATATGTCCTTCAAACTTGAGCAACCGACATAATTTTAAGCGAGAATGAATCTTGAAAAAAACTCAAAATTTTATATTGTTTAATTTTTTTTTATATAAAAACAACACACACACTATTTTTGACTTTTTGATTTTTCTCCCCCTAAATTTGTGCAAAAATAAGCTAAACTGTAAAAATTTATCCCAAAAAAAAGCTCAATCCTCGAAACGAAGCATTTTAAGAAAACTCACAAGCACATTAAATTTTGCTGTTCTGACCGGTTTTGTAAATAAGACCGCCACGTTGTTATCGGTGTGGACTTATTCAAAATGAATCAATTTTCAATCGAAACAGTCACGAATAAAATGAATTTTGATATCGATGTGCTTGGTTTTAGAATGTTAAACTGGGTTTTTCACAATGGCAATGGCCGCATCATTATCACAGAAAATAGGAGTGTCAAGAAATTCCAAACTGTAATCCAGCAACTGGTTGTGCATCCAGATAAGCTGAGAGCAGCAAGCGGATGCGGCAACATACACTGCTTCGGCGGTTAAGGTGGACACTGTTTGTTGTTTCTTACACTGCCATCAGATGAGGCGGTCTCCGAGAAACTGGCAACCGGCTGACGTGGATTACCTGTCAATGTCATCTCCACCATAATGGCTGTCAACAAAAGCATAAAGATCAAATTCTGATTGTTTGGGATCCCAAAGACCTAACTTCGGTTGTCCCTTCCGATATCTAAAAATACGTTTAACAGCAATTAAATGAGAGAGTTTAGGATTAGCCTGGAAGCGATCACATTGGCAGACTGCAAACATTATGTCAGAACGGCTAGCTGTGAGATACATCAGAGACCCGATCATCGATCGATAGTATGTTTGATCTACAGGGCTCCCTTCAGGATCAGATGACAATAACGGTCTTTCTACCATTGGAGTATTAGCACTCTTGGAGTCTTGAAGTTCAAACTTAGCCAACGTATCTTCAACATACTTTCCTTGATGCAACAAAATTCCTGTCGGACTTTGGCGAACCTATAAACCCAGAAATGTTATCATTTCACCCAACGAGCTCATCTCAAAGCTTTTCTTCATAACACTTTCAAATTCTTTACACAAATCAGCACTGGTGGAACCAAAAATAATGTCATCAACATAAATCTGGATGAGAATCAAATCTTTTCCAACGGTTTTCCAGAACAAGGTTTGATCGATGGTTCCACGCTTGTACCCATGATCAAGAAGATGCTTGATCAACGTAGCATACCACGCTCGAGGAGCTTGATGTAACCCGTACAAGGCCTTGTCTAGTCTGTAGACGTGATCTGGTTTCTTGGAATTAACAAAACTAGGTGGCTGATCAACATAAATCTCCTCTTTAACTTCTCCATACAAAAACGCAATTTTGACATCCATCTGATACATAGTGAAGCCCATGAATGAAGCATATGCCAGGAAAATTCTAATAGCCTCAAGTCTAGCCACAGGGGCATAGACTTCAGTGTAATATAATCCCTCAATCTGACGAAAACCTCGAACTACCAGTCGAGCCTTATTACGAACAATAACTCCTGTGTCATCTTGCTTATTTCTGAAAACCCACCTAGTGTCGAGAGCTTTCTTTCCCTCTGGCAGTTTAACCAATCTCCAGACTTTCAACTTATCAAACTGATTCAAGTCTTCATGCATCGCGTCAACCCAACTTGGTTCTTGAAGAGCCATTTCTACATTTTTAGGTTCAATTTGAGAGATGAAACACGAGAACATACAACTATTTATGTGTCCTGTTTGGCTTCTGGTGGACACAACCGCTTCAACTGGAACTATGACATTTTCGATCGGATGATCTTTCTGAATTCTTGATGAAATTAACTGTTCAGAGACATCACCGGTGTGTTGCAGATTTGACAAGTTCTCGATATCATCAACAAGAGGATTTTTCCATCCAGATGTTGTCGTGCTGTGAGAGTATGAGGTACCGGCTACATATTCATTTGGAATGTCATCGGAAATAAGGTGCTCCCGAAAATCTGACGAATAGAACTCTCCCCCTCAACATTTGTTGCATTTTCACTCGTATTTGGCAAGCATTCTGGTTCTGGAGTTTTGTTGGACTGACTGTCAGTAGCAGGTGAAACCACATTCAATTCTGCATCATCATCATCAATCAGTGGAGAAATATGAGACACAGTCTGTGGAATTTCCTTTGCAACTTCCACTGTGGGATTACATGGAAGTTCGGAGTTGATGACTGGAAATACATTGAATGGTTTGAAAAGTTCATTATAATCAAATAACCAATCGGGACCAACACGAGCATCAGTCTCATTTTCTTCCAGCCAACAAACCTCAAAAGAATCTAAAATTTGTTTGGTGGACTTGTTGTAAACCCTGTAAGTTGTATTTTCCGCATACCTGACAAAATAACACTCATCGACTGCAGCCCCGAACTTTGGAGTGGTTTCGAGATTTAGCAAAGTACACAGACAACCGAACGCTCTGAAGTGTGCAACCGTGGGTTGATGACCAAAGACAATCTCATAGGGAGTCTTCATCCTGGACTTGTTGATTATTACTCGATTCTGAACATAGCATGTCGTGTTAACCGCTTCTGCCCAAAAGAACAGTGGCAATTTGGAATCACACAACATTGTTCTTGCAGCTTCGATAAGGGTTCGGTTTCTTCTTTCAGCCACACCATTTTATTGAGGAGTTCGTGGGGCGCTGTACTGACGAAGCACTCCCTTTTCTGAGCAGAAATGATTCAAGGTCGCATTCTTGAACTCTGTTCCATTATCACAACGGATTCCTTTCAGTTTCAGGTTCAGTTGATTCTCCATTAACACCACAAACCTCTTTATCAGATCTGCAGTTTCACTCTTATTTGACAAGAAAAATACCCATGTAAAACACGAGTAGTCATCAGTAATAACAAGACAATAAGAGCTACGAGACAAACTTAAAACATGAACTGGCCCGAACAAGTCCATATGAAGTAGTTGAAAAACAGAGGAGATGGTATTAATCAATTTTGGCTTGTGAGTTTTTCGATGATGTTTGCCCAAAGCACAAGCCACACATTTTTCAACGGTCACAAAATCCTTGATTGGTAAACCACGAACTAAATTGTTTTAGCAAGACGATTCAAGTTTTTAGTATTAGCTTGACCAAGCCGATGATGCCAAAGCATCGCATTATGTTCCAACACTTTTGAAAACAAGCATGTTATTTCGTCAGGAACATTTTTGTTCATGTCGATCACATAAGCATTATCTTTTCGTTGTGATCGAACAAGAATCCAATCTTCTGGTATGATTATACCAGGTTACAGAATTAAGCACTCCTTTTTAGTAAAATGAGTTGAAAAATCTTTGTCACAAATTTGTGACACGCTCAAAAGACTATGCTTCAATTCTGGAACAAAATTAACGTTTTCAAACTTTAAAACACCGTTACTTGCAGTACCCTTCTGAGTGATCTTTCCCTTTTCTCCTCCCGCAAAAGACACGTACCCACCATTAAATGTTTGAATGTCGTGCAGCTGGGTAATGTCTCCTATCATGTACCTGGAACAGCCACTATCAACATACCAAGGTCTGATGATATTCCTCCATAGCTGTCCCTGCACAAAACGCGGGATTAGTTAGTTTTTGGTACCCAGTCCATATTCACACTGGGTAACCCTGATTCTTCTATAGTTGTCACAGATTGCCATGACATATCCTTTTGATCATCAAAAATAGATTTTGTTGAATCTTTTGCCGGTGATTTAGGCAACCATCTATGTCTGTGTGACTTGGAGTTGTATGTACGAATGGTTGTCGTAACCTCCGGTGATTTGGACGTGGGAAGAGACGAATCCACCCTTTTCTCCTGCTTGGACTTAGTCTTAGTATTTATACTAGAATTTGAATTTGAGGCATCTTTTCTGACCATTCTTTTGGACCTGTTAGGTTTGGTCTGATGAGGACTAAACCTGCCAGATTTGTTTTGATTCCAATCATCGTCAAAGGAACTAGCTGGATAATGCCTGAATCCTTGTCTGTACGCATTACGAGGCACATATGGCATATTCCTTTGATAAAATCCGTAGTAGGGAATGTACAGACGATGTGAACAGTTTCTGGCAATATGACCAGGAGTGCCACAGTTAAAACATGTTTGACGTTTTATGAAAAACTCATTCTGGGCAGCTCCTTGTCTGGACTGGTTGTGTGGACCAGTCTGCTTAGATTTGCGATATTCCCCTTTTTAAACTTATCACCTTGTTTGTCATTAGAGCATCCCTCCTTAACAAACTTTGGTGCTACATATTTTTTTGATGTTTTTGAAATTTTGAAGTTTTGTTTTTATTAGGAACCACATTATTAGAGTTTAAAATCTCAACCGAATCAACCACACAAGAATCCTTGCTCTTTGAAACAGAGCCCACACAAACAGTCGGAATAACAGAATTCAAAACAGGAAGTTCTAAAGAATTATCAGAAACAGCATTATTATCAAAATCAAAACACGGGTCGTCATCCTCATCAGTCCATTCCTTCACAATTATTCCTTCTACACATGAAGTAGATACATTAGAATCATTCATATTTAAAATAGACGAACCAGCATCAGCAGAGCTGGTTCCATCACCTTTGTCTTGTTTACCATACTTCATACCCTTTATCTTTTCTTCCTGTTCTTTGGTGACAGGAGTAGGAACATAATTGTGATTATATGGTGGTGGAACCTGACTATATACTATGCCCTCACCTTCATTTTCTTTCCACCACAACTGACTTTCAATCATTGAATAAACCACTTTACTGGAACCATCGAATTTTTTAAAATCAAGTTCAGCCCTTTCAAACTTGCTAGTTAGATTTAAGATTTCTAACTTAGAAGCTTCCAGTAGCAGTCAGATCAGCGATTTCTTGTTTAGCATCACGATGGTGACAGCTCTTTATGCTAAAATCAGACTTAATTTTCTTAATGTCTTTGTTAATATATTCAATTTTGTCTAAAGATCCCTTTTCATTTTTCTTAAGTTTAAAACTCTCTGATTTTATTCTTTCCATATCTCTACTTAGACTGTCATTATGAAGTTTATACATTTCTATTTTCTCACCACAATTTAAGGAACATGGTTGAAAACGTACCTCAGATGAATCTGGAGAAGTGAGCGTCATGTATGCAAACTAGAGCTCCTTGACCTTCTCCTCAGCAGTGTTTTCTTCTTCAAGATCTTCAACAGTTGCGAAATTTGCAGTCTGATTTCCAATGTTTAGCGTAACCATCTGACTTCCCAAGAGAACGTTTGAGAAACCATACCTCTTTCACCATTACCCGAACTGCCTCCAACCTCACCCCGAGCATTTCCAACTGGAACCAATGCCCTTTCTGTATTTCCATCTTTAGCTGGATTAGTGCATTCACAAGCAAAATGGCCCGGCTCGTGACAGTTGTAGCATCTGAGGGTCTCTTTGTTAAAACCCACCTTTTGGTTATTAGGCATGTTCCAATTATTTCTACCCGTTCTCTTAGTAAACTTCTTTGCACGAAAAACGGCCATGGCAATTTGCCACGAGATGTCCATTTCTTCAACATCATCGGGATGAATCTGATCTAGCTCAGCAGTAACTACCGGTTGAACCAAGTCTCCGGCCAGAAAGGCATGATAACAATTCATAAATCCTGCCATTAGAGCGATATTCTCTTGAGTTTCTTTAGGTATAATGGGAATCTGGCTGGAGTTTGGACTGGGAGTGGTTTTACCAGAATCATTTGTAGACTGACTAGATTTTGTGAAAAGAACAGGTGCTGGATTGGGCGAGCTAGATGATGATGAATGACCTAGAGTGGACGAAAACATCTGAAAGTTTCTCTGTGGTGTTTGTTGAATAGGCTTGAATAATGAAAAGCTATCTTGAGACATAAGAGCACTGTTAGAAGCAACATTATATCCCACAGCACTATAAGAACTAGCGTGATTTATTGCCCGCTGTTTATCGTCCATATCACAGGCTTTAATGGTGGATATCATTTCAGTCATGCTCATTCGGTTCAGATCCTTGGTCTTTTTGATAACCGCAACATTCATGTCCCAATTTTTCGGCAGAGAGTTCACCAACTTGTTGTTAATTTCTGAGGTTTGAAGAAAGATTCCTGCAGTTCTCATTTCAGTTACGAGAGATATGAACCTTTGAAGTTGGGATTCCAATGTCTCTCCCAAGACATAATTGAACATATTAAACTTTTGTCGCAACAGATCTTGGTGACTTCTCTTCATATCCTCATTTCCTTCATAAATCTCTATCAGTGCGGCCCACAATTCCTTAGCTATTCAGAGTTCTCTAAACTGAAGGGCAATCTCGGGTAAAAGTGCCATGGTTAGGGTTGAGAGAGCTTTCTCATCTTCTTCAACCTTAGCAAAATCATCATCATCGTAGTCAGCAACCGGCTTTACAAGAACCTCGTCTGAATTCTCCCTTTGATAAGTGATCCTTTGAGGTCCCCTCACAATGCTTCTCCAAATTTTCGCATCTTTCATTTTGGCATAGTGTTCGAAACGGAATTTCCATTCACTGAACCCCTCGTGGGACAATAAGCGGGGTAAATGAGTAGCAATGCCCATGATGGAATCAAGTTCTTGGTGAAGCGACGAGTTGATAGAGTTGTTGCCATTAGTTAACTGGGCCATTGCAATTAGGTTACTGATTGTTTTAGGTCCAATTAAAAATAAGTCCAATAGCTAAGTCCAAGAAAACAAGCCCAAACAAACAGATTGGACTGAGTATACAGAGACACATTGACCGAGAACTGAAAAATTGACCAAACTTTTGACCGAGAACTCAGGTATTATAAGCTTTGTCCGAAAACTATGGAGTTGACCAAAGATTGACCGAGAATTCGATTTGTTGACCAATTATTTGACCGAAAACCACTCTTGGCCGAGAACACTCAGTCACCGAGAACAATAATCAGCCGAGAACTAGCAGTAGCCGAGAACTAATGTGGCCGAAAACTATGTGAGCTGAGAACTGATAGTTGCCGAAAACCAACAGTGGCCGAAAACCAAAAAGTTCTTCAACTAACTTGTAACAAACTCCCGAGAAAGTGGGATTCTGATTTGTTTCCAAACCAAAAGTTAATCTGCTCACAAAAATAGTTTCTTTCTTCTTTTTCTCTTATTACAAACTCGCCGGAAAAAACACTATGACCACCATAACAGCTGATCCTTGAATCGCTGATATCACAATAACGAGCCTGAATTCGTCTAAGGCTCTGATACCAATTGTAAGTCCCGAATCTGGATCACTACAATATGATATCAACTAAACGAGTATTTGTGCGGAATACCAACACTCGGTGATTCAAGAACACGAACAAGAACTAGTAAATAACACAAGGTTGCTTCAAAACACACGTATATTATTGAATACGTCAGGTGCTTAAGCACTTACAATACTTGATCACAAAATGCTAGGAATGAACAACCTTAAAACCCTATACATCACATCTCTATATGTAGGGATAACAACCAACTATGGCCGGCCCAACCACCAAAAGCCCACCGAGAACACATAAGTGTTCTCGGCTCACATACAACCCAAACCCAAAGCCCAAAATTGCAATATTAAGTACAAACCACAAAACCTTGACCCAACATTGACCGTCCGCACATTTAGCTCATCCTGATGAGGATCCTAGATACTCGAGTCGAAGAAGATTCTCTCATTAGTCACTCGAGTAGTGGGGATGAGTGATCTTATTTCATCATCCAACTCGAATTCTTCTGCGGGACAAGAAGTTTGAAATATGTCATATTCTCTGGAAACGAAGTTGATCACGTGAGCATCTGGTGGTGGTGGTGTTGCTTTTTGTGGAAGATCTTCAGGATCCTGGATCATGGATTTCTTCCTTCCCAAGAGCTCTTTGAAGTGGCCCTTGCTCAGGAGGTATCCAATTTCCCTCCTTAAACCAATGCATTCGTCTGTCATGTGGCCAAAATCTTCGTGGAAGGCACACCACTTGAACTTGTCTTTGAAGGTGGTCTTCTTCTCATTCTTACGGGGCCACCTTGCTTTCTCCCCTAGATCCTTCATGGCACAGATCAAGCCATGGGTATCTACGGAGAAACAATACTCGGAGATGCAGGGATAGTCTTCATCATCGTCTCCTTCTTCTACTGCTCGTACATTTTGATTGTTGAACTTGGTGTACGGCTTTGAGTAGTTGTTCCTTTATGAGGATCCTTTATTCTTGTCAAGGGATTCCTGTTTTGTTTGAGCCCCCAATCTTTCTTGGATCCTTTTGTCATCTTCCAGCCGTATAAACCTTAGTGCTCTGTTCCTTACTTCATCTAGAGACCTGCAGAGTGTCATCACAAGATCATCATAAAAGGGGGAGCCCCTTTGAAGTCCCATATTTAAGGCTTCAACAGCAGTAGCCATGTCAAGATTAGGGATTACCAGAGCTTCCCTGCCGAACCTCGTGACGAAATCCCTAAGGGATTCATCACTTGGTTGGACAACTCGGTATAAATCACTAGTTAACTTCCCAAATTTCCTGCTACAGGAAAATTGATTGTTGAACAAGTTAACTAAATGTGAAAAAGAAGTAATTGAAAAGGGAGGAAGACCTAGCAGCCATTTTAATGCTGGTCCTGTCAATGTGGATCCAAATCCTTTACACAAGCAGGCTTCCTTGAGTCTCTCAGGAATGGGGTTGATCTCCATCCTTTCTCTATATTGTGCCATATGTTTTTCAAGATCAGTGGTTCCATCACAAGTCTTCATGTTGGGGGTTTGGAATCGCTTCGGGATTTCAGCATCACAGATAGGCGGAGCAAATCTGGATAATTAGTGGCTTCCCTCAGGTATCTCGGGGATTGATCGTATCACCCCGGAAACACTGGATATCATATCCTTGAGCTTCTGTAGCTCCTTGGCCATAGCTTGGTTGATACCTGCATCCTGCATGGAACCATGGTTAGCATCTAAGGATAAAGTATCATACAAATTACCTCTTTACTGGGCGAAGGTTGGCATCTCGGATGAGTATCTGGGATAAGAAGATTAAGCGATAGGAGTTGGACCACCCGATGCGATAGTCTGCATGGGAATGAAATCTCCTTCATGGACTTCGGAGGATCGTTGATGTTGGACTCCTGAGGATCCTTGATTCTGATAGAAGGATCCTTGAGGTTGGGAATTATATGATCCTTGAAGATATAATCTAGAGGATCCTGGTTGAAGGATGGGTGATCCTTGTCGGAAGTGTGAGGATCCTTGAGTTTGCTGACCCATGGACCCTTGTTGAAGGATTATTGATCCTGGCTGAAACAGTGAGGATCCTTGAGTCTGTTGACCCATGGACCCTTGTTGAAGGATAGATGATCCTTGAGTGAACTGAGCCATGGATCCTGGACTGGTAATATCCAACATCCTGGGTATCAGGGGAGTGAGATCTTCCGCTGGCCTCTTAGTTTTCTTGAGATCTTCTATCTCACGAAGGATCCTCTGGTTGGTCTTGTTCTGCTGCTCCATGTATGCTTTAACCTGCGAAAACATATATGAGACATCATTGTTAGTACTAACCACTAGGTGGTAGCAGTGGTTCTCGAGCTCTGGAAGACTGGCAGTTGTGTCTTGTTTCCAGTAGCAACAGGCCGAGGTGCTCCCATGATTGGTGGAGGCATCGGTGGCAACGTCCTTGATGAGAGAGGAACCGTAGACGGCATAGTTGATGAAGCAGAGGTTGATTGAGAGGCCATTGACAGTAATATGGGTATGAAAAGGTTGAAAATGATGGGAATAATATGGATTATAACACCAATTGCCCCACGGTGGGCGCCAAATTGTTTTGGACAAAAATCTGCTAAGGATAATGTATCCAAATCTGTTAAAGTGAGGTATATTGCTATGCTAATAATAACGATTATATGATTGAAAATGGAGTAAAAACGGTTTTTTGTTGTGAGGAAAAACCTTTTGACCTTGTTCAGATCAAAGGAAAAAAACCCCGGGTGATGACAACTCGTCGATCACAGGTTTATTAATATCAAAAAATGGGTTACAAGTGTTGTGGAGACTAGATCAATGTTACAATGATTGCTAACGTGTATAGAGAGAATAATGAGTTCTGATCTGAGTGTGTGTCATACAATGTGTTTTTCTAATCGATCTTATCTCGGTATATATCAAAAATAAATACAAAAACATGTCATATCTATTCGCCACTATCCCACTAGTCTTCCAACGTCCATTAACCACGTGCTGGTAGCTTCCAAGTCACGATATTTAAGGTGGACTAGGTCACGTAGCCGTTGCTTCTGTTGAACATTACCCTACACATACAAAACAATTGTTAACAATACAAACCTGTAAGGATCCTTGATCGTCTACATGGTTCTGGAACTCTTCGGGAGGATAATGGATCCAGACAAATCTTCAAGGATAACAGATCCTCAGCAGAGAAAATATCAGTCCTAACAATGGCGACGGAAGCCAGTGATCCTACTTTTGACGAAGCTGCTTGGGATGTGAAGAAATGGAAAGTAGCTCTGGTGGCTCTTGGTGGTGAAGAGGATGTGGAGATGACGGATGGAAATAAAGTCGGAACCAGTGGAGCAAAGGAGGTGGTGGAGACTGAAGAAGGAAAGGGTGCAGCAGACGGTGAAGAGGCTACTTGAACGGGCGATGAAGGATATCAAAGACAAGGCCAGAGCCCGTTTTTCATTTTGCTTTAGTTATGTTTTCATGGATAATAGTTTGTAATGGATAATAGTAATTAGGTTGAAGGATCAGTGATCCTTAAGACAATTTCAAGGGGTAGAAAAGGTGGATGGATCCTCTGTTTGTGGGGATGAAGCCTTTGGTGCCCCTGACTTTTAGTTTCCTGCACTCAGTTAAACTGTTAGTAACAACTTACTTTAACCCGGATGGATGGTCCATGCTTTAAATGGTGAAGTCCGGGTTAACTTTTGGTAAATTTAAGTAAGTGTTTAGTAAATATTATCTTTTGAATATTTGCTTGTTACTTGTTACATTGAAAGTTTGTTTGATATAGCTCTATTGAAAGTTTTAAGAAATAATTTTGGGAAAAAATTTCAGGATTGGATATCTTTGTAAAAATAATTTAAAGATTTCAAATCCTTAAGCAAAAAAGGTCTATAAGGATCTTAGACAGACAAAAGTAAAGTGGCATATAGAAACCATACTATAAGGTCTAATTAGACCTAAGTTACCATAAGTAATGACCCTTTCATGATCCTTGTAGAAATAAGTTAAGGATTTTGAATCCACAAGTCTTGATTCTCGTCATTCAACTTAGAACATCTGTTGCAAAGAACTTATAAGATTAATTAGGGTTGGACCCATCAAACTGGGTACAAGCCCGTGCAACGGGGGACAAGCCCGTGCAACTGGGGACAAGCCCAAACTGGGGACAAGCCCAAACTGTTGACAAGCCCTAACTGAGGATCGGCCCAAAGATACGGATGTTAACTGGGGACTCGCCTAACCCGGGATTTAGCCCAAACATAAGATAACATGAAAATCTTATAAACCGTTGGTATGGTACGTCTACCATAAATCGTAGGATCCTCCATATAGCCGAAGACAACGAAATTGCCAGCCACTAAGCGTGTACTGGTCCCGTTGCCCCGGACTATATGTTGGATAACGTGCGCTCCATGCGAGAGTGTAGAAACTCTAATTTATAAGAAAGGTGAAAAACTTTAAACCTTGGAAGGTATGACCATCAGGGGTCACACCTTAATCGTGGGCTAGGCCAGAGGAAACCGTAGTGTACCTTAAGCGTAAGGGAGAGGTGGCCAACCTCATGATCATTGGACCTTTTACTAGTATCATGTATTGTTATTTAAAACTTGGAAAAAATAAACGCTAAGAATATGTTATCCTTAAACTAAAAAAAATCTTACATGAATAAGTGATCAGATAGATATTACTAATTTCAGGATCCAAGATCCTATAAAGATACTCGATCTTCAAAGGATACTTGATCCTCAAAGGATATTTGAACCTGATCAGAAAAAGTATTTCTTGAGGTGGATAGCATTCCATGCTCTTGGTAACCTGTTGCCTTCCATAGTGAGCAAATGATATGCCCCTTTCCCTGCTTCCGACTCGATTAGATTAGGACCTTCCCACTTGGGTGCTAGCTTTCCATCAGCCGGATTGGTTGTATTCTGGAAGGCTTTCCTCAATACCAAATCTCCTTCTTGAAATCTTCTAATCCTTATACTTTTGTTGTATGCCCCGGCTACCTTTTTGTTGATATGCTGCCATTCTAATCTTGGCTAGGTCTCTGAGTTCTTCAACAGTTTCCAAGTCTTCAAGAAGGATTTCTTCATTGGCTTCAGGATCACGGATTCTTGTTCTGTCAGTGGGAACTACCATCTCTGTAGGGATTACAGCTTCTGACCCAAACACCAATGAGAAAGGTGTTTGACCAGTTGCATTCTTTGGTGTTGTCCTGTCTGCCCAAAGAACATGGGGAAGTTCTTCTGCCCATTAGCCTTTCTTGGATCCTAGCTTCTTCTTCAAGTTTTTGATGATTATCTTGTTGCTTGATTCTGCTTGGCCATTAGCTTGAGGATGCACTGGAGTAGAGGTAATCATCTTGATGCCCCAACTGTCACAAAAGTTAGTGGTTCTTTTCCCGATAAAGTGGGAACCATTGTCACAAATAATTTCTGAAGGTATACCGAACCTAGTAATAATATTTCTTTTAATGAAAGATATCACCTTTTTTCGCTGACTTGAACAAAAGCTTCTGCTTCTATCCATTTTGAAAAGTAATCAGTCATTGCAAGCATGAATACTTTTCCACCTGGTGCCTTTGGTAGCTTGCCAACAATATCCATTCCCCATTTCATGAAAGGCCAAGAAGAGGATATAAGATACATTGGTTATGCTGGCTGATGAAGGATGTTTGCATGCTTTTGACAAGCATCACACTTCTTTGAGTATTCCATGTCGTCTCTCTTCATGGTTGGCTAGAAGTAACCTTTCTCAGAATTCTAGAGAATAGGGCTCTGCCTTCAGTGTGGTTACCACAGTCACCTTCATGAAAGTCTTTAAGTGCCTCTTGAATTTCAGGATCCTCGATACACCTCAAGTATGGACCTGCAAGAGATTTACTATACAAAATATCATGTAACAAAATGTATTGTGATACCTTGAGTTTGAAAGACTTCGGATTCTCTGTGGCTGGAATTTCTCCATTTTGGATGTATTTTTTGATTGGGAGGATCCCGGATCCTTTGTTATTTGAGGATGATGGATCCCAAAATACGATTTGTTTGTCAGTTGTTATCTCCCCAACTTCTTGTTCTCCTATTGCTGGAGAGAGTATATGGATGATTGGGATCTTCGTGTCTTCTGGAATCTTCAAAGATGAGGCTAAATTTGCAAAAGCATCTGCCCCAGTGTTTTCTTCCCTTGGTACCTGATCAATACTAAACAATTCGAAGAATTTTTCTTATTCCTTCACAACATCTAAATATTTGATTAGTTTTTCACCTTTAACAGCATATGAGCCATTAAAGTGGTTAGCTATCAACAATGAATCTATATATACTTGGAGATACCTGATCCTCATGCGTTTAGCTAATTGCAAACCTGCGATCAGAGCTTCATATTCTGCCTCATTATTTGTCGCTTGGAACTCACAGGCCATAGACTGGGGTAATATGTCCCCCTATGGCGATTTCAGTAGGACACCCAATCCTGTTCCTCTTACATTGGAAGCTCCATCTGTAAAGAGGACCCAAGGATCCTTGGTTTCTTCTAGTTGCTGGACCTCTAAATCAGCTTCCTTTTGCATGTCATTGCTGAAATCAGCCACAAAGTCTGCTAGTGCTTGCGATTTAATAGCTGTTCTGGGCTCATGCTGAATATCATAGGCACTCAGCTTCACAGCCCGCTTAGCCATCCTTCCTGACAATTCTGGTTTTCTAAGCACATTCTTAGCAGGATAATTAGTTCTCAAAATAATAGTATGCGTTTCAAAGTAATGTCTCAATTTAGTAGAAGCCATTATAAGTGAAAGAATTAATTTTTCTAAATGAGAATACATGGCTTCCGCATCCAAAAGACTTTTACTTACATAATAAATTGGATGTTGTTCAGCTTCGTGATCCTTTACTAGGAAGTCACTTACTGCATTTCCTGAAACAGCTAGGTAAAGATATAAGGATTCTCCATCCATAGGTTTCATTAAAGCTGGTGCTGACGATAAGTAATCCTTTAAGGCTTTTAGGGAAGCTTCATGCATCTCCGTCCATTTGAACTTCTTGTTTTTCCAAAGGATGTCGTAGAAATCTTTGCACTTCTCGGAGGATCTGGAAATGAATCTATTGAGCGCAGCTATACTTCTCGTCAGTCTCTGGACATCTTTAGCATTCACAGAGGATTTTAGATTGATGATGGCTTCTATCTGTTCGGGGCTCGCTTCTATTCCTCTTTTGGTCACCATGTATCATAGGAACTTCCCAGCTTGGACACCAAAATGGCATTTTGATGGGTTCAACTTCATATTGTACTGATCTAGGATATTAAAAGCTTCTTCTAGATCATTGAGGTATTCCTCTGCCCTTTCTGATTTCACCACCATGTCATCTATGTAGACCTCCATAGTCTTGCCTAACTGATCCTGGACATCATGTGGACTAATCTTTGATATGTTGCCCCTGCATTTCTTAGTCCGAACGGCATAGCAATATAACAATATATGCCGGTAGGAGTCATGAATGCTGTATCCTCTTGATCAGATGGTTCCATCTGAATTTGTTGAAATCCAGAGGAAACATCCATAAAGGTAAGCATCTCATGTCCTGCCGTCGCATCCACCATGGAGTCTACATGTGGTAACGGGAAAGGATCCTTGGGGCATGCCTTGTTTAAATCAGTGAAATCGACACACACCCTCCACTTTCCATTCTTTTTAGAAACAATAACCATATTAGCTAACCATCGAGGATATTTAACCTCTCTGATCATACCGGCCTTAAGAAGTTTTTCAACTTCTTCTTGTATGATCGCGTTCCTCGCAGGAGCGAATTTTCTTCGCTTCTGATGGACGGGTTTAACAGATAAATCAAGGCCTAACTTATGAGTAATTACCTTCTTAGAAATACCTGTCATGTCTGAATGTTTGAAGGCAAACGTGGACTTTCTTCGCTTTAGGAAGGATATTATATCCTCCTCCATCTCACTAGGAATCCTGGATCCTAGGAACACTTTCACATCTGGATCCTCGGGATCCAAGGATACATCTTTTATGTCTCGTTATCGAGCTTCCAGCACGTCCCTAGGATGTTGCTGTGGTTGCTATGCTATCGTCTGTTTAGCAGCTGGCTTTATTGATGGAGAATAGTAATTCTTGGCTTCAACTTGGTCACCATCTATCCTTACGACTCCCTAAGGAGTTGGTAGTTTGATGCATTAATGGTAAGTAGAGGCCTCTACCTTCATCCCATGTAGCCAAGGCCTGCCAAAAATAACATTGCAACAAGATAGGTTATCAATAACACAGAATTTTTGGTAAGAATTTAACCCTTCGATGTATATTGGGAGTTTGATGTCCCCCAATGTTTTCTTGGTTTTGCCACTGAACCGACCAGCACCGATGTCCTTGGGATGATCTCCGAGTCTGGTATATTCATCTTCTGAAGCACATCGTGTTGGATGATATTGACCGAGCTTCCACCATCGACTAGGATCATGCGTACATAATGGTTAGCAATAAACAAAGTAACAATCAAACCTTCATGATGTGGATCCTGGATGTTTGATTTATCTTCTTCATCGAAGAAGATCCGTTTGTCAGTCGTCAAAGTGGTGGATATAACCGGTCGTTCCCCGTTATCCAACTTGGTCTCCTTGGCGAGCCTCTTAGCTGCGGAGAAGGAAGTTCCACATATGTCTGAGCCACCGGAAATGAAGTTGATCACTTGAGCATCTGGTGGGGGCAGAATTGCTTTTTGAGGAACCTCTTCAGGATCTTGGATCCTTGACTTTTTTCTTCCCAACAGTTCCTTAGAGTGGCCCTTTCTTAGGAGGTAACCAATTTCCCTCCTCAAACCGATGAAATCGTCCGTCATGTGGCCAAAATCCTCACGGAAAGCGCACTATTTGGATTTAACTCTTAAGGCCGTTGACTTCTTGTTCTTTCGGGGCCACCTTGCCTTCTCTCCTAGATCCTTCATGGCACAAATCAAGCCATGAGTATCCACAGAGAAGCAGTATTCTGAGATGCTTGGGTAATCTTCATCATCATCTCCTTCTTCAACCGCTCAGACATTTTGATTGTTGAATTTGGAGTATGACTTCGAGTTATTGTTTCTGAACGAGGATCCTTGTTTCTTGTCAGGAGATTCTTGCTTCGTATGAGCCCCCAACCATTCTTGGATCCTTTTGTCATCTTCCAGTCGTATGAACCTTAGTGCTCTGTTCCTCACTTCTTCTAAATACCTGCAAGGAGTCATCACAAGATCATCATAAAAGGGGGAGCCCCTCTGAAGTCCCATCTTGAATTCTTCAACAGCAGTAGCCATATCAAGATTGGGGATTTCCAAGGCTTCCCTGCCAAACCTTGTAACAAAATCCCTAAGGGATTCATCATAAGGTTGGATAACTCGATATAAATCACTAGTTAACTTCTCAAATTTCCTACTACAAGAAAATTGACTGTTGAACAAGTTAACTAAATGAGAAAATGAAGTAACATAGTAAGGAGGGAGACTTAGCAACCATTTGAGCGCAGCACCTGTTAGTGTGGATCCAAAACCCTTGCACAGATAAGCCTCCTTGAGCCTCTCAGGAATTGGATTTATTTCCATCCTTTCCCGGTATTGAGCGACGTGCTCCTCAGGATCAGTGGTCCCATCATAAGTCTTCATGTTGGGGGACTGAAACCGCTTTGGGATTTCAGCATCACAGATAGGTGGAGCAAATCTGGATAACTTGTGACTCCCTTCAGGTATTTCAGAGATTGGTCGGACCACCCATGGTACGCTGGATATCATATCCTTAAGCTTTTGCAATTCCTTAGCCATAGCTTGGTTAATACCTGCATCCTGAATGGAACCACGATTAGCATCAAAAGGTATAGGATCATACACGTTACCTCTTTGCTGCGTGAATGTTGAAATTCCAGAAGAGTGGCTGAGGTAAGAAGTGTCTGCTACAGGAGTTGGTCCACCAGTAGCGATAGTCTGCATTGGGATAATATCTCCTTCATGAACCTCTGAAGATCTCTGATGCTGGATTCCAGAGGATCCTTAATTCTGGAGGAGGGATCCTTGAGGCTAGAAGTTATAGGATCCTTGGTAGCATAACCCAGAGGATCCTGGTTGAAGGATCGATGATCCTTGCTGAAAGATTGAGGATCCTTGTGTCTGCTGACCCATTAATCCTGATTGAAGGATGGATGATCCTTTTTGAAAAGTTGAGGATCCTTGAACCTGTTGACCCATGAACCACGGGTTAAGGATAGATGATCCTTGCTGGAAAATTGAGGGTCCGTGAGTCTGTAGATTCTTGGCTCCCGGTTAAAGGATGGATGATCCTTGAGTAGGTTGAGCCAAGGATACTGGAGTGTTAAAATCCAACATCCTGGGCATCAGAGGAGTTTGATCCTCTGCCGGCCTCTTAGTCTTCTTCAAGTCTTCTATCTCTCGAAGGATCCTTTTTTTAGTCTTGCTTTGCTGATCCATGTGTGCTTTAACTTGTGAAAACATAGCAGAAACATCATTGTTAGTGTTGACCACCGAAGTGCTAGCAGAGGTTTTCGAGCTCTGGAAGACTGGTAATTGAGTCTTGTTTCCTGCCGCGGTAGTCCTTGGAGGTTCTGCTAGCGGGGAGGCATCGGTGGTAAGGTCCTTAATAAGTGAGAAACGGATGATGGTATGGTTGATGAAGCAGAAGATTGTTGAGAGGCCATTGAGAGTGACATTGATAGAAAATGTTTAAAATTGATAGGGTATTTTCTGGATTATTGCACCAATTGCCCCACGGTGGGCGCCAAATTGTTTTGGTCAAAAATCGGCTAAGGATAATGGAACAAAATTAGTTTTTTGAGGTTTAGTGCTAAGGTGACAATAACGAATATATGAACAAAATGGAGATGAACACCGTGATTTGTTGCGAGGAAAAACCCCTTGATCTTGATTAGATCAAAGGAAAATCATGCTTGTGATATGTTGCAAGGAAAAACCCTTATTAAACGTTTTCTTGATTAGCTTTAATGAAAGGATTAGTTATCCTCAGCACCAGCTTTAATGAAACCTATGGATGGAGAATCCTTATATATGTACCTAGTTGTTTCAGGAAATGCTGTAAGTGATGTCCTAGTAAAGGACCGCGAAGGTGAACAGCATCCCTTTTATTATGTAAGTAAAAGTCTTTTAGATGCGGAAGCCAGGTATTCTTATTTAGAAAAATTAATTCTTGCACTTATAACGGCTTCTACTAAATTGAGACATTACTTTGAAACGCATACTATTATTTTGAGAACTAATTATCCTGCTAAGAATGTGCTTAGAAAACCAGAATTGTCAGGAAGGATGGCTAAGCGGGCTGTGAAGCTGAGTGCCTATGATATTCAGCATGAGCCCAGAACAGCTATTAAATCGCAAGCACTAGCAGACTTTGTGGCTGATTTCAGCAGTGACATGCAAAAGGAAGCTGATTTAGAGGTCCAGCAACTAGAAGAAACCAAGGATCCTTGGGTCCTCTTTACAGATGGAGCTTCCAATGGATTGGGTGTCCTACTGAAATCGCCATAGGGGGGACATATTACCCCAATCTATAGCCTGTGAGTTCCAAGCGACAAATAATGAGGCAGAATATGAAGCTCTGATCACAAGTTTGCAATTAGCTAAACGCGTGAGGATCAGGTATCTCCAAGTATATATAGATTCATTGTTGATAGCTAACCACTTTAATGGCTCATATGCTGTTAAAGGTGAAAAACTAATCAAATATTTAGATGTTGTGAAGGAATTAGAAAAATTCTTCGAATTGTTTAGTATTGATCCGGTACCAAGGGAAGAAAACACTGGGGCAGATGCTTTTGCATATTTAGCCTCATCTTTGAAGATTCCAGAAGACACGAAGATCCCAATCATCCATATACTCTCGCCAGCAATAGGAGAACAAGAAGTTGGGGAGATAACAACTGACAAACAAATCGTATTTTGGGATCTGTCATCCTCAAACAACAAAGGATCCGGGATCCTTCCAATCAAAAAATACATCCAAAATGGAGAAATTCCAGCCACAGAGAATCCGAAGTCTTTCAAACTCAAGGTATCACAATACATTTTATTACATGATATTTTGTATAGTAAATCTCTTGCGGGTCCATACTTGAGGTGTATCGAGGATCCTGAAATTCAAGAGGCACTTAAAGACTTTCATGAAGGTGACTGTGGTAACCACACTGAAGGCAGAGCCCAATTCTCTAGAATTCTGAGAAAGGTTACTTCTGGCCAACCATGAAGAGAGACGCCATGGAATACTCAAAGAAGTGTGATGCTTGTCAAAGGCATGCAAACATCCTTCATCAGCCAGCATAACCAATGTATCTTATATCCTCTTCTTGGCCTTTCATGAAATGGGGAATGGATATTGTTGGCAAGCTACCAAAGGCACCAGGTGGAAAAGTATTCATGCTTGCAATGACTGATTACTTTTCAAAATGGATAGAAGCAGAAGCTTTTGTTCAAGTCCGCGAAAAAGAGGTGATATCTTTCATTAAAAGAAATATTATTACTAGGTTCGGTATACCTTCAGAAATTATTTGTGACAATGGTTCCCAGTTTATCGGGAAAAGAACCACTAACTTTTGTGACAGTTGGGGCATCAAGATGATTACCTCTACTCCAGTGCATCCTCAAGCTAATGGCCAAGCAGAATCAAGCAACAAGATAATCATCAACAACTTGAAGAAGAAGCTAGGATCCAAGAAAGACAAATGGGCAGAAGAACTTCCCTATGTTCTTTGGGCAGACAGGACAACACCAAATAATGAAACTGGTCAAAAACCTTTCTCATTGGTGTTTGGGTCAGAAGCTGTAATCCCTACAGAGATGGTAGTTCCCACTGCCAGAACAAGCGTCCGTGATCCTGAAGCCAATGAAGAAATCCTTCTTGAAGACTTGGATACTGTTGAATAACTTAGAGACCTAGCCAAGATCAGAATGGCAGCACATCAACAAAAGGTAGCTGGGGCATACAACAAAAATATAAGGATTAGAAGATTTCAAGAAGGAGATTTGGTCTTGAGGAAAGCCTTCCAGAATACAACCAATCTGGCTGATGGAAAGCTAGCACCCAAGTGGGAAGGTCCTTATCTAATCGAGTAGGAAGCAAGGAATGGGGAATATCATTTGCTCACTATGGAAGGCAACAGGTTACCAGGAGCATGGAATGCTATCCACCTCAAGAAATACTTTTTCTGATCAGGATCAAATATCTTTGAGGATCAAGTATCCTTTGAAGATCGAGTATCTTTACAGGATCTAAGATCCTAAAATTTGTAATATCTATCTGATCACTTATTCATGTAATATTTTTTATTAGTTTAAGGATAACATATTCTTAACGTTTATTTTTTCCAATTTTTAAATAACAATACAGGATACTAGTAAAAGGTCCAATGATCAAGAGGTTGGCCACATCTCCCTTACGCTTAAGGTACACTGCTGTTTCCTCTGGCCTAGCCCACGATTAAGGTGTGACACCCGATGGCCATACCTTCCAAGGTTTAAAGGTTTTCACTTTTCTTATAAATTAGAGTTTCTACACTCTCGCCTGGAGCGCACGCTATCCAACGTATAGTCCGGGGCAGCGGGACCAGTACACGCTTAGTGGCTGACAATTTCGTTTTCTTCGGCTATATGGAGGATCCTTACGATTTATGGTAGACGTACCATACCACCGGTTTATAACATTTTCATGTTATCTCATGTTTGGGCTAAATCCTGGGTTGGGCGAGTCCCCAGTTAACATCCATATCTTTGGGTCGGTCCCCAGTTAGGGCTTCTCCCCAGTTTTTGGGCTTGTCCCAGTTTGGGCTTGTCCCCAGTTTTTGGGCTTGTCCCCAGTTTGGGCTTGTCCCCAGTTTTTGGGCTTGTCCCCAGTATGGGCTTGTCCCCAGTTTTTGGGCTTGTCCCCCGTTGCACGGGCTTGTCCCCAGTTTGATGGGTCCAACCCTAATTAATCTTATAAGTTCTTTGCAACAGATGTTCTAAGTTGAATGACGAGAATCAAGACTTGTGGATTCAAAATCCTTAACTTATTTCTATAAGGATCATGAAAGTGTCACTACTTATGGTAACTTAGGTTTAATTAGACTTTATGGTATGGTTTCTATTTGCCACTTTACATTTGTCTGTCTAAGATCCTTATAGACCTTTTTTCTTAAGGATTTGAAATCTTTAAATTATTTTTACAAGGATATCCTATCCTGAAATTTTTACCCAAAATTATATCTTAAAACTTTCAATAGAGCTATATCAAACAAACTTTCAATGTAACAAGTAACAAGCAAATAATCAAAAGATAATATTACTAAACACTTACTTAAAGTTACCAAAAGTTAACCCGGACTTCACCATATAAAACATGGACCATCCATCCGGGTTAAAGTAAGTTGTTACTAACAGTTTAACTGAGTGCAGGAAACTAAAAGTCAGGGGCACCAAAGGCTTCATCCCCACAAACAAAGGATCCATCCACCTTTTCTACCCCTTGAAATTGTCTTAAGGATCATTGATCCTTCAACGTAATTACTATTATCCATTACAAACCATACCATGAAAACATAACTAAAGCAAAATAAAAAACAGGTTCTGGCCTTGTCTTTGATCTCCTTAATCACCCGTTCAAGCAACCTCTTCACCGTCTGCTGCACCCTTTTCCTTCTTCAGTGTCCACCACCTTCTTTGCTCCACTGGTTCAAGTTTCATTTCCATCCATCATCTCCACATCCTCTTCACCACCAAGAGCCACCAGAGCCACTTTCCATTTCTTCAAATCCCAAGCAGCTTTGTCAAAAGTAGGATCACCGGCTTTCGTCGCCATCTTGATCCTGGCCTGCAGCACTAGTGAGGATCATGTCGAAGTGGGTCTCGGTCTCTGAAGATCTCTTTCTCTTGGAAGCTGTTGACTTAGCCCTGATAGTTGTGGTCCTTGGCTCGGAAATGGTAGCTGCCTTCAAAGCTTCCTTCTTGATAGTTTGAGGAGTGATCATGTTGTCGATATCCTCCAAGGAAAACTTGCTGGCGGACTTCTAAGATTTCTGATGTAACATCCGGCCCCTCGCACCACCAATATTGTCCGCTCTGCCCACGAAGAGCTCACGGATTTGTTTTTGGTTGCCCAGATGGAGACTTCCCAGGAGCTCACCCACCCTAGTACTACTTCCATCTAAGCACGCTTAACCGTGGAGTTTTCATGTGCTCCACAGCCAACTAAACCCAAAACGCGTTGATGATTGAAGAGGCAGGACATTTACTTATGAACCAAGGATCTCTCTTGTCCACGGCTGATATGGGATAGCCTAAGAGTGGGACGATGTTGTGTTTGCCAAGGGTGTTTCAAACAACCCCCCTTTGGACTCATCGTCCTCGATGAGGCGTGTCCCGAACGGCACAAGAGTGGTTTTGATACCACCTGTAACATCCGGCCCCTCGCACCACCAATATTGTCCACTCTGCCCACGAAGAGCTCACGGATTTGTTTTTGGTTGCCCAGATGGAGACTTCCCAGGAGGTCACCCACCCTAGTACTACTTCCACCTAAGCACGCTTAACCGTGGAGTTTTCATGTGCTCCACAACCAACTAAGCCCAAAACGCGTTGATGATTGAAGAGGCAGGACATTACTTATGAACCAAGGATCTCTCTTGTCCACGGCCGATGTGGGATAGCCTAAGAGTGGGACGATGTTGTGTTTGCCAAGGGTGTTACATCTAAGCACCTGTAGGAACAAATCAACAGATAAGTATTCTATTTTATTTAATTTATATATAGAAATCTTACTTGACATGTCGGAGTCTGAAGAGATGTCACAGAAAGCCTCAATGAATCTGGCTTGGAAGGTTCTGACTTCGGAATCTAGAGCAAGAAATCTCTTTGCTTTTTCTTCTGTTCCAGGTAGCTTGGCCAAGGAAGCAAAGTTCTCAACTGCAAACAAGAAAAAAGATTGAGAGTTAGATCGGTTATCACGGATTGTTTCTCTGTTAAGGATCCGGGATCCTACCCTTTTTAACCCAAGTTAGAGGTAAATCAGCCCTACCATGTATGGAGTTTCGGTTCACAAAAAAGAATTGATTCCTCCAGTAAGAATCGTTCAAGGTTACTTTTGAAATCGGATTTGGTTGACCAGGCTTAAACTTCAGCAAAAACCGGTTCGAACCGTGGGTAGTTAGGGTATAAAGATGAGACAGCTCTTGGACGCCAAAATCGATCTTCTCTTCCTCAATGATTCTTTCAATGGTGCCTAAAACCCTCCAAATCATGGGCATGACCTGAATATAAGACATGCCGGTAGATTCGAAGAAACTTTGAGTGAAAGGAGGAAACGGGTATGTATAGCCAATGAGGAAAGGGCAAGCCGGAAAACAGACCCAAGTCTGTGAATAAACGTCACACCGGATTGCAGAATTGTATGGTCGGAAAACGGTTTCCTGTAGAAACAGTGGCTGGAATTCGTCGATCTCGGGGTCGGTGAACTTACAGATCTCCATAGATGGATTGGCGACGAGGTTCTGAGGTTGCATCTCCGTCAACTCAGAGTCACTGGATTGGTCGGAGTGTTTGGAGGGAGAAGAAGAAAAAGAAGCGACAGACATGTTTCAGAATAATAATATAAAGAAAAAAGAGGATGAAGGATACCTGAAGAGTTGCCAAGATATATGGTTATAAAGAATTGAAGGCATCACATATATAGGCGGCGATGGTTAAGGGTTTTAGATGATAATTATTACTGACAACCGTCTAATCGATTTATCTTTTGTAGGATTCAAATTTCAAATGACAGTTGTATTGCATAAACACCCACCATTTTGGGAGCAATTGTTGGGGCATAGAAATTATGTTAAGGATCCTCTATCCATGAATAGTTTATGGATCACTTATCCTTGTGATATGTTCCAGCTTATAAAGGATCAAGGATTCTTGGTATTATCTGTTTATTAATAATTGTGTTTGAATGGTATTGTGTTTGATAGATATAACGGCCGGAAGACTAAGTCATCCTATTCTTGCGCTAGTGGACGACTCCCGCATGTGGTTAAGAGAGAAGAAACGGCTAGTGGAGAAGATGGCGTAATTATAGGAAAGATAGTTAGTTATGATTTTGTATATGCACGAGTTATTGATCAACTAGGAAGACACATATTGATTAGCTTACACTCGCATACACTAGCTCATAATTCTCTGTAATCACACACACACACATAGCTTAATTGTATTCGTTGATCATAAACTCCACCCATTGTAACCGATTTTGATATTAATAAAGTGGTGATAGACGATTTGTCATCACCCGGGGTTTTTTTCCTTTGATCTTGATTCCTCGCAAAAAATCATGGTGTTCATATCCATTTTGTTCATATATTCGTTATTTTCACCTTAGCACTAAACCTTACAAAACTAATTTGGTTCCATTATCCTTAGCTGATTTTTGACCAAAACAACGAACACAAGGATTTGTTGCGAGGAAAAGCCCTTGATCTTTTTCGGATCGCCGGCACAAAAACCCCGGGTGATGACAAATCGTCTATGACCACTTTATTAATGTGAAAATCGGATTACAAATGCGGAGTTTATGATCAACGAATACAAAGAATCTAAGTGTGTGTGTTGCTGTTTACAGAGAATTCTGAGCTAGTGTTTAGGAATGTGAGCTAGTGAGTGATCATAAACCTAGTTGATCATAACTCGTTATATAAAAATAAAAACTAACTATATCTCCTACAATCACGCCACTCTTCCCACTAGTCGTTCCATCTCTTTTACCACGTGCGGGAGTCGTCCAGTAGCGCTAAAATAGGAGGACCAAGTCGTCAGGCCTTTACATCTAACAAACACAACACCATTCAAACACAATCATTAGTAAACATATAATACCAAGAATCCTTAATCCTTTGCTGTAACAACTCAGACTTTTAAACTACTATCTAACCCGACCCGCTTCAATTTTCGGGTTATTTCATTTGCAAATATCGCGTTTATCGAGAAGATACATTATTATTATATTAATATTTAATTAATTATATATGATATATTTATAACTTTCAAAATATGGCAATTATAACCCCAAACTAAACTATTACCTATATTTTATTCCACCTCTAATCTTTGAGGACCTTTTTGCAAATTATACATGTAATATCCATTTAACCCTTTTACCCAGCAAACCCGACCCGTAACCCATGTTCATATCCTTAACCCGATAACTCGTTTGATTTCTTGGTCCTCAATTCTCGTCAAAATCATAGTAATTGAATCTTTTAATATGTTATACATTCCAAAATCGGCGTGACCGACGTTATAATTAAATAAATTAGATCAAACTGATTCGAAATTCCAAGTTTGTTTAGCCGACTTATCACGTTCTTCGTTATATATTATAACTATCATCATAATTCAATTAAACGCTCATATAGCATCTATATACTAGCGCCTACAATACCCCTATAGTTAATTGAATTATATCAGCAATCTCGTATTTGTTCTTGTTCTTGCTATAGCCAGCCACTCGCGAGCAAAATTAACCACCATATCAGCAGTTTTAAGGACTGTCTTGCTAAGTCTCGGCAAGCGTGACATCTATTATACCATCATTCTTAGTGCTTACTTTTACTCTCGCTCATTTACTAAGGTGAGTATTTCACTCCCCTTATTTTACTCATTTTTAACCGTTTTGGGGACATATGCGTTCATATATATTTTTATATTATATAGTACTCAACCGCAACTGTTTATCCTTGTGTGTTTATCAGTTTGCCTAACTTGCAATTTGCTTACTTGCGTTGTTTGAATGCTACTTGCTTATTTCGGCAACCGATGTCCATTTTTATGGCACGGTTTAGTCATTGCTTGGTAACCAATGTCCATTTATATGGATTGGTTGAGCCCTTTATTTATGGTTGATTTCTTTATGTTTTGCTTTCTTTATAGTTGTTTGACTGTTATGTGCTATGGCTTATCTGTATATCTCACAGGATCAGTTTGCACTTTTACATATTATTATATAGTGTCTCAAATCTGGTGATTTACTCACTCAACCTTGTGTTGACAAAACATATTTGTATTTTTAACGCATATGCAGGTTATCGTGTTGTGTGATTATTAAGATTGTTTAAAGCAACTTAGGATGCATGTTAGAGAAGAAGACACAAGAATTTAATGTTGATGTTTGTTGTACTTGTTTATTTATATGTTTGATGTACCTGAATATTTAATTAAATTTAATAGATATTGTCACATTTAATATTGCATAATAATACCTTGAGAGCTGTGACAATCAGTTCGCGCCCCGGCATTTCCGCCGTAGGTTGGGATGTGACATTTGCAATTTGGAACATATCTCAAGAATATTCTATCCATAAGTTACTCAAGGATAAAGGATCCTTAGCGGAAATTTCATGCCCTAACATACCCCATTTAGGTTCTCTCGGTTTCCATCTTTAAGCACCCCTATCAAATCCGGTTGGTCATTCTCTAAACAATTTCAGTTTTGAGAACCCAAAGGGAGAGAGAGAAATAGAGAAAGAAAGTGGGATCAATGTATTTTGCGATTGAATTAAATAAAAAAAATAACTCTCCATATTATTCATCATCTCCATACACTCCTATCAAATCTCTATAAACTCCATCACAATGACGTACAATCTTAAAAGTTATTAGTTTGATTTGAGGTGTCAATCCTTTATTAGTCCATTTTATTCATGTTCCTCCATTTTTCATACACACTTAACACCTTTAATACGTGTTTGTAACGCGTCATTAAGTTATAATGGATTATTGCACACAAGCTTGATTACGAAGGACTGTGTGTTATGGAGGGGCTTCATCGCCCCTCTACTTCACAGCCACGTAGGAAACGTGATTTCAAAGCCTCTATCTATAACACCTATATGTGTGTGTATCAGTGTGAATGAGAGACAATGCAGACATGACCCACCCTCACCCTCCTTTACTGCCCCCTATACAGCCCCTACCCGGGTTCACCCCTGCACCGTCACAACATCTAGTCTAACTGATACATATTATAAATCATTAATTTAAAAAGTCTTTCATTTTAATCTATATTTTTACAGTTTTACCCATTAGTGTCGAATTTAAATTATTTAATTTAGTTAAAATTTATTTAATGAAAACAACCTCATAATATTATAGTATTGCATATAAAGGTAAAGTTAAAATACAAAGGACAACAAAAATGAGAAGGGTGAGAAAGAATTCAGTCCATTGATCTTATATTTAAATGGCTGAGATTAATTTAATAAATAAAAATTGATGGAAAGGGCATGAAGGTAATAACCCACCTTTGTTGACTTTCTCTCTCCACATGCAAGGCACATGTCAATTCCCCTATCATTTTAAAATGTGGATAACTTTTTCATACGACATTATTTTTTAAAAAAAAATTCACCATAATAATAAGCGTTTTTTTATCTTTAATATGAGTATCATATTGTTATATAAAAATAAAAAAAATTAATGGGTTTTTTAATTGTATTTTTTTGTTGTTCATTGTGTCATTGTGTAATATGTTGTTTCCATTGTGTTTTACGTTTCAAGTCATTGTGTTATATATATTCACCATTGTGTCTTACGTTTTAGACCATTGTGTAACATGTATTAATCATTGTGTTTTATGTATTAGATAATTTGTTGTTATTTTATCATTATTTTTACATATTATTATTACACAATGGTGTTATTAGTATTTAAAAAAACATAATGATGAGTTGAAAGGCACAATGACGAAAAAAACAGAATGATGAAAAAAGACACAATGATAAGCGAAAAAACACAATGGTGTGCGAAAAGACACAGTGGTGTGCGAAAAGACACAGTGGCGAAAAAAGACACAATGGTGTGCGAAAAGACACAATGACGAAAAAAGACACAATGATAAGCGAAAAGAAACAATGGTGTGCGAAAAGACACAATGACGAAAAAAGACACAATGATAAGCGAAAAGACACAATGGTGTGCGAAAAGACACAATGGTGTGTGAAAAGACACAATGACGAAAAAAGACACAATTATAAGCGAAAAGACACAATGGTGTGCGAAAATACACAATGGTGTGTGAAAAGACACAATAGAGAAAAAAGACACAATTATAAGCGAAAAGACACAATGACAAAAAAACACGATGATAAGCGAAAAGACACAATGATGTGCGAAAAGACACAATGACGAAAAAAGATACAATGACGAAAAAAACACAATAATAAGCAAAGACACAATGATGTGCGAAAAGACACAATGACGAAAAAAGACACAATTATAAGCGAAAAGACACAATGGTGTGCGAAAAGACACAATGACGAAAAAAACACAATGATAAGCGAAAAGACACAATGGTGTGCGAAATGATACAATGATAAGCGAAAAGATACAATGGTGTGCAAAAGACACAATGACGAAAAAAGACACAATGATAAGCGAAAAGACACAATGGTGTGCGAAAAAACACAATGACGTGATTTTTGTTTTAAATTTTATATAACAAAAATCATACTCATATTAAAGATAAAAAAAAAACGCTTGTTATTATGATGAATTTTTTTTAAAAAAAATATCATAAGAAAAAGTTATAAACGTTCTAAAATGATGGGGGTATTAACATGTGTCTTGCATGTGGAGAGAGTAAATGTGTACAATTACATTTATACTCTTTTTCCTTTCATCTGCATTTGACACATGTCAATTATTTATGTCTTCCCACACTTTTTATTTTATTAGACCATGTGTAGTCATAACTCTCCACATCCAGGCATTATGCGTCACGTGGCGCCCAGTCAGAGTTATGGTTTTTTAAAAAAATAGGGTATAGTCATAACTCTCCACACCAGCGTTATGCGCCACGTAACACCCAGTCACTATTAATTTTATTTGTTTTTTTAAATAATAAATCATTTAATTAATTAAATATAAAATTAAAAAACTACATTTAAACTCATAAATAAAAATAATCGGTTTCAACTGAGCGTCAAGACAGTGAGTCTATTCAAATCAAGCGGTTTCATTGCGGTACCGAAACTAAAACAAAACAAAACAGAAGCAAAATTGATATTCGATCGGTCTCTGACACGTTTGTTACGGTATCAAAACAAAAACAAAATTGGCATTCGATCGGGTTTTCGTTAACTACCAAAACACCAACCCAACACGCACCAAGACATCAACCCAATATTTCTTTTTGTTAACATCCTCCTCGGAACACACACACCAACCAAACTGTTCCATTTTATTCCAAAACCAAATCAGAACTCAAATACTCACGTGCAGCCAATCCTCCTCCTCCACAAGCTTGAAGCCAAATCAGAAAACAAGGTATACTTCCACCACCTCCTCCGCCGCAAGCTCGAAGCCAAATCAGAAAACAAGGTTTCCTTCCAACGTCTCCTCCTCCGCCGTAGCCGTTGCCGGAGTTACTCACCGCCGAAGTTACTCACCGCCGCAACCCTTCCACGGCTTCCAACGGTAATCCCCCACCCCAACGGATAGTTTTTCTTGATTTTTGAGCCAGATCTTGCGTTATATATAAAACGCTCGGTAAAAAAATCCCAAAACGCCGGCGGGGGTGGTGTGCCCCCCGCGTTATGCTCCAAAACGCCTACATAACATCACGACTACGAACGGTCTTACGTTTATAAAATAACTTCACCCTTGCATATAATAGAAAAAATAATATAAAATTGTGATTTCTAAAAATATAGTCACCCAGATTTGGGTATAAAGAAGACATCTTATCTTCAACCAAGAATGGTAAACACAATTTGAATCTATAAGAAAATTCAACACACATTTAAAATGGGTATTCCGGAAGTTTCGATATTGACACATGGATGATTTTTTTAAATCCATTTGTTCAAAATATATTAATATTAATAGTTTATATAATCTTAAGAAGTATAAAAGTATGATGGGTTTGTTACAAATTTATAATATTTAAATTTGTAGAATTGTTAAAAATTTAGTTGAATATTTTACAGAGAAACTCATCACATTTCATGTAATAAACATTTCCATGGATGCCTTTTAACCCACAAAGATCATAATGTACTCTAATACCCAAAAACTCAACGCTTATTATGAAAATGGCACTTCATGAGCATAAAACCTGGTTTTAAAATAATATCAAAACTCATTCTCACCCGACACAACTATCGAATAACGCGAACATGACTACCCTCACCATCTGTTGGTCACAATAATCATCTTTGTTGCTACCTCCCATTTGCCATCACCAACATTGTGGTGGTTGATGATCAACCGTCTTTGCATTTGTCGCATACATGTTGGGATGACAAACGAATTATATGGGCAAACCTGAAATATTCGAGACATATTAACCAAACAAAATAACTGAATAATAATAATTCACTTTATTCACTCATATTAACCAACAAATGCGGAGAGAAACCCGCGTGACTTCTCCAAAACCTTTAGACCAACTGCTACAAATGCAGGAAAGTCAAAGTTCGCAGGGGACATTGCGGAAGCAATCGCCCCGAGAAGTGCCAAACAAATGTCCAACATTGGCACTTATGATGGTCTATCCGACCCGGACGACCACTTGGACAGATTCATTGCGGGGGCAACCGTCAGTAACTGGACGAAACCCACGTGGTGTTATATGTTCCAGATGACTCTGGTTGGAGCGGCCAGGGCATGGTTCGACCGTTTACCGGTCCACCACATTTATGATTGGGCGAACTTTCAGAATAAGTTCAGCCAGCACTTCAGCCAGCAGAGGAAATATACTGAAGAACAGTGGACGATCCTCAACTGCGTTAGAGAGGAGGATGAATCTTTACTAGACTTCATCACCCGCTTCAACTCCAAAAAGCTAAGTCTCGGTAACATAAGTGAAGATCTTGTTCGCGCCGCTTTCATCCAAAGCGCCGAATACCCAGAGCTTATCCGCACATTGACGGGTAAAGATGGCATTCCATCAACATGGGATGCCATCATGACGGCGGCAAAGCGCTTTGCCGAGACGGAGAAGCAACTGGGAAGGGATCTTCCCCAGAGTACACACCTCTACACGCAGAGGACAAGAGAGAACAATGTTCGGATCGCCCGGCAGAACAAAAAGAGGAAGCTAGGTATCTGGCAGTCAAGGGTAAACTTTGACACCTCATCCAGCTCTCACCCTCTTGTTGGTGGAAGAAATCACACACACCCTTCAAGCCAAAAGCACCGGTGGACGCCACTCACCAAAAGCGTCACGGAGATATTTGCCACTGAAAAGCTACCATGGCCAAAGGCTCCAATGATCCGGCAGCGACCTAATGCGGATCAGAGTAAATCCTGTGACTTCCACGGGACAAAAGGTCATAGTACGGAAGAGTGTACATCCTTGAAGGATATTATTGAAGCATTCGTCAAGGATGGAAGACTGGCACACCTGGTGGCATCAATCAAGAAGGGAGGAAGAAACGACAACCGGTACCGAGGCAACGGACGAAAGCCCGTTGACATCAGCATCAACATAGTTCATGGTAAGATCAGAGGAAGAAAAAGGCGAACGACAAAACCATGTGCGTGGAAGGAAGCTGAGGTGCGCTTCCCGCGAGTGCCAGGAGGACCCAGCAAAGAAGGCCCTATCGTCATCAAAAGCCAGCTGGGGCACTACATCACTTCTCGCACTCTTGCTGACAACGGCGCCTCGTCAACGGTGATGTACAGGCAGTTCTTTGACAAGCTAGATGACGAAGACAAGGAACGCCTGGAAACGATCTGCGCCTCGATGGAAGGGTTTGATGGCAGCACAAACACCCCCCTGGGTATCCTATCGTTCCCCGTCACTCTTACGGATGGGAAACACTCCCGCACAGAAGATGTGGACTTTGTAGTGATGAGGAAGCCACACCACACATACGACATTCTCTTCGGGAGAGACGGGATGGCAAGATTCAACGCCGTGGTATCCTCAGTCCACGGCATGATGGGATGGCCAACAGCTGAGGGTGTAGCGATGATCACCGGCATTCCCCAGGTATGCATCGCATCTGTCTCATCTAAACCCAAACCAAATATGGCTAAACCAACCATCACTGAACCAGAAAGATGGGCCTTCAATGGCAAGTACCCTGACCAGGCCGTCACCATTGGCCCGACAATTGTTGATCCCACACGCACCCTACTCAAGCGCTTATTACAAAAAAACGCTGACATCTTCGCGTGGACACCAGCTGACATGACTGGTGTACCCCGAAGTAAGGCAGAGCATAAGCTCAAATGCGATCCGGCTGTTACGCCGATCGTACAAAAGCGCAGAGTAATCGGGCCAGAACAAACTAACGCGTGTAGAACCCAAGTCAAGGAACTCCTTGACGCAGGCATCGTACGCGTTAGTAGATATCAAACTTGGGTTGCAAATCCCGTTATGGTACCGAAGAATAACAAACAATGGCGCATGTGCATAGATTTCAAGGACTTGAACAAAGCATGCCCCAAAGATTGTTATCCGTTACCCGAAATTGATCTTAAGGTGGATTCGTTGGCACCGTTCCGCCTTAAATGCTTCCTGGTCGCGTATAAGGGGTACCATCAAATACACATGGCCGTTGATGATCAGGACAAAACCGCTTTTCGGACGCCCGATGGCACATTTTGTTACCAAATGATGCCATTCGGACTTAAGAATGCCGGGTCCACATACCAACGCCTGATGGACAACCAGTTTCATGCCCAAATTGGGAGGAACTTGGAAGTCTACATGGATGACTTGGTCATCAAAAGCCCTGACCCAGAAGCGATGTTGAAAGACATCGAAGAGACTTTCAACACGCTCAGGAAGATAAACATGAAGCTCAACCCGAGCAAGTGTGCCTTTGGAATGGAAGAAGGGAAGTTCTTGGGGGTCATCGTCACTAAAGATGGCTTCAGAGCGAACCCTGCAAAGGTCGAAGCCATTATCAAAATGGAATCACCTACTACCATCAAACAGGCCCAGACACTGAATGGACGACTAGTGGCACTTAATCGCTTTTTGGCAAACCACGCAGATAAGTCGTTTCCCTTCGTGTCAACGCTGAGAAACTGTTTAAAGAAAACGCACTTCCGCTGGACACCAGAAGCGGAAGCATCTTTTCAGGAGATTCGGTCACGCTTGATCGAACTCCCAACGCTCACGGCACCAAAAGCGGGAGAGGAGTTAATCCTATACCTTTCCGCAACAGATAGAGCAACCGGGGCAGTCCTGCTAGTAGAGCGAAAAGGAATCCAGATGCCAATCTATTATGTCAGCCGTATCCTAACAGACGTAGAAACCCGGTACTCTACCCTCGAAAAATTAGTCTTAGCACTTATACACGCTTCACGCAGGTTAAGACGATATTTCCAGGGTCACCCAATCACCATTCTCTCTAACTTCAAACTTGCAAACGTTCTAGGCAAACCCGAGTTATCGGGACGCCTAGCCAAATGGGCAATTGAGTTGGGAGAATACGCGATAAAGTATAAGCCAAGACCAGCCAAAAAAGGTCAGGTTCTGGCCGACTTTATTGCAGAAGTGCCTGCATCGCGGGAAAAAGAGTGCCAGGAAGAGGCTCAACCCTCTCCAGCACAAAACATCAATGATGTCTGGCGACTCTACACTGATGGAGCAGCCAGTAACGAGGGTTCAGGCGCAGGGCTGAAACTAACCAACCCAGCAGGCCAAGAATACACTTACGCTATTCGACTTGATTTTCCAAGTACGAATAACGAAGCCGAGCATGAGGCATTCTTGGCTGGGCTGAGAATTGCGCGTAAGATGGGGGTGAAAAACTTGGAAGCCCACGTGGATTCCATGTTGGTAGCCAATCAAATCAACGGGACGTACACGGCCGTGAACGACACAATGGCCCTGTACCTCGCACAAGCAAAATCCCTTATGCGCGATTTCAACGGCTGCAAAGTCATACACGTCAAGCGAAGTGAAAACAAATCTGCGGATGCGTTAAGCAAGCTTGCATCATTAGCCTTCACCCACTTAGGAAAGGATATCCGCATTGAACTCCTCGAGGCACCTTCGGTCCCGCACAAGGAAATTTGTGTCATCCAAACCGGCACGGAAACGTGGATGACACCAATAATAAAATACCTTGCGGCAGGAACACTACCAGAGTCAAAACCACAGGCAAGAAAACTACGCTGTAAAGCACTGAATTATCAACTCATCGATGACATCCTTTACAGACGTAACTTTCTTGGCCCACTCTTAAGATGCGTGGACAACCAAGATGCTGACTACCTCCTAAGGGAAGTACACGAAGGCATCTGTGGAGTACACGCAGGTCCCCGCGCTGTTGTAGCTAAGCTAAAAAACGCGGGATACTTTTGGCCAGGGATGCATACGGATGCACTGGCATACATCAGAAAATGCAGGTCTTGCCAGCTTTACGCACCCAACACGCACCGCCCGAAGAATGAACTTGTTCCAGTCACTTCTTCATGGCCATTTCAGAAGTGGGCCATCGATGTGACAGGCCCATTTCCTACAGCAGCAGGAATTGTTCAGTTCCTAGTGGTAGCCATCGACTACTTCACCAAGTGGATAGAAGCAAAACCCTTAGCCCAAACAACCGCAAAACATATTAAAAAATTTATTTGGGAATTTATTATTTGTCGTTTTGGACTTCCACAGAATTTGGTGAGCGATAACGGCACCAACTTTGCTGACAAGAAGCTACAACAGTGGCTGAAAGAACTTCAAATCACCCACACCTTTACCTCAGTGGCACACCCGCAAGGTAATGGTGAGGTGGAAAGAGCAAATAAGAGCATCGTCGAAGGCATAAAGAAAAGACTCTTGAAACACGGATCCAGCTGGGTGGACGAGCTTCCGCACGTCCTTTGGGCAAACAGAACGCTGAAGAATGCCAGTACGGGAGAAACCCCGTTCAGTCTCACTTATGGCACTGAAGCCATGGTCCCGGTCGAAATTGGTTTACCCTCACCAAGGGTCTTGATTCAGCCAGAAGACAATGATGCGGAAAGACGGTTAGACCTTATGCTAACTGAGGAACGCAGAGACTTAGCCGCAGTGCGTGAAGAGAACTACAAGCGACAAATGCAAAAGTACTACAACACGCGGGTAAAACTCTGCAACTTCAATGTAGGAGACTACATACTGCGTAACAACGAGGCTTCGAACCAAGAACGCCCGGGAAAGCTGGCCCCGGTCTGGGAAGGGCCATACATTATCAAAGAAGTCCTGGGAAAGGGCGCATACCGGCTCGAAAGGCTCGATGGCACTCCCATCCCAAGAACATGGAATGGAGCTCAATTACGCAAATGTTATATGTAGATCAATTCCAAACTTGTAAAGAAAAGGCCTAGAGCCACTTCTAATGGAAATGATTCTCCTTTCACAATGTGTTGATAGCCTTACCTTTATACTTATGAACTTCCCACACTGATGTGCCGGTATTCACCGCATAAATGGGGGAAGAAGTAAGTCGTTACGTGTGGAAGGCGGCAAAACCCGCATAAACACAACGCTAAAAATCTCAAGTTTTAAGGAAAACCTACACGCAGGTCAGATGTAAGTAAAGTTTAGCCATCCTTGTAAGTGCAAGTGACGGTCTTACCCGCACAATCACGAACAAGGAAGCAAAACTTCAACCTATCATCTACCACGTTCAAAGGTTAACTTATTCTGAACACTTAGAAAATTTCAAAGGAAAAGATGAGGAAAACTTCCACGCAGGTCAGATATAAGTAAAGTTAAGCCATCCTACTAAGTGTAAGTGACGGTCATACCCACACAATCATGAAAGAGGAAGCGAAACAAACTTATAATTTACCACGTTAAAAAGTTAACTTATCTAAGTACTAAAGAAATTGCTAAGTTAGATCAAAACATGCGTAAAATAAACAAGGCAAAGAACTAACACAATCTTTATTTCATCAAATTCAAATATTACAAAGCTATACAAAAGCAAAAATCTACGCTAATGGTGGAAAGGGATCTTCAGAATCAAGCTTCAGGACCACCTCCACTTGGACCCGCTCCATCAGTAGAGCGTGGTGGTTCAAGGAAGGCTTTAAGAATAGCCAGCCCATCATCAGCAGCAGCGACTTCGTTCACCTTATCCACCACCGGATGCGGGAAGGCGGCATACTGGTTCACTGCTTGGTCATAAACAGCTTCAGTATCCACATCATACAAAGGGAAGTTGGAAGGCGGGATGCCTTTCTCAACGAACCCTAGACCAAGCAGGAAGCCGGCCTTTTCCCCATCCTCATGAGAAGCGTTGAGGGCTGCGCTCATAGCATCATCATAAGACGTCTCTGAGAAGACCCGATGCACAACCTACAAAGAAAAAATACAAGTATCAGAACCTTTTCTATTTACAAAGAAAAGCGTGAAGACATGAAGCTAAACATACCTGAGACAACGCTTCTCGAAGAAGCCATTCCTTGGCAACCAGAGCTTCTTGGAGGGCAGCTTGAGCTTCGTTACGGGCGCGTTCGGCTTCACTCTTGTTGAGGTTGGCAAGCAACACTTCTTTAGCCGCAGCCTCTTCGACGCCCTTTAGCTTCCGCTCAGTATGGTCACGCACCCCCCTCTAGTCCAAGATCTCCTGGAGCTTTTTGGCGTCTTCCATCGCCAAGGCATCATGAGCCTGCTGGAGAGCCTCTAATTTGGCTTTAAGCTCTTCATTCTCCACGCGTAGAGGCTCACCAACAGCTTCAGCCTTGGTGGCCCTCTCGGTTGCGTTCCTTGCAGATTCCTTAGCCAGCCGAAGCTGTTCATTAACAGCTTGGGCAGCCTTGGAACGGGCCTCGAGTCGAGCCTGAACTTCAACCTCGAGGGCCTTGAAGGCCTTCTCCTTTTCCGCAGCCACTGCGGAAAGCCTTTGGTTCTCCTCCCGGACAGCCCGCGCCTGAGCCACTTCTTTAAGGCGAGCTGCTTTTAACTTGTCGTTTTCACGACAAAGCAGCTCGACGCGTGGCTGCATCCGGGCCAGGAGAACCCGAAGCTCATTGGTTAGCCTACCCTCCTGGTAGCTAGCCATGGCTTCCCCCAACGCACCACTGGGAGCAGCGTGACGAGCCCATTCCACGCACTCCACAGGGGTGCGAAGGGTTGTTCCTCGGCGAATGTTCCATCGTGGAACATACACTTCATTGGAATCCGACACTGCAAAAAACATAAAGCAGTTAGGAAAAGATGATAAAAAAATATGAAAAGGGCCAAAAGAACCCTACGCACCTGTAGGGTCAATAACAGGCCGATAGCCGCCGAACCCATCACCTGAACCCAAGGGAAATCCATCCAAGAGGTCAGGCAGATGGGAAGGTGGCAGAGATTGGCGAGAAGCCCCATGCGTACCTGATGGATCGGCCGTCGTTGCCGATGACGGGGGCATGGTAGCAGCCGCCGCGGTCGCCGCCGCGGAATCCGCAGCAATAGTAATCGCCGGCTCGGTGAAAGATGCTGTAAAAATCGCACTCACAGCCGGCGGTGACGTCATCTCAGCTGGAACAGTCGGCACAAAGGAGTGAGCAACTGAACCAGCGGAAGCAGGCGCAGGCGCCTGGGTCGACGCCTCAGGTAGGCTGACCAAGCCTACCTCATTGGCGGAGAGGTACTCATCTGCGCTCCACCCTGGAATGCGTCAACATCCACGCCTGCGTAAAGAAGATAAGTGTTAAATGATATTAAGCTATGAAGTTAAAAGACAAGAAGTTTGTACTTACGGGTTTTCTTGAGCCTAAAGGTACGGAGAGGCGGGGACGAACCCGATGGAGCCGGCCTCTTTGTGCCGGTTACCGTCGTCTTCTTGGGCTCTCCGGAGGTGACAGTCGCAGCCTCCGGAGCGGTGGTCTTATCACCACCGGGATTCCCCGCCACCTCTTCGCTCTCGGTCTCCGAATCAGACCGAGGCGCCGGATCGGCAGTGGAGGCCACCTTCTCCTTTCCCTTCCCGCCGGCAGCCTTCTTCTTCCGCACCAACGGAGGACCATCTGCGGATTCCTCATCAGAACATACGATTAGAGGAATTCCAGCAGAGGTTTCAACATTGAGGGGTCGAGGGTTGAATAGCGCCTTACCTGGCCGCCTGGCGCTCAGGATCTCGTGGCCTAGCGGGTAGACCTCCACGAACCGATCCGCAGTTTGTTCTAGGATGGGCAACTCGTTCTCGTCTAGAGCGCGAGTACCCATCCGAGCGGGACCGTCAGCCTCCCGCGGGTTCAGGAGCGACTGCAAGTCGTTCCCCTCTGAAATAAACAGGAAAGAAGTTAGAAGAAATTCAAAATCAAAAAAAAGGAAACAAAGCATACCGTAAGGAACAGAGTTCGAACCGTATTCAAGGACGATTGGGATTTTTTACGCATCCGCCGCCTTCCACACCCGGCTCATCCCCAACATCACCATCCCGGACTCCGCAAACCGGTAAACCGGAGATTGGACCCGGGAAATCCTCGAAAACCATTCCGCCTCCTCGTAGTTGGAGGCGTGAAGGCTGGGAAGAGCTTGCCCGTTCTTAAACTTCATGGCAAGGGGGATGGCGCGAGCGGATATGAAGAAGAACTCCCGCTTCCACGCGCGAAGACTGCGCTCGGTTGCGCAAATCTTCAAACCCTTTATCCGGGTTATCAACGTATACCACCCCTGGATGCACCTCCAGGTGTAGAAGGTCATCAGGCGGTCAACATAGGGCTCAATGCCCAGAATCCGGCACACCCACTCGAAGTGGCGAATCTTGGCGATCGCCATGGGGTGCAACTCGGTCAAATGAACACCGTGCCTCTCAAGGACACGGTAAACAAACTTTGTCAATGGGAACCTAAGATTCCCATAAACAAAGAATGCAGCATATACCCCGATCTTGCCTCTGGGGGCATCGTACACAGTCTGATGGGGTTCAGGAAACTCAGGCTCGAGAGACTCGAGCATGAACTTCCTGACGACGTACTGGTACAGATCGCCAGGCAGAGCACACTGGCACTCGCCAGCAGTACTCTTGTCATCGGCTGTAGATTCAAGATCACGAGACGACATCTTGCAAAAGAAAGAAGAAAACGATTTCGGGAGAATGCTTGCCTGAAAATGTGAGTATTCGCCGGACCCACATAGTGTGGATCGGGGTCCCGGGACACCAATGTTTTTTAAAAATTTATTAGAAGCGGTATATTAAATTTTTTGAGGACCCCATAAGATTTAATACTTGGAACCCATACTATTAATGTTGATGTGGTTTGGTGGAAAGTCCCTTGTTTTATCTTTGAAAGGTCATGGGTTCAAGTCTTACAAGGCTCAGTTTTTGGTTTTTTGTGTTAATTTTTAGTGTTAATCAATCATTTGATTGCTAATGTTGCAATGATAACTTTGGAAACATTCAAACACCTCTAAAATACATATCATTGTTTTCAACTTTATGCATGGTTTTCTTTAGAAACATTCAAGCACTTTAAAATATCAGTTTTATTTTTCACTAGTTTAAGTTAATGGTTTTCAACACATGCTTATGAAAGGGTGGATCTAGGTTCTATCTCAAAAATGTTTAAGAAAGGGAAAACAAAGTGTTTATGTGTCAACCCGACCCATTTTGACCCGTTCAGGTAGTGATGATTGAAAAGAAAGTTTTATTATGATATTGTTTTTTATTATGTTCTTCGCCTCGACCCGACCTGAACAACGACCGACCCGAAAAATTTGAACACCGAAAATATGGGACCCCATTGGCAAAAAATCCTGGGTCCGCCACTGCCTACCCGCTTCACACCCAAAGATCAAGCAGAAAAGTCGGGAATTTCTGCGTGACATCAGGAAAACCGCGGGAAGAATCACCACGGAAAACCTAAAAACTAAACCCTTTTCAAAACCCCTTGCTAAGTCCAAAAGTTCACCTCACTTATTAATAATTCATGAGAAGAACATTGGACTGGGGGGACTTGAAGAGGTAGGTCCCAGCAGAGCCCAGTTGGACCCGCAAGACTCACCTTGAACAGGGACGTCTGCGCAATGACCAACTGCTCCAGCAGGACCCACCATGCTCAAAGAACCTTACGCGCAGTACGCCAGCTGTACCCGCAGGGAAAGCCTCCCAATGGTGAAGTACCCCGCCTGTTCCCGCAGCTGCGGATACAAGCCATCAGGGAAGGCTACCCGCACTAACAGCAAGGCTACACGCACAAGGCATTCGCTACTTCAGTAGTCACATGAAGGAATGAGCAAGGCGGGAATACTCCCGCCTAAATGAGCCAGTCCGTATGCTTCTGGAAGATCTTTCGTACTATACCTACTAAGGTATGGGCGGAACAGACAATTTGACCAGAGCAGCCCATGAACCAATCACAGGGTGACAGCTCACCGACAACAATACGAGGAGGAGCACCCTCTAGTACCGTTTGTCACCTATTAGCCGCTGCCTACTCACCAACCCTTACGATGGGACGTGCGCAGCCTACAGTTGGTGGAACAGTGCGTAGCCGGCATTAAAGGAACAGTGTACAGCCGACCTTTACTGTTGGCCGTAGCCTATCCACCAACCAGCATGGCCTGTGCGTAGTCCACTGTTGGTGGAACAGGAATACTATTCAGCCGGCTGTACCTTCTAGGAAACCTACCTTCGGCTATAAATACTCCAACACTTTGGAATGGTAAGGACATCATCTGATATCTCAATCTTATCTAGCAATCTCTTAATATACACTTATATTCAGAGCAATCTAGTCTGATTCTCACGCCGGAGGGTGGTCACAAGGAGGAACCCCCCCCCCTTCTCAGTGACGAGCTTACGGTGTCTGTTTTGCAGGTCCCCTGAAGAACAACCTTCTCTGCTAGACCTCATCCTCGTGGGAAACATTACTTAACCCCCAGATTATCTATAATCTACCCAAGGTTCACTTAGTGTTTCTTCAATTTTATTTCTCTATATCAATCAAAAGTTGTGGATTAATTAGTTAGTAACTTAAATCTGCGTGCATTGTCTCTTTATTAATTATTAATTAGAATAAAAATCTTCTGAAATACGTTGGTTCCGTTTATATAATTTCAAAGTCAATTTGAATATAATAATAAGAGAAAATTACTGTTTTAGTCCCCATGGTTTTTAAGCGAAGTCACTTTTAGTCCCTGAATAAAAACTTGAACTGTTTTACTCCCTGTGGTTTTTAAGCGGGGTCACTTTTAGTCCCTCCGTCAATTTCAAGTTATTTTTTCCATCCAAAAATGCCTGCATTTACAATTTTGCCCCCGCTTAATCTTTTTCAGGGGAAGTTCTTCCAATTCTGTGAACATAATCCTCTGTGGTTAATGGGAAGCTTGTAACTTATTACAACTTATACATCGGGAATATCCAGCCCTCGCACAACCACATCTGTTGCTATTTGCACAAACAGATAAAAGTGATGAATAATCATGGTTTGAATATTTTGATCCAAATATTAAACAATTTACAATTCACTTACCAATAGAGGTGAAGTACCGTCCTTGAATAATTGAAGTGCCTCTGTTCCTGCCTTTTGTTGTTTGTCACCACTAATGGAAACAACCTTCCAACCCCTGTAAATTCAAGATTTAGATTATTGATAACTTGATATCAACTATTAAAAAGAAACTGGTGTTCAAAAATTTTTGAAGTCACCTTCTTTGTAGCATATTCTCCACTCGGGATGCTTCTTTCTTGTACAAAACGAAGACCAAAACTCGGTTCCTGAAAGATTCACGCCCCACAGTTAGTAACTAAGAAAAAGATTAAAAGTTCACAAACATGGTATACTTTATTGAACAGGGACAAAATTGTAAATGCATGCATATTTTGATGGAAAAAATAACTTGAAATTGACGGAGGAATTAAAAGTGACTCTGCTTAAAAACTACGGGAACTAAAACATTAATTTTCTATAATAATAATAAAATAATAATAATAATAATAATAAAAAGTAAAACATGGAGGCTTATAAAATTGTTCTACAGTCAACCAAGCCAGGCCAGCGTCACACGCTACTATAAAAACACCAACAACATCTCCTCCGCCACCAATCAATCGCTTCTCTCTCCGCCGCCGTCGCCGTCGCCGTCGCCGGTTATTACATTAAATACCTACAATACAACCTCTCTCTCTCTCTCTCTCTCTCTCTACACGCCTCAATATATAATATACATACATACACATCAACTTAATAAGCTGTTACACGTAAAATATATATATCCATCGTAAAATGCCTCCGAAGAAGTTCATAGTTCAGGTGGAGCCAGCTGTTCCGGCGAAAGACGGACGTCCGTCAATTGGACCGGTTTACCGAAGCGTCTTTGCTAAGGACGGGTTTCCGTCTCCGGTTCCAGGTTTAGAGTCATGCTGGGATATTTTCCGGTCAGTGCTTCTTTACATCTTTTATTTAGTTTTGTCATAACTGATACGTGTTTTTAATGTTTATTTAACTTTTGGTTAACGGAGTTTGTGAATTACAGTAAATTAAGGTGTGGCTGTAACGATTTTAATCATGTTTGACTTTCTTTTTTTAGTTGACTTTCATTCTGCTTATTTGATGCTATTGCTATGATCATATTTTGGCCGTTAAACTTAAAAGGCTGATTTACACAAATAAATATTTATAAGTCTACAGGGAAAATTCAATTAGTTACAAGCAGTTGAAGTTGATTTTCATAGCTGTAAAGTTATCTAACATGATCCTCATCACATGAATCCATGCTATATGCTCTTTCATCTGGCTGCTTATTATTTTATGACTATATGCTAATATTAATAAACAATTTGATATATAAGAACACGCGACAAAATCATATTGTTTCTAAGTTTTTTTTTTTTTTTTTTTGCTTATATTAAGAAGATGCATTCATGTAGATAACATATGTAATCAAAGTTGAACTCACCATTTATTAAAAGTATTACTGATCATGTGCTTTTTTAGAATATTTTCTGAAAAAAAAAATACTGTGGATGTTTTGCTTCATTTGTGTTAAAGTTATAAAGATTGGAATTTGATTTTCTATTTGTGTTCCTTTATATTTATTATACTGTTGTGGCAGCTTCTAAAATGCTTTGGTACCTTTGCAGCTTGTCAGTTGAGAAATACCCGAATAACCCAATGCTTGGTACCCGTGAATTTGTGAACGGAAAGGTATATTGGTTTTAACTTTTTAATGTCCTTTGCTCTCATTGACTTTGTGCTGGCTTTTCCTAACATGTACCCTTGTTAACCTTACAGCATGGAAAATATGTATGGTTGACTTACAAACAAGTATATGACAAGGTGATACGCGTTGGAAATGCTATCCGTGCGTGCGGTGTTGAACCTGTGAGTGATCTGCTGATAACACTTATTATAACATAATCAATATACTTAATCATTCAATTAATTTATAAGGATTCCTGCTTACTGAAACTTATTGTTGATGTAGGAAGGACGCTGCGGGATTTATGGTGCCAATTGTGCAGAATGGGTTATGAGCATGGAGGTAATAATTACTGCATCCTTAAACTATTATTATTATTATTATTATTATTATTATTATTATTATTATTATTATTATTATTATCACATGTACATTCGGTTCTAGATGTTAGTTATAGTTTATTTTCATGGCTAACAGATTACTGTTTTAACATTCACAATTTAATCCAGGCATGTAATGCACATGGGTTGTACTGTGTACCTTTATACGATACCTTAGGTAAGTGTATTTAATGTTATTCCTGTATATATGTGTAATTTGTTTATTTCTAGCTATTTAATATGTACAATTAACTTTAACCATTTTTGTACATTTAGGTGCTGATGCAATAGAATTTGTTATTTGTCACGCTGAGGTTACAATTGCTTTTGCAGAAGAGAAAAAGATCCCTGAGGTATTTTAGCAGGGGTGTAAACGAGCCGCGCCCAAGCTTGAGCTCAGCTCGTTTTAATTTAAGAGGGCTCGGGATCGAGCTTGGCTCATGAGTGGTTTGCCAAGCTCGAACTCAGTTCGTTTATTGTTTATTAATTATTTTATTATTTTATTTATTTAGAATTATTTACAAATATATTTAAATTATAATATTTATATATAAAATATATTATTTTAATGTTTTTATCATATGTTTAAAAATAGAAAAAGTTATTATAAAAATATATTAAATAAAAAGCTAGTTTAGGCTTGCGAGCCGGGTTGAGTTTGATATGTTAAGCTAGGGCTCAAGCTCGTTTATTAAATGAGCCTTAATAAATATTCTAGCTCGGGCTCGAGCTTGAGCTGGATTAAGCTCGGCTTAATTTAAGTTTTTAATGAGCCTATCTCGAGTAGCTTACAGGCGGCTTGGCTCATTTACACCCCTAGGTAATTGATATCATGCTCATATTTAACTGCTATGCATAGAAAATAAAAACTTCTAAAAACTTTTGATTTTGAATTGGATTATTAATAAACTTTTGTTGATTGTTCAGTTGTTAAAAGTAATTCCCAAAGCTAGAGACCATCTGAAAAGTAAGTTACTCATCATGTCTAATTTAGTAAATTCTTAATTCTTAAACATATAGATATATATGCATTTTATACATACTAATATTATATGCATCTCTTTCTTATAGCAATTGTGAGTTTTGGGAAAGTTACTCATGAACAAAGAGAACAAGTTGAAAAGTTTGGTATGGCAATTCATTCATGGAATGAGTTTTTGTCATTGGTATGTTTTTTTATTATTACCTTATTTATATTTGTTAAAATGGACTCTTCTTTAGTTAATTCTAATTTATCATTTGCAGGGTGATAAAAACTTTGAGTTGCCACTTAAGAAGAAAAGTGACATATGCACAATAATGTACACTAGTGGAACAACTGGTGATCCGAAGGGTGTTCGGATTTCAAATAACTGCATGGTAACACTTATTGCGGGTGTTAATCGTCTGCTCGATAGTGCAAATGTATCAGTGAGTTCTCACCCGTTTGTTTGATGGAATATTGATTATTAGTTTCAAGCTGTTTTCATACTTATGATTTATATTAACTTTTCAGTTGAATACACAAGATGTTTATCTCTCGTTTCTACCTCTTGCACACATATTTGATCGATTGATTGAGGAGTGTTTTATCAACCATGGAGCATCTATAGGATTTTGGCGAGGGGTAAGCTGATTATTAAATCTTTTTTTATTTCTAGTAGCTGTATTTTACATAATACATATCATAGTTTTGATGGTTATCTATACAGGATGTTAAATTGCTGATTGAAGACATTGCGGAGCTGAAACCGACTATTTTCTGTGCTGTTCCTCGGGTTTTGGATAGAATTTATTCAGGTATTTTGCTGTTAGTCACACGGCTCCTTTGTATAATATTCATGTTACTGATAATTAATAAGTTTCCTTAATTTGTTAGGTCTGCAACAGAAGATTTCTGCTGGCGGTTTAATCAAACGCAAGTTATTTAATCTGGCATATTCACAGTAAGCATAACTATAATATATGAACTAAATTTTAACATCATTTTCTATATTCATCTGTGTTTGCATGATGTAACTTCTCCAGCAAGTCACATAATATGAAAGCAGGGAAAGAACACTCAAAGGCATCTCCTATAAGTGATAAAATCGTCTTTAGTAAGGTGATACATATTTGTTCTTCTGTTTTTTTCCCCTGTTCTAATTATAAGGTGATAATATCATGACTCATTATATCATTTTTATTTAATTTCTGCAGGTTAAGCAGGGGCTTGGAGGGAGAGTACGCATTATTCTATCGGGCGGTGCTCCATTAGCTCCACATGTAGAAGCTTACCTGAAAGTAGTTACATGTGCTCATGTTCTTCAAGGATATGGTACACTTTGGTCAACTTTTGACAGGTTTGACTTATTTTGACCTGTTCGTTTCAGTTTTTTAATATGTTTTAACTGCAATGCAGGCTTGACAGAAACCTGTGGTGGATCATTTGTCTCGATGCCAAACGAAATGGATATGTTGGGTACAGTGGGCCCACCAGTCCCTAATTTGGATGCTCGTTTGGTGTCGGTTCCCGAGATGAATTATGATGCACTTTCAAGCAAACCACAGGGAGAAGTATGCATCCGAGGGGACGTTTTGTTTTCAGGGTACCACAAGCGCGATGATCTTACAAAAGAGGTTTTAGTTGATGGCTGGTTCCATACAGGTGTGCATTAATATATTTTGCTCTTAATACATAAATACATCTCACTTATTTAAACTTACATGTACATGCGTATATCATGTTTCAGGTGATATTGGTGAGTGGCAACCGGATGGAAGCATGAAAATTATTGACCGTAAGAAAAACATTTTCAAGCTCTCACAAGGAGAATATGTTGCAGTTGAAAATCTAGAGAATGTTTATGGACTTGTTCCCGACATTGATGCGGTATACATTTTGAAATTATGATAGTATTCTAACTGGGCCTGGGTTCAAAAAGCCCGGTCCTAGCCCTTAGGTTCAAAAAGCCTAAGGGTTTAATTAGAAACTATAATATATTGGGCCCGGTACGGGTTGTGCAAGCGATACTCATAAATCTTTACTTACTATTTCAGGTATGGGTATACGGGAACAGCTTCGAGTCTTGGCTTGTTGGTGTTGTGAACCCGAATAAACAAGCGATAGAACATTATGCACAATCACATAATATTTCTGGGGATTTTGATTCTTTATGTGAAAACCCCAAGATTAAAGAGTACATACTGGGCGAGCTCACTAGAATTGGAAAAGAGAGAAAGGTTATTTTTCTTTTGTTTTTAAGACTAGAGTATTATATCAATGCTTCTATATATTAAGTGTGAACTTGTCTTGCAGTTGAAAAGTTTTGAGCTTGTGAAAGCTGTTCATCTTGACCCGGTCCCTTTCGACATGGAACGTGACCTTTTGACCCCCACATTCAAGAAGAAAAGGCCCCAGATGCTCAAATATTACCAGGTACAATTATTATTATTTTTATTTTTATTTTTTTATTACTGTTGTTGTATCGGTTTCTGATGAATATATCTCGCCTTTTTTGCAGAATGTAATTGATGACATGTACAAGACTATTAACAAAAAGTGAATTGCGACATAGATGTATCTTCTCCTCTCTGCATAACTAATGTTTTACCTTCATTTTGTTTTGAATCCCATATTTTTTTCTCTGCGCGATTGTACAGTTCATGTGTTACATGTAACAATATTTTAATGTCAAATAAAATTATGTATTTTTATTTTATTTTTGTACCTAAAATAACTACATGTTTTTTGTTTTTTTTTCTTTTTGTAAACATAAGCCAGCAGTTGATAAGTTGTTTAAGTTAAACCAACAGACATCAGACTTATATTAATCAGTGTTGGGTACTTGAGTTCATTTAAGCTTTGCTATAATCTCATATGAATAGTGAAAAAACAAGAGATGTTCAGCTTAAATCAGCTTTCTTCATCTATAACCCCATCTTGATCACAAAGATTTATGTTTTTATATGATTATGTTTTTAATTACAATTTACTGAACACAAGAAGAATCATGAATGCCATCAATAATCCAAGTCACTCTTCTGTTTGCTATGTCTTTCTTATTATGTGTAGACTTTATCATCAATTAAAGTGATAACGATTAACAAATAAAGAACAAGAACACAAATTGTGTTGCATAATCCATGTGCATATTAGAACTTGAAATGTTCCAAATTTTCACCACAAACACACACCAAAAACAAGTGAAGATAACTTAAAAAAGCTAACTTGAAGTGAAAACAGACAACTCTAGCCTATATCATTCATACCCTATGCTAATCAAGAGGATGAGAAAGAGGATGAGCACTTCTTTAAACTCCTCTCTTCACTCCTTTCTTCCTCCATTCTTTCACACGCCTTAAAAACTTTAAATTACCTAAAAATCACAACTATAAAACCACTCCCCTTAGCAGCTTCTTGTATGGCTTCATCAATCTTTAACACCTAAAAAATCTACCTCAAATTAATTCCTTTAATGGCCACATTCGCGCTTGAACTATGCCAGTGTGTAGCCAGAGATGGAAACTTGTGCGGGCGAAGCAGAATGGATGTACACAAACTCCATGCTTTTGCCAGCTGCTAATGAGCTGACCCATGTTGGGAACCCGTATGAACCGCTTGGGCTTTTGGTTAGACCCCATAGTGGACCGTAGAGTTTAGAGACGAATAAGTTAAGGTTCTTGATCGTTTTCCCTGACTTGTTGGTCACAATAGCCGAGTATCTATAGTATGTTTTCCCATTTGCAACCCATGAAGTTGTAGCCTTTTGTTCAATGCCAATTGGAGCTATAAAGAAAAATAACATAAAATCTTGAATCAGAATTTATAAAAAATGGTAAAAAAAAAAACCAAGAATTTCATCTAAAATTAATCAGAGAAAATAAAAATAGATTCTTAAATAAAATTCCATAAAAAAGATTCAAAATTTACCTGCAAAAGGTGATTCTTTAACTGGATTAACCTTTGGTTGAGCAGCAACAGGCTTAGCAAGAGGAACTTCAACTGCAAACAAAACCGAATGCGTTTAATCAAAAGAACCCAGAACAATAACATCAAGCACACCGAACTTTAACCTACCCGGAAGCAGCTGGTTGTAACCACCATGACCACCATGAAACCTAGCCAAAATACCAAGAAGCGGTGCGTTGTTATAAGTAGCAGGCTCGGTCTGCTCATAATTATCTCTATGGTCAGCAAAATTGTCATAAGCATCAGGCCCACCAACAATGGCACCCGTCAAAAGATTCGGGTCACTTGCTTTTCTACTGAACCATGTTGCATAACCACCTCTGCAACTAACAAACGACGGGTCAACCTTGACCGACACAATAGATGACCCTCTATGGTGAACTTGTTGCGGGTAGTTATTCCCATATCCAACCATGTAACTTGTCGCCCTTGGATTGTCACCAAGAATGTAATCCACCTAAAAAAGTTACAAACTTTTAGACACTTTTTAATCATAATGATTCAGATTATTAAAAAAAAAAAGGTGAATATTTTTACTTGTGACTTGGCGAATGCTAGTAGCTCTGATGGGGCGACACTGCCTGAAGCACAATGTAGGTCTTTTCGAGCCGATGTTAAGTAATCAGAGTAGACTGTTAGTAGGAAAGATGCACTTGTGACAAACTGTAAGTTGTTCCATCTTTGTTTGTAAATTAAACCACCAGGAGTCTTTTGAACATTTTGACTACTTTTGCCAAGACATGAACACATGAAAGACTCGGCTTTCTCTTGGTACTTTCCGAACACTTGAGCGTGGCTGTTGGCTTTGCCACTCATCAGAAACTGCATCAAATCAATCATATAACAAATCGTTAATATACCCTTTTTTATTATGTTACAGAAATGCAAGAATAATTTTATGAACATTTCAATAATCAACGAGGGAGTAAACACGTTGAACTTAAATGAGCTCGAATTTATATTCTAGCATGTATTGGAGCTTATTTCATAAACAAGCTCGACCTGAAGCTTTACATATCAAGCTTCACTATGATCGCAAATCCTAAACACGCCTATCATTTATATAATTTATTTGATACATAAAATAAAACTTCACATATTTATGATAACTAAAATACTCAATACACTTAAATATATTCGATATAAAAGCGTTAATTAAAATTATAAAGCAATTACAAAATGTAAATAAATAAATGAAATAAATATTAATAATTAAAAATTTGTTGAGAGTCGAGCTTGAGTTTCAAAAGCTACTCGTGAACATATGTCTTAAACTTAAGCTTTTTTTAAGTTAGATGTCACAAGTTCAAGTTATGCAATCTCAAGCTCGAGTAAGTTTATTTACACCGCCGTAACAAACAATACCTTGGCAACAAGAGTCTGAACACCGGCATACTTAACATCCCAACCGAACTCGGTCATGGCCCACCCGGTCCCACCAAGGGCATCCCCATTTTGACCAAGATAATCCAAGTAGTACTCTTGGCCAGTTGCCTTGTACATCCAAGCAGCTGCCCAAAGCAACTCATCCTGCCCAAATCCAATATTTACATTGTCAAAGGGTAAAATGGTAATTTCCAAAGTGAAACAGTTAAGTTTGGTAGTTATAGTTAAGAAAGATTGTGATCATCACATACAGCGTAACCACTGACAGATCGGTAGTACTTTTGAGCCACGGTGATGCTACTGTCATATTTGCCCCTGTATTTGTCGGCAAAATCAAACAACTGAAAACAAAAAGAGATGTAATTAGTGACAAGTTGCAAGGGTAAAATAGGAAAAATTAAAAAAAAAAGAACTTGATGCAGTGTTGTGTTGTACAGTACTACCACCGACAATAAGTGATAAATGTGTCGTGTTGGATAGCAATTATACCAACACTTTTATGACCCAACATGTGCGCCGAATAAATTAACATGCAATTTTTTTAATTATATAAATATATTTTTTATTTAATTATTTGTGGGTTTGTAACCGATGCATTAAATGTTGGATATCAACTCCATAGCTTAAAATTATATTTCTATTTAAAGGGAGGTAATAATGTTAATAAAATAAATATTATATGCATTAAATGAGAAATAAATGATATATTCTATGAAAGGCACGTTATAGAACAGTGGACACCTACACACCAAGCTACCTCTGCTAACTTAAAACAGCCAAAAGCTGCCTAGTAATAAAGTTAATAACAGTAACTGTTTTCACACCAACTACTTTGCTAACTAACGCATGCCTGTCTTTTGCTAACTTACGCACTAGCCACATGAAAAATTAAGCCACGTCAAATTTTACTTAATAAGTTCAACTAGGCTAGCTAGTTTAAACAGACCTCTAACTTACATTTTTATATAACGTCATTTTAATTATGTATTTTGTATTTTACTGAAAGAAAGTATTGACCAAAATAACAAACAATGTAAGTATTAAAATAATTATAACTATAAACTCACCTAAAAAATAAACAAAAATTAAAAAAAAAACAATAAACTAATCAATTCTAGCATGTAACTTTTTTCACAAATAAATTTAAGTCTAAAACAGAGCTCAAAATAAACTAAACGCGGACTAAAACTCAAGCTCGAGCTCTAATAATATAAACAAGCTGAGTTCAGCGCAAAACAAGCACAAACTCATGTCATCTTAACTTGTCTAACCCCTACTTTTTTATATGAAATTAATATTATATGACTAAAGCTTAAAGTGGTAAAAGACCTGGCTAGCATGTGTGAGAAGCTCTCGAGAATAAGCCGGGTTAGAACGGCGAAACACGATTGAAGCCGCCGCCATAGCAGCCGCAGTTTCTCCAGCAAGGTCGGATCCAGGGTTATTTTGGTCAATTCTGTAGGCATATCGAGACGTGGTCATATCCTCCGGCCTTTGCCAACAAAAATGATCCGTGTTACCATCTCCCACCTACATTAACAACACACCAATCAAAACATGAAACCAAACAAAAACACTCAACAACATTGTCGCAACAAAACAAAAAACACAAAATCAAACATTGGTACTAGTTTACCTCTCCGTACAAAACATGAGGTTGAGGATGAGCTTTAATTAGATAATCAGTTCCCCACTTGACAGCATCCATAGCATGACCAAGCTCACCACTCCCACTCATCTGATTCCCATATTCCAATATACTCCATGACATCATTGTTACCGTAAACGCCATTGGTAGCCCAAATTTCACATTATCACCCGCGTCATAATACCCTCCGACCAAATCCACCTTCAAAATTTCAAATTTTTAAATTAAAAAAAATAAATACCCAATTTGAAATTTTCAAAAATCTCAAAAACCCAAGTTCAACTTTGACTAAAAATTAAATTTCTTATTTTTATTATAATAATAATAATAATAATAATAATAATAATAATAAATTATTATTATTATTATTAATTTACAATTCAAAGAGAGCTAGCAGCGCAACTTGTTGCTTTCTGTGTTAACGTAAATACTACTTTTCTATATTAATTTGAAATTATATGTTAAAAAAATAAATTATTATTATTATTACCCCATTGGCTTTGCCATCATAGAGTCCAGAATTGCCTCTCCATTTAACTCTTTGATTCCCAGGAAGATAACCAGATCTTTGAGCTTCAAAGAACAAAATGCTTTTGGTTAAAGCAGCACCATAGTCATGTCCACCTGCTAAAGCCAAAGATACAACTCCAAGAAGCAAGAACAGAGTAACTGCCATTTTTGAGAATGCAACCACTTTCCCCATTTAAACAAAAACCAAACTGAAGTGGGGTATTGTTTGTTTGGGCAATGCAATGCTGGTGTAATTCACCAGGTTTTAGATAGAGAGAGGAAGTTATGAGAGAGAGTTTGTGAAGAACTGAAGAAGATGGAACAATGGGTTTGTGTATATATATGGAGGAGATGAATGGAAATAGGACTAATTAATGCATTTGCTTTAAATTAAATATTTTGTTTATTAAATATTTATAAAAATCTTATTATTGGGAAAATTGAAGAATTAATGGTTTTTTCTAGTATGAACAGGTGAGCGAAAAAGAGTAACGCATGTGAGCTTGTTGGCTTTCATTTACTCAAAAATTCGGCGGTTTTTTCTCATTTTTATAATACAAAACGAATTTTAAATATATATTTTGTGTTTACGTATAAAATGGTGTATTTGGTCTAATGATATGATATCTGGTGGTGGAATAGATATTATTTTTTGTTTTTATTTGGGAGTCGAGGGTTTAAATCCCGTAAAAATTGAATATTAGCTGTTAAAAAAACTGTTTACGCATTTTGTGAAGATAGAAGAATATTGATATAGTAGATATTATTCTTGGAGAAAGTTATAGGGAATTGTCAAGCTAAATTGGGTTACCTACCATTAATTACGGATCCAAGCCAAACAAAAAGGAGATGAGTCAATGTGAAGGGTAGTTGTAAATTAGTGTTATTATAACAACCATAAATTATTTATTTATTGGAATAAAACCCACATGTTTGAGGAAAGAGATTTGGTGTTCGGTTCGAGGGTCTTGAGATCACACTATCTATGTGTGAAACTCACAAGTATTGTGTTGTTTCACTTTAAGATTGGCCATGACTTGGAATAATCTTAGTTCATGAATTGCTAATGTATGATGAAATATAACAACCCAATATGGGACAAGTAAATGGTCACATGCATTGTTATATACTTATATGGAATTTACAAAATAAAAAAAAGATGACAAGGTAACATAAATATGTGATTACGTATTACCTCTTCAAGACTGATCAAGTGGGTTCGTGAGCTCACTCGTGGTGTTAGTTTTCTTATCGTTGTACGGTATTATTACCGTTTATTTTATTTATTTTTTAAATTACATACCATGTTTTTTTAATATATGTATCAATTTAAACTCTAAAAAAATGCATATATTTTTTTTCTCTCTATAACTATGAACCCAAACAACCCGATTATAACTATGAACCCAAACAACCCGGCGAACGGAAGCAACAACGTTAACCGTCGTGTATCAAACGAGAGACGCGAATCATGGATGGCCGAGGAGGAAGGTGCGTTGTCAATGGTGTGGGTGGAGACCGTAGTACTAAGTGAATGCTAGCGTTTGGCCAAGCATTAGTAAAAGTTTTCATACATGATACATGTATGAGTCATGGAATTTGTTGTAACGTTGACTAGTTATTGGTGAAATGAAAAGTAGAGTGAATAATCATAATTTATAGGGTTTAATGTGCTATAAAAGAATAGTTTGATGAGTGGACGAGTTGTGAATTTTACTCTCACCAACTATCAATTGTACTACGAGTAACGGTTCATAAATGTTAATAGTTGGTTAAAGGTGAGACAACTTGTTTAATGGTATGGTAATTCTATAGTTATGGAATAAAAATTAGTTAATTATTAGTTGTTAGTTGTTTTATATTTTATAATATTATTTATGTTTATTTAACCTTAATTCTTTTTTTATTGTTTTTTAGGGGTGGTAATAAATTCGAACCCAATGAGAAAATTCGAAAGTTAAAATATATGGAACGGTAATACCTATCCCAATAGGGTATGAGATGGGTTTGGAATTACATTTGAAATTTTTCACGGGTTTATAATTTGTAACATACTTGATTACCCGATAATAAGCATATTTTAGGTTATTATTTTTATCCGTTTACCCGACCTATTTCGATGTTCGGGAAATTTTATCAATAAAATATCACGCTAATCAAGTATTTATTATTTTATCTTTAATTGTTATTATATTTATTAAATATATAACAATAAATTTGATTTACATACAATTTTTACCCTAAACTAAACTTTATTCACTGTTTGAATCCATCTCAATACTTTAGGGGCTGATCTGCAAATAATATATCATAATCCGTCTACCCAATTACCCAAACCCGTTACCCGTTTAGTTGCTTGAAGCTTAATTATCGTTGTAAACTTGGAATTTATATGTGATTCATGATCCTCATGCCTATTTCGGCCTACCGACACTGTTAATTAAGAAAACAAAATCAAATAATATACGTGTTGATCTTATGTTCAGGCTGTCATAACTCGTTTATCAATATACCATCTAACGTTCATTATAATCTAATTAGACACAGCTTCACCATGATACCAAGATCGCCAATAAAACCCCCACATTCAGTTGCATTCTAATCAGTTGCTCATGTTTGTTCTTGAACTCGACCCGCCGTCTGTGATTTCATCTAATTAACCCTCTGTTCATCGTTGTTTGAGGTAATTAAATATATGGTTAGCTTCTTCTTGATTCACACATCATTAACCCTCTACCTAATTGATTTATTTATTAACAATCATTAAAGCGGATTGTTGATTTTAGGGTTTATGTTAAGAACTGGATCTTGCGTCTGTTTAGTTATCTGTTATTATTTCTTGTTATGAAAAACAACACCGTAGGTGTGCGCGTTAAGGGTTTGCTTGGCTGGGGGCGCATGTTCGAGCCACCCCCAGCCTGAATTTTTGGACATTATTTTTTTAAAATTCATTATGTTTTTATAAATCCATTAAATTAAATTATATATATATATATATATATATATATATATATTAAACACTCAATATTTTTATAAATCAACACATTAACTAATCATTTTCCGAATCTTGGTTAAACCATATATATGTAGATATATATATATATGTGTGTGTGTGTGTGTGTGTGTGTGTGAGTGTGTGTGTATGTGTGTGTTATAGTTATTAAAAATGGTTAAACAGTTGTAATTTAAAAGAAACATATTTGATATAATCTTGTTAATTAAAATGTTTAAATAAATAGATTCAAGTATTTTACAAAAGATCATATTGTATATAAACATTACTATTTATTTTTACTATCATTATTACAATAATAATTTAATAAGAAATTTTTATTAATAGTATATATATATATATATATATATAACTATATTAAATGCATTTTAATGAAATATCTAAAAAGCAAATCTCTTTATATAAACTATAAAATCTTATAAATAATTGGTTAAGTATTTTTGTGTATTTTAAGTAATTAAAATCAAATTATTTATGGTAAACCCATGTTAAATAAAAGTGATAATAAAACTGATAATAAATTAACGTAATATATAACTTTCGCAAGAACACACTCGATCATCAATTTCCTAGTCTCTATCTAGTTATAGCTTCGTTATACAATCCATATTTATTTCCTCAATTATTCTTTATTAGGATATCTCGTCGATATTTCCTAAAGAGCTTGATCTCCCTTGATATCTTAACGAATCTTTATCTCTTGCTTAATTGCTAAAGTGAGTAATCACTCCCCCTTTTTACTTATTTTAAATCTTTTGGAGACATATGCGTATTTACAGTATTTATCTGTTATCTAGTATTCAAAACCGCAACTGTGTTAATCCCTGTGTGTATATCAGTTTATGCCTAACTTGCTATCTATTACTTGCTTTATTTGAATACATTTCGGAGAGGTCCAACATATTCACATTATATTATGATCATACGACAGTCGTAGTGGCCGGCGTCCGAGACATGACAATGGTTTCACCGACAACCCATCTTGGTAACTAATGCCCGACGCATGGCAATGGTTTAGCCCTTTCTTTATATTTGTTTGAATTTGTATACATGCTATGACTAAATTGTTTATCTCACATGAACAATTTACATCTTTCTTTATTTATTATATATTATTATTGTAGTGTCTTAAACTGGTGTTTTACTCACTTAACATGTGTTGTTGACAAACCTTTCTATTTTATACGCATATGCAGGTTATTGTTTGAACTGGTTGAAAGATTTTGTGAAGACTTAGGGGGTGTTTGGGATTGCTTATTTTCATCAACTTATATCTTATGAACTTTTTGAGAAGTAATAAGGTGTTTGGGATTGCTTATATTGTGAGAAAAAAAGTTCCATAAGTTACATTTTTATAACTTATTAACTTAATAAAAAGTTATAAGGAATTAAAATAAGGAATCTCAAACACCCCCTTCTTGAAGAATTAAGTTAGAAGAATTATAATCAAAACTTAGATTTGTATTCATTGTTTGTTTAAATGAGTTGTACTTTGTATTTGAATTTATTTGGATATTTAATTAAATTAAATAGATATTGTCACTTTTAAATTATTGCATGATAGTACCTTGAGAGCTGTGAGCAATCAGCTCACGCCCCGACATTTTAGCCTTAGGTTGGGGTGTGACAATTTCCCCTCTCCAAAACTAAGATTTTAATTAACTCTAATATATGTAATAGATCAATAATTATTCACTTTTCTTTTACACTCTATTTATATTATATCTATACATTTTTATAAAAATAAATATTAGCATATTATTTTATTATATATTCCAAAATACTTGATGAAATCCAAAAATCAACAACATGTTGTCAAAGATTGAAAGAATATAATTTCAAATGTTATCATTAACATATTGTACTACGTATATCGTAAAAGATTGTAAAGAAAAACAAAACTCGAATATGCTATCATTTTACAAAGTAATTTTTTAATCATTAAATTATAAATATATGCTTAAAGGTGATCCTTTTTTTAAATCAATCCACTTATCTATTATTATTATTATTATTATTATTATTATTGTAAATTGTCATATAAATTTATAAATTATAAATCAATCCATTTATCTATTTATTTTTTTTGGTTAATTTAGTAAACTAAATATATGTTAAAATGTAATGATAGTATATATAGTTTTTTGGTTTTTTTTATCAAAGATCGTTTTAGGTTTTTTGTGGAATTTAAATTTGATAGTTACGGGTCAAAAGTTGGTAAATAGGTTGTTTAGTACAATTTAACTACATTTTGCTCAAATTGTTACGGGTAAAAAATGGGTAATCTGAATATTTTTAAAAGTTTGTGAATGCAAATAGATCTATCGTCACACTTGTTACGGGTTCAAAGTTTTGACTTGAATATGTAAAACAAATGAAAGTTATAATTTTAAATGTGATTGGGTTTCAAAATTATTTTCAATGACATTTTTGAAAATAATTAAAAGATTCAGGATTTGGCAAATTGAGTATTTTTTTTCTTACAACTATTAAAATTTAAGAAAAAATGACGAACACTGCCGACATGCCACCTCCAGAGTCCAGACCTATCAATACTTCTAAATTTTATCAAATTTTAAACATTTGTGTAAACATTAACTTTTTCTTGAATAGTAATGTTGTATATGAAGTATGTCATACAAAATTACGCTCAAGTGAAGTAAAACATTCACAAAATTGAACAGGTTAACGTGTTATTTTTATGTTGTCATTATGGAAAAGTCGAGAAACCCCCTCAAACTTACCAAAATCTTTTTCATGATGTAAATCAAAGCTATTATTGTATAAGAAGTATTCTCCGAAATTGGTTCATAACCAAAAACCTTTTAATTATACATATATGATACTGATAATGAAATTTCTAATATATACAACATTCTCAATATGTTTTTGCAGGTGCATTATTATTTTTATTTTACTAAATTAATTTTTTTTTGAAAAAAACATTTTGTGACAAATAAAATTAATTTCTGTACACATAGTATTGATACAAGCATAAATGTAATATATTTTTCCATATACATTACGTATTGTTTTATTTGTATTTATTATTTAGATCACTCCGTGTGTTACATGTATTTTAAAGTTAGTTTTAAATAAAAAAAGGGTGGAAAGTGGGTTGAGTTACGTCACGTGCTCTCACACTACACTTACTCATATTTTCATTATACTTTTGCATTTAGCTAGTTGTATGGAGAAATCTTCCCTCGTTAAGACGAGGCTAATGATGGTTTGTTTTGAGATGGTCCTGCTCAATAAAAGTATTTGATATCCATACTCATGAAGTATCCACCTAAAACTTGCCATCAACAAGAATATGCTTCTACACATGATGAGGATGTTACATGTACGCATAAATTGACGCATACACTACCACTGCAAAACCCATCCACATATACATGTGTGGTTTCTCATATATTCGAACGCTTTGGAAAAATATATATACAAATATACTTTATACACTACTAGAAAAAAGGTCTTTAATGACACGCATTGCGTGTCATTAATGGGTATGGATGACACGCAAATGCGCGTCGTTGAAGCCCTAGTCATAAACAAAATATGAAACGCTCCAGTGTGTCATATTAAATGACACGCATTAATGACACCCGTTTGTGACACGCTTTTATGACGTACATGTATGACATGCTTTCTTTACTCACCATTATGACACCAATTTACGACTAGCATTTAAGCGTGTCATCGTATACTTTTAAAAAAAAATATTATATATATATATATATATATTGCATAATTACTAATTTTTACATTAATTACACAAATATAACATCAAAATTATATATCTATATTACACATCGTAAGTCAAAATATTACAAATATCCCCAAGTTAACAAAAATATTTGTAAATATTCAAAAGCATACATATATGACTGCCGGAAAATAAACTGTGATGCATAACTCGACCATTCTTCTCGAACAACATCAAAATCTGCATCCATGTACTCAGTTTTGCCTCCCCCAACCAACAAAAAATATAAATATATCCATATTCATTAAAATGTTTTCGTCACTTTTGGAACTGAAGGATGATTATTGAATAATATAACTTATACATCTGAGAAAAAGGGCCATTTTTGACCAGGTGTTTTGCTTCCAGCAGCTGAAGGATGAACAGGTGTTTCCATCCTTTAAATGTACAAAAACCAAAAAGGTTAATTTTTATAAAAACAATGAATTTCACAATATGATTTGAATCATTTACCTTTGTTTTACAGAAGGGATTGCTAACTGTTGCTTATTCGCCACATTTGTAACCTGCAACACAATATTAATTAACATAAGTTTTAGGTAAATAAAGAAATCATAACAATATTATTCAGGATTAATATTAATACCTTAGATGGCGTTTTCATAGGCGTTGCGGAGCGTTTGGGCGTGGAATGAGCACTTGGACCAAGTTTTGTGCTTTCAGTCTTTCGAACCACCAGGGTGTTTAACTTGCAAGGTTCTTTAACTGAACCGGATTTCATCAACGTGTACAAAGATCTCGGGGCTGATTTCTTTTGATCAATGGACTCGATTGTGTTTTGAGTTTTTGGTTCTTGGAGTGACCATGTTTTCCTTCTGATCTTCGGCTGCAAAACTTCATGGTCAATGTTTAATTTTGACTGCAGCAGAATCAAACACATCAGTTTACTAATCGTTTCATAAAGAATCAAATTATGTGTGTTATGAGTAATAACCTTCAACAATGGTCTTCCCATTTGAGATGTTCTACTATCCTCTGAAACAGAAGGAGAAACATCATCTTCGAGATTCTGAGTATTATTTAGCAATTCCTTGTTCTTCACATCATCAACACCTACAGTCTTTTCAATTAGGGGTTCAACAAAATTGACAGTTGAACTATAATCAGCAGCATCTTGAGTTATGATCTGCTGTTCCTCATTGAACACAGTTGCTTGTGAATCACAAATTCTTTCTTCAATCTGGGATTTGGCTTTCTCCTAAAGGACACAGAATCCTCAAGAGCATGTACATGGTTTCCCTGCAAAATTAGACTCAAATAAAACCAGAAAATGCAATCAATTAACCCAGAAACACACAAACTTTCAAACAGAAACAACCCATTGGAGCATTTCAACAAACACTTAGAACACATATATAAGTTAGAAATACAATTCAATTCAATTCATTGAAGCATTTCAACAAACAGTTGGTGGTCAATAATAAAAACCCATAATATGTCTACACTTACATGATTATTTGATTCATTGGACATGCCCAAAGGAAAGGATACAAAATGCATAAGACATGTTGATTCTCACATGTCGAAACGCAGACGGAAAAAACCAATCCTGAAAGTAAAATAAATGTGGGTAAGGTAAGGTAAGGTAATTTTCCCGATTGTACGATTATCAATCAATAACCGGACAAGCAAATAACTAATTTACAACACATGTTATCGAAAAATATATTACCAGACTGTAGCACGTATATCATTTATGAAGAAGTTTTCTTGCATTAATAAGTTATGTTCTGCCATCTATGAAACAAAAAATAATAATAATCTATACCATACAACATGAGGTTTAACAAGGTTTTCTTGTCGTCATACAAGTTGTAACATGGATTGCAAGATATCAACAACTTACCCCGAAGTCAACAAGAACCGTATTACTGATTTTAGCATGTTAGTTAGTTATGGCTGCAAATAAACCTAACCGATTAACTGATTTCAGCAAAACAAGCATTCAGGTTTCAAAAACCAACAAAAACCAACAAAAAAATTCAGATTTCAGCATTACACCTAACCGATTAACTGATTTCAGCAAAAACAACTAATTAACTGATGAAACCCTACCCAATTAACAACAGTAAACCTAACCCTAACAACATTTGAAGGCACATACCTCACTGTAGATTAACTCGAAACCCTAGCTTGTGTTGCGCTGTCTTGAAGGAGAAACACCGTCGTCTTAGCAAGGCGATGGTGGTGGAGGACCGTCGTCTTAGATAGGCGGTGGTGGTGGAGGACCATCGTCTTCAGCGGCGGCGGCGGTGGTCGTCAATTTTGGGGGAGAAGGGAGGAAGTATGAGAAGGGAGAATGGAGACTATTTAATCTGGGCGCTACTTTTGAGACATACGATATTAAGTTATTTTATTTGAGATTGCAAGATGACACTCAAATATGACATGCATTGTTATTTTTTAAAATTATGACACTGATTTAATGACTTACGAAAATAAAAGTCATAAATCCTCTAGTTTTTTAAAAATATGACGTTTTTTTTTATTACAGGCCCATTTACACGTCATAAATTGATGCATGTCATTGTGAGCAGGTCATTAAAGGCCTTTTTTTATAGTAGTGATATGTGACAGGCATGTATGCATATACTTATTTTTGTTGCATCTTTTAACATCAAATTTATTTCCATATAAAAGAAATTTTAACTTGCATTTGCAAATATTTAAACACGTAAGTCATGGACTGAATGACAAACATTACTCATACTTTTTTACACCTTATCATAAAGACTTAAATTACTCGTCTTGCTCAGGTCCGAACCCAATACATTTCCTGTAAAAGGTATGTGCCTCTATTAAATAGGTTAGCCCCACACTAATGGTGTGTATGCATATAATTACTTTATTAAAAATGCAATAATGAAATGATACCTATAATGTCTCATACACTCATGTACGTCTTTCATTCCCTATAAATTGACCACTTTAATCATATATGTTCGCTATTATGATTAATAATGTGACCTTACAAAAATACTTAATTCTTAAACGTAAGTAACATATTTTTAAGTTCTTAAGCAAAATATTTAATGTACATATTCATATAAATTTTTACATTTTTGACAACTTTATTTTAATAAATAGTAATATTTACATTTTAACTAAAAAATGATTTTGCAAGCATGGTACTTCCTTCAAATACTACAATATCAATAAAATTTTCTTTATCGTTTCATCATTTTCAATAGTTTCAAAATTAGGTGTTCGAATTAGAATCCCGGCAAAAATTTCTTCACTTTTTTCAGTTATCGTAATGATTAAAATGGGTCACGGAAGCAATATAATATTAGCATATTTTATATTATATGGGACAGAACTAGAAAATCGACTTTGGAAAAAGAAAAGAAAATGGTCAAAAAAGTAGACCACGTTCAATTATTTTAATAACCGCAATCAACGGTTTCCCCAAGAAAAACAAAACAAAAGGTGCTAGAATGCGCATTACCTTATTTTCTTTTTACGCTTTTAATTAAAAATATATAAAAATGATTTAACTTATTTGAAGGTTACATCTGAAAACCATCTTATGTTGAAAAGTCAAAAGCGCCCACACATCCGCAATTACCGGCTTTCTTTGTTTTTTTTTCTTTTTGAGTTTTTTCTTCTCTCAATTGGAGATGATTTAATCATCTAATTCAGATTGATACTAAATTACGCTAATGGCGCTTGTTTATTTTTTCTTCAGTCATTGTTAAGAAGGTCAAAAGCAAACAATGTTTGTATTGAATAAAAAGATTGGTTGTTTGTGATCTTTGGGTCCCTATAAGAATTTTAACATCAAAAGGAGGTAAGGAAACGGGACATGTTATTTATTCACTTTCTTATTTATCTTAATAACGGAAGATTTGAATGCGATAATGCAAGTAAAACTTTGTCTCCAAAGGTGTGTCTTTGCCAAACAATGGCCTTCTCCGATGTGTTGTATGTCGTTAATGCCATGTTTATTGGGGAATTGGTAGGCTAACAATATGATTATCCTCAAGAATCCTTGGGTGCTTCTGCATATATTAATGCTTGAAAGTCAACTTCTACACTAGTAATGTCTACTTGATCTATTTGGAATAGCCAAAAGTCCGTAGGATAGCTAACATCTTGCATATTATGGCGTGGCAAATTTCCTTTTTTTATCCGTAGTTGCATATAGAAGTTAATATGAAACTTCAAACAACTAAAGCCTATAATTGGGAGGTCCAAAGCTCAGCTTATGGAAAGCTAAGAATAGGGTTTTTTTTTTCTTTCCTTTTTTTAGGGGGGGGGGGGGGGGGGGGAGGGGGATGGGGGTGGATAATAATAGTTAAATCGGTTTTTGATAATTTCCTCATATACCAGATCTCAATATTTAAAGTTCGTAAAAAGGCTTTAGATGCCTTGGATCGTATCAAAAGGAACTTCTTGTGGGATGTAATGAGATATAAAAGAAGATACATTTTGTGGCTTGAAACAAGTTGGTCATTCGAAAGGATATGTGTGGGTTAGTACTTGGGATTCAAGAGCCTTAAGGTATGAACTTTGTAATTCTTGCCAAATGGCGATGGAGGCTGAGAACCAAGGATAACTCTTTCATAACATGAAAATTCACAACCATAGTAAGATTGAGAAGCAGTTATAGAAACATAGAGTGATATCTATAGAACGAGAAAGCCTTTCGGAGGCAAGTTAGTAGAAGTTAGTAGAATTGATGTGACACAAAGTGTGCAACTTTATTCATAAAAAATAGTCCCATATTTATAGAAATTTCCATACAAATTCGTTGTATTTTGTTCTTATTTAATTTATTTACGAATTTGCAGGCCCAAATGTCCACTCGACAAGACATAACGAAAAGATGACGTTTCGTGGCAAAAATCTGATTCCGCCCAGGTTGCACCACCATGCAATGGAAGTGCATGCCAATATTATATGTGCATGACCATGCCAGAGAGGTGCAGACCGTGCACAAACCAAGACATGCTAGTGCATGGGCCCATACTAGCAATGCATATCAAAAAGTTGAGAATGCATGACCATGCTAGACACCTGCACAATCGTGCACCTGATATGCATGGCAGTGCACGTGCCAGTGCCGAGCTAGTGCGAGAATCATAACAGAAGTGCATAACCGTGCCAACCTTCTTAGAAAGTGGTTTGGACTTTAACCGAATATGGCAATTGCGATTTTGGTCAAACGAAAGCATAACACTGACTTTCTAAAATCAGTTGCATGGCCATGCATCTTATATGCATGTTAGTTCACTTTGTCCATACAACTTATAAACCTCCACTTTCCTTCATTTTCAAGTGTGGAGTTTTAGGGATTCTCTATCAACCAAGTGAATAATTTTTATAGGATTCTTGGAGGCTTCCAACAACACAAGATCCATCATTCAATTCTTGCTTGATTTTGGTATGCATTTCTATGGTTAATAACATGTTTTGTAAACTTATTTTGAGGTGTGTCAAGCCTCATGGGCTAATTAATCTTACTATCTAGACAATATTGATGTTCTTGCTAATGTGATATATTAATAATGCATGATTTTGGTAATTTGATGGTCTTTCAAGATTATAGAAAACTTATGAGTTGATATCAATGGTTCTTATGCTTGTTAGATTTGAACGACTTTACCAATTTTACAAATGCTTGACCATTTATGTTGGAAAACTATGTGTTAGGTGTTTGTTTGTAACCTTTGAATGCTTGTGTTTGATTTTTTTACATCTCTATGTTAAGAATATCTAGTGAAAACTAATTTGGTTGTTTAAATGTCAACAAGTATGGAACCTTTTACTTGATAGTGGATAATTGAAGAGTGTTAATATGTTTCATGAAATAGTGATTGCTTGCCAGTTGAAAGAATCATATGTTAATATTGATTTAATGAGTTTATCAAGTTTAACATGATTTTAGGTGGTTGGAATGTTTTTTTATGCTAGATTTCCTTTGATTATGATATTTGGTTGTTTTGACAAACAATTTAGTTTATATTTATTATCTTGAATGAATACCCGTCTTGATGATCATTTGTTAGTATTAGATCGCCTTAATCTAACACTTATTTTTTAATCATGACGTTTTGTCATTCCATGTTATTTTATCATATTAGTAGAGTGGATTCACAGTCTAGGTCGTTTTGTTGATTTGATTGTTTTTTTTATTCTTGCTTTATTTCATTATATGTTGTTTAGTTAATAAAAAACTCAAATCAAGATTACTTTGTTCGTTTTTATCATTTATATATAATTTAGCAAAACCGAGAGGGTGTTTTTTAATTTTTATTTATGAAACTAGGATGCTAGATAAACGTATTGGTTTTTTTTACTGTTTAGAAATTTTCATTTGTTTTGTTTTATAATTTTTTAAATATTTTTAAGGGTTTTTTGTGTAAAATATGGTTTCTTAAAGTTTCCAATTTTAAAAAGTTATCTTAGGATCCAGACCCTATATATATATTTGCACGCGTCAAGAATGCTCAAGAGAAAAGTGAGTTTCGGAAAGAGGACTTTATGAAAAGATGTTTGGTTCAAAATTCATACCCCTAAAGAAGTGTCCCTTAGATTGTTCAAGATGGAATCGACTAAGAATTGTCTAACACCGCAGATGATTCAAGGGGTAGCATCGTTGCTGTAGAAAACTAAGGGGTGAATAGTTTTTCTTATCTTTTAATATGATTTTAACAAGCTAATGACTGTGTTAAACTCTCTTCACAAATTATAATAATGAACATACATAAGTGAAGAGTTAAGAGTTAGAGATAACACAACTAGATTAATAGAGGTTTAAGTGGATGTTAACTAATTCACCTTGTGTCATCTCGCTTATCCTTAATCAAGAGTTTTCTTCACTAGTCGTCTCCCTAATGGTAAGGATCACCAATACAAACGTATCACTTTTCAAAGGAAGTGATCACCTTCTTCACCAAACGCACAAAGTACTTAGCTTTAAAATTTCTTCGAATTTCATTATGTCAAGATAGTGAGCTTTCACGTAACAACTAATTAACTCTATACCAACCCAATACAAAACAATACTATATCAAGATATTGTGCTCCCCTCTCAAATCACCAACTAATGATGAATCCTCACTTGTCAAAACACTACGACAACCTCTAGTGTCGACCCCTCAAATTACAAGTAATATGGTTGGATGATAGCTTTTAAAAAGCTCTTATTTTTGCTATACACTTTTAATTTTCTCTCTATATATTAAACCTCGGTTAGACTTGAATGGCGGAAGAGATCAACATTGAAGTGTGTATGTAATTTTTGTAGAGAAAAGGGGTGAAGACTTAGTTTAATAAGTCTTCTATTTATAGCCAATCATGTGAGAGACAAGGCTAAGGGACAGGTGGCCCAACGGTCGCTTCTAGCGACCGTGGACACCCAATCAACTTCACATTGGGTTTACAATATGAACGTTTGCGTGTGGTCATTTTCTTGATATTTTGGCTTTTAATGTTCACCAACACATGTGATAACATTCCCAAATCACTTCTCACTTCTTAAAACACAACCCAAGAATTTCACCAATTTGGTAAAACATACTTTATAAACTTAATCAAAAGTTCAACGCTTTCCAACTTTGAGTTTGACTTGCCTCTTTGGTAGATTTGGTTGTCATACACATGAAGAATATAAAAACTTACTATGAGTGGAATAAATCTTTCAAATATTTGAATTTTAAATCTTCAATATATTTAAACAATTATGTTTAAATATATATTTATTTATAAACTTAACCTAAGTTCATAAAAAACTAACAACCTATCTTAACTAAGTTGTTAATTTGTCTTTAATAGATCAATCTTGTAATTTCTTCATCTTCATGTTGGTGTAGAAATCTTGATTTAACTCTTGGTAGACATAAAGTTGAAAATCTTGATCTTGGATATGTGTAGTCATGATTAAGTTTTACGTTGCTTAATTGTGACTAATGTTGATCAATCAAATGGTAAGGGATATGTGTGTGACATACAATTTCTTAATTAAGTCATTATCAAAACATTAAGATTGATTAAAGTTTAAACCATTTTTCCCAACAGTTGCGATGGCCATTGGAGTGTTGATGGAAAAAGGAAAACTCTCACGTGTTGAACATCTGGAAGAATCTGATTGGAGAGCATGATTGAGGGATGCATTTTCAGGTCTTCGAAGGATGAATGGAGCTAGTTTGTTGTCGCCTCAAGGAAATTATGGGTGCAATCGATTTGACAATGCATGATTGAAAAATCAATAGATGTTAACTCCATGATGAAGTTCGTTTGAATAAATTGAATCACAATCAAAGTTGGACATTTCATATTGACGCCAATTCAAGACATGGTATTGATTATTGGAAAATTGCAGGTTAGAGAGGTGAATGTGCTCTCCACTACTTGCCTTTTTTGCCCCCGGCTCAATTACATATGCGTAGCACATTTTTCTTAGATGTCAATTCGTTAGTGACATATAGAACGGGATCCAATCGTGGAGAGCCTAGGATGTGTACGTGAAAGTGTCTTTCTCGAAGCTAATGTCTACATATGATAGTTGCCAGTTTAAATTGAGAATTAATTTTTTCCCCTTTACTTATTCTTCATTTTGGTTCATTTAGATGGCTAGAGATATGTTTGTGTGTGTTCAAGAAAATTAAACTTGTTATCTGTCTTTATCGGGCAGTTGTCAAATTATGTTACTTTTAGCGACTCATTTAAGCATGTTTTAGTTTTCTTTCCAAAACTCATTATGAAATAAACCAAATTGATTTTTTTTAAATGCCAGTATAACTAAAAAAGTACTAGCATGGTGAAATACGATTTACAAAAACCAAAGTACATTACATGAATTAATAAGATCTTAAAAGTTAGACCTTTTTTGTACCTAAAAATCGATGACATGCGTTACAAGTATTGCCGAAAAAAATATTCTGAATTGTAAAAAACGAAAACATGTATTTGGAGAAGGCTTTGAGTAACCAAAGTATTCATATGTTCAAGAAGTATAACTCTATAAGTGGGTGTAGAATATATTTGGGGATTGATATGGAGTTTTTTATATGAAGACAAGAACCAGATAACATTAGCAAATCAATGAAATCCAAATCCACTACGTTGCTAGTGGTTATTGATTCTTAAGGATTTGAAAAGCAACAAACATCTTTTGATATAGTTTTTATTATTGTTCCAAGTCTTACGTGTCCTTAACAATTTGGGCTACACGGAGGGGGGCTATACTTTTTATTGTGTGTACTGTCTAGTAATTATCATCCCATGATGGTTAACTATTTATAATTTATCTATTAAAAATCAAATAATAATGCTATTAAAAGTTAAATACCTTTTTTTTGAACTGTGAACTCTTATAGACAATGCCAACAAACCAAAAACACCCACGGGCTGCCTCCACAAGCCGGAGGGCAACCCCTAAAACCGATGGATTACATAAAGTCAAATTTACACCAATTCAACCAATTTAAAGAATTATGTTTAGACCTATACTTAAACCAAAGGAAGCCTTTAGCCTTAATATCTCATATAATCTATTTCACATTAACAGCTTTCCCTTCAAACACTTTTTCGTTTCTCGCCTTCCAAATTCTCCAACACGCGATAATGATAATCCCATGTAACGCCTCCTTTTTAATAGTAACAACATTAATGATCTTGTAGAGCTCAAGGAGGTCTCTAACCGTGAACCCGAAAATAGGGGGAAACTTGCACCACCGACTTATATGATCCCAAACTACCGACGAGACACCACAACCTGTCATAATATGGTCCGCTGTCTCCCCACTCATCTCACATAGAGGGCACACACTTTTTCTCGTAGGCAATCTATCCATTTCCACCCTCCACACGTAAATATCTAACTAGTGGGTTTATTATGAAAAAAGGTTACCAGATTCAAACAATTGATACATGGATTTGGATTCAAATACATAGTCTTCTAAAACTAGAAAGTCATAAGAAAGGTATCAAATGAGCTCCGATTGAACTCAAACATGAAAATGGTATAATAATCCTCTTCAAAGTGGAAGGTGGTTGTTCTCCTCATTGTGATTTGTGAATATGATGAAATGGTATATATGTTGTGGGGATAATTTTCTTGGTAGTTGATGAAAAGATTAAAAGTCAGTTTTATTCCTTTGCTAATGTGCTATGTGACAATGGTATGAGACAATGTAGCCATCCCAATATATATATAATCACATGTGTGTAGTATTTCAACATCCAATGATGAATAATTGTTTTGTAGCTTAAGCTTGTATATGAAATTACATAGACAAATGTATTTTAAAGTTTTATTTATTGAACTCATAAGGTTATAATGGAAAAGAGTTAACAAATTTGGACGACTAAAACTACCCAATTGATTCACCTAATGGATGTAGTTTTATAGACTGAAACTTCTAATTACTCTGTTTATCAAACCTAATTTGTTGGCTATAATTTATAAATTAATATATTTTAGTAATGGCATTTTTTTTTCATCTACGAGATTCGGACCTCGCCATTTAGGAAAGACATAACTATGTATTTCAGTATTTATGGTAGGACGAGTTGATCCCTGGCCATGTGCACGGTTATAACAACCTGGCCAGGTGTCCTTCATTTATTGGTTAACGGGTCACGTATTCTTCAAGTAACAATCGTGGTTATTCTTCTAGAAAGTAGTTAGTTATTTATAGTTGTCCTGCTAGCATTGCTTTCCGGTCATCTTGGCGGGTAGATGTGTTATCACGCGGATGACGTCTGAGGGTGCCTGGATGCTTCCGCGTGTGGTATGAAGACGTTCTTCCTTTACACAGTTATGCGGGTGATCCATACAACCTGCGGGTGTCTCGTAGGAGGCTTCCTATTGACCCGCGGGTAATACTTAAGTGTATTTGGGTCTTTTTGGTACCTTACCTCTATAAGCACCACATAAAAACCTTTTATGTTAATATATTTATAGTTATTTAAATAGTATAAAGTACTCAAGATCGCTGTTAAAAAGTCATTTTATTTATAAACTACCTATAACTTTTAGCTACCATCAACTACGTATACCAACTATACTTGCAGACTTGCACTTAACGTTTATGCAAATTTAACTAATTATTTAGGTGAAATATAATAAATGAATTGGTGTGGTTTTGACTAGAAGAAACGTAGGTTGAAAATAGTTAAGGAGTAACACATGGCCAAAGTTTGACTTTGACCTTAACTTAACCTGTAAAATTATTAAAAATTTAGTAAGTTATTATTGACACATTTTGGTATTTGGGATTTTTGTAGGTGAATCACATGTTATTAAACTATGTATAAGTTAAAATATTATATTATTAAGATGTTTTTAGATATGCGACAAAATTGCCATTGGGATTATACGTATATTTGTATTTTTTTAAAGACAAATTTCGATTAAACCGAGCATAGCAAAGAAACATACCACAGTCCAACCCAAATCAAAACATCAAAAAAGAAACGAGACATTTACAAACAAAAGCTAGTCCACATCTATTTATCTAAGTAATCCAAATTGGCCATTTTTTATCCGTAAGAAGTTGAAATTTTTTTACTCAATGACGCGAATAGTTAAAAGGTTTTTTATGGTTGAAAATCACCTCGTTCCAAGTATTTCAAATGCACCGGTAAGCAGGAAGAGCAAATGCATGAATCACCTTACTTTTCAAAATTACGAGTTGTAACTAATGATCAAAAGCCATATAATTATACTCATATATACTCATGTAAATGAAACAATGTTAGCCTCGACACATGATAGGGTATTTCTTCTTGTACTAATGTACTCAACCTCAAACATAAGAGTAAGTATTTGAGAGAGAGAGAGAGAGAGAGTAATTTGATGTGTTTCTTGATTTCATGATATTTATACTGATGTTCGAGCACGATGTGCTTCGCACATGTAGAATAGTATACAGTATGGTACTATGGTGAAGGTAACTTCCGACCCACATTCTTGATGAGTTTGTTTAGATTGCTTGTCCCGTGGTCAAACCGCACACCATGTGTTCTAGATCCGGTACATGTATTATTTGAGACAATAACCTTTTAGCATATTTATACAAAAGACTCATGGTTTCTTCAAACCTTTACCGTAGATTACAAGCTTTTACAGCAAAAATACATATGAAAAATTCACTTAAGAAAAAAAACATGATATTCTAACTAAATTTATATATAAATAAACCGAACTCTTCATAATATTTGAATACTAGTTTGAGGCCCGTGTATTACACGCATAATTATTGAAAATTTTAAACTTTGATCATTAAGTGAAATATAGTCAACAAATTGATCATATATTGTTATTACAATTACAATTAGATTAAAAATTACATAAATTACATAACTAAGATTAAACAAATATGTTACAAACAGGTCAAAACTTCCTTTTCAACTACATTTGTGATTGTAAAGAGCTAATTAATACACAAATCTCAAACTAACATGTAACACTCTTGACAAACACAACATCGTCCCACTTTTAAGCTATCCCACATCGGGCGTGGATAAGAGAGATCCTTGGTTCATAAGTAAATGTCCTGCCTCTTCAATCACCAATGCGTTTTGGGCAACCAAAAACAAATCCGTGAGCTCTTCGTGGGCAGAGCGGACAATATTGGTGGTACGAGAGGCCGGGGTGTTACAGGTGGTATCAGAGCCACTCTTGTGCCGTTCGGGATGATAGGACATGCCTCATCAAGGACGATGAGTCCAAAGGGGGGTTGTTTGTAACACCCTTGACAAACACAACATCGTCTCACTTTTAGGCTATCCCACATCGGCCGTGGACAAGAGAGATCCTTGGTTCATAAGTAAATGTCCTGCCTCTTCAATCACCAACGCGTTTTGGGCAACCGAAAACAAATCCGTGAGCTCTTCGTGGGCAGAACGGACAATATCGGTGGTACGAGAGGCCGGGGTGTTACATAACATGACCCGAGAAACTCGAACCCAAGAAAATATTAACCCGAACCTGAACCGAAGTAATTCAGGTTGGTTCTTGGGTCTGAATTCTAGGTTTCTGGTCAACCCGAAAACTTTTAGTTTTAAAATCATATGTATATTTATGTACTAAAGGCTAAGCCTTAGCCGCTAACATTATCAAAATTTAGTCCAAGTCGATTGTTCTTATTCTACATATTATGAATCGAATATTAATTTATTGTTTATTATTTTGAATATAAACCATAATAAACACTTTAGTTAACACTTCAAATTTCACTAATCATCTCTTGTCAATCCATATGAAGAATACATGTTATATGTAGTAATGGATTTAGTTGGAATAAACCTATAATTTTAATGTCATATATTGAAATTATTTAAAAGATAAGGATCATATATGAAAATTGGTTGAAAAAAAGGTGAGGAGGGCTATGGTATTGACAAGTGGCAAAAGTTGTAGGCTTTTATTATAATAAATAGATATTTTATATTTTATAGAGTAGAATTTACATTGAAATAAAATACAAACTGACAACAAGTTATGCCATTAGTCAAACTAGAAATTATCAATTTTGATCGAGAGAAAATAAAATATATATGTAAATGAATACATTATAGATACAAATATTTGATATATTGTTTTGTTTAAAAAATAACAATAACAAGAGGATCAAACATAATAATAAAATAAAAAGAAGACAAAATAGGAGATTTTATAAGCTTGTCATCTTAATAATTTAGGTAGAAGAAAATAAGCAATTTTGTTTTATTGCATGTGCACCGATATGAAAAACTTGGGGACTTATCACACCGCAAATCACGGCCCTTAATCTTCATCATTCTCCGTTTTCACGGTGGCACCCGCCATGTGCACTAACCAAACCCACCTCCATTTGTCTTTTTTCATTTTATTATTATTTTTTAAAACTTCACTTCCATAGTTCCATTTGTCTTATATTTTACAATCGTTCTCATATTTTTACATTTATTTTTTTTAACGTCCATTTGGATTAGTGACAGATCACTAACATGCCTGATCATCTCTATCTCACTCTTAGAAAAAAACCGAACACAACCCACCCACTAATGTACTCTAGAACCCCCTATTTTCTTTGTCACGAGTGAAACTTGAACCCATTACCTTTTTTTTTTAAATTGAAAATTTTGGGTTCTTAACTTTAACCATTTAGGCTATGAATCAATGACACTTATTTCTTATATACATATACCGGTAGGGTGTTCAGTATTCGAATCGAACTCGAATAACTTGAAATTCGATTCGACTCGTATTCGAATTTGAATGTTCGAATTCGATTTTTAATAATTCGAATTCGATTTTAGAAATCGAATTTCGAATCGAATACAAATTTATGATTTTAAATTCGATTCGAAATTCGAATTCAAATTATACACTTTATTTTTATTATATATATGCATACTTATGAAATGATAAACCGTATAATTCTTTTGAGTTATATAGATTCAAAATTGAAAGTTAATCACTTTGGTAAATAAATAATGTAATTGGACAATAACATTGTGAATATTTTGAATGTGATAACTTTAAATAATTTATTTATTTTATGTGCTTTTACTTTTTGTTTTTAAAAAACTCAATTTTGTAATGGTTTTGAAACTGAAATAGATTTTTTTTAACTGAATTCGAATCGAATCGATTCGAATTCGAACTTCATTCTCGAATCGAATCGAATTTTGAATTAGCTTTTTTGAATTCGAATCGAATCGAGTTTGTCGAAAATATTTCGAATTCGAATCCAACTTTAAAATTTCAAAATTCGAATAATTCGATTCGTTGAACACCCCTATATACCGGGGATTAAATGACTATATCCTATAATAAATCAAAGAAGTAACTTGGACCAATAAGGAGGTGTTTGGAATTTCTTATTTTATATTCTTATGACTTATACACTCACAAAACCTAGCATTCCCAAACACCTTATAATTTATACCCTATAACCTATAAGTTATAAGGAGACAAATTAAGGAATCTCAAACCCCCCTAATTAAATTTAATATTGAAGATTGATGGATGATAATTGCATACTTTTTTTAAAAAAAATAAAAGGTATAATCAATTCATTTTATAATAAAAAAATCCAATTACAATTAAGAAACATATAGCAGACAACAATCTGCGCCGTCACCCTTTTTTAAATGACAAAACCGTCACCCGTTTTTTTACGACAAAACCGATCCTACTAAAATGAAGTCGTAAAAGAACATCACAACTTGAAAATTACTAAAGAAAGAGTAAGAACAAGAAACCAATTTCTTTTTCCATCCTTTAGTTTAAACCTAGTTATTCTGAATAGATTTAATAAGCTTTATCAATATATAGAAACTATATCGTAAAATCAAAAAACGTTTATTAGATCATCCTCTATGGTGAGGGGCTTCGAAGCCCCTCCCCAGTACCACGTTAGCGTCACGTGGGCACTGGGGGCTTCAAAGTCCCACCCCAAAGATGCCTCTCTATGGTGCGGGGGCTTCGAAGCCCCTTATTTTTTTTAATTTAATAAACTAACAAATTTAAATAATAAAATACAAACTATATTAAACTAAATAATAAATATCAAACTTAATTAAACTAAAAATATAAAAAAACATACAAATAGAAAAAAATAAAATTGGAAACATAAAAAAAACATACAAATAAAAAAAATAAAATTGGAAACTAAATTAAACTACTATTCAACGTCCAAGTCCTCGTTTGCGTATTTTGCCATTATCCTTGCTTTTTTTTCTCCAAAAACGCCCGCGTGGCCGGATCTAGATGCGAGAGATCCTTTGAGAGGAGCTTGAAGTCCTTCTCTCGTTGCCGCTCCGATTTAGCATTCTTTCTTTCTTCATGCATGGCTTTGTATTCCGCATGCATCGCTTTTCTTTCTTCGTGTATTATCTTGAGTTCCTCTTTCGAGTGTTTATTGTCCTCGCGAAACTCTTTAAGTGCAAGCTCCAAGTTGTCAAACCACGCGCTCACGTCGGAACTCATCAAGGATGTCGTTCTAGACGAAGACCCCCCGCCTCTAGCCGCCGCCTTGGCCTTGTCTCTTCCTACCGAACGTGAAAACTCATCCGGTTCATCAAAAACAAATTCAGGATCAATCTTGTTTATGTTAAATTGAGAACGAGCATCCGACCCGGCTTGAGACGGAGATTGATCAGCCGAAGTAGACGTTGTTTTTGACCGTTTGGACGGTCGCGGTGAAGATGGTGGGATCAGATGCCATTTTGGCGAGCTCGTGCATTTCTTCCAAATTTCAAACATCCCCATGCCGAAAGTGGTGACCATAAAGGTCTTTGTATTATTTCAACATATCCTTAAGAAGGTCGGCGTCGTTCGTGCCGCTTGGTTTGTGGTTCATTTTTAAAACCATTGCCTTCCATTTGTTGGAGACGGAATCATCCCCGCGGTAGTGACCTCGACCCATTATCTCAAAGAACTTTCCACGTATTTCTGCGCAAAATATTGCGATAGTGACCTCGACCCATTACCATTTGTCGTGTATTGAGGTTTGGGGTGTTTGGGTTTGTGGTGGCGGAGACATAAACGACATTGGCATTCGATAAAACATATCGTTGGTAAACGGTTGTACGTTTGGAGGCATGGCGGGTAGATGCCGGTTGGCATAGTAAGGGTTCGTAGGGTCATTGTTGTTTGCGAGCATATTAGCTCACCACCTTTGAGCCGGATCCTACGGGTTTGGGTTGGTGTTCGCGTTTTGGTTAGGGTTTGAGCTCGAGCTCGTGTTCGGGTTTTGGTTCGGGTTTGGGTTTGGGTTTGGGTTCGGGTTTGAGCTCGAGCTTGTGAAATGTGAGAAGGGATCCATGGTATAGAGCTGAGGGTTTTTTTTAATGAAATTTGATTGCAATTTGGTATTTTTTTGAGTGAAAAATGATAAAATGGGTTAGTATTTATAAATAAAATAATTAGTTTTTTTTAAACTAGCCGTTTATGAACGTTGGAGGGGAGGGGGGGACCCACCAAACTTTCAAACGGCGCCGGCCGTTGGAACCACCTTACCCACGGCGTCCTTCCTTGGACCGCGCCCCATAGCGGTGTTCCAAGCCCACGGCGCCCAGAAAAAACATCCCACAGCGCCCCATAGCGTGGGGTCTTATATCCAATTTGAGTATAGTATCGTGATGCACCGTAAGAAAAATGAGTTTTGAGACCTATTTACACAATGGGTTTTGATTAGGTGTCACATGCTGTGTCTAACTCGTTTACAAGGTTTAAATGTCTCTTGTCACAAATTAAAAGCAAGCGTACGCACATAAATTGATGCAAATATCGCACCCATTTATACCCACAAATGTACACCGTTGATGTACTATCACCTCATGACTTCCTACTAATTATACAAAAAACCAATGTTTTCAGACCCGACCTGGACATCAACCCGGATGTCTTACCGGGTCACAGGTCGAACTGACTCGGGATGTTGAACCGGACATTGACCCGGGTGATGTCATAAATAATATATATATATATATACACACACACCACCTATATATATGTGTAAAATTTATATATATATAGCAAAAATAATAATACATTTAAGTTAAATATATAACATATAAATTAAAACAAAACAACACATGGGAATACGTAAGGAAACTTCAAATTATTTTTTTATTAAATAATTCAATTTTCAACAAATTATCCCAATAATACATGTATCATCCTCTTTTTCTCCCTAACCCTAAAAAAACCACTCCTGCAGCCGCTGCCTCTTCACAACCACAAAATAAGCAAAATCAAATGTGTCTTCTTCTTCTTCTTCTTCTTCACAGAACTTGCATTGTTCTTCACCAACGCCTCTTCTCTTTGGCAGCCTCCCGATTATGTCGGACGTCTGGATTTGACCGATCGTCGGAAATTTGTCGGAATAGCCACAAATCGGTTTATTTTTGGTCGAAATTAAGGCTGATTAGTGATGATTTTGGTCGAAATTAAGGTTTTACCGGTTAACCCGGCGGGTCACCGGTTCCGGTCGTGCTGGGCACCGTCAAACCCGGCCGGGTTTTTAGAAAACGGGTTGTATGGCAGAACCGGACCAGGATGTCTTCCGAGTCCTGGTCGGACCGGTCCAACCGGCCGGTCTGGTCCGGGTTTCAAAACATTGCAAAAAACAATCTTTATATATAAGATTGTTTAAAAAGCTCTCGGCTTGAAGTTTGCTTGAAATTGGCGCTGCTAGCTCGAGCCATGCATCATAAGCTCACTCGTTTGTCATGATAAAAGAGCTAAAAGAGCATATCTATTATTATAATAAATAAAAACCTTTGTTGTGGCACATGACACATAATTGTCCAATTTTATGCCACGTGGCACATTATTGTTAACTTTGAAAATTATAACTATCTAGTTAAAAAAATTAATAAATATTTTAAACATTCCATATTAGTGATTTATTTATAATTTTTGTAGGTTCCCAGCCGGATCTACACGAGATATCGCGTTCTACGTAGGTGCGGAATCTCTACGTAAGACGTTACGAGTATAGAAAACAATACGAGTTAACACACGATACGATAACCAAACACACGTTGTATTCCAACCTTAAACACGTGATACTATGATCACCGGATACAAAACTCTCTGACTCGAAACAAAACTGTTAATCTATCTCTATCGAATAAGCCGTAACAAACAACTTAAATAGACACGACAACTTCGCCTGGTATGTTCAGGCGAAGTTGTCCCTAACTTCGCTTGACTAACAAGTTCGCCTATATCAGCGAACTTGTTAGCAACTTCGCTTACCTACAAAACTCAAATATAACTAACACGATTACAGACACTCGACACTGAACTACTGACATTATGCACCAACAGACTCCCCCTTGGCAGTAGCTTCATCTCTTTAGCTTCAAACACGTGTCTTGTAATCTTCAATCTTCTATCTTCAAGCATGCACTTCTTCTCGAACACAAACCGAGACAACTCGTTGATATTTCCTCGCTTCATCTTTCCAAGCAGGAATATAAAATATCTTCTTGTCATTCAACACCTGCAAATCAGCTTGCGATAAGTTTACCAAGTGCATCGGATCGTAAACTCTAAGCACCTCTTGTTCATCCTCGTCTTCCATCACTGCCTCAGCTGTCTCACAATCCACATACCACCATTTCAGGTCTTTAAGCACATCCTTGGGCATTAGCTTCATCGGTACTTCTTTCAAACACCGGATCGGTTTATACTTCATAATCATCCAAGGCTTTCCATCAGCTCTCAAACCTCTATCCTTGTCTTCAACAAGTTTTCCCTTTTGTGGCTTCAACAGCTCAAATTTCTTCTCTTTTATACTCTCTTTCCACACAATTTTCCCAATGACTCTAGCCATATTATCGTCACTTCTGTTTATCAATCACAATCTGGCTAAGTCTTTCACTTCACATTCTGGCAGTGTATTCAACGATCTTAACATCCTTCTCAAGTACTGAACACCGTCATACATTTTAATCACGAAGAGCCTCAACTGCTTATCATATATCCAACATATAATCCCTTTCTTCGCTTCAGCATAGCCTTTAATGTTGTAACTCTTCTTAAACATTGTAGGGACCGCCGGTTTCTTCGTTTTGACGAACCACTGAGCATAGCCTTCCTTCCATCTAGGCTGCTCTTCCCATTCAGACTCATCATTCCCAATCTGTTGACTCATATCTACGTTCTCGACTTGCGGTATCTCATGCTCCACATTCTCCTCTACTATCTCTCCCTCTTCTATCTCTGTATCCATCACAATCTCTTCACCAATCTTCTCTATCACATCACTCGGTAGTACATCATCATCACCAACTAAAGCATCATCCATCTCCTCTACATCCACCACCACCACGTCATCACCACCAGCTTCAACAGCTCAAATTTCTTCTCTTTTATACTCTCTTTCCACACAATTTTCCCAATGACTCTAGCCATATTATCGTCACTTCTGTTTATCAATCACAATCTGGCTAAGTCTTTCACTTCACATTCTGGCAGTGTATTCAACGATCTTAACATCCTTCTCAAGTACTGAACACCGTCATACCTTTTAATCACGAAGAGCCTCAACTGCTTATCATATATCCAACATATAATCCCTTTCTTCGCTTCAGCATAGCCTTTAATGTTGTAACTCTTCTTAAACATTGTAGGGACCGCCGGTTTCTTCGTTTTGACGAACCACTGAGCATAGCCTTCCTTCCATCTAGGCTGCTCTTCCCATTCAGACTCATCATTCCCAATCTGTTGACTCATATCTACGTTCTCGACTTGCGGTATCTCATGCTCCACATTCTCCTCTACTATCTCTCCCTCTTCTATCTCTGTATCCATCACAATCTCTTCACCAATCTTCTCTATCACATCACTCGGTAGTACATCATCATCACCAACTAAAGCATCATCCATCTCCTCTACATCCACCACCACCACGTCATCACCACCAGCTGCAGTTGTCGACTCCCCCTGAGTTGTGGAAGTTCCAAGAGCTTGATCAGTTCTTGGCAACTCACCACCTGCATCTTTCGATGCATTGGGATCATCGTCTCTATCATTTCGTCTCTTGGTCCTCAACTCGTCGCCTTTTCAGCTCGTCTCCCCCTGAGATGCCAAGAACTCTTTGAAAGCATCTATGATTTTTCCATGTTGTACCAGAAGGGACGACTGCATCTGATTCTCTGTAACTAGGCGCTGAATAGCCTGGGTCTGGATAAGATTAATCCTTGACTGCTCTGCCACGACCCGTTCCAGTGCTGCTATTCGTTCAGAGTCTGATAGGGTTGCATCGAAATCGAACCTCATATGTGATATATCTTGAGTGTACTGAGGAGGGATTTCCGATGTCACCGGGACCTCAGAAGTAGAGATAGACGTAACCGCAGGTGGTATCGTCACCGATAGCCCTGCAGTGGCCACAACAGTCGACTCGATAAATTGTGCCACGACCTCCGTTGGAGTAACAGTCGGAGGCGGCAACGAAACGATCTCAGGAGCCGAAAGTTGGAAAGAAGTGGGTGGGAGGCCAAATGTAGATGAGGTAGCCACCACGGGAACACCCGTAGCGCTTGGCCTTGTAACCTGTAGTGATGAGGGAACCATTGTCATACCGGATAGTGCTGGTGGAGTGAAACGTACCACCCTAGAGCTCTCACCGGCTCCTGATCCTGCACCTATCCTTTCCCTTCTTGACCTCCGGATCAACTGTTGTACCTCTTCCTCATAATCAGACTCGCTATCGTCATCTGTTCTCTTTCTTTTCCCATGTAGTCTTTCTCGAGTAACCAACATCCTTCGTGCCTCTGCCACTTCATCATCAGAATCTGAGCCAGCCACCGTTGTAGCTGCCCTAGTAACATTCATAGTTGAAGCACGTTCAACCGGAACCTGAACGTTCTCCTCTGGATCCACCCGATCCATATCAAAGAAGCCTTGACCACCAAATTCTGCATCAAGGTCCACGTTCTCCTCCGGTGACACAACAGGAGCAGCAGGTATAGCTTGAGGTGCTTCTGCCTGTTGTGGTGCCGGGTCCCTAAACTCTTCCCCTCGAGCAGGCACATACCCCGGGTTGATTAAGTACCAAAAAAGTGGAGTATGGCGAGGACGGAGCTCAGGTTTGCTCCTCGCACTGGAGGATCGACATTGGGCGAAGATCCGTTTGTTCACACTTTCAACATATCGGATCGGACGGCGCTGAGGAAGCGTTGGAGCAACATGATTCAAGATCATTTGTAGGAATCTTGGATACATGATGAATCGCTCACGCGCCATCGCTCGTCGTTGACGATCAATCTCATAAAAGACCATCTGACTAAAGCTGAATCGCTTGTTGTATGTCAGAGCAGTCATCGCTGACTGCATGGTCGCGCCCATGCCATCAGTGCCCGCCTTTCTCCCTGACATGCAAACGATCATAACATGCATGAGAAAGCGCCACTGGTCAAGTAAAAAGCCTTTCCTCCTCTGCGTATCCCCCAAGGGACCAGAGTATCCCATTCTCAAAAACGCTCCATCACGGAAAGGAGCTACAAACTCGGTTGGGTCATCCCTTGTCTTGTTCCCAAATCGTAAAGCCGCCCGGATTTGTTCAGAAGAGAACTGAACAATCTGACCGTTGACTGTTGCGGGCATCACCGGGGGCTCGACTCTACAGTCGTATTCCACTGTCTGCCAAAAATCCTCAATATTGGGCAAGGATATTGGCAGAGTTGTTGTAATTGCGTGGAAAATCCTCGAGCGTAAAAGAAATGTGATGATTTCGCGGAAATCATCAACTCCGCTCGCCACTGGGTCTAATGTTATGTACATGTTGTGACCCGGGAAGAAATGTCTCTGGTGATCACCTCCGTCATCACCGCCTGCACCACCTGCTCCAGCAACAGCAGCCATATCTGCAACAAAACAGGTTAAGTTAGATAAACGTCAAAGCGAATCACAAGTCCGCCTTTTACCATGAGCGAAGTTGTGATAAATTATATATAGGCGAAGTTAAAGGTGAGGCGAAGTTGGGAAACAACTTCGCTTCAACTTGAACTTCGTCTGATAATAGTTAAGTAAAATGGTCCAGGCGAAGTTAATGATAACTTCGCCTAATCACAACATCGCCTCATAAACTGTTTTAAAATCAATTAACAGGCGAAGTTAAACCTCAGGCGAAGTTACGGATAACTTCGCCTAAACTGTAACTTCGCTGAATTTGAATCGGCAACAGTGAAGGATTTTGAACGACGTGTAGATGATGATTTCGGAGATCGAGGACTCTGAAATACATGAATTTATGAAGTTTTAGACGTTCAAGTAGTTTACTATCACGTAAAAACAAGTTTGAAATCGGGTGTTTAAGGTTTCGAAAGACGAGGTCGATTATCGAGTCGAAACGACCGATGATTAACCTCAAAAGATATTGATAATATGATAAACGAACCCTACACACCTATAATCGGATTAGAATCGAAGAAAGGTTAAAATCAGAGGATCGAGAATAAGCTGATAAGTTCGCTTAGGTGACAGAGAGTAAGTTCGCTTGTATTTTGATAATTATAAGTCGTTTGACCTTAAAACTTCTTTATATAGGGTCAAAGTTAGTACAGGCGAAGTTATCAATAACTTCGCCTATTCCAGGCGAAGTTATGAACAAGTTCGCCTGTATTTACAAAACAAACCCCTACACTTTTAACAATTTTCAATAAAGTTTTACAAACATCCTTTAAAGCGTTAAATGATACGATCAAGACCAAGTAACCAGGTATAAAATCAAACAATTACACAAGTAACAAAAAATTTGAAAAATTAAAGTACACGGGATCAAATTTCAGTCTCGACAGGGACTACCATGTTTTAGAAAAGATCCGAACAGGAATCATACTAATTTCGTGACTGTCACACATATCCGTGTTCAGCTGTATTATGACATAAAGAAACAGGCTGTAAGCAGGTAATATACTTAAAATGGTTTTCATCGTTTCTGTGATACGAGTTAGGTTCAATTAAGCTCAAAACTTAAGTGGGCAACAACTCAGAGATTATGATGCCTCCTATCTATTCTCAAGGCGTATTTGGCTTTCCCCAAGTCACCTCGAATTGACCTCGACCCGTAGTGTCTGATTAAAAAGAAATTACTCTTTGATTTTCAGACTCATGTTCCCGTTCACCTTCTTTCGTCTTGATTGATAATCATCAACATTATGAACTCTAAAATTTTATTTTATTTTATTTATTTATTTATTATTTTTTTTTATTTAACATGTAAAATCACAACTTCAAATAGAAAATAACTGCAAGTCCCGAATCTGGATCACTGCAGCGTCTTGATACGCTATCTTTACGGGAATCAGAACACTCACGGGCTCGTGTATGACTGGGTTATCGCTTTTCTGCCTATCATTCGGAAAGATATGTATGAAGACATGCACAACTCTTAAGGAGTTTCCACATAAAATCGAGTAGATTTAGTTAGTATCACCTCTACTTTTACGCACCATAAAAAGCTACCATGACATACAATGAATGTTCTAAAGTCTTTTAAGCCTAATAACTTCACTAGTTAAGCACACAGAATCAGTATATCTATCACTTTCCAAGGTTAGATCAATTTTCTGTTAAACATAGTAAAGGTACTTCTTACGAAGTAGTAGACTTGAAAGATAATTTCATCTCCCAAAAAAATTTTTTAACTTCAATCGCCCGGATCAAGTCAAAGGCTTTAGGTAAACGGCTATCCTGAAGATCCAATGGATCAGCTGGACCGACCACATACAAGTATGTGTCCTTCTAACTAAGTATGATCGTCTAATTTCAGCGAAAGAATAAAAACACATCATAAACCGCCCCGGTCACTTTCAGTCATCTGGTTAATGGCTATCATCATATTCTACAAGTAGAAATGAGGACCAAACATATCCGAAGACATGTCCTTCAAACTGAAGTAACCGACATAATTCTAAGCGATAGTGACGTTTTTTTTTTTAAACAAAAACACACGACATGGTTACTCAGGATTGATCATCCCATTCAGCTCAACAAGGTTTTGAAATCTAGTTTTGTCAAACGCTTTCGTGAACAAGTCAGCGAAATTATCTAACGTGTCAACCTTTTCGAGCACAATCAGTTTCTTCTCAGCACAATCCCGTATAAAATGATGACGAATGTCAATATGTTTAGTTTTACTGTGCTTTACGGGATTGTTAGTTACTGAGATAGCAGCAGTGTTATCAATGCAAATAGGAGTAAGTGAGAAATTCAGACCATAATCGCGCAATTGTTGTTGAATCCAAAGAACCTGGGAGCAGCAGTTGGATGCTGCCATGTATTCTGCTTCACAGGTTGAAATTGCGACTGAGGTCTGCTTCTTGCATTGCCACGACACAAGTCTGCCATCAAGAAACTGACATCCACCAGTTGTAGATTTCCGACTCTGATTGCACCCTCCATAATCAGAATCTGTGTAAGCGACTAGCTCCAAGTCTCCTCCTCTCGAGTACCACAACCCCAGCTTCGGCTTGCCCTTGAGATACCGTAGTATCCTCTTTGCACCCTTCAAATGAGATTCTTTTGGGTTTGCCTGAAAGCGTGCACAAAGACAGACAGAAAACATTATATCAGGCCTAGAAGCAGTTAAGTACATTAAAGAACCTATAATTGCCCGATATTGGGTTGGGTCCACGTCTGCATCGTTGTCTGAATCAGCACCCAATTTGTGATTGACGCAGACTGGAGTATCATATGGAGTGCTGTCCTCCATCTTGAAGCGTTTGAGAAAATCATGGACATACTTCGTCTGATGAATGAACATCTCGTTTTTCTTCTGATCAACCTGCAATCCTAAAAAGAAAGTTAGTTCACCCATAGCACTCATTTCAAATCTCTTCTTCATGACGGCCTCAAACTCCTGGCACATGGCGACCTTTGATGCAGCAAAGATAATGTCGTCCACGTAGACTTGCACCAGTAGAAAGTCGCTACCCTTTCTCTTGAAGAACAATGCGCTATCAATTTTACCTCTCTCAAACTCATTCTCAAGCAAGTAATCTGATAAGGTTGAGTACCAGGCACGAGGTGCCTGATGTAGTCCATATAGCGCTTTACTTAGCTTGAACACGTGATCGGGAAAGTCAGGGTCTAGAAAACTAGGAGGTTGCTCAACGTACAGAACCTCATCGACTTTACCATTTAGGAACGCACTCTTCACATCCAACTGAAAGACCTTCATCTCCTTATGAGCAGCAAATGCCAAAAACATCCGAATGGCTTCCAATCTTGCCACAGGAGCAAACACCTCATTGTAATCAATCCCCTCTTGCTGATTAAAACCTTTCACAACCAGCCTCGCCTTGTTCCTGATAACGATCCCTTTCTCATCTCTCTTACATTTGAAGACCCATTTCGTGCCTATCGCATGCACATACCGTGGTTTTGCAACCAAGTTCCATACTTCCATTTTCTTAAACTGAGCTAACTCTTCTTGCATGGCTTCGACCCACGAGCTGTCCTTAAGAGACATTTGATAGTTCTTTGGTTCAATCTGGCTGATGAAGCAGGTGTACAAGCACTCGTTGATTATGCCTGATTCTTTAATGCTTGTGTAACCACAGGTGTGCTCATTCAAGCTTTGTCTTGTTTGTACACCGGCGGACCGATCACCTATCACATTCTCCAAAGGATGATCTCTGTGAATTCTCGTAGTCGGAAACGAACTGACATTCAGATTATCTTCCAAGTTCGAAGATAGCTCATCAATGGGTGATTGATGTTGAGAGTGAAACGGATTGATGAATTCCTCTTCAGTAGAGGCAGCAGGGGTATTGACAGCATTTGACGAGGAAGACTGACATTCATCAAACTGTGGTCGTTGCACCAAAGTGTCTTCCTCATCACATATCATCTTCGTAGCAATTCTTTCCTCAACATCTGAAAAATCCAAATAAGGCATGTTAAAAGATTTAAAGAGTCTATCATAGTCGAAAACCCCAGCGGGTCCCGTGCTTGGTTTTGGTGATTTGTAACTTGTGATATCAGTGTTACACACCACCTCAACCTTGCTGGTCGATGTATTAAAGACCCGTCTGTTGGGAGTCCCAACAACGTATCCGACTAAGATTCCTTCGTCGGCTACTTCACCAAATTTAGAATTGGTCTTTAATATCGAACACGGGGACCCGAATGGTTCAAGACCACTCAAGTTGGGCTTTCTCCCATGCATAAGTTCGTAACAGGTTTTATTTAATCTTTTAACAGTTAACACTCCATTAAGGATATAACAGGCTGTTGCAACAGCTTCAGCCCAGAACACCACGAAAAGTTTCGAATCAGCCAGCATGGTCCTGGCTCCTTCAATTAAAGTTATGTTCTTCCTCTCAGCCACTCCATTTTGTTGCGGTGTATACGGTGCGCTGTATTGGTGTTCTATCCCCTTCTGTAAGCAGAAGATCTCCATCTCATAGTTCTTGAACTCAGTTCCATTGTCACTCCTGATGAATTTAACCCGTTTCCCCATGATATTCTCAACCTTGGTAATCAAATTCTTTACCAACTGCACTGTTTCATCCTTTGACTTCAGGAAATATACCCAGGAATATCGAGAGAAATCATCAGTGACCACCAAGCAGTAAGATGTTCCTCCTAGACTTCTTACATTCACGGGACCGAAGAGATCCATGTGAAGTACTTCTAGGGTACTGACAATTGAATTGACCTTTTTGGTGTGATGGGATTTCTTGTGTTGCTTTCCCTTTTTGCATGATAAGCATTTGTCTTCAAAGTTGAAATTCTTCAAGGGAACACCCAGCACAAGCCCATTTTTGACAAGGTAGTTCATTTTCCGAAGATGAATATGGCCCATTCTCCTATGCCACAACTCGGACTCCGATTCCGTTGCTTTTGACAGAAGACACGATTCTTCTGTGGCCATCTCAGTCGACCTCATATCCACGATATACGTATTTTTCACTCTTGGAGCCTTCATAACAATCCAATCCTCTGGTATCTTGAAACCAGGATATAGCACGATCGCCTCATTCTTTGTAAAATGTACGGTGTATTCTTTGTCACAGATCTGCGAAACACTCAGCAGATTGTGCTTCAGTTCTTCAACAAAATTTACTTTTTCCAAAGTCATCTTTCCATTTGACACCGTCCCTATTCCTGTAATCCTTCCACCGCTCTCTCCTGCGAAACTCACTCTTCCTCCTTGAACATGTTTCAAGTCGTGTAACAAATTCTTGTTACCCGTCATGTGCCGGGAACAGCAGCTATCCACAACCCATTGATTGTTGGCAGCCCTGTTCAACTGTTCCTGCACGATTAAAGCAGATCATTAAAATCTGGGGACCCAAGACCGATTGGTCTTGGGTCGATACATTCCGTACCTTGGCTGTCCAAAGTTAGTATCATCATAATTTCTGTGAGACCTAACAGGATACCTTGTTGTGGATTGTCTATGAGGCCATACAAACCTTCGTGAATTAAAAGAATTATTACTTATAGTTTGGTTGTTAGCAGAGAAAAACTGAGATCTTTTTCTTTGAAAACCTGAATTAGACCAATTTCTTAATTTTGAAGGGTTTTCAGTTTTAACATTTCCGTTAGTTCTATTCTCAGTTCTCGAAGGCCTCACACCTCTGAATCTCTGCTTCAGAGGGCAATCAGCAACTAGGTGTCCTATTTTATTACATCTGAAACAACTCCTGTGTTTAATTTTCTTTTCCATAGTTGTTTTAGATGTTGAGGCAGTATTACTTCCTATTTGTCTCACATAAGGTGGGACATACGGGTTTAGTGGAGGCTTCTTTTCAGGTGTTTTATTTTTCTCTCCAATTTTTGGTAATACTTCCTCTTGTTTTGTCTCACTCGACTCAGAAGACTTGTCTGAGTTAGAGGAGACATGACTCGGCACAGAAATTTTAACACTAGCAACAGGCTTACTAACTTCTGGTTCTTTAATCGTTACTTTAACCGGAACTGTCTGACCATAGTCAACATCGACAGATTTCTGATTACTAGAGTCATAAGTGTAATTATGATTGAAAGGTGGTGGAACTTCATGATAACCAATTCCTCCCCTTTTAACTGGGGAACCTTGATCACTAACGAGGTGATCAAGTATAGCAGTGGAATTTCTGAATTTTTCAAGTTTCCTGTTGAGTTCCACCACTTTTACCTGGTGATCAGCTATCTGCTTATCCCTTTCAGCTATTAGTTTGGTTTTCTCTTCTAGTACTTCGTAGCTAAGATCAATCATTTGAATTTTTTCAGCAAGTTTTGCTTTAAGACTTTTAATATCTTTTTCACTAGCTTTAATTTTTACTTTGTAACTATTTTCTCTAGCTTTAGTGAAATGATGATCTTCTTTTAAAGTTTTAAATTGCGCAACCAAACTAACAAACTGATCAGTTAAAGTTGTCAGTTGTTCAGACAGATGTTCACATTTAGTACAAGGGAGTTCGGTACTTACCTCGGAGAGCTGGTCTGCCACATCTGCCATGTAAGCTTCATTTTCGCCAGTTCCCTTCTCGCTATCTGCAGTTTGGATGTTTGGTAAGTTGGCCTGTTCAAATACTTCTTCAACATGCAGATTCCAGTTGTACTCCTCGTTCTGTCTGGAAATCATGGCTCAATAGTCATTACCACTACCACTCTGCTGTGTAGATCTGTTTTGACTGCGTTCTACACGTTCATTTTTGCACTCTTTTGCAAAGTGGCCATTCTGCTGACAGTTGTAACAGCGTACCTTCGACTTATCAAACTCTGGCCTCTCTCCGACAAACTTCCTGCCAGTCTTCTTCATGAACCTCTTAACCCTTCTGACAATCATAGCCATCTGCCACTGCAGATCCATCTCCTCCAGATCATCAACATCGATTTGATCATAGTCTTCATCCAAGATTGCAGGATCAACAATCTTACCCTGAATGTAGTTCTCATACGAAGCAATAAAAGATGCATAGAGAGCAAACTGTTGTTCAGCAGATTTAACACTCATGGGCATCTTCGAGTAGTTGTTGTTTGACACACTTGGGGAAAAACTACTTTTGGTCGCTTGCGGTTGAGAAGCATTTGATCCTCCAGCTACAAAGCACACATCACCGTTCATGTTGAGAGATACATGTCCTTCATGTGTTGAGCTAACGCCTGACTCTCCTTTAGAGTAATAAGCAGATGATTCAGCTTTAGAACTTGATCCTGAGTTAACCTTTGCCCCATACATACCCGGATCTTGAACCTGATCGGTAGGTGTCTCCTTTCGTACCATGTTCAGTTCAAACGTTCTTAGCTTGTTAACTGCTGTCTCCAGGTCATAGTCAGCAAAGTCTTTGTCTTCTCTCATCAACACAGTATACATCTCCCATTTCGGTGGGAGAGCATCAAGAAGCTTTTCAACAATCTCATCTTCTTTGTACGCAATTGAATAGTTGCTGAGTTCAGTCATCAGATGATAATATCTAGTGATGATATCATCAAGTGATTCATTCTTCAGATACTTGAAGACCGAGAATTGAGTTTTTAGAAGTTTAATTTTCGACGCACGAATTCCCACGTTACCCTCAAACCGGTTCTCAAGTGCTTCCCAAAGCTCTCTAGCAGTTTTATACTTTCGGAAGGTGTGAAGTATCTCTTGCGGAAGAGCCATTGTAATTGCTGCATGAGCTTTGCTTTCGGCCTCATACATTTTCTTCTCCTCTTCTTCCATCTCTTTGTATTTCTTGATCTGATCACGACCTTCATACTCAGCAGTAGGTGGAATGTAACCATCTTGTATGCACACCCACATCTTGGCATCTTGATACTTGACATATTGTTCAAAACGATCTTTCCACGCTACATAATCAGTTTTCTTAAGCATCTTAGGTGCCTTTGTAGCCGAACCTGCTTCCACTTCCATCTTAAGTAGTTCCGTAATGTTGATTGACGACATCTTTCACGAAACCCAAAGAAACTCAAAAAATAAAAATTTTATTTTAAACAGTACTGTAGGCGAAGTTGAGGATAACTTCGCTTAAGTCTGAACTTCGCTGATTCTGAACTTCGCTTTCTTTTTAAATTCGCCTGTTTGGCGAAGTTGTAGATAACTTCGCTTAAGGTAAGCGAACTTGTGAAGTAGGCGAAGTTGTGGGTAACTTCGCTGGTAAAGGCGAACTTGAGAAGGTAGGCGAAGTTGTGGATAACTTCGCTTAACCTTATATCTTCGCCGAAACCCTACGAACAGTGACGGCAACTTCGCCTGATGAACACGATGAATATGCAGGTTAGATTTCTGGATTTTACGAGGTTTGTGAAGGTGTTATGGATTGTTTATGATTGTAGGAGGTGAGTAGGACACAAAAACTCAGAAAACTCGTCCCGCGAATAGTCGAACGGAACGATTTCTACACCCGCGTGATAATCCCGAACCACACAATCGAGCAAATGCTCTGATACCAATTGTAGGTCTCCAGCCGGATCTACACGAGATATCGCGTTCTACGTAGGTGCGGAATCCCTACGTAAGACGTTACGAGTATAGAAAACAATACGAGTTAACACACGATACGATAACCAAACACACGTTGTATTCCAACCTTAAACACGTGATACTATGATCACCGGATACAAAACTCTCCGACTCTAAACAAAACTGTTAATCTATCTCTATCGAATAAGCCGTAACAAACAACTTAAATAGACACGACAACTTCGCCTGGTATGTTCAGGCGAAGTTGTCCCTAACTTCGCTTGACTAACAAGTTCGCCTATATCAGCGAACTTGTTAGCAACTTCGCTTACCTACAAAACTCAAATATAACTAACACGATTACAGACACTCGACACTGAACTACTGACATTATGCACCAACAATTTTATAGTAGTAAATAAAGTTAAAAAAAAGAATTAGACATAAAAGCCGTATGTAGAACTTTAGAAACTCATTTTAGTGTATGTAAATTTGTGTTGTGTGTTTTTAGTTTATTATTGATCGTCGATTTAGAAGGTGCCATGATTCGTCTTTACCCTGAGCAATACGAAAATTGTTTATCTCATTTTATTATTTTTTACTATTAATTCTATATAATAAACTTTTTATATGCATTGATAACTTTTGCTTAAATGACATAATTCAATACTCAAGGAGAATAGTAGATTGATGATGGTGTATATCAGTTTTCTTTCTTTCAGATCTAATAATTATGTGCATTTTTTTGTCACGTGTTAACTGACAGTGAATTCATTGTGCTTATTCATTGTCACAAGCTTACATCAACCAGAGTTTTGGCCTATGCTTATATAGAAGTTGTTTTGACCCCTAAAATACAGTGGTGTCGTGGTGTGTCTTTTTGTCCTTGATGATATGTTTATATCATATCCATTTATATTCATGAAGTAAAATTCATACAATATTGGAAGAGTATTCGGTTGGTGATAACATTGTGTTGTCTATTATGGGCAGGATGCTCATTTTTTTTTCAATTCTTGCAAGTTAAGGCCATAAAGTATACTTAACTATTATAAATGATAGAAAAATGGTTTTAATTATGGGTGTTGCAAACTGTTTTTATACAAAATCATTGTAAGAAGTAAGATTTTGAGTGGTGTGTTCGAAATACTAATATGTTTCTTTTAAGTTGGTTATTTTATTATTATGATTTATTTGTATTTCTATACAAGAATCTCAAAATTGTTTGATAAATGGGAGGAATGATGGTTTGTTTTATAGTGTGACACTTATTTGTTCTGAATAAAACATTTGCAACAATATTTTTACTCTAATTTATGTAATGGATCACAACAAGTTTCACTTGAAAGATGCCCACTTTTAGTATGACTTGGAACATTTTGGGCAAGTTCAACTTGTATTCGACCTTTTAACAGGTCAAATTTGCTACTTGTGTTCTCTTATACCTGGCAAAACGAACGGGTCGTGTCACTAGGTGCAACGCATAAGAACCGGTTTGGTCGGTACAAGTTAGGGTTAAAACTGGTCATTTTAAAAAAAAAATATTACTTTTGATTCGGAACATGTTTTCTTTACATTTTTTTTACCTTTACACAAAAATATAAAACTTACTATAACTGTTTAGTTTCTTGTATGTCGTTGGAGCTGAGTAATGTGTGCCTAGATCATCTAAAATTAAAAGTTTAGTAAGATGACATGTCTGAAACCGAAAAAAAATTGTGATAAATGCCTATAACTTTATTAGTATTACACTTTATTTGTCGATATTACCAAATATGCAGTTGTTCTTGCTTCTAATTTTATAGAATTAGAAAAAAAAAGACATGAAGTAAGCCACACAAGTTTATTTTTTGTTGGTTATGAATGATTAGTAATTTATATCATTAAACCGTCAATTTGAGTCATTTGGTAGTTTTTTTACCTATAGAAACTATTGCAACTGTTAGTTTAGTAGCAAGATATGTTGAAACTAACACAACAATATATTTAGAAGCAGTTTGTTTACATTTTTCAGCTCTTATAATTTTTCAAGAGTTTTGATGTGTTTTTTTGTACATGATTAATGTAAATTGAAAACCACAATCATATAATAAGATAATTTATGAGAGTTAATTTATCAAACCCGTATAATACACGGCTTATAACCTAGTATGTATATATATTGAAAAATTGTACTATGTGTAAGTTAGAGACACACACGCACATGTTCACACAAAATATTAATTGGTAAAAAAACTAAAAGTAAACAATCTAGCTGGAGCTTTTAATATGTTGAGCTCGCCCGAGCTCAACATTTCAGCTCATTAAAAAAGAGAAGCCAAGCCGATCTAGCTCATTTAACTTTAAGCCCGAACTCAATCTCACTTGACTTGTTTGCATTCTTAGTTGTATGTGAAGTGCGAACCACCTCCATCTCCCTGTATATAAACTAAATTTTAAGCAAAGTAGTATAATTTTGATAATCGTATAAGAGTTTAGATTTTAAGATTAAGAGTTAATAGTATCATCATTGATAAACATGGTTTTAAATGATGTATCTAAATTATTAGTAAGTAAAGTAGGGGGACAAAAGATTATGTAAAAGACACTATGAACAGAAATATGCCAACATACAATAATGATGTATAATAAATAGGTCTAGGTCTTGGGGGGAGACCATTACCGATCGTTTTTTTTACAATAATGATTTTTCAAGTCACTCGGGTGGGCCAAAGACAAAAGTGATGTTCACTCGAGTAGTGTTTTCAATATATCGTCTAAAGATTTAGCTCTCTTCCATGCTATCACAAGTGGTTATGCTCGTCATATCCTATCGTTCGAGTCATTTATGAAATCCGAAAAACAAGGTCAAATAAACATACATTTATTTGCTCGGTGTGTATATATGGTTTACATTCTTCAAACCGCCATGTCTTTGATTTGCTCTCAAACTCTAAAATTTTTGTTGCAAATCAGTCGCGGTTCCTTCTTGAAAAGACAAAAAGTTGATCACGACAAAACCATCTTCCCCTCGTTGATATAGGAAATTTCCACTAACACTTACAAATTTTGTTTGTTTCTTTTACACTTTTTGTGAACAAGGCTTGGACCATCCTATGAGCATGACCAATCTACATCATGTGGGAGTTGATAGTAATCTATTATGGGTATTCATCATCTATCATATTGCTTTCTGCAAATGTATATATAATAATTGCAGTTAAAATGTTAAAACATATTCCGATTACTTAAATAACTTGTTTCTTAAATGCCAAAACAATACAAAGAAAAAAACTTACGATTTTAGTATTTTACTACTTTATAACACCAAATTTATATATTTAGTTTAGTCATCTCTGGCCTGTCTCTTTTTGAGAGAAGATTTTCTATCACGCCTGACTATGAAGAGCTTCGAGTCTATCGGGAGAGGATGTGGTGGTAACCCCTCAGCTTCGTCTAGAACTGGGCTATAAGAGAACTACTGAAAATCGACAAGAACTCGTCTATAACACCAAATCGGCCAAACCCCCGTTTTGTTGAAAATCGACAAGAACTACCGACAAAAAATGGTTCTTTGGTTGTGGTTGTTTTCCCGCACATGCATCCAGTCAGTTGCCAAAGCGATCTTTTCATCATCGGTCCACGGAATCACTCGTGCTCTTAGAGGCATTTATTGAATGAAAGAATTAAGAGGACTGAGTTAGTGAATTGGATGAAAGCATGAAATTTTGTATTAAAAATGGTTGAACAAGGGTTAAATATATGGTAAATTTTTATCTTTGTTAAACATTTGACCGTTTCAAATGGTCATATTACCCATTGTACACTAGGAGACTCGGGGCCACTCCCCCGATCAGGGTGAAATTTGTTCGTATTGAGGGATGCATGGTGGTGCTCCCGTCGGTACCTCTCGGCACTGCCCCCATATTTGGGGGAATTCCGTCTACCCTATTACCATAACACATAAAAATATTAGGGGACCTGGGACGGTCTAACATGGGCCAGTTTACGTGTCCGGAACAACACGTTTTGGAACAATAAAAAATATTAGGGATGGGATCGATATTAGACCGGAACATACTTGAATTGAAAGCGAGTGAAAATTTAAACTAAATGTCGTATCTATTTTATCTGTTTTGTACATGTTGCTACAATGAGTATAGAGAACAATGATAGTATGGCGGTTCAAGAATGTGTTCCTATCGAAGCTTCCTATCCTGCAAAGAATCAAAGAAGAAACACGACCGGTTAGTCTCACTGCAGGAGGGGGTCTCCTGCGATCAACCTCCTGCGTGAATAAGTAATCTGATATGTAGGTTGATAAGGATGAAGAGAGAAAGAGAATAAAGTGAATGCGAATTAGAATACCTTTGGTGAAATGTTCTTTATATAGGCAGTCGAAAGCTTCCCTGGAGGAAGCTGAAGCTTCTTAAGTAGAAAAGGTTAACTCTCATTTAACTCATGCAGACTGGGTGCATGCCATTTCTGCGTAACCTGCGCTGAGCTTTTATTTTGTCTTGTAGTTGCTTTTTTACTACCACACCCCCATCTAGGGCCTAGGAGTGTGACTCAATAGTTGGTATCGTATTTGTAAATAATTCAGAGTTGCGTTAATTTGCGGAAGACTTATAAAACTTTAAGGATCGAAAGTGTAATTTATATATACATTCAAAAGACGGGAATTATAAAATACCCGTTTAAGTTGTTACAAAAATATTACTTGTTTGTGTTTTACAAACCACCATGTTAAACTTATACAAAATAAATCCGAGCCATCGGATATTAGTAGCACTTCGTCATTCCAAGCGCTATCATTGTTCACCTGCAAAATGTAAGAAAATACGTCAGCAACGAATGCTGGTGAACACGCTGACGCAAAAATATTTTCTTTTACTTTATTACCCCTCGAGACTACGCCTGCCTCGGCCCAACGTGTCTTAGGAATAACAAAGTCAAATAACACATTATAAACATGAGCCTCTACGCTAGGTCACCTCAGCAAACACCGCAACGTTCGACTTAGTTAAGTACCCGTAAATATACACAACGGTCGTTCTCCCTGCAGGAGAGCATCCTACGACCAAGGGTGGTGCTATCATGCCCATATATCGCATAGTACCACCTATGTAAGGATCCAGACATACGTATACCACAGCCTGAGGGCTAGGTTTATACCCTTTATTTATAACGGTTTTAGGAACTCATAGTTCCTTGTAAACAATTTCATAAAACAAGTTTGACTCATTTTTAAAATAAGTAAAAGTTTGGGGGTGTATTCACCTTATCTCTTTAGAATCGGCTTCACTCACCGTCCAAGGGTCTTTCATTCTTTATCTCGCACCTATAGTACGAGTATCAATATTTGTTAGTCGGATACACGATCCGGCTTAAGACCTTTAGTCTTATCTCAATCCTCGATGAACCTTTAGTTCATTTTCTTTTACTTGAAAACCTTTAGTTTAAAAGTAAATTATAAACCTTTAATTTATATAGAAACCCGACGTTTCTTCTTCTCCAAGAAACGTAATCATTTTCTTTACTATTTAAGAATACTCTATTCTTTCATTCATTTCTTTGTTATGTTTATTTTCTTTTATCGAGGTATCGAGTATAACCTCGACTTAGGGCTTAAGCCTTTAATATAATATTGAATTATATTGAATTCATTATTACGCCTAACCTTAGTGGCGTATCGAAACCCTAGGGACTCGAGCAGCACTCCAACGCCGCTTCTTTCTCGATCGTCAAACAATAACGTCAAGCTTCAACACTCGTCGACATGCTTTACGAGATTCTTTGCCATTACAACAACACCTTTGATCGTATGTGGGTGAAGGGTGGCACGAACTCCAAGGAAACGTTGGTGCACAAATGAAGGTTCGGGACACGCTTTACGATGAAATATGGCACGTTTATCGAGGTGGATCGAGTGTATGGTTGTCGGGTTTTAGAGAGAAGCTAGAGAGAGACTTGAGAACTGATTTGTGGGATGCCAAGAATGAAACCCGGACCTTGCTATTTATAGACATCATTTTGGGTCCCATCGCGTACCGCGCCCGGGTCCCTGGGCACCTCGTCGCGTACCGCGACGTAACCTAGGTGAGTCACAACGTAGCCTTGCCACATGGCGACACGTGGCAGGCACCGCTCCACGTGGCGGACGTGTTGCCACGTGGTGACACGTGGCGGTAGACGTTGCCACTGTGTGCCACGTGGCACACGTGTCACAATTTGTCAGACATCCCATCGCGTACCGCGATGGGTGTTTCTTTTGATCCGGTCGCGTACCGCTATGGGTTAAGAAAACAGAATTTTTATTGTTAACCCTCAACTTTGGAATTTGGCCATTACAGTCCCAAGACTTTGGAAAGTTGATACTTTGAACTCGAAATTTTCACGTTGTTACATTTACTTTATGGCAGGCACCCGCTTTTGTCTTGTATGGCTTTTTCTGACATTACTGTAGCATGAGTTTCTTGGTCAACTTAGGAATCTTGATTGGCAATTGTGAAGCTTCCCATCTTGCAGCTTATGCTTGCTGCTCTTTTATCCCTAAGCTCCCCTAGCTTGTGAGCTGCCTCTTTATTGTAAGCTTATAGGTGGGTAAGGGTACCCACGTCATTAGCCCCCAGTCGGAAGTATTCAGATTTTAATAATGAATGCTTGTTACTCAACTCTTTTTCATTATTTCCCCTGGGTGTTTAATGAGTTTGGGCTCAGTGACATGCCTCTTCATAGACCAAAGAATTACCCATTTTGTTGTGTTGAGCTTCATTATGGGGAAGCCCAAGAGCTATAAAATGTTTCCCTAACTTTCGGTCCAGAAGCTGGGAGCTAAACAACCTTAATGTTTTGTTTGTGAAACTTCTAGGTGGAAGCTGGAAGCTTCGTAGTGACCTATAGGTCATTATTGTTTCTATCAGTTTGGCGGATGCTACCTATTGCGTCTGACTGATTAGACCCATGCGTCAAGAGATCATTATTAGGCTGACGGTTACAGCTTTGGGTAGGTTAATCGTAACCTTCCACCTGTCCCTATCCTTGGGGATTTGAAATTAAAAAATCGGCTATAAGTTATAAAATCGCCATTAACCACTCTCCATTTTATTTTCCCCTTATTTCTCCATTCATGGATAATATGACACATTACATTTTACACAAGACATATTGACTAACATGTGCATCCATCAAATTAATATTTTTAACATCCTTTAGTTAACATTTTTTTTGTATTATAATAGAATAAATAAATAAATTACTTTAAACTCTTTTAAATGGTCAAACCTCATCCCCCAAAGCACTCATCTAATCATTTTTATCATTAAAATATTCTTAAGAGTAACCTCCTCATATTAGTATAAATAAAAACATACTCACACCCCTTTCATTTTTACACCACTCTTTGACAAATTCAAGAGAATTATTTCTTTATTTTTCCATTTCAAATGTAGGATTTTAGTTATTCAAGTATTCTTCATCTTATTTTTATTTACTTTAATTCTTGTTCATACTAGTTAATAAAATGGTCATATGACCATAACACCATCATGTCTAGGAATCCACATAATCCATACACCATGGTGTATAGGGTGGATGAGACATATAATACAAGGAGATGATTGATTACACGAAGGTCACACTTTAAACGTGCTTACATCTTTAATTTTATGATCTTAATCGTTATATTTTATTCAAAGGACCGAAGAATATTTTTATTATAAATAGTCATTAATGTTATATTATCATATCCAAAAAAAGTCCATAATTTTATTTCATCAAAATCGTTTTCGAAATCGTTAAAACATTGCTTCTAGCAATGTTTCAGTTTTGACATTAGATCTAGCCGTCAAAGAAAGGGGCATATCTTGTTTATAACAAATTGAAAAAGTGCAATACCGGATTCTATGATAAACTTCATTGAAACATGGTTCTAAAAATTATTTTTACGCATTTTAATTCATTCGTATGAATTCACAATCAATATTTTATAAACAGTGCGCAAATTCGTACCCTCTGATTTACATGGCTGTTTTGGCTACTTATTCATATCATAACTAGCTACTTATTCATTTACAATGAATATCATGGAGTTGTGTGTTTACTTGATTACTTACTCAAAACTTTCACGTGGTATCCTCAATAAGTATGATCATACGCCCTCTTGCACTCAGGACCATTTTGTTTCGAGTGGAAAAGGGACCCCCAATCCGAGTACGTTGGTTGTTACTAACTGAAAAGGACCCTTACTTGCACTATAATTTCACAAGTTTCATGGAATTGTATGGCTTTTACGTATTTATATAAAAACTTGTGTGAATTTACAAACTACTCATTTTAGTTGACTTTATTTTATATATATATATATATATATATATATATATATATGCTACAGGTACCGTTATTAAATGATGATACTCGGATAAGACATTAGAACATAGGGTATTTTAATAGATGGACAAGTTGTTAAATTGTTCTTGTTTTTCTCGTATTTCTTTATCTTTGAACTTGTGTATTAAATGCCTAAATTAATTAATGATAATATTTTCACTTAATAGTGTCACATGTGTTTTGAGTAATCTTTACGTCACACTCAGGCGTTTCCGCTTAAGCCGGGGTGTTACAGATTTGTATCAGAGCCGTGACTATAAGATAGAACCTTACACGTAATACTTACTTTAATTATTTGTTTAGGGTTGCATGATTAGAAATTATGTGGTTCCTATTTGATTGTTCAATGCACTTGCTTATTATTTTATTATTTATTCATTTACGTCTCATATACACAAGCGCACACACACACACAAGTCCAAGGCTTATGCTTAAAACAAAGATTTTCAAACATTTTCAACAATCGAATTTTTTTTGGTTTTTGATATTTTTTCTTCTTAAAAATGGTTCTACGTGGCGGATATGCAGTAACTGGAAGGGGATCGTGCTTATTTTTTGAACTCTTGACACCAAGGTTATTGAAACCTAAGAATAAGCAATGCGCATAAATTCCAATTAGACGCGGGACCTAGTTGCTTACCTGGAGAGTTTGGAAAAATGGCAAGAAACCTATTAGGCCAAAACATACCACACCCAACGCCATATTAATTACAAATTTAAAGCTTTCAATATGACCATGTCCTCTTTGTGAAAGGAATATGGTTACACTCCTAAGGTTGTCACACAAGTTATGGTGGTTCATGCGACGTGTAATTCCGACCCTCAATGTTTTACAATGAGTTTAAACTGAAAGTCTGTCAAGTCGTGGTGATACACGGATACCCAGCTTTCAGTTTGATTTGATTAGGCATTGTTATTTTTGTGTTGTAATACGAGAATAGTCGAGCTTCAACTCGTTTTATTTATTTAAATATTCATTTATTATTACGATTTAAAATTGAAGATTCGAAAAGTCATGGTGATACATGAATAGTCGAGTTTCGATTCGATTATTTAAATATTCAATTATTATTATGGTTTAAAATTGAAAATTCAAAAGCTCATAGTGATACATGAATAGTCGAATTTCAATTCGATTATTTTATTTATATATTCATTTACTACTATGGTTTATAACTGAAAATTCGAAAAGTCATAGTGATGCATGAATTGCTAATCTTCAATTCGTTTTCTTTATTTGTATATATTCATTTATTCTTATGGCTAAAATTGGAGATATGAAAATCCATGGTGGTTCATGGATACTTCAATTCCGAACTTAATATTACATATTCGTGATGATTCCTGAATATTCGATTTCAACCTCAATTTTTATGTTGTATTTTTTTAAAATCGAAATTCATGGTGATACGTGAATATTCTATTTCAACATCAATTTTTATGTTGTATTTTGTTTTATTTAAATCGAAATCCATAATGATACGTGATATTCGATTTCAACCTCAATTTTTATATTGTATTTTGTTTTATTGAAATCGAAATTCATGGTGATACGTGAAAATTCAATTTCACCTTAATTTTATGTTGTATTTGTTTTATTGAAATCAAGATTCATGGTGATACGTGAATATTTTATTTAAACTTCAATTTTATGTTGTATTTTGTTTTATTGAAATTCATAGTGATACATGAATATTCGATTTCAACTTCAATTTTATGTTGTACTTTGTTTTATTGAAATCGAAATTTATTGTGATACGTGAATATCCGATTTCAACCTCAATTTTAATGTTGTTTTTTGTTTTATTAATATATTAAGACTCGTGTTATTTTATCTATTTACCTCATGTTGTTTTATCGCATGTTATTTTATCCATATACCCTATGTTATTTTACAAATATACATCATGTTGTTTTAACTCATGTTATTTATAAATTATCCTCAATACTTTACCCCATGTTATTTTATACATTTACCCCAAAATGTATAACCTTATGTTATTTGATAAATTGACCCCACGGAAAGATACGTACTTTTTTGTTTCGGACTCTGTTTTGCCTTTTCCTCTAGTGTGGAGTAATCATGAGCTTACTTTGAATACCCCGAAACCAAAGGATGAGGAGCTTGATGTTACTTTCTTGAAGAGCCATCAATCAGTGTGCTGCAAGCTTCGAACATTCCCGGAGGAGTTTTTGGTCTATCTAGGCCTTAGTACCAAGTGGCCTAGTCCTCACACCGAACCCAAGATCTTCCTGGATTATAAAGGTATGTTACATATTTGAATTTAAGCTTCTTTCATTGTTTAGGTATAACCCTCACCTTCCATATTGCAAAGGTTAGTGCCCTGGAGTTTCTTTCACTTTAAGATTTTTCTTTTGCTACTTTTATGTCTGTTGAGGTTACTCCAGGTCATCCAAATTTTGTTGGGAATATTAAGGAATTCCGTCAGTCTGGTGATTATGCTCCTACCTCCACCTCTTCTGGCCTTCTTCCCAAAGGTACTGTTAGGAAGGTTGTTTCTACCCCTGCTCGGATAGCAAGAGATTTAAGAGAAATTCTGCTCCGAGCTCCACTACTACTGACCCCATTGATTTGGATAAGGATGCATATCTTGTTGCTTCAACCCCCGGATTTCCTCCTGCTAGTGCGGAGAGGCTTTCCGGAAGCCATTCTCTTTCACTGTTGAAGGTACCTTCCAATCCCTCTGTTGCAAAGGATACTTTGTCTACTGTTTCTAAGAAGGTCTCTAAGAATACTGCTAAGAAGCCTATTCCTGCAACTGCTGATAAGAAGGTGGAGAAGAACAAGGAGCCTGTTGATAAAAAGGTGGAGGGAAACAAGGAACCTGTTAGTTTTGAGCCTCCTACTGTTGAGACTGTTGTGGTGGAGAAAGCGAAAGGGAAATGTGTTGCTAGTCAATAAGAAGGTGTTTATAATCATGAATCAACCTCTGTTTTTGTTTCATCTTGGGGGGTACGTAACTGTGATACGCTAAAGAGGCCGTCCATTTGTCATGACCTTCTTTTTCATTGTATTCCCTATGTTAAAAGTTTAAGCGATGGTGAGGTTATGGGTAGGATTTTTCAATACTTGGCTTGCTTGTTTCCCTTGTTCCAGATGAAATGGGACGCTGGAGTTATGCTCCGGAAGATATCAAGAAGTTGGAGGAAGATAAAGCAAAGTTGAAGAGTGCCTTGGTTGAGGCAAGTGAGAAGGTTGTGACCTTAATTGCTCATGAATAAAGCTTGGTTCATTAGCTTGTTGTTGCAAAAGCTTCTGCCAAGGATGAGCGAAACAAAGTAGAAGCTTATGCCAAGGACCTTTATGAACAACATCAGAAAGTCAGTCAAGAGAGAAACTCGCTTGTTAAGGAGAAGAAAAGGCTAGCTGCTAATCGTGAGAAATTGGAGAGTGTAACATCACGAATATAAAAGGTCAAAAATATCAAAGTTCAAAAGTTTAAGGACCAAAGGTGACAATTTTAAAACTTAAAAATCAAAAATGAAAAATTTGTCATCTGGCCCGATCGCGATACGCGACGGCCGTAGACCAAACGTCATCGCGTATCGCGATGACGTGGTCTGATGATGCGACACGTGTCCCGCCACGTGTCACCATGTGGCTTTGTGTCCTGCCATGTGTCACCACGTTGCATAGCGTCTGCCATGTGTCAACACGTGGCACTACGTCAGCCACGTGGCGCCATGTGGCAAGTCTACATCATGACTCACCAAAGCTAGTCGCCATACGTGACGGCTCTCCTTTAGAGCATCGTGTATTGTGATGGGAACCCGTTTTCAGCCTATAAATAGGGCATCAAGCCTTTTATTTTCACACACACCAAATCTCACACCTCTTTCTCTCTCTAAAAATACTTTCTCTCATTACCTCGATAAGCGTGCCGACCCTACTCGTTTTCCATGCTAAAAACCCAACATTATACCTCGTAAACCGTGTCGACCCAACGACCCGCCTTGAAGTATGTTCTGATCCGAGACGACCCGACGACCCGCCTCGAAGTACGTGCCGACCCGAGACGACCCAACGAAACCCCTTGAAGTAAGTGCTGACGGGGCTTAAGACTGGTGTGACTCGATTTGCGTGCCAAGGAGGTGTTGATCACAATTCTCGATATGCGTGCAAGCGTCGAAGTGCTGCCCGAGAGTCTTGAAAATAATAAGCCAAACAAGGTAGGCATAATGTCCGAATAAAATAATAATTTAATAATAAAGGCTTAGACCCTAGTTAAGGGTATAGTCAATACCTTGAAAATAAACAAAAGAAAATAAAACAAAGAAAGTATAAAGATAAAGATAAAAATATAAATTCTTTATTTTAAATGAGATATGATTATTATTTAAATAGATCTTAAATTATAATAAAAAGAGAATGATTAAAGAAACAAGAGTAAAGTGCCATTTTCGTTCTTATGGTTTGGCAAATAATGCAAATTTAGTCTAAAAAGTTTAATTTTTGCATATGGACCCTTCACGTTTCCTAATTATTGCCAATTACATCCAAATCACTAACCCAGTTAAATTTAATCGTTAAGTCAGGGGTAGACATGTATTTTCACTCTTTCTTTATTATAATACTTATTTCAGTGAACTGCGGTTTTCGTCCCTGTGGTTTATCTGAACATGCAGTTTTAGTCCAATAGTTTCAAGTTTGCAGTTTTCGTCTCTATCAAATGTGCGATTTTCGTCCTTGTAGTTTCATTTCACTTGCAATTAAACCCGAATTTATTAACCTCGTAAAGTCTGGTTGTTAACCAATTTGCGTGCTCTCACGTGATGACCAATTTTGTTGTTTTTTTCTAAAATAAACTTCAATCCTAATTCGCAAGCCCCCTCACGTGATGGGCTAGGGTGTATTTGAGAAAAAAGAAAAAAAGGACAAAAATTCCCTCACGTGAAGGGCACACCGATGGGTTTAACTAACAGACTTAACGAGATTAGTGAATTCGGGTTTAATTGCAAGGGAAATGAAACAATAGAGACGAAATTGGCAAATTTTAAACTACTGGACCAAGACCGCATATCTGGACAAACCACATGGACAAAAACCGCAGTTAACTGAAATAAGTATTATAATAAAGAAAGAGTGAAAAGACATGTATACCCCTGAGTTAACGATTAAATTTAATGGAGCTAGTGATTAGGATGTAACTGGTAAGAATTGGGAAACGTGGAGGGTCCATATGCAAAAAATAAACTTTTTGGACTCAATTCGCATTGTTTGTCAAACCACAATGACGAAAATGACACTTTACTCTGTTAATTTTCAAACAATAAATAAATATAAAATACAAAAAAATTTATCAATATTAGAAACGTAAATTGTAAAACAAACCCCGTAATCAAACCCTAATTTAATTTCTCAATGTGGATTTAGTTACATTAACGATTATTTTTTCTTTCAAGTTTAACTTAAATGAATAGTTTCACAAAATAATATCCAAATTATAACAAATGAACTTGAACGAATAAAAAAAATAAGTAGATAATCAATTCAACGTTTCATTAAAAAATGAACATAGCCCAAATAAATTAATCAAAATAGGTTTAAGTATATTATTAACTTCTAACATTAAATAAACTAAAATTCAAAAAAAAAATACATTCACATTATTAAAAATGAAAATATTAGAAACAAAAAATTTATACAACCCCCGTAATACGGGGACAAAAACTAGCTTAATATATATAAACGAAACATTTAAAAGTTTTTGGTTGTTTCCTACATATCTCAAGTCACCATATTGTTTTGTTTGTAAATGGAGGTTTCTTATGCATTTGACCCGAATTCACGGTTATGAATCTCACCAAACCAGTTAACCTTTAAACAGGTTTCTTATGCAGTCGTATACGTTTGTCTGGATCCTTACATATGTGGTATACGCGGTGGGCACACCGCACCAAACCTGGTCATAGTGATGCTTTCCTGCGGGGAGTGTGACCATGTGTATACGAATAGTACTTAACTAAGTCAAACGTTGCGGTTTTTGTTGGGGTATTTAGTGTAGAGACTTGAGTTTGTAATTGTATTGTTTTAATGTTTAACTATTCCTAAGCCAAGATGGGTCGAGCATAACTATTTTCGAGGGGTAATCAAGTATAAGAAAATATTTTAGCGTCAGCGTATTCACCAGCATATCGCTGACGTATTTTATAACATTTCTGGAAAATTACAGTATCAAGAATTTGAGCCATTCATGAAGTGGATGTTCGCAAGGTAGAGATGGCTCGTTGTTAAAATAACACGCTACATTAAACGAAGATTTATAAATACAAATTCTTGGGTATTTATTTCCGGAGAAGCTTTTAAAACAAAGGAAATTATATTTTAATGGTTTCAAAGTATATAAATATTTTATTTTAAATAATAAAAAGTCTTCCGCTAAAATAAACTCTGATATATTTACAAAACCGGTACCAACTGTTGGCCACACGCCTATGTCCTAAGTCGGGGTGTGAAAGAGAGTGAGAAGCAGAAGCTTGTTGATGAGAAGTTTGCTACCGATGTTACTATTGTTGATCTCCAATCCCAAGTTAATGAGCTCTTTTCTAAGAAACGTTTGATGTTTGAACAAGGTACACCTTATGTCGTTTCCTATCTCTTGCATAGTGGTGAGTTTAATTCAGCCCTTGGTGAAGTTTATGTAAGGGTCATTGCTCATGGTCGTCACCACGACATTTCCATTGGTTTTGAGGCATGTCGAGCTGGTCTCCCTTTGAGGGGCTTTCAAGCTATCGATCCCATGCTTCCACCGACTTTGCAGCTGCTGTGAAGGCAATGGAGATGAAGACTTTCCGCTATCTTGAAGCCGTTTCTCATTGTCACGATCTTCCATTCTCGGCTTTTCAAGCTATTGAGCTAGAAGGTCTCAAGATGGAACTTGCGCATTAGGCGATCTAGGCTATGGTTACTAAGATTACTGGGAACGTTAACTCCGATGGAGGTCATGTAGAAGGTGAAGCTACTGTTGAATTTGAGGATCCAGCTGGCCGGGCAGCTGACGAAGATAATGAGGAAGTTGAGGTTACTCCTTCCTAAGCTGATGATCCTGAGCGGACCCCTTCCTATGTGCAAGAAATTGAGAATGCTTCTTCCCTTGCCACTGCTTAAGCTTCCTAGGATGACTTTGATAGAGATGTTGACATGCTTAATGGGAACCTTTTTGGTGATGCACCAAAAACTTATGGTGGTGAAGGTGAAGACGCTACTAGCGATGAGTAGCTTCATTATTATTAAGCTTCATGTGTGAAGCTTCGTTGTATTTTGGTTATGTAAGCCTTTGTTGGCATAAACAATTACAACTTTATGCTTGTGATGTATGTAGCACCTTCTTAAGGTACCTTTTATGTTTTTCATATTGGTTTAATAGTTTATCTCATGAAATTGTTTTTTATGCTTGCAATGTCTTTGAAACTTCGTTAAGTAGGGATGTTGCAGACACCCTTCCTTAGCTTAGTAACTAAGAACCAATGTAAAGCTTATTCTATCTGCTTGTCAGTCCACAAGATTTTACTTAACTCATTTTGTGGTATATTGTTACACAAGTCCTAAGCTTCTTGAACTTATCAGTTTGATAAGCTTCTAAGTTTTAGTAATTGTGGAGCAAGTTGGTAAGATATGCTCAATCTCGTTTCATGGATATAATGTATTTCTAAGTGTTCCATGGAGTCGTATTGTTTTAGGGAATCAACCTGTATACATGAAGATATAGAGTCTTGTTACATGTTGAGCGATATGGCCTAGGATTTCAACCCTTTTCATGAGTAGGAACTACGCCGGACCTCATGGAGCCTAGTTTGGAGGGGCTCACCCTTGGATAGGATAATAAACAAGTTTATTACTCAAAATGCAATATCATTCATTGATATTTTCAATAATATTAAACCAAAAAAACTATTACAATGGCCTTGTGACCTAAATTAAAAACTTCTTGAGGTGCTTGTCGTTCCCGTGACGTGGCACCTTTCTTCCTTCCGTATCATTGAGCTTGTAGTATATGTCCCTGTGAGCTTCTTTGACGACATATGGACTTCCCATTTGGATCCCAACTTTCCCAAGTCATATTTCATGCTGGCCTCGTTGTTTCTGAGAACTAGATCTCCAGGTTTAAACACGTTTTTTCTTCCCCTTGTGTTGTAGAAGGCTTCCAGCTTCTTCTTGTATATGGATTCCTCAATAGCAGCCTGCTCGTGGGCTTCTTCTAGGAGATCGAGGTTAAGAAGAACCTCAAAGTCATCGGCTTCCTCATTTTTGTTTTTCACCCTTCTTGAGTTTACCCCAATTTACGTGGGGATAACGGATTCCGAGCCAAAGATCAGGTAGTAGGGTGTTTTGCCATGACTTGTTTTCTCTGTGGTCCGGATAGCCCAAAGGATGCTTGGAAGCTCTTCTGATCAATTCTTGCATACCTTCCCAGCCTTGTCTTGATACCTTCAATGATGCTACGGTTTATCCGTTCAACTTGGTCGTTGGATTGGGGTATGCCACTGAGCTAAACACTTGCTTGATTTGCAGCTCCTTGCATCAAAGGCTGAAAGGCTTCTCAGCAAATTGCTTCCCATTATCCATCACTATTTTACCTAGTATCTCATATCTACAAATTATATTTTCTCATACAAAGTTTATTACATGCTTTCCTTTGATAGTAGCTAGAGGCTTAAGTTTTGGCCACTTGGTGATTTAAATAAAAGGCTACTAGTAGGATTTTCACCTTCCTAGCTGCTTCGGGGAAGGGACCAACAAGGTCCATTTTGCACTTGTAGAATAGCCAAGAACCAATAATGGGTACCAGGTTGTGCTTAGGTTTTGTTTTGACGGGAGCGTGGAGCTGACAAACTTCACATTTGTGAATGAGTGGAGTCCATGTGCATTGTTGGCCAATAGTAACCAAGGTTCATTAACCTAGTTACCACTGACCTTGGACCAGAGTGTGTCCCACAAATGCTTTTGTGTAATTCCCTCACCAGATAGTTGCTCTGGTCTGGTCCCACACATCGTAGCGAAGGGCTTAAATACCCCTTATTGTACAGGACATTATCTTCTATCACATATTGTTTAGCCTTAAGCTTGAGCTTCAGGGCTTTTCCTTCGTTGGTGGGGAACTTCCTTTCTTTGAGAAACTCTATTAAGGGGATCATCCAAGTGGTCCCCTCTTCTTCAATGATATCTTGTACTTCTAGTTCCTCAATCGACGGGCTCTTCAGGACTTCCACAAGTAACTTCTTTGTTAAGTGAGCGAAGGTTAGCGAAGCTAGCTTACTGAGGGCATCAACTTGCTTATTTCGGGTTCTGGATACTTGAGTTAAACTACATCTTTTGAATTCCTTCATGATCTCTTTGACCTTTTGCTTATACTTCAGCAACGAAGGTTCCCTGCTGTGAATTCGTTATTCACTTGGCTTGCTACCAATATCGAATCAACAAAAGCGCTTAGATCTCGGATCTTCATCACTATTGCTAGGCGAATCCCTGCAATCAAAGCTTCGTATTCTGCTTCATTTATAACAAACCACAAAATATATCAAAGGAGAAGTAAAGAAATAAAAGAAGAAAATTTCATCCCACGTTGGTGGAGGAAAGAAAAGGAGAGGCTTCCACCATGGCATAAATAGGAATGTAAGTTCATGTCCCACATCGCTGGATTATAAAACTAGTGAGCTCTTTATAAGAAAGAAAACTCATATGTTAATATTCTTATAAGATAAATCACATCCAGTGGTGCTACAAGAGGGTACGAAGCACCCGACGCGCACGCGTGCGGGCACATGCTCAGGCGAAGTGCGATGGGTGCAATGTGACGCTCTTTGCACTTCGCACGCTCGCATCACCGCGAGCCGCTTAAGGGTCGTCTTAGTATTTTTGTGGAAAATTAAATTTTTAATAATCTACCCATCACGATACGCGACAGGTTTAGATTAATCTCATCGTGTACGCAATGACGTATAAATTTTCCAGAAACTTTGCGGCGTCGCGATACGCGATGGACTATTAAAGTAACACATCACGATACACGACGTGGAGGTTACGCGGACAAGACACTTGACGTGCCATGTAGCCTACGTAGGGCTGACTCGTCAATGCTATAAGACTCATTGCGATACGCAATGGCCTTTGTTTATGACCATCGCGATACGCGACGGGCTCCAAAATTACCTATAAATAGATTGGAAACGGGACATTCTCTGCTCGTCCCAAAGCTAATTTTCTCTCTTAAATTTCTATATATATTAAGAAGATAATATAAAATCTGAGTGATCATAGCGATATCCTATCCGATCGAAAGAAACTTATAAACGTGAATCCAAAAGCTCTGCCTATCAAGGTAAGACATTGCGCCGTCGTGTAAAGTTTTCATTCTCGTTATTATCGTTATGATTATGAGATTTATATTAGTATAAATATACTACATTGTGTTTAACCTAGGTATTTAATACCAGGAAGCGCTCATTATAAACTTGCAATGTAAGACATTCGAGTTTTTATACAACTCACATTTGCGTGAGATAACTATCTTTCCGACACTGTCATGTTAATTTCAAAACCTATAAAACTCATGGAAGATGGTCTAAATTATTTCAAATATATATTTAAATTATTTTAAATACATTACAGTGATTAAGTCTCTGTAGACTTACATGATGGTTACTATCGGTATTGTGGGTTTTTGTATACAAGGCTTGCCTATTGGTCTATACACGTTACTTATTGGACAAGTGTTAGCCAATAAGTAATATGACAATAGTCATAGATACGGTCAAGTGACAAGTACCTTTCGGTAATTTGTAAGCAGACAGATGTAAAAACATCTTAATGCTGTAAACGTAAAATGTTTCATTTACAAATGAATGCACCCACCAGTATTTCTTGCTGATAAAAAATTTTAAACATGTTTCAGGTGACTTGTTAGAGACAAATGAATGATGTATGCGGACTTCCAGCTTAAATAAGTGGCTTGTCACCAGAATAAAGAAATGTTTTTTTTGTAAATTAGGGTTTATCCCTATAAAATTTATATTTGTATCAAAATGGTTAAATTCTCAGTTTATAATAATAATAATCATCGTGTTTTTATAACTCTGATCATTTTTCCTAACTATAGTTCTGATGAAATATTCCGCTGCAAAATAATTTAATAAACATCGATACCACAAATCAATGTTCACGTCTTCCTGCTCAGGGTATAGGGGTCGGGGGCTGTAACAGCTGAAGTGGTATCAGAGCCACTAGTTTAAGCAATATGGGTATTTTAATAATAACTAATCTTATAATTTAGAGTTGGGAAATACATGCATTAACCTATTTGTTAACCATAAATATAAGATTCTAACAACACGTGAAAATAAATACTATTTTCTTTTGGTGTTCTTTGTTTTATTGTTTTTGGTTAACAACATGAATGAGCTCGTAGAAGCATTCAGAAACATACCCGTTAACACTATGGATATGGAAGAAGAAGAAGAAGAAGAAGAAGAATCCAGTGAACAACACCCAGAACCGATGATTTTTCAAGCACAACCTATGGAACAACCTATAAAAAACCAAAGCCCAAAAGAAGGAGAAGACTAAAGAATGGAAAAGAGGATTGAGAATAGGTAAGAAAGGAAAAACCATAGTCACACAACCACCACCACAACCTAAACCACCGACTGAACCACAATCAACTCAACCACAACCCCCTTCAACAATACCAATGCAATAACGACTAGGCAGATGCCTAGGTGAGTGCGAAAATTTTCAACCAGTATTCAATGATATAGGTGAAGTAAGCTCCAGCAACCCGAACATGCCATCTCATAACTCGGATAACACACCCCCCTTATAATATTATCAACCAAGCTCAGCTAGAGGAATGATGGACGAACGATTGGCAGTATCATACAATGATGACAAATCCGTATGCGCCATTCCAGGCCGAAACTTCAAACTACCCCAATATGACACCGGAAATGACGACACAGCCCCGTCATTATGGGGAAGAACTTATGGATACCGGCTATAGACTGAGAAACATTGGGGAGAACCTGGCATGGCGATACTATGACCGAGAACCCTATATATAAAAACCATATATATAACATTTATATGTTCATTATCGTAGTTTCTTTTGTGTAAAAAAAGTGTGTACGTATATAGAATATATATAGGAAATGTAGATATAAATTATAGTGATGCATATATATATATAAGAGTTAAAAAAGACATAGTTTTGTAGGAAGAGTAGGAATGACATAAAATTTAGAGTTAGGAAACTATGTAGCCTAAATCCTAAATCCGAGGAAACTATTTGGTATTTTCAAAACTACCAATCTCAACCACTAGATCATAGATCCAAGGGCTTAGAGTTATTCTTACTCTTCCTAGAAAACTATTTCTTTTTATTATAACTCACCCCTATATATATATATACATACATATATAAAGAGTAATATCGCAAAGATCGACGTTTTTGATATATTCTGTGCCTATGTGTTATTAATATCTTGTTTTCCTTATTATTTAATTATGATATTAATATTCCTTTCTTGTCTATAATTCAGATGTCGAACGAAGCTCTTTCTAATCAAAACAATCACGATAACGAGCACAATCATAAAAATGAGCATAATCATGAAATTTCCTGTAACATCCGTTACTTTTCAAATCCGAAACCCGACCCATTTACGGGTCCGGGCTCTATAAATAATAAAATCCGCACTTATCAAGTTACAATTTCTATATTATTCATTTATCGCAACACTTGTTTAATTTTTGACGTTTTTAACCCAAAACATAAAGTTCTATCTATTTCTATATCCATCTCCAAACTTAAGGGGCCTGTTTGTAAAGTCTGTTATAATCCATATTTCAAGATGGATAATCCATCCCCAAACCCGAACCATATTCAATTTCGTGAACCCGCGTATCAATCAAGCAACTTATTAGCTGGAATGAATCGTTTGTAACCAACTTTTGATTTGAGAAATCAATTTCGTGCATGATTCGCGGCATCGCCGTTAATGTAATTGAACTAATTATAACATGTTGACTCGTTCTTCCCTGTTTAGACCTAGCCGACACATAATAACAGCCAATGATCGCGTAAACGTTGTTTATAATCCAATTAATTTCACAAACACCTTCCTTATAGTGTGACCATCAAAAACCCTATAAATAATTAAATTCATTTCAATTGATTATACCCGTTCATCGCGTTTTCTTGCCGGCTCTGTTTCGGTCTCGTTCTTCCCCCTCTAAGCATTGTACAAGGTAATTATTTATGTGTTTTGGGTCGCGATTGTAATGGGATCAAAACCCCTAAGCTGGTTTTGATCAATTATAATCAATTGAAGCAAAACAGATTTCTAGGGTTTATGGGTTAAACCAACTCTGATCGGCAGTTGTATATATATTTCTGAATCTAGTTCCTATCACATCTCGTTAAGGGTCTACTGGTTAATACATGTGACCTTGGGGGCAGGGGTCGCGGGTTCGAACCCCCTGCACCCCGTTTTTGTTGAATTTTATTTGTGTTAACATTTTTAATTGGTTAATCATTATAATAATAATTATAACAATAATTAATAAAGACTATTTCTAATGAAAAACTGACTTTGTAACACTCGTTTAACTATCGTTTTCGTTCTCGTATATGTATTTATAAATGAAGTATATTATAATGTAAAGACTATATGTATATATATAAATATATGTATTAACTTAAAATCTAATATTTTTTTATATAATCAAATAAACTAATTTTATATATATTTATAAAACTACAAATAATAATTATTAAGTTATGTTTCCTTAAATCAAAATAATTATTTTATATAATAAAACCTTATATATATATTATTATATTATTTTAACTAGTTGTCGTAATAAATATCGTACTCTACTTAGCGTGTCTGTTTGCTCTTATTTTCTTATAGGCTTTAAAGTTCGCGTGTTACTTTTTCCGCATTCTCATTTTCTTAATCATCTTCGTTCGTCCTTGAGGTGAGTTTACATATCACCCTTTTTCATCTTTTAAGTTTTGGGGGTGGCATGTATACCCTATTTACATTACCCATTTTTATTTCCACATCTATTCAAACACAATTCAATATATGTTTATATGTGATTATTGCATGCTCTATGATAATGCTCTATGTGCTTAATTGTTTATTTTATGTTTGGTGGTTGGTATCTCATCCTCATCTAGTATGATCATACATTTACCCAAGTACATTGATTTCATATCAATAAGAACGGGTCCACATCTATTTAGTTGCTTACATTTTCATAAGAATTGTAATACTCATCATTTACATATGAATTGTGATTTATATATATATATATATATATATATATATATATATATATCAACTAAAACTCATGTACTCTCACCAACGTTCGTGTTGACCAACTTTATTTTTGTACATGCTACAGGTACAAGTAATTTACAATATTCAAGATCGAATAAATTAGTTTTACCTTAGGATATTATTCAAAATACAAAACATGATGTAATTGTTGTATATTATTGAATTTGTGTACTTGTTAATGTTAAAGAAATTAAATAATTATTGTCGCTTTAATTAGTGTTTTTTGAGCTACTGTCCAATCAATACGTTACGCCCCGACATGTTCCGCCTTTGGTTGGGGTGTGACATTTCCAATCAAGAAAATCATCTGAATATGAATGATATTGAAAATATGATAGTTCAGAAAATCGCTAAAGCAATTCCTTTAATTGTTGATTCTATTAAGCAACCCGTTTATGTAATTAGGGATAAGACCGAGAGTAATAAACGAAATTTTAAAACTGAGGCTAGTAATATTGTGAATGGAGGAAATAGAGAACCATTACCAAAAAAGTTAAAAGCTAACAGTTGTACTTACAAGGAATTTTTGGTCTGTAAGCCAACCGAATTCTCTACAAATGAAGGATCTATTGCAGCACTACGCTGGTTAGAAAAGACAGAAACTGTCATAAAAATCAGTAAATGTGCTGAAGAAGATAAAATATTATATGCTTCTAATCTTTTCGTTAATGAAACAATAGAATGGTGGAATACAGTCCTCTAGACAAAAGGAAGCAACATAGATTATACTATGAAATGGGAAGTAGGGGTGCAAATGAGCCGAGCTGCTCGTGAGCTACTCGAGATCGGCTCGTTAAAAAGCTCGTTCAAGCCAAACTTTATCGAGCTCGAGCTCAAGCCTAAAAATAAGCCATTTATATATTTTTTTAAAATGTATATTTAATAATTTTTAAGTAATAAATATAATGTTATGAAAAAAAATAAAAAATAACTGAATAATATATATTCTCTTGTACATAAAATTATAATAGAAAAACGTATATAAAATAATTATATTAATATAAAAAAATTGATAAATAGTAAACGAGCCAAGCCTGAGCTTCAAAATCCATTCACAAGCCGAGTTCGAGCTTTGAAAATAGAGCTCGAAACGAGCCGAGACCGAGCTCGAGCTCTATGTAAGTTAAATGAGCCGAGCTCGAGCCTAGTCGAGCTCGGGCTCGGCTCGTTTGCACCCTTACTGGAAAGGATTCAAAGAAATATTTGAAAGGAAATTTTGTCCTCCTCATGAAAGAAAAAAGATTGCTACTATGTTCTTAAACCACAAGATGGAAGGTGTGAAATGTCGTGAGTGTACGACAAAATTCTTTGAATATGAAAGAAAGGCACCGCCTTTGGCTTCACCAGAATCTGTACTAATTTCTTGTTATATTTGGGGATTAGTAATTGAAATCTGTGATCTAGTAAAGTCAGCTAGATCTCAAACTATTGAAGAAACAATTGAGCTAGCCAATACCATGACAAACGGATTAATCCGAACTCAAGAAGAAAACAAAAAGAAAGATCGAACCCAGAAGATTACCCAAGAATTTCGGAGAAAAAGAACAGAGCAATCCTATGTTCATCCTTTCTACAGAATTTGCTGAAAGAGGCATTCAGGGATATGCGCTTTTAAGAAAATTAAGTATTGCAATTATAGCAAAACGGCTGGACATACAGATGGAGAGTGTAGAAGAAAAGAAAGCCGTATTTGCTACAACTGCGGAGAACCTAGCCACATCCGTCCTGAATGTCCAAAGCTGATAAAGGTGCCTAATAACAAAGCAAAGAACACAGATTAACCTAAGAAGAATGCACGAGTTTTTAAGCTAACTGCACAAGAAGCAGCAACGATTCCAAACGCCATTGCAGGTACGTTTCTTATTAATAGCGTTTACGCTAAAGTATTGTTTGATTCCGGGGCATATCAAATTTTTATAAACATGAAGTTTTGCCAAACCCTAAATCAACCATTAATCAAACATAATCAAGTCTGCACGGTAGAAAAAGCCAATGGAAATTCCATTCATATTCATGAAGTACTTCAAGAAGAAAACATAAACTTACTAGGCCACAAATTTAAAGCAAATTTACTCCCAATGAATCTGGCTGAATTCGATGTCGTATTAGGAATGGACTGGTTAGCAACCAATCATGCTTGAATCCTATGTAATATAAATTTTGCTGAAATTCGCACACCAACAGGAAAAATCATTACAATTCAAGGGGATAAAATATCCAAGCCTAGAAAGTTCATATCAGTAATGAAAGCGGCAAACTGTCTAAGGAAACAAGGCATGGTATATATGATTTCTATAAATCACTATCGCCAAAGGAAAAGAGCTAAAAAAATTCAGGTAGTATCGGAATATTTTGACGTCTTTCCAAAAGATTTACCTGGACAACCGCCTGATCGTGAAGTTGAATTTAGAATCCATATAATACCAGGAATAGCGTCAGTTGCTAAAGCACCATATAGATTAGCGCCAACATAGATGTTGGAATTAAAGAAGCAATTAAATGAATTGCTAGAAAAAGGTTTCATACGACCTAGCTCATCACCCTGGGGAGCACCTGTATTGTTTGTAAAAAAGAAAGATGGATCAATGCGTATGTGTATCGATTATAGAGAATTGAATAAAGTCACAATAAGAATCGATATCCCTTACCAAGAATTGAGGATTTATCCGTATAAAGTATAAAATAGTTATGAAGGAGTTCCAACTAGGCTTAATGAATCAAATACAATTTAATGAGCTGATGATCGAGTTTGAGGATGTTGGGTTGTATAATCAAACAAAGGAGTGTATTTCCTCTTGGGAGGATGTGTTTAGGGACGAATTTGGTGAAAATTTGGTGGATTTAGCTGATATAGATGAAAGAGATTTTAACTCCTAAAGAAATATTGAGAAGCTTGAAGTTTTGTTATTTGGGGAGACGTTTTAGAACTTAAATGTCAAAGAGGAATCACAAGGGATATCCGAAGAATTTAAGAATAAAGAACAAAATCCCATTGTGAAACAACACCCGCGTTTGCTCGGTGAAGTTGATCGGTTTTTAGAGATAGTTGTTCGTGGATTGCCACATAAATCAAGAGCCCCGAGAAGGCAAATACTTGGACTCAGGAATAAAAGTGTGTGAATTGGTCATATTCCCGTAATTTCAATAATGGGTGGATCGAGCTGAATGCGTATTTTTGGGCCTACATGTGTTTGAAAATTAGTTTCTTCCGAACTAATTGTAAAAGGAGAGTGTTAAAGAGCACTGATGGGATGAGAATCAAGGAGAAGCCTCTTGATTGAGGTTTCGGGAGCAAGTCTGGATGAAGACTTTTTGTAAACTTAGCGCTTCCCGGAAGGCAACCCGGTACTATGTTTTCATTTTATTTTTTTTATTTTTGTTTTGGTATTATTCTATGCTCTGTCGGGTGTTGCTTCTCTTACTTGCATGTTGTTCCGGGATTGCTTATTAGATGGTTGATGAGATATGGTTTGAAACAAGTGTGGGGAGGCCACACTTGTTTCATTATTGCTGCTTATGTTCGTGTGTAAGAGAATGAGGTACTGTTTTTTGAGCACGCTCATAGTTGGAGGGCATTTATGGAAGAAGACTTTGGCATCAAGTTTCATGCGCATATTACGAGCTAAGTCTTTTCCATTATCTAGCTTATTAACTTTTTATTTTGTTTTTAATCTTTAGGTTTTTAGTTTTTTGTAGTCCGACTTTATTTTAAGTCATCATTATCCTTGCATTGACAATGCAAAATTGAAATGTGGGGATAGGATATTTGAGTCGTAGTTTAAATTTAACTTAAAAAAAAGAAAAAACAAATTAAAATAGTTTTGAAAATGTCCTTTGAAAATAGGTTTTTGCATTTAAATGGAAGACGATGATAATTATCGGAAACTGGTTTTTCAAACTAATAATAATATTAGATAATATAAAAGAAAACCCACTTAACTTGAGATGTGTCGGTAGGCTCAGACTTGAGAATAAAGGGCAGTTTGATAAATGGTTAACGAATAGATAGAATTTTTAGTGGGTAATACGTTTTGTCCGTGGAGGGTAAGTAATGAAAGGTGGGACCATACTCAAGCCTCAATTTTTTGTATGAATTTGAAAATTTGAATACATTATCATATGACGCTTGGGTAGGTTTAAGGTTAGTGTATGCTAAGTAGACGGTGATATAAATTAAATCTTGAACTTCTAGCTTTAGTATTTTACACTTCATTGGCATATGGTTTTATAACTTTAAATCTTGTATTGATGGGATGCCTCGGGTCTAGAAACTATGGTTCTGTATGCGGTTTATCATCGGGGTATTCACATTTCCTAAGTGGAATTGTGAATATTAAAAAGCTAAAATAGCAAACCCACAGTTTATGCCAAACATAAGTCATTAAACTTGATCAGCTCGTACTTAAAGTACAAATATACTGACTTGATCATCAACTCTGTTAGCAATATCGGGTCCTCTTGCTCTCGTCTCATTACCACAAAGGACACATCATATGTAAACCCTACATATGAATTCGTGTATACTCACCTATGGTGATGGTTTTGGGGAATTGCTTGATAACGGGGGTATGTCATGTTGTGGGGACACTCGCAAATTAATTAGTTATACCTTAATCGTATCCAATGGTTGCTTTGGTATAATACGATGCATAAAATTAGGTGGATAAACAATAATCTTAATCATCCTAACTATTCATGCAAAAAAGAGCAAAAAAAAATTTAAATCTACTAATTATGAGGTCTAAGTCAAGTTGGGGTGGTCTGGTCCGGTAAAACCTGAAAATAAACGGGTCTGTGGAAACCACTGAGTTATATAAATAAAGAAATTGTTGGATCTTATTTGTTTCGGTAAAGATCAAGGCATGAGTTTAAGTGGACAACAATATCGGTGATCGCGGTTTTTGCGTTATCCTTAACTTTAAAATAATCTATATGTTTTAAGACTATATTTTCCAATTTTGATTCCATTGCATTAAACTTTTTTAGGGACAAAAGTATAGTAAGTGTGGGGATATTTGATATACTGATATTTATATATATTTCCCTTGTATTTTTATTGTATTATTTTAATGGTTTTTTTTTCCTTTATTAGTTCAGATTTGTATACTACTAACATATTTGTGTTTTGTAGGTTCCAGAAGTTGAACGTGGTTAAAAGGGCGAGAAACGAGTCAAAATAAGCTTAAACGAGAAGCCAAGACGAATCAGGATTGAACCGGAAGGAACCAGATACATAGCCGGTCAGACCGGCTGACGTCGGACCTTTAAATTACGTCGCGCGGCGAGCCCTTTTTTTCTGGTCGCGCGAAACCTAGACACATAATATCCAGATTGTTTGCTCGTTTGGTCAGGTTTAAGGCCTAGTTTCACTATATCAACACCCTTAACCTTAGCCTGAAAAAATAACCTACGGCCCAGAGCCGAATTTGGGGTTTCTTGGAGCTTAGGATTGCATTATTTGGTTGTTTTGAAAGGAAGAATCATCCGGTGAAGCGCTACTTGATCGAGATCGAAGACTACGGGTTTTATCGCCTTTAATCCTTCGTTTCTACTATTTTTCACCATGTTTTCCTTTATTATTGTTCTGTTTGATTTTAAGATGCTAGGCTAAATGTTATAGACTGCCTAGGCTATCAATGAACCTTTGTTAATGTTTGATTTTATTTGGATTATGATTTTCGTTATGGTTTTATGAATTAGTAAACGGTTTGATTTTATCTAATTGATGCATATGTGTGCTTGGTTTTGTTTGATGAATTTTATTGTTCCAGATTTTCCTTGGTGATTGTCTGTCATATAATAGGATTGTGTTAGGTCATTTATCGTGTGTTCTTGACTAGTTAATGATTGATTTGCAATAAGATCATAGGTATAATATTTTTAGTCAAACGAATAGAAATGTGTTGCTAACCTAAAGAGCTGTAAAGTGATAGGTTATTTGTTAGATCTTTGTTGATTAAAATTGCTAGATTTAGTGTTTCGTAAGGAGTCCGTCTAGGTTTGATTGGTTAACATTGTCTATCGAGTCAATTGAGTTTATTAAATTACCTTTGATTTTCACGTTGTAAGGTAGGATTTCATTATAAAGGTACTCGTTCATAATTATTTAGATAACCGTAAGGGAGTTTGATATATGAAGCTAGTGTGTCTTAAAACTCATTAGAAACCTATATGTGTCTTTTTGAGAAGGGTCGGGCTTTTAATTATTTTGAGCGAATGGTTTATGTGTGGGTGAGATGTTCAATGAATGTTCAACATATTTCTTTGGAACCTTTTTCATGTTGTTTAGACACCATGCAAAAACATCTTTACCTTCTTGTAATAATAATGCTTACTCATTGTATGAGAGGGAAGGTTATTGTTGACTTCGATGGTTTGTTCAGGGTAAGCTGGATTAATGCTTATTTCCTACACAAGGTCATCTTATATGTCTTCATTGAGCTCCCATGATTCTTCTGCGGCAGCTATGTGTAAAGCTTCTTGTGTTGGTACCATCGTAGTTATTCCTCCCGTGGCTGGGAATTTCGTCATGTCATGGGCAGTGGACACTATTGCATCGAGAGTTGAAATTCCGCTTCTTCCAATGAGTATATTATAGTTAGAATGGTACCTTACCACTGTGAATGTAAGCTTTTCAACTCGAGAGAGGTCTCCGTCTCTCAATCGAACATCCAAAGTGAGCTTCCCCAGGGGAAGTACCTTCTCTCAATTGAAACTTTTGAGAGGGTTGTTGGATTGTTGGAGTTGATCCCTGATTTCTTGAGAGAGATTTAGTAAACATCTTTCATACATGACCTCTATTGCTGCCCCACAGTCCATGTAAGCTTCGTTTATGTTGAAGCTATTGAGCTCAGCTTCTACAATAGCAGGAGTTGTGACTTTGTTGTGAGGGTTGGTCGGAGGGAAGCATATGCTCAGTTGGTTTCAAGCGAGCGTTCGTTGCCTTTTGTTTCAAATCTGAATCATGTTTACTCGAACACCTTCTTTCCGCTTCCTTTACATTCTTTGGGTCCTTGAGTAGGTGAGCTAACTCACCACTTTGAACGACATCTTCAATACGCTTCTTTAATTGGAAACAATCATTGGTATGGTGCCCAATGTCATTATGGAAAGCACAAAATTTGCATGCGACCCGCTTGCTTGTCGGTTTGGACAACGGACGGGGAGGACGAAAGTTGTGCTTAACCTCTTCAGAGGCCAGGATCTCCTGTGGAGTTTTGGTTAGCACAGAGAAGATCATCTTGTCTTTCTCTTGTGGTTTTTGATGTCAAGAAGAATGGCTTCTGTCATTTGACCTTTTATGCTCGTGGTGCTTCTCAGGGTGCTTCTCAACGAAGGACTGGAACCGAGGCTTCTTCCCATCTAAGGGGTAGCTTCTCCAGTTTCTATGGGTTTCTTGATTATCCAAGGCTTCGTCACCCCGGAGGTAAGCTTCTGTTCTTTCAAAGGCTTCTTTCATTGTTTGAGGAATATTTTCATGGAACCTTCTTACTAACTTCTTGGCTTTTTTGGTGTTCACGTAGGCAGACACGCGCATCTTTTCTGAAGCAACATTATAATTCAAGCATTCTTTCTTGTATATATCCGTGAAGACTCAAAGGTATTCGTGTTCTTTTTGCCCGATTTGATGCAGGACAGTTGCATCTTTGGTGCATCTTCTTTGTTAAGTGAATTTGGTCAAGAAGCTTTGATATAAGTCGTCAAAGAAAGCTATGCTTCTTGACGGAAGGGAGTTAAACCAAAGTCTGGCTGATCCTACCAAGGTTTGCATGAACATGTGACAATACTCCGCGTTGTTCCATCTTTCTACGGTAGCTACTCCCGTGAAGATCTGAAGATGATCTTCAGAATCTTCTGTTCCATCATAGGTCTTAATGTTAGCCGATATCTTGATTTTTGTTTGGAACACAAAGTTTGCTATTTGTTCGGAGTAACATGACAAGGTTGACGGCTTTTAGGGTTGGTAAGATTCCAAATGTGTCAAGTCACCTGTGTTAGTGCCAATGATGCTTGGAGCTTGGGTTACAACGGGATGACTCATGGCTGGAAAGCCTTGGGAAGCTTGCTATTGTAAGCTTCCTGTCCATGGTGGACCATATTGAGACATCATCAAGGCTGCCATCTGAGGGTATGTCATACCAGACAGTCTGAGATCTAGCTGTAGGTAAGCTTGAGGCATGGAGCATGTAGATTCTATCATAGGTGTTGTTATCATGCTTCTAGCTAGAGTTAATGACATTAAAGCTTCTGCCAGGGAGGTACCATAACGGGTGAGCTTTGAAAAAACTGTTCCATGGTGAATTCTCTCATTTCATTAGAGGTTATGGGTGAAGCTGTGAGGCTTACCATCTCCCGAGGAGAGATTGTGTTCTCATATTATCCTATCTGCGAGCTAATGGGTCCATGAGCGTTTCTTCTCGATAGAGAATGTGTGCCCGTCTTTAATGGATGATGCATGGGAGAGAGTGTTACTTCAGGTTCTTCGTTACAATCTAACCTTATTCTTACCCCTTTAGCTCGCTCTTCCTAAGCATAACTGTTCATCAGCTCACTGAGCTCAATGAAATTTCGTTTAACAACCTCTGGCGTCATATCTATTATTTCCATCGGAAAGAGAAAGTCACTCTTGGGGAGAATGTTCCACTTCAAGACGAGGTTGATGTTTGGAATTCAAAAGATTGTGATGACATGACCAAAGGCCTGCACATTTTCGGCAAACTACATCCAATGTTTTCCTGCAGCGAGGAATCATTTTCCGGCTGCTCATTGTTCAAAGGAGCACTTTGATTAGGATTACTCTTTTCAGCCATAAGAGAATAATACTTGAGAACAATGGAGCTAAAACTACCGTATTGTTGTTCTAAGTAGCGTAAGCCCCATGGTGGGCGTCGTTTATTTCTACAACGAGTATAGCGAACAAGGATAGTATGGCGGTTCAAGAGTATGTTCCTATCGAAGCTTTCTATCCTGCAAAGAATTAAAGAAGAAACACGATCGGCTAGTCTCACCGCAGGAGAGGGTCTCCTGCAACTGCGTGAATAAGCAATCTGATATGTAGGTTGATAAGTATGAGGAAAAAGTATAGAGAATAGAGTGAATGAGAATGAGAATATCTTTGGTGAAATGTTCTATTTATAGGCAGTCGGAAACTTCCCTTGGGAAAGTTGAAGCTTCTTAAGTAGAAAAAGTCAGCTCTCCTTTTAGTTCATGCAGACCGGGTGCATGTCATTTCCGTGTAACCCGCGCTCAGATTTTATTTTGTCTTGTAATTGCTTTTACTTTATGGCAGGCACCGGCTTTTGGTCAGTTGTGACTTTTTCTAACATTACTGAAACATGAGCTTCTTGGTCAACTTAGGAATCTTGTTGGGCAAGTGCCAAGCTTTCCCATATGAGAGCTTATACTTGCTGCTTTTTATCCCTAAGCTTGCCTAGCTTGTGAGCTGCCTTTTTATTGTTAAGCTTATGGGTAGGTAAGGATACTCACGTTATCAGTACCGATGAATACTAGTATTATTAATAATGCCAAAATCAAATGGTGCCCATACCAAAACATGAAAAAAATGAATACCGATGCTCGATAAACAAAGGAAAATTTTCTTATATTATTCCTTCCTTTCCTTTCGTAGCTTCTTGTTTTATCTCACATGCATGGACCCTTTCATTGGTTTTCATACTTTATTCTTAAACGTCCTTTCTTCTTTACTTGGTTCCTCCATTTATGTTTCAATGATCTTCTTTAGTTCTCTATTCGCTCGTTGCAAATCATGAATTCATCATAGCAATTAGCTAATTGAATTGACATATCATTCCCCCGGGGACGAGGGTATAATTGTAATTTTCACGTTTATTCTTATTGGTATAAGTAAGTTTTTTAACCTATTATTTGACACCGAAAGATATTAAAACAATATTATAAGGTTGTGTATACAATAATAATAAATATGTATTATTAGCTTTTACTGTTTGGAACAACATGCATCATTAGATGATCAAGGAAATAAGTATCAAATAGATACGAAAGACAATAAGGATACGTGTTTGTTATTTGTGGAGGGGCTTTAAAGCCCTTCACGTTACAACCATGTAGATAGTGGGGCTTTAAAGTATTTCTATATTTTATAAATTTGTATTGTGGATTAAGGTTGTGTTTGTTTTTGCTTATAAGGTCTGTAAGAAGCCTATATCTACGGACGCGCATACATAAGCTCTTGAAGACTGTTTGTTTTAAAAAAAAATATCTGAAAACTGCTTTTATGGGTTTAAAAAATAAGTTTTTTTCACCATCCTCATACTTCTTCAAACTTCTTAACATCATACCAAGTACCAACACTCAATGTCCAACACCTCCACCACCCACCGTCCGCCACCACCACCACCATCCACCATCCGCCGCCACCACCACCGTCCGCCGCCACCACCACCCACCGTCTGCCACCACCGTCAACCACTCACCACCACCGTTAACCACCCCCACCACCACCGTCCATCACCACCACCACCCGCGTCGGCCACAACCACCGTCCACTACCACCACCATCCACCACCTCCACCCACCGTCCGTCGCCACCACCACCCGCCACCACCATCCACCACTACCCGCCTGTGACAACTGCCCAATCCGACCCGACCCAGGTACCCGTTTTCGAATCCGATTCTTTTTATGATTTAAAATTTAATTATTTTTCTTTTTACAACTTAACATTTAAAATATATATTTTTACTTACTAATAATAATATTTTCTCTTTCTTGTCGCCATCTCGCCTCTTTCTCTTTCTTGTCGTCGTCCCGCCCTTTTCTCTCTTGTCGCTTTCCCCCCTTTTTCTCTTAACTCTTTGCTTGTCCTTTGGTTCTTCCCGCCTAAGGATGTCTGCGCAGCTCCACGCGCCAGACTCCTTACAAGGAAGCCTGCGCGAAGACCAACGGTTCCTGCGTTACGCGAGGCGAACTGTTCCCGCAGCGCGCTAAGAATGGTAGTTCTTCCCGCGGCGCGCTAAGGATTGTAGTTCTTCCCGCGGCGCGCTAAGAATGGTAGTTCTTCCCGCGGCGCGCTAAGAATTGTAGTTCTTCTCGCAGCGCGCTAAGAACGGTAGTTCTTCCCGCGACGCGCTAAGGCTTGTTCTGTCTGCCTTCGCCCTCGCGCGTGCGCTCGAATCTTCTCGCGCTAGACCTTAAGTCTTTTCTTCTGTTTAGGTCAGCCTGCATCTTTTGATATCTTATCTTTTGTTTGAGCCCTGTAGGTCAGTTCCGACATCTGTCCGAAAAGCCACTTTCGGCGCAGCATGCGCACCAATCCTATTGGTTGACAGAAAAAGTGACTGACATAATCTTTTGAAATCTGCTTTTCCCTTGCCTTGACCAGTACCTTTATCTGACTCCTCCCATGCTTTATTCTGTAACCTGTCAGCCCTTTTTCCTGTTCCCCGGCTGCCATATCTTTTGGTATCTTTTGCTTTTGGAATCTCTTGCCTTTTGATATCTTTTGCTTGATTTGATAAGATATTTTCCTCTTTTTAAGGGATTGTGTTCCCTAGGGTTTCCCTATATATAATACTATTTTCTTGTTATTTAACACTACACACACAAACACTTAAACTCTCCTCTGCTCTCTTCTCCTTGCCCTCTGCCGTTGTTCCTCAGCCGCCTCCTCTCTCTGCCTTCGTCTTTTCCCTTGTCCTGCCCAGATTTCCGGTAATATATAATATATAATAATTTGTTAAAGATACATATTACTAAGCTAACATATATTCAAGGCATAAAACAAATCATTAAACCAATAATCTCTATTTATAGGTTAACTTCGCTTGTTGAAAGTTTGGTTCTTGCGTTATCTTTCAACGCACCTTTTTCAGGTGAGTAATCTCGTACCTAATCCCTTTTTATTTTTAATGTTTTGGGATGTTCATGTGTTCGTACAAACTTGAGTCTTAAACTTGTTTATAAACTTTTGTCGCGCAAAACCCCATGTGTTATGGACGTAGACTTGGCTGTTTATTTGTATGTGTGGATCATTAACCGTCTTGTCGGCCTATTCCGCAGTTTTCATGGATCCATTAGATGAACACGGGAGAACTATCGTTTATGATTTCTCTTTTGTTTACACTTGCACAGTTTTCTTGTTTTTGTGCTCAATTGGGAGCATGGGTTGAACTATGAGCTATGATCTATTAGGCTTGATCACAATCTGATTACACCCTTGTTGAACACCAGTTATACACATGATGCGCGCAGATATTGTTATCTATTTATATGTATTAAACTTGATTTCTCACCGACACGCAAGTGTTGACGTTTTATTTTAACACATGTTCAGGTTTGCTGTAGCTGTTTCTAGAAGCTTGAGGACACATAGGATGTTTTCTTTTCTTTTGGACCTAGTTTAAAATGTAACAAGACAAGTTTATGTTATTTGAATATTTTGAGTTATGATATGATTAATTTTATGTTACTTTACGATTGTGTTCTGCACGTGCGCAATGAAAATGTATTTATTAAATATTGACACCCAAATAGTGTCACGAGTAATGAAACAATACGTGGCGCCCCGATGTATAATCCGCCATCGGTCGGGGTGTTACAGATTGGTATCAGAGCTCCGTGACTTTAGGATAGGTGGTTAGACGTAACGACCTAGAATACCTAAGAGTCCCTTCACGCGCATGAGAAATATCTCATGTTTGCGCGCTAATTGTTAATTACTCGATATTTATAAAATATGCTTGCACTTACGCAGCACATGATTTCATGTTTTATTCGCGATCTTTCGATTTTTATTGTTAAATTTCAATTTGTTTCTTTACTTGCATATTCGTTTGTTGTGGGGATTGAAAATCCGAGAAGTCATGGTGGTACATGAATAGTTGATTTTCAATTACCATTAACTTTATGTTTTAAATTGAAGATTTGAAAAGTCATGGTGATACATGAATTGTCAATCTCCAATATTCATTTGCTCGATATTTTAAATTGAAGATTTGAAAAGTCATGGTGATATATGAATTGTCAACCTTCAATGCTCGTTACTCGATATTTTAAATTGATAACTCGGAAAGTCATGGTGATGCATGAATTGTCGATTTTCAATTCGAATTTATTACCTGTATTAAGTTTGCATTAAATTCATATTTTACTTCAAAATTTGATAGCATTTAACTCCGCGAAACAAGTTTTACGACGATATACTTTGCGCTAAAACGAATTCCCATACCAAGATATTAACAAAAATTAAAATTTTTATAGAATGCCTCCGCTATCTCGCCGTCATCAGAGGAGAGAAGCCTCGCGCAGACGTAGGCAGCAACGTTCCCAGGAAATGGCCGCCGCAATAGCCCAAGCCTTAAACCAAACTAATACCAACCCCTCCGGATACAATATTAAATCCTTCAATGCGGGTAACCCTCCGAAATTCACCGGACTTGAAGGAGCCACCGTAATGCTCCAGTGGCTCGAGAAAATTGAAAACACTTTCCTCCATACCCAATGCCCTCCAGACCGACGAACCTTATATGCCTCTAGTGTCCTGGAATCAAGGGCGCTTACTTGGTGGAACGGAGTAGCTCATGCGCGTGGCGCAGAGGCTGCTTCTAGCATGCTCTGGGAGGAATTCAAGGAAATCTTGACGCGAGAGTTCTGCCCTCCCAACGAAGTAAAGCGCCTGGAGGAAGAGTTTTGGAACCTGAAACAGTACAGTGGCGAAGCGCGCGAGTACGCGACGCGCTTCCATGAATTAAGCTTGCTTGTCCCGCACCTAGTTACCCCTTCCCGCCGAGCCATCGAGAAGTTCCTTGGGGGTCTCCCCATGGAAATTCAAGATTCTGTATGGGCCAGGAACCCAGCAACCCTCTCTGACGCCATCGAGTTGGCCGCTGTGCTCAGCGACAACCATGTCAGGGCAGGAACCCTGTTCCTGCGGGGAGCTGAGAAGACCAAACTCACCAAGACTGTCCCAGAACCAACAGAAACCAAGCCAGAACCCTCTAACCGTAACAACCTCAAGCGCAGGCGCAAAGCCTACGCGCTTACCAACCCGCTCGTTGTCCAGCAACCCGCCTACCAACCTCCAGTACACGCTCTTAACCCACTGTCAACCTACCCAACACCCCCTGTAGTCCATAACTATGCCTTAACCAATCCCGCACTCCCTGCCCCGTCAACTAAGAAACCTTACACAGGAAACCAACCCTTTTGCCCAACCTGTAGACTTCATCACCCAACTCAAGTCCCGTGTCGACTTTGTCACCGATGTGGCCGCGCTGGTCACAATGCGGAAAACTGTAGAGTCCTTCCCTCCAACCCAATTGCGCAAACACCACCAACCTACCTGCAGAACCCACAACCAACATACCCTAATCCACGACCCAGGTCGTGCTATAACTGCGGTGATCCCAGTCATTTCCGGAACGCGTGCCCGAGACTACAAGTTCAGATTACGCAAGCGAACCCAGTTAACCAAATTTCGAACCAAGTGACGAGCGGACGAGCTTTTAATATAACCGCGCACCAAGCGCAAGCGAATAATGACGTGGTTAATGGTACATTTTTACTTAACGGACAATATGCATCCATACTTTTTGATACTGGCGCCGATAGAAGTTTTATTTCTCGCGCATTTGAACAAAAACTTACGCGACCGCGAGTAAACTTAAACGAAAACTTTTCAGTTGAATTGGCTAATGGTGAAACTATTTTAATAAACTCCGTGATCAAAGATTGCACGCTTAACCTTAATGAACATGATTTTCTAATCGACCTCATTCCCATGCCTCTTGGAAGTTTTGATGTGATTATTGGAATGGACTGGCTCTCTCAAAATCGCGCCGAAGTTATTTGCGCCAAAAAGATGATTCGCATTCCTCGAGAAAATGGTGATGTGCATATCTACGGCGAGAAACCATCTAACGGCCTTAAACTTATGTCATGCTCTAAAGCCCGAAGACTTTTGCGGAAGAAATGTGTTGCATTCTTAGCTCATGTGGTCAAACCCGATGAAGGAAAGAAGAAACTTTCTGAAATCCCCATCGTGCGCGACTTTCCTGAAGTCTTTCCCGATGATCTTTCTGGTTTACCTCCCGCTCGGGAAGTCGAGTTTCGTATTGATCTGGTCCCTGGTGCTTCCCCCGTAGCCAAATCTCCTTATCGTCTTGCGCCCGCTGAAATGCAAGAATTAGCAAGCCAACTTCAAGAGTTGACCGCTAAAGGATTCATTCGCCCTAGCTCTTCGCCCTGGGGTGCTCCGGTGTTGTTCGTTAAAAAGAAAGATGGTACGTTTCGCATGTGTATTGATTACCGCAAGCTGAACAAGCTCACCATTAAGAACCGGTATCCCTTACCGCGTATTGACGACCTCTTTGACCAACTCCAAGGTGCCTCTTGTTTCTCCAAAATCGATCTCCGTTCTGGCTATCACCAATTGCGTATCCGCGAAGAGGATATTCCCAAGACTGCTTTTCGAACCCGCTACGGTCATTTTGAATTCTTGGTCATGCCCTTCGGTTTAACCAACGCACCCGCTGTCTTCATGGATCTAATGAACCGGGTGTGTAGGCCTTTCTTGGACCGATTCGTAATCGTGTTTATCGATGACGTTCTGGTATATTCCAAAACCAAGGCCGAGCATGAGCAACATCTTCGGTTGGTGTTGCAAAAGCTTCGAACCGAACAACTCTATGCCAAACTCTCCAAGTGTGAGTTCTGGTCGGATGAAGTACAGTTTCTTGGTCATGTTATAAACAAAATGGGTATTCATGTCGACCCATCCAAGATTGAAGCAATCAAGAACTGGATTACACCGTCCACTCCTACCGAAATCCGTTCCTTTTTGGGCTTAGCTGGTTACTACCGGCGATTCATTTCGAACTTCTCAAAAATCGCTTTGCCTTTAACAGCTTTAACGCACAAAGGCAAACCGTATATTTGGGGCTCGAAGCAAGAAGAAGCCTTTCTGAAGCTCAAGCGATTGTTGTGCGAAGCTCCTGTTCTAGCGTTACCTGAGGGTAATGATGACTTTGTCGTTTATTGTGATGCCTCCAACCAAGGTCTCGGTTGTGTACTTATGCAACGAGGCAAGGTTATCGCTTACGCGTCAAGGCAACTTAAAATTCATGAAAAGAATTATACGACTCACGACCTCGAACTTGGTGCAGTTGTATTTGCCTTGAAAATCTGGAGACACTACCTCTATGGGACTAGGTGTATCATTTACACAGACCATAAAAGCCTTCAGCACATATTTGATCAAAAGGAACTTAACATGAGACAACGCCGATGGAACGAACTCATCAGCGATTACGATTGTGAGATCCGATATCACCCTGGAAAGGCTAATGTGGGAGCCGATGCGCTCAGCCGAAAACCCAGCCAACTCAACTGTATCTTGCCGCGCACGCAGCTTCGCTTCGCGCCGATCCAAAACGATCTTGAATCGCGCATTCGCGACGCGCAGCGCGCATCGATCAGCAAAGGCAACCTACGCGCCGAGTTAGCGTGTGGCGCCGAAGCACATCTAGTCCCTAACCTGAATGGAATTCTCTGTTATCTCAATCGCATCTGGATCCCCAATGATGAGAATCTTCGCTCTGTCATATTGAGCGAAGCGCACAAATCTCGGTATTCCGTTCATCCTGGTGCTGACAAAATGTACAAAGATTTGCGCCTTTCTTATTGGTGGCCTGGTATGAAAAAGGATATTGCTGTGTTCGTAGCTAAATGCCTAACTTGTTCTAAGGTAAAAGCAGAACATCAACGCCCATCTGGTTTGCTCGAACAACCTGAAATTCCTACGTGGAAATGGGAAAGTATAGCAATGGACTTTATCACCAAGTTGCCCTTGACCGCAAGCAAACATGATAGCATTTGGGTAATAGTGGATCGATTGACCAAGTCTGCCCACTTTCTGCCCATTCGTGAAACCTACCGTGTTGAACAACTTGCGCATCTTTATGTCAAGGAAATTGTCTGCCGTCATGGTACTCCCTTGAGCATCATATCCGATTGCGATGGCCGTTTTATATCTCGCTTTTGGAAATCTCTCCAAACTGCGTTAGGAACTCGTTTGGACATGAGTACTGCATATCATCCTCAGACTGACGGACAGTCTGAGCGAACCATCCAAACCCTTGAGGATATGCTTCGATCTTGTGTTCTTGATTTTGGAGGTAATTGGGATTCACACCTACCTCTGGTCGAGTTCTCTTATAATAACAGCTATCATTCCAGCATCGGTATGGCCCCATTTGAAGCACTTTTCGGTCGAAAGTGCCGCTCACCGATTTGTTGGAGCGAAGTGGGTGAAGTTCAAATCACAGGACCCGAACTAGTTCAAGAGACAACCGATAAAATCGCCAAGATCCGTGATCATCTGCTGACTGCCAGAAGCCGACAGAAGAGTTACGCAGATCGCAGGCGGAAGCCTCTCGAATTTCTAGTTGGTGATCTTGTTCTCCTCAAAGTGTCGCCCTGGAAGGGTGTTGTCCGCTTTGGGAAGAAAGGTAAGCTTGCACCTCGTTATGTTGGACCATTCAAGATCCTTGCGAGGGTGGGAAAAGTTGCCTACAAACTGGACCTGCCGCCCGCGCTCAGCAATGTGCATCCAACTTTCCATGTATCCAATCTCAAGAAATGTTTAGCTGACGAGAACCTCCACATACCACTTGATGAAGTTCAAGTTGATGAGTCTATGCATTTCGTTGAGAAGCCTGTTGAGATTATGGATCGCGAGGTAAAGCAAACCAAGCGCAGTCGCATCCCTATTGTCAAAGTTCGTTGGCAGTGCAAGCGCGGAGCCGAGTTCACTTGGGAAAGGGAAGATCAGATGAAGATCAAGTACCCGCACATTTTCTCTGCGCAACCTACTTCAAGATAAATTTCGGGACGAAATTTCTTAAAGTAGGGGAGACTGTGACAACTGCCCAATCCGACCCGACCCAGGTACCCGTTTTCGAATCCGATTCTTTTTATGATTTAAAATTTAATTATTTTTCTTTTTACAACTTAACATTTAAAATATATATTTTTACTTACTAATAATAATATTTTCTCTTTCTTGTCGCCATCTCGCCTCTTTCTCTTTCTTGTCGCCGTCCCGCCCTTTTCTCTCTTGTCGCTTTCCCCCCTTTTTCTCTTAACTCTTTGCTTGTCCTTTGGTTCTTCCCGCCTAAGGATGTCTGCGCAGCTCCACGCGCCAGACTCCTTACAAGGAAGCCTGCGCGAAGACCAACGGTTCCTGCGCTACGCGAGGCGAACTGTTCCCGCAGCGCGCTAAGAATGGTAGTTCTTCCCGCGGCGCGCTAAGGATTGTAGTTCTTCCCGCGGCGCGCTAAGAATGGTAGTTCTTCCCGCGGCGCGCTAAGAATTGTAGTTCTTCTCGCAGCGCGCTAAGAACGGTAGTTCTTCCCGCAGCGCGCTAAGAACGGTAGTTCTTCCCGCGACGCGCTAAGGCTTGTTCTGTCTGCCTTCGCCCTCGCGCGTGCGCTCGAATCTTCTCGCGCTAGACCTTAAGTCTTTTCTTCTGTTTAGGTCAGCCTGCATCTTTTGATATCTTATCTTTTGTTTGAGCCCTGTAGGTCAGTTCCGACATCTGTCCGAAAAGCCACTTTCGGCGCAGCATGCGCACCAATCCTATTGGTTGACAGAAAAAGTGACTGTCATAATCTTTTGAAATCTGCTTTTCCCTTGCCTTGACCAGTACCTTTATCTGACTCCTCCCATGCTTTATTCTGTAACCTGTCAGCCCTTTTTCCTGTTCCCCGGCTGCCATATCTTTTGGTATCTTTTGCTTTTGGAATCTTTTGCCTTTTGATATCTTTTGCTTGATTTGATAAGATCTTTTCCTCTTTTTAAGGGATTGTGTTCCCTAGGGTTTCCCTATATATAATACTATTTTCTTGTTATTTAACACTACACACACAAACACTTAAACTCTCCTCTACTCTCTTCTCCTTGCCCTCTGCCGTTGTTCCTCAGCCGCCTCCTCTCTCTGCCTTCGTCTTTTCCCTTGTCCTGCCCAGATTTCCGGTAATATATAATATATAATAATTTGTTAAAGATACATATTACTAAGCTAACATATATTCAAGGCATAAAACAAATCATTAAACCAATAATCTCTATTTATAGGTTAACTTCGCTTGTTGAAAGTTTGGTTCTTGCGTTATCTTTCAACGCACCTTTTTCAGGTGAGTAATCTCGTACCTAATCCCTTTTTATTTTTAATGTTTTGGGATGTTCATGTGTTCGTACAAACTTGAGTCTTAAACTTGTTTATAAACTTTTGTCGCGCAAAACCCCATGTGTTATGGACGTAGACTTGGCTGTTTATTTGTATGTGTGGATCATTAACCGTCTTGTCGGCCTATTCCGCAGTTTTCATGGATCCATTAGATGAACACGGGAGAACTATCGTTTATGATTTCTCTTTTGTTTACACTTGCACAGTTTTCTTGTTTTTGTGCTCAATTGGGAGCACGGGTTGAACTATGAGCTATGATCTATTAGGCTTGATCACAATCTGATTACACCCTTGTTGAACACCAGTTATACACATGATGCGCGCAGATATTGTTATCTATTTATATGTATTAAACTTGATTTCTCACCGACACGCAAGTGTTGACGTTTTATTTTAACACATGTTCAGGTTTGCTGTAGCTGTTTCTGGAAGCTTGAGGACACATAGGATGTTTTCTTTTCTTTTGGACCTAGTTTAAAATGTAACAAGACAAGTTTATGTTATTTGAATATTTTGAGTTATGATATGATTAATTTTATGTTACTTTACGATTGTGTTCTGCGCGTGCGCAATGAAAATGTATTTATTAAATATTGACACCCAAATAGTGTCACGAGTAATGAAACAATACGTGGCGCCCCGATGTATAATCCGCCATCAGTCGGGGTGTTACACCGCCACCGCCACCGTCCGCCGCCACCACTCCCACCATCACCCGCCACAACCATCCACCACCACCATTTATCACCACCACCACCCATTGTGGGCTACCATCACGGTCCACCACCCACCATCACAACCGTCCATCACCACCACCCACCGTACACCGCCTACCACCACCCACTTTCATAGTTCGTACGTCACTACCAATTATTATAGCAGTCTACAAACGTTAAAGGACTTTTATCTACTGTAATATATATAATATATATGATATGTAACTAATTTTCAGCTTATGCAGACGATATCCGGTTTATAAAACAAACAATATTATATTTTCAGATTGCAGACCTTCAGACCACATCTTCAGTTGCAGACATTAAATCAGATGAAATCAGATTGCAGACAATTTTTGTCTTTAAAAACAAACAACACCGTCTTAGGGGGTGCCCGATAATCCTTAAAAATTACAGGCATGGGCAAGTAAAAAATGGCCTGCTCAAATATAACTATAATTAATAACTCATATTATTGACGTAGTTGTGTTAACAATAAACAAAATAAAAGTATTGTAGCAAAATAATCTAATTTATATACTTAAACAGATCATGAATCTCTCCTAGCATTATTGGAAACAAAAGTCTCGATCAACCTTTTGTAATCCAGACTTTATAATATATCATTCTCTATAGCAATAATGATTTAAATGCGCTAATTATAATGGTAAAATTATGATTTAAAAGTTCACATAAGATAATCACATATATATAAATAAGTAATCAACACTTAAAAAACAACTTTATTTTTATAAAATTTGGATTTCTAACCATTTATATGGTAATATAGCCGTCTTGTGTAAAAAAAAGATTATAAAATTGATGTGGAATTGAACTTATTTCTAGCAAGTTTATTTGGTAACATGTCCATTTTGTTAAAAAAAAAAAAGAGGTTTGTAAGGGTGGAATCGAACTTGAAAAATTTAGATACAAGCAAACATTTCCCACTTCACTTATTTAAAATCCATTGTGTGTTTATCAAAAACAAATCTGTATACATAAATATATAGATATATAATTTTTATTAAAGTTTTGAGACCAAGGGATGACCGAGCCCTAGGTCGTAGCCCTCCTCGCCCCTTCCTTGAGTCGGGCCTGCAGTTACCATGTTATATATACATACATAAATATAAATGTGTGTGTATGTGTGCGAGTGAATCAATCAATGACCCCGCCAATTTCCATCTTCATTGCATGGTAATATTTACCATTCCCATCTATGCGCCCCCCTTCCCCCTTCATACCTCCTAGGTGCGGTATTTAGGGTTTACCACCTAGCCACGTAGGCTTGTAGCCCCTTCCATAACACTAAGGGCCTGTTTGGTAGAGTCTGAATCTAACGCATTGAGAGGTAAAGGTCTCAATCGGTCAGATTCAGAGCGTTTTGTTCAACTATTGGGTCTGATTCGGTCAAATACTTTGCCTCTGAATGGTTCAGCGTGAAATGGATTCTAAATGAGAACAGATGGTTGCTGAATGGAATTAAGACCAAATAACCCTCCATGGTCAAATAAATCGCTACTACAGCCACAAACTTCGATCTGAAACGCCCGTACCAAATCGCGATACAAACGCGTTCCGGGTTCGCTCCGATCGTGATTTGAATCAAGAATTGGAGTTCCATAATCTTAATTGATTCGTACTAGATGCTATTGGGATCGTGAACCGCATAATTTCAAAACATGTTACGCCGATCAATTGAAACATTGAACCAGAATTTGACTTAGATTAAACCCGAACCATGTTTTGTAAAATTGATGGAACGAACACCGGTTACCTGAGTAGTAGAAAGTAGAGACAAACTTGGTGATTAATAAAGGTGTGAACTGTGAAGGGAGATGGAGGTTCTCCGGTGGAGAACCGGTGCCAGTGTCGGAGTTTTAGAGTATGGGCGTTGAAGTAAGGAATTGCAAAAATGGGGTTTCTTGAAAATACGGGCCAGTTTATTTCACATTGTATTTTATTTCAGAAACAACACTAATAAATAATACTCCATCCGTCTCAATTTAAATGTCATATTTTGACTTTTCAAGTCTTTCTTTTGCAACTTTGACCGTAAATATTTTTGTTCGTATCGTATAATACTTGATGAAAATTATATCAATGTAAAATACATTTAAAACCCAATCCATTCATATAATTTTCATTAAGTATTATATGACACAAACAAAAATATTTACGGTCAAAGTTGTAAAAGAAAGATTTGAAAAGTCAAACTAGGACATTTAAATTAGGATGGAGGGGGTAATATATTTGTTACAATTTATTTATGATTTTTATTATTTTTATATATTATTTGTATAAATAATAAAATTTGTTTATTTAAAATTTTTTTACTTTCAAAATTTATAATACTTTTAGATTTTAATTTTCAATTTTTTTGTTTAAAGAACTAAAAAAATACACACAAAACGGATACATTTTATTCAGCTCTTACTAGTTTAGATCATGTTAATTGTTTTGGTCAAAAATCAACTAAGGATAATGTAACCAAATTCGTTATGTGAGGTTTAGTGCTTTTACTGTTGGTAGTGAATATGCAAACGAAATATAGATCAACACAATGATTTGTTGCGAGGAAAAACCCTTGATCTTGGTCTGATCGCCAGCACAAAAACCCCGAGTGATGACACATCGTCTATCACCACTTTATTAATAAAAAAATCGGGTTATAATGGTTGGAGATAATGATCAGTAATACAATATTTTCTAAGTATGTGGGTACTGCTAGAGAGAGTTCTCAATGTTGTTAAAGTGTGTGACCTAGCTGATCAATCATCTCATTATAAACGAAAATAATAAATAACTAATCTTCCTACTATTACGGCACTCTCCCACTAAAGTTTCCATCTTTTTGACTACGTGCATTATGAGTCCAGTAGCGATTAAATAGGTAGACCAGGTTGTCCAGCCGTTATACCTATCAAATATTAACCTACACATAAGAAATAATCATTAGTAACAACAAATACTGAGGATCCTCAATCCTGGCTCAACTCCGTAACTTTTGTCAAGGATAATTGATCCAGAACTATCCCAAGAATAATATATCCTCAGCATATATTATCCGTGCCCTAACATTAATCATAGGGTTGGCAAAGAGCCCATAAGCCTAATCATTAGTACAAATTTAATATTTTTATATAGCTTCTAATTGTTAGAAAATAATCATAAGAAAGTAATGATAAAACCCGCTTAAAGTGTTAGGCTGAGGGGTGTGGAGCGCGAGAAAGGGCGCGTGAGGCCATTCCCTCGCGCCCCGGGGCGCGAGCACCACACCATCGAGGCGCGAGAGGGGCGCGAGCGCGGATTTCCAGGCGGGCGCAAGAGGGGTAGCGGCTGGGATAACGCGTGAAGTGGCCTGGGAATGAGTAAATAGAGCCGTTGGGCTCTTTGTTTATTAAAAAAAAAAAATTTTTTTCTCTATAAAACCAATATCACATACCACCCAAAACCAATATCACATACCAATATCACATACCACACCCAAAACCCAAAATCACCCCATCTTCCAAACCTTTTTTTAAAAACATGGCTGGAAATTGGTACCCAAACCTAGATTCAGATTACAGTTACGACGATTTATGGTCGGCACCGGACCAACCGATGTTTTATTCAGGGTCGCAACAATCATCCGGCTTTCAACCATCCAACATACAACCGTCTCCTAACTTTGTTGTTCCGGAGACACAAGAACCAGAAGGTGAAGCTGCGGGACAAAGAAGACGCGTCCACCGGAAAAAACAAGTTGCAACGGACGGGTCGGGTTCGGCTTCGACTGGAAGGACGAAACGGAAAACCACTCCGTGGTCATCGGATGAGAAGGAAGCCCTGTGTCGGGCTTGGATAGTCATTTCTGAGGATCGGGGTTGCGGTAATTGTTTTAACGTTTTTAAAAATGATTTTTAATAAAAAAGTTATATAAAAAAGTTAAATGACTTACAAATTTATTTATGCATTTTGCAGCGGACTACCAAAAGAGCAAGGTCTTTTGGACAAAGGTTAGGGAGACGTTCTATTCGCTCGTTGGGAGTACAGAGCGGAACGCCGATATGATTTCGGGTCGGTGGACCGAAATCAGAAAATTTGTCGGCTTGTTTACTAATCTGTTCAACAGGAACGCCGGTCGTATGAGACCAAGTGGCAGTGACGATTTGGCGGTTTATAATTTCACTGTCGAAGAGTGGAAGCAGGAGTGCCTGCGGAGGTATGGGACGGTGAAGACGTGGGACGATGTAAAGGTGTGGGAGAGGTTGAGAAGGTGTTCTAAGTGGGTTGAGCTGGTGGCGCCGGACCTTGATGCGGAAGTAGGGCCGAAACGGACTAAAACTAGTTCGTCTGGAGCGTATAGCACTTCCGCCGGGTCGGATTGCCGGGTTGGATTCGACCTAAACGTTGCGGGGGAGGAAACGTCTTCACCGCCGAGGAGGCGGCCATTGGGAAGGGACGCCAGGGGGAAAAAACCGGCTGAGGGGGAAGCCGTAAACATCACCGATCTTGTTGAATCCCTCAATAAATTCAACAAAACCATGGAGGTGGTCTCTAATGACAAAAAGGAAAAAAAAAAGAATGAGAGATTTGGACTTCCTTACAAGAGACTTCAGTAACCTAAATCCGGTCGACCAAATGCTGATGGAAAAACAAAAGGAACGTATCCGGAAGAGGTTGATCGAAGAAGACCAAGCCGAAGAATAAGAATAATGTTTTTTTTAGTACTTTAATTTTTTTTTTAGATATTAATGTGTTTTTTTAATTAATGTGTGTTTTTTAAATAATTTATGAGTTTTTTTAATAATACGTTTTTTTAATACAATTATAAAAAAATAAAAAAAAAACCGCTCGCGCCCCCTCTCGCGCCCCTCCACACCAGGGCCCGGGGCGCGAGCACCACAACCAACACCCATCTTATCAAGTTTCTCTCTCTGCCACACGTCACAATATTATTGGCTGGAGCCCCCACTCGCGCCCCCTCTCGCGCCCCCCACACCCCTCAGCCTTAAATGGGATTTTTCTGGCGGGAAACGCGTCGTTGCGTATCACGAGAAAGAAGAAGGGCGTTGGGATTTGGAGCCAGCTGAAGCAACAGGTGTCAACACGGCATGCTTCTGCTTCCCATATGCTATTTATTGTTGTCTAGTCCTTGTAACTATCGATGAAATCCCAAATTAAATGCTTACTAAAGTTTTACTACTAAACTATTTAATAAAACTATTTTGTTACATCTAATAACAGTTTATTAGGGCGGACGGGACGGTGCGTGGTGGCCTCCCCGTCACGCGTGATGAGCCATCCAACACCGCCGCCGCTCCCCTTGTCACGCGGAATAGGTTAGTTTACGTGATGGCCATCACGCTTGGTGGGGGTGATTTCCAAGAAAAATAGCCGTTGAGGGGGGGGGGGTCAATCTAACCGTTGGAGTTGAAAAATAAAAAAAAAACATTATTTACAAACACAATAAAAACATTATAAATATATCTTCAAAACATACACAAATCCAGCTCAAAATCTTCTATTACACACACCATTTTTAACATATCAAATGGGGGGTTCTAAGAAACGTTGGTCGGGTTCAAAGAAAACCCAAACCCGACCAAAGGTTCGACAAAATCTAGGCGAACCGACGAGATTTCGCTTACAAGACGAACCCGACACAAACCAACCTTCCGAACAACAACCTTATTATCTCCAACCTTTTCAACCGTCCCAAAACCAACAACAACCTTCCCAACAACAACGTTATTATCAACCGTCCCAAAACCAATCGTATCAAAACCAACCTTTTATACCCCCTTTTTCTACCCAAAATTACCCAAGTAATGCTTTTCAAACTTTTGGATCTCAACCGTCTCAAATGTTTGGCTCTCAACCGTCTCAATTGTTTGGCTCTCAACCGTCTCAAATGTTCGTCGATCCCCTAGACAATAACGATGTTATACATCAATTTACAAGTGCTTTTCGTCACGATGTGCAAACTTTGGATGAAGATGAATCCGAGGATGAGGAACCGCATCAAAGAGGTGCTCGGCGTTGGTTGGCCAATGAGGAGGTCGCCTTGACTAAGACTTATTTCATTGCTCCGAATCAAAAAAACGCTCAAACCAACAAAAAAAGACGCGTTATGGAAACGTATTAAAGAACATTTCTCGCAACTTCCCGGCGCAACCGAATGAAACAAGGATCAAATGATTGGCAAGTGGGGAGATTTGAATAAAAAATGTCAAAATTTAATGCTTGTTACGTCCAAGAGGTAACTATTTTAGTTTATTTATTTTATAATCTATTACTTTATTTTTATAATTTGTTATATATAATTTTTTCTAAATGTGTTGTAGTCCCGAACTCCACAAAGCGTAGCGAGCGAGGCGACTATGATAACGAACGCTTTGCGCGAATATGTCTCAGTTTACAAATGTAAGGATTTTCCCCACTTGGATGCGTGGCAGATTGCGAGACGTCACGCGAAGTGGGTACCGATTCCGTTGGTCGATTTGAACGGACCAACGGCTCCAAGGAAGAAAGGATCTTGTTCAAAAAGATCAAAAACTTCCGAGTCCGGGGACTACACGACGTTTACCGGCGGCTTGTCGTGCAACATGCCGAACATGAACTTGAACGAAGAACCCGAAGACAATCCCGACGAATACATACCCATACCCACACGGCCGAATCGCAAGAAAAGTGGGGAACCGTCAAGACTAGGAAATGAAGCGGTGGCCGAAAACTTCGCCGAATACAAGTCGGCTAAGATGGGGGAAATGGCCGAGAAGAAGGAGTTTAGGAAAGAGGCTCATATGTTAAAAATGAAACGTGAGGAGACGTATATCAACCATTTGAATGAAAAACAAAAAAACGCGGATCTAACTTTCCTCCTACAACCGCACGACCATCTTGATTAACCATTTAAATCGCTCCTACTTCAACGAAAACGCGAGATATGCGACAAATGGGGTTGGGAAGGGTCGTAGGTTTTTTTGTCGGTTTTTTTAATTTAGCTGTCTTTGTTTAATGTAATCTTGTTTTATTTTTTAATTAATGTAAAATATTGTTTTCTTTTTATTTAATTTAGTATTTATTAAAAAAAACCATCACACACCATCACACCACACCACCACCCCTAGTAAAAAACCATCACATGTGATGGATTTGGGATTGGTGATGTGGCACCATTTGATTGGGTGGGGTGTGTGATGAGTGATCACACCACATCCACCACCCCTCCCCCCTTATAAATATTTATTCACTAAGTTTTATCCCCAATATTAAGCAGGGTTGTTTTCATTTTGTGTTATACTATTTATATATTTATTGGATTATAATTTTATTGTAAGAAAATTAATCATAATATACTTGAAGTTTGATTATTAAAGAGTTTCACAAATAAAATAGATATTATAACTTGTTTAAAAGTTATCTGAGTTTTTGTGAGACCTCTTACCCGTTTATTTATTTACTAAAAAATTATTTCTTAATTATAAATAATATATTTAAAAAAATGAATATAATTTTAGTATATCCCTAATTTATATGATTTTCATATAAAATATTTGATGAGATTAATTTTTGATATAATAAGATGTTACCTGTTTAATGGTTATCTGGTTTGGTGAGATCCATAACTGTGAATTCGAGTCAAATGCATAAGAAAACTCCATTTATAAACAAAACAATATGGTGACTTGAGATAATGTTGGAAACAACAAAACTTTTAAATGTTTCGTTTATATATATTAAGCAATTGTATAAATTTTCCGTTTCTAATATTTTCGTTTCTAATAATGTGAATGTATTTTTTTTTAATTTTAGCTTATTTACTGTTAGAAGTTAATAATATACTTAAACCTATTTTGATTAATTTATGTTGGGTTATGTTCATTTTTTAGTGAGACGTTGAATTGCTTATCTACTTAATTTTTTATATTTATTCGTTTATGTTCATTTGTTATAATTTGGATATAATTTTGTGAAACTTTTCATTTAAGTTAAACTTGAAAGAAAAAATCGTTAATGTAACTAAATCCATATTGAGAAATTAAATTAGGGCTTGATTACGGGGTTTGTTTTACATTTTACGTTTCTAATATTGATAAATTTTTTTGTATTTTAATTTTATTTATTGTAATAAAATTAATAATATATTATGGTTTGATGATGAAAAAGTTTCACAAATAAATAAGATGTTATAACTCGTTTAAAGGTTATATGGGTTTGATGATACCCATGACCCACTTATTTTTTTTACTATAAAATTGTTTCATAGTTATAAATAATATATATTTTTTTTAAATAACTATATATTGATTTTTAGTATATCCATATTTTATCGGATTTTCATATCAAAAAATATTTGGGATTAATTTTTAATATAATGAGACGTTATAACTCGTTTAATGACTATCTGGGTTTGGTGAGACCCATACCTATGAATTTGGATCAAATCCATGAGAAACCACCATTTACAAATAAATAAATCTAGTGGCTTGAATAAAATTGGGTGGTTTCGTTTATATATATTTAAGATTAGCTTTTATCCCCCGTATTACGGGGGTTGTTTAAATTTTTCGTTTTTGATATTGTGATTTTTTTTAGATTTTAGTTTATTTATTATAAGAAAATAATAATACACTTAAACCTATTTTGATTAATTTATGTTGGTTATGTTCATTGTTTAATGAAACGCTGAATGAATTATCTACTTAATTTATATATTTATTCGTTCATGTTCATTTGTTATTATTATTTAAATATTATTTTGTGAAACTTTTCATTTAAGTTAAACTTAAAAGAAAAAAGAATCGCTAATGTAACTAAATCCATACTGAAAAATTAAATTAGGGTTTGATTACGGGGTTTGTTTTACATTTTATGTTTTTGATATTTATATATTTTTTTGTATTATAATTTTATTTATTGTAAGGAAATTAATACTATACTTAGGGTTGATAATGAAAAAGTTTCACAAATAAATGAAATGTTATAATCGTTTAAAAGCTATATTGGTTTGATGAGACCCATGACCCGCTTATTTTTTTTACTATAAAATTGTTTCATAATTATAAATATTATCTTCTTTTAAAAAATCGGATATAAATTTTTAGTATATCCCTATTTTATAGGATTTTCATATCAAATATTTGGTAAGATTAATTTTTTTAATATAATGAGATGTTATAACTCATTTAATGGCTATCTGGGTTTTGTGAGATTCATACTCATGAATTTGGGTCAAATGCATGAGAAATCACCTTTTACAAATAAAATAATCTGGCGGCTTGAGAAAAAATATAAAGGTTTCGTTTATATATATATATATATATATATATATTTAAAACTAGTTTTTATCCATCGTATTACGGGAGTTGTTTTATATTATTTGTTTATGATATTTATTTATTTTTTGAACTTTTATTTTTTATATTGTATGAAAGTTAATAATATACTTATGGTTTGATGATAAATTGTTTTACAAATAAATGAGATGTTATAACCCGGTTTAAAAGCTATATGGGTTTGATGAGACCCAAGACCCATTTATTTTTTTAACTATAAAATTGGTTTTTTAATTATAAATAATATATATATTTTTAAATAAATCAGATATTAATTTTTAGCATATTCCTACTTTATATGATTTTATATCAAATATTGGTGAGATTAGTTTTTAATTTAATGAGATGTTATAGCCCGTTTAAGAAATATTTGTGTTTGATAAGACCCATGCCTGTGAATTCGGGTCAAATGCTTGAGAAGCCTCTATTTAATAATCAATCAAATCTGGTGACTCCAAAAAAGGGGGAAGCGACCACATCACGACACTTGAGATTTTTATGTTTTCGTTTATATATATTACTAGTTTGATCCTCCCGTGTTACGGAAGTTTATTTAAGTTTTTGTTTTTAATCGTTTTGCTATTTTATAATGATTTATTTTATTTTTTAACGTAGTTTGTTTTAATTAATACATATATATTAGTTTGTTATTATATTTTTTTGCGTTTGGGTATTTCAATTGAGATGTGTAGGTTTTTTAAATTTTAACGAACAAAAATACACGAACACGAACATGTTGATTTTTTTGAATGAACATAAAAAGGAACACACATATATTTGTTTAATGAAAAAAAGGACGATGTAGTTGACGATGGCGGGTAGTGTTGGAAGTTAACTGGCGATGGAGATGATAGACCAGCAATGGAGAAAATGTAAAGAAAATAAATTAAATTAGGGTTTGAAGAGAAAAGAATTTACCAAAAAATAAGATCTTATAACCCATTTGAGAGCTATTAGGGTTTGGTAACCCATAACCCGTGGAAATTATTCTTTGATGATTAAGGGGTTATTTCACAAATAAATGATATGTTATTACCCGTTTAAGTGTTATCCGGGTTTGGTGAGACCCATGACCCACGGAAATTATTGTTTGATTATGAAAAAGATTCACAAATAAATGATATGTTATAACTCATTTAAAGACTATATGGGTTTGGTAAGACCCATACCTGCAATTTCGGGTCAAATGTATGAAAAACCTCCATTTTAAAATCAAACAATCTGGTGGCTCTAGAGAATAAGAGGAACAATCTGAAAGCGACACGTAGGATTTCATGGTAGGTAATTATATAAATAGTTGGATAGATTTAAAATATACTTAAATTATTTAATAACATTACCACATTTCACTAACACTTTTTAGGCATTATTTAATAAATAACTTATAAAGGTGTATATAATAAGACAACATTCATAAATACCAACATAGGAGTATGAACAGGAAGAACAGGCAAAGTGCATAGAGCCCATAACCTTCCATGCTCTTTTGCAACCTTCCATACACACACATATATCTTTGCAAGCTTAACATATCAATGAATTATTTAACATATCATGATCTTTATTGATCTCGTTTCATATCTTTATTTGGTGTGGTTCTCGTCTACTTGTTTTTAGAGTATATCTAATGGTATATTATTTTTTAATTTTCTTTTATTCTTTAAGATCTCTATCTCATCCCTTATTTATATGTTTATTTTTCTTACAAACGTCTATTTTATAGTTTTTCTCATATTTATATACTTGCAATAATTTGTTGAGGATGGGTAAATCCAAAGCTCAAAACATTTTAAACTCAAAATACACATCTTGTTTGGGTATAGTACGGGATTGGTATTACTTTTAAAATTTTCGCCGGTTTAGGACACGTATGAGATAAGTAATACGCGCGATTACCCGATAACATTGCACCATTTACCCGATTGTATACCCGACTAACCCAACATATAGAATAACTTAAAATTATTGTTTTTTTGAGTGGATTTTTAATGGTAGAATCGGATGTATCATATAGAACTTGGAGCATTAGTTATTCGTCAAAACTTGATTATAACAATTTTTTATTGTATTTGATGAGTTATTGGTAACATTTTATGGTAATCATTGTCTTTTGTAATTGATTAATAGTTATATGATGTAATTGACTAATTATAATTATTTGTTGTATTTGATTAGTTATTGGCAACATTGTATGGTAATAATTTTTTTTGTAATTTATTATACCAGATGTAATTGACTAATTATAATTTGCCAAATTAAACTCGATAGATCTACCTGATGGGTTTTCGGTCGGGGATACATGACGAGTATTTCTAATAGACTAACAAGTATATCCGAACACCTCGGGTTTGCCCGATAACCAACGGGTAATTCCACGAGAAATACCCAACAAGTTTGAGATGAATTTTACTAACCTGGTATAATGTAGAAATGACTAAACCAGTGCCAAAACTGAAGAAACACCAATCCACCCCTCAAGGTCTAACACGTTAGTCCGAGGGTAATGGATGAGTATTCTACACGATGGGTTATAAAACCTTCTTGGCGCAGAAAAGTGTAACCTGCAAAACAGAACACCGTGAGCTCGTTACGAGGAATGAGGGGGGGGGGGGGGTTCTCTCGTAACCACCCTCCGGTGTGAGAATCAGTACTTGATAGTATGATAGAGTATAATTTGATAGTGATCGTAGGAGAAAGTATATCCTTTACCATTTGGAGATTTAGCAGTATTTATAGCCGGAGGAGAGAGTGTGTGACCAACCACCTTGTCAGGTTCTCCACCAATAATATTCCCAACTCGTGCGGTGGTGGTGGTTGGTGGAAGTTGGTGGTCATCATGGCCTTTTGACAAGGACGTGATTGTACTGTTTGTACTGTCCTCTATGTGTTGTCCAATCCCCATTGGTTTGGTGTTTATCCCTATGTGGGTTACCATCTTTTTGTCCCATGCTGGTGGGACCTTTGCATTACCATTCCCGAGGTATCAGGAAAGTTATATTGGACTCCACTCTTCGCGCCATGCACTACGCCTGGCGTTAGTGGCTTCCTGGCGCCTAGTGTTCCGCCCAGCGTATGCAATTAGTGTCATACTTTGTCAAATGGTGGGTTTCATACCCTACATCTACAAGTCCCCCTAGTCTATAGTTGCCCTTCTTTCAAGAAGTGGGGGCTGTGGACTTATCATGGGCTTTTGGCTTTCACCTTTTTTCCTTGCTGATTTGGTTTATTTTTGTGGGTAATTCCACATATTGGGTGGGTGACTTCATTAACCGTAACCGTTGGTTGGCGGTTGATCCATGTTAAGTCATCCCATTTTGTAGCCCATATTGGCGGGTGATTTATGTTAAATCATTTCATGGCGGCGCCTATTTTGGCGGGTGATTTAATCATCCCCTGATGGCGTCTATTTTGGCGGGTGATTTACATTAAATCATCCCATGGCGGAGCCTGTTTGGCGGGTGATTTACATTAAATCATCCCATGGCGGAGCCTGTTTGGCAGGTGATTTATATTAAATCATCCCATGATGACGCCTATTTTGGCGGGTGATTTATCTTAAATCATCCCATGATGGCGCCTGTTTGGCGGGTGATTCACCTGTTTGGCGGGTGATTATCTTAAATTATCCCATGATGGCGCCTATTTTAGCGGGTGATTTATCTTAAATCATCCCATGATGGCGCCTATTTTGGCGGGTGATTTATCTTAAATCATCCCATGATGGCGCTTGTTTTGGCGGGTGATTTATATTAAATCATCCGGTGATTTATCTTAAATCATCCCATGATGGTGCCTTTTTTGGCGGGTGATTTATCTTAAATCATCCCATGATGGCGCCTGTTTTGGCGGGTGATTTATATTAAATCATCCCATGATGGCGCCTGTTTTGGCGGGTGATTTATCTTAAATCATCCCATGATGGTGCCTCTTTTGGCGGGTGATTTATCTTAAATCATCCCATGATGGCGCCTATTTTGGCGGGTGATTTATCTTAAATCATCCCATGATGGCGCCTCTTTTGGCGGGTGATTTATATTAAATCATCCCATGATGACGCCTATTTTGGCGGGTGATTTATCTTAAATCATCCCATGATGGCGCCTGTTTGGCGGGTGATTCACCTGTTTGGCGGGTGATTTATCTTAAATCATCCCATGATGGCGCCTATTTTGGCGGGTGATTTATCTTAAATCATCCCATGATGGCGCCTATTTTGGCGGGTGATTTATCTTAAATCATCCCATGATGGCGCTTGTTTTGGCGGGTGATTTATATTAAATCATCCCATGAGGGTGCCTGTTTTGGCGGGTGATTTATCTTAAATCATCCCATGATGGCGCCTCTTTTGGCGGGTGATTTATCTTAAATCATACCATGATGGCGCCTGTTTTGGCGGGTGATTTATCTTAAATCATCCCATGGTGGCGCCTCTTTTGGCGGGTGATTTATCTTAAATCATTCCATGATGGCGCCTCTTTTGGCGGGTGATTTATCTTAAATCATCCCATGATGGCGCCTGTTTTGGCGGGTGATTTACATTAAATCATCCCATGGCGGAGCCTGTTTTGCCAACGCTTATCGTTTATGTTTCCATTTATATGGATGACGTGTAGTTTGGCGTGGATGAGTGAATTAAATGCAAGTTAGTGAAACGACTGCTGGACGTGACAGTTTGACGACGGTTGCTCTGCCCTGCAGACTTTCTGTTTGTGTCAGGCGAGTGGGCAAGAATCCCGGTGACGCGCCCAGTTGTAACACATATCCTCTTCCACTCTATCATCGTGACGCTTTCTGATTGGGCCACGTGTTAATTATCCTTTTTGTATCCCCGTCCCTCATTAATTGTAATTAGTATAAATAGGGGAAGGTTACACCGTTTTAAGCACCATTTCTCATCGTTTTCCTTTCATTTTATTTCCCTCGATCCTTCTTTATTTTATGGTTGAGTCTTCCCAAACCTCGAGGACTAAGAAGAATAATTCCATGGAGTTCGTCGGTTGTCGCATGTCTGCCGAGGACTTCAACGATATTGTCAGGGTGTATAACATTGGCCCTGAGTATGAGCCTGAGCTTCCTGCCCCCGGTAGGACTCTCGAGAGTCTCCTATCGGCAAGATTGCCGTGTACCGGGAGTATTTCTTTTTGGGCAATCTCCGTTTGCCCCTTACCTGGTTTTTGGTGGATGTTCTGGGTGTTTTTGGGCTGCATCTCAGCCAGATTCATCCGTTCGGAATGGCTCGCCTTCGCCATTTAGAATATACCTGTCATTGCCTCGGCATTACTCCGACGGCTGATAGGTTATCGGCTTTTTACCGGTGGCGTTTCGCCCAGGGATGGTATAACTTGCACATCCGCCCTGGTGCAAAGGCTATTGCCTTAGATGCGCCACCCAGTTTGCATGAGTGGAAGAGTGTGTTCTTCTATGTGTCCGCCCGTGTGGTGCCGCATCCCATGTTCTTCACGGATGTAAAGGAGCTTCCTGAGCCGAAAGTTGCTCCTTATTCCGGTTCGGACTGGTTCACCACTTTGCAGGCTAGCCTGTCTCCGCTCCGTCATTATTCGGAGCGCGCGTTGGTGTTATTCGGCATGAGTCGGATTTGGGATGATGCGGCTTTTGTTCCGGTTATTCTTAATGGCGGTCAAGGTTAGTGTTTTCTTTGGTTTTGCTCTGATGTATATTTTATTTAGTAGTATCCTAACTTGTTTCTCTTCAGAGGTGGACGACCGCATGCTCCTTCTGCAACCCGCGCCTAAGGGAGTTAAGATGTTGGGGCGAAGGGAGTTAGGTCCCCGTGAGGAGCCGATCCTTACTCGGACCGCTCGAAACTTTGTGTTTCCTCTTCCTATGGGGCAATCACCTGCCTCGCGGCCGCTGCCACCTCTTAGCTCTGTTACCCTTCAGAGTGGTAAGTTTAGCTGCTTTAATCACTTTACTTTGCTTATTTTGCTAACTTTTCATTCTCCTTTTCAGGTAGACGATCTAACGTTGTGCGCCTTCCTAAGTGCAGTGGTAGGGGGTACAATGCAGTGGTGGGGAGACGGTTGCGTCTCCGATAGACGCCACCGCAAGAGACGCCGTGGATGATGACGACGATGTCGTCATGATCTCCACCGTTCCCTTTGGGGTTCCGGTGTCTTCTTCCGCTTCATTGCTTGAGGCACTTGGTTTGAGTGCCAGCATGGCGTCTTCCCCAACCACCTCCACACAGGTTTCTGTTGGCTTCTCCTCGCCAACATCTTCACAGCCTGTGGTTGCTGTGTCAGCACTAACCACAACGGTTGCCACTCCAATTTTGGTGGCGAATGATGTGTTTTCTGCAGCTGCAGCTTCTGGAACCGTTGTGGATACGAATTTCGTATCTACCGGTCCATCTTCCTCTTCTTCTTCTGCAGCGGGTGGGGCGTTCACTGTTCCACACCATTTGGGTCCCACCCCTGTGATTAATGAGGATGATGAAGAGATGCTCCGTGCCGTCAAGAAACCTCGTCTTGGCGGGTTTGTCAAGCTTGGTCATGTCAAAGCGTCAGGTATAACTTTTACTATTCTTTCTTTTGTCTGAGCTTAACCTTTTCTAAAGTCGTTTGCTCATTTCAGGCGTGCTGGCGATTTCTTCATCGACTGTTTTTCCCGCCACTTCTGGCGTTGCATCTTCTTTGGCGGCTCTTTTTGCCGGTCTGCCGATGATGACAAGTGTTGGCAGCTTGTCTGAGGCTGGGCCTACTGTACAGATGCTGAGTTTGCCAATGATGGCGGGTGTGGTTGGCCCTTCTGAGGCCGAAACTATTGTGACGACTGTTCGTGCGCCAACTGGGTCAATTCCTGTTGTCGCACTACCTACTTCGTCTGTGCAACCGATGAAGGTGATTGTGGACGAATCGCCTAAGGTTAGTCTTGAATCAGCGGGTTTCTCTGTTGCTGATTTTTTGAAATCAAGACAGTCCTCACTAGACAAGACTTTAATTCTTGATGTTGATGAAGCTGTGCCGCTGTCCCCCTTTCGCCTTGGTGCGATGGTGCAGGGTAAATTTTTTGAAATCCCAGGCAGTAGCAGTGGCGGGTTGAGTGGATGTTTGAGTAGGGGTGTGCTAGATGTGGATATGGACCCCCGCGACTCCATGGAGGCAAGCCAAGTTTTTCGCCCTCGGTGGAAGGTTAACTGTGGCGCCAATTTTGAAGATCCTGCCACTTGCTCTGAATTTTTGGAGTATGCGGTTCCTCCTGGTGAGCGCATCGCTCGTAAAATCCAGCCCCGGAGTAGTTTGTACTCCGACGCCGCTTTTCACCAAGTCCAAGCGTTCTCTTGCTTTGCGGAGTTGCTGCGCGAGAACCGTGCCCTTCATGAGGACAAAATTGATGCCGGTGTTCGCATGAGTGAGATGGAAAAATTGGTGAAAGATGCTGAGGCCGGCTCTTGGAAAGCGGGTAAAGAATCGTCTGATCATCGCCAAGCTTTAAGCGATGCTGAGGCGAAATTGGCTAAGGCTGAGGTGGACCTGGCGGAGTCTGTCCGCGACCGCGACGCCCGCTATAAGGAGTTTGAGGCTGCGTGCAAGAAGTCTAACGCTGATCTTGCGGACGCACGCAACCGCGCTGTTGCTGCCAAGGAGGCTTCCGCTCGACTCGAGAGTGAAAACGTTGATCTTCGCAAGCGTATTGAAGAGTTGAAGACGGAAGCCGCAGTGATGAAGGCGGATGCAGGTAAGTTAGCTGACACGCTGGTTTCCAATGAAGAGACCATTAAAGTTTTGACTTCTGAGCGTGCCGTTGCTGCTACCGACCGCGATTGGTTGTTGAAGCATGCTATTTGCAAGGTATTCCTCCGCTTTTTTGCTTCCTTTCTTGTTCCTTCTTTTGATGGTTTTTTTTTGTGCAGGTTGCTCAACGCATCATTAGCGATGATGATTTGACGCGTTGCGTTGGAACCCTTGTTAATGCTTCCCAACAGCTTGGTCACAAGGCTGGATTTGAGGATACTATCACGCATATGCGTGACAACCTCCCCCTTGAGGCCTACGCTCTTCACGCCATTGATGTGGAAAAGGAGTATTCCGTTGCTGAGATGGAATATGATTCTCTTACGTTTCCTATTCTTTCCCAAGTTGCTCAGTATGCTAAGGAAGAGAATGGCGTGCAGCTGTTGAGGAATTTGCTCGAGCCTTCTCAAGCTGGACCTTCCGCCGCTCCTGCTGGCGTTCAAGGAGATGACGCTGTCGTTGACTCTGGGAAGAGTATCAACGATGTAGATTAGGTTTTCTCTTTTTTTTTTTGTTCTTTTTCTGTATTTTTCTTTTTTTTTTGTGTGGGCGTAAGTGCTCGTTTGTAAATTTTTGTCTATAAATGAAAAGGTTTGTTTTGTGAAATGCGGAGTATCGTTTCCATTCAGATTTGACCATTGGCCTGTTTTTACAATAACAATCGATTTAAATATAACACCTTCGCAATTGTGCTGCGTTCCATGTTCTAGGAATCGCTGAGCCATCGAGATGCATCAGAGTGTAGGCGCCTTTTCCCAATGCTTCCTTGAATTGGTATGGGCCTTCCCAAGATGGCGCTAGTTTGCCTTGTGGTTGTGCTCTTGATGCCTCGTTGTTGCGAAGAATGTAATCTCGAACTCACATATTTTCACTTTGGCGTTGTAATACTTTTGTAGCTGGCGTTTGTAATTTTGCTCTTTTATTGCAGCCAACTCTCGTCGTTCTTCGAGAGGCATTAAGTCTAACCTCCTTTCTGCGTCGTTGTCCTTTGGTATTGTGATTCTTGGTGATGGAACGTCGACTTCGGCTGGGATCATTGCTTCGGTACCATAGGGTAGGCTGAACGGCGTTTCTGCATTACTTGTGTTTTTGTGCGTTCTTATTGCCCATAGTACGTGAGGTAGCTGATCGACCCATCCTGATTTGTGGTTTGCCAATCTTTTCTTGATTCCACCCACGATTGTTCTGTTGGCGCGTTCCACTTCACCATTCCCTTGTGGGTGAGCCACGGAGGTGAACGTCTGCGTGACATTGAGCTCTTTTAACCATTTTTGGATATGTTGGTCAGCAAATTGTGTTCCATTGTCGCTGACCAAATTCATGGGTAATCCAAAGCGACAGATTATAAATTCCCAGATGAACTTCTTGATGCTGGTTGCATTGATTGTTGCTACCGGCTTTGCTTCGATCCACTTTGTGAAGTAATCGATTGCAGCTATCAGAAATTTGACGCGGCCTGGCGCCTCTGGAAATGGTCCAGTTATATCAATTGCCCATTTCTGAAATGGCCAAGAAGCTGTCACCGGTATCAAGTCGTTTTTTGGTCGCAGGATGTTTGGTGCGTGGCGTTGACAGGCGCTGCATCTTCTCAACTCTTTCTCAGCGTCAACATGCATGCCTGGCCAATAGTATCCCGTGTTCATGATTTTCGCCACCACCATTCTTGGACCTGCGTGTACGCTACGTATTCCTTCATGAATTTCTCTGAGCAGATAATTTGCGTCCTGCGGGTCTACGCATCTGAGAAGCGGACCCAAGTATGATAGCCTATATAGGATATCTCCTTGGATTGTGTAATTCAACGCTTTATGGCGGATCTTCCGCGCATCTTCTTTCTTTTCTGGCAAGATACCTCTCGCGAGGTAATTGATGATTGGTGTTATCCAAGTTTTTTCTATTTCTAAGCAAACGAGAATTTCTTTGTTCATTTTTGAAGGCGTTGCTAGAACTTCAATGCGGACATCTTTTGCAAGGTGTTCAAACCCAACGGATGCAAGTTTGCTTAGGGAGTCAGCCTGTTTGTTCTCGCTTCTATTGATGTGTTTCACCTTGCATGTGGCAAAAGTTGCCATTAGCGCCTTAGCTTGCGCCAGGTATGATGCCATTTTGTCTTCCTTCGCATCATACGATCCTTCAATTTGGTTTGCCACTAACATGGAGTCCACATGTGCTTCCAAATGGCGGGCCCCTAGATTTCTAGCGATTCTCAACCCTGCCAACAATGCTTTGAACTCCACCTCGTTGTTTGTGCTTTTAAATTCTAGGCGTAGTGCATACGTGAAGTGTTGCCCTTATGGGTTGGTTATCTTTAGGCCCGATCCAGCGCCTTCGTCGTTAGAAGCTCCGTCTGTGAACATCTTCCAGACTTCATCTTTCTTTTGATCCACAGGGGCTTCGATCTCTCTTTTGCATTCTTCCTCTTTTTCTTGAGGAATTTCTGCGATGAAATTAGCCAAACCCTGGCCCCTGATTGCTGGCCTTGGTTTGTATTTAATGCCATATTCCCCCAATTCTATCGTCCATTTAGCAAGCCTCCAGGACAATTCTGGTTTGCTCAGGTGACTTTGTAAGCGAAAGTTGGTGAGAACATGTATTGGATGGCCCTGGAAGTATCTTCTTAAACGTCGCGCCGTCTGGACCAAGGATAAGACCAGCTTTTCCAAGGTGGAATATCTTGTTTCTGTGTCTGCCAGGGTGCGGCTTATGTAATAAATGGGTGTTTGAATACCATTTCTTTCCACCATCAAGACTGCGCTGACTGTTCTTTCCGATGCCGCTAAGTATACTATTAACGGTTCTCCAGCTTTGGGGGCTGTGAGTGTTAGTAACTCTTCCAGGCGTGACTTGATTTCTTGGAATGCTATTTTCGCTTCTCTCGTCCTTCTGAATTGAGACTTCTTGAGGCAGTTTCTCAAGGTTGAGACGAACGGGAATGATTTTTCAGCATGACTAGACAAAAATCTATTCAGCGCGACTAACCGGCCGTTGAGCGTTTGCACTTGTTTGACCGATTTTGGTGATGGCATTTTTCGCACGGCTTCCAATTTTTTTGTGTTGGCTTTGAAGCCACCGTTTGTCACGATTACTCCCAGGAATTTTCCTTCCTCCGTGCCAAAGGAGCATTTTCCTGGGTTAAGCTTCATGCTTATCGACCTTAGAGTTTGGAAAGTCTCCTCGATATCTTTCAACATGGTTCCTTCCGTCTTGCTTTTGATGACGAGATCATCCATGTAGACTTCCAAATTTCTTCCAATATGAGGTTTGAATTCTTTGTCCATCAACCTTTGGTAAGTAGACCCGGCGTTCTTGAGGCCGAATGGCATCATTTTATAACAATATGTTCCGTTGTTTGTTCTGAACGCCGTTTTGTCTTGGTCTCTTTCCGCCATGTGGATTTGATGATACCCTTTGTAAGCGTCTAGAAAGCATTTAAACTGAAAAGGTACCAGTGCGTCAACTTTAAGATCGATCTCTGGCAAGGGGTAATAGTCTTTTGGGCACGCTTTTTTAAGATCTTTGAAGTCAATACACATGCGCCATTGGCCGTTTGCTTTGGGTACCATTACCGGGTTGGCAACCCATGTTTGGTATTGAATCTCTCGGATTATACCTGCGTCGACTAGTTTTTGGACTTTCTCTTCGCAGGCTTTTGCTTGTTCTGGCCCCATCTTTCTTCGCTTCTGCACCGCCGGGACGAAAGTTTGGTTAACTTTCAACTCGTGTTCCGCTTTGCTTCTTGGGACCCCCGTCATGTCCGCAGGGATCCAAGCGAAGACATCGATGTTCTTGAGTAATAAGCTCTTGAGCGCCGCACACGCTTCTTCTGAAATGGTTGGTCCAATGGTTACGCTCTGTTATGGGAATTTCTTGTTGAGCGCCCATTTTTCCACTTCTATGATCTTGCTCGTTCTTTGTACTTTCGGTGCTTTCCTCTCCGCCATGTTACATTCTTTGTTGGCGTGGATCATCGCTATCCCAGTCGGGGTTGGTACCCCGACTATCCCATGTGCTGTTGACGGGGTAGCGTTGAAGTCACCGATGGCTTCTCTTCCCAAGATTATATCGTATTGTGGGTGAGAAGTTTCCATTACTAGGAAATCAACATCTTCTGTTCGAGAATGGAGCCCATCACTTAGCTCGACTGGGAATGTCATCTGTCCCAACGGGTATGCGATACTTTGATTGAACCCCGTGATTGGGGCGTTAACTGCTGTCAACCGACGTTTATCTTTTTCGTCAACCAGGTCAAAACACCGGCGGTACATGATGTTGGACGTTGCCCCCGTGTCAACAAATAAACACGGCGTCCTATAGTTACCGAAAACGGCTGTGATCACTAAGGGTGCTTTCTTGTTCGCCCCTCCTCGTACTCTTGGGAAGATGACTTGTTCCTCTTTCCATGGCGCCAATTCTGTTCTCCGTTTCTTGTTTTGAACATTGCCCAAGATCATATTAGCGTGTAGATCTTTGATCTTCTTCTCTGGTCTTCCGCCATCTCTTAGGGGTGGGCGTCTGTACTTCCCTCGTATGTTTCTGACAAAGTGATCTAATTTGCCATTCTTGACACACTCTTCGATCGCGTCTTTCAAGTTAATACACTGATTTGTCGTATGGCCATGTTGTTCATGAAAGTCTCAATAACTTTTCATATCTGTGCTCGGCCCCTGTTTGACTGGTGCCGGCTTCTTCAGCTGGATCCCTTCGTTGTACATTATATGGGCTGGGCTTCTTGTTAGCGGAGTCCACCTGGATCCGCTTGCTTGGGGCGTACTCGATTGACTCTTCTGTCTTGTTTTGGATGGGTTGAATGTGGGCTCCCTTTTGCTGTTCAACCTTGACCATACGGAAGATATTATTTTGCCCTGGCGGGCCCTATTAATGTCATTTCTGGCATCATTCTTTGCCAGTTCTTTTCCCAAACTTTTTTCCATCCGCGCGTACCTTTTGGCCGCGGTCATAACATCGTCCCATCGTTGCGGCATGCCATCTCTACCCGTAAGGTTACGTATAAGATCGTCACATTTTACGTTTTGGCGAAAGGCCGCCCACAAGAGTTCTCACTTACGCCGCCGATGTTCAGGCCTTCTTGGTTAAATCTAGTGATGAAATCTTCAAGCATTTCGTTATCTTTTTTAACGACATTCAGAATATCTGCTGGGTCACTGATGTGTCGCCGTTGCTGGCTAAACTGTTGAGTGAACTTTTTTGCTAGGTCTTCCCAGCTTGTAATTTGGTTATCTGGCAACCTTTCGAACCATGCTCTAGCGGCTCCTACTAGGGTTAGCGTGAAGATATGGCACCATAACGGCATGGTCCACCCTGATACTAACCCCGCAGCCGTGAATGTTTGCAAGTGGTCGTCTGGATCTGAGATACCACCATATTGGCCCACCGTTGGCGGGATTTTGGGATTTTCTGGTAGCTCAGCTTCGGCTATTCTTGCCACGAACTTTGATTTTCCCGCCGATGTTGTTGGTCGGTATGGTTTGGAAAAATCACCCGCCGCTTCTGGGTGGTACTTTACTAATTTCCTGGCGTCTGGTCCTTTCCAGCTCTCTTCATAGTCAGGGTCGTCTAGGCGTGAGTCTGCCTTTATGTTCGACCGCTGAGACTTATCTCCTACTTTGCTGTTTTGCTTAGCAGGAGGTGTTTTGGCGAATGGTGTTTTCGCACGAACCGGTGTCGAGTTTTCTTCAGATTCTTCTTCTTCGTTGCTACTAGAGTCTGTGTCAAACAGTGATCTAGGTTTCACAATGGACGCCATTTTTTCTTGTACTTTGTCTCTCAGTTTTTGTTGTTCTGCCTCGAGCCACGCCTTGATGTCTGGCGGCATAGTTGCTTTGGAACGCGCTTTTGTTTGTTGTTTATCTGTCATGGTAGGGTGAACGGTGGAGGCGTTAAGGAGACCTCCGCCCGTATTCTCTACGTCCAGATTTTTGACGTTTCCTTCTAGGTTGGCTTTTTGGCCAACCTCTTTCGGTGTGGTCTTGCCACTCATCTGAGTCAAGAACGGAGTGAGTTACTGTTCTAGCTATATGCACAGATTGCGCCAATGAAGAAACACCAATCCACCCCTCAAGGTCTAACACGTTAGTCCGAGGGTAATGGATGAGTATTCTACACGATGGGCTATAAAACCTTCTTGGCGCAGACAAGTGTAACCTGCAAAACAGAACACCGTGAGCTCGTTACGAGGAATGGGGGGGGGGATTCTCTCGTAACCACCCTCCGGTGTGAGAATCAGTACTTGATAGTATGATAGAGTATAATTTGATAGTGATCGTAGGAGAAAGTATATCCTTTACGATTTGGAGGTTTAGCGGTATTTATAGCCGGAGGAGAGAGAGAGTGTGACCAACCACCTTGTCAGGTTCTCCACCAATAATATTCCCCACTCGTGCGGTGGTGGTGGTTGGTGGAAGTTTGTGGGCATCATGGCCTTTTGACAAGGACGTGATTGTACTGTTTGTACCGTCCTCTATGTGTTGTCAAATCCCCATTGGTTTGGTGTTTATCCCTATGTGGCTTACCATCTTTTTGTCTCATGCTGGTGGGACCTTTGAATTACCATTACCGAGGTATCAGGAAAAGTTATATTGGACTCCACTCTTCGCGCCATGCACTACGCCTGGCGTTAGTGGCTTCTTGGCGCCTAGTGTTCCGCCCAGCGTATGCAATTAGTGTCATACTTTGTCAAATGATGGGTTTCATACCTTACCTCTACAAAAACCAACCCAACCCAACAACCCATTGCCTTTCCTAGATCTGATAACGACGGTGAAGGATGCCTAGACGCTTTAGAAAAGGGTGATGAAGACCCTTCGGACTTGTTGAAAGAAGTTAAGATGTCATTTTAGTGAACGAATAAAACGACATATTCGAATAGATTATAGTTAAGAGAAAAATAATGTGAAGATGTGAAGATTTAATCAAATTAACTATCTGTCTATCTTGATGCATGTATGTGATTGTGAACTTATGAAGTGTCACTTTAAATCAGAAACACCTTTTGAAATGAAATTTTATCATACGCTAATAAAAACTTTTTGTGTATTTAACAAGACGTACATAAGTAGCCGGCCTTTAAATCACCGACAGAGTACGTATGGGCTAATGGGCTTATATTATATTATCAACGGTGAAGGCATCGTGTGGTGGGGTAGAGGCAGAGGCCATAGGCGGTGGAACCCTATAAGTTTGGTTAAGGATAAAGACAACTCGATCAATGACTTATAGTCATAGTTATGGTGCATGTAATGTCATCTGTGGGTTTGTATCACGTGATACCACATGCACGATAGATCCCACATCTACGTACACTATCACTAACAAGACTATACCTACAATGTACAAACAGATTTATTTCGTTCAATTGGTTTAGTGGTTTTTGTCATTGTTGTATATGAACCCTATAAGATAAAACGTAATTATTTGCTAGAAAAAGGTTACTCGCTTACTATTGCATAGGGCTGAGGAATATTCAAGTCGAACGGAGTAATCTGGACGCGTGACTCAGGACCGGACCGTGTAAGTAATACACGGTTTAATTTTGGGAGAGAATTCGGGTTCGTTTAATTCAGGTAAAAACCCAAAATATGAAAGTCTTAGCCTAAGAATTTCATATTCGGTCTTGCCCAAACCGAAACAACGACCCACCCTATACTGTTCGGTCTTCTATATTATTTTTCTAAGAACGTAGGCTTCGGGTTAGATCACCCATTTGAAGGTTAAAACAAAATCAATCACGTACAGTTGCTTGCTAATAAATGATTTAACTTTCAAAGTCAGGAAAAAATAAATTTATTAATATATTACTTTCTAGAGTCAAGTTATTTTACAAAGTATTGAAACAAAAATAAAAAATAATAAGAAAGATTTATGGTCACATAAAAAAAAGTAAAAAACCCTTAAAAATTTAAAAAAAAAATCATAACTAAAATAAACAAAAAAAGTAAAAACACAAAAATGTCTCCACCGTCTTTCTCGTTTTAAAATAAAAATGGTGAGGGAAAATATCATTGTCTTTTTGTTTATTACTGTGTTTTGTATTTATTTTCGTCACTGATTGTGTATTTTTTTCTTGACATTGTGTCTTTATTATTATAATGTGTAATATTACTCAACATTTTGTTATTTTATTCGACATTGTGTTATATATTGCGATATATTGTGTCTTTTTTTAGTTATAATTGTGTCTTTTTGTTTATTTTTGTTATTGTGTCTTTTCGTCAATTATTTATTTATTTATTTTAATTATTTTTTATTTGTTTAAACGGAAGATGACGGCGGAAACATTTTAGTTTTATAATTTTTTTTCTTTTTTTATTTATATTTTGAGTTATGATTTTTATTTTATTTGAATTTATTTTCAAAAGATTTTTTGTGTTGTTACAAATACTTCTCATACTTATCTCGCTTCGTATTTTAACTTTACCCTTAGTTTCTAATCCATCATATGTTGACAAATAAATAATAATTTGTTGTCACTAGTGAGACCGTAAGGCGGTAAGGGGTTGGAAAAGGTGCTTTGGGTCATTCGGCCATTTTGGTTTTGATGATCACTAAACCCTTAAGACCTTACCCGGCCATTTAACATCAAGCCCAATTAGTTTGCCCATATTTTAATACGTTTCACTAGATGTGCACAAATCGGTTAACCGGTTAACCATTAACCGATTAATTTGGTAGCGGCTTTCTTTGGCGGGAAACAAACGGTTAGATCGTTTTTTCGGGTAGGGTAGTATCCGGTTTTGACCGGTTAGAGAATCGGTTTGGACCGGTTAGACCGGACCGGTTAATAACCGAAAAAGGCCAAATGAGTTTAATCAGGTCAATGACATGTCAGACGGACCATATTGAGTTTAATCAAGTTCTTTTCGGATCAATTTAAAGCGAGTTACAAGCTATTTACACAACTCCGTTGATTAGAGGAATACTATTGGAGCCTCTGAGTTGTTTTTTTTTGTTTTTATAGGTTTAGCTCTTTAAATTTTAATATCATAGTTTAATATTGAATGCTTTATGTTCATGAGAGTTGAGACATGAACCATGATGATTGTTGGTGGTTTTCCTTAATCACCGTTAAGTTTGCCTTTATTATTGTTTATCAACTTAACTTTATATAGGACAAGCATGCTTGATTTAGTTATTAATCCTATTTTAAAAACCTGGACATAAGGAAAAGCAAAAACAAAAATGAAAAGGAAAAAAAAAGAGAGTTTAAAATAAGCTTTTGTTGGTTGGGCCACCTCATAATATTCTTTCCCTCTTTCTCGTTATCAAATATTTTCCCTCCTTTCTCAATTCCTATGATTGTTTTTCGAATTCTTCAAAGAGGGAGGAAACCTATATTAGATTTATTATTAGTGAATGCTAAAAAATTGTTGGATCCAAGACATGTGACCATTTTCTTATTACTAAAAAAATCTTATATTGTTAAGTTTGATATGCTTTTGAAAAGTCGATTTCGAATAGTTTACAAGTTGCTTGTATTGTTAACACCTTAGTTCTAGCTAAGTTTAAACACCATATTACAGAGCATTTGGGGAAGGCATTTTAAGAACCTTTTGATTTTAAGAGTTTACAAATGTTGATGTATATATTACAAAACTTGATGCATTAACTTTCAATAAAAACTTCATAGAGGAAATAACGTGTGCCTTGACTTAAATAATATATAATTTCATATAATGATATATTTGAAGTGATTATCATGGTACATATTATAGTACAAAAAAAAAAAATCTTCATTATACTACATTACTCAAAGGTATGCTTCAAAAACTTGCGGATGCTCTTCATGAAAGGAGCTTCATGTACACGCTTTAGCATCGAACCATCATTGTTATCTTTGTGAACATGATGCTTGTGCTGGTGACGGTGATGTTGATCACGCCTAAACTTGTTTGATGAAGCCCTGAAACCTTCCTTATGAACATTACTAGACCGAGGTACCACGGACGGATTTTGGAAATGTCCATGAGGACGGGCATGGACCAAGCGTCGCGATTCATCAAAGAAACGACGGTTGATGGCATGTAACCTAGCATAATCCGAGCGTGGTGTTAAATCAACGTTAATGACCCGATCCTTGTTTGCTTCATCTGTGTTCTCGGGTTCGTTAAATTCGTGTTTCATTGTCTGATCAGTCGGTAGAAAATCGACCATGCAATCGAGTTGTCGATGAATCCGAGCGGCTGAGACCGCGAATAATAATGCGAGAATGGTGACAATGGCCAAGTTTCTCTCCATTGTGTTTGTGTTGTATTACTAATGAAAATAGGATTAGTGTGTTGGGGCAGGTTTATAGTAGGTGTTTTGTGAACACGGGCAGCGGGCAAGTCGGATCACCCTCCATTTGGTGGGATTTTGTTGTTAAAAGATTTGGAGTGCCGTTAGGAATCACTGGATGAAGAAAACAACAATAAACAAGTGAAAAAAAGTCACACTTTAGTATATTGTTTATTTATATTGTTAAGGTACTATATATAGCAACAAACTTTAGGTAGCGTGTTTGGAGAATCAACACGTGTTCATTCCATTTATTTTCGACACATTTGGATCCCTAGCTCTCGAGACGGTTCGCTTCTTGGAGCGGGTGCAGAGTCCACAGTGACTCGCAGAGCCCGAGGAACCAAGGATTTATATTTAGTAGAATAGGCTTTGCGATTCAAAAGGGGGATAACGACGCAGCTTGTTATTCGCTTACCCATTATCCAGATGTAGCTCGGTTTGTGTATATGAAAACTTTAATTAAAAAAAAAATTGTAAATTACGTTTTTCTTAAAAAAAACTTGTAGTTGATCATAAAATCAACTTTTTTTCTAGTGACGGGTAATTACTAAGTTATATAGTACATTTCATGTAGAAAATTGTGAAAACCATACGTAAAATCGGTATCTATTTATTTGGGTGCGATTTATAACATGATTATATAACGGCATATATAATTTATCATCTTTCATTCTTTCTCTTTAGCAATTACATATAATCACCAATGCATAGATCGATGTCGTCTCATTTGGTATTTGGTGAATGAGCGAGCTAGGTGTTGTATATTTTCGGGGTTTTCTAATAAAAAATCTTCTTTGAATTAAACGTAACACGTTTATTAAGTGAATCAAAGAAATTAAAAGATATGCCACACATTTGAGATAGGATTTGGTGGGTGATGGGTTGGAGTGGATCCAGTTTAGACCGTTTGGGTGCATCAATTTAGCGAGTCTTCTAACAGTTTATACTTTTATCAGTTTAGTTTATTATGGGAAGCAATGTTGTGGATCTCGTGGTATTCAAATCTATTTCATCTTTATATATAAGTTTGATAATATACTTTCTTACACATGTAAACACAAACCAAACTACATCTGGATAATGAGTAAGCGAGCAACAAGCTGCGCCGCTATCCCCTTTTGAATCGCAAAGCCTATTCTATTAAAGATCAATCCATGGTTCCTCGGGCTCTGCGAGTCACTGTGGACCACCTTCTGCACCTGCTCCAAAAAGCGAACCGTCTCGGGAGCTAGGGATCCAAACGTGTCAAAGACAAAAGGAACGAACACGTGCTGATTCTCCAAACACGCTGCCTCATGCTTAGCAACCTTCCTAGATTCCGCCCTCAAAACCGCCTGTCTCGAAACGAAGCCACAGTCTCTCAGCCCCACCAACGGGGACACCCCAGTGAGATCGACACACGCATGCTTACCCCCTGCCTATCCAAACACAAGAACGTCCGCAGGACTCAGGGTAGATCTCCCCTCTCGGGGATCAGTCAGAAAGTTATAGAATTGTGATCAATCAAATATTGCAAAGTCCCGGTATTTATTACCGGTCAGAATTAAACGATATTGGAATTGTAGGTTAACTCTTCAAGTACTGATTATTTTAAATAAAGCCATAGTCAGAAATTTGGAATACGAAAGACATATGCTCAAATCAAATACAAAAGTAACATACTTAACATTAACTACTCATGTTATGGGGTTTAAATTTTATATAGGTTTTTGGTTTTAAACATTCTGTTATTTTATATTTGTAATGATTTGTTTTATTTTTAATGTAAGTTTGTTTTGAATTAATATGTATGTATAAGTTTGTTATATTCATTATATTCAATTAAGATATGTAGGTATTTTAGATTGTTAACGAATAACATAAACGAACACGAACATGTTGAGTTTTTAAAACGTACAAACATGAGCACAAATAATTGCCTTATGAAAAAGGAGTGGTTGATGGATGTGACGATGTTGGTTGATGCATGAGAAGGGAGCTTGACGATGATGGGTGGTAATAGGAAGTTAACCGATAATGGATAGGATAGATCGTCGACGGATAATATGGACAGAAATTAACTTAGTTTGATGATGAAAGAGTTTCATAAATAAATAAGATGCGTTATAACGAGTTTAAGGGCTATCCAGGTTTGGTGAGACTCATTACCTACCAAAATTATTATTAGATGATTAAAGGGTTATTTCACAAATAAAATAAATAAGATGTTATAACATGTTTAAGGGCTATCCAGGCTTGGTGATACCCATGACCCGCAAAAATTATTGTTTGGTTATGAAAGAGTTTCACAAATAAATGAGATGTTAGAGTATTCACAACAACTTCTTTATCTCAAGCTCTATAATTACACTAAAAAACATTACATTTTCTCTTTCATATACAATTAAATAATATTTTTTACATCTTTATTATTATATTTCATCTCTCATCCACTCACAACCACTTCCAAATATATTAAAACATAAATAAATATGAACAATGTTCATCTAAATTTACTCATAATTTACGCATTTTTTTTAAATTTTCTCTCTGCTCTGCTCACAACCACTTACCATTCTCTAACATTTTTTTACAAATTTTTCTCACAAAACTTTTAGAGGAGTTGCTGAGAATGCTCTAACTCATTTAAGGATTATCTGGGTTTGGTGAGACCTATACATGTGAATTCGGTTTAAACGCATTGGAAGCCTCAAATACAAATCAAGTAATCTGTTGGCTTGAGCGAGGATGAGGGACAACCCAAAAAGTAACACATATGATTTTTTGGTAGACATTTAGATAGATAGATAGATATAACTCGTTCACGGTTCACATACTGAATTAACATGCTTGGAGCCTAGGACTACAAAACGTTTATGTTGAAAAAATAGAATAACATAAACTAGGCCCGTTTTATTTGATAGCAGTCCCTTAAAATTTAACGAGACCGTTTAATTTGAGAGCAGCCCCTTTATTCAAGCCCCAAAGGCCCAAAACTTTGTGTGTGGTTGTAATTTTTTAGTCGAGCTGTGGTTTTTCGAGTCCATCCGTGACGGAAACTCTAACGATCGGGTGAAAGTCAAGATATTTGAACGGATTAGTTGGTATTCTAACATGTTTTAACATGTTTTATGTGACCTGCTTTGACCAACCAATTTTATCAAATCCATATGTTTACTTCCGTTGATGAATAATTATAGATCCATCAGTGACGAGATGACTTTTTTTAAGTTGAAGGTGACTTGACTACTTGTAAAACTTAAATTGATATGATTCATGAGTTCATTTAGTTCGAATAAGTCACAAAATGAATGCATTGAATATGTAACTTAAAATATGTAAACTAGTACATATATGTAATAGATGTAGGGATCGTATACAAAATCATCTTAATCTACAAAACGTAGGAACAAGGGTATAATCGTATTTTGTATTTGGTTTTGAGAAATGAAAGAAGTTTGATATCATAATAATTTAATAAGTTGATATCACTACGTCAACTTAAACGTTTTTTTATTTGTTTTCTCTATGGAAGGGACAAGATCGCCACTAAAATAATTAAACTATGTAAAATATTCAATGAAAAATACAAAAACTTCAATTGCATATTCAATTTAATAAAATAATAAGTCTGATATCATAACAAAAACTTTTATTTTATTAAACGTAATAATAATATTAATTAATAGATTCAATTGCATATTCTTAACTTTGGACATATATATGAACCGGTAATGACTTCAATAAACAAAATTAACACTTCGATTATTTCTAGGGATTAAATATATTTATTAAATTCAAACCAATAAAATCTTTTTAATCCTTTACAAAAGGGGCAACCCCCGCGTCCTAATTTCTTTAAAACAAAGCACAATGTTATCAAGAGCTTTAAACACCAAGCCCAAACGAAGCTTTAGGTTTGTTGATATCCCTTTATTATTCTGATTCAATGAACTAAGTTTGCAAGTATTGATAACTTTTCGTGTTAGGTATAACGAAGGCAGCTGCCGATCATCGCTCTCCTTATGTGAATACGATGAGATCTTCATAGGATGCATGGAAAATGAGCCAGTTGTGCCATGTGGCCGTGACACCATGGAGAAAGATGGCGGGTCTAGGTGGAGATTGAAGGATGTGATGTGGGCTTCTGTCGGGGTTGTGGGAGAAAGCACTTTAGGAGTGACTGAGAAACTGGTGTTTTGTGATGGTACATGTAGGATTTTAAAAAGGTTTAGAACGGTTTGTGTGAGGAGGAAAGGGTTTGGTCACCGTGTAGCACGATTGGCAACGATTGGACAACGTTGTGATTATCTTGTTCCGGTGAGAGCTTATCTTTATTCCAAGAGGTTCAAGTTTGTTGTATGTGATTACTACCCAATGGGTAGTTTGCATGATCTACTTATAGGTATGTGCTTTCTTTTCTACACAATATTTACATTCAACTATGATACTATTAATTGTCATACAAATTGAAGTCATATTGTCTTGGGGTGGAGTGTTTTAGGGGCAAGAGAACATGGTCACACCCTCCTTACTTGGAAGAAAAGGCTAAAGATAATCTTGCACTTAGCGCGTGCCATTTTCTTCATCCATTCACAAGCACCCCGAGAAAGAAACATGATTATGAATGTCCATGGAAACCTTAAAACCTCTAACATCATGATTGATGTTGATTTCAATGCTTATCTCTCAAACTACGGCTTTTCACAACTAGCAATAGAAGATTCTGACACGTGTCAATAGAAGACAGCCTCATCCCAACCCCCACGCGAACCATTGTCACAAAAATATGACATATATCATTTTGGGTTAATCGTGTTGGACATTATAGGAGGACCAAAGGCAATGGAGTGGATCCAATCATGTGAATTTGGAAGAAAAGAAGACATTATAGTTAAAGAAGGTGAGTTTTTTGAGTTCCCTATTGAAGGAAAAGATAGATGGAAAGTTTTGAAGGTATGGAACATAGCATTAGAATGCACCAACCGATCACGTGAAGCTAGGCCTTCAATTGAGAACATACTACTACACTTGAGTAATTAATAATAGTACTTAAGCATATACTAAAAAATAAATAAAACATCACTGTTAAGATATATATTATATGTTCATATTACTATTGGATATGATCTTTATCAAACGTCAAAAGGTCCAACGACACACATAACCGTACAAAATCAAACCTAACAGACATAAACGAATTCGATTGTTGTGAATTTATACCATGTGAGAACCATGACCGATGGTTGTACGTCAACGTCTGTCCAACGCTGGTTAACGCCAGTTTATCATCAATATATTCAAACCATTGTAGCTTTTAACAAATCAACACAAAATGTATGGCAATTAGTGCAACGCTAAGGGTCTGTTTGGTACGAGGTAATGTAATGGACTATGGAATGGAATGAGCAAATGAATGGAATGAACGGCGTAATGGAATGATCAATTATCATTCCATTGACATGTTTGATTACCATGTGGGAATAAAATATTTTTTTATTATTTTTTGGTAAGCTAGAAAAAACCGGAATAAAATAAAAATGGTAGTGAGTGGCGATGGGATGGTGGTGGTGGGCGGCGAGCAGTAATAGTGGTGGCGGTGGTGGGCGGCGGTGGGGATGGGCGGGAACCGGGAGCAATTGTTGGTAGTGGTAGGTGGTGGGGGTTGCTGGTGGTGAACGACGGGTGACGGGCGGTGATGGCCTGTTGGTTGTGGTGGTAGTGGGCGGGGCGCTGATAGGTGGTGAAGGGTGGTGGCAGGCGGCAGAGGCAGTTGGTGGTGGTGGCGGGCGGCGAAGGCGGGATGGCGGTGGCGGGCAGCAGAGGCGGGTGGTGGTGGTGGCCGGCGGCGGAGGCGGCAGTGGGTGGTGGCAAACGTAGAGGCAGTGGTGGTAAGGGGGCAATGGGTAGTGGTGGTGGGGTGAAATAGTGTGAAAGATGGATGAAATGAAAAAAACAAGGGGAGTGGATGGAATGAATTTGGGGTGTTTTAGAGGAAATGGAATGGACATGGTAATGGGTGATTCCATTCCATCGATAAACCAAACTCATCAATTTTTCATTCCATCGTAATGGTCCATTCCATTCCGCCTCTCATTCATGCATACCAAACGCTACCTAAGTAAATAATTGTTGTGACGTTTAAGAAAGAATTCCAACAGCTTTGGGTTTTGGTCAACGCTGGGAGCGTTTAACAAATTATTTTGGCGATTTTGTTAGTTATTTCTGGGTATTTGTGAACTATTTGCACATCTTCAAGAATGATTACACCTCATTATTTTTAAACATCACAAATCACAATACAATGCTTGTTCATGAGAGAGCTTTGGTTGGTTTAATACTTTTATTCTCTAGACTCGAAGACGTCCCGGAAGGGTCTTAGCCATCTAACTCATCAACGTTTAACCATCATTAATGCTCTGTTCTTGAGTTTTTTAAAGGAGGGAAAGGAAATGAAAACTAAGGATAGTTAAAAAATGGGTGTTATTAAGTTTTTTTTAGGATGAAAACGAAATGAGTAGGAGGAGTTAGGAGGGATTAAATTAACGTATTTTCCCAATAAGTTATCCTCTCAAAAATGGGATGATTAATAAGGATAACTATTTTTTAACATAGTTACCCTTTTCTTTCATCTAATTTCCTTCCAACTCAAGAACATACCTAATTAAAAAAAAATTCCTTCCCTTTCTTATCCTTCCCTCTCCTTTCATTTTCTTTCCTTAGTTAAAAAACTCTAGAACAAGGCGTAAGAGTAGGGGTGGCAGATGTACCCATTGGGTTGAATGAGTTGTAATACAATGGGCAGAATGAGTCAAACTAAAAATAGAAAATGATTGAAACGAGTTGACAATTCTCAACTTTTTTTATGGAACGAGACAAACGAGGGAAACTTTTTAATACTTTTACTTTTTTAGTTTTTAATTTATATTTTGAGTTATGCTTTTTTAATTAGTTTTTTGAATTTTATAATGAGGGGTTTCTGAAATCTCAACCGTACTAAAAAGTAAAATATGGGTAGCGGTACCATATTTCCCGAATTTTGGATGAAATACCGGTACCGAACCGATACCAATACTGGTACTTGGTATAACAATTGGTTGAGCTTGTGTTTGAAATACAGCTTCTTCCTCAAGTTGCTTAGTGTAATTATATCCAATACCAAATTTCACATTACTGTTGGATTGCTTGCTCAACAGCATTTGAAAACCCTTACTAGATTCAGTTAGTTTGTTACATTTTACGTGAGTTTGTTCTAATGTTTTTTTGCACTCATTGTATTAACTTAATGAGCTTTCAGCACGAGCATTTTTATCTGACAAATCATGCTTTAACTTCAAAATCTCCTTTTCTTTTTCATTTAACTTATCTTTCATATAATTTTTAGATTTTGAAACTACCTATTCAAGTTCCGCAACTTGTTTTATCAGTTTGTATTAGCAAGCTTGATGCAATCATTTGAACACAATTTTTGACAAACTTCAGGTGCTACCTCGTTAACATCACTTTCAAGTGCTTTGTCATCAACAACTTGAGAATCTGCTTTTGCGTCACTTGTCATCAGCACTTGTATGATTTCTTCTTTGAAATCATTCTTCATATCCTTTTCTTCAGTTGATTCTGTATCTATCACCACTAGAGCCAAATCTTTTGTGCTCATCTATTCAGGTAGACTGCTCCAATCCACAAATCCTTGTGTGAAGAAGCTTGTTTTACTGTTTTCTTGAGTTGAAGGAGATACACCTAAGTGTGGTAGAATAGGCTTGTGTGTTGATAGGAGGGATAAAAGCAAGTTGAACATGTTGCATCTGCTACATTTGTTGAGGTCTTTGTGCATACTGATACTGATATTGAGGACCAGCATTGGGCATTGTTGAGGTTTGAGCAAAGTGAGATGTGGAATGGTTATTGAAGCTTTGTTTTTGTGAATGAGGATGGAGAGTTGAACTTGGATAGGTTATTAAAGGTTGAACTTGATTGGGGAGATCTTTTACTGAGTTCTGCATTGTCTGGCAAAGTGTCCTAGCCTGCCACCTTTGTGACAAGTCATTTCGTCTTATCAAAACCAATTTTTGTCCATTGATCCTGGAAATTTCCTTCCAGTTCTCTTGTAGAACTTGTTTGTCCTAACTGCAAAAGAGCTTATGAGTTCAATATCTTCATTTCCTCCAGATCCACTGGATTTATATGTTGCAAATCATCCATAGTAAAGGATAGATTTTCTGACATATTTTGAGGATTTTCATTAACAACAAACGCTTGATTTTCCACACCCAAACCAATTCATGTGGTTATATCTATGTAATAATCATAGAAACAGGTCAATAGTTTCGACATATTGAGTCTCTTGGTACAAAAGTGATGATCTAATGGTATAATCGTCGACTGATTTACCAGTTAAGACCAACTTCTTCTTTTGTGAAATCTCTCTCTCAAAGGTAAGCAACATACCATGGAGAGTAGTTAAACTCAGATCCTTGAAATTTGGCAATGTTCTCAATATGATACCATGAGTATCACAATGTTCAGGAAAATATCTCAGAAATATGTTATTCATAGCAGAGTTTGTGCAATTAATTTCAACCATTTTTAATTCACTAATTGATGTAGTGAAACTTGAAAATTGTTGAGTTAAAACTTTCACCATTCAGATGACAAAATGCTTCATATTGTTGTGTGAGAACTTCTCGTGTATTCTTAATCATTTGAGGAGTTCCACCGAATTGTTCTTTCATTGCATCCCACAACTCTTTAGCAGATTTGCAATGAAGTAATCCACCCATAAATTTTATTTGGAATTGCTATGGAAAGCGTTGCATGAGCTTTGGCATCCAATTCAAATTTTTTTAGATGTTGGTCAGAATAATCCTTGGGATCCTTTATGGCCCTAATTGTGACATTCGTCATTTTCGGGTTCTATTTGTATTCGTTTGTGTATTCGTTTATCACGTAAACCGACCCGATTTATATCGAAAGAGGATCTTTTGACTGGACCCCTTACTTTTCTTTATATTTCCTGCTGAAACTAACCTAAGAGAAAGAGACCCAGGTGATATGGATTCGCTAGGACGGAGTTGCTGTCGATTGAGGATTGGCCGAGGGGAGTGCCATCATGTAGCTGGGTACAAATAAGCCAGTGAAAGAGGAGTAGTCAGGGTACGACGAAGCACGCCTGGTACGTAAGCGAATAAGGATCACGTGGGTAGAACATTTCAAATATATAAAATATTGGAATTTATGTTACTAAATCATTCCAACATGTTCAATTTGAAAAACCCCTTTATGGATTCGAAAACGTGTTTAAAACGATCAAATTACATCAAAAACGAACTTCCGGGACGCAAAACGAACCACGCTAGACGAGATGGACCAACCCCATCCCTAGAGGGCGCCGCGCTGCGTGGCTACCAAGGGACAGGGGGTCGCGCGTGGTGACCTCAGGCCTGCAGATGTTCCCAACTCGTTTTTGTTGTTTTATGCCTTGTTTGACCAAATTAACCAACCCATTTGCATGTAAACACTTGAAAGAATTATTATACCCAAACCCTTACTCTTTCTCTTTATAAACAAGACCATTCCATCTTCTTTTGGTTGCTTCTCCTTCTCCCAAAAACTCTCTGAAACTAAAGATTCAAGTATCCATTCTTCAAGTTCTTTGTTCATCTTCCACATTAATGCTAACATTGTTTATAACTAATTCTTGTTACTTAAAGCTTGTTGTTGCAACATATACATAATATAATACCCCTTGTTACATTTGGTAGTTACTTCTCCGATTCCGGTCGGTGAGGTTTCGGACCTTGTAAGGCAAGGCTTCATGGAGGACTTCGTGTCCTTGATATATATATATATATATATATATATATATATATATATAGGGAAATGTTAAAATAAAAACCCACTCCAGTTGAGGAAACCCTGGAAACTCTCTCTAATCCATTGATTTCTTATAATAGATGGTTGAGATTAAATGACCATTATTAGTTCATTATTTATATTAAAAAAACATATTATAATCGCAGAAGGGTAAGAAAGACATTTAACATACCCATTACTTTATGTCTAATCAAACCCCCTGCACACCAACTATCTAAAAACCAGTCGTTCAAATTTTGAAACACATATTCCAACACAAATTCATCTTCACCGCTTCATCTCCTTGCTCTTCTAGAGATTGACAGTTCGAAATCGATTGAAGACCGAGAGATATCCGACCATCCGATAGACGTCGACTACATAATCGGTATGTTTAGGTTCTTGCATATGCATAACTGAATAACAACTTTAGGTTTAGGTTTTTAACATTTTCTGGTCATGTGGTCAGTGAGTTTCAGTAATCTTTGTATAACAATCTAAGTTTTAGGGTTTTAACATTTTTAATAATATTAAAGCTAAAAAAAATTAGATGGGTTTTATGAAGGTTTAACAATATGAAGATTATGTTTGAACTTTTTTAATAAGTTACATAATGTGAATGTGTAACTAGGTTAAAAAATGATTAAACAGAAAAAGAAAACAACATAGCATGTTTGTTAAGAATCGTAAGGTTTTTTTTGGTCGAGTATAAACTGACCTCACAGAGTAACTGAAAGAAATAGCTTTTGATTTTATGCTACTTATTGAATACTTTTTTGGATTAGTTGTAGAAAATGAAACAAAGCACATCAAAGAAGAAGTACTTTGTTATCGACAGAAGAAGTAGAAGCATCTCCAAAAAACAAAAAAAGAACTTGAAAACACATTAGGTAACCCAATCTATGTGAAAAGCTCAAAGAAGAGAGGATGTGGCACGGCTGAAATGGAACCAAAAGGTATTGAAAACTTTAAGGGTACAATAAATTACATTTATTTTTTGGTATTTATAGTTTAGGTAAATCATAGTTTAACTTTGTTTTTTTGTATTAAATCAGAAACTGCGAAAAAACGGTTTAGGAACACAATTAGAAATCCGATCTTTATAGAGTCAACCGAAAAGAAGAAGACTCAAAAGAAAACAATAAATGAACAAAAAGAAACAGTTACGAATAATTAAAACAGTAACATGTATAAGATTAAAAATAATATTCATGCTGAAAAGCTATTGGGGTGATTGTTAATAAATACAGATTCAGAAGAAAGCGAAGACGATTTGGGCAATGCTAAGTTGAGAAACAAAGGAGCTTTAAAAAGAAAGGGAAACGAAAAGAGGAAAACAAGAACACATAAGTATTCAGGTATTCAAAAATTGTGCATCGTTATAGACATTTAAAATTTAAAGAATATAAATTTATTATTGCATGAACAGATAGATGGGAGTGAGTACGAAGAAGATAGTACACCAAAAAAATGGAAGGTGCAGAAACAAATGGAACGGGAACAAGATTAAGAATCAGGTATGAGTTATATATTATGAGTAAGGAATCCCTTATGAGTAAACCTTTATATTATGTGATATGTGAAGTAAATAAAATATGGAGTATTTTTACCAGGAAGTGAAGAACGGGGATCCGAAGAAATGAATCAACCAAGAAGCAATACTAAGCGAGGGGGGAAACTGAAGTCGAAGAAATATAGGCTTTCAGGTAAAAATAAAAGATCTGTTGTAGTATAAAATGTTTTGGATAATTACATTGTAAATTGATGAGGGTGTAAATTAAGTTGTTTTGATAGCCTTTGTTTAACATATGTTTTGAATATGATAAAATAACATATGTTATTAATGAAGTAAAACATACGTTTTGAATATGATAGCCTTTGTTTAACAAAGGATAGCAGTTAGAAAACAAAAGGTTTTGGGGTTAGAAAACAAAAAGAATTATAAAAAAGGTTACAACAGATAATCAGAAAAAGACATATAAAGATCTGTTGTAGTTGAATTAAATCCCATTAAATTTTGTTTGAATACATTTGATACTAATTTGTTGCTAATTTAAACAACAGATTCAGACAGCCAGGAGATTGACATAAAGAGGGAACGCAAGGTGGTAAAAAAAAAGAGAATAGGTAACTTGTAGCATGTGAAGTTGAACATAGATTTTGTAAGCATGTGTCAGAATTTAAAAATAAATTAATGAACTTGTTAATACTAACAGGGTATGAGACAATAGATTCTCAAGGGGAATACTCAGACGGGGAGGAAACAAGTATATATTGTAAGATATCGAACAAAAAAAAGTTTGCGAAGTGTAGACCATGTTTGTTAAAAATAACTAAATTTAATTACAAAATAGGTGAGAAGATCCAATGGTCAAAGCAAAAGTTTTTGGGGAAACTAAAAAGAGAGGGTAAAAAAGATAGGGCATATACGACGGACGATGAGAAGAAGGTGGCACGGTATAAGAACAAGGTCATCACCGTCTCAATTATGCATGTGCATAAAGGAGTTAAGAAAGAATCAAAGGAAAGGAGTAAAGAAAATGGGTTTTGGAGGATGATACACTTTAACATTGACGGGATACCGGCCAAGTTAGCACATTTCGTTGTGGACAGGTTCGATCCAGAAAAAATGACCATTGGGGTTGAGTAAGGGAGTATTAAAGTAACCAAAAAGGCAATAAGGAGATTATTTGGAATACCATGTGAGGGTGAGAAATTTGAGAATCTCAAGTATCATGAAGAATATACCAACTGTGTGGCGGAATGGAGAGAGAGAGAGAGATATCGTGGACTACATTTCGCGCCAACAGAAATTCTGGAAAAAATAAGGGAAGCCGAGGACAAAGATACATTCATGTTCCGTCTTAACTTTTAATGTTGTTCTTGTGCATCATGGGGGATTGCAAAACCCAAGGAAGATGTAGAGAGGAAATATTAAACTACATAGGTAGCAAAACAGATTTCAAGAAAATTGATTGGGGTTCTTACATTATTGAATGCTTGAAAACATGTAAGCTTGGATGGGAAAGATGTAATGTCAGCAAGTACTTCTACGGCCCAATGACAGTTTTAACGGTAATTTGTTAGTTAATTTAATAATGTTTGAAAGTAGAAACACATTAACTGGTAGGAAACTATTAACTTGTTAGTTTTGTTTTTACAGATTTTATATGTTGAAAGCATGGACTTCAAAGAAGTTTGTTCAGATGAGAATACGAACCCAATCAAGTTTTGGAGTAAGGAGTTGCTTATATCAAGAGATAGAAAAGAAAGGTTAGCAGGAGAATTCGGAGTTTGGGAGAAAAAGAAAATAAGAAATTGGATCAAGGAGGAGAAAGGTGACGACGAAGAAGTTTTTCAGGTGAGAAGATACAAATTTATAACATATGTTATTTATTAAATAAAAAGTATGTTAATTTGTATTATGTTTTCCTTTTAACAAAGGCTAAGTTAAATGAAGCAAAAGAATATCTTGAAGAGTTTGAGAGTGCAAAGAAACAAATGGATAAAATGTTAAGAAAGCTAGAAAAAATGAACATAGAGTCGGAGGAATTTGAAAAACTTTGTAGCCGTTACAGAAGTTCATTAACGGTAAAGGTAGTTGATGGAACAAATGGTGACGAAGATGATACTGGTAAGTTAATTAATAATATTCTGGATGACCTAAACTGTGAAGGTAAGATATTACAAAAATAATTTATTCGCTTACAAATCAATATTAATATTGTTTTTTAAAACATTTGAATTAAAAAGAGTATTATGAGGAAACAGATGTCCAAGAAGAGGGAAATCTAGGAGACGCAACAAAAGCAAGCTTAGACAACGACCAAGACGAGGATAATGTCAGCGGCGGAGGTTTGTGAAAACAAAAAAAATAAACACATTGAAAAAAATAGGTTAGCATATAACATAAGTCACCTGATATATAAAGTCTCTGTCAAATCAATTTATTGCAGAAGAAAAAAAGGGTGAAGATAAGGAAACTGTAGAGGATGAGATGGGAGAGGATATGCAAAGCAAAGGGAAGATTGACGATGTGGTAGAATTGGAAGATACAAAGTGCAAAAATGATGTACAGGTTGATGAAGAAGACAAAGAAATTGGTTTGAGTGAAGATGAAAACAACGAAGATGTTAATAGCTTTGAGAAATCGGAAGATGAAAGTAAGTAGTCATTTGTGTTAAAGAGAAAAAATGTAACTTCACAACACATATATGAAAGTATGTATGAAAAAATTGTGACAGGTGGAAAAAATGATGTGGACAACATGGAAGTCGAAGATTTGGATGTCAATGAATATGAAAAAAACAAGAGATGAGAGTACTAGGGATGATGATCTTAGGTTGCTGGAAGATGAAACCGAAGACCGACAACGGGGTAACGAAGGAAGAACAAAAAGGGAAGCCGCCCGTAAACCAAAGACAGTAGGTAAGCCTATAATATACATAGTTGTTGATTACATTTACAGTTTCAACTTATATGTATTTGAATGTTGCAGAGAATGAAGATTTTGGAACCAATGCACCGTCTTTCAATCTAGGGGTTTCACAGATTGGTAATAAATTAGAATTATTTGTTACTTAGTGATTTTGTAAAAAGTGTAAATCAAAACGATATTACAAACATATTTTATGTCTTCCTTATGTGTTGCAGCAACACCAAAAAAAACTGATGATCCGGAAAATTATTCGGCTCAAACAGAAAAAAGAGGATGACAAGACACGTATTGAAAAATATATTGTAGTAATGTATAATTGTAAACTGTGATAGTAACTATTTGTTTCAAATGTCGTAGACACACAAAAAAAGACAAAGAAAATTGTGGATGTACAAACACCGTCGCCGAATAAAGTAACAGAGGAACAAAAAAAAGGTATTAAAAACAAAGTCCATATGTTTCAAATGTCATTTTACTGTCAACTGGAAAATGAAAACATATTAAACAACCTAATTTGGGTGTTATATATGTGTGTAGCCACACCAACAAAGACAGATGTTGACGTAGGAAGCTCATCGCGTCAACCGGTCAAAGATGAACAAAGGAGAGGTATTAAGAAAGCAGTTATAAAAAAACTTTAGAAAAGTCATTTTCATATGTTATTTTTTAAGGAAAACATACGTTATATATTGTTGACAAAGTGTGCTATATGTAGTTGAGCCAATGAAAAGGGGAATAGATTAGAGCGAAGTTATTTCTGAAATGGAGAAAAAGAAGACGAAATTGAAGGCAGGGGTAGTTAGAGGGAAAGCTGAAAAAATGACAACAATGAGTGGGGCGTTGGATATTAAAAGGACGACAACGAATTTGGAAAATATAAAATGGGACTACGTGATGGTTGAGGACGGAAACAGTGAAGAAACAAATCGGTAAGCTACTACAAAATAATGATTGGGTTATTGTGGTGTCCGTTTTACTAACTCCAATGTTAATGAATTATAGAAAATGGGTTTTTTAATTGTGTTCTTTTTAAGTTGTAAAAACAAAAGTACTGAAAAAAGGTATTAACATGTAGTAAAATAATATTCTCAACGAGTCAAGGATTGAAAGCGGATGTGGAGGTGATTAGGAGTTTGAGCTACGAGGAGAGGATAGACAAGAACGTGGTGAACTTGTGGTTGGCAGTATTGAATGAGAACATAACTTTGGATACACAAAAAACACCGAGAAGATACTTCCTAAGCGCATAGGTGATGGTAAGTGCGTAATTGTTTAAAGGTATTTATTCATGTTGGTTAATAAATTATAAATCTAAACAATACCTAATGATATGAAAACAGGGTGAGGGTTTGATAGGGGCAGAGAAAGGGGACAAGATTGTGAGAGACGCAAAGTTCGCCCAGAACGTGTACATGTCAATGAGGTCAGATTTGAGTATATGTAGTTTCAAAAACATAGACTTGGTCTTTTTCCCAGTAATGGAACACGATGAGTATTTTGTGGTGGTTTTCAAACTTAAGAAGCTGTCAATTTTCACAATTGACCATTTTCCAAATATGCTTCCGTTGGTAACAATACGGGACAATGACGTGTTCGAATTTAAAGACACCGCGTACAAACTGGTAAGAATCTACTTAATTAGACAATAAATATGATAATTAGTTTAGTAAAATGAAACAAAAAATTACAAATATGTTAATTAGTTTATTAACGGATTTCTGGAAGGACATGTTTGTGAGATATTTGGAGTCATGGAATCATCCAAAGAGTGAGGAGATAAAGGGGAGTAAGATTGAAAGAATTCAAGTAAAGTGGGCAATCACAAACCACACGACAGAAGGTGGAGTGGTGTTGATGAGGCATATGGAGACTTTCATGGGGGAGGGTGAAAACTTTGAAGCTGGGTTTGCTAGACAAGGCATGAAGAAAAAAAGTCAGCTTAAAGGTTTAAGGAAAAAAATATTATCAAAAATTCTTTTTGTTTGACTTAAACACTATGAAGAAAGAAGTTCTTATGGAGGCAGGAGCTAAGTGAAAAGATCCCATGACTTCAGTATGCTTTTGATTAAACTTGTACATTTTGTTTTGTAAAACTTTAATTACGTATGGGGTAGGGTACTGTGGTCTCTGAACATGATTTAAGTGGGGTAAGTGGTTGGGGCAAAGAAGTTACGGATGCGACTTCTGTTTTTGTGGTGTATTTTGTGTGTTAGGATATGACGTGGACCCTTATATTTTTATCTGATAGTTTAATATGTAAATTATGGACAAAATGTGTCTTTGGAAAAAGATATTAGGTGGCTCCCTGTAGGGAATTCCAATGAAGATATTATTTAAAGTAGCGTACAGTACAAAAGTACAAAACTAGAAAAGATAATATTTAAAGTAACGTACAATACAAAAGTGACACTGAAGTTGGTTTAACACGTGGAACTTGAAACAAAACAGTCAAACAAAATATGTGGCGGGGGGGGGGGGGGGGACTAAGACTTGCTTTAGTTGAACACGTGATGATTAGCCAAAACGTATGGTAGGTTGACCAAACGATTTAGGTTACACAAATTTTTTTTGTTAAAATTATAGTATGTTTATTTATCAAAAAGAAATGAAGTCGTATGTTATGCCAAAAAGAGTTGTCACGAAAATGATAACCGAAAGCCTTTATTATACAATATGTGAAGCCTATTCATATAATATATGGGAAACCCATTGTATTGTGTGATATAATGTCAACATATGTTTTAAGATATAATAAAACATATGTTATCCAACGTAACATATGTTTTACAGTGTATCATAACATATGTTATCATGTTATCTTTCTATCGAACGTGTGTAGCTCGAGTTGACAAAGGAAAAAAATTCATCTAAAAGTGATTCGACATCCAACGGAAGTTGTAGTAAGTTGTTAAGTTAAAGGTTTTTTTACATGGGATGCCTTTTTACAGTAAGTAAAATTAAAGTGTATCTTCATTAAAATTTAAATAAATATTAATGTATACTAAAAGCGGACAACTTGCATTTCAAAAATAAATATCTAAAAAATATAATTCAAGAATAACCTACAAAAAACAAAGGAAAAGAAGTTTTAGTATTACTTATATTGTACTATCTTGTACTTTTGGAAGTTAGATAATATTATTTTCAATTTGGTATTCCTTGTAGGGTCACATTTACCTCATTAATATACAAAAGTATTAAGTAAAGATAAGACATATCAAGTAAAGATAACCTACTAGGGTCCCTAACCTACTAAACTATTATAAGACAACAAGATAACAGTACGCAAGTACGATGCACGTTCGCCAGGAAACTTTACTTTAACATAACAACATGAATTAACGATGCGATAGACTAGTCATTCTAGTAAAATGACTCTTTTGATAAAGTAAACTATATAAGTACCCCCAACCAAGGGAACTAAAACTAAACTAAAAATAAGAGAAACAAAAACAACAAAAATAAGGTTAAAACAACAATAAGAATGTCCCTTTTCCGTATTTCACGTCGCAACACTTTGACATCATATTCAAGCTTGTTTTTTGATTTCAACAACCCAGGGATGATTTGCTTTGAACGGTCACATATTAGCTGTTCTAGCTAAACAAAATAACCACACTTGTTCTCCTGCAGTTTAAAAAAACAAAAAAAAAAAATACAAAATAGAGTGTGTTTTACATAATTATGTAGACAAAAAAACATAATATACCAAATGAGGACATGAATAAAAACAACGACCAGGATTCAAATCGGTCCAAGATGTGCATAAGGTGGCAACCTTATGGCAGTAGCAAACATACATATTGGTGAGTCTGATTTTGGGAATGTGCTTTTTGATGGCAGCTGAGTGTAATGGGTTTTTTGTAATGTGCTTTTTGGATGGGTATTTAACAATAACTCAAACTCAGTGGGAGGAGAATAAAAATGTTAAATTAATACAAGAAAATAAATGCAAGATAATATGGTAGGAGGGAAAAGTAGATAGGTCAATTAATTTATTTACATGATGGGGCCTTGACACATTTCCCAATAGTAAACTAAAGAAAGAACCGTAAGTTAATTCACGTGAAGTACTACCATTAAAAACAAGATACAGTCTTAACATAGGGGATTGAACAAAGGTACAACAACATAGTACACATACATTGGGAAACTAATTAAGGACAACCTAATAGATTTAAAAAAAATTAAAATTACCAAACACATAGTACATAAAGTTAGATAATTTCGACCCCATTTCGACAATCTAAAACTAAGGGTGTCACAAACTAGCGAACAAAACAGAAACGTTTGCAACAGTGACAGAAGTCAAAAGACGGAGTCGGGTATGGAAACAGAGTGGTGATGTTAGGGAGGGGATTGTCAAAATCATAGTAAAACATCCATTCGTCATCTTGATGTGGACCGCAACGACTTGAATTTCTTATGCAACTTGGCTCAACTTTGGGCCTCTCAACCTTCGAGGTTTTGTACTCAAATTCTTCAACTTTAGGTTCAACAAAATTTGAGTAAATTTGGGAAGAAGGTAGGTTCTCTCTTTTGACCACAGGTTTAAAATACATTCTGGAAGACGACTCTATTTTAATCTTAGAAAGAGGAACTAATCTACGTTGAAGTGTTGACATGATAAAAATTGGAAAAAGGGATGTTGTAGAAAACAAGAGTTCTAGTATCTCCTTCTCCTTTATATAATGAAAAGATGAAGGAGGTTAGATGAGGATGTGATGGGGTTAATAAATATGGTGTAAATGTAAGTCCAAAGATCAAATGGTTGTTTAGTCCCAAAGGGTAGAGAAATAAATTTAGTAACAAAGAAAAAGTAACAAAAAATTAAGTTGAGAATAACAAACAAAATAAAATAAAATAACCATTAAACAAACTTGCAATGTCATACATGATAATAGATAGTAACTTGCAATGTCATCTCCGACTCACCCGACACTCGACGAACCTTGCCACATCCTTTTGTCCGAACAACATCTGGATTCTCAATAAAACATCACCTTCGTTGACCTTGCCAACAATTTCTTCAAAAACAGATTCGTTGTCATCTATGACATCGGCATTTTTAAAACTTTTTTCAAAGAACACAGATTTTAATTCTTTTATCTTCATAGCAAAAGAGTTGAGACCTTCATTTATAAAAAATGGATTATAGTATTAAAAAATAGACTTAAAAGATTAATATGAGTTAATGAATTCTACCTTGACTGGTGGGACTAATTAAGTGGTTCAGGAAAGTATTTGGAGTAGACTTATCAAAAGGAATGCTAAAAATTTGTCTGCTTGGAGTAGTTAATGTGATATCGTCACTGTAACCGGCTGGAAAATCCATCACAATAAAGGATAAGTGGGTGAAGGAAGGTGGATAACATTAATGGTGAGTGGGTGAGTCTTCAAATTATGTTTATAAAAGAAGAAGTAAATATAATATGGGGGGGTATGAAATTACATTCTAGTGAACTACGAAAAGACAACAAAGGACAAGAAAATATAAAAAAAGATCTTCCAAAAACAATAAAATATATTATAATAAATGAGGTACAAATAACTAATAGATGTCATCTACAAATAAGTAGGACTTCACTCAAAGTGTTTGTACAAATAATTAAGAGGTGTCATCTACCAAACTCACATCAACATCCCATTCACATTTCAAGTAATACATTTTACTCTACCACAAACAAAAAAATATATACAAAAATGTATCCCAACCCAAGTACACCTCCAGAGGATGTTATTGAAAACAAAAGGTGTTTTGCACTAAATCATGAAAACAATGTGGATGACCCAGCTAACCAGCCAGTAGAAACTGAAATTGTCCAATTCGAACCGAATGGTGGGATTAACAATCATCCACAAGTACACTGGAACCCACATGAAGATGACCACCCTCCACCTCCACCTCAACATCACACAACAAGTACCTGATTGGGCAGAAGGGTACGAAACAGACCCCGGGGCGGAATACAAACCACCAATACACTCTCCTCCACCTACAAAACAGAACCAGATGGTTACGACTCTGAACCCGACCCCTTTTACTATGTTAGTGATTCGGACTAGTCATGGGACTATTACAATTGGGGGAGAAAATAAGTTGTTTAATGTTTAATTATGTTGTAAGATTAGTGTAGGTTGAATGTTTAATTTACTTGTTTAATTATGTAGAAGAAGGAAGGGAGAAAGAATAGCTTAATGTTTAATTAAGAAAATAAATATGGTTGTTAAGTCCAATGGTCAAACGTGGTTAAGTACATATGCTACTATAACATATGTTAACATATAATGAAAATATGTTAACTTTCAACAATAACATACGTTAACATACAACAAACATATGCTGCCGTTAAAAAAACATATGTTAACAAACAATGAATATACAATTAACATACAATTTCAAGTCCATTTCTTTCAACAACAAAAAAACACTAAAAAAGAACGTATGACAAACATAAAGGGGAATATAGTAACATAAAATAAAAACAACAAAACATATAGATTACATTACTAAAAAAAAGAGTTCAACATTACAACTACAAATACCAAAATAGAAAATTAAAGTAAAAGAAACAACAAAAGAAAGTAAAAAGTAAAAAAATTAGGGTGATACATCAGGACTGTAATCACCCCATTGGTTATAACGAACAGGACTTAGTCGAGCCCATTGCCACAACAAGCATTCCTCGCCCATCAAACTTAGATATGGGTGGTCACCGTCACACAACACGCAAAAACCAAAATCTTTACCAACATGGATATGGGTGGTAACCGTCACACAACACACAACACACTTGGATTTGGGAGGAACATCATTTTCTATTGTTAAGTCTTCAGTGCCCGAAGGAGAAACAGTTTTAACCTCAGATGTAAGGGGACGGCTGAGATAAGACACATGAGAAGCAGCCGAATAATGGGATGGCTGAGATGTATGACTAACATGTTGAACAACTTGAACAACTGGAACAACATCAACAGAAAAAGAAAGATCAAGTCTAGAATTAACAGGTTCAACAACTGGAATAACATCGACAGACACGGAAAGATCAAGGCTTTTAGATTGACTATCACAATAAACGAATGGTGTTACTTGATGGTGTTTCTTTGACGGAGAAAACCCAAAAAAATCTAAAACTCGCTTAACTTTGGAAGACATAATTGAATAAATGTACACTTGGGAAAAGAAAAGGAGAGAAGATTAGAAGATTGAAGTTAACGAGAGAAGATTTGAAAAAATAAAGTAATGATTTGACATGATGGAAATTATATTATAAGAAAAACCGGCAATAGGGATTGAAAAATGTGAAAAGACTAAACTACCCTTCGGGTTAAACAACTAGTAAATATTAAGGTGAACACGTGGCAACACCACAACAACATACTTGAGTTTCCAGGGTTTTCTCAACTAGAGAAGGTTTCTGGTATATACTTTCCCTATATATATATATATATACTTATATAACTTGTTTATACATACTAACCATGTTTAACTTCTGCTCATTTAGTTTTTTTGTCATATTTACAAGTTCCATGGTTATGGGTTTGAAGAGTCTATGCCTCGACTTAACCGTAAATAGCTCCAAACCGTAAACCGAACTTTGTTTACTAGTTTTTTTAAATAATTGTTTAAACATGTTTTATGTAGATTTAAACTTCTAAAATCATTATTATACAACTTCGTAGATATTTGGGCATGTGGAAACCATCTATGAACTTATTGTGAGATGGAAACCGAACCAAACCAAACTTTCGTTTAAAGACTTTATTGTTAACTTTTGCTTATAAAACTTAAGTTTCTTCACTTATAAATTATTATACAAGTTCCTTGATATCTGGGAATGTGGAAATCATCTTTGAACTTATTGTGAGATGGAAACCGAACTAAACCGATTTTCACTCGCTTAAGACACACAAGTATGTTTTTAGCTATCAAGACTTGTACAAATCTTTAAAAATACTTTATATAATGATTTTAATAATTTTCTTAAGTACTTGGAAACGTTGGATCCAACTTGATCTCATAACAAAGTTAGGACCGACAAAACCAAACACTCGCTTAACGTGCGATGTTAGTTCTAAAACAATAGAACTACATACTTGGTTAAGTCTTATTAAGTTTTATTGGGTTATCTCATAACATTCATAATCTTGGAAAGTTGACTTTGGGCTTGACCAATTATCCCAAAACACTTGTTAAAACCTGTTTTAGTATCTACATTATAAAGGGACTTGCATTCTAGCATTTTTACCCGCCTTATTACTTAGCATAGGTTGAGTAAATATTAAGGCTAGATACTTTAACTCGGTTTCGAGTAAACTTATATTTTTAAAGACTAGTATTACAATTTATTAATATTTACACTTTTAAACCTTAAACTTTAAATTGTTTGCATTTACTTTCATTTATTTTATATAAAGGTTTCTTAGACAACCTTGCATATACAAGACTTCTTTCACCTAAACTTTGCTCGTTAAACCTCATCCTTCCGGTTACTCGTTATTTTGCCGATCAAGTTTATAACTTGAACGTGAGTACTTTCATACCCCGTTTTTCACCTTTTGTTTTGGGAGTGACATTTGATACTTATTCAAACTAAATGCTTTATACTTGAGTCTTAAACCACAAACGTTATTGTATACTTTATTTAAATAATTGCTCGATTTGGTGTTCTATGATTATATGTTTATGTGTTCATCGCTTTTGGTTGGTGGAACTATAAAATCCTAGACTATTTGGCATCCCCTTATAGCAAGGTGTCGTTAACGTAATGCAATTAACGATAAATATAAAATCCTAGACTATTTGGCATCCCCTTATAGCTAGGTGTCGCTAACGTAATTCTATTTGCGATTTTATCTTTTTATCCAAGTTATTGCTTTTATTTATTGTTTCGTATACGAGATTTGTGGCTTTTCCTTACTATATGCTATATGCTCAAACTTATGAATTGCTCACCAACATTTGTGTTGATAAACTTTATTTTATGAAATGTTACAGGTTTGACTTTGGTTGACTCAAGAACTTGACGAAAAATGTTATCAAGAATATTAGGATATTAGCAAAACGAACTATATATATATATGTTTACTTGTATTCAATTTGTTGTGTATGAACAAGTTATGTGATTGTTTACTGATTTATGAAATAAATGAGTTGATTAAATATTGTCACTTTAATAGTGTCTTGTGTTTTGGGCAATCCGTTGCACCCCGGCATGTTCCGTCGCCTTTGGTCGGGGTGTGACAGATTGGTATCAGAGCCACAAGACTATAAGATAGGTGGTTAGACGTAACGACCTAGTATAGTTTTGGCTTTAGGGTCCTTATACATGTTACCTATACGTGTTTACCCTACTTGATTGTTTATTACACTTATTTATTTATAAATACTTATTTATTTCATCAAATCGTAAATATACACAAACACTCGAAACATTCTAAGGTATCCTTACCTTACTTTGGTTTAAATTTTATATATACACATACATTCACTTCCATAATAATCTAAGGTACCCTTACCTTACCGCAAAAACATTAGTTTTTGTTGTGTATTATGGATCATGATCTTAACTTGGATCCCGTTGTTTCAAATCTCCTTAAAGATTGTCTCATATGAGATGACCACTTTAAGTTGTCAAATGCGAGCGTTCCGGTCGCCAACCTAATTTTCGGTGTTGAAACAATAGAACCACGGTGGTTCGTGGACTAGTGTTTTGACATGACGTTGTATTCCAATTTATTATTTTTGTTACAATCGTTATTTGAGTCGAAAACATGAAAAATACGCGGTGGTACGTGCACATATTTAGACTCCAACAAGGTATTTTTGTAAAAAGAGGTTTTTAGTGTCGGGATATCAAGTCATGGTGGTTCATGCACGATTTTTCCGCCTTTAAATCTTAAGACATTATTTACAAATTTCAAAGATTTAAACAATTTTTCCTTTTTTACTTTGTCATATAAATTCTCGTCACAAAATTCACATTTATATAATTCTATTTGATCGTTATGATTCATTCTAATATGTTTTGATTTCACGTGATAAAGTTTGTATACAAATTTTCTCATTTTGATTTCACACCGCGATTTTGTTACAAAAATTCATTTATTACGATCTCTTTAATGTAAGTTAAAAAAATAGTAATAATAATGTATATATTTTGAACTATTTAAAGTGATTTTTAATATGCCATCTTTGTTCATTAAGACTATAAACCCAATTTTTATCATATGTATTCATCATATTAAAAAAAGTTTAGTGATAAATTTTACCTTAAATTTTCAAGTAAATTCTCATTATATAGATTTTAAAATTGTCTTTAAAGTTTTCATACAAAATTTCATAAAATTTTATTTTTATAACAATTCCGTTTATTTTGAAACTATCATCTCACAAAATCGATTATTTAAATTCTCATGACGTTTTAATTACACTATATTATATAATACACATGGTAGAATTTTCATTACCTCGTATCTATTTTCATAACAATTTCCATTATGCAATTTATGGTTCATTATAACTTTTCACAAATAAAATCTACATCATACGATTTTCCTCGTTTTAAAATTCCTTATGGTAGTTTCGCCTTAATTTTTCAAGAAATTCACAAACTTATAGCTTGTAATTTTCTTGAAATTCTCATGCAAAACTTCATAGAAATTCTATTTTAAAGAAAAAAAATCGTTTAGTTCGATTTCTCGAATCACAATGCAGGTTATTTTAACTTACAATGATATTTTTCGTTACACGATATTAACTAACGAACTTGGTAAAAATTTTCATTACAAACCTTTGTATACCTAAACGACATTCATCATTCACATTGATACCTCATAACAAATTTTGACATTCAATCAACTTATTTTAACTTCCTCATAAGCAAGAAATTTTAATTTGATTCTTATAAAATTTATTTTGCTTCCTCATAACTATCAACTTTTATTTTTACAATAAATCTTAAAATGCAAACTTTATTATCTTAGTTTTCCGTGATATTTCTAACTACTTAATTTTAAGCATTTCAATAACTATTTATGTTACGCGGGTTGGTTTATTTCAAAAATTTACCCATAAATTATTTTACAACTTAAACCGACCCGACGTAATTGTAACAACTTTCATTTTAGTGGAAAGTTGTTAGAAAAAAAATTGTTGTGATTTACAAGCTTGAATCCAATATTTTATTTACAATATATATATATATATATATATATATATATATATATATATATATAATTTTAATTATCAAAAGATTTATGAAGGTTTCAAACACTAATTATAAATTATGATATTTCCAAATTAATATTATTATTGGTTAAAAATTTTCCGAGACGCAACCACGAGCTTTCAAACACCAGTATCCCATCTCGGACTACCACCTTAACTTAAACCACCCTTCCACTTCAAAAGTTTTCCCACACCATCAAATCCTTCCCCAAGGGGAACAAGACCTAACACACCAACGTCATACCCTCACCCACTCGAACCCCATGCTAATCCAAGATGTGCAAAATCGACCCGACAACAAGCCCTAAATACCGACACCTTTACCTACCAACTCACCATGCTAATACTTCAAAGACACCTACAAACCCATCCACAAATGCCTTGAACATATACGAACCAAAGTTTACCCAGCTATGACTCATTCCCTCGACCTATGAAATGCCAAATCGCAAGCCATGTCGCCACACCGTTCCCATCCAACCCTAGAGCTTGAAACCAAAATAGTAACCCAAACACTCCTTGCAAAATACATGTATAAGCCAAATCACAACCCAAAAACCAGTCAAGGTCGAATTTTCCAACCCATCAACTTAACCCGAGCTCAAATAAGCAAAGCCTAACCTAAATAGCCTAACCTAAATAGCCCAACCAAAATAGCCCAACCACTACTCACACAAATCATCTAAGCCTAACCCACTCAAACGACCTAAACACAACAAACCTCATCAATCCAACTCAAGAAAACCCAACTACGCAGGACAACCAAAACACACTCACTCTTCACCAAATTTCCAGACCATTCACCATTCGAAACCTAAAACCCCTCCCTACGCACGTGAGTTTCATTTTTCCTTAATTATATATATATATATATATATATATATATATACAACTAGTATATTCATAACAACCTCATGTGTTCAAATAATAACTTATAGATTATAAAATCTTTCAAGATTAACGATTTACATATTATGTCCAAATCTTATAAATTATCTTTGAAATAAAAATCTAAGATTGTCATGACAACAAAATTCTATTATGAGGATTTGTTTTCAAAGAGATTATTAAACGATTATTTTCGTGTTTTCAAGGTTTTAAATATTGTCACATAAGGTGATAAATCTCTTAATAACTTTATAAATACGAGGTTTCATTTTGATTGTTGAGTGCGAGATTTATTCAATAAAAAACTACAACTTTCATCATCTTGTATAAACTCAATGATCATGGCTTTACAAATCCTTTGGGACATACTCATAAATGCTTCATGCATTAAATGTCGTTGCATAAACTTTGTTCAATAACGGTTTAAGCGGATTTATACCCCTTATTATCACAAGCATCATTTCACTCATGATTTATTATAATCACAACAACTTTACGTATGTAAAATTTCTTTAACAATTTAACTTACAAAATTTTCATTTGATAGCAATTTTAAATGTCTCTCTAACTACGCGTAACCGCGACTCTTTGTTATTACATATATTCTTGGAAACAATAAAACGGCTTCAAAACCTCAAGTTCGCCAAAAAATTTTCGTTTATCTTTTAAACGATATTTTCATGACTATGTTATTCATAAAGTCTTTAAACGAAAGTTCGGTTTGGTTCGGTTTCCATCTCACAATAAGTACATAGATGGTTTCCACATGCTCAAATATCTAAGAACTTGTATAATAATGATTTTAGAAGTTTAAATCTACATAAAACATGTTTAAACAATTATTTAACAAAACTAGTAAACAAACTTCGGTTTACGGTTCGAAGCTATTTACGGTTAAACCGAGGCATAGACTCTTCAAACTCATAACCATGGAACTTGTAAATATGACAAACAAATTAAATGAGCAGAAGTTAAACATGGTTAGTATGTATAAACAAGTTATATAAGTATACACACACACACACACACACACACATATATATATATATATATATATATATATATCAAGGACATGAAGTCCTCCATGAAGCCTTTTCTTACAAGGTCCGAAACCTCACCGACCGGAATCGGAGAAGTAACTACCAAAGGTAACAAGTGGTATTATATTTTGTATATGTTGCAACAACAAGCTTTAAGTAACAAGAATTAGTTATAAACAATGTTAGCATTAATGTGGAAGATGAACTAAGAACTTGAAGAATGGATACTTGAATCTTTAGTTTGAGAGTTTTTGGGAGAAGGAGAAGCAACCAAAAGAAGATGGAATGGTCTTGTTTATATAGGGAAAGAGTAAGGGTTTGGGTATAATGATTCTTTCAAGTATTTACATGCAAATGGGTTGGTTAATTTGGTCAAACAAGGCATAAAACAACAAAAACGAGTTGGGAACATCTGCAGGCCTAAGGCCGCCACGCGCGACCCCCGGCCCCTTGGTAGCCGCGCAACGCGGCGCCCTCTAGGGATGGGGTTGGTCCAGCTCATCTAGCGTGGTTCGTTTTGCGTCCCGGAAGTTCGTTTTCGATGTAATTTGATCGTTTTAAACGCGTTTTCGAATCCGTAAAGGGGTTTTTCAAATTGAACATGTTGGAATGATTTAGTAACATAAATTCCAATATTTTATATATTTGAAATGTTCGGGATATAAATCGGGTCGGTTTACGTGATAAACGAATACACAAACGAATACAAATAGAACCTGAAAACGACGAATGTCATAGTATCCCCAACTTTTTAGAAATTTCATCCCGAAATTAAAAATAAACTGAAAGAAAAGGTAATTACTAACGAATGTCGCTTTTGGTAAAACAATTGCAAGAAAAAAGTTTTTTAGCAAAGAATAACGACAAATCCTTGCATGATTCGAAAAACGCTACAAATGAGAAACATAATAAAGGCACTTATATATAGGATGTATCGGCGGAGTATCCACCATGCCTTTATAATGATTCTCATTTCCATCCTTTTTCCGCTATCACTCTCGGGTCTGAGTTATCGCACACAACCGCACTTACTATGGTTTCCATACGGGGATTTTGACAATTAAGTGTGCACCCGTAATTATTTCAATCGTCGTATGGCCCACATGGTTAGTTCCATTGTGTGGTTTAAGAGACATATTCATTTTGAAATATTAAACTTTAGAAACGTACATAAGGCTTGTTAAATTTTACAAACATTGATCAAACAGAACCAACGGTTGGAAGTTTTAGGGTTGACTTTTTAAATAAGTAGAAAAATGCAATAAATAATTGAAACAATTAAATCTTAAAATATAAACTAAGGTGAAATTAACAATTTAGTTTAAATAAGTAGAGACGATCGAATAACTAAAATCCAAGGTAGACAATTACGAAACGAGATTTGAAGTCAAATGTCATCAATGTGAAAAGAATAAACAAATCATTAAAATCCATGGTTGCACGTTGGGACACTAAAATTTAGTATAATATCCTATGAGTGAAAAATGAGAAACAAAATCCAATAAGTGAATACATAATGTTGGGATAAACAACGATACAATTAACAATAACAGCTTACGATGAGTTTCATACGTGAACAAACTTGAGGTTATAAGCAATTGAGAATACGATTGTGTGAAATGTTAATAATATGAGAAATGAGGTGAGTTTCTTGGGGTGACGCATACATGTATCAAACTTAAATAAAATGTGATTAACTTGACAAAACGATCGATGAAATGTGATAAAACATGAATACGGCCACTATTGTGAAACTATATATATACTCTTCATTATAGTAACGGTTCTAATAGCACCAAAACTTGCGGACAACCACACATAGGCGGCTTAATAGATTAAATGAAATGATGTAGAATAATACATAGAATCGTGTTTCGCTTTGAAATGCATAAATGCTCAAATATGTTAACTTTTGCTTGTAAAACTGAAGTTTCTTCACTTATAAATTATAATACAAGTTCTTTGATATTTGGGCATGTGGAAACCATCTATGAACTTATTGTGAGATGGAAACCGAAACAAACCAAACTAAACTGATTTGCACTCGCTTAAGACACACAAGTGTTTTTTTAGCTATCAAGACTCGTACAAATCTTTAAAAATACTTTATAAACTAATTTTAATAATTTTCTTAAGTACTTGGAAACGTTGGATCCAACTTGATCTCATAACAAAGTTTGGACCGACAAAACCAAACACCCGCTTAACGCGCGCTGTTAGTTCTAAAACAATAGAACTACATACTTGGTTAAGTCTTATTAAGTTTTATTGAGTTATCTCATAACATTCATAATCTTGGAAAGTTGACTTTGGGTTTGACCAATTATCAAGACCCGAACCAACAACCCGAAACACTCGTTAAAACCCGTTTTAGTATCTACATTATAAAGGGACTTGCATTCTAGCATTTTTACCCGTCTTATTACTTAACATAGGTTGAGTAAATATTAAGGCTAGATACTTTAACCCGGTTTCAAGCAAACTTATATTTTAAAGACTAGTATTACAATTTATTAATATTTACACTTTTAAACCTTAAACTTTTAATTGTTTGCATTTATTTTCATTTATTTTATATAAAGGTTTCTTAGACAACCTTGCATATACAAGATTTCCTTTCACCTAAACTTTGCCCGTTAAACCTCATCTTTCCGGTTACTTGTTATTTTATCGATCAAGTTTATAACTTGAATGTGAGTACTTTCATACCCCATTTTCCACCTTTTGTTTTGGGGGTAACATTTCATACTTATTCAAACTAAATGCTTTATACTTGAGTCTTAAACCACAAACGTTATTGTATACTTTACCTAAATAATTGCTCGATTTGGTGTTCTATGATTATATGTGTTTATCGCTCTTGGTTGGTGGAACTATAAAATCCTAGACTATTTGGCATACCTTATAGCAAGGTGTTGTTAATGTAATGCAATTAATGATAACTATAAAATCCTAGACTATTTGGCGTCCCCTTATAGGTAGTGTCGCTAACGTAAATCTATTAGCGATTTTTTATATTTTTATCCAAGTTATTGCTTTTATTTATTGTTTCGTATACGAGATTTGTGTCTTTTCCTTACTATATACTATATGCTCAAACATATGAATTTCTCACTAATCTTTGTGTTGATAAACTTTATTTTATGAAATGTTACAGGTTTGACTTTGGTTGACTCGAGAACTTGACGGAAAACGTTATCAAGACTATTAGGATATTAGCAAAACGAAATATATATATATATATATATATATATATGTATATATATTTGTTTACTTGTATTCAATTTGTTTTGTATGAACAAGTTATGTGATTGTTTATTGATTTATGAAATAAATGAGTTGATTAAATATTGTCACTTTAATAGTGTCTTGTGTTTTGGACAATCCGTTGCACCCTGGCATGTTCCACCACCTTTGATCGGGGTGTGACACTCATGTTACCATCCAAAGGATCAACAGTTTCAGGGGAAATGAGGCCCATGAACAACTGATATCCAACAACCAGTATTTTGGTTGCACAGATGGTGAAGCGTTCTATGTGACCATATGTTGTATTGACCTTGAATCAACATGGGTGGTTTCAAGGTAAAATCGGTGTTATGAGGATCTTGTACAAATAACATAATTCTCAACTAAGCTGGTTTTTCACTACCAACAGAGTATTCAACAGAGTTTTGTTAAAAACAAGATTCCACAACTTGAATTATCTCCTAGATCTTTATCTAAGCTAATGAACACAATCACAACTAGTGAAACAGTAAGCAACTGATCTACTTCTTAGTATGAATTAGTATCACTTTAATTGAATTCATATTTGAACTATAATTCAATTAGTATTTGACACAACAATTAAAGCAGTGAAAATCGTAAAGCTAAATAAGAGCTTTTATTTGGAAGAACAACTTTGTACGAATCATAATAGAAAGACTAAAATTTATTGTCCCCCCTTAACCTCAGCTCATCATTCAATCACTGATATTCTGGTACAAGAGTGATGTTCGTTCAGTTTGTATATATTTTACTTAGGTAAATATCTAGTTTTAATCGTTTATTGTGTGAACTTCGGTACTTCATATGCTTTTGTTGCATCTAAGGTCACAGATTATTAAAGTAGTTTGGACCTATATAAGCACACGGTGAAGACTTATCAAGACCACCACGCGAAACGAGACAAGAAAATGGAGTTGCTGGTGAAGAGTCCCATCCCGATGCGCGATGAGAGTGAAGAGAGTCCATCACGTATCGCGATGGACTTCTTTTTAGGGATCATCGACTTTTGGTTGATTGCGATACGCGTTGGACCTGAGAAGACCTCATTGCGTACCACAATGGGTGCCAAAGACGAGAAACTAATGCTTTGATATTATAACATGTTTTGACGACCCTATTACGTTCTATCACTTTCTAGAGCAGTTTCTAGGGTAGAAAAGACCCAAAGAGCTTTTCCATCATTTTGATTCATCTCGAGATCATACATATGTTTCATATCATCCTAATCAAATGTTTGGTGATGTCGATACGTGGTTAGTCATCTAGAATCATACCTGGGATGTAGAGTTTGTAACTTTTCAGTTTTCCCATGTGTTTAAGAACGAACTAATTGTATTTATCTTTGATTAATCTATAAGTATTGATGTTTGGTATTGCTGTGTATTCAGTCAGTTTAGGTTTATGTCGATTAGAACGATTTGTTTGCCAGTTTCTATGATAATTGCTTATAGGGTTATTTGACTAGTTGAATATGATGAAGCATACAGTTGCCCTTAGTTGGGTCACACTGGTAGGGATTGTTTGATAACAAGTGTCGTGTGTTAGCGATTCTTGATGCCTAAAGTTTACCTAGTTAGTTGGTCTTTATTGATCATTGATGTTTTATCTGTTATGTTAACATGAGATTACTATCTATTTGCTTACTTGAAACTCGGGTGTGATTTGTCTTTATTAATTGTTTGAAAGTTGTTTAATTCTTGTGTGGTATTAAAACTAAACTTGTTTGCTTGTGTGATCAGCACTATTAATTGTCACTTCATAATCTTAGAAATTTGTTGCATGTTACACTGACCACATACTCCTTGTGGCTCGACACCCTACTTACCCTAGCTTGCTTAGGTGATTAGAACTTGATTTTAATTGTTTTTGACTAGACAGCAACGATCTAGCATCAAATAGTACACTGATCAGGTGAATGTTGTGATGTGTGAAAAGTGCTAATAAAGAAGAGACTCACTTCTTCATTATATACATGTGTGAAACATGTAATGAGCTAAATGTAAAAGTGACATCTAATAAGAACAATTACAAAATTCTGATGAACAAAATTTAAACAATTGTCTGTTAAAAGAATCCTATGCTAACTACTGATCTTTGCTGAAACAATTGTTAGTCTTCAGTTGTTTAGTTGTTTGGATCTTCAGTAGTTTGCTTAATTAGTTGTCGGGTATTCAGTTATTTCATATCACCAGTTTGTAGTGTCAAATGTTTGGAGCAGCAGTTTGTCAAAACTTCATAATAGAGTACAACTGATGTTTGTATCATTAGTTTTTTGGTTTTGGGACATCAGTTCTTTGCTAGGTTCAACAAATCCAAAAAAATATATTCGCAACATTAACACAAAAAATGTAAAACATCCACCATAATAAGGGCGATAAAAACTAGTTGTTATTAATGAATGAGGGTCTATATGATACTTTAATATTTTGTAAGGACATATATAATACTTTAAGTATTTTGTAAGGACATATATAATAACTTTTTGTTTTGCTTAGGTACATATGATAGTTCTAATATTTTTAAGGGTATATATGAAATTAACGGTTGGGTTAATCGGACCCATTCCGATATCAACAAATTTTCCTTTAATCATCTTAAAGATCACCGGTTTACTTTATTCGGTCTCATTTGGCTTCTCCTAATTCTATCCAACACGTTCATCAAACATGACATCCCGACTCACCACAATCTTATGCGTTGTAGTGTTACATAACTGATAAGCCTTATAACCCGGCTCGGTTCCAAGATGAAAAAGAGGTCTCGAACGATCATCCAACTTCTTCACGTTTACCCTTAGACCTTTGCGTATGCTTTACATTGAAACACCCATATATGTTCAAGACCCGTTTCTTATTCTTAAACTTATCATATGGTGTTAATTTCTTTAAAGCCTTTTTTGGTATCTGGTTAATTATATAGCTTGAATGACATACTGCTTCACCCGTATGTAATTCGGTGCACCCATCGCTTTGAGTATTCTTCTTGTCATCTCCATTAGGGTTCGATTTCTGCATTCGATGAATTTGTTTTGTTGAGGTGTATTGGGAGCTGTCAACTGTGGAGCAAACCTGCTTTACTTATCATAAATATACACCGATTACCTCTAATAGTAGACTTTGTGATAGACCCTCACAAGTCTCTATGAAATAATTCCAAAACATGTGAGGCTCGATAAGATGTGCTCGACGGAAAACACAATCGGGTTTGTTTCCGTAAACACGATTCACATGACTCGTTCTCGTGTACGATAACCGATAACACTTATGCCATCGTCTTCATTGAGTATAAGTTGATGTGCCCTAACCGGGCGTGCCAACGTCATGCATCATCACCCAATGTTTCTTGAAGACAAGCTAGTTGCTCGACTTTTAGTCGGATCTTATAAAGTCAGTTATGTGATCGAGCAACCCGCATTAATAAAACTCCGCTACTATCAAACATAGTCAAGTACTCGCCCTTCATCCTAACATCGCACTCGAGTTCCGTTTCTTGTCCAAGGCTAACGATATTATTCTTGAGCTCGAGTATATAATAAACTTGGGTCAATAACCTATGACTACCCGTCTTACGCTGAAAAAAATCGATCCCTTGCCTCGAATATCAACACATGACCCATTACCAAATTTGACCTTCCCAGTAATCCGCTTGTTTAATTCTGAGAACAATGACTGACTACGCGTCATGTAATTACCAGCACCATTATATAAGTACCACATATCGGTCTCCGCCGGTTTGGTTTCGAACCTCTTAGGTATTAGACTGTCTTCGTTAAGAAAGACTACCCCGTGCATATAGAAAGACTTATCGGCCAATTTGGTTTCAGATATGTGAGCTTCATGTTTCTTACCACGTATATCGGGACATGCCAATGCAAAGTGACCCAACTGATCACATCGATAGAAAACAACCTTGGATTGATACTTCTTGACCTTTTCCTTGCCCTCAGTTTGATTAGACTGCTCACTAGTCGATTGCGTTCGATCTTGACCTTTATCTCGGCCTCGACTGCGACCTCGGTTCTTGCGTCCATGTGATCGACTCCCTTCGTGTCCATTGTGACCATTAAAATAAAAACAAGAGTAAAGTAAATTAGTTTGATTACCCGAACCTAAATGAATATGTTCATTCTCTATTCGCTCCTCGTAAGCTTTTAACAGCCCGACAACGTCATCATACATTGAGATTTTTAAATCTAAGATCTGCTCAAGGGATGCTACCATCTGAATATACTTCACCCTTAGAACACTGTTGGGAAGTTTCTTTACTAACTTTGGCTCCTTGATAACCTGACCCAAAGCCGCGGATTTCAAAGCTAATCCAGACAACTTACCGAAATATTCATCAATCATTTCCGAGTCTTTCATCAACAACCGATCGAACTTCAGCTCCAGCATTTGCAATCTCGCATCTCTAACCCTTTCAGCCCCGACATGGCGAGTCTTTATGGTATCCCACATCTTCTTGGCGGTTTTTTGGTCACTAACTTGCATGATCAACGACTCGCGCACATATTGATCCAACAAACCCATCGCGAGATCCTTATTATCGGTTTTATTCGAATGCGGATCTATGGAATCCCATACATTGTGAATACGAAGAACGATCTTCAACGTAGAGACTAAACACTATAGTTTGTGGGTGAAAGAATCATACACTAAATGGATGACGACCAAGATTTTTTACCCTTAGGTGGCGGAACATTATCTCCAATTGATTTCCTTCTTCGTAAATAAATTAACTGCGTGCTCTGATTTTTGTAAAACCCTGCTTCAATCAAACCTCCTGTTCGATTGATTTCTTGTTCAACAATCTTGATGACGGCTCGAACCTTGGCGGCCAAACTACCTTAGATCGACCCTAATCGATTGGATCGATGGTGGCGACGGTGACTCCTTGTTCAGCGGAGACAACTGATCACGACGACGGCGGAGATATGATATGTAGTTTTGTTAGGTTCTCTAAGGAGGATATGATGCCAATTCAAGGATTGAATCGATATCAAGAACACAAACAAAATAACAAACACACAATCTAAAGTAAAACTCTTTTTTATTATATTAGGGAAATATAACTCAAAAGCTTTAATGCAGTAACTCTCATAGATTAAACCCCACATGGCTATAAACTAAATATAAATAAACCCAAACTTAAGAAGCAAGAAAACTGATTTGCCTATTATCACATAACTGGCTACCACCCCTTCATATATAATTGGACTGACCCTCACTAGGCTCGGTCAAGAATTACTTCGGGCCTTCATATTATATGAAGTGTTTAAATTATTTTCTAAAAAAAAAAAGAAAAGAACTAAAATGCATGAAATAACTTGTATTCACTCATTATTTTAAAGAGTCTTTATTATTGATTTTCTTATGATAAGAATGAAAAAGATTGAAAGAACTTGTATTTTCCAACACTCATAATATATTATATATATAGAAAAGGGTTCAAATAAAAATAAGGAATTTTCTAAGAATTGTATGAATCAATAAATTTTAACATTTGGCATTACAAATTATGGTAAAAAAAACAATCATAGAAAACTATGTCGGTTATAATGATGAAAGAGTAATTCTAGGAAACTATGTCGGTTATTGGTAATTTTAAATCTCAACAATTGATTAACATGACCCAATGGCTATGAATTATTCCTATTCTTCCTAGAAAACTACTTATTTTTAGGATAACCCCTATTATACACACATACACATTCACACACTCACTCACTCACACACACACACACCTATAGTTCGATTTCTAGAAAATCAAGGATCACACCAAGAATGATTCCTCTTATTCAACCTCCATCGATAATTAGGATAGTGATTAGATTCCCACAGGGCCGTCTCCGAGAATTTGTAAGCCTAGGCCGAGCCGAAATAGAAAGGCCCGCAAACTCTAATGAGTAACGAAATAATATAAGCAAAAAAATTTTTAGGCCTTATGTAAATGGTTTTTTGTTTGGTTTAAACAATTAAATTCTTAAATGGGTTTAGTTGGTTATAATTTAGGTAGTGTAAAAACTTTTTGTATAAAAATAAGCTTAAAAATGTCTCAAGTGAGACTAAAACCCACAACCTTTTGAATGAAAGTCAAACTCATTTGCCACTAGACCAAGCTAGTTATTGTAAAATTAGAGTAAAACATTAAATATACATATTTCTTTATCATATATATATATATATATATATATATATATATATATAAATTTGTGCCCCTGAAACTTAAGTGCCCCGGCTGGTGCCCACATTGCCCTATGCCCGAGCCGGCCCTGAATTCCCATATGTTGGTGGTCGAAAAGGTTATCGTGGTTCTTCCTTGAATGACATGGTGGATCGTATCTCTTGGTTGGACTAACCAAAAAAGTAATGGATTTTGTGTAGATGACATGTTTTTTTTGGGCATTTACATATTTCCTCTTCTTAAAGCACTTTATCACATATTTTCCCAATCTAAAAAAGTTAATTATATATATATTCCCTTCCTAAAACATGCATATAACATATTTGTCCATTTCATTAAAATTACCATATTATATGACTTAAATACCCTTACTAACAGATAAAAGATATAATTTGGGTATTAGTGAATAATTTTCAACTTTTTTGTTTTTATTTAGGTTTTATTTAGTTAAATATCTTAATTTCTTTATTATTATTATTATTATTATTATTATTATCAAAATTGAAACTTCTTCAACGTGATGTTAAAACTTTTGTTCTCTGTGAAAAAAAATCAACTCAATAATTACGAACAAAAAATGACTATTTGAATGCTAAAGTCCAAGCCACTGGCCACACCACCGTAAGCCATTACCATCTAACACCACTGCAAAGCTAACGATGCTGGAATTAGCCGTTGGTGGTTGACCCATTTTCGCCCCTCCGCTTTCATACCCTCACAACCCATCTGTACATCGGAGTCATGGGTGTTGCAAATATGAAGTGTGGTCCGACGTGGACGGGGTTGGGTGTTTCAGATCCGAACATAGGTTGTTTCCAGTGCGGCTGGATTCAGCAGCTGTGGTGGTGGAGGTGAACAACGATGGTGGAGGAGGTGGTGGTTCTGGCCGGTCAGAGACAATCCCCATCTACCACAACTACAATTCGGAGGAGGCTGTTGTTTGATTTTTAATTTCATTTGGTTGAGTGGTTTTGTAAATTGTTAACGGGTAAATGGGTAGTTTAACCTGAAACGGGGAAATATGTAATTTATGTTTATGGGTTAGTGAAATATGTAATTGATGGTGTTGAAAATATGTAAAACCCCCCCTTTTTTTTTACCTGAAGAGAGGATATTTATAGAATAGATCGTTACATATTAATTGGAAATTTCATAGCAAGACGTTTAACATTTGGGACCACATGAGAAAGGGAAAATGACAAGAGTGGCTCATTTGACCTAAACATCTCTTTGACTAGTCTTTTAAACTAAAAAATATTCAAAATGTCACTTTTCTAAATGGTAGGATTCACTATAACAAAACTGACACACGATAGATCTTTCTGACACCCTCATTTTTTAATTAACCACACATTTACACGTATACACTTAATCTGTTTGGCCCGACCGTTTTCAAAAAGAATGATCGTTTAGTTTTAGCCGACCATTTATTAAACAGTCGGTCCGAAGGTTTAATAAACGGTCAGCCAACGGATCTATTCTGTTGGGCCTTCATTTCTACTTAGTCAACCAACAAATCTATTCTGGCAGCCTTCACATCTATTCTATCAGGCCTTCATATCTATTCCCGAGGGCCTTCATATCTATTTATTCTGGGCATTAATATATTTATGTTTTAACTTTATTATATAATTAATAATAAAAAATAAAGAATTTGAATAAATGAAATATTATATTATGTTTAGTGAAAATTTTAAAGGCTAAGGATGATAACTCATAAATTTGGTGGATCATAAAACTATTTGGGTGATTTGTGACGATACGCAAAATCTCAACAAGGGTAACATTCATTCCTACTGTTTTAGTACCAAAATGTAAGTTGACTAGGTTAGCATAACATCAACCTACATATACAAAAGAGTAAAGTGTCATTTTCGTCCTTGTGGTTTAACAAATAATGTGAATTTAGTAAGTTTATTTTCTGCATATGGAACCTTCAGGTTTCTTAATTCTTGTCAATTACATCTAAATCACTAACCCCGTTAAATTTAATCGTTAAGTAAAGTGTAGACATGTTTTTCACTCTTTCTTTATTATAATACTTATTTCATTGAACTGCGATTTTCGTCCGTGCGGTTTGTCCAAATCTGCAGTTTTAGTCAAATAGTTTCAAATTTGAAATTTTTGTCTATATGATTTCATTTCACTTGCAATTAAACCCGAATTCACTAATCTCATTAAGTGTGATCGTTAAGCCCATCGGTGTGCCCTTTCACGTGAGGGGCAATTTTGTCCTTTTTTTCCTTTTTCCCAAATACAGCCCAACCCCTCACGTGAGGGGGCTTACGAATTAGGACTGAGGTTTATGAGGGGCACGTAGATGGGTTAACGACCAGAATTAACGGGTTAATAAATTCGGGTTTAATTGCAAGTGAAATGAAACTACCATGACTAAAAATCACAAATTGATAGGGACGAAAATTGCATACTTGAAACTTATGACTAAAATCGCAGATTTGGACAAACCATAGGGACGAAAACCGCAGTGTACTGAAATAAGTATTATAATAAAGAAAGAGTGAAAAGGCATGTTTACCCCTGACTTGGTGATTAAATTTAACGGGTTAATAATTTAGATGTAATTGGCAAGAATTGGAAAACGTGGAGAGTCCATATGCAAAAAATAAACTTTTTGGACTAATATCGCATTATTTCTCAAACCATAAGGACGAAAACGACGCCTTACTCTATACAAAATAATGTGTTCGGGGCTCTACCTCGAAACTGCACATGAATAACTTAGGACGTTTGGTAATTTATGTTATATGTAGATATCATAATTAGCAAACTTAACGGAGAGAACATGTTTATTCACTCATCCAAAACCGAGTGTTACCACACTAGATTACATCAAGTCAAACTTTTATGACTATTATTTTAGTTAACTATTCTCATAATAATATAACTAGGATATAGGCCAGTGTTACACACAGGTGGAAAAACATGTCAATAAACATAATAAATTTAAACAACAAATTCAAACAACACAAACTTTCTTCAACTTCTGGACCAAAACGTTAACCATTTACAATGTCTAGATATTAAAAGTTTAAAGTTACAATAAGTTAGTGTACACCAAACCACCAAAAAGCATCAACAAAAGACCAAAACATGTTCTTTATATTAAACCACCATCAACCTCTTCAAATACTCTAACAAAGTAAACTCATTTTGCTTCACCACCTGAAAATTTAAAAAAAACAATATCATCCAAATTAAATATACCATTAAAATATAACATGTTTAATAATAAAAGTCCTCTTACACACGGATGAAAATTATAATAAAAGTAAAAAAAAAATATTATATGTAATACGTAAATTGAATAATAATATGTTTATTTGTGACTATTATAAATAAGTTTTTAATATATTTATACACTATTAATTATAATTTATAATTTGCAAACCAAACCTTGGTGTTTGATTTATTTTACAACAAAACATTCATACCGATATTATTATACATTTTATGTGTATAAAAATGATTTTTAGAGCAAAATATTGTCACATATTAAAATATGTATTTCTATAACGTTAGAATAATTGGAGACGAAGACTCAAACAATAATGTAAAATTTAAATATAATTTTTATTAAACCAGCTACTGTCACTTTATAATTTTTACCAACACGAAGTAAATTTTATTAAACGAGCTGCATTTAATAATTTTCACCAACCCAAATGAGTTGTACAAAAGTAACAATTAAATAAACTATTGCCACTTCTTCAAAATGATTATACTAAACCATTTAGATGGACACTGAGAAATACGATTACAAACATGCAAATCAAGAAAACAAAACTATGTTACATAATCTTATATTATTAATAAAGGAATGAATAGAAGAAATACCAAAAAAAAAACAAAAATATGAAAAATAGTATATATATATATATATGGTTATTGTACATTACGTACGCGACCTTCCAGAGCGTTAGATTAAAAAAACATGCTGGCAGTTTGGTAAATAACGCAACAGTAGTTCGGGATCAAAATTCGTCGATTACAAATCGACTCTGATCAAAATTCGGAACTCGTCACTCAATCTACTACAATTTCTAAACTCTAAGCATAGCATAAAGTATGAAATCTCAAAAGTCAAAAAGCAAAATAAAAAAAAACGACGTCGAAGTTCTATAAAACTTCAAATTGATCAAAAAATGATGATTTAATCAATCGAATTGATGTGTAGAAGTATTTAGATTCATCAATCAATTATGAAATTGCAGGAATAATGCACTCAATCGAGCTCTGATTAGGGTTCAAAATATTACGTTTAAACGTTCTGAACAAAACTGAAGACCTTTAAACATTCTGACCAAAAATGAACATCTTTAAACGTTCTAATACGTTAAAAAATGTACAGTGTCTTCAAGGTCTTAAGTTTTGTTTAACATCTTTGAAAGTTCTAATACGTTCAAGCCAAATTCCCATATTTAAACAGTCAGCTTTAAACCTTTAAACGTTCAGGCTTAAAACTTTAAACGTTCAGTTAAAACCCATCACTCAAAAACTCAAAATTGATTAATTGAAACTTCAAATTGATGATTAATTGAACTAATTTCAAAGTTTAATTGATCAATTAGTTCAAAAATTTCAAATTCAATTTCAATTGGTCAATTTTATCAACTGACCTGTGAACAAGTCGTGACGGAGGAAGATGGTGTACGGTGGACAAAAATCGTTGAATGGTGGACAGTGGACAGAATCATTGGATGGTGACGGATTGTTGAACGGTCATGGTGAATGTGGATGGAATCGAACATCGGTGGACGAAGACCGGCTCGCCGTTGTTGTTGCTCGCTATTCTGATCGGAGAACCCTAGATCGCTAATTGTAATCGAACGTTCCATAGCCTCACGTATGTAATGTATGATGATCAATTTTTGTATTTTATCCTTTACCTATATATATATATATATATAGATAGATAGATAAAGGATAGAATATGAAAATTCTTTATCGTACAATAGGTACGCGACATTCTGGAACGTCCGTCTTCAATAATCATCCTAATCCTAAAGTCACAATTACGCGAGCCGGCCTCCATCAACCTCTTCTCTCGTCGATTCCGTCCACCTTCACCATCGCCGTTCAACGATTCCGTCCGCCATCCACCTTCGCGACCATCATCTTCTTCCGACACAACCATCAATCGTTGCTCACATGTCAGTTGATAAAATTGCCCAATTGAAATTGAAATTGTTGAACTAATTGCTCAATTAAACTTTGAAATTGGTCCAATTAATCATCAACTTGAAGTTTCAATTAATCAATTTTGAGTTTAAAGAAACCCAGTTGCAGACGCTCCATATTTTGTTCATATGATCGAATTAATGATCAAATTAACGGTCGATTGATGATTGTTTGATGATTATGAGATTATATGAAGTGATTTCAGTGTTCAATTTCATGTTTACAGGTGTTTAATTTTTTTTTGTTAGTTTTAGAAGTTCTGAACACCCAGAACTTCTTAGAACTTCTAAACTTTATCAGAACTTCTAAGCTTTTTTGAACACCCAGAACTTCTTTGAACTTCTAAACTTTATCAGAACTTCTAAACCTTTTTTTAACAACCTGAACTTCTTAGAACGTATTAGAATGTTTAAAGATGTTCATTTTTTTTAAACACCCAGATCTTATTTGAATGTATTAGAACGTTTAAAGATGTTCTTTTTTGGTCAGAACGTTTAAAGGTATTCTGTTTTGTTTCAGAACGTTTAAACATAATATTTGTACTGAACTTATAAACAACATTATTTAAAAATGTATAAACAGAACGTATAAACTTTTTGTTCTGAACTTTTAAAGTTTAATTGATTTTGTTCTGAACGTTTAAACAGAACGTATAAACTTTATGTTAATACGTTCAATGTCAAAACCCATAACTCAAAACTCAAAATTGATTGACGGAAGCTTCGAATTGATGATTAATTGAATAAATTTCAAGGTTAATTGATAATTCGGCTCATCAACAATATCAATTTCAATTTCAATTGGAAATTGCTTAACTGACCTGTGACCAACGATCGATGGTGGTGACGGACGATGGTGGTTCTCATGACAGTAGACGATGGTCGCGACGGTGGACTTTGACGGGTATGCGCTAAGTATTTTTAGGTTAATTACAATTATGCCACTAAGCGGTTTTAATTTCAATTAGAATCGGTGGTGCAGGAAGTCGCGTATGTAATGTACGATAAGCGATTATTCTACGTTAACTCACCCATATATATATATATATATATATATATATATATATATATATATATAATATGAGTTTTTCCATTTTTGGGTTAAATCCATTTGTTTATTATTTTCTCAAGATTTTGTATTTATATTATTAATTTTAAACCATTGAATATATTGGATTTATTTCCTTTTTAGGATTAATCTTCAGTTTCCCAATTATAGGACATGTACATCACACTGTGGGTATGTTTGGTATATGGTAATGAAATAGATAAGGGAATAGAATGAACATGGTAATGGAATGGATAAATGAATGAAATAGATCATTAGCATTCCATTGTTATGTTTGGTTACCATGTAAGAATGGAATAATTAATAGCTTTATTATTATTATTATTGTTGTTGTTGTTATTAGTGTTATTATTAATATTTTTATTAGTAATAATAATAAAATAAATAAATAATTTTAATAATAATATGAATATTCATAATAACTAATTTTTGAACCCTCGTGCTGCAACGGGATCTTTAAATTGTATAAAAATAATCATAACAATGTTGAATCACGTATGTGCGTTGTGAAATGTCAACTCGTTAAATTAAGAAAAAAACTAATATTAATAATGTAGTAATAGTTCTAATATAATAATAGTAATATTAAAATATACAAAACAATAATGAATAATTATATAATAATAATATAATTAATAACTATAATTGAAAAATAATAATAATAATAATAATATTATTATTATTATTATTATTATTATTATTAGACAAAATGGCAAAAGACGTCCTTTATGTTTGCACGGTTTTTCAATAGTCGTCCTTTAGCAAACTTAATGACAGAAAACATCACTTATGTTCAAAACATTGCACGGTTCGTCTTTTCACTAACGAGAGTTAGTTTTTCTCGTTAAATTCAGTCATGTGCACCTCATGTGAGGGCAATTTAGTCTTTTTACCCTCTCAGGTGTCATTTGTGTAGTGGATTTAAAATCTTGGGCTTTAAATAAATAAAAGTTTTTTTCATTTTAACCCATCTTTTTTCCCAAATATTCATAACCCACCATCTTCTTCCCCAAATATCCCATCCAACCTCAGCCACCACCCATCATCATCATCCCATCCAACCTCCCCTCTGTCACACTCCGCCACCATACTCCGTTCATCCCGCCACCATACAGCCACCATTACCAGGCACCGCCGGCCATTAAATCTGGTCATCCGCCACCCACAACCACCATTACTAGTCATCGCCGGCCGTCTCCACTCACAGCCACCATTACTAGTCACCGCCGGCTGCTTTAGCCCTAAATCCACAATACTCTTCAATCTTCATAATTACAAAATCAAAAACCCTAAAAGCCATAAACCACCACCACCATTCTACAACTCCCTTCTGTTTCATCTCGCCGGAACCCCGGACATGGTCGGAATCACCTAATCCAACAAGAACCCTAATTTTGATTCCCCAATTACTCAACGATTTGCCTCTGTGAGATTAAACTGACAGGGGCTTTTTGTTCCTTAGATGATTGCGACCTAAAACACACAGCCACCATTACTAGTGATTGTCTTGACGTGGTTTCGGAGTTGAGGTGAGTTCCAAATTCAGGCCGAGGTTTTGTGTTGTTGTGGACTGGTGGGGTTTTGTTGAGGAAAAAGAGTTTGGTGGCCTGTGGTGGTGGCTGTGACTGTGGCGGCGGAGGAAGTGGCGGGTGGGGCTTGAATCTTTTGGTTGCCGGAAAACGAGAGGTGAGAGAGTGACGGTGGCAGGCGGTGGTGAAATGACGGTGGGTCGGTGGCAGGTGGTGGTGAAAGTGGTCAGGAGAGAGAGGTGAGAGAAAGAGATGGAGAGAGAGAGTGTGTGTAATTTATTTTTATAATATAATTTTTTTGTTATTAAATAAAATTTGAAGTTACAAATATACCCACATGTGCATTGCACATGACCAAATTTAACGAAAAAACTTAACTGAGTTAGTGTAAAAGGACGTAACGTGATACATTTTTGAAACATAGAACATGATTTCAGTCATTAAGTTTGCTAAAGGACGACTATTGAAAAACCATGAAAACATAATGGACCAGTTTTGCCATTTTGTCTTATTATTATTATTATTATTTTATAATACTAATAATGATTTTTGACTCTTCTAACTTTTCATTTTTTGAATGAATGAAAAAAAATACTCATACCCAAAAGAATGAAAATCCTAAAAAAGGAAGGAGTTTCATTCATTGTGGAATGATATATTCCATTCATGCATGGTAACCAAACAAGTTTTTTTTGTATTCCTTTGGTATGACTCATTACATTCCACATTCCATTCCTCCATAACAAATACTACATGTATGTCTAAATTTTCAAGAGAAAGACATCATTGGAGTCTGGTGGAATGGCTATAGGGGATTTTCTTAAAACTTTTTTCTTGGTTTCACACCTGGGTTCGAATCCCGTCTTCGTCAAGTATTTTTGATTTAATAAAAAAAAGGTTTTGAGATGATTTGGCAATAATAAGAAAGGAAATATGTGACTTGACAATAATGTGGCATTGACATGAACACCCTAACTGAATATGATGTGAAATATTATATTGCTTTAATAGTATTGTAAGTTATCATCAATTGTAATTTAAGTCAAGTAATGACTTTCAATGGATTTGACCAAAAAAAACCCTCTTATGATTAATTAACTACACCATTTCTTGATTTAAACATCACAAGTGAGATGCTTTCAACCTTTATCTTGGTGCTAATCTGACTTTCATTATCAAGAATGATCCTTTTAACACTGTAACCAAATACATAGATGATTCCATGTCCAAGAGCTTCATGTTTTATTCATTAATTAAATTAATCCTGTATCATTACTTTACTTGAATGCTCCATGAATCTTAACCTTACAAACATTAACATAGGCTGTTTCTAACATAATTAAGCATGCATTCTCAAATTTCTTCCACATATTGATATTGTCATACATTTTAGGTTAACATGAAAACTTGATTTGTTAGGTTGGAAAATTACATATCAAACTCTTTCTCCCCTTTGAAGATAGTTAACGCCAACCCTAGAACTGGCTTTGTAACTCACTTTAGCATTTATTGGATCCATCTTCTCTTAAATTCTTGCTGATTTTTCTCTATAGAACATACCCACACACTCCATGTTTGTGTCGAAGACAAAACAAACGGTATAATTAATCCCTCTCACAATGTCATAGAACTAATTTTCTTTGACAACTTGACTTAAATTAGTCATTGGCTTTCATTTCTTAAGATAATGGTGCGAAAGTAAATCTCTCACACCCTTATACCAAGTGTCCTAATTAAATCCACACCCACAAATTAAACCGGCCAACATAGTTTAGCAAAGAGAAATCATCAAATAATATCTCATAACTTCATTTTTATATCTCATAGATGTAATATAAAAATCTCAAAGGAGATGCAACACACAGACGACTTTATACATATTTTTTATTTATAAAAATGACATATATGGAATTTCTTGTACTACAAGGGTAAAAGAGTTAAACTAAATGCATGCATATAACGTACAGTAAAATAAAGCATGCATGTATATATCATTGTCGTACATCCCAGTATCCCACTAAAGCAATTTACAATCGATTTGTGACCAGATTTTTTGGCCTCATTGCTAATTTGACTTGGCCAAAAATCGTATTGCTACTAGAAATCTGACTAAATATTCTTCGGATGCCACAAAGAGTTAAGAAGTGCATTCTTAATGGATTCAGGACTTAATCGAATCAACTTTTGCCTTTTGGTGTACTACATATAGTGTTGAGGCATTTTTAATTGTTCCGTTACTGTGCAAAGTGACGGTGTTTTTAAGCTTTATATAAATTTTTACTTATTGTTAAAATTTTAAAAATATATATTAAAATTTGATTACGGTAATAAATTTCACTAATCAGTACTTTATAAGGTAGTGTTTTTTAGGCAGGAAGGAGACGGTGAAGGAATGAGTCATGGCGAAAGAATGAAAAATTGGGGTGTTTGGTTGGTCGATGGAATGAAATCAGTGATTACATTATTCCATCGAATCCAATCATTCTCACCCCCTTCTTTTTTTTTTCATTATATTCTTCTTCCACCTTACTCTCTATATAACACCACCTAACAACCACCACCACCATCATCGTCGTCGGCGCCACCACCTTCATCGCCAACATCACCGTGGCTCACGCCATCATCGTCGGTGCAAATTTTTATTTGTTTAATTTTGAAATATGAGTATTTTTATCATTTATATTTCTATTTCATTCTATACTTTTTGTTACCAAAGAACATAAAATAATTCATTTCATTTCATTTCATTTATGTAGGTCAATAAAACATGACAAAACAAGTAATTAGTCATTTCATTTTATTGTTGATTCTATTCCTATTTCCATTTCATTTTTCCTTCATTTTATTATTTTCAACCAAACATAATTTAAGTGATAAAAAAAAACATGTGGCTGAAAATTACATTCTGGATGACCAAGCAATTCAATAGAATTCAACCGCACACCAATTCCTACTTTTCCAACTTAACGGATTGCATTATTGTTATGACACCTTTTCTCACTAACAAACAATGTACTTACGTTATATCCTTGTATTTATATGTTTGGTGATAGCTGGTGTTTGGCATAGCAGCATCAAAGTGTATGATAACGAGCAACTTCGTTGAAGATTTTAAGTCTAAAACATAAATAAATGTGTAGATATATGAGTAGGTGATGTGGGCCCAAGTATTGAAGACCGAGTTATTATGTATTTGGTTTTCAAGATCGCGCTATAAAAGGTGGCTTATGAAAACGGGCATAACTTGGCCTACAAAGCTCCGTTTCAGGCCTATTACCAGTCAAATCGAAGCTTGAGACGAGGAGCACATTGTGGCAAACTGCCTACGACGGTTTGGCCCCTGTGCGAAGCCCAAAAACGTATTCTAAATAAAGTTTTGGGTCTTTTTTATGTTTTTTTAGCACTTTTTATGTTTTTGTTTTTGGGTTTGTGTTCGGCCCATGGACCTTTTTGGGCCCATTTCGTATTAGACTCTTTATTTATATGCCGCTTATGTAATATGAATGGAGAGACTTTTAATAATTATCAATTTTCTCTTCATTTTCCCTAAACCTTTGGGAGGAATTTGGGAGTTTCGAAGCTCATCACGGGTATTCTCTGAATCAACGTGATTCGATCTTCATTCTTGTTATACCGCTGCATCAGTAGGGTAGAGGATGTTGTGTCAATTGTTCACACACACATACTTTTCTACATATATAAAATGATCATTGGGTAACTTTGTTTTTTTATTTTGGAGGATAGTGTTTACAAATTCCATCACACGTTATTTATTAGGGTGGACAGATTTTAAATTCCGTACTTGTGTCTTATTTAACGCTATAAAACGAAGTTTTTTTTTAATAGTGATTTGTATATTCAATTTAGAGTGTTTGCACACTGTACTCAATACCAAGAAGTACATTACCTATACACCGGTGACTAGCTCCTTTTTTATTTTTAATAGTAAACATTTGTTATTGTTTGAAAACGTAGATACATCAAGATCAAGTCAAAAGAACGACAGGAACATAGATTAATTATACCTAAAGTTAAAACATATAGAAGACAGTCAAACTTTATTAACACTAAAAGTATCTCCGATCGAGTACGAGGAAATTATATGATCAGTTCACGTCAAGCTTGTGTAAATCCGGAAGAGAGTGATGAATTGGCTCTGCGAGTTTTGACGTTCTTTCGGAAACCATAGTTTCTTTGTCGATCGACTTTCCTCGACTAACAATTCCTTTATTAGTAACTGGCGATCTTAGTTCTTGAACATTCTTCTCCTTATGGAGGATTGTAGCAAACCTATCGTATTTCATAATAATAAAATGTCAAATAAAATATTGAAAATGCATATATAATAACGAAATAGTTTGAAGATAATTTTACTTTCTTAAAGCCATCTCATTGGTAGTATGATGGTAACGTTCGTATTGGCCCGTGCCAATATTCACCCTTGAAACTGGTTTTTTCAACAACTCCTCACCCACTTTGACTAGGTTCTCTAAGTTTTCTTTGGTAGCTAAATCCAAGCTAGCTATGTCACCGGTTAGGGTGTCATCCTGAATTCGGAGATAATTTTCCGCCGAATGCAGAGCCTGGAAGACGGTAGAGATATGGTAGTCGACCATGTCGCCGCTCGCCTGAGTAAAAACATCGACTAAAGGAGTCGAGCCACCACCGGCCAACCACCCTAAAACGCCTCAACTAGAAGACTTTGTAGCGTCACACTTCTCTTGAAATTTTTGTGATCCCGTGCCTAATGACAGAACTAGAAACCGGCCATAGTCCGTTGGTTTTATCGGGAAAAAGTCAGGACTTCCTTTGGTTATTTCTTTCGTTACTTCACTTATTGCAGCCAAAGTCTACAAAAGAAATATATATACTTATTCACTTAACAAATAATTAATCTTACAAATTCAATATAGTTCGCCTTGCTTGCGGTGCGCGCATATAATGTATATATGTGTGAACCCTCGGGTGGGCAAAAGTGAAATTGCACTAATTTTGACGTTATTTTAGTAATCTCGTGAAAATAACGTTAAAAGTGACAGAAGGTTGATCAGACATCATGTGGTGGCGCTGATAGCCAAAAGAGAAGGGAACATGCACCAATTGGCGGTGTCCCGATGGTGGAGGTGTTAAGCACCTCATGTCCCAAGGCTTGATGCAAAACTACTATTGAGCCGGGGGTCTCACCGGAAGCAGCCTCTCTATTCCTAAAGGGTAGAGATAAGGTTGTCTACATCTTACCCTCCTCAGACCCTACCATAGCTTTGCTATCGATGGGATATACTGAGTATGATGATGATGACAAATTCAATGTAGTTTTGTTATAATATAAGTTGGCCTACGTACCGGATTGTTTGCGGCCACTGCGCCATCAATAAGATTGAACTCTCTAAGCAATTCCCCTTCCGAGTCTTTTGGTTTGGAGTGAGTGGGAAGGAAGATAAGTTGGGGCTGCCAAAGTTCCAATGCATATGTCAGAGAACTTGGCATCAAGGCTCGGGACATCCTTCAACTGACCAAACAAACATGAATTTTGGTTATCAATATTTATGTTTGTTATGACAATTTGATAGTTTGATCAGGTGCAGCATATATCTGGTAGCTTGAGAAGATCACAGGCTGCAGATGTTTGATGTCAAACGTTGGAATGACAACATTTGTTACTGCTTTGTGGAGTCGTCTTTCTTGTAATTTCTCTTGAATAATATTATGTAGGTATAGACCGTTGTATTTTGGTCCTGATAAAGCTTTGAAAACATTTGTGGCTGGAACAAAAGGATTGCTGCATATAGGAAAGGAAAGCAATGACGGATTTAAGCCTCAGCGACAAAAGGATCGATGTCACAAGAACGATATTTAGAGTACAACTGTATAAGGTTGTCAGAAGTTGACGAATATACGTAAATGCATACCTATCATGTGGGAAGATTTTAGGACAATGCTCAAGATAAAATTCATTAATTTCCTTAGCCGCAAATATCGGACGGCCGCCCTCATCATTCGGAGTGGTTAGCATAGCCGTCACAATACCACCTGTGCTTGTCCCGGCAATCACATCAAAATAGTCCGCAAGTCTTGCATTATCGCCATCTAATTTCTTTTATATTTCAAGATCGATTCATTATATTAATTTCTATCAACTGAGAAAAAAAATAAAAAAGAACTAATTATGTGTTCATGCCTATACTGATCATAAATTGTACCTGTAGTTCGGTCTCTAGAAAATCCAGAATCACACCCAGAATGATTCCTCGTACTCCACCTCCGTCAATACTAAGGATCGTGATTAGGTTCCCATATGTTGGAGGTTGCAAAGGTGAACGTAGATCTTCCTTAAACGACATCAGGGAAGAAACTGATAAAAAAAGATTAATGGGTTTTGTGTGGGTGAGATGACTTGTGTGATTTAAGGGTATATATAGAGTATATATTTAAGCCTATTTGTTGGTTGTTTCAAAGCCTTAGACAATTCAACGTCTGGAAGTTGGAACAACATGAAAGGTGAAAAGATGTTATACGTTTACTTGTAGGTGACCATAACCACTCAATATTTAATTGTTTATATGAATTACTGTACACCAGCAGCCTCCTTAATTTCTATGGACCACCTGCCTAGCTAGCTAAGTGTAGTGGACGATAATCAGTGGGCGACAGGGGCGATTTTTGTGTGGAACACTCCCCTCACCCCGCAATAAACGGGGCGGGGGAGGGATGAGTTTTCGTCTAACAAAATTCTTTTGTTTTAATATTATATATTCAAATGTGTGTTGATATATATATATATGTGTGTGTGCATATATATGTATATGTATATGTATAACACCACTATACTCCTAAAACAAAAACCCACATTTTACTGACTGGACGCTACATAACATAAAACGTCTTATTTTGAAACTCCTCTACTACACATAGTCCTAAGGGTTAGAAGGAAAAAAGTCATGTTATGACTGACCGGACAAAAGTCTTGTTGTAAGACAAGTGGAAGCTAAAGTTAGAGATATGTTCTAACAAACACTTTTTTTTTCTTTGAAAAGTCATTTGAATTTAGAGTATGTTTGGCAAAACTAGCTGTTAGCTGTAGCTATAAGTTGGTGGCTGGTGACTAGTGGCTTGAAGCTGGTAGCTATTAGCTGTTAGCTGTAGCTGGTAGATGGTAGCAATAACTTTTTTTTATATATAGATGTTTTGTAGAGTAGCTGGAACTTTTCATAAAATGTATAAAATGATCAAAATGGTATAACTAAAAAACATAATACTAAATGTATGTATTTTGGAAGATTATTAAGTAATTTAAAATACTAATGTTTGTAGCTTTTTCTAAACGTTACTGGTAAGAGCTTCAAGCTTTAAGTTTTTTCTCCTAACCTAAAAGCTTCAAACTCATTGAACCAAACAAAATTTTTAATTGAGTATGAGTTTTTTTTTTTAAACTTTGAAGCTAAAAACTCTTAACCAAGCATACCTCTAATCATTTTCATTTTATTCTTTGGACAACACATTATATGGCAAACAAACATTCATGACTCAATCTAAAACCTATATTTTTTCACATTTTGAACTTTAATTCGATACCATCCTTTTTTTTAAATGAAGTTTTTATATAGCTTACCTCAATTATTTGGGCCAAGGAACATTTTCTAAATCTGCCAAACACTTATATGAAATATAAAATAATTGGGCTAACGCATTTACTGTGTACGAGAAAATATATGAATTTTTAAGGTAACGACAAGTTGCTTTTTTATCAAATTGTAACCATTCTTGTAAAAGAATGTGACAAGTGACAACTAGACAATCATATTATTATATGAGAACCAGCAATTTGCTTAAAATCTAGGACATTTCAAGAGCGAAGCGTATGTATGCCATCAACTCAACCCCCCCCCCCCTCTTCCCGTTTTTATGTTTAATATTGTAAATACACACGTTTACATATTGTAAATTCACTCGTTTTCGTCCTAAAATATGAGCCCTCCAGACCTCACCCACCCCCTCCTGTTTTTAGAAAAATTCATTTTATTGAGTCTACCAGAGGTGGATCGAAATCTTGGGGAGGGTGGGCAGCTGCCCCTCCCCCCAATGAAAAATAAAAAGATGGTGTTATTCATATTTGAAAACCCCGAGCGCCCCTATACAATTTTGTAATCGCCCCCCTTAAACTTTTGAAATCACTAAAAATAAAGGTAAACAAAGTGTTCAATGACTTCTTTTGTGTTGCAGGTGTATCTAAGTAAAGAAGATAAAGATGACGAGGAGGAAAAGGGACAAAAGGTAGCATATAATGACATTTTTCTTTTTATAATTCTCTATTTAAACCCCTAAGAATATTTTATTTTCTGTTATCATTTTTCAATCTTTTCAAGTAGTTATATCATTGTAGTAAATTGGAATAAACTCACAAAGATACATAGCATGGTAGTGATAGCCAAACGAATTGTTATATATTTGTAATAATGTTTGATGTATTTTTGTGAATTATATTAAATTTAGTTTGATTATCATTTTTTTAATATGACTCGAACTCGATAGAAAAAAATTATTATATAGTACAGCCAAACGACCCCTAAAATATTTTTGCCCCCCCACATAAAAAAATGGGTCTGCCACTGGAGTCTACCCCCTGCGTTTTCGTGTAACGCCTTGTTCCTGGTGCCCTACATTGGCGTTAGATTTACTCATAAACACATTTCTAAATATCATAGTTAATTAAAACTCTCGCGGAATAATAAAAGTCAACCAATCATTACAAAACATTCAAATCTTGTTTTTAAAACATAACCTAAAATTTTGTATGAAAACATCATGACAATTCTTCTTCATATGTCAGCCTCTTCAGATCATATCATGTGTCTCCCTCAAGCCAGTTGTTTCAATCTATTTACATGCGTGCATACTAAAGGTCAGCTACGCTGAGTGATTTCTAGTTAATCAAACAACATACAATACATACACTTACTCATACATACTCATCCGAAGATACATATTATATATTTAACCTGCTTATCTTCCTTTCGTACATACATAAGTACATACCTTCTTTCTTTCTTTCATTCTTTCTCTCGTACCTTTATATTTAATCTTACTTTACTTACTTATACGTTTTAAAGAGCATTACACCCTACTTCCTCGGGTATTATTTGGGCCCGGTTCCCTTTTCTGCCTCGGATATTATTAGGGTCTGGTTCCCTTCTTCCTCGAGTATTATTAGGGCCCGGTTCCCTTCTTCCTCGAGTATTATTAGGGCCCGGTTCTTTTCTTTCCATACAACCATACCATACCTTTCTTTATATTTATATTTATAAACTTTCATACATACTCTCAATCTTTCATATAACATACGTATATCATTCATACATTATATATAAAACAATCACATCTTCTAATGATCACCTTCCCTAGCGATACGTGAAATATCCGAAGATCGTTCACGCACCGACAAGCATTCATTCATATCACATAAATCATATATGGAATACACTTACCATTTAAGGTACGTGTATTAACTAATCACATCGAGTATGCACATAGCCCCGAAAACATAACAAGGAAATGGAGCTAGAAACTCACCTGTAAACGATTCCTTTCCGAATTTACGGTTCCTTCTTGAGCTGTGCACGACTAATTGTGTAACAATTAACAAGCATCACTTAACTACTCCTAATTATATCATATTTCTAGGTCAATGAAACCCTTAGCTAAAGGGGGTTCGGGGTTAGCGCCCCTGGCAGTGGGGTTATAGGGGCGGCAACCTCTAGCAGGGTCCAAGGGGCAGAGCCCCTGGCTGGGGTTAAGCTGAAGTTCAATTATTTAATCAAATCGAATATTCCTTTTAAACGTTACCTTTCATTATTAATTATTTACTTATTCTTATCTTAATCATCAAATAAGTCCATATCTATCGTTTACATATGTATACATTGTATATCTTTTGTTTATTTGGAAAATCATTCAAGTCCATATAAGTCTTTGGGCGTGTAAGTCATTCTAGCGTAAAAGTCCTTCTAGCGTGTAAGTCATACATATACGCTGCATATACATATACGCTGCATATACATATACGTTACATATACATATACGCTGCATATACATACACGCTACATATACATACACGTTACATATACAAACACGTTGATCATGCATACACGTTACAGTTACATACACGTTGATCATACATACACGTTACATGTACATATACACTATATATACATACACGTTACATATACATATGCGTTGGTCATACATATGCGGTACATATACATATACGGAGTATAGCTTATACGATGCTCATACTTGGCGTATATGCTTATACGCCTTATACGTTATGTTCAGCTTTTACTTCGCATTTTTAAGGTTTTTCTTCGATTCCGGAGCCGTCAGCCGCCGGTTAACCACCATGGTTGGCTGGAGTTTGATCGTTTATAACTCAGGTAGCTTCGGGGTGTCCAGATCTGATCTAAGGTGACCCTTAAGCTCGTTTTTGGTTGAGTAAACATCCGAATAAAGCTAGATCCAGATTCAAACGGCTCATTCGGCATCCCGAGGATGCAGTGTCGGGTTCTAAATTATTGGATCAGCTGAGATAAATGATTTCTTACCTTCGGTTGGTGTTGGATCATTGAATAGAATAGAGTAGAAAGTGTTTGGCTTAAGTGTATATTTTTGATGATGCAGGCTAAGGTGTAAAATGAAAGAGATGGAAAGGATTTAGGGTTTAACGGGTATTTATACTCCTTAAGCCCATGGACCTTAGGCCCAAGTCCATAATTTATCCATATATTTAGCCTTCCATCCTTTTATCGTTATTATTATTATTATTATTATTATTATTATTATTCTAACTCAAAAATTCTTCCAACGTAAATAATATATTAAATATTATTCATAGAAATTTCGGGATGTTACATTTCGTCCGAGTTTTGCCATTGCATAAATCGTTTGTCTCCCATCATATAACGATACACATTCGTAAACACACACACACACATGTATCAAACAAGCATCTAATGATACATATTTTCTAGATAAGCCTAATTTTTTATTTTGAGCATTTTCTATGCTTGGTTTTGAACCTACATGGAGAAGTGAGGAGTTGGTTGCTAAAATTTAAGCAAAACGCTCACAAACGGATTTTGTGGGAGGTGGAGAGACAGACAAATGATTTGTTAGATGCATCTTTTGTTGTAAGATGGGTAATCTAGACATGTATTTATGTTACAATGTTCTCGAGCGCATATGCTTTAGTAGATCTTATGTTCAAAGGAAATATGAAAGGATAATACTATAAAATACTTCTTTTAACCCTAAAGTTAGTTAATTTATAACTTAGATAAATATTACTAATAAAACTAACATATGCCATTTTTTTAACTCAAAATTACGGGTAAATACAAAGGATAGTTATTGAAATGATATATGTGTTATTTCTAAACTCAAAGCTAAGGATTGAGATTAACCTAACCGAATTATTATAATACAAAAGAAAATTGGATTTAAATAATTTTAACTATGGACTATTTGCAAATAACAGTTTCGACTAACGAGTTGATTGTTGACGATTCCATCTTTTAACATATTTGTTTACAACGATATGCGACTAAAGGGAGCTTACATTTGTTAGTCTCTAGTCGCCAGAAAAAACGTTTTTGGCCGAAAAACCCAATCTTTCTCTGTGACATTCGTGACGAAACGAGGCATACCTTATTCACTATGTATTATTCACTATGTAGCGAGTAAACGATAAATCGGTTAATTTGTAATGTTTAAACGAGTAACCGAACGATACTGATTATGACCCGTATATATATTGAGGGGTCATATATGAGTGATATATACATTATAGTGGCTAACATGTTAATATTAAGACCTCAGCACGTATGAAACCCTTTAAATGAAAAGAGTTTCGTTTAACAATACGCTATGAGTTTAAACACAATCGTTAACATCAAAATGAGCATTGTAGCATCTGTCAAGCCGAAAAAGATTTATAGGTAGCCCGATTTAATTTAAACAATGTACTAGTATTAACAGTACTATACCGGAGGACTCAAGCCATAATCGAGGCAGACTAGTTACTGATACGTATTACCAGTTCAACTGTGATAAGGGGAGTTTCACGACCCCACTTTCTAAACTGTTTTATGAACTTTTGGGGTAGAAAGAATGTTTACACATACTTATGTACTTGAAAACTTGTTATGATGTGAATTATCTAAGTATTAACACTTGAAAGTCCCCATAAACACAAGTGATTAACTTCATGCTGATGAAGTGTGGTTAGTACTATCGGTTTGATAAACCCAACTGACAGAGCCGGTGGAGTATGCCGGAACATGTTAACCATGTTGCACATTGTCATTAAAATTTTGCTATGTCGTGTTAAACATAGTACCTGTTTAGGGCAAAGTGGCAGTTAAATGCTAGCAGGAGAAGACGGTGACGGAGTTTTGGAACAATGCTTCCATTAACCAAAGGGGTGCTGGGGGAGTTGTAACAATTGACTCGAATATTCAGAAAAGGTATGTTGTCATTTCAGAGGCTATTATTCGTGAAGTTCTATTGTTTGGTGATCAACCCGACTACCCAACTGAATACCCCACTGATGTTGTTGCTGAACTCGCTCTAAGAATGAGATATGAAGGATCCAACCCTCCAGCCATCAAGAAACTATTCCATCATTATTGGAGGTTCTTGATTCACACATTCTTCACGTGTGTCTCAGGACGAAAAGGGGGTTCATATGAGATCAGCCAGTTCAGATGTCAGTTGTGGTTGCTCTGATCATGGACTGGAACTATAACTACTCCAAGTCCGTGTTCTATGAGACGATGAACAACCTCAAGGGAAAGAAGAAAGAGATGTTTTCGATGGACCTGAGGTTTCTATAGATGATATTCGACTCACACTACCCTGACCTTGTCAAATATGTAGAAATGCTCTATTTGAAGGCTATGGGTCCCAACACATTTGGGTTGATGAAGCAGTCACGAAAGGGGCCGAAAGTAGTATACAAAGGTCTTCACAAACTAATTAAGTTTGGAAGATTTGCTTAAACTGAGGCTGCTCCTGCTAGTGCCAGTGCCTCGATTGCTTATGAGCATGTGACACCTGCTCAGAGGTTCACTGCAGCTTACGAGACCATCTCTGACGATGATATGCTAGTTAGTTCTCAATCACAACACATGGAGACTAAGCACCAAGAAGAACATACTGTACTTACTGATGATCAGTTGAAAGACTTTGAAATGTTTAAAGATCAGCTCCAGCCAACTGAATTGAAACCTCCTCAATCAGTCACTTCGACACAAGATGAATATCTTCCAGAAGAACTAGCATCGATCTAATTTCAAGAAAAAGGAGAAAGAGAGATCCGAGACCGGGTGTGCTGGTTATAGAAACTACACCATCAAGAAAACAAAAGGAACCTGAGCCTGAAACTACTCAAGCTCACGTTGATGCAAGTCCGTCTACTGCTGAACATCGAACTAAAGACTAGATTTTTGATGATATTTCTCATGAGTTCGAGTTCGAGTCTAATATTCAGTCCCCAGACGAGCCATCGGGATCGTCTGACCCAATTGGTGAATCTAGTTCAATCTCCGCTGACAAGATTGCACACATTCTAGCGATGAAAGACAAGTTTTTGCAAGATAAAGGCAAGGGGTTCACTCTTAATGCTGAGCCGGTTGATGTACAGTCCTTACAACGACGAGTCTTTGAACTTGAACAAGACTCGGTTGCGAAGGATGTGTGAATTCAAGAGCTTGAAGCAAGCAACTCTAATAAAGACTTAAAGATCAATGAACTTCAGGCCAATATGGGTGGCCTCACCGCCATGTACTTAGACCTCTAGCAAAAACTTATTCAGAAATTTGGAGATGAATTTAAAAGCGGTGAGAATGTTACTGAAAAGGCACATGCTGACAGTCAAGGTGGTAGTTCCAGTACGCGTCCTGCTTCAAACATTGACGCTTCTGAAACACTGGAATAATACCTTGCCGCTCCTCCAAAGACAGCCGAACAAAGTGAAAGAATTCAAAACAAGATTCTTATTATGAAGAACTCAAATCAGAACGTGGAATCTTCTGATCACCCGAATAAATTTATTGTTGAATTCAAGAAAGGCATTTCAGACAAGTATGGTTATCGCTCAGGCGTTTTGTCTTCGGGGTTTTATATTGATAAAGCCATGTGGTGGGTGAAAGAAGGTCTGGGACTACCGAATATTACAGGAAGATGAAGGATTTTGGATCCTGGACGAGGGTTGATCTCAGTTACTTTATTAATGCTCCTTTTCACAACCCCAACAATGACAAAAAGGCTATAGATTTCAGAAACTTCTTGAGGAATAAGGTTTATCGAGGATTCCAGAATATAACTACAGCTGAGTCATTTTTAAAGAAAGCCAAAGGGGCCCGAGATCCAAAGACGGGGAAGACAATGGTCAATGTTATGTGGCCGGCAACTAAGAAGGCAAGTCATATTCCTCTGTCTACCAGAATTCTAGATGGGGCTTTAGATGAGATGACGTTCTGGACGTATGATAGTGAGATGACTACCGTCGTTATTCGTCTATGAAAAGGAAAATTTTGATTTGTTGACCCACGTGATCTACTAAAGTTCGGCGAAAAGGATATTAAAAATCTTAGCAACTTTCAAATTATGGCTGAACCACTGTACGACCCTGCTGCTAAAGAGTATACAAGAATGGTGGGATCGATTATCAGAACAGGTTTATGGGCTGGTGCTTACAAGGAAGCAGACACAAATATTCTTGAGCACGATTAACGTTGAAGATATAAACCAAGGGGGAGATTGTTGGGCTAGTATTAGTATGGTTTGTATTTGATATTGGACTTATATTGTAAACCGAGATTCAAGGGATTTTGGGTTGTTTTGGGCTTGTGTGTAATGCCTATATAAACAATGTAATTAGGTTTATTATAGGTTGGACGTACGAGATATAGACGAGAAGGATAACGGTGTATTGTGTAACCGGTTGTGCTTAAGCACTTGACGTTTAATATATGTGTGTTTTGAAGCATATTCTTTGTCTTCTTAGTGTGTTTGTTTACATAATCTTGAATCATATCGTGTTAGTTTCCGTATAATCATGAGATTGTGTGATATCACATTGAAAGACCCGTTCAAAGGACTTACATACTATGCCTGTAATTTTTGAACCGTTGTGGACAATGCATACCGATCAACCCAACCTTGTTGTCTGAAACCACCTCTATCCCAATCATCCCTTATTGATTTACTCTCAATAGAATTAGGAAATTTTCATGTAACAGTCAGTATGGGTTGATTATATAAATACAAAAGCAAAAATCATTTGTAAGGACCAAACTGTTAGAATTATTCCCCTTTTGGACAATAAAATGATCATGATACAGGGAGAAAAATATGGTACTGGATTGCCTCTCGTATCTCATCCTATGGTATTAAAATATTTACACCAAGAACGTGTGGAATATTTGGTAAAAGTAACCATTAAGAACCCGATGAAAAGTGTATAGAAGACATTCCAGTGATACGAGAATATTCAGATGTTTTTCCCGATGAAATGCCCGTGTTACCACCAAACCGACAAGTCGAATTTCGTATTGACCTCATAAACGGAGCAGCTCCCATCATGAACGCACCACCCTATTTGAAACCTTACCAACTTGAATCTTCTGAAATACAAGAATTATCTAGCCAATTATAGGACTTACTAGATACAGGTTTTATACTACCTAGCTATTCACCATGGGGAGTACTGTTTTGTTTGTGAAAAAGAAAGATGGAAGTTTTCGAATATGTATTGATTACTGAAAATTGAATAAAGTGACTATCAAGAACATATACCCCTTACCTTGAATTGCTGACTTGGTTGACCAACTTCAGGGTGCCATGTATTTTTCAAAAATTGATCTTAGATCTGGTTATCATCAAGTAAGAATTCAGGAATAAGATGTCCCAAAAATAGCCTTCCGAACTCGGTTCGGTCACTATAAATTTTTGGTTATGCTGTTTGGATTGACCAATGCACCTGCAGTATTTATGGAGCTCATGAATCAAGTTTGCAAACCTTACCTTGATAAGTTTGTAATAGTGTTCATTGATGACATTTTAATATACTCATAGAGTAAAGAGGAACATGATTAGCATCTGCGGGTAATTTTGGAATGATTGAGGCATGAAAAGTTATACGCCAAGTTGTCCAAATGCGAATTATGGCTACAAGAAGTACAATTCTTAGGACACATTTTGAATCAACAAGGAATCCAAGTAGACCCCAGTAAAATTGAGGCTATTAAGAATTGGAGTACCTAAATCACCAAAAGAAATTCGCCAATTTTTGGGATTAGCTAGGCATTACCGATGATTTATTGAAAACTTTTCCATTATTGCCCAACCTTTAACCCTCCTAATTCAAAAACATCGAATGTATGACTGGGGAAAAGAACAAGAAATGACTTTCCAATCGTAAAACAAAAGTTATGTGAAGCTCCAATATTAAGTCTTCCAGATGGAACTGACGATTTGGTAGTTTATTATGACGCATCTCGTAAAGGTTTATGATGCGTACTGATTCAACGAAAGAAAGTGATAGCATATGCCTCAGACAGTTAAAAGTACATGAGAAGAACTATACAACTCATGATTTGGAATTGGGAACAACTATGTTTGCATTAAAAATCTGGAGACACTACTTGTACGACACCAGATGTACCATTTATACAGACCACAAAAGCCTACATCACATATTTGATCAAGTTGAACATGAGGCAAAGAAGATGGGTAGAATTTCTAAATGACTACGATTATGAAATTAAATAACATCTGGGTAAGGCCAATATAGTAGCTGATGCGTTAAGTAGGAAGGAACTAATTAAATCCCTAAGAGTACGGGCACTTGGAATGATTGTCCAGAGTAGCCTCATCGAACAAATTCGCGTTGCCCAAAACGAAGCCTTAAAAGAAGATCAATTAGAAAAGGAAGAATTGCACGGGAATGAAAAGAACGTTGAGAAGAAAATTGATGAAATATATTATTTCAAAAACCGAGTATAGATTCCGACTCTTAATGATCTTCGGGAATTGATCTTTGATGAAGCACACAAGTCCAAATATTCTCTTCATCCTGGTACCGATAAGATATATAAAGACGTTAAAGAATTTTACTAGTGGCCTGGTATGAAGAAGGATATAGCCATGTATGTAAGTAAATGCGCGACTTGTGCTTGTGTTAATGCTGAATACCAAAAACCTTGAGGAATGTAACAACCCAAAATACTTTAGTGGAAATGGGAACAAATTACCATGGACTTCGTAACGCACCTTCCGAAAACCTCCCGAGGACATAATGCAATTTGGGTAATTGTAGACCGATTGACCAAATCTGCACACTTCATTCCAATCCGTAACTATTACACTACTGAAAAACTTGTCCAAATTTACATTGATGAAATTGTATCTCGACACGGAGTACCTCTTTCCATTATTTCATATCGTGATAGTCATTTTACTTCCCATTTCTAGCAAGCATTACAAGAAGCTTTAGGAACCCGAATAGACCTGAGTACCGCTTACCACCCCCAAACAGATAGCCAATCTGAATGAACCAGTCAAACCTTAGAAGATATTAAAGACACATGCTTCATGCTTTTGTACTTGACTTCAAGGGGAATTTGGATCAACACCTCCCACTCATTGAATTCTCATACAACAACAATTACCATAGTGGTATACAAGCAGCACCATAAGAAGCATTATATGGGCGAAAATGTAGGTCGCCACTTTGCTGGACAGAAGTGGGAGATACTCAAATAACAAGATCTGATTTGAGCCAGGAAACAACTGACAAAATTCATAAGATTAAACGAAAACTGAAAGCCGCCCGTGACCGACTAAAGAGTTATGCAGATATTTGTAGAAAACCGTTATCTTTTGAAATAGGCGACAAGGTGTTTCTTAAAGTGACCCACAGAAAGGTGTTATTAGATTTGGAAAGACAGGTAAGTTAGCCCCGAGATATATTGGACCTTTCGATATTATTGCTAAAATTCATCTTGTAGCCTACCGACTGAAATTACCCCTAGAACTTAGCACTATTCACGATGTGTTTCATGTGTCAAACCTGAAAAAGTGTCCTACTGATGAAACAACAATAGTATCACTGGAAGATGTTCAGATAAATGAAAAGCTAAACTTTGTAGAGGAACCGGTGAAAATTGTGGACGGGAAAACCAAACAGTTATGACACGACAAAATCTCGTTGGTAAAAGTTCGGTGGAACTCAAAACGAGGACCCGAATTTACTTAGAAAAGAAAGGACGAATTCCGAAAGAAATACCCACACCTGTTTCCTATGTATGGAGTAAACAATAAATCGGTTAATTCGTAACGATTAAACGAGTAAACGACTGATATGATTATGACCCGTATATATATTGAGGGGTCATATATGAGTGATATATACATTATAGCGGCTAACATGTTAATATTAGAACCTCAGTTTTTTTAACGGGGGACCACCGTGAGATTTTTTTAAAACCTATATATAAAACGCCGTTAGATTTTTATAATGGGGACCACTATGAGCCAATTATTTGTTTTTTTTTAATTATTTAATTTGGGACCACCAATGACGATAAACTTAGTTGATATTATTATCGGCAAATAACATTTAGTTAATGTTATTAAAATCCAAAAACCAATATAATTTCGTCATATATAATCAAGTAATCTAGAATTCCAATTTAGTTTCCAGATGTAACACCCTCACCTCGGGTGGTACGTTAAAGATTGCTCATAAGCTCGTAATACTATTGTAGTGACACATATATATTTATATTTATTCATATCATAACACATGTACATCAAACTTGTTATTTAAAATATCCTATCGATATAAACTATGTGATCTTCGCTTGAATCAAATTCATCAAGTGTACCTATAGCATGCATGAAAATATTTGTAAACTACAAGTAGTTGGTGAGTAAACATAAGTTTGTACTATGTATAATTTGATGTAAAAATAATACACTTCACGTGTTGAGCGTAGTTAAAAACGTATATGATGTAAAACAATTAACTAAAATGCGCATCCATAATTGAAAATGGATAAATTAAAATCGATGTGTATTCATTGTCGTTAGCACAAAGCCAAACGTATATGAATAAGGTATGATCATACACAAATTAGTTTGAGATACACATGAGCCAATACATGAGAAATGAGCAAATAATCACAAATAAGCATATAATGTGACATAAACATAAAGCATGTAATTTACACACAAACATGAGATCAAATTGTTCTAGGTAATTGAAACAATACTTGAAATAAAATGAGTGGTTTGATAGTAGGCAATGCATGCTACCCCCAAAACATAAAAGAGATAAAAGGGGTATAAATACTCACTTAAATAATGTTGATGATTTAAATGAACGTTGAAACAATAATGAATCGGCATGGAGAACCACATTAATAAAGAATCTAATAGAAACGAAAACTTACAACGAATTTGGGTTTTAGGGCTCATATATGAATTGGGGGGGGGGGGATGATTAGAGATTTGATAAGTTGAAATACATAAGTTCTTTTATGTAGTAACAAACTGTTTAGTAATTGTTACGAGCTAAAGAATTTGTAACGTCATGTAATCCGAAATAAAAATAGCACAATGAAATTGCTTCGATTTTAAACAAAGAATATCAATTAAGTTCATAATTAATTATTTTAACTAAAAGAAGTAAGTATTAAAATAGAATGAATTATAAACAAACAATTTAATCAAATTGACAATTCTATAAACAAGTGTATGTTGGTTATTTAATTGTTATTGGATTAACTTGTCGATCGAGGAAATAACGTTAGAGATTAAATGAGTTAGATGACGCGGGAGTGCGGGCTCAATTTAATTCTAAATGTTATTTGAATTTATTATGTGGCTATACTTGAGCTTAAGTATAATAATATGTGGACTTCTAATAATATATTTGGGCTTATGTAGGATAAGAGATATGGAAATCAGTTTTTATAGGCGATGGTTTTATTCTCTGGGATTCCCTAACTTGATCGAATAGATAGAACAGAAGAAGACGGTTACTTCTTCTCTGGGTCTTCATCAAATTCACAGAATCATCAAATTCAATTTCATGTACAGAAATCTCTGTCTTATCCGATAAATCATTGTGTGTAACCCGCAAATAGATTTATCTGAAAGTGATTCACAATTCAGAGATTAATCCAGGCAATTGTTCAAGAAACTAAGATTGAAATCAAGATTACAGGTTTGCATCATTGATCGAATTCATCCTCCAAGTACGCAATTTTACAACAAAGATAAACCTATAGGGTTTGATTTCAGTTTTATTAACTGATTCACGATTTCAAAATATTAAACAGTGGTTTGAATTAATTTTGATGAAAGTGGATGAAGTAATTTTCATATATAGATGACATATTGATAAGTGGTCGAATATTTTGATTATATGGTGATTTTAATATCTGACTTTAATTCATGATTTTGAACTGATTCGTGATTTTAATAGTATAGTGTAGACAAATTTTGATGCCACTATTAAATATGGTGAAACCCAAATTTTCATTTATTGAATCTAATATATATAGTTTATATACAATTTAGTGGTGTGATTGGAATTGGTAATCTTGATTACTCAATTGGTTGTTACCAATCTGTCTTTGAAATTGGGTGAAAAGGCACAACCATCATTATTTCGTTGTATAGGAATTATTAATTTCAAAAATCATGATAATGTTTTATAGGAAACTTTTGATTTTGGTGATTGAATATAAGGATTCAGTCATATCCATGTTTATTACGAACAAGAAGTTTTCTTTTGTTTTGGATGTGCATCAAATTGGGAATTTTGGAATTAAAAAGGGTGTGATCGAAAATTGATATTGGTTTTGTATCTGAAAGTAACCGGACAGTTTTGTTCTTTGGTTTCAATTCATCGATCTTGACCATTGAAATATGTGTTACAGTTTATCAATATTTTCAATCTTGTTTAAACAAAAAGATTAATGATTGGTCAAATAAGAATATTATTCAGAGAGTGGAATTAACATCTATCCACTCATCATTCAGGTAAGTATTTTATACTTTCTACATTCAATCTTCAATTTGAACAATCATGCTTATATGATTAACCATCATGATTATATGAATAAAATTTCATATGACTAATTTATATGTTATAAAAGTAACACGTTACTATGGTCTGATTTAATGATGAACATAAATCACTTTTGTGTGGATAATATTTGTGTACGGAAAATAAACTGTAACAACTCGGTTTTCAAACTTATAAGTGTAGGTTCCCAGCCGGATCTACACGGAATATCTCGTTCTACGTAGGTGCGGAATCCCTACGTAAGACGATGCGAGCGTAGAAGACGATACACGTTAACACGATCAAACACACGTTACAATAAACAAAGACTCGTTTTATTGCAACTGGAAACACGTGATTCACTGATCACCGATTACACAACTCGTAAACTCTAACTCGTACGATAATCACTAACTCAGCCGTAACCTAATGTTTATATAACACGACAACTTCGCCTAGCATGTTTAGGCGAAGTTGTCCCTAACTTCGCTTGTTCCACAAGTTCGCCTATATCAGCGAACTTGTGAGAACTTCGCTTACATCCAAAACACAAATCCAACTAACTCGATTACAGACACTATATGCTGAACTACTGACATCATGCACCAACAGACTCCCCCTTGGCAGTAGCTTCATATCTTTATCTTCAAACACGTGTCTTGTAATCTTCAACAATCTTGTATCTTTCATCTTCAAGCATGAACTCCTTCTCGTACACAAACCGAAACAACTCTTTGATATTTCTTCGCTTCGTCTTTCCAAGCAGGAATATAAAATATCTTCTTCTCGTTCAGCACATGCAGATCAGCTTGAGACAAATTCACCAAGTGCATTGGATCATACACTCTCAGCAGCTCTTGTTCATCTTCATCCTCCATTACTGCTTCTGTTGTTTCACAATCAACGTACCACCACTTCAGATCCTTGAGCACATCCTTGGGCATTTGTTTCATCGGCACTTCTTTTAAACACCGGATCGGCTTATACTTCATAATCATCCAAGGCTTGCCATCTGCTCTCATTCCTCTATCTGTGTCTTCAACAAGCTTTCCTTTCTGTGGTTTCAACAGCTCGAACTTCTTTTCCTTTATACTTTCCTTCCATACTATCTTCCCAATGACTCTAGCCATGTTATCATCACTCCTGTTTATCAACCCCAATCTGGCTAAGTCCTTCACTTCACACTCAGGCAACGTGTTCAACGATCTCAACATCCTCTTGAAGTACTGAACACCATCATACATTTTAATCACAAAGAGCCTCTACTGCTCATCATATATCCAGCATATAATCCCCTTCTTAGATTCAGCATAACCCCTGATGTTGTAACTTTTCTTGAACATAGTAGGGACCGCCGGTTTCTTCGTTTTTACGAACCAATGAGCGTAGCCTTCTTTCCATCTTGGCTGCTCTTCCCATTCCGTCTCATCGCTTCCCATATCTTGACTCATATCTGCCTTATCAACATCTGGAATCTCGTGCTCAATATTTTCTTCTACAATCTCTCCCTCTTCAATATCATTATCAATAACAATATCTGCACCAATCTTCTCTATCTCTTCAACCGGTAATACATCGTCATCACCTATAAACTCATCATCCACCATCTCAGCATCCACGACCACCACATCATCACTGCCAGCTGCACTTGTTGACTCCCCCTGAGATGTGGAAGTCCCAAGAGCTTGTTCAGTTCTTGGCAACTCTCCACCTGCACCTTTCGATGCATTGAGATCATCGTCTCGATCATTTCGCTTCTTCGTCCTCAGCTCATCACCCTTGCAGCTCGTCTAACCCTGAGATGCCAAGAACAGCTTCAAAGCATCAATTATCTTTCCATGTTCGATCAGCAGGGACGAATGAATCTGGTTTTCTGCAACGAGGCGCTGAATAGCATGGGCCTGGATAAGATTTACCCTTGATTGTTCTGCCACGACCCTTTCCAGCGCTGCTATTCGTTCCGAGTCGGATAAGGTTGCATCGAAATCAAACCTCAGATGTGATATATCTTGAGTGTACTGAGGAGGGATTTCCAATGTAACCGGGACCTCAGAAGTAGGCGTAAACGTAACCGCAGGTGGTATCGTAACTGACAACCCTGCAGTAGCTACCACAGTCGACTCAATAAATCTTGCTACGACCTCCGTCGGAGTAAGAGTTGGAGGTGGCAAGGATACGATTTCCGGAGTCGATAGCTGGAATGTAGTGGGTGGGAGGCCGAATGAAGATGAAGTAGCCACCACGGGAACGTCCGTGGCGCTTGGCCTTGTAACTGGTAATGATGAAGGAACTATAGTCATACCGGACAGTGCTGGTGGAGTGAAACGTACCACCCTTGAGCTCTCACCAGCTCCCGAACCTGCACCAGCCCGTTCCCTTCTTGATCTACGGACCAACTGATGTACTTCTTCCTCATAGTCCGACTCACTATCATCATCGACTCTCTTTCTCTTCCCTTGAACCCTTTCTTGTGTAACTAAGATCCGTCTCGCTTCAGCCACTTCATCATCTGACGAATCAGAATCAGCCACCATCGTAGCTGCCCTAGTCACATTCACACAAGAAACCTGTGCTACTGAGACTTGCACATTTTCCTCTGGATCAATCCGCTCCATATCAAAAAAGCCTTGACCACCAAATGCTGCATCAAGATCTACATTCTCCTCCGGTGACACAACAGGAGCAGTAGGTATAGCTTGAGGTGCTCCAGCCTGTTGTGGTTGAGGATCTCGAAACTCGTCCCCACGAGCTGGAACATACTCTGGGTTGATCAAGTACCCAAATAGTGGAGTATGTCGAGGACGGAGCTCAGGTTTACTTCTTGCACTGGATGATCTGCACTGAGCGAAGATCCTTTTACTTACACTTTCTACATATCTAATCAGGCGGCGCTGAGGTAACGTGGGAGCAACGTGATTCAAGATCATCTGAATGAATATTGGATACATAAGAAATTTCTCACGCGCCATCGCTCTTCTTTGTCGATCTATCTCGTAGAATACCATCTGACTAAAGCTGTAACGCTTATTGTAAGTCAGAGCAGTCATCGCCGACTGCATGGTCGCGTCCATTCCATCTGTACCAGCCTTTCTCCCGGACATACACACGATCATCACGTGCATGAGAAAGCGCCACTGGTCTAGCAAAAACCCCTTGCGTCTCTGAGTATCCCCCAAGGGACTAGAGTATCCCATTCTCAGAAACGCTCCATCTCGGAATGGAGCCACAAAATCGGTAGGATCGTCTCTCGTTTCATCTCCAAACCGCAAAGCCGCCCTGATCTGTTCAAACGAGAACTGAACAATCTGATTATTAACCGTTGCACGCATAACCGGGGGCTCGACTCGACAGTCATATTCCACTGTCTGCCAGAAATCTTCAATGTTTGGCAAAGATATCGGCAGTGTTGTGGTAATTGCGTGGAATATACGCGAGCGAAGTAAAAACGTGATGATCTCGCGGAAATCATCAACACCGCTCGCATCCGGGTCCAGTGTGATGTACATGTTATGACCCGGGAAAAACTGTCGTTGGTTATCTCCTCCTTCGTCACCACCTGCACCGCCTGCTCCAGCTACAGCTGCCATTTCTGCAACAAACAGACTAAGTTAGAGAATCATCGAGGCAAATCACAAGTTCGCTTGTTACCATGAGCGAAGTTATGATTTATTCTGTATAGGCGAAGTTAGAGGTGGGGCAAAGTTGGGATCAACTTCGCCTCAACTTGAACTTCGCCTGTTAACAGTTAATAAAAATTAAAAGGGCCAGGCGAAGTTAAGGATAACTTCGCCTAACCACAACTTCGCCTCATATACTGTTACATAATTAATTATCAGGCGAAGTTAAACCTCAGGCGAAGTTAAGAATAACTTCGCCTAAACTGTAAGTTCACCTGAATATGAATCGGCAACAGTTAGGTTTTCGAACGAGGTGAATTGGTTCAATTTGGAGATTGCGGACTCCGTAAAACATGATTTTATGACGATCTAGACGATTAAGTTGAGTATGACCACGTAATAACATGTTTGAAAATCGGGTGGTGAAGTTTCGAAAGAACGAGGTCGCGAATTGGGTCGAAACGACCGATGATTAACGTCAATGATAGTGATAATACTTTATATCGACACTACACACCTTGAAATTTTGATTAGAACAGAGAAAATCAACACAGATGGATCGATGCTATAAGTTCGCCTAGGGTTAACAGTGAGTAAGTTCGCCGGTTTTTGAAAATAATAAAGTGTTTGACCTTAAAAATCCTTTATATAGGGTCAAGGTTATACAGGCGAAGTTATGGATAACTTCGCCTATTGCAGGCGAAGTTATGGATAAGTTCGCCGTTATATTAAACTTTTCAAAACAAAACCCCTATAATTTGAACAATTTGCAATTAAGTTTTAAAACATCCTTTAAAGAGTTAAATGATACGATCAAGACCAAGTAACCTGGTATAAAATCATATAACGACATAAGTAGAATAAAACTTAGAAATAATGTACACGGGATCAAATTTCAGTCTCGACAGGGACTACTACGTTTAGAAAAGATCCGAACAGGAATCATACTAAGTACGTGACTGTCACACAGATCCATGTTCAGCTGTATTATGACATAAAGAAACAGGTTGTAAGCAGGTAAATAACTTAAAATGGTTTTTATCGTTTCTGTGATACTGGTTAGGTTCAATTAAGCTCAAAACTTAAATGGGCAACAACTCAGAGATTGTGATGCCTCCTATCTATTCTCAAAGCGTATTTGGCTTTCCCCAAGTCACCCCGAGTTGACCTCGACCCGTAGTGTCTGATTAAATAGTAAGTATACGTCGATCTGTAGAGTCTTCTTCCCGTTCTCTTTTTTTACATCTTGATTGAGAAGTATTAACATTATAAACTCTAGAATGTCTCAATAACACATATATTTTTTTTTTAAATATTTACACAACTTCAGGGTAGTAAACAACTGCAAGTCCCGAATCTGGATCACTGCAGTTTCTTGACACGCTATCTTCACGGGAATCAGATGACTCACGGGCTCGTGTATGACTGGGTAATCGCTTTTCTGCCTATCATTCGGAAAGATATCTATGGAGACATGCACAACTCTTAAGGAGTTTCCACGTAAAGTCGAGTAGATTTAGTTAGTATCACTTCTACTTTTACGCACCATAAAAAGCTACCATGACATACAGTGACTGTTCTAAAGCCTTTTAGGCCTAATAACTTCACTAGTTAAGCACACAGAATCAGTATATCTATCACTTTCCAAGGTTGGATCAATTTTCTGTTAAACATAGTAAAGGAACTTCTTACGAAGTAGTAGACTTGAAAAATAATTTCATCTCCCTAAAAAAAATTTTAACTTCAATCGCCCCGATCATGTCGAAGTCTTCAGGTAAACGGCTATCCTGAAGATCCAATGGATCAGCTGGACCGACCACATACGAGTATGTGTCCTTCTAACTAAGTATGAACGACTAATTTTCAGCGAAAGAATTAAAAACACATCATAAACCGCCCCGGTCACTTTCAGTCATCTGGTTAATGGCTATCCTCATATTCTACAAGTAGAAATGAGGACCAAACATATCCGAAGATATGTCCTTCAAACTGAGGCAACCGACATAATTCTAAGCGATAGTGACGTTTTTTTTTTTTTTTATTTAAACAAAGACAAAAAAACACGGTTACTCGGGATTGATCATCCCATTCAGCTCAACAAGGTTTTGAAAACGGGTTTTATCAAACGCTTTAGTGAACAAGTTTGCGAAATTATCTAACGTATCAACCTTTTCGAGCACAATCAGTTTCTTCTCAGCACAATCCCGTATAAAATGATGACGGATGTCAATGTGTTTAGTTTTACTGTGCTTTACGGGATTGTTAGTTACTGAGATAGCAGCAGTGTTATCTATGCAAATAGGAGTATGAGTGAAATTCAGACCATAATCGCGCAATTGCTGTTGAATCCAAAGAACCTGGGAGCAGCAGTTCGATGCTGCCATGTATTCTGCTTCACAGGTTGAAATGGCGACTGAGGTCTGCTTCTTGCATTGCCATGACACTAATCTGCCTCCAAGAAACTGACATCCACCTGTTGTTGACTTCCGATTCTGATTGCACCCTCCATAATCAGAATCCGTGTAGGCGACCAACTCCAAGTCTCCTCATCTCGTGTACCACAACCCTAGCTTAGGTTTGCCTTTGAGATACCGCAATATCCTCTTCGCACCCTTCAAGTGAGATTCCTTTGGGTTTGCCTAAAAGCGAGCACAAAAACAAACTGCAAACATAATATCAGGCCTAGAAGCAGTTAAGTACATTAAAGAACCTATGATTGCCCGATATTGGGTGGGGTCCACGTCTGCATCATTGTCTGAATCAGCACCCAATTTATGATTGACGCAGACTGGAATATCAAATGGAGTGCTGTCCTCCATCTTGAAGCGTTTGAGAACGTCATGGACATACTTAGTCTGATGAATGAACATCCCATCTTTCTTCTGATCAACCTGCAGTCCTAAAAAGAAAGTTAGTTCACCCATAGCACTCATTTCAAACCTCTTTTTCATGACGGCCTCAAATTCCTGACACATGGCGACTTTTGATGCAGCAAAGATGATGTCGTCCACGTAGACTTGCACAAGAAGAAAGTCGCTTCCTTTTCTCTTAAAGAACAGTGTGCTATCAATCTTTCCCCTTTCAAATTCATTCTCAAGCAAGTAATCGGATAGTGTTGAGTACCAGGCACGAGGGGCCTGATGTAGTCCGTATAGCGCTTTACTTAGCTTGTACACGTGATCAGGAAAGTCTGGGTCAGGAAAACCCGGAGGTTGCTCAACGTACACAACCTCATCGACTTTACCGTTAAGAAACGCACTCTTCACATCTAACTGGACAACCTTCATCTCCTTGTGTGCAGCAAATGCCAAAAACAATCGAATGGCTTCCAATCTCGCCACAGGAGCAAACACCTCATTGTAATCGATCCCCTCTTGCTGATTAAAACCTTTTACAACCAGCCTCGCCTTGTTCCTGATAATTATCCCTTTCTCATCTCTCTTGCATTTGAAAATCCATTTTGTGCCAATCGCATGCACATCCTTCGGTTTTGCAACCAAATTCCATACCTCCATCTTCTTGAACTGGGCTAACTCTTCTTGCATGGCTTCGACCCACGAGCTGTCCTTGAGAGCCATTTGATAGTTCTTTGATTCAATCTGGCTGATGAAGCAGGTGTACAAGCATTTGTTGATTATGCCCGTATCTTTAATGCTTGTGTAAACACAGGTGTGCTCATTCAAGCTTTGTCTTGTTTGTACACCGTCGGACAGATCACCTATAACATTCTCCAAAGGGTGATTTTTGTGAACTCTCGTAGTCAGAACCGAACTGACTTGTAGATTGTCTTCCAGGTTCGAAGGTATCTCATCAATAGGTGATTGTTGTTGAGAGTGAAACGGATTGAAAAATTCCTCTTCTGTAGAGGCAGCAGGGGTATCGACAGCATTTGACGAGGAAGGCTGACATTCATCGTACTGCGGTCGTTGCACATAATTGTCTTCCTCATCATAAAGCATTTTCATAGCAATTTTCTCATCAACGTCTGCACAATCCAAGTAAGGCTTGTTAAAAGATTTAAAAAGCCTATCATAGTCGAAAACCCCAGCGGGTCCCGTGCTTGGTTTTGGTGATTTGTAACTTGTGATATCAGTGTTACACACCACCTCAACCTTGCTGGTCGATGTATTAAAGACTCGTCTGTTGGGAGTCCCAACAACATATCCGACTAAAATACCTTCGTCGGCTATTTCACCAAATTTAGAATTTGTCTTTAATATCGAACACGGGGACCCGAATGGTTCGAGACCACTCAAGTTGGGCTTTCTCCCATGCATAAGTTCATAACATGTTTTATTCAATCTTTTAACAGTTAACACTCTATTAAGGATATAGCAGGCTGTTGCAACAGCTTCAGCCCAGAACACCACAAGAAGTTTCGAATCAGCCAACATGGTTCTGGCTCCTTCAATTAACGTTCTGTTCTTCCTCTCAGCCACCCCATTTTGTTGCGGAGTATACGGAGCGCTGTACTGGTGTTTTATCCCTTTCTGTAAGCAGAAGATCTCCATCTGATAGTTTTTGAACTCTGTCCCATTGTCACTCCTGATGTATTTAACCCTTTTTCCCATAATATTCTCAGCATTGGTAATCAAATTTATTACCATCTGAACCGTTTCATCCTTTGACTTCAGGAAATATACCCAAGAGTATCGAGAGAAATCATCAGTGATCACCAAGCAGTATGATGTTCCACCTAGGCTTTTTACATTCACGGGACCGAAGAGATCCATGTGAAGTAGGTCTAGGGTACTGACTATTGAATTAACCTTCTTGGTGTGATGGGATTTCTTGTGTTGCTTTCCCTTTTTGCACGATAAGCATTGGTCTTCAAAGTTGAAATTCTTCAAGGGAACACCCAGCACCAGCCCATTCTTGACAATGTAGTTCATTTTCCGAAGATGAATATGCCCCATTCTTCGATGCCACAACTCGGACTCCGATTCAGTTGCTTTTGACAGAAGACACGATTCTTCTGTTGCCATCTCAGTCGACCTCATGTCCATAACATACGTATTCTTTTCTCTTGGAGCCTTCATTACTATCCAATCCTCTGGTATCTTGAAACCAGGATACAGTACAATCGCCTCATTCTTGGTAAAGTGCACAGTGTAGTCTTTGTCACAGATCTGCGATACACTCAGCAGATTATGCTTCAGTTCTTCAACGAAATTCACTTTCTCTAACGTCATTTTACCATTACTCACCTTCTCAATTCCTGTAATCCTTCCACCGCTCTCTCCAGCAAAACTCACTCTTCCTCCCTGAACAGGTTTCCATTCGTGTAACAAATTCTTGTTACCCGTCATGTGTCGGGAACAGCCGCTATCCACAACCCATAGATTGTTTGCAGCCCTGTTCAACTGTTCCTGCACGATTAAAGCAGAGAATTAAAATCTAGGGACCCAAGACCTATTGGTCTTGGGTCGATACATCCCGTACTTTGGCTGTCCAAAGTTAGTATTAGAGAGATTTCTGTAAGTCCTAACAGGATACCATCTTGTAGATTGACTATGAGGCCATCCAAACCTTCGTGAATTAAATGAATTAGTACTTATGGTTTGGTTGTTAGCAGTGAAAAACTGGGATCGATTTCTTTGAAAACCAGGATTAGTCCAATGTCTGAACTTTGATGAGTTTTCATTTTTACCATTATAGTGATTACCGTTAGTTTTATTCTCAGTTTTTGAAGGCCTCATACCTCTGAATCTCTGCTTCAGAGGGCAATCAGCAATCAGGTGTCCTAATTGATTGCATCTGAAACAACTCCTGTGTTCAACTTTCTTATCAATAGTTGTCTTAGATGTTGAGGCTGTATTACTGCCCGTTTGTCTAACATATGGTGGGAAATACGGGTTTAGTGGAGAATTCTTTTCATTTGATTTATGTTTCTCTCCACTTTTTGGTAACACTGCCTCTTGTTTTGTCTCACTCGACTCGGATGTCTTGTCCGAATTTGATGAGACAGGACTTGGAACAGAAATCTTAACATTAGAAACAGGCTTACTCGTTTCGCCTTTACTAACTTCTGGATCTTTAATAGTAACCTTAACCGGAACTGTCTGACCAAAATCAACATCAACAGATTTCTGATTACTAGGATCATAAGTATAGTTATGATTGTAAGGTGGTGGAACTTCATGATATCCAATTCCTCCCCTTTTAACTGGGGAACTTTGATCACTAACAAGGTGATCAAGTATAGCGGAGGAATTTCTAAATTGCTCAAGTTTTCTGTTTAGTTCCACCACTTTCACCTGGTGATTAGCTATCTGTTTATCCCTTTTAGCTATTAGTTTGGTTTTCTCTTCTAACACTTCATAGCTAAGATCAATTACTTGAATTTTTTCAGCTAGATTGGCTTTAAGACTTCTGATATCTTTTTCACTAGCTTTTATTTTTACCTTGTAACTATTTTCTCTAGCTTTAGTGTAATGATGATCTTCTTTTAATGTTTTAAATTGAGCATCCAAACTAACAAACTGATCAGTTATAGTTGTCAATTGTTCAGACAGATTTTCACATTTAGTACAAGGGAGTTTAGTACTTACCTCGGAGAGCTGGTCTGTCACTTCTGCCATGTAAGCTTCATTTTCGCCAGTCACTTTCTCACTTCCTGCAGTTTCGATGGTCACCAAATTGGCCTGTTCGAACACTTCCTCAACATGCAGATTCCAGTTGTACTCCCCGTTCTGTCTGGATATCATGGCTCTATTCTCATTACCACCCCCACTCTGTTGTGTAGACCTGTTTTGACTGCGTTCTACACGTTCATTTGTGCACTCCTTCGCAAAGTGGTCATTCTGTTGACAGTTGTAACACCGAACCTTTGACTTATCAAAACCTGGTCTTTCACCTACAAACTTTCTACCAGTCTTCTTCATAAACCGTTTAACCCTTCTCACAATCATCGCCATCTGCCACTGCAGATCCATCTCTTCCAGATTATCAGCATCGATCTGATCATAGTCTTTGTCCAAAGTTGCAGGATCAACAATCTTACCCTTAATGTAATTTTCATACGAAGCAATGAAAGATGCATAGAGAGCAAACTGTTGTTCAGCAGATTTAACACTCATGGGCATCTTCGAGTAGTTGTTGTTCGAAACACTTGGGGAAAAACTACCCTTGGTTGCTTGAGGTTTAAAAGCATTAGTTCCACCAGCTACAAAACACACATCACCATTCATGTTGAGAGATACATGACCTTCATGTGTTGAGTTAGCGCCCGAGTCTCCCTTAGACTAGTAAGCAGATGATTCAGACTTCGAACTTGAACTTGAATTAACTTTTGCGCCATACATTCCCGGATCCTGAACCTGATCAGTTGGTGTCTCTTTTCGAACCATGTTAAGTTCAAAAGTTCGTAGTTTGTTGACTGCTGTTTCCAAGTCATAGTCGGCAAACTCTTTGTCTTCTCTCATCAAGACAGTGTACATCTCCCATTTCGGTGGGAGAGCATCAAGAAGCTTTTCCACGATCTCATCTTCTTTGTAAGCAACGGAATAATTGCTAAGTTCAGTCATCAGGTGATAATATCTTGTGATGATATCATCAAGTGATTCATTCTTCAAATACTTGAAGACCGAGAATTGGGTTTTGAGTAGTTTAATCTTCGAAGCACGTATCCCCACATTACCCTCAAACCGGTTTTCAAGTGCTTCCCATAGCTCTCTGGCAGTTTTATACTTCCTGAAGGTGTGAAGAATCTCTTGTGGAAGAGCCATAGTTATCGCAGCATGAGCTTTGCTTTCAGCCTCATACATTTTCTTCTCTTCCTCTTCCATCTTGTTGTATTTCTTAATCTGTTCACGACCCTCATACAAAGCAGTCGGTGGAATGTATCCATCTTGAATGCACACCCACATCTTAGCATCTTGGTATTTGACATATTACTCAAACCGATCTTTCCACGCCACAAAATCGGTTCCCTTAAGCATCTTTGGTGCCTTAGTAGCATAACCCGCTACCACTTCCATCTTCACCAGTTCCGTAATATTTATTGAAGTCATCTTTCACGAAACACAAAGAAACCCGAAAAATAAAAATTTTATTCTTAACAGTACTGTAGGCGAAGTTGAAGTTAACTTCGCTTAAGTCTTAATTTCGCTTGAATTCTTAACTTCGCTCTCTTTCTTAAATTCGCCTGATTTGGCGAAGTTGTAAATAACTTCGCTTAAGTTAAGCGAACTTGTGAGGTAGGCGAAGTTGTGGGTAACTTCGCTTGAGATAAGCGGCGAACTTGTGAGGTAGGCGAAGTTGTGGATAACTTCGCTTAACTTTATATCTTCGCCTAAACCCTACTAACAGTGACGGCAACTTCTCCTGATGAACACGATGATTTTGCAGGTTTGATTTCTGGATTTTGCGAGGTATGTGAAGGTGTAATGGGTTGTTTTTGATGGTGGGAGGTGAGTAGGACACAAAAACTCGGTAAACTCGTCCCGTGAATAGTCGAACGGAACGATTTCTGCACCCGCGTGATAATCCCGATCCACACAATCACGAGCAAAAGCTCTGATACCAATTTTAGGTTCCCAGCCGGATCTACACGGAATATCTCGTTCTACGTAGGTGCGGAATCCCTACGTAAGACGATACGAACATAGAAGACGATACACGTTAACACGATCAAACACATGTTACAATAAACAAAGACTCGTTGTATTGCAACTGGAAACACGTGATTCACTGATCACCGATTACACAGCTCGTAAACTCTAACTCGTACGATAATCACTAACTCAGCCGTAACCTAATGTTTATATAACACGACAACTTCGCCTAGCATGTTTAGGCGAAGTTGTCCCTAACTTCGCTTGTTCCACAAGTTCGCCTATATCAGCGAACTTGTGAGAACTTCGCTTACATCCAAAACACAAATCCAACTAACTCGATTACAGACACTATATGCTGAACTACTGACATCATGCACCAACAATAAGTTATATACGTTAGCCGACCTGTTTTAGTTTCCGGGAAATCTTTGTCAATAAAATATCACGTTTATCGATTATTTAAATATTATGGGTTAAATATTTATTTAATATATAAGATAACTTTCAAGATTATTTAAATTTCAACCCAAAACTAAACTATAATCCTTTTATGTTTCCATCCCTAATCTTTAGGGACCATAGTGCAACATCTGGTCATTTTATTATCATGACCTGTATCCAGGATCCAATAGCCCGAACCATGACTCTTTTTGCATACCCGTATACCCGTTTAACATGCTTGGACCTTAATTCTCGGAATCAATATGGAAATTTAATCTTTGGAATCGTTTTTCTTACCAAATCGGCCACACCGACGTTTTAAATTAGGAAAACACGACCTTATGATATACGAATGGATTATAATACGAAACGGGATTAACTCGTAAACGAAAAGACATTATTTCGATCATTATAATTCAATTAGCCCTTACTGCAGTTTCTCCTTAGTCCCACGAACAAAACCCTAGTAGCAATTGGTGTATAGCAACCTGCGTAAGTGTTTTCTGATTCGTGTTTGAGCCGCGTCGAGGTGTCTGTCGTTCACCTTCAATCCATAACTGTATAAGGTAATTGTTTCGTGTATGTTGGTCGCCTATAATCTATAATCAAAAGCCCTAATGTTAATTAATCAAATAATGAAAACAATTCACATATTCAATTGATTTGATAATTAGGGTTCATTCAATTGGGGTTAATCCACGTCTGTATATATGTTCTTTTGTTTGCGTATGCTTATTAACAAACGAATTGGCTCAGTTGGTGGGAGGGGTGACTGTTAGTCTCGTGAACCACCAATATGCCCGGGTTCGAATCCGGGCATTGACGGTTTTTATTTTGATTTTTTTAATTGTTTAAAGGATTATATAATTAATTATAATTAATATTATGTATTTAATAAATACTAGTTTATTCAAAACGACATCTTCGAGTTTGTGTTTCTTGACAAAACTCATAAAAGCTTTCGTTTACATATACATATATCATCTTCGAGTTTGTGTTTCTTGACAAAACTCGTAAAAGCTTTCGTTTACATATACATATATGTTTATATATACATATATATGTATGTGTTATTAGTATATTTTTATTAATAATATTAAATTCTCGTTACGTTATTAAAACCCGACATCAATATTGGTGTTTTCTTGTCACTAAACGTCTTCATAAACCTGTTTATATATATGTGTATATATATATATATATATATTATATAAACATATTAAGTAGTTTTTTTTTCTTAATAGGTTTATACAAAATATTTACTTACACCTTACCACATATTATATTTATTATGATTATCTAATTTTTCTATATAAGTACCTTATTTATTCAAAATAATTAAAAGTATATCTCACTTTATATTTAGTTAAATTATTTTATTTAATTTAGATTTTATTATTTCAAGCATATCTCATATTATTTAAGTATTTAATTGTATATTATATGATGAGTAATTATTGGGGAATTTATAATTAATAAGACTATTAAAAACAATGAATGTAGAGATTAATCAATAAACATCCTAATCTCAACCTAACTCAAATCACATCGAAATCCTCATTCATTAAATCATGTTTTATCTTTATAATTAATTCATGTTACTATTATTTAACTAGGAATCCTTGTCGGTATATCCCGAAGGGGTTTAACTGCTCTCATCCTCACATCCTCACTTTTATTTCGTTCATCCGATCATGTGAGTAATCACTCCCCTATTTTACTTGTTTTCAAATGTTTTGGGGACACTTGCGTACCATTTATCAAACTATTTATCTTATTATTTCTCAAACGCAAACTATGACCTTTGTGTTGTGTATCAATTGAATGTTTGTTTGTTACTTGCTATTTGCTTATTTGCTTACTTGAATCGCATTCGGAGAGGTCCAACATAATCTCATTATAGTATGATCATACGACTGTCGTAGTGGCCGGAGCCCGATCGCATTGGCAATGGTTTCACCGACACTCATTACTTGCTTAACACTTTCATTGTTTATACTCACAGATAAAAATTTTGCTTATTTTTACCCTATTATTTATATCATTATATATTATCATTTTGTTTGTGTCAAAACTAGTGAATCTACTCACTCAACATGTGTTGTTGACAAAATATATATATATATTTTGTACGCATTTGCAGGTTATAGATTGGATTGCTTATCGAACTGAAGCTCACATAGAGATGACCTTAGGATGTTAAACATAAACAAGAATAATTGGTTTTGTATTGTAATTTTCTCTATTTTTGTTGTACTTAAATGTTCGTTGACAATTAATAAATTAATTAGATATCGTCGCTTTATAATTTCACGATAGTACCTTGTGAGCTGTGGCAATCAGCTCACGCCCCGACATTTCCGCCTTAGGTTGGGGTGTGACAGATTGGTATCAGAGCCGAAGGTTTAAGATAGGTCGTTAGTGGTGCCTTAGTAACATGCTTAGGAACCCCATACGTGCTTATTTGTTTACCTGATGTGTTATATTTAATTGTTTACAGCTTACATAATTACTTGTTAGATTAAATACTTACTAACTGCTTAGCTAATTGTTTATTTTATTGTTGTGCCCACACACCCAACTCCGAAGCTATGCTTCACTTTCAAAATATTTTATGACTCCGAGACTACGTCTCATTCTCAAAATAGTTTTATAACTCTGAGGCTACGCCTAAACCTCTAAATATTTCTATTTAATTTTATTAAATTGTCTATTATTGTTGGAAATTTTCTTGAGAATTTCCTAGCTTTGTATTTGCTCTTTTTCGCTTAGAACTATGGAGTGTGACAAGATTACCCACCATTGTGGGAATTGTCATGCTACCGACACTTTAGACGTTTAACGTAACCGGCTAAACGGTTACACCCTTTTATTGTGTTTTATTATTTTTAAAATGTCTAGTCGGGTGTAAAACCTATGGGACGCCATGGACACGCCGACTGTACATTTGCACAATTTGTTATATTTGCTATATTTTGATGGAACATTATCATCCATGGTGATACACTAGATGTTTCAACTACTTATGCTTGAGTTCGTTTATTCGTTATTTAGTTTGGTCGGTCAAATCGCCATGTAACGCTCATGGGCCGACAAACTTAATTGATTAGTTAATGCGTTAATTGAGTTGGGTCATTCAAATTGCCATGTAACACTCATGGGAGGCCAACTCACTCATTTGTTTTGGTTTTGGTATGCTTATAAGTTGGGGAAACAAAATGCCATGGAAAGCTCATGGGAAACCCAACACCCCAAAGAACATTCGTTAATTGTTTTATTTGTTTAATTTTATACGAAACAATTTATGATTTGATTTAACTATTCAATTATCCTATTATTCTATTATTAAATTATTCAATTCCTCATTTATTAAATCATTTTTGAATCAAGATTTATTGATTCGATCTACCCATACACTCAACACATTTTTATGCCCTGATCGGATACAAATTCTTTGTTTATCTGGATTCAGTTATCACGAGCCAAACAAAACAATTTACACACATTGAAATCGGTTTCACCTATTCATCTTATCACATTATTATAATATCAATACCTCAATTAATTTAAATATTATCGCACAATTTAAGAATCAAATGGCTTTCTTATACTCATGGTATCACATGTATAACTTATTAAACATATTTCAAGCATTCAACCCCAAATTCTAATTTGTTAAAAACATATTAAACTTTGATAAAACTTATTAACTCATCAATTAACTCATTGATTTTCAAATTGTATTCTAACTTATCCTTAAGTTATGAATAAACATCAGCATAACACATTTAAGTTTCGTTTTACGCAATAACTCATCTGAAATCTACACTACTATCCAATCTTTCCATTAAATCACATCTTTATTAATCATAGATTGTTTTCTCAACATCAAACAAACATCTCATATCAAATCACCTCGTTGATTATATCATCTGCTTAACAAATTGTCGTATAGATGATCTCATTTAAATTCTGACTTATCCTTAAGTCAAGATTAACGCTAGCACAATTTATGTCAAATATCACTATTTCCTTAATAATTAATAAGAAATTTACACAACTTATTATTTATACTCATTTAATCTCAATTTACATAATTATAGAAGGATTTCTACATCAGACAATATAGATCATATATTCTCTACACCCGCTTTATGACCACAAGTACTGTCAAAGAGATAGCTCCTAAAATCTCTAGGGTATAAATTCTAACTCAAAACGCTAATGCAATCAATTTAATCTTGTTCACTAATTTCTTTCAGAGAAATTTCTATTCATTTACCCTTACTCACCCTCATAAGGACGCATTGTTCTTTACTAATTCACGCCAAGTTCAAATTATACCGGCACCGTGCCGTACTACCCATGCTCATTTAGCTTAAATCTATCAACTCTATGCCTTTCAGGCTTTCTTCATGTAACAAGGTCGTTTTCGCTTATTCGATTCTAGACCCGCAAGACTTAGTTTCATCAAGCTTACCTTAGTCAAACCTCGTTTTCACCAACCTATACGAGGTACCCCAAATCATTCGATCTCAATTATATAAGTTTTCATAAGCTCAGTTAACAAAGGTGTTTTGAATTAAACCAAACGTAGTTATGTTTTTCACAAAGAAGATTTTTACCGTCTTCATCATTTTTGTCTAAACGTATTTTTTATTCAATTATACCTTAAACGATTATTTTTCTAAATTAGTTATTTTGGAACAAACCCAACTTGGAAAATCCATCGTTTTAAGTATCTTTTTCGCATACAATAATTTTTTCTTATATTTCCAAAGATCAATATCGTTGGTTGCCGTACTTATCTATATGTTTGGTTTTACTTAATCAAAAATTATAGGATTTGGTTCATTAACATTTCGTCAACTGATCAAAATATTTAGATCCTCATAAATCGAAACAATTTTTATTTATTTATTCATTTATTATTATTATTTTTTTTCAATTATAAAAGACCCAATTTCGACAGTCAATTATTAGTGTCACACCCTCAAAATCCACTAACGGAGTTTTACCGCCAGAGGGTGTGAACTGGCAGGATCGGAATCATCAGTTATAATCAAACCATAAAATAAAGTTTCAAAACCATGAAAACGTTTACGAGTAATTAAATGCAGAAGCGTAAAAACCTTTAATCAAAAGTTGCGTCACGCAGGACGACTTAAAACCAAAGATAACCGTTAAAAATAAGTTTGCAGGACAAAAGCGTTTTTAATCAATGCATGTTCCTAAACCGCGCGCCCGCCTCGGCTACCTGAGAATAACATACTAAAAGTGTCAACACAAGGTTGGTGAGTTCACAAGTTATATAAAAATAAATCGTTTAGCGTTTGCGTTCAGCGTTACAGCGTTACAGCGTTTTGCGTTAAGCGTTTTGCGTAACAACGTTACGGCGTTTTGCGTTACTAGATAGTGTTATGTCAAATTATATATCGATAGGTAGCTAGTCTATACAACAAGTATTACTAAGTGTTCGACACCGAAGCTGGCTGACTCGTTTAATAAGTGCCTTGTCACCAGGTCCTCCAGACCATGGTACGTGTTAGCCAAAATTACACCCGCTCGACCTCCAGTCGAGTTTAGCGTTGGGTGGGGTTTGTCAAACCCAGTAGTACTACTCAACAGTGACTCGCTATTCTAAATATTAACCGGTTCGATGTGTAGGACTTCAAATATTTCGTTTGCCACTTAGCCTTTACAAGTGATATATAATTTATAACAAAATCTTAAATGCGTTGTGGAGTATGTTATCTCCCCCAAGTGAAAAGCGTTTGAAAACAGTTTAAAGAGGGGAAAGTGAAACTCACTGTTTGCGAAGAATTTCCCAAAATAAATCACCAAGATGCGCGTCACCGAAAAACTCTCTCTAACGTTCTAAAACAACAAAGAGATTTTTTTTTTCTAAGTGTCGGAATATCATCGAGTCTCTAGACCCGGCACATAATACCTATGCACATAACATGTTTCGTGTTTCGTTTGTGAATCGTGTGTGACTTTAACAAGTGTTTTTGTGACACATCACATGTGTAAGCAATCATATACGTGTCATGTATTCATAACGTACATTACTAGCAATTATTCCCCGTAAGGGCATTTTGGTCAACAAATAACAATTAACTAGCCATTATTCCCCATAAGGGCATTTTGGTCAAATTATGACAATCAATTAGTAGTTATTCCCCGCAAGGGCATTTTAGTCAAAACACGACAATTATCTTGCAATCATTCCCCTCAAGGGCAATTTGGTCAAAACACGATAATAAATAAGCAAGTATCATATTTCATGCATTTTCACAAAACTCAGCAGCTAGTTTCACCGAGACAGAAATCCTACTAGAAAGATTGTACTATTTCACCGATCATAGCATCTCAATTAATTTACCAAAAATCATCACAGAAGCACACACGTCTTAGTTTTCCAGAACATATTTTATTTCATTTTTATTCCTCATAGTTTTTTCACAATCATCAAATCATTACAGCAAACTCATAACAGTCAAATTCATGCGCAACAGAATTTTATTTGCAATTACCGTTAAACGAAAAATCCAATAAATGCAAGACCACTTGGGTTAGGTTCCTAACTCAATAAGTCAACTTCCAGAAGTGGAACCAACCCAATTGGTCTCGTAGTTCATGAGATATAATATTTACAACATAACCTAACAGCAGGTCTAACAGCTCAGCTTTGCACAACGTTTTTGTAAAATCATAAAAGTTAACTTCTACTTGTCCAAAAATTACAAGTTTATATTCTTTAGAAACTAGACTCAGCCTAGTTTACTGTAGTACCAACAATCTCAACCAATTTTCATGTTTACACTTCGTTACAGTCACTTAAACATCAAATACACATTCTGTCCAGAAACTGTTTGCATCCAAACTCAACATAATAACAACCTATGAACTATCATGCATTCATATGACCCTCTAGACTCCATAAACACCATCCATGCATATCAATTACATATTACATACTTGATTAGGGTTTGTGTTTGAACTCAAATCAAAGACACAACAATTTACATGCAACAAGATTCAATCTAGTTATCAAATCATCATCAATCAACAACAATCATGTTAACTTCATACATACATGAAATCGGCTCATCTAGGGTTTTCAATTAACCCATTAAACTTCAAAATCAAGTAATAAGGATGCATGGGATTGTCGATTATACCTTCCTAGCACCTAATTCTTCAATCACAATCTTGATTTCTTGGTGTTATGTGTGTGCAAAGTGGACGGCAGCCAAGGGGATGGGGCTTGGGTTCCGATCGGGGTTGGGAGTGTAGAAAATAAGTTAGGGTTTAGGTTATTAGTATATATTTATAATAATAATAAGTTACACTCAAGTCCTCCACTATCAAGTGTTACTTTTCTAGCCTAACTAACTTGTTTACATCTTGAGTTAACGTCTATAACCATGTTATCACATAACACATAAGTCTAACACATAATTATCACATAATTACTGTTTTGACGTTTTTCGTTTATTCATCAATCGTTTGCGTCAACTCGTTTGAGTTTCGGTGCAAATCCCGAAAGACTACACATGTAGTAAGTGTTAAGCGTCATTTAAACCCTAGTTTAAATGTAATGAAGTGTGCGTTATAGATTTAGTGATCTTAAGTTTGAATTGACGGAGTTGAGTTAACGGAGTTAACCTGAAATTGACGATTGTCACATTCCCATGTTAAAGAATTTTCGTCCCGAAATTTGAGTCAAGTCGTGATGAGTGTCTGAAAGAGTAAGAAAAAAAAAATTTCAGTTTGTCATATCATCCCCTAGTAGAAAGAAATTTCGTCCCGAAATTTAATTCATACCTCCGGTGATGTCTGACGGTTTGCCGAGTTTCGCGGTTTTCTGTGTTTGGTTAGCCCTTCAAAAAGGTGAGGATACTTTTTCATCATTTGATCCTCGCGTTCCCACGTGAACTCCGGTCCACGTCTCGAGTTCCAATGAACCTTAACGATTGGAATTTTGCTGTGTTTGAGCGTTTTGGTTTCCCAATCCAAAACCTTGACTGGTTCCTCAATGAAACGTAACTGTTCATCAACTTGTAGTTCCTCCAAAGGGACTACTTGGGTTTCATCAGATAGGCATTTCTTCAAATTTGATACGTGGAATACATCATGTACGCCACTGAGTTTTGTTGGTAGGTCCAGTCGGTACGCCACCGGACCAATGCGCTCAGTTATCCGGTACAGACCAACATACCGTGGGTTGAGTTTGTTTCGCTTCCCAAAGCGAACCACACCTTTCCAAGGTGAGAGTTTGAGCAACACCCGATCGTTCACGTGAAATTCGAGAGGTTTTCGGCGCTTGTCGGCGTAACTCTTTTGGCGATCTTGTGCTGCTGCCATGCGATTTCGGATTTGAACAATCTTTTCCGAAGTTTCGAGTACCAGTTCCGGACCAGTGATTTGGCTGTCACCCACCTCTGCCCAGCAGAGTGGTGATCGACACTTCCGTCCGTACAGCGCTTCAAACGGCGCTGCCTTAATACTTGCGTGGTAGCTGTTATTGTACGAAAACTCTACCAAGGGTAAGTGGGGTTCCCAACTTTTTCCGAAATCCAATACGCAGGCACGCAACATATCCTCCAGGGTCTGTATAGTTCGCTCACTTTGCCCATCCGTCTGAGGATGGTATGCTGTGCTCATATCGAGACGGGTGCCTAGTGCGCTTTGCAGCGACTTCCAAAAGTGCGAAGTGAAACGAGAATCTCGATCAGAAATGATTGAGACAGGCACTCCGTGTCTAGACACTACTTCCTTCATGTAAACACGAGTCAGTCTTTCCATTTTGTCCGTTTCTTTAATTGCTAGGAAGTGTGCCGATTTAGTCAACCGGTCAACGATCACCCAGATGGTATCGCATCCCGTCGGTGTCTTAGGTAAACCCGTAATAAAATCCATTGAGATGTGTTCCCATTTCCATATTGGGAGTTCCGGTTGTTGCAGTAGACCAGATGGTTTCTGGTATTCTATCTTGACTCTGGCACAAGTCAAGCATTTGCTCACGTAGGTGGCAATGTCGGCTTTCATGTTCGGCCACCAGTAAAGTGCCTTTAAATCATGATACATTTTATCTGAGCCAGGGTGGATAGAATATCGGGACTTGTGTGCTTTGTCCATCACTAGAGTTCTCAACTCTCCGTATCGTGGAACCCAAATCCGGTTCTCAAAATATCGAACCCCGTCCGATCTGGTTTCAAGTTGTTTGTTCATGCCCCGCATGAGTTCCGATGGAAGATTGTCATCTTTCAAAGCTTCAAGTTGCGCATCGCGAATCTGATCGGTTAAGCTGGCATGAATCGCGAGTTGCAATGCTCTCACCCGTCTGGGTTTATCTGTTTCTTTTCTGCTGAGGGCGTCGGCCACCACATTGGCCTTGCCAGGGTGGTACTTGATGGCACAATCATAATCTTTGAGCAGCTCGACCCAACGACGCTGTCGCATGTTCAGCTCCTTCTGATCGTAGATATGTTGGAGACTCTTGTGGTCGGTGTAAATGGTAAACTTGGTACCGTACAAGTAATGCCTCCATATCTTAAGGGCAAACACCACAGCTCCAAGTTCCAAATCGTGGGTCGTGTAGTTCTTCTCGTGAACCCGTAGTTGTCGAGAGGCGTAGGCTATAACTTTCTCGAGTTGCATCAGCACACAACCGAGACCTTGTATAGATGCGTCACAGTGTACCTCGAAATTTTCCGTTCCCTCGGGGAGGGCTAGAATAGGGGCGCTACAAAGTTTGGTTTTCAACAGTTGAAAAGCGGATTCTTGCGCGTCACCCCAATTGTACTTAGTGCCTTTGTGAGTCAAAGCGGTGAGGGGTTGAGCAATCTTTGAAAATCCCTCGATGAAACGCCGGTAGTAGCCGGCCAGTCCTATGAATTGTCGCACCTCAGTCGGAGTCTTAGGTGCTTCCCAGTTTTTGATGGCCTCTACCTTACCGGGATCGACATGGATACCATTCTCGTTGATCACATGTCCTAAAAAGTGAACCTCGCGAAGCCAAAATTCACATTTCGAGAGTTTAGCATACAGTTGTTCCTTCTTCAATAATTCCAGAATTACCCTTAAGTGCTCTTCGTGGTCAGTCTCGTTCTTGGAGTAGACGAGAATATCATCGATGAAAACAATCACAAACTTGTCGAGGTACGCCTAGCATACTCGATTCATGAGATCCATAAATACGGCTGGTGCGTCGGTTAGGCCAAAAGGCATAACCGAAAACTCGTAGTGACCATACCGTGTTCTGAAAGCCGTCTTTGAGATATCTTCTTCGCGCACTCTAAGCTGATGGTAACCAGATCGCAGATCGATCTTCGAGTAGTAACTCGATCCTTGAAGCTGGTCAAACAAATCATCAATTCGGGGTAAAGGATAACGGTTCTTGACCGTCACCTTGTTCAATTCCCGGTAGTCGATGCACATTCGGAAAGTCCCGTCTTTCTTTCGGACAAACAAGACAGGGGCTCCCCACGGCGATGAGCTAGGTCGGATAAAACCCTTATCCAACAAATCTTGCAACTGAGTGGACAACTCCTGAAGTTCCGCCGGTGCGAGCCGATAAGGGCTCGTGCTATGGGTGCTGCACCGGGTGTCAACTCGATTTGGAATTCGACTTGACGAATAGGAGGGAGTCCGGGCAAATCCTCCGGGAAAACTTCCGGGAAGTCTCGCACAACAGGTATATCTTCAATTCGTTTCTCCTCCGCGGGTTTCTCAACAATCTGCGCCAAAATTGCCGGATGACCCTTTCGTAGATACTTTTGCGCCTTCATCAGGGTAATGACGCTGGTGGTCATGCCGCTTCTCTCGCCTCGGACCGAAATGATCTCGCCGGAAGGGGTGGTAATATGGACTATCTTATCGTGGCATATAATCTCCGCTCGGTTCTCGGATAACCAGTCCATGCCGACAACGACATCGAAACTACTAAGCGTAAAAGGAATAAGGTCGATATCAAAGACATGACCTGACAGTTTTAACTTACATCCCGCAAGTACATGAGTCGTTACTATAGTCTTACCGTCAGCTAATTCATCAGGAAACTTAGCATCTAACGGAATTGGAGTTACGTCTAAGAGTTGACTAAAGGCTTTCGACACAAAACTCCTATCAGCTCCAGTGTCAAACAATACAGAAGCAAAACAATCGTTTACAGGGAACTTACCAGTCACCACGTGCGGATCATTGCGGGCTTGACCCGACCCAATCACAAACGCTCTTCCCTTGCCATTGCTTCCACCACTACTGCCACTTCCATTACCTCCATTGTTGTCATTCTGTTTCAGCTTGGGGCAATCTTTTCTGAAATGACCTTCCTGCCCACATTCAAAGCATCCCTTCGTCGTCATAGGTGGCTTAGGAGCACCCTTTGCCGCAAGGTCTCCTCTACATTCTTTCGCTTGGTGACCCATCTTTCCGCATCTCTGACACTTGGCACGATCACACTGGCCAACATGATGATAGTTGCACCTGTTGCACTTTGGATATTTCCTAGCATATCCGCTCGAAACCTGCCCACTACCGTTGTTGTTGTTGTTGTGATTCTGAGTGTTAAAGCTCCGAGTGAATTCGGGCTTACGGTAGTGTTGTTGCGGTGGGAGGTTCGAGGATGAAGATCTGGTGTTGTCAAACTTCCTCTTCCCGCTGTTCGGGTTGCTGTTGCTGTTATTGTCGTTACTCTGGTTGTCACGGGCTTTAACGGTCGAACCCCTAGGTGGTAACGCACCTTGGGTCACAGCCTGATCCGTCAGTTTGCGAGCTAAACGGATCGCTTGTTGGATCGTGGCTGGTCTGGAAGACGTTACCATGCCCTGAATCTGCGGTGCTAACCCATCAATGTACATTTCGATCCTCTTGCTCGGCGGATCCACCATCCGCGGACACATCACAGCCAACTCGTGCGAACGGGTAGTGTAGGCTTCGATTTCCGAACCCACCATCTTCAGCGACCAAAATTCTAACTCTAATTTTGAAATTTCTTCCCTCGGACAGTACTCCTCTCGCATCATATTTTTGAACTCCTCCCAGTTCATCGCATTAGCCAGTTCCAATCCAAGGATCTGGACGTTCGAATTCCACCAAGTGAGGGCAGAATCCTCAAGTGTTCCAGCAGCGAATTTGACCCTACTGGCAGGGGGACAATTACACATCTCAAAGGCCGACTCGGCCTTCTCAGCCCAACGCAGGAAGCCTATAGCTCCCTCAGTGCCCTTAAACGTACTGGGCTTGCAGTCAAGGTAGTTCTTGAAGGTACACGTTCCACTCGGACCTCCAGCTTGATTCTGAACGTGCGCGGCTAAAGCGGCCGCAACATGGTCGTTCAGCAGAGTTTGGAGTTCAGCTGCAGTCAAGCTGATGTTACCACGTCCTCGTCCAGCGTTTCTTCCGGCCATTTCCTAGAATCACAGTATAAAATGTTAAACATGAATTTTTCTTGCATATACAACACACCATACACGTAATAAAAAGATAGGTAAGAAAGAAATAAGAAACAACATCACGTCACAACCACATATTAATCTAAATACAAATTCATGATTAAAACCATTGTATTCGCTACAAAGTATTTTCAATCAATCCTTAAAATCATAGAAAAATAATAGTTCGGATGGAGACAACCCCTCCATCTAAGTGTCATCATCACTAGATGTCGTCATCCGAGGACACCTCTGAGTGTGCCTCTTCCTCAGCCGGTTCTTCCTCCGGTTCTTCTTCGGGATCTTCCTCAGGCTCCTCTTCGGGATCTTCTTCAGGTTCGGCCTCAGGCCCGCCTCAGGCTCGGCCTCAGGCTCTGCCTCAGGTTCGGCTGCGTTCTGAGCAAGTTGCATTTGCAAGACATCGCAACGCTCCAGCGCTATCTCAGTTCGGGTCCTTACTTCTTGGAGTTGCTCTTGTAAGTCTATCATCTCGGCTTGCATCTTCATCATAACCTTCATTTGCTGATCACTAGCCTCTCGCATTTCCTTCATTGCCGCTGCCATGCGGGCAATCTCCTCCTTAGTCTCGGTTCCGTCTTTTAACATTCTGGAAACGTTCTCCCTCGTATAGCGCATGTAACCCACGTCACGCTCCAAGCATGAAACAACAGCTGCGAGAACTCTCTCTACGGGTTCGGTTATGGGTGGTAGGGTGTTGGGATAAGCAGGGTGGTTTGGGTGAGGCAACGGGGGAACTTGTTCGCGATAGACCATACGTCTGATCATGTTAGGGTACCAATCCCAGCTAACGTCGTTTTCGTAAATGCCTCCGGATAAGCGGTACCTCTTCGGTGCGAGAGCTTCGAGTTCCGGGACTACTCGGGGTGGTGAGGCGGTAGGTAACTGCGGTTCCTTCCCGTGAGCATGCGTCATCGAATCGGATGATGATGAGGGTGGCGTCGACATTCCTACAGGTAAGCCGTGTATGCGCGCGCGTATGAGTGAAAGAGGTAAAGAGATAAGTTTACAAGACTACACAAACCTATGCAGTGCGTATCATTATAACTAATGGGTCATCGCGGTTATAGTCTAGTATGCATGCAGCTTCTAGTTCGCTATAACCAATGGCTCTGATACCAATCTGTCACCCTCAAAATCCACTAACGGAGTTTTACCGTCAGAGGGTGTGAACTGGCAGGATTGGAATCATCAGTTATAATCAAACCATAAAATAAAGTTTCAAAACCATGAAAACGTTTACGAGTAATTAAATGCGGAAGCGTAAAAACCTTTAATCAAAAGTTGCGTCACGCAGGACGACTTAAAACCAAAGATAACCATTAAAAATAAGTTTGCAAGACAAAAGCGTTTTCAATCAATGCATGTTCCTAAACCGCGCGCCCGCCTCGGCTACCTGAGAATAACATACTAAAAGTGTCAACACAAGGTTGGTGAGTTCACAAGTTATATAAAAATAAATCGTTTAGCGTTTGCGTTCAGCGTTACAGCGTTACAGCGTTTTGCGTTAAGCGTTTTGCGTAACAACGTTACGACGTTTTGCGTTACCAGATAGTGTTATGTCAAATTATATATCGATAGGTAGCTAGTCTATACAACAAGTATTACTAAGTGTTCGACACCGAAGCTGGCTGACTCGTTTAATAAGTGCCTTGTCACCAGGTCCTCCAGACCATGGTACGTGTTAGCCAAAATTACACCCGCTCGACCTCCAGTCGAGTTTAGCGTTGGGTGGGGTTTGTCAAACCCAGTAGTACTACTCAACAGTGACTCGCTATTCTAAATATTAACCGGTTCGATGTGTAGGACTTCAAATATTTCGTTTGCCACTTAGCCTTTACAAGTGATATATAATTTATAACAAAATCTTAAATGCGTTGTGGAGTATGTTATCTCCCCCAAGTGAAAAGCGTTTGAAAACAGTTTAAAGAGGGGAAAGTGAAACTCACGGTTTGCGAAGAATTTCCCAAAATAAATCACCAAGATGCGCGTCACCGAAAAACTCTCTCTAACGTTCTAAAACAACAAAGAGATTTTTTTTTCTAAGTGTCGGAATATTATCGAGTCTCTAGACCCGGCACATAATACCTATGCACATAACATGTTTCGTGTTTCGTTTGTGAATCGTGTGTGACTTTAACAAGTGTTTTTGTGACACATCACATGTGTAAGCAATCATATACGTGTCATGTATTCATAACGTACATTACTAGCAATTATTCCCCGTAAGGGCATTTTGGTCAACAAATAACAATTAACTAGCCATTATTCCCCATAGGGGCATTTTGGTCAAATTATGACAATCAATTAGCAGTTATTCCCCGCAATGGCATTTTAGTCAAAACACGACAATTATCTTGCAATCATTCCCCTCAAGGGCAATTTGGTCAAAACACGATAATAAATTAGCAAGTATCATATTTCATGCATTTTCACAAAACTCAGCAGCTAGTTTCACCGAGACAGAAATCCTACTAGAAAGATTGTACTATTTCACCGATCATAGCATCTTAATTAATTTACCAAAAATCATCACAGAAGCAGACACGTCTTAGGTTTACAGAACATATTTTATTACATTTTTATTCCTCATAGTTTTCTCACAATCATCAAATCATTACAGCAAACTCATAACAGTCAAATTCATGCGCAACAGAATGTTATTTGCAATTCCCGTTAAAAGAAAAATCCAATAAATGCAAGACCACTTGGGTTAGGTTCCTAACTCAATAAGTCAACTTCCAGAAGTGGAGCTAACCCAATTGGTCTCGTAGTTCAAGAGATATAACATTTACAACATAACCTAACAGCAGGTCTAACTGCTCAGCTTTGCACAACGTTTTTGTAAAATCATAAAAGTTAACTTCTACTTGTCCAAAAATTACAAGTTTATATTCTTTAGAAACTAGACTCAGCGTAGTTTACTTTAGTACCAACAATCTCAACCAATTTTCATGTTTACACTTCGTTACAGTCACTTAAACATCAAATACATATTCTGTCCAGAAACTGTTTGCATCCAAACTCAACATAATAACAACCTATGAACTATCATGCATTCATATGACCCTCTAGACTCCATAAACACCATCCATGCACATCAATTACATATTACATACTTGATTAGGGTTTGTGTTTGAACTCAAATCAAAGACACAACAATTTACATGCAACAAGATTCAATCTAGTTATCAAATCATCATCAATCAACAACAATCATGTTAACTTCATACATACATGAAATCGGCTCATCTAGGGTTTTCAATTAACCCATTAAACATCAAAATCAAGTAATAAGGATGCATGGGATAGTCGATTATACCTTCCTAGCACCTAATTCTTAAATCACAATCTTGATTTCTTGGTGTTATGTGTGTGCAAAGTGGACGGCAGCCAAGGGGATGGGGCTTGGGTTCCGATCGGGGTTGGGAGTGTAGAAAATAAGTTAGGGTTTAGGTTATTAGTATATATTTATAATAATAATAAGTTACTCTCAAGTCCCTCCACTATCAAGTGTTACTTTTCTAGCCTAACTAACTTGTTTACATCTTGAGTTAACGTCTATAACCATGTTATCACATAACACATAAGTCTAACACATAATTATCACATAATTACTGTTTTGACGTTTTTCGTTTATTCATCAATCGTTTGCGTCAACTCGTTTGAGTTTCGGTGCAAATCCCGAAAGACTACACATGTAGTAAGTGTTAAGCGTCATTTAAACCCTAGTTTAAATGTAATGAAGTGTGCGTTATAGATTTAGTGATCTTAAGTTTGAATTGATGGAGTTGAGTTAACGGAGTTATCCTGAAATTGACGATTGTCACATCATTCCCATGTTAAAGAATTTTCGTCCCGAAAATTTGAGTCAAGTCGTGATGAGTGTCTGAAAGAGTAAGAAAAAAAAAATTTCAGTTTGTCATATCATCCCCTAGTAGAAAGAAATTTCGTCCTGAAATTTAATTCATACCTCCGGTGATGTCTGACGGTTTGCCGAGTTTCGCGGTTTTCTGTGTTTGGTTAGCCCTTCAAAAAGGTGAGGATACTTTTTCATCATTTGATCCTCGCGTTCCCACGTGAACTCCGGTCCACGTCTCGAGTTCCAACGAACCTTAACGATTGGAATTTTGCTGTGTTTGAGCGTTTTGGTTTCCCAATCCAAAACCTCGACTAGTTCCTCAATGAAACGTAACTGTTCATCAACTTGTAGTTCCTCCAAAGGGACTACTTGGGTTTCATCAGATAGGCATTTCTTCAAATTTGATACGTGGAATACATCGTGTACGCCACTGAGTTCTGTTGGTAGGTCCAGTCGGTACACCACCGGACCAATGCGCTCAGTTATCCGGTACGGACCAACATACCGTGGGTTGAGTTTGTTTCGCTTTCCAAAGCGAACCACACCTTTCCAAGGTGAGACTTTGAGCAACACCCGATCGTTCACTTGAAATTCGAGAGGTTTTCGGCGCTTGTCGGCGTAACTCTTTTGGTGATCTCGTGCTGCTGCCATGCGATTTCGGATTTGAACAATCTTTTCCGAAGTTTCGAGTACCAGTTCCGGACCAGTGATTTGGCTGTCACCCACCTCTGCCCAGCAGAGTGGTGATCGACACTTCCGTCCGTACAGCGCTTCAAACGGTGCTGCCTTAATACTTGCGTGGTAGCTGTTATTGTACGAAAACTCTACCAAGGGTAAGTGGTGTTCCCAACTTTTTCCGAAATCCAATACGCAGGCACGCAACATATCCTCCAGGGTCTGTATAGTTCGCTCACTTTGCCCATCCGTCTGAGGATGGTATGCTGTGCTCATATCGAGACGGGTGCCTAGTGCGCTTTGCAGCGACTTCCAAAAGTGCGAAGTGAAACGAGAATCTCGATCAGAAATGATTGAGACAGGCACTCCGTGTCTAGACACAACTTCCTTCATGTAAACACGAGTCAGTCTTTCCATTTTGTCCGTTTCTTTAATTGCTAGGAAGTGTGCCGATTTAGTCAACCGGTCAACGATCACCCAGATGGTATCGCATCCCGTCGGTGTCTTAGGTAAACCCGTAATAAAATCCATTGAGATGTGTTCCCATTTCCACATTGGGAGTTCTGGTTGTTGCAGTAGACCAGATGATTTCTGGTATTCTATCTTGACTCTGGCACAAGTCAAGCATTTGCTCACGTAGGTGGCAATGTCGGCTTTCATGTTCGGCCACCAGTAAAGTGCCTTTAAATCATGATACATTTTATCTGAGCCAGGGTGGATAGAATATCGGGACTTGTGTGCTTCGTCCATCACTAGAGTTCTCAACTCTCCGTATCATGGAACCCAAATCCGGTTCTCAAAATATCGATCCCCGTCCGATCTGGTTTCAAGTTGTTTGTTCATGCCCCGCATGAGTTCCGATGGAAGATTGTCATCTTTCAAAGCTTCAAGTTGCGCATCACGAATCTGATCGGGTAAGCTGGCATGAATCGCGAGTTGCAATGCTCTCACCCGTCTGGGTTTATCTGTTTCTTTTCTGCTGAGGGCGTCAGCCACCACATTGGCCTTGCCAGGGTGGTACTTGATGGCACAATCATAATCTTTGAGCAGCTCGACCCAACGACGCTGTCGCATGTTCAGCTCCTTCTGATCGTAGATATGTTGGAGACTCTTGTGGTCGGTGTAAATGGTAAACTTGGTACCGTACAAGTAATGCCTCCATATCTTAAGGGCAAACACCACAGCTCCGAGTTCCAAATCGTGGGTCGTGTAGTTCTTCTCGTGAACCCGTAGTTGTCGAGAGGCGTAGGCTATAACTTTCTCGAGTTGCATCAGCACACAACCGAGACCTTGTATAGATGCGTCACAGTGTACCTCGAAATTTTCCGTTCCCTCGGGGAGGGCTAGAATAGGGGCACTACAAAGTTTGGTTTTCAACAGTTGAAAAGCGGATTCTTGCGCGTCACCCCAATTGTACTTAGTGCCTTTGTGAGTCAAAGCGGTGAGGGGTTGAGCAATCTTTGAAAATCCCTCGATGAAACGCCGGTAGTAGCCGGCCAGTCCTAGGAATTGTCGCACCTCAGTCGGAGTCTTAGGTGCTTCCCAGTTTTTGATGGCCTCTACCTTACCGGGATCGACATGGATACCATTCTCGTTGATCACATGTCCTAAAAAGTGAACCTCGCGAAGCCAAAATTCACATTTTGAGAGTTTAGCATACAGTTGTTCCTTCTTCAATAGTTCCAGAATTACCCTTAAGTGCTCTTCGTGGTCAGTCTCGTTCTTGGAGTAGACGAGAATATCATCGATGAAAACAATCACAAACTTGTCGAGGTACGCCTTGCATACTCGATTCATGAGATCCATAAATACGGCTGGTGCGTTGGTTAGGCCAAAAGGCATAACCGAAAACTCGTAGTGACCATACCGTGTTCCCCATAAGGGCATTTTGGTCAAATTATGACAATCAATTATCAGTTATTCCCCGCAAGGGCATTTTAGTCAAAACATGACAATTATCTTGCAATCATTCCCCTCAAGGGCAATTTGGTCAAAACACGATAATAAATTTGCAAGTATCATATTTCATGCATTTTCTCAAAACTCAGCATCTAGTTTCACCGAGACAGAAATCCTACTAGAAAGATTGTACTATTTCACAGATCATAGCATCTCAATTAATTTACCAAAAATTATCACAGAAGCACACACGTTTCGGTGCAAATCCCGAAAGACTACACATGTAGTAAGTGTTAAGCGTCATTTAAACCCTAGTTTAAATGTAATGAAGTGTGCGTTATAGATTTAGTGATCTTAAGTTTGAATTGACAGAGTTGAGTTAACGGAGTTAACCTGAAATTGACGATTGTCACAATTAGTTGACCATATTATTCTATTTGTCTTACCTCATTTACCTTGTTTGCTTATTAATTTATTGACAAAGTGTCAACTTCTACTCTCAACTTTGATTTTTAATATTTTTGTACGCCGTGTATATATTGATCTCATGCATTACAATTTACCTTTCACCTTATAATTTTTTTTTATTATTAATCTCTAAAATATAAACTCAATATTTGAAACATAAATACAATCAACTGAATCTTGTTCATTAAAATAATTGTTGGTAACTTTAATTCATTTACCCATACTTAGTCTCATAATAACATCAATAACAAACGCAAGTCCTAACATCAACTATATGCCATTAATCAAATTAACAATCAATCTCAGCCAAAATCTTAGCGTCTCAAACAATAAACTTTACGTCAAAATCCACTCGTTGTGTTTCACTTGCCACCATCACTATTCAAATCAATCCTCATATCGTTTTGCACCCAATGTAATCGTCCAGTTATATTGTTAATACTTACCTCGTACCACAAGACGTTCCATAACGGTCTATGTCGTCTAATTCTAAAACCCATGCTACGACGTTTTCTCAAATTACAAATCTTTCTACCTATAATTGCTACAACTATGGAAGCCTTAATCACCTACGCCATGTGTGTTGTTGATCCAATCGTATTCTAACAAGCTCAGAATTTCCAAACTTTTTCTGTTAAACCCTACTTTGTAACCAAACCAAAATATTTCTATTCCATCAACTTCAATTTTTCAAATTTTTATAGATCTAAGTAATCAGGTTATTTTAAAATTATTAAACCATAACCAAGTTTATAATGGAAGATGTTTTTGTCATTTTTATCTACACATAGTTTATTTTTCTCAATCGTACCTTATAACATATCCTTATTTGATTTTTGCTTATAAATTTTAAATGATTATAATCATGCAAAAAACCCATCTTTTCAAAAGACAACCGCTTATGCTACCGTACTCCTAGTTTATCTATTGTTCTCATTACAATTTGTTTCACTCTCAACCCTAAGAAATCTTTTCCTTCTCAAACTTGTAAGATTTATAACTTTTATCAAAAGAGATGTTTTAAGAATTTTGGTATTTTATTAAAACAACTCATAAATTCAATTCAGTTTTAGTAATATTTTCTAATTATAAACAAAATGTATTAGAACACTTATATTTTTTTTATATTTTTTTTCTCAAAAGCATGTTTTGCAAACGTTGTAACCCACATGATGAGACGAGTTATGTGGACCACCCGACGATCTAGGTAATTATGGAAGCCTACATAATTATCGAAGTCCTCGCATGGAAATCATAATGTGTGCAATTGTGTGTCATAATATAGAATCGAAAGTAGTTGGGATAACGGTACACATGTAAAGATGATAAGGACATGGTGGATACGCCGCTGGTACATCCTATATATAAGTGCCCTTATCGGATTTTCATTTAGAGCGTTGTTTTAACTATACAAAGTTCTACGTTATGATAAATTTTAAAAGTTATATTTTAAAAATTTTTCTCTTCCTCAAAAGTTAATGGTGTTGTTATGGTATCCTTTAATTTTGGGACGAAATTCCCTAAAGTAGGGGAGACTGTAACAACTCGGTTTTCAAACTTATAAGTTATATACGTTACCCGACCCGTTTTAGTTTCTGGGAAATCTTTGTCAATAAAATATCACGTTTATCGATTATTTAAATATTATGGTTTAAATATTTATTTAATATATAAGATAACTTTCAAGATTATTCAATTTCAACCCAAAACTAAACTATAATCCTTTTATGTTTCCATCCCTAATCTTCAGGGACCATAGTGCAACATCTGGTCATTTTATTATCATGACATGTATCCTGGATCCAATAGCCCGAACCATGACTCTTTTTGCATACCCCTATACCCGTTTAACATGCTTGGACCTTAATTCTCGGAATCAATATGGAAATTTAATCTTTGGAATCGTTTTTCTTACCAAATCGGCCACACCAACGTTTTAAATTAGGAAAACACGACCTTATGATATACGAATTGCTTATAATACGAAACGGGATTAACTCATTAACGAAAAGACATTATTTCGATCATTATAATTCAATTAGCCCTTACTGCAGTTTCTCCTTAATCGCACAAACAAAACCCTAGTAGCAATTGGTGTATAGCAACCTGCGTAAGTGTTTTCTGATTCGTGTTTGAGCCGCGTCGAGGTGTCTGTCGTTCACCTTCAATCCATAACTGTATAAGGTAATTGTTTCATGTATGTTGGTCGCCTATAATCTATAATCAAAAGCCCTAATGTTAATTAATCAAATAATGAAAACAATTCACATATTCAATTGATTTGATAATTAGGGTTCATTCAATTGGGGTTAATCCACGTCTGTTATATATGTTCTTTCGTTTGCATCTGCTTATTAACAAACGATTTGTCTCAGTTGGTGGGTGGGGTGGCTGTTAGTCACGTGAACCAGCCATATGCCCGGGTTTGAATCCGGGCATTGACGGTTTTTATATTGATTTTTTTTAATTTTTTAAAGGATTATATAATTAATTATAATTAATATTAAGTATTTAATAAGTACTAGTTTATTCAAAACGACATCTTCGAGTTTGTGTTTCTTGAAAAAACTCGTAAAAGCTTTCGTTTACATATACATATATGTTTATACATATATGTGTGTGTGTGTGTGTGTGTGTGTGTTATTAGTATATTTTTATTAATAATATTAAATTCTTGTTACGTTATTAAAACCCGACATCAATATTGGTGTTTTCTTGTCACTAAACGTCTTCATAAACCTGTTTATATATATGTGTGTATATATATATATTATATAAACATATTAAGTAGTTTTTTTTCTTAAAAGGTTTATACAAAATATTTACTTACACCTTACCACATATTATATTTATTATGATTATCTAATTTTTCTATAATAAGTACCTTATTTACTCAAAATAATTAAAAGTATATCTCACTTTATATTTAGTTAAATTATTTTATTTAATTTAGATTTTATTATTTTAAGCATATCTCATATTATTTAAGTATTTAATGGTATTTTATATGATGGGTAATTATTAGGGAATTTATAATTAATAAGACTATTAAAAACAATGAACGTAGAGATTAATCAATAAACATCCTAATCCCAACCTAACACAAATCACATCGAAATCCTCATTCATTAAATCATGTTTTATCTTTATAATTAATTCATGTTACTATTAGTTAACTAGGAATCCTTGTCGGTAAATCCCGAAGGGGTTTAACTGCTCTCATCCTCACTTTTATTTCGTTCATCCGATCAGGTGAGTAATCACTCCCCTATTTTACTTGTTTTCAAATGTTTTGGGAACACTTGCATACCATTTATCAAACTATTTATCTTATTATTTCTCAAACGCAAACTGTGATCTTTGTGTTGTGTATCAATTGAATGTTTGTTTGTTATTTGCTATTTGCTTATTTGCTTACTTGAATCGCATTCGGAGAGGTCCAACATAATCTCATTATAGTATGATCATACGACCGTCGTAGTGGCCGGAGCCCGATCGCACTGGCAATGGTTTCACCGACACTCATTACTTGCTTAACACTTTCATTGTTTATACTCACAGATAACAGTTTTGCTTATTTTTACCCTATTATTTATATCATTATATATTATCATTTTGTTTGTGTCAAAACTGTGAATCTACTCACTCAACATGTGTTGTTGACAAATATATATATATATATATATATATATATTGTACCCATTTGCAGGTTATAGATTGGATTGCTTATCGAACTGAAGCTCACATAGAGATGACCTTAGGATGTTAAACATAAACAAGAATAATTGGTTTTGTATTGTAATTTTCTCTATTTTTGTTGTACTTAAATGTTCGTTGACAATTAATAAATTAATTAGATATTGTCGCTTTATAATTGCACGATAGTACCTTGTGAGCTGTGGCAATCAGCTCACGCCCCGACATTTCCGCCTTAGGTTGGGGTGTGACATAAACAATGTTTACTTAATAGCTTGAATGAAATAAAAATATTGTTAAAACATTTGCCCCGGTAGTACACATATTGGGTTAATGGGCTACAACCCGGATTATAATTAACTCATTAGAAGTATACAAGTTGGAAAACCCTTTGGGGTGTGAAATAAACGAAACTCGATCTTTGGGTTTGTTACTGGACTCGAAAAGTCTAATGGTTTTAAAAATAATTCGGTGAAGAATAATATGTGGTTTATTTCTTATTCCTATTGTGTATAGGAGGACATGCTTGCATGGTGGACATACTCGAGTGATACGAGTCATATATGCAAGGATTTGAAATGGTTTGAAGAATTTGAACCGGTTGAAGACTTGTATTTACTTGTGGAAAACATATATTTTGAATTATGTGTTGTATGTTTCCGGGATAAAAAAAAGGACCTCTTGTCTGGGTTGTTTTAAATAATTTTTGGTTTAAGCAAGTTATTAGGTCAGATAAATTTATTTTATCTCGATATGAAATCTTTTGGATTTGGATGTATGTGTAATTGAATGTTTAAACTTAATATAAATTTCCCGTTTGCTATTGAATCTGATTGTATGGCATCATCATCTCAAAGCATGTGAATTATTTTGGAGTGAAAAGAAAAATAGAATCTTGAAGGAAATGATTGGTTCCTTGTTAATTTACTCGGGTTTGAGTGATTGATTAGACAAAGAAATTATTATATTCTAGTTTTGATATAAAGGATCTAGGGGAGGTTGATGTTATCCTACATATAATAATAAAAGGGAGTAACAATGGTATAGATGATTCGATTTCATTATATTGAGAAAGTATTGAAGAAATTCAATCAGTTTGATTTTTCTTCTGTTAGCACTTCTATATATTGATCATAATATCAAGTTTGTGCCTAATCAAGGTGATTCTATTTCACAATTAGAGTATTCAAAGTTAATTATGATGTATGCTATGATTAGCACAAGGACTTATACATAGTTTATGTTGTGGGTAATTTGAGCAGATAAACTAGTAATCCTAGTCCTCAACATTGGCAAGCAGTAAACAAACTGCTTAACAATGGATGTGTATTCTCTTTTGGAGAATGCTTCATTTCTTAGGTAATTAAGGAATGAATTTGCATCACTTGAAAATGGAATGCGAGTTTCTAGCATTTGCAACAACCAATAAAAGTGGTTGAATGGCTAAGAAACTGGATTCATAAAATTCTATTGTGGTGAAACCGATATCACCAAAATCTGTCAGGTGGGATAGTGATGACTATGTCGAAGGTATAATGGAAAGTATAGACGGTTATATATTGTACAATGCAATGTGTGATATCAGTTGGTTTGTAATATATGAGTATAATTTGGCTGATGATCTAACATAAAGGTAAGGAAGAGATCTCGTGAACATATCAGTCATGGGGATGGGTTTAAAGTCCATACATTAATATCATATGTGTAACAACTCGGACTATTAAAAAACTATATATTTATTAAAACCCGACCCATTTCGATTCGGGGATTTTTCCCGCACTTATCATGTTTAATTTGAATTATTATTATTTATTATTTATAATTATATCTTTCATAGAACTTTCAAATTTCACTCAAACTTAAACTATTAGCTTATATTATATCCATAATCAAACTCTTGGGTACATTTTGTAACTTGGGATTATAACCCATTTCACAAACTGGGTAATCCAAGACCCGGACCCGAGTTCTTGCCCAAATTCAAACCCAGATTCAATTATGGTTATCTTGGACCACAATTTACGTGATAGTTTTGGTAATTGGATCATCTAACTTATAGTACCTACTATAATCGGCCTAATAAACCATTTAATCAAGTCAACACAATCAATTTTGATTGTTCTTCTGTAATGCTTGGCTGAAACCTCTATGATCTTGTTGGACACGAAATCATCAATGATATTGCAATTAACTATCCAGATACATTCCTTATATCATGGCCGACATTAACCATACATTTAATTATATTGTTTGGGCTGTTAATCACTCGTTTATACCCTCACCACCGTCGGCTTTGAACCCTAATTTAATAACCATATAATCATTTTTGATAACCCAATTAAACTCATAGTTAGCATCACCTCAGCATCGCCAATCAAACCCCCTTATTTAATTAGATTCAATTGTTCGTTAAATTGTTCGTTTATACTCTCCACGAGCCGACCCTGTTTGGAACTCGTTCACCCGCACTTGTTCATCGTTTGAGGTAATTGATTACATGGTTAACATCGCAGATCATCATTCTATAAAACCCATATGGTTAATGAACTCAATTCATAACGAATTGATCAATGGATTAATCTATAGTTCTTCGTATAAACTGTTGCTTCAAGCCTTCTGTTTATTAATTTTCCTTTTGGAGTTTAAATCAACTGGTTGGGTAGATCAGGTGGTTGTGGGCTGTTGTGTGTGTTCTGTCGGAATCGGCTGCCGGCGCAGGTTCTATTCCCGGCAGCCCGTTTTTGGGTTATATTTTGTTTAGGAATTTATTTTGATTAATATTGGTCCATTTAATCCTTAAAAACACTTTAATTATATTTGAAATTTATAATTACTGATTTATATTAAACCTACACGACATCCGATTTCTTTTTCAAATATTGGTTAAAACCATATATATATATATATATATATATATATATATATATATATATTACGTATTTAAAAATATAGTTTACGTATTTTATATAAATATTAGTATTTATTATTTATTATCTATTATCTATAACGTTAAATGTTAACATGCAAATCTTTACTAATAAATATATATAATACATCAAACATATTTCTAGTTAGAAATAAATATTTAAAACAAATCTCTTTATATAATGTTTTCAAGATCTATGAATATTTACTTAAATATGTTATTCTATAAACATTAGATAAATAAAAGTGACAATAAATTCTATATCCTATATAACTTTCGCAAGAACACACTCGATCGTCAATCCCGAACCTCTATTTAGCTTCGTATTCTATCTATATTTATTTTCCCACTGTTATTTGTTAATTAGGATTTCTTGTTGATAACTTCCGAAGAGCATAACTCCTGTTTACTACCATACTTACCGCGTTCATTTTATCTCTTGCTTATTTCTAAGGTGAGTACCACATTCCCCTATTTTACTTGTTTTTCTCACGTTTTGGGGACATATGCGTAAATATACTTTCTCACATATACTTATACACAAAATTGCAACTATTGTCTTATGTGTTAACAACTTATACCTTACTTGTTTATGTGCTTACTTGCATTGTATGCTTCCGCATTCGGAGAGGTCCAACATAATCTTAGTCTAGTATGATCACACGCCAGTCGTTATAGCTTTGTGCTTCTCGACATCTCAGTTATACTTGCTCATTTGGTTAATTTGTTATACTCATATGACTTGTTGCAAATACTTATTTTCTATATGAACATTTAAACTGATGTGTTGCTCACTCAACCTTGTGTTAACAAAATCATTCTATTTTCAACGCATATGCAGGTTATCGTTTGATATTCAAGCTGGTTTGGAAGAAAAATTTAGGATTGCAAGCTAGAGAGAATAAACAAGATTTTAGACTTTGATATATTTGTATTATCTTAATAATTTGAAATATGGAATTTGTATTTGATGTTTTTGATTATTTAATTAACCTAATAGATATTGTCACATTTACTATTGCATAATAGTAACCTTTGAAAAGCTGTGGGCAATCAGTTCGCCCCGGAATTTCCGCGGTAGGTTGGGGTGTGACAATATGTCAAGACACCCAATTCCCATCTAATACAACGTTAGATGCTGAATTCAATGAGGAAAGCTTGTCATATAGATATTGGAACACAATATCATAAACATCCCAAGGTTTTTGTTCGGACCGCGAGATAAAGTAGGTTGAAGTATAGCTTCTTAATAGTTCATTGATAAAATGCAATGCGGGTGCGAGAATAATGAACTACCTATAAGAATATGAAGTTTAGCCGCTTCAAGAAGCTTTGGACTTGAGCTTTGATATATTCTTTAAATGATTAGGACACAGGCAAGTAAAATATTGTGTCGAGTGGAATTTGGATTTATAAGCGTATATGTATTTTACCTTCAAGTATTCAAATGAATAGCAAGGGTTTAATCCATAGGACACCCCGATATTCGAATATTTGGATCGTGTAATTTACTAAGATGAAAATTCAATCCGTAGGACATTTTCATTTATGCATACGTTTGTGTTTCTGTGACGATGGTTAAGTTATCATGGATATCACTAAAATAGGGGAGGATTGTTGGTTATTTAAGTGTTATTGGATTAACTTGTCAATCGAGGAAATAACGTTAGAGATTAAACGAGTTAGGTGACGCGGGAGTGCGGGCTCAATTTAATTCTAAATGTTATTTGACTTTATTATGTGGCTATACTTGGGCTTAAGTATAATAATATGTGGGCTTCTAATAATATATTTGGGCTTATGTGGGATAAGAGATATGGAAATCAGTTTTTATAGGCGATGGTTTTATTCTCTGGGATTCCCTAACTTGATCGAATAGATATATATCAAAAGAAGATGGTTACTTCTTCTCTGGTTCTTCATCAAATTCACAGAATCATCAAATTCAATTTCATGTGCAGAAGTCTCTGTCTTATCCGATAAATCATTGCGTGTAACCCGCAAATAGGTTTATCTGAAAGCGATTCACGATTTAGAGATTAATCCAGGCAATTGTTCAAGAAACTAAGATTGAAATCAAGATTACAGGTTTGCATCATTGATCGAATTCATCCTCCAGGTACGCAATTATACAATAGTGTATATTAGACAAACGGTCCATAACGTTTAAATAAATTGAATAAATAACAAGTTTTAGTCGACCAACAACACTGATTTTGTTTGTTTGTATGATCTATCATTTATATAAAGTTGACTTTTTTAATAATTTGTTTTCAATAATAAAAAAAATATACATATAAAAAAAGATGCATGGGGATTCGAACACAGGTCTCCTCTGTCAGACTCTTTAGATTGGTACACATGCAAATTGATCTGATGGTTGATTTGTTTACAAGGTAGAAACGAACTTTTTTAAACATCATAACAACTCAATCCGCAAATCATATGTATGAACCCTAACATAACAATCTATAAATTAGATCAAATCTTCCTCTGTCAATGCAAATTAAGAGAGGACTTTTAATCTCATGGTCGAAACGAAACAAAGGATTAAATCAATTACCCGAAGTGGAAACGAATTGATGGAGAACGAGAGTCTGAATAGTTTGGGCCTGGCTCCAAATCCAAATGAGTTATAGAGGTTGTTTTTGATCAATTGTTTTCGCGAGGGAGTTAGAAAATATATGACAAATGAGGACTCATTTATATAAGTGATCAATTTAACACCACAACGGGTGTATTGATTCTTGTTTAATATCGATATGCACGTTTAGATAGTGTTTGTTATGGAGAAATAATGTAATTAGTCATTCTAAATAAATGCAAAAAATCTTGTTTTGTTACCATGCATGAATGGAATAGATCATTCCACAAGGAATGAATCTCCTTCCTGTTTTAGGATTTTCATTCTTTTGGGTATGAGTGAATTTTTTTTATTCTTCAAGAAATGAAAAAGTCAAAAGAGTCAACCATCATTATTAGTATTATATAATTATAATGATATTATTATTATTATTAATATTATTATTATTATTATTTTCTAGTTATAATTATTAATATATTATTGTTATATAATTATTCATTATTGTTTTGTATATTTTAATATAACTATTATTATATTAGAACTATTACTACATTACTAATATTAGTTTTTTTTTAATAAATTTGACGAGTTCACATTTCACAATGCACATACGTGATTCAACAGTGTTACGATTATTTTATTCAGTTTAAAGATCCCGTTGTAGTATGACGGTCCAAAAATTAGTTATTATGAATATTCATATTATTATTAAAATTCTTTTTTATTTATTTTATTGTTATTACTAATAAAAATATTAACAACAACAACAACAAGAACAACAACAACAATAATAATAAAGTGATTAATCATTCAATTCTTACATGGTAACCAAACATGAAAATGGAATGGTAATAATCTATTTCATTCATTTGTCCAGTCCAGCCCATTACCACGTTCACTCCATTCCCTCATCTATTATTGTTTATGGCCAATTAGTGACAATAATTCATATTTATTATATTGATTTAGGAGCATGTTTGAGATTGAGTTTGAAAAATGTTTATTGCCTTATTGAGTTTTTCAAAAAGTAATTTTAAAAAACCAGGATTTAAAGCATTTAGAAAACCGGTTCTTAACCCTATCAAAAAGCTAAAATAAAAGAAATTTTTGTGACTACCAAACATCATTTAACTTATTGGCTTTATGGAAAAGCCGATAAGCCAATAAGGTGTTTTCAAACTAAATCTCAAACATGCTCTAGGTCGTTACACCATCGATTAGCGATGGGCAGTTGAGGTTGAAACCGATATTGATTAATAATTGGTCAAATGATGTTGTAGGAATGGTTAACGGTTGAGAACGAGATTACAAAACAAGATAGAAATAATATTATAAAGAATTTCACTTTAGTCCCTGCTTTATGGATGTGGAACAACAAATGAACTAACCATATTAGCTGACCAAACTAAATAAGGTCTAACCAAGCAACTTAAATGAACATAACGAACTAACCGCTACCTTTATTTCGTGATGGAAAATTATAAACGATTCTAGCGTACATTATAGTAGTTTAAAAATAATACATAAACGACTAAATTTTATTAAATACAAACAGGTCGGTTTTCAGAAAACGAATTTTGACGAATGTCTCACAAGATTTTCTAGTTGCAACTAGTCTCATTAGCTTCTATTAATTTTCCTAAAGTACTTTACACATCCTATTTGATAGGATGACCCCGATACTTCTCTTTTATAAACAACTAGCGTTTTATGTTGCCTCGGAACAGGTTGGTAAAACCCATACGGTAGTAAAACTCAAGCGTTGTAGCTCCCAAGCGTTGATGTAGTAAGTCGACGCGAATTCGAACGATTTTGATTACATGCGCTATTGTATAGAACTAAAACAAAAAATAATACAAGAAAAAGTATAAAATTGAGGTGGACCAATGGGGTGGCGTCGGTCGGTAAAACCAGATGGTTGGTAAAATCCGACCGTTGTCGATCCCGGGCGTTGAGGCGGCAAGTCTACGCAAATTCGGTTGGTTTTCATCACGTTCGTTACGATACGAAACAAACATAAAACTCCGACATTCAATCGGTTTCATTACGTTTGTTACAATACGCGGTGGGTCTGAAAGAATTAATCTTTATTTTGGGTGGTTGAATAGGTATTATTGGTTCAATTCTTTTGGTTTCCTTCTTAAAAACGTTATTTCAATTTGTCATTTATGTTAAGACCTTTTGTTTTATGCTATCATCACTATAAGTATGACTCATGTATGATGAAGTTTATCAGTTCAATTTAAATAAGCATTTTGCAGTTGTTATTTGTTATCTATGTGCCAATCGTTATTTTTTAATAGAGTCTACACGAATTCAATCGACTTCTGTCACGTTTTTAGCAACTCGGACTTTTCATATAATAACTTTTATCTATGACCCGACCCGTTTCAATGTTCGGGAAATTTTATCAAGAAAATAGTCGCATCGATCGAGTTATTATTATATTATTATCATTTGTTTATTATGTTTCTCAATATATATAAATAACTATCAAATATATACATTTTTAACCCTAAACTGAGTTTTAACCTATTTTGTTTCCTCATTAAATCTACGAGGACTAAATAGCAAATTCTAGTTATTTTAATTCATCAACCCATCTACCCTTTTACCAAACCTGTATCCAAACCCGAACCCGTAATCCGTTTGTGTAACTTGCACCTTAATCTTCGTCGATAATCAAAATTGAATCATACATATGATTCTTCATGCCATAACAAGCTTACCAGCGTCTTCAATTAGGAAATAGCAATCAAAGTTGATACGTATTAACTTATTAATGAACCAACCTTTGTTGTTTTGGGTATTATACCTTAGAGGCCATCTTAATACAATTACTTTCGTCCGCACAACCTTAGATACGTCGCTAACAAATCCCCTATATCTAATTAGGTTATAGCAATCGTTCGGTTGGTGTTCTTGATCTCTTCTCTATCGTCGACATTATCGGGCTAATTAACCACCATTCTAACATCATTAAAGGTAATTAATAATACTGGTTAGTTCGTTTAAATGCCAGGATCAATAACCCTAAGGTTAATCGGACAAAGGATTTACGTTTGGGCCGATTATATTTTCCAGGGTTCCTAATATAATCTGGGCTCTCACTGTCTTTTATATATTCCAAATTTTATGATATAATCAACTAACACACTAGCGCGCTTGGCTGGTGTGTGTTTTTTAAGACTTTGTGTGGCTGAGGCGCGGATTCGAGCCACCCCCAGCCCGTTTATTTGTTGTTTTTGTTAATAATCCATTTAATCATTATATTAACACATTTAACTATTTAAACTTTATTACAAATATTACAAATACGATAAGTAATTAATATTTAATCAAAACCGACGTATTAACTAGTCGTTTTTCTAAACCTTTGTTAAAACCATGTATTATACCTATATACAATTTTGTAGATAAGTATGTATGTATGTGTGTATATATATATATATATATATATATATAGAGAGAGAGAGAGGAAGGTTAACCTACAAATGAAATTAACATGCTAAACGTGAGAATCAAGTAGAGTATTTATATATACAAGTAGAGTAATTATGTAATTACTCTATAATAATTACTCTATGATGTAATTACATAATTACTCTACTTGTATATATAATTATTCTACTTGATTATCACGTTTAGCATGTTAATTTTATTTGTATTTCATCCAAACCCTATATATATATATATATATATATATATATAGTATTTAATTGTCAAAGGTTTTAATAATAAAGGTTTTTCGGTTAAAATACATTATTAAAATATAAAAAATAAATCTTAATTATTGGTCAAATATTGTTATAAGCAATTATTTAATTTATTACAAAATTAAATAAAAATATACTTATAATAAAAGGATTTATCTTGTTATATATTATTTAATACCTTTTATAAGATAAACTTTAAAATTTATTATGATAATTAACATATTAAAATATAGTTATAAGTATTCTATAAAAGATTTTATTTTATATAAGTGTTATTATTTATTATTTACGATATTAATTTTTGAAAGAAATCTTTATTAATAATAAAATGTTTTATACACACAATACTCGTTCATACCTAAATTCTCTTTTAGTTCATCTATTAACTCGTAGTATTTCTCCGATTATCACTCTTGCTTAGAATTCGTTCTTGTTAACTCTCGCCGAGCATGACGCATAATATTAATTATTCTCATACCTTTGTTTATTTGCTAAGGTGAGTATTCACTCCCCTTTTTACTTATTTTAACCGTTTTAGGGACATGTGCGTATCATATATTATTTACCTATTATATAGTATTCACACTTGCAAACTGTTTAATCCTTATGTGTATATCAGTTAAATGCCTAACCCGCTATATGTTAATTGCTTAATTTGATCGCTGTAAGGCCCCGTTACCGGTGCCTCACATTTGGACGTTGGATTTTTTCATCAACATAGTTTTAAATATCAGAATAAATAAAACATTCGCGGAATATAAAAACTTTCAATAAAACATACATATTAATCCATGACTTGTCTTAATAAACATATTGTCTTTAAAACATAACTAATAAACGTCTTGGTCTCCCGATGCCAGTCTCTTATTCAATGCCAAGCGTTCCCCTCAAGCAAGCTGCCTCATCCTACTCACCTGCGTGCATACTAAAAGTCAGCTACGCTGCGTGAGTTCTAGTTAATCATACATCATACAATACATACATACTTATATACTTTCGTTCACACTTTCATACTTTCATACTTTCTTTCATACCTACATACATTCATATCTTACGTTATAAAGAGCATTACGCCCTACATTCCTCGAGTATTATTAGGGCTCGGTACCCTCTTTCCTCGAGTATTATTAGGGCTCGGTACCCTACATTCCTCGAGTTTTATTAAGGCTCGGTACCCTCTTTCCTCGAATATTAGTAGGGTTCGGTTCCCTAGTTCTCGAATATTAGTAGAGTTCTATTCCCTCTTCGTAACCATACAACCATACATCATGCCTCGAGTATTATTAGGGCTCGGTACCCTCTTCGTTGCCATACAACCATACATCATACCTCGAGTATTATTAGGGCTCGGTACCCTCTTCGTTACCATACAACCATACATTTCATTCTTTTATTAACTTTATCACATTCATACATATAAGCCTACGTATCACACTTGCATTTTGCATAGCATTACAACCTGACAGTACGTGCAATATCCGAAGATCGTTCATGCACAACAAGCAATCATTAATACTTTCACATAATCATATAAGGCATACACTTATCACTTAGGATAAGTGTATTAACAAACACGTCGAGTATGCACACAGCCCCGAAAACATAACACAGAAATGGGGCTAGAAACTCACCTGGATCCTGTTTCTTTCTCCGTTAATCGTAATTCCCTTTGTTAACTGCGCTCTGCTAACTGTATATAGGTTACACGTATCAATACTCGCCTGATCTAGTCTAATTGTCTAGTATTAGTTTCCTTTTACTTAGTATATCTAGGGTTTTATTGTAAGCGAACTTACTAATAAGCGATATATATAAGCGAACTTACCAATTAGCGAACTTATGAACGAACTTATATCAGCGAACTTGTTTAGCGAAGTTAGTTAGTGGGCGAACTTATATATATACGCGAACTTATACGGCAAGAGAAGTTAATCAGTCGCGAACTTACACGCAAGCGAAGTTATATAGCATGCGAACTTATACAGCCAGCGAAGTTATACAGCAAGCTTGCTGTAGCGAGCTGCTGCTGCCAGGGTTCGTTTCATCAGTCCAAAACATGTGTTTTGCTACCCTTGTTCGCTTATTATGGTTTGGCCTTAGCCCCAATCTTTCCCTAGACCGATTGCGGCCCAAACTTGACCCGAACGAATCGTAAAGTTTGATCTTTTAAGCTAAAATGTTCCAACTAGATCTAGAGTTCGTTTTAGACTAGCCGTGGGTTTATTAGGTTTGTTTTAACGTCAAGTTTGTTACTTTATGTTTCGTTTATGCCTGATCTACTCTCGTTTTAAGTTTCAAGGCTAACCGATCCTAAAAACATAAACTTTAATGTATGGTCGCGGTTTGCTTGGTTATCTTGTATCTAGCTTGTGTATTAAAGATCTAATAATGTTTAGCTTGATTTTTGGCCTCGGTTCTCGTTTCTCACTCACGGCCGTATATAAGGTGGTGTGTGTGTGCTCTTAAGTGTGTAGGCAAATATGGAAAGATGGAAATGAGGATTAGGGTTTTAGGATGGTTTAAGGGGGTATTTATATCCCTTAAAGCCCATGGACCTAAGGCTCATTACCCTTTAATCCACCTTAATTAATCCAAGTCCATGATCCTTTCTTGTTTAATATTAATTAATCATTAACACACGGCAACTTAACACAACTTTCTTTATTTAATATTAGAATATTCTAGGATGTTACAAGTCTTTGCTCCTTAAAGAGGTTTCGTCCCCAAAACCTAACTTTTAGTTAAACAACCTAGGGTAGAACTTGCGCATCTCATCCTCAGCTTCCCAGGTAGCATCTGATCCTTTGCGATGCTTCCATATCACTTTCATCAAAGGTATGACCTTGTGACGAAGTTGCTTCTCTTTGCGATCAACAATCTCTATCAGTTGCTCAATGTAGTTCAGTTGTTCAACAACCTCGATGTCCATCATTGGTACGTGAGACGTATCATCAGCCAGACATTTCCTCAGATGAGAAACATGGAAGGTTGAATGAATTCCTTCCAACTCGTCGGGTAAATCCAGCTTATAAGCTACTTCACCCACACGATCTAAAATCTTAAACGGTCCAATGTACCTTGGACTCAACTTTCCTCTTTTCCTAAAACGGATAATCCCTTTCCAAGGCGAGACCTTGAGCATCACATTGTCACCAACGTCAAACTCAATCGGTCGTCGCCGCTTATCAGCATACAACTTCTATCACACCCCAACCTACGGCGGAAATGCCGGGGCGAACTGATTGCTCACAGCTTTTCAAAGGTTACTATTATGCAATAATAAATGTTTCAATATCTATTTAATAATTTCAAATAAAACAATTACAGTTAAGTACATCAAGTATAACGAAATTACAACAATGATTAATTAAGTTTGTATCCTAAAAAGCATCTCTACATGATCTTCACTTGCTAATCAACCAAGTTAATAACCTGCAAATGCGTATAAAATATAATTTTGTCAACAACACATGTTGAGTGAGTAAAACACCAGTTTCAGACACAACAGTAATAGTATATATAATATATAAAGAAAAATGCAAACTGTTCCTGTGAGATAAACAGTTAAACCATAGCACATACACGAACAATCAAACATAAAGAAAGGGCTAAACCGTTGCCATGTGAATGGGCATTGGTTACCAAAAATGAGTTGTTGGTGAAACCTTTGTCAATGCGTCGGACGCCGGCCACTACGACTGTCATATGATCATACTAGACTGAGAATATGTTGGACCTCTCCGAATGCGGTTCAAGTAAAGCAATTAAGCAAGTAGCAAGTTATGCATAAACTGATATAAACACAGGGATTAAACAGTTGCGGTTTTGAATACTAGATAATAGATAAATATTGTAAATACGCATAAGTCCCCAAAATGGTTAAAAATAAGTAAGAAGGGGAGTGATTACTCACCTGATCGGGTGAACGAAAGACCAATTGTTAATATGAGACTGTGAACTTGTTGAACCCTTCGGTATTCGCCGATAAGGATTCCTAGATAAATAATATTATACTATGAGTTAACTATGGATGATATAACATGATTTAATAAATTAAGATTTCGGTGTGATTTGAATTATATTTGGGATTATGATAATAATTGATTGATCGATTAATCTCTACGATCATTGTTATTAATAGTCTTATAAATTCCCCAATAAGTACTCATGATATATTATATGATTAAATACTTAAATAATTTAATTAATATAAGATATGCTTGAAATAACAAAAATCTAAATAAATAATTAATTAATTATACCTATTAAATAAACTAACTTGATTAAATATAACTTGAGATACATTTATAATTACTTGAATAAATAAAATACAATTATAAAAATGTTTAAGTAATTGGTTATAATATGTAATAATAACGTTTATATATATATATAGATATATATATATATGTAGTTTGAAATATTTTAAATGAATAAGTATTTCGAATCTTTAACGAAAATCAGTTTACGGAAAAATTATAGTTAACGTATTATACCATTTATTTAATAACAAAGACGTACATATAGACGTATATTATAAAGATATATAAATATATATGTATATATATATAATACTTAAGAAAAAATACAAAGACGAGTAACCGTCAAGAAAACGACAATATAAGGTGTCGGTTGCACAAAAATATCATTAACTTATATTTATTGTTAATTATATTATAAATAATAGAACCTTAAATCAAACAACAAAATAAAAAGACAAATGTGGGCTGGCCAGGGCTCGAACCCGCGCCCCTGGCCGGCTCACTAGGTTAACACGCGCACAAGGACAAGCTGTACCAACCTGATTGTTATCTGAGAATGAAACGAGAATTTATTATAACTTAACGCATTCAAGCATATAATCAATCAAGAACCCTAATCCTAAATTGATTAATCCGTTTGATATTAGTTAGATTAAGGTTAGGTTTAATGTAATTAGATTAAAAGCGAATTGAAATCATACAACAATCACCAGATCCAGATGCGTATTGATGGTGAACGGCGATCCCCCTTGGTGCGGCTCAAACGGGAAACAGAATCCACATCAGTAGGCATTGATTATGCAATTCGTTAAAGGGCTTATGATTGCGAGATTGTAAGGATAGTGTGTGCTCGTTTAATTGTATTATGGTGGTAGTTTCATCGTATATTCGTAAACAGGTTGTGTCGGCCATGTGAAATAGGTAATACCAATATGTTTTTGGTCAATTAATCTATTAGCGAGTGTCGGTAGGCTGCATAAGGCAATGTTAACATATCTATTGATTTCATTTCCAAAATTACAACGTGAATTAAGGTGCAAGTTAATCAAACGGGTCGCAATTACACAAATCGGGTCACGGGTTTGGATAAAGATCCAGGTTATTATATCTTTTGGCAGCTTTGCAAAGAAGTCCCCATAGTTTCAATGGGATATATAATGAGGTGAAAGTATAGTGTGAGGTGTAAATTGTAAATAAATAAATGCTATTTATATATATTAAATAAATATAATAAACAATTAATATAGAATATTATTAACTTGATGAATGCAAAGTTTTGTCGATTAAAATTACACGGAAATGAAAACGGGTCAGGTATTGGACATAAATAAATAAATCAGAAACCCGAGTTATTACAACTTCTGTCTGTCTTGAGCAGCTTTCATTCTGGCCTTAATCTGATCGAACTTTGAAGACGTTTCTTGAACAACTTCCAAACTTCCCATCTCCTTCTGAACAATCTCTCCCCAACATACCGGGGTTCTACATCTTCTACCGTAAAGCATTTCAAATGGCGGGATACCAAAACTTGAATGGTAGTTGTTGTTATAGGAGAACTCTGCCAGATGCAGATGGTCATCCCAACTTCCTCCAAAGTCTAAAACACAAGCACGTAGCATATCCTCAAGGGTTTGGATCGTCCTTTCAGACTGGCCATCTGTTTGAGGATGATACGCCGTACTGATGTTCAATCTTGTTCCCATAGCTTTATGGAACTTCTTCCAAAATCTCGAAGTAAACCGTGTATCTCTATCAGACATGATTGACAACGATAATCCATGCTTAGCCACAACCTCTTTAATGAACAAGCTTGCTAACATTTCTGACGAGATAGCCTCTCGTATGGGCAGAAAGTGAGCACTCTTGGTCAAACGGTCCACAATCACCCAGATAGTATCATGCTGCTTAGCTGTACGAGGTAGCTTAGTTATAAAATCCATGGTGATGTGTTCCCATTTCAATTCAGGTATCTCAAGCGGTTGCATTTTCCCGTAAGGCTTCTGATGTTTGGCTTTGACTTGTAAACAAGTTAAGCACTTACTAACATAATCCACCACATCATTCTTCATCCCTGGCCACCAGTAGTCTCTTTTCAAATCTTGATACATCTTAGTAGCTCCAGGATGAATTGAATATCTTGACTTATGAGCCTCATCTAAGATTCGACCTCTAAGACCTCTATGGCGTCGGATCCACATACGGTCGAACCTAGTCTTAACACCATGAGTGTTTTCCATCAACTCATCTTGCTAGCCGTATATTCTTTCTTTCTTTCTTCACTAACCCTTCATCTACTAACACCTCTGACTGTACCTTGATGATTTCTTCAAAAAGGCTTGAATTCATAATCAGCTGGTACAACTTCACTGTAGCAATGACTTCCTCATTCTTACGACTTAGTGCGTCGGCGACCACGTTGGCTTTTCCAGGATAGTATTTAATGTCACGGTCATAATCTTTAATCAACTCCAATCATCTTCTCTGTCTCATTTTTAATTTCTTCTGCTCGAAGAAATACTTTAAACTCTTATGATCTGTGTAAATGGTACACTTTGTACCATACAGATAATGACTCCATATCTTGAGAGCATGCACTACGGCTGCTAACTCTAAATCATGCGTCGGGTAAGTACTCTCATGGACTTTCAACTGTCTAGACGCGTAGGCTATCACTTTTCCTCGTTGTATCAACTCATAACCTAACCCACGATACGAAGCATCGGTACAAACCACCAAATCCTCGTCACCATCGGGTAGAGCAAGGATTGGAGCTGGTGTGAGTCACTTCTTTAATTCTTCAAAAGCTTCCTCTTGGAACTTACCCCAACTGAATACTACCGTCTTTCGGGTCATACTGGTCAACGGTGCGGCTATCTTGGAGAAACATTTGATGAATCTCCTATAGTAGCCAGCTAACCCCAAGAAACTTCGTATATCAGTCGAATTCTGTGGAGTCTTCCAGTTCGTTATCGCTTCAATCTTAGCTGGGCCCACCATAATCTCTTCCGGATTAATCACGTGACCTAGGAATTGCACTTCTCGCAACCAGAACGCGCATTTTGAAAACTTAGCATATAACTTATCTTCCTTCAAAGTCTCCAATACCTCTCTCAAATGCTCAACATGATCAGTCTCGTTCTTTGAATAAATCAGTATGCCGTCAATAAAGACGATTACCGACTTATCCAACATAGGCCGACACACCCTGTTCATCATGTCCATAAATGCTGCATGAGCATTCGTTAGACCTAACGACATTATGAGGAACTCGTAGTGTCCATACCGCGTCCGAAACACTGTTTTAGGGATGTCTGCCTCTTTCACTTTCAGCTGATGATAGCCTGATCTGAGATCTATTCATGAGAACCAACTTGAACCTTGCAGTTGGTCGAACAGATCATAAATCCTTGGCAAAGGATACCTATTCTTCACAGTAAGCTTATTCAACTCGCGATAGTCTATGCACATTCTCATACTTCCGTCTTTCTTCTTCACGAACAATACTGGTGCGCCCCACGGGGAAACACTTGGTCTAATAAAACTCTTGTCGAGGAGTTCTTGCAGTTGGGACATCAATTCTCTCATCTCGGACGGCACAAGGCGGTAAGGCGCTTTCGCGACGGGTTGGGATCCTGGTACTAATTCTATCTAGAATTCTATCTCTCGCTCCGGTGGCAACCCCGGAAGATCCTCTGGAAATACTTCTGGGTAGTCGCGCACGATGGGAACATCTTTCATTTCTTTCGTCTCGGTCGTGGCGTTGACAACATACGCCAGGTAGGCACTGCACCCTCGTCTTAGCAAGCCCTCGGCTTTTATCATTGAAATGACATTAAGCTCAGAACTTTCCTTATCACCATAAACCGTCACCGCACTACCATCCAAGGACCTTAACCTTATTATCCTACTCTTACACACTATCTGAGCTTCATACTCAGACAGCCAATCCATTCCCAAAACCACATCGATCCCTCCCAAGGTTATAACATACAGCGTAACAGGGAATTCATGTCCCTCTAACTCTATCTTACAGTCTTTAACCATTTTTGTTATTTTAACTGAAGTGTCACTAGCGGTTTCTACGATAAAGGTTTCAGACACTTGGCAACATTTCAGTTTAGCTAGTTTACTAAATGTTATAGCTACAAAAATTCTATTCGCACCCGAATCAAATAATACTGAAGCAGAATTACCGTTTACTAGGAACGTACCTGTGACGACATCGGGGATCTGCTTAGCTTGTTCTTGAGTCAACATGTAGGCTCTGGTCTTTGGCCTTGTTGGTTCAGCATCCTTCTTCCCACTTCCCCCGGCGTCAGTATACTCTCTGGCCATGTTGCCCGTCTTACCACACCGGAAACACGCCGGCTTCACGCAGCACTCATGAGCATAGTGCCCCACCTTTCCGCACTTATAACAGGCGTTTGACCCTACTCTACAATCTCCTCCATGCGCTTTTCCACATTTAAAACAAACATCTGATCCTTTACCCCACTTGCACTCACCACCGTGCATCTTACCACATGTCTTGCACGATCTCTTCTCCCACACTTTCTGCTTCTTATCCTTGGACTTCAACAACTGGGTACCAGGTCGTTTGACATTGACCCACTTCTTATCCTTCTTCTCTTCTTCCACCACAATATCATCCGCAGCCAGGTCTGCATAAACCATCTCTGCAAGCTAGCAGGTTTACTCGTCCTGACAGCAGAGTCAAAGGTAGCAGGATTACTCGTCCTGACTAGCGTGCGGACTTTCTGTGGCAATCCCCTCACGTAGCACTTAATTCTCTTAGCTTCAGTGTTGACAATATCGGGCACCAACCTAGACATTCAATTGAACTCGGTGGTGTACTCACGATGTGTCATTGTTTCAGCTTTCAAGTTCAGAAACTTCATCTCCGCCCTCTCAACCTCGGCGTCAGCACAGAACCTCTTCATCACTAACTCCTTCAAATCCTCCCACCTCATAGCCTTAATCTCCTTTTGACTCTTCCTCTGCTCAACCGATTCCCACCAATACATCGCCTCTTCACCAAACGATTGAGTGGCATAACCGACAGCTTGGTTGGGACGGCACTCGCTAATGCAGATAATTTTATCCATGGCGGTTATCCACTGAAGAGTAGCGATTGCGTCTCCCAAACCAGTCAGCTTCGACAAGTCACATCCTTTGAAGGAGTTATAGTTGCACCCACCCCGGCCTCTTTTCTTGTCACCCGGCTTTCACAGACTTAACCCTACTCGAGGCATCCTTCTCTTCTTCCTCATCAATCCTACCATCACCCCTGCCCCTTTAGCAGTTCTTTCACGGCTTCCAGCAGACCCTCCAGGATTCATATTCTTTACAGCAGTGGCTACAGCTTGAACAATAGCTGCTTGGATTGCGGGATCCAGTTGAACCCCTTCGTTGTTGTTCGGGTCTCTTCCAGCTGCGCTTCCTTCATCTCCGGTGTTGGAAGCTGTCTCAACTGAAGGTTGTTGAGCACGACGAGGCCTGCCATGTCGTCCAGTGCGAACTTCAGTTCTCACAATTCCTCCAGCTCCAACATTTCCTCCTGTTCCAGCCATCGTATTCTAAAAGGGAAAACACAAACGTCATCACTCAAGGAATTATTAGCACAAGGATAGTAAGGCTAACAGGTAATAATAGTAGCCAGCTGTGATTAACTTATCACGTTACTTTTCGTGTCCTATACACTTCCTCTTATGAGTCTATTTGTGCTAATTCTAATCTTAAACAATTAATCAATCAAACAATTAATAAATCTTATCCATATTAATCAAGATAACATTAACAATTATTATCTATCCATACACTTTACCTTTACTAAGCTTGCTTGAGTGACACATGGCATTCTCGAACTGGCATCTTCTTTCTTTTCTTACTTAAATCCCATTCTCTGTTCGAGTCTAAGCATGTAGGATGCTTAAATCTCTCGAACTTATGCTCTGATACCAACTTGTAAGGCCCCGTTACCGGTGCTTCACATTAGGACGTTGGATTTACTCATCAACATAGTTCTAAATATCAGAGTTAAATAAAACATTCGCGGAATATAAAAACTTTCAATAAAACATACATATTAATCCATGACTTGTCTTAATAAACATATTGTTTTTAAAACATAACTAATAAACGTCTTGGTCTCCCGATGCCAGTCTCTTATTCAATGTCAAGCGTTCCCCTCAAGCGAGCTGCCTCATCCTACTCACCTGCGTGCATACTAAAAGTCAGCTACGCTGAGTGAGTTCTAGTTAATCATACATCATACAATACATACATACTTATATACTTTCGTTCATACTTTCATACTTTCATACCTACATACATTCATATCTTACGTTATAAAGAGCATTACACCCTACATTCCTCGAGTGTTATTAGGGCTCGGTACCCTCCTTCCTCGAGTATTATTAGGGCTCGGTACCCTACATTCCTCGAGTATTATCAGGTCTCGGTACCCTATTTCCTCGAATATTAGTAGGGTTCGGTTCCCTAGTTCTCGAATATTAGTAGGCTCCGATTCTCTCTTCGTAACCATACGACCATACATCATGCCTCGAGTATTATTAGGGCTCGGTACCCTCTTCGTTGCCATACAACCATACATCATACCCCGAGTATTATTAGGGCTCGGTACCCTCTTCGTTACCATACAACCATACATTTCATTCTTTTATTAACTTTATCACATTCATACATATAAGCCTACATATCACACTTGCATTTTGCATAGAATTACAACCTGACAGTACGTGTAATATCCGAAGATCGTTCACGCACCGACAAGCCATCATTCATACTTTCACATAATCATATAAGGCATGCACTTATCACTTAGGATAAGTGTATTAACAAACACGTCGAGTATGCACACAGCCCCGAAAACATAACACAGAAATGGGGCTAGAAATTCACCTGGATCCTGTTTCTTTCTCCGTTAATCGTAATTCCCTTTCTTAACCGCGCTATGCTAACTGTATATAGATTACACGTATCAATACTCGTCTGATCTAGTCTAATTGTGTAGTATTAGTTTTCTTTTACTTAGTATATCTAGGGTTTTATTGTAAGCGAACTTACTAATAAGCGATATATATTAGCGAACTTACCAATTAGCGAACTTATAAACGAACTTATATCAGCGAACTTGTTTAGAGAAGTTATTTAGTGGGCGAACTTATATATATATACGCGAACTTATACGGCAAGCGAAGTTAATCAGTCGCGAACTTACACGCAAGTGAAGTTATATAGCACGCGAACTTATACAGCCAGCGAAATTATACAACAAGCTTGATGTAGCGAGCTGCTGCTGCCAGGGTTCGTTTCATCAGTCCAAAACATGCGTTTTGCGACCCTTGTTCACTTATTATGGTTCGGCCTTAGCCCCAATCGTTCCCTAGACCGATTGCGGCACAAACTTGACCCGAACGAATCGTAAAGTTTGATCTTTTAAGCTAAAATGTTCCAACTAGATCTAGGGTTTATTTTAGAGGATTCGTGCCTAGCCGTGGGTTTATTAGGTTCGTTTTAACGTCAAGTTTGTTACGTTATGTTTCATTTATGCCCGATCTACTCTCGTTTTATGTTTCAAGGCTTACCGATCCTAAAAACATAAACTTTAAGGTAAAAGACATACTTTTATGTGTTCGGTGTGGTCGCGGTTTGCTTGGTTATCTTGTATCTAGCTTGTGTATTAAAGATCTAATAATGTTTGGCTTGATTTTTGGTCTCGGATCTCGTTTCTCACTCACGGCCGTATATAAGGTGGTGTGTGTGTGCTCTTGAGTGTGCAGGCAAATATGGAAAGATGGAAATGAGGATTAGGGTTTTAGGATGGTTTAAGGGGGTATTTATATCCCTTAAAGCCCATGGACCTAAGGCCCATTACCCTTTAATCCACCTTAATTAATCCAAGTCCATGATCCTTTCTTGTTTAACATTAATTAATCATTAACACACGATAACTTAACACAACTTTCTTTATTTAATATTAGAATATTCTAGGATGTTACAATCGCATTCGAGAGGACCATCATAATCACAGTACTAGTACGATCATACAACCGTCGTAGTAGCCAATGACCACTTCGCAAGGCAACGGTTTTACCTACACTCATTATTTGCTCACTGGATTATTTGTTTATCTCACAGGAATAGTATTGTGTTTTTATATTATATCATATCTTAAATTAACTGGTGTTTTACTCACTCAACCTCGTGTTGACTAAACTATTTTATTTTATACGCATATGTAGTGTAACATTTTGGGTTTTCTGTTCCCTTTCGGTTTGTAATCATTACACGACCCGAGTTTGGGGTTCGGGTATTTTATCAATAAAGTTCGTTATTGTTTAACATTATATTTATTTTTTTATTTTATTTGATTATAACTATAGTTCATGTACAAAACTAACCCCTCAACTAACTTTAATATACTTTTGAACCATCAACCATAGATCGAGGACCAAACATCAAATATTATTTAACCTTCTTCCCTCCTCTTTTCCATCTCACGTCACCGACGCCATAACCCCCCCCCCTCCAATTTCGGACTAATTTACGCATAATTGATCATGCCCAATCAATTCCTTACCAAATATCGCATGACACCGACACTCTATACGTGGTAAACGTTAACGAATTGACAGCTATTGTGTTAATTACGAACCGCAGACCATCTCATTCTTAAAACAGTATATAAACTTGTTTATAACTCAATTGAATCATACCACATCATCCTCTCTCTTGCGCGAAACTAAGCCCCAACCAAATCGCATTATACATTTTCGTTAAGACCAAGAATCGACCCACTTTGAGCCGCTACCCTAGTTAGCCATTCTCCCCTAATTCACGAGCATACAAGGTAATTTTGTTATGCATTATGTTCGTTTTTATATGACTAACATTAACCCCAATTCAATTTCTACAAACGAACACCAATGGAACCAATTTAAATTCTAGGGTTTATGGTTAATTGTGTTTGAACATACAATACATATTTTATCCGATCTGTTTTAATCACAAGTTAACACACCAGCCTGATGGCTGATGTGTGTGTATTTAAGACCTTGGAACCGATCCAGGCGCGGGTTCGAGCCCCCTGTACCCGGTGTTTGTACTTTATTTTTTTTTATTCTTTTCCTTTATTATACTTATTATTAATGTTTATAAATATCAAGTAATAAATATTATTTTTCTTAAAACCAAACCTCTAAGTCTCACGAAACCCGTTTTTTTTATTTAATCCTTTTTAACCAAATTTTTAGATCATACTTTATATAATACAATATTAAATAAACATTATTTTTATAAACCGAACCACTTTAGATTGCTCATAATAAATCTTCTTTTAAACCCCCACGTTAATTTATATATATTACATAATATTTTACTTATTTATCATCAAGTAATATTTATCTTATTTATGAAAACTAGTTAATAATAATGACAATTAAATACTAATGATAATAATAATAACAGTAATAATAATATCATTAATAATCGTAACACCACATGAACATGATAATAATACTAATTATATATTTTTAACCACACCGAAACCCATCATAAATCTTAACTTTTCGTTATGACCCTATTTAACTCACTCTATCATTAACGTCTAGGAGTAATTGTCGGCAACCCTCGAGGAGCTTGATCGTTTTCCATCCTAGCATTTTCTTTAATTATCTCGTCCTCGTTTATCCTACTCACTAAAGGTAAGTAAATTCACATCCCCCTTTTTACCTCTTTACAAATTTTGGGGGCGTTATGCGTTCAAAATCAACTTATTGTTTTCACTACAACTCTGTTATATGCATAATTGTAATTGCTCGATTAGTTGTTATGTGTGAATATGACTATGTGTTTATTTTATGTTGGTTGGTACCTCATCCTCATTAGTATGATCATACGCCGTCGGAGTAAACCCTTATCTATGTGATTCTGTTGAAAAGACAACTTTTATTTATTGTTACACTAATTGTAGTGATTTACGATTATCGCATGGAATTGTCATTTTATTAGTATATATACTCAAAATCGTGGTTTACTTGCTCAACTTTATGTTGACAAATATATATATTTTCACGCATGGCGCAGGTAGCTGTCTTGGATGATTTCAAGAATGTCGAAGTAGATGATACCATAGGTTGCTCGATTATTTGAAGAACATTAACATATTTTAAGTTTAATCATGTTGAATGTTTTGTTTAAGAACAATGTATGATTGTGCTTTGATGAATGGTTTAATTGAGTGAATAATTTAGATATTGACACGTGTAATTACGTAGTGTTTTCTGAGCTATGATATAATCAATGTCGCGCCCCATCATGTTCCGCCGTAGGTTGGGGTGTGACTTATTGGTATCAGAGCCGAAGGCAATAAGATAGGTGGTTAGACGTAATGACCTAGTAGCACGCTTAGGGTCCCTATACGTGCACCCTACTTGTTTAAATTTTTGTACATAGCTTAGAATATTTATATTGTTCATCATATACAATTGTACACAAAAGCACACACCTAATCCGAGGCTATGCCTCACTCTCAAAATTGTTTTCAAACTTTAGGACGATTTTTAAAAAAATGGGAAATTCCTTAAGAAATCCCGCCTTTTCACTCCCCTCTCCTTGAGGAATATCCGTGTGACAGATATGTAGTAAACTGTAAGAGTGACAAACTTGTTTACCGAACACTTGACACCAAGTCTTGCGAGCCTAAGGAAGTGCAATGCGCATAAATCTCAATCAACCGCAAGACCCGGTTGCCTTCCTGGAGTGTTCGGTAAGGGTGTAAAACTTATTAAGCCAAAGCATATCACACCAAACGAAATCGAATCTACTACCCTCATTGTATCAAATGTGGTCATGTGACGATCACATTCTTAAATTATAAACCGAATTCACGGTGAAACGTGACTAAACTCGGTTTTTCCGTAATGTGTTTTGTTGAAAGTGATGGGAGAAGTATGTAAATACTGGGTGGTTCCCGAATTACTTCAACCGTCTACCTCAACACCACCTATATTCGATTTTAAATGATTTTATTTGAGTTTTCAATGTTTTTTTCATTTTGTTGGAAGGACCCATGGTGGTTCATGCAGCCCTAACCAACAAATGAATCCATTTACATTTTAAGATATATTTTCATAATATTATAAATGACAAGACTTGTATAATCACAACTTTCCCTAAGTAGAAATCTTAACCTCAAACTACCATTATAATATACGACTAATACGAGTATTAATTTACATCAAATACTTATTTACTAAATCACTTTTGAATCAAGATCTATTGATTCGACCTATTCTTACACTTAGAAATATTTTTTTTTCGTCCACATAATTAGATACAAATTCCTCATTCATTGAGACTTGACTATCACGAGTCAATCAAACAATTTACACTCTATTATTGAGTTGATCTACATCTATTTATTTTATCACATTATTAAAAACATCAATAACATTATTGCATAATTTAATAATCGAATGACTTTCTTATACTCATGGTGTCACAAACATAAACTATTTTCAAGTATTCAACCTGAGATTTTTTTAAAAATTTGTTAAAACTTATCAATTTATAGAACTTTGATAAAACCCATTCATCAAAATTATCTGATTAATTCTTAATATAGATTCTAACTTATCCTTAAGTTAAGTGATGTGTGTTGTGTGTTGTGCGTGCGGTATAAAATAAAAAGAGGTTGGATTATTTGCTTTTACACAAGATCGTGTTTTAAATTTATAAAAGTGATTTCTACAAAGACTAAACACACACAAAATAGACAAGTGTACCTATCGTATATGTAGAATAGTATTGGTAAGAACTAAGTATCGATCCGTGGACACAAATGTTTCTAATAATAAATCGTTGTTTTACTTTAATCGAAGGTTTTAATCGTTTTGGGGTTAATTTTCGAACGTTTTATAAAATATAAATACTTATATATAATATATAGGTGACCAATACGAGAGATTCTAAACGAGATGTTCAATTATGCAAAGGTTACCATCTAAGATCAAGAATCCACTCCATTCTAACATTGATAGTTAATATTTAAACATGTGATAAACTTGCCATAGCAATATATGATAGATAGCTCCTTAAACCTTAAGTGAGCATCTTTGGCACTAAGGAGATAGCATGCGCATTTTAAAGTCCACCCTTTCCTAATGTCATGCCATCTCAATGATGTCAATTTAAGCTGGCAAGTAGTTTCGTAAAGTAGAAAGATTAGGATTGACTTCGATTTCTCAAATACCAATTCTAACAACTTCGGGTGGTTGTAGTTCATCACAAAACCACACCTTGGTTTATTTATGTAGTTATGATTACACATTCCATTAACATATGATTTCTTTAACTAGCATGATCTCCTAAGCAAAGCTATTTTCGGATTACCAAGACTTAGAGAAATACATCATAACTTATATCTCATCATTTCTAAGTACAATATAAGGATCTCTGTTTCGATAATGTATCAAAGTATTTCTATCTTTCAAGAACATGAATCGATCATGAACGATTGCCAATAGAATTGACAACCACCAACTTTGAATTAGTGATTTAAGATGGTGAAACATTTCTCATCAAAAGATAATTGTAATATAACCATGTACTTTACTCGACTACATCACATGTTTTATATAATTATCAAGTAGAACAAAGCTTCTTCATAGATTTTAGATGTTAATGGAGTTTAGCTCATAATGAGCATGATGATAAACATTAAGATGAATGATGATAACAAATACATGATTAAACTTGGAATGATCTAACCAAATGTAGATGAATCTTCCTTCTTAATGATGGTGATGATGGATGATGATGATGATTGATGGTGATGATCTCCAAGCCTTCAAACTCTTCACTAAATCTTCTATGTGAGTGTTAGTGTGTGTTTTTATAAGAGAAAACCATATAGAATTCTTTTTAAGGCACACTCTTCAAATGGCACAAGAGCCACTATTTATAGGCTGTCTGGAGAGAAAAGCACGGCCCCGTGCTTTATTGAGCACGGCCTAGTGCTTACGTGTCCCAGTTGCATGTTGTCAGATCGTACATGATGACTCACCACGACCCCGTGCTTTTTGAGGCACGGCCCCGTGTCTTTTTATGACATGTGCTAATTTCATTTTGTCGTTTCTAAAAGGTGACCACAGCCCCGTGGTTGAGAGGCACGGTCCCGTGCTTTTGTTCCCAGTTTTTGTCTTTTCTTGTAGATTTTTGTCTTTCCTGGTGTTCAGAAGCATGGGGACGTGTTTCTTGAGACATGGGGGGCGTGTTTCTTGAGGCATGGGGGCGTGTTTCTTTGTTTTTCTTGTTTTTTCTTATGTTTTTCTTCGTTTTTTTGCTTGTTTCTTCGTTTGAGGCTTGGTTTCACCTGAAATTACATTTTATTATGATAAGTAGCCTTTTATGCTATGTTATTTGATAGAAATTGCAGTTTTTAGAGATTATTTGATGCCGAAAAGATGTATAATTTTATGTAGATCATTAAGAGTAAACGCTAGTTCAACATATTTCAAAATTCAGTTTTTCTTAATAATTCATTTGTGGTTTACACAACTCATCAACTCATTTCTTGAAAATCATGTCATTATTAATCATAAAAGGTTTCAAGCAAGAAATCCTTGTACTAAAAATTAATCAACTGTTCTTCTATGGTCACTCAAATAGTAACTTCAATTCAAAATGTCGAAAGCAATCAAACCCAATCTAGTGCGTTAAGCTAATTTTTGGAAATATTGACTCATTTACCCACTGCTTATCCTCACCACCAACATTGGCAAACATCGTTAAGCTATACAATTCATCGACAATCCACCCCAATCTTAGTGTCTTAAACGAGAAGATTTTATGTCAAAATTCACCGATATGCTCCTTTTGTATCTACCATCACCCCATTTCATTTTATGTTCTTATAACATACCTTCACTAAGAAAACCAATGTTTCATCGTCGTTTGTCATATTCACGCGACCGCCTTATGGCTACTATGATCACCAAAGAGCTTGCAGCTACTATACTAGCAATCGTGATACGAGTTCAGAGCCTCAACTCTAATTGTGCTGCTAAATAATTTGTTCCCAAAAATACCAAAACCGACTCATCCGCTGACGCTAAAGCCGAACCAAAATCTGCTTCAGTTAGCAACAACCGCAACAACAAGCGTAAAGTCAATCACCAAAATCATGTTGTTAATCAAACCAACCCTCAACCTTGACAACAACCGAATCACATTTAAAAAGGAAACCGTACATCGGTACTCACCCGTCATCGCCCTGCTCAATCCTTGTGCCAGCTATGCACAAATTTCAATCATTATGGCCACTTTTCTAGCTTTTTTCCTGATCCGCCTAGTGCATGAGCCATCCCACAATAGCCTACCACTCATACTCAACCGGTGTTCTTGACACCCGCACTTGTTACCATTGTGGAGACCCAAATCATCTTCGTAATATGTGTCTCCAACTTGCCATTGCTCATCAAGTTCAAACCTATCAAACCTGCATCCTTCAAGTTTCTTTAGTCAATCAAGATCCTCATTACCTAATCCAACCCTACCAAATTCCATACCCGCAAGCTCAAGTTCACCGATTATACTATATTGAAATTCCAAATTGCGCAACCCCTTCGAGCTCAACCTATTCAAGCTATTCCGAGATAACCTACCCTGACTGCTCAAACTTTTATGAATTCAATTTCTCTTGGTGCTTCTCATCACATCAGCTAAGCTACTCAAGAAATCCGAAGACTTGTGTTGTGTCCCTTAGTCGGTCTTAGTTATTTTGGTGTTTTTTTTCAGTTATGAATTAGTACCGCCTGTTTATGGCATCGAATTATTTCAATTTAAACTAATGATCCTTCGCGTATCGTATAAATAAAGTTCCTTTTATTTAAGTAGATTGCTTATTAAAGCCTACATTTGCCTTATTTTATCATCCTCAATCATCACAACCCATTTTTTTTATCTCAACTACTAATAAGTTATTCCTTTACAACTTTAAGGACTTATATTTAAATAATGTCTTAGAAACTTCTGTACTTTTTCCTAGTTTATAGTTAAACATTTTAAAACTTAAGTCTCTTCATGAAATAATGTTTTCAAACGCTTGGTAACCCACACGATGGGGAGTATTATGCGGACCATCCGGCGACCTAAGTAATTATGGATGCATACATAATTACCCAAGTCCTCGCATGGAAATCATGATGCGTACAATCGTGTGTCGTAATCCTAGCACCGATGGTAGTTTGGGATAAAAGTACAAAGTTGAGATGATAAGAGCATGGTGGATACGCCGCTGGTACATCCTATATATAAGTGCTCTTATCGGATTATCATTTGTAGCGTTATTTCTATTACTTTAAGTTCCGGGTTGTGATAAATTTTAGATTTTAAAGTTTTTCCTTCTGTATTACGATTAGTTTTAGACATCAACTATTCAAAGTTCTGTATTATTTTAAATCGTAAGTAAAAAAATTTCTTTTACGGTGTAGATATATTATTCCTTAATTTTGGGACTAGTCGTAAAAGTCACATTAAATCCATTTTGCTCAAACTGTGTCACCATCCAATCCGACCTTCAATACCGCATCCTCGACGCATAACACGTCTCCGTCACCGAGGTTTAATTACACGACGAGATGTCGTGTGGAGCCAAACTCCAACTTGAAACCAAACGTAATGGCTTACTTTATTATTTGGACCATTTATGGGTTCCCTATCATGACAATATTCGCATGTTCATCGTCGATGAAGCTCATAAGTCACGATACTCTATTCATCCTGGTGCGGATAAGATATATGCCGACCTTCGTTTCATGTTTTGGTGGCCGGGAATGAAGAAAGATATCACGGTATGTGTATCTAAATGCCTCACTTGCTCTAAGGCTAAAGCCGAACATCAAAAGCCATTTGGTTTGCTCGAACAACCTCCGATCTCCGTTTGGAAATAGGAAGACATAGCCATGGATTTCATTATCAAACTCCGCACTACTCAAAGCCGCAATGATATTATTTGGGTGATTGTCGATCGTTTGACCAAGTCAGCTCACTTCATACCGTTCCGAGAAAAATTCTCCGTAAGCGAATTAGCCCGACTCTATGTCAAGAACATCATTTGCCACCATGAAACTCCTTTGACCATTATATCCGATCATGATGGTTGGTTTACCTCTCATTTTTAGAGATCGTTGCAAACCGTCTTGGGTACCGTATTGATCTAAGCACCGCTTATCACCCGCAAACCGATGGTCAATCAGAGAGAACGATACAAACTCTCGAAGATATGCTCTGCTCTTGGATACTAGACTTTGATGGAAACTGGGATACTCACTTACCACTTGTAGAGTTTTCCTACAATAATAGTTTTCACACTAGTATTGGCATGGCACCCTTTGAAGCTCTCTATGGCCGAAAATGTCGTTCCCCGATTTGTTGGAACGAGGTTGGTGAATCGCAAATCACCGGTTTTGTGCTTGTTTAAGAAACTTCCGATTGAATCGCTCTTATTCGTCAAAATCTTCTTGCCGCTCGTAGCCGTCAAAAGAGCTACGCCGATAAGCGTCGTAAACCTCTTGTGTTCAATGTTGGTGACCAAGTTCTCCTTAAAGTATCTCCTTGGAAATGGGTAGTTCGTTTTGGAAAAAGGAACAAATTATCTCCTCGTTTTGTTGGCCCATTTGAGATCGTTGAAATGGTTGGTAAAGTTGCGTATCGTCTCAATCTCCCCGAAGAGCTCTCCAATGTTCATCCAACTTTTCATGTTTCCAATCTCAAGAAGTGCTTAGCTGAGGGGAATCTCCACATACCCCTCGACGAAGTTCGAATTGATGAATCTATGCGCATTGTCGAGAAACCTATTGAAATCGTGGATCATATGGACAAAGAAACCAAGCGTAGCCGTATTCCGCTTGTCAAAGTTCGTTGGGAATCTAAACGTGGTCCCGAGTTCACTTGGGAAAGCAAAGACCAAATGGAGTCCAAGTAACCGCACCTCTTCGTTACGACTTAGTTTCTAATTTCGGGACGAAATTTCCTAAAGTAGTGAATGCCGTAACATTTCGGGTTTTCCGTTCCCTTTCGGTTTCGTAATCATTACCCAAACCGGGTTTCGGGTTCGGGTATTTTATCAATAAAGTTCGTTGTTGTTTAACATTTTGTTTATTTATTTATTTTATTTGATTATAACTATAATTCATGTACAAAACTAACCCCTCAACTAACTTTAATATACTTTTGAACCATCAACCATAGATCGAGGACCAAACATCAAATATTATTCAACCTTCTTCCCCCCTATTCTCCCTCTCACGTCACCGACGCCATAACCCCCCCCCCCTCCAGTTTCGGACTGATTTACGCGTAATTGATCATGCCCAATCAATTCCTTACCAAAATGCATGACACCGACACTCTATACATGGTAAACGTTAACGAATTGACAGCTATTGTGTTAATTACGAACCGCGGACCATCTCATTCTTAAAACTGTATATAAACTTGTTTATAACTCAATGAAATCATACCACATCATCCTCTTTCTAGCGCGAAACTAAGCCCCAACCAAATCGCATCATACATTTTCGTTAAGACCAAGAATCAACCCAGTTTGAGCCGCTAATCCTAGTTAGCTGTTCTCCCCTAATTCGCGAGCATACAAGGTAATTTTGTTATGCATTATGTTCATTTTTATCCAACTAACATTAACCCCAATTCAATTTCTACAAACGAACACCAATGGAACCAATTTAAATTCTATGGTTTATGGTTAATTGTGTTTGAACATACAATACATATTTTATCCGATCTGTTTTAATCACAAGTTAACACACCAGCCTGATGGCTGATGTGTGTGTATTTAAGACCTTGGAACCGATCCAGGAGCGGGTTCGAGCCCCCTGTACCCGGTTTTTGTACTTTATTTTTTATTATTCTTTTCCTTTATTATACTTATTATTAATGTTTATAAATATCAAGTAATAAATATTATTTTTCTTAAAACCGAACCTCTAAGTCTCACGAAACCCCGTTTTTTTTTATTTAAATCCTTTTTAACCAAATTTTTAGATCATACTTTATATAATACAATATTAAATAAACATTATTTTTATAAACCGAACCACTTTAGATTGCTCATAATAAATCTTCTTTTAAACCCCCACGTTAATTTATATATATTACATAATATTTTACTTATTTATCATCAAGTAATATTTATCTTATTTATGAAAACTAGTTAATAATAATGACAATTAAATACTAATGATAATAATAATAACAGTAATAATAATATCATTAATAATCGTAACACCACATGAACATGATAATAATACTAATTATATATTTTTAACCACACCGAAACCCATCATAAATCTTAACTTTTCGTTATGACCCTATTTAACTCACTTTATCATTAACGTTTAGGAATAATTGTCAGCAACCCTCGAGGAGCTTGATCGTTTTCCATCATAGCCTTTTCTTTTATTATCTCGTCCTCGTTTATCCTACTCACTAAAGGTAAGTAAATTCACATCCCCCTTTTTACCTCTTTACAAATTTTGGGGGCGTTATGCGTTAAAAATCAACTTATTGTTTTCCCTACAATTCCGTTATATGCATAATTGTAATTGCTCGATTAGTTGTTATGTGCGAATATGACTATGTGTTTATTTTATGTTGGTTGGTACCTCATCCTCATCCTCATTAGTATGATCATACGCCGTCGTAGTAAACCCTTATCTATGTGATTCGATTGAAAGGACAACTTTTTTCTATTGTTACACTAATTGTAGTGATTTCGATTATCGCATGGAATTGTCATTTTGTTAGTACATATACTCAAAATCATGGTTTACTTGCTCAACTTTATGTTGACAAATATATATATATTTTCACGCATAGCACAGGTAGCTGTCTTGGATGATTTCAAGAATGTCGATGAAGATGATACCATAGGTTGCTCGATGATTTGAAGAACATTAACATATTTTAAGTTTAATCATGTTGAATGTTTTTTTTTAGAACAATGTCCGATTGTGCTTTGATGTATGGTTTAATTGAAAGAATAATTTAGATATTGACACGTGTAATTACATAGTGTCTTCTGAGCTATGATACAATCAATGTCACGCCCCAGCATGTTCTGCCGTAGGTTGGGGTGTGACATGCAGGTTATCGTTTGAACTCATATCAGGATTGGTGAAGAATTTAGAGTATTAATGCTAGAAGAATAAATCAAGATTTAGTTTTAGGTTTTGAATTATTAATTATCTTGTTGCCTTCTTTTGAATTATGTACTTTGTTTTATTTGGAATTGTTTGAATACTTAATTTAAATAAATAGATATTGTCACTTTAAATTATTGCATGATTGTACCTTGAGAGCTGTGAACGATCATCTCATGCCCCGACATTTCCGGCTTAGGTTGGGGTGTGACAACGTTCGTTATGATACCAGAACTAAAACAAAAAACAAACACAAAAAATGGCATTAAGTCAGTTTTCATCACATTCATTACGAACCAGATTAAAAAATTCTTGCACTAATAAGGTGCCACCAATTGGCCCAATAGAGTCTTTGCGTCACCAAAACTCTCAGTTGTTATGTATTAATTAACACAAACAAATTAGTAATTGAGTTGTACCATTTCAGCAAGATCTAGTCACTTAGAGATTTTAACCTACGAACACTACCGGTACTTTCTGCCTTCAGGAAAGGTAACCTTAAAAATGATTTGCGTTTTGCTTAGAGCATTCCTTGCTCGTCCCTCATCCTCATCTCCATAAATACACTAAAAAACACTACATTTCTCTCACATGTTCAGTTAAATAATATTTTTACTAACAATCACTTCAGCAAATATTAAAAAATAAATATAGGTAAACTAAGTTTCCCCAAATTTACAAAAAATCATTACATTTTCTCTATCGACCCTATAATTTACACTCACAAACACTCGCAACTACATCCAATATAACTAACATAATTTTACGGGTGAGTTGAAAATGCTCTTAAGGATCTCCTAATATATATACTTGCATGGGCGAAGCTTATATAACTTAGGGTTATTCAAAACTATCTGAATCCCAACTATCTGAATTTTCGGATATCCGAAAATTCGGATATCCCAATCCCGGATATCCGAAAATTCGGATTCGGATAGAAGTTTTCAGATTTTTCGGATATCTAAATTATCTGGTATCCGAAAATTCGGATATCCCAATCCCGGATATCCGAAAATTCGGATTCGGATAGAAGTTTTCAGATTTTTCGGATATCTAATTTATCTGGTATTTTAATTTTAATATTTTTTAATTTTATTTTGTATTATACATAATATAACACAAACCCTACACACATAAGTCATAACATACCACACAAACCCTCGTTCATCACACACACAATGACCACTTTCTCTCACCCTAACCCTCGCTGTCACCGGTAACACAAACCCTAGATCACACACATCTGTCTCCGTCAGTTTCTCTCACACAGTCGCGGCGTTTCCGTCATCCGTCTCCGTCTCCCCTAGTCAGCTAGTCCTCCTTCTCCGTCTCCAGCCAATCAGCCGATTGTGTAATGTTTGTTTTGTTAGATTTAGAAACTTGTTATTTGGTTGTATGTTTGGTTTGTTGGATTTAGAAACTTGTTATTTGGTTGTTTTTCGTTTGATTGGTTGGATTTGGAAACTTGAATTCTTAATATGATGTATGATTTTTATTATTAAACAAGGTTTTTTTTAATTTCTTTTTCGGATATTCCGATATCCGAAGTTTCGGATTCGGATTCGGATTCGGATAGTGATTTTCACTATCCGAAAGGTTCGGATATCCGGTTTTGAACAGCCCTTATATAACTAACAAACAAAAATATCACACACTCAGAAAAATGACTCCCACTAATAGATCGATTATTACGTACTAACTTTTTCCGTCCTTATTTGCTTAGGCTATGTGTAGTGGATGGGCTAAAAAATGAGTCGATTTGCGTTATGTGGTGCCCAGTGAGCAAATGGTGAGTTTTTGTTTTAGGTATGTAAAGGTGTTGTAGCCATATATATATATATATATATATATATATATATATATGTATATATATATATATATATATATATATATATATATATGATTGACTTCTTTTGAGAACCATTTTGAGTTTTAAGAATGCGAAACAACTTAACGTAACATTTTTTTTAAAAAATTTTTACACATATGTAATATGTAAGTGTAAGTAACGAAAAATAATTAGACTATTTTTTTGCACACCGAATCGACTTATTACACATGTGTAATTAACATATAAACTTGTGTAATCATCAAAAATCTTTATTCTCTCTCCAGATAAATTTTTTAATCAAATTTATTCTTAGCCACATATTCAATACCCATTTAATTGATTGTGTGGTTCATATTAAGTTCTTACAACTCATCAAATTTTTAAAAGATCATTCCCCTATATATATATATATATATATATATATATATATATAGGGGTGAGATCTAGAGAGAACTCCTCTTAAAGAGAGAACTAGAGAACTAGTAAAGAATTATTTTTAACTATTTTTTTAAAAAAATATTTTGTGATTTTTTTTTCTTTTCTCATTCTAATAAGATGATATTGACCCTAAAAAAAATAAAATAAAAAAACTTGTCGGTGTAGTACTGTAGTGCATATGTGCACGAATGCCTATTGCATATATACAATAGTGTTTTATTGCATATAATAAAACACAATTGCATTATCCAATACACATTATTTAATATATGCAAATATGACACTAATAATTGTATGCAAAACACATTATCGTATATATGCAATACAACACTAATGCACATATGCATTATATCGATTTTTTTTAATTTTTGTATATAATATAACACTATTGCAAATAAACAATACAAACAACTATATATATGTTATTCAACACTATTTCAAATATCAAAATGCACATTATTGCACATATGCATTATAAAAAAAAGTCGGTGTATTGCATATATGCATTACTCGTTATTTTTTTTATTTTTTTTGTTTTACTTTTTTTTGTGGTGAAGAATAACAACATATAAGAAGGATGAAAGAAAAAAAATTTTAAAAGTATTTTTTTTAATTAAATTAAAAATACTTCATTATTAATTGTCTAGTTCTGTCCATAAAATGGAGTTCTCTCATGATCCTCTCCCTATATATATATATATATATATATATATATATATATGTATGTATATATATATCCAATACACTAATCCTTAACGTACGCGAATCCCGTTTTTCACGAATCGATCCATAAAATCACATCCCAACATCTCAGAATCGTCAATACATATCCAATTAATCATTGGTTAACCAAAAAAACAGTTTTGAATCGTTAATCGATCAATTTTTTACTTTTTTCACGAGGACCGTTTTTTGAGCGTTTTAGGTTTTTGGTTGACTGTTTAAGTTTTTGTGAGCGTTTTAGGTTTTTGCCTTTGAGCGTCTCGCGTACCTACCGTACGTTAAGCATTAGCGTACAGTAACTGCACCTTATATATATATATATATATATATATATATATATATATATATATATATATATATATATATATGGTAAGGATCCTAAGAGAACCATTTGAAAATTGAGAACTTTTAGAACCATTTTGGACCACTAAAAAAACCTCTAAAAAATACTTTAAAAAATCATAAAACAAAAAATAACAAAAATTTTGAAAAAGTAAAAAAACCAAAATTCTTATATTTCATTCTGGTTTCATAAAAAAAATTAAAAAAAAACTTCGTATTATACACATGTGTATAATTTCATTTAATCTCTAGTTACGTAATGTACACATATGTACATTATCATATACCTTAAATTGTACATATGTGTATAAAAAACATGTATAAAATTTATAAAAATAAGTATTATACATATGTGTATAATTTTGTTAAACCGATATTTTTTTCAATTTTTTTTATTAAATCGGGATGAAAATTAAAAATTTTTTGATTTTTTTACTTTTTTTATTTTCGAGTTTTTTTTTTTGTTTTATAGTTTTTTTTATTAAAAAGAATGTTTTTTGTGATCTAAGATGGTTCTTAAAATTCTCAATTTTAAAATAATTCTCACATGATCTTAATCATATATATATATATATACACACAATAATATTAAAAAAAACACATGCAGGGTGACAAGAATTCATCCCCCCCAAAAAAAAAAATTACCCCTTTGTACCCCGGGGGTGTTCAAAAAAAAACTCGCCACATTTTTGCTTGTTTGTCGCCCCACTACACACGACATTAGGGTTCTTGCAAAATGAAACACTAAAAATATGTGAGAATAAGCTATAAAATTAATATTAGCATATTATACTTAAACATACTTGAATTATTTCCTCTATATTAATTAGCAAAAATATCTCCGTCACACAATCGTTATTGAATTGTCTTGGTCAGGTTTCCGTCAATAAGGTGTTATTTTCTCAAAATTTATTACGTACGGCTCCAGGATTGTTTTATTTTTTAGGAAATTTGTTTTTATTGGTCTCAACTATCGTCTTTTGGTCACTACTGGTCTCAACTAACGAATTGGCTGTTGACGGTCCCAACTTTTAACGTATTTGTTCCTAACGGTCCGTGACTAACATAATTATAACATCGTTAGTTTCAGGTCGCCGGAAAAACGTTTTTGGCCGGAAAACACACATTTTTCCCGAAAACTCAACAATTTTGTCTCAAACATAATGGTAACTTTGTATCTTACCTTTAGGAACCTTTCTAGTAAAAGCCTCAATTATTGAGGTCGTCGGAACCCTAGAATCATCGTCGGAAACAGCTGATGGTGCTTAAGTGATGGTGGTTGGTTGGCGGTGAGTCAATTGGTGGTAGTGGCGGTGTTCAGGTGGTGTTTTCCGGCAAAAAATGACTGTCCCAGCCAACGTTTTTCCGACGACCTGAAACTAACGGCGTTAGGATTCTGTTAGCCGCAGACCGTTATGAACAAATACATTAACAGTTGGGACCATCAGTGACCAATTCGTTAGTTGGGACCGACAATGACCAAAAGGCAATAGTTTGGACCAATAAAAACCAATTTTCCTATATTTTAATTTTAAAGTTACTAAATCGTTCTCTTTTAAGTACAACCGAATATAAAGGTTAGATCCATGCACTATGTACCTTTTCAAATCTAGAAAAATCTAAAAGACATTAAACATGTTGCAAGGCTCATAAATGTAGGCAACATATTAACTCTTGAGCTACAAATATAACTTGTAAATCTTACTTTATACATGCTTTGAATACATTTTTACATGACTCACAACTAGTTAAATTTCAATATGCGGGTCCTCACAACTAGTTAAATTTAAATGACGCGTTGGCCCCAATAGGAAGACCAAGGAAAAATAAGCTAGTAAAGGGTGGGTGGATAGAAAAACAAGGACCTATAATCATATCATCAAGAAAAAAGGATATTTATATTATTGTTGACTAAGTATAACATAAAGCACACGTTAAGTCAAGGAAAGTTGCCAAGAGTTTCTATATCGTTCCCTTAATATCACTTCTCATAAGTCATACTTGACATTTTGTCTATCCTGAAACAATGGCAGATGGAAGCATATTTCTCTTCCTCATATTGGTTTGTGTTTTCCTTAGAAAACCTTGCTACTCAGAAACAGATACATTACAACAAGGTCAAGAACTCAAGGACTGGGATGAACAGATATCATCAAACAAGGTCTTCAATTTAAAGTTGTTTATCTTTGAGACTACAGTGAGCCCTTATTTAGGGATATTCTACAAGAACGACAACAAAAAAGATATCTTTATCTTTACATATACTGATACCGTAAAAAGGCAATTTGGGTAGCAAACAGAAACAATCCGATCTCGGATATCTATGGCAAGCTCATCATAGATAGCCATGGAAAGTTCAGCATTTTATCAAAGGCGGGCACTGTTCTTGATCTCTTCATTCCTGATCCATTAGTACCACGCAACGCAAGTGCTAAGCTCTTGGATACGGGAAATTTGGTGCTTCAAGAACTATATCAAGATGGATCTGTTAAGAGGATTTTATGGCAAAGCTTTGATCACCCAACAGACACACTTCTACCTGGTATGAAGCTTGGAATTAATCTCAAGACAGGACACAGATGGTCACTGACTTCCTGGGAGAGTGAAACGCTACCGGTCTGTGGGTCGTTTACATTAGCAGTAGATCCAAGTTACACAGGTCAGATGGTCATCCTAAAGGGAGGAAGTATCCATCAGATGAGTGGACCTTGGTGCAATTGGGAAGTCAATAGTACAAATAAAGTATCTTTTGGTACAGATGTCCGGTTGTATTATGTTTCTAGCGAGTCTGAGCAGTCGTTCACAATTTTAACAAGATCGTATGATTCATTTCCGGCTTTGAGGATGTTTGAATCCGGTGACCTTGAATTTTTAAATGCCTGCATCAAGCCTCTTCTGTGCCTTGACAAGTAGCCCTGTTTATGCTGAAAGCAAGCTGGAAATGTTAGAATGTAGGGAAAAATATACCTATTATATGGGGATAGATTTTCACTTCCCAACTATGAATAACATCTTTTCGGATGAGTATGAATATCATGAAAGCCAAAACTTGACTCTATATGAATGCAAGAGATTATGCTGGAACAATTGTTCTTGCACTGCTTATTCTTATGCAACCAAAAACAGGACAGGCTGCATGACATATGGTAAAATGTTATACACTTCAGTAGAAGCTGAACAAGACAAGGAATATTATACCTTTCGTGACCGAGGTTAGGAAGTTTATTACTCTATTTATTGTGCCATTTTTACTGCAAATATAAGATTACCTGAAGTATTACGTGAAGAAATTCTAGAAACAATAGAATGGCATACAAATTTTATTTGGACATGCTTGGATTTCAAAAAATATCATTTTGGGCACTATATGTTAGTACGTTATACTTAGTTAGCTGTAGAGTATGAATTTCAGACAACCACATAACCTCACCGATCCTAAGAACTTGATCACCTGATTTGGGCAACCATCAGAGGTAGTTAAGTACTGCTATCTATATAAGTTGTTACAATCATTTTTCTTTGTACTTTTTTTTTGTAATTGTTTGGTTCAATTTGATAAGAAATCTAATTTCTAATCAACATAACTTTTTGATTCCTCATATGTGATTCTTTGGTGCTTTGAGCAAATCGTTTTCTTATTAGAGGTTGATGTAAGAGATTAAGAGTTGGCAGACTCTTGTTTGACTCGGTTGTAGAAGGGGAAACATGAATAAAAGGCTAAACTTCAAACAGGTAATGGGCTAAGAATGGAGATACGGCCCCATAACCAATAGACAGAAAGGTTTCGACAAATTGGATCATGTGGCAAACCGGGCCAAATCTTTCATACTTCCCTTTTATAGCTTAAAACCATTATATAGTTGATTGGTATTTTCTTATTACGTTTCTATTTACGGTCTTTAATTCAAACTTTATATGAATAATTTGTAGCTTTGAAAAATTGGCAAACTTGTAAGATATTAGAAAATCTTTATACATTGGCACACCTTAGCATTTAGAGTTAATTGAAAAGTTATCTTAGAAGTTTATCTCATTTATTTTTGCTTCCCCTCTACGTTAGTTTTAGATTCACTCAAACAATTATAGAGGTATGGTACCAAAAAGACCCAAATACCCTTAAATACCACCCGTGGGTCTTAGAGAAACCTCTCATACACCGCCCGCGGAACATTTGGATCATCCGCATAACTCGGTAGAGGAGGAACGTCCTCACACCACACGCGGAAGCATCCAGGCACCTCAGAAGTCATCCGCAAGATAGGACATCCGTTCGCTAAAATGACCGGAAGGCAATGCCAACTGGACAGCTGTCACGAACTAACTATCCTCTAGAAGAGTATCCACAAGTTACTTGAAGAATACGTGACTCGCCAGCCAATGAGCAAAGGACACCTGGCCAGGTTGTTATAACCGTGCACATGGCCAGGGTATGATCCGTCCTATCATCAGACGACGTGTGTCCAGGTTGTTATACCTATGCACATGGGACGTATAGCTCAACCAATCACAAAGGGACACGCGTCCAGGCGGTTACCAAGATCTTCCAGACCCCCTCCTCTTGTCCTTCCTGTAACGAGACTCACTGTGTCCGTTTTGCAGGTTCCGGTCATTGCACTTCGGAAGTTGAGCTCATACTGTGTTAGTAATTATCGTATTTTACCCTGTGGACTTATTGGATCCAGGACTCATACCCGGGGATTGGATCCGTGTTTCTTCATTGGCGCCATCCGTTTTGGTGTTAGAACAGCACAAATTTTCGTTGGTTTTTCGGTTCGTTTAAAGTATGAGTAAACTTCCTAAGGGGCCGACGGGAACTCCTGCACTTGCTTCACGTGTTACTAACACTGAAATACCTAAAGGCCTTGCCTCGAGTGTTTTACACGTGTGACAGCTTCGGGTTCACGAACTACCGAGACAACACCAGGTGGTCGTATCCTTGAGCGCGTCACCGCACTAACTGGGCCAAGTCCTACCGATTTAGGACACGTAACGGCTCCAGAAGGTTCTAATCTAGGTGATCTTGGACGAATCATGAGGGAGACTCGCTGAACTCGGTCAGTATTGGATCCGGAAAATGATTCCTATGATTCTGATATGGCGAGGTCTCACCGTCATAATTCCAGATCCGGTGGACTACTGTCCCCGGACGAATGGCTTCATGTCCAACAAGAGAACTTGAAAGCAGAATATGAGCGTAGAGTGCAGAATGCACATCTTCACGCCCGTGCTCTGACTTACGAAGAACCTCCCTGGAGATCTCTTTCTCCTTCTCTAACGGTGAGAAGAAGTCAGGTCCGCCACAGTCAACAAACATAACAAGAATTTGTTGAACCACGAATTTTGCGCCCTCGTCCTCGCATAGACATGCGGATGCCGTCCTACTTTGATGAGTATGACAGTTATGACTCAATGTATCATCCAGGAAACTACGGTTTCTACATGGGTGATAGCAGAATGAGTTCACATGCAAGAAGCAGTCGTCCGCGGGACATGATCCGCCACACCGAGTATCACAGTGATGCTAAGGAAGATTTCACCAAACCATACCGTCCGGCAGCCTTCGCCGAGAAGTCGAAATTTATAGCTAGTATTGGGACAACACCTTTCCCTGTCAATGCTAAGATACCTACAACGGTAGGCAAATACAATGGCATGACTGATCCAAGTGATCATCTCCAAAATTTTGTGGCGGTAGGTGGTGTGAGCGGATGGACGCTCCCTTATTGGTGTCATATGTTCGCATTGGCACTAACAGGGGCAGCAAGGGAATGGTTCGAAAAGTTACCTGACGGTCAAATATCTAGTTGGGATGATCTGGTGAAGAAGTTTTCACAACAATTCAGCCAACAGAAAAAACACACACGTGACCAGTCAGAAATTTTGGATGTTGTCCACCGTGATAATGAATCCATAGAAGATTTTATCACCAGGTTCAATGAAGAAAGTCTGAACATTGGTGGGATCAGCAAAGACATGCTCCGCGGTGCCTTCTGCAAGAATGTCAAGTGTGATGAATTGATCCGCACACTCACTGGTAGGGATGGAATGCCAAAGGAATGAGACGATCTTATGACCGCGGCAAAGTTATTTGCCAACACTGAGAAAATATTGGGGAACAATAATTCAAAACAAAAACTCAAAGTCGAGTTTCAAACTCCGAGACCCAATAAACAGGCAAAGGGACCAATTTGGTCAAGACTTCAGCCAAATACGGAAGCATCAAAGCCATTTGATGCAAGATCTCTCATTGGCAACAAGAACAAAGTAGGACCCTCGAATCGAGGTCCTAACAGATGGACTCCTCATTCAAAGACTCCCGTAGAAATCCTCACTACTGAGAATGTGAATTTCCGGAAACCACAGCCACTCACAAGAAGATCATTTCTCGACACCAAAAAACATTGTTCGTTTCATAATGACATCGGTCATAATACGAACGAATGTAATGCGAAATTGAGGCGGCTATAAAATCCGGGAAACTTACACATTTGGTGAAAGATGGGAAGCCTGGGACTGGTAAAGCTCCCATGCGGGACAACCAGGGCCCATCCAAGAAACAAGTCAAGGACTTAAACGTTCAAATGATTCAAGGCGGACGAAAGGTCGGAGGAAAGAGACGTGAGTACGATGAAGAAGAGTGGAAGAATGAGCCAGTGATCTTTCCACGAGTCAAGGGATGTCCCAATAACAAGAACCCCTTGATTATCACTGCCGTTTTTGGTCATTATCGCTCCCAATATGTTTTCTTTGACACTGGTAGTACATTGGACATCATGTACGAACAGTGCTTTTAGCAACTTGATGAAGTGGACAAGGAAAGACTGAAACCTATCCATGCTCCTGTGTCAGGGTTTGGAGGAGAAATAATGCATCCGTGAGGGGTGATTTCCTTCCCAGTCACCTTGAGCGATGGTGTTCATTCAAGGACCGAAGAGGTCGAATTTTTAGTTTTGCCAGCAACGTCGAAACATGACATCATCTTAGGACGAGAAGCAATTGGGGACTTCAATGCTCATCCGTCCATGGCTCATGGTGCGGTTGGGGTTCCAACCAGCACAGGTGTAGCAATAATTCACGTCAATCGACATTGCTTTGCAACAGAAAGCTCAAAACCTAGCAAGATTCCAAAACAAACTCTGAGGACTGAACCAGAAAATGGGTTTTGAACAAGAAGTTTCCTGATCTGATTGTAACAATTGGACCTGCTATCTCCGAGATAGTAAGGACTTTTCTGAAGTAATTGTTAACAAAGAATATTGATATCTTTGCATGGCAACCCGCGGACATGACTGGTGTCCCGCGGAACATTGCGGAGCACAAGTTGAGGGTAAACCCGATGTTTACACCGATTGTCCAGAAACAACGTAAGATGGGTCCAGAACAAACAAAAGCAATGAATGAGCAAGTTCTGGACCTCTTACAGGCTGGAATCATTCATCCAATCCAATATCAGACCTGGGTCGCCAATCCGGTTATCGTTCCCAAAAGTAACGGGACATGGCGGATGTGTATAGATTTCAAGTATCTAAACAAGGCGTGCCCCAAAGACTGTTATCCGCTACCAGAAATAGACCTCAAGATTGATGCTGTGGCACCATTCAAGTTCAAATGCTTCTTAGATGCCTACAAAGGCTATCATTAAATCCTCATGGCCGCGGGTGATGAGGATAAAACAGCTTTTCGTACCGATCAAGGCACTTTTTGCTACAAAATGATGCCTTTCGGATTAAAGAATGCGGGGGCCACATATCAATGGTTGATGGACGTAGCGTGTAAAAGTCAAATTGGTCGAAATTTGGAAGTTTATATGGACGGTCTTGTGATCAAGAGTGTTGAGGAAGACCAAATGTTGAGGGACATCGAAGAAACGTTCGAAACATTAAGAAGTATCAACATGAAGCTGAATCCAGCTAAGTGTTCGTTCGGGATAGAGGAAGGAATGTTCCTTGGAGTAATTGTTACGGATGCGGGCTTCAAAGCTAATCCAGATAAAATTCAAGCTGTAGCCCGCATGCCTTCTCCTTCCTCCCTCAAGGAGGTCCAGACGCTCAACGGTCGTTTGGTTGCTTTAAATCGTTTTTTGGCAAATCACGCAGCCAAATCTTATCCTTTTATCTCAACACTAAGAAATTGCCTCAAGAAAGCACAATTCAGATGGACCGCGGAAGCGGAACAAGCTTTCCTGTAAGTTAAGAAATGTTTGATGGAATTGCCCACATTGACAGCAACTTATGCGGGAGAACCTTTAACGATGTACTTATCAGCATCAGACATTTCTATCGGGGTTGTCCTACTGACGGATAGAAAAAATGTCCAAACGCCGATTTACCACGTCAGCAGAACACTGTCAGACCCAGAAAAAAGGTATTCAATGTTAGAAAAACTTGTTCTAGCATTGGTCTATGCTGCCCGACGCCTCCGCAAGTACTTTCAGGGGCACCCCATCAACGTTTTTGTTAGAACCCGGTGTATCAATCCAGTAACAATAACAATAACAGATCTCAGATCTGAGTAACAGATTAATACCTTAAGATAGATCTAGCTCGTAATTACGTATGATTAGGTGTTATATATGTATATATGTATTATCAGTATATATTAGTAGTATAAGATTAAAGTGAAGATTGAGAGAGAGAGTACTTTGACAGCACTTCGTTAATTATCTCAAATTTAACTTAAAATGTGAACATGGGTTCACTATATATAGAAGATAGGTCAGGTTCGCTAACATTCCCTAGCGAACCATACCCACTTCGTTACATACATAAATAACTCAAATAGCTTAACGAATCACCTCCTGATTCGTTAACATCCCCTAACGAATCAGGAGGGAATAGCTTTAAGTCTTAGTTCGCTAAACAACTTTTAGCAAACTAGACAATACATATAGAGAACTAGAGAATAACTTAATTAAATATTACATTAAACATAAAACAAATACGTTAATGATAATTACAAAGACTCAAGACGCAAAACCGTGCACTAACAGACACCCCCTCGTCTTGAGCTCTTTGTCTTTAAGTTACTTGAAGCACTTGGACTGCCAGTCTCTGCAACTATGAATTCCATTTCCATGACAAACACGCACAACACGTTGGAATTGCATAGCCTTGTTGTAGTCTTCATTGCGCTCGATCAGAATATGTTTCCTGTGTAGCACGTCATTGTCTGTTTCAGATAAATTAACCAACCACATCGGGTCGATTATCTTGATAAGCTCAGTCTTCAGTCCTTTACCAAGTACAATGACGGCCTCGCCCGTACGATTGTCATAGTACCAGCGGTTGAATGAGTGATGCATGTGTTGGGGCATCGTCTTCACCGGCACTTGCTTCATCGTCTTCAGCAGATTTACTTTAAGGACAAGTTTCTTCCAGCCAGTCTTTGGATCAATCTCGTCAATACATTTACGTCTCGGGACCTGGGGCTTGAAGAACTTGAACCCGTGATTGACTTCGAACAGCAAGTGTTGATGAAACCCCTCAGCTGTCCGGATTCCACCACGATTGATAAATGGACGCCTCGCGAGGGTACGAACATCCCAACGCGGTAGTGTAAGAACGTCCATTATCTTCTCGTAGTACTGAACTCCCTTTTCCCATTTAACTATACATACCTTAAGCTCGGAATCATATAGCCATGAGATGATATCACCATGAACCTTGGATACAGTCTTGAAGGAAGTCACTTGGTTTTCTTTGACCCATGCAGCTGCTATGTCTTTCCGTTCTTGATCAACGTATCGATACGCCTTGATAATCTTACCCGCATCTTTATGACTGAACCATTTAGCAATATCAGCATCAGTTGGGTTCACAATTGAGTCAAAGCGAGTATCCACAACCTTCTTTCCCTTAGTCATCTTCTCTAGATCATCCTTTGCTGTTTTAAAAATCTGCTCATTAAATACCGGAGCACCTTGATCAATGTTTGTGTGTTGATAAAAGTCAGGATACTCCTCAGCAGTGGCGTCTTCCATCTCAACATCCTCATCTTCATAAATAAAATCCGTATTCATTTGAATAGACGGGTCATCTGTTAAACTTTCCTCATTCACCACCTCAACATCTGGCTCTGTCTCTAACACGGTTAATTGTTTATCATTTAACCCTAGCAGTATAGAAATATGCTCTCGTGTTAGAGACCTATCAACGAACTCACCAACTTCAATCTCATTAGCATTCACCATGCTCCTAATCACCCCCTTTCCATCCATAAATATTACCGTGTCAGCTTCAATCATCTCAATTGGTTTAGCAGCTGAGTAATCACGATAAACAACAATCTGTTTGTCCGAATCGTCAACAGAACTCGTACCCGCACCAGAAGCTGGGTCTTGAGTTTGTTTAGGCTCACCACCAGCACCAGACTCATCATCATCAGAATCTTCCTCATCATTCTTGATCTTCTTTAAAGCATCATCTTTGCATGTCAATTGTAAGATCAGATCCTCTTGTTCTTTAAGTTTCACCCCCTGAGACTCAACAATCTCACGTAGTGCCTTAGTTTCTTTTTGACAGAAAGAAACATAACTAAGTAGTTTCTTCTGATTCTCCATTAAGCGTTCTTGATTCAACCAATCAGCAGACATCTGGTTCTCATACAAATGCAGAAGATTTAAAAGCATGTTTGTCTGAAGATTTGGTGGCAAAGCATACAAGGATGGATGAAGTGGTTGGATTGGACCCTGAGGCCTTGTAATTCTCATGAATGAGATATCACTAGGAGGGGGAGGCCTCATAGATGTTGTTGGAGGAGCTGTAGCCACTGTAGTAGTCGGAAAAGGTATTTCAGTTAACGCTGATTGAGGAATCATATGTGGAACCATCGTCTTCGTCAAAGTCATCTCCGGAGTGCTAGTTGTAATTGGCACTACCGGGCGTTGAGGTGTTGTGTGACGAGACTGAGGCACACCAATGATTATTCCAGCCCCAGCAGATACACGTCTCTTCTTTGATGGCTCACCAGTTGCCACTTCCTTGCCTTTTCTCTTTCTTTCTCGTTGAGCTGCAATAATGGCAGCTAATGCAGCTTCAACTGCGGCCTGTTGCTCTCTAAGAGCTGCATCACCATTACCACCATTTCCACCTTCATGACCACCAGCATCACCATCATTTCCATCATCACCATCGTTCCCATCATCACCATCGTTCCCACCTTCTCCTTCCTCACGCTCAGAATCTGAATCATCATGAATCCAGCGATCCTCGGAAGGACATACATAATTAGGATTAACGATATGACCAATCATTCGTTTATCCGCTGGCCTTCCCTTTCGATAAATCAACATTCTACGCACTGTGTCAGCCGTCATGTGTGCTAAGTCAAGCACGTCATTCACCAATGTTTGATCAATTACCAAAGCTGGAATAAGGTCGTGAATAATCAACTGTAGAAATCAGGGATACATCAAAAATTTCTTCTTCTAGTCCGTCTGCTGAACTTGTTCTGTCAAATGATCGAATACCAGCTCGGAGTAGTTAAATGGCTTGTTAAGAATAAGTGCAACAAAATCCGATTGTATACTGCTTCGGCATTGGTCAAAACCACCACGACGACCACTCATACAGTGAATCAAGACATGTAGAAGATACTTGTATGGTGGGCATAAACCATTCTTGTTCAGCATAGATTCATCAACATTTCCACTGTAACATAACCGAGTGAACAGACCCTTGATCAGTTGTTTGTCAAAATCACTTGGATAGTCATCATTGTCATCAAAACGAAGCACACGGCGAACAACATCCACATCAATCGTAATAACAGTTTGATTTATCGTGGCTCGAATGTGCTTTTCCTCCTCAACATACTCAGCAGTATCCCAAAACTGCCTAATAATACTTCGATAAATTTTAGGTTGAGCAGTGATTGCATAATGTATCACTGAGCGTCTTAAGAAAGTCAACATAGCTCCAAACGTAGCAACATCAACAACATTTTGATCAACATAAGCACAGATGTTATGTTTCTTATCAAATGGTAATAAAATAACATCATCCTGCTGTTCTAGAGGTGGTTGCTCTTGTGGTGGTTGTTCTTGTTGCCCTTGATCAGCAACCGGTGGATCTTGATTTACTTGATCAGCCATTATTACTGAATAGAGTGTAGAACAGGTATTAGTAATAAATATAAATAAAACCATATGTCTTGTGTAATTAATGTATATACAAGTTTAGACCGTTGAACTAATTATTGAATTTAAAAGGTAATTTAAATTTAATTAAATAAATAAAATAAATGTCATTCGTGTGATTATCACTCTGATTCGTTACTAACCAGTAACGAATCAAGTGATTCGCTATCAAGTAAAATACATTAACGAATTAGCTGTAGCGAATTAACTATAAATATTAGCGAACTAAAGTCTAGTTCGTTACACATTTGGTGAATCCGTGTGTTGATTCGTTGAGAAAGTGATTCGCTGAGCTAGTTCGTGTATTTCCTTAACGAGTTGGACACGTGGCAGTTTCAATTCGCTAAGGTTAACTAATGGTCAAGAATTTAGACTTGATCTTTGACCCATACAGTCAAAGTCAAAATTAATATGAACCCCAACAGTCAACACACAAACCTAGCTTCAATTAATCCATAACTATCGTCGGATAACCGAAACTTTAGATGTATTGAACTCGGAAACTGTTGGTGCATTTTGTGACCGTCGCTATGCAATTCTGACCAGCGGAACGCCACAGGCGAAGTTAGAACAACTTCGCCATAGGCGAAGTTAGCACAACTTCTGCCATAGGCGAAGTTATATCAACTTCGCCATAGGCGAAGTTGTAACAACTTCGCCTACAGGCCCAAGCCCGTGAAGTTTATATATATATGTGTGTGTCGTGTTTAGGGTTTGTAATCCAGTAATTCAGAGAGTTGTGTGTTACAGTTTGAGTGTCGAGAGAGAACAAACAGAGAGAGAGTGTCGTTAGGGACGACCCGAGGTAGAGCTCACCTCGGGTCGGACGTGTTTCTGTTTATGTTACGGTATGTAACGTGTTTGTTTAATTTTTATTATAAAGAATCTGCAGATTTGTTTATCCCGTTCTTGTATTTGTTCGTGTATTTGTTCGTGTACGTGTTTGTGTTCTTCATCTTGTACACCATTAACGAGTCTAGGAGGATTCCGCACTCCTAGACCTCGTGCGGATCTCGTATCGATCGGCGACGCCCCCGAGGGAACCTACATGTGGTATCAGAGCATTTGCTCGATTGTGAGGTTCGGGATATTCACGCGGTTATAGATTTCGTCCCGTTTCGACTATTCGCGGGACCTGTTTTCGTGTTTCTAAGTCAATCTTACCTACTACCACAGTATTCAAGCCTTTGCACCATCAAAAACCTTGTTAAATCCAGATTCCAGATCTTCAAAAACGTTCGTGTTCATCAGGCGAAGTTGCCGTCACTGTTCGTAGGGTTTCGGCGAAGATATAAGGTTAAGCGAAGTTATCCACAACTTCGCCTACCTTCTCAAGTTCGCCTAATTCAAGCGAAGTTCTCTACAACTTCGCCTACCACTTAAGTTCGCTTACCTCAAGCGAAGTTAAGAATCAGCGAAGTTAATCAGCAGTGTTCGTCAGCGAAGTTCTTCAGCGAAGTTCTCTACAACTTCGCCTACTTCAAGCGAAGTTATCCGTAACTTCGCCTTCAGTACTTAAAAAAAAAATTTTCTTAATTTTTCAGGTTTCTTACTTTTCGGGAAAAATGTCGTCGATCAATATCTCTGAGTTAGTGAAGATGGAAGTTGAAGCAGGGTCAGCTACCAAGGCCCCAAGATTGCTGAAGGGAACCGATTTCGTTGCATGGAAGGATCGGTTCATACAGTACGTCAAATACCAGGATGCGAAGATGTGGGTATGCATCCAGGATGGTTATATTCCACCAATTATGGAGTACGAAGGTCGTGACCAAATCAATCAGTTAGCAGTTTTGGTTAACGAGTTTGTTCGGTAACATGAGTCTGTAATAGTGATATCGTATCACGTGTTCGGTTATCAATATAACGTGTTCGTTTATCGTATCGTGTTTGTTTGATTTGCTTTCTACACTCGTAACGATCTACGCAGGGATTCCGCACCTGAGTAGACCGCGATATCTCGTGCGATCCGTCAAGGGAACCTACAATTGGTATCAGAGCGAAGTTATGGACAGGCGAAGTTAGCAGCCAAGCGAAGTTAGCAGCCAAGCGAAGTTATGGCCAGGCGAAGTTATTGAGGGGCGAAGTTGACTTTTAGGCGAAGTTAACGAGAGAAAAAAAAAAAAAGAGTATTTTGGTGTTTTCGTCTGTATGGCCCGGTGTACACGATTATTGTGAGACCGAAGATGTTGTTCCGTCAACGAGTGAAACTTGTTATCTCTGGGTCTTATGTGTGAACAAATACGTGTCAACTCTGGATATGGAGTTGAGTTTGTGAATGGGATATTGATTGAAACTGGATATTGACACATATTTGGGTGTTTGTGGGCAATGAAATTGTTGTTGTTCGAGTTTGACCAACTGAAGAAAGTCAAATTGAACTGAAGGTTTTTGTCATTACTGGATTGCGGTCAGAGCATATTATTTATGTTATTTTCAAGGCGTTCGAGAATTGGATCCTGAAACGTGATGCTTATTTATTAAAGTGAAAATTCTGGAACAAGTTGGATTTAATCGGGAACTAAAGTGTTTATGTTCTTGATCGTTATCCCTGGTGATTGAAGATGCTTCGGATTAATTAATGGTCATGTGTTAGATTCTGTCAAGGTGGTTTTGTGATGAAATTGATCACTTGATGTTGAGTAGTTGAAAATTAAACCTTATCGTATGCCGACGAGTTGGTGAAGTTGTGGAGGAAGCCCAACTTCACGTGTTGGTGAAGTCAGATGGACTCACGTGATTGGTTGAGATGATCTATTGGCACGAGGATGCATGCATTTCAAAGACCTCAATCGTTATAGTCGGAGAAGCTTACACTGAAGGGGAGATCTGATATGGAAGACGTTGGGTGATTGGTAGATTTGTGAAGCTACATGACAGTTTCAGACACGGCTGGTTGAAGGGCAAACAGAAGATCATCAGTTAAGAGGGAGTCTGTTGGTGCATGTTTTTGTAACAGATGATCTTTCGTGTTTGTTAGAATTGAGAGCAACGGTCAAAGGGGAGTCTGTTGGTGCATTTTGTGACCGTCGCTATGCAATTCTGACCAGCGGAACGCCACAGGCGAAGTTAGAACAACTTCGCCATAGGCGAAGTTATAACAACTTCGCCATAGGCGAAGTTAGCACAACTTCTGCCATAGGCGAAGTTATATCAACTTCGCCATAGGCGAAGTTGTAACAACTTCGCCTACAGGCCCAAGCCCGTGAAGTTTATATATATATATGTGTGTCGTGTTTAGGGTTTGTAATCCAGTAATTCAGAGAGTTGTGTGTTACAGTTTGAGTGTCGAGAGAGAACAAACAGAGAGAGAGTGTCGTTAGGGACGACCCGAGGTAGAGCTCACCTCGGGTCGGACGTGTTTCTGTTTATGTTACGGTATGTAACGTGTTTGTTTAATTTTTATTATAAAGAATCTGCAGATTTGTTTATCCTGTTCTTGTATTTGTTCGTGTACGTGTTTGTGTTCTTCATCTTGTACACCATTAACGAGTCTAGGAGGATTCCGCACTCCTAGACCTCGTGCGGATCTCGTATCGATCGGCGACGCCCCCGGGGGAACCTACAGAAACACATAAATAAACACATGATATTGAGATTGAGGCTCAAGATCAAGAAATAACTTAGGTGAACCAGAGTATAGAAACTCCGAAACCATAAACACCCAACCAACTCAGCAAACAAGAATCATACTTCGATTAAAGTCTACCAAGGGTATCGGAATCACATTCCGATCACAAATGACTATACATCGACTATATAAACACCGTATATCATAAATAAATTAGGGTTTTAAACTTGGAAAACCCTTAAAACAGAATTCGTCTATTCAAATAACACCATTTTTGACGAAAATGACATAGATATAATCTTCTATACCTTAGCAACACAATGATATACTTGAAAGTTCGAAAATCAAAGGTCGAAAAATTCAGAGAAAATTTGAAAAGGGTTGCTTTAGGTTGAAGAAAGATGATGAACAGTGAAGGGACGGTTCGTGTATCTGTCTTATATAACCTTACACACTATCCTAGGCACGCTTTGTACGAATCAACCTGATTCGTTTGAATTTTCAATAGCGAATTAAGTAATTTATTCCAATTCATTACGTCAGAATAGCGAACAAGACATGAATCGTGTCTTGATTCGTTAAATATCTATAACGAAGTAGAATTGATTCGTTACAGAGTGAGGAGGCGAATTAGGTGAGTGAACTGGAAATTAGTTCGCTAAAGAATCACCTAGTTCGTTATCTATACTTAACGAATTAGTTGTTAACGAATTAAAAATTTATTAAATTTTAAAGTTAATAATTAAATGAATTAAATAAAGAATAAATATAACTTAAATGAATTATCGAGAATTTTTTGTTATCCCGATAATTGAATACTTTAACAATACGTTTCACGTTTTCGAAACATAACTTAAATTATTAAATAATATGTAAAGAAAGAAAGATTTAATGTTTTTGGATTTTATCTATACAAACTAAAAACACAATCTTTTTGTATTTTCTAGATTTTCACCCCCTAAAACCAAAATAAATTTTAAAAGAAAATTGACATAAAATAAAGATAGTCATCCTTGTTTAAGGATATCAGCGAGGGTCTTCAATCCGTTTAAACCAATCAAAAAATGAAAACGCGTTTTGTCAAAAGCTTTGGTAAACAGATCGGCTTTCTGAAAGTCAGTATGTACTTTCTCAAGGTCAATCAACTTCTTCTCAAAGCAATCATGTATAAAGTGATATCGAATTTCGATATGTTTGATTTCGAATGTTGTACGGGATTCTTTGTGATAGAAATTGCAGCAGAATTATCAATCAAAATAGGAGTAGTAAGAAACTTCAAACCGTTGTCGCGGAGATGTTGTTGTATCCACAAAACCTGGGAACAGCAACTCAAGGCTGCAACATACTCAGCTTCGGCGGTTGAAATGGAGACCGTTGTCTGCTTCTTACACTGCCAGGAAACAAGCCGATTTCCTAAAAATTGACATCCTGCAGTGGTTGATTTGAAGTTGATCTTGCAACCTCCATAGTCCGAGTCTGAATGAGCAGTAAGATCAAAAGTATCATCCTTGGGGTACCACAACCCAATGTCTGGATTTCTCCTCAAATAATGAAGAATTCTCTTAACCGCGGCTAGATGAGTCACTCGTGGACTTGCTTGAAACCAAGCACAAAGACAAACAGCAAACATAATGTCAGGGCGAGAAGCCGTTAGATACATTAAAGAACCGATCATGGCACGATAGAGGGTAGGATCAACGGTATCCTCCAATTCATCCGGTGATAAATTGTGACCCACTGGAAGATGAGTAGAAGGGATTTTTCCGACAGATATTTTGAATCGGCTCAAGACGTCGTTCACATACTTCGTCTGGTGAATAAAGATTCCGTTAGTAGACTGGTGAACCTGCAACCCTAAAAAGAAATTCATCTCTCCCATCGAACTCATCTCGAACTTTGTTTGCATGGACTTCTCGAACTCTTTACACAATGTGTCGTTTGTTGACCCAAAGATAATGTCGTCAACATAAATCTGAACTAGGAGAAGATCGTCACCAACAGTTTTATAAAATAAAGTGCAGTCGACTGTCCCTCGTTTGAAGCCATTATCAGTCAGATGGTCGGCAAGCGTGCCATACCAAGCTCTCGGGGCTTGATGTAGACCATACAGGGCCTTGTTTAATCGGTAAACTCGGTCCAGATAATCAGGATCTTCAAAACAAGGAGGTTGTAAAACAAACACTTCCTCGTGTAGTTCACCATTGAGAAAAGAACTTTTAACATCCATTTGATAGACCTTGATATTCTTATAAGCAGCATATGCTAGGAAGATTCGAAGCGCCTCTAATCTTGCAACTGGAGCATATACCTCTGTTTAATCAATACCCTCTTGCTGATGAAAACCTTGCACCACTAGACGTGCTTTGTTTCTGACAATCACCCCTCGATCGTCTTTCTTACACTTAAATACCCACTTAGTCGGAATCGCTTTCTTAACTCTAGCAGGCTTGTCTATTAAATCCCAAACACCCAAACGTGCAAATTGCTGTAATTCTTTTTGCATAGATTCAACCCAAGAAGGATCTTCAAGTGCCTTACGAGCCGTCGTTGGCTCAACTTGAGATAGAAAGCAAGTGAATTTTGCAAAATTTACAATCCCCGATGAATGTAAATCGTTATAAGCACACAATACGTTATTATCACTTGACGAAGCAACTTGATGACGTGTACGAACACCCACATCAAGTTCTCCAATGATGTTTTCCTGTGGATGATATCCTAAGAGTGGGATTCTCAGGAACAACAACATTATCAAATAAGTTAGTGTAATGTTCACCAAGTTTAGGAGATGAAATATTATCACTATCAAGGTCAATAACTTGATCTTCAGCTTGATCATCATCAGAAGAAGAAGATAAATTATCAGCAGTAACTGGAGAAGCAACATGTGATTCGTCAATTGGAGCATCAGGTTGAGCTTCAACATCATTAGAACTTGAAAATCTTGGAATTGCCAAATGATCTTCAAATTATGCTCGAACCAGGTCTTCGTCTATGTGCTCAGTTGATGGAGTAAATGAATTAAATAAACTATCATAGTCAAACATCCAATCGGGACCTTTCCCTTGAGGAGGAGTTGTGTACTTTTGACAGTTCACATGGTACCACTCTTCAACGCAACCAGATGTAAAGTTGAATACCCTTTTCTTTGGAAATGCATATCCCAAGAAATACCCTTCGATAGCTTTTTCCTCAAATTTACTCGCATCCTTCTTCAACATCGTACATGGACACCCAAAAGGTTCCAGGTACTTTAAATTAGGTTTTCGATTATTCAATAACTCATAACATGTCTTTTTGAGTCTTTTAACAGGTAGAACCCGATTAAGAGTATAGCAAGCTGTATTCACCGCTTCATTCCAGAATTGGACGGGAAGCTTAGAATCAGCGAGCATTGTACATGCAGCTTCTATCAAGGTTCGATTCTTTCGTTCGGCAAATCCATTTTGTTGAGGTACATAAGGTGCACTGTATTCCCGATGTATTCCTTTTTGAATACAAAAGAAATCTAAGACAGTGTTTTTGAATTCAGTACCATTATCACTTCGGATTCTCCTCACCTTTTGTTTGTAAAGTTATTCAATCTTGGTGATAAGGTTTTGTACCAAAACCGGTGTTTGATCTTTCGAACTCATAAATAACACCCATGAATATCTTGAATAATCATCAGTCACCACAAGACAATACCAATCCCCAGAAATACTCACACAATTCACAGGACCAAACAAATCCATATGAAGTCGTTCAAGAGGAGTATTAATGGAATTCAATAATTTAGAAGGATGTGTCTTCTTCTTCTGCTTGCCCTTTTTGCATGCAACGCAATGATCGGATAATTTAAAATTCTTCAACGAGACACCTTCCACTAAATCATTAGCCATCAAATAACTCATCTTTCTAACATGTATGTGACCCATTCTACGATGCCATAGAATTGAGTCTTTCTCGGTTGCTTTCGAGACAAAACATGTTTCGATCGATGTGGATACCTAAGAGCTCATGTTTAAGACATAAATATCATTCGATCGTGGTGATCGCATGACAACCATGTCCTCGGGAATAACATAACCCGGTTTCAAGATAAGACATTCTTTGTTAGTAAATATCGTTGTGTACTTTTTATCACAAATCTGTGATACACTTAATAAGTTATGATCCGCTTTATCACAATAATTTACTTCTCAAAGGTAATATGACCATTTGAAACTTCACCCTCTTGTGTGATCATGCCCCCAGAATTCCCAGCAAATGCCATATAACCCCCTTGAATATTTCTCGTGTTGGTTAATAGGTCGAGATTCCCAGTGATATGACGAGAACATCCACTATCCATTATCCAGTTTTCACCAGACACAGTCTTGGATGTACCCTACACACAAAATAAAGATGATTAGTTTAAAAAGGCAGCCCAGGCCTCAGTCTTGGGCACATTTTGGTTTTCTCTTTGATCATTAATTTTAATAGACTTCAACTGTTGTTCAGCCACTTGTGAATAAGTTACCGGCTTTCTAGACTTTCATCTTAAGTAAGCTGCTTGAACCACATTTGAATTCTCATTCTTGCAAAACGGTGCAGTTGGAATAAACTTGGGTTTCACTTGACCATGAGTCTCATTAACATGAATCACCTTTCAAGGATTCACATTAGAGAACATAATATGAGTGTCATCAGCATACGAGACAGGTCGTGTCAGAATCTCTTTTACCAAAGGAACCGGCTTAGAATGGTCCTTGATAAAAGGATGAAGATTCTGATAGCTCTTCTGACTACAATTCCTCACTACATGACCATGTTGACGGCAAAGAAAACAGCTTCGCATGTCTACACGATGATGCTGAGAGGTAGTTGGAACGAATGACGCAGAAGTTTGATGATGACTCACATTTTTGGTCATGCTCTTAGCAAACTCATCAGATAATTCAGACTTCTTTTTCAAGTAGAAATCTAAATTAGAACAGTTCGAGAAACTTTTCAACGTATCTGTCCCAGTTGACTTCACAAATTGAATTTTATTAGCATGTTTTAAAACTTGTTTTGCTTTAGTCAATGGGTCAGATGGAACTGATGTTTTCACTTGAGCATAACGACGTTCAAGATCTTGAATCTGTGAAGTTTCATTGATAAAAACACTCTCAATAAGTTCAGGTTTAATGATACTTATTGGAATATCTTTTAACTTAAAAACTCTAACAGATGAAGGCTTAGAACTAGGAGGATTAATAAATCGCATTAAGTCCTCATCAGAAATCTTTGGTTTTTCTGACTTCTTTGCCTTTACTGGTTTAGTTTTCACCGGTTCTTCCTTTTTCATGTGAGACTTGAATGAGCCATACACCGCTTCCTCAAATTCTTGAGGTTCCCAAAGAATATGATTAGAACTAGGAATATTCTTATTCTTGTGTATTATCTCAGGTTCAAACACGTCCTCGATAATTACTTTATCGGCATTCTCAACAAAGACTTTGTTACTTTGAACATGAGGTTTTTGAGGAATAACTTGAGGCTTAACAGTTTCTTTTTCAATTTTAACTGGTTTAGATTTTTCAGAAATCATAGATTCTTTTTCAATCAAATCCTCTTCTTTTCTAGCAAAAGGATTAATTTTGTAATCATTGTGAAAAGGTGGCGGAATTTCAACAAAATCGATTCCTTTCTTTGAATCCTTTTGTTTACCAGATACTTCGATAATTTCATTCAACAGAAAAGATGAATTTCTAAACTTTCCCAGTTTGTTCTTCAACTCAAGAACCTCATTCTCAAGTTCGGTTATCTTTGAACGATGTTTCAGAATTTCTTGAAACTTTTGATCATTAATCGTCATTTTTACAGATAACTCAGCTTTGAGATCGTGGTTACTTGTCGACAATGCTTCAATCTTTTCTCGAAATCTCATTTGAGATTCAAGAGATTGTCGATAAGTATCCTTCAGAGAAGCAATTTCTCTTACAAGATTATCATTTTGATTTTTCAAAGCTTCTAACTTAGGTTTGTTAGATTCACAATCAACACATGATACTTTAACATAAGAAGTAGCAGAGATAGAATGACTAACCTCATTGATCTTAGCCATGCAAGCAAATACTATTGGAGGCTTGTCACAAGAGTCGTCAGAATCAGATCCAGAATCATTATCAGAAGACATCTCACTTCCACTTGCATCTTGACAATCTTTATGTAAACCAAACATAGCTAAATTTGCTTGAGCATCATTACATAGTAACCGTTGTGACCAATCATTTCCATCTGCTAACATTGCTTGTGTTGTAGAAGAAGATGGTTTCTTTTCAGCATCACTACCTCTTGCTGTAGAAGAATTTTGATGTTGACCACGAGAACTAGTGTATTCTTTCTTTGGTTTATCACATTCCTTTGCAAAATGCCCAAATTCTTGACAATTATAGCATTTTACTTTCAACTTGTCAAAACCCAATTTCTTGTTTAAAGCCGGAAGATCTTTTCTAGTTCTTTGCATGAATCTTTTAACTTTACGGATGATCATAGCCATGTTCCACTTTAAATCCATGATTTCCAAATCATTTGGATCTATCTGATCATAATCCTCATCAGTTAAATCACTTGTGGCAATCTTACTGCTTACCAAGTTTTCATATGAAGACATGAAAGTTGTCAGAAAAGCAAAGTTTTGCTCAGCTTCCTTCATATTAACACTAGGTGGTGAAGCAAATGGATTAGTAGTAGTTGAACTTCCAGAACCACCAGAAATACCAGCAAAGTAAAAACATACTTTTGGATCATTAAACATAGTTGATTCTTTTTCACTTGCATCTTGAGTAAGAAAAGCATTTATTGGAGAGATTGTTGAACTAAGAGGCATACTTCCACCATAGAAAGCAGGATCTTGACTTTCCTTGGAGGATTTTTGACACTTAAGATCGTATTCTCTGGCTTCAATCTTTTTTAAAAATTCAAGTGCAGTCAAGTCTTCATTCAAGAAATAGTCATTCTCTTTCAAAACCATTAGAAATGTCGAGTAAGAACTTGGAAGCACACTCTTAATAGTGTCAATTTTATCAGTCTCAGAAATTTCCAATTTCATCTTGTCCATTTCAGCAATTAAATGATTAAACCGTGTAATCATCTCTTCAACTTTTCACCCTTCAATAGATTAAAGTTTCGAAATTGAAACTTGAGCATCACTTTCTTACTCTCAGTTGTGTTCCCCATACTTCTCATACGTAGATGTTGAAATAAAGAAGCACATCTCTTGATACTACCCACTTGATGAAAGATGTTTTTGGGTAATGCCATAGTAAGAGTGGAATAGGCTTTTATCTCGATTTCTAAAGCTTTCTTCTCTTCTAGTGAGTATTGAGAAACAGCCTTAGGAGTATACCCACTAGTATCATCACCAATCATTGGTGCCATATAAACTTCATCTAGACAATATGAGCAATCAGGGTGAACAGACCCCAAATGAGCACGAAACCGAGGTTCCCACTTGGCAAAGTCACTAAACTTCATCAATCTTGGACATTTCGAATGTGAACCTATCCCGGTATCAAGTTGCAACATTTGTTGCATCAACATGTTTTGAGAAGCTAATGCATACATACCAGCCATTTTTGACAAATTTCAAAACTTTAAGGGTGTAACAAATCAACCAGCGAATAAGATTAACGAACTGTAAACAGTTGTAGCGAACTGTGAACAGTAGATTGACGAATCAAACCTTAACTAAGCTAAGATTGATTTGATAGCGAATCAGGATTGAGTTTAACGAATCAAATTAGCGAATCAGAAAGTCAAACTAATGAATTGACTAACGAATTAGCTAGCGAATTGATAAGAGAAACTTAACGAATAAGAAAGTATTCAGTAGCGAATCACAAAGAAAGACTTAGCGAAATAGATAACGAACCAGCTACAGTTGATTAGCGAATCAACTATAACGAATCAGGTTGTTACAACGGTTTGTAACAGACTCTGACACCTTATGCCACGTGGCAAAGGTTGTCATAACACAAATCCCAAAGTGGACACGTGTCACACGAATCAGTTAACCCAAATAACGAATTAGATAACGCGAATCGACTATTGATGCGAACTGGCTAGCGAATCACTCGAAGCTTATAACGAATCAACTAACTTAGATGACAAATCAAAGTGAATAATATAACGAATCATCAGAAAAATGATAGCGAATCATATTCATCTTCAAATCTTCAAAGAAGATTTCCAGATTTTCTGGAAATGAATAACACAATCACCAGAAACCCAGAAGTTTCAAATCCGTAATACTCCCTCAAATCCCAGCCAAAACTCACAAATTACCTACCAAAACACTCGTAACTCGATTGCGAATCCAATACAATTAACCTTGTAACCGATTATCTTCGATTACCAACTCAGTTATACCAAGACACAACCCTGTTTCGGTCACAAACCAAACCAATACCGAATCACCTCAAAACCAATCCAAATCTCAATTCTCACTCACAATACCTTAACAATGCTCATATAAACTCAAATCCAATCCAAACCTACCATAATTCAACCAATTCACCTCAAATTGATTCAAATTCACTCAAACAGAACATTAACAAACCAATATTCTAAATAAACACCAAATCAAGTGTAATTTGAGCCCCGAAAGCTCTGATACCACTTGTTAGAACCCGGTGTATCAATCCAGTAACAATAACAATAACAGATCTCAGATCTGAGTAACAGATTAATACCTTAAGATAGATCTAGCTCGTAATTACGTATGATTAGGTGTTATATATGTATATATGTATTATCAGTATATATTAGTAGTATAAGATTAAAGTGAATATTCAGAGAGAGAGAGTAATTTAACAGCACTTCGTTAATTATCTCAAAACTTAACTTAAAATGTGAACATGGGTTCACTATATATAGAAGATAGGTCAGGTTCGCTAACATTCCCTAGCGAACCATACCCACTTCGTTACATACATAAATAACTCAAATAGCTTAACGAATCACCTCCTGATTCGTTAACATCCCCTAATGAATCAGGAGGGAATAGCTTTAAGTCTTAGTTCGCTAAACAACTTTTAGCAAACTAGACAATACATATAGAGAACTAGAGAATAACTTAATTAAATATTACATTAAACATAAAACAAATACGTTAATGATAATTACAAAGACTCAAGACGCAAAACCGTGCACTAACAGTTTTAACCGGATACAAGCTCAAGAACGTTCTCAGCAAGCCGGAATTGTCTGGTCTATTGGCAAAATGGGCCATCGAGCTAGGGGAACACGCGATAGAGTACAAACCTAGGCCAACAATTAAGGGGCAGGTGTTTGCGGACTTTGTCACTGAAGTCCCGCAACACAAATAGAAAGAATGTTTGATTGAGCAGCAATCCCAAGCACCTCCTGAGCAAGGACAAATTTGGTCATTGTTCACGGACGGGGCTTCAAGCAGTGAGGGATCTAGCGCAGGCCTCAGGCTAGTCAATCCGAAGGCCACGAATTCACATACGCCATAAAGTTAGACTTCAAGAGTACTAACAACGAGGCAGAGTACAAGGCTTTCCTGGCAGGCTTATGGATAGCCAAAAATCTTGGGGTTAAACATTTGGAAGCCGGCGTGGATTCCATGTTGATTGCGGGACAGATCAATGGCACATACGAAGCAAAGAATGACATAATGGCTTCTTATGTGTCATAGACGAAAGATTTGATGCTCCAGTTCTCCTCATGCAAAGTAATCCACATAAAAAGAAGCGAAAACTAATCAGCAGATGCTCTTAGAAAATTGGCTTCAACGAATTTCGAACACTTTGCTAAAGAAAATTGGACCACCAGTCTGTCCCGCAACATCAAGTTTTAGTGATCCAAACTGGAGTGGAGTCCTAGATGACACCTATCATAACGTATTTGTCATCAGGAGCTCTCCCAGAGGAAAAATCCGTGGCCCGAAAGATAAAGCACAAAGCCTTGAACTATCAGATGACGGTGTTTTATATCGACGTTCCTTCCTCGGACCACTACTTCAATGTGTGGACACCGAGGACGCGAATTACTTAATTAAAGAGATTCATGAAGGAATATGTGGTCTTCACGCTGGCCCGCCCATGGTCATAGCAGAATTGATGAATGCTGGATATTATTGGCCAGGAATGCATTTGGACGTTGTGCATGAAATCAGAAAGTGCGATTCATGCCAACGTCATGCTCCTAACACGCTGCGACCAAAGAACGAGCTCTTTCAATTAACTTCAGCTTGGCCGTTCCAAAAATGGGCTATCGACATAATGGGACATTTCCCTGAAGCCCCGGGACGAGTCAAATTCTTGATAGTTGCCATCGACTACTTCACGAAGTGGGTTGAAGCCAAGCCGGTTGCTTCTATAACAGCAACAAGCGTTAAAAATTTCCTTTGGGAATTCATCATATGCCGGTTTGGTCTTCCGCTGGAACTCGTTAGCGATAACGGTACTCAATTCGCGGACAGTGGGCTACAGGAATGGCTGAAAGAATTGCAGATATCTCAAATTTTCACATCTGTAGCCCACCCCCAGGCGAACGATCAGGTTGAGAGAACCAACCGGACAATCAAAGAAGGAATCAAAGCAAGGTTAGGGACTAAACGGACAGGTTGGGTTGACGAATTGCCCCATGTACTCTAGGCTTTCCGCACCCAAAAGAATTCCAGCAATTCTGAGACCCCCTTTAGTCTAACCTACGGCACAGAAGCCATGATTCCGCTGAAATTGGGATTCCATCCGCAAGAGTCTTGTTGATTAATGACAATGATCACGAACTCCGGATGAATCTTGACCTCCTCGAAGAAAGGAGAGAACTTGCATTGATCCGCGAGCACAATTACAAACGGCAGTTGAAAAAATATTACAACTCACGGGTCCAGAAATGTGAGTTCGATGAGGGAGACTTTGTCTTTCGCAAAAATGAAGCCTCCGGGCAAGTTGGCCCCTACTTGGGAAGGACCTTATAAAGTTAAAAAAGTTTTATCTAAAGGTGCCTACGTTAGAAAAGTTGGACGGGACTGAGATCCCTAGAACTTGGAATAGGCCCAATTGAAGAAGTGTTACATGTAGTATGTTTTTCTTTTCGGCCTGCGCGCCTATATAAACTAGAAATTTCATGTAATTTCATCTTTTGTAATCGGCTTATGCCTCATCTATGGAAATTTTATTTCAGTCATTAACCACATGTATTATTATCTAATCCTTTATTGGCATACAAAGAAGATCCTACAAGAACTTATATTATGAAGAATAAAACAAAGTGTATCGGATACAAAAAGCCTTCTTTATTCATGCAAAAGAGATTGCAACAGAGCGACCTTAATTACAAAGAAATGAATAATCTATCTATGACGCGACATCTTTGTGTCACGCGTCCTTGTCTTCCGCATCTTCGGAATCTTCTTCATTTTCTTCACCAAGGTCAAGAAGGTTTTTTAGTAGCTCAATGTTGTCCTCCTTGTCCGCAAGCTCAGATATCTGCTCCGTCAAAGAAAAATTTTAAGTATCAAAATCTTTGGTCTTCTGGATGAGGACGACAGCAGTATCTTGGCCAGCCAAAATATACTCTTCAGGAAGCTTGGAAGTTGAACCAAACTTATAGCCTTCCTGGAAGCCTAGCTGGCGGCCAGCTTGCTTAGACGCTTTCAGGAGAACAGCAACACAGTTCCCAAGCTCATCACTTACCCGAACATCAGCGATGACTTGTGTAAATAATAAAATATAAGAAATTATAAGCACTCAGATTACCTACATCAAGACAGGATTCATACCTTGGGAATACCCTCCGCTAGCAGCCATTTTTTGTCCGCTTTGGCCCGTAAAAGCTCCATTTTATGGCTGGCACATTCTAAGGCATGCTCTCGGCTCTTAGAAGCAAGGTCAGCCAAGCACTTGTCCTTTGCTGCCGACTCAGCCTCGAGAGTCCTTAATAATTCGGCTTGTTCATCCAGTTGTTTTTGGAGAACAGTCTTGGCTTCCTCAACGGCAGAATGAGCAGCCTTCTCAGCCTTCAGCGCTTGGCGGCTCTCGCTGACCTCGTTTAAAGCCTTAAGGGCTTCCCCCTTAGCATCGGATGTTGAGGCCGCCAGCTCGTCCCATTCCTCTTTCATCGCTAACCAGTCTCGAGTTATTTCCCGACTGGTGGAAATAGTATTCGCCAAGTGATAAGAGTTCGAATTTAACAACTCTTGGCGAATACTGCGACGACGGCGCTCCTTCTCAGCAGGAGGAAGACTCTCCTGCAAATACTCAAAGCATACGTCCATGTCACGGAACGTTGAGTCTCAACGTAAAGACCAACGTGGACGATGCAGAGTAGGATCTTCCTCCTTGATCCTTAAAATGAGCAAACATGCTCACACCTCCTTGATCCTTAAAATGGTGAACGTTGAAGGAAGGTGACATGTTGATATGATCAACATCATCGCTTTCCTTATTCTTCAAGGGAGAATCGCCTGCCACAACGATTGGTTCCTTGGCGGTGTTAGGAGGAGGAGATGGCGGCGGTGGAAGAGGAGTTGAACTCTTCAGACCTGAAACACCTTCAGAAAAATCATTCAAAGCCATTGGAAAATGTCAATCATGGATCATATGTACATTTGATTCATAACAAATGATATATTGGAAGAATACCAAACTACCCGAGAAAGGGTCTTCCGAGTCAAGCTGATGGAGACGTGACTCCAAGTCAGCAGCAGGCTTCCGCTTCTTTGATTTCTTCGAAGGGGCAACCTTAGCAGGTTGAGCCTTGCGTTTGCCGGCTGCCTTGGAAGCATCTGTATCAGCAGCTTGACGCCCACCCTCAGCGATGACATCATCCGGAGCAGGATGCTTACCCTCCGCAGCAGTGTCAACATCGTCCTGATCTGTCGCCTGGCTGGACAAGGTTCTCTGGCGGGTCAAACCTGCAGTTGATTCAACAGCATTAGTAGCATCAACTGGAAAACTTCCTTCAAAAAGTGACGACTCTTCGCTGGACGAAAAGAGAACGATCACTCCGCTGGAAGTAATAGCAGTCACAGGTTGGGGTTGTAGAATGCCCTCACCTTTCTGGATGGACTCTTGAACATTATCCTCACCTTTGGCATACATCGCCTCGGAAACTACTGGTTCCGAGCGGAATGCGGTGGGAAATAAGAAGTTGACACTGGTGCGTTCCAAAAAGGGCACATCCCTTGGATTAATTGGGCGACGCACCATCATTTCCCCCTCATGATCCAACAGATTATAGAAGGCGGAACCCTCACCTGTACAAATAATGATAAAAGTCAGAAATCAGGCGTTTATTACAGAAAGAGTAGAAGTAACATCAAGCTTACTCTTGTTGGTCTTCTCGTAGTAAGGCTCCAAGTCAGGGAAGGGCCACAGACGGCCCATTTTTGCACTCACCATCGCCCCCTCATGGATAGGGCGCATGGGAGTCGGCGTGGCGGTCAAAGTCGTAAACCACGGCAGGCCCTCGTGAGCAGAAGCCAGAACCACTGGCATGGCTTCCTCAGCCTTGCGATAAGTCATAGGGAACGGGATAACATCCTCCCTGATCCAGAAGAATTTGGGCTTCCAACCATGAAGGCTACGGATCCACTCCGTACCTATACCGTTTTTTACAACGGAAGCAAAACTATGCCACCCGTCGCAGAAGGTCATCTTACAGAACACGGCAAACATGCCGACAGATGGCTCGAAGTCGCGAGCAAGACAACAGAATTCGAAATGTCGAATTCTCAACATCCCAAAAGGATGGATCTGAAATATGTGAATCCCATAGGTCGTCAAGATCGACTGAAGGAACTTTGTCACCGGGATCCGGAAGTTCCCGGTCGTAATATTGTAACGTCCCCGAAATTTCGATCCAAAAATGACAAGTTAGTAAAACTAAAGGGGTTTAAAAATAAAAATCCAGATTTATTGACCCATCGCGATACGCGATGGGCATAGCCAGAGAGGCCATCGCGATACGCGATGTTCCTTGATGACACATCAACACGTGTCACTCGGAAGTGACACGTGGCAGACGACGCGACACGTGGCAGGCCACGTGTCAACACGTGGCAGAGGTTGGTTAAGACGGCGACATGTGTCCACCACGTGGCGACACGTGGCACTCTCTGAGTAACACATGTCATCGCGATACGCGATGACCAAAAAGAAAGGTTCCATCGCGTATCGCGATGGGACCACTTTTCAGCTATAAATAGGAAGGCCATGACACCTTCATTTGCACACCACCCCACTCTCTCTCCAGAAACTTTCTCTCTCTACCTCGATTTCCGTGCCACCGACCCGAAAACTATAACCTCGTAATTCGCACCATATACCGACGACACCTTGAAGTTCGTAACAACAATCCCAACGACCGGCGCACCTCGTTTTGCGTGCCGACCTCGAAACGCGGAACAACCTCGTAAATCGTGTCGACCCGAGACAACCTAACATTCTACCTCGAAGTACGTGCATGACCCGACGACTCCCGAACTTTGCCTCGATTTGCGTGCTGAGGAGTGTTGATCAAGATTCTCAAAGTACGTGCAAGCGTCGAAGTGCTGCCCGAGAATCTAGAAAATAATAACCTAAGCAAGATATGGGTTCTGCCCAAATAAAATATTATTATTCCAAAGGCTTAGACCCTAGTCGGGGGTATAGCCTAGACCTTTATTAAAGAATAACAACTAAATAAAATTTCCTTATAATTAAGAAATACAAAATGGTCTAAACAAAGGTTATAGATAAATGACGTTTCTTCATAAAGAAGAAACATATCATAGACATTTCTTCTTGAAGAAGAAACGTAGCACATGGTTAGCAAATAAAGAGAAGGAATTCATATCAAACATATTTTATTCAAACAAAAGATCAATCAAGGTTTAAGCTGTCAAAACCAGACTAAAGGTCTGTAGCCGGATTAAGAGACGATCCGGGTATTTACATAAACCTATTTTATTATAGGTCAATCATTCATTCATTCATTCATTCACAAAGGTTTTCAAACGAGATCACCACATCATTCAGAACAGACAGTCACAGGTGAATACGTTAAACCTTTTTCAGTCAAGATAAAGGGGTTGCTTATCTTAAACAAAGACAGTCAAATAAAGATTTATGGGATTACGTGATCCCTATTTTATACAAGATAGAAAATAAAAACAACTCAGACCGAGTGCACATGTGCCTGGATCCAAACATAATCAATCTAGTCTATCAGTCAAGGCTAGTGGCCGCAGACTAGAGGTCATAGTAAAAGTTCTCCAATGGGTGTCATGAAAACTATCTTGTCAGTCAAAGAAAGATTTATAAAATATTTTTAGAGTCAACGATTCACCAGCATATCGCTGACGTATTTTCCCCCCAAATATTACAGGAAATAAAGTTAGCACAGGTAGCATGGAGTTATAGCCAACTCATGGAGATAGATGCTCGCAAGGTAGAGATGACTCAATATTTTAAATTATTAAAATATTGCAAACAATATTTAAACAAAGTTTTATAAATAAAACAAAAGTTTGAAAATCAAACTCTTGAATGTTTATTATTCAAGAAGCTTTATATTAAATCAAATATTTTGTTATATTTTACAAATAAACTAATGTTTCAAAACATAAATTAATATTTTATTATAAACTAAAGACTTCCACTAAAACTATGATATATTTTCAAAATAGGTACCAACTATTGGTCACACGCCTAGGCCCTAAGTGAGGGTGTGACAAAAATGGTCCACTTACACAGCCATCTTCTTCGGAGGTGGACTAGTGGCAATAGAACCACTCACCGGACGTTCCGGTTCCCATTCCGTCGCTAGGCCATATATGTTAACGACGTCGTCATAATATTCCTTTTGAGGTTCGTAATGACCTCGTGGATAGCGGGAGTACCCTTCTTATCTACGGCCATCGGATTAATATGTTGGATTAGAAAAAAGAAGGAGATGAATCTCAGAAAGCTTAAATCTTGAATGTTTGAAAGAAAGAGAATTCGAAAGTGATAAGAGTAATATAGGAATCACAAGTGATCTATTTATACTCGTCGCAATTAATGTGACTGATGGAATGTCAGAAGAGAGAGAAACCACGGACAGCCAGATGATTGACACGTCAGGCGGGAGATTCAAGAAAGTGCGAGCAGGCTGTCAAGGGCGTCATACACGTCTTGTCAGTTACCCCTAACAAGTTTCTCTCTCCTCCACGTCATCATGATTATCCAACTCTTAAAAATTTCAAATTTGAAAAATATCTCCTAAGGATATTTTCCTCAAAACAGTTTAATATCCATAAACGATAACAAAGCTTCTTTTCGTTTAAGTAATTTACGATAATTACAACAAAAACGGAAAGACAATTACAAGACGCTATAAATCTAGATGTAGTCTATGGGTTAGGAGCTGCTGCGTCTTCCGGAGCTTTGGGTGAAGTATCCTCAAACGAGTCATCCTTTGATTCGTCACCTAAGTAATCCTTCAATTGTTGCACACCATCACTGGCCGCAGCAAATTCCGGAAGCTTATTTTGCAGCGTAAACACCAGGCTGTCATGGACCTTAATCCGCATATTGTACTCTCTCTTGACGTTTAGGCCATGGAGCGGATGACTTTCCGGAGAAACATTCGTCTGAGCATAAGTCATCCCTTAATTGAAACCATTCATCCGTCCAAGTTGAGTTGAGTCATTAGATCAGCAAAACTGTCAATAAGCTCTGGACTACCCTTAATATGGCGGATGACCTGGCAACACAAAAACATAAATTAGTTAGAATCAAGACACGTATAATGGACAAAAAATGAGGAAAGCTTACAGAATCAAGTCCTCGAGTAAGGAACCATTGACGGTCATACTCCGCGCGCTCAGCTCGTATCCGGAGTTCTTGAGCTTCGGCGATCGCCTGTGGCCTTTCATTTGAGGCTGAGGTGGTACGGCATCCGCTTCCTCGCGAGCTTGCAGGAGGGAGTCATAAGCAGTCTGAATCTCAGCAGCGCTCTTGTCTTTAAGCTCAACCTGCTCCCTCTGCAGCTTCAGCTCCGCCTCAAGCTCTTGGATTCGAGTGGCTTGAAGGGTCACTTGATTTTCCAAAGCCGAGTTTGCCTCTTGAGCCCGTGCCAAATCATCCTTTTCCTTTTGCGCTTTAGCCCGGGCGGCCTCAAGAAGGGAGTTCTGCTTTTCACATGCCTCCTTCCATTGGCGAGCAGCAGTAGCATTTCGGTCCTGCTCACCCCTTGAGGGCGATCTCCGCATCCGTTTGCTTCCATTTAGCAGTTTTGGCAGCCAAACATTGCTCCTCAGATTCTTTATTTGCAGCCTCAGTGGCCCGATAAGCTTCACCCAGTTTCCCGCCCATGGTACGCCATTCACGTAGGACTTCCTGGCTACTGGCCAAATTATTAGCCAAGTGATAAGATAAGTCCGTATGAAGGTCGTGGCGGGAACGGTCACGCTGGTGCACCATTTCGGCTGGTGGCACGCAGTGCTTAACAAAACTCATACAGGTCCCGGGATCAGAAAACCGGGACCCATTGATTATATCCCACGGCGGGACAAATAGGTCAAAATTTTCCCCCAGATTAGCGTCCCCATAATAACGTGAACCCGAAGATACACGACGAAGAGGGGCATCTTGCATTGAACCTCCTCCAATCTCCTGGACAAATGGTCCATATTGAAACGGTCCTCCCGCACCCGTAGTAAAAGGTGGGGAGGTAGAGGCAAACTTTGGAGGAGGACGAGGGGGAGATTCCTCAATCTTGAAACCTCCGCATTCACGGTAGGGTTGTCCTCCTGGAAACCAGTAGCACTTCCAGTTTGAAAAAGATAGTCATAACGACTATCAGTACCAGACTGGATGTTGGGTTCCTCCAGTGTAGTATCAACCAGAGGGGGTGGTGGTTTGTCTTCCGTAGTCTTCTCAGGCGGAGGAGATGGTGGCTTATCAGACTTGGGAGTTGGCGTGAGTAGCCTCTCAGATATATCGTCTCCAAAGATTGATCGATCTACAAAAAAAAAAGTAGCTATATTTGGCTAACACTTCAAAAACAAATATAATACAAAAAGTAACATACATACCATCCACTATATCCATCCGTTTCGCAAGACTGTATTGGGGCTTCTTGGGACGTTGAGTTTTCCTTCTTTTCTTCGATGATCCCTCCCCAGCATCCGCGGTTTTTGCACCTGCATCACCCGCTTGAAAGGACCAAAAAGCTCTCTTTTTCTCCAACTCTATAAATAAATGAGAGACAGAGGAAAATTCAGGGGCATCGTCATCAGAATTCCTCTCCTCTTGAGAGGAAGAAAACTCAGAAGCACCATCATCATCATCGCTTGATGATAGAATGGCAATCATCTCATCAGAAGTAACGGCATTAAGTGGAGGAGGGTTTAGAACATACGCACCTGTTTCAGGTGGCGTCCGAAATTACAGGTTCTGCCCGCACTTTAGTCGGAAAAAGAAATCGGGCCTTGGTCTTCTCAAGGATAGGTTGGTCCCCCGCATCACGAATGCTCTTACGGACACAACCCCTATCCTCAAAAAGGGCAATAAGCATAGAGCTCCGACCTGAAAAAATAGAAAATCAATCATAAAAAACCTCAAGGAAGAGAAAAGACAAAATAGACAACTTACATTCATTTAAATCAACAAAGATGGGCTCCATAAATTCGGATTGCCATAAGCGGCTCATGCCCGCCCACACCAATGCTTCCTCGGGCAACGCTCGCGTCAGCGTTGGCTCCGTCATAAGAACACGATACCAGTCACGATCCTCGTGAGCGGCCGTGACAACGTCCGGTAGCGCAGAATTAATCAGACGACGGACCATGGCAATAGGTACCACGTCCTCAGAGATCCAGAAAAACTTATTACGCTAGTTGGTAGACCCATTCTCAACTTCATAACCAAGACTCCTATCGGAAAAGCCTTGGCATGTAAACCAACCGTCACTGTTGGCAAGTCGGTAAAAAACTGGAAACCGGTCAACATGTGGAACCATGTCACGTGCTGTACATACGAATTCGTAATGACGAATTCGCATTACAGCACGCGGGTGCAGTTAGGACAAATGGATCCCGTAAGCAGTTAGCACCTTCATGAAAAATTTCGTTATGGGAAAACGGAAATTCCCATAGACAAAATAATCTGAGTAGACAACCATTTTGCCAGGCGGCGGCAGGCTGGCTATAGAACCCGGATAAGGAAATTCCGGTTCACACTCCTGTGGAATGTCGTAAGTTTCCAATAACTTCTCGTATTCAGAACGATCCCACGAAACTTCTATTTCATCAACCTCGGTTTGAACGTTCAACATTCTAATAAGCTTTGGTGAAGATATACGAACAGATCAGTATTGTATCAAAAGGAAAGAAGATAATCAAGAATCAAAGGCGATAAAAATTTCGATTAGAAGATATCTCTTATACCCATCACAATTAATGCGATGGAATATGAACAATGGAGAGAGAAAGTCATCACCTAATCAACAACCGCCACGTCACGCGGGAAATTCGAAAAAGAGAAAAAGTTGCACAGTCGGGTACAGTGACAGCCGTCAAAAAACGTTACATCATCTTTCCACGCGCCTGCGAGTGATAAACATGTCCTCTTTTCATGATTATCTACACCAACAAAACATATCTTCTACCAAACCTCAAAATTCAAAATCCCCAAAAATACATTAAGTTCAAATTTTCACCCGCATAAAGACTTCACACGGAAGAAACACTGGAGTGGGGGGACTTATAGAGGTAGGGTACCAAAAAGACCCAAATACCCTTAAGTACCACCCGCGGGTCTTAGAGTAACCTCTCATACACCGCCCGCGGGACATTTGGATCATCCGCATAACTCGGTAGAGGAGGAACGTCCTCACACCACACGCGGAAGCATCCAGGCACCTCAGAAGTCATCCGCAAGATAGGACATCCGTTCACTAAAATGACCGGAAGGCAATGCCAACTGGACAGCTGTCACGAACTAACTATCCTCTAGAAGAGTATCCACAAGTGTTACTTGAAGAATACGTGACTCGCCAGCCAATGAGCAAAGGACACCTGGCCAAGTTGTTATAACCGTGCACATGGCCAGGGTATGATCCGTCCTATCATCAGACGACGCGTGTCCAGGTTGTTATAACCATGCACATGGGACGTATAGCTCAACCAATCACAAAGGGACACGCGTCCAGGCGGTTACCAAGATCTTCTAGAAGAGGACAGCTGACCCAATCACCTTCTTACATCCTTCAGCCATAAATACCTCGTCAAACTGCATGAGGTATTCATTCATTCATAATCATTCTGACTTACATATACTCTGACTACACTTAGTCTGCTTGGTTTTCAGTACTTTCTCCTTTACGAACGTTACTGATTCTCACGCCGGAGGGTGGTTACAGGAAGACCCCCCCCCCCTCTTGTCCTTCCTGTAACGAGACTCACGGTGTCCGTTTTGCAGGTTTCGGTCATCGAACTTCGGGAAATTGAGCTCATACTGTGTTAGTGTTGGTGCATGTTTTGTAACAGATGATCTTTTGTTTTTGTTAGAATTGAGAGCAACGGTCAAAGGGGAGACTGTTGGTGCATTTTGTGACCGTCGCTATGCAATTCAGACCAGCGGAGACGCCATAGGTGAAGTTAGTACAACTTCGCCTTAGGCGAAGTTAGAACAACTTCGCCAACGGCGAAGTTAGAACAACTTCACCTTAGGCGAAGTTATCACAACTTCGCCATAGGCGAAGTTATGAACAACACTGACGCCTACTGAAGTTTATATATATATACGTGTGTCTTGTTTAGTTTTAGTTATCCAGAAATTAGTGTGTGATTTGAGCAGTTTGTTTGTTTAGAGAGAGTAAGAGACAAGGAGAGTCGTGTGAGACGACCCGAGGTAGAGCTCACCTCGGGTCAGTCGTGTTTTCTGTTTATGTTACGGTATGTAATGTGTTTTGATTATTATATATGAATCTGCAGATTTGATTATCCCGTTCTTGTATTTGTTTGTGTATTTGTTCGTGTACGTGTTTGTGTTCTTCATCTTTACACCAATAAACGATTCTAGGAGGATTCCGCACTCCTAGACCTCATGCGGATCTATGTAAGTCCCCCCGCCCGGGGCGTCGCTGACTTCACCAACACGTGAAGTTGGGCTTCCTCCACAACTTCACCAACTCGTCGGCATACGATAAGGTTTAATCTTCAACTACTCAACATCAAGTGATCAATTTCATCACAAAACCACCTTGACAGAATCTAACACATGACCATTAATTAATCTAAAGCATCTTTAATCACTAGGGATAACGATCAAGAACATAAACACTTTAATTCCCGATTAAATCCAACTGGTTCCAGAATTTTCACTCTAATAAATAAGCATCACGTTTCAGGATCCAATTCTCGAACGCCTTGAAAATAACATAAATAATATGCTCTGACCGCAATCCAGTAATGACAAAAACCTTCAGTTCAATTTGACTTTCTTCAGTTGGTCAACCTCGAACAACAACAATTTCATTGCCCACAAACACCCAAATATGTGTCAATATCCAGTTTCAATCAATATCCCATTCACAAACTCAACTCCATATCCAGAGTTGACACGTATTTGTTCACACGTAAGACCCAGAGATAACAAGTTTCACTCGTTGACGGAACAACATCTCCGGTCTCACAATAATCGTGTACACCTGGCCATACAGACGAAAACTCCAAATACTCTTTTTTTTTTTTTTTTTTTTTTTTTTTAACTTCGCCGAGAAGTCAACTTCGCCTGTCCATAACTTCGCCTGGCTTTAACTTCGCCTGTCCATAACTTCGCCAGACCTTATATCTTCGCTGAAACCCTACGAACAGTGACGGCAACTTCACCTGATGAACAATAACTTCGCCTGCGGTGCTGTTCGGCCAGAAACGCACAGAAACGTGCCAGAATCACCAAAACGCAGATCTCGAACCATAGCATAAGAGCCTAAGGCTCTGATACCACATGTAAGTCCCCCCGTCCGGGGCGTTGCTGATCGATACGAGATCCGCACGAGGTCTAGGAGTGCGGAATCCTCCTAGAATCGTTTATTGGTGTAAAGATGAAGAACACAAACACGTACACGAACAAATACACAAACAAATACAAGAACGGGATAATCAAATCTGCAGATTCATATATAATAATCAAAACACATTACATACCGTAACATAAACAGAAAACACGACTGACCCGAGGTAAGCTCTACCTCGGGTCGTCTCACACGACTCTCCTTGTCTCTTACTCTCTCTAAACAAACAAACTGCTCAAATCACACACTAATTTCTGGATAACTAAAACTAAACAAGACACACGTATATATATATAAACTTCAGTAGGCGTCAGTAGGCGAAGTTGTTCATAACTTCGCCTATGGCGAAGTTGTGATAACTTCGCCTAAGGTGAAGTTGTTCTAACTTCGCCGTTGGCGAAGTTGTTCTAACTTCGCCTAAGGCGAAGTTGTACTAACTTCACCTATGGCGTCTCCGCTGGTCTGAATTGCATAGCGACGGTCAAAAAATGCACCAACAGTTAGTAGTTATCGTATTTTACCCTGTGGACTCATTGGATCCAGGACTCATACCCGGGGATTGGATCCGTGTTTCTTCAACAATAATATGAAAGTTAAACAGAAAATAATGATATATAATAGGAGATAAAGAGACATAAAATCTTTATAGGTAGACGTACTTTCAACAACCACAAAGGCATTCAAATTAAAATCCTTGCCACTTAGTCTGAAATCTCTTTTTCTTTATTATTTTCACATGCAGTAAAGAGAAAGAAGAAGAAGAATTGGTTTTGGTTGATCATTGGCGTTGGATCTTTAGCTTTAGTCTTATCATGCTATTTTTTATACAAGAAACTTCATCTTAAAGGTATAAGTTTCACTTGGTACCCTCCAAAATAAATACAATTAGTCAAGTAAGGTTAGTTATCTTTAATGTAAATAATTAAATTTCTTTGTTATGATACATCTTGTTGAGTGGCAGCAGACTTACAGAAACAAGGTGTGTATGTTTCGAATGAATGGTTCTAAAGATTGAATGTTAATCAAAAGCAGCTGGTAACCAGTTGCAATCTACTCGATGCAACGTTCAGAAATACAACTACCACAACCACTAATCGATTGTGTTTAACCTAACTACAATAATTCATAAATTGTCTTGTTACAAACATAAGAACACTTAGAATACAAATAAAACAAATGACAAGATTATAATACTTGGCTAATACATCTGTCTGCATATTTAAACCAGTGGGTCTGTTTAGACTGCTCTAACATCATCAGAATTACATATGTATGAAATGTTTGACATTCTACCTTACCAGTTTTCCTTGTTAACAAATTAGGGAAACCCAAGAAAATCCAGATGCTTTTATTGAGTCACCTGAAACGCTAATACAAAAATGAAGGAACACATAGGAATATTAATAACGAGTTGCATTATTTCACCTTTAAGAGCATCTTGTTTGCCACAAACAATTTCTCAGCACTAATAAGCTAGGAGAGGGGGGATTCGGAGCAGTTTATAAGGTAAACATCCAGTGCCATTCTATTTGGAAGAATTTTATGTAAATCTCATGCGTGTCCGCAATGAATTTTTTAGGGAAGATTAGTTGATGGACAAGAGATTGCGGTAAAGCGACTTTCTAGAGGCTCTAGACAAGGAATCACGGAGTTTATGAACGAAAGTAAACTCATAGCCAAACTCCAACATGTTAATCTTGTTAGGATTCTAGGGTGTTGCATTGAGAACCAAGAAAAAATCCTCATATATAAGTATATGCCTAACAATAGCTTGGATTTCTTTCTATTTGGTAATAACCAATTCACACAACATATATACATACGTTTCATAAATGAGCTTTGTTGATCAGTTCTTCATGTAAGTAATAGAAAACATGATAAATATTAAACTTATGAACCTGTTACAGCATGGAGAGTAGTAACCGCAGCAGAGTATGAAGTCGTTGACATGCTTGTCATCTTGATCGAGTTCCCCTTTAGGATGTATAGTTAAGGATGGTTAGGGTTCTTGAGAGGTGTTTAGAAGAGAGAGGAGACACATGATTTACTTATGTGTGTGAGATTAGGTTATGATGTTAATTTATTCTCTCTATATATGCACCCAAGGGGAAACCCTTTATTAGCTATTAAGAGTAATATGGCCCATCAACAATTACCAAGCTAATATATAATAAGGTATAATTAATTATTTTGATCTATTATTATATAAATGATAATGATGGCCATATAAATAAATATATAAAATATATTTATTCTTACATTCTCCCACTTGGCCGAGTAATCATTTATTATGAGTATTAGATAAGCCTGATCAGGAGTTAACACTCATTTTAGTTTTAAACTCAAACTGGAGCAGAGAAATACAGTTATTGAATTGAACATCAGCTCAACACCCCCATTAATCATACTGCAGTCCTTATTTAAAACCTAAGTAGTTATGATCAAAATTTTCAAGTAAGCCCTTCAAACGTTTGATTTGTATAATAATTTGTCTATATGTCATTATGCATGCAGAACATATTAAGAGACATACAAATCAAAACTGTTGAGGAAATTTAATAGTTAATCATTCATAGTTTGATATGCAGTTGCGCATAGTCATCAATAACTCGTCATTATTATAAGCGCTTTCATAATATTTATGGGTGAGACTTTTATTTATCGGATCCTTAAGAATATCATGAATGTATTCGATACGAAAATTTAGATTCCTCAATTCGTTCATAAACGAATAATTATTTCATATCAAAATTTAATGAAGCGTCTCTCAAACTGTTACTGTTTGAGAAAACATGGTAGCTGACTTTATCACAATAAGTCTTCAATATATAATTTATATGGAGTTTAATAAAACTTATGAGTCCACTAATAAATGTTCAACAACATTTATTGACAACAACGTTGTTATTAATCAACATATTATGTCGTTATGACTTAGGTTGTTGTTATCAGTTCATTATGACTCCTCCATGTGATAGATTTGTATACTGACATAAGAATATATCCCGAAAATTACATTTTCTTATCTTTGAATATGACAAAGTTTAGAGTAATCTTCCGGTTTGAATTCTCACTTATTCTTTTAAATTAAGTCTTTTGTTTCTTTTAAAGATATCTTAGTACTCTTTTAGATGCTTCACATTAATCTAGACATATCTAGTGTGTTACAATTTTGAGTAATATCTAAACGAGTATAGATTTGAACTTATATAAGGCTTCTACTTAATAAAGCATAAGGTAATAATCTCAATGATCATATTATCCTCTAAATAGAGCAATATTGTTTGTTACATGTGTAAGGACCCACTTAAGGTAAAACTTATAGAACTAAACTAATGTCCCTTTGGGTCTATCTCAGAATGTTATGATATCTATTATGTAAGGGATATCTTTGAGATATTTCATATCAAAGTGTGTGAACAATGCTTTGACTTATGTAACATATACTTGTCAGAAGAATGTCATCTATATAAGGACAAGTTTGTTTTTAGTTGCTCCCACTTAACTTGAGGTAGGTACATTAATCCACTTGGTTTTTGATGAAAATAATTATATAAATATTTCATCAAATTTTGATGTTTGCATTAACCCATATATGGATTTTATTGACTTATAGACTAAATGTTCATTAACCTTCAGTTTATAATGTTTAGGTTATTTTATGAGCATGTAGATATGTAAGTCAGTTATTAGGGAAAGTTGTTTTAATGTTCTTCTAACGTAGCTCTGTAACTATTATAAGCTACTTAAACAGTAATGATCCTCAAAAAATGTTTTATAATATAGGTTATAAGATTCTTTGATGATTTATCCCCTTTTGAATCTAACCTTTAATAATTAATTATGCTTCTTAGTGTCTTAACGTTTGTGTTAGGATTTAGTTTAGTTATGAACACCTTTAGGTGATTCAACCAAATCTCAAAACGTTAGCGACTTATGGAGTCAATTATGATTGATGATAATGGTTTAATTATAAGGGGTATGATCATTAAACTTTCCAACATCCAATTCAACTTTAGTTATGGAGGTTACATAAGCATCAAATTTAGTAGGTTTTAAAACCTAGATGGCCTCATAAGTTGATTATTGGGTAATTTTAAAAGTCTCAGTTTTATGGATTACCTCTTAGTTAGGTTGCTATCATATTCAGGATTCTAAGTGTGTAAGATTTGGCGCAGTATGGTATACAAGAGGTTTAATTGGAGTAAAATTTAATATCTCTGTTCCCCCTTCCTCTTGTACTTCTAACAAGTCATTATAAAGACTTTTACTGCTCCCACTGACCTTAGAAACCTTTAGGAAATTAGCATACTTAGGGTCAGTATTTAAAGACCAATAGATTCTAGTAGAGAATACGTTAATGATGTAACTCGTCGTAGTTTCTCTTGTGAGGATTATTTGAGTAAGAATTCTGAATTTTCCCACGTTTAAGCAACAATGAAACTTTTGTAATGTTGTGATTAGCAAATCAAACATAAGGAGTTTCTAAAGAGATAACTTTTGATGAAATAATGTTGTGATGGAGCCATGTCTTGTACAAGAGTTGCAATTGAGATAATATCAAGTTTTCACTCCCCCACCTCTTGCAAATCTTATAAGTTATGATTGAGACACTTAAGGCTCCCACTAATCTTTAATATCTCTAGAAAAACTACATAAGGAGTTTCAATGATGTACGTGATGTGGGAATTTCTCATATATATGTTAGACTTGATTTGATTTCATTAACGTCCAGATGTCATAATAAACTTAGGGACATATTTAGAAGAAATCGTATTTTGTATATATGAACGGATCTCTTTAAGACCGCGGACCATAGAATACTGATTAGATACAAGTAAATAGCATTTAAAATGATAAAAGAATTATGTCTGAATATTCCGTTTGAATAAGTTTCATGAATGTCAGTGAAATATAACTTATGGTGGACCCATACTTATTCCTTAAGCCAAGTAATGTTTAGGGAATTTAACACGTGATTTAAAATCACTAAGAATGAGATTATATGAAAAATCACCCTCATCAACCATGTCATGATTTCTCATGAAATTTGGTTTTAATAGATGAATATTATAGGTCCCATTTGTCTTTCGTTAATTATTTATTTGCATTATAACAAAAGTTGTAAAAGTATACATTATCATCTAGTTCTATTTTATAAATGTTTCAATCCAGATATTGATAACAAATAATATAAGAGTTTAAGGTAAGAGTGACCTTTATGTTGGTGATGTGCGAAAATATATATATATAAATAAAACACAAGTCGCAACTAAGCTTTAAAAACCAAACAATCTATCCTAGTTCACACAAACGGCAAGTGTACCGGTCGCGTATAGCATAGATGAGGAAAGTCCGGATATCGAACTCGAAGACACGTGAAAACGTTTATAATCACTAAACTCTAACCAAGACTCACCAAAATATTTAATTGATTTTTTTAGATTTGATTTAACTACTTAACTTAACTAAATGAAAAATTTTGACAAAACTTCGGAAACTTTGACTACAGTGATAAAAACGTCTACCTAGGTAAGAATCATATTGAAGGAGATGACAAGACAATGGATTGAAAACTCTCACGACACCGGTTCTAAAGGATGACACAACTAAGGTTCGCTCAAGAAGGTCAGATCACCTCTCGGTCTCACTAACAAACTCTAACTTATCTTAGTTGATTTTAAGAACAAACCGGGAAAACAAATTATTAACGTGTTCTAATGCCGACTCACCTCTCGGTCTCACCGACACACTAGCCTAATGGAAACGAATACTACGCAACCAAGGATAGAGGAACAATTCAACTTAACTTAAACTAGACCAACTAATCGCTCAAACACCCAAACCCGACAAGAACAAAACCCGCTCTCGCGCGATCTTAATTCTAACAAGTAAAAGTAATGAGACGAGTTTACTTCTTATCACCTCTCGGTCTCTAAGAAGGTGTTTCACAACTGATTTTATCTAATTAATTTACCCACTTATCCCTACGGTTGTACTTCCCGCAAATAAACCCTAAACACAAAGTAAAGAGCCTTAAACATGCAACAACTAATCAAACCGATTCAATTAATTAAAGCATGAGGTTATTAGGTATAATCAAACAAAACACAACCACTAAACACAATCTAATTTACTATTAAATCAAACTTTACATTAACAATTTAAGCCATGATCATTAACAATCCATATTACTAGTCAAAACCTAACAATATTCATCAAACCTAGGTAGAACAAACAAGATTAGCTACTCATTAAGTTTGGACAGCCATTAACATTCAAGTAAAACATCATAAACATCAACATAAACATAATCAAACTCATTCAAGATCCAAGAATAACTAAATCAAAGTCAAACAATCAATTACTTGCAAAACAATCCAAAGAAAAAGATCAATTCAACTAGTTAGGGTTCTTGAACAAAAAACAAAGTTTAAAGATGATTACTTAAGGTTATATGGCTGAGATTATGAATGTATTTGATGCCTAGCAGCTGCACAAGAGTCTCCTTGGTGTTCTTCTTCCTCTCCAGCCGTCACAGCCACCACAGCCACCAAACTTTTCTTCTTTTTCCTTCTCCTTTGCTGCTGCCGATCGGAACTATGGATAAGAGTTAGGGTTTTTTTATTTTCGGGATTTAGGGCTGGGTAATGGCTGAAAACTAAGTTAATTAACTTAATATAATATCATGTAAGGCTTCTAACTTGTGGGCTTGGGTCGGGCCTTGAGTTGTAGCTTTGAAACTTGACCAAAAAGGCCCCTAAAGTCTTCCAACTTAACTCTTTTTTCACCATCTTTCATAAACCTACAATTAACATTTAAACTTTGTAAATTATTGCACTTAACCCCAATACTTTCATAAAATAAGCAATTAAGCATAAAAACCATGATAAAATCATAAGGAAAGTAAGTGTGTTTTACTACACATCAGTTGGCTATGCAAACCTTATAACTGTCATAATGTAACTTAAGTATTGATACTAAATTCTGATTAATCTTCAGAATATTTAAGGTATCATAAAGTGTAATTAAAAGACTGTTTATCATGGTTCTAATAACCTTAACAATTAAATTTGTCACTAACACTCATGTTAGTTATTTGTTGATTTCGGGTAAACATATAGAACTAGACTCAACAAATCATGTGTTAATGGGAATATTAGGATTAGCAGACTTATATATCATAATTATACAACTATCAATTTTAGCCAGCTGTTCTTTTGAATTATGGATAGTCTTATAATGTCTATGCCTAATCTAATGGCATATTTTTGCAATGGGACTTCTCCTTAAGAAACCTAAAGTTGGAAGTAATACTTGTATTTTGTCTATGAACCTTAGAATTATCATCTTTTAGGTTTTAGTGGTAGTGAGTTGAATAACATCTTATTTCTAGCACCGGACATTTCTTTTCGTGTACATATGTTGCTGATCAACACACTCATTTTCCTTTGGTACTTCTGAGTGTTATAGTTGATTCGTAAGACACCAAATTGTACTGCTGAAAATTTTAGTATGTAATGTACCAAAAAATGTATTTATTTCCATGTGTAAGCCCTAAATTTTATGGGTCATGGTATTTTACATTATGATGTATTCGGTAATGCCATTTAACCTTATAGTTAGAATTTTCAAGAAAGAATGCATGCATCTTATGAGTTATTTTGATTAGTCTTAGAAAAAACTAAATCAAGAATAACTCTATTGATAGCATTTATTTAAATAAATTATTGATTATCATTATTATAAGAGACATTATGATTGACGCATCCCATTTGTTATGCTCTAGTTTTTAATATAATGATTGTTATTAGAAAGAGCAGTAGGATAGCCATATCATGTCTTAATGAATAATTAAAATTGAGAAGAGCTAAATGTTATTAAAACTCTTTATGAGACAAAATTCAATTGTGTTTTAAGATTAGAGTGGATGATTTGAAGATAGCTATTTATAGAAGAAAATTATAGTGAGTAATATTATGGGATATTAAGATAATATATATTAAAATTTATGATCATTAGATTAATGAATATGATCATTAATGTGAGGATCATTATATTTTATTGAAGATGTGATATGTCTATTATTAACAACAAACTAATAGACTATAATTAATAGTTCTACTTACACAAAAAATAAATCACCTTTGGGCAGAATTAAAATTTATTTAAGTCTATGTGCAAAACAATTGTAACACATCACCTTTGGGCAGAATTGAGACAATTATTTTAATTATGCACGAGCTAGTTTTGCTAAATAAAAATGTAACAAATCACCTTTGGGCAGAAGTGAGACATTTGTATCATGTTATGCAAAACTAACAAAATCTTTTCAGTTATACTTGAATGATAGGGTAAATGTAACTCATCACCTTTGGGCAGAAGTGTATCAAAAGTTCATTCAAGTTAAGCCTTTATGTTTTGTAAAATTTTATAATATTTAAGGTTTACAAAACATTTAATTAGTTAATAGCGGAAAATGTTTAGAGTAAGGATTTTTAAGTTTCCGGTAGGACCTTATTTTGCGGAATTAGTTCTCGAAAATTTTGGGTTCCCGAGAATTGCCAGTTTTCGGCTTTTAGTGGGTTTTTCAGTATTTGGGTGTTTACATGATTTTATGGAGTTTTATGGATAGTGAGTTGTTCGGGTTTATGGGTTATGACCCCAAACCATTTTAGAAACTCATAAACTCTTAGAACACATAAGCTATTTTAAGCCCATAATACATGATTTTTAAATAGCTCGTGAACCCGTAAACCGGTTTAAGCCCTTAACCCATGATCTTTATTAACTAAATTAATAATGATAAGATTTGGTTCAAATCTTTTTAATGATTAAAAATTCTATTTGTTTCCTATTTTAAGGGAATTCAAACCTTTTAAGAAAATATTAAAACTTCTAAGTTATCCAAGATTTGAAAAATATTTCCCTAAATAATCATTAACAAATTTTAATCTAGATTTTGAACCAACATATGTATAATTTTCGATAATAATGATGAACACGAAGAACATCATCGAAAATTTTAACAATTAAACATAAAAAAAAGTTGGAATCGAAATCTTTAAACATGAAATTAACAGATTTCGAAAATATTAGAGTTTACTAAATATGAATTTTAGCGATTTTAAACAGTTTCATGTATTGTTTTCGTAATAGAACATGAAAAAGAAACCGAAAAAATTAGGGTTTATCAAGTTTTAGTCCATGTCTTCTGATTCAATTCCAGATTTAGGGAAAACATGAAGAACTGATTAATCAACATCACTCTGATGCCACATGTTGACCAGTTCTTCATGTAAGTAATAGAAAACATGATAAATATTAAACCTATGAACCTGTTAAAGCATGGAGAGTAGTAACCGCAGCAGAGTATGAAGTCGACGACATGCTTGTCATCTTGATCGAGTTCCCCTTTAGGATGTATAGTTAAGGATGATTAGGGTTCTTGAGAGGAACCCGGTTTAGAAGAGAGAGGAGACACATGATTTACTTATGTGTGTGAGATTAGGTTATGATGTTAATTTATTCTCTCTATATATACACCCAGGGGGAAACCCTTTATTAGCTATTAAGAGTAATATGGCCCATCAACAATTACCAAACTAATATATAATAAGGTATAATTAATTATTTTGATCTATTATTATATAAATGATAATGATGGCTATATAAATAATATATAAAATATATTTATTCTTACAAGCTTGGTTCTCATTTTAACAGCTTTTATTTGTTATAACATAGATCCTAGGAAGAAAGTATTACTTGGATGGAAGGATCGCTTTTTAATCATTGACGGTATAGCGCAAGGACTTTTATATCTCCATAAGTTTTCAAGGCTAAGGGTAATACATAGAGACTTAAAAGCCGGTAACATCTTGCTGGATGCATACTTGAATCCCAAAATATCAGATTTTGGGATGGCCAAGCTGTTTGGGATCAATGAGTATGAAGCAGATACAAGTAGAGTTGTTGGAACACGGTGAGTCCATAAATTGTCTTTTATTAATAAGAGTTCCTCAAAACCTCCCAAATTTTATTTCTTGATTTGATTTGTTATGCAATGGATATATGCCGCCAGAGTATATGATTAGAGGTCGAGTTTCAACCAAGACAGATGTCTTCAGCTTTGGTGTTTTGATGCTTGAGATTGTAAGCGGCAAGATGAATCAAGGGAGCTATGATGCGGAGCACCCACTCACCCTTCCAGGACTTGTAAACTTTCTTTATTTCATTCAAATGGAGACTTCAATCTACAATTGTTTGTCTAGTAAGAAAACACTTACAACTACGCATTGCCAAAAATGTTGAAATCTATATAGGCATGGGAACTATGGAGCGAAGGGAGAGGTTTGGAGTTTATGGATCCAATACTTAAGGATTCATGTTCTCACAGAGAAGTAATGAAATGTATTCATGTGGGTCTCTTGTGTGTTCAAGATCATGCTACAGATAGACCAACCATGTTAGAAGTTATTTCTATGCTTACAAATGAAAATATGCATCTACTAGAACCAAAACAACCAGCATTCTTCATTAAGAGGTGCGGGACAGAAGCTAGAAGAGATGATAATATGAGAAATGGATCCGCTAATGGTAACTCATTTACTATTTTAGTGGCGAGATAGAAACAAGAATAAATCTCGTTTTTGATCATCAGGCCATCAGCTATTTCACGTTTAATCGCTTGAAACGTAATTAGTTGATATCTTTCATATTCATTGGTTTTAATAACATCTTCTTTATATGTTTTTTTTACGTTTAGGACTCGTTTCATGTTTAAGGTTGATTGTTTTTTTCATGTCTAATGAAATATCCTGTTATATGCAAGACATAAATGTCTTACACGTACATATGTTCATTCATTCAACCCAGTGCAAGTCAATCCATTTAACCTGCCATGGACAGTGGCCGATCAAGCAAATGTTGTCAGTGGGTGCAAAAAACGGTCAACATTGAACGGGTCAAACCAAACTGGGTCAGGTCAAATGAAATTACATTAAAAAAACCACGTTAGAAATGTAAGCAATAAATTTCCCCAAAACACAATAACAAATTACATATTACAGTTGATAATAACATTTTCATAATTGTTACGGCAAAAAGCGCTCTTATTTACAAATAAAAAAAATTAAGTTAAATAGTGTAGAACTATAAAAAAGAAATAATACTCTGAATACTATTATATTTTGGTCTAATTTTTATAATAACTAATAAAATATATCACTGTATTAATAACTAATTGATGAAGTGGTTAGACAATTAAATAATCTAAGCTTAATTGTTATTTGTGAAAGAATAACTATACTTGTGTTTGAAAAGTTAGTTCAAAAAGTTGAGTTTGGGGCACTAAAAAAACACATATGGGGCACTTGGGGTCTTTGAACCTAATATAGCAAAAATTTATAGAAGAAAATACGAATTTGAAGGGGTGCATACGCTCCCCCTGGCTCAATACTGAATCCGCCCCTGACCATGGATCTTACCTTGGTTTCTCAAAATGCTTGAGAGCCATGTTATTAAGCTCACATGAAGCAGTTTTATCTATGCCACATAGATGGACGTTATTAATGGTGTTCTTGTAACTAAAACTCTCCAAAACAATATGTGATATTTTTTTTTTGGTGAATTGGATAAAAATAATCCTAACTTAATGCAGTTTCTCGATAATAATCTCAAATTTAAAACGTAGTTGTCATCGATCCCAACTTTCACACAATTTGTTTTCATTGAACCTCTGTTAAAAGAAACCTTAACGACGTTAACTTTTTTCCAAATTTCAAATTGATGTTTTAGGCTTTCAATCGAAATGAGGACACGAGTCGATTGATGTGAAACTTTCCACGAAACGGTGGTCCAAACAGCTTGATTTTTGTTGATTAAAAGTTTACATACCGGAATTTAAGCATCCTTTAGTAGTTCTGGAACACCGTTTTGAGGTAAGTTTTACATCAATCGAATCGTGTCCTCATTCCGAATGAAAGTCGTAAAACATCAATTTGAAATTTGGAAAAAATTTAACGCCGTTAAGTTTTCTGAACGGGGGTCCAACAAAAACAAACAGTGTAAAAGTTGGGACCGGTGACAACTATTCTATACACTACTAGAAAATTGATAGGGTTGTGACGCTAAAATGCGTCGGAAACGCATCACGAACGAGCAGTTCCTACTAAACTCCGACGCAATGTGCATGTCAAAAAAACCCTCCTCATAAATTCCTTTCTGGCACATTTTCGAGCAAATTATGACGAAATTCCGACGCATCATTTTGTCAACTTCTAAAAATTCCGACGCAATTTCCCGACACTTTTCTGACACTTTTTAACAACTTCTAAAAATTATAATTACCGTATTAATAATTCCGTATATGTATAAATATTGTATTAAATTTCAGTTTTGTAGATGCAATTTTGACACGTATGTAAATTGTTTTCGATGCAATTTTGACACGCGTAAATTGGTTTCCAACACTATCCTGATACATATAAAAATTTTTTGTAGACTCAATTCTTACACATATATGAAATGTTATCCAGACGCAATTCCGACGCATTTGTTTTTTGTCAGAATATATTTATTTGCAAAATCAAAATAATCCAGATTTTTTTCCTGCTAGAATAAATAAATAAAAAAGCCACAAAACTTGTTTTAACGAAACGACCACAAATTGACTCACAAAACAACTTTTACCAATTTAAACTCAAAATACAATCAACGTCATTAACTAACATATCTAAAACGATACATAAATAACTACTATCAAGAACAAAATATTTTGGCCACTTCTACACCTCTTTGTATTGCTTTGTCCATATTTATTGCATTTCGTGCTCTCCTTCCAACTCCCATTTGAACTTGAATCTACAAATTACAAATTTGTTAAACACGTATGACAATTAGCAAAAAAAAAAAACAAATAACTAACTACTACATTAATAATAACAATAATATAAATGATGATGATGATGAATAACAACATACCTTGTCTATGCTGGGAAATTTGCCAAATTATAAGCCGCGCCTTTGCTGAAAAAATTGCCAATACATCCTGCATTTTGAAAAAGAATGCTCAGATTAATAATATAAGTTTTAACACTAGTATGGTGGTAAACAATTGAAAGTGGACATGCCATGAGATAAATCTCAAAACAATTCTAAAAGGTATACAACAACCAATATTCTTAACAATCAAATTCGTCTTCATCTGAAGAGTGGTTAGAAAAACCCTCATCGGAACCATCATCAATTGTATCCTCTTGGCTTTCAAATTCTTTCTCTTCAAATTGTTCGTCTTCCAATCTTTCATAATCCTCCATTATTTGGGTATCGTCAAATCTTTCATCATCCTCCATCGGTTGGCTATCTACAACTAGGCACACGGGTTCATTCCTAGTCACTTCATCTGGTATAGAATGCCTTGGCTGTTTGATTTGGATCTTGTGGTCCTTGTTGATAATGAGGATGATGATTTTGATGCATGCTTTCCATAACCATTTGATCATATCCGGTATATTCACCAAGATCGTCATCATTGTCTTGCCTCGCATGTTGAGACAACACGAGTTTGAACATTGACCGAAATCTTGCATATAAAATGCTTCACCAAGCAAATACTATACCTTATGTAACAATCCAAATTTTTGTTTATCGATTTGCTAGCCATTAGCCGACCTGTTTTCGTAATCGGATAATTTAATCAATAAATTTCGCACTTATCGAATTAACATTATAATGTTTATTATACTTACTAAATTAATCTATTTTATCTATAAAATATAAACAATTTATACCCTAAAATAAAGTTCTAACCCCTAATATACCCACATATCAAGTTCAGGGACTAAACAATAAATTCTTCAAAATTATATCCAGTTCTTTCACCCATTGACCCGTAACCCGTTTACCAAACCTGAACCCGTTTTTCAATCATCATACTCGTGTCCAATCTTAAGCAATACGGTTAATAATTTTGGAATCGATCTGTGAGTTTGATTATACTTTCCATAATGACCTCACAGACACTTTTAATTAGGAAAATGAAATCAAGCTAATACGTATTAACATCCGTATCAACCCGTCAAACAATATACCCTTTAACATATACCATAACTTGATTAAACCTACAGATCTAATCCTTATTGCAGCGCAATAAAAACCCCTAATGTTAATTTGATTATGAAGACCTGAAAGTTCCGTTCCTAATCGAATTTCCCGTCGGCCTGACTTGGATCATTAAGTTAACATATAATCATCGTTAAAGGTTATTAAACATACTGTTGTGTTCGTTTTGACCCACTAATAAAAAACCCTAACACTAATTAACCAAACTCTTAACGGATTACGTGATTGGATTTATTAGGGTCTATGTTTGATTTGGGGTTTCATCTATTATGTTTATATTTTAACAATTATGATGATTATAATATGTAACACACCAGCTCAGTTGTCTGGAGTGTGGTTGAGTTAAGATTCGGACCGCCGGGGGGGCACGCGGGTTCGACCCCGTTTTATCTCTATTACTTTTAATAATAGTTTTAATAATTATATTAAATATATTAAATCATCTAATTAATATTATAAATATTAAAAAACTTGTCATTAATCATTATTTTGTTAAAATTGACATATAAACCGATAATTTTTCCGAATATTGACACACATATATGTGTGTGTATGTATGTATTTATTAGACTATTAAAGGTTTTAATATTTAAAAAGAATTTTAATTTAATATAGATATCTAAAATTACAATATTTATTTAAAAGAAATCTTAATTAATAATAAATATATACATAAAACGTATTTTTAGCTTAAAATACTCATTTTAAGAAAATCTCTTTATATAATGTTTCCAAAAATTTTATAATATTTATTTAAGTATTTTTATATAATTAAATCATAATATTTATGATAAACATCTGTTAAATAAAAGTGATTAAGAACTGATAAAAAATTAAAGTAATATATAACTTTTGTAAGGTCTTGTTCCCGGTGCCTCACTTTGGACGTTGGATTTACTCATAAACACGGTTCTAAATATCAGAGTTAATTAAAACTTTTGCTGAATATAAAACTTTCAATAAACATTTCACATCATTTCAAAAACTTGTCTTAAACAAACATATTTTGTCTTTCATAAATACATCATAAGTCTTCAGATGTCAACTCCTTATTCTTCTGCCATGTGTCCCCCTCAATCCAGCTGCCTCATCCTACGCACATGCGTGCATACTAAAAGTCAGCTACGCTGAGTGAGTTCTAGTTAATCATGTAACATACATTCATACAAATACTATCATATACATATCCGAAGATACATATTCAATACTTTACCTATTAGATTTCTCCCTTACATTCATGTGTACGTACATACATACATACATACATGCATACATTCTTTCATATCATCACACTATCATATTTTCATACCATCTATTCTGTCTCATATATTTTTGGGGTCTAGTTCCTTCTGTTTCAGATATTATTAGGATCTGGTACCTTCTGTCTCAGATATTATGAGGGTCTGGTCCCTTCTGTCTCAGATATTATTAGGGTCTGGTCCTTCTGTCTCAGATATAATTAGGGTCTGGTCCCCTCTATCTATACACTCTCTCATACTCTTCTTTAAATAATGTAGGTTCCCTGGATGGATCTGCACGGGATATTTCGATCTACGTAGGTGCGGAATCCCTGCGTAGGTCGTTACGAGCGTAGAAGACACGAATAGATCAAACACGATACGATAAACAAACACGTTATATTATAACCAAAACACGTGATACAATATCACTATTACAGACACGAACTCTCGTCCTCACGTTACAGCTCTCGTAACTTCGATAATGATCACACTAACTCCTTTTCTAAGCTAAGCCGTAACCTATATAAATACACGACAACTTCGCCTGGCATGTTCAGGCGAAGTTGTCCATAACTTCGCTTGACTAACAAGTTCGCCTAAACAGCGAACTTGTTAGTAACTTCGCTTAAGACATATAAAACATAATTAATCATTACAGACTCGATTACAGACACTAGACTATGAACTACTGACATTATGCACCAACAGACTCCCCCTTGGCAGTAGCTTCATGTCTTGATCTTCAAGCACGTGTCTTGTAATCTTCAATCTCTTGGTCTTCATGCATGTACTCCTTCTCTCACGCATACCGTGACTACTCGCTGATATTTCCTCGCTTCGTCTTTCCAAGCAGGAATATAAAATATCTTCTTTTCATTTAACACCTGCAGATCAGCTTTCGATAAATTAACAAGATGCATCGGATCATACACTCTTAGCACTTCTTGTTCGTCTTCGTCTTCCATCACGGCTTCAGCAGTCTGGCAATCAACATACCACCATTTAAGATCTTTCAACACATCTTGAGGCATAGTCTTCATTGGAACCTCTTTCATGCATCGAATCGGTTTGTACTTCATTACCATCCATGGCTTGCTATCTGCTCTCATTCCTCTTTCCTTATCTTCCACTAGCTTTCCCTTCTGTGGCCTTAATAACTCAAACTTCTTTTCTTTAATACTTTCTTTCCACACGATCTTCCCAATAACTCTGGCCATGTTGTCGTCGCTTCTATTAATCAACCCCAATCTAGCCAAATCCTTCACCTCACATTCAGGCAATGTATTGAGAGATCTCAACGTCCTCTTAAAGTATTGGATCCCATCATATCTTTTCACCACGAACACTTTTAACTGTTCATCATATAGCCAACAGATAATTCCTTTCTTCGACTCAGCGTACCCTTTAATATTATAACTTTTCTTGAAAATTGTAGGTACCACTGGCTTCTTCGTTTTGATAAACCAATGAGCATAGCCTTCCTTCCATCTAGGCTGCTCCTCCATTCTGTATCATCAACTACTGTATCTTGACATACATCTGACTTTTCAACTTCAGGGATCTCGTGTTCAACATTCTCCTCAACTATTTCACCTTCTTCAACATCATCTTCTATCACAATTTCTGCACCAATCTTTTCAATCTCTTCGACTGGTAGAACATCATCTTCACACATAAATTCATCATCCAACATATCATCATCCAACTCCTTCTAAGGCATCGATCACATCATCTCCCATCTCCTCGTCATCTACCATCACCACCTCATCACCACCAGAACCGCCAGCTGCACCTGCAGACTCTCCCTGAGCTGTGGAAGTCCCAAGAGCTTGAGTAGTTCTTGGCAACTCACCACCTGCACCTTTCGATGCATTGGGATCATCGTCTCTGTCATTCTTCTTCTTTGTCCTGAGCTCGTCGCCTTTACAGCTCGTCTCCCCCTGAGATGCCAAGAACTCCTTCATAGCATCTATAATTTTTCCATGTTCAACCAGTAGAGACGACTGCAGCTGATTCTCTGTTACTAGGCGCTGAATAGCCTGGGTCTGGATAAGATTCACCCTTGATTGTTCTGCCACGACCCGTTCAAGTGCAGCTATTCTTTCCGAGTCTGATAGGGTTGCATCGAAATCGAACCTCATATGTGATATATCTTGAGTGTACTGAGGAGGGATTTCAAATGTAACCGGGACATCAGAAGCAGGCGTAACCGCAGGTGGTATCATACCTGATAACCCTGCAGTTGCAACGACTGTCGACTCAACAAATTGAGCAACCACCTCTGAAGGAGTAAGAGTTGGAGGTGGTAAAGACACAATCTCCAGAGTCGTCACAAATTCGCCTGTTTAACAACTTCGCCTATATTTACAAAATCAAACCTTATAATTTGAACATTTTGCAATTAACTTTTAAAACTTCCTTTAAAGAGTTAAATGATAAGATCAAAATCAAGTAACCAAGTATTAAAACATAAAAACTACCTAAGTACGAAAAACTTTTAAAAATTAAAGTACAAGGGATCAAATTTGAGTCTCGACAGGGACTACTACGTTTTAGAAAAGATCCGAACAGGAATCATACTAATTACGTGACTGTCACATAGATCCGTGTTTAGCTGTATTATGACATAAAGAAACAGGTTGTAAGTATGTACATAACTTAAATGGTTTTCATCGTTTCTGTGATACGAGTTAAGTTCAATTAAGCCTCAAAATTTAAGTAGGCAACAACTCAGAGATTATGATGCCTCCTATCTATTCTCAAAGCGTATTTGGCTTTCCCCAAGTCACCCCGAATTGACCTCGACCCGTAGTGTCTGATTAAGTTGTAAGTATTCTTCGATCTTTAGACTCTGCTTCCCGTTCTCTTTCTTACATCATGATTGACATTTTAAGTTAAAGAATGTCTCAATGACTTAAATTTTTTTTTTTTTTTTTTAACAAACACATAGAGAACAACTGCAAGTCCCGAATCTGGATCACTGCAGTCTCTTGACACGCTTTCTTCACGGGAATCAGAACACTAACAGGCTCGTGTATGACTGAGAATCGCTTTTCTGCCTATCATTCGGAAAGATATATATGAAGACATGCAGAACTCTTAAGAAGTTTCCACATAAAATCGAGTAGATTTAGTTAGTATCACTTCTACTTTTACGCACCATAAAAAGCTACCATGACATACAATGACTGTTCTAAAGCCTTTTAAGCCTAATAACTTCACTAGTTAAGCACACAGAATCAGTATATCTATCATTTTCCAAGGTTGGATCAATTTTCTGTTAAACATAGCAAACGAACTTCTTACAAAGTAGTAGACTTGAAAAATAATTTCATTTCCCTTAAAGAAAAATTTAACTTCTATCGCCCCGACCAAATCAAAGTCTTCAGGTCAACGGCTATCCCGAAGATCCAATGGATCAGCTGGACCGACCACGTACTAGTATGTGTCCTTCTAACTAAGTATGATCGACTAATTTTAAGCGAAAGAATGAAAACTCATCATAAACCGCCCCGGTCACTTTCAGTCGTCTGGTTAATGGCTATCCTCATAGAAATGAGGACCAAACATATCCTAAGACATGTCCATCAAACTGAGGTAACCGACATTGTTCTAAGCGATAGTGACGTACGTTTTTTTTTTTTTTTAATATGCACAAAAAGCATGGTTACTCGGGATTGATCATCCCATTCAACTCAACAAGGTTTTGAAATCTTGATTTGTCAAACGCTTTAGTATATAAATCAGCGAAATTATCAAGCGTATCCACCTTTTCAAGCACAATCAGTTTCTTCTCAGCACAATCCCGTATAAAATGATGACGTATGTCAATATGTTTAGTTTTACTGTGCTTCACGGGATTGTTAGTTACTGAGATAGCAGCTGTGTTATCAATGCAAATAGGAGTAAGTGAGAAATTCAAACCATAGTCGCGCAACTGTTGTTGAATCCAAAGAACCTGGGAGCAGCAGTTGGATGCTGCCATGTATTCTGCCTCACATGTTGAAATTGCGACTGAAGTCTGCTTCTTGCATTGCCACGACACCAATCTGCCACCAAGAAACTGACATCCTCCAGTTGTTGACTTCCGACTCTGATTGCACCCTCCATAATCAGAATCTGTGTAAGCGACTAGCTCCAAGTCTCCTCCCTTCGCGTACCACAACCCCAGCTTAGGTTTGCCTTTGAGATACCGCAAGATCCTCTTCACACCCTTCATGTGAGATTCCTTTGGGTTTGCCTGAAAACGAGCACAAAGACAAACTGCAAACATAATATCAGGCCTAGAAGCAGTTAAGTACATTAAAGAACCTATAATAGCCCGATACTGAGTTGGGTCCACATCTGCGTCATTGTCAGAATCAGCACCCAATTTATGGTTGACGCAGATTGGAGTATCGAATGGAGTGTTGTCCTCCATCTTGAAGCGTTTGAGCACATCATGGACATACTTGGTCTGATGAATGAACATCCCATCCTTCTTCTGATCAACCTGCAATCCTAAAAAGAAAGTTAGTTCACCCATAGCACTCATTTCAAACCTTTTCTTCATGACGGCCTCAAACTGCTGACACATGGAGACTTTTGATGCAGCAAAGATAATGTCATCCACGTAGACTTGCACCAGCAGGAAGTCGCTTCCTTCTCTCTTGAAGAACAGTGTGCTATCTATCTTTCCTCTTTCAAACCCATTTTCAAGCAAGTAATCTGATAAAGTTGAGTACCAGGCACGAGGTGCCTGATGTAGTCCATACAACGCCTTGCTTAACTTGTACACGTGGTCTGGAAAGTCTGGGTCAGGAAAACCCGGCGGTTGCTCAACATACACAACCTCATCAACTTTCCCATTTAGAAACGCACTTTTCACATCCAACTAAAATACCTTCATCTTCTTATAAGCAGCAAATGCCAAAAACAATCTAATGGCTTCCAATCTTGCCACAGGAGCGAACACTTCATTATAATCAATCCCCTCTTGTTGATTAAAACCTTTAACGACTAGCCTCGCCTTGTTTCTTATAATAATCCCTTTCTCATCTCTCTTGCACTTAAAAACCCATTTTGTGCCTATCGCATGCACATGCTTCGGTTTTTCAACCAAAGTCCAAACTTCCATTTTCTTGAATTGAGCCAGCTCTTCTTGCATAGCATCGACCCACGAGCTGTCCTTTAGAGCCATTTGGTAATTCTTTGGTTCAATCTGGCTGATAAAGCAGGTGTACAAGCATTCGTTGATTATGCCTGTCTCCTTAATGCTTGTGTAAACACAGGTGTGCTCATTCAAGCTACGTCTTGTTTGTACACCGGAGGACACATCACCAATAACATTCTCCAAAGGGTGATCTTTATGAATTCTCGTGGTCGGAACAGAACCGACATGCAAATTGTCTTCCAAGTTAGAAGAGAGCTCGTCAATGGTTGTTTCTTGCTGAGAGTGAAACGGATTGAAAAATTCTTCTTCAGGAGAGGCAGCAGGGGTATCGATAGCATTTGATGAGGAAGGTTGACATTTATCAAACAGCTGTCTTTGCACTAGATTTTCTTCCTCATCAAGGATCATCTTCGTAGCAACTCTCTCTTCTTCTTCTGCACTATCCAAATACGGTATGTTAAAAGACTTAAAAAGTCTATCATAGTCGAAAAACTCAGCAGATCCGTTGCTTGGTTTTGGCGGTTTGTAACTTGTGATATCGGTGTTACACACCACCTCAACCTTGCTGGTCGATGTATTAAAGACACGTCTGTTGGGAGTCCCAACAACATAACCGACTAAGATTCCTTCATCGGCTACTTCACCAAATTTAGAATTTGTCTTTAAAATCGAACAAGGGGACCCGAATGGTTCAAGACCACTCAAGTTGGGCTTCCTCCCATGCATAAGCTCATAACACGTTTTATTAAGTCTTTTAACAGTCAAGACTCTACAGCTTCAGCCCAAAACACCACAGGTAGCTTCGAATCAGCCAGCATAGTTCTGGCTCCTTCAATTAACGTTCTATTCTTCCTTTCAGCCACTCCATTCTGTTGCGGTGTATACGGAGCGCTGTATTGGTGTTCAATCCCTTTCTGAGGGCAGAAGATCTCTATCTCAAAATTTTTGAACTCAGTTCCATTGTCACTCCTGATGAACTTAACCCTTTTATCCATAACGTTCTCAACTTTGGTAATCAAATTCTTCACCATCTGAGCCGTTTCATCTTTTGATTTCAGGAAATATACCCACGAATATCGTGAGTAATCATCAGTGATCACCAAGCAATAAGAAGTACCTCCTAGACTTTTTGCATTCACGGGACCGAAGAGATCCATGTGAAGCAATTCTAGAGTACTGACAATAGAATTGACCTTCTTGGTGTGATGGGATTTCTTGTGCTGCTTTCCCTTCTTGCACGCTAGACATTTGTCTTCAAAGTTGAAACTTTTCAAGGGAACGCCCAGCACAAGTCCATTCTTGACAATGTGGTTCATCTTCCGAAGATGAATGTGCCCCATTCTCCTATGCCACAATTCGGACTCCGATTCGCTCGCTTTTGTCATAAGGCATGATTCTTCCGTGGCCATTTCAGTCGACCTCATATCCATAATATACGTATTCCTCTCACGTGGAGCCTTCATCACAATCCACTCCTCTGGTATCTGAAAACCAGGATGTAACACAATCGCCTCATTCTTTGTAAAATGTACTGTGTACTCCTTATCACAGATCTGCGACACACTCAGCAGATTGTGCTTCAATTCTTCGACAAAGTTTACTTTTTCTAGAGTCATCTTTCCATTAGACACAGTTCCCATTCCTATAATCTTGCCTCCACTTTCTCCTGCAAAGCTCACTCTCCCTCCTTGAACAGGTTTCAAATCGTGTAACAAGTTTTTGTTACCCGTCATGTGCCGGGAACAACCGCTATCCACAACCCATAGGTTGTTTGCAGCCCTGTTCAACTGTTCCTGCACGATAAAAGCAAAAGATTAGAATCTAGGGACCCAAGACCAATTGGTCTTGTATCTATACATCCCGAACCTTGGCTTTCCAAAGTTAGTCTCTGTATAATTCCTGTAAGTCCTATTAGTATATCTCCTTGTAGATTGATTGTGAGGCCTTCCAAACCTTTGTGAATTAAAAGAATTATAACTTACGGTTTGGTTATTAGCAGTGTACAACTGAGATTTGTTTCTATGAAAACCTGAATTAGTCATATTTCTGAATTTTGAATGGTTTTCATTTTTAACAGTATTATAATTACCATTAGGCTTAGTCTCAGTTTTGGTATGCCTCACACCTCTGAATCGCTGCTTCAGAGGGCAATCTGCAACTAGGTGCCCTAATTGATTACATCTAAAACAACACCTATGTTCAACCTTTTTATCAACAGGTGTTTTAGATGTCGAGGCTTTATTACCGCCCGTTTGTCTCACATAAGGTGAGACATACGGGTTTAGCGGAGAACTCTTATTAGTTGTTTTATCTTTCTCTCCACTATCTGGCAATACCGCCTCCTCTTTTGCCTTACCAGGCTCGGATGACTTATCCAAACTTTATGAGACTGGACTCGGATCAGAAATTTTAACACTTGAAACAGGCGAACTTGTTTCGCCTCTACTAACATCTGGTTCTTTACTAGTTACTTTAATTGGAACTGTCTGAACAACCTCAAAGTCAACAGATTTCTGAACACTAGGATTAAAAGTGTAATTGTGATTATAAGGTGGTGGAACCTCATGATAACCAATTCCTCCCCTCTTAACAGAGGAACCTTGATCACTAACAAGGTGATCAAGAATAGCAGAGGAATTTCTGAACTGCTCAAGTTTTTTATTCAGTTCCACCACTTTCACCTGGTGATCAGCAATCTGTTTTTCTCTTTCAGCTATTAGCATGGTTTTTTCTTCCAAAACTTCATAGCTTAGATCAATCACTTGTATTTTTTCAGCAAGTTTTGCTTTTAGACTTTTAATATCCTTTTCACAAGCTTTTATTTTAACTTTATAGCTATTTTCTCTTGCTTTAGTAAAGTGATGATCTTCTTTTAAAGTTTTAAACTCAGCATCCAAACCAACATACTGATCAGTTATAGTTGCTAATTGCTCAGACAAGTTTTCACATTTAGAACAAGTAGGTTTAGAACATACCTCGGAGAGCTGGTCTTTAACATCTGCCATGAGAGCTTTTTCTTCTCCGGTAACCTTCTCATTTCCTTCAGTTTCAACCTTCGCCAAATTGGCCTGTTCGAAAGTTTCTTCAGAATGCAGGTTCCAGTTGTATTCACCATCTTCTCTGGAAATCATGGCACTATAATCTTTAGAACCCCCATTATGCTGTGTAGACTTGCCTTGACCACGTTCTACACGCTCATTTCTGCACTCCTTAGCAAATTGGCCGTTTTGCTGACAGTTGTAGCATCTTACCTTCGTCTTGTCAAACCCTGGCCTTCCACCGACAAACTTTCTTCCGGTCTTTTTCATAAACCGTTTCACTCTTCTCACGATCATAGCCATCTGCCATTGCAGATCAATTTCTTCCAGAACATCAGCATCAATCTGGTCATAGTCTTCATCCAACATAGCTGGATCAACAATCTTCCTCAGAATGTAGTTCTCATAGGAAGCAATAAAAGAAGCATAGAGAGCAAACTGCTCTTCAGCAGATTTGACACTCATAGGCATCTTAGAGTAGTTTCACTCGTTGACGGAACATCTCCTGTCTCACAATAATCGTGTACACCTGGCCATACAGACGAAAACTCCAAAACACTTTTTTTTTTTTTCTCGTTAACTTCGCCTAAAGTCAACTTCGCCTAAAAGTCAACTTCGCCCCTCAATAACTTCGCCTGGCCAATAACATCGCCGAAACCCTACGAACAGTGACGGCAACTTCGCCTGAATCCCATAACTTCGCCTGCGGCGCTGATCGGCCAGAAACGATCAGAGACGTGCCAGAAACACCAAAACGCAGATCTCGAACCATAGCATAAGAGCCTAAGGCTCTGATACCACATGTAGGTTCCCTGGATGGATCTGCACGGGATATCTCGATCTACGTAGGTGCGGAATCCCTGCGTAGGTCGTTACGAGCGTAGAAGACACGAATAGATCAAACACGATACGATAAACAAACATGTTATATTATAACCAAAACACGTGATACAATATCACTATTACAGACACGAACTCTCGTCCTCACGTTACAGCTCTCGTAACTTCGATAATGATCACACGAACTCCTTTTCTAAGCTAAGCCGTAACCTATATAAATACACGACAACTTCGCCTGGCATGTTCAGGCGAAGTTGTCCATAACTTCGCTTGACTAACAAGTTCGCCTAAACAGCGAACTTGTTAGTAACTTCGCTTAAGATATATAAAACATAATTAATCATTACAGACTCGATTACAGACACTAGACTATGAACTACTGACATTATGCACCAACAAATAATAATTCCATGCATACTCTTTTTTACATACTCATTTTGTACCTACTCATTCCATACATACTACACTTTGTCTTCCTTGGCAATACGTGCAATATCCAAAGATCGTTCACGTATTGACAAGCATTCATTCATAACATCAATAATTATAATTGCACATCACTTTCCTTGACAATACGTGCAATATCCGAAGATCGTTCACGTAATGACAAGCATTCATTCATAACATTCATAAGTATAAATATCATATCTATCATATGGCATACACTTACCACTTAAGATAAGTGTATTAACATTCACGTTGAGTATGCACAAAGCCCCAAAATCATAAAAAGGAAATGGGGCTAGAAACTCACCTGAATCCGGTTCCTTTCTGAATTTATAGTAATTCTTTTCTTTAATTGGGCTTGGCTAACTGTATAACCATTATACGTATCAATTAACTAACCCTATCCATATCATCAAGGTTTCATCAGAATTTTCTAAGTCTGGAATATTCTAATCGAATGGAAGATTCTATTCGAATGGTTTGTCTATTCGAATGGCAGGTTCTATTCGAATGGACTTTCTATTTGAATAGACTTTCTATTCGAATGCTTGATCTTAAACGAATGAACCCTTATAATCGAATTAACCCTCTATTCGAACGGATCCTTCATTCGAATCAACCATCTATTCGAATGGACCCTCCATTCGAATCAACTTCTATTCAAATGGATACACCATTCGAATCAACTTCTATTCGAATGGTACACCATTCAAATCAACCTTTCATTCGAATCAACTTTTTGTTTGCTTCAAACATTCTATTCGAATGGTCCCCCATTCGAATCAAAGGTTTCCGCCTCTATTTCTTTTTTCTTGCCTTTCTTTATTTTTTTCCTTTCTTTTCTATTCGAATGCCATTCATTTGAACACTTGTATTAAAATGCCAGTTTTTCATTCGAATACACCCACTGTTGGGTATTTATACCTTTATTATCATTATCACTACATATTCTAACATCCATTCTCTTATTTTAGTGTTCTTCTATCTTTTAAACATGCTTCTTTCTATTCTAGACCAAGATCTAGCTTACTTATCAATAAAGTTTACACCTTTATTGATTTCAAACCCGTTTAAGCTAGATCTAGGGTTTCTACATGAATCGTTCTTACTCACGAGTTCATTAAGTCCACTTTTAACATCAAGTTTATATTTTTATGGTATAAAAATACCCGATTTGCCTTAGTACCAAGTCTTAGGGAAAACCATTTATAAAGCACAACCTTTATACGTAAAACGTGCCTCTTTAACATATGTTAAGCTACGGGTTATCTTCTCGTATAGCTTATGGACTCGTTCTTGCTTTCTAAGCTAAAGATCTATTGATATCTAAGCTTGGTTCTTGGATAATAGATCTCGGCCGTAAGGTTGAGAGTGTTTGTGTGTGTTTTTGAGTGTGTAAGGAATCTTATGGATAACAATGAGAGATTTTAGGGTGTTTGTGTTTTTGAGTGTGTAAGGAATCTTATGGATAAGAATGAGAGATTTTTAGGGTTTTAGGGAGGTTTAATGAGTATTTATACTCCCTTAAGCCCATGGACCTAAGGCTCATCACCATCCCTTATTCCATTATTTTATTAATCAAGTCCACACTCTATTATTTTATTTAAATTAATTAAATATTAACACACTTTTAAATACACACAATCCTCTTTATTTATTATTATCAAAAGTAGGATGTTACAAGTCTTCCCTCCTTAAAGAGCTTTCATCCCCGAAACCTAACTATTACATAAACAATTCTGGGTAAAACTTGTGCATCTCTTCCTCAACTTCCCAAGTGACGTCTGATCCCTTACGATGCTTCCATATCACTTTTACCAACGGGATAACTTTATGACGAAGTTGCTTTTCCTTGCGGTCAACTTTCTTTATAGGTTGCTCAATGTAGTTTAATTGCTTATCAACCTCAATGTCTATCAGTGGCACATGAGACGTTTCATCAACTAGACATTTTCTCAAATGAGATACATGGAAAGTAGAATGAATTCCTTACAAATTTGTAAGCCACTTCGCCCACACGATCCACAATATTAAACGGTCCAATATACCTCGGGCTCAACTTGCCTCTCTTCCTGAAACGTATAATACCTTTCCAAGGCGAGACCTTGAGCATCACATTGTCACCAATGCTAAACTTAATCGGTCGCCGCTACTTATCAGCATAGGACTTCTGACGATCTTGAGCAGCTTTCATTCTTATTTTGACCTGATCAAACCTTGAAGAGGTTTCTTGCACAACTTCCAAGCTTCCAATCTCCTTCTGGCTAATCTCTCCCCAACAAACAGGAGTTCTACAATGTCTACCATAAATCATTTCAAACACCGGCAAACCAATACTCGAATGGTAGCTATTGTTATAAGAGAATTCTGCCAGGTGCAGATGGTCATCCCAACTTCCTCCAAAATCTAACACACAAGCACGTAGCATATCCTCAAGGGTTTGGATAGTCATTTCAGACTTCCCATCTGTAAGAGGATGATACGTCGTTCTTGTTCCCATGGCTTCATGGAACTTCTTCCAAAATCTAGAAGTGAAGCGAGTATCTCTATCAGACACAATCGACAACGGTACTCCATGATTAGCCACAACTTCCTTTATGAACACATTCGCTAACGTTCCTGACGAGATGGCCTCTCGTATAGGTAGGAAGTGGGCTCTTTTCGTCAAATGGTCGACAATCACCCAAATGGTATCATGATGCTTAGTTGTACGGGTAGCTTAGTTATGAAATCCATGATGATGTGTTCCCACTTCCATTAGGGTATCTCCAATGATTGTATCTTCCCATAAGGCTTCTGGTGTTCAGCTTTGACTTGCAAATAAGTTAAGCATTTACTTTTTTTTAAACGTACTCTACCACATCATTCTTCATTCCCGGCCACCAATAATCTCTCTTCAAGTCTTGATACATCTTAGTGGACCCCGGATGGATTGAGTATCTTGAATTATGAACTTCATCAAGGATTCGACCTCTAAGATCTCCATGACGAGGAATCCACACATGGTCAAACCTAGTCTTCACATAACGCGTGTTATCTGTAAGCTCATCTTGTTGTCCGAAAATTCTTTCCTTCTTCATTAACCATTCACCTGCAAGCACCTCAGACTGCGCCTTAATGATTTCTCCAAAGAGATCTGAGTTAATAACCAATTTATATGACTTCACGGTTGTAATGATTTCTTCATTTTTACGGCTTAGCGCGTCGAAGACCACATTGTCTTTACCAGGAGAATACTTGATGTCACAGTCATAGTCCTTTATCAATTCCAACCATCTCCTCTATCTCATAATCAGCTCTTTTTGCTCAAAGAAGTACTTCAAACTCTTATGGTCGGCGTATCACTTCGTACCATACAGATAATGTCTCCAAATCTTGAGAGCATGTACTACTGCGGCTATCTAAATCATGCGTCGGATAAGTACTCTCGTGAACTTTCAACTGTCTAAACGCATAAGCTATTACTCTTCCTCGTTTCATTAACACGCAACATAACCCACGATGCGAGGCATTATTGCAAACAACCAAATACTCTTCACCATCGGGTAAGGCAAGGATTGGAGCTTGCGTGAGTCTATTCTTCAATTCCTCAAACGCTTCTTCCTTATACTTACCCCAACTGAATATTGTTGTCTTTCGAGTCATTCCGGTCAACGGTGCGGCTATCTTGGAGAAGCCTTCTATGAATCTCCTATAATAGTCAGCCAACCCTAAGAAACTTCGTATATCAGTCATGTTTTGCGGAGTCTTCCAGTTTGTTATTGCTTCAATCTTAGCTGGGTCCATGGTAATCCCTTCAGGATTAATCACGTGAACAAGAAACTGCACATCTCGCAACCAGAATGCACATTTTGAAAACTTAGCATACAGCTTCTCTTCCTTCAAGACCTCAAACGCTTCTCTCAGATTCTTAGCATGATCAGGCTCACTCTTTTAATAAAATCAATATATCATCGATGAAGACGACAACTGATTTGTCCAACATCGGCTGACATACCCTATTCATCATGTCCATAAACGTTGCGGGAGCATTCGTCGGACCGAATGACATCACGAGAAACTCGTAGTGTCCATACCACGTCCGAAACGATGTTTTAGTGATGTCCGCCTCTTTCACCTTCAGTTGATGATAGCCTGATCTAAGGTCTATACGCGAGAACCAACAGAAAGTATGTTAGTTTTTTATGGTAGTTGCCTCAAATAGATACAAGAGAAAGAACAATGATCAAGGAATTACAATTAATTGACATTAAGTATGTTATAATCTTTCGTTGACCAAGAATCACATTAATTGAGCACCTTCCGCAATTGAGAAGGTTAGATGGAGGGAAGAATAATTTAAACTCATTTGAGTTGTAAATTATAATTATAGATTATTCTTTGTCTTTAATAGATTGTATCCAAATGTATAAAGCATTCTGAAGCAATTCAACTATATATATCATATATTAGGAGTTTAATTTGACATCTAGTTCTAAATGTGCCTAATGATTAATACTACATGATTGCATGTTTTTAATAATCATATCACATTGCTATGCATAATATTTGCGATTTTATTAAAACAAACAGTAAATAATTGTGTGAAATCGTGTTTCTTATCCACTATTACTCACCTATCGTATAATATGGGAAGACTAGAAAGCGTTTTACATACATATGAACACAATATTACGAATGTATGATTCACGATTTTTTTTTAATATGTAAAAATGAAAACAACTAGGGTGCTATAGATGAAAATGACTTATGAGAAGTCTTTTCAGCTTTATTAGAGCATGAGAATCACTAACTAAGCTTTCTTGAGACTACTAACTATTTTAGTTTTTAATGCCTAAAACTTAAATGAAAGGTAAAACCCATTTATTTGGCACGGCCTGTTTTAAAAACATACAAAGGTTATAACATGAAGTCAATTAGTCATTACTGTGTGACATAATATTTACAAGTTGCTTTGTGTAAAATGATTTTGATTAGACTAAAATAAAATGGTTGTCACGATTATCTGGTCTATTATATTAAATTAACACGCAAATTAAATTCAAATCTGCTTTATAGATTTGTGTATACTTTTTTTTTGAACGACGAATTTCACAATTAAGTTAGACCGCAACTCCTCACTGAGGAGCCCCACCACCCTACTCAGGCCAGACTATGTTGTCTTAACCAGGCCCATGCTGACATCCAAGTTTGGCTTGGCGTTCCCCGTGAAAATTTCCAACCACCTGTCACTAGACAGATGTTGTACCCTCCACAAGAGAAACCTCTCTAGGGTAAATACATTGTAATAGAAAACGCGGGGGGTTCAAGATTCGAACTTGGCCCCTCAAAGAGGATAAGCTCTTATCCATTATTAGCATAACCACTCCACCAGAGGTGGAAGGTTAGATTTGTGTATACTTAAAATTGTCATTTTTGTCTCTTGTATTAACATATATGTGGTTCATATAGAACATGCCTTTTAGACTCAGATAACCCTAAATATGACTTTTTTCAATATATTTTCATATTAAGTGGCGTGATTTGTATTCTTATGTGTCCTTTTGAGATATGCACATCTCTAGTTATACGCGTATGGGATTCAACTTGCGAGTATCTAGTGTTTATACTCGTGTAATTCTTGCTTATTGTATGCGAGTAATAGTAGATTATAATTGGATATAATTAAGTATGATTCTGCATTCCTACTCCAAAAAAAAATAGATAGTTTCATGGTTTTCTGTTTTTGTGATGTATAAAAATGAAACCATAACAATAGCATTCCACAAACCAAAAATATATAAGTTAGAACATATAACGCAAATCTAACAACTATTATATTATACAATGAATTAACCACATGTGTTTTTCTATAATAAATTTAGAATTTTTTTTCCTTACTAAAGATAACATCTTGAGCTCTACAGAGTTTATTATTATATATCCAATGTAAGAAGCAATACAACTATATCTCACATATTAGGAGTTTTTAACTTTATCATCATTATCATTAAAACGAAGGGCTTGTTTTGTTCAAATTGTGCCAAATGACTAATACTTTTATATGATTGCATGCTTTTAATAACCATTATCACATTGCTAGGCATAGTATGTGTGATTTTATAAAGGGGAATAGTAATGACTCTTGTAAAATTGTGCTTCTCTATTCAATATTACTCACCTATTATTTAAATTATTAATATGTGGAATATTTTACGGACACGCTAACATAATACGTAATAGAAAAAAGAAGGTAGTAGAGGGATGAAAAAGACACATAAAATTTTTACTATATATAATGCATAAGGACCACTATCTTTGCATTCTTGGGACCACTAACTTTTTTGAAAATAACTAAAGCTCACATGAAAAGTCTTAACGAATTTAATGGATAGAGATAGATTTGTCTAACGAATACAATTGACAAAGACCACCTTTAAAACTTACAAAGATTACAATAAGTGGAGTAGTCGTTAGTAGGTAGTACTTTCTTCGATATGAAATTTCATTAGACACAAACAAAATAGCTATGTGCCTTTAGTGATCTGTGATAATAAATAATACTTAAATCAAATTCAAATCAACCCTTTCGATTTCGTGCATTCTCAAAAGTAACATTTTGCCTGTCGTTAAATGATACATGATTCGTATTTGAATACATTATACATGTCTTTTAAATTCAGGTATCCTTGGAAATGGCATTTCTTCTTTAATATATTTCCATATTATTAAATTACATGACTTGTATTATGTTCTAGTGTGATAGGTAGCCGATTCGAAATTGTTAATCTTCCAAGAGAGTGACCCTTTGAGCGGGTTAGACTCCAAAATTAGAAAGAACAAGACATAATTTTACTTCAATATTCTTCTTCTTTAATAACATAATTCAAATGCCTTTTATAGGCAACAAACCAAAACAAAAGAAACTACCCACTATCCTATCAAATCGAACCATTACCTATTTTATAACTTAAATACATAATGCAAACTAAATAAACAAAACACTAGATAATATGTTGCATGAGAACATGGGTTGAGAACATGCACGAATTGGGAACATGGCATGGGCTACATGGGTGACTGGGTGAGGTTGCATGAGAACATGGGTTGAGAACATTCACTGGATGACTTGCTTTATAAACGTTATATGACTTGCTCATGCATATTATAGCTTAATTTGGCACTTGTTTTGCCGCATAAACAATATATGATTCGCTCGTGCATATTTTAGTTTAACTTAGCAATTTTCCAAGTGTTTTGAATAAGTTAACCGTTCGACGCGCGGTTGTCAATAGGTTAGGGTTCGGTTTCCTCTATCATGATTTGTGCGGTTAGGACCGGCACTTTCATTTAGTGGGATGACTGAACTTCACCTATAACTGACCTGCGTGAAGGTTGTCATCTGTTTTTTGCGCTTATGCGGGTTTTGCCGCCTTCCACACGCAACGATTTCTTTTCACACTTATTTATGCGGTGAAAACCGGCATATCAGTGTTTTGAATAAGTTAACCGTTCGATGCGCGGTTGTCAATAGGTTAGGGTTCGGTTTCCTCTATCATGATTTGTGCGGTTAGGACCGGCACTTTCATTTAGTGGGATGACTGAACTTCACCTATTACAGACCTGCGTGAAGGTTTGCCGTTTTTTGTGTTTATGCGGGTTTTGCCGCCTTTCACACGCAACGACTTACTTCCCCACTTATGTATGCGGTGAAAACCGGCATATCAGTGTTTTGAATAAGTTAACCGTTCGACGCGCGGTTGTCAATAGGTTAGTTCGGTTTCCTCTATCATGATTTGTGCGGTTAGGACCGGCACTTTCATTTAGTGGGATGACCAAACTTTACCCATAACTGACCTGCGTGAAGGTTTGCCGTTTTTTGTGTTTATGGGGTTTTGCCGCCTTCCACACGCAACGACTTACTTCCCCACTTATGTATGCGGTGAAGACCGGCATATCAGTGTGGAAAGTTCATAAGTATAAATGTAAGACCATCAGCATCAATGTGATAAGGAGAATCATTTCCATTAGAAGTGGCTCTGGGCCTTTTCTTTACAAGTTTGGAATTGATCTACATGCAGACTGTGTAATTGAGCTCCCTTCCATGTTGTTGGGATGGGAGTGCCATCGAGCCGATATGCACCTGGTTCGGGATCTCGTTGTTTACTCAGTATGTAGTCTCCAACATTGACGCTGCAGTTTCATTCGTGTATTCCCCAACCGGGGTTCTACACGCATTAGCCTGCTCAGCGTTCATTACGCCACGAGGTGTGCGAGCGTCCCATCTCTGACAAATGCTTCGACGATGTCCTTCAAGTTTAAGCATTCCTCGGTGGTGTGGCCTCTTGTCCTGTGGAAGTCACAGAATTTGCTCTGATCAGCGTTGTGACGCTCTCAGATTATTGGAGCCTTTGGCCATGGGAGACTCTCGGTGTCAAATATTTCGGTGACGCTTTTGGTGAGTGGCGTCCATCTGGAGTTCCGGTTTGACGACCGCATGTTATCCTTTCCGCCTAACCGAGGGTGCGAGCCGGATGAGGTGTCAAAGTTTACCCTTGACTGCCAAATACCTAGCTTCCTCTTTTTGTTTAGTCAGGCGGTAAGGACATTGTTTTCTCTTGTTTTCTGGGTGTAGAGGTTTGTGCTCTGGGGAAGATCTCTACCCAGTTGCTTTTCCGTTTCCGCGAAGCGTTTAGCTGCTGTCATGATGGCATCCCATTTGGATGGCATGCCATATTTACCCGTTAAGGTGCGGATGAGCTCTGGGTCTTTCGCGCCCTGGATGAAAGCAACGCGAACAAGATCTTCGCTAATATTGCCCAGACTTAGCTTCTTTGAATTGAAGCGCGTGATGAAGTCTAGTAAAGACTCATCTTTCTCTCGGATGCAGTTGAGGATTATCCATTGCTCTTCGGTATACTTTCTTTGTTGGCTGAAGTGTTGGCTGAACTTGTGTTGGAATTCTGCCCAATCGTAGATGTGGTGGACCGGTAGACGGTCGAACCACGCTCTAGCCGCTCCAACCAGCGTCATCTGGAACATATAACACCACGTGGGTTCCGTCCAGTTGCTGACGGTTGCCCCCGCTATGAATCTGTTCAAATGATCGTCTGGGTCGGATATACCATCATAAGTGCCGATGTTGGACATCTGTTTGGCACTTTTCGGGGCAATTGCTTCCGCAATGTCCCTTGCAAACTTGGACGTTTCCGCATTTGCAGCAGTTGGTCTAAAGGTTTTGGAGAAGTCACGTTGGTTTCCCCCGCGTTCCTTGGTTTGAAGGTTTCTCCTTCCTTACGCTTCCCTTTTGCCCTATGGCGAGGGTTTGCGTCGGTGTCGGATTCCTCTCGATCATCGTCCGAGTACTGGCACTCACTGCTCATGTTGAGCTGTTGTCGAATGCTTCCGAATTCGTCAGCCTGTTGGAGTGAACGCAAGCGTTCATCCAACTCAGCTTGGAATTCCTTTTGACGTGCTTCGGCCCACGCTTTAACTTGATCGAGTGTTTAGCGGGGGAGCTTCGTCTGTTGTCTCTCCAACTGGGTGTTGGTGAATCCCAGTGAAGGATTGTTTACTGCACTTGCCCCAGCTCGGGTAACCGGGGTAGTGTTCGTAAAATTTACTGCACTTGCCCCCGGCTTGGGTAACCGGGGTAGTGTTCATAAATATTGTGTGCTCGCCGGTGTTCCCCCCAGTAGCTGGGGTTGTGGTTACCGGGGTTTCTTGGTCACTCGTTGGCCTTGGCAACGGAGTAACCTTAACCATCTTTCCAGAAGTTTGAAAAAACTAAAAAAGAATAAGTTTTAGCTTTTATGCACGGATGGCGCCAATGAAGAAACACTAAGTGACCCCGGGCAGATTACGGATAATCTGGGGGTTAAATAGATGTTTCCCACGAGGGGTTAGGTCCGGCAAAAATGGTTCTTCTGATGACCTGCAAAACAGACACCGTGAGCTCGTCACTGAGAAGGGGGGGTACCTCCTTGTGACCACCCTCCGGCGTGAGAATCAGACTAGATTGCTCTTGAATATAAGTGTATATTAAGAGAATGACTAGAGCAGATATCAGATAATATATGAAGATATAAGATCATAAGATAATACCATTCCAAGGTGTTGGAGTATTTATAGCCGAAGGTAGGTTTCCAAGAAGGTACAGCCGGCTGAATAGTATTCCTGTTCTGCCAACTGTGGGCTACGCACATGCCATGCTGGTGGTTGGTGGGTAGGCAGCGGCTCATAGTGACCAGGCCGGCTGTGTACTATTCCTTTTCCACCAACTGCAGGCTATGCACGTGCTACGACAGGTTGGTGAGTAGGCAGCGGCTGATAGTGACATTAAGTAATAGAGCATGCTGCTCGTTGTACTGTTGTCAGTGAGTTGTCGCAGCTTTGGTCAGATCTTTTGTCCATACCTCGTCAGGTACAGTACAAAAGATCATCCAGTATCGTACGGACTGGCTCATTTGGGCGGGAGTTTTCCCGGCTTTGTGCGGGAGTGTTCCCGGCTTGCTCACTCCTTCTTCAGGTGACATTACTGAATTATTTAAGAGTTTAGTGCCTTGTGCGTGTAGCGTTGCTGCGCGGGTAGCCTTCCCTGATGGCTAGTATCCGTAGCTGCGGGAACAGGCGGAGTACGTCGACCATTGGGAGGCTTTTCCTGCGGGAACAGCTTGCGTACTGCGCATAAGGACGTCACGTCTCTGAGCATGGTGGGTCCTGCGGATCCAGTTGGTTTCTGCGCAGATGTCTCTCTTCGAGGTGAGTCTTGCGAGTTTAGCCTTTGCGCAGACGTCCCTCTTGAAGGTGAGTCTTGCGGGTTCAACTGCGCAGACGTCCCTCTTTGAGGTTAGTCTTGCGGGTCCAACTGGGCTCTGCTGGGACCTACCTCTTCACTTATATAGAGATTTAGAACGATTAAATTTGAAGCTAAATTTCCATAACGTTTAAAGAATATTTGTTTTTCAGGTTAATTTTTGGAGTTAAAGTTTTCACTGTTTATTTGCAATGACTTTGTAAGAAAGTCGTACTTCAACAATTATATATCAAAACAAATAATATCCTGACTCTGCGTATATACATTTATATTTATTTTCTACCAACATATAAAACAATGACACTTGTGTCTATAATCGACTCATTTTCAATTGTTCTTTCGGAATCTTCATGGGCTACAAATCTAAAGGTGAAAATATGGTCTATGTGTTCGAGCATTAGGCATCATAGCTTTCATATAAATCAAGTTTCTTTCAAAAATTTGTGAGTTGTCATCTTTTTATAATAATACACTACTTTCTAAATTTCTAGCTAATTTGCTTTGTTAAGCTACAAAACAAAATATCATTAGGCCATGAGTATGACCTGTTTTGGACACACATGGGAAATCTATGGGCATCCTAGGTGTAAATAAGGTGTTTTTCAACCAAATGAGTGAGCCCTTTTAGTTGTATCTTTAGAATTGATAATTGTTGATTGAACGATTATAGTTTTCTATTAAATTAGAATTAGAAATTCAAGATTTTGTTCAACAAGAGGAACAAGAAAAGAAGAATCAGTAGTAATATGTCAATATTATATATATATATATTCTCAGTAGTAATATGTCTATATATATTCGCAGATGACGCGTAATCACGTGGGACCCAATAGGAACTATTCCAAAAGGCTTGGAACAGTTTGAGAAAGTCAATAAAATAAGAACCAGAATCTGCTGCTGCACAGCCAGATAGATACAAAATTGGCAATGCTCTCTAAGTCTCTATATTAGTCTAAATAAATAATAATATATCCATTTCCTTGCATACTTATCAGGCACCACCACTCATCCCATCAATTACTGAACCATTTGCACCTTCTTGTAAACCATTAGCATTTATGTTATTTGCCACCAGGACTTGCAATTGGGGTGGTAGAAAAGGTCTAGGAGTGTTCAAAGCGGGTGGGCTGGCAGCCGCTTGGACCGGTTGTACTGGATAAATTATGGACTGACTAAAAGCATCTGAGTAAGCCCGATCCCCCAAACTTCCACGCATGCGACCAACTGGTCGCCAGTTTTGATCATTTGCTGAACCTGAACCCTGTTGAGTAGTAATAGCTTGACCAACACCTAGACATTAGGTGCACAAAATACAAAGGTTTCAAATTAGTAATTGTCGTGTGGCAGTTTTAACACGTAAAGGGTAAACAAGTCTTTTAACAGGAATGTCATATAGGTAAACTTCACAAAGTTAGCTAAAATGCTAAATTGGGAACGGGTCAAACGAGTTTCAAGTCACCAAAAGACTATTTTAAGACTCCTGAGTACACAATTATTAGTGTGATGATAATATAATAGTGTTTTAAACTAGTACCTCTTTGCTCTTCTGATGATATCACTGGCATAGATGAAAATGAGGTCGGGAGTGGAGTGGGAGTGGGTGGTGTCCAGCCATTGAGATGGAAAGCTTGTTGAGCAGTGTCATTGGCGTAGTGGTGGGTTTGTTGGTTGCTTATGGAATCATTCGTGGGGCGTACATAGTACTGGCCTTGTTGGTTGCTCATGGAACCGGGCGTGGGACCTACATAATTTTGGGTTTGTTGGTTGCTTATGGAACCGTTTGTGGGACGTACATAGTGCTGGCCTTGTTGGTTGCTCATGGAACCGGTCATGGGACCTACATAGTTTTGGGCTTGTTGGTTGCTTATGGAACCATGCGTGGGAAGTACATAGTGCTGACCTTGTTGGTTGCTCATGGAACCGTGCATGGGACCTACATAGTTTTGGGCTTGTTGGTTGCTTATGAAACTGGTTGTGGGACCTACATATCTGTGGGCTTGTTGGTTGCTTACTGGATTGATTGCGGGACCCACAACAGAAGGATTTGGCATCGTATGGTCGACTGACTGGTGTTGGTAAGAGTTGAATTGATGACCAGTTGATTGATGAAATGAACCTGAGTGAGTACCAAATTGTTGAGCTTGTCGACTTGAAACATTTGAGAGACCGTGATGAACCCAATTCTACAAGGAAAGAAAGTGTTGAAACTAAAAATAAGGATATGGCTCGACCGGGCCCATATTGACCAAATATCTAACCCGGTAATTTTGCAAATTAGAAAAACAAATTAATACAAACTATGAAGGTGGGGCAATATATTGTACCTGGGAGCCCATGTTCTCGAACATTGAAGAATTTGAAGCAGCGACTGTACGCATTATTTGATACTCTTCCGTGTAAGATCTAGAATTTTGCTGCGATCTATCGCCACTAACCATTCCTGCAGGAGTCTGAGCTGTATGCACTTGAACAGCATTTGGAATTCTTGTGACATGTCTGCCAGGTGCCGTGTACCTCTGACCATAATCATTACTCACATTGTTCATGCAGTTCTGTTGAAACTGCATACTAGAAGCAAGAATTTGACTTTGACTTTGACCCTGCGAATTAGGATTCCTGGATGTCCAGATTCCTTGTGTTGGTAACTGCATATTGTTGGTACCATAAATCACAGTTTGACCCTGAGAAACAGCAGCATTTGATCTGGTATCTGATGTCACGCTTTCATGTGTCTGCCTTGAAAACGGATTCTCAATATGAGGTGAAGTATTTGTATGAACAGGGTTCATGTTTAAAAGGCTGAGAATTCGATCACTGGGAGTAAGTTGGGCTTGCAACTGAGCTAGAGACGGTTTTTTATCAATTTCTTGATGGGCATCAATATCATTACCTCCTTCTGTAAGGTCCATAATATCTTTACCCTTGTCTGAAGAGGGATTAGATTTTTGGTGTAAAAGTGATTTATCTTGTTGTTCATCCGCATGATCATCACAGTTGTTAACATCTTTCCAAGAGCCATCAGCAGAGAATTTCACATGTGAAATAGTAACATCTACTTCTTTCAAAACCTAAGGACAAACGAAAAGCTTTCAAAATGCGGTTAAAGGAAATCAGTTGTAGTATTTGTAGGTTACTTGCCTTAGCCATTTTCTGGTCAATTCGGATGTCGGTGAAGCATACAGATTGACTACAATGGGGACAACGCCATGATGGTCTTCTTGAGTTTATGTCCACATAGTTTTCATAATCAAAACACTGCAACATAACATAGGATAAGACATCAACTATACCAAACCAGGAACCACATCAGAAAAAAGATAGCATGGTCAAAGTTGCCAACAAGTGACATGTAAGTTTGTAACCAGTGTAAAACATGGTCACAGTTACCAACTAGTGTCAAAGTTGCCTTGAACTATATTTATAGAACTTTGATGGTTGTTTCTAGGGTAAAACAAGTTGGTTACTGCAGACGGAAAATTGACCAAAGTTGGTTACATGTTTTATGCATTTAAGATAAAGATATCCTTAAATGAACCAAACCATGTATCCCAAAAGTAATGCAAAATGGAGGCTCACCTGAAGATGCTTGCATAAATGACCTTTGACAGGTGTCGTCATCCGTTTGAAGCTGTATAAAAAGAGAGCCCAGATCCCAAGACATAATAAATAAGTGAAGATCAAGAGGAATTGAAATGAATGCTAAGAATTTAGAAGTTATTAGCTTCGAAAACAAGTATGGTGCATACCTTATGGGACAATTTAATGATATTCTAGATGGCCCTTCAACTATATCGTTATCTATCATGTAAAAACAAACCAAAAACATATAGATAAGAACATCAAACGAGAATGTGTTATTTTCTCATACATTACATAGTATACCTAAATCAGGCGCGGCAGCGACAGGTGGCACATAATCTTGAAGGGCAGGGCAGCTTGGATTTGTGATCATACTCATCAAGGCAACAACTATGATATATTTCCCTACCACATATTTAGGGATAATTTAACACAGAGAATTATAAACTATGTTGGAAACAAAGTGCATGTGTAGAGTAAATACCATTGAACTGGCCCACCGCTTGAAGAAGATTTGTTGTTCCATACCTAACCAAATCTGTTATATCTGTTGGAATCTGTGGTCCAGGATCCTGATAGAAATAAAACACGTTAAAGTATTCACACAACGCAGTCGCTTTGCCACTTGTAGCAGGAAACCCATGAATCAGTGTATACAAACCTTGTAAATACCAGTTCTCCTAACAACTGCTTTCCCATTCAACAAAAAGCTACAAATTGAACAGAAACAATTACTTACGGGTCAGACCACTTTAATGTAAGAAAAATGTATAATGGATTAAAAGACATGTATACCTGACTAACTGAGGAGTTGCGATGCATGATGATGTCTCTGTTTTATCTGTTTGAGCAACAAACAAATACTGTAGCGAAGTTAGAAACAGAAATAACAATATACTTAATCAGAATACATGACAACGCAAACACTTTTGGCATATTTCAAGTTATAATATGGAAATCTTACTACTTCTTCACCAGGAGATTTTGCATTCTTTGTAATATGGAAATCTTTAACGAATGTACCATACCCCGGCTACATTATAGACAAATTGATGATTAGTGCATAGATATTTAACATAATATTAGTTAAGACAAAACTGAACACTATTACCGGTGCCTCAATAAATGTGAAAATTTCACCCATCTTCATTCTTGGATAGAACCTAAAGGGATATAATAGAAGCCAAAAGATTAATTATATAAATTCAAACACAATAATCCAAATACTAAAAACACCTTGCCAGTACTGTTGAGATGTTGTGATTAACTGTGCTCTCTCCAGAGTTCAAATCTCCAACACCAGAGAAACTTGTTACTGTCTACAATCACAACACAATAGTCTTAGTAAGAGAATTTGCTACAAAAATGCAAGAGATCACAATGCCAACAAATAAAAGTCCTAAAAAACAATTTACAAACCTCAGTGCAAAGAGTATGAAGTTCTTCATTATCCTTCTCACTGAACCACCCATTTCTACATGCACCCTGTTAAAAGTAAGGTAACAAGTTGAAAAACTTCATAAAAAAGATACAAATATAAATCAAAAACTTATAAACCCTCATAATGATAATTAAAATACAAGAGTGTACCTTTATAGAAATCATGAGCACCATGAAAGCTGTTAGCAAGTCTTCATCATTAATCCATTGACGTAGCTAAGCACGTAACGGTGTAAGTATTTTGTGTCACATGACATAAAGTACTAGAAACTTAATGCATGATATACATATTGAGAATTCCATAGTAATCACAAACACGTTACATAAAAAAGTATGTACTACAATCCTAGTTACATAATCTAACAACTATTAACTTGATGTAACAATCGCATATTCAGGACATACTTTGTACTTTAAAAGATATATAAAATAAACTAATTTAGTAACTCTAGATAGGGATGTAAACGAGTCGAGCCGACGTGAGTTCGAGCTCGACCTCGAAATTAAATGAGGCAGCTCGGCTCAGCTAGAGAATGAGCTCGAAGTTAAATGAGCTTAAGATTGAGCCAACGAGTCGAGCCGAGCTTTGGCTTGGTTACAAAAATGAGCCAGCTTGGCTCGGGTTGTTTGAAATCAAGTTTTTTTAGCTAGATGAATTTGAGCAAGCTACGAGCCGCGAGTTTTTTGAACAGCCCTAACTCTAGATTACAATCTTAATGAACCAAACTTAAAAGGTTACATCACATCATGTTTAAATATGCTTTTTAACGCTTAATTTGGAGTCACAAAGATAGAACACGTTACCTGCTTCAATAAAAGAGGTAACTCCAAGGCTCTGTGTGGAATTTCATTATTACTAACTGCATCGTCAATAGCTCTGTAACGGTCAATGTACATCTAATCAGTAACAAATTACATACAGATTTGTAGAGAACTAGGATGTAAATGTAAAGTTTAGATGATAATGAATAAACTCATTGATGGTTGTTAACTAGATAGCAAAACCCTAAGTCCCTAACAACTTACTGAATAATATATTTCTTACACCAAATAATACCTTAAAACTATTAGCAAACAAACTTGCTCCAATTTCAGTTCTCAAATAGAGATGAGCATTAATGACACCGAACTTGATACGATTTACTTCAGCTTCTCAAATCTCAATCTTAATATACAATTCCCAAATTCAGAAGCAAAATTTCCTAAATAAGTTTAGCCAGTGCTAGTGTGTGTGTGGCACGAAAGGAGCCGAGCCTCAAATAAATCCCATCGAGCCCGAGCTCGAGGTTGTATAGGAAGATTGTTTGGGTTTGTTGAGCCTTATTGGGCCTAGTGTAGTTTTAATTTTTACTCTTTTGTACTATGTATTAAATTCACACTACACAGCTGAGCGCGACCCGAGCTTTGGCTCGTTTGAAGAAGTTTACACGTGCTGGAGCCGGGCTTAGGCTCATTAAGGTTTTCTCAAAATATATAAATATCATAAAAATGTACATAAATTATTTAATAAAAAGTAAATAATCTGACCCGGAACTGAGCTCGAGCTTGAAATAATGACTTCCAAGCGGAGCTCAAGCTTTAGAAAAAGAACCCAAAACGAGTCAAGCTCGAGCTATGCTAAGTCAAAACGAGCCGAGCTCGAGTCTACTAGGGCTCGGTTCCCTAAAAATAATAAGACCTTAAAACCAGAGTTGAAAGCTGAAATTGAAGCATCAATAGAAACCGAAACCGTAAACAAGGCAAAGACCTGGAAAGAAGAAGACATAGACCACATATCTCCCTGTTATTCCTCGTGCCGCTGGTAATGGTAACGTACGCAAATAACCGATCAACAATGCCGGAAATGCCGAAAGGATCCACTAAACCGGTCACATGCACCGGATTGATCACTACTCCAGCCATGCTCGCTACAATCGTAAACTCAAAACCGCAATTCAACTAATAATAATCGATTAGGATATTGATTACCGAGCGAGAGAGAAAGAGAGAAAGTATACCTAAACAAGAAGGATAGAATAATAATAATAATAATAATAATAATAATAATAATAATAAGATGGAAAAGCTGCTGCTAAACTTTATACCTAAAATTATTATAATGAGGAATGAATATTAGAGATTTGGCATGTTAACCGAGAGCCGGTATTGATCACTACTCCGGTCATGCTGGCTGGCTGGCTAGTGTTAGAGTGTGGCACACGTACCAGCTGAAATGTGGAGATTATCATATTAAGCGACAAAAATTATAAAATGTTAATGACGTTATGGCGGTGCTATCCTTCTCTACGAAACTTTCGAATAATAAACAAATAGTTTTTTTTTTTTTAATTTCAAATGTATGGATAAGTTAAGGTTATAAAAATATAATTACTCCACTTATTCCATAAAAAAATATACTTAAGTTGATTGTATTGAAGATTGATTTATGGTTAATGTTATTATGGTAAAGTTAAAATAGAAAGACCAACAAAAATAGAAGTGTGAGAAAGAATTCAGTCCATTGATTTTATATTTGAATAGCTGAGATTAATTTAATAAATAAAAATTGATGGCAAGAGCATTAAGGTAATAACCCACATTTGTTGATTTTCTCTCTCCACATGTCAATTCCCCCATCATTTTAAAACGTACATAACTTTTTCATATGACATTATTTTTAAAAAAAAACATCATAATAATAAACGTTTTTTTATCTTTAATATGAGTATCATATTGTTATATAAAAATAAAAAAAAATTAATGGGTTTTTTAATTGTGTTTTTTGTTGTTCATTGTGTCATTGTGTAATATGTTGTTTCCAGTGTGTTTTACGTTTTAAGTCATTGTGTTATATATATATATATATATATTCACCATTGTGTCTTACGTTTTAGGCCATTGTGTTACACGTATTCACCATTGTGTCTTACGTTTTAGGTCATTGTGTTACACGTATTCACCATTGTGTCTTACGTTTTAGGTCATTGTGTTACACGTATTCACCATTGTGTTTTACGTTTCAAGTTATTGTGTAACATTTATTAATCATTGTGTTTTATGTATTAGATAATTTGTTGTTATTTTATCATTATTTTTACATATTATTATTACAAAATGGTGTTATTAGTATTTAAAAAACATAATGATGAGTTGAAATACACAATGACGAAAAAACACAATGATAAGCGAAGAGACACAATGGTGTGCGAAAAGACACGATGATGAAAAAAGACACAATGATAAGCGAAAAGACACAATAACGTGATTTTTGTTTTAAATTTTATATAACAAAAATCATACTCATATTAAAGATAAAAAAAACGCTTGTTATTATGATAAAAAAAAATTTTAAAAATATCATACGAAAAAGTTATAAACGTTCTAAAATGATGGAGGTATTAACATGTGTCTTGCATGTGGGGAGAGAAAATGTGTTACAATTACCTTTATACCCTTTTTCCTTTGGTCCTCACTTGACACATGTCAATTATTTATGGCTTCTCATACTTTTTATTTTTATTACCCTTTGTAGAATAACTTGACCCAATGTTACTATTCTCATTATCTACTATTATAATAAGGGAAAATTCCCAAAATAAGTATTTCTGAAAATGTTTTTCAGGTTTAAGTGTCATTTGCAAGAAATTCCTAAAATATGTATTATAAACTAGTCGTGAAGTAGGGATGAGCAAACGGTACCGGTATCGAAATCGGTACTGATTGGGTACAGTCGGTTTTGACCCTATTTTGGGAATTTCTTGCAAATGGCACCTAAAACCTGAAAAACGTTTTCATAAACGCTTATTTTGGGAATTTTCCTTTATAAAAAAACAAAAACAAATGTTGTGTTACATGGCACATAATTGTCCCATTTTATGCCAAGTGGCATCCTTATTGTTTAATTTTTGAAAGTCATAATTATCTAAATTAAACAATTAATAAATATTTTAAACATTCCATATTAATGATATAACTATAATTTTTTAGTAGTAAATTAAACAAAGTAAAAAAAAAGTTAGAAATAAAAAAACATATGTAGAACTTGCGTTCAGAATGTGTCATGATTCGTCTTCATTCTGAGCAATATGAAAATGGTTCATTTCATTTTATTATTTTTTACTATTAATTATATATAATAAGCTTTTTTATATGTATTGATAACTTTTTTATATACATTTGATAACTTATTTGTTGTAAATAAAACTTTTTCAATAGTTTTTTTACTTTGATTTATATAATGGGTCACAACAAGTTCCGCTTGAAACATGCCCACTTTTTGTATAACTTGGAGCATTTATGGCAAGTTCAACTTGTATGCGACCCTTTAATTAAACGATTAACATTTGCTACTTGTGTTCTCTGGCAAAACGGATGGGTCGTGTCAATCGGCGCAACACATAAAAACCAGTTTTTTCGGTACAAGTTAGGGTCAAAACTGGCTATTTTAAGATAAATATTACTTTTGGTTCGGACCATGTTTTCTTTACACCTTTTGTTTTTACTTTTAACACACAAATATAAAACTCACTATAACTTTTTAGTTTCTTATATGTTGGAGTTAAGTAAAATATGTCAGGATCATCTAAAATTAAAAGTTAGTAAGACGGCATGTTTGAAAAAAAAAATGTGATAAAATGCCTATAACTTTATTAGTACTTTTTTTTTCCGATATTACCAAATATGTAGTTTCTCTTGTTTTTAGTTTTATAACCTAAGGCATGAATTAGAAAAAAAGACATAAATTAAGCCACCAAAGTTTATTTTTTTTTTAGTTATGGAAGGTTAATAAATTAATATCATTAAACCCTCAATTTATATCTTTTGTTATTTTTTTACCTATAGAAACTATTGCAGTTGTTAGTTTAGTAGCAAGATATATTGAAACTAACACAACAATATACTTAAAAGCAGTTTGTTTACATTTTTCAGCTCTTTTGATTTTTCAAGAGTTTTAATGTGTTTTTTGTATATGATTATTGAAACATGAAAAACCAAAATCATATAATAAGATAATGAATGAGATTTAATTTTTCTAACCCGTGTAATACACGGGTTTATAACCTAGTTACATAAATACAAGAGAAAGAACAATGATCAATTAAGGAATTATAATTAATTGACATTAAGTCTGTTATAATCTTTCGTTGAGCAAGAATCACATTAATCGAGCACCTTCCGTAATTGAGAAGATTAGATGGAGGGAAGGATAATTCAATATTATTTGGGTTGTAAATTATAATTATGAATTATTCTTTGTCTTTAATAGATTAGATTGTATCCAAATGTATAAAGCATTCTGAAGCAATTCAACTATATATATCATATATTAGGAGTTTAATTTGACATCTAGTTCTAAATGTGCCTAATGATTAATACTATATGATTGCATGTTTTTAATAATCATATCACATTGCTATGCATAGTATTTGCGATTTTATTAAAACAAACAGTAAATAATTGTGTGAAATCGTGTTTGTTTATCCACTATTACTCACCTATCGTATAACATGGGAAGATTAGAAAGCGTTTTACATACATATGAACACAATATTATGAATGTATGATTCACGATTTTTTTTAATATGTAAAAATGAAAACAACTAGGGTGCTATAGATGAAAATGACTTATGAGAAGTCTTTTCAGCTTTATTAGAGCATGAGAATCACTAACTTAGCTTTCTTGAGACTACTAACTATTTTAGTTTTTAATGCCTAAAACTTAAATGAAAGGTAAAACCCATTTATTTGGCACGGCATGTTTTAAAAACTTACAAAGATTATAACATGAAGTCAATTAGTCATTACTGTGTGACATAATATTTACAAGTTGCTTTGTGTAAAGTGATTTTGATTAGACTAAAATAAAACGATTGTCAGGATTATCTGGTCTATTATATTAAATTAACACGCAAATTAAATTCAAATCTGCTTTTTAGATTTGTGTATACTTTTTTTTTGAACGACGAATTTCACAGTTAAGTTAGACCGCAACTCCTCACTGAGGAGCCCCACCACCCTACTCAGGCCAGACTATTTTGTCTTAACCAGGCCCACGCTGACATCCAAGTTTGGCTTGACGTTCCCCGAGAAAATTTCCAACCACCTGTCACTAGACAGATGTTGTACCTTCCACAAGAGAAAGCTCTCTAGAGTAAATACACTGTAATAGAAAACGCGGGGGCCTTCAAGATTCGAACCTGACCCCTCAAAGAGGATAAGCTCTTATCCATCATCAGCATAATCACTCCACCAGAGGTGGAAGGTTAGATTTGTGTATACTTAAAAATTGTCATTTTGTCTCTCGTATTAACATATATGTGGTTCATATAGAACATGCCTTTTAGACTCAGATATCCCTAAATATGACTTTTTTTAATATATTTTCTTATTAAGTGACGTGATTTGTATTCTTGTGTGTCCTTTTGATATATGCACATCTCTAGTTATACGCGTATGGGATTTGACTTGCGAGTATCTAGTGTTTATACTCGTGTAATTCGTGCTTATTATATGCGAGTAATAGTAGACTATAATGGATATAATTATATATATATATATATATTAATTTGGAAGTGGGAGGTAACTCACAAACTATTACTGTTCTACCGCGACACATTTTGGAGCGTGACGTACAAGTGATTAAATGTTGCCACGTACTGCATTGCGTGCCCTTCACATGTTGTTTGTTCCTGTAATAACAGAACCACTTCATCATTGACCTGCATGCCAATCTTCTCCATGTTTCCGGTCAGTTTAATCCTTTTCTTTGTTGGTTAATCGAGTCGATTACGTGATAATTGTTGTTGTCCTGCTGCAATTCGTACCTTAAATTGTCAGTAATGTTGCCCCAATTTGTGTTCTTTGCATTAATTGACTAAATTAGGTTAAACGTTGTTGTCGTTTTGTTTCAATTGGAGCTTGGGTTCGTACATTTATGTTGACACAAGTGTTAATTCCTCGAATTAGGTGTCAGTTAGTTGTAAATTTGTTGCGATGTTATGTTGCCCTAATATGTTTTCCTTCCGCTATTAAAAGTTGTTATTGACATGGTTATTGATTCAGCAATACTTTACAAATAGGGGCTTTAAAAGCATCTTTTGTGATTTTTAAGTATTTGCTATTCAACTGTTTTACGCCTATGTTCGTGGAAACTAGAATGTTGTTAGATTTGATATCTGGTCTTGAATTGGTTCAGCATACATGTAGTGTTAATCACTGTTAAAGCACTTTTGTGCTAACCATTTTTATTGGACGAGTGCTGGATAACAACAGATCATAATAATATACATAAACAATTGCATATCATAATAATATGCATAGCACATGAATAATTACAGATCAAGTTTGCATGCATAATAATGCAATCTCTTTTATTAATAGTTAGGCATTATATGAGAATTCTTTTTATCTATTTTGTTGAACTTGAATTTTGCTATTCGAGTTCGGTTGCAGTTGTTCAGTGTCAACTTAAATCTACTTGCAGTATGAGTTCATCTTCCAATTCTATATAATAGTCTCTAGATATTACATATTTGCCTCTTAGGTTTGTCTGCTTTGTCTATGCTTCGTTTACTCTACTGTTGTTTAGTTGTTAGATGTTTATATGTTAGATTACTTTCACGCCTTTCTTTTCCTGTCAATATTTTTTTAGTGCATGCTCTCCATTTTTTAACATAAACATTAATCTTTTTTCCTTAAAAAAATCTCAAAGCACACTATTGAACTAATATTGCAGGTCAACACGCAACAACGAAATAACTGCCCGTTCACCACCAAAGGAAATAAACATTCAAGTCCTGAAAAAATGGAACTGGCGTAACAAAAAGAATATCTGAGCTACATCTTTGCTGACGCACAGGTACATAACAAAAAGTTTCACCCTTTGGTTTTGAGCCTTAACCAAAACTGAAACCAAAACCGAACTGAGGGTGAACACTAACAAATGAGGTATTCTTTTAATGGACCAGATAAACCAGTTATTATGTTTAATTAAATGACCAGCATACAGATGTGGTCACAATTTCTAGCTAACACGTTTAGAAACACGTCTGTTTTAAATATGCAGCCCCACAATCTTGGTTACGAGTTTTATAAACCGGTCGGTCATTTGTTCATTTCAGTTATCTTCTTTTTCACTGTTTGGTTTTCAGCCTTAACCAATGACCTGAACTTCAAATTTAACAAATAATATGTTCTTTTGTTCGCGTGGTCGACCGCACTGCCCCTGATCTGTTTGTTTTTAAATATGCGAATGACAATTTTTAAACTTACAAACTGCCCTTTCATGACATTTTTGTTACGTTTAATTGTAGTTGACCAAATTGCTCCTTACCCATGTGATTCATACCGTAATCCATTTGTTTTTATATATGAACACAACTGAAATAATTCAAAGATTTATTGAAAGGAGTTTTAAATCTTCTTAGTTTTGTCCCAAAGGGCTTGAATGTGGGTTGATATAGACTTTAAAAAGATATTAATTGGATATCAATAACCGGTATGGACCCGTTAACCGGTTAGTTACACAACGCAAACCCGTTTCACTCAAAGAAACCACTAGCCTTAACGTTTTGTAACGAAGCTACGTTACTACGTATGCTTAATTCATCTTCTTGAATAGAGCAGATATTATTATAGCATGCTTATAAACTTCAGGCCTTTTTTTTGTTTTTTCTCATGCTTTTATTTATGTGCATGTAATTAATGTTCTCCTCAAAGTCCATGCAGCATACTTTGTAAACACTATCACTGCAGACAAAGACACAACAACCAAGGCAGTGGTCTTCGATGAAGCCATGACCAACATGCTTCAAACAACACGTGAAGACATGATCATGATACGGGGATACATAGACACATGAATCATCCCAGACAAGATCTATGCAATCCGAGGTTACCAACACTCACCCCGTCACTCCAAATTCAAAAACAACACAACTTAAAAGGGCAGCGGGCGACAACTCTCCAGGTATAAATCAAACCGCCCCCCTAAAAAACTTAGACATTCAACACCTCAAAGAAAAAAAGATGCTATTGCCGAAGCAACACATCGGGCCTAAACACGCTTTTTAGACATCCACAGGCCCGTAATAAAAAAAAAATTGTATTGAGGCAATCAGCCAAGTATCTTTCGTTAGGCAATGATAAAAGCCAAAACATTTGGTAACAAAACTATGTATGCTTGATCAACTACATATGCATCAGCGCCAACATTTTGTAATGAAGCCGTCTGCTTCATCTTCTCTCGATGCATATAAATGTAGTTTTCCTTTATATAAAACTGTGTATGCTTTGTTCGGTATCCTTTATATAAAACTATGTAACCGTTGCCCTTTGTAATGAAGCCATGAAAGTAACTGTTTTGCAATGAAGCCATGAAAGCTTAGTCTCTCAAGACTCTGTAGCAACAAAAGCAATAATCCGCACCTCCATGCCCTCGCGGCGAAGCGCGGGTACACATCCTAGTTAAGTATGATTCTGCATTCCTACTCCAAAAAGAAAAATAGATAGTTTCATGATTTCTGTTTTTGTGATGTATAAAAATGAAACCATAACAATAGCATTCCACAAACCAAAAATATATAAGTTAGAACATGTAACACAAATCTAACAACTATTATATTATACAATGTATTAACCACATGTGTTTTTCTATAATAAATTTAGAATTTTTTTTCCTTACTCAAGATAACATCTTGAGCTCTACAGAGTTTATTATTATATATCCAATGTAAGAAGCAATACAACTATATCTCACATATTAGGAGTTTTTAACTTTATCATCATTATCATTACAACGAAGGGCTTGTTTTGTTCAAATTGTGCCAAATGACTAATACTTTTATATGATTGCATGCTTTTAATAACCATTATCACATTGCTAGGCATAGTATGTGTGATTTTATAAAGGGGAATAGTAATGACTCTTGTAAAATTGTGCTTCTCTATTCAATATTACTCACCTATTATTTAAATTGTTAATATGTGGAATATTTTACGGACACGCTAATATAATACGTAAAAGAAAAAGGAAGGTAGTAGAGGGATGAAAAAGACGCATATGAAATTTTTACTATATATAATGTATAACGACCACTAACTTTGTATTCTTGGGACCACTAACTTTGTATTCTTGGGACCACTAACTTTTTTGAAAATAACTAAAGCTCACAGGAAAAGTCATAACGAATTTAATGGATAGAGATAGATTTGTCTAACGAATACAATTGACAAAGACCACCTTTGAAACTTACAAAGATTACAATAAGTGGAGTAGTCGTTAGTAGGTAGTACTTTCTTCGATATGAAATTTCATTAGACACAAACAAAATAGCTATGTGCCTTTAGTGATCTGTGATAATAAATAATACTTAAATCAAATTCAAATCAACCCTTTCGATTTCGTGCATTCTCAAAAGTAACATTTTGCCTGTCGTTAAATGATACATGATTCGTATTTGAATACATTATACATGTCTTTTAAATTCAGGTATCCTTGGAAATGGCATTTCTTCTTTAATATATTTCCATATTATTAAATTACATGACTTGTATTATGTTCTAGTGTGATAGGTAGCCGATTCGAAATTGTTAATCTTCCAAGAGAGTGACCCTTTGAGCGGGTTAGACTCCAAAATTAGAAAGAACAAGACATAATTTTACTTCAATATTCTTCTTCTTTAATAACATAATTCAAATGCCTTTTATAGGCAACAAACCAAAACAAAAGAAACTACCCACTATCCTATCAAATCGAACCATTACCTATTTTATAACTTAAATACATAATGCAAACTAAATAAACAAAACACTAGATAATATGTTGCATGAGAACATGGGTTGAGAACATGCACGAATTGGGAACATGGCATGGGCTACGTGGGTGACTGGGTGAGGTAGCAGCACTCGGATCGTATCATAGTGTGTGCTTGTTTTGAAGGAAAACCGGATAAAAATGGAAGAAATATTATCAACCAAAAATGTTTGATAAAACACCTCTCAAAAATTAGAATTAACTAGGTAGCAAACTCTATGCTAACCTCGTTACAGCACCAACAATAAATCTAAAAAATAATTATGTAAACACTCAATCAAAACATTATCAACACACGCAAAGCTTTTAACCAAAGCGATCGAATTAGGTCGGTATCAATAAGAATTGTTATGACAGCTGCACTAAAGCCAAAATACAAATTATTAAACACCCAGAAAAAGTAGTGACAAACGTATAACATATGATAAAAAAAAAACTTATCATATTACAATAACGCTTATTGGTTGATGAAACATGGCATTGGGTTGATGAGTTGACACAAATTTGATCGAATCTATGTTCATAACACTTAACATTTGAAATAGTACCAGAACTAACGCCAAACAATAAATTCAATAGATTTACATATTACAGGCGAAAAAAGAGTAATGACACCCACACAACTTATAATAATCAAAAAATTAAATACTTAAAACGACATTTATTCGGTTTGGTAAAACCTGATCGTTGCCCAAACCCACACTTTGTGGCGATGATTTGACGAGAATTTGGTTGGCATTAATGACATCCATTACGGTATTAAACTTAAATATTAAACTCGTTGTATTGACATATTTGAAAGTAAAAGAAAAGACAAAAAAAGAAAAAAAAAACAGTCGTTGGCAAAATCCAAACTTTACCACAACGACTCGATTCAAAGTCGTCCGGTATCATTTACATTTTGCAGCGTTAACACAATTAAAAGAGAAAAAGATAAAAACATAAACAAAAAATAATAACATAAAGCAAAAGAAAAAGTTAATTAGACATTTAAAATATTCTTTTTGACACCAACCATGTATTTATCGATCATGTTCTTATCCCATCATCATTTCCTTTGAAACACTACGACCCTGTTCGGTTTATAAACAAGCCGAGCACAAGTAAAACCTTCGCTCAGTTCGGTTTAGCCAATGAACAACCTTAATGACTGATATGAACCACATGACTAATTCAAAAGAATAATTCAGATAAACTATAGTTTTTTCTTTATTATTTTTAAAACTTTATTTTTTATAAATAAAAAGTTTTACGGTTTTCGCATTGATTCACAACTAGGGTCGTCTCTAAGAATTATGAAAAAAAAATTGGGACGAAGGCGAAAAAAAATTTGGGGCTAAAATTAGTTGAGTAATTGAGCTTAAACATTAATAATGCATTTTTTTTTTCAAAAAAATATATCGCATTGATTCACAACTAGGGTCGTCACTAAGAATTATGAAAAAAAACTGGGACGAAGGTGAAGAAAAATTTGGGGCTAAAATTAGTTGAGTAATTGAGCTTAAACATTAAGAAAGCATTTTTTTCAAAAAAATATATAAAATTGAAAAATAAAAAATAAAATTCGGACATATCGGGATGTCGGGCTGTAGTCGGTCGACCACCTGACCCTGCTTCATAGCCGGCTCTGTTCACAACAGTTTTTTTTACCCCTTTTGACCTTTTTTTAAATTCATTTGCATTTATCCCCTAATCCTTATGTAGCGTTTGGTACGTATGAATGACAAATGAAATAGATTTGATTATTTTGATGGAACAGAAAAAGGAGTGTGGCCAATGAATAGAATTATCGATTACACAAGGAATCACTTCTTTCACCATAGTTACACCACCACCTACATCTTCGCCAACATTGTTGTTGCAACTACCACCATTGCCATAGCCAACGCCACCATCACAATTGCTGCTGCTTCCACCACCACCATCACCACCCTTGCCATCACCAATCACACTTGTCACTGCCATTACAATTTTTGTGTCTATCAAACAATATAAAATAATGATTTAGTTCATTAGCCTAGTTAACTAAACATGACAAATTAAAGAATTGTACTGATTTGTTTCATTTTCTTATCTATTTCATTATCTCATACCAAAAAAACCTTTAATGTATACATGCCAACTTATCTATCTCTGTAGTTTAGTTAAATATCACATTGTCTCTAAACTATCTCTATATTTTAACCTACCACATCAGATTCTCAGTCTCTTATCTACTCAGAAATATTTATTTTATTGTTTTTCCTTTTCTTAAACACTCACAAATATTTATGAAAAAAATGAATAACAGGCCTCTATGTATTTATTTAAAGAAACACTATTCAATTAAACTCTAAGCTTTAAAAATTTAAATGCTTTTAAAACCTTTTGATAACACATAATGGGCCTTAACTTCATAGTAAGCCCAATGTGACACCCAGCGAATGTCATTTGGCGCGAAAATGAATTGTCAGTGAACTGACACTTGGCATTGACCGTTGACACATCACACACACACACACACACACACCTACCTAGGTTTCGTCACCGGAAAAAATGGCTCCGAAACGCCGGCGAACGGTGGATAGTGAAACCAGTCAACCGGTACAAAAGCGGTCTTCGATGGTCACCAGAAGCAAGAGTTCGTCCATGAAGATACGTCATAATAATAATAATAAGTCTTCTAATTCAGCGGTGGTGGTATTCGCTCACGGCGCCGGTGCTCCTTCATCTTCTGAGTGGATGATTAGGTCATATTGTTATTTTTAACCACATCTCTCTTTTTACTCAATGTTTTTTTTTTTGTGTTCAAGTGGACATTTTTATTAAATTTCTGATGCATTAAATATATCGTTACCAATTCTTTCTTTGATAGTTTCATATGTGTTTTGGAATAACCCTAGAATGTCAAATCATACCTAAAATACTGTAATTCCCAATCTGGGTTGGGTCAGTAAAAATAATATATGTCATTAGGCCTCAATTGAACTTTAGGAGTTTAGGTAAAAGTATAACATATTACATTAAAAAAATTAAAATGAGAAATGGAACCCAAATTATTCAAACTCCTAATCCAAAATATCCAAAAATTTCAATGTTGGATTAATTTTCGGATATTTCGGATAAATTTTGGATATTTCGAATATTTGACATGATTTTTTTAAAATTTATTGTATAATAATTATTTTTTTGGAACTCGGGATTTTGGATATGTGAATCCGAAATTTCAGATTATGAAATTCACTTAATTTTTGTATATTTCGGATATTTGAAATATATATTTTTTAATATTCTTAATAGTTTCTTTTTTAAAATTTATTAAATACTTATTATTATTTCGGAACTTGGGGTTTCGTTTGGATATCTGAATGCGAAATTTCAGATATTGAAGTTCACTATAGGAAATTCAGATACCAGAATCTCCGGATATAACAACCCTAGATTATTACATGTTAAAGAGAGAAAATTTTTACTATTATAGGGGGATTGGGCCAACTCTAATGGGCCAAGTTGCAAGGCCTGGTACAAGAGAACCCTCTGCGATTACACTGCTCAAGTTTCTGATTTTTTGGTTATGCAGATGGAAGAACTTGTTGGCTGATTCACTAAATGCAGTTGAAGTTGTAACTTTTGACTACCCATGTGAGTTCCTGAAATAATAAATGAATTTATGGCTGTTTTGGTTCTGTATGTATGCCACTGTATATTTAACCTGTTTTCACATACTTGGTATGAAGTATGAACATATGTTGTTTTTAGCTACCAATAATATTGACTGCTTGCAGATATTTCTAAAAGAAAACCACCTCCCAAAGCCGAAAAATTGGTTGAGTTTCACTCGGATATCGTCAAAACGGTTGCTGCAAAGTACCCAAAGCATCCTCTAATTTTGGCTGGAAAGTCCATGGGTTCAAGGTTAAGATTACTGAATTAGTGTTTTTAGCAGTTCATAAATCTGTAACAAGGGGCACTAATGGGCTTTTTAATGTCATATGCAGAGTAAGTTGTATGGTAGCTGCTGAGAATGGTATTCGGGCTTCAGCCGTAGTTTGCTTTGGGTACCCCCTAAAGGTTTGTTTATCATGACATGGTACATATTATTGTTTGAACTTTGTGATGCAGAGCGGATGCATAAAACATAAAAGAATACTATAAATTTATGAAGATTTGGCAAAATCTTTAGTATTCAAAATTGATAACCTATTATTGAAATTAACTGCATAAATTAACTCATGAAATATAAATTTAAAGATTCATGCTTTTCTAAAATTAACAAGGAATAAAATTGCTAAATTTGGTAAAGTCAACGGAAAAAAATCGGGGTTTTAGATAGGGGACTAGGGGCGTAAACAAGTTGGGCCGAGCATGGGCTCACCTAAACTCAAGCTCTAGCTCAAGCTCGCTCGCGAATAGTTTTTTAAGCTCGGTCTTGGCTTGCTTATTGTTTATTATTTTTTCTCTGTTTTTCTATATTTCTAATTATGAACATATTATATATTTAATTTTATTTAACTATTTTTATTATAATATTATATTTATAATAATAATTATTGTGTACATATATACGTAAAGTACTTAATAAATATGATATAACTAGCATTCTCGTTTATGTTCACGAGCCTACTCGAGCTTGATAAGTGAAGTTCGGGCGTTTATTAAACAGGCTCACTTTTGCCTTTAGTTCATTTAATGCTCAGCTTAAGCTTTTAGCATACTGATCTAGATTCTAGAGTAGCTCATGAGTGGTTTGGTTCGTTAGACCATAACCTTTTGTCAGAACGTCCAGCTCTTCAAGACATTTTTGCTCATTTCTTATTGGCTTTACCTAGTTACCCCGAATACGAATTCGCCAGCTCTTTCATGTAAATGGACTTTATAACAAAAAATCTCTTCTAATTCGTGATTAACTGCAGTATTGTTGTAACTAAGTCGTGTTTGGAGGTCACGTATCATGAATATTTGATCCACTAAATCATTTTCCAGGGACCAAAAGGAACCATTAGAGATGTTACAACTTACCGTTCCTACCATGTTTGTACAGGTAAAAGTTCATAATCACGCATTATGTAATTAAAAAAAATGCAAAAACAAACTTTCGGCTAACTAACTATTCTTGTGTTCGTTAATGAAGGGCACTAAAGATGGGCTGTGTTCACTGGAGTCATTAGAAGCGGTTAGAAAGAAAATGAAAGCTTCGAGTAAACTGCATGTTGTTGAAAATGGCGACCACTCGATTAAAATCGGGAAGAAGAATCTTGAGTTGGCGGGAATCACTCAAGAAGAAGCCGAACAATCTGCTGTTGAATCAATTGCAATGTTTGTTTCTCAAATCATAGGTGCAAAGTGAATATTATCCCTAGGTAACTTTTATATGCGCGACAAATCGTGTATTTTGATTAATATTATATTAGTGTAGAATGTACTAATGTTAGCAGCTTCTTTTGTATCTTAACATCTCACTTTAATCCTCTATGAAATAAAGAGGGTTTTATTTTGGGTTGGGCTGGTTGACCTTAGAAGGGTAGTTTCAAATTATTATTGTCCACAAGTTTGTTTCAATCAATAAGCCGAAGTATTGATGGTATTGAAAGCAAATATCAGTTTTGCAGCTTGGATTGTAGAAAGATAACAAAGTTGACTATTATGGGGAAATTGAATTCTAGAAGGAAAATAATGCGAGAATATACAGTCCAGCTATGTTTGTTTAAATCTATTGACACGTTAATTTTGTCAATAATATTCAAGTGTGACCATTTTTGTGGTTTACGATTCTTCAACTGCTCCACCTCTAGAAGAATCTGGACTTTGATATTCAAATTTGTTTATTTTGAATTTGATTTCTCTTGAGGCTTTGTTACATTGCAACCACGGGTGGGTCAAGTAAAGGGTCAAACTAAGCTCTGGTCAAAGCGTTCGTTTTCAAAAATATTAATTTGGTTTGGGTTAAATGGGGGAAGGTGGCGGTGGTTGTGACAACCGTAATGACAGAAGGTCTAGGTGGTGGTGACGTAGGTGCCATCCACGGTGGTGATTGTAGCGACAGTAATTGTTCTAGTGGCGTTGGGTGGTGCTTTGACTAAATTTTTATATCTTGTATAATTTGACATTTTGAATAATTTGACCAAATGAATCAATAAGTAACGAAAGTTACCTAAGAGATCCATTCTTTTGTTAATGAGTATTATTACCAAATGTAGTACTTATGGAATTATGGTAGCCAGAATTCATATTCATCAAATGGAACCCGGCTAGTAACCGAAAACTAAGAAACTAGTGCAACCGCAATACAAATCATAAGTTAGAAACCGGTTTGGCATTTTCTAGGAGGAACTAGTAAACCTAAACCGGCTATTTTGGTCGGTTAACCGGATATTACCAGTTTTGACCATGTTAACCAATAACCAGTTCAGTTATTAATCAACCGATGTGGCCAAAACTGTTTAACAGATATTTGCACCTCTAGTTTCATTTTGAGGTATATACAAGCTCGAGTTCAGCTCATTTCAACTTTGTCTACCCAAAGCCCAGGATTAACCATTATTTCGAAGTCAACATGGAATTTTTTTTCTCTATTGATTATAAAGTCAACTCGTTCCTTAAATTAAGAGACATGCTTAATAGTAAAAGATATTATGCTTATTTTTCTCTTTACTAGCCGTTTGAAATACTTCATTACCTTTTTTGATTGCTTAATTGGTGCCACAAAATAAGGTCATCTTTGTATATATTATGGATAGAACCATTTGTAATAATATATTGTTATTCAATAATAGTTTTGTTATGGTATCAGAGCCTAACTAATAGGATCCCATACAAAAAAAACCCTTTAAACGTTTTCACTACCCTGACTCTCTCATAACCCAAAAATAGCCGCCATGGCCGGCGACAATGAAAAGAAGACCGATGGAGGAGCATCTGACCACACTTCTTTATATTACATACATGCTTCCGACTACCCGAGGCAGTTACACGTTAACGATGTCCTCACTGACGCGAATTATAAAGATTGGTCTCAAGAAATGTTAAATTTCTTGCTTGCCAAGAACAAAGTCGGGTTCATCGACGGGTCAATCGAGAAACCAGAACCCGACACACCTACCTACATGGCCTGGATACGGTGTGACGCTATGCTTAAGGGTTGACTGAACACGGCTATGGAGAAAGAAATACGAACGAGTGTGAAATACGCCTCTACGGCGCAAGAAATCTGGGCCGATCTAAAGGAGCGGTTCGGAAAAGACAACGCACCAAGGGCGTATGAATTGAAACAAGCTTTAACCACTATCAAGCAGGAGGGGACACCTGTCTCCGCTTACTTCACAAAGCTTCGTTCCATTTGGGACGAAATACAATATGTGCTTTCGATCCCCGTATGCAACTGTAACGAATGCAAGTGCGGGATCGGAAAGAAACTCGGTGAACTCAAGGACAAAGAACGATTGTATGAATTCCTTCTTGGGTTAGACAACGAGTTCGGAACAATACATACACAAATCCTTGCCATGCAACCCATTCCATCCTCTAATACAGCCTACCACCTTGTGTTCGATGATGAACAACAAAGATCCATCTCAAGCCAAAGAAGACCAGCCATCGACTCTACGGCTTTTCAAGCTTTTGTACAAAAGAAGAAAGACCAAAGTTCATCACAAAACAAGTTCTCTCATAAAGATGGCAAACACAGTTTTGGTGAACAGGTAAAACATTGTGATTTTTTGGTAAAGATGGTCATAATAAAGATAGTTGTTTCAAGCGTATTGGGTATCCGGAATGGTGGCCGGGTAAAGGGAAACAAGAAAAAGGAAAACCAAGTGCCGCTTGTGTCGAGGGGGAGACTAGCAAAATACCGGGTTTAACAAACGAGCAATACCAACAATTTGTGAAGATCTTTGGCGACAAGGTGAACACAACTAAAGAAGAAAATGCGCCGGTTTCTAACATGGCAGGTAATATTGGCCAAGGAGGTAAGTGGATTATTGACTCTGGTGCAACCGAACACATAATTTATAACGATTTTTTCCTTAAAAGTAAGATTAAAAAACATTATGAACCACCCGTTGTCATACCGAACGGTGACTCGATCGCCGTAGAGGGGAGAGGTGAACATGTCTTACCCAATGGAATAACCATAATGGGTGTCCTTCACGTCCCCGAATTCAAATGCAATCTTTTATCCGTTAGTAAACTATCACAAGAACTTCAATGTGCCGTAACGTTTTTCCCTGACTTTTGTGTCATGCAGGACTTGAGTTCGAGGACATTGATTGGAGTGGGTGATTGCAAGAAAGGTCTATACAAGATGGGGATGACGAAGGACACAATAAAGGTGATGATGACAACGGTGGACACATGGCACAATAGATTGGGTCATGCTTCAAATTCTAAACTTGCTTTTGTTGATTTTCATAAAAACGCTCGTTTAAACCAAAAGTTTTTTGTGATTCTTGTGTTAGGGCCAAGTTTGCTCGATTACCTTTTCCTGTTAGCACTACGAAAACGAATGCTTGCTTTGACTTATTACATTGTGATGTGTGGGGTAAATATCGCACACCTTCATTCTCTCGAGCAAATTATTTTTTAACAATTGTTGACGATTTTAGTAGAGCCGTTTGGGTTTTTCTCCTAAAACACAAGAATGAGGCTAGCACTTGCCTTGTTTATTTTCATAAGTTGATAAAAGTCCAATTTGAGAAAAACATAAAAAAGATCCGATGTGACAACGGGGGGAGTTCACATCTAATTACATGCTTGATTTTTATTCTAAAGAAGGAATCGTTTTAGAAACCACGTGTCCACATACACCACAACAAAATGGTGTAGTAGAGCGAAAACATCGACATCTTTTAGAAATTGCTTGAGCCTTGCGTTTTGAATCTAATCTACCCACCCGTTTTTGGGGTGAATGCATATTAACGGCTACATATATAATAAATCGTTTACCGTCGGAGGTTATTGACAATAAAACCCCTTATGAAATTTTACACAACCAAAAACCCGAGCATGAACATATGCGTGTTTTTGGTTGTCTCGCTTATTTTAAAAGCATGGAAACAAGAGGTGATAAATTTGAGGAAAGGGGTAAGCCGGGAATTTTTGTGGGCTACCCGCCTGAGACAAAGGGGTATAAAATATATGATGCTAAATATTATGGATGAGATGGCTCTTAAAAGAACTAGATGTTTTCCAAGACGGTCCGACACAGTTATTTTGTGACAATCAAGCCGCCCGACACATAGCTTCCAACCCCGTCTTCCATGAACGAACCAAACACGTAGAAATGGACTGTTATTTTGTCAGAGAACGTGTGGAGTCCAGAGAGATACAAACCATGAAAATTGATACAAAGATGCAACTTGCCGACGTATTAACCAAGCCGTTGGGTACAAACCGCTTCCACGCCTTACTTGACAAGTTGGGCATTACAGATTTACATGCTCCAACTTGAGAGGGAGTAAAAGATATTATGCTTATTTTTCTCTTTACTAGCCGTTTGAAATATTTCATTACCTTTTTTGATTGCTTAATTGGTGCCACAAAATAAGGCCATCTTTGTATATATTATGGATAGGACCATTTGTAATAATATATTGTTATTCAATAATAGTTTTGTTAAATAGTTAATTTATTAAGAAAATCTTGGTATATATTATAAACTACTAAAATATATTCAGATACAATATATAACTAAACCTGAATTATTATGAATTATGAATTGCATATTATATATATATATATTTAAAAAGCATTCATGCTTCCTCTCACAATCTAATACATTGTTCATTCATTTTACAATTGATAAGGCTTTGTGTACTCCCTTCCAAAGCATATCGATACATACACCAATACATACATATCTCCCTGTCATGGAACACAGAGATAATATACCACCGCCACTCTCTCTCTCTCTCTCTCTCTCTCTCTCTCTCATACTAATACCACCACTTTCACCCACTGGCGTCTCTCTCTATATCACCGGCCACCGATTTTGACTGTTTCAGATCCGATTCGTACGTTGCCGTGTTCCATTTTGGAAACCGTAGGCGTCAACCATGCCGCGACTGTTGCCGGGTTCCATTTTGGAACCCTATGAGACGGTGGTGGCGGTGGCAGAGATGCGCGCCTGTCAACCACCGGCCGTTTCCATGGAGGCATCGGACCAATCGAGTTTATTCTGAATTCTTTTGAGGTAATATAACCGCAACACAAATTAATGTCTCTGTGATTCTGTCTTGATGTATGACTTTAATGACTTATTAATTTTGACTTTTGGGGTGGTGGCTGACTTTTGAGTCGTCGGATTCCTGTTTTCACCGGTCATTCAACGACGCCTATGGTAGCGGGGTGTTCCGTTGCCGGTGGTCGTTTGATTATGCTACCTTGGTGTGGTGTGCTTACGGTGGGGTTACGATCGGATTGTGTAGGTGACCAACGTTGTTGCCGGGTTTCCTTTTGAAACCCTAGGTAGCGGTGTTGGTCGCCTCTTAATGTTCTTTTGATGCGGTTTTGTTGTTGGCTGTATACCCGTGAATGGGGTGTTGCCGGTTTCTGTTACGAAACAATAAGCGACGGTGGACGGAGAGGCGACCCGTAGGGAAACCGTCGTTTGCCGGGTTCTGATTCTAAACCCTTGGTAGCGGTGGATTTGTGGTGGCCTACTGTGGTATATAGTTCACCGGCTGCCAATTGTTAGTACGTGTTTTTGTCGTTTTTGTTAACTACGACTATGATGATCATGATTTTACGATGATAATCGGAACGAGGATTATCGTCTACCATTGTCGGGTTTAAATTAGAAACCCTTGGTGGTGGTGGATTCGTCTTGACAACAGGCTGTTGGGTTGCCAATTATGAGTCGTGGTTTTTTCGGTTTGGTGGAATGCGGCTATGATGATCGCGTGTCTGAGCCATGATGACGATCGTTTATCGTTTCCGATTTCCAGTTTGGAATCGTTGGTGGCGGGTAAGCCGTGGTGGCTTTGTTTAGTGCCCCTTTTGATATTAAGTTTCTATTGGCTGTTTCATTGACATAGTGTACCGTATGTTTGCTAAATTTGAATGTATGTTTGCTAAATATGTTGCACATATGCATTATGCAAATTATATTATATATTAAAATGCATGTTGGGTTATACTCACATTATTTACTGTAGCAAATTGGTACAATTTATCAAACACGTAGTATAAGTATTTGATGCAGCTTACATAGCAGTTAGCCAGTTATGGCTTAGCCACGTGTTCATGTACGTGGCTCTCACATAGGCGATTGATAATTGTGAGGACTGTATGGTTCATTTTTCTCTGCACCGCCTCGCTATTCATTATGACATTGAAGGTTCGTGACTCTTCCTTTCCTTTCTCATCCCGTCTTCACAAATCGACTGAAGATTGTATCATTTTTCATCGCATTTGCGTTGTCGAATTCAGGCTCGGCAATCGCTTTGGCTTTCGATGTTGCGGATTTTATTGCTGCGCTTATCTGTTTTTATTGATTTTTGCAGTTTTTCCGTTTTGGATTATAAAGTTGTGGCTGTGTTTTTTAGCCTTTTGCTTTTTAGATTACATTTTTAGTACTAAAAGTAACTGATGTATAATATACCGATATTAATTGCAGGTGGAAAGCTTATGAGGTTTACTCCCATGATTCAAGGTAAATACTCATTCTTTAAATTTTGATTTGTGCTATCTAATTGTTGTTTAAATCAGAAGCTTTAGTTGAATTGATGCTTGATAAAAGTAAGATTAATACGTTATGATGACTAAATTTGTAACGTTAACTGTTGTTTATTTTTCTTTTGTTAATTAGGGTTACGGTATTCATCATCCATCACGATTATTTTGTGTTGTGGTGGCAGAGCTCATATACCTAAAATATTTAAGCAATAGGTGATGAGAAATGAATGATGTTCTTTTGTCCATCAGATCTTCGATCTCAACTGCGTGTTGACTGGGAAACCAACTTCATCTTATGGGAATGGGCCATCATTTACCAAGTACATGCAACCGCAAGAATTCGTATGCTATTATTATTATTATTATTATTATGTAGGGTTATTTATGGGTTTATTAACCGGTTATTTAGTGAGGGGTCATATGGTACAGTGTACCATGGTGTTTTGTTAAGCGGGAAAGCAGCCGCCATCAATGAATTACACTTCGGTAAGCAACCAGTTCAGGAATTTTATCTGATACGACATTATATTTCGGTTTCTAAAGAATTTAAGCATATTTTTACAGGTCTCATGGTATTCTGGGCTAAAAGTGATGATGTTTTTGGATTAATTGGGTGTTGCGTTTATGGCGGTTTAAGAATGCGGGCTTATATGGTTCAAATGGATACCTACACGGTAAATGTTTTTTGGTCATAAGTTTGTGATCACGTAGAATTACACAATTAGCTACCTAATATCTATTTGCAATCAATTAAGTTTTGTATTTTTGTCTAAATTGAGCTTGCGTTGATAACTTGAAACATACTGATTAGTTTTGGTTATTTTTCAGTTAGGACTGCGGTTGTCAATCGGGTTGACCAGACATTTAACTTTCACAACATTGTTGATGGGCAGGGTTGGAAAGAGTGAAAATGGAGGCAAATTGGTTATTTAGAGGTTTATGTGATTTGAATAGCTCATGCCAGAATTCCCAAAGGTTTTGAACATATCACAATTATGTATTCAATTACAAAATTAGAACTTGAGCACATTTAGACTATTTAGTTTTATAAGTAAATCATAAGGGAACTTGAAGAAGTAAAGATCTAAGAATATTTTTATTCAATCATTAGACAGTTGTCATAGTTTAGTTGTGAATATTTGTGGATAACATTTTGCTTTCTAAATTATGATCATTAGTTTATTATATATTTTTTATATTCTTTATATGATTATGTTTAGTGGTAAATGAATCTAAATCATGTACAACTGATTTGTTGCATTTTGTTTGGCAGGTTGCTAGATATAATGATATTGAACATGGGAAAGGCTTACATGTCATTGGGGGCTCTCATAATTCTAAGGATGCAGAAGGGTGAACATGTAAGTTAACCAGATATTTTTTGTAATTTGACCCGTTTCATGCATTGCTTTGACCTGTGTGACTGAGACTACAATTGCACGTGTACATACTATTGTTATGCTGGATTTGGTGAATTGATGTTTACAATTTGCTTTAGTTATCTATCACACATGTATAAATTAAGGAGGCTAAACAATACATTATATTTTTGACTTCTGAAAGTCAAAACTGTGCATTGTTTTGACAGATATGAGCTTTACAAGATAGAACAAATGTAATAGATGGAGGGAAGGCTAAGCGAGTCAACATTCGGGTACCGAGTAAAAAGTGGCAACTGTTTATACGGCCATAGTTGGTTGACCCGAAAAATTTAACAACTTTGTATTTTGATTTTATGCAAAGCACTTTGTACATACATTAACATTTTTCTTGTTTAAACGCGCTGCAACAATGTACAAGAGCGAGGCTTGCTTGGTGCTCGAGTGTCCCCAGCCAGCCCCGTTTTTCTCGCTTCATAGCAGCTGCGCATAATTTGTTTACAACCATGGCCCATATGCAAGGGCGAAGCTTGCTTGGTGCCCGGGTACGTGTCCCCGGTCACCCCCCGTTTTTTTCCTTCATAAACTGTGTAATTTATTTGAAACTAAGACCCATGTGGCCGTGTATGATTACTTGCAACATTAACATTGATAAGTAATTGTCATTGTGGGTGCAGGGGGAGGGGTTTACAAAGTAACTATCGAAACTTATGGCAACACGCACATAAAAGCTCGGCCCGCAGCAACGCGCGGGTACGCTTAGTTGTTGGAATTAAAAAGTCAACGGTGGAGAAATGGAACGTGTTAGGTGGATTGGCATGACGCTTTTACAGTCCAACCAAACGCGGGTATAAGATTAAGACCAATCCATTTATTATTATTATTATGATTAATTAATTAATGTCATCCCACTAGTCATCTTTTTAATCCCAAACTAATCAAATCATTGGTCCAAGATACTGAGATATTGGAGTAGACATGTTAGCCTGTCTCTCAAAAATCGTTTAGTTGGTTATAAACAAGCCAACTTCAAGTTAGCTCTGGCTCAACTCGGCTCATAAGGTCTTGTAATTTTCTCAATATTAGTACTTAATTGTATCCAATGGCATAACACCAATTAAAGAGTCTCTTCTTTACAAGTAGAAAATCCAATTCGCGTAAATCTAAACGGCATTCCTTATATGGGTGAAGTTAGACTTAAAAGTCAATTGTGTCTTAAAAGTGTAGGAAACCATCAAAAGACGCCATGTATCATAAAGAACAAAGTATAAATTAATGTGTAAAATAATATAGGCGCAAACTAATACAACTTGTTTAATGGTTAAAACACCATACCGAGATAAATTAAAACATTTGAGCAAAAATAAAACACCCTGTTAAAAATTAAAACACTGTATTTGAAAAGTCACCCCCAACTGGTGGTGGAGGGGGGGGGGGATGAGTGGCAGTAAAGGAAGATTGGGAGTTTGTAATCTCCCGTTCGAGACTAAGAGCGTCTGAGTTTTACCACTAGAAGGCCTTCGAGCAGGTGAGTTTTCTCGAAACTGGAGATAACTTGGAGGCACTTAAGGACTCCGTACGGTTGGGTTGAGCCAACTGAGTGTGACATTTTGTCATTGACTCATCCCGTACGAAAGACCTAGACAATTCTCTGTTTTATCGTTAAAAAAATAAGCCTTGACCTGACTTAAAGTTCGTGTTAATTTGATCGACTATGAATGTGCCACATGTCCATGTGTGTTTGCTAGAGAGAGCTGAAATGGTCAGCAGCACCAAAAATATTTGTGTAATTAAGGGGAAAGTGGGGATGAATTGAATATTTTGAATTGGTCAGCAACCACTTTCTTGCATTTTCACTCCATTTACTTGCTCAATATATCACTTTCATTACTTCATGGGTGTAATTTTTAACTTATTCTAATAATCTTAAAAGTTGCAAATGGGTACCCCTATTTTATACATTCATCTATCTCTTAACACATCCAAAATCATTAAATCGTTTCAACTATTCTAAAATGACCTCGAATCCTATAAAAGGCGGCTTGTAAAGCTCTTTAAAAGGATCAACAAATGCTAATTTCGAATAAGGTTCCATATTTCACAAAAATAACTTGAAATTTACAAGATATTGGATAACTTTCAAGATTATACAATAGTTCACATATATAGTGATACTACTATAATTCTAATTTTTTATATATATATATATTTTATGAAACTTTAAAGCAGTCTATATGGGTTAAACTTGTTTTAACAACCTCGCAAATCACAAGCCGGCCTATGAAGCATTGAAGGATATTTTGTAAGATTTGAAAAGATTTTGCTTAAGAAGCATGTTGGACCCAGTTATTTATATAGTCGGGGACAGGCAAAGCCAGTGCACGAGTCTCCCGCATGCACATGCTCCCGTGTTGTCATGCCAACCCAGGCCTGATTTATGCATCTTTGCCATACATTCTAGCAAGAGAATGTTTCTACAATCGAATTAATGACCTCCAAGACATATGACAACCACCTTATTGTTGCTCAAAGGTTCGTCACAAGCTATTATATAACTATACCTACTTACCTACTAAACTAAACTACAATAACTACTTTCACAACGCATAAGAACCCTAAGAACTTAACGGAATGCAGGTAATTCGTGACCATCTAGTCATCTACACGACTAGACCTGCGCTAGAGTCACGGACCAAAACCAGGCGGTCCAAACCCACCAACTTCTTATAAGCCGAGCAAATCAATGCTCGGTTTAAACTTTTTGCTACACCTATAAATATCATTGCACACAGGGTCTAGAAGTAGAACAATAAAAAGTTGTGGGTGTTGAAACAAAGTTCTTTAATAAGAGGAGGTTGATTTGTAAATTAATAATATTTGAATTGGTCAGCCGCAAAAGAGAAGAAAATAAACACTTCACACGGTTTCTTCAGTCAACCTTCCAACATCACTCTCAACTTTAAATCCTTAAAAACCACCTCATTCATTCCTCAACTTCTCAAACACACCCACCTTCCCATCTCATGAACACCCACAGTTGACTTTTTCAAACTCAAACACACTTCACTTGTGCACTCTGCATCTTCAATTGTACACACCAAGATATGGACACTAGTGCTTGTATTATCAATGAGATAACACAAGGGATACACTTAGCAAAACAGCTAAAGTCCATCTTAAGTTCAGATACTTGTCCTGAAAGTAAACAGGTTTTGATACAAGGAATCATATCATCATATGACAAAGCTTTGATGATGGTCAACTGGGGTCACACGGGTGGTCAAACACCGCCAGGCACACCGCCACTAGCACCGGCATTGCTCAGCCAGCCTGAGTCATCCGTTTCCATTGACGAGAGCCCGCGAAGTGGAGATTTTAACCAAACATTTGATAATCAACATGACCAGAAACCTGTTTCTAAGAAAAGGTATCTTTAATTAGAATATATCTTTTTTTTTTAAATTGGCGCGTGTATGTTGCATGTTTTAATGATGCAAACGCCTAATCTTTTTTATTATTTGGTGTCATAGGAAGGCGATAACGACATGGAAAAATCAAATTAGAATCTCAACTGACACCGGGTTGGAGGGAAACACCGATGACGGTTATAGTTGGAGGAAGTACGGACAAAAAGACATTTTGGGTGCTAAATTTCCAAGGTAAAAACAAAAGACATGATTTTTTTTTTCTTTTCCAAACCCCATACAAAAGTGGGACTCACTTAGGCTCCACTTCGTCTTTCTAAAAGAACAGAGCCCACTTGTTAGTGGAGCCCACTCTATACGGTGTATCTACTTCGAGATAACGAGCGTGGGGCCCATTTATAAAGATACCATCGCTTTAAGTATTTCTTTCTAATATTAGAGAGTCTCAGATGTTTTGATGGATTGCGGGGCTGACTTTTGCGTGGGGCCTACAGTCGATATATTTAATATATGATTCAATTATCATGTAAACTCGTATATTGATAATAAATTTTACTTAATTTTGCAGAAGCTATTATAGATGCACGTATCGATATATTCATCACTGCATGGCAAGAAAACAGGTGCAGAGAGCAGACGAGGACCCGATGGTGTTTGAGATTACATACCGAGGGCAGCACACATGCAACCCCACCGCTCCACCACCAGTTGCACCACCACAGTCACCAGAAAAACATGAGACCGAACATAACCACCACCAACTACCGCCACCACCAAAATCTGGAGACATGCTCTCAAACCTCAGACAAAATCTCAGAGTCTGTACCTCAGATTCAAATGCAATGGTCCCGCATTCATTTTCCTTCCCTTCAGCCGCAGAAAACTTCCAACAATTTGATTATTTAAACGAACTCGATTACAGAACACAGTGGTGATTTCCAGCATCATGATGACTCACATCTGTCGGGAATAACCACTGCTTCCGCCACAAATTCTCCACTTGCTTTCCCAACTGATTCACAGGATTTTAGCCAAAATTTCCCATTTAACTCTGGATTTTTCATCTGATCCATACGAACAATGTACTCATCAAAAAAATAGGAATAAGTTTTGCTAGTTGCAGATAGGGATGCTTACTAGCATCGACAAATCATGTGTTGTACAATTAAAAGTGTAACATTTAATAGCCAAGTGCAATCAAGAAATTATATAGAATGTCATTCTTTTTGTCTTAAGATGTTATTTCGATTGCTTTTAGGCAATAAAAAATGAACTTGAATAATGAGAACATATTAGTCGTGCACAGAACCATGGGAAAACATTAGCATATGGTAATCGAATAAAGATCTCTACTGTGCATTACATTTACACCAAGAGCTAGACATTTTCGTAAGAAAAAGAAACATAAATAAACATAATACGCGCACCAGATTAGCCATAAATAAGTGTAACAATGTAGAATTACAAATTAAGGTCACCTGAACTTGCCAGCTCTTCAGCTCCAGTGAATCTATCTCATAAACTTTTACATGGCCATTTCAATAGGCAGTTGTCTGCAAATTAGTCATAAAACTTAATAGGGTAAAACATTTAGGAATTTGAGTTATTATTGTTAGATAGAAAACCTAGGGTACTTTTATAACATGGTACAGGGATTGTATTGTGAATATTTTATTTTCCTGTAAATACAGAACTGACCATAGCAATCGGTGAAACGCTGCATATTTTCTTTTGCCTCAATAAGCAATTTAATCTTTAATCATCAAAGTAATAGCATTTTCACCTAGTTAATCGGGTTATAAATACAGTCGACAAGCTTGAATTGGTCTAGAACTTGGGCTTAGAAAATAAAGATCAACTACTATTTGGGTTATAACTTATAAATTTAAAATTTGGGCTTGGTATAAACGAGCAACTTTACCTAGGCTCGAGATTAACTCGCTTTCAAACTGAGCCAGCTCAAGTCGGCTCGTTTACTAACAAGCCAAATTTGAGCGAGCTATGAGCAACAAAGTTTTCTTTATAGCCCTACACACTTCGTTTAATTATATTTCTTGTTAGGACTTAGGAACATAATTATTAGCCTAATCATAACAAAGTGAAGGGAAAGATGAATTCAAACATATCAATCACACAAATGTCATTTCTATTATCCAAAACCATGAACCGAAACCTTACAATCATGTAATTCTGTACACTAGTTAAGCTAACAGTTACCTGCTTGATTACAGCTTTTGATCTTTGACTTGTATAATTAAACTTAAAAAAGGCTAGAAATCGGATTCAAACCCTAATTTAAAGGGCCTCTGGTCCATTGGAATGAAAAATGGATTACATGAGACCGCCCACATAATGAGCTCGGGGATATCGTTTTTGTAATTGTGGCCACTGCACAAACAACTGATCAGCCATGTGTAATCTGTAAAGAAGCAAGCCACTCAATGACAGTCTTTTGACTCTTGCAATACTCTCCACATAGTATATATAGGACCACCTGATTCCCAAAACCTGAAGTTTACACAGTGTCATTCGAACAGTCAAAAACACAAAATACAACATTTTGAAAAGCTCAAGTATACGAACCTTGAAATTGAACACGATTACACATATGGGAATACAAGTCCCGGGACCGTTGCATAGAATCTACATAAAGAAAATGACATGTCATAAAAACTTTACAAAGACAATAAAAGGAAGGTACGATAGTAAATACCATATGAGGTCTGATTTTGACCATGAGCCATAAAGCATGACCTAAAGCAAGCAATGTTGTCCCAACTGAGGTTATGTAAGATTGACCCACTTCACGGCTTCTATAAATCTGCATAAACTGAGTGCCGTCTGCGCCCTGCAAATCAAGCAAAAGTTAAACTCATGGGCATAAATTGTAGCAAATTGATGCATCATAGAGACAATATTAACAGCGAGAATCATATACTGTTTGTTATCGATGAACCTTATCATCTAAGATGCCCTCATAAACACATGCCTTTTGAAGACTCATGTTATCGGTTGCTGCAGCAATATAATATCTTGGAGCAAACCGATCTTTTTGCATAACAGATAACAAATTTATCATCTCTGCTGTGTGCCCCCCCTGGATCAAAACGGAACACAGTTCGACTTCCCAAATCAAATTTGGCAAGAATAAGGTTAGGAACCGCAACACCATCAGCTTCTAGATTGCTAGTAATGTAACTATATGAAGTTTGAGTTAAAAAACAAGTCAGTAATTTGCACACCTGAACCCAAAACAATGAGGGTACTCAAATGCTTCTGAGAAGTGTTACGGGCCGGCTTGCTACTCTGAGATATGACATATACAACCCGGAACACGAGTAGTGTAGTAATAGTAACCAGAAAAACTGAGACAAACTCCACCATTTCCCACCAGCTGTTATAATAATAATTAATTATGTGTTTGTATGCAAGTATGTAGCCTCCTGCATCACATATCACAGTAGCATGCTTCAGTGAGGCATTTCATCAAACACCTAATATGCATATCTCAAATTGTAACATAAAAACTTGTCCAAATCAATCAATTATATATCATACAGGTGATGTTGTGTGTTAGAATAGATTTAATACATGTAAAACGTACATCAATTTCTTCGTCGGAGTAGTGCGATCGCCAGAAATAGTATTTTTATTAGTAATTTTTTGAGTTAAAGATGGATTTAATTGTATCGGATTGGATTAAATGGAAATATGTATATATTATCATTATTTGGCAAATTTCAGTAACAGCCCAACCCACTCGAGCCAAGACTATGTTGTTTTAACCGGGCCCACGTTTGGGCACGAGTGTTGTTTCTTGGGCCACCTAACCACCAATTCACCGGATAAACCCGACCCCCACGCTCACAGCAGAGAGCCGGTAAAACCGGTCGAGATCAAGAATCGAACCTGGGATCTCCAGGTCTTCTATCATATCCCTGGCCATCTAAGCTAGCCCAGATGGTTAAATATTAAATGGTAAATATTGAGAATTAATCAAATTTTTATAACATTTTTTAAAATTTAATTAATAGTCGGTGATAATTTGCTACTATTTTATGTGAATGAATGGAAAGACAAGACCATTGAGCAGTTGGGCCAAATAGGTCCGTCCCCGATAACCTTTAAATATGTTAGGGCAATTAAAAGTAAACAAGCCCTAAAATTATTTACCTATGCTTTGAACCCAAAATCCCTTTTGTTCATAGACCGGCACTCTTTCTATTACACTAAAACCGGCACTCTTTCTATTACACTAAAAAGCCATTTCGTAAATAATAAAGTTAGATGACTTGTTTTAAACAATTATGAGCGCGGACCCTATCCCACCTCGCCCCTCCTCCGGGCCAGCACTTGATCCTAATATAATCTGTGTTTGTGTTTGAAAATACTACTATTTATTATTTTCCTGATTTCTAACAACTCGGGTTGTAGTTGCAGACATGGATGATGCTTCCTAGCATCAATACACTCCTTGTACCAACAGAAGCATCCAAAACCATCCTTTAACAAATTAAGGTTCAGGATTCAAGTAAAAACATCTAAAATGAATATAAAATTTTTAACGAGTACATTTTGCATTTGGTACATTCATATCAGGTTAAACATGTAGCATTGCCTATGCTGCGGATTCAATAATTGCTTGTTCATGCCAATTTCCGTTAAGATTCGACTGCCACAATCTCACCCTCCCATCAGTCCCAGAAGTTGCTAGCGTCATTCCACTCATATCCCACTCCATCTGCCACACCTACTCAACAAATATCAAAAAAACATACAATCATCCATCAAATTGTGCACATTATCAAGTATCATACATCAAAAACACTAAAAAAGATGTACCTCGTTGCCATTGCAAGGAAACATGGCGACTTTCTCAACTGAAAGTCTTCCATTAGAGTCAGGGTTCGATGCCATTTGCCATATTGAAATCCCATTCGACGTTGCAACAGCTATCAACTCATATGGCCTGAAGAAGTTACAAATAAAGTTACTTCTAAAAGTAGTCTATCTGTGTGGGTGTGTGTATAGTGTTTGGATCAAATACAAACAGCGTGAGAAGCGTACAAATAACTAGAGTAATTATGCCAACATTATAGAATCATTATTACGCTACTTCATTTTGTTATTTTACCTTCCGATGTTTGGGGCCCACGCCAAAGCATTTACATGATCACCCTTGTCACTAAGCTCTGCCAGTTCTGCAACTGGAAGCCATCTTTGATGATCTTGATCAAATTCCCATACCTGATAGGACATACCGACATAATTTATTAGCCATAATTGATCTCCCGATTACATAATGATGCAAAGTGGCATACCTTGGGAGAATTTAATTGTGAAGTGTCTGAGTTATAACCTAACACGAAACTTGCAGGACGGCTTTCGCTTCTTTGTGGATTCCAAGAAATCGATGCCAATGAACATGTAGCCTTTCCAAATTTAGTTAATGGATCCGTAACATTCTGAAATTCAGCCTAGAAGCCAAAGAAAAAAGATAATATTTTTTTAAGAGCAAGAAACATGAGAGAAATCTAAACAGATAAACAAACATAAAAATGTAGCATTACAAAATTACGGTCACCTGAAGTTGCCAATTCTTTAGTTCCATCGGATCTAAGATTTCATACACTTTTACAAGGCCGTTTGAATAAGCAATTGTCTGCAAATGAAACATAACATTTAATAAGGCAAACAATTTATAAAATAATTAACAATAAACTGAATCTTGAATCACCAGTTTTAAACTCGAGATGGAGTTCCCGAATTGACCATCTAGAGCTTGTTCCAGAGGTCCACCAAAGCTTGTGCATTGCTTCCACTGAACGGGCTCGCTGTCTAATGTACATAACTTTACTATTTTAATATTAATTAAAAACTATGCAGATTAACGAGTATATGCGATTGCAACTCAAAATAATCTCTACACTTATAAGCATACCTTCTGATATTTCTTCCCAAATAGACAAACTTCCATCGGAACATATGCATGCAACTGCATCACCATACTCCGGAGGAACCCAAACCACTTTCGTAACGCTTCCGTTATTAACCTAAAATCAGAGTTATTAGTAGTTAGGGATGAGCATTCTTTTTGAGTATGGGTGAGCATAAACCAAGTAAGACCCGCAAGACTCGAACCGATCAGACCCGGTTATATCACAATAGGGTCGGTTCTCCGGTCTTAATAATACCGTTACAGTATTCATTTTACACTTTCACTATGCAAACACTTGTTCATAATATCAGTGGCAGCATATGAACAAAAGCAATTGGGCATAATAATAAATAATTCAACTGAAAATGTGAATGTTATAAGACCTAAAAGTTGAAAACCTTGAAATTGAAAGTGGAGGTGAAGAAGGAAGAAGCAGGATCAGTGGTTTGGAAGATGGATATTGACCCGTCGATCAAACCAGTGGCTAGTCTTTGGCCGCAGTAGTTCCATGATGAACATATCGTGCCTTTATCCAACGTTGCAATTGATTTCTCCATCCAATCTAGGGTTTTTCTGTTTCTCGATTGGCCCTAAAATTGGTCAGGTTTTGTTAGTTCCACCGCAAAATAGAAATAGAAATAGAAATAGTAAGTTTGTTGTTCACGTCGAGTCGGGTCATGTTTCAGGTCAACCAGTTTTATGTTTATTTCGAATATGTCATGTTTCGGATCAACCAGTTTTATTAACTTGAACTAAAACAATAAGAAATGTATCATATATTCATATCCATTATAATACATATTAATTTTGCAATTTGTGAGTTTATGCGGTTGCTATCACCATTTTGTGGGTCGTTTGAATTGTTACTAGATGGAGTTGTGGAATTTATGACGATTTACCCGATTGATTTAGGACCGTATCATTAATTGGTGTAAGATAGCCGACTTTTATGCGTTCTCAAAATATATTATCATGGAATTACACAAGTACTCTCTTTTGCCTAACTGGAAAGCTAAGTCGTTCCATGCTACGTGTTTACCCACAATTCGATGTATTTAGAAATCTAGAAACGCGGTTTTATTTGATGAAAAGCCGGTTAATCTTTATGTCGTGATATATGAAGTTAATAAAGCGTTGAGCTTCTCCTGGATTTGAAACAGATTAAGAAGCCTTAGTTTAACAAGGCAAGGTGGTGTGACTTTGATTTGGATAAAGGAGTGGAAATGATGTATGGTACGTGTGTTCTCGGCTGGACTAGCATCTTGTTGGCATATTTTGTTAACAACCGTGAATTATTTATTAAAAAACCCATAATTTATGACTACTCAAAAGAGAATATGCAATGCAAAAGGAACCAAAAATCAATAAACACCACAAACATATATATATTTCTAAACGCATGCTACATTTACACCATCCATCCATCCATCAATTAAAATCATTTCATATTAAAACTAGACATATAATAATCCGTAATACCAGATCATTTATTTTTCAATAAAGCATCCATTCCCTCACTCTTCATAACATAAAACATTTAATATTAAAAAAAAAAAAAAAAAAAAAACACTCTTGCACTTTCTTGAAGCTAGATCGACAATTACCATCATATATATAAGAGTATAGTGAAGCATGCTTACGTTCTTATTACTGAGTCACACTTTCTGATCCGTGCCGTGCCTCCAGAACTTCAAACACTCAACGAAATCATTGAATATGATGCCACACAACAGAAAAGAACAAGCCAAGAGCGGAAACAAGTACTTGAGGGACGCCAATTGCGGCCACTCGGACAAATCCATCAGATAAAATAACCCAATAAACACAACATTTGAAAAAACCCACGATTTCAGTTTCACCAAAAGTTTTTGAATCGGATTCTCAGCTTTATCCAACGCTGGGACGCAGCTTTCAAACAACACTATTAGTGAGAGAGACATCAGATTATAAATTGCCGTCACATACACATCGCCTCCTGAAAACCACACCATTGTGTTGAAGATCATCAACGTGTAAATCATTTTGATTAATTTGCGAGTTGGAAATTAATTAATAGTGGGGGGTTTATATAGGGATATATGAGTGTGAAATGGTTATGAAGGTTGGGAATAAGAAGTTTCTTGTATACTTCAAGTGACAATGAAAGGGGACTATAGAAATTAAAAAAGACATGCATTACTTATTCACTTTTCACGTACATTATATTTGTTCCTTTACATTTAAATGAGATGAGATAGTAATTAAGCAAGGAAGAGAAGAGTAAAGGAAACACAAAGAATTACATATATATATTTCTCATAATTTGCAAAACATGTTATTAAAATGAGATCATGTGGGCAAATATTGTTTGTTTTTTTTTAAATAATAAACTTACATACACATGTTATTCAACATGTTTATTTTACGTTAAGCTTAAACCTAATAAAATCCGGTTGATAGTTTTACTTTTGAGTTGTTATAAGCATAGCCAAAAGTTTTGAGTTAAGGACAACAACTATAATAATTGTTCTACAACGTAAACCATTAAAATATTTTGAGTATAAAGTCTAATTGTTATGGCTATAATTAAAGAATGCATTGATAATTAACCATTCAAACTGATGTATAGAGAAGTATATTTATACTGTGACGAGTTCGTGGATGCTAAAATTGTTAGTTTAAAAGATATGAGAAATGTTCTACCTTGAAATTATGTTACAATCGAGAGATGATTACTACTAATGTTAAGACTTAAGATAAAGTTATAGAATGCGTGTTAAAAAAAGTCTAATTAAATGTGAAATGCGAAAACTGAATACGCGTTTGAGAAATTTTAATAAGATTCTTAAAATCGAAGCTTCACCTAACAAAGCTTCACATGCTCACCTAACAAAGTTTCATATGTTAGGTGAGCATTTTAGGTAGTTTCACCTAACATTTACTTTCTCTTTTTAATTAAATATGAATATAAATGCATTTCTTCTTTTACAAGTAAATGAGATATATAAGGAAGTGTAATTAATAATTACAAACACTATGTTTGAAACTAAAATGTAATTATTTTACGATGTTATCAATTGATATAATATAACAAAGGTCCAGTCAATTAAAATGTGTTTAAGACATTACAGTTTTAGTCAAAAATTTTGTGAAATATAGGTAGTAAGATTATTCTAAAAAGCTTGAAAGAATGACATTGGGTGATATGATTCAACATTATAAAGTTAAAATGAGGGAAAACTCAGCTGGTCTGAGACACCTTAGTTTCACCCACAAGATGTATTCGATCACCGTTATTGGTTTTCCCAAGTAAGCATTCCATGGTTAATTAGTGGGAGTTTGTAAAATGGGCCGAAGAAAAGCTATATGCTTATTTGAGCAAAAATTATTTACAAAGCATACAAGGTAATTTGTGTAGGCCAAACAGGTGGCGTTTGATCGAAGGAAAGCGCTTAGGCTATATGTAGTGAAGGGACTATAAATTGAGATGTTTTGCGTCATGTGGCGCACAGTCAGCAAATTATGTGTTTTTGTTTTTAAGGTGTAAGGCTATGTGTAGTGGAGGGGCTACAAATTGGGACGTTTTGCGCCATGTGACGCCCAGTGAGCAAGGGGTGAGAATTTGTTTTTGGGGTGTAATGGTGTAGGGGCTACAAATATAATATAATAATAATATATATGTATGTATATATAACACACACACACACTCCATACATGCCGGCCCCACCAAGTCTGAATTCGCCCTTCTTCCAGGCGATAGGAAGACCTCGCCCGCACCCCTAATCGCCCAAATATCGCCCCCGGGGGCGGTGTTTGCGCCCTTTTTCGCCCCTTCTTGCCCCAAATTGTAGCCCACTACACTTGGCCTAATGGTGTAGGGGCTACAAATAGTAATAATATATATATATATATATATATATATATATATATATATATATATATGTATATATATATATATATTTATAGGGTCAGGATCATGAGAGAATTTTTTTAAAATTGAGAACTATGAAAACCATTTTGGATCACAAAAAATTATAAAATAAAAAAAAACACAAAAATGAAAAAAGTAAAAAAACCAAAATTCTTATTTTAACATCCCGGTTTCATTAAAAAAAACTCGGTTTAGCAAATTATATACACATATGTATAATATATACATATATATATACATTTACATGATTTTTTTATACACATGTGTGTAATTTAAGATAAATGATACTGTACATATGTGTATATTTTATAACTAAAGATTAAATAAAATTATATATATGTGTACAATATGACGTTTTTATTTATTTATTTTTATTTTTTTAATGAAATATAAGAATTTTGGTTTTTTTACTTTTTTAAAATTTTTGTTATTTTTTGTTTTATGATTTTTTTAAAGGTGTTTTTAGTGGTCCAAAATGGTTCTCAAAGTTCTCAATTTGCAAAGGGTTTTCTTAAGATTCTTACCTTATATTCACACACACATGCTGGGCGACAAGAAACCCCCGCCCCTTTCGCCCACATATCGCCGGGGGGGGGGGGGGTGGGTGTTCCCCCTTTTCTCGCCCCAATTCGCCCAAACTCGCGCCCCATTACGGATAGTCTTAGAATTTAGAAATATAAACAAATTACATATAACCATATCATATAATCATTTTTCCATATTATGAGATTTTTTTTTTGTTTGTTGAAAGACTGACGAGATTTGTTTTACATTATTCGTTTATAATATTTATGTCTTTTTTTAAATTTTATTTTTTTATTGTAATGAAATTAATAAAATACTTAAGAGATACTGTAACCCGGTTTAAAAACTATCTAGGTTTGGTGAAACCAATGACCTGCTTTTTTTTACATTAATAATAAATAATATCTTTTTATATAAAAGAATCATATATTAGTTTTTAGTATATTCATATGTTATAGGATTCCATATCAAATATTTGATTAGATTAATTTTTTATTTAATGAGATGTTATAATTCGTTTAAGGGCTATATGAGTTTGGTGAGACCAATACCCGTGAATTCAGGTCAAATGCATAAGAAACCTTATTTTACAAATAAACCAATTTGGTGGCGTAAGACAATATAGGAAACAATCAGAGAGCTTTTAAATGATTGTTTATATATATATTTAAGATTATGATAAGATGAAGATTCTAAATTAGCAAACTTGAATTTATATATTTATCAGGATATTAGAATACACGAATGAAAAGAAGCGGAGAAAAGTCTATATAGAGCTAATAAAATCAAATTATTGTAATGGAAAGAGTAGATAAAAAGGTACAAAATGTAAATTAATTTCACTTTCGAACGTAACTTAACAACAAGTTCTATTAATTTTTATCTCTTATATCACAATATTAATATTTTTAAGAACTCTTAAAAATGTTAGCATGTAAACTCATTTTATAAGAAATTGTGTTCGGGTTAATATGTTTAACAAAATAGGTCGTGCCGACCGACCCAAAACTTTTTCTTTTTATTATGTTCGGGTTATGTCAGAATTTGTCGTTCCTTATATTAATGAAGTGAAAAATTGAATATCTTTTTTTGTAACATTCGTCTTTTTCGGTTATGTTTGTATTTGTATTTGTATCAAAACCCGACTCGTTTGTAAACCGAATCTTTCGAAAATATAAAATATTGGACTTTTATGTTTCATAATCATCTCACACTCGTCGGTTTTCGAAAACTCCTTTTAACGGTCTTTAAAACGCGTAAAACGCCTCGAAAACGACCCGAAACGACTCGAAACAACCCGCGAAACCAAACTAGACCAGCCCCCCTGAAGACGCTGCGCCGCACGGCCAAGGGAGGGAGGCCGGTCGCGCGACGCCAAGGCCACCAGCTCACCCATATCCGGATTTTTGCTAGTTTGTTTGTGTTGTTTGACGTGTTAAACCTTTTTAAACATGTGAAATCCTTGATATAAACCAAAGAAAACAACTTTGACTACTTCCCTGTATAAACAAGCATATCATTTTCATTTCTTCTTGCTCATTTCATCTTCTTTCTCTCTCATACTAAGAACACCATCTCAAACCTTCAAGGTTCATAATATTCAAGCAACAACCTTCTTTAATTCTTGTTTTGTTACCAACTAATTCATGTCTTGTGGTACAACATATATATAATATGCACCCCTTGTTTCTTTCGGCTTTCATCTTCTTCGGGAGGTGATATGCTACAAGACAAGGCTTCATGGAGAACTCTTTGTAGTTCTTGATTATACTATTTTCCTTTAATGCTTTACTAGTCTTGTTTATATTGTAAGTAGTTTAGTTTTAATTCATGTTTAAAGAGTTTCATGGTGTTGGGTATGAAGTCACTAGTCTCGGTTTTATCCCGAGATTAGACCGGAACCAAGACCGAACTCTTGTTTACTAGTTTTTGTTTTAAATAGTTTTGTTTACTAGTTTTGTTTAAAATAGTTAAATAAACATGTTTATGAAAGATTTGAACCTTATAACTTCTAAAACCATTTTTATAGTTCTATGGTATTTGGGTATGTGGCAACCATCCTCGGTATCATTCCGAGTCAAGGACCGAACCAAAACTGAACTAAACTGAGTTCACTTGCTTAAGACACACAGGTGTGTTTTTGGCCACCGAAACTTATCTTTCTTCAAGAATGTATTTTAAACTAATTTTAAGTATTTTATCAACTTACTTGGTGTGTCGGAATCCAACTTGATCTTATAACAAGTTCGACCGTTGAAACCAAATACTCACTTAACGGACGTTAAGGTTCTTCATAATAGAACTATATACTTGGTTAAGTATTTTGATTTTATTGAGTTATCTCAAAACATTTTGGAAAGTTAACTTTGAGTTTATTTAATTATCTAGACCCAAATTAACAAATCCGAACACTCGATTAAAACCTTGTTTTGGTATTTATATAACCAAGGGTTTTGCATTAGTGCATTTTAACCCACATAAGTTACTTAACATAGGTTGAGTAATATTTATGTATGAAATACCAAGACCCCGTTTCGAGTAAACTTACGTTTTAGAACATGTCTTTAATTTCCCAAATATTTACATTTTAAACCATAGGCTTCATTTATTTACTTTACTTGTCATATTTTACTTTAAACCCTTCCAAGACTACCTACTAACTTAAGACCCGTTTAACCTAGGTCTTGCTCATTAACCCGATATCCGATTATTCACGAATCAATCTTTCAAGTTACTTAGTTAACGTGAGTACATTTCATCCCCCGTTTTCACTTTTATCTTTTGGGGGTAACATGCATACATATTCAAACAAAAATGATTTATTATACTCATTTCTCAAACCACAAACTTTAGGGTGTATGATGCTAGAATACTTGCTCTATTATGTGTTATATGTCTCATATGCTTTACGCGCGGGAGTGTTTATTTTTATGTTGTTGTTGAGCCTCATTAAGTATGATCATACGCTCCCCTAATTACTTAGCCTTGTGCTAGTAAAATAGGGCCTCATTATCCAAGTATGTCGGTTGTTACCGATTAGAAAGGATCCTCATTTACATATGTTTTATATACCACGATTGATGCTTTTAATTATAGTCTCATATACGTTTGTGGATTTCGCTCATATTATATATACTCAAAACTATGAAATTGCTCACCAACATACGTGTTGACAAATGTTATTTTATGCATTGTTACAGGTTTGATTATTACTTGAGTTTGAGTTCGAAGACGTCATTCTATTTGATACCGCTAGGTTATTAGAAGAATGAACAATATCTATCTTTTATATTTTGGTGTTTATTTGTATGAACAATATGTGTGCCATTTGAAGGTTTGAGAATCAATATGTGATTATGATAAAAGTATATAGAGATGATTGAGAGTATTAGATTCTAGATCCTTTACCATTTGAAGGTGCCTTGGTATTTATAGCCGTTGGGAGAGAGAAAATGTGTATGGCTGTAACATCCCGAAATTTCTAAGAATAAATAATTAATCTATTACTTATTTAAGATGGAAAAGTTTACTTGATTTAATAGTAAAATAATAAAGATGGAAGGATAAGTAGCAAGTAGGCTAATTAGATGTAATTAATTATGGACCAAAAAGGAAAGATGAGCCTATGGTCCATGGGCTTAAGGGAGTATAAATACCCCTTAAAACCCTAATCCTTTCCATTTTCATACATCTCACATAGCCTACACTAAAAAAAACACACACTTCTTCAATTCCCGTTTTTAGAAAACCACCCAAAAAGACATAAATATTCCCGGAGATCTAGCCGTAGGATCGGTCTCAAATTTTAACTGAGTGTTCATGGTATATAAATGAAGATTTCCACCGATTAGATCTTAGATCAGAGGTCAGGAAGTCTGGTTTTTATCAGCAAAACCGTAGCAGCTCAAAAATGAAGATTCCGGCGACTGTAGCAGTTGTTTCTGGAGAAGGTGAGGGGTTTGTAGATCGGGACAAGACGGTACCGTGGCCGCTTGAATCACTCAAATCGAAGTTTGTTTGATATGGTTTTGAGCCTCTCGAGTGATTTCAGACAAAAACCTCAAAGGTACGTTTTTGTTAAAAAGACTTCCTTTTCATGAACGGATTTACATGAAAATTGATAGGATGATAGATCGGGTCATGATTATTGATAAAGTAATGAAATTGATAATAAATGGGTTAGTTGGTTCATTTCGGGTAAAACGAGTAGTGTTCGGTTTGTGAAAAGGACGGGTAAACGAAGTCGGTTTTGCATGAAACTTAGTAGGATAGTAAATCGAGTATAGATATACCATAAAGTTGCAAACTTGAGGATTAAAATGGACTTAACAAACTTATGGTTATGAACGGTTCATGAAATAAACCCTAGATCTAGCCTTAGAACGTTTTAAAACATAAAGGTCCAAGCTTTATGGTTGCACGGGTCATGATTTGGCCGAACATGGTTAAGGAAATATTAAGGGTTAAAAAGAATACCATAATAGATGTATAATTAATGATATACCTTTTGATATAACATAGAAATGAAAAGATTGACAAACAGGTCGAAAGCATCAGACCTGGGTTTTCTGTTAAGAGTTCTCGGTCCTGATGCTCTCTGCTGAGTTCTCGGTCAAACTAGGAGTTCTTGATTAAACATGGGTTCTGTGTTGAGTTCTCAGCCACACAGTTGTCTGTTTGGTTTGGGTCTGAACCCAGTTGGGCCCAGATGCCTTAATGGACAGTTAGGCCTGACTTAACTAAGTCCACAAGTGTTAAGCCCATATCCTATCTAAGGAAAACTAGTCCATCATCATACGTTGGTTAAATAGAATACAAACTTAATTAATTATATGGTTAATTAACAAATATATATATATATATATATATATATATTTAACAGTTAGCTGTGCACAATTAAATAAATGGATTACTATTGGCTCTGAGCGTAACCGAATCCAGGTGAGTTTCTAGCCCCATTTTCTTGTTATGTTTTCGGGGCTGTGTGCATACTCGATGTGATAGTTAATACACTTACCTCAAATGGTAAGTGTATGCCATGTATGATTTATATATTATTTATGTATGTATATTTTGAATGTGAATGAAAGCTTGTCGGTACGTGAACGATATTCGGATATTGCACGTCTTGACAAAGGAGGTATGTATGTGATAGCTGAATGTGTATGTTAGATATAGATATATGTAAAACATATGAGTATGTATGAATGTTAAAAGAAAGTATATGTATATTATGGGTAGGTAAAGACAGTATGTACGAAGATGAAGAAGTAAGGGATCAGACCCTAATAATATATGAGATAGAGAAGAAAGGGATCAGACCCTAATAATATCTGAGATAGAGAAGTAAAAAGGGATCACACCCTAATAATATCTGAGATAGACAAGAAAGGGATCAGACCCTAAAATATCTGAGATAGACAAAGGAAAGAGGGATCAGACCCTAATAATGTCTGAGATAGACAAGAAAGGGATCAGACCCTAATAATATCTGAGATAGACAAAGGAAAGAGGGATCAGACCCTAATAATATCTGAGATAGAATGAATAGTAATTATATAGTAAGAAAGTAATAAAGTATGAACGTATGTATGAAATTATGTAATGAAAGTAAGTTAGTAAAGTAATCATTATGTATCTTCGGATGCATGATTGAAGGTAAGAGTATGTATTATATGATACATGATTAACTAGAACTCACTCAGCATAGCTGACTTTTAGTATGCACGCATGTGAGTAAGATGAGACATGGCAGAAGAATAAGAGTCTGGCATCTGAAGACTGATGATGTTTTATACTTATTGTTTAAATTTGAAAGACAAGAATGTTTTAAGACAAGTTATGGTTTATTATTGTTATGTTATTGAAAGTTTTATATTCCGCGCAAAGTTTTAATTAACTCTGATATTTAGAACTGTGTTTATGAGTAAATCCAACGCCTAAATGTGAGGCACCGGTAACGGGGTCTTACAATGGCTAACTGCCTTGCCAAGCTCCCCACCAATTATATTCCCTGCACGTGTGATCTCGGGAGTTGGTGGACATCGTGGCCTTTTAACATTGGCGTGTCGTACTAGGTAGTACCGTCATTTATGTGTTGTTTATCCTTTATTGGTTGGGCATCATTCACGATGAATGTTCTTTCTTTTTGTCCCATGCTGGTGGAGATCTTGGCGCTACCATTCCCGAGGTCTCAGTGAATGTTTATTATATACGACCGTACGTATTCACCTTTTCTGGCGCCATGATATCCGTATGGCGCTTGACCCTTCCACTCAGTGAGACGATATACGACTTGTTTGGGAGTGGGTTTAATACCCTACCTCTACAAGTCCCCCTTAGTCCGTAGTTGTCCTTTTTAAAGAAAGGGGAGCTAGGGACTTAACTTGGGCCTTTGGCTATGAATATTTCAGTTGAGCCATTGCTGGCAAAAGGTTGTGTAACCATCTCATGGAGGAGCCTTTTGTGGTGGGATGTTATGGATAACCGTCCCATGGCGGAGCCTTTTTTGGCGGGGTGTTATGGATAACCGTCCCATGGCAGAGCCTTTTTTGGCGTGAGGTTATAGATAACTGTCCCATGGCGGAGCCTTTTTTGGCAGGAGGTTATGGATAACCTTCCCATGGCGGAGCCTTTTTGGTAGGAGGTTATGGATAACCGTCCCATGGTGGAGCCTTTTTTGGCGGGAGGTTATGGATAACCTTCCCATGGCGGAGCCTTTTTGGCGGAAGGTTATGGATAACCGTCCCATGGCGGAGCCTTTTTTGGCGGGAGGTTATCGATAACCTTCCCATGGCGGAGCCTTTTTGGCGGGAGGTTACGGATAACCTTTCCATGGTGGAGCCTTCTTTGGCGGGAGGTTATGGATAACCGTCCCATGGCGGAGCCTTTTTGGCAAGAGGGTTATGGATAACCGTTCCATGATGGGGCCTTTTTTGGGTTGTGAATAATTGTTACCCCTATGATAATTATCTTATGAGATGACGTGTTTGTTTTGGATAAAAATATGCTAAGGATAATGTATCCAAATTTGTAATTGTGAGGTCTAGTGCTATGATGATAATAATGAATATTTAAACAAAATAATTATGAACACAAGGATTTGTTACGAGGAAAAGCCCTTGATCTTGGTCGGATCGCCGGCACAAAAACCCCGGGTTATGACAATTGTCTATCACCACTTAATTAATATGAAAAATGAAGATACAAGGTTGGAGATTATGATCAGTGTTTACAATAATTCTAAGTGTGTGAGTGTATTGCTGTCCTTCCCTACGAATGTAGCTGGTGTGTTATATATAGGGTGTGCGCCTTAACTGGTCATAACTCAATGGAGTTATTAATAATAAACACAATTAACTAATAATCCCTAAAAATCCACCTTGCCTTCAATATAAACGTAACAGCCACTTTGACCACGTGTTTGGCAAGTCCAATAGCGAGATATCTGGTGGAATAAGTCTTGGAGTCATTGCACTTGATGAATATCAACCTTCATATAAGAAACAACCGTTAACAACACCAAATACCGAGGATCCATGATCCTGACATAGCTCTAGAACTCTTCATAAGGATAATTGATCCAGACACGTCAATATCTTCTTGACTGCAAGTTAGTGGATAGACTGAGTCTTCTAAGCGTTATACATGCTAAATATAAGACTACACATGAGAACAACCGTTAATTAGTAATAAGTACTGAGGATCCTTGATCCTGATACGATCTGGAGTACATGCTAAGGATAATTGATCCAGACATATGTCAGGATAACGTATCCACAGTGTCAAATTTTCGTGCCCTAACAATTGCCTCCAAAATGGCGGTTGTGATAAGATCACAGCTGTCAGTTTGCCTTTGAATTCAAACTTCCTGCATAAACAGATGATATTTGACAAGCTAGATATAATTATCGTATATCTATAGAGTTTCCTTGGGAACTTCCTTTTCGGCTATATATCCAACTCCTCTTATTCTCCCTGCACATCATGAACAGCTAGTAACACATGTTTAACCCGAATGGATGGTCTATATTTTGAATGGTGAAGTCCGGGTTAAGGATTTTGGGTAAGTCCAGGTGACTTATGATTAATAATATAAAGATTTTGACTATTTGCTTGTTATTGTGAAAGTTTATTTGATATAAATTTAGTCTTGTTGAAGAATTTAAAAACATCTTTGAAAATGATTTTTAGGATAAAATATCCTTGCAAAAAATAGTTTAAAGATTTCAAATCCTTAAGAAAAAAGGATTATAATGATTTCAATCAAATAAATTTAAATCAATAGGAGAAAATCATACCACAAGGTCTGACTAGACCTAGGTTACCATAAATAGTGATTCTTCCGTGATCCTTGTAGGAGCAAGTTAAGGATTTTGAATCTGCAAGTCTCGACTTAGAAGAACCTTTGAACATCTGTTTCAAATAACTTATAAGATTATTTGGGGTTAGACCCATTAGGCTGGGGACAAGCCCATAAATTAACTGGGGACAAGCCCGTGCAACTGGGGACAAGCCCGTGAACTGGGGACAAGCCTAAAACTGGTGTTAAACTGGGGACAAGCCCAAATACTGGGGACAAGATCAAACTGGGGACTGGCCCAAGGATACGGATGTCAACTGGGGACTCTCTCAAACCGGTATTTAACCCAAACGTGAGTGACGTGAAAACGCCAAAACCTTAGCTAACATGAAAATGTTAGAAACCTTTGTCTTGAGATAACGTGAAAACGTTATAAACCGGTGGTATGGTACGTCTACCATAAATCGTAGGATCCTCCATATAGCCGAAGACAACGAAACTGTCAGCCACTAAGCGTGTACTGGTCTCGCTGCCCCGGACTATACGTTGGATAGCGTGCGCTACAGGCGAGAGTGTAGAAACTCTAATTCGTAAGAAAGGTGAAAACCTTTAAACCTTGGAGGATATGACCATCGGGGGTCATACCCAATCGTGGGCTAGGCCAAGGGAAATAGTAAAGTACCTCAAACGTGAAGGAGAGGTGGCCAACCTCTTAGTCACTGAACCTCTTATTGAAACCTGCATTGTTACTTAAAAACTTGGAAAAGACAAACGTTAAAAATATATTATCCTTAAATTAATAAGAATCTGAAAAGGATAAGTGATCAGATAGATGTTAACGATTTTAGGATCCTAGATCATTTAAGGATACTCAATCCTCTTAGGATACTTGATCCTGATCAGAAAAAGTACTTCTTGAGGTGGATTGCATTCCATGCTCTTGGTAACCTGTTGCCTTCCATAGTGAGCAAATGATATGCCCCCTTTCCTGCCTCTGACTCGATCTGATAAGGACCTTCCCATTTGGGTGGTAACTTCCCGTCAGCCGGATTGGTTGTATTTTGGAAGGCTTTCCTAAAAACTAAATCTCCTTCTTGAAATCTTCTGATCCTTATATTTTTGGTGTATGCCCCAGCTACCATTTGTTGATAAGCTGCCATTCTGATCTTGGCCAGGTCTCTAAGTTCTTCAACAGTATCCAAGTCTTCAAGAAGGATTTCTTCGTTGGCCTCAGGATCACGTATGCTTGTTCTAGCTGTGGGAACTGCCATTTCTGTAGGAATTACAGCTTCTGAGCTAAACACCAATGAAAAGGGTTTCTGGCCTGTTGCATTCTTAGGTGTCGTTCTATCGGCCCAAAGAACATAAGGTAGCTCCCCGGCCCACTTTCCCTTCTTGGATCCTAGCTTCTTCTTTAGATTGTTGTTGATGATTTTGTTGCTAGACTCCGCTTGACCATTAGCTTGAGGATGCACTGGAGTACGGGTTATCATCTTTATGCCCCAGTTGTCACAAAAGTTAATGGTTCTTTTCCCGATAAACTGGGAACCATTGTCACAAACAATTTCCGAGGGGATACCAAATCTAGTAATAATATTTCTTTTAATGAAATATATCACCTCTTTTTCGCGTACTTGAACGAAAGCTTCTACTTCTATCCATTTTGAAAAGTAATCCGTCATTGCAAGCATGAATAATTTTCCTCCTGGTGCCTTAGGTAGTTTGCCTACAATATCCATACCCCATTTCATGAAAGGCCATGAAGAGGATATAGGATACATAGGTTCTGCTGGCTGGTGAAGGATGTTTGCATGTCTTTGACAAGCATCACATTTCTTTGAATATTCCACCGCGTCTCTCTTCATTGTTGGCCAGAAGTATCCTATTCTTAGAATCCTAGAAAACAGGGATCTACCTCTGGTGTGATTACCACAATCACCTTCGTGAAAATATTTGAGCACCTCTTGGATTTCAGGATCCTCGATGCACCTCAAGTATGGATCTGCAAGAGATTTCCTGTATAGCATATCATCTAATAAAATATATTGTGATACGTTGAGTTTGAAGGATTTGGGATTCTCAGTGATTGGAATCTCTCCTGTTTGAATGTACTTCTTGATCGGGAGGATCCATGATTCTTGATTATTCGAGGATAATGGATCCCAAAGTACAATTTCTTTGTCATTCGTTATCTCCCCCATTTCTTGTTCTCCTATTGCTGGTGAGAGAACATGAATAATTGGGATCTTCGTGTCTTCTGGAATTTTCAGAGATGAGGCTAAATTTGCCAAAGCATCTGCCCCGGCATTTTCTTCCCTTGGTACCTATATTATACTAAACAACTCGAAGGATTTTGCCAATTCCTTCACAATTTCTAAATATTTGACCATATTCTCACCTTTCACAGTATAAGAACCGTTAAAGTGGTTAGCTATTAGCAAAGAATCTATATATATTTGAAGATACCTGATCCTCATGCTTTCGCCTAATTGCAAACCTGCGATCAGAGCTTCATATTTTGCCTCATTGTTGGTGGCTTGGAATGCACATGCAATGGACTGGGGTATTATGTCCCCCTGTGGCGATTTTAGTAGCATGCCCAAACCTGTTCCTCTTAAATTGGACGCTCCATCTGTGAAGAGGATCCAAGGATCCTTGGTTTCTTCAAGTTGTTGGACCTCTAGATCAGCTTCGTTTTGCCTGTCACTACTGAAATCAGCCACAAAGTCTGCAAGCACTTGTGATTTAATGGCTGTTCTAGGCTCATACTGAATATCATATGCACTTAGCTTTACAGTCCACTTGGCCATCCTACCTGACATTTCTGGTTTTCTAAGCACATTCTTAACAGAATAGTTAGTTCTCAAAATAATAGTATGTGTTTCAAAATAGTGTCTCAACTTGGTTGAGGCCATAATTAAAGCAAGAATTAATTTTTCAATGTGAGAATACCTGACCTCTGCGTCCAAAAGACTTTTACTTACATAATAAACGGGATGTTGTTCACCTTCGTGATCCTTCACAAGGACGGCACTTACTGCATTTCCCGAGACAGTCAGGTATAGATATAAGGATTCTCCATCCACAGGCTTCATCGGAGCTGGTGTTGAGGATAAGTAATCCTTTAAGGCTTTGAGTGCAGTCTCATGCTTCTCCGTCCACTCGAACTTCTTATTTTTCCTAAGAATGTCGTAGAAATCCTTGCATTTCTCGGAGGATCTGGAAATGAACCTATTGAGCGCGACTATTCTTCCTGTCAGCCTCTGGACATCCTTAGCATTCACAGGAGACTTTAAGTTGATAATGGCTTCTATCTGCTCGGGGCTTGCTTCTATCCCTCTTTTGGTGACCATGTACCCTAGAAACTTTCCAGTCTTAACACCAAAATGGCATTTTGACGGATTCAGTTTCATATTGTATTGATCCAGGATGTTGAACGCTTCTTCGAGATCTCTGAGATGATCCTCAGTTTTCTTCGATTTCACCACCATGTCATCTATGTAGACTTCCATGGTTTTGCCTAACTGATCCTTGAACATCATATTCACCAGTCTTTGATGTTGCCCCTGCATTTCTTAGTCCGAACGGCATAGCAGTATAACAATATATGCCTGTAGGAGTCATGAATGTTGTATCCTCTTGATCAGATGGTTCCATCTGAATTTGTTGAAATCCAGAGGAAGCATCCATAAAGGTAAGCATTTCATGTCATGCCGTTGCATCCACCATGGAGTCTATATGTGGTAACGGGAAAGGATCCTTGGGGCATGCCTTGTTTAAATCAGTAAAATCGACACACACCCTCCACTTTCCATTCTTTTTAGAAACAACAACCACATCAGCTAACCATCTAGGATACTTAACCTCTCTGATCATACCGGGCTTAAGAAGTTTTTCAACTTCTTCTTGTATGATCGCGTTCCTCTCAGGAGCGAATTTCCTTCGCTTCTGATGGACGGGTTTAATAGAATGATCAAGGCCCAATTTATGAGTAATTACCTCCTTAGAAATACATGTCATGTCTGAATGTCTGAAGGCAAACGTGTATTTTCGTCGCTTTAGGAAGGATATTATATCCTCCTCGATCTCGTCAGGGATACAGGATCCTAGGAACACCTTCATGTCTGGATCTTCAGGATATAAAGATACTTCTTTTAGGTCATACTCTCGAGCTTCCAGTACATTCCTAGGATTTTGCTGTAATTGCTATGCTATCGTTTGTTTAGTTGTCGGCTTCATGGATGAAGAATAATAATTCTTGGCCTCCACTTGGTCACCATCTATCCTTACTACTCCCCAAGGAGTTGGTAGTTTGATGCACTGATGGTAAGTAGAGGCTACAACCTTCATTCCAGGTATCCAAGGCCTGCCAAGAATAACGTTGCAACAAGAAAGATTGTCAATAACACAAAACTTTTGGTAGGAATTTAACCCTTCAATGTATATTGGAAGTTTAATCTCCCCCAATGTTTTCTTGGTTTCACCACTGAAACCCACTAGTACCGACGTTCTCGGGATGATTTCCGAGTCTGGGATGTTTATTTTCTGCAATACATCATGTTGGATGATGTTGACCGAGCTTCCACCATCGACTAGGATCCTGCACACATAATGGTTAGCAATAAATAAAATTGCAATCAAACCGTCGTGGTGAGGATCCTGGATGCTTGTCTTATCTTCTTCATCAAAGAAGATTCTTTTGTCAGTCGTCAAAGTAGTGGATATGACTGGTCGTTCCCTGTTCTCCATCTTGGTTTCTTTGGCTAGTCTCTTAGCTGCGGGGAAGGAAGTACCACATATATCCGAGCCACCGGAGATGAAGTTGATTACTTGTGCATCTGGTAGGGGCGGAGTTGCTTTTTGCGGGATATCCTCAGGATCCTGGATCCTCGACTTTTTTCTTCCCAATAGTTCTTTGAAATGGCCTTTGCTTAGGAGGTATCCAATTTCCCTCCTTAAACCAATACAATCATCGGTCTGATGGCCAAAGTCTTCATGGAATGCACACCACTTGGACTTGTCTTTGAAGGATGTTGTTTTCTCAATTTTCCGAGGCCACCTTGCTTTCTCTCCAAAATCCTTCATGGCACAAATCAAACCATGAGTATCAACAGAGAAGCAATATTCAGAAATACTTGGGTAGTCCTCATCATCATCTCCTTCTTCAACTGCCCGGACGTTTTGGTTGTTGAACTTGGAGTAAGGCTTCGAGTTATTGTTCCTGAATGAGGATCCTTTATTCTTGTCAGGGGATTCTTGCTTCGTTTGAGCCCCTAACCGTTCCTGGATCATTTTGTCATCCTCCAGCTGTATGAACCTCAGTGCTCTGTTCCTTACTTCATCTAAAGTCCTGCAAGGAGTCATCACAAGATCATCATAAAAGGAGGAGCCCTTCTGAATTCCCATCTTGAATGCTTCAACAGCAGTAGTCATGTCAACATTAGGGATTTCTAGAGTTTCCCTGCCAAACCTTGCAACAAAATCCCTAAGGGATTCATCACCGGGTTGGATAACGCGGTATAAATCGCTAGTTAACCTCTCAAATTTCCTACTACAGGAAAATTGACTGTTGAACAAGTTAACTAAGTGTGAGAAAGAAGTAACAGAAAAAGGGAGGAAGACTTAGCAGCCATTTCAAAGCAGATCCTGTAGTGTGGCTCCAAAACCTTTGCACAGACAAGCCTCCTTGAGCCTCTCAGAAATCGGGTTGATTTCCATCCTTTCCCTGTATTGAGCTACGTGCTCCTCAGGATCAGTGGTCTCGTCATACACCTTCATGTTGGGGGTTTGAAAGCGTTTAGGGATCTCCGTATCACAAATTGGAGGAGCAAATCTGGATAACTTGTGTCTTCCCTCCGGAATCTCAGGAATTGGACGGATCACCCCCGGTATGCTGGATATCATATCCTTGAGTTTCTGCAGTTCCTTTGCCATAGCTTGGTTGATACATGCGTCCTGCATGGAACCATGGTTAGCATTTAAGGATATAGGATTATACACGCTACCTCTTTGTTGTGTAAAGGTCGGCATTCCAGAAGAGTGGCTGAGGTAAGAAGCGTTTGCTACATGAGTTGGCCCCCCGAAGCTATAGTCTTCATAGGGATTATATCTCCTTCATGGACCTCGGAGGATCGTTGATGTTGAACCCCTGAGGATCCTCGATCCTGGAAGAAGGATCCTTGATTGTGGTCAAAGGATCCCAATATGACCCGTAGGATCCCGGTTGAAGGAAGGACGATCCTTGTTGGAAAGTTGAGGATCCTTGAGCTAACTGACCCATGGAACCCAGTTGAAGGATGGATGATCCTTGCTGAAAATTTGAGGATCCTTGAGCTAATTGACCCATGGAACCCGGTTGAAGGATGGATGATCCTTGCGCAAGGATGGAGGATCCTTGAGCATGTTGAGCCACGGATCCTGGAGTAGAGAAATCCAGCACCCTAGGCATCAAGGGAGTCTGATCCTCCGCTGGCTTCTTTCTTTTCTTGAGATCTTCAATTTCATGTAGGATCCTCTGGTTGGTTTTGTTCTGCTACTCCATGTATGCCTTAACCTGTGAAAACATTGCAGAAACATCATTGTTAGATTTGACCACCGAAGTGGCAGCAGTGGTTTTTGAGCTCTGAAAGACTGGAATTTGTGTCTTGTTTCCAGCCGCGGTGGTCCTTGGTGCTCCCGTAATTGGAGGAGGTATCAGCGGAAAAGTTCTTGATGAGAGAGAAACCGAGGATGGCATGGTTGATGAACCAGAGGTTGATTGAGAGGCCATTGATGGTGATATGGGTATGAAAAGTTGAAAATTGATAGGAAATAATCTAGATTATAGCACCAATGGCCCCACGGTGGGCGCCAAATTGTTTTGGATAAAAATCTGCTAAGGATAATGTATCCAAATTCGTAATTGTGAGGTCTAGTGCTATGATGATAATAATGAATATGTAAACGAAATAACGATGAACACAAGGATTTGTTACGAGGAAAAGCCCTTGATCTTGGTCGGATCGCCGGCACAAAAACCCCAGGTGATGACAATTGTCTATCACCACTTTATTAATATGAAAAATGAGGATATAAGGTTGGAGATTATGATCAGTGTTTACAATAATTCTAAGTGTGTGAGTGTATTGCTGTCCTTCCCTACGAATGTAGCTGGTTTGTTATATATAAGGTGTGTGCCTTAACTGATCATAACTCAATGGAGTTATTAATAATAAAAACAATTAACTAATAATCCCTAAAAATCCGCCATTGCCTTCAATATAAACGTAACAGCCACTTTGACCACGTGTTTGACAAGTCCAATAGCGAGATATCCGGTGGAATAAGTCTTAGAGCCATTGCACTTGATGAATATCAACCTTCATATAAGAAACAACCGTTAACAGCACCAAATACCGAGGATCCATGATCCTGACATAGCTCTGGAACTCTTCATAAGGATAATTGATCCAGACACGTCAATATCTTCTTGACTGCAAGTTAGTGGATAGACTGAGTCTTCTATCCATTATACCTGCTAAATATAAGACTACACATGAGAACAACCGTTAATTAGTAATAAGTACTGAGGATCTTTGATCCTGATACGATCTGGAATACATGCTAAGGATAACTGATCCAGACATATGTTAGGATAACGTATCCACAATGTCAAATTTTCGTGCCCTAACAGTGTTAATGGCGGGGAAAGATGAATTAAATGAATTTTAGTGGAGCAGCAGTTGATATGACAGGTTTGACGACGGTTACGTTTTGCAGGGCAGTTTTTTTGTCTGTGTCAGGCACTTATATTACCATAGTAGAATAGTGTGTTGGTGTTTCGATGACCATGCAATGAAATTGTTACTAAGTAAACGCAATACCCATAAGTAGAGCGAAGAGTGTCCAGACATCCAGCCCATTCAACATTGGTATAAGCCTGTAAAGATTAAGTGGGCATAGGTCCGAGGGTAAGACCAATATCAGAAGTGCCATGAATGTACCGATTTATGTGCTTTAAACTATGCCAATGATAAACTCTTGGTGAATGCATATGCATGCATATTTGTTGTATAGCATAGGAGATATCGGGTCTTGTGAATGTGAGATATTGAAGTGCACCGACCAAACTTTGATAAAGAGATGGGTTCTCAAATTCGGGGCCCTAGGAGCCAAGTTTACCTTTGGTATCAAAAAGGGTGGCTATGGGTTTGCAAGAGGTCATACATGCACGGTTAATGATGTTACGGGCATAAGCCTGCTAGGATAGGAACATACTATTACCCATGCGCGTAACGGAGATACCCAATGTTTTGGTCAAAAATCGTTTAAGGATCAAGTAACCAAATTTGTAAGGTGAGGTTTAGTGCTAGAATGATAATAACGATTATGAAATAGCTTCAAACACAAACAAAAATATTTGTAATGAAGAAAAGTCCTTGATCTTTAGAGGATCGTCGACATAAAAACCCCAGGTGACGACAATTGTCTATCACCACTTTATTAATCAAAGAATCGGGTTACAATGGTTAGAGTTTATGATCAAAGAATACAAATAGCTAAGTGTGTGTATGAACTGCTTAGAGAGTTCATGAGAGAGTGTTTCTGAATGTGTGTCGTAGGTGAGTGTGTTCGTGACCTAATTTAATCATAAACTCAGTATATAACAAAAATAACAACTAACGACTTTCTCCTACTAATCCTCCATCTTCCCATTATCTTCATCCACGCCATTTGACCACGTGCTGAATAGGTCCAGTAGCGAAATATGTGGTAGACTAGGTCTTGAAGGCGTTACACTTATTAAATATCAACCTACACATAAGAAACAATCATTAATAATACCAATTACTAAGGATCCTTGATCCTGACTCAACTCCGGAACTCTACAGAAGGATAATTGATCCAAACTTGTCTCTAAGAATAACATATCATCAGTACTTAATTATTTGTGGCCTAACAATTGCCCCCAATTTGGCGGTTAATGATAAATTCACAGCTGTCAAATTGCAATCAAATTACAAAAAGCCGTCAAAAAAGATCAGGTGAAAAGACACAAATAGGGGTTAGAGAAAAAAAATAATTAATTAACTTAGGGATCAAAGATAAAACTCGGCTCCTTTTTATTCTCATTATTCCGGAAGATTCTCATCTTCAATCCTCTATAGTTCAGGTAATCCTTTATCCCTTTCTTTCTTTTATATTCCGCATCATTCAATATCTATCGATGGTTGTTTCTCAAATTCGTCCAGCAATATGGACGAAGATATGAAAAGCCAAGGTCTATTGCAAAACCCTTCGTCGGAAATTTGCAGATTCACTGACCCTGAAATTGACCAAATATCATCATTGTTTCCTTCCGGTAACGTATTCAGACCCTATGACCATTCTACTCCAAGTGACATATCATCAAAAGTGTGGGTTTGTTTTCTGGCCTATCCTTTCCTACTTGGCTACTCGTATCCATTCCCAGACTTTACCTAGCGCTTCTTCACCCTCACCGGTATTAGCTACATCCAAGCTATGCCCATGATCTGGCGAGCCTTGTTGACCCTTGAGGAACTCATAGTTGACCACGCCCTAGATTTTGGACATTCCGAGCTCTCGTATCTGTATTCTCTGTATACTCACAGTTCGAGCCAATTTCCTGTTCAAATCCAAGCCTCATCAACCGATACCTCTCGACAAAGTGACCCAAAATGGCTCTTTATGGAGAAGCCAATATTTCTTCGTTAGAAGGGAATCGATTCCAAATGGGAATAAACTTCCGAGTAGATGGATTAGGCGGGGTAGGGTTATTGTAATTTCGGCATTCTAGTAGTGGTTGATACTTTAACATTGACTTGTTTTTCCTTTTTGCAGTTGAGAACTTTGCAAAATTGGCTGAGCTTCCAGGAACTAAGAAGAGAGTAGCTGCATTCCTCACTTTGAGCCCCACAAGCTGGACTTTCAAAATCAAGATCCCTGATTCAGACTCAGAGACTGAACCGTCAAGCGCCTCACTTCATAGTAGTATGTAAAGTAAGTAAAATTGTAGATATAAGTATATTGATTTTGTAAAATAATAAATAAAAACTTATCTGTTTGGTTGTTTATGTAGACATGCCTAAGTCTACCAACAAGCCTGCTGCCCAATTCTCCTTTGATGATATTGACTACTTGATTCCTCCAAGGACAGTCAATAAAGAACCATCCAAGTCTGCCCAAGCTCCTAGCCCTCACACTGTGACCACCAGAGCTAAGGCTCAGTCGAGGAAGAAAAGGAAGCTACCAGAACCTCAAGCAGAAGTCTAGGAGGTCGAGAAGCAGTTCCAAGAAGCGGTCACTCAAGTAAGGATCCTTTATTCTTTTTGTCAGTCTTGTTAGATAATTGTTGTTGATACCATGCTTGTGGCTTATAGGGCATCCAAGATTTCCACTCTTACTATGGATCATTCATCAAGGACCTTGAGGATACTTTGACAGGAATGAGAACTCTTGCTGCTGCTAAGGATAAGCTGGTTGCTAAGCTTACAAGGGGTAAGAAATAGGCTGACTCCCAATTCCTCGTCATGGAAATGAAGATGAAGGATGGGATCAAGGCGGCGACTGATGAAGCAAAGATGTATGTGGAAAAGCTTATCTTGCAGGCAAGGATCCAGTTCGTATCTGAGGCGAATGATCCTTCTTTTGACAGGGCTAACTGGGAAGTGGATGAATGGAAGAAGTCTCTGGCTAGGTTGGGCGTGGTGGGGAAGAGAAGAATGCTGGTGAAGAGAACAAGGCTGCAGAGGAAGGTGAAGCTGGAACCAGTGGTGTGAAGGATGAGGGTGACAAGGATGAAGGAAAGGAAGCAGGAACCGATGATGAAGCTGCTAAGGCGGGCAATGAAGGATAACATAGACAAGGTCTGAGCCCGTTTTTTTTATTTGCCTGCACTTGGTCGAACTGTTAGTAACAACCAACTTACTTTAACCCAGGTGGATGGTCCATGTTTAGATGGTGAAGTCTGGGTTAAAACTTTTGGTAACTTAAGTTTAATAAACTATATCTTTTAACTACCTGTTGATTGTCTATTATTCCAAAAATATTTCTGTTGTAGTTGTAGTCTTAGATTATTTAATAGTTTTAAAACAAATTTTCAAGGATACATTATTCTTATAAAAACAAATTAAGAATACAGGATCCTTATAAAGATATAAATTAAAATCGAATAAGTATAAATTGAGAAGTTGAAACCATACCATAAGATCTAAATAGATCTAAGTTATCATAAGCGTTGAACCTTCTATAATTCTCATAAGCGAACTTAGGATACCTGATACAAACAACTTATGATATTAATTGGGATTAAACCCAACAAACTGGGGACAGGCCCAAATAACCGGTGTTAAACTGGGGACAAGCCCAAACTGGGGACTGGCCCAAAGATACATATGTCAACTGGGGACTTGCCCAACCCGGAATTTAGCCCAAATGTAAGTGACGTGAAAACGCCAAAACCTTAGCTAACATGAAAATGTTAGAAACCTTTGTCTTGAGATAACATGAAAGTGTTATAAACCGGTGGTATGGTACATCTACCATAAATCGTTGGATCCTCCATATAGCCGAAAACAATGAGATTGTCAGCCACTAAGCGTGTACTTGTCCCATTGCCCCGGACTATACGTTGGATAACGTGCGCTCCAGGCGAGAGTGTAGAAACTCTAATTTATAAGAAATGTGAAAACCTTTAAACCTTGGAAGATATGACCATCGGGGGTCATACCTTAATCGTGGGCTAGGCCAAAGGAAACAGTAATGTACCTTAATCTCGAGGGAGAGGTGGCCAACCTCTTGGACCTTGAACCTCTTATTGAAATCTGCATTGTTACTTAAAACTTGGAAAAAGTAAACATTAAGAATATATTATCTTTAGTTTAATAATAAGAATATGAAATGAACAGGTGATTAGATAGATATTACCAATTTTTAGGATCCTTGATCCCTTAAAGACTTGATCCTCATTAGAAAAAGTACTTCTTGAGATGGATAGCATTTCATGCTCTTGGTAGTTTGTTGCCTTCCATAGTAAGCAAATGATATGCCCCATTTCCTTCATCTGATTTGATCAGGTAGGGGCCCTCCCACTTAATTGCTAGCTTTCCATATGCCAGGTTAGTTGTATTTTTGGAAGGCTTTCCTCAAGACTAGATCTGCTTCTTGGAATCTTATGATCCTTATACTTTTGTTGTATGTCCCAGCTACCCTTTGTTGATATGCTGCCATTCGGATCTTGTCTAGGTCTCTAAGCTCTTCAACAGTATCTAGGTCTTCGAGAAGGATTTCATTGTTGACCTCAGGATCACGGATGCTTGTTCTAACAGTGGGAACCACCATTTCTGTAGGGATTACAGCTTCTGATCCAAACACCAATGAGAAGGGTGTTTGACATGTTGCATTCTTTGGTTTTGTTCTGTCAGCCCATAGAACATAAGGAAGTTCCTCAGCCCACTTGCCTTTCTTGGATCCTAGTTTCTTTTTCAAGTTGTTGATGATAATCTTGTTACTTGATTCTACTTAGCCATTGGCTTTAGGGTGAACTGGTGTGGAAGTAATCGTCTTGATGCCCCAACTGTCACAAAAGTTATTGGTTCTTTTCCCGATAAACTGGGAACCATTGTCACAAATTATTTCTGAATGGATACCAAATCTAGTAATAATATTTCTGTTAGTGCACGGTTTTTTGCGTCTCGAGTCTTTGTATTTATTGTTTTCTATTTATTAATGAAAAAGATATTATTATAATAAGCTAGTTCGTTAAATAAAGTCTAGTTCGTTAAGGATGTTGAACGAACTAGAAGTTTAAGTTCAGGTTCCTCCCAATTCGTTAAGGATGTTTAACGAATTGGAGGATTAGTTCGTTATGGTTATTTGTTTGTTATGTAATGTAATAAAGTGGAGACTACTTCGTTACGGAATGTGTAACGAACTAGAATCCATCTTCTATATATAGAGGGTTTATCCTCTGTTAATTTAAGTTTTGAGCTTTAATGTATTGAAACTCTGTCCAACTCTCTCTCGATCCAAAACTTCGTTAAAGTAATCACCTAATACACCTAATACTAATACTAATAATATAAACTATATATATATATATATATACATAATCATCCAATATCTATTAAGAGTAATCTATATATGAACTAGATCCGTTTAATTGTATTCAGATCTTAGATCTCAGATCTGAGTCTTCTCAAGTGGTATAAGAGCTTTCGGGGTTCGATTGCTCTTGATCTTTTGTTATAAGTTGTTAATTAAAGCAGTATTGATCGGTTTGTGTTATTTTAGTTTAATTATGAATTTGATTAAATTACTGTTTGATTTGATTGGTAATGGATTGAATTTGAATTGGATTTGTGACTGGTAAGGTATTGGATGTGTGTGGTTGATGGAAATCGAATTGGATTGGTTGTGTTTTGATTTGGATATGAGATTGGACAAAACAGGGGTTTGGTTTTGGTCTAATTTGGATTCGGAATTGAGTTAATAAGACTACGGAATATTGCATTTGGTTTCACGATGAGGTTACAAGTATTTTGATATATGATTTGCACGTTTTGGTGTTGTATTGAGTAGGTATTGCGAATTTGGGTTAGTTTTTGGTGTTCATAGGATTTCCAGAAATCTGGAATTTGATGATGAAGATTTGAAGATCTTCATCATCTGTTGAAGATTCGTTATATCTTCAATTACTTAGTTATTGTAATTCTTTATGCTTCAATAATTCGTCACTTACTTCGTTACACAGTTCGTCACAAATTTTAATTCGTGTTATATAGTTCGTCAGACACGTGGTCTGATTTGTTAGCCTCATATCTAACTAAGTTTTGCCACGTGGCAAAGGTTGTCAGAGTTCGTTATAGCCGTTATAACAACCTGATTCGTTAATTAACAATAGTTGATTCGTTATCAACTGTAGCTAATTCGTTAGTTTGATACGTCACCTTGTGTCAGAGAGTCGTTAAGTTGACTTAGTGATTCGTTACTCTGATTCGTTAAGATTGAGTCAGAGATTCGTTACTTCAGTTCGTTACAGTGAGTTTGAATTCGTCAATCTAATTCGTTAAATTGATTCGTCAGACTGATTCGTTAACTTGACCTAATTTGTTGGTGATTCGTTACCAATTCGTCATAATCTAATTCGTGTGATATTGTTTCTTGTTCGTAACTCAGATAACATTCAATTCGTTATAACTGATTCGTTATTTTAGTTCGTTACAAACACTGTTCACGGTTCATTATATTACTGTTTTTAGTTCGTTAACATATTTTCAAGTTTAGTCCTTGAAGTTTGATTGATTGTTACTTATCAAAATGGATGGTTTGTACGCATTAGCTTCTCAAAACGTACTCATGCAACAAATGTTACAATTGGACACCGAAATTGGATCTCATTCCAAGTGTCCTCGATTGATGAAATTTAGTGACTTTGCTAAATGGGAACCTCGTTTTCGTGCTCATCTGGGTTCTGTTCACCCTGGCTGTTCTTATTGTCTGGATGAAGTGTATACTGTTCCAATGATCGGAGATGAAACAATTGGATTCACTCCTAAAGCCATCTCACAATATTCTCAGGAATAAAAGAAGGCTTTGGAGATTGAAATGAAAGCATATTAAACTCTTACAATGGCGTTACCTGATAACATATTTCATCAAGTCGGTAGCATCAAGATTAGTGCTTCTTTGTTTCAACACATCCGAATGAGAAGTATGGGTAATACTGCGGAAAGCAAGAAGGTGTTGTTAAAGTTTCAATTCAGAAATTTTAATTTGCTTAAAGGTGAGACTGTTGAAGAGATGACTACTCGGTTCAATCATCTAATAGCTGAAATGGACAAGCTGAAGATTGAACCTTCTGAATATGATAAGTTAGATACAATCAAAAATGCTTTGCCCAGTTCTTACTCAACTTTCTTAATGGTGCTAAAAGAAAATAATTATTTCAAGAATGAAGATCTGACGGCTTCTGAATTCATGCAAAAAATTGAAGCACGAGAATATGATCTTAAATGTCAAAAGTCATCTAAGGAAAGCCAAGATCCAGCCTTTTATGGTGGTATATGCCTTTGAGTTCAACAATATCTCCGATCATTGCATTTCTCACTCAGAATGCAAGTGAAAATGCTACATCAATTTATAGTGATCCACGTACATGTTATTTGACTACTGGAAGTTCTGAGTCATCTGGTGCTTCTGGTTCTTCTGGAGGGTCTGGCAAAGTTCATGCAAAGAGCTGGTAAAGATCTTCCATCATTAAACAAGAAGGTTGGGTTTGATAAATTGAAAGTTAAATGTTTTAACTGCCAAGAATTTGGGCATTTTGCTAAGGAATGTGATAAACCGAAGGAGTACACTGGTCCTAGAAGTCAAGATCCTAGTTCTGTTGTGAAACGTGGAAATGATGCTGATACATCTTTTGAAAAGAAACCATCTACATCTGGAACACAAGCTTTGCTGACTACTGATGGAACTGATTGGTCACAAAGGTTGCTATGTAATGAAAATCAAGCAAATTTAGCCATGTTCAAACCAACTGAGAATTTCCAAGATGCAACTTGGAGTGAGTTATCTTCTGACAATGATAATGAGTCTGATTCTAATGACTTGTGTGAAAATCAACCAACTGATTTTGCTTGCATGGCCAAAATTAATGAGGTTAGTTCTTTTGTTCCTATCTCTGTTAATTTGTCTGCTAATGTGTCTTGTGTTGACTGTGAGAAAAACAAGCCTAAGTTAGAATCATTGAAAAACCACAATGATTGTTTAGTAAGAGAAATTGCTTCACTTAAGGATACTTATAGACAATCTTTAGAATCTCAAATGAGACATAGGGAGAAAATTGAAGCATTGTTTGTATGTAATCATGACCATAAGGCTGAATTGTCTGTCAAAATGACAATCAACGATCAAAAATATCAAGAAATCTTGAAACATCGTTCTAAGATAACTGAGCTTGAAAATGAAGTTCTTGAGTTGAAAAATAAGTTGGGAAAATTTAGAAACTCATCATTTTTGCTAAATGAGATAATCGAAGTATCCGGTAAGCAAAAAGATTTTAAAAGGGTATAGGTTTTGTTGAAGTACCACCACCATTTCACAATGATTATACAACAAATCCTTTTGCTAGAAAAGAATAAGAAGTGACTATGAATGAATCTGTTGTTTTTGAAAAACCTAAACCGGTAAAATCTGATATTGCAAAAGCCCAATCTTCAACTCAAAAACATCATGTCAAAAGCAATAAAGTGTTTGTAGAGAATGTTGAAAAGGTTATCATGGAAGATGTGTATGAACCAGACATGATACACAAAAACAAGAACATTCCAAGTTCAAATCACATTTTATGTGAACCTCATGAATTTGAGGAGGCTGTGTATGGTTCACACACATCCCAAGTGAAAAGAGAGGAACAAGTTAAGGTTAAACCGGTGAAGGCCAAGAAGTCAGAAAAACCTAAAATTTCTGATGAGGATTTGTTGCGTTTTATCAATCTTGGTGTTTCAAAGCCATCAACTGAGCGTGTCTTTAAGTTAAAAGGATTGGACACAATGTTCACTGAGAAAGACATTCCGATTAGTATTATCAAACCAAAATTGATCGAAAGTATCTTCCACAATGAAACTTCCAAGATACAAGATCTTGAATGTCAGTTTACTTGTGCCAAAACTTCAAACATATCAGACCCATTGATTAAAGCTAAGCAACTGTTAAATCTGCTAAGAAAGTTCATTTTGTGAAATCAACTGGAACTGACATATTGCAAAGTTTTTCAAAATGCTCTAATCTTGATTTCTGCATTAAAAAGAAATATGTGTCGTCTGATGATTTGGCCAAGAGTTTTACTAAAAATGTAAGTCATCAACCTTCCATGGCATCAGTTTTTACCAAATCTCAACATGATCGTGTGGACATGAGAAGTTGCTTTCTTTGTGGTCAAAAAGGTCATGTGGTAAGAAATTATGGACAGAAAAAGTCTCAGAATCTTCAACCATTTATCAAGGACAAATCAAAACCGGTTCCTGTAATAAAAGAGATTTTGAAACAACCTTTGTCATGTGATTATGAAACTCATATAATGTTCTCTAATGTGAATCCACGTAAAGTGATTCATGTGAACGAAGCATCTGTTCATGTAAAACCAAAGTTTGTTCCAACCGAACCAATTTGTAAGAACGTGAACTCAAATGTCGTTCAAGCTGCCTATTTAAGACGAAAGTCTAAAAGGCCTATAACTTATTCTCAAGTTACTGAACAACAATTGAATTCTGTTAAAATTGATTCTTCTCATGAAACTCAAAAGGTGCCCAAGACTGAGGCCTGGGCTGCCATTTTGAACTAATCATTTTCAATTTGTGTGTAGGGTACATCCAAGACCATGTCTGGTGAAATCTGGATAATGGATAGTGGATGTTCTCTTCATATTATTGGAAATCTCGACCTCTTAACAAATGTTAGAAATATTCAAGGAGGGTATGTTGCTTTTGCTGGGAATTCTGGGGGTGTGATAACACAAGAGGGTGAAGTTTCAAATGGGCATATCACGTTTGAAAAAGTCAATTACTGTGATAAGGTTGATCGTAATTTATTAAGTGTGTCACAAATTTGTGATAAGAAGTACACTACCGTATTTACTGATAAAGAATGTCTGATTCTGAAAATGGGATACGTCATTCCCGAGGACATGGTTGTCATGCGATCCCCTCGATCAAATGATATTTTTGTGTTAAACATGTCTTCTAAAGCATCAACTTCTGTGGAAACGTGTTTTGTTTCGAAAGCAACTGAAAAGGACACGATTCTCTGGCACAGAAGGATGGGTCATATTCATGTTAGGAAGATGAATTATTTAATGGCTAATGACTTGGTCGAAGGTGTTTCCTTGAAACATTTTAAATTATCTAACCACTGTGTTGCTTGCAAAAAGGGCAAACAGAAAAAGAAGTCACACCCATCTAAGTTAATCAACACCATTGACACTCCATTGGAACGACTTCATATGGATTTGTTTGGTCCTGTGAATCGAGCGAGTATCGCTGGTGATTGGTATTGTTTAGTCGTTACTGATGACTATTCAAGATATTCGTGGGTTTTATTTATGAGTTCAGAAGATCAAACACCCATTCTGGTTCAAAACTTAATCACTAAGATCGAATCACTATACAAACTGAAAGTGAGATGTATTCGAAGTGATAATGGTACGGAGTTTAGAAACAACGTGTTGGATTTCTTTTGTGTTCAAAAGGGAATTCATCGAGAATATAGTGCTCCTTACGTACCACAACAGAATGGGGTGGCTGAAAGGTAAAACAGAACATTGATTGAAGCAACAAGAACTATGCTTGCAGATTCTAAGCTTCCTGTTCAATTCTAGAACGAGGCTGTGAATACTGCTTGCTATACGCTCAATCGTGTTTTGACTGTGAAGAAGCTTCAAAAGACAAGTTATGAACTTTTGAACAAGAGAAAACCTAATTTTAAGTACTTGGAACCGTTTGGGTTTCCTTGTACTATGTTGAAGAAAGATGTGGGAAAATTGGAAGAAAAAGCTATTGAAGGTTATTTCTTGGGTTAACATCACCTAAGAAGAGAGTATTTAACTTTACCTCGGGTTGTGTAGAGGAATGGTACCATATTGATTGTCAAAGGTACACCACTCCTTCTCAAGGAAAATGTCCTGATTGGATGTTTGATTACGAAAGTTTATTTAATTCTTTTACTCAAATGGAAGATCAGCCTGATGAAGATTTGGTTCGTGCGTATTTAGAAGATCAATTCTTACCTCCAAGATCTTCTAGGTCTGTTTATGTTTATGCTTCACAAGATAATCTTCCTGATACAACTGATGTAATTTCGATTTCATCTGATGATGGTCATTTTGTTGATTCTTCCTCGGCTCCATTCCCTGAAACACATGAGATCGGTGAATCATCTCACGATGCTGAGGAGAATCTCACTAATTTAACCGACAATGTTGTTGTTCCTGAGAATCCCACTCTTCGGATTCATAATTATCATCCAAAGGAAAACATCATTAGGGAACTTGATGTGGGTGTGCAAACACGTCATCAAGTTGCTTACTCAAGTGAAAATAATGTATTGTGTGCTTATGCGGATCTACATTCTTCTGGAATTGTAAATCTTGCTAAATACACTTGTTTTCTATCCCAAATAAAGCCTACGACGACTCGTATGGCACTTGAAGATCCCTCTTGGGTTGAAGCAACGCAAGAGGAATTGCAACAGTTTAACCGACTAGGTGTATTGGATCTTATTGATAAACCTGCTAGAGTAAAAAAGCCTATTCCGACTAAGTGGGCATTTAAATGAAAAAAGGACGATCGTGGAGTGATTGTGAGAAACAAAGCATGAATAGTGGTGCAAGGTTTCCATCAGCAAGAGAGTATAGACTACACTGAGGTATATGCTCTGGTTGCAAGATTGGAAGCTATACAAATCTTTCTGGCTTATGCGACTTACAAGAATATTAAAGTCTATCAAATGGATGTGAAAAGTGCTTTTCTCAATGGCAAATTACATGAGGAAGTGTTTGTTTTACAGCCTCCAGGCTTTGAAGACCCTGATTATCCGGACCGAGTTTACCACTTAAACAAGGCCCTGTATGGTCTACATCAAGCCTCGAGAGCTTGGTATGGCACGCTTGCCGACCATCTGACTGATAACGGCTTTAAGCGAGGGACTGTCGACTGCACTTTATTTTATAAGAATATTGGTGATGATCTTCTCCTTGTTCAGATATATGTCGACGACATTATGTTTGGGTCAACAAACGACAAGTTATGTTAGGAATTCGAGAAGTTAATGCAAACAAAGTTTGAAATGAGGTCGATGGGAGAGATGAACTTCTTTTTAGGGCTGCAGGTTCATCAGTATGCGAAAGGAATCTTTATTCACCAGACTAAGTATGTGAACGATGTCTTGAGCCGGTTCAAGATAACTGCCGGAAAATTCCCTTCAACTCCTCTCCCTGTGGGTCACGATATATCACCGGATGAATTGGAGGACACCGTCGATCCTACCCTTTAGAGAGCTATTATTGGTTCCTTAATGTATCTTACTACTTCTCGACCTGACATAATGTTTGCAGTTTGAATATGTGCTAGGTACCAAGCTAGTCCCCGAGTGACTCACCTGGCAGCGGTCAAGCGTATTCTTCAATATCTGAGGGGCAATCCTGACATCGGGTTATGGTACCCCAAAGACGATAATTTTGAACTCACCGCATTTTCTGACTCAAACTATGGAGGATGCAAGATTAATTTCAAATCGACTACAGCAGGGTGTCAGTTCTTAGGAAGCCGGCTTGTTTCCTGGAAGTGTAAGAAGCATACAACGGTCTCCACTTCAACCGCTGAGGCAGAATATGTGGCAGCCTCTAGTTGTTGTTCACAGGTTTTATGGATCCAACAACATCTGCGCGACTACGGTTTGAAGTTTCTTACTACTCCAATTTTGATTGATAACTCTGCTGCTATTAGCATAACCAAAAATCCCGTACAACACTCTAAAACGAAACATATTGAAATTCGATATCATTTCATACAGGATTGTTTTAAAAAGAGATTAATCGATCTTGAGAAAGTACATACCGATTTTCAAAAAGCCGATCTATTTACCAAAGCATTTGACAAAACTCGATTTAACTTTTTGCTCAGTTTAAATGAATTAAAAACCCTTGCTGATGTCCTGAAACAAGGATAATTATCTTTATTTTCGGTTTGTTTTTCTTTTATTTTATTTTGATTTTAGATTTTAGGGGTGAAATAGAAAATACAAAAATATTGTGCTTTTAGTTTGTATAGATAAAATCTAAAAACATTAAAAAAATTGTGTTTTAAGTATGTAAAGAGAAAATCCAAAAAGATTTTTTGCATACGATCACTGAAAATTATGTCAAGTACTCATATTTGAAGGACATATACTTATATATGTTTGGTCCTGGTATTTACTTGTAAATGGTTGGGATAGCCATTTACGTGACAATGGAAAGTAATTGGGGCTATTTTTATGCGTTTTACTTTATTCTCTCGCTGAAAATTATGTTAGTTATTTAAGTTTGTGGAACATGCTTGCATGTTTTGGTCCTGTTATCTACTTGTAGATTGATAGAATAGCCATTAATCTATGAACTGAAAATGAGTGGGAAGATTGAATTTATTTTTATGCTCCTCAAAATTTTGAGTTTTGTAGCAAACATAGAAAATGATAGTACATTGATCGTTTGACCCCATATCCAGCAAGAAATAAGCTTAACAGACTGTGTGCTTAATTGTATTGGTGCATTGATAGGTCTTAAACAAGCTGTTAGAGTAAAGTATGTGATATAAACATAAAGATATGCCAAATTGAAAGAGGTGTTAGTCTCTAACAAAATTCTCAGTAATGATGGCAGAAATGTAATAGCCTGTCATACGCAAGCCTTATATTTGTTTGATCACCAAACATAAAATAAAATAAAGCAAATAACAAGCGTTGAGGTTATGGACACTGTGAGTCTTTATGCGGCTTAATCATCTGGGTATTCATATGCATGAATATTTCATCCGCTTTTAGAGCAAACCCAAAGTCATTAAACATGATCACTGCTATACTTCGTACAACTTTAAACGACTTACTTGATCAAATTCCGTTGTTAGTCATACATTTGTTCCTCCCTTGCGCGCGTCTCAATACCAGTAAGAAATGGACCCCAGGGGATACAGTGTATGTAAGCCGACAAATGGACTCGTGCATACTCACTCATAGTAAAGGAAACTCAATGCATTGCTCAAATATTTCTATAAGTTTAAATTTTGATCAACAATATAATGGTTTAAGTCAAATTGGGGTGATATGGTAAAACACAAATTAAGCTTGAACCGAGATTAGAGGCTGATAATTTCTTATATTCTGTGCTCTAATTGAACATTTAATCATATCATAGAAAAGCTTGAAAGTTTGTTATAAGATTTAAGTGGACAACAATATCAATGACTGACTTAACGCCAGTCATAATATCGCCGAAATATAAAACTATGATGGAAGGGAAATTTAATCAATATGATTCTCTGCTTAAACTCGTCAAAAATCAAAAAATATGTACTGCTTTTGAAAAATATACAAAAACACAAAAATGTTTTCTGCTTTAGATTTTATTTTCGGATACTTTTCTTGTAAATACTTTACATAAAAAATTAAAAGTACCAAAAAGATTTTACTTTCTCTTTTACATATTATTTAATAGTTTTAAGTTATGTGTTTTTGAACAAAAAACACGTTAAGGTATTTGATCATCGAAATACGAGATATCATTGTTTTATTTAACAATTGGTATCAATAAACAATTATTCTTTTATTTAATTGATTTAATTATTTAATTTAAAATTACATAAATGTAACTCGTTATTCATGAATAACGAATTAGAGTCATTTATAACGAATTGCATCCCAATTCGTTAACTTAATTCGCTTCCGCCACTATGTAACGAATGACTTCTAATTCGTTATACATAACTTAACAAATCAATCACGAACAAAGAACGAATTCGTCATTAATTCGTATTAATTCATCTGCCACGTGTAATTTTATGATAACGAACCACCTGATTCGTTATTTCAAATTTTAAATGAATCAGATGATTCGTTGCATTGGAGAATGTGCCATTTCAGTGTATATTGGGATATGTGAAACCCATTCGTCTTCACTATTCACCTTTCTTCTCACTTACGTAATGAAACTCTGGCCAAATTTTCTAGAATTTCCGACCTTCATTATATCGTGTTTTGATCATCAATACTGATTCGCAAGGTATAGACGATTAAACCGTGATGATTTTCGTCGATATTTATGAAGATCTTAAGGGTTAATTATATGATCTTGTTATCGGTTTTGAGTTATATCTATAACCTTTGATTAACCTAATTTATACCATGATTTGATGCAAATGACCAATACAATTCAGTTCGCGATGTGATTCCGAGATCCTTGTGGTCATTTGTTTGGCTTTACATCGTTGATTATGTTGGAATTGCATTCAGATTGCAATTTTGACTTTTGATGTTCATGCCAATTTTGACTTGGACTTTAATTAGTCAAAGATTAAGCCGAAGGGCCATTCGTTATGTTGTGACGTATTGGAACTATTTCATGTCCAATTCGTTACACAGATCAAACGAATCAGGTTATCAGTAATTATTTATAAAGAATCAGACTTTAATTCGTTATTTATAACGAATCAGACTTTAATTCATTATACTTTCATCTCTGATTCGTTAGATCTAATTCGCTTTATTTACTTGATAACGAAGTAACTAATTCATCATAACGAAGTAACTAATTCGTCATAACGAATTACGAGTTCGTTATAACGAATCAGATTACTTAACGAATGACTTTATAAAATATTAATATATAAAATATTTTAATTGTTATAAAATTTAATATTATATTAATATTATTTATTGATTATTTTACTAAATCTTGGGATTATTTATTATCAGTTATGGCTGACAATATGGATCAAGATCCTCATGCAGCTGAGCCACAACAACAACAACAAGAACACGATCTTCCTTTACTCCTGTATAAAAAATGGCATAACATTTGTGCGTTTGTTGATACGAACTTTGCTGATGAGAATATTTTTGGGGAGATGTTGGCCTTCATTTGTCGCTCGCGTATCTACTATGCCGTCACAGCAAATCCGGACGTTCGGTTCAGCATCGTCCGTCAGTTCTGGAACACTGCTAGATACTTGGAGACAGAAAATCACATTGCTGCTGAGGTGAATGCAAGACCAGTTGTGATATCAACCGAGACTATTCAGCGCGTGCTGAGATTCGGTGATACTATTGATAACCCGAGTGAGTATCATAATGAGCTGATTAGAGGGTTATTTGGTCGTTTGTTCTATGCTGGTAATCTTGAGAGCTCCATGTATAACAAGGCGAACTTGTGCCCCACATATAAGTACTTACTACATGTCCTTGTACATTGCCTTGGTGGACGGAAATGAGGTTTCGATGAATGTCGTGTCATGCTTCAGTCGGCTTTTGTTGCGTTAATCCTTAATAAACCCTTCAACTTTTCTGAGATGATATTCTATCATCTCAAAGAAAATTGTCTTGTAGAGAAACGACGCACAAAATTCTTAATGTATCCTCGATTTATCCAACTGCTTGTTCAAGATGCGATTTGTGATTTGGTGATCGATCCAACACTAGTCGAGGATAAATTAAAGTTGAAGCACATGAAATCGGATACAATGCGGAGGATGAAACAGTATCGTCAAGATCCTCCTCCAAGATTCAAACATTTGATTGGTCATGTATCCAATCCTGATTATGTATGTCCTCCTAATGATCGCTGGATTCAGGTTGACTCGGATTCTGAGCGTGAAGAAGGACCCGGTGGGAACAATGGTGATGGCGTTGATGATGATGGTGGTGAGGGTGGTAATGATCATCCACAACGTCGTGTGGAGGTTGAGGCAGCTGCTGTTGAAGCTGCTCAACGAAAAAGAAAAGGGAAAGAGTTAGCAGGTGAAGGATCCTCGAAGCGTCGAGTGACTGCTAGAGCTGGTATTTCATTTGGAACCCAGCCTCCAAGGTCGTCTGTTATCCAACGACCGGTGGTGCCGCGTACTACTAGCACCCCGGAACTCACGTTGACGACCACACTCACTTCTGATCCTAGGCTTGGCATGATTACAACGTCAATTTTATCTACATTGCCAAGGCCTACGACTGCTACATCAGTGGTTTCACCAACACTGACGATGATGCCACCACTGCCTATGGTTATAACTTTTATGAGGCTCAATCGTCCTCAAGGTCCTATTCAGCCAATCCCTCCCTCGTTTCATGCCATGACACAAGATCAACAGATGAATATGCTTTTGAGCTTACTTCATCTTTATGAAAAACAAATGGCTGCTGACCGTCTGACTCAAGGGCGTATGATGGACAATCAAAAGAAGCAGCTGAGCTATGTCTCTTTTTTCCAAAAAGAGACCAAATCCCTTCATGAGATTGTTACGTCTCAGGGGGGTGAAGTTAAAAGAACAAGAGGACAGGATTATGCAGCTTACATGTAAAGAAGATGAATTAAAGAAGCTCAGAAATGATGATAAAGATCCTAATGAGTCAGGTGCGGGGGGAAGTGAGACGAAACAAACTCACGACTCATCCTACGGTGCATGTACGAGCGGGGCAGCTGGTAATGTTGACAGTCAGCTGGTCGTTTTTCAATATTAGACTAATGTCAAGCCGATTGAGCCGATAAAGGCTGACACTGTTATATTCATTGATTGTGAGGGGGTGATTAGAAGCATTGTGAATGCTGATGAGATTGAGGTGGGACAGCTCGTGGAACGGTCTTTAACACGAGAACATATTTCTATACTGCTTGGTTTGAATGAAGATGAGTTGGACGTGTTAGAGACTGAGGAGGATGTGGAAGTTGAGAACGACGTGGAAATTCTGAATGATTCAACGATTCAGATGAACACGTCATTTATTTATGAAGATGAGGAGGTAGAGATTGAGGACGTGACGGCTGAAGAATACCCTAATATGTTTCAACGATCAAATGTTGGTCAGGGTGCTCCGGTATTCACTGAAGAAACTGTCAAAGCAGCCGAGGATTAGTTGGAGAAAGACTCAAAGGGCAAAAGCGTTGATACAAGATTTTATTCAAAGACTGATCCATCTGTTGAGGAAATTCAAGGTTGGTTTGCTTATAGAGACAAGAGAGCTCGTAAGATAATTGATGCTTACAGGTATGTTGACAAAGAGCTGAAAGTGGAAGCTGTTGCACGTGCTCAAGCTAATCAGATGACTTCCTTTAAAGTCGTGTCTAAAGTAAGAGGTGATATCATTTCATGGCTTTACGATTCTAATTAAAGGTCTGTATTATCAAATGGGATAACGACATCCATTATTATGAAAAGATTACTGACGTTCTCTCATTACCGCGCTGGGATGTCCGTACCCTCGCGTGTCGACCTTTCATAAACCATGGTGGGAATCACCAAGCAAATTGGTTCCACCAACATTTGTTGTTCGAGGTGAACCACAGGTTTAAATTCTTTAAGCCGCAGATACCAACTCGTAAACGTATTGACGAGATTGATCCAAGGACGGGTTGGAGGAAGCTTGTGCTTAAAGTAAAACCGCCAAGGACGATGAAGCGCGTTCCAGTCAAGACGTTGAATCAGCATATGTATTTATCTTTCAACCGCTGGTATTAAAACAATTGTATTGGCGAGGCCATTATTGTGCTGGGAAAGGGTTTAAAGACCGAGCTGATTAAGATTATTGATCCGATGTGGCTCGTGAACTTGACAGAGACCGACAATGATATGATGTTCAAGAATAAGATATTAATCGAGCGTCGTAAAGACTATGACTGAGCAATGCAGTTTCAACGTGTTGTTCGTGTGTGTCATGAGCATGGGATTCACAGCTGCAGAGACTGGCAGTCAAAGCGCTTCAAATAATTTAAAGACAAAGAGCTCAAGACGAGGGGGTGTCTGTTAGTGCACGGTTTTGCGTCTCGAGTCTTTGTATTTATTATTTTCTATTTATTAATGAAAAAGATATTATTATAATAAGCTAGTTCGTTAATGACAGTCTAGTTCGTTAAGGATGTTTAACTAACTAGAAGTTTAAGTTAAGGTTCCTCCCAATTCGTTGAGGATGTTTACGAATTGGAGGATTAGTTCGTTATGGTTATTTGTTTGTTATGTAATGTAACGAAGTGGAGACTAGTTCGTTACGGAATGTGTAATGAACTAGAATCCATCTTCTATATATAGAGGGTTTATCCTCTGTTAATTTAAGTTTTGTGGTTTAATGTAATGAAACTCTGTCCAACTCTCTCTCTCTCTCTCTCTCTCTCTCTCTCTCGATCCTAAACTTCGTTAAAGTAATCACCTAATACTAATAATATAAACTATATATATATACATAATCATCCAATATCTATTAAGAGTAATCTATATATGAACTAGATCCATTTAATTGTATTCAGATCTTAGATCTCATATCTGAGTCGTATTCTCAATTTCTTTTAATGAAGGATATCACCTCTTTTTCACGGACTTGGACAAAGGCTTCTGCTTCTATCCACTTTGAAAAGTAATTGATCATTGCAAGCATGAACTCTTTTCCTCCTGGCGCTTTAGGTAGCTTACCCAAAATATCCATGCCCCACTTTATGAAAGGCCATGATGAGGATATAGGATACATAGGTTCCACTGGCTGGTGTAGGATGTTGTCGTGTCTTTGACAAGCATCACACTTCTTTGAATATTCCATGGCATCTCTCTTCATGGTTGGCCAGAAGTACACTGTTCTTAGAATCCTAAAGAATAGGGCTCCGCCTCCACTGTGATTACCACAATCTCCTTCGTGAAAGTCTTTAAGCACCTCTTGAATCTCAGGATTTTCGATACACCTCAAGTATGGACCTACAAGAGATTTCCTATACAGAATATCATGTAATATTGTGATACCTTAAGTTTCAAGGATTTAGGATTCTCTGTCGCGGGAATCTCTCCATCTTGAATTAACTTCTTGATTGGGAGGATCCAAGATCCTTGATTATTTGAGGATAATGGATCCCAAAGCACAACCTCTTTGTCAGTTGTTACCCTTCTTGTTCTCCTATTGCTGGTAAGAGTACATGGATGATTAGAATCTTCGTGGCTTCCGGGATCTTCAAAGATGAAGCTAGGTTTGCCAAGGCATCTGCCCCAACATTTTCTTCCCTTGGTACCTTTATAATACTAAAAGAATCGAAGAACTTTGACAGTTCTTTCACAATATCTAGATATTTGATTAGTTTTTCACCTTTAACAACATATGAGCCATTAAAGTGGTTAGCTATTAATAGCGAATCTATATACACTTGAAAATACCTGATCCTCATGTGTTTAGCTAGTTGCAAACCTGCAGTTAGGGCCTCATATTCCGCTTCATTGTTAGTGGCTTGAAACTCACAGGCTATAGACTGGGGTATTATGTCCCCCTGTGGCGACTTTAGTAGGATACCCAATCCTGTTCCTCTTAGGTTTAATGCTCCATTTGTGAACAAGATCCAAGGATCCTTGGTTTCTTCCAACTTCTGGACCTCCAAGTCAGCCTCCTTTTGTAGATCACTACTAAAATCAACCACAAAGTCAGCTAACTTGAGACTTTATAGCAGTCCTTGGCTCATATTGAATATCATACGCACTTAGCTTCACAGCCCATTTATCCATCCTACTTGACATCTCTGGTTTTCTAAGAACATTCTTGATAGGATAGTTAGTTTTAACAATTATAGTATGAGTTTCAAAGTAATGCCTTAACTTAGTAGAAGCCATAATAAGTGCAAGAATTAACTTTTCTAAATGAGAGTACCTGGCTTCAGCATCTAGAAGACTTTTACTTACATAATAAACGGGAAGTTGTTCCCCTCCATGATCCTTTACAAGGACAACACTTACAGCATTGCCCGAGACAGCTAGGTACAAAGATAAGGGTTCCCATCTACTGGTTTCATTAAAGCTAGTGTTGAGGATAAATAATCCTTCAAGGCTTTGAGTGCAGCCTCATGCTTCTCCGTCCACTCGAACTTCTTATTCTATCTAAGGATATCATAGAAATCATTACATTTCTCCGAAGATTGGAAGATGAACCTATTCAAGGCTGCAATTCTTCCGGTCAACCTTTGCACGTATTTTGCATTTACGAGTGACTTCATGTTGATGATAGCTTGTATTTTCTCTGGGCTAGCCTCTATACCTCTTTTAGTGACCATATAACTAAGGAACTTTCCCCCCTTAACACTAAAGTGGCATTTAGATTGATTAAGTTTCATGTTATACTGATCAAGGATATTGAAGGCTTCTTCCAAGTCTCTAAGATGATCTTCAGCCTTCTTGGATTTGACCACCATGTCGTCTATATAGACTTTCATGGTCTTCCCTAGCTGGTATTTGAACATCATGTTGACTAGGCGTTGATAAGTTGCACCTGCATTTCTTAGTCCAAAAGGCATGGCAACATAGCAATATATTCCAGTAGGAGTCATGAATGTTGTGTCTTCTTGATCAGATGGCTCCATCTGAATTTGCTGAAATCCAAATAAAGCATCCATAAAGGTAAGCATCTCATGTCCTGCTGTTGCATCCACTATGAAGTCTATATGTGGTAATGAGAAAGGATCCTTGGGGCATGCCTTGTTTAAATATGTGAAATCGACACACACCCTCCACTTTCCATTCTTTATTGAAACAACAACCGCATTAGCCAACCATCGAGGATACTTAACCTCTCTGATCATACCGGCCTTAAGAAGTTTTTCAACTTCTTCTTGTATGATCGCGTTCCTCTCATGAGCGAATTTCCTTCGCCTCTGATGGACGGGTTTAATGGAACTATCAAGGCCTAACTTATGAGTAATTACCTCTTTCGAAATACCTGTCATGTCTGAGTTCTTGAAGGAAAATGTGGATTTTCGTCTCTTGAGGAAGGATACTATATCCTCTTCTATCTCATTAGGGATACTTGATCCTAGGAAAAATTTTACGTCTGGATCCTCAGGATCTAAGGATACTTCTTTTAGATCCTGTTCCCGGGCCTCCAGCACGTTCCTAGGATGTTGTTGTAGTTGCTATGCTATCGTTTGTTTAACTGCCGGCTTCATGGATGAGGAGTAATAGTTCTTAACTTCCACCTAGTCACCATCTATTCTTACTACTCCCCAAGTAGTCGGTAGTTTGATACATTGGTGATAAGTAGATGCTACAGCCTTCATTCCATGTAGCCATGGCCTTCCAAGAATAACATTGCAACAAGACAAATTATCAATAATACAAAATTTTTTGTGTAAGAGTTTAACCCTTCGATGTATATTAGGAGTTTGATGTCCCCCATTGTTTTATTTGTTTCTCCACTAAATCCAACTAGCACAGAGGTTCGAGGAATGATTTCCGAATCCGGGATATTTATCTTCTGGAGTACATCATGTTGGATGATATTGACCGAACTTCCACCATCGACTAGGATCCTACGTACATAATGGTTAGAAATAAATAAAGTTACAATCAAACCATCGTGATGAGGATCCTGGATGCTTGTTTTATCCTCTTCATTAAAGAAGATTCTCTTATTGGTAATTTAGGTGGTGGATATGACAGGTCTCTCCTCGTTCTCCAGCTTCGTCTCTTTAGTATGTCTCTTGGCTGAAGAAAAGGAAGTTCCACATATATCCGAGCCACCGAAGATGAAATTAATAACTTGTGCATCAGGCGGGGGCGGGGTTGCTTTCTGTGGGATATCTTCAGGATCATGGATCCTCGACTTCTTTCTTCCCAGGAGCTCCTTGAAGTGGCCTTTACTTAGAAGATAACCGATTTCTCTTCTTAGACAAATGCAGTCATCAGTCAAATGGCCAAAGTCTTCATGGAATGCACACCATTTGGATTTATCTTTGAAGGACATTGAATTCTCATTTCTCCGAGGCCACCTTGCTTTCTCTCTAAGATCCTTCATGGCACAAATTAAACCATGAGTATCAACTGAGAAGAAATACTCGAAAAGACTTGGATAATCCTCATTGTCATCATCTCCTTCTTCGACTGCTCAGACATTTTGATTGTTGAATTTTGAATAAGGCCTCGAGTTGTTGTTATTGAATGAGGATCCTTGTTTCTTGTCAGGTGACTCTTGTTTTGCTGGAGTTCCTAACCGTTCTTGGATCTTCTTGTCATTCTCTAGCCTTATAAACCTGAGTGACCTGTTTTTGACTTCATTTAAAGTCCTGCACGGCGTCATCACAATATCATCATAAAATGGGGTGCCCTTATGTAAACCCATCTTGAATGCCTCAACAGCTGTAGCCATATCAAGATTAGGGATCTCTAGGGCTTCCCTACCAAACTTTGTAACAAAATCCCTTAAGGATTCATCACTAATTTGGACAACTCTATATAAATCACTAGTTAACTTTTCAAATTTACTACTACAAGAAAACTGGCTGTTGAACAAGTTAACTAATAGTGAAAAAGAAGTAACAGAAAAGGGAGGAAGACTTAGCAGCCATTTAAGTGCATAACCTGTTAGTGTGGATCCAAAACCCTTGCATAGACAAGCTTCCTTGAGTCTTTCAGGAATTGGATTGATCTCCATCCTCTCCCTATACTGAGCCACGTGTTCTTCCGGATCAGTTGTTACATCATACACCTTCATGTTGGGGGTTTAAATCATTTTGTGATTTTAGCATCACAAATAGGTGGAGCGAATCTGGATAACTTGTGGCTCCCTTCTGGTATTTCAGAAATTCGACGGACCACTCCTGGCACACTGGATATCATATCCTTAAGCTTCTGAAGTTCCTTAGCCATAGCCTAATTGATACCTGCATCCTGCATGGAACCAAAATTAGTGTCTAAGGATATGTGAGTATAGGTGTTACCTCTTTGTTGAGTGAATGTTGGCATCCCAGAAGAATAGCCTAGATAAGAAGCATCTGCTACGGGAGTTGGTCCAACAGAGGCAATGGTTTACATGGGGACGATGTCTCCCTCATGGACCTCTGAGGACCTTTAATGCTAAAGTTCTGAGGATCCTTGATTCTGGAAGAAGGATCCTTGAGGCTAGAAGTTGTAGGATCCTTGGTGATACATCCCAGAGGATCCTGGTTTAAGGATTGATGATCCTTGCTGAAGGTACAAGGATCCTTGAGCTTGCTGACCCATGGACCCTGGTTGAAGGATGGATGATCCTTGCTGGAAAATCGAGGATCCCTAAGCCTGCTGACCCATAGACCCTGATTGAAGGATAGATGATCCTTGCTAGAAAATCGAGGATCCCTGAATCTGTTGACCCATAGATCCTGGTTGGAGGATAGATGATCCTTGAGCAGGTTATGCCAATGATCCTGGAGTGGTAAAATCCAGCATCCTAGGCATCAGGGGAGTCTGATCCTCTGCTGGCCTCTTAGTCCTCTTGAAATCTTCTATCTCGCGAAGGATCTTCTAGTTAGTCCTAGTTTGCTGCTCCATATATGCTTTAACCTGCGAAAACATAGCAGAGACATCATTATTAGAGTTAACCACCGAAGTGGTAGCAGTGGTCTTTGAGCTCTGGAAGACTGGTAGTTGTGTCTTGTTTCCAGCAGCATTAGCCCTTGGTGCTCCCGTCAATGGAGAAGACATCAGTGGCAAAGTTCTTGATGAGAGAGAAACCGAAGAAGGCACGGTGGTTGAAGCGGAAGATTGTTGAAAGGCCATTGATGGTGGTATTGGTTGAAAAGGTTGAATATTTATAGGGTATTTTCTGGATTATAGCACCAATTGCCCCACGGTGGGCGTCAAATTTTTTTGGTCAAAAATCGTTAAGGATCAAGTAACCAAATTTGTAAGGTGAGGTTTAGTGCTAGAATGATAATAACGATTATGAAATAGCTTCAAACACAAACACAAAAATTTGTTACGCGGAAAAGCCCTTGATCTTTAGAGGATCACCGGCATAAAAACCCCGGGTGACGACATTTATCTATCACCGCTTTATTAATAAAAGAATCGGGTTACAATGGTTGGAGTTTATGATCAAAGATTACAAAAAGCTAAGTGTGTGTATGAACTGCTTAGAGAGTTCTTGAGAGAGTGTTTCTAAATGTGTGTCGTAGGTGAGTGTGTTCGTGACATAATTTAATCATAAACTCGGTATATAACAAAAATAACAACTAACGACTTTCTCCTACTAATCTGCCATTTTCCCATTATCTTCATCCATGCCATTTAACCATGTGCTGAATAGGTCCAGTAGCGAAATATGTGGTAGACTAGGTCTTGGATCCGTTACACTTATTAAATATCAACCTACACATAAGAAACAATCATTAAGAATACCAATTACTGAGAATCCTTGATCCTGACACGACTCCGGAACTCTTCAGAAGGATAATTGATCCAGTCTTGTCTCCAAGAATAACATATCCTCAGTACTTAATTATTTGTGGCCTAACACCCAAGAAGTAACTAAGAGGACCAAGGTCCTTCATAGAAAACTCTAAAGAAAGACGCTCCATAAGTGTAAGCCGTAGTTTTACGAAAGTAGTGGTTAATAATATATCATCCACGTAAAGAAACAGATAAGCAACATCAATTCCGTGGTGATATATAAATTGGGAGTTATCGCTACGCCTTTGTGTAAACCATAAGGAAATCACAAAATCAATGAACCGTTGATACCATGCCCATGAAGCCTGTTTGAGGCCACATAGAGATTTCTTGATGAGGCATACATGGTCCGATATTCCCGATTTCTAAATCCCATAGGATGGTACATATATACTTTTTCGTTTAAATTTCCATGTAAGAAAGCATTCGTCACGTTTAACTGATGAACCAACCATGACTGTGATAGTGCAATGAGAAAAATCGTCTGATTCGTTGCCCGTTTAACGACCGGGCTAAAGGTGTCGCCACAATCTATACCAAACTGTTGATACCAAAGGTAAAGTTGACTCCTCATGCCCCGAATTTGAGAATCCATCTCGTTAGGGTTAATCATGGCTCGAGCACGACATATTAATTTTAACATATTATACGCTATTTTTTTTGAACGACCAACTAAGTAACGCCAGGTACTCCGTACGCGCCCCCCATTGGCTAAAGGTAGCCCGAGCCGGCCACTAGTCCGGTCGGACGGAACCCCTAGCGGTCCACCCATTGAGGGATTCACCGGATAAAACCAAACCCCCACGCCCGCCAAATGGCACGACAGCGAGGAGCCGGTAAAACCGGGTAAGATCAGGACTCGAATCCTGGCAAGCCAAGTCACTCGTAATCTCCGTGAATCCCTCATATTATACGCTATTATTAATTTTAACAAAATTTGCAAGTTTGGGCCAATGATGGCTTGAGCACAACCGACCGTGAATCGTATGAAATTCTTTGCCTTTGTTGTGCTTGCTATGGATTATTTTTTAGTAGTCGATTTCGAAATAAATGGATCAACGTGTGGAAAGTACGTACCCTAAAGTTTTCACATGAATACAAACTTTTGAGTCTTTTCTAAAATAACTTTCATTAATAATATCTCAAAGTTTTCACCCATTATTTTTATACAACTATATTAATATAATAAATGACCCTGATTAATCATGGCCCGTTTTAACCAATTAATATTACCCGAACATGTGGTCACTTATAATCGTCTTGTTGTAGACTTAACATGAACGTTATAAATAATTGAGCTTCAACTTGTTGAAGTCATATCTAGGCTACACAACATCTTAGTAAATTAATTTTACAAACCATGAAGACATGAAATCAAGCTTATAATTAAACCCATAGGTAATGCATGAATCCTTTCCAAGTTTCCGACGAAATTCAACGATGAATTACTAACGATTTCTATCTTTAATCCTAACAAATAAATGACTTGTAGTGTTCATGTATTTTTACACAGAAAATCATATACAATCACACAACTTTTGCAACTAAAAATGAAGCAAATAACATTGATCCGTCCTATATATGCATTAATAACAATCCCAAAGATATCTTAATCTTTTGAAAGGCGTTAATACATGCCGTTATATCATACACCAACATATAATTCAAGAAACAAAAAAAAAAGTAAGAACACGTTTGCAAAATATATAAAACTGTCACACACATGATATACCAAGAGAAGTAGTAGTCATAAGCTGATCAAAGACTTTATCTCAGGTGCAAGCTCGTTAAACTCTGGCAATGTCTCGGGCACTTCCGGGATGGTATATAGTGCACTAGAGGTATCATAGACATAGTAAAACCTTTCTGTTGAGGTGGTGTTGTGGTTGTGTTTAGGCCGGAATATTGACCGGAGGATCTTGTGGAGTGACCGGGAGATTCTTGAGTGTTTCTTGGTGGTGTGTGGTGGTTGAGCGCGGTAAGGCATTATTGACATGGTTGTGATGGAAATGAAGAAGTTGAGTTGGTGTTGTAAAGGTTTAAGGTCAAGTTAATGAGTCACATAAGTCATAAAACTCGTAAGTCATAAAGACAACTACCCTTCACGTTTCATCTCTTCTTTTCTCTTTTTCATTTCTTGTCAACTTTACACATACGTGTGTATGTGTATATATATAGAGATATATATGTAGAGAGAGAGCAATAAAGCAAGGTGTCACATGTGTGTAAACATATTATGAGTATATAGTTATAACATTACATTATAATATTATATTGTTACAATGATTAGAAGATATTATTTGATTAAGTTTCATTTATAATCATCTTCATTGTATTCCTATACATAAATGTCGGTTCTAATACAAAGCAAATTTCATCCCATAAACGTTGGAAGACATGACGTAACAACATGTATATAAAAGTGGGTTAATGATGAGAGTTTGCTTGCTGATTTGTGTACGTGATTTATGTATGTGAGCTTATAACACACATCTGGACCGTAAAAAAATTAAATAGATAGATATGCGCACCATATAAAAAAGGTCCCACCGCAATACCTAGTAAAAATGATCTAAGTACACAATTATATTGCATAAAGCATTATACCTTTTAGAAAATGTCATTTAAAAAAATAACTCTTTTAACTATATTTTACTCATTATAAAAATCTTGATTTTATTTACTTAGAAAATGAAAGTACTAAAGTTGATCTTTTTTATCTTTTAACTTATATGAGACCCTAAAATTATACAAAATGAAAATAAACTTTTTAAAGTCGTCTCTCTCTTTTCTTTTTGTCAACCAGATAACGAACACATTAGTAATCAGGAGAATATGTCCCATGTTCTTTAACGAACGCATCGTTCTTTAAGCCTCACATTCAAATGAAAAGGTGTTTCTAATGTTGAATATTTTTTGAGGTTAGGGCAGACAGCCAACCAAAGATGATTTAGGTTTCCGTCAAAGTGAACAGTTAATGTTTCTCCCTGAATCAATTGGGTGTTTGTTGAATACCATTGTCTCTTTCGCTTGATACTTAATTGTGAAATTACAAGAGTATTGTTTGGGGCTTTTCAGGTTTTGAAATTTTGGCTTTTAAATGAGACAGGAAGCAAGGCTGCTCTAGAGGTATTGCTAATTAACGAATAAACAATAATTTGGCTTTATATATTTTACTTAATGGTTGTTACAGGTAACTTTCAGCCAATCTTCTTCGGTAAGGTTTTCTTTAAGCTTCATTTAAAAGCATTTTGTATTATCATATTTAGACTATCCACCATTTCTCACAACCGGTTGCAAGGTGGCACGAAATGACAAAAAAACATTTTAATTAAATAATTGTAAATTCATTTTTGTCCACAACCGGTTGCAACCTAGGTTGTTCTAGCAACCCAAGTTTGCAACCAAACTTTTACATCTAACTTGGTTTTTTCATAAAAATTACAATTTTTAACATTTTTTAAAAAAATGTAACAGCATGGTTTTATTTATAAAAAAATATTGAACATTTTGATATAAATTTGATAAAAAATGAAGCATATTTTTTTAATAAAATATTGGTTTAGGTTGGGTTGTGATAGTGAGTGAAATATTGAATTGGGTTGGGTTGTATAGGTGGAAGAGAAAGAAATTAGTTTTTTAATAAATGATTGGGTTGGTTTGGGTTGTGATAGTGGATAGTCTTAGAAACTTGAAATCATACTGTATACAATATGATTTAAGAATTTAGTTTATGTAAACAACGGAAAAAAAATAGAAATGATTAAATTATATACATGTATTTACGCTAATGATATGTTTAATTGTTTATGATTGATTTTGTAGGCGGATGCTGCAGATTTGCCATCACACGTGCTGCTCCAAGGTAACCATCTTTTTTGTTTCTTCATACTTAACCTTATATGATGTGAAGCATCCCATATAAGTTTGATGTGTTTACTAGCTATATCAATATGACCATGCTACTATTAAGTTTCATGGATTTGATGTTAATATTAAGTTCAACATAAGTGATTATCAAGAATATGTTTAATAAGTATGCCAGAAGTTATTGAAATATTATTTCATTTAAAGCCTCAAACTAAAGTGTTTGATGTTTATGATGCTATGACTATTGTGTAGATATGTTGCATGAGCTTTGAGAACATGCAGATTCCATTGACATGGACAATGGTGAGGCAAAATTAATTGCACAAACAGTTAGTTCTGCAATTGCCTATGAACTCGGTATCTATGTACCTACAATGATGATGAAAAAAAGTCAACTTATCTTACATAAATTCTACGGGACTATCAAAGGTGTTTCTTTTTATGTTTATCCAAACCCCTTTTCTTATATATCTATAATGATATCACGCCAAAGCTACAAATAATCCAAAAAACCAATAGTTGGTCATGTATGTTATTGTGCTTAACTTCAACTTTGATTAAGCATAATAAGCCCAGGATTATAGCATTTCGTCTTGCCAATGATTAAAAACAGAAGATTGCCTCTGAAATCAAACACGTGCCTTTCTCTGGTGGTGCATCGTCCAACAGGTGAAATTATTGCGGCAACGCATGTTAATTATTTAATTTTTACCTAATTGGGTTATCCAAATTCATAATTTCTAAAAGGCAAGAAAAACTAATGCTTTTGTATATTTTGTTCGAAAATGATTTCGTTGTGGGTTTATTAATTTTGTGTACTCTGCAAAATGCGAATCCAAGCAGGGCAAAACTCAAAAAGCAACATTTTGGTATTTTGCAAACTAAAGTGATAGAACCAAACCTTTGAAAAGGGGGAAAAGAGGAAAAACAGTCTCATCAAGTAAGGTTTCATGTTTGTTAGTATGCATTGGTGTGGATAATATGCTTTACCTTAACGATGGTCTGAAAGGTTAGCTCATGATAATGTTTTTAAATTTAAACTTTCGAGAAAGTGTGAATTTTAAAGTTCTGTCTTGCTTTTAGGTAGTTCTTCGGTCGCGTACAGTGTTACAGAAACGGAAATGGGTAGATAGAGGGGTTGAATTACCGGTCAAAACAAGTTTGATACAAGAGATTGTATATGGATGTGGTGATATTGTGCAGGCAACTTACGTTCAGCTATTATGCGGACTTCAGTTCAGCTATTATGCGGACTTCAGCTTCAGGTTAACATGAGACTTTTGGTGCAGTTTTCATGAACGTACATTTGTTGTTTTATGTTTGGCCTCTGATCCTGCAGACATTTAGTTTATGAAAGTTTGCATGTTGAACTAATCATGTTCCAAACCTTTGATATGTTTAATGTTAGCTGTGAATTATTGTTCTATATAATTTGTTTAGTGTGTTTGTTTCATTGTTTACCCACCCCGCCCCCGCAAAGCGGGGTCGAAAAAACTAGTTGACATACAAACCATGGAAGTATATGAGTAGGTAACATGGATTATGGAGGGCATGTGGTGGGTTTTGATACGTTTATATTAGGATAACGTAGATGAAACTATAGCATATAACTTTTCTTATTCAAATCATTATATACTAAACATAATGTATGAGCAACGTGTCAATCTATTTTTATTTATATTAATAATTCAAATATAAGAAATACATTTAATAATAAATTTTTTTATGTTTTCACATAACAATTACTAATTCTTAATAACATTTGACCCATCATCAATGATTATATTATCAACAAAATTTTAATTATATATTGTCAAACCCCTCTTTACATCCCCTCTCACAAACTCATGTTCCTTGAGCGGGCCGCTCTCGCCTCGCCACGTCTGCAAGTGACCCTCCTCTCTCTTTCGAGTCCCCTGGGGGCTCACGGGTGACTTGTTGCGGATGGTCTTATAGTTTAATGATCTTGGAAGGGGTATTGGGCTATAGTTAGGTGACCCTATTGTAACTTTCACCAACCAAGTCTTATGGTTCAATGGGCTATGAGGGGTTAATGGATAATGGGTTAGCATGACTGAACCCATGGCTACTTTCTTGAACCATACCCACATGGTTCAAAGCGGTTAAAAGCCCCGAATAAGTGACCAAATTTGGGCAAATATTAGCCTCCAACATCTCTTCAAACAATCTAACAGCATCATGATCCCAACCACTCCTGCTACAAGCCAATATCATTGTGGTATATACACCCGCGTCCTTCTTTTGCAAGCCACGAAACAAATCGAAAGCTTTATCAACACACCAGCATTTTGCATACAACTCGATTAACGCAACACCCACGTGATCATCCATCGTGATCCTCATTTGTTTCATTAGTCTCTCATGAATCCAAGTCCCATAAACTAAGTTTCCTGACTGAGAACAGAGAGATATAACAGTGACTAATGTCTTGGTGTTCGGTTTAATGTTCACATTTGGTTGAAGCATTTCATTAAACAGTTCGACTGCCTCTTTCGACCGCCCATTTTGAGCGTAACAATCAATCATTGCATTGTACAATAATTCGTCCTTCTCGTTCATTTCATCAAATGCTTCACGTGCAGATTCAAAATCTCCATTCTTTGAATACCCATTAATCATTTTGATACACGCAGCACCATTTTGTTCAGGCATCACATCATAAAAGTTACGGGCAATTTCCACGTTCCCTGAATCTACATAACCAGTAATCATAGCAGCCCATGAAGCTGAAGTTTTAACCGGCATCGGTCCAAATGTAGCTATTGCCTTCTCCATATCTCGTGCCCTCGTGTACCACGAAACCATAGAATTACAAGAATCAATATCTTTATTCCCCATCTCGGAAAACACACGTTCCGCCATGGATACATCCCCTAATTCTAAGTACCTATGTATCAAACTAGACGGTGCATTTCTTTCGGACATTTCATCAAACACCTTAGACGCAGTCTCCATATCACCAAACTTGGAATAAAATCCCACGAGAGCGGTCCCGACATGAACATCCCCACAAAACCCATACCCATAAACCTGACCATGTAACAGAATCCCACCAACCCGATTCCCTAACCTCGTACACGCCTTTATTGCATTCGCCACCATGGCACTACAAGGCAAGAACCCTGATCCCTGCATATTAAAATACTCAGCCAATGCTTCTTGAAACTCACCATGTTGGTACAGAAACTGAATAACAGATGTTCTAGCAACTACATTCGGGTGCTTCGAGTAACGGACGACTGTTCGAAGATAACGAATGGCGGGTTGTGAATGGTTTGATGGGGTGTTAATAATTTGATTGATTAACACAGGCTCAAGATGGTTAAGACCATTGATCAGTATCAAAGCATGGATATGCTTCAACTGGTTAATGGTTAATGGGTGGTTCAAAAAGGCTGTGACTTTTGTAACGAGCATTGAAAAGATCTTGAGTTTTGAAGGCTTGAAAGGATTTGGTAACTTGGGTTTCATGTTGTTCTTTGAGAAAACACGTTGCCAGTCACTGAGGCATTACGTCGAACAGTTGGCATGCAAACCCAGAGCTCAAAATTCGGGGGTCAAATAGTGCATTAGTAATTGAATCAACAAATTAACGGAAGTTGCAATGCTCGAGCAACACGAATTGATTAGAGTTTTTGAGGCGAAATTAATTAATTAAGAACGTTTGTGCAACGGCGTGTCGTGTCGGACACGGTGGAGGAAGATGAAGGTGTTGCATGGGGCTTTTGATCCATTTCAATAACTAGACTAGCCCAAATAATCATGGGCTTTGATGGGGGATATAAAGCAAAACCCTATTTTTTTTTTAATGTTTTTAACGACAAACTTCGAATAACATATATGGGAAAGAAAGAAAGCAAGAAGTTGGAAAAAAAGAAAAACATGTATCTAACACTAAGAAACACATATACAATTGCAAACTCCCAAACCAGGTCTCAAAACACAGATTTAGCTAATAGATTATAGATACATTTGCTAAAAACATGCGAGCCACGACTTGCGCTGAAAAATGGATCTTTGAGACACCCACCATAATAGTTAGGTTTTAAAATTATTCACCCCTTTTGAAATAGGGTGTTTTTAGTTTAACGAAAATAAAAGAATTACAAGCTTTTCATAAAAATCAAAAGATGTAATAAAGAAGTGCATAGAGGAACTTTTTACCCGTATTAGACAATGGAGACGATTGGTAACATGTTGCAAGTAAATTAATAGTGTCGAACAAGTTGGTGTAAGTGTAAAGTTTTTTGGCGATGAACTCAATGGAGTAAGTTATAGTGATCATGTTATTGTCAAAAAATATACTAGATGCGTTCAATTGAGAGAAATTTTTTAGCCACATCTGATAAGTCGACATTGTAGAATAGAAAAAAACCACTTCCATGAGTTTTTCTTTCAAAACTAGAAGCACATGCCATATAATTAGAGGATTCTACGTGGCATGCCCTATACTCCAGAGTGGATGCTAATACTTCCATTAACAAGTTTATAAAACAAAAGGATGCTATTATGAAAAAAAAATTCGTGTAAAAAATACGAAAATAAGAAGAACCCAGCTCACCCTAATAAGACTATTAACAAAACTCATCGAGGGTTCAAGTTTTATGTACATGACTGAGAATAGACCTGATTAATCCCCAACCAAACCCCGTTTGTCCCTCTTGAGATGAAATCAATAGTTATCATCCATACACGTAAGATTATGAAGATCAATCACACACTTGTTAAGAGATTAACAGCATATCTTTAAACGAATATAACTCAAACCATCTAAGATTATTATTGTTATTATTATTAAACACTCTGTTGATTGGATAGTAAGACGTGAAATAGAAAGTCATGGATTTAATAATTTAAAACCCATATATTATTAATATTTGAAAAATAAGAGAAAAATGATATTTTCCATATGTGATTCCAAAACATTAGTCTAAACTCGAGCCCAAAGAAAGTTTAGGCTAATGTTGTGGTCCAAAGATTACAATCACACCAACACGTGCAGTCAGTCTGACTATTTCTTTTAATTACTTTATTATTCCCCCCATTAAATAATAATAATAATAATAATAATAATAATAATCTCATTTTCATTCTCTTCCAACACTTGAGATCGCCAGCCACTGACGAGGGCCTGAGTTTATTAGGGTTCCGGTCAACCTCCATTCCATTTCGTAATTCAATCATGTGCTGTGTAGATGCATAATTTGTGCATTTACTTGTTTCCTGGTTACATGCATACTTTAATATTGTAATCAACTTACTGAATTATTATCATTTTCTTCATTTAATCAGCTGTTGTTATTAATTAGTGGTTTTATTGTCTGTTATGTTAGAATTTGTAACTGAATCATGTATGTGTAGACGCATAAATTCGTGCATTTACTTATATTCTGATTACATGCTAATTGAGTATTGTGATTAAATGTATTGTGTAGATGCTAGTTTGTGCATTTACTTATTTCCTGGTTACATGCATAATTGGGATGGGATACCGTACAAATAAAATTAACATACTAAACATATAGATAACGAGAGTAATTACAGTTTTGAACTAGAGTAATTATGCTACAAAAAATAAAATAGTGTAATAATAATTACTCTGGTGTTAACATAATTACACTAGTTAATTTGTACACTTCTCACGATAAAAGTCATTTGTATTTGATCCAAACCCATTGAATATATATATTGTAAGTTACTTACTGAATAGCTAGGTGATCAATTTTAAAGGCTTCTTGTTTCATTTAGAAAGCAAAGTAAGTTCAAAGATGACTGACCTGATGTTGTAAACAAAGCAGACAATTTTTAAATGAAGAGATTAGTTGCTTAGTGTTCTTGAATCTTGACAAATCTGACTTACATATCTGTTTTCTAATAGTGGAAAACAATAACATTCACTAAAATGTTACTATTGTTTGTTATAATATATTTATGATTTATAGTTGTCCCTGTGCCAGGACTAAGTGATAAACAGATTATCTTATTTTTCATATAAATTTTTAAAGAAGTTAGGTATGCTTTCTAGTCCTTACAATTAGGGATGAGCAAAATCGGAACTGGTACTGCTACCGGTACGGTACGAGACCGGTATTTCCCAAATTTTACCTTCAATACCTGTCCCGTACCGGTACCAGTACCAAGAATTTTCAATTTTCAGGACCAGGATTTTCAGGACCGGGACCGTACCGGTCCCGGTCTCATCCCTACTTGCAATATTTCAGTAGATTGGTGGACAATCTGCATCAACAAATATGAGAATGTGGCTATTATGCTTTTATGAGTGGTTGCTTTGCTGTTTTTGAAAGTAATATTCTATAGGATAACTATTAGAACTACCTCCACTTTATGCTTTAGAATATTTTGAAACTATGAAAAAGCTATTCAGAAAATGATGTTCGATAGATGAATTTAATATGAATTATGGATGTAGAAAGTAAACTGCATCAGTAAAACACAAACATTTGGGCTAACAGTAAATGTGACAGTGATATGTGTAGAAATTAGAAATAATGTAAAACCAGTAAAGATGATTTGGACACATATTTACATTTTTAACTTGTAAATATTGTTTATCGTCTTTCATTTGTTTTGACTTATAAACTTTGACATTAGTGTAACATGCAGTTAACCATCCATGATTTGTAAGTTTTACCTGATATATTATTGTTTGGTTACTCTATGTTACAGATCGCGTACGGCTGTTGCTCCTTTGGAAAGAATGAAAATTCTGCTTCAGGTGTTTATATATTTGATTTATCTTTTCTGCTCTTGTTATGCTTAGTTAAGAACACTAAGCAATATTTATTATGTTTAATTACAGGTTCAAAATCCACATGCAATCAAATACAATGGAACTATTCAAGGACTAAAATATATATGGAGAACAGAGGGTTTGAGAGGAATGTTTAAAGGAAATGGCACTAATTGTGCACGCATTGTTCCAAACTCTGCTGTCAAATTCTTTAGCTATGAAGAGGCATCTAAGTAAGCTAACATTTTTTTTCCATGGTCAAACTTTTTTTTTTTCATTTTTTTTATGTCAAAGTTGATGACTTTTAACATTCATGGTTTAAAAATGGTTTCTTTTTTACATTAACAGGGGAATTTTGTGGCTATATCGACAGCAACCTGGAAATGGTACAAATATATCTTACGTTTTTACATTTGTATGAAAACCAGATAACTCAGTTAAATCACCCGTTTGTTTAACTGGACAAACGATTGAACATGAATGGAGTTTTCTTTTTCATGCATAAACGAACGAACAACTTTGATGAACGAATATAACTAAGCTAAAACCAATTTAAACTAATCATGAAAACAATGTGTTGGGCCTAAAAAGTAGAGTAATTATAATGGACCTAAAAGGCTAAAACGCTTTTAATGAATATATTAAGGAATGCAAACGAACTAATTTAAGCAAATGTAAACTAACGAACATAAATGAACGAATGATATATGTGTTCATGTTCGTTCGCTTAACTAAATGAACAAACTTTTCTGTTCACTTATTAAATTAGTGAACATAAACGACCTTTAGGCCGAACGATTCACTAAACGTTTGGTTCGTTTACAGGTCTAATAATTGCTAAAAACATGTTTTCTTTTTTCTTTTTAATCTTTTGTTTCAGAGGATGCTGAACTCACCCCTCTCTTACACCTTGGAGCTGGCGCGTGCGCTGGAATAGTTGCCATGTCAGCAACCTATCCGATGGACTTGGTTCGAGGTCGTCTTACTGTTCAGGTATTCTTTATAATCTTCTAATATTAAAATTTTATATATGTCGATAATTAAAATGGCTTTTTTGCTAATTTGTTTATATTTGCAGACTGATAAATCTCCAAGCCAATATAGAGGAATTGCTCATGCTCTTACAACCGTACTCCGTGAAGAGGGCCCACGTGCGTTATACAAAGGATGGGTTCCTTCTGTCATCGGTGTTGTAAGTTCAAATTCAAAGATTATTTAATATTGGCATTTGCATGTAATTTGTAGGATTTAGGTATTTAATATATTCTAACACCTAGGTACCATATGTGGGGCTTAATTTTGCGGTATACAAATCGTTAAAAGACTATTTGGTGAAATCAAGACCGTTTGGACTCGTTGAAGACACTGAGTTGAGTGTGACAACTAAGCTCGCGTGTGGGGCCGTGGCTGGAACCGTTGGTCAAACGGTTGCGTATCCACTCGATGTCATACGCAGAAGAATGCAAATGGGTGGTTGGAAACATGCTGCTTCGATTGTCACGGGTGAAGGAAAGTCAAAGTCAGCACTTGAGTACAATGGCATGATTGATGCGTTCAGGAAAACCGTCCGTTATGAGGGTTTCCGTGCTTTGTACAAGGGTTTGGTCCCTAACTCAGTCAAGGTGCGTAGAATACTCAAATTTTGAAAATACCCTTTGGTAGAATTAACATTTTTTTATTCAAGTTATTTTTTTCTTTTATAGGTTGTTCCATCAATAGCCATTGCATTTGTGACATATGAGGTGGTTAAGGATGCAGTCAAGGTAGAGATGAGGATATCTGAGTAAAACAACTTAACAAGGCATTCTTATTATATATCTTCATTAAACATTCGCCTTAGTTTGCAAGTGCAAAAGGGTAAAACCGTCAAGTAAATGTTTTTTTCTTTGATCTCTTTTACCTGAAGAGATTTAGAGCTAGCCTGTGTTTAGGCGTTTCTCATTCATATGTATGAACTCTAATAAGGAAATGCTCAGAGTTGAGGCCTGGGCCCCGGTTGAAAAATGATACTATTTTGATCGATTAGTATTATTAACGAATCACATAGAGATTCTGTTTATGTTGGTTCAGGTTAATATCATCTCGGTAAACAAAAAAAATGTCATGTGATAAGTTAGTTTTGGCTCGTTTGATTTCACTTTGAACATAAATTGACTTCAAGTTGGTTTCGTTGGTGAAAAGAATCCAAAACTTCATGTGTTACAAAGCTTAAGAACTTGAAACCTATTGTAGAAACATGTGACTCAAATCCCTGAATGAGAAAATTAGGGCGCATTCGTTTCACGGAATGGAATGAAATTTGAATTGGAATTTGTATAGGATATGGAATTCGAATGAATTGGATTTGGAATTTGAATATTCCAATAGGAATTGGAATCGGAGGTAATTGGAATCCAATTACATTTTTAATGTTTTCGTTTGACAAATGAATGGAAATTAGTTTTTTTTTAACAATGATAACAGCAAAAACATTTTAGTTTTTTTAGATTTTTTGTTTTTTATTATATTTTGAGTTATGATTTTTTTTTTAAATTTTTTGAATTTTTATTATGGGATTTTTATTAAGATAAAAAACCCCTCAAACAAATATTCAAAAATAATAATAATAAAAATTCATAACTCAAAATATAAATAAAAAACAAAAAAGGTAAAAATGTTAAAATGTTTTATTCGTTGTCCTCGTTAAAAAAAACTCGAGAATAGATTCCAATGAATTATCTTGAATTCCTCCACATTTTGGAAGGATTTGGAATCCTTTAATTTAAAGGAATTGAATTCCAATTCCAATTCCTTGAACCGAACACACCAAAATGAAACTAAGATTCCAATTCTAATGAAACGAACACGCCATGTCATGGGATTTTAATTCCAATTCCTTTGAATTCCTACGAATTTTGTAAAACGAACACGCCCTTAAGGTGCTAAGTTGCTAAAAATGTTGTGGAGAGTCAAGTCAAAACATTTAAGCCGACCCAACAAGAGATAACATGTTTCTCATTGTCTTGTCTCAAGTGTCAAAACATAAATTATAGTTAAATCTAATACATGTATTATTATCTTGGACAAATTTACCAAAAAATTCTTTACTCTGCCATCAATGTTGGTAGAAAGCACGCCAGGCTATTTTCTATGCAATATAATTTATTTCTTATGCGAACTTTCAAACATACCGACTTTAACTCAAGTTTCCTAGGCTAACAGGTTGGGTAACGATTCAAAACTAAAAGCTTTTATATGGTTTGAGTTGGTTGACCTGTAACCATTTCTTTTATTTTATCTTATGTATGATAAACATGTTTATAAATTTGTGTAGTTTGCTTCATGATCTTATGTGTGTGACAAAAATCCAATACACATGTACATTCATTCATATCCTCTAGCTCCCAATTAGGTCCATCTACTTACATTTAGTTTGCCCCTTCTACAAGACTCTAGTCATCTGTTGTCTTTCTTTTCACATTAAATACGTCCAAACGTTTTGCTTGATAAACAAGTTACTAAATTCGTGTAGTTTCTTTCATGATCTTCTTTGTGTGGTGAAAATCCACCACACACGTACATTCATTCATATCCTCTAGCTCCCAATTGTGCCCATCAACTTATACACGGATAAAAAATTGGTGTGCAAATTTACCCGTCTGTTCTTGGTATATGAATGCTAGTTATACTAACTTTGCTTATAATATGATCTTAAAACGCCATCACTACCGTTGTTATATGTGTATGTACTTTGAATATTCTTATTAAATATATATAAAAAATAATAAATTAAAATGTTACATTTGTGGAAGGGTAGATATGCGTAATAACAAACTTTTAAATCCATTGTTATTTTAAAATTAATTATTATCCTTATGAAAACGTAGTATATTAGTGGCGGTCCCGGGTTTAAATATAACTTTCACTAGTTTTCTGTCTTTAATATCTTTAAATTTACATGTCTAGCTAGCGCAAGCTATGTTTTATCTTATTCCATTAGTTAGGTTGTTAATGTCCCATACTATTTCCAATAACAAGTTGTTATGAGTAACAAGAAAATAAAAAGAAGTGAGACATAATTAGTTCTTTTGCCTTACGTTTACCATCATCCAAAAAATGTACATGTAGAAATGTCAACAAATATTACCCACATAATGGAAATGTAAATTGGTATACTAGAATGATCATTCATTTCTTCACTTTGGCACAATAGAACCCCTATAATTATAAAAGAAAATAATTTGTGATCTTTGGGTATTCTTGAAAAATATAAACAGGATAATTAATTAAAAATGTTACCTTTGTGCAAGGCTAGATATGGTTTAATAACACTTTTAAGTCTGATTCCTCTTCTAAAAGTAGTTTTTTTTTACCCAAAGCTATTTCCATCCTACCAAATACGACAAAAGAGTTACTTGTTTCACCTTACACTTTTATAGCCGGACTGGTAATCAAAATTACCGTTTTATCAATATATTGGTCGGACTCGTTCCTGAACCCAAGCAGCATTAAAATAAGTTAAAATAAACAATATGCATGTATAACTAACATGAAATTAATTTATCTTTTGATGCGGAGTGTTACCAAAATATATATAGACTGAAATAAATAAAATACGGAATTTGTTAGAGTAAATTAATCAGTAAACGGAGATTCAAGAATGAAAAATAAGAGAGAGAAAAAGGTTTATTTTCAAATTTAGCCCAACCACCAGGACTAACTAGTAAGATTGATTCAAATGAAGACGGTTCGAATAGACTCGAACTAGACCTGTTATGTAGCTCCTTAATGGTTTGGTCCGATTCGGTTACAAGAATAGTGTTTTTGCCATATGTGTTCCATCATCCAAGTAAACGCACATATAGATGTGCCAATAAAGATTACCAACATATTAGGAATGTAAATACTGAGAATAGAGTGCCCATTCATTTCTCCAATTTAACCCCCCCCCCCCCCCCCCCCCCTCTATCTACCCCTATAAATTGGTCTCATGCATAAGTTTAGATCACAATCTAATAGAAACACACATACAGAGATGGCCTCCAACTCTGCAACAGGTTTAAAGGTCAGTGGACATCATCATCAGGCAATGGTCATGAAGAAAGAATCTGAAAAGAGTAACACATGTGGCTTTCAGATGCCACTTCATTATCCAAGGTACAAGAAAGAAGATTACGAAAAGATGCCCGAATGGAAGCTTGACTGCCTTCTTAAAGAATATGGACTCCCAACCAATATTGGTGATGTTAACAAAAAGAGAGAGTTTGCCATGGGAGCCTTTCTTTGGACTTGATCAATTAAGCTCATGATTCACATCAGTCGTTCTATGAAATGGTTTTCTTTCGCTTAATCTTTTGATATTGGTGTAATCTTGTGTCTTCTTGTCGTTATCATGAGTTACAGTTTTAGATCTTACTGTGATACATGGCTCGTGTAGCGGTGTGTAATCGTGTTCCTAGTTTATTAATTTGTTTGTGGAGGCTAGTGCACTAGATTATCGTATTATAAATTATTGTCATGTTTTATGCTTGAACCTATCATTGTTATGTAACGTTAAAAGTTAGTAGTAAGCGAAAAATAAATTTGGATTGTGAGTTTTGTCGAGAAATCTAAAAGTTATATTTGTTAGATAACATTAAATGGAGTTAATGTTTTTTTTAGAACAAGTGATACTAATTAGAGCATCTATAATTGGAGACGTGACACCATCTACAATAAGAGATGTGACACCGACAATGACAAATTAACACCACATTATGCCCCTTTAATAATAGAAAGAACTTATTATATTTGTTAGATTTGTATACATTTGTTAGAAACTAATAAAACATAGACATTATTTGTATCTTTATTAATTAAAATTTATTATGATGGTTTTTCTTAAATATCATAATTTTTTAAATTTAGTTTATTAAAATTTGATTTACGTTGTTAATAGATACAACTAATTATATATATATATATATATATCTATAAGAACGTATTAAACTAAATAGTTTAATAAAGTAAATAATTTAGTTATGAAATACTTAATACTAATTTAAAGTGAATTCAAGTGGAAAATGTATCATAAAGGTATAAAAAAGTACTTTAAAAGTTTTATGTGAAGGTAGTAATATTAGAAGTAACAATAATTTGTATTTTATATTATCAGTAAATTGTTTTGCTCGGACATGATATTCCATACGGGTGGTAAAACAAAAATCAATTTGCTTGGTGTGTGATGCTGCTAACGGGCGGATAACAATAAATTTACCGTATATAAAATGTTTACACAACATGCCATATTTACAATGTTTCTTGCCATTGAACTCACGTTACCATCTTGCACTATATTTTAACAAATATATATAGACAACAAAAAAAAGTTGGCTTGATTCAATCCCAACTACCTATTTAGGACCAAGAATCTATTTTCGGAAGTTGTTTTTGTTATGGTGTTTTCTGTAGTTGGCATAGAGTAGTTGAGTGGTTACATATAATATAATGATATCTGAATATGCTTACATTGTCATGCATCTAAACTGCAAAGAAGCTCGATGTAGACATTAACCTTGTTTCGTGTCACTTTCTCCATCGAATGCTCAACGATCGATGTTAGATGCTCTACGTTGCGATGCTAAATACTTGGACTTTTGCTTGGATCTATTTGTAAACACGTTTGTTTCAATGATGTAATTAAAGTCATGATGTCATGATACTTATGCACAATGTTAAAGTATATAACATAATGATGGATGATGGTTGCCCAAAACGATTGGATGGAGTGACGGGTCAAAAAATATGTTTATGTTTAACTAGATGTTTAAAGAAAGCATCAATTACGTTTGAGTTCTTGCCAGGGGCGGACCCACATAGTTTCCATCGGGGTCCCGGGACACCAATGTTTTTTAAAAATTACTTAGAGACGATATATTAAATTTTGTAAGGACCCCATAAAAATTAATACTTGGAACCCATACTATTAAGGCTGAACTAGTCTTGTGGAAAGTCCATTGTTTTTTCTTTGAGAGGTTGCAGGTTCAAGCCTCACCAGTCAATATTAGTTATTTAGTTAGGGTAATTGTGTTTTTTCTTTAGTTTATCCCATATAATCATTATCACCATGCAACATATATAATGACAACATGAGTTTTACATATACTTAAATTATTTATCTGTATGTATATTATAATTAATCATTTATTTGTGTAAGAGTTAGTTTTTCATGTCTTGGTTATTCATGTAAGACCATATATATATAGCTTACGCTTATGTTTTTCGGGTATGAATAAAAATGAATTAAAAGTGTATGTTCTATCTAGTTTCTAATCTATATTCTTTCTACTTACTCGTTTCCGATGACACCATATTTTCATGTTTTATTATGTTCCTCCTCTCGACCCGACCCGAATAACGACCGACCCAAAAATTTTGTAAACCGGAAAAATTGGGACCCCATTGGCAAAAAATCCTGGGTCCGCCACTTCTTGCAAACTCACTAAAATGAATTTGCGGTTTTATAAAACAACCATCAAATAATACTAATAATAAGATTAATATTAATACAAATATTAATATTAATTATAACTATAAGTCATCTAATTGGGTAACAAATATACATAAACCTTAACTCCAGATATTTTCAAGTGATAAAGCGATCAATACATAATTCAATCATTTATAAAAGGGATTATTACTTTGACGACACATACTTTAATGAATTTAAAGTAAGAAAAAAAATATGCAAGTTATATTACGCCCAAGAAAAATATTCAAGAGCCACTCTGTTAAAGTTCGCAATACATGTCATGTCATGTCATGTTAAACTATTCATGCCTGACACGATAAGTTTAACACGACTATTGAGCATGAACTTTAACACTTTTAAATGTGCTACTTGTCAGTTTTTAAAACTATGACATGTTTAATAAGTGAGTTACACGGCTCAACATGTTTTACATAGCTAAATGTAATTAATTCAATAACATGCATGACACGACTCATTGGAAACTATTAAATATAAACGCTTTAATAACACGAATGTGCACAACAAATTTAACACGATTGTTGAACAACTAAACATGGTTAAGAAATAATAAAACATAATTAACACGTTAAAATACAAATCATCAAAAATTACAAGCCATGTTTATGGTTAATTATTTATAAAACCATACCATGTTAATAAACTAACCATACACGAGTAGCTTCCTCGTTGTTGGAGAGTCATTCATGCCCAACTAGATTTTGTCTTGTCCAACACCTGGTATCGCTCCTGAATCTCCTAAAAACTTAATGCCGGTACCGGCACCCCGTAGGCAAAAATTCGTTAAATACTGGTACCTATACCGATCACGATTTTCTTAAAAACTCGGTACCATTTGCTCGTCCAATCTCCCAACTCTTATATTTTTTTCTCAAATCGTGTATGCATTTTAATGCTTATAATTAGTTATAACATCCAAAATAAAAAAAGGTTATTAATTTTGTTACATAGCGCGTATAATAACATAACATTAGTGAATTAAGTATCTATAAAATTTAAAAAATATATAGTGAAAGAAAAGGCAAAGTGCACCTGATCCCACATAGTCGGAGATTGTTCTCCGATTGACATCGTCGGAGATAAACATATTAAATAGCTGATAATGACGTCATCCAAGGTTCTACTTTCGGCATTTGCTCTCGTTTTCGCCATCACATTGCCTACCGCCGTTCATGCTCGGCCTTTCGCTCCGGCTCCCGCTCCTACCAGCGACGGTCAGTTTTTTATTTCTCGTATTTTTCATCGTGTATTATTCATCCATCTCATTAATATTGATCATGATCGAATGTATCACAATTCATGTTCTTCCTCATAATTTATATCTAAACACAATATTATAGATAAAAACACCACAAACACGTCTCGTTTTCATAAGTATGTTGTGTTGAGGAATAACAAACAAACGTGTCGAGTAATATCTCACTCATAATGTGTAACACCCCGACCGATGGCGGATTATACATCGGGGCGCCACGTATTGTTTCATTACTCGCGACACTATTTGGGTGTCAATATTTAATAAATACATTTTCATTGCGCACGCGCAGAACATGAATCATAAAGTAACATAATTCATATCATAACTTAAAATATTCAAATAACATAACTTGTCTTGTTACATTTTAATCTAGGTCCAAACAAAAAGAAAACATCATACGTGTCCTTGAGATTCCCAAAAGCAGCTACAGCAAACCTGAACATGTGTTAAAATAAAACGTCAACACTTGCGTGTCGGTGAGAAATCAAGTTTAATAGATATAAATAGATAATAACAAACACTGCGCGCAACATGTGCTTAACTGGGGTTTAACATAGGGTGTAATCAGATTGTGATCAAGCCTTAGATCATAGCTCATAGTTCAATCCGTGCTCCCAATTGAGCACAAAAACAAGAAAACATACGTGCATGTGTAATAAAACAAGAAAACCGTAAACGATAGGTCTCCCGTGTTCATCTAATGGATCCATGAAAACTTCGGAATAGGCCGTCAAAGCGGTTAATGAGTCACACATACAAATAAACAGCCAAGTAAACGTCCATAACACATGGGGTTTTGCGCACATAAATTTCATAAACAAGTTTAAGACTCAGGTTGTACGAACACATGAACATCCCAAAACGTTAAAAATAAAAGGGGATTAAGTACGAGATTACTCACCTGAAAAAGGTGTGTTGAAAGATAATGCAAGAAACAAGCACAAGTTAACCTATAAATAAGAGGTTATTGGTTTAACGATTGGTTTTTATGTCTTGAATATATGTAGTAAGTATCGATTTTTTGTTAGTTAAACAAATTAAAACAAAATATATATATTCATATTTACCGAGATTCTGGGCAGAACAGAAGAGAAGACGGAGGCAAAGAGAGGAGCTGAGGATCTTCGGCAGAGAGCAAAGGGAGAAAGATTTGGGGAAAGTTTAAGTGTAGTGTGTGTAGTATTAAAAGAAAATAGTTTTATTTATAGGAAAACCCTAGGGAACACAATCCCTTAAAAGGAGGAAAAGATCTTATCAAATCAAGCAAAAGATATTAAAAAGCACAAGAAAACAAAAGCAAAAGATATCAAAAGATATGCCGGCAGCTGCAGGGGATGGGGAAAAGCTGACAGGTTACAGGTCAAAGCATGGGAGGTGTCAGATAAAACACTGTTCAAGACATGCAAAAGAATATTTCAAAAGATTATGTCAGTCACTTTTTCTGTCAACCAATAGGATTGGTGCGCATGCTGCGCCGAAAGTGGCTTTTCGGACAGATGTCGGAACTGATCTAAAGAGCTCAACAAAAGATAAGATATCTCAAAAGCATACAGGCTGACCTAAACTGAAGAAAAGACTTAAGGTCTAGCGCGAGAAGACTCGAGCGCGCGCGCGAGGGCGAAGGCAGACAGAGAACAATCCTTGGCGCGCCGCGGGAAGAACTATAATCCTTAGCGCGTCGCGGGAAGAACTACAATTCTTAGCGCGCCGCGGGAAGAACTATAATCCTTAGCGCGCCGCGGGAAGAACTATAATCCTTAGCGCGCCGCGGGAAGAATTTCCATTCTTAGCGCGTCGCGGGAAGAACTACAATCCTTTACGCGTCACGGGAACAGTTCGCCTCGCGTATCGCAGGAACAACTGGTCTTCACGCAGGCTTCCTTGTAAGGAGTCTGGCGCGTGGAGCTGCGCAGACATCCTTAGGCGGGAAGAACCAAAGGACAAGCAAAGAGTAGAGAGGGGTTCAAGGCGAAAGGGTTAAGCAGAGGGGCGGGCCGGCGACAAGAAAGAGAAAGAGGCGGGACGGCGACAAGAAAGAGAAAGAGGCGGGACGGCGACAAGAGAGAGAAAGAGGCGGGACGGCGACAAGAGAGAGAAAGAGGCGGGACGGCGACAAGAAAGAGAAAAAGGGAGGCGGAACGGCGGAGGGAAGGAAGAAAGGGACGGGTCGGCGGAAAAGAAATTATTATTATTAGTAAGTAATATAAAAATATATATATATAATATAATTTATTTAATGTTAAATTTACAAAGATTAATAATCAAATTTTGAATCATAAAAAGAATCGGATTCGAAAACGGGTACCTGGGTCGGGTCGGATTGGGCAGTTGTCACAGTCTCCCCTACTTTAAGAAATTTCGTCCCGAAATTTATCTCGAAGTAGGTTGCGCAGAGAAAAGGTGCAGGTACTTGATCTTCATCTGATCTTCCCTTTCCCAAGTGAACTCGGCTCCGCGCTTGGACTGCCAACGAACTTTAACAATAGGGATGCGACTGCGCTTGGTTTGCTTTACCTCGCGATCCATAATCTCCACAGGCTTCTCAACGAAATGCATAGACTCATCAACTTGAACTTCATCAAGTGGTATGTGGAGGTTCTCGTCAGCTAAACATTTCTTGAGATTGGATACATGGAAAGTTGGATGCACATTGCTGAGCGCGGGCGGTAGGTCAAGCTTGTAGGCAACTTTTCCCACCCTCGCAAGAATCTTGAATGGACCAACGTAACGAGGTGCAAGCTTACCTTTCTTCCCAAAGCGGACAACACCCTTCCAGGGCGACACTTTGAGGAGAACAAGATCACCAACTAGAAATTCGAGAGGCTTCCGCCTGCGATCTGCGTAACTTTTCTGTCGGCTTCTGGCAGTCAGCAGATGATCACGGATCTTGGCGATTTTATCGGTTGTCTCTTGAACTAGTTCGGGTCCTGTGATTTGAACTTCACCCACTTCGTTCCAACAAATCGGTGAACGGCACTTTCGACCGTAAAGTGCTTCAAATGGGGCCATACCGATGCTGGAATGATAGCTGTTATTATAAGAGAACTCGATCAGAGGTAGGTGTGAATCCCAATTACCTCCAAAATCAAGAACACAAGATCGAAGCATATCCTCAAGGGTTTGAATGGTTCGCTCAGACTGTCCGTCAGTCTGAGGATGATATGCAGTACTCATGTCCAAACGAGTTCCTAACGCAGATTGGAGAGATTTCCAAAAGCGAGATATAAAACGGCCATCGCGATCGGATATGATGCTCAAAGGAGTACCATGACGGCAGACAATTTCCTTGACATAAAGATGCGCAAGTTGTTCAACACGGTAGGTTTCACGAATGGGCAGAAAGTGGGCAGACTTGGTCAATCGATCCACTATTACCCAAATGCTATCATGTTTGCTTGCGGTCAAGGGTAACTTGGTGATAAAGTCCATTGCTATACTTTCCCATTTCCACGTAGGAATTTCTGGTTGTTCGAGCAAACCAGATGGGCATTGATGTTCAGCTTTTACCTTAGAACAAGTTAGGCATTTACCTACGAACACAGCAATATCCTTTTTCATACCAGGCCACCAATAAGAAAGGCGTAAATCTTTGTACATTTTGTCAGCACCAGGATGAACGGAATACCGAGTTTTGTGCGCTTCACTCAGTATGACAGAGCGAAGATTCTCATCATTGGGGATCCAGATGCGATTGAGATAACAGAGAATTCCATTCAGGTTAGGGACTAGATGTACTTCTGCACCACACGCTAACTCGGCGCGTAGGTTGCCTTTGCTGATCGATGCGCGCTGCGCGTCGCGAATGCGCGATTCAAGATCGTTTCGGATCGGCGCGAAGCGAAGCTGTGTGCGCGGCAAGATACAGTTAAGTTGGCTGGGTTTGCGGCTGAGCGCATCGGCTACCACATTAGCCTTTCCAGGGTGATACCGGATCTCACAATCGTAATCGCTGATGAGTTCGTTCCATCGGCGTTGTCTCATGTTAGGTTCCTTTTGATCAAAAATGTGCTGAAGGCTTTTATGGTCGGTGTAGATGATGCACTTAGTCCCATAAAGGTAGTGTCTCCAGATTTTTAAGGCAAATACAACTGCACCAAGTTCAAGGTCGTGAGTCGTATAATTCTTTTCATGAATTTTGAGTTGCCTTGACGCGTAAGCGATAACCTTGCCTCGTTGCATAAGTACACAACCGAGACCTTGGTTGGAGGCATCACAGTAAACGACAAAGTCGTCAGTACCCTCAGGTAACGCTAGAACAGGAGCTTCGCACAACAATTGCTTGAGCGTTTGAAAAGCTTCTTCTTGCTTAGAGCCCCAAATATACGGTTTGCCTTTGTGCGTTAAAGCTGTTAAAGGCAAGGCGATTTTTGAGAAGTTCGCAATGAATCGCCGGTAGTAACCAGCTAAGCCCAAAAAGGAACGGATTTCGGTAGGAGTGGACGGTGTAATCCAGTTCTTGATTGCTTCAATTTTGGATGGGTCAACATGAATACCCATCTTGTTTACAACATGACCAAGAAACTGTACTTCATCCGACCAGAACTCACACTTGGAGAGTTTGGCATAGAGTTGTTCGGTTCGAAGCTTTTGCAACACCAACTGAAGATGTTGTTCATGCTCGGCCTTGGTTTTGGAATACACCAGAACGTCATCGATAAACACGATCACGAATTGGTCCAAGAAAGGCCTACACACCCGGTTCATTAGATCCATGAAAACAGCGGGTGCGTTGGTTAAACCGAAGGGCATGACCAAGAATTCAAAATGACCGTAGCGGGTTCGAAAAGCAGTCTTAGGAATATCCTCATCGCGGATACGCAACTGGTGATAGCCAGAACGGAGATCGATCTTGGAGAAACAAGAGGCACCTTGGAGTTGGTCAAAGAGGTCGTCAATACGCGGTAAGGGATACCGGTTCTTAATGGTGAGCTTGTTCAGCTCGCGGTAATCGATACACATGCGAAACGAACCGTCTTTCTTTTTAACGAACAACACCGGAGCACCCCATGGCGAAGAGCTAGGGCGAATGAATCCTTTATCAGTCAACTCTTGAAGTTGACTTGCTAATTCTTGCATTTCAGCGGGTGCAAGTCGATAAGGAGATTTGGCTACGGGAGATGCACTAGGGACAAGATCAACACGAAACTCGACTTCCCGAGCGGGAGGTAAACCAGAAAGATCATCGGGAAAGACTTCAGGAAAGTCACGCACGATAGGGATTTCAGAAAGTTTCTTCTTTCCTTCATCGGGTTTGACCACATTAGCTAAGAACGCGACACATTTCTTCCGCAAAAGTCTTCGGGCTTCAGAGCATGACATAAGTTTAAGACCGTTAGATGGTTTCTCGCCGTAGATATGAAGATTTTCACCATTTTCCCGAGGAATGCAAATCAACTTCTTGGCGCAGATAACTTCGGCGCGATTTTGCGAGAGCCAGTCCATTCCAATAATCACATCAAAGCTTCCAAGAGGCATGGGAATGAGGTCGATTAGAAAATCGTGTTCATTAAGGTTAAGCGTGCAATCTTTGATCACGGAGTTTATTAAAATAGTTTCACCATTAGCCAATTCAACTGAAAAGTTTTCGTTTAAGTTTACTCGCGGTCGCGCGAGTTTTTGTTCAAATGCGCGAGAAATAAAACTTCTATCGGCGCCAGTATCAAAAAGTATAGATGCATATTGTCCGTTAAGTAAAAATGTACCATTAACCACGTCATTATTCGCTTGCGCTTGGTGCGCGGTTATATTAAAAGCTCGGCCGCGCGTCACTTGGTTTGAAATTTGGTTAACCGGATTAGCTTGCGTAATTTGTACTTGCAGTCTCGGGCACGCGTTCCGGAAATGACTGGGGTCACCGCAGTTATAGCACGACCTGGGTCGTGGATTAGGGTATGTTGGCTGTGGGTTTAGCGGGTAAGTTGGTGGTGTTTGCGCGATTGGGTTGGCGGGAAGGACTCTACAGTTCTCAGCAGTGTGACCAGTACGGCCACATCGGTTACATTGTCGGCACGGGACTTGAGTTGGATGGTGAAGTCTACAGGTTGGGCAAAAGGGTTGGTTTCCTGTGTAAGGTTTCTTAGTTGACGGGGTAGGGAGTGCGGGATTGGTTAAGGCATAGTTATGGACTACAGGGGGTGTTGGGTAAGTTGACAGTGGGTTAGGAGCGTGTACTGGAGGTTGGTAGGCGGGTTGCTGGACAACAAGCGGGTTGGTAAGCGCGTAGGTTTGATGATTGGGTCTGCGCTTACGCTTGAGGTTGTTACGGTTTGAGGGTTCTGGCTTGGTTTCTGTTGGTTCTGGGACAGTCTTGGTGAGTTTGGTCATTTCGGTTCCCCGCAGGAACAGGGTTCCTGCCCTGACATGGTTGTCGCTGAGCACAGCGGCCAACTCGATGGCGTCAGAGAGGGTTGCTGGGTTCCTGGCCCATACAGAATCTTGAATTTCCATGGGAAGACCCCCAAGAAACTTCTCGATGGCTCGGCGGGAAGGGGTAACTAGGTGCGGGACAAGCAAACTTAGTTCGTGGAAGCGCGTCGCGTACTCGCGCGCTTCGCCACTGTACTGCTTCAAGTTCCAAAATTCCTCCTCAAGGTGCTTTATTTCGTTGGGAGGGCAGAATTCTCTAGTCAAAAGTTCCTTGAATTCCTCCCAGAGCATGCTAGAAGCAGCCTCTGCGCCACGCGCATGAGCTACTCCGTTCCACCAAGTAAGCGCCCTTTATTCTAGGACACTTGAGGCGTATAAGGTTCGTCGGTCTGGAGGGCATTGGGTATGGAGGAAGGTGTTCTCAATTTTCTCGAGCCATTGGAGCATTACGGTGGCTCCTTCAAGTCCTGTGAATTTCGGAGGGTTACCCGCATTAAAGGATTTAATATTGTATCCGGAGGGGTTGGTATTATTTTGGTTTAAGGCTTGAGCTATCGCGGCGGCCATTTCCTGGGAACGTTGCTGCCTACGTCTGCGCGAGGCTTCTCTCCTCTGATAACGGCGAGATAGCGGAGGCATTCTATAAAAGTTTTAATTTTTGTTAATATCTTGGTATGGGAAATCGTTTTAGCGCAAAGTATATCGTCGTAAAGCTTGTTTCGCGGAGTTAAATGCTATCAAATTTTGAAGTAAAATATGAATTTAAATGCAAACTTAACACATGTAATGAATTCGAATTGAAAATCGGCAATTCATGCATCACCATGACTTTCCGAATTCTCAATTTAAAATATCGAGTAAATGAGCATTGAAGGTCGACCATTCATGTATCACCATGACTTTTCAAATCTTCAATTTAAAATATCGAGTAAATGAATATTGGAGATTGACAATTCATGTATCACCATGACTTTTCAAATCTTCAATTTATAACATAAAGTTAATGGTAATTGAAAATCAACTATTCATGTACCACCATGACTTCTCGGATTTTCAATCCCCACAACAAACGAATATGTAAGTAAAGAAATAGATTGAAATTTAACAATAAAAATCGAAAGATCGCGAAATAAATCACGAAATCATGTGCTGCATATACGCAAGCATATTTTATAAATATCGAGTAATTAACAATTAGCGCGCAAACACGAGATATTTCTCATGCGCGAGAAGGGACTCTTAGGTATTCTAGGTCGTTACGTCTAACCACCTATCCTAAAGTCACGGAGCTCTGATACCAATCTGTAACACCCCGACCGATGGCGGATTATACATCGGGGCGCCACGTATTGTTTCATTACTCGCGACACTATTTGGGTGTCAATATTTAATAAATATATTTTCATTGCGCACGCGCAGAACATGAATCATAAAGTAACATAATTCATATCATAACTTAAAATATTCAAATAACATAACTTGTCTTGTTACATTTTAATCTAGGTCCAAACAAAAAGAAAACATCCTACGTGTCCTTGAGATTCCCAAAAGCAGCTACAGCAAACCTGAACATGTGTTAAAATAAAACATCAACACTTGCGTGTCGGTGAGAAATCAAGTTTAATAGATATAAATAGATAATAACAAACACTGCGCGCAACATGTGCTTAACTGGGGTTTAACATAGGGTGTAATCAGATTGTGATCAAGCCTTAGATCATAGCTCATAGTTCAATCCGTGCTCCCAATTGAGCACAAAAACAAGAAAACATACGTGCATGTGTAATAAAACAAGAAAACCGTAAACGATAGGTCTCCCGTGTTCATCTAATGGATCCATGAAAACTTCGGAATAGGCCGTCAAAGCGGTTAATGAGTCACACATACAAATAAACAGCCAAGTAAACGTCCATAACACATGGGGTTTTGCGCACATAAATTTCATAAACAAGTTTAAGACTCAAGTTGTACGAACACATGAACATCCCAAAACGTTAAAAATAAAAGGGGATTAAGTACGAGATTACTCACCTGAAAAAGGTGTGTTGAAAGATAATGCAAGAAACAAGCACAAGTTAACCTATAAATAAGAGGTTATTGGTTTAACGATTGGTTTTTATGTCTTGAATATATGTAGTAAGTATCGATTTTTTGTTAGTTAAACAAATTAAAAAAAAATATATATATTCATATTTACCGAGATTCTGGGCAGAACAGAAGAGAAGACGGAGGCAAAGAGAGGAGCTGAGGATCTTCGGCAGAGAGCAAAGGGAGAAAGATTTGGGGAAAGTTTAAGTGTAGTGTGTGTAGTGTTAAAAGAAAATAGTTTTATTTATAGGAAAACCCTAGGGAACACAATCCCTTAAAAGGAGGAAAAGATCTTATCAAATCAAGCAAAAGATATTAAAAAGCACAAGAAAACAAAAGCAAAAGATATCAAAAGATATGCCGGCAGCTGCAGGGGATGGGGAAAAGCTGACAGGTTACAGGTCAAAGCATGGGAGGCGTCAGATAAAACACTGTTCAAGACATGCAAAAGAAGATTTCAAAAGATTATGTCAGTCACTTTTTCTGTCAACCAATAGGATTGGTGCGCATGCTGCGCCGAAAGTGGCTTTTCGGACAGATGTCGGAACTGACCTAAAGAGCTCAAACAAAAGATAAGATATCTCAAAAGCATACAGGCTGACCTAAACTGAAGAAAAGACTTAAGGTCTAGCGCGAGAAGACTCGAGCGCGCGCGCGAGGGCGAAGGCAGACAGAGAACAATCCTTGGCGCGCCGCGGGAAGAACTATAATCCTTAGCGCGTCGCGGGAAGAACTATAATCCTTAGCGCGCCGCGGGAAGAACTATAATCCTTAGCGCGCCGCGGGAAGAACTATAATCCTTAGCGCGCCGCGGGAAGAATTTCCATTCTTAGCGCGTCGCGGGAAGAACTACAATCCTTTACGCGTCACGGGAACAGTTCGCCTCGCGTATCGCAGGAACAACTGGTCTTCACGCAGGATTCCTTGTAAGGAGTCTGGCGCGTGGAGCTGCGCAGACATCCTTAGGCGGGAAGAACCAAAGGACAAGCAAAGAGTAGAGAGGGGTTCAAGGCGAAAGGGTTAAGCAGAGGGGCGGGACGGCGACAAGAAAGAGAAAGAGGCGGGACGGCGACAAGAGAGAGAAAGAGGCGGGACGGCGACAAGAGAGAGAAAGAGGCGGGACGGCGACAAGAGAGAGAAAGAGGCGGGACGGCGACAAGAGAGAGAAAGAGGCGGGACGGCGACAAGAGAGAGAAAGAGGGAGGCGGAACGGCGGAGGGAAGGAAGAAAGGGACGGGTCGGCGGAAAAGAAATTATTATTATTAGTAAGTAATATAAAAATATATATATATAATATAATTTATTTAATGTTAAATTTACAAAGATTAATAATCAAATTTTGAATCATAAAAAGAATCGGATTCGAAAACGGGTACCTGGGTCGGGTCGGATTGGGCAGTTGTCACATAATGTAGGATCTGATTGCTAGGCTGTTCTCTAGTGAGTTCGCGACTCAACAAACCATTTTTTTACGGTATAAAATGCAAATATTTAACGCAAGTAAAGTGTATATTTGTAACAAAAAATATGATATGGGAATCGATCAAGAAATTTTCTTTGCTGGTTTCTTATGGTTTTGTCGTGTTTTTCTTTGTTTCATTTAAACTTCTAGGCATCGATATTTTTTAACTTATCAATTTGGTCGTTACAATGATCATATCCAACCAAAATGCGTCGCCAGGGCTTATTTTGCACCCACTAAGGCACGTGTGTATGTGACAATGTGGTACTGGTTGTTAGTCTAATTGTGCGCGAAAGTGGCTAAGTAATACGTTTAGGATTCACACATGTTTCGACTGTTGATTCAGGGACATCAATTGACCAGGGGATAGCATATTTGCTGATGTTACTGGCTTTGGTGCTCACATACATCATCCACACCATTGACACTCCTCTTAACCTCACTTGATCATCACCAGTGATGGACTTGACGCTTTATTTACAGCTACAAAGTTAGTCTGGTAATTATTTAATCACTTTTCTTATGTTAGTGATGATGAATTACGAATGGCGTGTCACATGTTTTGTGACGCGATGGAATATTGTATCGAGTGAAATCGACATGTGTTTCAAGTTGTGAGTGTTCTTTGAAACTGGTTGCTTCACTTATATTAATTTTATATAGTTTTCGTACTCTTCTAAGGCTTGATTATTTGCAAATGGCATTATTCAATGGTCCATTCTTGACTTAAAAGAAGAATATCTGCATAAAGAACAAAAACAAAGATCTACTATTTGCCCCATATCTCTCTTTTGAGTAGGGTCAAAATAATTTTGTTGGCCCATTTGTCTGTATCAGCCCATTAAAAAAGTAGCTATACAATAATTAAAAGTGTATTCACTGATTCATATACTCAGAGCTGTTGTTGACTGTTGACTACCACTTGTAGTATGTTCAAACTCTGATATATTTTCCCCTTCTCCTTTTGTATGTCACATGTTTTGTAAGTTAAAACAAACAAACATAGTCATATAATCCCACTCAAGCAAAACTATGAGTTATGAGTGAAGTATGACTGTATGAGGCACCATTTTTATTTACTATGCAGTATAGCATATAACCTAGAAAAGGATAACAAAATGGAAAATAATACACATAACTACAACTATCTAAGAGAATCAGACCAGACAAACATACAAGTACTAATAAGTGATAATGCATGATGTAAAGTACTATATCTACAAATACAAGAGCAAATAGATATGAAAAAGAAAAAACAAACACTAACCCTTCTTAATCTACAAATACAAGAGCACATTGATATGCAAAAAAACACTAACTCTCCCCACAAGGTCCATGATCCTAATGTTTTGAAAGTTAAATAAATGTAATTGATGGGATTATGATTAAATAATACCTTTAATTATCATCAAATTGTTATAATGTTTTATATCCTTAAGATTTTGTAAGACACTTTGATGATTTACTATAACATCCTAGGCGAATGTCACGTCGGTCGTGGACGTGAGGGATTCTTGATTCATAAGAAATGTCCCGCCTTTAAATCATCAACGCGTTTTGAACTTGTTCTTGAGTTTTTTTAAAGGAGGGAAAAAAAAGGAAAACTAAGGATAGTTAAAAAATGGGTGTTCTTGAGTTTTTTTAGGATGGAAAAGAAAGAAGTAGGAGGAGTTAGGAGCGATTAAATTGATATTTTTTTTCAATAAATTATCCTCTCAAAAATGGGCTGATTACTAAGGATAAAAAACCAAATTACAATATTACCTACTAAGAACATAGTTAAGAACATTCAACTTAAGGGTAAAATTGTAAAAGTGTTATTTCCCTTTTCTTTCCATCCAACTTAAGAACATAATTATCCTTTTATTTCCTCTAATTTCATTCCAACTCAAGAACACACATAATTAAAAAAAAAATCCTTCCCTTCCCTTCCCTTTCTTATCATTCCCTCTCATTTCCTTTTCTTTCCTTGGTTAAAAAACTCAAGAACAAGGCGTAATGTTAGTGAATGAGAGAACTTCATAGTTAAACGTGCTACTAGCTTTGAAAGGGTAATATGTCATATAACACACACATACAAAAAAAGTAAATAAATAAATGCTTTCCGATACATGTTTTTATTTTGTACTTAAAATTACTATGCGTAACTTGACTATATTCAAATGTGACCCTCGAGACACTTAACCCTTTTAACGGGGTAAATAAGTTAACTGTTAATGTGCTTCTCGAGACAAACCTTCATAACCCTTTAATGAGTTATCTAACGAGGAGCGACAAGACCATGCGAGTCAATTTTACGCTTCCAAATAAAAAATATTTACAAGAACAAGTCAACGATATTTTAAGAAACCATAAATCCAACTTCTCGTACATCTAAGGTAGTGGCAATGATTATAAAAAAATCACCCAAACATGCCCTTAATATTAACCTAATAATATTACATCAATAACAATCACAATCACACCATTGAATCCGATTATATCGCAACCAGAGAATCCGACCCGAATACATCCCCATATTCATGAAAACAATCGCCACCAGGCCAAGTTAAAGTACCAATATCAAAATCATTTCCTGACCCGAAAAACACGTCACACGGGTCGGGCTCTTCAAAATTACACGTGTCAAACTTTGAAAAGTCAAATAAATCTGACGTGGATAAATAATCGTCCACAGGCCGGAAATCAGTAAACATGTCCGGCGGCACACCTTCATTGCCTGCATGGTTTATAAAACATTTCTGAGTCGACTCAGCTGCCAACTCGTCGGATAAAACATTAAAATTAGTACGCGCGTGGGGTCCACGAAGCTGAACACCCGCGTGGTCGTACACCATTGCAGCTTCTTCAGCCGTATTGAAAGTACCGAGCCATAGCTTACTCGGCGCGCCGGATCTCTAATCTCAGCCGCGTATCTCCCCCACGGCCGCCGTCGTACGCCGCGAAACTTCTTGCCGGAACTAACTTTCAACCGTTTCGCCACCGTAACGGCCGTTCTATTCCGATTTCTGTTACCGTCGACCGTACGATTATTATTTTCCGATGGAGGTTCGATTTTAACTTCGTTGACATATTTTCTGACTCTTCGCCGGAAAAAGATGCCGGAGGAATCGGTAGCGTAGGCGTCAGTCATTGATATCCTAACGATTTTAGGACTAACATTAGAATTGGAACAGTTAAGTATGGTAATGCTAGTTTTGTGGACGGTACGCTTGACCGGATTCATAATTTGTAATGTATACAGTGTGAGTCCTTCCTTATAACTGGAATATAACTAACCCTCTCTTGTTGGTTCAGTCAGTTGCCGGTGAATTTGAAAAGGAGTTACGGGGGAGGAAGAAGCAGAGTGAGTGAAGAAAGAAGAGGGTTTATGGACCAACAAGAGAGGGTTTTCGAAGATATATATTTTTTAATTGAGCGTGTAAACACATCATCTTAAGCCTATGTTTAAAGTCGACTTCTCGAACGCTGTGATATATACCTTATATATGAGAATCGGATGGAATTTGTAAATCATCGCCCCCCTTAATCAGGTTCAAACTCGGATTTAAAGCTCTGATTCATTTTTTCACCTAGATGTCCATCGAATTATCCTGATCGAGAATCAAACATGCATCTCCACTAAAAAGGACATACCTTTAACCCAGTGTCGGCCCTTATGTATATTATGGTAAAGCTCTTGCTTAGGGCCACCATATATTTGAGGCCTCAATTTTGATAAAGATATGTGTATATATATATATATATATATGGGAGGGATATTTTAAGAACTTGATGAGTTTTAAGAACTTTAAGAACTCAATTTTGGACCACACATTTAATTAAATGATATGAAATGTGTGGCTAAGATTAAATTTGATTAAAAATGAATCAGGAGAGAGAATAAGTATTTTTGTTGATTACACAAGTTTAAACTTTAGTTACACATGTGTAAAAAGTCGATTTGATGTGTAAAAAAATACGGTAATTTTTTGTACATTAACTACACTTACGTATTACACATTTGTAAAAAAATTCAAAAAAAAAGTTGTTACGTTGAGTTCTTTCGAATACTTAAAACTCAAAGATGTTATTAAAAGAAATCAATCGTATATATATATATATATATATGATTAGGTTCATTTCAGAAGTATTTTTAGCGCGAGAAGTGTGAGAAGTGATTAGAACCAATCATATTTTTTCTTTTTCTTTTTTTAATTGCTTATTATAAGGGCATGTTAGTCAAGTGAACAATTTTCTTTTTAGGGTAACTTTTAATTACTATTAGTAAGTTACAAAACAAAATATTATAACTTCAACTTTGTTTGTATATTAACCCATGGTTACTTTAATTTATTTATCTGATGATACATATATCTTACATGAATTTTTAATAAATATTATTAAATCACCGTGTATTTCAATACTAAGTAGGTTTTTGGATTTGTATAGAAAAAAATAAGATATTCTATAATTTTCAATTAATTCCCACATTTACAATATCATAGTACAGTGAAGGAACTACACAATACTACAAAACAATATTTTACACACACTAACACACCAATCCTTTTTTTTAATACACATACAAATAATTATTCCTTGATCGTCCAAACTATCATTCTCAACTAAAAACCTACATAATTTGTGATCTTTTCATTTTCATGTTTACGTCTGATAGCCGAATCTTGGTCTCGAACATTGTCTTTGCAGTAAAAATTCCTGCATCATAATAGTTACATATTGTAGCCAAATTTTAACTTCAACCAAATTGGTGTTATGTATCCATAGCATTTGCCCTCGAATGACCAACGACCCTTAGGTAATTCATGAAAAAGTCCGCATACACAATGTAAAGTAGATTTGAGACTGTTGACTTGCAAATTATTACATAGCTTCGTATCTTCAACATACAACATATTTCTCAAATAAATAATATAATACATAAAGATCGACTTCTAAAAATAAACCTACAGATATATCGAAATACCACGGTAACATGCTAATATTTAAATGGACAACTAAAACTAAAAAATCATTAACAATTGATATAACTTATATATAGTTTAGAAAAAATACCCACATAATAACATGGTAAACAACTTACACAAATAAAACATACCTCTTGTTAAAAACTCCCAGTTATACACAGTTTTAAAATAATAACTACACATTTGGTAAGCACCTACACAAATAAACCATGATTCACATTAAGAACTACCAATCCTACAAAGGATAAAAGAACCTCTAAATATCTATTAAACTACCACAAAAAAAATGCAAAAAACAAAAATTTATAAATGTTATATGGTAAAACCCAATATTCCAGACTATTATGTAATGCATAATGTTCATAAGTGTTTTTGATTATGGTACTTAGTTTATATTAAACAACACAACATGTTTATATACGCCTGAGATTGAAGGATAACATTTTACCTATATAGATTAGTGGTTACCTTACAATTACAATTTCCATTTCAATCATGTATATTACATTTACATTTTTATTACCTACACATACAAGCAACATAGTTTGCATTACATTAAATACATTTGATTTACTTTAGATTTTTACCTACATACACCATTGTTGCCCTACACACACTACACTTCCATTAGAATTACATAGTATTTACCTACACATATTTTTTACTTACACAGACTAGTATTTCCACACAAAGATCACGCTTTGAGAATATAATACAATCTACACTTAACATATAGACTTACGCATACACATAGTTATATTTTATCAACTAAACACTACTAAAATTTGTTATACCAATAAAATTTTCAGAATAATTTATACTAATTAAACATGCAACATTACATTCACACTTTTATTATACCTACACAAACGACCAACACAGTTTACATACCATTATCTACATTAGATTTACTTAATATTTTTACCTACATAGATTGTTGTTACCATACACAGACTACAATATAAATTAGAATTTCACAATGTTTACCTACACATATCTGTTTTTACTCACACAGACTAGTATTTTCATGCAAATATCACACTTTTGACGATATATATAATACCATCTGCACTTATCAAACGTATGAACGTACGCATACACATAGTTATATCTTAAACACTACTAAAATTTGTTATATCAGTAAACTTCTTAGAATAATTTATACTAAACATGCTACATTACGTTTACATTTTTATTATCTACACATATAACCAACACAATTTACATTAGATTGTTTACATTAGATTTGCTTTATATTTTTACCTACATAGACTATTGCTGCCCTACACATACTACAGTTTAAATTAGAATTACATGTTGTTTACATACACATATATGTTTTTAGTTACATAGACTAGTGTTTACATACAAAGATCACACTTTTAAGAATATAATACCACCTACACTTATCAAACATATGAATGAACACATACACATAGTTATATTTTATCACTGAAACACTACTAAAATTTGTTATATCAATAAACTTCTCAGAAGAATATATACTAAACATACTACATTACATTTACATTTTTATTACCTACACATATGAGCAACACAATTTACATTATACATGACATAAAAACACTATAAGACATAGTTTACATTCCCTAATGCACAGGAGTATTTGCAGACATACACAAATCATACACAAATATAATAAACAGTGTAGTCACCAATATATAGTTTATACAACTTGTATATGAATCTTATTTGGGGAACTAGCGTTGTGTAGGTATCGCTTATTATAGTGTAGGGAACAACAAAATAGTGTGGATAACGGAATGAATATTGCTCATAATCTTCTTTTAAAAAAAAAAGAAATAGACAGAATCAAACTGATACACAAAAAACCCTATTTTTTCCCCAATGTATAAACTATTAGAATGAAAATTATGAAAAACAAAACATGAATATAGGTATCTTTCAGAGAATTTCAATCAAAATAATTGACTAACCTTTATGTCGTAACTTTCAAAGACGAAAACCTAATATAAAATCCAATGTCGTTTAGAAAGAGAACAATATGAAAAGCAAAGAATTTGATTCACGTATCCTTGTGTAGAAACAATTTCCAAGTAAACGAAGATTTCAAAAATCAGAATCTGCGTATGAAGATTTTGATATTTCAATCTTCAGAGAAAAATAAGGCATAATAAGGGGATTGGATTTGATGATTTACATACATTTAAATTTATTAGGACTAATCAAAAGACAAAAGTAGCCTTTTTACTTGAAAACCTAGTATTTTTGTACATTAGTAATTACAAGATTGCCATCATTAGTTTTAGCCGTTGATTACACATAATCAATGAACCAGATTTACTTATCGCACTTCTTGCTATAATTTTACTTCTCGCATGATCCATCCCCTATATATATATATATATATATATATATATAAGGTAAGGATCCTAAGAGAACCCTTTGCAAATTGAGAACTTTGAGAACCATTTTGAACCACTAAAAACACATTTGAAAAAAATATTTAAAAAAATCATAAAACAAAAAATAACAAAAATTTTAAAAAAGTAAAAAAACCAAAATTCTTATATTTCATTCCGGTTTCACTAAAAAAAACAAAAAAAAACGTCGCATTATACACATATGTATAATTTTATTTACTCTTTAGTTACGTAATATACACATATGTACAGTGTCATTTATCTTAAATTATACACATGTGTATAAAAAAATAATGTAAATGTACATATATGTATATATTGTACATATGTGTATATAATTTGGCTAAACCGAGTTTTTTTTATGAAACCGGGATGTTAAAATAAGAATTTTAGTTTTTTTACTTTTTTCATTTTTGTGTTTTTTTTTATTTTATGATTTTTTTTATTTTTGGGTTTTTTGTGATCCAAAATGGTTCTCATGGTTCTCAATTTCAAAAAAGTTCTCTCATCCTGGTCCTATATATATATATATATTATTTTAAGATCCTTACCACATTGATTTATTATTCTTTCTTATTCTAGTGATATCAATGTAATTAAAAGGATAATGTCTAGTAAAGTTACTTGGTTTGTTTGAACAAATATAAATTGCATATAAAAGTCCAATATATTCGGTATTTATCTATTTGTGCAGATTTGATTTTGTTTTTCTAAAATTGTTAAATACATTTACAAATCTTTAATTTAGTTCCATATTCTATCGTAAACTATTGTTTTATTAAACCCGAACCAAACCAAATTTAGGTCAAACTCCTTTAATTAACCATGGTTTGCTTTCCGATAACAAACTTTACTTAGCCGAAATAAACAACCTATTTATAAATAAATTAGGTATCATATAAGTTCATTCTACAAGTGTTTTTGTAATAATTTTCACGATAAATATAATTTAAAAGTACAACATAAAATTATAGAAAAAGAGCCCTGGATTTTTTACTTAGCTTTGGGCCCTAAAATGCTTGGACCAGCCCTGCTTTAACCACTTAACCAAATCCTTTGAATTTGGAAGATAAATATGATTATAATATATCTTAATTTGAACATTATTTTTTAATATAATCTAAATACATAACTATAAGTTATTTCAGTTGTCACTAGGACGTCTACTATAGAGGGGGCTTTAAAGCCTCTTTACAGTGTCGCATCATCGTCACGTAGGTTGTTGCCTCTCGTCATAACGTTATGATGTGGTTTATTGCTCCTTTACAGAGCCGGCTGTAGGGTATGGCGGGGTAGTCGATGACCACAGGCCCCAAAACATCGCTAGGCCCGAATTTTTTTTAAAAAAAAATTATATTTACTTTTATGAAAAAATATATGTATATTCAATGTTTCAACACAATTGCATGACCACTAGCTTGGTTCAGTGGTAACTGGTATGACAATTAACCAAAAGGTTGTGGGTGCTAATCTTATTTGAGTCATTTTTAAGCTTATTTTTATATAATTTTTTTTATATACAATTAGGGGTGGCAATCTTGACCCAAACATTTTCAAATGAGTCAATTTGAGTTGTTTTAAAAGTTAAATGAGTTGGTTTGGGTAAAAGGTTTTAACTAAATGGGTCAAAATGAGTCATCTGAAATTTCATCCTTTTATTTTCGGGTCAAAATGGGTCGACAAGTTCAAAGAAATGGGTTAATGTGGGTTAGTGTCCTAAGGAAATGTGACAAGTTTCGAATCGGAACGGGTTTTCGTACAAGACAGGTTTCAGCATGAAACGGGTTTTAGATTGGAACGGGTTCGGTTCAAGTTTCAAGCCAACACGAGTTTTCACCCGTGACGTGTTGGGTTTTGGTTTCTTTTGTTTCTTTCTGGTCGATTCCGGACTCGTTTTTGTCCGTTTTTTCAGTTTTGATTTTATTCGGTTTGAATTCTTTTAGTTTCGTTTTGATTGATTTTTTCGATTTCGATTGATGTGGAGTTTTGGCTTTTTGTTTCTTTGTTTCATTTTCGTCGATTCTTTCGGTTTCGGTTCAATTCTAGGTGGTTTTTTTTATGGAACGAGGATAACGTAGGAAACATTTTAGCGTTTTTACTTTTTTTGTTTATGATTTATATGTTGAATTATAATTTTTTTTTTATTATTTTTGAATGTTTTTGTTCTTAATAGAAAACCCTTAAAAAATTCAAAAAAATAATAAAAAAATAATAAATAAAAATATAAATAAAAAACGAAAAATCTAAAAAAACCAAAATGTTTCCGCCGTTATTTTCGTTCACAAATAAAAAAAAATAAAAAAAACCTCAAAACCCGGTTCGACCCTAACCTATTTCGACCCAAACCAAAACAACCCTTTTTTTAATTGACCCGTTTTGACCCAAACTTATTTCAACCCATGACTTGTTCGACCCAACCTAACCCATTTGTCACCTCTATACACAACTCAAATCATAATAAAGTAAGCCCATTTGAAATTAAATTGTTTAAACCCAAAAAAATGTTCCTTTACTAAAGATCCAAAAAAAATTTCGTCTTTGACCCAATTTTTTTTCGCATTCTCGGAGCCGGGCCTGCTCCTTTATTGCCCCCATTATATATGCATATATATGTATGCATGTGTATGAGATATATATATATATATATATATAGAGAGAGAGAGAGAGAGAGAGAGAGAGTATATCATGTGTCATAAAAGTTTGGTTTATTGGATTTTATTAATTCCAATTTTCACATTTTGGCCAGTAATAATCCCAACTTAAGAAATTCCCTCTGGCAGTCCCAACTTGTAAACTATTTTCCTCCAACGAACCTTATCTAACTGGGGTCTAACGTCGAGGGAAATAGTTTACAAGTTGGGACTGTCAGAGGGAATATCTTAAGTTGGAATTATTACTAGCCAAAACGTTAAAGTTGGGATTAATAAAATCCAATAAACCTAAAAGTTTGTAACTAGTATATATATCACGTGTCATATAAAAGTTCATTTAACCGTCATTACTAGCATTATTACGAACTAAAGTATTCTTGATTTAATATTTTCATTGAAGAAAGTGTATTCATAAAAATTTATTAATTTGATCATTGCATATAAAACTTCTAAGTTTTTTACAATATTTACATTTTTTAGTAGAAGTTTTTATTATGAACAAATTTGTGTGATGAAAAAAGCTATTAGCTAAGTGATTTCATTCGTAATTAAAGCAAAAGCTTGTTACATTCGTAAGCAAACATAATACAACCGTTTAAGGCTACGTGTAGTTAGTAGTGGAGGGGCTACAATTGGGGGCGAATTATGACACGTGATGCCCAGTCAGCATGGAGTGGAAATTTTTTTTTTGGATGTAATGGTGTAGGGGCTACAAGTTAGGCCCACAGTGTGTTTTTTTATTATTTTCTTTTTATAACTAAACTAATTAAATAAAAACCAATTTATTTAAATAATTAAATAAAAATGTATTAAAATTAAAAAAATAAATACAAAAAAATACATAAACTAAAAAAAATACACAAATAATAAAAATAAATTATAATAAAAAAACACACCATAATAAAAATATACATAAAAAAACTAATCTATTCGTCTTCATCTTCGTCTTCGTCCCCGTCGTCGTCATTGTTCTCCTCCTCGTACTCGTCTTCGTCCTCCTCCTCAACGGGACGATTATCCCGCACGTGTTGAACCAAATCTGTCTTCAGTTGGTTATGTATATCACTTGATGTGAGCTGGTGAATGTTATACGTTCGTTGGTCTTGGGTTGGTTCAGGGAACTGTTCTGGAACGCTTCCTGGTATATAGTGTTGACATATTGCTTTTTCCTCGTCTTCTAAAATCATATTATGCAATATGATACACGTATACATGGCATCGCTCATTTTTGCCAACGTCCATACACGACAAGGGTTTTTCACATAATGCCAACGTTTTTTTAGAACCCCGAAACACCTTTCGATATCCTTTCTCGCGGACTCTTGCTTCTTCTCAAAATAATCTCTTTTTTCTTCGATAGGGTCTTGAAACGTCTTGACGATGATCGAGTACTCTGGATATATCTCATCTCCCAAATAGTATCCGTGACGATAGAAGGTATCGTTGGCATAAAACGGTAAGACCGGTATGCTACGGCTAATGTAATACTCTAACACGGGTGACGCGTTGAGAACGTTTATGTCGTTGTTGGACCCGACTGAGCCGAAGTAGGCTGACCAAATCCAGAGGTCGTGTGAACAAATGGCTTGAAGACTAACCGTTGGCACTCCATGGTCACCACGAGTGTATTGACCTCGCCATGCGGTTGGACAGTTGCCCACTCCCAATGCATGCAATCTATACTCCCGATCATGCTTGGAAAAGAATGTTTGCTTTCGTGTACATCATATATACGAGTCAGGTCGTTTGAAGTAGGAATCCTCAGATAACGACGAGAGTATAATTGTATTATCCCTATACAAATAAATTATTAAACAATATTTATATTAAAAACAATAGTTAATACAAACAATTTAAATATTACCGATGCAAAAATTCTCCAACGCATCTCTCGTTGTTTTCTCAGCCATCTTTAAATACTCGTCATTGATATCGGTCGTGTTGCCGTATGCGAGGATGCGTATAGCCGAAGTACACTTTTGGATGGCGGAGAATCCTAAATATCCTCTTGCATCGGGTTTCTGTTGAAAATACTCATACTCCCGCTCCATATCTCCAACGATGAGCAAAAATAAACGCTTGGACATCCGAAAACGACGTCGAAACATAGCGTCGTTAAATGTAGGTGTGTCGTCGAAGTAGTCATTCATCAAACGAGCGTTCGCTTGTGTACGATCCCGAAGGATATATGACCGTCTACGTGGTGCCGTAGATGGAGCAGAGCCGGGCACCATGTTATTGACGACGGCCCGAACCGCGTTCGTGACCTCTAAATGCTCTTCCGCCACTTGTCGGTGAATCTGATGAATTCTTCGACTCTCGTTTATTAATTGATCCAAAATCTCGGCAGAGTTCGTGGAATCCAGGGAACTCATTGAGTTTGAAGAAGTATGAAAATAATAAAAATGATTGGTATTTTTATGTTTGTGTTTGTGTATGATAAGGTGAAAATGGTTAGATAAAGTTTGATATATGTATTAAGTTTTTAAATTATTTTTTTTATATATACAGCCGTTACCCAACGACATTATTATTATTATTATTATTATTATTATTATTATTATTATTATATAATTTTTTTTCCATCTTCGCGGGCGACAAATATACCCCACCCCCGCCCCTTTTCGCCCAAATATCGCCGGGGGGGGGGGGGGGGGGGGGGCGGTGTTCCACCAAAAAATCACCCATTTTCGCCCTATATTACCGCCCATTACACACAGCCTAATACAAATAAACTTTAATGTATCACGGTGATCTTTCGTACTTAACATAAAAAAAATGTTGCATTAAACATATAGCATATTCATCCATGAAAATTTTATAAATACTAGTATATATGACCCGCGCGTTGCTGCGGGCTATTAAACCGTACCAAGAACTTATGTGAAATTGTTAGACCATTCGTAGGCTTATGGTGCGTACTGTCAACATAACAAATGTTAGACCGCAACGTAAAGCAAAAGGTCTTTATGATACACTAATTATACATAGGTTTAGAGGTATGGTGAAATTATCTCACTACAAATATAACTAACTTTCAAAGATATATATTTCTTATAAGATTGTATTACGGTTTGGTTAGTCACTAAATATATAAATAAGTTTCAAGATATAATTTTTTTTAAGATTGTGTTATGGTTTGATTAGTTAAAACATCACATTAACGGCACGACGTTGCCATGTATACGGTGGACATTAACGGCACGACGTTGCCTCTAAAATCAATTGTAATGGAGGGGAGTTACTTAACCAATATTTTAAAAAAATAATAGAAAATAAATCTAAAACTAATTTGTTGAAATGTGAGTGAATCCCACAAAATGAGCCCTCTTTAACGTTAGACTCAAGGCCGGCTTTGAGGCACGGCCGTGTGGTTGACCTACGGTGAGTCTATTTTTTACCTCGTTTCATTTTATGCCTCTATTTAAATTGTGCATAACACTAAATTGTATTTTATATGCATATAAATATAAAATATAGTTCAACTGTGTAGAAGAATTCATTTATTTAAAGGTAAATGAAAAATTAATTTGAGAAAGGGCTAAAAGTTGTGTATCCATACCATCACTTCCTAGATCTCCGTACCACACTATCTCACCAGCCACCATATATATATGTCTTTGTTTAGATCTATCTCTCATCCATTCATCTTCATCTAATGTCCGCATCCATCGTCTATAGTGTGAGTTAATGGTTGAAGTTATACACGGGTGACATGTAAAGGAAGTGAGAAAACACGTGCGACCAAATGATAGGAAACAGACGTTATAAGGGAGCTTACAAGTCAAATAGCACAAAGTACAAACTCTAATGCAAGAGAAGGTTGCTGATTGTATATGTATTATATATATATATATATAATTGTTGTGTTGTTATATATTAATTAACAATTTTAAAAATATTCTATGTGTGTTTTTTTAAGTTTGATAAACAAACTAACAAAGTTAATAGAAACAAAAATGGGGAAGCTGCCTTTGGGTGGTGTGTAGGGTGACATCTAGCCATTAAATAAAAGATTACGTGTTGGAGTTGAATAAATGATGTGTGGTTAGCAAACAGACCAACGGTAGATCATGGGATTAACATAGAGAGATTAGGGTGGGATAGATAGTGAGCAACTTTCTAATATGATAGCGGATATGGGGTATGAATAAAGCACCGGATAAGTGGGGGTGGAAGTTTGGGAATGTGATGAAGTTCTCGGTCAAGAATGTTATTGATGGATATTAATAACTATATTTTTTAAATTTCTTCTTAGAAAAGTAAATACATATGCTTGGCGGGTGTTGATTGGCAGACCACCAACTAGATTAATTTGCTAGGAAAGAGTATAGATGTACCAAATTCATTATGTTTGTTATATAATGAGTTTGAGGAGATGTGTGGCCATGTTTTTGGTAATTGTTCAGTCGCTAAGCAGGTCTTGGCTTGGTCTCTCGATAGGAGTGCATTTATGTCGACCGAGTTGATGGGGTGATGGGAAACTTGAAAGTTCAAAATGATAAGAAAAACGTTGATCATTTATGTCACTTGGTGATGGGTTTAAGAAGAATCACAAGAATAAAAGCACACGTTTTACAATATATTGTGTGTTTCTTTATCTATGGGAGGCCCCGACAAAGGTTATTGAGCAATTGGAAGCAAAGAGAAGAAATTTTTTATGGGGGAGCTCAGATAATAGAAGAAAAACTAATCGGGTGGCTTGGGACCGAATCACTAGGCCTAAGAAGGATGGTGGTTTGGGTTTAAGTCCGCTGAAGGATGTTAATACAACTCTACTTGCCAAGTGGTGGTGGAGATACAAAGTGGAAGAGAAAAAGATGTGGAGAAAAGTTATCGACGCCCTCCATTATACTCCCCGCACGTGGCCGGCCCTTCCATATAATAAACGTTTGACCGGAACTTGGGCCTCTATAGCCAAACTAGAGAATTTTCTCATGTCTACAAATTTGTCTCTCTGTTGTGCCATTAAAGGTACAGTGGGGAATGGGATCAGAATAAGGTTTTGGCTTGACACATGGTTGGAAGAAAAACCTCTTAAAGATGTTTATCCTAATCTTTTTAAGTGTGAATTGGCAAAGGGCTGTTTTGTAGAGGACCAGTGCAAATTAAACGGTGATGTGTCAGAAATCAAATGGGAGTGGAATCGGTCGAGATGGTCGGAGGAAGCGAAGCAGAGTTGTTAACTTTGGCCCAGAGCGTCGAGCAAGTCAGGATTCAAGATAAACCTGATAGGTGGTTCTGGTTGGGGGAAAAGGATAGCGTGTTCACCGTAGCGGCGGTTAAGAAGTTATTGTCTTCTCATGGGGAGATAAATGGGTCAGAAAATTACAGTTGGAATAGTTGGATCCCCCTTAAGGTAAACGTGTTCGGATGGCGATGCCTTCTTAACCAATTGCCTACTTCGGTCGAGCTCGTTAAAAGGAAGATTATTCCGGTTAGCCATGGGTGTCCCTTATGCGGTTGTGAATCGGAGACTAGTGAACACTTGTTTACTTCCTGTTACGTGACTACTTTGGTGTGGCAACACATAAGTAGCTGGTGCAAGATCCTGCCAATCTTCGTTTTTTTCTTTGAAAGACGTTTTCGAGGTTCACAAGTATGCTCCTATTCTCAGTAGCCGGAAAAGAAGCCTCTAAGCCATTGTGTTGGTCGCGTGTTGGTGTATTTGGCAAGCAAGGAATAAACTTATCTTCGAGATAAGATCGTGGGCCAAATCAAATCTCTTAGCTTTCTTTGGATAAAAGCGCGTTCGAGGAATGTAGGGATAGATTGGAGCAAGTGGTTGGAGTTTAATGTGTAATTTGTTGTTTTCTTCGGTGTTGTGTTTTTAGCCTTGCTAGTGGCTTGCTAGCGGGTGGTTTTGCTTAATGAAATTTGCCGTTCAAAAAAAAAAAAAAGAAATGCAATAATTATATGATCAAATGGCTTTAGAATTCTTTATATTAGACGTAACTTTTACTTCTTCTTTTTTATGTATGTCCGTCGTCTTTTCTTATAAAAAAACCAAGGTTGCAAAAGTCGCTAGGTGGACTCTAGGCTGCCGATTGGGGAGTTGGATGTACTCGGAGTACTCAGAGAGTACTCGAACATGGTAAATATAAAGAAAATTAGTTTTTGGATATTATATATATGTCGAATATCACAAATTTACTAATATTTATAACAAAATAGGTAAATATTAATATAAATAAGAGAAATACACTTTTAAACAATAAATTATTCTAAAAATTGTTAGTTATTCAGTAAAAAAATGATATTTATTCTTTAATTTTAAAGAAATACGAGTTGTGCTTTATTTTTTTAAGCCAAAATCGGCTCAAGTTCACCGACTAGTTGCGATTCTGACTAAGGTTGACAACCTTTAGTCAAATTTTAGTAACTAGGCAGAATTAAAGAAACTCGTCTCGACAACATACCTGGTAACGAGTACTCGGCCTTAAAAACTACTTTTACAACATTGAAAAAAACACATCTATTGATGAAAGAAAAAAAGAAAAAAACAAAATTGGTGTTTTCTTTTCTATTTTTATTTTTTAATACTACGTTCCATAAATGCTTGGTAGTTTCTCTTTGTAATTTCAATTTCAATTAGCATTTGAAAAGTAAGTAAATGTTTTGCATCAAACCCAATTTTACGTAGCATTTCAAGACTTCGATCAACTAATGCTATTTCGTTTGCATCATCATGAGTACTTTTCTTCAGATGTTTGTGTTTTAAAAGCTAATGATTTTATTTATGCTACTAGTGAAAACAAGCCAATCCAGTCAAGTCAAGTCAAGTCGAGTCCGAGAGACAATTCAACAAGCTAGCTTGGCTTATTCACCATGTTTTATTAATGTTACGAGTTAAGGTTCCCAAGAAATAAATAATAGAGTCATATACGTGACATTTAGCAACATGGAGGAGGTTCCATCAAAAAACTAGAGATAACTAAAAAAAGAAAAACTTACTCGTTTGATCACTTTGATCATGGATCGGATGACAATGAGAGTTGGTCATGATTCATTGAAGCGTGTCCAAGGGACAAAAAGTGATTCCCTTTGTTCTCGTTTGTTTATGTTCTCTAATTAATCTCCCTCTGACGCCATGTGTGTTAGAAGTTTTAAAGTGTGAATGAAGGAAGTGGTAAAATGTTTGTCCCACATTGGATTGAGAACAAAATGAGGAGTGGTATATAAGGTATAGCCTTCACCACTCATTTGAATCTTTATGACATGTTTTACCACAAGTCCTATGCGCGCGCAGGGGGGGTTGCAAATTTGGGTTTCTGGTCTAGAAATTCATCAAACTCGTGCGTGCCCGCACGTCCCGCGGACACGAATGCAACTCCAATGGTCAGTTTAATTCTACACTAATGGTCATTAGATGAATTGATTACATAGTTTCAATTCTACACTCTTTAGTCAAGACATACAAAAAAAACACACTTCATCTTCTTCATACTGTAACAGTATTATTTCCGTTATCGTTTCAGGCAAGTGTTCGAGTCCGGCAGAGTTACGATTCTGTTTCGAACCGGAGTACCATGGGAACAGACCGCGAATCTGTTTAAGGGAATTGTGTTAAACACAATCCCGGTTTACTGTGTCGATTATTTCTTTTATTTTCTGCCTATTATTCATACAAGATTTCTAACAAACTTAAACAGATTACTTATTATTATTTTTCGTTTCAGAATGGAATTCCAACCCATGAGTACTGCCGTTTCTGCAATCGTGACTTCCGATGTCGCTGTCATGACCGGTTTGGTTGCTCCGCTGCCTGCTGCAGTCACATCTCATGCTGAGAAACCGGAAAAGTTCACCGGTGTGAATTTCAAACAGTGACAACAAAAGATGTTCTTTTATTTAACCACTTTGAACCTTGCGAGGTTCTTGACTGAAACCGTTCCCCAAGTTGATGAAGGGGCAACGGATGTGCAGTCGGTGAGCGCAGTTCACGCTTGGAATCATTCGGATTTCTTGTGCCGGAACTATGTCTTGAATGACATGGTGGATGCACTTTATAACGTGTATTGTAAGGCCAAGACTTCCAAAGAATTATGGGAGTCGTTAGACCGCAAATACAAAACCGAAGATGCCGGTACTAAGAAATTCGTGGTGGCTAAGTTCTTGGACTTTAAAATGATAGACTAAAAAACTGTTATGAGTCGAGTCCAAGATTTGCAAGTTATTCTTCATGATATTCATGCGGAAGGGATGTCTCTTAGTGAGACATTCCAAGTTGCTTGTATTATTGAAAAGCTACCACCAAGTTGGGTCGATTTCAAGAACTATCTCAAGCATAAGCGAAAGGAGATGACCATTGAAGATCTTGTTGTTCGTCTTTGTATTGAAGAAGATAACAAAATTGCACTAAAAAGAATTGACGGTCACGGAAAAACAAAGGCCAATGTTGTTGAACATGGCCAATCTTCAAAGGGTAAAAATGGTGGAAAGAAAAATCATGGGAAATGCTTCAACCTTGGTCCTAAGGGGGGAGTTGGGAAGAAAAAGAAGTTCCAAGGAACTTGTTATAATTGTGGAAAGCAAGGCCATAGGGCCAATGAATGCAAGCTTCCAAAGAAAGAAAATGCTCGACATGTGAACATGGTTCGAGAGGTTGAGAACCTTGTTGCGGTGGTCACGGACCTCTCGATTATGGTCACCGAAGTTAACTTGGTTGGGAAAAATAACAAAGATTGGTGGGTCGATACGGGGGCTACCCGTCATGTGTGCTTTTACAAAAGTCTCTTTAGCACTTTCAAAGAGGTGACTAATGGAGAAAATGTGTTTATGGGAAACTCCGCTACGGCCGAAGTCAAAGGTGAGGGGAATTTGGTTTTGAAGATGACTTCGGGAAAGGAACTCACTTTGTCAAATGTGCTGTATGTTCCCGAAATTCGTAAGAATCTTGTGTCGGGGTGGCAGTTGAACAAGTTTGGGTTCAAAATGGTGATTGGGTCTGATAAGGTCGTGTTGACCAAAAATGGTATGTATGTTGGTAAGGGTTATGCCCTCAATGGTATGTTCAAGTTGAATGTAACCGTGTTTAATGAAATGGATGAGAATGCTACTAGTTTTGCTTATATGCTTGAGTCTTCTAATGTTTGGCATGGTAGACTAGGTCATGTTAATTTTAATTCCATTCTGCGTTTGATTAAACTTAATTGCATACCAACATTCGATATCGACTCAAATAATAAATGTGAAACTTGTGTCGAAGCAAACAAACGAGATCATTGAACGATTTACCGAACCCCTCGAAATGATTCACACTGATGTGTGTAATCTAAAAGCAATTCCTACTCGTGGTGGGAACAAGTACTTCATCACGTTCATTGATGATAGTACAAAGTATTGCTATGTTTACTTACTTAAGAGTAAGGACGAGGCTATTGATAAATTTATCTTATTTAAATCCGAAGTTGAGAATCAACTAAATCGGAAAATCAAAAGAGTAAGGAGTGACCGAGGAGGTGAATATGTTTCACCTTTTGATGACTTGTGTGAAAAAGAAGGAATCATATATGAAGTCACGCCTCCTTACCCCCCTCAATCAAATGGCATAGCGGAACGTAAAAACCGAACCTTGAAAGAAATGATGAATGCCATGATGATAAGTTTTGGGGTAAGCCCGGACATGTGGGGGGAAGCAATCTTATCGGCGAATTATGTCTTGAACATGATACCGGATAAGAAGAAAGATCTAACGCCATATGAGTTATGGACGGGAAATAAACCATCACATAAATACTTGCGAGTGTGGGGGTGCCTAGCCAAGGTAGTGGTGACTCCACCAAAACGCCTACTAATAGGACCCAAAACCGTGGATTGTGTATTTATAGGATATACCCGTCCGGTGGTGCATTTCGGTTTCTTGTGCATGATTCCAAGAACCCCGGAATAAACAATGGCACCATAATAGAATCAAAGGATGCATCATGATTTGAACATATGTTCCCATTTTTAGATAAAGGAAAACCGAGCTATTCTAGATCGGTTGAGGAAAGTATTCAAAACGAGACAACTGGAGATGAACCTCGAGAACAATCTGAGACAGAGGAGGTTGAAATCAGGAAAATTAAACGGCAAAGGACTGAAAAATCCTTCGCCCCTGATTTCCTTACTTACATGGTAGAAGAGGAACCTCAAACGTATCAACAAGCGGTGAATTCCGCTAAAGGACCTCAGTGGGGGGAGGCCATCAAATGTGAGATAGATTCAATCTTACAAAATCATACATGGAAACTAGTGGATCTTTCTCAAGGGTATAAACCACTAGGATATCGATGGATCTTCAAGAAGAAGATGAAACCTAATGGCACCATCGATAAGTATAAGGCAAGGTTGGTGATCAAAGGATATAAACAATGAGAAGGTTTAGATTACTTTGATACGTCTTCGCCGGTTACGCGAATAACATCTATAAGGTTGGTGCTTGCCATTGCCGCCATTAGAAACTTGGAAGTTCACCAAATGGATGTAAAAACGGCTTTCTTGAATGGAAATCTTGAGGAAGAGATTTACATGGAACAACCTGAAGGCTTCATAGCCGTTGAGCAAGAAAAGAAAGTGTGTAAACTTGTGAAATCCTTGTATGGATTGAAACAAGCTCCTAAACAATAGCACCAAAAGTTTGATCATGTCATGCTTGATGCTGGGTTCAAAATCAATGAATGTGACAAATGTGTATACGTGAAGGACACATCCGATGGATATGTCATTTTGTGTCTATACGTAGATATATGCTCATTGTTGGAAGTGATGACAAAATCATAACGTCCACAAAGAACATGCTAAAAGCAAGATTTGACATGAAGGACATGGGTTTTGCGGATGTGATTTGCGAGTTAAAATCACACGAACCCAAAATGGACTTGTTTTAAGTCAATCCCATTACGTGAGAAAAATTCTTGAGAAGTTCAATGAGAATGACTCTAATGTAGCTAGAACTCCCATTGATCCAAGTCAACATCTAGCTAAGAATAGAGGTGAACCCGTTAACTAGTTCGAATACTCGAGAATTATTGGCAGCTTGATGTATCTTATGAGTTGCACTAGACCCGACTTATTATATGCTATGAGCAAGCTAAGTAGATACACAAGCAACCCAAGTTCAAGTCACTGGAACTGTGTGATTCGGTTGCTTCGGTACCTAAGATACACTAGGGAATACGGGTTACATTATAACAGATATCCAACAGTTGTCGAAGGACATTGTGATGCAAATTGGATATCTGACACGAATGATTCCAGAGCCACAAGTGGGTATGTATTCACACTTGGAGGTGATGCTATATCGTGGAAATAGTCAAAGCAAACGGTTATAGCTAGATCCACAATGGAATCAGAATTCATCGCCCTAGATAAAGTGGGCGAAGAGGCAGAATGGTTACGTCAATTTGTAGAGGATACACCAAGATGGCCTAAGCCTGAATCGGCCATCTGTATACATTGTGATAGCCACTCGGCAATTGGCAGAGCTCATAGCACAATGTATAATGGTAAGAATAGACATATTAGACGTAGATATAATACGGTACGACAACTCATATCTACTGGAATTATCACTGTTGACTACGTGAAGTCAAAGGATAATATTGCGGATCCGCTAACAAAAGGCCTAAGTAAAGAGTTAGTTCAGAAGTCGTCCATGGGAATGGGACTGAAGCCCTTGAAAATTTAAAGTTCATACGAAGGAAACCTAACTCAACAGATTGGAGATCCCAAGAATTGAGTTCAATAGGAAAACCTAATTGTATGAATTAGTGTGGTCACTGTGGGGGGATAACCCTACGATTTAAGAGGGAGTTTACTACATAGCTAGGTAAACTTCCTAGTTCATTCCTAAAGTGACAAGTGTGAGGCTAAGCATATGGCTTTTAATGATTCAACCAAAGTAGTCATACATGGTGAATCACCTATGTGAGAGAGAAGTGGAGTCGCTTCGAAGGGTGTTGTTGGGCACAATACTTAATAGCTCTTGCAGAACCAGGCGCATGTTCATGACCATAACGAACATAACTATGAGGACTTGAATTTTTTAGGGAGAGTCTTGTGTGAAGTGTATTGTCGTCTACACAAACGGCAGACGAGTTCAAAGACATCACTATCTACTCAGAGCCAGTGGGCTAAGTATGCTTCATAACAAAGGTTCAAAGGATAACACCTACCTATTGTATGCAAGATTCAACTGCTGAAATCTAATTGGAATAATGTTGTTTCGACCTCCATTCATGTGGGGGATTGTTGGAAGTTTAAAAGTGTTAATGAAGGAAGTGGTAAAATGTTTGTCCCACATCGGATTGGAAACAAAATGAGGAGTGGTATATAAGGTATAGCCTTCACCACTCATTTGAATCTTTATGACATGTTTTACCACAAGTCCTACGCGCGCGCGCGCGCGGGGGGGGGGGGTGGTGCAAATTTGGGTTTTGGACTAGAAATTCATCGAACTCATGCGTGCCCGCACGTCCCGCGGACACGAATGCAACTCCAAAAACCCAGGCTCGCGTGAGACAGTTTTGGTTGTCTGGTCAATACCATTAATGATCATACTGATTATGATTATTATTATTCAGTTTCAATTCTACACTAATGGTCATTAGATGAATATTATTATTCTTTAATGGTCATAACTCTGAATTGATTATATGGTTATGCCTCTTGGGTTATAAATATCATGACCATTCTTTGGTCAAGACACACAAAAAACACACACTTCATCTTCTTCCTAGTGCAACAGTATTATTTCCGTTTTCGTTTCAGTCAAGTGTTCGAGTCCGGCAGAGCTACGATTCTGTTTCGAACCGGAGTACCCTGGGAACAGACCGCGAATCTGTTTAAGGGAATTGTGTTAAACACAAGCCCGGTTTACTGTTTCGATTATTTCTTTTATTTTCTGGCTATTATTCATACAAGATTTCTAACAATGTATTCTCACATTTTGACTCAGCTTCACAAAAGAACATAGACTCGATTATATATCTATTCTTTAACATGTTTGATCCTATAATGAGAACTTGTCAAGAAAATCTTCACAATTAGACAACTAGTCATCGTTTTCATTCATTGAGTGTGTTTTATCGCCCGTTCCATAGAGCTATTTAAAACTTTACATACTCGGTAAAGAGTTATATTGCATACGCAATCTCCAAGTCTCCAATCTCACCTACATGCCAAACTATCAGTCTTAAGGTTGTGTATGAATGCTACCAATGCTGAACCCCGCCTTTTTCTTTACTTGTGTATGCAGTATTGATCCATGACACTCTTTTTGATATTATGAAATTCAACCCGAATTGGCCTGACTCGTCACTTCGACTATGGAGCTTTCAATCTCATTTAAGATACAACTTCCTTTATATTCACCATGGCGAGTTCTAAATTTACAAGTTAATTAGGAGCATTTGTAAATCACAAGCTACTTACTATTGTTGGTTGGTTAATTTTGAAATTCTTAAATTTGTGAATCTCAACTTAGTTAAATAAATACTACATAATCAGTTTGAATCAACCAACGTACTTATGTACAACCATACTTATAAAATGCTTCAATTATAAAAAAATTGTCTCTAAAAAGAATTAAGCCACCATGTAATCCTGTACAATGTTTTCCACTTTTTTCATGTGTGAGAAGACTTTGGTCCTTCCATTTAGGCTATGTGTACTGGGCGATATATATGGGCGAAATCTTGTGTGTACACCGCCCCTGGGCTACAAAAGGGGCGAAATGTGTGGGGGTGGGGGAGGGGGGCGACAAATTGTTGTCCAGGGTTATGCTTTGGGATTTATTATTATTATAATAAGTTGTGTGAGATATATATATATATATATATATATATATATATATATATATATATGTGTGTGTGTGTGTGTGTATATATAATGGTTTACAACACCATTACACCCCTAAAACAAAAATCCATCCTTTGCTGATTGGGCGCTACATGACGCAAAACGCCCCATTTTGTAGTCCCTCCACTACACATAGCCTTATAGTAGAACTTTGAACGTTTTCTTTTAGCTTCACATGTTGAGAATCTTGAAAGTGAATCTTTACCATGCGATGTTGGGGTGCAAAGTGTAACAAACTCAAAATATAGGGGTATTTTTGCAATTTTATCTATAGCAGCTAACAAGACATCCAATGATCGATTGAATGAACATGAGACTACGTGTTAGTGCTGATGTTAAGATGACATGTTAAAGTGTCATGTAATAGCAAATAAGGCTTTAACTAACTCATCTTTTAACAATGGGGTGAGGTGGCCGTTGGTTGGTGCCCCCGCCCCTCACCACATCCACTACACAAAGTCAAAGTTTAATAGTTTGTACAACTGAAGAAATGCGGACTAAATCGCCTCAAGCTAAATTATGACTATGCTAAAGTTGCGAACTGAAGCTAGATGGATTCTCCCCCACATTAAACTCATTAACACGTTTTAATTTTAGTTCAATTATGTGTTTTACTCATTTGACCACTTAAGATAAGTAACTAAATTAGAAAACTTATGTCACAAGCTCTTAAATTCACCAATTGTTCATTGTTATAATGTTACATTAGAGAAAGGAATTGAAGTTTCGTTTCTATTATGAAAACAAAATACATAAATTAATTAAAATTTACACCGGGACAATTACAGACTAACGGCAGATAGACGGGCAACAAGCTGCGCCGCTACCCCCTTCTGAATAGCAAACCCTATCCTACTAAACACAATGTTCCCTTTAGCATGGGCGGAGTTACTGCTGACCACCTGCTGAACCCGCTTAAGGAACTGAACCGCGTTAGGGCCGAGAGCGCCAAAGGTGTCGAAAGCTTGTTGTCTACATCTTACTCGCCTCAGACTCTGTCATAGTTTTGCTATTGGGTGAAATTTAAGGAGTATGATGATGATAATCAACTCATATAAGGCTGGTTGTTGTGGTGTGATGTTAACCCCCCTCCATGTCAGCCACCATCCATAACACCGCCCCTGTCCAAACCTTCCATCGTTAAATCGTTAACCCCTTGTTGCACCCCATAACGTTGCCCAATAACGCCATAAAACATCGCTCCACGTGTGGTGTTTTACGCTGGAAAACGCCACCTTCTTTGCAAAAGTAATGCCATGTCCACGATTAACATTGGCGACGTACTTAGGGGTGTTCAGTATTCGAAACGGACTCGAAAAAATCGAAATTCAAATTTAAATTATAAATTTTACTTTTATTATATATATACATACTTATGAACAGATAAATCATAAAAATCTTTTGAGTTATAGGACAATGAGAGACGGTTACAGTAGCTGACATAAGTTTTTTTTATGGGGTGATTGAGGGGCTTAATCATAATTTTATGAAGGGTGATTGTGAATATTTAATATAAGTAACACTAAAGGATATGTTTATTGATGGCAGATGCGTCCATACTTTGTATGCGGGTATGCCACTAATGGTTGACATCGGGTGATCAAGCGGAATGGGATGCTTTTATATATTTTATTTTAAATTTTTTGTAAAAGTTCTATCTAAAATAAGGACTACGTTCGAAAAAGTACCTCCAGCGTGGGCATGAATGGATATTTCGAAGGATGAGATTGAGGATATCAATAATGTTTTTTTTTTCTTTTACTATTTACTAAGTTTTATTTGATCATTCTATTTTTTTATTATGTGATGTTTTATTATTGTTATTATAACACACAAACAACAAACTCTTGGTGCTCGTGGGAGGTGCCTTTCGAATCGTTTTCATGCTATAATGAATCACGAAGAATATTGCACCCGCAATCAACGTAACTCGAAGTGAAGGGATTTGAGACAGAAGTTGACGAATTTTTATGTCATCTACAACAATCTCTAATGTCAAAAGAGAATTGGTACGAGGAAGTCACATCTGTTGTCCATAAGATGGCATTGAGAATAGCTAAATTAAATGTCATCCCATCTTCTTTTTTTTCTTTTAAGTAAAATGGAATTTCATTTATGAAATGTAATTTTTGGTATGGTGATATTTTATTAACGAAATCTAGGTTCTTTTTTATTTTTATGGTTTTATTTATTCTACTTTTAAAAGTATTCTATAAATATTATTTAGTTTTTGTAAGTTCGATATTAGGACAAAGTTTTGTAATATGATCAAGACACCTCACCTCTTATATCGGTAGTGAGGAAGGCAATAGAAACAAAGAGTGTTTTTTTTATTTTTTTGACACATTCTATAAATGCTTCGTAGCTTCTCCTTGTGATTTTCAATTTCAATTTGCAATTGAAAGTATACAAGTCAAAGTTTTGCATCAAACCCAATTTCTAGCATTTCAAGATTTCCAACATCTTTCGCTTGAATTGCATACTGGTTTGGCAGATTTTGGTAATTAATTAGGCTAAAATTTATTCACAACTCAAAAGTGACAGTCAACCTTATTTCACAAAAATTCTTGATAAAATTTCTCACTTTAGAAAAAGAAAAAACCTCATCACGTGACTGACACCCTTGCCCAATCATGTCACGTGACACTGCCTACCATTTTTTTTTGCCTTTACCCCCTCTATATTTAAACTCGTCTAATATTGCGAGGATTGATAAACCACATGTTATGAATGATGTTGCTCCCTTGGGAGGGATAGTGGTGGATGAGGTTCTCCTTGACCGCGTCTTCTCTCTTCCTATCACAACTGTTAAGAGCATCCCTCATAGTTGTCGTATGGCATTTGCTCAAGCGTTAACTGCGGCTCTAGGTAAGGTGGTTGCTATGCCAGACTCTGTTGAGGCATGGGTGAAACTTTTCTTGTTACCGCGGTGCACGCTGCGTGTTTTCAGACCTTCTAAACGTCAGGAGCGCAGGTCCGGTAATAGAAAGTCTTTGCAATGTCAGAGTATTCAACAAGCACTAGCAAGTTGGGGTGCTAAGGATGGTTTTGATGCGCTTATTTTATCCCTTTTTGCCACACCTATAGGGGTGAACTCGAGTCATGGGGAGCCTCTCGCTAAGCACGATGATGTTGCGGTATGCGCCAATGTGAAACAATGTTTACGAAAAGTGGCGGACGGGCATTTTACTGCCGCCATTAAAGTATTATGCTCTTCAGGGGTTGCACCTTTCGGCAATGACACTTTGAAAGCGTTAGTGGCTAAGCATCCCAATTTGCCCCCGCCGGTTATGCCTGCTTCATTGCTTTATGAGCCTCCTCTTGTTGTAGATGAGGATTGTGTGCTTGGATGCATTAAATCCTTCCCTAAAGGGACGTCATGCTGACGAGATGGATTGAGGGCACAACATATTTTGGATACATTTTGTTGAGAGGGGTCACCGATCGTTGTTGGGTTACTAAAGGCTACTACTGCGATGGTTAATTTATGTTTGGGGGGAGATGCCCAAGGGTTTTGGCAGAGTTCATTGCGTCGGCTCCTCTCACACCGTTGCTCAAACCGGACAACGGGATTAGACCCATTGCCGTAGGTGCCATTTGGAGAAGATTGAGCTCTAAGGTGGCTATGAGGGGTGTTAGGAAAGACATTACTAAATACCTGTGCGACTTTCAGTTTGGGGTGGGAGTCCCTAGTGGTGCAGAGGCCGTTCTTCATAGCGCGAACATGTTTTTAAGTAAGTTCCATTCTGATGGGTCATTGGCTATGCTTACTATTGATTTTTGTAATGCCTTCAACTTGGTGGATAGGACTGCCCTTCTGAATGAGGTTCGGGCCCGATGCCCATCTATTTCCTTATGGGTGATCTTTTTATATGGGCAACCGGCCAGGCTATATGTGGGGGATGGCCACATTTGGTCCACCACTAGGGTTCAGCAGGGGGACCCTTTGGGACCTCTTCTTTTCGCCTTAGTTCTGCACCCACTTATTCATCTAGTCCAGAGTTCCTGTAAGCTTCTCTTTCATGCTTGGTACCTAGATGATGGTACAATTATTGGGGACTCTAAAGAGGTTGCCAAAGCTTTAGATATTATCAGGTCGGAGGGTCCCCGCCTGGGCCTTGAACTTAATATTAAGAAAACCGAAGTATTTTGGCCGTCGTGCAATGTGGGTAAGGTGCAGGAGGGGGTGTTTCCCTGTGAGATTGGAAGACCGGTGCTAGGTGTGAAACTCCTCGGGGGGGCGTTAGCCGGGATGCCGGGTTCATCAGTGAACTTGCTATGAAAAGGGCTTCGCGAGCTGTGGAGTTAATGAGCTATCTCCCGTATTTGTGGGACCCTCAATGCGAGCTCCTTTTGCTCCGCTCATGTATGGGAGTTGGAAAGTTGTTTGGTCTCAGAACATGCCAACCTGTGTATGTAGGGGAAGCAGTTTCTGTGTTTGACAATGGCCTTCGGGGGGTGATTGAGGACATCGTGGTTTGTGGTGGTCCATTCTTTGGAGATTTTCAATGAAGGTTGGCATCACTTCCGACTCGTTTTGGAGGTTTGGGTTTATGTTCAGCTTCAGACGTTTCTACTTATGCGTTTGTGGCCTCGAGGGCGCAATCTTGGGAATTGCAAGACCACATTCTTCGAGGTTGTGGTATTGATGGGTTTGACTCCGATTATGGGAGTGCGATGGATCGGTTGCACATTTCACTTCCCGATTTTGACATTAGCGGTTTCTCTAATAAAGACACCCCCCCCTAAAGCCCAACATGCTTTGGCAAGTGCCCTTTATAGTGGAATCATCAAGAGTTTGGAAATGAAGTTTGATTTATCCCCTCGTCAGAAAGCGGTGTTTGAGTTTTTTTGGGCTCCTCGGGCTCAAGATTTCTTAAGTGTTCTCCCTATTGAAGGATTGGGCCAACATATGTCGGCTTTGGAGTACCGGGCCATCCTGAAGTATCGGTTAATGATCCCTTTGTTTTCGGTAGATGAGCCGTGCCCGGTTTGCCGTAAGGTTTGTTTAGATTCTTTTGGCGAGCATGCGGTTCACTGCAAAGAGTTGTCTGGGTGTAAGTACAGGCATGATTTGGTGAGGGATGTTCTATGCGATGTTCTTAAACGAGCCGGAATTTCGGCTAAAAAGGAAGCCCCTGTAAACTTTCTTACGGATCCTCAAGAAGGAAGATCTACATTACGACCAGCCGATATACTTGTTTTTGGGTGGGTAGGGGGAATACACGCTTGTGTCGACCTCACAGGAGTGTCCCCTCTTGTTGGGATTAGGGACACTGGATTTGTAGCAGGCCAGGCAGCATTGAAGGCGGCATCGGGCAAGGTTGCTAAACACGAGAGAGCTTGTTTGGAGAATCAACACGTGTTTATCCCCTTCGCCTTTGACACTTTTGGTTTCTTAGCTCCGGATGCCGTGGACCTTTTAAATAGGGTTCGTAGTAACGTATCAGCCCATAAGAATCAAAACTTTGTTTTTAGTCGGATTGGGTTTGCTATCCAAAAGAGGGGTTACGGCGCAGCTTGTTGTCCGCTTACCTGCCACTTCATTGTAAATCGTTTGGATGTTTTTATGAAATATAATTTCTAATTCCATAAAAAAAAATATATTGCCTAAAGAGAAGCTTTTATATTATTTGATATAATTTAATAATCATATTATTTCAAGTGTTCAATTTAATCGGATTATAAATTTACAAAGAAAAGGTTATTTCTATATGCATTGAGCAAGTATGAGATGTTGGTTTCAGTTAGATTATACATCACTTATAATAATATGTTTACTAATCTATAGTTACGGTATAGCCCAGTATATAGCCCACTAAGCTTAACATCTAGGTTGGGAACCAAAATCATTTTTGAACCCCAACCGAACCAGATTTGTAAACCAGTTTGGTTTAACCGAAATTAGACCCGAACCAAACCATAGGGATGAATGAAATAGGCTGGTAACCATATACTTTGAAACTGGTTTGAACCAGTCAACCAAGACCGAAACGCTTTGGATCCAGAACCTATTTGGACCCACAATACAACGTCAAAACACAAGAAATACACAACTGTAACAGAAAATGACCAGATTCATATTTTAAAGAAGTCACAATATATCCCCAAAGAAAATGAAACCATAAAGAGTATTAAAGGAGAGGGCATATTTCCTTCAACTCTATCTTACAATTAGACAACACTTTTCATTCAATACAATTCCACATTTTAAGACAACAGAAAACCACAAAGAAAAGGAGCCCTTCCTCATATCCCTATCATACCTTTGGGGGTCAAACAGCATAACTAGCCCATGGCATACTTCTGAGTCCAGCTTCGCGCAGTAGTCTCATACTTGTTCCGGTCCGTTTTGTACATGTGCGCAATCTCCGGCACCAACGGGTCATCTGGGTTCGGGTCAGTTAACAGGGAGCATATCGACAGCAACACCTAACATCCATAAATTTACATTTAAGTTCAATAATGAAATATACTACTACAATAACAATCTATTTTTAAAGAAAAGAGGAACCTTGGAGATAGTAAGAGCCGGGCTCCATTGTTCTTTAAGAATATCAAGACAAATGCTGCCGTTGCTGTTGATATTCGGGTGGAAAACTTTTGTCCTGAAAGCTACCTAAATAAGTTGACCATAAATGCATGTTAAGCAGCAGATGGGAACAAAATATGAATAATAACTGGAGGAAAAACTTGGCATAAAGTTCAATCAATCAATCAATCAATCAATCATACCCAGTAAAGTCCCACCGACAGCAAAGCTATAAGTAGGGTCTGGGGAGGGTGGGATGTAGGCACACCGTACCTCTATCCAAAGGGATAAAGAGGTGGCTTCCAGAGAGACCCTCGGCTCTAAGTACATATGTATGGAGCAAAAGAAAGGAAATCAAAGTTCAATAGCTATGTAAAGAGCTAATAATAATAATAATAATAATAATAATAATAATAATAATATGTATGAAGCAGAACAAAGGGGATCAAGTTCAACAGTTATATCAAAACTAATAATACTAATAGTAATAATAATAATAATACATGCGGGGGGAATACCATTATGGTATGTGTCCTAAATAAGTTAAGTATAAGCCCTAAGGTATTCATTTATTCCTAAAAATCTTTAACTTTAATTCTACTTCTCCAAAGATTCATATCCTCAACCATGTCCTCGGAAAGGTTTAGGTCTATGAGATCATGCCTAATCCTCTCATCCCAAGTCAATTTAGGTCGTCCTCTACCCCCTTCCCCCCTCTATAGTAATGTTTTCTACGGATCTAACAGGATTCGTCGACTGTCTTCTCTTCACATGCCCGAACCATCTCAATCTCCACTCTCTTATCTTGTCTTGGCATAAAGTTAAAAGCTCAAATTATTGAGCATTGGATATGATGACTGATGAGTATGCAGAAAAGTCAATGTTTACCTTAGGTGGCTTGAAAGGGTAATCTGGAGGGAAATGGATGGTAACTAGAAAGACACCACCGGAATAAGGACTATCAGGAGGACCCATGATTGTTGCTTGCCAGTGAAACATGTCTTCTGCCACTGGGCCTAAAATTAAAGTAACAAAACTTCGGTAAACCATGAATGAAATTAAATTAAATTAAATTAAAAAAAATTGGCTTTCGACCTATTGACCACTCAAATTTTATTGGCTGAATAGCAACATAGCCTAATGTTTACTATGAATGTCCCACATACAGTAGAATAAATGTAGTACATTTCTTAGATTGATAAACAAATAGCTATAGCGGGCCTAGTGATAATAGTGATGTTTGGATCTAAAAATACCAGAGAACACACCATGCAAAACAAGATATGAGATAAATGCAGTAATATCGATATGCAAATGCAAGTAGATGCTTCAACAACATAAGTTTGCAAATTGTAACAAACGAGGTGAATTGACTACAGTGTAACAGAATCTAAAGTACAATGAAAATAGGTAATGGCGTTATATTGCTAAATTTCATTTTCTTTCTTACATACACACAAAGGCAAAAAGACGCTACACCTTTGAAATTTGGACAAACATCTAGATTGCAATTGAAAATAATAGCAGAAAAATGAATATAACAGCAGAAAAAGAGACCAAGTAGGAATTCTTTGGTAGTAAAATTGCTATTAGATCCCCATCGATTTTAATACAATACCTACCTGTCCCGGGAATGTAAATGAAATATAGAAGCCTCTAAACCGTAAAATTATACTTCCTCCATTTACAAACAAGGGGATCAGTGGCTAAAGGTAGCAAGAAAGTGATCATTTTTAACAATTGCAACGTAGGGTAATGTTATTTTAACAATGAACATGCCACTACTTTTGTAATTGTCAATTTGCTTCAAACATATTTAAAGTTTCAATTCTGTTGGTTATAGCATGCAATCTTTTTTTGCAACGTATTTTCAATAATTGGTTGGTATATTTTAACATGGCAATACATTTGGTGATAGTGCCTTTGACCATATCTGAAGTTACTAGTTGTGCTGTCTTTTGTTGTTTCTGACCATTATCTTTGACGTAAATCACTTGTGAACAATTTCAATTCACACTCACCGTCGTATAAACTACCAAAAAGTGGACCTTATTACTTAGCAAAACTCACTTATGAACCCCCATATCACGAGATATGCTACAAGAAAAATCAGATTTATCATTCAAAGAGTCCATGGTCAGTGTTGTCGAACTTGTTAGGCGCTATTGGTTGGTGGGGTAGGAACTAGCTAGCGATTAATCAGATTGCAATTTACATGTAATTTTTCATGTATACATATATATACCAAATTTTCAATTTTGACCAAATAAATATTAATCGGCGCCTAGTCGGTTAGGTACTGACTAGCTATTAATCGAGGATCAATCGGCGCCTAACAGAATTCTTACAACCACGGCCCATACAGACAGATCTATGAAGCATGTGCCGTGGTTATTACATAAAGTTACAACGCCATAAAGACATTCACGGTCATGATGTTAACCACAAGGTTTATGAACGATCTAACAATACGGCATATTGTGTGAGCAAAACTTTGATAACACACAAATTGTATATGATCTACAGCATAAATCAATAAATAAGCAAACTACACTACAAATGACTTGACCTAGGCCGATAACCATAAGCAAACCATATTCCTCACAATTTCCACATAATCATCAACAAATTAATTCAAAACACGAGAAGAGCTCGAATAGAACGATCGATAAAAAGCATCAAAAACGGGATCTACAAGATGGATAGAGAAAGAATACCGGCGCTGCAAGAGGTAGGAGGATCCTTCTGAAGATCCTTGAGCTCCTTCAAGATCCGCTTCGATGCCATCGCTCAATTCAAATCCTGCAAATACAAACCCTAACTCAGATTAAATTAAATGACGCGTAATTAGATTAGATTAGAAATTGAAAAGAGGATGAGATTCAGAGAGAGAGAGAGAGAGAGAAGTGCGCAATGAATCAGAATCACCTCAAAGATCCTCTCTCTCTCTCTCTCTGATTGATTATTATTAGGATTCTGATGAAAATGATGGCATGGCTTCTATATATACTCTTCCAGGTCTGGGCTCAACACCAAAGCTAAACACTTAGCCCACGCCCCAATCTTATATTATGCTGAGGGGTGAGGGGGGCTTTAATGGAGGCTCCAACCAATAATATTATGACGTGTGACAGAGAGAGAAACTGGATAAGGGGGGTGTTGGAGCCCCCGTTGGAGCCCCTGGCCCTGGTGTGGAATTAAAAGTACTAAAAAAAACATTCTTCTTATTCTTCGGCTTGGTCTTCCTCGATCAACCTCTTTCGGATACGTTCCTTTTGTTTTTCCATTAGCATTTGATCGACCGGATTTAGGTTACTGAAGTCTCTAGTAAGAAAGTCCAAATCTCTCATTCGACTTTTTTCCTTTTTGTCATAAGAGACCACCTCCATGGTTTTGTTGAATTTATTGAAGGATTCAACAAGATTGGCGATGTTTACGGCTTCCCCCTCAGCCGGTTTTTTCCCTTTGGCGTCCCTTCCCAATGGCCGCCTCCTCGGCGGTGAAGACGTTTCCTCCTCCGCAATGTTTAGGTCGAATCCAACGCGGCAATCTGACCCGGTTGAAGTGCTATACGCTCCAGACGAACTAGTTTTAGTCCGTTTCGGCCCTACTTCCGCATCAAAGTCCGGCGCCACCAGCTCAACCCACTTGGAACACCTTTTCAACCTCTCCCACAACTTTAAATCGTCCCACGTCTTCACCATCCCATACCTCCGCAAACACTCCTGCTTGCACTCTTCGACCGTGAAATTGTAAACCGCCAAATCATCACTGCCACTTGGTCTCATACGACCGCTGTTCCTGTTGAAAAGATTAGTAAACAAGCCGACAATTTCCAGCCATTTTTTTTAAAAAAAGTTGAGAAGATGAATTGATTTTGGGTGAAGGTTTGAAGTTTTGGTATAAAAATGGGTGAAATTGAGTATAATTATATAGGAATTTTTATTTTTTTTTTTAATATTTAAGAGCCCAACGGCTCTTTTCTAAACCCAATGCAAGATTCTCTCTCTCTTCAGCCGCTAACCAGCTCACGCCTCTCTTTTTTTTTTCCGTTAGCGCCCCCGTTAGCGCCCCGGTGGTGTGGTGTTAGCGCCTGGGGGCGCGAGCGGAGGGGCTCTAGCGCCCCCGTTGAAGCCCCACACCCCTCAGCCTTAATGTTAAACCCACTCGTACTTGCCTTAGGCGTTTTGTAAATATTTGCGGTATGCGGACCACATTTGTAGTCTGTAATAAGAAAATTGTTTGTCTTTTAACGCATGTAAACTGCTAAAATAATTGGTGGTGATGTACAAATTGTGGTAGTGGGTGGTGGTGGACGATTGGTGGTTGACGATGGTGGGTGGTGGTGGTGGACTTTGGTGGTCAGCAGGGGTTGTGGATAGTGGGTGTTGGTAGGGCGTGAAGAAGTTTGAAAAAGTTGGATATTGACTTATTTTTAAAGACCATATGTTCAAGTCTTTTATTTAAAAAAAAACAAAAAAAAATGTCTTCAGAGGCTTATGTCTACGCGCCCGCAGACATAAGCCCATTGCAGGCCTTTTAAGCAAAAACAAACATAACCTTAGTGGTGCACAAAACGGCTAGCTGAAAACCGGTTATTTTTAAAACTGGTTATTGTTCAACAGTCAAATAACATATTAGATCGGTTAATAGGGTTGGGTTTTCTGAGGCAAGAAACCCCTACCCAGTATAACCGAACCGGTTAACCGGTAAATAACATAAAAAAATTGGTTTTTAAAAAAACAAATAACCGGTTTGGTTAACCGATTTGTAACCAGTTTCAAAGATCAATAATAAATAAACCAGTTAGAGGTGGACCGATTAGGTTTCCGGTTAGGAATCGGTTAACCCGTTAGCTTGTGCATCTTGGCTGACGGCATATTATTATATTACACCCAAAGACATTAACACGGTGGACATTGAGTTAGGGATGGGATTGGTACCGTGTTCGTACTCGTACTCGTACCCGTACAACGGGTACTTTAGGTACGGTACTCTCTTTGGTACCTCTTTATTCCTTTTTAAAAAAAATATCCACAAAACTTAATATTTATAATTCGATATCGATACGGTACTGTCACACCCCTACTTAGGGCCTAGGCGTGTGACCACAAGTTGGCACTTGTTTTGTAAATATATCAGAGTATTGGGTTGATTTTAGCGGAAGACTTTAGGTTTGAATAGAATATTAATTTACATTGAAAATTTACTCGGGAATTTAACACCCGAGTATTAGTTTACAAAATATACGTTCATATTACCAGGATTATTAGTTATCAAAAACGGAGCCATCTTGTACGCGTTTCTATCTTCATTAAGACTCCAATCCTTGTTAATGCTACTTATGCTTAATTACCTGCAATGGGTTGGAAAAATACGTCAGCTATATGCTGGTGAACACGTATGACTCGATAAAACATTTTGAATGACATTACAATACAAACATAGTTTTCTCGACAAACTCAGCGGAAGCATTACTACTTCCGGTATATGTACCACTGCCCTACACACACAACGGTATTCTCCGAGCCACACGGCCCTGAACAGAGAACTGGTTATGACCGTTTAGCCCTTACGACCTACCTGGCCATTGACTGATTGGTTGGGCTTAACAGTTATGTTTGGATCCAGACACATGCGTATTCGGTCTGAGTTGATATTATTCTCTACTTTGTATTATAACGTTTTAGAGATTACTCGATCTCATGTAGACATTTGATTGACTCGTTAAAACAAATACCCGTTCGTCTCATTGAGTATAAATATGTTTTGACTGATTGAAAAGGTTTGAACGTATTCACCTGTACCGTCGGCGTTGAAAACCTTGACTGATTGATTGATTGTGAATGATATTTAACCTATATGTAAGGCCCCGTTACCGGTAGCCCTACTTTCGTGTTGGATTTACTCATAAATGCAGTTCTAATATCTGAGTTAATTAAAAACATTCGTGGAATATAAAAACTTTAATAAAACATTTCATAACAATTCAAAACTTGTCTTAAACAACCAACTTGTCTTTCGAAAACTAAGTAATTAAAACATAACACGCCCTGAGCCTTCCGATGCCAGTCTCTTATTCAACGCCACGTGTCCCCTCAAGCGAGCTGCCCCATCCTACTCACCTGCGTGCATACTAAAAGTCAGCTACGCTGAGTGAGTTCTAGTTAATCATACATTATACAATACACACAAACTTATATTCTTTCATTCATACTTTCATACTTTACTAACTTGCTTTCATATCTTACGTTATAAAGAGCATTACGCCCTACATTCCTCGAGTATTATTAGGGCTCGGTACCCTCCTTCCTCGAGTATTATTAGGGCTCGGTACCCTCATTCCTCGAGTATTATTAGGGCTCGGTACCCTCCTTCCTCGAGTATTATTAGGGCTCGGTACCCTCTTTCCTCGAATATTAGTAGGGTTCGGTTCCCTAGTTCTCGAATATTAGTAGGGTTCGATTCTCTCTTCGTTACCATACAACCATACATCATACTTCGAGTATTATTAGGGCTCGGTACCCTTTTCGTAACCATACAACCATACAACCATCATTTCCTTCTTTCATTAACTTTATCACGTTCATACACATAAGCATACATATCATACTTTCCTTATACATAGCGTTACAACCTGACAGTACGTGCAATATCCGAAGATCGTTCACGTACCATCAAGCAATCATTCATACATTTCACATTATTCACATAAGGTATACGCTTATCTCTTAGGATAAGCGTATTAACAAACATATTGAGTATGCACACAGCCCCGAAAACATAACACATAAATGGGGCTAGAACTCACCTGAAGTCGGTTACGTTCACCGTTAATTGTTATTCCTTTCTTCAGTTGGGCGCGACTAACTGTATAACAATTACTCGTATTAAGTACCGCTCTAGTCATCTCATTGTTACTTAATTAGTCTTACATGTCTAAGCCGATTTTACTTTATTGAATCATAACCCGGTTAGTTAATCGTTACTCGTTAATCCTTTAAGGGCATCTTTCATAAATTATCAAAGTCCAAGGGCTACTATGTAATTATCTCATTCCTTTCTAAGTACAAGGACCATTCTGTCATTACGCTAAACTTCTAGTTCGTTACTTTGGTCTTAGCGAATTAGACCTTCTAATTCGTTATCTTTGTTAACGGATGGTCTTAAAGAATCAAGGGTAATTCGTTACCCTTTTCCTTAACGAATCGGATAAAGAATCAAGCCTAGTTCGTTAGGCTTCCTTATGCGAATCAGCTAAAGAATCACCCTCTAGTTCTCTAAGTTTCCTTAGCGAACTAGCTAACGAATCACCCTCTAGTTCTCTAAGTTTCCTTAGCGAACTAGCTAAAGAATCACCCTCTAGTTCTCTAAGTTTCCTTAGCGAACTAGCTAACGAATCACCCTCTAGTTCTCTAAGTTTCCTTAGCGAACTATCTAAAGAATCACCCTCTAGTTCTCTAAGTTTCCTTAGCGAACTAGCTAACGAATCACTCTCTAGTTCTCTAAGTTTTCTTAGCGAACTAGCTAAAGAATCACCCTCTAGTTCTCTAAGTTTCCTTAGCGAACTAGCTAACGAATCACCCTCTAGTTCTCTAAGTTTCCTTAGCGAACTAGCTAAAGAATCACCCTCTAGTTCTCTAAGTTTCCTTAGCGAACTAGGGTTAGGTCAGGGAACATTCCCTGACACCTTTATCTTTTCCGGCGCCGTCATCGCCGGAAAACCGCGTTTTTGCCGGAAAAACGAGATCTCACTCGTTCTTCCACCGTTTTCATCGTTTTTCGTCCCGTTTGATCCAGATTTGAGCTAGGGTGATCCCTAAACTCATCTTAGGTCTGGTTTTTACCCGATTCCACCCGGATCTTGTGATTTAAACGGTTTAACGGTGTCGGCTCGTCGTTACGCGACTATAACTAACGTTTTAGGCTCGTACAATATTAAACTATCATTACCTTTGGTCGGTGCTCGGTTTACTTCTTGATTTAGGCTAGAGATAAGGAAGAACTAGAGAGAAATCTTAAGTGTGTGTTTTGGGTGGTGTATGGAATATGTGTGAATGAGGATTAAATGGATATTAAGGGTTTATATATTTATGGATCATGGGCTTAAGCCCATGGTCTTTCCTTCTTTCTTTCCTAACCCAAGTCCATAACCCATATTCATTTACCCAACACTAGCCCAACTCGTATTCTATTTATCTAAACCGATAACGACCCACTATGAAATAACAAAATTTATTTTTATTATAAAACCGAAAGTAGGATGTTACAACCTATACATAAATAGGTTCGTATGAATGTTTTGAATGATGTTAAGCTATGACTGTAAGCTTAACCTTGAAATCGTTTATCTTTGATTGTGAATGAAAATACTTGTTTTATGTGACGTTTGATATAACATGCTTTGGCCTAATAGGTTCTATCATGTTGGTAAGTTTCTCCAGGTAAGTAAACGGGTCCCTCGGTTGTTTGGGATTTATACGAATTACTTTTCCTTAGGCAAGAAACTTACTACTAATGATATCCCCCTTCCAGTTACTACATGCCCGTCAAAATATATCTTTCGTTTAACATTACTTCATCATGAAATAATGTTTATGAAAACATGATTGTGAATGATTTGTAAAATACGATCAAGGTTAAAGGCTATAGTCTCGATTGATAGTCTAAGATATAATTCAAATAACTTAAACATAACTCCTACCTTAATTCGGATGCTTAGATTGATAATAAGAAAAAGGCAGGATCTTGATCTACTCGCTTAAGTGATTGCTACTTGATTATAACTTCGTTTCTTGCACGAAATACGAGAAAACAGCATGTCGGCTTGTTACGGCAACGGGGCACGCCTTTCGAGGTTAAGTGTATGAAAATGGAGGTGTGTTTGGGATGAATGGAGCTCATGCCCGTCACCCCTCTTTTATAGGCGATTTTGGACCCCATCGCGGTACGCGATGGGTTCCTTGGGACCCGTCGCGTACCGCAGCGCCGCAATATTACGCCGCCTTATGCGGTGGTGACACGTGGCCCGGCACATCGTGCCACGTGTTGACACGTCGTTGGACGTGTCCAGTGACTCACCAAGGCCATCGCGCTACGCGATGGGTTGAATGTTATCCTGTCGCGTACCGCGATGGGAGAAGATTTTCAGGATTGGCAATTATGGTCCCTTACTTTCTAAGTTAGTGTATTGAGCTTAAATTAAAGAGGGTAAAAGACGCGGCGTTACAGGTACTGACAATCAATTATATATGATAACAAAACCGTAATACCACAAACTGTAATGCTACAGTAAAAACATAATACCAAATCTAATAAAAATGAAACATATCAGTCATAATATAAAATCCATTCATAATCAAGTAATGAATACTAAAACATACAAATTTCACAAAAAAGTTTTTATCAAAATGTTTAAAACAAAATGTTTTTATGCAATAAAAACATGGTTATAGTTATGAGTTTTGGAAATCCCAATAAAACCCTGACATATTCCAAACATGTGCCGGGTACCCATAATACATACCCGAAAGTACCTGTACCTAAAATAACCAATTCTGGGTATCCAGGACCGTACCAAATAACGGGTATGGGTACAGGCACAGGAATTGTTACGAATACGGGTATTCAGAAAAAAAAATTGCATCCCTACATTTGAGTAATTGATATTTTATAAACATGTCACACTAAAAATGTTAGTAGTTTGACAATAACAAGGGGTGAGACATTCACATCATATCTCTCATTTTTATGAGAGAGGTTTTTATAATGTATGAAATGATTTAGGGTGATGTGAATAGATGGGAGAAAATATAGTGATTTTTTTTATAATTTAATAGTTCCCTATTACCCTATAATGTATATTTGTTTCTCTTAAAAAAATAAAAATATGAAAGAAAGAAAGTGGTTGTTAGTGAAAAAGAGAGAAAATGTAATGATAAATGAATTTAAAATATTGAAAAGGAGAAAAAAAATGTATAGTGTTTTTAGTGTAATTTTAGATTTAGAGATATGGGAAATGACGGTAATGCTATAATTGATTGAGGGTTCTAGTCATATGGTGAACATTGAGTCATTGAAGTAGATTTTAAAAGTTAGGTTTGAAAGTGTGTGCGTTATTCAATCTAAAAAAATAGCAAACTACGATAGTTATAGATTAACTGATACTTTCAATCGGTTTCGCTACAGCAATTTCTGCTCTAGCTATTTGTCCATACTTTCCGATGGTGGTTTCTAGTTCTATGTAATCGTGCCAAAAGGCATATATGTTGAATTGTTGAACACGACATCACACGATACGGATTTTAACAAGTTTGGGTTTACGCTTAATAGGTTTCGTGTCTTAAACATGTTGACATGTTTAAGACATTTAAAGACATGTTAACGTGTTAGTAACCTGTGTAGATTTTTAACTTTAAAAAATAATAAATATACACTCCTAAAGTCCTACACCTAAAGACTTACTTATATACGGCATTTCACTCATGTTTGTTAGAACCTGCTACTATATTTTCAATGGATGTTATGATTTGCCTCTATGATTGTTTGTTTCAAGTATATTATGAATTTGTGGTTTTTTGTTTCATATATGTTAAGGATTGTTGTTTTTTATTTCAAATATGTTATGGATAATGTATTGTTTAAGACTTTTATGCTTGTTTTAAAAATTTTTGTTCTTACACATGTTTTATACATTGTATGTTTAAACATGTCCCTTAACAGGTCTTAACAAGTTAGCCTATTACTAAACAGTTTCGTGTTCGTGTTTCGAAAAAATAACACGATTAGTTATTGTGTCTTTTCGTGTTGTGTATTATCGTGTCATGTCTAACATGCTATGACAACGCTATGTAAAAGTGATTCATTATTTCTATCTATTAAAACCTCTTTCTAAAGTGTAGAAGTTTCACCCGAGCATACAACTTTTTGGATGCATATGTTACTTATGTGACTTATATTTTATATATATTCTTACAACTAAATTTAAGTTTATGTTATTAAAATACTAAATTATATTAATATATATAACATAAATGGATGTTGAAGCTGGTGGGAGTTCATGCACAAAGTTAGTACTTAAAAAGTTTTTGGTATTTGTTCCATAGACTTTATGGTTGTTTTGTTTGACGCATAAAACATTATTTTAGACTTGGCTTTTCATGTGTGTTTATTTTCATGTTTGTGATTGTGTTGTTAATCTAAAACTTTTAACATAACAAAAATCTATTTTGGTAAAAGAAAATGAAATATGCGAATAAAGAGTTTGGTCAAATGAAATTTTATAAACTAACACACAATATTTTGGCAAGTATGAAAGACTGGTAGGAAACTAAATATGACTATTCTAAAGTTTTGTAAATCAAATTTTAAATAACAAAGGACTTGAAGAGGTAGGTCTCAGCAGAGCCCAGTTGGACCCGCAAGACTAACCGTGAACAGGGACGTCTGCGCAATGACCAACTGCTCCAGCAGGACCCACCATGCTCAAAGAACCTTACGCGCAGTACGCCAGCTGTACCCGCAGGGAAAGCCTCCCAATGGTGAAGTACCCCGCCTGTTCCCGCAGCTGCGGATACAAGCCATCAGAGAAGGCTACCCGCACTAACAGCAAGGCTACACGCACAAGGTATTCGTTACTTCAGTAGTCACATGAAGGAATGAGCAAGGCGGGAACACTCCCGCCTAAATGAGCCAGTCCGTATGCTTCTGGAAGGTCTTTCGTACTATACCTACTAAGGTATGGGCGGAATAGACAGTTTGACCAGAGCAGCCCATGAACTAATCACAGGGTGACAGCTCACCGACAACAATACGAGGAGGAGCACCCTCTAGTACTGTTTCACTATTAGCCGCTGCCTACTCACCAACCCTTACGATGGAACGTGCGCAGCCTACAGTTGGTGGAACAGTGCGTAGCCGGCAGTAAAGGAACAGTATACAGCCGACCTTATTACTGTTGGCCGTAACCTATCCACCAACCAGCATGGCCTGTGCATAGTCCACTGTTGGTAGAACAGGAATACTATTCAGCCGGCAGTAGCTGCTTGGAAACCTACCTTCGGCTATAAATACTCCAACACCTTGGAATGGTAAGGACATCATCTGTTATCTCAATCTTATCTAGCAATCTCTTAATATACACTTATATTCAGAGCAATCTAGTCTGATTCTCACGCCGGAGGGTGGTCACAAGGAGGAACCCCCCCCCCCCTTCTCAGTGACGAGCTTACGGTGTCTGTTTTGCAGGTCCCCTGAAGAACAACCTTCTCTGCTGGACCTCATTCGTGGGAAACATTACTTAACCCCCAGATTATCTATAATCTGCCTGTGGATTCACTTAGTGTTTCTTCATTGGCGCCATCCGTGCATAAAAGCTAGAACTATTTTAGTTTTTTCAAAATTTCTGAAGAAATGGTTAACGTTACTCCGGTCCAAAGGCCAGTAACCGACCAAAAAACCCCGGTAACCACAACCCCAGCAACTGGGGGGAACACCGGCGGTTATACAAATCTTACGAACACTACCCCGACTACCCAAGCCGGGGCAAGTGCAGTAAATATTCCACTGGGGTTCACTGATGCCCAGTTGGAAAAACGACCGAGGGCCCCTCGCCAAACACTAGATCAAGTGAAGGCGTGGGCCGAAGCACGTCAAAGAGAATTCCAAGCTGAATTGGATGAACGCTTGCGTTCAGTTCAACAGGCTGACGAATTCGGCAGTACTCGCCAACAGCTCAATATGAACAGCGAGTGCGAGTACTCAGACGAGGAGAGAGAGGAATCCGACACCGACGCAAACCCTCGCCATAAGGCGAAAGGGAAGCGTAAGGAAACGGACTCCCAGCCAAAAAGGAATTTTGGGGAAGCTTTTAAACCAACAAATGCGGAGAGAAACCCGCGTGACTTCTCAAAAACCTTTAGGCCAACTGCTACAAATGCAGGGAAGTCAAAGTTTGCAAGGGACATTGCGGAAGCAATCGCCCCGAGAAGTGCCAAACAAATGTCTAACATTGGCACTTATGACGGTCTATCCGACCCAGACGACCACTTGAACAGATTCATTGCGGGGGCAACCGTCAGTAACTGGACGGAACCCACGTGGTGTTATATGTTCCAGATGACTCTGGTTGGAGCGGCTAGGGCATGGTTCGATCGTTTACCGGTCCACCACATATATGACTGGGCGGACTTTCAGAACAAGTTCAGCCAGCACTTCAGCCAACAGAGGAAATACACCGAGGAGCAGTGGACAATCCTCAACTGCGTTAGAGAGGAGGATGAATCTTTATTAGACTTCATCACCCGCTTCAACTCCAAAAAGCTAAGTCTCGGCAACGTAAGTGAAGATCTTGTTCGCGCCGCTTTCATCCAAGGCGCCGAATACCCGGAGCTTATCCGCACATTGACGGGTAAGGATGGCATGCCATCAACATGGGATGCCATCATGACGGCGGCCAAGCGCTTTGCCGAGACGGAGAAGCAACTGGGAAGGGACCTCCCCCAGAGTACACACCTCTACACGCAGAGGACAAGAGAGAACAATGTCCGGATCGCCCGGCAGAACAAAAAGAGGAAGCTAGGTATCTGGCAGTCAAGGGTAAACTTTGACACCTCATCCAGCTCTCACCCTCTTGTTGGCGGAAGAAATCATACACACCCTTCAAGCCAAAAACACCGGTGGACGCCACTCACCAAAAGCGTCACGGAGATATTTGCCACTGAAAAGCTACCGTGGCCAAAAGCTCCAGTGATCCGGCACCGACCTAATGCGGATCAGAGCAAATCCTGTGACTTCCACGGGACAAAAGGTCATGGTACGGAAGAGTGTACATCCTTGAAAGACATTGTTGAAGCATTCGTCAAGGATGGAAGATTGGCACACCTGGTGGCATCAATCAAGAAGGGAGGACTGAACGACAACCGGTACCGGGGCAACGGACGAAAGCCCGTTGACATCAGCATCAACATGGTTCATGGCAACATCAAAGGAAGAAAAAGGCGAACGCCAGAACCATGCGCGTGGAAAGAAGCTGAGGTGCGCTTCCCGCGAGTGCCAGGAGGACCCAGCAAAGAAGGCCCTATCGTCATCAAAAGCCAGCTGGGGCACTACATCACCTCCCGCACTCTCGCTGACAACGGCGCCTCGTCAACGGTGATGTACAGGCAGTTCTTCGACAAGCTAGATGACGAAGACAATGAGCGCCTGGAAACGATGGAAGGGTTTGATGGCAGCACAAGCACCTCCCTGGGTATCCTATCTTTCCCCGTCACTCTTACAGATGGAAAACACTCCCGCACAGAAGATGTGGACTTTGTCGTGATGAGGAAGCCACACCACACGTACGACATTCTCTTTAGGAGAGACGGGATGGCAAGATTCAACGCCGTGGTATCCTCAGTCCACGGCATGATGGGATGGCCAACAGCTAAGGGTGTAGCGATGATCACCGGCATTCCCCAGGTATGCATCGCATCTGTCTCATCTAAACCCAAACCAAAGATGGCTAAACCAACCATCACCGAACCAGAAAGATGGGCCTTCAATGGCAAATACCCTGACCAGGCCGTAACCATTGGCCCAACAATTGTTGATCCCACACGCACCTTACTTAAGCGCTTATTACAAAGGAACGCCGACATCTTCGCGTGGACACCAGCTGACATGACTGGTGTACCCCGGAGTAAGGCAGAGCATAAGCTCAAATGCGATCCGGCTGTCACACCGATCGTACAAAAGCGCAGAGTAATGGGGCCAGAAAAAACTAACGCGTGTAGAACCCAAGTCAAGGAACTTCTTGACGCAGGCATCTTACGCGTTAGTAGATATCAAACTTGGGTTGCAAATCCCGTTATGGTACCGAAGAATGACAAACAATGGCGCATGTGCATAGATTTCAAAGATTTGAACAAAGCATGCCCCAAAGATTGTTATCCGTTACCTGAAATTGATCTTAAGGTGGATTCGTTGGCACCATTCCGCCTTAAATGCTTCCTGGACGCGTATAAGGGGTACCATCAAATCCACATGGCCGTTGATGATCAGGACAAAACCGCTTTTCGGACGCCCGATGGCACATTTTGTTATCAAATGATGCCATTCGGACTTAAGAATGCCGGGTCCACATACCAACGCCTGATGGACAAAGAGTTTCATTCCCAAATTGGGAGGAACTTGGAAGTCTACATGGATGACTTGGTCATCAAAAGCCCTGACCCAGAAGCGATGTTGAAAGACATCGAAGAAACTTTCAACACGCTCAGGAAGATAAACATGAAGCTCAACCCGAGCAAGTGTGCCTTTGGAATGGAAGAAGGGAAGTTCTTGGGGGTCATCGTCACTAAAGATGGCTTCAGAGCGAACCCTGAAAAGGTCGAAGCCATTATCAAAATGGAATCACCTACTACCATCAAACAGGCTCAGACACTGAATGGACGACTAGTGGCACTTAATCGCTTTTTGGCAAACCACGCGGATAAGTCGTTTCCCTTCGTGTCAACGTTGAGAAACTGTTTGAAGAAAACGCACTTCCGCTGGACACCAGAAGCGGAAGCAGCTTTTCAGGAGATTCGGTCACGCTTGATCGAACTCCCAACACTCACAGCACCAGAAGCGGAAGAGGAGTTAATCCTACACCTTTTCGCAACTGATAGAGCAACCGGGGCAGTCCTGCTAGTAGAGCGAAAAGGCATCCAGATGCCAATCTATTATGTCAGCCGTATCCTAACAGACGTAGAAACCCGGTACTCTACCCTCGAAAAATTAGTCTTAGCACTTATACACGCTTCACGCAGGTTAAGACGATATTTCCAGGGTCACCCAATCACCATTCTCTCCAACTTCAAACTTGCAAACGTTCTAGGCAAACCCGAGTTATCGGGACGCCTAGCCAAATGGGCAATTGAGTTGGGAGAATACGCGATAAAGTATAAGCCAAGACCAGCCATAAAAGGCCAGGTTCTGGCCGACTTTATTACAGAAGTGCCTGCATCACGGGAAAAAGAGTGCCAGGAAGAGGCTCAACCCTCTCCAGCACAAGACATCAATGACGTCTGGCGACTCTACACTGACGGGGCAGCCAATAACGAGGGTTCAGGCGCAGGGCTAAAGCTAACCAACCCAGCGGGCCAAGAATACACTTACGCTATTCGACTGGATTTTCCAAGTACGAATAACGAAGCCGAGTATGAGGCATTCCTGGCTGGGCTGAGAATTGCGCGTAAGATGGGAGTGAAAAACTTGGAAGCCCACGTGGATTCCATGTTAGTACCCAATCAAATCAACGGGACGTACACGGCCGGGAACGACACAATGGCCCTGTACCTCGCACAAGCAAAATCCCTTATGCGCGATTTCAATGACTGCAAAGTCATACACGTCAAGCGAAGTGAAAACAAATTTGCGGATGCGTTAAGCAAGCTTGCATCATTAGCCTTTACCCACTTAGGAAAGGATATCCGCATTGAACTCCTCGAGACACCATTGGTCCCGCATAAGGAAATTTGTGTCATCCAAACCAGCACGGAAACGTGGATGACACCAATAATAAAATACCTTGCGGCAGGTACACTACCGGAGTCCAAAACACAGGCAAGAAAACTACGCTGTAAAGCACTGAATTATCAACTCATCGATGACATCCTTTACAGACGTAACTTTCTTGGCCCACTCTTAAGACGCGTGGACAACCAAGATGCTGACTACCTCCTAAGGGAAGTACACGAAGGCATCTGTGGAGTACACGCAGGTCCCCGCGCTGTTGTAGCCAAGCTAAACAACGCGGGATACTTTTGGCCGGGGATGCATACGGATGCACTGGCATACATCAGAAAATGCAGGTCTTGCCAGCTTTACGCACCCAACACGCACCGCCCGAAGAATGAACTTGTTCCAGTCACTTCTTCATGGCCATTTCAGAAGTGGGCCATCGATGTGACAGGCCCATTTCCTACAGCAGCAGGAAATGTTCAGTTCCTTGTGGTAGCCATCGACTACTTCACCAAGTGGATAGAAGCAAAACCTCTAGCCCAAACAACCGCAAAACATATCAAAAAATTTATTTGGGAATTTATTATTTGTCGTTTTGGACTTCCACAGAATTTGGTGAGCGATAACGGCACCAACTTTGCTGATAAGAAGCTACAAAAGTGGCTGAAAGAACTTCAAATCACCCACACCTTTACCTCAGTGGCACACCCGCAAGGTAATGGTGAGGTGGAAAGAGCAAACAAGAGCATCGTCGAAGGCATCAAGAAAAGACTCTTGGAACACAGATCCGGCTGGGTGGACGAGCTTCCGCACGTCCTTTGGGCAAACAGAACGCTGAAGAAAGCCAGTACGGGAGAAACCCCGTTCAGCCTCACTTATGGCACTGAAGCCATGGTCCCGGTCGAGATTGGTTTACCCTCACCAAGGGTCTTGATTCAGCCAGAAGACAATGATGCGGAAAGACGGTTGGATCTTATGCTAACCGAGGAACGCAGAGACTTAGCCGCAGTGCGTGAAGAAAACTACAAGCGACAAATGCAAAAGTACTACAACACGCGGGTAAAACTCTGCAACTTCAAAATAGGAGACTACATACTGCGTAACAACGAGGCTTCGAACCAAGAACGCCCAGGAAAGCTGGCCCCGGTCTGGGAAGGGCCATACATTATCAAAGAAGTCCTGGGAAAGGGCGCATACCGGCTCGAAAGGCTCGATGGCACTCCCATCCCAAGAACATGGATTGGAGCTCAATTACGCAAATGTTATATGTAGATCAATTCCAAAACTTGTAAAGGCCTAGAGCCACTTCTAATGGAAATGATTCTCCTTTCATAATGTGTTAACTTTACCTTTATACTTACAAACTTCCCACACTGGTGCCGGTATTCACCGCATGAATGGGGAAGAAGTAAGTCGTTACGTGTGGAAGGCGGCAAAACCCGCATAAACACAACGTTAAAAAATAAGGAAAACCTACACGCAGGTCAGATGTAAGTAAAGTTTAGCCATCCTTGTAAGTGCAAGTGACGGTCCTACCCGCACAATCATGAACAAGGAAGTAAAACTTCAACCTATCATCTACCACGTTCAAAGGTTATCCTAAAAAGGATAAGGAAAACCTACACGCAGGTCAGATATGGGTAAAGTTTAGCCATCCTACTAAGTGTAAGTGACGGTCATACCCGCACAATCACGAAAGAGGAAGCAAAACTTCACACCTATTATCTACCACGTTCAAAGGTTATCCTAAAAAGGATAAGGAAAACCTACACGCAGGTCAGATATGGGTAAAGTTTAGCCATCCTACTAAGTGCAAGTGACGGTCATACCCGCACAATCACGAAAGAGGAAGCAAAACTTCACACCTATTATCTACCACGTTCAAAGGTTAACTTATCCTCAAAAGATGAGGAAAACCTACACGCAGGTCAGATATGGGTAAAGTTTAGCCATCCTACTAAGTGCAAGTGACGGTCATACCCGCACAATCACGAAAGAGGAAGCAAAACTTCACACCTATTATCTACCACGTTCAAAGGTTAACTTATCCTCAAAAGATGAGGAAAACCTACACGCAGGTCAGATGGTAAAGTTTAGTCATCCTACTACGTGCAAGTGACGGTCCTACCCGCACAATCACGGAAGAGGAAGCAAAACTTCACACCTATCTACCACGTTTAAAGGTTAACTTATTCTAAACACTTGGAAAATTGCTAATTTAAACTAAAATATGCAAGTCATATAACGTTTATAAAGCAAGGAATCCAATAAAAGAAACGGTCTTACCCGCACAAAAGATTTATATTTCATAAATATTCGTTACAATAATGGCCGGGTAACTACCCGCCTACAAGAAAGTAAATCTATACAACTATATCTATCCCAGCAGCGGGAAGGGATCTTCAGGATCAGGCTTCAGGGCCACTTCCACTTGGACCAGCCCCATCAGTAGAGCGTGGCAGTTCAAGGAAAGCTCTGAGGATAGCTAGCCCGTCATCAGCAGCAGCAACTTCATTCACCTTCTCCACCACTGGATGCGGGAAGGCGGCGTATTGATTTACTGCTTGGTCGTATACAGCTTCGGTATCTACATCGAATAAAGGGAAGTTGGAAGGCGGGATGCCTTTCTCAACGAACCCTAGACCAAGCAGAAAGCCGGCCTTTTCCCCATCCTCGTGAGAAGCGTTGAGGGCTGCGCTCATAGCATCGTCGTAAGATGTCTCTGAGAAGACCCGATGCACAACCTACAAAAGAAAATATACAAGTGAAACCTTTTCTATTTACAAAGAAAAGCGTAAAGACATGAAAACATACATGAGACAACGCTTCTCGAAGAAGCCATTCCTTGGCAGCCAGAGCTTCTTGGAGGGCAGCTTGAGCTTCGTTACGGGCGCGTTCGGCTTCACTCTTGTTGAGGTTGGCAAGCAACACCTCTTTAGCCGCAGCCTCTTCGACGCCCTTTAGCTTACGCTCGGTATGGTCAAGCACCCCCCTCTGGTCCAGGATTTCTTGAAGCTTCTTAGCATCCTCCATTGCCAAGGCATCATGAGCCTGCTGGAGAGCCTCTAATTTTGCTTTAAGCTCTTCATTCTCCACGCGTAGAGGCTCAGCAACAGCTTCAGCCTTGGTGGCCCTCTCGGTTGCGTTCCTCGCACTTTCCTTAGCCAGCCGAAGCTGTTCATTAACAGCTTGGGCAGCCTTGGAACGGGCCTCGAGTCGAGCCTGAACTTCAACCTCAAGGGCCTTGAAGGCCTTCTCCTTCTCCGCAGCCGCTGCGGAGAGTTTTTGGTTCTCCTCCCGGATAGCCCGCGCCTGAGCTACTTCTTTAGCGCGAGCTGCTTTTAACTTGTCGTTTTCACGACAAAGCAGCTCGACGCGCGGCTGCATCCGGGCGAGGAGAACCCGAAGCTCATTGCTTAGCCTACCCTCCTGGTAGCTAGCCATGGCTTCCCCCAACGCACCACTGGGAGCAGCGTGACGAGCCCATTCCACGCACTCCACAGGGGTACGAAGGGTTGTTCCTCGGCGTATGTTCCATCGCGGAACATACACTTCATTGGAATCTGACACTGCAGAAAACAAAAAGCAGTTAGGAAAAGATGATAAAAAATATATAAGTGAAAAAGGGCTAAAGGAACCCTACGCACCTGTAGGGTCTATAACAGGCCGATAGCCGCCGAACCCATCACCTGAACCCAAAGGAAACCCATCCAAAAGGTCAGGCAGATGGGAAGGTGGCAAAGATTGGAGAGAACCCCCATGCGTACCTGATGGACCGGCCATCGTTGCCGGTGGCGGGGGCATGGTAGCAGCCGCCGCAGTCGCTGCCGCAGAATCCGCAGCAATAGTAACCGCCGGCTCGGTGAAGGATGCTGTAAAAATCGCACTCACGGCCGGCGGTGACGTCATCTCGGCTGGAACAGTCGGCTCAAAGGAGTGAGCAACTGAACCAGCGGGAGCAGGCGCAGGCGCCTGGGTCGACGCCTCAGGTAGGCTGACCAAGCCTACCGTCATCGGCGGAGAGGTACTCCTCTGCGCTCCACCCTGGAATGCGTCAACATCCACGCCTGCGTAAAGAAGAAAAGTGTTAAAAAGGATAAAGCTATGAAGATAAAAGCTGAAGGAAGTTGTACTTACGGGTTTTCTTGAGCCTGAAAGTACGAACGGGCGGGGATGAACCCGATGGAGCCGGCCTCTTTGCGCCGGTCACCGTCGTCTTCTTCGGCTCTCCGGAGGTGACAGTCGCAACCTCCGGAGCCGTGGTCTTATCACCACCGGGATTCCCCGCCACCTCCTCGCTCTCAGTCTCCGAGTCAGACAGAGGCACCGGATCGGCAGTGGAGGCCACCTTCTCCTTTCCCTTCCCGCCGGCAGCCTTCTTCTTCCGCACCAACGGAGGACCATCTGCGGATTCCTCATCAGAACAGACGATTAGAGGAATTCCAGCAGAGGTTTCAACATTGAGGGGTCGAGGGTTGAAGAGGGCCTTACCTGGCCGCCTGGCGCTAAGGATCTCATGGCCTAGCGGATAGACCTCCACGAACCGATCCGCAGTTTGTTCGAGGATGGGCAACTCGTTCTCGTCAAGAGCGCGAGTACCCATCCGTACGGGACCGTCAGCCTCCCGCGGGTTAAGGAGCGACTTCAGGTCGTTCCCCTCTGAAATAAACAGGGAAAAAGTTAGAAGAAATTTAAAATCAACAAAAGGAAAGAAAGCATACCGTAAGGAACAGAGTTCGAACCGTATTCGAGGACGATCGGAACCTTCTGCGCGTCCGTCGCCTTCCAGACCCGGCTCATCCCCAACATGACCATCCCGGACTCCGCAAACCGGTAAACCGGAGATTGGATCCGAGATATCCTCGAAAACCATTCCGCCTCCTGGTAGTTGGAGGCGTGAAGGCTTGGGAGAGCTTGCCCATTCTTAAACTTCATGGCAAGGGGAATGGCGCGAGCGGAGATAAAGAAGAACTCCCGCTTCCACGCGCGAAGACTGCGCTCGGTCGCGCAAATCTTTAAACCCTTAATACGGGTTGTCAGGGTATACCACCCCTGGATGCACCTCCAAGTGTAGAAGGTCATCAGGCGGTCAACATGGGGCTCGATGCCCAAAATCCGGCACACCCACTCGAAGTGGCGAATCTTGGCGATCGCCATGGGGTGCAGCTCGGTCAGATGAACACCGTGCCTCTCAAGGACACGGTAAACAAACTTTGTCAATGGGAACCTAAGATTCCCATAGACAAAGAATGCTGCATAAACCCCGATCTTGCCTCTGGGGGCATCGTACACAGTCTGATGGGGTTCAGGAAACTCAGGCTCGAGAGGATCGAGCATGAACTTCCTGACAACATACCGGTACAGATCGCCGGGCAGAGCACACTGGCACTCGCCAGCAGTACTCTTGTCATCGGCTGCAGACTCGAGATCACGTGAAGACATCTTGCAGAAAGAAGAAAACGATTTCGGGAAAATGCTTGCCTGAAAAGGTGAGTATTTGCCGGAAATCGCTAAGAAGAAGAAGAGAAGGATGAAAGTGTGGATTACAAATAACCCTTTCCCCCTTTATATACTAATCGCAATTAATGCGATGAAATTAATGCGGAAGAGAGAGAAAACGAAGGTGCAATGAAACCACGACACGTGGCAAAAAGCAAGCTGGCAACAGCTGTTGACAGGACGCATACCATTAATTTCGCGGCCACGCGCCCAAAAAATCGCGCCCACGCACCTGAAAAAGCGTCTGGAATGACCATGTACTGTCACGTCACCATAACTTCCTGCACGTCCTGACACAGTCAGAAGAAACCGTCGCACGACGTTTCAGATGTTTGGACTGTTCCTATCTTTCCACCAACTCTTCGAATTTCAAAATTCAAAATTCAAAAAGATTCAAAAGTGAGCGGGAAAATACCCCTTACCTTGGCAACCAAGTAACCGTAAGACGGATGCGGGTACAGTGTTAAGGCAAAACCCTTCACATACCTAGCACCCGCAGGGAATTGAAGCCAAGAATAACTTGGCAACCAAGTAACCATCAGACGGATGCGGGTACAGTGTCAAGGCAAAACCCTTCACATACTTAGCACCCGCAGGGAATTGACGCCAGGAATACCTTGGAAATAAAGTAACCGTAAGACAAGTGCGGGTACAGTGTCAAGGCAAAACCCTTCACATACTTAGCACTCTGCAGGGAATTCAAACCAAGAAGGATCTTCTGGGCAATGCTTGCGGAAACGGGAATAACATCCCCGCATGACGGGAACGTCGAGAACTATATTGTTTGAAACTCCAAGATGGAATTGGTGGTTTTAGCATAATTGATCACTATGTTGAAAACTACCAAGACCCCATGGAGAATCCACACAAATGGGACTCAACGCTCCTGACGTGCGAGGAGGTTACAAACCTACCCGCTTCATACCCAAAGATCAAGCAGAAAAGTCGGGAATTTCTGCGTGACATCAGGAGAACCGCGGGAAGAATCGCCACGGAAAACCTAAAAACTAAACCCTTTTCAAAACCCCTTGCTAAGTCCAAAAGTTCACCTCACTTATTAATAATTCATGAGAAGAACATTGGACTGTGGGGACTTGAAGAGGTAGGTCCCAGCAGAGCCCAGTTGGACCCGCAAGACTAACCGTGAACAGGGACGTCTGCGCAATGACCAACTGCTCCAGCAGGACCCACCATGCTCAAAGAACCTTACGCGCAGTACGCCAGCTGTACCCGCAGGGAAAGCCTCCCAATGGTGAAGTACCCCGCCTGTTCCCGCAGCTGCGGATAGAAGCCATCAGAGAAGGCTACCCGCACTAACAGCAAGGCTACACGCACAAGGTATTCGTTACTTCAGTAGTCACATGAAGGAATGAGCAAGGCGGGAACACTCCCGCCTAAATGAGCCAGTCCGTATGCTTCTGGAAGGTCTTTCGTACTATACCTACTAAGGTATGGGCGGAATAGACAGTTTGACCAGAGCAGCCCATGAACTAATCACAGGGTGACAGCTCACCAACAACAATACGAGGAGGAGCACCCTCTAGTACTGTTTCACTATTAGCCGCTGCCTACTCACCAACCCTTACGATGGAACGTGCGCAGCCTACAGTTGGTGGAACAGTGCGTAGCCGGCAGTAAAGGAACAGTATACAGCCGACCTTATTACTGTTGGCCGTAACCTATCCACCAACCAGCATGGCCTGTGCATAGTCCACTGTTGGTAGAACAGGAATACTATTCAGCCGGCAGTACCTGCTTGGAAACCTACCTTCGGCTATAAATACTCCAACACCTTGGAATGGTAAGGACATCATCTGTTATCTCAATCTTATCTAGCAATCTCTTAATATACACTTATATTCAGAGCAATCTAGTCTGATTCTCACGCCGGAGGGTGGTCACAAGGAGGAACCCCCCCCCCCTTCTCAGTGACGAGCTTACGGTGTCTGTTTTGCAGGTCCCCTGAAGAACAACCTTCTCTGCTGGACCTCATTCGTGGGAAACATTACTTAACCCCCAGATTATCTATAATCTGCCTGTGGGTTCACTTAGTGTTTCTTCAGGACTTTATTTTATAATAACTCAATGACTAATAATACAAGAACATACTTATAGTTAAGCTTGGTTCAACATGTCTAAATCCGAAATATATTAATATCTAGGATATTAAAAGGTATGACCCCAATATATTAAAATGCAAAACCAATAAATAAATCATATTACTGATAATATAAGTTCTGTTAATATCTAAAATTGGTTCGACACGCTTAAATACCGACATATTAAATATCTTTGATATTAAAAAGGAATCATCAAGAATTCTGAAAAACAAGACCAATAAAATGAAACTCCGATTTATTGAATGTCACGACTTTAGTGCATGCAATTCCGTCAGATAGATTGTCTCGTAAATTTCTGCCTACAAGAAACAAAATATACCCATTTTTTAAAACCATAAGACTATCACAAGTTGCCCCCGGGCATTCATTTGATTAGACTTAAGATGTAACACGATGAGGTGATGTGTCACGATATTTAAGACTCTTGGGCTGGACACGTTCTAAAGGACGACTTGTAATTTGTTTATGAAAAACACACCCAGCTAATCACAACAGACGGGTCGGCATAAATTGTATTGCTAGAGATGGGTCTGTTGTTCATAGAACTTTGCCTTCTGAAAAAAAAAATAGGTTATTTACTGTCCTCAAAACAGGTCCATGCTCCAAAAAGTGTTATTGCCATATTTGTGTGACCATGGGACAAACAAACGGGGATACATGACAATTGACATGAGACGCACAAAATAAAGCCCCTTATCACCTGGCTTTAAGTTGGTATCAATGAAAGTAAGGCCAACTCATTTAAGAACAATAAAAAGATTGCTTCAATATTCTTAAGTGAAACTCTGATTGTTTGCTCTTTTTTGCTGAACTTTTTAATATGAGAGAATATCCCTTACACATTTTAAAAAGTAATTCTTTTTTACTGTTTTCTTGATGTCTGATTGTGGTTGGTTTCGATTTCAAACGACTCGGTCACTTACCAATTGTATCATTGCCGTCATTTACTTTTAAAAGGTTGAAGTACATCTTAAAGAATCTACAGCACACAAAGTCAAGCACATGTGATGGCGTACAAAGTCCTACTATCAAGCTGCTTGTAATGAAATTAAAGTTGCATGTGATTGTGTAGAAAAGGTTGTCCTACAAACGAACAAATGGGTCGAACCGACCCAGACCCACGAGCATATCATAAAGAAGACATGATATATTCCCAAAGGTAATGAAATCACAAGAGTATTGAAGAAAGGCATGTTCCTTTTCTAACCCTATCTTACAATTCAATTCAATTCAATTCAATTCATTTCCACACATTTTATAACAATAACAGAACCAGAAACCACAACGAAAAGGAACCCTTCCCCAAATCTCAATCTCTCCTTTGGGGTTACGCAGCACAACTAGCCCATGGCATACTTCTGAGTCCAGCTTCGCGCAGTCGTCTCATACTTGTTCCGGTCCGTTTTGTACATGTGCGCGATCTCTGGCACCAATGGGTCATCTGGGTTTGGGTCAGTCAACAGGGAGCATATCGACAGCAACACCTAATTACCATAATTTTATGTCAAGTCATATAATGAAATCTGTCATTACAATAATGATCTAATGATATCTAACTGTAACTAAACTAAAGTAGTAAAGACAAACCTTTGAGATAGTAAGAGCTGGGCTCCATTGTTCTTTTAGAATATCAAGACATATACTGCCATTGCTGTTGATATTCGGGTGGAAAACTTTCGTCCTGAAAGCTACCTAAACAGGTTGACAACAAATGCATATAACTTCTTTTGCAATTTTAGCATATTTAACATTTGTTAACATATACACTTGAGCATTGAATACCATGAGTATGCATAGAAGCTAATGGTTACCTTAGGTGGCTTGAAAGGGTAATCTGGAGGGAAATGGATGGTAACTAGAAAGACACCACCGGAATAAGGACTATCGGGAGGACCCATGATTGTTGCTTGCCAGTGAAACATATCTTCTGCCACCGGGCCTAAAATTAAGATATGATTGTCGCACCACACAGAACAAGATATGAGATAAATCATACAATGAATCGGTTAATCAAGAACAAAACAAGCAAATTGGATTAACATCCAAATATTATTAGTCAATAAAACTTGATTGCATGTGATCAAATTACCTAACCAATCCTAGTAGGCTCAAACTCCTTATTACACACAAACTCTATCATATCTAAACTTGCAATTTGATAAAAGCTAGACCTCCTAACACAATTCGTTAGTGATTTCCAATTTTACCCCTAATCACCCTCGTTACCTAGCTAGTAATCGAGTCGGACTTTAGCCTCAGTCCAACAACAAATTCATTCATGTTAAGATGCAAATGTAAGAAGATGATTCAACAATATACGTTTGCTGATTCAACAATATGTTATTGGAAAAGTTATAATTGATTATTGATCTACACCATATATCAACAAATTAGGTTTAAACAAATCACAAATTAATTAGCCTAAAACACACAAAATCAAACAATTTTGGAAAAAAATGAAAGAGCTAACCCTATTCCTCACAATTTCCACATAGTTACCAACAAATTCAAATTTTATCCAGATCAAACAACAAATCAAAGCCTAATTCCAGCCATACAAACATAATTCAAAACACGAGAAGAGCTCGAATAGAACGATCGATAAAAAGCATCAAAAACGGGATCTACAAGATGGATAGAGAAAGAATACCGGCGCTGCAAGAGGTAGGAGGATCCTTCTGAAGATCCTTGAGCTCCTTCAAGATCCGCTTCGATGCCATCGCTCAATTCAAATCCTGCAAAACAAAAACACAAACCCTAGGTCAGATTAAATTACGTAACAGATGCGAATTGCATTAGAGATTGAAAAAATAAGAGAAGAGAATTACCTCAAAAGATCCTGACCTCTCTCTGATTGATTATTAAGATTATTATGCGAAGAAAATGATGGCGTTAGTTATGTAGAAATGATATATATATATATATATATACACACGGGGAGGGATATTTTGATAAACATGTTAAGTTTTAAGAATAACTCAATTCTCGGTCATACATTTAATTAAATGGATTGGAATATATGGTTGAGATTAAATCTGGTAAAAAAAGTCAAAGTATGAGAGAGAATAAATATGTAAGTGGTTACACTAACTTTTACGTCCGTTACATATGTGTAAAAAGTCGACTCGGTGCGTAAAAAATTCTGTAACTTTTTTACGTGTATGTAACTTTCATATATTACGCATGTGTAAAAAAATTCAAAAAAAAAAATCGTTACACTGAGTTCTTAAAACTCAAAGGGGTTCTTAATTGAAATCTCCCATATATATATATATATATATATATAAGGTAAGGTTAATGTAAAAAAAATATTTTTGTGAGAAGAATAAGAATAGATCTAGGCCCTTGGATCTATGATCTAGTGGTTGAGATTGATAGTTCTAAATAATTGTATTGTTTCCTATTTACATGGTATAGTGTCATATTTAGGTGGTTTGTTTTATTTTAAAGTTTTTCTCACACTTCTCACAAAACAATTGTTTTTATATGAACTCTTTTCTATATATATATACAGGGAAAGGTTCATCTGCATTTTAATCTTAACATGAGAACGTAGGAAATAATAATAATTTACAAAAAAAATCAGAACGTAAGAAATAATAGCGACTACAATACCAATCTACTTAAACAATGATTTATAATAACAAATAAAAAACCTAAAAAAATACAACAAAGTAATAAAAATCACGAACAAAATAATAACAGCAAATACCAACAAATGCTTATAACAACAAAAGAAAAAAAATCTAATAATAACAAGAAAATATAAATCAGCAAATATTTATAACGTCTCATAATCGAAAACTAGCAAATACGAACAAAAATAACAACAAACACCTATAAAAATAAACCTAATAATAACAACAAATTGGTTCTCACTGTTTTCATGTTAAGAATAAAATGTATTTGATCTTGTTTATATATATATATATATATATATATATATATATATATATTTAGTATCATTTAAGAACTCTAAAAAAGTTAAGAACTCTTAGGAACTCTAAACAACCAAACACTGTTTTAATTTTTTTATATATTAACATTATTTAAGAGTAGTTTTACCATATTTTATATAAAAAAAATTTATTACATGCATTAATCACAAGCTTACATATGTGTAAAATTTATGTACCAACAAATTTACATAGTGTAGGTTCCTGGACGGATCGTACACGGGATGTCTCTAACAACGCAGGTGCGGAATCCCTGCGTAGGTAGATACGAGTGTAGAGAATATAGAGATCGAACACACTAGCAATAAACCAACCACGTTATATTGATAACAAACACGTGACCCGAGGTCACCGTTACAGACTATGACACGTAACTCGGTTACTGAAAACTGAAACGAAAACCCTAAACGAACAACTTTAAACTGTTTCGTCTGAAACAGTATATAAACACGACAACTTCGCCACAGGCGAAGTTGTCAATAACTTCGCTGATTCAACAAGTTCGCCATAGCGAACTTGTTGACAACTTCGCGCATTACAAAACAAACATAAACAAAACATAATTACATTACAGACTCGATTACAAATGCTAGACTATGAACTACTGACATACATGTACCAACAGACTCCCCCTTGGCAGTAGCTTCATATCTTGATCTTCAAATCTTGAGTCTTGTAATCTTTACCTCTACGCGTGCGCCCCTTCTCTCACACATACCGACACTACCCTTTGATATTTCCTAGCTTGATCCTTCCAAGCAGGAATGTAGAAGATCTTCTTCTCGTTGAGCACTTTCAAATCATCCTTCGATAGATTAACAAGATGCATCGGGTCGTACACCCGAAGTACTTCTTGTTCATCCTCATCTTCCATTACCGCCTCAGCTGTCTCACAATCCACGTACCACCATTTTAAATCTTTTAGGACGTTCTTGGGCATAACTTTCATCGGTACTTCTTTCAAATGACGGACTGGTTTATACTTCATTACCATCCAAGGTTTGCCGTCAGCCCTCATTCCACGATCTTTGTCTTCTATCAACTTTCCTTTTTGAGGCTTTAGGAGTTCAAACTTTTTGTCTTTAATGGCTTCTTTCCAGACGATCTTCCCAATGATTCTTGCCATATCATCATTACTTCTATTGATCAGCCCCAATCTCGCTAAATCTCTCACCTCACATTCTGGTAAGGAATTCAGAGATCTCAACAATCTCTTAAAGTACTGAATGCCGTCGTACCGTTTGATCACAAATAGTTTCAGCTCTTTGTCGTACAACCAGCATATGATTCCTTTCTTTGACTCTGCATAGCCCTTTATATTATAAGTCTTTCTGAACATCGTTGGCACTGCAGGCTTCTTGGTTTTAACAAACCACTGAGCACAGCCTTCTTTCCAGTTCGGCTGCTCCTCCCATACTGTATCTTCTATCACACTCTCATCCCCCAATTCTGATCTCTCAACAGCTGGAATCTCATGTTCCACTGACTCATCTACAATCTCACCTTCTTCTAACACATCTTCCACATTAATCTGTTCTCCAATCCTCTCAATCTCATCCATAGGCAACACGTCATCATCATCCATCAACTCATCGTCCTCCTCCTCATCCAACTCCTTCAACGCATCAATAACGTCTTCAACATCAGCGTCGTCATCCACAACTACAACATCATCACCAGCTGCATTTGTAGACTCCCCCTCAGTTGTGGAAGCTCCAAGAGCCTGAGAGGTTCTTGGCAGCTCATCACCTGCACCAGAAGGTGCATTGGGATCATCGTCATGATCTTCTCGTCTTTTCGTTCTCAACTCATCGCCCCTACACGACTTCTCCCCCTGAGATGCCAAGTAATCCTTGAAGGCATCTATTATTCGTCCATGTTCTACCAGGAGGGCAGCTTGTAGTCGATTGGATTCCACTAGGCGGTCAATAGTCTTTGACTGTTCAGCAACAATCCGCTCTAGCGAAAGAATCCTCTCGGTATCTGAAGTAGGCAATGGAGTTGGTGGAACATCAGCAGAAGTGACCGCAGGTGGTACACTTGGTAACCCTGCAGTAGAGGTGATTGTCGACTCCACAAACCGTGCAACTACCACCGGTGGATTAAGCGGTTGAGGTGGTAGGGACACAATTGTTGGTGCCGACGTCTCGATCGCTGAAACTTGTGCAGTAGTAGGAATAAGAGACATACCAGATAAGGCAGGTGGAGCAAAACGTACTAGTCTTGAAGATTCTCCAGCTCCCGAACCTATCCCTCTCTGTTCTCTTCTTGAGCGTCTTAGCACAATCTGTACTGCCTCCTCTTCATCCACTTCATCCTCATCCTCCCCCACAGTTCTCGGCCTCTTTCCCGTAGTCCGTTCACGAGACACCATAAGCCTTCTTGCCTCAGCAAACGTCTCGTCTAGATCAGAGTCAGCTACCGAAGTAGCTGCTCTGGTAACATCCATAAACTGAGGACCCGAGACATCCATATCAAACAAACCATGTCCACTAAAAGCAGCATCTAGATCAACGTTTTCAGCAGTGGACACAGCCTGAGATATAGTAGCTGGCACAGCAGCAGAAGATACAACAAGCGAAGTTGTGGATAACTTCGCTGAAGGCGAACTTAAGCCACTGGCGAAGTTGAGAATAACTTCGCGTAAACCTTAACTTCGCCTGAATCTGAAACGGCGACTGTTCAGATTCAAACAAGGTTTATCCGATGTTTCGGACCGATTTAACGATCCAACAATGAAGTCCAACATATTTCAATGGTGTTAGGACGAAAAGGTCGTCCATGAACACGTAACGTGAGGTCGGAAAACTTGGTTTCTAAGGTTCGACGACCCGAGGTCTCGAACCGGGTAAAACTATAACGAGAAAGATAGGATGTTATTGACGACACATACCACTAGTATAGTAGAAACAAGGAACACAAGATCGAAATCGAAAGTGAATAACAAGATCCGGATGTATTGGTTTTGAGAACAAGTTCGCCGGTAAATCGAGAAAAAGTATACAGTTTACTGTTTACAATCCCTTATATAGGGCAGAGTTGGTTCAGGCGAAGTTACGCTTAACTTCGCCAAGGCGAAGTTAAGCACAACTTCGCTGAATTCAACAACTTCGCCCGTAATTTTCAAAATCATCCCTTTAAGTTTGAATAATCCTGAATTTAACCTTAGAAATTACCAAAAAGAGTTAAACAAATATGATCAAGACCCAGTAACCAACAATAAAATAATATAACTACAAAAACTAAAAAAAATTTTAGAAAAATTTTAACGAAATAAGGGATCAAATTTCAGTCTAGTCAGGGACCACTACGTTTTAGAAAAGATCCTAACAGGAATCATACTAACGATGTGACTGTCACTTAGATCCGTGTTTGGCTGTATTATGACATAGAGAAACAGGTTGTAAGCATGTAAATAACTTAAACGGTTTTCATCGTTTCTGTGATACGGATTAAGGTTCAGTTAAGCTCAAAATTTAAGTTGGCAACATCTCAGAGATAATGGTGTCTTCTATCTATTCTCAAAGCGTATTTGGCTATACCCAAGTCACCCCGAATTGACTTCGACCCATAGTGTCTGATTAACTTGTATATACTCGTTGACTGCTTCCCGTTCCCTTCTTACTCCAGACATGAGAAGTCTTGATTGTTACTATGTCTCATAAGTACTAAAAATATACATGTTTTTTTTTTTTTTTTTTTTTTTTTTTTTTTTTTAACCAAACATTCTTATTGACTTCGGAGTATTAAACTACTGCAAGTCCCGAATCTGGATCACTGCAGTGTCTTGAAATGCTTTCTTCACGGGAATCAGATCACTCAGGGGCTCGTGTATGACTGGGTAGTCGCTTTTCTGCCTATCATTCGGAAAGATATGTGTGAAGACATTCAAAACTCTTAAGGAGTTTCCACGTAAATTCGAGTAGTTTAAGTTAGTATCACATACACTTTTACGCACCATAAAAATTACCACGACATACAATGACTGTTCTAAAGCCTTTTAAGCCTAATAACTTCACTAGTTAAGCACACACGATTAGTATATATATCATTTTCCAAGGTTGGATCAATTTTCTGTTAATCACAGCATAGAACTTCATACGAAGTAACAGACTTGAAAATTAATTTCATTTCCCCTAAAAAAAACTTTAAATTCAATCGCCCCAATCACGTCAAAGTCGTCAGGTAAACGACTATCCTGAAGATCCAATGGATCAACTGGACCGACCACATACAAGTATGTGTCCTTCTTACTAAGTATGACCGACTAATTTTCAGCAACTGAAAGAACACACGTCATAGCTGCACCGGTCACTTTCAGTCTTCCGGTTAATGGCTATCCTCATTCTCTAAGTTGAAACGAGGACCAAAACATATCCTAGGATATGTCCATCAAACTGAGGTAACCGACTAATTTTAAGCAAAAATGACCCATGTTTTTTTTTTTTTTTTTTTTTTTTTTTTTTTTTTTTTTTTAAATCAAAGACATGGTTACTCGGGATTGATCATCCCGTTTAGCTCAATTAGGTTTTGAAATCTGGATTTATCAAACGCTTTTGTAAACAAGTCAGCAAAATTTTCAAGTGTATCAACTTTTTCGATCTTGATCAGTTTCTTCTCAGCACAATCCCGTATGAAGTGATGACGAATGTCAATATGCTTAGTTTTACTGTGCTTCACGGGATTGTTAATTACTGAGATGGCGGCAGTGTTATCAATTAAAATAGGAGTAAGTAAGAAATTCAGACCATAGTCGCGCAATTGTTGCTGAATCCACAAAACCTGAGAGCAGCAGTTGGATGCTGCCATGTATTCAGCTTCGCATGTTGAAATTGCAACTGATGTCTGTTTCTTGCACTGCCAGGAAACTAATCTTCCTCCAAGAAACTGACAGCCTCCTGTTGTTGACTTCCGACTCTGATTACAGCCACCATAATCAGAATCTGTATACGCCACCAGTTCAACGTCTCCCCCCTTTGGGTACCACAACCCTAGTTTCGGCTTGCCCTTAAGATACCGCAAAATCCTCTTCACACCTTTCATGTGAGATTCCTTTGGGTTTGCCTGAAAACGAGCACAAAGACAAACAGAAAACATTATATCGGGCCTAGAAGCAGTTAAATACATTAATGAACCTATTATCGCCCGATACAGAGTAGGGTCCACATCTGCGTCACCATCTGATTCAGCGCCCAATTTGTGATTGACGCAGATTGGGGTGTCATATGGAGAACTGTCCTCCATCTTGAATCTCTTCAGCACATCATGAACATACTTTGTTTGATGAATGAACATCCCATCCTTCTTCTGATCAACCTGCAATCCTAGAAAGAAGGTTAGTTCACCCATAGCACTCATCTCGAATCGTTTTTTCATGACAGCCTCAAAATCCTGACACATGGATACTCTTGATGCAGCAAAAATGATATCATCCACGTAGACTTGAACCAGTAAGAAGTCACATCCTTCTCTCTTCACAAACAGCGTACTGTCAATCAATCCCCTTTCAAAACCATTTTCCAGCAAGTAGTCCGATAACGTTGAATACCAGGCACGAGGTGCCTGATGTAACCCATATAACGCCTTGCTCAACCTGTATACGTGATCCGGAAAGTCTGGGTCAGGAAAACCCGGAGGTTGCTCAACAAACACAACCTCATCAACTTTCCCGTTAAGAAACGCGCTCTTCACATCCAACTGAAACACCTTCATCTTTTTAGATGCAGCAAACGCCAAAAACAATCTAATCGCTTCTAACCGGGCAACAGGAGCGAACACCTCATTGTAATCAATACCCTCTTGCTGATTAAAACCTTTAACAACCAGCCTCGCCTTATTTCTCACGATAATCCCCTTATCATCTCTCTTGCACTTGAACACCCATTTCGTGCCTATAGCATGCACATTCTTTGGTTTTTCAACCAAGGTCCAAACTTCCATTTTCTCGAACTGAGCCAACTCTTCTTGCATGGCTTCGACCCACGAGCTGTCCTTTAAAGCCATTTGATAATTCTTTGGTTCAATTTGGCTTATAAAGCAGGAGTACAAACATTCATTTATTATACCCGTTTCTTTTATGCTTGTATAAACACAGGTGTGCTCATTCAGGCTACTTCTGGTTTGTACACTCGAGGACACATCACCTATAACGTTCTCCAATGGGTGATCTTTGTGAATTCTCGTGGTCGGTACAGCACTGACATGTAAATTGTCTTCCAAGTTCGAAGAGATCTCATCTATGGTTGTTTCTGGCTGAGAGTGAAAAGGATTAATAAATTCATCTTCAGTTGAGGCCGCAGGGGTATCGATCGTGTTTGATGTGGAAGGTTGAGATTTCTCAAAAATCTGATGTTGCAATATATTCTCTTCCTCATCAAGTATCATCTTCGTCACAGCTCTTTCGTCTTCTTCAGAAATTTCCAAATTAGGTACGTTAAACGACTTAAAAAGTTTAACATAGTCAAACAGCTCAGCAGGTCCATTGCTTGGTTTTGGCGGTTGGTAACTAGTAATGTCGGTGTTACAAACCACCTCCACCTTGCAAGTCGACGTATTGAAGACCCGTCTGTTGGGAGTCCCAACAACATAACCGACTAGGATTCCCTCATCGGCCACTTCACCAAATTTCGAGTTAGTCTTCAAAATCGAACAAGGAGACCCAAAAGGTTCAAGACCGCACAAGTTGGGCTTCCTTCCGTGCATAAGCTCGTAACAAGTTTTTCCAAGTCTCTTAACGGTTAACACCCGATTCAGAACATAGCAGGCTGTAGCAACTGCTTCAGCCCAGAACATCACAGGAAGCTTTGAGTCTGCCAGCATAGTTCTGGCTCCTTCAATCAACGTTCGGTTCTTCCTTTCAGCTACTCCGTTCTGTTGTGGAGTATACGGAGCGCTGTATTGATGCTCAATACCCTTCTGAAGACAAAAGATTTCCATCTCAAAGTTCTTGAACTCTGTCCCATTGTCGCTTCTGATGAATTTAACTGATTTACTCATGACGTTCTCGACTTTTGTAATCAGATTCTTCACCATCTGAGTCGTCTCGTCTTTCGTTTTCAGAAAATATACCCACGAGTATCGCGAGTAATCATCAGTTATCACCAAGCAGTAAGAAGTACCACCTAGACTTTGTACATTCACCGGACCGAAGAGATCCATATGAAGTAGTTCTAGAGTACCAGCAATTGAGTTGATTGTCTTGGTGAGATGGCTTTTCTTGTGTTGTTTTCCCTTCTTGCACGCTATGCATTTATCTTCAAAGTTAAAACTCTTTAAGGGAACGCCCATCACAAGCCCATTTTTGACAATGAAGTTCATCTTACGAAGATGAATATGTCCCATTCTCCTGTGCCATAATTCTGATTCTGATTCGCTTGCCTTCGTCATTAAACAGGATTCTCCGGTGGCCATTTCAGTAGACCTCATATCCATCACATATGTATTCGTTTCACGTGGAGCTTTCATTACTATCCATTCTTCTGGTATATGAAAACCAGGCTTCAATACAATCGCTTCATTCTTAGTGAAATGGACAGTGTATTCTTTATCACAGATCTGCGACACACTCAGCAGATTGTGCTTTAATTCCTCCACAAAATTTACGTTTTCAAGTGTCATTCTCCCATTCGACACAGTTCCTCCACCGGTAATCCTTCCTCCGCTTTCACCAGCAAAACTAACTCTAGCTCCCTGAACAGGTTTTAAGTCTTGCAACAAGTGTTTGTTGCCTGTCATGTGCCTGGAACAGCCGCTATCAACAATCCAAAGATTGTTTGCAGCCCTGTTCAACTGTTCCTGCACAATAAAACAAAGAGTTAGAATCTTGGGACCCAAGACCAATTGGTCTTGGATCGATACGTCCCGTACCCTGGCTTTCTTAAGTTAGCATCAGGATAATTTCTGTAAGTCCTGTTAGGGAATCTCCCTGCAGATTGTGTGTAATGCCTTCCAAACCTTTGAGAATTGAAGGTGCTATATCTTGAGGTTTGGTTGTAAAACTGAGGTTGGTTTTTATGAAAACTTGAATTCGTTACATTTTGGCATTTTTTAAAGTTTTCATTTTTAGCAGTAACAAAATGACGCTTATACTCAGTTTTATTTGGCTTCATACCTCTTAATCTCGGCTCCAGAGGGCAATCTGCAACTAAATGCCCTAACTTATTACATCTAAAGCAACACCGACTCTCCAATTTCTTGTCAAATGTTGGTTTGGATGTAGAGGTAGTGTTACCAGCCGTTCGTCTCACATAAGGTGGGACGTACGGATTGAGTGGAGAACTCTTTTTAGAAACTTTATTTGTATCTCCATCGGTGGGTAACCCTACCTTCTCTTTTGTCTGATCAGATTCGGACAACTTATCCGAATCCGATGAGACTGGACTCAAAACAGAAATATTCACATTAGAAACTTTCGAACTTGTTTCTCCACAGCTAACACTTGGTTTTACACTTGTAATCTTGATTGGAGTTGTCTGAGGAACTTCGAAATCGACAGATTTCTGAACACTCGGAGTATAAGTATAGTTGTGGTTAAAGGGTGGTGGAACTTCATTATATCCGATTCCTCCCCTCTTTGCAGAGGTACCTGGATCACTCACGAGGTGATCAAGGATGGCCGAGGAATTTCTGAACTGCTCAAGTTTGCGGTTCAGTTCCACCACCTTTACCTGGTGGTCAGCAATCTGTTTATCTCGATCAGCAATCACTTTAGTTTTTTCCTCCAAAACTTCATAACTAAGATCAATTATTTCAATTTTCTCAGCAAGTTTAATTTTTAAGCTTTGAACGTCTTTTTCACATGCTTTTATTTTAATTTTATAACTCGTTTCTCTTGCTTTCGTAAAATGGTGATCTTCTTTAATAGTTTTAAAGTCAGCATCTAAATGGACATACTGATCAGTTATTGTTTTAAGTTGCTCAGACAAATTCTCACAACTAGTACAAATAGTTTTAGGACTTACCTCGGAGCGATTATCTTTGTCATTTGCCATGAAAGCGGTTTCTTCTTCATTTGCTTTCTCAATTTCTTCAACCTTCTTACATTCTTCAGCTTCAGACTCAGCCATGTTTGCTTGCTCACCAGAACCACTTGAGCGTTGATTCCAGTTGTACTCTCCTGCCTCTCTGGTCAACATGGCATTTATCTCTCTGTTAACTCCTGAGTGTTGTGTAGGTCGACCTTGTCCTCGTTCAACCCTCTCATTTCTGCATTCCTTGGCAAAGTGCCCGTACTGTTGACAATTATAGCACCTTACTTTGGACTTGTCGAACCCGAGCCGACCACCAACAAACTTTCTCCCCGTCTTATTCATGAAACGCTTGACTCTCCTCACTATCATGGCCATTTGCCATTGCAAATCCATCTCCTCCAGATCATCAGCATCGATCTGGTCATAATCCTCATCTAGAACAGCAGGGTCCACAATCTTCCCCTGGATGTAGTTTTCATAGGAAGCAATAAATGATGCATAGACTGCAAACTGCTCTTCAGCAGATTTTACACTCATAGGCATCTTGGAATAACTATTGCTAGATGCATTTGCAGAAAAACTACTTGTGGATGCTTGAGGCTTTGAAGTACTAGATCCTCCAGCAACGAAACATACATCACCATTCGTGTTTACAGAAACTTTTCCTTCATGAGACGAGTCAGAGCCTGACTCCCCTTTCGAGTAAAAAGCAGCAGATTCAGGCCTTGAACTTGAGCCTGAGTTAACCTTAGCACCATACATACCAGGGTCTTGTATCTGATCTGTTGGTGTTTCCTTTCGAACCATATTAAGCTCATAAGTTCTGAGCTTGTTTACTGCCGTTTCAAGATCACAATTTGGAAAGTCTCTGTCTTCCCTCATAAGGACGGTGTACATTTCCCACTTCGGTGGGAGAGCATCGAGAAGCTTTTCAACGATCTCTTCTTCTCGGTAAGCAATTGAATAATTGCTGAGCTCTGTCATTAGATGATAGTATCTGGTGATAATATCATCCAGTGATTCGTTCTTCAAAAATTTGAAGACGGAGAACTGGGTTTTTAAGAGTTTGATCTTTGATGCACGTATACCCACATTCCCCTCGAATCTATTTTCAAGAGCATCCCAAAGCTCTCTCGCAGAAGTGTACTTTCGGAACGTATGGAGAACCTCTTGAGGAAGTGCCATTGTTATCGCAGCATGGGCCTTGCTTTCGGCCTCGTACATTTTCTTCTCTTCGTCCTCCATTTTGCTGTACTTCTTAACCACATCGCGACCTTCGTATTGCGCAGTTGGAGGGATATATCCATCCTGGATGCACACCCACATTTTGGCATCCTGGTATTTGATGTATTGGATGAATCTGTCCTTCCATGCCACGAAGTCAGTTCCCTTCATCAGCCTCGGGGCCTTAGTGGCAGACCCCGCTTCTACTTCCATCTTGACCAAGTCGGAGATATTGATCGACGACATCCTTGCAAAAACCTGAAAAACCTGGAAAACAAAAAAAATATTAAAACAGCTCAGTTGGCGAAGTTAAGAATAACTTCGCTTGAAGGTTAACTTCGCTGAAAGAGAACTTCGCTGAGATCTTAAATTCGCTTGATTTGGGCGAAGTTAAGAATAACTTCGCTTAGCTCTGGCGAACTTATGAGTTGAGCGAACTTGGGTTTGAAGCGAAGTTGCGGATAACTTCGCTAAGGCGAACTTATGAAGTGAGCGAAGTTGTAGTTAACTTCGCTAATCCTTATATCTTCGCCAAAAACCCTAATTCCAGCGACGGCAACTTCGCCTGAAGAATGGTAACTTCGCCCGATGAACGGTAACTTCGCCCGATGAACAGGGAAGTTTGTTCAGATCTGTTTTCGTCAATCCAGCAGCTCCCGATCAATGCAAAGGCTTGAAAATGACTGTCAAGCACTAGCAAAACTCAATCCCAACAAAAACACGTCCCGCGAATAGGTCAAACGAGACGTTTTCTACACCCGCGTGAAATCCCGAACCTCACAATCGAGCCGATTGGCTCTGATACCAATTGTAGGTTCCTGGACGGATCGTACACGGGATGTCTCTAACAACGCAGGTGCGGAATCCCTGCGTAGGTAGATACGAGTGTAGAGAATATAGAGATCGAACACACAAGCAATAAACCAACCACGTTATATTGATAACAAACACGTGACCCGAGGTCACCGTTACAGACTATGACACGTAACTCGGTTACTGAAAACTGAAACGAAAACCCTAAACGAACAACTTTAAACTGTTTCGTCTGAAACAGTATATAAACACGACAACTTCGCCACAGGCGAAGTTGTCAATAACTTCGCTGATTCAACAAGTTCGCCATAGCGAACTTGTTGACAACTTCGCGCATTACAAAACAAACATAAACAAAACATAATTACATTACAGACTCGATTACAAATGCTAGACTATGAACTACTGACATACATGTACCAACACATAGGTGTAAAACAAAACATATTATATGTATAAAAACTAAATTTCAAAATTTTAATCGTAAATATAAATATAAAAAATGATAAAGTTACACTCAAATAACATCAACATACAAAAAGTTTTATAAAAAACTTTAGTTTTCAAAGGTTCCTTTAAGTTCTTAAGTTATTTAAACGTTCTGTAATGATACTCATCATATATATATATATATATATATATTATCTTTTTTCAATTGGTCTTCTTTCTTTCTTTCTTTCTTTATTGGTCCGCTACAATTATTGGTTAAAAAGTTCATTTATTTTATACTAACATGTAAACGGCTGTAAACGCCTGTGCGTCGCGACGGAAGCGTTGATACATGATAACATGTGTGACGCGATTAGTCGTTGACAAGACATAAAGTTACTAAAGTTTGTTTGCGCCTAATAACATATGTTTTGGTCGCACACTTCCTGAGCGGGGTAATCTGGTATTGAATAAAATTTATATCGAGGCGTATGTAGAAACATCGATGTTTGTATTCAAAATTTAGAGTAACATTACGATGTGAAAAAAAAAAGTTTTAAAATGCATTACATTTAACCATGATCGCTTTAGAACAAAACTTTTACCGACACGTAAATATAAATGGTCACGTCGTAATAGTGTATTCAAATTTAAGAAACATACTATTTTCAAAAATAAAATGTCTAATATTAATTATTGTAATAAATATAAAATATGCCAAAATATTGAATAACTCTTGCAACGAATAGAATATAACATAAAATAATATTAAAATCAAACTACAAAATGAATTAAATTTACCTCAAAATGCTTTGCACACTTGTGAAAAAATAATTAATTTATTTATGATCATTAAATTTAGTGAGATCACCGTTCGAAAAATCATATGATTTTTAAATTATATAAAAATATATATATACCATAACATGCTTGATAAATATACATAGTTATTGAGTGACATAAATTTATAATTTATGATGTTGAGGGTTCGAGTCTCATGATGGACAGTATGATAAGTACGAGAGTAAGATTAAATAGACATGAGATGATTATCTAGAGCTTACGGCCCTAGACTCATAACAGAGAAAAACATTTGGGAATTCTAAGATCAAGGACATCTAATCTCACATATTATACTATTACTCTATAGTCTATACTCGTATTGTCCTCCTCTACCCTTCCGTTCTATATCGGCGCATAAAGGTATAAACGTCTTCCATTGTCTCCATGAAAACTTGCACTAGTGAAAAAGAAAACTGTGCTATTTTTAAACATTGCTAACGGTCGATAAATAAAAATAACATAAAAAGAAACTTCGCTTTGTTCATAATGCAAAACCTTCAACCTAAAATAATTTATATTAATTTGTAAGCAACTAGCACTGAGTGAAAACTTCGTTCGAATCTAAAACTTGTGTTAGGACCTAAGTAGCACTTATGTTAGAACTTACGCGCTTACAAATGTGACATCCGCATGAAGGTTTCAACCTAAAATGTTAACACAAACATAATGAACATTATCCCAATAAAATCATATAAATACAAGGCAGCACATCATACAATATTTGGCTATTTAGCAATTGTAAAGAAGCAAAGAATAACTAAGTGTAAAAAAAAGTGCATATGAACATAAAATGTTCTTTGAAAGAAAATATTCCCCATAACAAATCAACCATAGGAGGGAAACTTGTTACCTTCCCCTTTAAAGTCTATCATACATCATCCACATAATTAGAAAATTTCCATTCATACATTTATATAAAACAACCAGAAACCATAAGACAAGAAAGGAGCCTGCCTTTTCCTTTCTTAGTTCAGACTACAACTAACCCATGGCATACTTCTGGGTCCAGCTTCTAGCCGTTGTCTCGTACTTGCTCCTATCAATCTTGTACATGTGAGCAATCTCGGGCACCAGAGGATCATCAGGGTTCGGGTCTGTTAACAGAGAGCATATCGACAGCAAAACCTACAAAACATTTCCAATAAATGGTCATTGCAGATTATAAGATGGCTCTAAAACCTTTATTGCAGATTATAAGATGGCTCTAAAAAATGCTAACCTTGGAGATAGTAAGAGCTGGGCTCCACTGTTCCTTCAAAATATCAAGACAAATGCTGTCATTGCTGTTAATATTCGGGTGGAAAACCTTTGTCCTGAAAGCCACCTAAGGGCGGGCCAAAATGTACATTTAACAACAAATAATTTGAGCATATAGAAACAAAGATATTATCAAAAACAAACTGCAGTTAATGATCACCTTAGGTGGCTTAAATGGATAGTCGGGAGGAAAATGGATAGTAACCAGAAACACTCCACCCGAGTAAGGACTGTCTGGTGGACCCATAATGGTTGCTTGCCAATGAAACATGTCTTCTGCCACTGGGCCTGAAAAATGTATTACAAAATTTTAGGTAAATGCAGAGAACCTGATAAAAACAGGAAAATCAAAAGCTTAAAATTAAGATAGCACCCTGATTCGAGATAGGCTAATCTCCGATTACAAGGTTAAAACCCTAAGTTGATAAATAAACATTCAACCCCGATTACAAAGAAAAATGAAACTAGCGGTGGCAATGAGAGTGGGTTGGGTTGGATTTGGGTGATGGGTCAGGATGGATATGGGATCACGATGGATTTTTAAAATAGAGGGTTAGGATGGATTATGGGTATGGGTCAAGATGGGTAAAACTAACCTATCTTGACCCAAGTGAAGGTTGACATACAAAGGATTTTAAAAACCCCTCAAAAAAATATTCAAAAAAACAATTAAAAAAGGAATAACTCAAAATATAAATAAAAAACGCTAAATGTAAAATAACTAAAATGTTTCCTCCATCATCCTCGTTCATTTAAAAAACCCTTTTGTACCGGTTCAGGTTCGAGTTTTTCGGGGATTTTTTTCGGTTCGGTTTTGTTTTTTTTTTTCATTTCGGTCGGTTTCGGTATCTGCTCGGTTTCAATGATTTCGGTTTCGATTTCTCGGTTTTCGGTTTCAGTGTTGTTTTGTTTTAGTCGGTTTTTTCGGTTTCATTTCGTTTTTTTTGTTTCGTTTCGATTCATTTGTTTTATTTTGGTCAGTTTCAGTTTTTTTGTTTCGTTTTGGTAAGCTTTTTGATTGCATTTCGCTTTTTTTTTTTGTTTCGTTTTGGTCAGTTTTCGGTTTCATATCGGTTTTTTTGTATCGTTTTGGTCGTTTTTCTATTTCGATTCAGTTTCGTTTCGGTTTTTTTGTTTTGTTTGGTCGGTTCGGTGTTTTTGATTCGTTTTGGTCCGGTTTTTAAATTGCATTTAGTTTTTTTATGTTTCCTTTTGGTCAGTTTTTCAGTTTCAATTCGGTTTCTTTGTTTTGTTTCGGTCTTTTTCTATTTCGATTCATTTTCATTTCGGTTTTTTTGTTTCGCTTTGGTCGGTTCAGCGTTTTTGTTTTGTTTAGCTTTTCAGTTGCATTTCGCTTTTTTTTTGTTTCGTTTTGGTCGTTTTTCTATTTCGGTTCAGTTTCGTTTTGGTTTTTTTGTTTTGTCTCGGTCGATTCGGTGTTTTTGTTTTGTATTGATTTCAGCTTTTCAGTCGCATTTCGCTTTTTTATTTTTGTTTCGTTTTGGTCACCTTTTCGGTTTCATATCGGTTATTTTGTTTCGTTTTGGCCGTTTTTCAGTTGCATTTCGTTTTTTTTTGTTTCGTTTTAATCAACTTTTCGGTATCATATCGGTTTTTTTGTTTCGTTTTGGTCGTTTTTCTATTTCGATTCAGTTTTGTTTCGGCTTGGTCTATTCGGTGTTTTTGTTTAGTTTTGGTTATCTTTTCGGTTGCATTTCGCTTTTTTTGTTTTGTTTTGGTCAGTTTTTCGGTTTCATTCCCGTTTTTTTGTTTCGTTTTGGTCGTTTTTCTATTTCGGTTCAGTTTCGTTTTTGTTTCGCTTTAGTCGGTTACGGTTTTTTTTCGTTTTGATCGTTTTTTGGGTTTCGGATGAGTTTTGTTTCGCACGTGATAGTTTGGGTATTTTAAATTAGATAAATTTTGGATAACTTGGATATTTTGTTTTTGACCCATTTTAACCTATTAATGAAACCCACTTGTATATTTCCACCCTTAAATGAAACCATTAATACTAATCCTCTACGGTTACTAGCTACAAAAACTGGCCCACTATTCTACCTCCTACAAATTAGCCGCAACTATAAGGACCAGGTTCGTATCAATACTTCTGGCCCGGTGAAACGACTTGTCCTCAAGTCAAAAATAAAAGAATTGATTTGCCAACAAGCCGTAATTTTTACAAGTTGCTACTTTGAACAGATGGTTGCACCGAGCAATAAGCCATTCCATTGTAGCATGACCTGCTTCATTGACTCATCTATGAACTAAAACGGATTGTGGTAGAAGGTCGATTTCCTCGTAATTAATAACCCAAAGAGTCATAGGTGTGGTGGGTACATGTCAAATCAATAGAAAACGAATTCGTGAACTCCCGGGCAGGAACCACCATAAAAGCTCCATAACCGCTAGCTTATTCCTTCCCTTCTGATTAAGGACTTGCAAGGGGGTCAATAGACCTGCCACTTCCGGTGTTGAAATCAATGGTTTGACCATCAACCCGCCTTTTCTCGAGACAGAATTCTGGCGCAGCCCCAAAAGCATTCGGTCCAATAGAATTTGAAATTCATCTGTTCGTCTTTCCTGCTTATCCTCCTTTGAGCCGTTACATTGATCCAATTCCTCTAACTTCGATTGAACACCCAACACATGTTCAGACAGGTCTTTGTCAACTCATCACCAGGGCTGTCGCTGGGGTCTTCCTCTATGACCAGATCTGTCACTGGACCAAAAGGATCGCCCTCAGGTTCTTTGCCGTCCCCTAAATCATCAAAACTTGGGTGAGACTCGTAATTGCCACTTAGATCGTTGCACCAGAAGGTTGTTTCATACATCAATATCTTGACCGCTGCAACCTCATCCTTCAAGGATAGCAAAGAGTCCAATCAAGCAGCAATGGCTGCCAATTGGGCAGCAACAGAAATGGGGTTAGAACTGCTGCCCTCAATTGGATTACTCCGGGTAGTGACTAGTGATCTCGTCCTCGATTATGGAAAATTGATTAGCCACCATCAGATGGGTCGGCGTGATTATTTCGGGTGGACTGAACCACCTTTCTCTCGAATTTCCGGGCAAAGGTAGCAATGATAGAAACCGGAAACTCAAAAGCTTGAAATTAAGATAACAGCCTGATTCGAGATAGGCAAATCTCAGATTACAAGGTTAAAAATTCTTATGTGATAAATACACACTCGACCCCGATAACAAAGAAAAGTGAAACTATTAATACTAATACTCTACTGTTACCAGAACTGACCCAATATTCTACCTTTTACAAATTAGCCTCAACTAAAAGGACCAGGTTCGTATCAGAAGCGCCCGCGCTTTTCAGTTTGCAACAAAGATCCACAAATGTAAAAGAAAATATTTCATATGCAGGTTAATATGCGTCTTACAATAGCTTGTCAAACGAAACTCATGTTTCCCACTAGTAGGGATGGCAAAGATACGGGATTGAATCCCGGTGCTCCGTGCCCGGTCTAATACCCGTCGGGTATTCAGCATACAAGCATGTATCGGGTGTGCCTGTTAACTTGTTAAAAAATAACCATCGGGATTTCCAAATACATTTTGTCCAACCATTCTAATTTTTATACAAATGTGTGTTCTTAACTACAATAAATTAAAATATGAAAAATTACATGCCTATCATCACTATAAAAAGTTGGAAATATCTAAAATATGCAGATTTACTATAATACAAATCCAAAAAAAAGAAGTCATTGCTTCATATCATAAAACAATTATATATAGATAATATCATAAAATATAAATTCCAAAAGAAAACTTCATTTTAACATGATAAAATTATTAAAAAAAACCTTACTGGACTAAGGTTAAAAGAAAATAAAAAATAAAAGTAAAAACTTCTGGGTATATGGTTTGTGTTTAGGGTTTACCCAAACCAGATACCCCAAAAAAAGTAAATTTATGTTTCGTTAACCCTAGTCTAGTAAGGGTTCATTATAATAGTCTATGTGTGCAATAAATTTTCTTTTTAGAAAATGTATTTGATAATATTTTTACGATGTCTTTTTTGAATTATTTCACAATGAGCCTTACATATTACAAAATTTTATAGTGAAGTTGATATGCATGTAATTTATCATACTTGAAAACATAAAATGATATAAAAAAAGAGCGACAAGACAGAAATGTATTTGAAAAGCCATATATGGTCATTCTTTAACAAACGAGTATACCTGATACCCGATAAGTATTTCTCGATGGGTATTAGGCCGGGTATAGGACTAGAATTACCAATACCCAGCCCTAAGTGAAGGGCATCCGGAATAAAAAGGAATCCAAACTTGTAACAAATATGAGTCATAATTACATGAGGTTTTAGTCTAATAACATGTAGACGATTCGTATAGTTGTAAACCCTAATCATGGGTCAAAGATATCAACAAACTCACTAGTCAAAATCCTTCCTTGACAAACAAACTAATTATATCAAACAAGTATACAATCACAGCATAAGATTGATGATATAATACCTGCACGATTCATATAGCTATAACCCTAGAATAAACATAAGAGATGAAACCCAAATCAGGAGGTAATAGATAGATAGATAGATATATACCAGCACTGCAGGAGGTAGGAGGATGCTTCTGAAGATCCTTGAGATCCGCTTCGAAGCCATCCTTAGGAATGAATTCCTAAAAAGCAAAAACCCTAACTAACTTATAAAAGTAAGAAATTGAGCAGATAATAATAATAATAAAGATGGGATGGATGGATGGATGACCTTGAAGATGATCCTCAAGACCTCCTTTAGCAATTGAAGGAGTTGTAATCTTTCTACGGGGTTACAGAATCCAGCTTATAAACAGATATTTTCTCTCAATATTTAACAAATAAACCTAAAATGTATGACACCTCATCTTTCTTTCTTGTTGAATTTTCGTATAATATTATTGCAAAGATAAACCTAAAATATTTGGTTTGCTCAGTTAAAAAAAATAACATGACGCGTGACTAGTGACGGATCTAAAAATAATTTTCAGGGGTAACCTGATTTTTTTTTGAACATATTGCAAGTAGAGGTGACAAATGGGTTGGGTTGGGTCGAACGAGTCATGGGTTGAAATGAGTCATGAGTCAAAACGAGTATGAGTCAAAACGAGTTTGGGTCAAAACGAGTCAATTAAAAAAAGGGTTGTTTTGGTTTGGGTCAAAATAGGTTAGGGTCAAACCGGGTTTTTTTTTTCTTTTTTTTGTGAACGAGAATAACGGCGGAAACATTTTAGTTTTTTTAGATTTTTCGTTTTTTACTTATATTTTAAGTTTTGATTTTTTTAATTATTTTTTTGAATTTTTTTGAGGGGTTTTCTATTAAGATAAAAAACCCTCAAAAAAATATTCAAAAATAATAATAAAAAAATTATAACTCAAAATATAAATCATAAACAAAAAAAGTAAAAACATTAAAATGTTTCATACGTTGTCCTCGTTCCTTAAAAAAAACCATCTAGAATCGAACCGAAACCGAAGAATCGAAGAAAATGAAACAAAGAAACAAAAAGCCAAAACCGGACCACATCAATTGAAATCGAAAAAAGAATCAAAACGAAACTAAAAGAATTCAAACCGAACAAAAACAAAACTGAAAAAACAAACAAAAACGAGTCCGGAATTGACCAGAAAGAAACAAAAGAAACCAAAACCCAACACGTCACGGGTGAAAACTCGTGTTGACTTGAAACCTGAACCGAACCCGTTCCAGTTATACCCATCAGCATTCAACCCACCTCCCATCATCTGTACTCACCGAAAAATCTTCATCTCTGTACTCCATTCGATTATCACCTAACCTACCTTCCATTCGTTCTTCTCCGCGCCATTTAAGTTCTCTAGGTATTCGTTAGTTTTAGTTCCAACACTTGGCTTTTTATTTTACATCTTCGATTATGGTTGTAATAATCAGCTATGAAAGAATTAATATGGTTTTGAGCTTGATTCGTTCCCCTACTTGTAGATAGTTTAATTTTAGCGGACATAAATGCACAATATACATGAACTAATTTAGGTAATTGCTTCTGTTTTTGTAGTTGTTGTATCGATTAATTACTGAATTGCAGTTTGGTTTATTATAACTTGGGGACTAAATCATAACTTTTGGAAAACCACAAATCAGTTTTGCAACTGAGTAATCTTGTATACATAGTTGTCAAACAATAAAATAATGTTTTTGACAAAAAATATTTCAAAATAAAAAAGAATCAATATAGAATTATATGCTATTTAAATTATATAAAACTTCGATTGTGATGAAATAAAAAAAAGAATCAAGATAGAATTATATGCTATTTAATTTGAAGCCTCAAATCCAAAATTTAGTAGTTAAACTTAAAAAGCCTACGCATATTTTTCTAACTATCGAACACAAAAATCAAGATAATATTAATATTATTTACTGTAATACCTGCAGGCATAAACCGGGATGGCCTGAAAAGTTGTGAAAGTCCTTTGATCAAGATTTTCCAAGCATCAAGAACTTCATAAGCAACAAAAATGAGTTCAAGAACAAGTGGCCCGTTTTTTGGAGGTTCGAGTAGCCCGTTTATCTTGGGAACTTGACAGTTTCTCTACTAGCTTCATTTGTTTACCTGGAAAGAGGTAAAGAGAATCTTGATTGTTTATCTTTGTTTTGTTAACGGGCCAAATAGCTACTGTTAACGAGTCAATTTCGTGGCTGGAAAACGGGTATACAAGTCAGTTACGGGTTCAAATTTTCGCGTTTTTGACCGAGGTTAATTTTGGAACTTTAGTAGCTAACAAAGGTGCAGTACCTGCTGATTTGGTTCGTTTTTGCTGCTGATTTCAGGAAAGTTTCACGGGCATTACAGGTCTGTTCTACCGCGACTTCAGCCCACTGTGTCGATTCGAATTTGGTTCAGTTTATTGTTTCCACGGGATCATAAAACTGCATCGGATTATGGGTTATTTGGATTTTCAATACCAAAGTTATTTAAGGTTTTCATGTGAGTTATTTTGGCACTTTTGATAGCGGGTCAAGGGTGTCTTGTGTTTACCCGTTGCCTACGGATCAGGTTTCAAGTCACTTGACTGCAGTATTGTTTAACTGGGCTCAAGGGTAGTTTGGTCATAACTAAAGCTCTTTTACGAATCAATTGAAGCTCAAGAAAGTAATTGTTCTCAATGCTCTCAAGGCTTTGTTTTTATGTTTTCAAATAAATCAAAGTGTATTCTTAAGACATAAGAATTACATGTCAGGTTCACTGTTTTTTACATGTTTACTACGTTAAGCTGCATGTGATGTCTTAAAATTATATGTTGTTAATGGTGCACCAAGCAACTTTTGGTTTCTGAAAATTGGTAAACGTTTTAGAAGACAAAAAATATTGTTTAGTGTAATTTTACTTAAAAGGGTATAAGAGTAAAATTGGAATTTTATTTTCCTTTCCCTCCGACTAGGGAACACACAAGATGATCATTTTCTTTTCCTTTCCTTTTAATTTAATTAAAGTCTGGAACACGAATTAATTTCACATCTTTTTCTTTCTTTTCTCTCTTAATTTCTTTTCTTTTATTTTCTCTCTCTAAGTAAACTCAGGAACAGAGCGTCACTGTCTAAAAAGGCCCAATGCGTATTAAAAACACTTTCTTCTCAAGTGAATTGGGCTATGGTTTATATTAATAAGGCCCAATTATTAAAGACTAATATTACGAGGTGTTTGGGATTCCTTATTTTAGTTTCTTTTACCTTATAACTAATGGGTTATAAAATATAAAGTGTTTAGGAAAGTTAGGTTTTGTGATTGTTTAAGGTATAAGTTACAACTTTGTAACTTATACCTTATGCCTTAAATAATTTATAAGGAGGTAAAATAAGGAATTCCAAGCACCCCTTTAATATTAGGTCACGTGTCATCTTCTTAGCATAGACGGTTCCTGATATTAGCAAAGCCCCTTGTGACAACAGATAAAAAAATTTCCAGCTATTTCAGTTTCACTTCTTTTCATCCCAATATTCTTTAGGGGTAACCTGATATTTGCTCAGAGGTATTGTGACATTCGTCAATTTTGGACTAACTTGTTTGTACGATTGAACTGTAAACTGACCCGATCTGTAACCCGGACCTTTCGATAATATAAAATAATGGGTTTTGATGTTACATAACCATCTCACACTTGTCGAATTTCGAAAACACCTTTTACGGCTTTCAAAACGCTTAAAACGCATCGAAAACGAACTTCGGGGGCCTAAATCGTCAATTATCAAAAGCTGGAAACCCCCCCCCCATAGGGGCGTCGCGCCGCACCACCCCTCTCCCCATGTAGGCTGCGCAGCGCCTAGCCTCATCTGCAGACTAGCTCATTTTTGTTTGTTGTTTTGTGCATTGTTTGATCATTTTAGCCAATCACTTGCATGTTACCTCTTATGTGTATACCATACTTTTCTCATTATAAAAACAAGCCTCATGCATCCATTTTGGTTGCTCTTTCTTCTCCAAACTCTCTCAACTAAGATCCAAGTATCCATTCCTCAAGTTCTTATAGTTTGACTCTTCAAGATCAAACTAATATTAATCCTTATTTCTAACTAATTCTTGTTAATCAAAGTTTGATGTTGCAACATATATATAATATTCACCCCTTGTTTCCTTCGACTTTCACCTTCTTCCGCCATGGTCGGTTGAGGTGATACGCTACAAGGCAAGGCTACATGGAGGACTCATTATAGTCCTTGATTATATTATATTTCATTTAATGCTTACTGGTCTTGTTTAAAGTATAAGTAGTTTAGTTTATAATTCATGTTAAATGAGTTTCATGGTATTGGGTATGTGGCCACTAGCCTCGGTTTCATCCCAAGTTGAGAATCGAACCGAAACTGAACTCTTGTTTACAAGTTTTGTTTAAATAGTTAAATAAACATTATATATGTAAGATTTGAATATTATAACTTCTAAAACCGTTTTTATAGTTCTATGGTATTTGGGTATGTGGTAACCATCCTCAGTCTTATTCCGAGTCAATGACCGAACCAAAACCGAATTTATAAAGATGTTCACTCGCTTATACACACAAGTGTGTTTTGGGCCACTGAAACTCATCTTTTCTTCAAGAATATATTTTTAAACTAATTTTAAATTATTTTCTCAACATACTTGGCATGTCGGAATCCAACTTGATCTTATAACAAGTTTGGACCGGTAAAACCAAATACTCGCTTAACGGACGTTAAGGTTCTTCACAATAGAACTATATACTTGGTTAAGTCTTTTTTATTTTTATTGAGTTATCTCATAAAATTTATCACTTTGGAAGTTGACTTTGAGTTTGGTTAATTATCAAGACTCGAATCGACAAATCCGAATACTCATTTAAAACCTCGTTTTGGTATTTATGTAACAAAGGGTCTTGCAATAGTGCATTATAACCCACATAATTACTTAACATAGGTTGAGTAATATTAATGAAAAGAATACCAAGACCCAGTTTTGGGTAAACTTATTTTTCAAGAAACATTTCTTTAATTTCTCATATATTTACATTTTAAACCCTAAACTTTATATATTTACGTTACTTGTGATATATATTACTTTAAACCCTTTCAAGACTACATACTAACTCAAGACCCGTTTAATCTAGGTCTTGCTCGTTAAACCGATCTCTGATTATTCACGAATCAATCTTTCAAGTTACTTAGTTGATGTGAGTACTTTTTTCATCCCCTGTTTTCCATCTTACGTTTTAGAGGTGGCATTGCATACTTATTCAAATTCAAATGATTTGTACTTGTGTCTCAAACCACAAACTCTTTAGTATATGTTACTTAAATAAATGCTCGATTTGGTGTTATATGTTTTACATGATTACATGCTATATGTTTATTGCTTTAGGCGGGTTGGCCTCTATGAAACTATTAAGTATGATCATACGCTCCTCTAACTACTTTAGCTTAATTGCTAGTAGCATAGGGCAACTATTATCCGAGTATATTTGGTTGTTACCATATAGAAAGGTGTCTCCAACTATTTACTATTTGCATATCTAAATTGTTGCTATTATTTGTTGTTCCATATACGAGTTGTGGATTTCATCTATTATTGTTCAAACCATGAAAATTGCTCACTAACATTTGTGTTGACAAGTTTATTTTACGCAATGTTACATATTTATTACTTGGTTGATTTGAAGACTTGAAGAACTATTATCTTGTGACCGCTTAGGTTATTAGACATAAATAAACAATTTATTTGTTTGACTATTTATTCGGTTATTTGTATGAACAATGTTGTGTTATTTATGATATTATGAATTTAAATAAGTTGTTTAAATATTTTCACTTACTAGTGTCGTGCAATGGGCAATCAGTCGTGCCCCGATGTTTATGTCGCTTCTGGTCGGAGTGTGACAGGTATCCTAGTACATAAAATGAAGAAGTAGAAGAAGAAATTACACTAATTTTGCTCTTCGCCGTAGAAGTTGAGGGGTAACCCGGGCACACCCTGGATATGTACTAGATCCGCCCCTGCACGTGACGTCCAATTCAGTACTTGGTATAACCGGACTCAAAGTTGAATTTAAATTTGACAAAACCAAATTCTGGTTCGGTTCGATTTGTTTCGGTTTTAGTATATGATCTTTAACAAAAAAAAAGGGATAAGTTGTACATATAGAAAAATCCATAGCTCAAATGCTCAATACATGTGATTTGGCTTCTCGATTATAAATGAAATGAGTTGTTTAAAACCATACCAGACCTAAAGCAATTTACCATGCACATCATACCAAATTGTCGGATATGTAATTTAGTTTGTTTTTAACAAATGTCAGTTATATTCGGTTTAATATGTTTAAAATTGAACACTTAGCGGTCATGTAATAAGACATTTTGATTTTATGTATTTTTATGTAATAATCACCTTTTAACACATGAAGATATGATTATGTGAAACTAACTTTTTGTTTGCCTTTATTTGCATGCAAAAACTTGTAACAGATTAGAACTCGTCTAGTGTCAATACCATTGCCATCAAAATCCATATGGGTGAATCAAGATAGCTACAAAGATGTTCAATATTAAAGAAACAAACTTAAGCCAAATAAGTATATGGAAGAATCTACCATACTGTAGTGCGGATCACTGACCCCATAGTTTTTTTTAGTTTTATATGTAACGTATATTATTAGGCCAAAGGTAGTGGGGCGCGGCTGGCCCGGCGTGGACGACATGGCTGCCGCGCACACAGTGGCGGATCTAGACTCGAAACCGAGCCGAAGCGCTCAAAAAAATTTTTCCCCCATATTTAATACAATGTTAACGAAACAAATATAAAGAACACGACAACATATAAATTTAAACTAACCGGGTTAACGAACCAACAGTGGCGGATCTAGGTTGGGTTGTAAATATCTCTTTTTCGGTTTTTGATAGCTTGAAACCGAGCCATTACATCTTCTTCATTTACTTTATTAAATGTTTCTCTTTAAACTGCACAAACTAAAGCATTGTTCAAATACTCATTACCCATTCGATTGCGCAAATCCGTCTTGATAAGCTTCATTTTAGATAAACATCTTTCAACGGTTGCATTTGCAACCGATAAAACCAATGCTAGCTTCAATATCCGATAAACCAAAGGAAAAGTTGTGTGTTTTCCGGTTTCCACCATTACACGAGCAAGATCACCCATTCCACCAAGTTTTGCAAATTTATTATCTTCCTTTAAAGTGTAATAAAAGGTCGTAAGATCACCCGGAATACACCCTCTTTCTTCGTTCGTAAAATCATTCGGATACATCTCTGAAAAAACCATTATCTTATATATGTCAAACTTAGAAAACGAATCACAAGGATTTAAACCCGACATATTTTCTAACAAAGTAGTTGAGACATCACTAAATCGATTTCCAAGTTCTTAAATTTGCATATCCAAGACCGTGTTAAAAACTTGAACCTCAAAATGATGTCGATTAGTAATGGCATACTTCCGGTTTCTTTGATTACCATAACTTTCCTCCATATTTAACATCTTAATCTTGTTTTTTTTTCACAAAAAGATGTAACTTTTGCCAACATCTTGTCAAATCCGGTTTGTCTTAGATTATTCAATGCTCGATTTGTCCTGCTTATCAACTTAGACGCTTCCAACAAATCTTGACTCTTTTTTTGAAGATGTTTTGATAAAACATTTGTGAGGCTTAAAATTTCGTCCAACAAGTGTATATAAAACACAAGTTCAAGAGTCTTAAAATATGATAGAATACCTTTCGCATTGTATCTTTGTTGCACACTATCTCCATCTAATTTAATAAATTGAAGCACCTCAAGAATAATTTTAACAAACTTGTGATTGTTCTATGATGAGAACCCCATTGCGTGTCTCTGGCTCGTGCAAGGGAAACCTCTTGATTTAATCATTTTCTTGTTTTAATCTCACCAAGAAGAATTTCAATTTTCACCCTCTCACTTTTTAACTCCAACATCATATCTTTTATTTTGTAAGAAGCACCAACCGTATTAACAACTATGCCAAGAGATTCATAAAATTCTTTAACACCGGTATGCCAACAGATTTTTTTTTTGTTGTGAAAGGTGGGTTAATGGGTTGGGTTAATAGGTTTTTTTTGTTTGGGCTTTATCTTGTGATTGGGTTTAAAACATATATTAGTTGGGCTTAAAATCTTAGCCGGTGCGTTATTTTTTTCCAGCCGTAACGAAACACGAAAATCGACTAACACCCGTAAAAATTTGAGCCGTAGCGGAGGCTACGGCTCGGCATAAGGTATGTCCGCCCCTGCGTGCACACCACTACACCCTTGTCGTGTATGGGGGCGCAGACGGCGGGGGTGGACGAGACCGCGTGGCTTGAATGAGTCTTTGAGCAAGGGTTGAATCAAAAACTTGGGGGTGGATCAATCACTACACCCTATGGGACTTGATCACGAGGCACGTCAGCGCCTACGTGTCGTAAATGTATTGGATCACTTGGAGCTTGATCAAGCCTCACTACCCTTAGCCTTATAGTTCTTCAACTAACTTCTGATATTTTTAAAAGTCAACCCTCCGAACAAGTAAAACTTACCTAGAAAACATCAATTTAAACATGTTGATTTAAAAAACAAAGCGGAAAAAAAACGCATCTTGAATTTAAGTAATATCATATATTTTTTTTCTAAATGATTATTGAAATGTTACACTTCCGATTGAAATGTTGGGTATGTTTGGCAAAATTAGCTGGTAGCTATTAGCTGTAAGCTGAAGGCTGGTAGCTGCTAGCTGTAGTTTTTTAAATTTGTTTAGGTGTTTGGCAGATTAGTAGAAGTTTTTAATAAAACTAGCAGGGAGCCCGCGTGGTGCGGCGGAATGGGCGCACAACCTAACATCAACCGCATAATTATTGTCGGTACATGATTCACTTGATGACAGTGCATGCATAACCTGAATGTAGACGTGCAATTCATGGAAAGGCTGTAAGCATGTAACTAATGGCGAAAATCAAGAAACAAAGCTGAAATATACAGTAATTTCAAATAAATAATTTTTTTAAACCAACCTATTTTGATATGAGCCCCTCTCTGAACATGCACTGTTCTAATCTGAAACATGTTCTGACCTGATCCTTTTCGACTCAAAAACGTACCGACATGAACCGAACTAATTTAACCCTTTCTGTATCGACTCGTTCTGACCCTAATTTGGTCTTACACATGACTCAAGTTCATCTGACTCGACTCCTAATTTGGTCTTACACATGACTCATGCTCACCTGACTCTACTTGTTACCGATCATAACCGATAATCACGTAGTATGTTAATTTTTTAAAGTTAAAGAAGTATGACAATATCATACTCAAATTAAAGAGAATAAAATGCTCGTTTTTATGATTTAATTTGTTTAAAAAATTATTAACGTGTGAAAAAGTTACGCCCCTTAAAAAAGTCATGGGGTAGTTAGTTTTGAATAAGGGTTGAATGTGTAACTATTATATAAATTAACAAAAGTTGATAGAAGTTCAAATACTAAACTTGTAAATTGAAATGTAAAATCTTGTAGCTAGCTTTTTCTCAAACGCTACCAATACTAGCGTTCAAATATGAAGCTTTTTCTATCAATCTAAAAGCTTGTACTTCTACCAAACAAAGCTTTTTACTAAATATGAGTTTTTTCTTAAAAGCTTAAAGCTTGAAGCTCCTAAAAGCTCCTTGCTAAACATACCCGTTATGTAATAATAATTTATGCCCGACCTGAGCCGAACAGAAAATCATGCGTCAAGTTTAGAGTCTCCAAGCACCGGGAAATAGCAACCTGGTAAAAAAAATAAGACCCACGTGTATGTGTATAGGCTAAAGGTAAGTTCGTGTCACAAAAAAAAACTAAAAAAAAAACTTATATTATAATTATACCGAATTTTAAACAAGTTTTGAAAATTCTTCCAAGGAAATCTCAATTATCATCGAGCCGTCAAGTCAATAATAATCTTTCGTATATTTGTAGCTAGACATACTTGTCGGTTAGGATCGTCAAGCATATACTTTTTACACCGTACATGGACAATTCGACATAATACGTGACTATTTAAAAGCTTCATAAAAGCTTGTCGTCACTTACTAAAGTTGTCCCCTTATTAACTTAATCATATTCCAGTTATCTCACCCTGTGATTAAAAGTACCTTCAAATTCTACATTTTGTTTTTAAATTCCAATCACCAAATTTTATTCTGCTTTCATCAAACAAATGAACAATAAAACAAGAACTTAAATAACATTAAAATAAATCTTGCGTACAAGACTAGGATAAATAAAAACTTTGTAAGGACACAACACAACAATACCGTTACAGTATATATCATAAATTAGTTCATCGAGGTAATGAAGCAACCCGAAGACTCGTTACAGACCAGACGACTCGGTCTCACCAGCCTTCGGGTTTACAGGCTCTGTATTCCGTCTAACATCTTCCAACATTCTAACAACCTCGGTCATCTTCGGTCTTTGATCAGGCACCCTAGCGACACACGACATTGCAATCTGCAACATCTCCACCATCTCCTCTTCAACGTGGGGGTATCTTAGTAATTCCACATCAAAAACCTCACCCGTCCACTCTTCCCGGACCACTGAGTGGACCCACCGAACCAAATGAATGATCTCATCACCACTAGTGTGGACTGGTGACTTACCAGTTAAAAGCTCAAGTAACAGAACACCAAAGCTATAGACATCCGAGAGTTGAGTGACTTTTCGGGTGTCAGTTATTTCCGGGGCCCGGTAGCCTGCGGCTCGGGCAATCGGAGTGGCGATTTGAGACATGATTGTTGACAAACCGATATCAGAGATGCACCCGTAGTTTTGTGAGTTTAGGAAAATGTTGGATGATTTGATATTCCCGTGCACGAGCTTCGTGCCTGTCTCGGTGTGGACCCGAGCAATGCCTCGGGCTGCACCGACAGCTATTTGAAGACGGGTTTCCCAAGTCAACGGGACCCGCTCTTCCCCTCTTGTACCTATAAAGTTCAAGAATTATTACCATGTTTTGTCCAACCAGTAGACCGATAAGGTGGCCGGTTTAATAACCGGTCCAGTTATGAAAAGTTTAAAACATTGTAGGACACATATCCAAACAACAAATTGACCAAATGCTTGCTATATTAATAGTAAGATTCTCTTGTCCCACATGGATTGATTCTTATCAATCACAAACTTATTTCTCTTTCATGTAGTATAAAATATTCTACCTAATAAAATATAAAAATTGACACAAAACAAAAAAGGGTTATTTTGTCACAATATCTTCTTTAATATGATTATTTGGCTTAAAAATGCTTGATCTTGAACCTTTTTATTTCAAGACATTCTTTTTATGGTCCAAGTGTACTTAAACCAGATGCATATGGATGAACCCAAATGGCTGGAGCAGTCTCATCCACCTTCGGACCGTCAACATCTATGACAAGATAAAGATCGGACCCGCTACAAGCATACAAAATGAACTTTCAAGAAAATCCAATCTGGGTTCATTTACCTGTATTTCTTCTCAACCTAAACACTGATCTAGTAAAAACAAAATAGTTTAGGTCCAACTTGGGTTCATCCGTGTTGCGCGGTTGCATCAAGCCAAAATGCCCTTAAAAGCACATGATAAAGACAAATGGTCCGGGTCCAATTCTAGTATATTTCAATTTGTGGGTTTGGTCCCTATTTATGATTAGATAAAGATCGCGCACCTAACTTGGATTCTTGTTAATTACTTTTTGTTCTTGAAGCCTAACGTACTAAAAATAAGAAAACTAGTTTTACTAACAATCTAATAATATCATAACCACAACTAAAACATAATCAAATAGAGTAAGAAATCAAGATTATAGCACATACCATGTAACATTGTAGCAACACTCCCTTGATTATAATACTCACAAACCGTAAGCTTCTCATCTTTTGAATAATAATAAGCCCGCAACTCGATCACATTCTCATGCTTAATACTCCCAACAAGCGCCATCTGCTGCTCGAAATCCCGCCTCCCAACACTCAAATCTTTCAACCTCTTCACCACAACCGAAGTCCCGTCTTCAAGAATCGCCTTATACGACATTCCAAAAGTACCCTTCCCCAAAACCTCAGCAGAAGCCCTCAACAAATCCTCCAAATCAAAAGCATAATTACACCCCTCAAAGAAAACCAACCTGTTATTCGCATCTTGCGTTCTCGAAATCGCCTTTTCGGGCGACATCCCACCTTTCTCAAGTTTCGAAGAAATCCCATCTCCATTATCCCTCTTGAAACAACACAGTGTCCAAAAGATTGCAAAACCAATAAAACCAATAACAGAAACACCTATAATTATACCTAAAACCGCCTTTTCACTTAACCTCCCACCATTTTTGGCTTTAGGAGTGGGCATAAAAATTGGAACTTGATCAGATGAATACACAAAAGACACATTATTACCCTCAAACACTGACTTTGGGAACTTATGGAGTGATTTTGGGACCACCCCAGTAAGATTATTATTAGAAAGATCAAGAATCTTTAAACCATGCATACCCAAATCAGGAATTTGACCAACAAGTGAGTTGTTAGCAAGATTCAAAGCAGAAAGATGGGTTAATCTTGTAACTGAATCTGGAATTGACCCATTAAACTGATTATTAGAAAGATTAACAATTGTTAAATTCTTCCAAACAGAGAAATCAACAGGCAATGACCCAGACAACTGATTAAACTGAAGGTATAACAAAGATAAGTTCTTTAGGTTATAAAAATCAACAGGGATAGTACCAGTAATACCATTGGATCTAAGACTCAAGATCTGTAAGGCCGAGAGTCTGCTAATGGTGTTTGCCGGAATATGGCCGTGAAACCCAACTCCGGGAAGCCGGAGACCGATGACACGTGACCCATCTTCACTGCACGTGACTCCAGTCCACTGATTACACACTGTGCTTGAGTTTGCATCCCAGTTTAAAGTGCGTGAGTGTGCAAGATTATGCATAAAATCCAACAATGCTTGTTTGTCATCTTCAAGAATATTGGCATTTGCTCCAAACCAGAGTAAACCCACCAAGAAAAACTTGAAAATTTGCATTTTTTTGAATAAAGATTAAATCTTTTTTGACAGAAGTTGCAGAATACAGCTATAGAGTGATGGTGGAGGTGATTTGAAACATACCCATTAAAGAAAAAGGGTAAAAATGGCAACTTTTTTTCAAAATTGTGAAGAAGTGTGTAAAAGGTTTGGGGATGTGAGCAAATGGTTTGAATTGGGAGTGGTGAGGTGAGGTTTTTAATTTAAAGGCAAAGGGTTTAGGCTAAGGGGTGTAGGGCGCTAACCTGGGCGCGAGAGCCCCTCCGCTCGCGCCCCCGGGCGCTAACCCCACACCATCGGGGCGCGAACGGGGCGCGAGCGCGAGCCCCCAGGCAGGCGTGAGTGTGGTCGCGGGAGAAGAGAGAGAAAAAGGTGATGTGGATATCGAAAAGAGCCGTTGAGCTCGGATAAAATAAAAAAAAAACATTAAAAACCCCTATATAATACCCCAAAATCAACCCATTTCAACCATATCAAAACACAACTTCAATCTCCAAACTCATATATAATACCCCAAACTCCTATATAATACCCCAAAATGTCTGGAAATTGGTACCCAAACCTAGATTCAGATTATATTGACGACGATTTATGGTCGTCACCAGACCAACCGATGTTTTATTCGGGGCCGCAAGAATCATTCGGCTTTCAACCATCCAACATACAACCGTCTCCTAACTTTGTTGTTCCAGAGACACAAGAATCACACGGTGATGCTACGGGACTAAGAAGACGCGTCCACCAGAAAAAAACAACTTGCAACGGACGGGCCGGGACCGGCTTCGACTCCGAGGACGAAACGGAAAACCACTCCGTGGTCATCGGATGAGAAGGAAGCCTTGTGTCGGGCTTGGATAGTCATTTTTGAGGATCGGCGTTGCGGTAATTGTTTTAACGTTTTTAAAAATGATTTTTAATAAAAAAGTTAAATAAAAAAGTTAACTGGAAATCTAATTTAATTATTCATTTTGCAGCCGACTACCAAAAAAGCAAGATTTTTTGGACAAAGGTTAGGGAGACGTTCTATACGCTCGTTGGGAGTACAGAGCGAAACGCCGATATGATTTCGGGTCGGTGGTCCGAAATCAGAAAATTTGTCGGCTTGTTTACTAATCTTTTCAACAGGAACGCCGGTCGTATGAGACCAAGTGGCAGTGATGATTTGGCGGTTTACAATTTCACGGTCGAAGAGTGGAGGCAGGAGTGTTTGCGGATGTATGGGATGGTGAAGACGTGGGACGATTTAAAGTTGTGGGAGAGGTTGAAAAGGTGTTCCAAGTGTGTTGAGCTGGTGGCGCCGGACCTTGATGCGGAAGTAGGGCCGAAATGGACTAAAACTAGTTCGTCTGGAGCGTATAGCACTTCCGCCGGGTCGGATTGCCGCGTTGGATTCGACCTAAACATTGCGGGGGAGGAAACGTCTTCACCGCCGAGGAGGCGGCCATTGGGAAGGGACGCCAAGGGGAAAAAACCAGCTGAGGGGGGAGCCGTAAACATCGTCGATATTGTTGAATCCCTCAATAAATTCAACAAAACCATGGAGGTGGTCTCTAATGACAAAAAGGAAAAAAGTCGAATGAGAGATTTGGACTTCCTTACAAGAGACTTCAGTAACCTAAATCCGGTCGATCAAATGCTGATGGAAAAGCAAAAGGAACGTATCCGAAAGAGGTTGATCGAAGAAGACCAAGCCGAAGAATAAGAATAATGTTTTTTTTAGTACTTTAATTTTTATTTTATTTTTAGATATTAATGTGTTTTTTTAATTAATGTGTGTTTTTTTAAATAATTTATGAGTTTTTTTAATAATACGTTTTTTTAATACATTTATAAAAAATAAAAAAAAAATTCGCTGGAGCCCCTGCTGGAGCCCCTCCACACCAGGGCCAGGGGCTCCAACACCCCCCTTATCCAGTTTCTCTATCTGCCACACGTCATAATATTATTGGCTGGAGCCCCACTGAAGCCCCCATTAGAGCCCCACACCCCTCAGCCTTAGAAGCAGTAGCAGAAAAAACAGAGCTTTTACTTTTTTGCTGGTGTCTTTTTTTGTCGTTTTCTTCTTTAAATTTTGGGTAAAAAGTTGGTGACACAAGAATGTCATCTGGAAAAACAAAACAGTACTATACTAGTACTAGACTACTAGGTCAATTTATTTTCCTTTGGTGATAAAATGAGGATAATTCATAACACTAACGGCTAAACGAACGAGTTTTTCTTTGTTTACGTACGTTTATTATGAAAATGAGTTTGTTCGTATTCACTTTTGTCAATTTGTTAATGGTATAAATGAACACAAAGGTACATAATTAACTTTATATAAATTAACAACTAGAACCTGGAAAAACCAAATAAAATTAAAAGTGAGCAACAATCTAGTTGACCCTAAAATTATTAATAAAGCTAGACTAAATTGTAAAGGGCACTATGACAATGATCGGATGGTGGAGGTCACTCGGTGACCGATAAATGAAGACGACGATGACGGGTGGTTGATAAATAGTAACAATTGACAAGAGTGATAGAGTATAATTCTTCTATAATTGTTTTGTCTCTTAGACTACGTTATTATTATAAATTTATTTAAATAGACCCTAATTCACTTTGAAAATCCATAACTTTGCAAACCAAATGTAGCGTCGGTCACAGACTTGTTTAGGAACGAATCCAATGTTCGGTCAGAAGAAACGTTTGCACCCACTCAAATCCATACTCTTTATTTGAACTCAACCTGTAATTTGATCATAATTTCAGATTTTTACCATTTGTAAAACAAAAGGCAACTGAGAAGTAGTGATTAAAGTGACGACTTAGGTTAAAAAGAAATCATTACCGTCGCTGTGGAGGATTGGTTGGACCTTTTAATCATTAAATGAGAATAATAAAGAAATAAAAGTAGTGCCTAGTAGCAATGATATGGCACTAACAAGTGATGGGTATGAATTAAATTCCAAGTCATTTTTTAGTATTTGTTAAAAAGATTAATAATTATTATGCAATTCATTTATTTCTAAGATGATTACACCTAGTATATTTATATGACTGACTGATCATAAATTTTTAATATTTACCTGGTATGGGTACACTGAACTAACAATAAAATGGTGCACAACTGAGATGAATTGTTAACATTTGATACATAATCAACTGTTATTAGAAAACTACAAGAATCATAATCTACATGTAACGAATGTGTCTCAGCATACCTAATCAATTTGGTTTTCTAACAAATGTGTCCAATATACATATACACGGTATGCATGACGATAACTAATTGTAATAAAAATATAATTGCAAATCGTTTGATTTAAAATGTCATACACATGTCATGTTTATTTCACACGGATGGTGAGTTGGTGACCATGTTTTAGAAGAGGGACCTTGTTAGGAGACGACACAAGCCTCAAACCACTAATTTGGTTCCCAACTACTCTTCTTCTTTTATTAGTGGAGTTCTCCGTTCTCAATTATTGGGGTACACATATGGGTAATCGTCGTAGGTTTAAACGAGCCAACCCGATTTTTATCTACTTAAGGGCTTCCGGAGTGTTCTTCGGTTTTTAGGTTCAGCTTCATTGGTTTGCTCGGCAACAATGCTGCCCTCCAGGCCTCCACTTTGGTAATAAGCGTTGGCTTATAATTTAGTTTTGGTGAAACTAAATGGAATCGGAGATGATGAAAGTGAATCGGTTTGGGTATTCCCTTGGATTCCACCCCGTGTACTTCGGTTTGGCTAGATTGGTTTGGTGATTCATTGTCTGGTGATCGAAGAAGTTCAGGTACTCTGGCATATGCCCGAGTACCCAGGGGCGGATTTATATAGCAATTGGGTGGTTTCCCAGAACCACCCGAGTTTCGAAATAATAGTGTATTGATATATGGAAAATGCTAGAGGAACCACCTTATAAATTAGAAAGGAACCACCTTATTGACAATTTAAGCGTTGGAGTATTTGGTAATTTGCTGGTTTTGTAAACAGAAGGTCGCGAAAGGTAAGTTTATATTCATTTGTTAAATGTTTAATTGTTCTTCAAGTAGTAAACCGTCAAAAATAAATTTGTTAGTTTTTATATTATGTGTTTTCTAATTTCTAATGACGGAGTTTTATTTTTAGTTTTTTTTGTCATATTTTTATTATGTAATGAACTTTGCCCGAATCATCTAACCGAACCGAACCGAAATTTTTTATACCCGACTCCATGAAATTGAAACATCAAATAGTAATGCACCACCTGAAAAAAATTCTTGGATCCTCCACTGCGAGTACCCTAAGATCAATCCATTAAATGCTTGTTCAATAAAAGAAAAAAAAAGAGTTATTGTAATTTAAAATATAGTTAATAAGAAAAAAAAGTTATAAATACAAATAAGTTAAATAAATTTATAGGTAACGAGTCGTGCTTGAGCTTGGAAAGCTACTCTTGAGCCACACACGAGCTTTATTAATAGAGCAAAACCAGCCGAACTTGATCTTAACGAGCCTGGAAACCTGCTCCGGCGTGAACCCGTTCCGAATCAAGCCCGATCCGACCCAAACTCGTTTCGGTCCGAAACCCATGAACTACCTTTGAGCTTGGAATGGTTTTTGATATCGCCATATATATATCGGGCTTCACGTGATTACTAATAGACCTGGTTGTTTGCATTTGCTAATTTTGGGTAATAATGTCTTTTTACATGTTTTAAATTCCCATTACATCTTACTTCTTACTATACTATTAAAGCAAAACAATATGAACACATGACACCATTCTGGCATGTCCATATAGGATTACACATAGACTCTTACCAATTTTAAGTCGGGCTTAGGAACACCCGGTTTGTCGCTAGGCAGGCTATGCTAAAGGCAGAAGCAAAACAATCAACATTACTTCATTCCTTTTGCTTTTGATACATTTGGGTCCATTGGTCCCGATGCTGCTACGTATTTAAAAAGAGTTCAGCGGATCATGCACAGTAACTCAACGACGCCGAAGAACGATAACTTTGTTTTCAGTAGGATCGGTTTTGCTATTCAAAAGGGGATGGCGGTGCAACTTGTTGCCTGCTTACCTGTCTCTCTATTTTAATTGGATCTTTTTTTAGTTAAATTGACTCGTGTCTTAACCGTTAAAAAAATAGACTTAAAATTAAATATGTTTTGATATATTTATTCCCTTGTTGGCATTCCATCCATAATTAGCTAGCTAATAACATGAATGTAACCTTTATTTTTAGTTAATTTACTAAGTTATGTTACTAAATAGCCAAAATAGAAAATCAAAAGTTATTTCATCATATAAGACAATCGACATTAGTAAGTTATTCATCCATTTTCAAGCTTTTTCACAAAAGATTATCAAACATAATGGCTTTCATATATTTCTATAAAATGCAATTTTATATATTACACGACCAATAACTTCCCTTTTCTATGTGATTTCATTATATTTTGTAACTTAATGTTTTTCTATATTATATTTTAATTGTTCATACAAATTTTTACGTCTAACGATTATGTGATATTCTAATCTTATACACCTAATAAATTTATTAGCAAGTACGTCAAATTGTTAAATAGTGAACCTGTAATTCTCATAACTTTCTATTCATCCAATTTATTCTAATTATAAAACAAAAAAAACATATTATTAATTATGTAAAATCATCTTTACACATAAATACATAATTGTATATTTATTCAAATAAACAATCATATGTGTTTACATTTACCAGATGAATTTATTAATTTCCGTCAGTGTGATACACGAGCCACTAACCTAGTTAACAAATATACCAACCAAACACATTAAGTGATTAAGGATTTTCAGGGAAATCCTTTTTTCATTCCAATTTCTTGCAAAACATTCTTTGAACCAAACGTACTTAGTGTTATTGTCAGGATAACTTATGATTCCATTGATTCAATGTAGAAAAACGGTTATGCGCCAATTAAACTAGCCGCGAAATAGAATCGGCCAAAAACTTCAAAACTTTAGGTGATAAACACCAAATTTCTTCATATTAAGACATTTCACCAAATACAATTACATGTAATCGTTGTAATCATGTAATGGTAAAACTTAAAAATTATAAATTATAAAAGATAAAAAAAAACATCAATGGGTAATAAGCATGTTGGTGATGACTCATGAACGTTGCAATAACTTACATCCTGAAGAAACACCAGTCGAACCCCGACAGATTACGAGTAACCTGAGGGTTAGATAGACGTTTCCCACGAGGGGTTAATTCCGGCAAGATGGTTCTTCCGATAACCTGCAAAACAGACACCGTGAGCTCGTCACTAAGAAAGGGGGGGGGGTTCCTCCTTGTGACCACCCTCCGGCGTGAGAATAAGTCTATATTACTCTTTGAATATAAAAGTATATTAAGAATACTAGAGCAGTTATCAGGTAAATTATACAAGATATTAGATGATGAAATGATAATACCATTTGATGTCTTTTATAGCCGAAGGTGGGTTTCCAAGAAGGTTTAGCCGGCCTAGTACTCTGCCAACTGTGGCCTACACACGTGCTCTGCTGGTAATTGGTGGATAGGCAGCGGCTGATAGTGACCAGGCGTGCTGTTCACCTTTCCTTTTCCACCAACTACAGGCTAGGCACGTGGTATGGCAGGAGTTGGTGAGCAGGCGGCGGCTATTGGTCACAGTGCTGTGGCGTGTTGTCTGCCATGCTGCTGTCAGTGAGCTGTCGTATCCTTGGTCAGATCTTTTGTCCATACCTCGTCAGGTATCACACAAAAGATCCTCCATTATTATACGGACTGGCTCATTTAGGCGGGAGTTTTCCCCCTCCCGCCTTTATGCGGGAATGTTCCCGACTTTGCTCATTCCTTCTTCAGGTGACTACTGAATTATTACGAGTTTGAGCCTTATGCGTGTAGCCATGCTGCGCGGGTGGCCAGTCCCTAATGGTGGGTATCCGCACCTGCGGGAACAGGCGGATACTTGGAAACCATAGGGAGGCATTTCCTGCGGGACCAGCTTGCGTACCGCATGTGAGGTCGTCACAACTCTGAGCGTGGTGGGTCCTGCGGGTTTGGTAGGTCGCAGCGCAGACGTCCCTATGGTGAAGTCTGCGGGTTCAACTGCGCAGACGTCCGTTTGAGTCCTGCGTGTTTAACTGCGCAGACGTCACCTTTTAAGGGAGTCTTGCGGGTCCTAACCACCTCTGCTGGGACCTACCTCTTCAAGTCCCCCCAGTCCAATGTTCTTCTCATGAATGTTTAATAAAGTGAGGTGAACTTTTGGACTTAAGCAAGGGTTTTTTGAAAAGGGTTTAGTTTTATGGGTTTTCCGCGGGAAGTCTTACCCACGGGTTTCCCAATGTCACGCAGAATTTCCCAATGTTCTGCTTGATCTCTGGGATGATGCGGATAGGTCTGTAACCTCCTTTGGGTTCATTGCTTTATAAACCTTATATGACTTGCATACTTAGTTTAAATTAGCGATTTCCCAAGTGTTTAGAATAAGTTAACCTTGAATGTGGTTGACAGTAGGTTGAAGTTTTGCTTCCCCCTTTGTGAGTGTGCGGATAGGACCGGCACTTGCACTTGGTAGGATGGCTAAACTTTACCGATGTCTGACTTTCGCATAGGTTTTTCCTTATCCTTTCAGAATGACTTTTAACCGTTCGACGCGCGGTTGTTAATGAGTTAGTGTTCAGCTTCCGCTACCAGGATTCATGCGGGTATACCGGCACTTTCACATAGTGGGATGGCTAAACTCTTTCCCTTTAACTGTCCTGCGTGAAGGTCTTGTCATCTTCTGGGTTTATGCGGGTTTGGCCGCCTTCCCCACGCAACGATTCTTCACTTGATGCGGTGAATACCGGCATTAGTGTTCGAATCGACCGTTCAACGCGTGGTTGTTAATAGGTTAGTGTTCAGCTTCCTCTACCAGGATTCATGCGGATATACCGGCACTTTCACATAGTGGGATGGCTGAACCTTTCCCCTTTAACTAACCTGCGTGAAGGTCCTGTCGTTTTTTGGGTTTATGCGGGTTTTGCCGCCTTCCCTGCGCAACGACTCTTGACTTGATGCGATGACTACCGGCATTAGTGTTCGAATCGACCGTTCAACGCGTGGTTGTTAATAGGTTAGTGTTCAGCTTCCTCTACCAGGATTCATGCGGATATACCGGCACTTTCACATAGTGGGATGGCTGAACCTTTCCCCTTTAACTGACCTGCGTGAAGGTTTGATGCTTTTGGGTTTGTGCGTGTTTTGCCGCCTTCCCTGCGCAACGATTCTTCACTTGATGCGGCGGATACCGGCATCTCCATGTGCAAAGTTCATAAAATATAAATGTAAAATCATCAGCTTCAATTTAAAGGAGAATCGTTTCCATTAGAAGTGGCTCTAGGCCTTTTCTTTACAAATTTGGAATTGATCTACATACAAACTGTGTAATTGAGCTCCCATTAGACGTGGCTTGGATGGGAGCACCATCGAGCCGACATGTATCTTGTTCGGGATCTCGTTGTTTACGCAGTATGTAGTCTCCGTTGAAGCTGCGATTTTATTCGTGCGTTTCCCCAGCTGGGGTTCACGCATCAGCCTGCTCGACGCTCACTTCGCCACAAGGTGCGCGAGTGTCCCATCCTTGACAAATGCTTCGACCAAGTCCTTTACGTCTAAGCATTCTTCAGTGTTGTGACCTTTGGTTTTGTGAAAATCACAATACTTTCTCCGGTCAGCATTGTGGCGATGTCGGATGTATGGAGCCTTCGGCCACGGGAGCTCCTCCGTGGCGAATATCTCAGTCACACTCTTCGTGAGTGGCGTCCACCTGGAGTTCTTCTCCGGTTTCACGTTATCTCTTCCGCCCAACCGATGTTGGAAGCCGGACGGGGTGTCAAAGTTTACCCTTGACTGCCAAATGCCCAGCTTCCGTTTTTTGTTCAATCGGGCTGTAAGGACGTTGTTTTCCCTCGTCTTCTGGGTATAGAGGTTCGTGCTCTGCGGAAGATCTCTGCCCAGTTGCCTCTCAGTTTCCGCAAAGCGTTTAGCTGCGGTCATGATGGCATCCCATGTGGATGGCATGCCATCTTTGCCCGTTAGAGTGCGGATGAGTTCCGGGTCGTTTGCGCCTTGGATGAAAGCGGCGCGAACGAGATCTTCGCTAACGTTGCCCAGGCTTAGCTTCTTCGAGTTGAAGCGAGTGATGAAGTCAGGCAAAGATTCTTCCTCCTCTCGGACGCACTTGAGGATTGTCCACTGCTCCTCAGTGTACTTTCTTTGCTGACTAAAGTGTTGGCTGAACTTCTGTTGGAAGTCTGCCCAATCGTAGATGTGGTGGACCGGTAGACGGTCAAACCACGCTCTAGCTGCCCCGACCAGTGTCATCTGGAACATATAACACCACGTATGTTCCGTCCAGTTACTGACGGTCACCCCCGCGATGAATCTGTTCAAGTGATCGTCAGGGTCAGAAATACCATCATACGTGCCTATGTTGGACATTTGTTTGGCACTTCTTGGGGCGATTGCTTCCGCAATGTCCCTTGCGAATTTGGACGTTCCCGCCCTTGCCGCAGTTGGCGTGAATGTTTTGGAGAAGTCCCGTGGGCCGTTGCCCACGTTTATTGGACTGAATGCTTCTCCAAAACGCCTTCTAGGTTGGGAATCCGTTTCTTTACGCTTCCCTTTCGCCTTATGACGAGGGTTCGCGTCTTCCTCAGATTCCTCCGAATCATAGTCGTATTCGAATTCTTCCACTTGTTGGAGTGAACGTAAACGTTCATCCAACTCAGCTTGGAACTCTCTTTGACGTGCTTCGGCCCACGCTTTAACCTCATCGAGTGTTTGGCAGGGGAGCCTCGTCTGTTGATTTTCTAACTGGGTATCGGTGAATCCCAGTGTCTGATTATTTACTTCACTTGCCCCGGCTTGGGTAGCTGGGGTAGTGTTCGTAAAGTTTGTGTACTCGGTATTCCCCCTTATAGCTGGGGTCGTAATTACCGGAGTCTCTTGGTTACTCGGTTTTGGGACCGGAGTATCCTTAACCATCTTTCCAGAAATTTTGAAAAAACTGGAGAAAAATAAAGATCTAGCTTTATGCATGGATGGCGCCAATGAAGAAACACCAGTCGAACCCCGACAGATTACGAGTAACCTGAGGGTTAGATAAACGTTTCCCACGAGGGGTTAATTCCGGCAAGATGGTTCTTCCGATAACCTGCAAAACAGACACCGTGAGCTCGTCACTAAGAAAGGGGGGGGGGTTCCTCCTTGTGACCACCCTCCGGCGTGAGAATCAGTCTATATTACTCTTTGAATATAAAAGTATATTAAGAATACTAGAGCAGTTATCAGGTAAATTATACAAGATATTAGATGATGAATGATAATACCATTTGATGTCTTTTATAGCCAAAGGTGGGTTTCCAAGGAGGTTTAGCCGGCCTAGTACTCTGCCAACTGTGGCCTACACACGTGCTCTGCTGGTAATTGGTGGATAGGCAGCGGTTGATAGTGACCAGGCGTGCTGTTCACCTTTCCTTTTCCACCAACTACAGGCTAGGCACGTGGTATGACAGGAGTTGGTGAGCAGGCGGCGGCTATTGGTCACAGTGCTGTGGCGTGTTGTCTGCCATGCTGCTGTCAGTGAGCTGTCGTATCCTTGGTCAGATCTTTTGTCCATACCTCGTCAGGTATCACACAAAAGATCCTCCATTATTATACGGACTGGCTCATTTAGGCGGGAGTTTTCCCCCTCCCGCCTTTATGCGGGAATGTTCCCGACTTTGCTCATTCCTTCTTCAGGTGACTACTGAATTATTACGAGTTTGAGCCTTATGCGTGTAGCCATGCTGCGCGGGTGGCCAGTCCCTAATGGCGGGTATCCGCACCTGCGGGAACAGGCGGATACTTGGAAACCATAGGGAGGCATTTCCTGCGGGACCAGCTTGCGTACCGCATGTGAGGTCGTCACAACTCTGAGCGTGGTGGGTCCTGCGGGTTTGGTAGGTCGCAGCGCAGACGTCCCTATGGTGAAGTCTGCGGGTTCAACTGCGCAGACGTCCGTTTGAGTCCTGCGTGTTTAACTGCGCAGACGTCACCTTTTAAGGGAGTCTTGCGGGTCCTAACCACCTCTGCTGGGACCTACCTCTTCACATCCTGAGGGAAATATACCAATATGTCCATTTTCATAATCAAAAGTTTTGTCTACGAATTTATATAATTTCCTAAATGTCTATGATTTATGGCATTCTTTTCTTATCTCTCATCCACATCTCTATAATTACACTAAAAAAATAATACATTTTTCTTTTCTGTTTAATTAAATAATATTTGTTTATACTTTTATATCTTTCCTCTACTCACAACCAATTCAAGAAATGTAAGAATATAAATAGGGGCAAACTTTGTTTCCTCAATTTACAGAAAAATCACTACATTTTCTTTCTTCATCCTCTAATTTACACTCACAACCACTCAAAATCTCACTGTATAATTTGCAAACCTCTCTCACGTAATTTTGAGGGATAGGATGAGAATGCTCTATCCCTAAATCTAAAATTACACAAAATCACAACATTTTCTCCCTCTTTTTAATTATGTAGTATTTTTTATATCTTTATCATTATCATTTATCTTTCTTTCCTTCACAACCACTTTCAAAATATATTAAAAATTTATAGGATGTAAACAGTAACTTTTCAAATATACAGAAAAATCAATACATTTCTCTCTCTTTCACTCACAACACCCTAAACCCGCTCACTATTATAAAAACTCAATTTACATAATATACTGGATTGAATGTGAATGCTCTAAAGTAAGGTCCTCCCTTATTTGCTGTCAGACTATTTTATTTCTTGACCACTCAAAAAATTGCATATGGCACTTATATCTAAATTTGGACCCTAAGATAGAGTCAACAATACGAATATAAAAAGAGTTGGAGAAAGAGAGATGTCGATTTGTGTACACGAGGAGGAAGATGAAGCATATATAAGATTGTTGGCGCCGGAGTTGGTAAAAAATGAGAGAGAACAGTAAAAGAAGAGAGATGTTGTAAAAGAACAAACATCGAGGAATACAACAACCGTCCGTCCTAAGATCTAACATTTTACCATCGTCTCCGGCAACGCAAGTTCAAAATATAAATAAAATGGTTGGCTTACAAGGAGACGTCGGGTCCGACGGGGACAAAAAATAAAGCTGGGGCGATGGTGTTTGGGTGGACGTTGTTGGGATTTTCTTTGTTCTTTGACATTTCTTAGATTTGAAGATGTGTCACCACCACAAAAAATGACATATTCGACTTTATTAAAAACCGCCGGAATACATGTAGTTCCGACGGAGATACGGCGGAAAACCGTCGTAATAACAATGTCGGTTCCCATAGAGACACAGTCGCTGACCGCCGATTACGACGGGAACATATATAGCACAAAAGCGACGCCTCATCACTTTTACCAACACACTCCGTCGGATCGGGCATTAACATGGACATGTGTTGCTTGATCGTTGGCTGAGAAAACTGTGGTTGTCGGAAAATAAAAACGGGACATGCCGTTATTATCATGGACAATTTAGGAAATTTTTTGGATCATGGACATTTTTTTTATTTGCTACTTAAGAATTGACAATATGGGGATTTTCCCTTTTTAAGATGTCATCAACTGATATCCGAACCTCGGCAGCCTGCAAATCACAGACTGTTTAATGAATTTTTTTAATAATACAACGATACGTTAAATTAAACTTGAAAATTAACCTAAGTTTCATTTATACCCATCAATTAAATTATTTTGATACGATTAATTATCTTAAAGAAAACCAATAACAAAAACAAAAAATAAAAGAAGTGACTTTAATTGTAGTGGTAAAGTGGTGTACTTTTCGATCAAAAGTTGTGGATTCAAATTCTACCGAGTGTATGTGTGATGATTTTGGAAGTAGAACATGTGAGAAAAAAATTATGTTCGTCGTTAAAAAAGTAAATAAAAAAAAGTTAAATAGCAACCGTCCAAAGTTTAAAATATAATAACATCGTGTTTATTTAAGTTAATGTAGTTTTGGATGTGATTTTTATATCATCAAATTTACTTTATACACCCAAAAAAAGTGTGGTACCCCATGAACATTCATAAACACCCTTATATATAACACTCACTGTACGCATAGTATATTATAAACATGATGCATGATGCACATATACATATTTAAACATAAGGGCAAACCAAGGTGCACCACACGTATGTTGCTATCCACCAGCTGGTTCATATGGTGTGCCTATAATTATAATCTTTTCAGTAAGAAAATCTCATCTTTAGCTGAGGTAGTAACGAGATCAAGACGAACATGTATAAGTATTTATATGTATCTCAGTATATGTAGTTAATACAAATATACAATGATAACTATTTCGTCTATGTTATATATTGTGAGAGCTTTATAACGAATCAAACCAAGTCCAAAACGGATCTTATATAAATGATGTCAATGCATGAAGTTGAGTGTCTGAAATATTAAAACAGTCAATAATAATAATAATAATAATAATGATAATAATAATAATAAATAATTAAATAAAATAAAGTGAAAGATTGAAATGAAACCTTAATTTGTACTTTGCCTTTGGACTTTTAACCAGGAGCACCAGGTCTAAGACAACTCTTGCTCGGTTGGTGCTCGCTTTGCTCTGTTTTCAATCACGCTTATTATTCTGTTAAAAAAATCTGATTGAAGTAAATAATTAATGGCGTTATCTTCAGTATTTATTAAAAAAAAACAAGTTGAATCTTGGTTAGAAAGATACCACAACCTTGGATTAATAAAGCGTGCCTAAGGAGGAGAGGCGACCTGAGGTGAGACCCTCATCACTTTTGCCTACTCAAGGCGACCAATGTTCAAGAGGCAACAGTGAGGCGTTACTTTTAGTGAAAAAGTGGTCTGAGGTGAAGCTGAGGCGAACCCGAAGCGAGCACCTCTCATACAGAGGATCAAAATATCGTACAATAAATTTTTTAGACTGTACATGTAGTAATTTATATATTGAATCACATAACACTTATTTATTGCAACGTTTATAGTTGGGATGCTAAGTATCTATGTCATATATCAAAAAATGATTATTTAAAACCTTGCACCCCGTAGACAAAAAGCGTTTACTTTTTGCGTACGTTTTGTACTTCGCGCTTTGGTTTTAGACCTCATCGCTTTTGTCCGTCTCTCGCTTTTTAAAACCAAGACCATAACACACCCAAAGAGAAAGATATAGTTCACTCTAAGAAGCTAGAAGACTCAACATAGCAAGATTCAATTTAATCAAAGACAAGTAATTGTACATGCGCATTGCAACTAAGTGGGTTAAATGCATTACATGTTCGAAAAGCTAGTGTGCATTGTGACAAGTACGCGACAGGAAGTCGATCAATATCATTTCGATGTGTTACACTAAAAAGTATTGTGACAAAAGTGTATTATCAAAGTTGAATGGACCAAAAAGTAAAAAAATTTAAGGGTAAAAAATTAATTACCAAAGTTGATGAGCCAAAAAGTAAAGTATGTGAAACAAATGTTTAGAGGTGTTCAAAAAAAACCGGTTATAGAACCGGTTTGGTCGGTTTAACCGAAAACCGGTTAATAGAAAAACCGGTTATTAAAAAACCGGTTAGACCGGTTATTGAACCGCCGGTTAGTACTTCGGTTACTCATTCGTGGACAAAAACCGGTTATTGAACCGGTTAGTAAAAAAACCGGTTAAATTTAAAAACCGGTTATTAAAAAACCGGTTAACGGTCAAAAACCGGTTAACCGGTTTTTAGGTTAACCGGTTTTTGACCGTTATAAAACGGCCATATGACCGTTTGGGTCCTTTTTTGCCCGTTTTTTCTTGATTTCTAGCCGTTTTTTTTAACATTTTACCCCCACAAACAACTATATATAGTTTAGGTTGGGTAGGTTAGCTCACACTCGATTATACAACTCTACTAGTTCTAAACGTTTATTTCATACGCGATTATTTTGTTATCTCACACTCAATTATACCACATTACCACTCCATACGCTCTTATTTCGTAGTCGTTTATTTCATACTCGTACTCGTTTATTTCATACTCGATTATACGCTCTTATTATCATGGCCTCCCAAAGTGCTGCTTCATCCGTCAACATGGGTGCCTCGAACACAGACATAACGGTCGTTCGGATCATCCCCACGAAACGAAACCAAGATGTGTGGCAACATTTCGATCTATGCGAACTGTCTAACGGTCGCCAAAAAGCTCAATGCAAGCACTGTTTGAAGTTCTATGCCAAAGATGCAAACTCCACTTTAAAAGCGCATATACAACAGCGCTTTTGCAAGGCCTTGAAGGACGAAGCGGGAAGTAGTTCGCAACCGGAGATGACGAATCAAGGAGGGGTGTTTACGTACGACGTTGAAGCGGTACGTCAACAGTTTTCAAACTTTGTGATTCAACAAACACTTCCTTTCAACCACTTCGACAACCCTCAATTCACGGAGATGATGCAAAACTATGTTCAACCACGCTACCAACACGTAAGTCGTTCGACCCTTAGAAGAGATTGTCTTAAAGCATGGAAAAACGCTAAATCCGAACTAATTTCATACTTTTCAAACTTACAAACTGGTGTAAACTTAACAACGGATGTTTGGTCGGTACCTCATGGTTCGCCCGACTCATACATTTGTGTGACGGCTCATTGGGTTGACCCCGAGTCGTGGCAAATGATGAAACGAACCGTTGCGTTTCAATTGTTTGATTACCCGTACACGGGTAGAAATATTTTTCAAATCTTGGATAAAGTCATTCGACAATACAAAATTGAAGATAAAATCTTTTCAATTTCGTTTGATAACGCGTCCAACAATACGGCCGCGGTTGGCCATTTAAAATTAAAGTATAAACCTATTTGTGATGGAGCGTTTTTTCATAGCCGATGCATTGCACATATTATCAACTTGGCCGTGCAAGATGGGTTAAACGTGATCGAAACGCAAAGAAACAGTTTTAAAAGAATGTTACGAGATGTTTTTAGCAACAATAAAACATTTTCAAGATACAAAAAATTTTGTGTAGAAGCTAATTGTCAATGGTTGGGGCCAAATTGGGATTGTCCAACAAGATGGAACTCGACTTGTAATATGTTTGAGAAAGCCATCCAACAAAAAGAATCATTAATTGCGTTTCATCAAATTTTGTCAAGTAGAGGTAAATGTGCACCATATGATCCTAGAAACTGGTTATTGATTGAGATCGTTACGGAGGTCCTTCAAATTTTTAAATCTTGCACAACTAGTTTATCAGGGGTTTACTATCCAACAAGCCCCATTGCTTTACCAAAAATTGCTGTCATGTGCACAAAGTTGAGTGAACTTGATTGTAGGGGTGCACCTTATTTTGATATGGGTGTAAAAATGAAAGAAAAATTTAGAAAATATTTTCAACAACTACCAGCTGTTTTGACATGTGCTGCTGCGTTAAACCCTTGCATCAATGTTGGTGGTGTTGAAGCTTTAATAGAAAAAATTTGTGATGAGCTTGGGTTAAATGACGATCAAAACCCCTATTATAGCCAAACTTTAAAGAATGCTTTCAACACCACCTTGTTAAACATGTATGATGTCTACCTTACAAAAAACGGGTCGTCTTCCCAAATTCATGACTCGTTAAGAGCTGTTGCCCAATCCCAATCCCAAACCGACCTTGAAATGGGGATGTACTACATGATTTGGGAAGACGCCGGTAAACGTCAAAGGGTAAACACCCCAAGCAGTGAACTTGGAAGGTATGGTGGTACCAACTTTGTGAAACACATGACTCCGGATGAATTTAGAAGTCTTGATTTGCTGACTTGGTGGAGAGGTAAGGAGGATGAGTTTCCGATCCTCGCCGCCATGGCCAAAGATTTACTAACGGTCCAAGCTTCCACGGTAGCTTCGGAGTCTGCTTTTTCTGTTTCTGGCAGGGTTATATCGATTAGGAGGACTCGACTCACTGCACCAGCTATAGAGATGTCGATTTGCTACAAGGATTACTTGGACTCTTTAGATAGGGCACAACATCAACGCTCACTCGATGGGGAAATGGAGTATGAAGCGGGCTTGTATGAAGACGAGGTCAATGAAGGACACACTCAACCAATGACCGATGAAGAAGCCGCGTACGACGATTACCTAAGAAATAGCTCGGGATCGGGTAGCGAAGAAAATTAGTTAAAGAAACAGCAAACATGGAGGCAAATCATGAGTAAGAAACAGCAAGTTGTTCATGTAATCGTGTCTAAGCATTCTTTTTCCTAATATGTGCTCTTATTTACTTGTTGATTTGGATTTTTCTAATTTAGTTAAAGAAACAGCAAACATGAAGGCAAATCATGAACAAACTGCGATTGGGAACAACAGGAGCATCTGCTAGTTCACGATTTAATGTTTGTATTTTTGAGTTAAATCATGAACAACAGTTCTTGGCAGAGATTTCTTCAGTGTTAATGATTTAATGTTTGTATTTTTGAGTTACGAATATGCGATAACGATTTAATGTTTGTATTTTTAATGTAAAAACTATAAATGAAAGTTATGTGTTTTTAATCTTTGGTTTGTTGAAAACACATTCACCAACACACACTCATACTCATCTTCCAAGCAAAGAACCCTAACAACGAAAGCAAAGAATGGCTTCGGTCAGTCCGTTTTGCCTTGTAGTTACCGGTTTGCCTTGTAGTTACCGGTTTGTTTATACTGTGAAAAAATAATGGTCTTCATTAAGTACAAAATATAAAAAACAAATATTCGTATTTGAAACCGCGAAATTTAAAAAAAAAAAAAAAAAAACCGGTTAATAAAAAAAACCGGTTAATAAAAAAACCGGTTTATTAACCGGTTCTAACCGGTTTCTAAACCGGTCCTAACCGGTTAGACCGGTTAGGGTTTTGACAGAAAAAAACCGGTTATTAACCGGTCCGGTTATTAACCGAACCGGTTTTTTTCCGGGCAAAAAAAAACCGGTCCGGTTAATAACCGAACCGGTTTTTTTAAAAAAACCGGTTTGTGCACCTCTACAAATGTTGAGGGCCAAAAAATATACACGTGAAACTTGTGTGGCAATTCAAAAGCTATTGTGAGGTGCGATTAGCACGCGACAGGAAATCGGTCGGTGTGGGTTCAATTCCTAAGGACAAAAGTTACGTAACAAAAGTTTAATCACCAAATTTAGTAGCCAACCAAATTTGAGAAACATGAAAAACAAAAGTTGATGGGCAAAAAACGTATACATGTGATACTTAAATTTGATGGGCAAATCAAACACACACACACACATACACACACATATATATATGGATCTTGCGAGAAACCTACCTATACGCATACAAATGTACCGAGACACATTGAAAACCTACGTACCTACACACATACAAACATACATACACATATACAAACATACGTACCTACACACGTATATACGCACCTACACATAAGAAATGGAGTGAAAATAGGGATTAATGGAGTTACACATTCACTTCTCGCACTTCTCGCTGTAAAAAAACTTCTGAAATGATCCAATACCTATATATATATATGTGTGAAACTTAAAGCTAAGGACTAAAAATGTACATCTGTCAAACTATAGTGAAAACTCTTGGAAATCAATAGGGTCATGCAAACATAAAATGATATTAAAATCAAAGTTAAAAGTGAATTTGTTATAACTACCCACATTGAAAGTATACATGTAAAAGCCTTATTGGTTTAACTTATGAATATTAAATTTTGTGAGACAATAACCATTTGGTTTTAATATATATACTAGGATTTTGGATCCATGCTTCTCGACTGGACCGTTAAATCAAACAAAAAAACACAAGTAAAAATGTTAGTATACATAAATTAGTAAGCCAAAAAAAATATATTAAAGGTGATGTATCAAACATAGAACCACTTATATAAAGCCATAGGATGATGTGATATTTTTTAAATCAAGAAAAAAAGTTTCGGTCATTGTAAAGACGGACTATAAAAAATATGAAAATAAAGTTTAAGAAAATCGTTTAACCGACAAACAAAACATGTAAAGCCGACACTTGCCCAAATTAATGTTTAATAATATAGTTTGTTAAATATTTTAACTAGTTTCAAAAAAAGTAAAATAAAAGAAATAAATATCATCATTTTTATTTATGTAATTATAGCTAGTTATTTAGTGGTTATAATTAATAAAATATTTAAAAAATTGAATAGTAAATTGAATAGTAACTTAGTAAGTAGGGTTGAATCCTCACTTTAATATGTATATTAATATAATTAGCTTTTGAACCTGTGTCACGAGATTTGCCAAATGATAAAAATAACTAAGGTTTGTTATTTTAATTGTGATTCTCAAAATACTTATGAATGTAGTAACTTTGCGTAGTTGATCAAACCTCAAGTATGAAAATGAGATTTAACTCAATAATGAATAAAATCCACACTATTTTATAACCCAATTGATAAAATGGTTTTAACCCATGAATAACTAGAATGATTAAGATGATAGATTATGAATTAGAATGAATGTAGGATTAACCGATAAGCTTCGACATTTACTTTTATTAGTACAGTAGGGTAAGATAATATATATCACCCACATTTTTGCAATCAGTGTTACCAAACCAAAGTCAGGGACTGATTATGCAACTAGAAGATAAACAAGTCCTAATTCCAAAACATACAAACGTGAGACAATTAAAAACCTTCAATTACACCACTCGTTGGATCCGCCATCTGCCCCAATCTCATCATCTCAGTTTCAGATCCAACGATGAACGACGCCGATGTATCGAAGCAGATTCAACAGATGGTCAGATTCATCCGCCAAGAAGCGGATGAAAAGGCCAACGAGATCTCTGTTTCTGCTGAAGAAGTAAGTCTTCCTTCAAATCCAAGTCAAAATTAGTCAACCCACTTCGGTTATTATCATTACCCACTTGTTTCAACTTCGATTTACGGACCACAATTAACCTTTACTGTTACGATTAATGAAGAATTGTAGTTGACCCAGATGTATCGATTTTGTGATCCAATTATCTGATCACATTCACATCAATTTATGCTAGAGGTCATGTATGCTGATTATGTGATCACTATTTAAGGGTGCGCCTGTGTTGTGGTTCGGTGCGGTTTTGAGCTAAATTGATGTGATCACAAAGTTTCGGTTTTTTATATTTTCAAAACTGTTCTGTCTCGGATTTTTGGGTTTTCGGTTTCGCGTTTGATTTATTGTTGCAGGAAGTTAAATATGGATATGATTTTATGATCCAATAATCTGATCACAATATAGATTGAATTATATAATTAATAAATTATTGCAGGAATTTAACATTGAGAAATTGCTAATAGTGGAGGCAGAGAAGAAGAAGATCCGACAAGAATACGAGCGCAAACAGAAGCAAGTCGAAGTTAGGAAGAAAATGTGAGTGATTTGAATGCAGTTTAAATAATGTTAGCAAACTTATATTTTATTAGTTTGTAGCTAATTATTCTTTCATGATTTTGATTGCAGTGAATACTCTATGCAACTTAACGCTTCTAGGATCAAGGTTCTTCAAGCACAAGATGACTTGGTTACTGCCATGAGAGAAGCCGCATCGAAGGATCTTTTGAATGTGAGCCATCACAGTTTTCAACACCATCATAACTATGAAGGACTGTTGAAATCTCTCATTGTTCAGGTACTAATTAAACGTACATAGACCGTATTATTAAGTTTCCTTAATGCCACATATTTTTGTTTTTTATTCAATTTCATTTGATCGTCTATCTATCTTATACATAAACACGCACGTGCCCGCACACACACATGTAGATATGGACACATGTTTATGTGTTTTTTTTAGTTCTTTACTTCATTGGTTTTGTATTGAAAAATTCTCGATGCGTGTGCACGAAACTGAAATAACTGAACCGTAATCGGAATAACCGAACCCAATAAGAAACCGACGGTTTAATAAGTTTTTTTAGTTCTTTACTTCAGCCCAAAATTTCCAGGCCCAAATGGTAAAACAGAAAACAAGCAATTTTCAAAACCCCAAAAACCAAATTTTCGGTTTTTGTCTAGGTTTAAGCCCAAAGCCAACCCATTAAATCTTGAGTGACCTAAGATTCCAAGAATTATTTTACATGTATTTTGTGTGGGATTATATTTGTATTAGTTGAAAAACGTTTGCCAACAATATATAACTTTTCAGGGTTTACTAAGATTGAAAGAACCGTCTGTGTTACTACGTTGCCGAAAAGAAGACGTGCATAAGGTTCAAGCTGTTCTTCACGCAGCAAAGGCAGAATACGCTGAAAGAACACATGTTCATGAACCCGAGATCATAGTCGACAGTATCCACCTTCCACCCGCCCCTTCCCATCATGATCCTCATGCTCTTTCCTGGTACATTTCGATTCCAAATATTATTATGTTTTTCTCGATTCATGTTGATTTTTTGTTTGACTTATGATGTTCGTGCTTTCAGCTCTGGAGGTGTCGTTTTGGCTTCTCGCGATGGTAAAATTGTGTTTGAGAACACGCTTGATGCTCGTTTGGATGTTGTGTTCCGTGGCAAACTACCCGAGGCACGTCTTTACTTTTTAAAACATATGTATAATGAATTTGTTATTTTGATGAATAAATGATTTATGATACTTGTGTTAATTTTGCAGATTCGCAAGCTGTTGTTTAGTCAGGTGGCTGCTGCTTAAACAAGGATGGTGATGGTGATGATAATATTTGTTTCGAGTTTGTTGGCATTGATGAGAAGAACCGGAGTCAGATGAATTTTAGTGTAATTTTGTGTTTTCTCGGGTTATCCTCGTTATGTTATCACGGGTCTTTGCTGAGTTGTGGCTGAGGCTATGGCAAAAGGCACGTACCATTTGTTTGAATAAATTAAATGTTTTGTGTCATATCGTTATGTATTCTTTTTAATAATTTTGATGGTTTTCACTCGACTTGTGGTGATTAAATGTAATGTTTTAAGACCTTGTTTGAATCTTATGTAGTAATGTGCTTGTGTTTTAAACTCTTGTTTGCAACCAAATTACTTACCTAATTATGGTATTACAAGCCGTTAGGCTAGAGGTGGGAAATAAGATTGATTTTGGATCCGGAACCTGTTTGTAAACCGATAGTGAAACTGGTTTTGGTTAAGCCGTTTTGAAAGCGATCTGCTGGTTTATAACTGGTTTGGGTTTACAGTCGTTGAAACCGATTTGAAATTGATCCGAATCAATTGACTAGAACCAATTTTGATTTTTTTTGGTGCAATCAAACTGGTTTTAAAACCTATCCGGGTTGACCCAAAATCCGATTTGTACTTTACAGTCATGCAAGATGGGTTGTGTCGGGTCGGTTTGGGTTTCGACTTACAGGTATTTTGCGTGGGACGAGATCGTTTAAAGAGATCATAAATGATGTATGGGCTTTAACTCTTCTATGAGCTTTCGGGTTGAGTGTTAGTTTTTTTTGCTATTGGGTTGGGCTGAACGCCTTTTTAGGTTATATATGGGCTTTGGCTCAAATTGGACTTCTTGTCTTGTTTTTGTATGCTTTCAATATTTTCATATGTTAACTGTTACACTGTATTCTAAAGTTCTCTTATAAAACAATGATTATCCTAAAGTACAACTAGTCACAACTCACACGTATAGTCATAATCAAATATGTACATTATGCTGTTAATATTTTCACTTATCTATAATATTCCATCATGTCATCACGTAAAGTTTATATATCACTTGGAGAAATTATCAACACATCATACAATAAATAATGTTATATTGCATTATAGGTTTGATATTAACTATTCAACTTACACATGAATACATGATGTTTCACTAGGCTATAAAAATGTGACCGCATTAGTTCTTTATTTGAAAAAGGAACTTTCCAGGTGTGCTTTTTGTCTACCGACTACCGTTCATGTCGTTTACAAACGAATTTTACAAAGAGTACTTTATCGAATTCGGATGGTTGGTTAAACAAACCAGTTGACCCCTAGTTATGCTAACGATATCTTGCATGAGGTTTACCACTCTATTATCGAATATAACTTCGCTAAGATGGTGTTTGAGAATCTAAAACTTATAATATTCTTGACTTACCTTATTTTTTTTATCCTTCTCAACGAGTTTAATAAAAACACTTCGATAGTTGTTTGTTAAATAACTGCTTGGTATATATACATTATATGCTGTTAAGTAGAAAAAATTCACTTCTAAATAAGAGTTAAATATTCACACCACCCATTTATACAACACTTTATTAAGATAAAAAAATTAGAATTAGATTTGTATTTTAAGTCACATCACTAAACATGCTTATCAAGAATCAACTTTCTAATTAGTGTTAACTTAAACTCAAATTATCCTAAAAGGAGTGAGAAAAAGCATAACCATGAGACATTAAAAAAATCGATACACTATTTTTTGGTGTGAAGAATTTGTGCTTTCACCATATACAAAAGCAAGTCAGAATATGAACCTCGCCTCATAATTAATAACCAATTTGAAAATAAAAATAAAAAAGCGGACATGAGCATAAATATATACGAGACATAAAAAGACTTTACACCAAATTGTGATTTTGGTCTTTGTAGTTTAGTACGTATATTTGATTTAGTCTAAAATAGAATTTTTGTACAAATATACACCTAATGTTTAGTTTTGTTAGCGTTTTTATTCATTTAACCCAAACGGATGACACCATCGAATTAAATACATTAGGTTATGTGTAGTGGAGGGGCTAAAAATGAGACGTTTTATGCCATGTGTCGCCCAATAAACAAACTATGGGTTTTTTGTTTTAAGGGTGTGGTGGTGTTATAACCCTCGTTGTCATGCCACCTTTTTTTATTATTTTCTTTTTATTAAATAAATTTAATAATTTTAAAATTAAAAAAGAAATAAAAAAATACATAACAAAAAAACATAAAACTAATATCCATAATATTCGTGCATTTTTTGAACTCGTCGTTGTTGCAATAATGCGGTCTCTTCGTCTAACCCGACCACTTTGAGGAATTCGTAGTCTTTACCCCTTTGCCGCAATTCCAACATAGTGGCAAGCTTTTCGTGGTGTTTGTTTGTGACATTCGTCATTTTCTGTTTAAATTGTATTTGTATTTGTATGGAAAACCCGACCCGTTTTGGTCTTTCAGATCCTTCGTTATTAATAAAATATTAAGTTTCATGTTCATTTATGTTTCACAATTGTCGGATCAAAAAAACACCCTTTACGGTGCCTTAAAACACCCTTAAATTATTAAAAACGACTTAAAACGAACTTCAGGGACCCAAATCGCCAAACAACCAAAGCTAAATGGGTGTTTTAAACTAATAGATAACCCTTACCTTTTCCACCACCATCCACCTAGTTTGACCATTTTAACCAATCAAAATGTATGCATAACTCTTATGGGTAACATTTACTTTTTCCACTATAAATACAAGTCCAATGCACCCATTTTTGTTGCTCATTCTTCCTCAAAACTCTCTCAATCTAGATCTAAGTATTTATCTTTTAAACTCTTGATAATTTGATTTCTCAAGGTCAAACTAATGATAATCTTTGTTCTAATTTATTCTTGTTAATTAAAACTTGTTATTATAGTTTGTTTAAAACATAATTCATTTGTTTCCTTGGCTTTTCCTTCTCCGGCCATGGTCGGTTTAAGTGTATTGCTAGGCAATGCTACATGGAGGACTATTATAGTCCTTGTTAACACTTTAAATTTGTTTAAGCTTATTATAATTGTTTAGTTTCTTGTCATTTTAGTTTCCAAATCATTTTAATAGTTCAATGGTATTTGGGTATGTGGAAACCATCCTCGGTTTCATTCCAAGTCAAGGACCAAATCAAAACCGAACTCTTGTTTAAATACTTTATTATTAAAATGTTGTATGTAAGACTTGAGTATTATCATTTCTAAATTTATTTTAATAAGTTCTATGGTATTGGGTGTGTGGTAACCATCCTCGGCCTTATTCCCAATCAAGGATCGAACCAAGACCAAACTTAACCGGGTTTACTCGCTTAAGACACACTAGTTGTGTTTGGGGCCACCAAATCTCGTATTTTTCTCTAAAACTATATTATAAACTAATTTTAATTATTTTCTCAAAACATTTGGCATGTTGGATCCACTTGATCATATAACAAGTTTGGACCAACAAAGCCAAACGCCTCCTTAACGGACATTGAGGATCTTCCTAATAAAACTACACACTTAGTTAAGTTTCTTTTGATTTCATTGAGTTATCTCATAACATTAATCACTTTGGAATATCGGCTTCGAGCTTGACCAATTATCAAGACTCGAACCGACAAATCCGAACACTCGTAAAATCTCGTCTTTGTATCTATTTAACAAAGGGTCTTGCAATATCGCAATTATACTCAAATATTTACTTAAGAAAGGTTAAGTAAAACTAATGGATAGAATACCGAGACCCGATTTCGAGTAAACTTACTTTTCAAAAACCATTACTTTAATTTCTTATGTATTTACACTTTAACCCTCAAACTTTAATTATTTATCTTGCTTGTTATGTTATTTTACTTTAAAGCTTTTAAGACCATCTACTAAATCAAGACCCTCTTAATCTAGGCCTTGCTCGTTGAACTTACCTTTCCTTTTATTCGCAACTATCCCTTCACGTTACTTATTTCACGTGAGTACATTTCATCCCCCGTTTTCACTTTTATACTTTGGGGGTAACATGCATACTTACTCAAAACAAGAATGATTTAATATACTCGATCCTCAAACCACAAACTCTATGGTGTATGATACTTAGAATACTTACTTTATTGTATGTTATATGTTTCATATGCTTTACGTGCAAGAGTTTTTATTTTGTTGTTGTTTAGCATCAATAAGTATGATCATACGCACCCCTAACTATTTAGCCTTACGCTAGTAGAATTGGGCCTCATTATCCGAGTATGTTGGTTGTTACCGATTACAAAGGATCCTCATTTATTTATGATTTAAATACCGCAATTGTTGCTTTTGTTTATAGTTTCATATACGAGTTTGTGGATTTTGCCTCATATTATATATACTCAAAACTATGAAATTGCTCACCAACATACGTGTTGACAAATTATATTTTATGCATTGTTACAAGTTTGATTATTGGTTGATTGGATTTTGGAAGACGCTAAGTTATTTTGAGACCGTTTAGGTTATTAAAAGAATTAACAATTTATTTCTTGCATTTGGTGTTATTTTGTATGAACGATGTTGTGTTACTTTTGATGATTAAATGAAGTGAATGAGTTGTTTAAATATAGTCACTTTAATAGTGTCTTGTGTTCTTGAGCAATCCGTTAAACCCCGACATGTTTCGACACCTTTAGTCGGGGTGTGACATTGTTAGTTTCTTTGATGGGAGCGGTACATTCCATGGTATGGGTTTCGAAACAACCGAACACCTCATTTAGATGTTCGTCTTCTTCACTAGCCTCCACATTAAATTGTGATGACGAACCCTCCCCTTTTTTCGTATTCTTTTTTCTTCCTCTCCTGTGTCGTCGTGCCAAATCTTGTACGTCATTGTTTAAATTAACGCGTCATGTTCGTCAACGAGGTTGAAGGTACGAGCATCGGAGGGTGTTGTTAGTGTGCTCGGATTTGTCGACGACAATGCCCTCGTCTTTTTTGAAGCCCAGGATGACGCGCTGGCTCATCGAGCGACTGAAACGACGGGTGCCCCTTTCCATTTCGGGCAAACTTTGAGTTTTTCCCAACAACTTAAATACTTAAACGGTTTCCCGATCCGATCCGCCCTTTAGTTTGCCCTTGAGTTTGAAAGTCGCTTAACGCTCGAGATTGAATGTCGGTGTCGTTTTGCCCGTTACGCCAACCGCGATCACTCAAGCGGTTGTATATCCCGGCAAATTTTTGGCATTCTAAATTAACGACCTTCCAATGGGTTTGAACCACTTCTTTACCCCGGTATTCTTCCGATTTACTCGTTTGAACGAGCCAAGTTTCAAATACTTTCCTTTAGAATATTCAGACGGCTTGAAAATTAGCTACAAATTAAAATTATTTTACACAATTAATATAAATTTTTAATGAACACTAAATAGAGTTATATAAATACTTAATATTAAAAAACACACCAACTTCCGGATCCTCGGAAATGGCGATCCAAAATTTTGTAAGAGCTAGTTCTTAATCCTCCGTCCATTGCTTGCATAGATCATGCAGCACCATTGGCTCCCCTGTTTTTTTTTGTTTTTTTTATTTTTTTTTGTGTTTACGGGGTCGTCTTTTGGCTTCAACCGAAGGCCCGTGTCGTTTGAGTCTCCGACACCGTCACCAGCTCCGGTTGGTTAGACCCGAACGCCGGCATGAGGTTTCGGGGTCTGAGGAAGTTAGCATACATGTTTAAGTTCGGGTCGGGAAAAGAATACGGATGACTTAGGTTCGGTTGGTTTCCGGTGTTCGGGAACCATTGAATGTTTACGCTCGATTGGTTTTGCAAACCATGATATTGACCGAAAGGAGGGAATAGTTGGTTCGGGTGGTTTCTAAGGATTCATTTTTGTATGTTTTTTTAAAGAAAATTGTGTATGTTTTATATGAAATAGAGATGAAGTTGGAGGAGAAGAGTGATATGTGTGTGTGTGTGTGCGCGCGCGTATGTGTGTGTATAAAAGGGTTCAAATAAAAAACAATTGGTTTATGAGAAGTGTGAGAGAGTTTTAAATAAAGTATACCATCTAAATATGATACTATAACATGTAAATAGGACTATACAACTTTTAGAAACTACCAATCTCAATCACTAGATTCTAAATTCAATGATGCACATCTATGCTTATACTTCTCAAAAAACTGTTGTTTTTTACATTAACCCCACCGTATATATATATATATATATATATATATATATATATATATATATATGTATAGAAAATGGTTAAAATAAAAAACAATTGTTTTGTGATAAGTGTGAGAAGACTTTAAAATAAAGTACATCATCTAAATATGACATGTAAATAGGAAACTATACAACTTTTAGAGATTACCAATCTCAATCACTAAATCCTAGATCCAATGGTGTACATCTATTCTTATTTTTCTCATAAAACTATTGTTTTTTACATTAACCATATATATACATACATACATACATACATACATACATATAGAAGGGGTATATTTTAAGAACTTGATAAGTTGCAAGAACTTTAAGAACTTAATATGGACCACACATTTAATTAAATGAGTATAGAACGTGTGGTTGAGATTAAATTTGATTAAAAAAATGAATCATGAGAGACAAAAGATTTTTTATGATTAAACAGATTTAAATGCTAGTTACACATGTGTAAAAAGTTATTTCGGTGTGTAAAAAAATGCTATCATTTTTTTACGTTACTTACACTTACATATTACATATGTGTAAAAAAATTCAAAAAAGAAATTGTTACGTTGAGTTTTTAAAACTCAAAGTGGTTGTTGTTTAATTTTTATTTTGTTTTTTTTTTCTTAAATTTGAGACCTTTTGACAACGGTAGCATAATAGATGATAATAAAAAGTGTCGACAAAAACTCATTGCCCGCCTTATCTCTCCTCTTGTCGTCCCGGGAGGTGGGGGGGGGGTTCCTTCGAAAATCGCCCCCACACTGATGGCCTTAGTAGTTACGCAGCTTACGCTTACGCTTACGCATGCACCTTCACATAAGGGGTAAATTGACTCTTTCCTTGCCTCTCAATAGTCCATTCACTTATATTCTCTTTTATTTTTGGCTTTTTTTAATAAATAAAATAAAGTGATAAATATATAACATTAAAATTAAATTTAGCAAAAATGAGGATACACATTAAAAAAAACGAAATAATAGAAAGACAGCAAATTATTAAAACAACATGAAATTGTCCGCCAAAATAATTGTCGATTTGCCGATAATATCAAACTGATATTATTGGCACGTATATTCTGATATTATATGTAATCTATATTAAGCCGAGTGTACTGGGCGAGTTTTTGGGTGAAAATGGGGCGATTTTTTGAGGGAACACCGGCTCCCGGCGATAATTGGGCGAAAATGGGCGGGGGCGACATATATTTGTCGCCCGCTGAACTCGAAAATAATAATAAATTAATAAAATGACCGTTGTGAAACGGTCAAATTTAAAAAAAAAATTAAACAATATATATATATATATATATATACATACACCCTTCTTCTCCATTTTATATCCATTTTATACACAAATCATACCCAATTTCTTACAAAAAATAAACAAAATGAATCCTAGAAACAACCCTAACCAACCGAACTACCAATTCCCTGCGGGTCAAACGTGTGGTTCGCAATCGAGCCAACCGAACCAACCGAACTACCAATTCCCTGCTTTTGGTCAAACGTATGGTTCGCAATCGAGCCAACCGAACCAATCGAACTACCAATTCCCTGCTTTCGGTCAGACGTATGGTTCGCAATCGAGCCAACCGAACCAACTGAACTACCAATTCCCTGCTTTCGGTCAAACGTATGGTTCGCAATCAAGCCAACCGAACTTACAATGGAACCAACCGAGCCAACCGAACCAACCGAGCTATCCGTACAACTTTCCGACCCGAACCTAAACATGTACGCCAACTTTCTCAGCCCCAAAAACACAATGCCGGCATTCGGGTCTACACCACCGGAGTCGGTACCGGATACGCAAACGTCACGGGCCTCCGGTTCAAGCAAACAGCCGACCCGTAAACACAAAAAAAAACCCGGGGGAGACGATGGCGCAACGTGATCCATACAAGCATTGGAACGAGGAGGAGGAGGAGGTGGCCCTTGCAAGGGCTTGGATTAACATTTCGGAGGATCCCGACGTCGGTAAGTTTTTTAATATTAAGTATTTATTAAAAATGTATTTAGTGTTTATTAAAATATATACTAATTGTTACAAATAAATTTAATTTGTAGCTAACTTTCAAGCTACCAGGGTGTTTTGGAAGAAAGTATTTGAAGCTTGGCTCGTGATAACCGGTAAACCCGAAGACTAACGGGGAAAAGAAGCGATTCAAGCCCACTGGAAGGGGCTTAACGCCGATTGTCAAAAATTTGCCGGGATAATTAACCGGTTGAAGGGGTCCGGCTGGCGTAGCGGAAATAACGACGTCGACATTATAGGTCAAGCCTTGAGCGACTTTCGAGCTCAGGGTCACATTGTTGAGCGGCCCGGGAAACCGTTCAAGTATTTGAGTTCTTGGGAAAAGCTACGTCGTTGCTCGAAATGAAATGTGGTACCAACCGTTCCGGCCGCCCGACGAGCCGGCGCATCCCGGCCTTCAAAAAGGTCGAAGACATCGTCGTCGACAAATCCGAGCACACCAAACACACCCTCTGATGCTCGTAACTTCTTCCTCGACGACACAGTCAATTTAGCCGATGATTTGAATATACCCAACGAAGATGAGGTGGAGGAGTTGCCTCGACCACGCGGGAGATCGAGGAAAAATAAGGGGGAAGGTTCGTCGTCAACACGATTCACACCGGAGCCCGTTGAAATAAACGAGTTGGTCGGTCGTTTGGAAACAAATGCCACCGTAATTGGAGCCGACATTCGAGCATCCAACAAACAACAAGAAAAGCTGAACCAGACATTCGAATTAAAACAAATAAAAGACGACTACGAATCCCTCAAAGCGGAGGGGTTTCACGAGGATGCCGAATTATTGATACAATGCCGACGTGAAAAAATGCGCGAATATTACGGATATTAGTTTCTTTTTTAGTTATGTTTTTTAATATTTAGTTATGTATTTTTTTAGTTATGTTTTTTTTTGTATTTCTTTTTAATTTTAATGCATTGTTATTTAATTATTTAAATAAATTGGTTTTTATTTAATTAGTCTAATTATAAAAAGAAAATAATAAAAAAACACACTGTGGGCCGAACTTGTAGCCCTACACTATTACACCCCAAAAACAAATTTCCACTCCATGCTGACTGGGCGCCACGTGTCACAATTCGTCCCCAATTATAGCCCCTCCACTACATATAGCCTTAGTAGTTACTAGTTAGGCATGGTTGGTTTTCTTTTGTTAGCTCCCTAATAGACTTCTAAATATTACGAGCTTTCTATTATATATAGACGATTGTAATATTGCAATGATCAAGGAATTAGCTAACTTTCAGAAACAAGACATCATAAATATATAAGATAAAATATAAAAACAAATAGGATGTTGAGTTGTTTTGTGGGTTGAAGAAAGGGTTGATCGGGCTGTTGAGAACCAAGGTAACAATTTCTAGAACAAAGCATGATAAATAATCGTGAAAAAAAAATAAAAAAACAGTAGGATGATATAAAGTTTGGTGAAAAAAATGTATAAAAGAATTATCTATTTATAGCGTAAAAAAATAAATCAGTTTTTCAAATGTGATATCTCCTAAACGATGCTCCTCGTAAAACACAAGAGAGCATTTTTGTCAAAAATGCCCCATTCTGTAGCGGCGTGAAGTGTTTTTTTTTTCAAAAAAATCAAGGGGTGACGTTCAATTACAATTGCTATATACATTCGCCCTTAAGTTCACATTACCATTTCACCCACTATACTAATGCCCTTAAAGCCCCCATGGTTTAGCTCTCATCCCTCAACCCTTGACGCTCGTTAACTGGTTAATGCAATTCATCTTTTACTGCCCTTAACACTTTTTGTGTGCCATTAAATGGCTTTTTATTTGTAGTGATGGGAGTGCAGTTTGACGCCCATTAACATGCCGACTTAGCTTTAACGTATCGGATATTATGGTATACCGTATGAACTAATTGAAATAACGTCAATAAATTCAGTAACCAATAAAACTAATTAGCCTTTTCTATTTCGTAGTATTCATGAAATGAAAAAAAAAAGCATTCATGATCACTGATAATTGAAAATAGATAAAGTTTTTATACCTTACAAAATACTTTCTTTTATGATTTATAAAAAAATATATTTTTTTCTTTCGTAAATTCTATGCTAAAGTGATGCAAACCTATTTTTCTGTGAATACCATCGTGTAAATATATTATTAATAAAAACATATTAAGATTTTAAATATAGTGAAATGCTATTTTCTGTTTGTTTTTTGTTTAGTATCTTCCAATTCCAAAGTTAAAACTTTAAAGTAGAATCTAATTTGCTATAAATAAACTTTCTTAAATACTGCCATTTGTGGTGAGGGGGTTTTCGGTGACCACACTTTTATTCGCTACCTAAAATACTAGTTAATAAAATAAAATATGATCTGATTCTCTAAAATTAAACAAAGCTCAAATTCGTCTTGTCTATTTTTTTTTTTTGTTTTCAATATTCGGTTTTTATTTTCCAGTGACAACGAAAATAATACGACTAGACTAAACAGACTGTTCTCTTCTTGTCATATAGAGTCTGTTTGGTAAGGGGTAATAGAATGGGCTATGAAATTGAACGAACGTGGTAATGGAATGATTCATTACCATTCCATTGACATATTTGTTTATCATGTGGGAATGAAATAATTACTAGTTTTTTTATTTTTTGGTAAGCTAGAAAAAACCAGAATAAAATAAAATGGTAGTGAGTGGCGATGGGATGCTAATGGTGGGCAGCGAGTAGTAATGGTGGTGGCGGTGGTGGGCGTCGGTGGCGGTGGCGATGGGCGGGAACCGGGAGAAATTGTTGGTAGTGGTAGGCGGTGGTGGGCGGCGGTGGCGATGGGCGGGAACCGGAAGAAATTGTTGGTAGCGGTAGGTGGTGGTGGTGGTGGTGAAGGTGGTAAGCGACGGGTGGCGGGCGGTGATAGCCGGTTGGTGGTGGTGGTAGTGGGCGGCGCCGATAGGTGGTGGAGGGTGGTGGCAGGCGGCGGAGGTGGTTGGTGGTGGTTGCGGGCATCGAAGGCGGGATGGTGGTTGCGGGCGGCAGAGGCGGGGCGACCATGTTGGGTGGTGGGTGGTGGCCGGCAACAGAGGCGGCAGTGGGTGGTGGCAACGGTAGAGGCGGTGGTGGTAAGAGGGCAACGGGTAGTGGTGGTGGGAGAGTGGTGGAGGTGAAATAGTGTGAAAGAGAGATGAAATGAAAAAAAACACGGGGGGTGGATGGAATGAATTTGGGGTGTTTTAGAGGGAATGGAATGGACATGGTAATGGGTGATTCCATTCCATCAATCAACCAAACACATCTTTTTTCATTCCATCGTAATGGTCAATTCCGTTCAGTCTCTCATTCATGCATACCAAACACTACCTTATGCTAAAATCACATGAAAAAATCGTTTTTGTAAGAAGAAAAGGTTTAATAAGCATTTAAATAAACAAAAAATATTTTATAATAAAATTAAATCAAAATGGCATGAGCATAAGAAAATCAATGAGAAAGCTAAAAACCCTCACGCAACAAATATATAGTGTAATACATATTTACAGCGGTAGATCATTCCACGCGCACATATATGCATACATACACACACATTAGTTTTTATCCCCGTATTACAGGGCTTGATTAAATTTTTCGTTTCTAAAATTGTGAATGTATTTTTTTGAATTTTAGTTTATTTGTTGTAAGAAAATAATAATATAGTTGAACATATTTTAATTAATTTATGTTGGGTTATGTTCATTTTTTAACGAAATGTTGAATAAATTATCTACTTAATTTTAATATTTATTCATTAATGTTCATTTGTTCTAATTTGGATATTATTTTATGAAACTTTTCATATAAGTTAAACTTAAAAGAAAAAAGAATCGCTATTGTAACTAAATCCACATTGAGAAATTAAATTAGGGTTGGTTACGAGATTTGTTTTACATTTTATGTTACTAATATTTATATATTTTTGGTATTTTAATTTTATTTATTGTAATAAATTAATAATATACTTAGGGTTTGATGATAAAAGGGTTTCGCAAAAAAATGAAATGTTATAACTCGTTTAAAAGCTATCTAGGTTTGATGAGACCAATGACCCGCTTATTTTTTTACTTTAAATTTGTATCATAATTATAAATAATATCTTTTAAAAAAATGGATATTAATTTTTAATATATCTCTACTTTATAAGATTTTCTTATCAAATATTTGGTGAAATTAATTTTTAATATAATGAGATGTTATAACCTGTTTAATAGCTATCTAGGTTTGGTGAGACCCGTACTCATGAATTCAGATCAAATGCATGAGAACCCATAATTTACAAATAAAACAATATGGTGGCTTAAGAGAAAATATGAATGTTTCGTTTATATATATTTAAGATGACAAAATTTCTTACTTCTCTCATGATCCTTTATTATGTATATATATACTAGTTTTTATCTCCCCGTATTATGAGGGTTGTTTAAAATTTTAGTTTCTAATATTGTGAAAGTATTTTCTTGGATTTTAGTTTATTTATTGTATGAAGTTAATAATATAATTGAACCTATTTTGATTAATTTAAGTTGGTTATTGTTCATTTTTGAATGAAACATTGATTAAATTATCTACTTAATTTTTATATTTATTTGTTTATGTTCATTCGTTATAATTTGGATATTATTTTGTGAACCTTTTCATTTAAGTAAACTTAAAATAAAAACGAATCGCTATTAATGTAACTAAATCCATATTGAGAAATTAAATTAAGGTTTGATTTCTGGTTTTTTGGCTTTTAATTTTATTTATTGTAAGAAAATTAATAATATACTTAAGGTTTGATGATAAAAGGGTTTTTACTATGAAATTGTTTTTTAATTATAAATAATATTAAAAAAAACGGATATTAATTTAGTATGTCCATATTTTATAGGATTTTCATATCAAATATTTGGTGAGATTAATTTTAAATTTAATGAGATTTTATAACCTGTTTAATGGCTATATGGGTTTGGTGAGACTCATACCCGTGAATTCGGGTAAAATGCATGAGAAACCACTATTTATAAATAAAGTAATCTAATAGCTTGAGAGAAAGTATGGAAATTTCGTTTATATATATATATATATATATATATATATATATATATATATATATATTTAAGACTAGGTTAGGTACCCGTGTCTTACACGGGTTGAACAACTTAAATTATGTAAGTGATAATTTTTTATAAATAAATTTGAGTAATACGCTAAATAAGCACGAAGTTGAATTACAACTACTATCATAAACTTAAAAATAAATCATAAATCTCTAAATATTTCTTTCGATACAACATTAGATGATACACTAAAAGTATGATAGTAACTAAAGTAAAATAGTATTATGAGAACATGAACGGTTCTATCAGAACAATACGAACCATACATCAATAGAAGAAGCTTTCGATCAGTCGAATAATGTACAACAAGAGAGAATCGATAAGGTTTTGATATGGATAGATAGAAAGAGATTACGGTTACATGGGAAAAGAATGCGAGCCGGGTTCAGTTAAAGATCCACATGTATTTAAAATTGAACCCGCTAAGTAAGTTTTGAAAGCTAAAATGTTTCATATATGTGTAATGTTTATGAAAATGTTTTTATAAATAAACCTAATGTTTTTTAAAAATATAAAATATGTTTTGTTAAAGCAATTAAAGAAATCATTAAACAAAAAATATATAACAAAAACTTTAAAAAGAATGTATAATTAACAGGAGAGAGAGGCGGGAAAAAAAGAGTAAAAATGCGTAAGATAATGACATGTGGCTAGAGACACTTTTATTTATTATATAGTATAGATTAAGATTTAGGATATATAAGGGAATGATCTAGAGAGAACTCTATATTTGGAACAGAACTAAGAAACTCCTAACTAAAGGGTTATAGTTGTAAATTTACTTTTCAATAGAATAGACCTGAAGACACGCTCGATGTTTTCCCCTGTTCATGTTTGACGAACCCCTAACCATGTGTGATGGTTTCAACAAACAGATCGATTTCTATTAAAGATCGATTCCCAATCCGTGCATCGTTACAACTCAATTTCTACTGGAGATCGATTCAAAAGGATTTCAATCGTTTAACATGAAAATTTAAGTTATTTCAGATTCAATTGTTATCCTACCGATTCATGTTTTTCTTTACTGATTTGCAATTGTTTCACTGTTAAATTGTTTAGGTGTTACTTCGTTTGACAATTTTACAATCGAAATTAACCTTATAAGTCTCGATTTAAGGTTAGACACCATTGTTACTTGATGCAGATACCTAATTTGTTTGATCGGTGTGCCCAGTCGAGTTCATATGTCGATATTAATTCAGTATATGACAATTCTAAAGATATTCTAATACAATTTGGTCGTTTTGACAACATGATAACATCTTATTATATGATGCATATATGTAATATAATGTTATGTATTATATATATGAAATATAATTTATCAGATTAACATATTTTTGCTTACACGTATATTTGCTATCATGTCATATTACAACTAATTTATTATGATGTTGCTAATTTTATTACTATGAAATTGATTTGATATTGGTAATTCTAGGTTAGAAACGACTATTAGTCAAGGAAAAAAAAACTATATTTTGTTTTATCGGAGTCCTTATATGAGTTCATCTGCTAATTTTGCTTCAAAATCTACGAATTCTATAGGTATTACTTGCATATTATTTGTGTTAAGCAGCTATGTAACATTTTATTTATATATTACATATATGTAATATTCGATATCAGACGTTGAATATGTTAATTGAAGGTATTTCAATCATTTTACTGTAAAACTGATTTAAAAATTGTTAATTCTAGATCATAAACGCCTATTACTCAAGAAAAAATCCATAATTTTGTTTTTATTAAAATGCAAAAATGAGTTCATCACCAATTTTGCTTAAAATTCTGGAAATTATATATATATATATGTATGATTTATTTTAAGAACCTTATTGAGATGTAAGAACTATAGAACCAATCTTAACCATTAATCTTTTTAATCAATGGTTCTAATTAAATCTTGACTTTTATCTATTAACATGTGGTTAGGATTAACTTAGAGTAAAATTGTCATTTAACATCATTATTTCTCTCACCACATCAAATCATATCTCATTTTTCTATTTCTCTTTCTCCTTCCTTGTTTTTTTATATAACTATATATTTATGTGTATCTCTTTTTTAATTCTTAGAATTCATTTCTTCATTTTTATCTCTTTTTTGTAATCAGATTCAATATAATTATTAAAGAAGAACGAATATATGCACTTCAGTATTAAAAGAAATACTTCTTGATAACGGCTAATATTTGTGAATAACTTAAAAACTATTGAGATAATATGATTATCGTATTTTGTCATCATTCGAAATGAGTTTGTTATTCAAAGATTCTTAGCCTTTTCATTTATGTCTGCCACCATTAAAATTAAATTAATTATTAGATTTTATACAAATAGTTATAGATATTAAACATGTGAATTAAATTTATTTATATAAATGTTTGTATGCATTTAACTATTAAGTTCAATAGTTTATATAGCTCTTCAGCACGTGGATTAAATTTAACCTATAATCAAATTATTAAATATTAAACACTTGGATTAAATAAAATCAAGTTATTAGATATTTTGATTATAACAAACGCTTGTAATTTGGGTGATTAGAATAATTTGTGTATTTTATGTAAAATGTATATTTTTGTTGTAGTATATGTAATTAGTAATTTGTGTAATATGTGTACCGAATGTAACTTGTATGATTTGTGTAATTTGTAATATATTTTAATCTATATAATTTATGTATTTCGTGTAGTATATGTAACTTGTATATTATATGTAATTTGAGTAGTTTGTGTATTTTATATAATACGAGTACTTGTGATGTGTAATTTATGTAATTTTGTGGTTGAATAGTTAATGTAATTTGGGCAATTTGTGTAATTGATGTAATTTTGTGGTTGAATAGTTAATGTAATTTGTGTAATTGAGTAAATGTAATTTTAGTAATTTATTTTAATTGTGTAGTACTTTGTTTATATAGGCAACATATATGCATGCAAGGAGTAAAAAGAAAGAAAAAATGGAGCGCTTAGAAACAATTTCAAAAAGAAGAGAAAGTTTATTGAACTAGATGTTAAATGGAAAGGATTGGCTAAAAAAAGAGACGTTAGTGAAATAGTTTTTAGGTATTTTTTATTTGTAATAGTTTTTTTTTGGTATTTTTGTTTAAAAATAGGTTGATGGCTTTATAAAAATGATATCTTACATATACGTGGTTATTAAAGTTTGTTAAAGTACATATTAGTCGTATTTAGTACGCTTTAGAAATGTGTAATATCTCTTTTTCTATCAATAAAGTTTTGTAAATTTCTAGTATCATATTACATATATATAATACCTATTATATGTAATTTAATACACAATTCAAATTCGAATTTAATATGTTTTTTTAAATTTCTATTTTTATAAAAGTCTCATTTCAACTGAAAAAAATCTCGTTTTCTCTTTTTTTGCACATTAAATCTTGCTTTCTTTTTAAAAATAGGATGCTTTTTAACATAGTTTTAAATTATTATTAAAAAATATTAGTATTATTTAAAAGATTAAAGTTATAATAGAATTTAAAAAAGTAGGAAAGAGAGTATGATTTTGACATTTGACTTTTGGAAAACTTAGAAAAAATGAAAATGTAAATTACTCAAATACCCCTCCTGTAACTTTTTATTATTTTTTAAGCATATCACTTAATTTTTTAATTGAATATAATGAGAACCACATAATCTTAAACAACTAATTAAATGTGTGGCTAGGATTAGTTTTTATAGTTCTTAAAACTCAACTGGTTCTTAAATTATCCTTCACATATAAATATATATGTATATATATATATATATATATATAGGTTTAAGTTCAAGAAAGCAATCAAATTATTGCAAGAAATGAGAGAAATGAATATGAGCCACTAGTTTTATTTTAGGTTTTAAATATTTGAAAATAAATAAAAAAGATGTAAATGCAACAATAAATATTCTCTCTCTCTCCTCCAATTAATACAACTAATATAACCATAATAAATATCTCTAATTATATATCTAACTAATTTAATTATAATAATTAAAAAGATAAAAACACTACTTTAGTTTTATTTTTTATTTACACATTCTTCTTTTTATTCAACATAAATACAATTTATTCATATAATACTATTTTTTATATTAAAAAATAATTTTCACTCAATATATTAGCATATATCAACATATTTAAGTTCAATAAATATACAACCTACACAAAGTTATATAACCTACACTTGTTTTGAGCAATAAAAACGAACAACATACAAAAAACATATAACTTACATATGTAATTCGACATCAACAATTATATAAACTACACAAAGATACACACACCCTACACATGCGTAGGTCATATGTTTTTCGTATGTAAGCTATATGTTTTCTTATTCTTAGAACAAGTGTAGGTTATATGTTTTGTGTAGGTTGTATATTTTTTATTGACATTTAATGCAACCATGTGTAAGATAGTTTTTTGTATTATTAATCACAATGTAGCTACGTGTTGATGGATATTGATATGTTGAGTTTGAAAAAATTGGTTTTGAAAAGAAATTAATGTATGAATAAATTGTATTTGTGTAAGATAAAATTTTCGTGTGTAGGTTATATGTTTTCGTGTGCGTGTGTATTTTATTGATGATAAATTTTGTGTGTAGGTTAAATGTTTTTTGTGTGTAGGTTATATGCTGTCTTATTCTTAGAACAAGTGTAGATTATACGTTATTGTATAGGTTGTATGTTTTTTGTTGATATCTAATACAAACACATGTAAAATTGTTTTTTGATATTATTCATCATAATGTAAGTAGATGTTGATGGATATTAATATATTGATTTGGAAGAAATTAGTTTTGGATAGAAAGAAATTTTAATTATACTTGTGTAGGATAAAAATCTAAGAAACAAAAAGTAAGTTATAAAAATAAATGAGTTCTTAATATTTTTTAATTATAATAATTTAATTAGTTATATTAATTAAATAAATAAGTATTATGGTTTATTAGTTATATTAATTGAAGATAGAGAATAATTAATAGTTTATTTATTTAGGTTTAAGCATTTAAAACTTAAAACAAAACTAGTGGTCCATATTCATTTCTTACATTTCTTGCAATAATATCATTTATCTCTTGAACCATCCCCTATATATATATATATATATTCCCGGCATTTTGTTGGTGTTGAGCTATGATGTATCATTATGTTTATGCATTACAATTTGAATTTGCCTCTAGATGCGTGGCTGACCCGTTTCCCTTTTTCAGATTAGATGGTTTGTATTACAATCTTTTCACAAACGTTGAGTTATGGTGATAACTAGATAGCAGAAGACTTGGAGGTTTACAAAACAACAAGGATAGAGCTCCTGTAATACATGTGTGATCAACAAGAAATCTCAATTTTTATGATTGGATTTCAGTTTGTTTGGTTCTGTATACACTTATAGTTTGTGATAAGAAACTGATGCTATTTTCCTTATTCAAATTTTATATTTCTGCTTACTTCACAACTTTATACACAAGACTCGTATAAAAGCTGGAAGCAAGTTTAATCAAACCGACAATTGATCACAAAGAAGCCATCAGCCAACATTGTTTCATTGGATTTTATTTCATCTGTTAAATGGAACGATATTGTCGACTTTGATGACATACACAAGTAAGGGCCATTAGTTTCTTTCATAATTATTGAGATCGTATAGAATTTAATTTGCAAAATAAATTAAAAGTTTTATTTATTTATTTTTGTGTGTGTAGAGATTGGTTGAATTATGGGCGCCTCAAGTCAAATAACAATTTTGAATGAAATCAAAGATAACTCATTTACACTTCAACGCAACTTTATATTTTCCATCTCGTGTAACTTATGTGTTTTTTTTTACTCAAATGAGGATTAGTAATTTTTCCTACTTGTAGTTGGAGAAAAACTCTATTGTCTTTTTATTATTATGTTGATTTAACCAGTGAACATATATTATAATTGTAACGCGTATATGCTTTAAAATAGTGTAATATATATTCAACACGGTGTATCATATAACAATTAACACCAACACATAAAAGTAATGCAGCATTCATATTCACGTCGTTATAACACATCATATTCTAACAAAATTCACATATTCAACATTCGCATCAGATTGAACTAATTGAAACCCTAGACGAACGATTTGAAGACGAGCAATGCGAATAGTGATGGTTTAAGACAGAGAGCAATGATGACGAAACGATTGAGCGGTGCAAGGGTTTATGTAATATAATACGTTGTATACCTAAAAAAATGCTGAATTAATATTATCATCAAAATAACTAACACCACCATATAAACATACCATAAGTTTCATATTAACATTCATACTGTCTTCATATGTTCAATTCCAAATCCTAAGCTTCTGATAACATCTCGTCTTTTATTTGAACTCGCGTTAACGCCAACAAACCTTGGACATGGAGATAAACTTGTTCCCATTTCAAAGCATGTATTTTTTTTATCATGCCTTTGTTTATAACTCCAGTTTTTTCCCAACATCGTGGTTTTTTTATTCGCACCTTCTCTGATTTATGCGCTACTTAACCAGATTATAAATTACAAGAAAAAAATTAGCAATTAACATATGCAATACATTAGTACAATACAGTCAACCCAATATTAACCGAAGTACCGCTTATGCATGCAATACATTAGTACAATATGGTCAACCCAATATTATCTGAAGTACCGCGTATGCATGTAATACATAAGAAATGCATTTATATTGCATATATGCAATATATTTGGACAACGTATATGTGTAATACATAACAGTAATGCATATACATGTAACATGTATTACATATATGTAATATATTTGGCATTTCATATATGTCATGCACCAAAACTGCGAATACGTGTAATACATCAGTATTGCATATACATGTAATACATATGCAGTGCATATGTGCAATTGTGACACCCGGTAATTTCCCAATCCTATAAACTAAGTAATCAACCTAATAATTAGGTGATTGTGAATATTATGCGCGCTATATTAGAATCAGCGCGGGCATGTGTTATGTGCGCCCTGCGCGAGCGCGCTATATTAGAATCAGCGCGGGCACGTTATGTGCGCCCTGCGCGAGCGCGCGATGTAAGAACCAGCGTGGGCATATGTTATATGCGCCATGCGCGAATGTTTTGGCTTTATGTTTTCATGTAACTTAACTTTATGTTGTCTAATGGGTTGACCGTCCCGCATGATGCTAAGGCGGGTGCATCCCAAATCGTTTATGCGCGTGCGGAAGGGGAACTAACCTCCCCGCATGGCGGGAACATTGAGAGTTAGTTTGTCTGAAGCTCCAAGATGGAATTGACTTCAACATAACTGATCACTATGTTGAAATACCAAGACCACCTGGAGAATCTACAAATGAAACTCAATGTCCCCGACTGCGAGAAGGTTACGTACCTACCCGCAGCAAAGAAATGTCCTTCACGCAGAAAGCTATGCGCACAAAGTTATACGCGCAGAACACTTAGTCTATTCTCCAGATGTAAGGAGATTATTCCCGCCCAAAAGGAAACAGTAGCGTGTTTCAGAGATTTCCACTTTTTACTGTACACTGACAAAAGTACCTGAAAAAGCATACTGTAACATGAAAAGTCAACTGTCAGCCACCCTACTCTCACCAACCACAGACCTGCATGTCCTGTCCAAATCAAATCAGAATCTTTTATCCACTCCCTAGGACCAATCACCTCCACTTTTAAATAAATAATAATAAATTCCATACTTTATCATCATTACACCTAGATATGAAAAGATTACAATCCCCTAAAGCAAGGGATTGTGTTCCCTAAATCTTGCCTATAAATATGTAACCCAAATTATCACCCAAACACACTTCAAACTACTCTCTTAAGAACTGCAAACTTGCACTAATCATCTCCCAAGCATCCGTTGTCTTCATTTCCGATCCTGTTACTAGGTAAGCCGAAATTATAACCCCGAGATCTACTTTCCAACCCTTATATTCTCCTATTTCTTGATCTTAATATATATACTTCTTGTTATTTAATCGTATTCTAGACCTTCAATTCCGAGGCCAACACCAAGAAAACCCGAATCTCGATTAATCCCTTAACAAGAACCACAGGTGAGTCTCACAGCCCCTATTTTCACTGTTTTCACTATTTTTAAACTGTTTTCGGGGCGAGGGACACGTACTTAAATTATGTTTTATCATGATACTCTTACAAGCAATGCCAGCAATTATGTGTTTAAATAATGTTTCATTATGGTATATTTACGAGCAATGCAAACGGTTATCTATGGTTTTCGATGAGAGTGCGATACGAGTAAGTGATCACTTTACCATTGGAACTCTAAGGGTAGGGACTGCTGGTTTGATCCACCCACTCGTAGGGGTCGCACCTCTTACACAGACGAGTGCCTAGCATGTCACGGGGCAGTACTATGGGATTGAGCCCGCTCGTAGAGGTCGCTCCTCTTACGCAGACGAGCGCCTTGTTTTCCGGCACAACGTCCGCGCGTAACCCGCGGGACGGTATTATTCGCTCGTAGTAGCAGCGCCACTTACACAGACGAGCACGGTTTTTCAGAAGTGTCCGCGCGTAACCCGCGAGACGGTATTACTTATTTCGCTCGTAGTGGCAGCGCCACTTACACAGACGAGCACGGTTCCCAGAAATGTTCGCGCGTAGCCCGCGGAACGATTTTATCAGAATATGTTATCAGAACTATGTTTACTAAGCATGTGTTTTAATGATGCTATCAGAATTATGTTTCAGAATGATTTTTATCAAGGCTATGATGCAATACGAATTATCAAGTTACTAAAACTTGTGAACTCACTCAGTTTATACTGATTCAAATGTTTTACGTGTCTTTCAGGAGATAACTAGGTAGCATGGAGTCACACTTAGAGCACCTCACGCTGGACATCTAAAACTAGCTTTTTGGAAGATTTTAGTTCTATCCCTTCGATGCGCGTGGTTGTTCCCGCCGCGCAAGGGGATATGGCGTGGAAATCTTCAACAGTTTTTATACTTGGATGTTTTTATGTAATTTTTAAACATTGTAAAGTAATTGTATTAAACATTTCATGCGCAATGAAAATCTTACTTTGAATGTTTGCAATGGCCCGTGCTTAATTATCAATCCCCACTCGCGCGCGCCCGGCTGTTTCCGCCTTTCAGGGCCGGGTGTGACAGATTGGTATCAGAGCTCTGGTTATAGCGAACTAGGAAAAGAAGTTTTAACCTAGACTATAACCGTTGGGGAATCGCATGAAATATTTCTCAAAGAAAATATTTTCAAAAGAAACTATACACACACTTAGGAACACGGGTCACACAGTGTCTAGTGAATAAAAGAACATTATGTGCTCAGAGTACATGCGCTAAGTTTGATATATTTTCATTCTCTTTTAAAGCAAGAATGCCTCCAACTAGAGCCAAGGGAATTACCATGACACCCGAGGAACTCGCGGAAATAATCGCGCAGGCGATCGCGACACATGAGGCCAGCAAGGCCGAATCTAGTCAGGGTCGTCAGGAGAACGAGACCCCAGAACCCGAATCAGGAGCCTTGGACAAAGGGTGCTCCTATAAGACATTTATGGCCTGTAGGCCTTGGCCATTCAAGGGTACCGAAGGGGCCATTGGGCTCTACAACTGGATTGACAAGATGGAGACAGTTCTCTCCATTAGCGGATGTAGTGAGAACCAGAAGGTCCTTTACGCGACCTGCATGTTCCAAGAAGCAGCTTCGTCTTGGTGGAAGCTTCAAGTGAAGACTTTGGGGCGAGAAGTTGCTCTTCACAAGACCTAGGAGGAGCTGAAGGAAATGTTAATGAGAAAGTTCTGCTCTCGCGCAGAAATTCAGAGTCTGCAACAGGAATTCTGGAACCACACCATGGTAGGAACGGATATCGATGCCTACAACAACCGGTTCAACGAGCTTTGCCAGTTGGTGCCAGACATGGCAAACACGGAGGAAAAGAAGATCGAGAGGTATATCTTTGGGTTACCTCCTGTTGTTAGGGTTCCGCTCAACGCCGCAGCGCCTCCAACCTTTGATGAGGCGGGTAGCGCGGGCCATCACCCTTACAAGGGATACGGTCCGTGCGGGTATGTTGACTACGCGCGAAAACGAGCAGCGAACCTCTGACTCCAAGAGGAAATGGAACTCTCACCACCGAGGGTCCGACTCCAAGCAGCCACCGTTCAAGAAGCAGGAGAGCGCAAGGGTTTAAGCGATCCAAGTCGCGGAGCCATCAAGGAAAGGATACAGCGGGCCTTACCCATGGTGCAACAAATTCAAGTTTCACCATGAGGGTGAATGCGCGAGCGTCATGTGCGCCAAATGTAACAGGCCAGGGCACAAGACGGTGAATTGCCGTGCTAAGGAAGCTGGAGCCAGTGACAACTGCTACGCATGCGGGAAACCAGGGCATTTCAGTCGGGATTGCCCACAAAAGGGAAACCAAGCTCGTGGGAGAGCTTTTGTGATCGGCGCGGGCGAAGCTAAAGAAGAGCCGAATGTGGTAACCGGTACGTTTTTGCTTAACGGCCATTTTGCATCTGTCTTATTTGATACTGGCGCTGACCTAAGTTTTATATCCGCTGAGTTTAAAGACTCCCTAGGCCTAGCAACCAGTAGGCTAGACACACCTTATACTATAGAACTAGCCAATGGTAGGCAGTTATGCGCGAACGAAAGAACTGAACAATGTGTAATAGTCATGGGAGGTCACGGGTTCAATATTAACTTGTTGCCAATAGACTTGGGAAGTTTTGACATTGTGGTAGGTATGGATTGGTTAGTCGAGAACCACGCGGAGGTTATTTGCCATGAGAAGCAGGTTCGGATTCCACTGTTGAACGAAGAAATCTTGGTGATTCAAGGGGAAAGAAGGGGAGTGGCGACGAAACTGATTTCGTGCCTAAAGGCGCGCAAGTGCCTAAGGAAAGGGTGCTACGCCTTCCTGGCGCATGTAGTAGAGAAGGAAGGAGATGAGCGAAGAATTGAAGACTTACCAGTAGTGCGCGAATTTCCAGAAGTTTTTCCTGAAGATTTGCCCGGATTACCGCCGCCGCGACAAGTCGAATTTCGTATTGATTTAGTCCCAGGAGCTGCGCCAGTAGCTCGAGCGCCTTATCGACTAGCTCCATCTGAGATGCAAGAGCTATCCAATCAGTTACAGGAACTATTGGATAAGGGTTTCATACGCCCAAGCTTTTCACCTTGGGGAGCTCCAGTACTATTTGTTAAGAAGAAGAATGGTTCGTTCAGAATGTGTATTGACTATAGGGAGCTGAACAAGCTGACAGTCAAGAATCGGTACCCCTTACCGAGGATTGACGACTTATTTGACCAGTTGCAGGGATCCAGTTATTATTCGAAGATAGATCTACGGTCAGGATACCACCAACTTAGGGTCCATGAGGAAGATGTGCCGAAAACAGCCTTCCGAACTAGATACGGCCATTATGAGTTCTTAGTGATGCCTTTCGGGCTAACTAATGCACCGGCTGTATTCATGGATCTGATGAACCGCGTGTGCAAACCATACTTGGACAAATTTGTAATTGTATTTATAGATGATATTCTGATTTACTCTCGGACCAAGGCCGAGCATGAGCAACACCTGAGATTGATTTTGGAATTGTTGAGGAAAGAAGAGTTGTATGCGAAGTTTTCCAAGTGTGAGTTTTGGCTTAGAGAAGTTCACTTTCTCGGTCACGTTGTAAACAAGAAAGGAATACACGTCGATCCTTCCAAGGTCAAGGCCATCAAAAACTGGGAAGCGCCAAAAACCCCAACTGAGGTGAGGCAATTCCTAGGACTAGCTGGCTACTATCGACGCTTCATTGAGAACTTCTCCAAGATAGCTCTACCTCTGACCGCGCTAACTCAGAAAGACAAGAAGTTTGTTGGGGGCGAAAATCAGGAAGCGGCGTTTCAAATGTTGAAACAGAAGTTATGTAGTGCGCCAATTTTGTCTCTGCCCGAGGGGATGGATGACATCGTCGTTTACTGCGACGCTTCACATCAGGGACTCGGATGTGTCCTTATGCAGCGAGACAAAGTCATAGCGTATGCCTCGCGCCAACTCAAGACCAATGAAAAGAACTACACAACGCATGATCTGGAACTTGGAGCGGTTGTCTTCGCGCTAAAGATTTGGCGCCATTACCTCTATGGTACAAAGTGTATAATCTTTACGGATCACAAGAGCCTTCAACATATATTTGATCAAAAGGATTTAAACATGAGGCAACGAAGATAGGTGGAGTTGTTGAATGATTATGATTGTGAAATTAAGTACCACCCTGGAAAGGCGAATGTGGTAGCAGACGCGCTAAGTAGGAAGGAGCGAATAAAAACGCTACGAGTCAAGGCTCTAAGGTTGACCATTCGCGCAGATCTCTCTACCCGCATCCGAGACGCTCAGCAAGAAGCCTTGAAACCAGAGTTTGTTAAAAACGAATCCCTTGGGGGTATGATTAAGAGTTTGGGACTTAAAGAGAACGGCAATCTATATTTCGCTAACCGCATATGGGTCCCTCTCAAGGGAGGATTGCGCGAGCAAGTATTAAACGAAGCTCACAAGACGCGGTATTCCGTACATCCTGGCGCAGACAAGATGTACCAAGATGTTAAAGCGCTGTATTGGTGGCCCAATCTTAAAGGCGCCATCGCGACGTATGTCAGTAAGTGCCTGACGTGTTCGAAGGTGAAGGCTGAATACCAGAAACCATCAGGGTTGCTTCAGCAGCCAGAAATTCCCATGTGGAAGTGGGAACAAATCTCTATGGACTTCATCACCAAACTGCCAAGGACACCTGGGGGTTATGACACGATCTGGGTCATTGTAGATTGGCTAACTAAATCAGCGCACTTCCTGCCGATCAAGGAAACCGATAAGATGGAAAGGTTAGCCCGATTGTATATTCGAGAAGTAGTTTCAAAGCATGGAGTCCCGGTGTCCATCATTTCTGATAGAGATAGTCGATTCACCTCAAGATTTTGGAAATCGTTACAAGGGGCTTTAGGTACTCGTCTTGACATGAGTACGGCTTATCATCCCCAAACGGATGGGCAAAGCGAGCGAACAATCCAGACATTGGAAGATATGCTGCGCTCGTGCGCAATCGATTTCGGAGGTAGCTGGGATACTCATCTCCCATTGGTTGAATTTTCTTACAACAACAGTTATCACACAAGCCTCAAGGCTGCGCCGTTTGAAGCTTTGTATGGGCGCAAGTGTAGATCCCCACTGTGCTGGGCTGAAGTGGGTGACAAGCAAATGACTGGTCCAGAATTGATCCAAGAAACAACAGACAAGATTTTTCAGATACGGGATCGCCTTAAGACAGCGCGCGACAGACAGAAGAGCTACGCAGATGTGCGAAGGAAACCGTTGGAGTTTCAAGTAGGGGATAGAGTACTTTTGAAAGTCTCTCCATGGAAAGGAGTCCCCCGTTTCGGCATGCGAGGAAAGTTGAATCCGCGCTACATTGGACCATTTGAGATCCTGGAAAGGATCGGTCCGGTTGCTTATAAACTCCGTCTACCCGCCGAACTCAGTGGAGTTCATGATACGTTCCATGTATCAAACCTCAAAAAGTGCTTATCTGACGAAACGTTGATTTTGCCGTTGGACGAGATTCACATCGACAAACAACTGCACTTCGTAGAAGAACCTATAGCAGTAACCGATTGGAAAGAACAAAAATTACGCAGAAGCAGAATCAAGTTAGTAAAGGTTCAATGGAACTCAAGGCATGGGCCTGAATTCACTTGGGAAAGAGAAGATCAAATACGCAAGAAATACCCACACCTCTTTCAGAACATGGCTTCTGCCAGCGACGTCTCCTAAATTTCGGGACGAAATTCTCTTAACAGGGGGAAAATGTGACACCCGGTAATTTCCCAATCCTATAAACTAAGTAATCAACCTAATAATTAGGTGATTGTGAATATTATGCGCGCTATATTAGAATCAGCGCGGGCATGTGTTATGTGCGCCCTGCGCGAGCGCGCTATATTAGAATCAGCGCGGGCACGTTATGTGCGCCCTGCGCGAGCGCGCGATGTAAGAACCAGCGTGGGCATATGTTATATGCGCCATGCGCGAATGTTTTGGCTTTATGTTTTCATGTAACTTAACTTTATGTTGTCTAATGGGTTGACCGTCCCGCATGATGCTAAGGCGGGTGCATCCCAAATCGTTTATGCGCGTGCGGAAGGGGAACTAACCTCCCCGCATGGCGGGAACATTGAGAGTTAGTTTGTCTGAAGCTCCAAGATGGAATTGACTTCAACATAACTGATCACTATGTTGAAATACCAAGACCACCTGGAGAATCTACAAATGAAACTCAATGTCCCCGACTGCGAGAAGGTTACGTACCTACCCGCAGCAAAGAAATGTCCTTCACGCAGAAAGCTATGCGCACAAAGTTATACGCGCAGAACACTTAGTCTATTCTCCAGATGTAAGGAGATTATTCCCGCCCAAAAGGAAACAGTAGCGTGTTTCAGAGATTTCCACTTTTTACTGTACACTGACAAAAGTACCTGAAAAAGCATACTGTAACATGAAAAGTCAACTGTCAGCCACCCTACTCTCACCAACCACAGACCTGCATGTCCTGTCCAAATCAAATCAGAATCTTTTATCCACTCCCTAGGACCAATCACCTCCACTTTTAAATAAATAATAATAAATTCCATACTTTATCATCATTACACCTAGATATGAAAAGATTACAATCCCCTAAAGCAAGGGATTGTGTTCCCTAAATCTTGCCTATAAATATGTAACCCAAATTATCACCCAAACACACTTCAAACTACTCTCTTAAGAACTGCAAACTTGCACTAATCATCTCCCAAGCATCCGTTGTCTTCATTTCCGATCCTGTTACTAGGTAAGCCGAAATTATAACCCCGAGATCTACTTTCCAACCCTTATATTCTCCTATTTCTTGATCTTAATATATATACTTCTTGTTATTTAATCGTATTCTAGACCTTCAATTCCGAGGCCAACACCAAGAAAACCCGAATCTCGATTAATCCCTTAACAAGAACCACAGGTGAGTCTCACAGCCCCTATTTTCACTGTTTTCACTATTTTTAAACTGTTTTCGGGGCGAGGGACACGTACTTAAATTATGTTTTATCATGATACTCTTACAAGCAATGCCAGCAATTATGTGTTTAAATAATGTTTCATTATGGTATATTTACGAGCAATGCAAACGGTTATCTATGGTTTTCGATGAGAGTGCGATACGAGTAAGTGATCACTTTACCATTGGAACTCTAAGGGTAGGGACTGCTGGTTTGATCCACCCACTCGTAGGGGTCGCACCTCTTACACAGACGAGTGCCTAGCATGTCACGGGGCAGTACTATGGGATTGAGCCCGCTCGTAGAGGTCGCTCCTCTTACGCAGACGAGCGCCTTGTTTTCCGGCACAACGTCCGCGCGTAACCCGCGGGACGGTATTATTCGCTCGTAGTAGCAGCGCCACTTACACAGACGAGCACGGTTTTTCAGAAGTGTCCGCGCGTAACCCGCGAGACGGTATTACTTATTTTGCTCGTAGTGGCAGCGCCACTTACACAGACGAGCACGGTTCCCAGAAATGTTCGCGCGTAGCCCGCGGAACGATTTTATCAGAATATGTTATCAGAACTATGTTTACTAAGCACGTGTTTTAATGATGCTATCAGAATTATGTTTCAGAATGATTTTTATCAAGGCTATGATGCAATACGAATTATCAAGTTACTAAAACTTGTGAACTCACTCAGTTTATACTGATTCAAATGTTTTACGTGTCTTTCAGGAGATAACTAGGTAGCGCATGGAGTCACACTTAGAGCACCTCACGCTGGACATCTAAAACTAGCTTATTGGAAGATTTTAGTTCTATCCCTTCGATGCGCGTGGTTGTTCCCGCCGCGCAAGGGGATATGGCGTGGAAATCTTTAACAGTTTTTATACTTGGATGTTTTTATGTAATTTTTAAACAATGTAAAGTAATTGTATTAAACATTTCATGCGCAATGAAAATCTTACTTTGAATGTTTGCAATGGCCCGTGCTTAATTATCAATCCCCACTCGCGCGCGCCCGGCTGTTTCCGCCGTTCAGGGCCGGGTGTGACAGCAATACACAGATGTATTGCATATATGTAATACACAAGAACCAGTATACATGTAATATATTAGTAATACATATATTTAGTGCATCAATTATGCAAGTAATGCATCTATAATACATATATGTAACACACCATAATCGCGTATACGTGTAATACATCATTAATGCATATACATAATACATCAGTAATTCATATATGTAATACATTCGTATTAATACTCATGTATTACTGTTGGTGCATGATGTCAGTAGTTCAGTATCTCGTGCTTACTTGTGTCTGTAATCGTTTAGATTGTTTGTTTTGTGTTGAATATTGTTTCTTGTATGTTCGCCGTGTGTCAAGCGAACTTGAAGGTCAGCGAAGTTATGACAACTTCGCCTAGTATGTTAGGCGAAGTTGTCGAGTTATATAAACTCATGACTTCGGCATTTTCAATGTGTGAAGGAACGATTTGTTTTTGTGATTCTCTGAATCACGTGTTTTGTCCTTGCAATATATCAAGTATTATCTTTTGTTCTCGTGTGTTTTCTTATATTCAACGTATTAATCGTCTCGACACTCGTATCATATACGTGGGGATTCCGCACCCTCGTGTTACGAGATACTCCTGTGTAGATCCGGCTGGGAACCTACAATTACACATATATGTTTTTAGTATGTATTACATTATACGAGGTACAAATGTGTGAAATTAAACATTACAATAGTTTACTTGTTTTTCTTTTTCTAATTTATGTTTGATAATGAAGCAAATTTGGACAAACTAGACGATCAAAATAGAGTTTCTGAAATAATTAATAGTCGTTCCTTGTGTAAGGCCCCGTTACCGGTGCCCTACATTTGGTCGTTGGATTTACTCATAAACACATTTCTAAATATCAGAGTTAATAAAAACATTCGCGAAATATTAAAAACATTCAAACCATTTCATTACATAACCATATTTCTTGTCTTAACGAGCATTCCAAATCATTTAACATAAAACATTGTATTTAAAATAACATAACATTTCCTTGAGATGCCAGCTTCTTCAAGGCCATGCCATGTGCCTCCCCTCAAACGATCTTCCTCATTCTACTCACCTGCGTGCATACTAAAAGTCAGCTATGCTGAGTGAGTTCTAGTTAATCATACAACATACAATCTGTTCTCATACTTGCACACGAGCCCGAAGGTGTGTACGTTATTCATACCTTGCGTTACATACACAACAATCCATACTACTTAAAGAGTCTTCCGCCCTATAACCTCACATATATTATAAGGGTTTGGTCCCCAACATCACAGATATTATTAGGGTCTGCTCCCTACCATCACATATATTATAAGGGTCTGGTTCCTATCCTCACAGATATTATTAGGGTCTGGTCCCTATCCTCACAGATATTATTAGGGTCTGGTCCCTATCCTCACAGATATTATTGGGGTCTGGTCCCCTTTAATTCATGCTACTGTAACATACCTGTCTTTTACATATTTTCCTTGACAATACGTGCAATCTCCGAAGAGCGTTCACGTACCGTCAACATATCATACTTACTTCGTACTTATTCATTCACACGTCATTTATACATCATATATATTCATACATACATCATTCATACATCATATATATCAATCATAACTTTAACTACCACCTGACGGTACATGCAATATCCGAAAGTTCGTTCACGCACCGTCAAGCAATCATCATTCATACATCATACTAAGCATACACTTACCTTAAGTGGTAAGTGTATTAACTATCACATCAAGTATGCAAACGGCCCCGAAAACATAACAAGGAAATGGGGCTAGAAACTCACCTGAACGCGGTTACGTTCACCGTTAATAGTTATTCCCTTCTTTAGCTGTGCATGACTAACTATATAACAATTACATGTATCAATTAACTATCAATACCCATAACGCGTTTTTAGTCTAATTATATCCCGCAACGAACGGGGGTCCGGGGGCAGCGGGGTTCTAGGGGCGGCATCCCCTAGCAGGGTCCAAGGGGCAGAGCCCCTGGCTGGGGTCAAGCTGGCAGGTCAGCTTGGAAAAATTTTATTTCCATTCACTGTCTTATCACATTTTCCATTAGAATTTTTTTGAATCATTAATTAATTTGCTAACATAAAAGTTCAAGAGCTTCTTTGTAATTAAATCATTATTTTTCTAAGTCCAGGGACCATTCTGTCATTTTGTTAAACTTCTAGTTCGTTACACTGCTCTTAACGAATTGGGTTATCATAACGAACTGGCCCTTTTAACGAATTGGACCTTATAACGAATTGGTCCCTTGCCGAATCAGACCACATAATGAACCAGTCCATATAACGAATCATTCCAGGTAACGAATTGGACTTTCTAATTCGTTATCTCTTTAACAAACGGTCATAGCGAATCGGGGTAATTCGTTATCCTTTTCCATAGCGAACTGGGACACGAACTAATGCTAGTTCGTTAAGATTTCATTAACGAATCACTTGACGAATCACCCCTAGTTCGTTAACTTTCTGTTAACGAAATAGGGTTAGGTCAGAGAATGTCAGAAACATTCTCTGACATTCCCTTACCACGTACATACTTTCCGGCGCCGCCTTTCCGGCGCCGTTGCCGGAAAAAACGCGGTTTTGCCGGAAAAACGAGTTTTGACTCGTTTTTCACCGTTTTTCGCCCCGTTCGATCCAGATCTAAGCTAGGGTGATCCCTAAGCCCATCTTAGGTTCAGTTTTGACCCGATTCCACCCGGATCTCGTGACTTAAACGGTTTAACGGTGTCGGCTCGTCGTTTAGTGACCATATCTAACGGGTTTAAACTCATACAACATCATACTATCATTACCTTGGATCGGGATCGGTTTTCTATCTTGATTCGGCTAGAGTAAAGGAGAGAAACTAGAGAGAGAGCTTAAGTGTGTGTGTTTTGGTGGTGTATGGAATATGTGTGAAATGAATTAAATGGGTGATTTAAGGTTTATATAATTATGGATCATGGGCTTAAGCCCATGGTCTTTATATCCTTCCTTCATAACCCAAGTCCATAACCCATATTCGTTGAACCCAAGACTAGCCCGACTCATAATAACTCATATTTCATTTTATTAACCGAAACTAGAAAAACGGGATGTTACACCTTGCTCACAAATTCTACATACTTTGGATCGTATTCCTCGTTCATAAGCGTCTTATGTTTCACATTTTGTGGATTTTTTGACATTTTCGTGGTCTTTATGTCTATGACATATATAACTGATTCAAATATATGTAATCACAATACTATATACGTGAAATGTATTAGCTTATCTAAACCATGCCATTAACACTCCTATATTCGTCATTATTCTTGAAACAATAGTAATACATATATGCAATGGTATTGCATATATGTAATACAATAGTGCTGAACATATGTTATACAACATTACTATACATATGTTATCAAAATTACTGCATTTATGTTTTCCAACAACACTGTTTTTTACTAAAGGAACGACATATGTATCGGGCATCTAAAATTGACGAAAGACAAAGAATTAGATTAGAAGAAAACCTGCAGTTTGTGAGGCCTTAGGTGAGCTGAGATTCTGCCGATGTGCTGCTAGTATCTCCCCTGTCATGTTGCTGCATATTCTCGAAAAATTAGTGATGAATAAGTTGTACAACGAGTTATGATTTAATTACAAACAACCGAAATGTACAACTATAACCATAATAATTTTTATTCAAGTTGTTTTACCCTGACGAATAGGTAGCTTGAAGTCTTAAACAAGAATTATGTAAAAAATATTCAATCAAACACGTGATTACCTAAACGTGTTCATTTAGACATTTCATCAAACTGCTTGAGGGCATACCAAATGAAACGATAAATTAAGCACATAAAGATTAGATACATACCAAAATTGAACAATAATATATGCAATTAAACAAAAACGAGATCATTTACACATATATATTAAAAATAAATGTATACATTTATACTACATATATGCAATATTCGACTAATAATTAAAATAGATGAACTGATGTCAACATACACATTGTTCATGACTTTTATATGTATCTATTATATTATATTGTTTTTCTATTAAAGAAAAAACACAAAAGCAGGGACTATAGGCTTGATTTTCATGTGATACACCTAATCGAATCATTTAATGTGTGAAATTAGCTATTACACTCATTTACCTGATAGAGTTCTTTGTATTTGTGCTTGGTTTCGCATTTAATTTGCTTGATTGTGCACCCAAATCGATAATCTGCAACTAAAACCTTAGATTGATAAAAAGATATGAACGACGGTAGTGAGAGGCATGAGAATTGAGAGGAAACAATGGAAAGTTAAAGACAATTTTACCCTTCTTCATTAAAACCCCTTTTTTCTTTCTTTTCCCCTTCCTTTTCCACACACACAAACACATGTGTATCTAATTATGAGGGAACTGTTTTTCGTGAGAGAAAATAGGTTAATCACAGTAAAATTGTTAGGATTCAAGTTGACACTAAAAATCTTTGAAAGCTGAAAATGTTTGGACCTTTTTCTGACACGTGTTTAATACATGCCATGCCACACCCCAACCTACGACGGAAATGTCGGGGTGTGAGCTAATTGCTCACAGCTCTCAAGGTTAGGGGTGTTCAAAAGAATCCGATTCCGAATCTGTATCCGAACTATCCGACTGTCCGTATCCGAACTATCCGAAATTTCGGATATCCGAATCCCGGATATCCAAAATTTCGGATTCGGATTCAGATAGCATTTTTGAGATTTTTCGGATAGTTCGGATATCTGAACTATCCGAAATATTAAATTTAATATTTTTAATTTTAATTAATGTATGCCATTACTCCATAACCCTATCTAGTTTGTAAACATAAGCCGTCACTCTCCCAACTCTCTATGCATAGTGCACACTGACTCTTTCAACCGTTCCACTTTTACAAACTCCTTGGCCACCACGAGGTCACGAGAAACCGTTGCTGAGACGCCGCCACCAAGAGACACTGTCCTGAGATGACAGACACCATGAGACACGCCGTCGCTAAGACGATGACCACCACGAGATTGTCGATGAGACGCCGGCCACCTCGAGAGACCACCGTGGAGATACCGACCACCACGAGGCACCGTCATCGTCCGTAACCACCTCCTACTCTAACGTCTCCACGACCATCGTCCGCCACCACCTTTGTCTCTCCATTCACGATAAGGAGATAATATTACGGGTTTTATCAACTAGATTTATATATTAGATCTAAAACATGGTTTTTTCTTTTTCTTCTAAATTTTCGGATATCCGATTCACTATCTGATCGGCCATTCGAAATTTCGGGTTTGTATTCGGATAGTGAAATCCACTATCTGAAAGGTCTGGATATACAAAGTTCGGATATCCGAAACTTCGGATATCCGGTTTTGAACACCCCTACTCAAGGTACTATCATGCAATATTTAAAATAATAATATCTATTAATTTAATTCAAATATCAAACAAATTTGTAACATCCTGATTTTTCTAAGAATAATATTTAATATATTGTTTAATAATGATGAAAAAGTTTACTTGAGTTAGTAGAGAAAATAATGAATTAATAAATATGGAATGTTAAGTAGGCTAATTAGATGGAATTAAATATGGACCAAAAAGGAAAGATGAGCCTTAGGTCCATGGGCTTAAGGAAGTATAAATACCCTTTAAACTCTAATTCTTTCCATTTTCATCCATCTATACACCATAGCCTACACCATCAAAACACACACTTAAGCCAAACACTCTCTACTCTACCATATTCAATGATTCGAGACCAACTTAAGGTAAGAAATAATTTATCTCAGTTGACCCAACCTACTAGAACCCGACACCGCAACCCTTGATGCCGTATGAGCCGTTTGGATCTAGATCTAGCTTATTTCGGGTGTTTAATCAACCAAAAACGAGCTTAAGGGCCACCTTAACTCATATTTGGACACCCTGAAACTACCTAGGTCATAAATGATCTAACCCCAATCAACCATGGTGGTTACAGCGGCTGAAGGCGCCAGAATCAAAGAAAAACCTCAAAAACGCGGAAAATGATAGCTGAACTGAACATACGGGCGTATAAGTATATACATCGTATATGTATATGTAGTGTGTATGTATTTTCGGCGTGTATGAATGGTCAACATATAAGTATGGGAAGCGTATAAGATGAATAAACGTATAAGTGTGTATGTCCGTATATATATATAAATGTGTATGTATGTATGCCCGTATATGTATATAAACGCATATGTCTGTATGTCCGTATATGTATATAAACGTATATGTAAGACATACACGCTAGAACTACTTATACGCCAGTTGGACTTATACGTGTAAATGATTTTACAAAATAAACGAAAGATAAACAACGTATACGTACGATAGATATGGACTTATATGATGGTTAAGATAAGAATAAGTAAACAATTACCAATTAAAAGTAACCCCAGCCAGGGGATCTACCCCTTGGACCCCGCTAGGGGCTACTGCCCCTAGAACCCCGCTGCCAGGGGCGCTGCCCCCTGACCCCCATAGCTAGGGGCTAGTATAACCTAAAAATATGATATGGATACGGCTAGTTAAATTGATACATGTAATTGTTATACAGTTAGTGCCCATTTAAGGAAATGAGTTACCATTAACTCTGAAAGGAATCGCTTACAGGTGAGTTTCTAGCCCCACTTCCTTGTTATGTTTTCAGGGCTGTGTGCATACTCGATGTGAATATTTGACACACTTACCATTAATGGTAAGTGTATGCCATATGTGATATGTGTGATAGTTATCGAGGTTATGAATGAATGCTTGTCGGCATGTGAATTATCTTCGGATATTGCACGTATCGCCAAGGAAGGTAAGTGTTAGAATATGTAAGTGTTTATAAATATGTATGAATGATAAAGTAGGGTATGTATGAAATGAAAGTATGGTTTCATGGAAAGAATGGTACCAGACCCTAATAATATCCGAGGATGGGGGGTACCAGACCCTAATAATATCCGAGGATGGAGGGTACCGGAACCTAATAATATTCGAGGTATGTAGCTCGAAATGCTCTTTATCATGAAATAGTAGTTGTGGACGTACTGTGTATGTTATAGAAAGAAAGTATGAAAGAAACAACGAGTATATATATATATATATATATATATATATATATATATATAGGGGATGGTTATTTTGAGAACAATGGTGAGTTTTAAGAACTTTAAGAACTCAATTTTGAACCACACATTTAATTAAATGATATGAAATATGTGTCTGAGATTAAATTTAATTAAAAAATGAAGCAGGAGAGAGAATAAGTATTTTTGATAATTACACAACTTTAAACGTTAGTTACATATGTGTAAAAAGTCGATTCGGTGTGTAAAATAATACCGTAACTTTTTGTACATCACTTACACTTAAGTATTACACATGTGTAAAAAAAATTCGAAAAAAAAATTGTTACGTTGAGTTCTTTCGAGTTCTTAAAACTCAAAATGGTTCACAAAAGAAATCAATCATATATATATATATATATATGGAAGAATGATAAACATGTTAAGTATGTAATACGTACCTTAGAGCATGTGTATGTGTATGTAAGTATGTTATTTGATTAACTAGAACTCATCAGCGTAACTGACTTTTAGTTTGCACGTAGGTAAATAGACTGAAGCAGCTGGCTTGAGAGACACATGGCAGGAACTGAGGAAGCTGGCATATGAAGATTTGTCATGATGTTTAAATAAGATATTTTATGTTATGTTTTTACAGACAAGTTTAAATGTTTTGTAACGAATGCTTGAAGTTTTATTTATTCCGTGAAAGTTTATTTTAACTCTGATATTTATAATTGTGTTTATGAGTAAATCCAACGCCAATGTAGGACATCGGGATCAGGGCCTTACAAATTTTCAAATAACCAATGTACACAAATTCATAAATGTCGGACCGGTGCGGGACACGGTTTCCCAACGATTCACGGGGCAACGTGTTAGAGTGCGGAATCCTCTAACACGGCGATTCGGTGGTGATCAACAACGCGCGGTTACGATTCCTAAGACGGTTTGACACCTAGGGACGGAGGAAAAGACCGACACGACGAAGATTGGCAGAGAGGTTTTTCGGCAGCTGCTGGTTCGTGACTGTGTGTAATGTGTGCTCTCTCGTGAAATTTCCTAAGTTTCGTTTATATATCGAATACTGATTCGATCGAATGAGTATCTCATTCGATCGAATGAGTCCTGGTTCGATCGAATCAGTCACTGATTCGATCGAATCAGTTTCTTTTGACATTTTCAGTCCGTTAACTTGGTTTCACGATCGTTATTTTCATATCGAACCATCCTGATAGAACTGGGGACATATACATGACATTTCATGTCCTAACAAACTCCCCCTTGGATCCAGTTCTATTTACTTATAATCAATCGAGTTCTCTTGCTTGATCGTAACTCCCCCTTGGAGTTATCTCACTCTCTATTTTCTCAAAGCTAGTGGTGCGCACGTTGCATCCACGAACTCCTTTCTTCATGAAGTTCTCTCAAGATCAAATGGTTCAGTCAGTCAGACTTACCATAGGTTCCGCATATCCTGAGAAGCTGTCAATTGGAATTTTAGATAAACATTTAAGCACAATCTATCCCAATGTTCCAAAACAAATTACATTCAACTCAAGAACAATTACAATCAGAAGATTAAACCTTGAATTACAACAAGAAACAAAATAAACATGACAATTAAGCTTCAGTTTCTTGTGCATACTTCTTCTGTTGCTCTTTCCAGTTTGATCCTGCATGTATGTCATAGGCAAAGCAAATCCTAATGACATTTCTATACGTTAATGCTTGCTCTCTGTCTTCGGGGGCATAAAGAATCTCTGTCTTGTATAGCGTATAGACATCCTCCCGTGACAAGTTTGTGAGCCACATAGGATCAAATATGCGAATTGTGCTCCAATTTCCATTGTCGTTGAGCACGATAACTGCTTCATGCAGTCTTCCATCATAGTACCAATGCCTGAATGCTTTGTAGAAGTCCTGCTTCATCTTTCTTAGAGGAATCTTCTTCATCGTGAGTGGTGGCATGTACTTCAAGATAACCTTTGGCCTGTTGGTGATCGGATCGATCTCCTTTTTACTTGTATATCTCTTTGGCCTCTGTGGAGTGATCATCTTCCATTTTGAGTTGTATTCCTTTCGCAATACACTCTGATAGTACGTGGCAAATGGAGATGAACCGGCATAAAGCATATCAAGATAGTTCAGACGGTTTAGATCATAAGTAGGAAGAGTCTTCAAGTCAGTGATACGTTGGAAGTACTCAACCCCTTTTTCTCTCTTGATAGCAATGCAATTAAGATCCTTCAGACACGCCCAAGCAATAATCTCTCCTGAAGTTCTACGACCCTTCATCTTATAAGACGTTGTGTGAGGAATGGTCGGCTTTGCTTGTCGTCTGGACCTTATCTTCTCAAGAATAGCGTTGAAAGCTTTCTTGCATTCTTCTGTTTTCTCAACGAATTCGGCTTGATCTGCTTCAGAAGGCTGTTTCATTGTGTTTGACCTTTCGTCAGCCTTCTTCTGTATTTCCTCCTCAGTTACATTTTGGAAGAAACTTGCAGAGTTAGGAAGATTGTCAGTTTGAGACGTGTAGTATTCTGGATATTCTTCCTGTGTCAAGTCTTCCATTTCAACTTCATCAAATTGAGAGGGATCAGCGGCCGTAGATGATGTTGAGTCAGGTGTAGCAGCCGAAGAAGATGTTTGTTCTGTTGAAGGCAAAGCCAGATACTTGCCTGTTTCTTCATTGTATAGCTCAAACATTTGTTCCAGTTCTTCTTCTGTGAAATTGTGTGAAATTTCACCTTCTTCCAAGTCTCCACTTGCGAAGTTTTGCTGCTCATCTGGATTGTCCAGTAAAAACGTGAAATATTCCGCTGCTGTTTTTGATTGCAGCGGTTGGACATTAAACGGATCAGCATCACCTTCACCTCCATCATCAGAAGAGTCCAGTTCGTCTGTGTCCACATCGACATTGCTTGGACCTTCCAGACGAAGAACATCTCCTTTCAGCTCGGTGATCTTTGCTTCAAGGCTTAGATTTGACTCTTTCAGCTCGTTGATCGAAGATCCTTGTTCAGCGACAGTAGCATTTAGCTGACTGTTTTCAAGCCTGAGCATTTCGTTCTCAGCTTGAAGTTTAGCAATCTGCTCATCTCTGAGTCGATTCTGTTCTTCTTGCTCTGTCTTGAACAATAACATCTTCATCATAGCCTTGTGAAGATCAGCAATTTCAGATGCAACCTTTTGAGGTATAGACATTTCAGGTTGAGGTTGAGGAGTAGGTTGTGGTGCTGACTGCGGTGTTGGTGGCTGTGCTGGTTGAGCAGGAGGGGCAGCAGAAGTCCCGACAGATGGTAACATTGAGGGACGCGGTTGATCGGAAAATAAGCTCCGATACTTCCGAGTAACCTTCTTCTTCTGCCTCTTTGCAGGCCTTTCTTCTCCTGCATCTATATCGGCCGGATTTTCCACGGCTCTGACTTCCTTACCAGCTTCCAAATCTTCAACATTTAGGAAGTATGAGTCAACTTCCTTCTCAGCTTCGGTCCTCGTGTCTTCAGGGACCGCCACCTCCTCAGTGTCAGAGTCGTCACTGGATTCCTGATATGGTAGATTCTCGACGTCTGAGTCACTGTCAGCATTTCTCCATTTCCTTTTCGGAGGGGCTCTGTAAGACGGATTCACCAAATGCCCGAAGCATCTTTTGAGTGGTGGCCTGGTTGGACGTTCTTTGTAAGATTTTAGACGGTTGAGAGTCTCATTCTTCATGTGGTCCAGTTTCACCACATCACCTTCGTTTTCTTTCAGTAATCCCGGTGCTTGAGTATCGACAATCATTTGCACGAACCGTGGGTACTGTAGAAACTTCTCACTTTTCCCTTGCTTCAACGTGATGTTCTCGACCATATGACCAAAAGTCATCTGAGAGAAGTTGTATGGTCGGTTCATCACCAGAGCAGCTACGGTGAACTGCATGCTTTCCCTCAGCTTGTCAAAGCTAGTTCGTTGAGGGCCCAAGCAGTGCATCACCACGTGTGCCAAATATTTGAATTGGGGGCACAGGTTGGCTTTATGAAGCAGACCGGCATTGAGATCGCCGTCATACTTCATACGTGCGAAACATCCTCTAGTTGCAGCAGGATGTAGGGAGATCGGGTCTGATTCATCATCTTCAAATCCGCAGACTTCTCTAATGACCTGGGCAGATATAACGATGGCTTGCCCTCTAACGGTGGAGCGAATAACCGACGGCACGACTGATTTGTCGTGCGTGGCATTCCTCCAAAACTCTTGTTGGATAGACATGATAGGCTCAATAATCCTAGAGATGGGTCCAGAGATCCTCGACCTCTTCAGAAACTTTATCACCGTTGCAAAGTCTTTCCCGTGGCTCGACTTTTCGTCTAGAAAAGCCACGATGTTGTGCTTGATGGACGTTTTGTACGGGACAACCACTTCTGCAACTTCAGCCATTTAAATCTGTAACCATAAACGTGTTAGAACAAACAGATATCGAAACGACTGAATGCGTTTAAACTTTTCAAATTTTCTGGACTGGTTCGATCGAACGAGCAACACATTCGATCGGATGAGCTATTCATTCGATCGAATGAGATCTGGTTCGATTACAGACAATCGAATGAGATAGAATTTCCCATTGACTTCTGATTCGATCGAACTAGTGATCGAATAAGTCACATTCGATCGAACAAGAGACTCGTTCGATCGAATCAACTGATTCGACTCATTCAAGCAAAATCCAGAAATGAAGAACACCCGAACCCGGAAAACTTAAACGATCAAGAACTCGATCAAAACACGGTTAAAAACATGTAAAACTTACATTTTCGTGATCTACGTGAAAAATCGAATAATATGATCGGATCAAAAAGAGGGTTTGAGGAAAATCAATTTGAGAGCAAAAATCCGTAAAATATTTCGAATAAAACTGATCGATCGAATGAGTTTGAATATTTATACTATTTTTGGACTTATTCGATCGAACGGACTTGTTCGTTTGGACCATTCGATCGAATGAGATTCTATTCGATCGAATGAGTCTCTTCGCAACTGTTTACATTCCTCAACCACTGATTCGATCGAATCTGTTCATTCGATCGAGTTATTCGTTCGAATAGCAACCTATTCGATCGAATGAGGGAAAACATTTGAAAAATAAATTTTTAAATTTCTTATTTCCCGTCCATCGATCGTGATGCCTTTGAACCTGCACGAAAACATAAACTTTTGACACTTGGTTAGTTTTCGTAGACATTTTCCAATCCTGAGAGCTTCGTTCCTACAGAACATATAGATCATAATACATTAGTAACAAATGGAAAAATATCAGGCTCAAACATCTTTGGGTTTTCTTGTCACTTCATTCTTTCTTTCATGCACAGCCTGTTGCACAGATGAACATTTAGCAACCTGCATGAAGTTTTCTTTCATTCCTACACACTGGATAAACATTTAGTAGGAACAGACAGGGATCAGACTACCTGTCACGATGATTTCTCATCGATTCTCAAACAAACAGAAATAGATAAAATGAGAAAGAAAAAAAATAAATAGAAATAAAATCTTTTTGGTTTTTATCAAAATATTTACAGGGAGGGACAGGGATCAGACTACCTGTCACGATGATTTCTCATCAACATTAAAGCAGAATAAAATAAATAAAAATAAAAAGATTAATTCAGAATTAAAAATCTTTTTTTTTTTTTTTTTTTTTTTTTTTTTTTTTATAATATTCAAACTGAAATAAACAACTGTACAAAATTTTAAAACACATTATTTTTGGTTGAGAAGGATCTATAATAAGAAATCATACAGACGTATATGACTGTCTACTGAGATTTTTTTTTTTTTTTTTTTTTTTTTTTTTTTTTTTTTTTTTTTTTTTTTACGAATAAACGAAGTTAAACAAGACATAATGAATATTCTTTTTGTGAGAAAGATCCGAACAGGAATCATACTAATTACGTGACTGTCACACAGATCCGTGTTTAGCTGTATTATGACATAAAGAAACAGGTTGTGAGCATGTAAATAACTTAAAATGGTTTTCATCGTTTCTGTGATACGAGTTAGGTTCAATTATGTCTCAAAATTTAAGTGGGTATCAACTCAGAGATTATGATGCCTCCTATCTATTCTCAAAGCGTATTTGGCTTTCCCCAAGTCACCCCGAATTGACCTTGACCCATAGTGTCTGATTAAAGTTGTAAGTGTCTTCATCTGCTTCCCGTTTTCTTTCTTTCTTACTCCATGATTGAGAAGTCTTGACATTGTTAACTCTAGAATGTTTCAATCACTCATAATGTAATTTTTTTTTTTTTTTTTTTTTTTTTTTTTTTTTTTTTTTAACATAGACTTCAGAGTAGTAAACAATTGCAAGTCCCGAATCTGGATCACTGCAGTTTCTTCACACACTATCTTTACGGGAATCAGAACACTTATGGGCTCGTGTATGACTGGGTAATCGCTTTTCTGCCTATCATTCGGAAAGATATATATGAAGACATACAAAACTCTTAAGGAGTTTCCACGTAAAATCGAGTAGATTTAGTTTGTATCACATCTACTTTTACGCACCATAAAAAGCTACCATGACACACAATGACCGTTCTAAAGCCTTTTAAGCCTAATAACTTCACTAGTTAAGCACACAGAATCAGTGTATCTATCATTTTCCAAGGTTGGATCAATTTCTCATTTTCTGAATATATATGAATGTCTTTTAAAACATATAACGTTTAAATTATTTCGCCCCGATCAAGTCAAAGTCTTCAGGTAAACGGCTATCCTGAAGATCCAATGGATCAACTGGACCGACCACATACGAGTATGTGTCCTTCTAACTAAGTATAACCGACTATTTTTCAGCGAAAGAATAAAGACCCATCAAAACCCGCCCCGATCACTTTCAGTCATCTGGTTAATGGCTATCCTCATAATCTACTAGTAGAAGTAAGGACCAACACACATCCGAAAATGTGTCCATCAAACTGAGGTAACCGACATAATTTTAAGCGATAGTGATGTATAAAAATTTAATATTTGAAAAATGAAAATAAGCTGTACAGACATAACAAATCTTTTTGATGTCTCAGTATGATAGCGTCTGTGTACTATCACCTTTCTTGTAACAAGATCAACTTCTCAAAATTTTGAAATTTTTTAATGTTTTTGGGTTTTTGTATTTTATATTGTTTTTGGTTTTTCTTGAAACCTTTCTCCCCCTAGAATTTATAAAAAACAAAATCTTTTTGGACTTTTTCAAATTTTTAAGAAAAGAAAAAATGAAAACAATTTAAATGATATCTTCAGGAACATCATCTGATATACGTTTAACGCCGTTGATCTCTAGTAAATATAAAAACCGTGGTTTATCAAATGCTTTAGTGAAGAGATCAGCGCGTTGTTCCTGAGTGGGGATTTTTATCACATCGATTAACTTCTTTTCGTAGCAATCACGAAGGAAGTGATATCGAATTTCGATGTGCTTCGTTTTGCTAAAATGGACCGGATTTTTGGTAATTGAAATTGCAGCAGAATTATCAATATATATGGGAGTAGTAGAACATTCAATACCGTAGTCACGCATTTGTTGCTGAATCCAAATAACTTGAGAACAGCAACTGGCAGCCGCAATATATTCCGCCTCAGCTGTTGAAGTGGAGACTGACGTCTGCTTTTTGCATTGCCACGTTACTAAACGACTTCCAAAGAACTGACATCCTGCTGTTGTTGATTTGTAATCGAGTTTACAACCACCATAGTCCGAATCACTATACGCATGTAGATCAAAGTTATCATCATGAGGATACCAAAGACCCCAATCTGGAGTACCCTTCAGATAACGCAAAATTCTTTTGACTGCAATCAGATGGGAGACCTTCGGCTTTGACTGGTAACGTGCACAGAGACACGTAGCAAACATTATGTCTGGCCGAGAAGCAGTCAGGTACATTAGAGATCCGATGATCCCTCTATAGTGAGTTGGATTGATCAATTCACCCTTCTCGTCAGGATTAATCCCGTGATTAACCTCTAAAGGAGTTCCCTGTGAAGAAGAACTCAACATCTCAAACCGTTTCAAGATGTCATTGACGTATTTTGTCTGGTGAATGAAGATACCGGAATCTTTTTGATCAACTTGAAGTCCTAAGAAGAACTTCATCTCACCCATGGAGCTCATTTCAAATTTTTCTTTCATCACTTGTTCGAACTCCTTACAAAGTGTTTTATTCGTGGACCCGAAGATGATGTCGTCCACGTACACTTGTACCATAATTAGATCTCCTTCTTTTTCTTTTGAGAATAGTGTGCAGTCAATGGTTCCCCTTCTAAACCCGTTGTTCAGAAGGTGTTTGGATAGTTCTTTATACCAAGCTCTCGGGGCTTGGTGAAGACCGTACAAAGCCTTGTTGAGCAGATAGGCTTTGTCCTTGTGATATGGGTCTTCAAAACCTGGAGGTTGTGCCACATATACGGTCTCTTCGATGTGACCGTACAAAAAGGCACTCTTGACGTCCATTTGATATACTTTGAATTTCTTGAAAGATGCATACGCCAAGAACATCCGGATTGCCTCCAAACGAGCAACCGGAGCATATACCTCATTGTAGTCTAGGCCTTCGATTTGCCTAAACCCTTGGACCACCAGGCGGGCTTTGTTGCGAACAATCACTCCACGATCGTCACGTTTACATTTTAGTACCCACTTAGTGCCAATTTTCTTCTGTCCTTTGGGGAGATCCACCAGCTTCCACACACCAAGTCTTTTAAACTGCAATAATTCCTCTTGCATGGCTGAGACCCAGTTGGAATCTTTCAGCGCATCGGTGGTGCTGTGTGGTTCTTCTTGTGCTAAGAAGCATTCATGGGCATTAAGAGCAACTGATCCTGACTCCATCATTTCTGTGTAGAGACCAAAATTCAGCTGTCGCCGAGTTTTGACACCCTGTTGAAAGTCCCCTATAATGTTGTCTTGTGGATGATCACGTTCAGTCCTAACAACCGGATTGTCAGAAACGACAACATTTTGTTCCAAGTTAGTTAAGATCGGCTCAGGAACTGGAGCGGATTGTGGTGCCTCTGAAGTAGACGTTAGAGGCTGATCTGCATTCGGCACTTCTTGATTTGACGATGAAGGTTGTGACGTAACCTGAGTTGGTGCCGATTGTACATCATCTGCTGGAGATTCATCTTCAGATTCAGATTCGGAAGATTCTTGAACTTGATCGCTAGACTCTGTGGAGGAAGATGATGACGGACCAGGATGAGTTGAAGATTGCAAAGATTCATCAGGAGGTGCATTTTGCGCCTCATACATCATTTGAATAGCAATCTCATACAGATTGAATGACTTGAACAGTTTGTCATAATCAAACAACCAGTCTTCTCCTGTCCCCTTGGCTGGTTCTGTGTAGCGTTGAACATCGACATGGTACCATTCTTCAACTAATTTTGTTGTTCTGTTGAAGACCCTTTTGAGAGGTATGCTGTAACCCAGAAAATAGCCGTTGATGATCTTCTCCTCGAACTTATTATCGACTTGCCTTTTAAGTAACGTGCAAAGAGCCCCGAATGGTTCCAGGTGCTCTAAGTTAGGCCTTCGTCGTTGAAGAAGCTCGAAACTTGTCTTGCCGTGGCGCTTGACAATGCCTACCCGATTTAATGTGAAACAGGCGTTGGCAATTGCCTCACTCCAAAACGTAACAGGTAACACTGAGTCGGCTAACATTGTTCTTGCTGTCTCGATTAACGTACGATTTTTCCTTTCAGCAACCCCGTTCATTTGTGGAACATATGGGGCACTGAACTCCTGAACGATCCCTTTTTCTTTGCAGAAATTTTCAACATTCGCATTTTTAAATTCTGTACCGTTATCTGACCGCATTCTTCGAACCTTCAGATTGTATTGAGACTCAATAGTTGTAACCAGCAGTTGTATACACCCAAACGTTTCTGATTTTACTTTCAAGAAAAACACCCAAGAGAATCTAGAATATTCATCAGTAACCACTAGACAGTATGAGTGCCCAGAGATACTTTTGACGCTTATTGGGCCAAAAAGATCCATATGAAGGAGTTCCAACGGAATATCAATTGAGTGGAAACTCTTAGACTTGTGGGACCTTTTTATTTGCTTTCCGGCTTTGCACTTCACACATGAATCAGGGAGACGAAAACTTCTCAGATTAACTCCCTCAACTAGTCTGCGGTGCACAAGCTTGTTCATGTTCCTGACATTTATGTGTCCCATCCGTCTATGCCATAAGACAGTATCACGTTCGGATGCCTTGGACACGAAACATGTCGCCGTTGGAGACGTTGACCCTGCCTTAGCCATATCCAGAATGTAAAGATCACTCTGGCGTGCAGCTGACATTAAAACCTTGTCTTCAGGAAAGTTGAAATCCTTAGGCAAGATGTGGCAATCTCGGTCGTCAAACATAACTTTGAAACCTTTGTCGCAGATTTGACTTATCGACAACAGGTTGTTCTCCAACTCTTTGATGAAATTTACTTTCTCAAACGAAATTCGCCCATTAGACACCATTCCTTGGGCCGTGATATAACCTCCTTGATTTCCTGCAAAGGAAACTGCACCTCCTTTTATTTGTCTGACACTTGAAAGGAGATTCATGTTTCCAGTCATGTGCCTGGAAGCTCCTGAGTCTATGATCCACATGTTGAATCTTGGATCATATAGAGCAACCTGCACACAAAAACAAAAGGTTTAAATATCATTGGAAACCCAAGCCCTTAAGGTCTTGGGTTTTCCATCTTCATCACGAATGAACAATTCAATCCATTTACCCTCATTAACACTGTTTTCAGATTTGACGTTGTTATCAACAGTGTTAGTTTTCTTAGGTTTCCAAAAGTCAGTCTTCTTCTCAGCATGTTTGAGATAGCTGGTTGAAGACTGAGTTTCACTTGTCGAAGTGGAAACACTTGGATCTGAGGGGTTTGGGGATTGGTGTGGTGAGGTTGGCTGAGGTTTCCGAGGAGAAACCGACCTCGGTGTGTGAAACCGTTCTTGACCTTGAATGTCAATGGTCGGTCGCCTCCTAGGAGGTGACTTGACATACCTCGGATCCGGAGTCGATATGTACTGCTTAGGATCCGTGTACTTATAGCAAAATCTTGCTATATGCCCTACCTCTCCACACGAAAAACAGTAGTTTCTCCCCCTTTGACTTGGTGGAGAGAAATAACTCTGGTTTTGTCTGTTATCATAGTACCCCCTGGATTTGACATTTTGGGGTGGAGTTTGTCTAGGAGGGTGTTTTGGGAAATTATGTTTCTCATTAACGTTACCCTCCTTTACAAACTGGGTACTATGTTCCACATAGACTTTCTCAGATTTAGGATTAAACTTTTTCTTCTGAGAACTTCTTGTTGTTGTTGCCTTTGACTTAGATGGTGGTGGGCCCGATTTAGTTGTGGAACCTAAGTCTGTGGCATCAACATTTTGTTTGGACTCAGGAGCCGGGTCAATGACTTCTTTACCCTTAGACTTAGAAATTTGGTTTGTGTCCTCGGGTATATAATCATTTGATTCATCATCCGGCACAGCTCCTGGTGTGCTTGAAAATTGATTCAGGATCGGGGGTGGGACATTGTTATATCCCACGCCTCTTTCCTTTTTGCCTCGGAACTCGGGAATGATGTGTTCTAATAAATAAGATGAATTTGAGTAACTTTTTAATTTGAAATTCAATGATTCAAAATCAGCTTTCAAGTTTTCCAATTCTTTTTTCAAAACATTATTCTTATTTATGTGAAAATTGATAGAGTCTTGTTGATTCAGAACACATATTTCAAGTTCCTTGTTCTGACGCTTAAGGCTATCAATCTTTTCTTTAAAAACAGACTCTTTCTGCTTCCAAGCCTTATTCTGTGCAAGCGCGTCAGTCAGTTCCATTAAAGATCTTGAGGCTGCTTGTTTGTAAGCCTCAAGATCTTCAATTCTCTCTTTTAGAGATTGAATTTCTTGTTCATACAATTCACATTTTAAACATTTAACATTTTCTGGTTTGGGAGTTGATGGGTTAGAACTTACCTTGGCATTTGATGTCTCTGCCATGAATGCAAAGCAAAGATTCCCAGCTTTTTCCAGAAACGATGCAGAAGTTGCTTTAGACTCTACTTCGTTGACTTCTTCAACTTTAGCAGCCTCTGCGGGAATTGTCGAACATGGAGATGTTTGAGGAACATTTGACTCTTTTTCGTGATCCTCCTTAATCTCCAAAGATACCACTTCAACCTCAGGTTCTCCTTCATGGACTTCAGCAGCTGGTTCATCGACAGTATATTCTTCATTGGTCGAGGAAACAACAGACTCTGTTTCAGAGTTTTCATCTACTACTGTGACATCAGCCATGTTGATGCTCAAGTTCCATGTCTCGCCTTCATCCCCTTGAACTGCAAGAGCAGTTTCGTTGTTGATGTCGACGTTGTTTGCTGCGGTTTGATTTTGAGGGACCAGTTGTCTCTCAAGGTTGACAGTTGCAGCTGCTGCAGCAGGAGTGGATGATGATGAAGTGGTTCGGAAGGGATATTGGTGACCTTCCCTTCTTGGCTTCGAGCACTCCTTGGCAAAGTGACCAAGTTCGCCACAGTTGTAGCATTTTACTTTGTTTTTATCAAAGCCGAACTTGGATTTGTTGTTTATTGAGAGGGCCTGACCTGTTTTCTTCGTCCACTTTCTGGCCCTTCGGAACGCACTGCCAAGAGCCCACATAATGTCTATGCGTTCCATATCATCTTCGTCAAGCTGTTCATAGTCATCGCTGTCCAGATGACTATTTCCTAGCTTACCCGCCACCATTAAACTGTAGGACTCAATTATCGTGCCTAGAGTTGCCATGTGTTCTTTGGCAACCTCCACTGTTACTGTTCCCAAGCCTTCAGTATTCAACGTTGCTTTCTCCGTTGACTTGGGTCCGGAGTTAGTACTTGAGTTTCCAGAAGTTGATAGTGGGACGGAAGATCTCGTTTCAGTCCCCTTTGATTGATTTGACGTTGAGGAGACAAAAGCAGTCTTCATCGGAGCATGATCAGTTGAATCTGACAAAGGAGGTTTTGACATGTAAAGTGATTTGTCAGAAGTTGATCTCGGTTTTCTGGAAGAGGCTCTTAGTTCAGCCTCTTCGTGTCTGATTTCTTTAATAAAATCAGACAGGAGAATCGTCTCCAGCTGATGACTTCTTCTCATTACTGTCAGGAAGGTGCTCCAGCTAGGTGGAAGTCCTTGTGCAAGACATCTAACTTTCTCAGTCCCTGTAGTTTTGACGTTATAGGACTTGAGTTCTGACATTAGATGGTAAAATCTCGACAGTAACGACTCAATATCTTCTCCCGACTCTGGACTAAACAGATCAAATTCACGCTTGAGCTCCCGTGCGTGAATTTCTCTAAGGGAATCAGATCCTTCACATCGGTCAACCAGTGCGTTCCAAAGAGTTGACGCTGTAGTAAACTGGTTAAACTGATGAAAAAGATCAGTGGAGAGTGCTTGTGATAGTAAGGAGAAGGCTTTCTTCTCAGCATCGAAGGCTATCTTTTGTTCTTCAGATAGCCTAAAGTAGCTCAACGACTCACCATCATCATTCGTTGGATGCACCCAACTTGTCTGGACAGCTTCCCAAAGTCCAGGATTTACACCTGTTATATGAATTTGAAATCTTGTCTTCCAGGTTGTAAATTCGTTTAAAGTCATTAGCTTTGGTGGCTTGTTATAGCTTCCCGATTCAGAATCACTTTCGAGAATCGATTGAATCCTCTTGTTGGTACTCGAACTTGTAGCCATCTTTGTTTCTTTGCTTTGACGTTTAACTGTTGATCGAATGAGTTTGATTCGATCGGATGAGTGACCTATTCGATCGAATGTGTTCTGGTTCGATCGAATGTCTCTCTGAAATACAGATCTGATCTTCCGAAAGTTATTCGATCGAATGTGAATCTGGTTCGATCGAATGGGTTGAGAAGTTCGATCGAAAGAGTTTCTGGTTCAATCGAACGGGTTCTGACAGTCGAATAAGACAAAGATCGAATCGACGGATCGAATAAAAGACTTATTCAATCGAATGGTGACTAATTCGATCGAATGAACAAATCTGGTTCGATCGAATGAACTAGGAGTAATTCTCGGCGGGAAAAACTGATTCGGTCAAAGTTCAAACTTGTTCGATCGAATAGGAAGGCTATTCGATCGAATGAGTTCCAAAAATAGACTGGTTCGATCGGAAAATCTGGAAATTCCAAAATTAGAAGATTTTGACGGATTTTCGAATTTTGAATCAAAAACACGAATTTTGAAAGATCAAGGGGCAACTTAAGATCGAAATATGACTTTTAACACAAAAACAACTTAAGACCAACCAAAAAACGGATCAAAACCACCAAAAATACGAAGAACACGAAGAACGCGAAGAACGTTCTTGACGAAACTCGAACTTTTAACACACAATTCTAAGATCAAAACACCAAAATATGACAATTTTAACAGTTTTTGACAAGAACACGACGAACACCAAGATCAAAAACACCAAAAATTCGGAATTTTCCGGCAAAAATTACGATTTTCACGAGAAAAACACGAATTTCACCACAAATCTAACGTGAATCAAGAACCAAAGGCTCTGATGCCACTTTGTCGGACCGGTGCGGGACACGGTTTCCCAACGATTCACGGGGCAACGTGTTAGAGTGCGGAATCCTCTAACACGGCGATTCGGTGGTGATCAACAACGCGCGGTTACGATTCCTAAGACGGTTTGACACCTAGGGACGGAGGAAAAGACCGACACGACGAAGATTGGCAGAGAGGTTTTTCGGCAACTGCTGGTTCGTGACTGTGTGTAATGTGTGCTCTCTCGTGAAATTTCCTAAGTTTCGTTTATATATCGAATACTGATTCGATCGAATGAGTATCTCATTCGATCGAATGAGTCCTGGTTCGATCGAATCAGTCACTGATTCGATCGAATCAGTTTCTTTTGACATTTTCAGTCCGTTAACTTGGTTTCACGATCGTTATTTTCATATCGAACCATCCTGATAGAACTGGGGACATATACATGACATTTCATGTCCTAACAATAAATAAACAAATAAAACAAAAATCCAAAATTTTTGTATCTTCTTCTCTAACTTGCACCCTTAGTTTCTTCAAACAATCTTGATAATCATAACATGCGGTAACCTGCATATGTGTAAAAAATACAATAAGTTTTGTCAGTGGTAGGTTAAGTGAGTAGCACACCAGATTTTATGTGTATATAATAATAAATAAAATGCAACAATGTCAAATGATATAAGTAATTCAACCAATAAGTAAATGAGCCGTCGATAAGCACGATGCCAAATAAACTGGACGATGGCTATTACGACGGTCATATGATCATACTGTTCTAAGATTATGTTGGACCTCTCCGAATGCGATTCAAATAGAGCATATAAGTATATAACAAATAAGGTATAAATCGTTAGGCACACATGACAAACAATTGCAATTTGCGTATTAGATAATAGTAAAATATACAGTAACACATACGTCCCCAAAACGGTAAAAATAAGTGTAAAAGGGGGAATGTGATACTCACCTGATCGAATGATGAAATATAAATGATGACGTGAGAGGGATAAACCCTTCGGGATATACCGTCAAAAATTCCTAGTTAAATAATATAATATAATATTAAATTAATTATAAGAGTGATAAAGTTAGGTTTGGGATTAGAATGTTTATTAATTGATCGATTGATTTCTATAATAATTATTATTACAAAGATTAATATATTGTTTCACATTTATTTAACAAAGTCATTATTTTTAATATTTATAGAATTACCTTTGCTTACTTTATATGAAAAATATAGAATCAAATTTATAAACTAATAATTTAGATAACTAAATTTGATGTAAAATATACTTACAATTATCCAAATAAATAAAACACTAATGTATAAATAAGTAGATAATCATAATTAATGCGAAATTATTTAGTTATAATAGGTAGTAATATATAGTTAAATATTTTTTTGAATCTTTTAATAAAAATTTAATTATTACATTTATTAAAAGTATAATATATATATTTATATAAAATAAATATAAGCAATTTATAAAACGTTCAACGATGAGGAACGAGGATTAAAAATGTCGGGTTTTAAATAAAAAGAATAAGGGTTACTATTAAAATACATTTATAATACATACGTACATACATACATACATACATACATACATATATGATACATACATATAGGATACATACACACACACACACACACACGAAAACGAAAGCTTTTAACGAGATTTTGACAAAAAAACTTAACTCCAAGATGTCGGTTTTAATAAAATAATATTTATTTAATATCCAATATTAGTTTATCAATTACTTAAATTAATTATAATAATAAAAAAACTGAAAAAAGAAATATAAAGCTAAGATACCGGGTGGTTGGTTCAAACCTGCGACCATCGGGTCTTTACACACTCACAAAACCATCTGGACCAAGTCATCAACTGGTTAAAGAGTGAAATTTGAATATTATATACAGACCTGATTAAAAACCCTAAATTGATTAAGAAACCTAGGATCTTAAATCGATCAATCCCGTTAATGATTTATAAATTAAACTCAGGGTTAACGAAATACTGATTAAGGCGATCATGAAACACATTTTAATTACCTGGATCGATATCGGATTAAGTGTTAAATGGAACGAGATAGAGCCGGCAAGAACGATGACTCGAATGATGATCAAGAGTCTGTTATAGCATAATTAACCACTGGGGTTTAGAAGGCGCTGGGTAGAGGGTTGTGTAGGCTCAGTTAATTGCGTTATGATGTTCATTTTAGGCTTAATGTTTGACGGGTTAGGACGAATGGTTAATACGAATATATTTTGGTTATATTTTCGGGTTAATACGAATATATTTTGATCTTGTTTCCTAATACGTAGACTGTGCAGGACGATTTAAAAAATGTAAACGATTTACAAGATCTCTTTTGATTATACTCCGGCAATTATGGTGCAAGAAAAATAAACGGGTCACGGGTTAAAGTCAAGGATATGAATACGGGTTTGAGTATGGATTTGGGTTAGAGGACATATTATAATCTTTTAAATAAATTACATATTAGTCCTTGTTCTACAAGTGTGGATGCAAAAAGGGTTAGCACTAATGTTTAGGGTGTAGTTTGTATAAGAACCAAAGATAAAATGAATAATTGAATAAATAAGATAATTATGCGATATACACGGTATTTTATTGATTAAATTTCCCGAAACGAAAATGGATCGGGTAAATAGGTCTATATATTATAAACGAAATATATGAGTTGTTACATGCCACATGATAGTCTAAAGGGAAATCATTAGATGACGATAGAACCAACTCTTCTTAGGCTATGATTGAGTTGAGTCACCGATACCTAGGCAAGTGTTGTAAAATCGATCTAGGCAGCCGAGTACTCGACGAGTAATCCCTAGTACTCTCTTTCTATGCTGAGTAATCGGCGAGTTATCATCAAGTCTTCCCACATATGTTGAATACTCGCAACTCCCTAATCAACCAATCTGCTAGCGCGTATCGACTTCGGTAACAATGACATAGGAACCTTTGTTACTTAAGCAGATTGCCCTATTCAATCGAAAAAGACGTACTTGGCACCCTTAAAACGTAGGCACCGATACCTAGGCACCTATGAAGCCTAAGGACTCTATTCAATTATTTTTCATGGTTTTTAATGTCGGGCCAAATAATGCATAAAGAAACTTATCCTATATATTTGTCTTAAAGTGATTGCCTATTTTCTATTTGAATAACTTTTAAATAAATACCTAGTTTATAAATTTTCCTTCAGTGTGTAGGGTTTGGATGTGTTCAAACGAATGAATAGCAAATTAGCTAATATATTGTCTCTAAGAGAAATCTACTCAATTATTCATCTACGAAGATGTTATACACATATATCATGTCATAAAGTATATAAGTCAATAATTATCACAGACCTTTCGGGTTAGTGATAGCCCGTTGATTATCTTAGAAAGGTCGTATATTTGAGTATTGGCGTCAGCTTTTGCAAAAAAAAGGGGGGGGGGGGGGCGTTTAGGTTTTCTGCATACCAATTATGAGATCCGACCTATCTGGGGCTTTATTGTAATCAATTCTAGAAAAAATTAAAATTATGTATAAATTTTTAGACTATAGAGGCTCCTCCATATATAAGCCAAACGCTTTGCAACAGCTAATTGACATTGGGGTGTTAAGGCAAAATTATTAAAGCAATTATCTTGAATATCCGAAAATGAGAAAGGATACAACCAAAACCACCCAGGTCCTTTAATGGGTACAGTTGAAATCTTGATCTGATGGATGTGAAAGAAAGGAAGGAGAGGTGACAAAACTGTAAGCAGATAGGCCTTAGACCATACGTTGAGCAACAGGTCAGGACAGTCTATTGGGTTTTGACATGACCACCATTTCTCTAACTATTTATCTGTTTTTCAATAATAATAAAAAAATAGTTTGATGTATTTTTTAGTGTAATTATATGAATATGAACAGAGAATGAATGGTTTTAATGATCTGAACAAAAGAACTATGGAGGTTAGTGTGTTTGATCCGGGAACCATAGCAAAAAGACTCACTTCTAACATTTACATTACCTCTTCTTCTTGTCTGGATTTTGTTCATCTCATAGTCAAAACCGACTCCTAAAATACATATCACAAAACACAAGCGCTCTTCTCTCATGTCGCAAACTTGTTTTTGGCCGTTATTGCACAAAATGTCTATCCTCTCTCTTTACTCCACACCATACTTTATTTAAAGACAATAAAAATACACAAATAGAATTTGATATTATGAATGTCGTAAGCATTGTCTGATTTGAAGGATTATATGTAGCTATGTTTATTTGGAGAAAACTTCATATGAATTGTGCAAAAATTGTTGATATCTTCACTTTTGGAATGAAAGAACCTTATAGCACACCATACGTTGGACGTTTACAAACCGTACATTAGTATCACATCAGATTCTAAACTTTTTTTAAAAGCTTATACTTTCTTTCATAACACTAAACATCCACAAAACCCATTAAAAATTATTAAAACTATATATAAATAATATGTATATATATATATATATGTATGTATGTGAGAGTGAAAGGGAGACTCGGGCCATCATTCCCGTCCAAGGACACGTTTGCAGACACACTTCACCAACAAACCTCCCTTAAATCACATCCGTCCTTCCCTCCTTGCCCCTCTCCCAGCCACCACTTGAACGCACACATAAACCTTAGTGTTGTGTGTAGTCTTAGAAAACATTACTAAAAAAAAAATACCCTTAAGGGAATTGAACAGTATACCTTGTATAGTACAAATAAATACATTATTATAAGATATGAAATATGTTCGCCAGATATACACTATTACACTCTACTTATGTGTTTACTCTTTCAAAAACCTTGCTTCTACTTTCTTCTTTTTATTTTTCATATTAATTTTATAGCTATGTTTGATATTTTATTGAACATAGTTTTGAAACAATAATGAAGAGGTAGGTCCCAACAGAGCCCAGTTAGACCCGCAAGACTCACCTTGAACAGGGACGTCTGCGCAATGACCAACTGCTCCAGCAGGACCCACCATGCTCAAAGAACCTTACGCGCAGTACGCCAGCTGTACCCGCAGGGAAAGCCTCCCAATGGTGAAGTACCCCGCCTGTTCCCGCAGCTGCGGATACAAGCCATCAGGGAAGGCTACCCGCACTAACAGCAAGGCTACACGCACAAGGCATTCGCTACTTCAGTAGTCACATGAAGGAATGAGCAAGGCGGGAACACTCCCGCCTAAATGAGCCAGTCCGTATGCTTCTGGAAGGTCTTTCGTACTATACCTACTAAGGTATGGGCGGAACAGACAATTTGACCAGAGCAGCCCATGAACTAATCACAGGGTGACAGCTCACCGACAACAATACGAGGAGGAGCATCCTCTAGTACTGTTTGTCACTATTAGCCGCTGCCTACTCACCAACCCTTACGATGGGACGTGCGCAGCCTACAGTTGGTGGAACAGTGCGTAGCCGGCAGTAAAGGAACAGTATACAGCCGACCTTATTACTGTTGGCCGTAACCTATCCACCAACCAGCATGGCCTGTGCGTAGTCCACTGTTGGTAGAACAGGAATACTATTCAGCCGGCTGTACCTGCTTGGAAACCTACCTTCGGCTATAAATACTCCAACACCTTGGAATGGTAAGGACATCATCTGATATCTCAATATTATCTAGCAATCTCTTAATATACCCTTATATTCAGAGCAATCTAGTCTGATTCTCACGCCGGAGGGTGGTCACAAGGAGGAACCCCCCCCTTCTCAGTGACGAGCTTACGGTGTCTGTTTTGCAGGTCCCCTGAAGAACAACCTTCTCTGCTGGACCTCATCCGTGGGAAACATTACTTAACCCCCAGATTATCTATAATCTGCCCGTGGGTTCACTTAGTGTTTCTTCAAATAATGTTATTTCTTACTAACCACATTCTTTCTTATCTGCATTCTTTCTTACTAACCACAATACACACACTATATCGTATGAAGTTATTTTGTTATTTCCCTATGTTATTAGTGCTTGTGCTCTCCTACCTGTATGACTGTATGTATAATTATTATATACTACATTTGTGATATTTACCATGAATTATTCCTGTTTTTGTTATGTTAAGACTTATCTAAGGATCATAATATAACTATCATGAAAAAGCTTATAATATTTGTTTGATGTACATAGTTTTATTGATTTAGATAAAGTATATTTACTTTATATGATATGAAAATAAATTGTAGATAAAAGTATAGTTATGTTTTGTATAAATACAAAATCAAGAAAAAATGTTAAGCAAGAGAAAGTTTGTGTTGAGAATCACTATGTCTCTGTTCTTTTTGCTTTTGATACTTTCGGGTCTTTTGCCCCCCGAAGCTGTTATGTTCCTGAAAAGAGTTCAACGGGCCGTGCACAGTAACTCATCGAAACTGAAGAACCGTTATTTTGTTTTCAGTATGATCGATTTTTCCATTTAAAAAAAGATTGCGACACGCGTAGTTTGTTGTCCGTTTACATACTTCTCTATTGTAATTGGAACCTATTTGTCAATTAATTGCAGAAAGATTCATACATAAAAATACAGATAACATGAAAGATCATACCAAATAACTTGTAGTCTTATAATATTAAGGTGTTAAAAAAGATGTTTCATAAAACGGTAAGAACGTAAGTCCCCTTGCAGGCAAATGGTCTAAAATTATAGTTGTATGAATTTGTCCATTCAAAAATTTATTGATAGATAATAAAAATAATTTATTTGGCAAAATCTCATTACCACAAATAATCTTCTTGTAATAGATAGTTTTGTGAACGCTAATAGCTTTCGTCTTTTATGTTCGGATTAAATTTTCAGGTTTTCAATTAAAGGTATTGATAAGTTTATATATGAAGGTGTTCTTTTACTTTTAATCACACCAAGAAACTAAACTCCATCCCACCACAAATCGAAAAAACTCCGACCCAACCCATCAAAAAGTGCTACATAGGATCTTTTCCTTTGTGTAACACTTGCAAATTTCATCACCCCGCCTTTTCTCAATGTTGTTAATGCTTCAAATGAAGTCGTTTAGATCATATCGTTAACACATGTTGTGAACCCATGCAAACTCAACTTAGTCAACCTTTGGCTCCACCCTTTGCTCAACCGCGTGCCTAACCTTTTGCTTTGCCGGATACCCAACCGTATGTCAAGTTTACCCGACTATTCGTGCTTGCTATAAGTGTGGTGATTCAAGTCATCTTCGAAATTTGTGTCCTAGACTCGTGTGTGTGAATCAAATTCAAGTCTGCCCAACCAAGCCAACCAAACACAAGCCTACTCAACTCAAGCCTCTCAAGTCCAAGTCAATCAAGTTCAAGCTCCATTTGTGCAAACCCAATCAATCCACGTTTAACCCATCCAAGCTCAACCAATTCAATTTATTCAAACCCAACCAAGTTCATCCAACCAACCTCTTAGAGATCACACCACTTAAGATGCTCGTTGTTGGATATAATCACACTCAATTACACGAACACAACTCGGAGAGTCATTTACATTTATGTTTATTTTATGTTTTAGTGTAGTGTGTCAATGTAAATATAGTACAAGGGTCAAACTTGTCATTATAGTAAATTTGTATGTATGTGTCATCTTTGTATATATACATGTATATTGATCAGATTGTAATCAGAACCCATATTCACAATCAACTGAAAGATTCATTTGATCAATTTCTGTTGCTATTATCGATCCCATTAATCAAGTTTTGTCAAGAATTGGCATCAAAGTACATATTATTTCACAGATTTCACATGAATTGATCATTCCTCGTTATCCCTCGCCAAACACTAGATCAAGTGAAGGCGTGGGCCGAAGCACGTCAGAGAGAGTTCCAAGCTGAATTGGATGAACGCTTGCGTTCAGTTCAACAGGCTGACGAATTCGGCAGTACTCGCCAACAGCTCAATATGAACAGCGAGTGCGAGTACTCAGACGAGGAGAGAGAAGAATCCGATACCGACGCAAACCCTCGCCATAAGGCGAAAGGGAAGCGTAAGGAAACGGACTTCCAGCCGAAAAGGAATTTTGGGGAAGCTTTTAAACCAACGAATGCGGAGAGAAACCCGCGTGACTTCTCCAAAACCTTTTGGCCAACTGCTACAAATGCAGGAAAGTCAAAGTTCGCAAGGGACATTGCGGAAGCAATCGCCCCGAGAAGTGCCAAACAAATGTCCAACATTAGCACTTATGATGGTCTATCCGACCCGGACGACCACCTGAACAGATTCATTGCGGGGGCAACCGTCAGTAACTGGACGGAGCCCACGTGGTGTTATATGTTCCAGATGACCCTTGTTGGAGCGGCCAGGGCATGGTTCGATCGTTTACCGGTCCACCACATATATGACTGGGCGGACTTTCAGAACAAGTTCAGCCAGCACTTCAGCCAACAGAGGAAATATACTGAAGAACAGTGGACGATCCTCAACTGCGTTAGAGAGGAGGATGAATCTTTGTTAGACTTCATCACCCGCTTCAACTCCAAAAAACTAAGTCTCGGCAACATAAGTGAAGATCTTGTTCGCGCGGCTTTCATCCAAGGCGCCGAATACCCGGAGCTTATCCGCACATTGACGGGTAAGGATGGCATGCCATCAACATGGGATGCCATCATGACGGCGGCCAAGCGCTTTGCCGAGACGGAGAAGCAACTGGGAAGGGATCTTCCCCAGAGTACACACCTCTACACGCAGAGGACAAGAGAGAACAATGTCCGGATCGCCCGGCAGAACAAAAAGAGGAAGCTAGGTATCTGGCAGTCAAGGGTAAACTTTGACACCTCATCCAGCTCTCACCCTCTTGTTGGCGGAAGAAATCACGCACACCCTTCAAGTCAAAAGCACCGGTGGACGCCACTCACCAAAAGCGTCACGGAGATATTTGCCACTGAAAAGCTACCGTGGCCAAAAGCTCCAATGATCCGGCAGCGACCTAATGCGGATCAGAGCAAATCCTGTGACTTCCACGGGACAAAAGGTCATGGTACGGAAGAGTGTACATCCTTGAAGGATATTGTTGAAGCATTCGTCAAGGATAGAAGACTGGCACACCTGGTGGCATCAATCAAGAAGGGAGGACGGAACGACAACCGGTACCGAGGCAACGGACGGAAGCCCGTTGACATCAGCATCAACATGGTTCATGGTAATATCAGAGGAAGAAAAAGGCGAACGATAGAACCATGTGCGTGGAAGGAAGCTGAGGCGCGCTTCCCGCGAGTGCCAGGAGGACCCAGCAAAGAAGGCCCTATCGTCATCAAAAGCCAGCTGGGGCACTACATCACCTCCCGCACTCTTGCTGACAACGGCGCCTCGTCAACGGTGATGTACAGGCAGTTCTTCGACAAGCTAGATGACGAAGACAAGGAACGCCTGCAAACGATCTGCGCCTCGATGGAAGGGTTTGATGGCAGCACAAACACCCCCCTGGGTATCCTATCTTTCCCCGTCACTCTTACGGATGGGAAACACTCCCGCACAGAAGATGTGGACTTTGTCGTGATGAGGAAACCACACCATACATACGACATCCTCTTCGGGAGAGACGGGATGGCAAGGTTCAACGCCGTGGTATCCTCAGTCCACGGCATGATGGGATGGCCAACAGCTGAGGGTGTAGCGATGATCACCGGCATTCCCCAGGTATGCATCGCATCTGTCTCATCTAAACCCAAACCAAAGATGGCTAAACAAACCATCACCGAACCAGAAAGATGGGCCTTCAACGGCAAGTACCCTGACCAGGCCGTCACCATTGGCCCAACAATTGTTGATCCCACACGCACCTTACTTAAGCGCTTATTACAAAAGAACGCTGACATCTTCGCGTGGACACCAGCTGACATGACTGGTGTACCCCGAAGTAAGGCAGAGCATAAGCTCAAATGCGATCCGGCTGTTACGCCGGTCGTACAAAAGCGCAGAGTAATGGGGCCAGAACAAACTAACGCGTGTAGAACCCAAGTCAAGGAACTCCTTGACGCAGGCATCTTACGCGTTAGTAGATATCAAACTTGGGTTGCAAATCCCGTTATGGTACCGAAGAATGACAAACAATGGCGCATGTGCATAGATTTCAAGGATTTGAACAAAGCATGCCCCAAAGATTGTTATCCGTTACCTGAAATTGATCTTAAGGTGGATTCGTTGGCACCATTCCGCCTTAAATGCTTCCTGGACGCGTATAAGGGGTACCGTCAAATCCACATGGCCGTTGATGATCAGGACAAAACCGCTTTTCGGACACCCGATGGCACATTTTGTTATCAAATGATGCCATTCGGACTTAAGAATGCCGGGTCCATATACCAACGCCTGATGGACAAAGAGTTTCATTCCCAAATTGGGAGGAACTTGGAAGTCTACATGGATGACTTGGTCATCAAAAGCCCTGACCCAGAAGCGATGTTGAAAGACATCGAAGAAACTTTCAACACGCTCAGGAAGATAAACATGAAGCTCAACCCGAGCAAGTGTGCCTTTGGAATGGAAGAAGGGAAGTTCTTGGGGGTCATCGTCACTAAAGATGGCTTCAGAGCGAACCCTGAAAAGGTCGAAGCCATTATCAAAATGGAATCACCTACTACCATCAAACAGGCTTAGACACTGAATGGACGACTAGTGGCACTTAATCGCTTTTTGGCAAACCACGCGGATAAGTCGTTTCCATTCGTGTCAACATTGAGAAACTGTTTAAAGAAAACGCACTTCCGCTGGACACCAGAAGCGGAAGCAGCTTTTCAGGAGATTCGGTCACGCTTGATCGAACTCCCAACGCTGACAGCACCAAAAGCGGGAGAGGAGTTAATCCTATACCTTTCCGCAACTGATAGAGCAACCGGGGCAGTCCTGCTAGTAGAACGAAAAGGCATCCAGATGCCAATCTATTACGTCAGCCGTATCCTAACAGACGTAGAAACCCGGTACTCTACCCTCGAAAAATTAGTCTTAGCACTTATACACGCTTCACGCAGGTTAAGACGATATTTCCAGGGTCACCCAATCACCATTCTCTCCAACTTCAAACTTGCAAACGTTCTAGGCAAACCCGAGTTATCGGGACGCCTAGCCAAATGGGCAATTGAGTTGGGGGAATACGCAATAAAGTATAAGCCAAGACCAGCCATAAAAGGCCAGGTTCTGGCCGACTTTATTGCAGAAGTGCCTGCATCGCGGGAAAAAGAGTGCCAGGGAGAGGCTCAACCCTCTCCAGCACAAGACATCAATGATGTCTGGCGACTCCACACTGATGGGGCAGCCAATAACGAGGGTTCAGGCGCAGGGCTAAAGCTAACCAACCCAGCGGGCCAAGAATACACTTACGCTATTCGATTGGATTTTCCAAGTACGAATAATGAAGCCGAGTATGAGGCATTCCTGGCTGGGCTGAGAATTGCGCGTAAGATGGGAGTGAAAAACTTGGAAGCCCACGTGGATTCCATGTTAGTAGCCAATCAAATCAACGGGACGTACACGGCCGTGAAAGACACAATGGCCCTGTACCTCGCACAAGCAAAATCCCTTATGCGCGATTTCAATGACTGCAAAGTCATACACGTCAAGCGAAGTGAAAACAAATCTGCGGAAGCGTTAAGCAAGCTTGCATCATTAGCCTTCACCCACTTAGGAAAGGATATCCGCATTGAACTCCTCGAGAAACCATCGGTCCCGCACAAGGAAATTTGCGTCATCCAAACCGGCACGGAAACGTGGATGACACCAATAATAAAATACCTTGCGGCAGGTACACTACCGGAGTCCAAAACACAGGCAAGAAAACTACGCTGTAAAGCACTGAATTATCAACTCATCAATGACATCCTTTACAGACGTAACTTTCTTGGCCCACTCTTAAGATGCGTGGACAACCAAGATGCTGACTACCTCCTAAGGGAAGTACACGAAGGCATCTGTGGAGTACACGCAGGTCCCCGCGCTGTTGTAGCCAAGCTAAACAACGCGGGATACTTTTGGCCGGGGATGCATACGGATGCACTGGCATACATCAGAAAATGCAGGTCTTGCCAGCTTTACGCACCCAACACGCACCGCCCGAAGAATGAACTTGTTCCAGTCACTTCTTCATGGCCATTTTAGAAGTGGGCCATCGATGTGACAGGCCCATTTCCTACAGCAGCAGGAAATGTTCAGTTCCTAGTGGTAGCCATCGACTACTTCACCAAGTGGATAGAAGCAAAACCTTTAGCCCAAACAACCGCGAAACATATCAAAAAATTTATTTGGGAATTTATTATTTGTCGTTTTGGACTTCCACAGAATTTGGTGAGCGATAACGGCACCAACTTTGCTGACAAGAAGCTACAGCAGTGGCTGAAAGAACTTCAAATCACCCACACCTTTACCTCTGTGGCACACCCGCAAGGTAATGGTGAGGTGGAAAGAGCAAATAAGAGCATCGTCGAAGGCATAAAGAAAAGACTCTTGGAACACAGATCAGGCTGGGTGGACGAGCTTCCGCACGTCCTTTGGGCAAACAGAACGCTGAAGAAGGCCAGTACGGGAGAAACCCCGTTCAGTCTCACTTATGGCACTGAAGCCATGGTCCCGGTCGAAATTGGTTTACCCTCACCAAGGGTCTTGATTCAGCCAGAAGACAATGATGCGGAAAGACGGTTGGACCTTATGCTAACCGAGGAACGCAGAGACTTAGCCGCAGTGCGTGAAGAGAACTACAAGCGACAAATGCACAAGTATTACAACACGCGGGTAAAACTCTGCAACTTCAATGAAGGAGACTACATACTGCGTAACAACGAGGCTTCGAACCAAGAACGCCCAGGAAAGCTGGCCCCGGTCTGGGAAGGGCCATACATTATCAAAGAAGTCCGGGGAAAAGGCGCATACCGGCTCGAAAGGCTCGATGGCACTCCCATCCCAAGAACATGGAATGGAGCTCAATTACGCAAATGTTATATGTAGATCAATTCCAAATTTGTAAAGAAAAGGCCTAGAGCCACTTCTAATAGAAATGATTCTCCTTTCACAGTGTGTTGATAGCCTTACATTTATACTTATGAACTTCCCACACTGGTGCCGGTATTCACCGCATAAATGGGGGAAGAAGTAAGTCATTACGTGTGGAAGGCGGCAAAACACGCATAAATACAACGCTAAAAATAAGGAAAACCTACACGCAGGTCAGATGTAAGTTAAGTTTAGCCATCCTTGTAAGTGCAAGTGACGGTCTTACCCGCACAATCACGAACAAGGAAGCAAAACTTCAACCTATCATCTACCACGTTCAAAGGTTAACTTATTCTGAACACTTAGAAAATTTCAAAGGAAAAGATGAGGAAAACTTCCACGCAGGTCAGATATAAGTAAAGTTAAGCCATCCTACAAAGTGTAAGTGACGGTCATACCCGCACAATCATAAAAGAGGGAGCGAAACAAACTTATAATTACCACGTTAAAAAGTTAACTTATCCAAGTACTAAAGAAATTACTAAGTTAGATCAAAACATGCGTAAAATAAACAAGGCAAAGAACAAACACAATCTTTATTTCATCAAATTCAAACATTACAAAGATAGCTATACAAAAGCAAAAATCTACGCTAATGGTGGAAAGGGATCTTCAGAATCAGGCTTCAGGACCACCTCCACTTGGACCCGCTCCATCAGTAGAGCGTGGTGGTTCAAGGAAGGCTTTAAGAATTGCTAGCCCATCATCAGCAGCAGCGACTTCGTTCACCTTCTCCACCACAGGATGCGGGAAGGCGGCATACTGGTTCACTCCTTGGTCGTAAATAGCTTCAGTATCCACGTCGTACAAAGGGAAGTTGGAAGGCGGGATGCCTTTCTCAACGAACCCTAGACCAAGCAGGAAGCCGGCCTTTTCCCCATCCTCATGAGAAGCGTTGAGGGCTGCGCTCATAGCATCGTCATAAGACGTCTCTGAGAAGACCCGATGCACAACCTACAAAGAAAAAATACAAGTATCAGAACCTTTTCTATTTATAAAAAAAAGCGTGAAGACATGAAGTTAGACTTACCTGAGACAACGCTTCTCGAAGAAGCCATTCCTTGGCAACCAGGGCTTCTTGGAGGGCAGCTTGAGCTTCGTTACGAGCGCGATCGGCTTCACTCTTGTTGAGGTTGGCAAGCAACACTTCTTTAGCCGCAGCCTCTTCGACGCCCTTCAGCTTACGCTCAGCATGGTCAAGCACCCCCCTCTGGTCCAGGATTTCTTGGAGCTTTTTGGCGTCTTCCATCGCCAAGGCATCATGAGCATGCTGGAGAGCCTCTAATTTGGCTTTAAGTTCTTCATTCTCCACGCGTAGAGGCTCAGCAACAGCTTCAGCCTTGGTGGCCCTCTCGGTTGCGTTCCTCGCAGTTTCCTTAGCCAGCCGAAGCTGTTCATTAACAGCTTGGGCAGCCTTGGAACGGGCCTCGAGTCGTGCCTGAACTTCAACCTCGAGGGCCTTGAAGGCCTTCTCCTTTTCCGCAGCTACGGCGGAAAGCCTTTGGTTCTCCTCCCGGACAGCCCGCGCCTGAGCCACTTCTTTAAGGCGAGCTGCTTTTAACTTGTCGTTTTCACGACAAAGCAGCTTGACACGCGGCTGCATCCGGGCCAGGAGAACCCGAAGCTCATTGGTTAGCCTACCCTCCTGGTAGCTAGCCATGGCTTCCCCCAACGCACCACTGGGAGCAGCGTGGCGAGCCCATTCCACGCACTCCACAGGGGTACGAAGGGTTGTTCCTCGGCGAATGTTCCATCGTGGAACATACACTTCATTGGAATCCGACACTGCAAAAAACATAAAGCAGTTAGGAAAAGATGATAAAGAAAATATATATAAAAAATGGGCCAAAAGAACCCTACGCACCTTTAGGGTCAATTACAGGCCGATAGCCGCCGAACCCATCACCTGAACCCAACGGAAATCCATCCAAGAGGTCAGGCAGATGGGAAGGTGGCAGAGATTGGCGAGAAGCCCCATGCGTACCTGATGGATCGGCCGTCGTTGCCGATGGCGGGGGCATGGTAGCACCCGCTGCGGTCGCCGCCGCAGAATCCGCAGCAAAAGTTACCGCCGGCTCGGTGAAAGATGCTGTAAAAATAGCACTCACAGCCGGCGGTGACGTTATCACAACTGGAACAGTCGGCTCAACGGAGTGAGCAACTGAACCAGTGGAAGCAGGCGCAGGCGCAGCCGCCTGGGTTGTAGCCTCAGGTAGGCTGACCGGGCCTACCGTCATTGGCGGAGAGGTACTCCTCTGCGCTCTACCCTGGAATGCGTCAACATCCACGCCTGCACAATGAAAAGTGTTAAAAGATATTAAGCTATGAAGATAAAAGCTAAAGGAAATTTGTACTTACGGGTTTTCTTGAGCCTGAAAGTACGGACGGGCGGGGATGAACCCGATGGAGCCGGCCTCTTCACGCCGGTCACCGTTGTCATCCTGGGCTCTTCGGTGACAGTTGTCACAGCCTCCGGAATGGTGATCTTGTCACCACCGGGATTCCCCGCCACCTCTTCGCTCTCGGTCTCCGAGTCAGACCGAGGCGCTGGATCGGCTGTGGAGGCCACCTTCTCCTTACCCTTCCCGCCGGCAGCCTTCTTCTTCCGCACCAACGGAGGACCATCTGCGGATTCCTCATCAGAACATACGATTAGAGGAATTACAGCAGAGGTTTCAACATTGAGGGGTCGAGGGTCGAAGAGCGCCTTACCTGGCCGACGGGCGCTAAGGATCTCATGGCCTAGCGGATAGACCTCCACGAACCGATCCATCGTTTGTTCTAGGATGGGCAACTCATTCTCATCTAGAGCGCGAGTACCCATCCGTGCGGGACCGTCAGCCTCCCGCGGGTTCAGGAGCGAATGCAAGTCGTTCCCTTCTGAAATAAACAGGAAAGAAGTTAGAAGAAATTCAAAATCAACAAAAGGAAAAAAGGCATACCGTATGGAACAGAGTTCGAACCGTATTCGAGGACGATCGGAATCTTGCGCGCATCAGCCTCCTTCCACACCCGGCTCATCCCCAGCATCACCATCCCGGACTCCGCAAACCGGTAAACCGGAGATTGGACCCGAGATATCTTCGCAAACCATTCCGCCTCCTGGTAGCTGGAGGCGTGAAGGCTGGGAAGTGCTTGCCCGTTCTTGAATTTCATGGCAATGGGGATGGCGCGAGCGGATATGAAAAAGAACTCCCGCTTCCACGAGCGAAGACTGCGCTCGGTCGCGCAGATCTTTAAACCCTTGATTCGGGTTGTTAGGGTATACCACCCCTGGATGCACCTCCAAGTGTAGAAGGTCATCAGGAGGTCAACATAGGGCTCAACGCCCAAAATCCGGCACACCCACTCGAAGTGGCGAATCTTGGCGATCGCCATGGGGTGCAACTCGGTCAAATGAACACCGTGCCTCTCAAGGACACGGTAAACAAACTTTGTCAATGGGAACCTAAGATTCCCATAGACAAAGAATGCAGCATATACCCAGATCTTGCCTCTGGGGGCATCGTACACTGTCTGGTGGGGTTCAGGAAACTCAGGCTCGAGAGACTCGAGCATGAACTTCCTGACGACGTACCGATAAAGATCGCTAGGCAGAGCACACTGGCACTCGCCAGCAGTACTCTTGTCATCGACTGCAGATTCGGGATCACGAGACATCTTGTGAAAGAAGAAGAAAACGATTTCGGGAGAATGCTTGCCTGAAAAGGTGAGTATTCGCCGGAAATCGCAAAGAAGATGAAGAGAAGAGTGAAAGTGTGGATTACAAAGAACCCTCTCCCCCTTTATATACTAATCGCAATTAATGCGATGAAATTAATGCGGAAGAGAGAGAAAACGAAGGTGCGATGAAACTATGACACGTGGCAAAAAGCAAGCTGGCAACAGCTGTTGACAGGACGCATACCATTTATTTCGCGGCCACGCGCCCGAAAAATCGCGCCCACGCGCCTGAAAAAGCGTCTGGAATGACCATGTACTGTCACGTCACCATAACTTCCTGCACGTTCTGACACAGTCAGAAGAAACCGTCGCACGACGTGTCAGAGGTTTGGACTGTTCTTATCCTTCCACCAACTCTTCGAATTTCAAAATTCAAAATTCAAAAAGATTCAAAAGTAAGCGGGAAAATACCCCTTACCTTGGCAACCAAGTAACTGTAAGACAGGTGCAGGTACAGTGTTAAGGCAAAACCCTTCACAAACTTAGCACCTGCATGGAATTGAAGCCAAGAATTCCTCGGCAACCAAGTAACCGTAAGACGGATGCGGGTACAGTGTTAAGGCAAAACCCTTCACATACTTAGCACCCGCAGGGAATTGACGCCAGGAATACCTTGGAAGTAAAGTAACCGTAAGACAAGTGCGGGTACAGTGTCAAGGCAAAACCCTTCACATACTTAGCACTCTGCAGGGAATTCAAACCAAGAAGGATCTTCTGGGCCATGCTGGCGGGAACGGAAATAACATACCCGCATGACGGGAACGTCGAGAACTATATTGTTCGAAACTCCATGATGGGATTGGTAGTTTTAGCATAATTGATCAGTATGTTGAAAACTACCAAAACCACACGGAGAATCCACACAAGTAGGACTCAACGCTCCTGACGTACGAGGAGGTTACAAACCTACCCGCTTCACACCCAAAGATCAAGCAGAAAAGTCGGGAATTTCTGCGTGACATCAGGAAAACCGCGGGAAGAATCACCACGGAAAACCGAAAAACTAAACCCTTTTCAAAACCCCTTGCTAAGTCCAAAAGTTCACCTCACTTATTAATAATTCATGAGAAGAACATTGGACTGGGGGGACTTGAAGAGGTAGGTCCCAGCAGAGCCCAGTTGGACCCGCAAGACTCACCTTGAACAGGGACGTCTGCGCAATGACCAACTGCTCCAGCAGGACCCACCATGCTCAAAGAACCTTACGCGCAGTACGCCAGCTGTACCCGCAGGGAAAGCCTCCCAATGGTGAAGTACCCCGCCTGTTCCCGCAGCTGCGGATACAAGCCATCAGGGAAGGCTACCCGCACTAACAGCAAGGCTACACGCACAAGGCATTCGCTACTTCAGTAGTCACATGAAGGAATGAGCAAGGCGGGAACACTCCCGCCTAAATGAGCCAGTCCGTATGCTTCTGGAAGGTCTTTCGTACTATACCTACTAAGGTATGGGCGGAACAGACAATTTGACCAGAGCAGCCCATGAACTAATCACAGGGTGACAGCTCACCGAAAACAATACGAGGAGGAGCATCCTCTAGTACTGTTTGTCACTATTAGCCGCTGCCTACTCACCAACCCTTACGATGGGACGTGCGCAGCCTACAGTTGGTGGAACAGTGCGTAGCCGGCAGTAAAGGAACAGTATACAGCCGACCTTATTACTGTTGGCCGTAACCTATCCACCAACCAGCATGGCCTGTGCGTAGTCCACTGTTGGTAGAACAGGAATACTATTCAGCCGGCTGTACCTGCTTGGAAACCTACCTTCGGCTATAAATACTCCAACACCTTGGAATGGTAAGGACATCATCTGATATCTCAATATTATCTAGCAATCTCTTAATATACCCTTATATTCAGAGCAATCTAGTCTGATTCTCACGCCGGAGGGTGGTCACAAGGAGGAACCCCCCCTTCTCAGTGACGAGCTTACGGTGTCTGTTTTGCAGGTCCCCTGAAGAACAACCTTCTCTGCTGGACCTCATCCGTGGGAAACATTACTTAACCCCCAGATTATCTATAATCTGCCCGTGGGTTCACTTAGTGTTTCTTCAAATAATGTTATTTCTTACTAACCACATTCTTTCTTATCTGCATTCTTTCTTACTAACCACAATACACACACTATATCGTATGAAGTTATTTTGTTATTTCCCTATGTTATTAGTGCTTGTGCTCTCCTACCTGTATGACTGTATGTATAATTATTATATACTACATTTGTGATATTTACCATGAATTATTCCTGTTTTTGTTATGTTAAGACTTATCTAAGGATCATAATATAACTATCATGAAAAAGCTTATAATATTTGTTTGATGTACATAGTTTTATTGATTTAGATAAAGTATATTTACTTTATATGATATGAAAATAAATTGTAGATAAAAGTATAGTTATGTTTTGTATAAATACAAAATCAAGAAAAAATGTTAAGCAAGAGAAAGTTTGTGTTGAGAATCACTATGTCTCTGTTCTTTTTGCTTTTGATACTTTCGGGTCTCTTGCCCCCCGAAGCTGTTATGTTCCTGAAAAGAGTTCAACGGGCCGTGCACAGTAACTCATCGAAACTGAAGAACCGTTATTTTGTTTTCAGTATGATCGATTTTTCCATTTAAAAAAAGATTGCGACACGCGTAGTTTGTTGTCCGTTTACATACTTCTCTATTGTAATTGGAACCTATTTGTCAATTAATTGCAGAAAGATTCATACATAAAAATACAGATAACATGAAAGATCATACCAAATAACTTGTAGTCTTATAATATTAAGGTGTTAAAAAAGATGTTTCATAAAACGGTAAGAACGTAAGTCCCCTTGCAGGCAAATGGTCTAAAATTATAGTTGTATGAATTTGTCCATTCAAAAATTTATTGATAGATAATAAAAATAATTTATTTGGCAAAATCTCATTACCACAAATAATCTTCTTGTAATAGATAGTTTTGTGAACGCTAATAGCTTTCGTCTTTTATGTTCGGATTAAATTTTCAGGTTTTCAATTAAAGGTATTGATAAGTTTATATATGAAGGTGTTCTTTTACTTTTAATCACACCAAGAAACTAAACTCCATCCCACCACAAATCGAAAAAACTCCGACCCAACCCATCAAAAAGTGCTACATAGGATCTTTTCCTTTGTGTAACACTTGCAAATTTCATCACCCCGCCTTTTCTCAATGTTGTTAATGCTTCAAATGAAGTCGTTTAGATCATATCGTTAACACATGTTGTGAACCCATGCAAACTCAACTTAGTCAACCTTTGGCTCCACCCTTTGCTCAACCGCGTGCCTAACCTTTTGCTTTGCCGGATACCCAACCGTATGTCAAGTTTACCCGACTATTCGTGCTTGCTATAAGTGTGGTGATTCAAGTCATCTTCGAAATTTGTGTCCTAGACTCGTGTGTGTGAATCAAATTCAAGTCTGCCCAACCAAGCCAACCAAACACAAGCCTACTCAACTCAAGCCTCTCAAGTCCAAGTCAATCAAGTTCAAGCTCCATTTGTGCAAACCCAATCAATCCAAGTTTAACCCATCCAAGCTCAACCAATTCAATTTATTCAAACCCAACCAAGTTCATCCAACCAACCTCTTAGAGATCACACCACTTAAGATGCTCGTTGTTGGATATAATCACACTCAATTACACGAACACAACTCGGAGAGTCATTTACATTTATGTTTATTTTATGTTTTAGTGTAGTGTGTCAATGTAAATATAGTACAAGGGTCAAACTTGTCATTATAGTAAATTTGTATGTATGTGTCATCTTTGTATATATACATGTATATTGATCAGATTGTAATCAGAACCCATATTCACAATCAACTGAAAGATTCATTTGATCAATTTCTGTTGCTATTATCGATCCCATTAATCAAGTTTTGTCAAGAATTGGCATCAAAGTACATATTATTTCACAGATTTCACATGAATTGATCATTCCTCGTCATCCCTGATTATCACGCATAAAACAGACTGAAGATCGAGTCCATGTCCCAATCGATTTCAATCAAATTGGTTAATTCAATTGGAATTCTCAAGATGTCTGAAAAAATTAATCAATTAAATCACAATCGATTCAATCAGACGGTTATTGTTTTTCCCAGAAGCGTTCACTAATTCCCAGTCCGGTTTAAGAATTGATTTCCCAGTTCGTTCAATTTATTGTTGGATTTAATCCCGACAATAACCGTTAACTGAAAAAAGAATTAGAATTCAGAAGTGGCAAATAACCAGACTCGCTGCAACCCATTGTGTTCAACGCTATCTTTTTGAAGGCAACAAAATCGGAATACAGAATCAACAAATTGAAATTCAGAATCAGCGGGTCCCATTTGTTCATCGCTGATATTGGAGTCAAAATCACACAGCAAATCACATTTCATATGAACTCGCATGCGCTGAAGACAAATTCCAGAATTTGTTTATTCAGAAATCATATATATCCAGGTTATATCCATCCAAACTTTCAAATTCTTTGTGACATAATCTATTACACATTGAATTCTGAGATTAATTTGGATTATTGGAAACCATCATATAATAAAAAAACATGGTGATTTTAAGGATTTCCCATTATGTAATGCCCCATTCCCAGTGCCCTATATTGGTGTTGGATTTGCTAATAAACACAATTCTAAATATCAGAGTTAAATTAAACTTCCGTGGAATAAATAAAACTTCAACCATTCGTTACAAAACATTCAAACGTGTCTTTAAAAACACAACATAAAAATATCTTATTTAAACATCATGACAAATCTTCAGATGTCAGCTTCCTCAGTTCATGTCATGTGTCTCTCAAGCCAGCTGCTTCAGTATATTTAACTACGTGCATACTAAAAGTCAGCTACTCTAAGTGAGTTCTAGTTAATCAAATAACACACTTACACACACATACACGTGCCCGAAGGTACGTATTACATACTTAACCTGTTTATCATTCTTCCATATATATACGTTCATTCTTTCATACTTTCTTTCTTTATCATACATAGTACGTCCATAACAATTCTTTCATTATAAAGAGCATTTTGCCCTACATACCTCGTATATTATTAGGGTCTAGTACCCTCCATCCTCGGATATTATTAGGGTCCGGTACCCTTCTTTCCATGCAACCATACTTTCATTTCATACATACCCTGATTTATCATTCATACATACTTTATACACAATTACATATTCTAACACTTACATTCCTTGGTGATACGTGCAATATCCAAAGATCGTTCACGTACCGACAATCATTCATTCATAACCTCGATAACTATCCCACATATCATATAAGGCATACACTTAACATTTAAGGTAAGTGTATTGACTATTCACATCGAGTATGCACACAACCCCGAAAACATAACAAGGAAATGTGGCTAGAAACTCACATGTAAGCGATTCCTTTCTGAATTTACTGTTATGCCCTTCTTGAGTTGTGCACGACTAATTGTGTATTAATCATAGTATCACTTAACTTCTTCTAGCTATACCATACTCTTAAGTTATTGTAACCCTTAGCTACGGGGGTCTGGGGCAGCGCCCCTGGAAGGGGGGGGTGGTTCTAGGGGCAGCAGCCCCTAGCGGGGTCCAAGGGGCAGAGCCCCTGGCTGGGGTCCAAGGCTCATCAGAAAACCGAAGTTCAATTATATAATCAAATCGAATCTTCATTTTAAACGTTAACTTTTATTATTAATTCCTTACTTATTCTTACCTTAATCATCATATAAGTCCATATATATCGTTTATGTACGTATACTGTAAGGCCCCGAACCCGGTAGCCCTACTTTAGCGTCGGATTTACTCATAAACACAGTTCTTCAATCAGAGTTTATTAAAACTTTTCGCGGAATATAAAACATCAATCATTTGTTACAAAACGTTAAACTTTTCTTTGATACCATAACACAAAACTTTATATTTAAAACATCTTTACTTCTTTCTTCAGATGCCAGCCGTTCAATCCATGCCGTGTGTCGTCCTCATGCTAACTCTGTAATCAGCTCACCTGCGTGCATACTAAAAGTCAGCTACGCTGAGTGAGTTCTAGTTAATCGAACGCCATACAATACCTACACATACATACATATCCGTAGATACATATCCATACTTCACTAGTTACCCTCCTGTTCTACATACACACTTACTACCATACATACACACATAATTATAACCACTAACCTCAGTCTACCGTGAGTACGTTCATAGTCCGCCGTCTATACCTGTACTCAAGGTCGTGAACACGTAAAAGGTCCGCGGTCCTTACCTATGTTCACCCTTTATGGTACGTGCAAGGTCCGCAGTCCTTCCCTATACCATCCTACATCCACAACACGTACAAGGTCCACAGTCCTCCCCTATGTTGCAACCTAAACCATAGCACGTACGAGGTCCGCAGCCCTCCCCTATGCTACCACAATACAACTACAGCACGTATAAGGTCCACAGTCCTTTCCTATGCTGATGCCTATCAATAATACGTATAAGGTCCGCAGTCCTTAACTACGTTGTCGTCTATTATCTGTAACGCGTATAAGGCCCACCGTCCCTATCTACGTTTACGTCTATCATCTACTTTACGTATAAGGCCCGCAGTCCTTAACTACGTTTACATCTATCATCTACTTTACGTATAAGGCCCGCAGTCCTTAACTACGTTACATCTATCATCTACTTTACGTATAAGGCCCGCAGTCCTTAACTACGTTTACATCTATCATCTACTTTACGTATAAGGCCCGCAGTCCTTAACTACGTTTACATCTATCATCTACTTTACGTATAAGGCCCGCAGTCCTCAACTACGCCATCACCAGCCGAGTCTATGTCCGACAAACGCTAGAGGGATTTGACATCCTAACTTACTATGTCGATCATAGAACTCACATACCATTCGTGTACCTGCATACACCTACTTCCCATATACAATAATTACATCATAGCATAAGAACACCCTAAGCGTTCTTTACATCATTCATTTAACAACCATACCTCTTGTCGATACGTGCAATATCCGAAGATCGTTCACGCCCCGACAAGTATTCATTTGTAATGTTCATAAATCTTCGATATCTAATATCCGTACCTTTATTTTTGACCTGACAGTACGCGCAATATCCGAAGATCGTTCGCGTACCGACAGGCAATCATTCATATCCATCACATATATCACATATGGCATACACTTATCACTTAGGATAAATGTATTAACAACACATCGAGTATGCACACAGCCCCGAAAACATAACAAGGAATGGGGATAGAAACTCACCTGAATACTGTTACGCTCTCCGTTAATAGTTATTCTCCTCTTGAGCTGCGCACGGCTAACTGTATAATATTTACACGTATCAATTACTGCTACTACTATTACTACTACTCATTCTCGATAACCGCCTTAACACATTTTCCATTAGGTTTTTAATTTATTTCATAAACGAACTTCACTTCAAGCGAATCTTGGAAACAACTTGGTTCTGGCTTGATTCGATCGAATAGGAACACGTTCGATCGAATACAACACGTTCGATCGAATAGGAACACGTTCGATCGAATAGGAACACGTTCGATCAAACAGGAACACGTTCGATCGAATAGGAACACGTTCGATCGAATAGGAACACGTTCGATCGAATACAACACTCATTCGATCGAATACGAAACTTATTCGATCGAATGAGTTGGAGACCATTCGGTTGCTTCCCTATTCGGTCGACTGGACTTGTTCGATCTACGCATTCGATCGAATGGACTGATTCGATCGACTGGTTCGATCGAATGAGTCTGATTCGACTCCTTCAAGCTGGGCGACGGAGAAACCCACGGGTTTTCCAGATTTTCCAGATTTTTGACCCAAAATCGAAGTTTTTGACATGGAAATGCTCGGGATTGAAAGGGCTATCGATTCCTAGTACTTTTAAACACAAAAGCTTGCATTTTGACACCAAAACAAGGCGGTTTCTGACCCGAAAACTCAAGTTACGTTTTTGCTCGCTTTGGGGCCGAAATGGTTATGAAAACGGATGATTTTCGAGAGGGACTTACCAAAAACGATTAGGAACAAGATTGTGGACTCGGATTTGTGATTTGAGAACTTTCTCTCTCTAGCTTCTCTCTCTAGAAATGAGAGTGTTTGGGTGGGTGTAAGTGAAGGAAGATGGTGAAAATGGTGGAAGTGTCAAGAACTTTCGTTTATATACTACGGGTTTGGTTAGGCTCGGGTTGGCTTCCTACGGGTTGAGACAGGCCGAGTTCATAAAATAACTAAGCCCAAGACCCGTTCCTTACTCGACATTTAAATAACTAAAACGTGAAATTACTAAACATAACTTTCTTTTATTTATCAATATAAAAATTTTAGGATGTTACAAGTCTTCCCTCCTTAAAGAGGTTTCGTCCCCGAAACCTAACTTATTCCCTATAAAAGGAAAACTTCTTACATTTACACGTTTTATAGAAATGCCTTCGCTTTCTGAGTTACCCTTCCTACTTCCGACTTTACAGCCATCGAATGGTGGTCATGTGTTTTAGCTATTTAAGGTAGCTTGTCCATGAGACCCTCGATGCACCAAGACTCATCTCATACCTCCAAGGGCTTCGATTAGTACTTTTAACACTATTGTCCAAAACAACCTTTCATCACAACATAACAATCATTCATAACCGAACTCAATATAATACACGTCACTGATAACCATAAGTTTTAAACCTTAACACACAACAAGTCCTTAAGCAAAAGCAACTTAATAAAACCATTGCATGAGCAATTATTCCTTCATCAAGCGTTCCTCTCTGCAGTTTCCCCAAGTCTTCATCCTTTCGCACCTTCCGCCCCTGATTCCTTGCAATCCCTAGCCATGTGGTCAGCTTTTCCGCATTTGAAGCACTTTGGACGATCAGGGCATTCTCGAGAATAATGCCCACTCTTTCCACACCGATAGCACCTGTCTGTCCCAGTCTTACATTCTCCCTGGTGCACTCGCCCACATGTCTTACACGCATCCTTGTTCCCAACCTTAGCCTTCCTCTCATCAGTTGTTGTCACCATCTCGCCAGACCGCTTAGCAGAGGTAGCCCATTTCTTCTCCTTCTTTTCTCCTTCATGTCCTCCCTTTGGCTTCTTGCAATCCCTTGCTAGGTGCCCACGTCCTCCACAGTTGTGACACCTATGGTAATCATCACATTCCCAAGAGGAATGTCCTGCTCTTCCACACCTGTAGCAAACACCTAATCCCTTTCTGCACTCTCCGGGGTGTCTCTTCCCACATTTTTCACAAGCAGTGAACCCCTCTTGCCTTGCCTTCTTTTTGCGTGGATCCACCTCATTGGCTTCCTCTGGTTCTGGGGTTGGGTTCTTTTTCTTCGGTTCCATCTTCTCCCCTTCAACGGTTCGTTCACGGCTTCCAGCAGATCCTTCGGGATTCAGGTTCTTCACAGCAGCAACTACAGCTTGAACAATGGCTGCTTGAACTGCAGGGCTAAGTTGAACTTCTTCTTTGTTGTCCTGGTCTCCTCCTGCGGCGCTCCCTTCATCTTCGGTGTGGGAAGCTTCTTCTGCCGAGGGTTGCCGGACAAGACGAGGCCTGCCACGACGTCCAGTGCGACCGCCAGTTCCCACATCTTCTCCAGCTCCAGCCATCAGTATTCTTAAAGGGACAACACAAACATCATCACACAAGGAACTATCTAGTACAAGGATAGCAAAGCTAACAGGTAATAACAGTGGCCAGCTGTGACTAGCTGATCACGTTGCTTTCCGTGTCCTATTCGCTTCCCTTTATGAGTCTATTTGTGCTGGTTCTACTTAAGCAGTTAGTCAAATCAAACAATCAATTATTCCTATCCCTATCGTTCACATATCTTTCCTTTCTCATTAACATATATCATTTAATCATATACCTTACCTTTACTGATCTTGCTTGAGCGACACATGGCAGTCTTGAACTGGCATCTTCTTTCCTTTCTTACTTAAATCCCATTTTCTGTTCGAGTCTAAGCATGTAGGATGCTTAAATCTCTCGAACTTATGCTCTGATACCAACTTGTAAGGCCCCGAACCCGGTAGCCCTACTTTAGCGTCGGATTTACTCATAAACACAGTTCTTCAATCAGAGTTTATTAAAACTTTTCGCGGAATATAAAACATCAATCATTTGTTACAAAACGTTAAACTTTTCTTTGATACCATAACACAAAACTTTATATTTAAAACATCTTTACTTCTTTCTTCAGATGCCAGCCGTTCAATCCATGCCGTGTGTCGTCCTCATGCTAACTCTGTAATCAGCTCACCTGCGTGCATACTAAAAGTCAGCTACGCTGAGTGAGTTCTAGTTAATCGAACGCCATACAATACCTACACATACATACATATCCGTAGATACATATCCATACTTCACTAGTTACCCTCCTGTTCTACATACACACTTACTACCATACATACACACATAATTATAACCACTAACCTCAGTCTACCGTGAGTACGTTCATAGTCCGCCGTCTATACCTGTACTCAAGGTCGTGAACACGTAAAAGGTCCGCGGTCCTTACCTATGTTCACCCTTTATGGTACGTGCAAGGTCCGCAGTCCTTCCCTATACCATCCTACATCCACAACACGTACAAGGTCCACAGTCCTCCCCTATGTTGCAACCTAAACCATAGCACGTACGAGGTCCGCAGCCCTCCCCTATGCTACCACAATACAACTACAGCACGTATAAGGTCCACAGTCCTTTCCTATGCTGATGCCTATCAATAATACGTATAAGGTCCGCAGTCCTTAACTACGTTGTCGTCTATTATCTGTAACGCGTATAAGGCCCACCGTCCCTATCTACGTTTACGTCTATCATCTACTTTACGTATAAGGCCCGCAGTCCTTAACTACGTTTACATCTATCATCTACTTTACGTATAAGGCCCGCAGTCCTTAACTACGTTACATCTATCATCTACTTTACGTATAAGGCCCGCAGTCCTTAACTACGTTTACATCTATCATCTACTTTACGTATAAGGCCCGCAGTCCTTAACTACGTTTACATCTATCATCTACTTTACGTATAAGGCCCGCAGTCCTCAACTACGCCATCACCAGCCGAGTCTATGTCCGACAAACGCTAGAGGGATTTGCCATCCTAACTTACTATGTCGATCATAGAACTCACATACCATTCGTGTACCTGCATACACCTACTTCCCATATACAATAATTACATCATAGCATAAGAACACCCTAAGCGTTCTTTACATCATTCATTTAACAACCATACCTCTTGTCGATACGTGCAATATCCGAAGATCGTTCACGCCCCGACAAGTATTCATTTGTAATGTTCATAAATCTTCGATATCTAATATCCGTACCTTTATTTTTGACCTGACAGTACGCGCAATATCCGAAGATCGTTCGCGTACCGACAGGCAATCATTCATATCCATCACATATATCACATATGGCATACACTTATCACTTAGGATAAATGTATTAACAACACATCGAGTATGCACACAGCCCCGAAAACATAACAAGGAATGGGGATAGAAACTCACCTGAATACTGTTACGCTCTCCGTTAATAGTTATTCTCCTCTTGAGCTGCGCACGGCTAACTGTATAATATTTACACGTATCAATTACTGCTACTACTATTACTACTACTCATTCTCGATAACCGCCTTAACACATTTTCCATTAGGTTTTTAATTTATTTCATAAACGAACTTCACTTCAAGCGAATCTTGGAAACAACTTGGTTCTGGCTTGATTCGATCGAATAGGAACACGTTCGATCGAATACAACACGTTCGATCGAATAGGAACACGTTCGATCGAATAGGAACACGTTCGATCAAACAGGAACACGTTCGATCGAATAGGAACACGTTCGATCGAATAGGAACACGTTCGATCGAATACAACACTCATTCGATCGAATACGAAACTTATTCGATCGAATGAGTTGGAGACCATTCGGTTGCTTCCCTATTCGGTCGACTGGACTTGTTCGATCTACGCATTCGATCGAATGGACTGATTCGATCGACTGGTTCGATCGAATGAGTCTGATTCGACTCCTTCAAGCTGGGCGACGGAGAAACCCACGGGTTTTCCAGATTTTCCAGATTTTTGACCCAAAATCGAAGTTTTTGACATGGAAATGCTCGGGATTGAAAGGGCTATCGATTCCTAGTACTTTTAAACACAAAAGCTTGCATTTTGACACCAAAACAAGGCGGTTTCTGACCCGAAAACTCAAGTTACGTTTTTGCTCGCTTTGGGGCCGAAATGGTTATGAAAACGGATGATTTTCGAGAGGGACTTACCAAAAACGATTAGGAACAAGATTGTGGACTCGGATTTGTGATTTGAGAACTTTCTCTCTCTAGCTTCTCTCTCTAGAAATGAGAGTGTTTGGGTGGGTGTAAGTGAAGGAAGATGGTGAAAATGGTGGAAGTGTCAAGAACTTTCGTTTATATACTACGGGTTTGGTTAGGCTCGGGTTGGCTTCCTACGGGTTGAGACAGGCCGAGTTCATAAAATAACTAAGCCCAAGACCCGTTCCTTACTCGACATTTAAATAACTAAAACGTGAAATTACTAAACATAACTTTCTTTTATTTATCAATATAAAAATTTTAGGATGTTACAAGTCTTCCCTCCTTAAAGAGGTTTCGTCCCCGAAACCTAACTTATTCCCTATAAAAGGAAAACTTCTTACATTTACACGTTTTATAGAAATGCCTTCGCTTTCTGAGTTACCCTTCCTACTTCCGACTTTACAGCCATCGAATGGTGGTCATGTGTTTTAGCTATTTAAGGTAGCTTGTCCATGAGACCCTCGATGCACCAAGACTCATCTCATACCTCCAAGGGCTTCGATTAGTACTTTTAACACTATTGTCCAAAACAACCTTTCATCACAACATAACAATCATTCATAACCGAACTCAATATAATACACGTCACTGATAACCATAAGTTTTAAACCTTAACACACAACAAGTCCTTAAGCAAAAGCAACTTAATAAAACCATTGCATGAGCAATTATTCCTTCATCAAGCGTTCCTCTCTGCAGTTTCCCCAAGTCTTCATCCTTTCGCACCTTCCGCCCCTGATTCCTTGCAATCCCTAGCCATGTGGTCAGCTTTTCCGCATTTGAAGCACTTTGGACGATCAGGGCATTCTCGAGAATAATGCCCACTCTTTCCACACCGATAGCACCTGTCTGTCCCAGTCTTACATTCTCCCTGGTGCACTCGCCCACATGTCTTACACGCATCCTTGTTCCCAACCTTAGCCTTCCTCTCATCAGTTGTTGTCACCATCTCGCCAGACCGCTTAGCAGAGGTAGCCCATTTCTTCTCCTTCTTTTCTCCTTCATGTCCTCCCTTTGGCTTCTTGCAATCCCTTGCTAGGTGCCCACGTCCTCCACAGTTGTGACACCTATGGTAATCATCACATTCCCAAGAGGAATGTCCTGCTCTTCCACACCTGTAGCAAACACCTAATCCCTTTCTGCACTCTCCGGGGTGTCTCTTCCCACATTTTTCACAAGCAGTGAACCCCTCTTGCCTTGCCTTCTTTTTGCGTGGATCCACCTCATTGGCTTCCTCTGGTTCTGGGGTTGGGTTCTTTTTCTTCGGTTCCATCTTCTCCCCTTCAACGGTTCGTTCACGGCTTCCAGCAGATCCTTCGGGATTCAGGTTCTTCACAGCAGCAACTACAGCTTGAACAATGGCTGCTTGAACTGCAGGGCTAAGTTGAACTTCTTCTTTGTTGTCCTGGTCTCCTCCTGCGGCGCTCCCTTCATCTTCGGTGTGGGAAGCTTCTTCTGCCGAGGGTTGCCGGACAAGACGAGGCCTGCCACGACGTCCAGTGCGACCGCCAGTTCCCACATCTTCTCCAGCTCCAGCCATCAGTATTCTTAAAGGGACAACACAAACATCATCACACAAGGAACTATCTAGTACAAGGATAGCAAAGCTAACAGGTAATAACAGTGGCCAGCTGTGACTAGCTGATCACGTTGCTTTCCGTGTCCTATTCGCTTCCCTTTATGAGTCTATTTGTGCTGGTTCTACTTAAGCAGTTAGTCAAATCAAACAATCAATTATTCCTATCCCTATCGTTCACATATCTTTCCTTTCTCATTAACATATATCATTTAATCATATACCTTACCTTTACTGATCTTGCTTGAGCGACACATGGCAGTCTTGAACTGGCATCTTCTTTCCTTTCTTACTTAAATCCCATTTTCTGTTCGAGTCTAAGCATGTAGGATGCTTAAATCTCTCGAACTTATGCTCTGATACCAACTTGTAAGGCCCCGAACCCGGTAGCCCTACTTTAGCGTCGGATTTACTCATAAACACAGTTCTTCAATCAGAGTTTATTAAAACTTTTCGCGGAATATAAAACATCAATCATTTGTTACAAAACGTTAAACTTTTCTTTGATACCATAACACAAAACTTTATATTTAAAACATCTTTACTTCTTTCTTCAGATGCCAGCCGTTCAATCCATGCCGTGTGTCGTCCTCATGCTAACTCTGTAATCAGCTCACCTGCGTGCATACTAAAAGTCAGCTACGCTGAGTGAGTTCTAGTTAATCGAACGCCATACAATACCTACACATACATACATATCCGTAGATACATATCCATACTTCACTAGTTACCCTCCTGTTCTACATACACACTTACTACCATACATACACACATAATTATAACCACTAACCTCAGTCTACCGTGAGTACGTTCATAGTCCGCCGTCTATACCTGTACTCAAGGTCGTGAACACGTAAAAGGTCCGCGGTCCTTACCTATGTTCAACCTTTATGGTACGTGCAAGGTCCGCAGTCCTTCCCTATACCATCCTACATCCACAACACGTACAAGGTCCACAGTCCTCCCCTATGTTGCAACCTAAACCATAGCACGTACGAGGTCCGCAGCCCTCCCCTATGCTACCACAATACAACTACAGCACGTATAAGGTCCACAGTCCTTTCCTATGCTGATGCCTATCAATAATACGTATAAGGTCCGCAGTCCTTAACTACGTTGTCGTCTATTATCTGTAACGCGTATAAGGCCCACCGTCCCTATCTACGTTTACGTCTATCATCTACTTTACGTATAAGGCCCGCAGTCCTTAACTACGTTTACATCTATCATCTACTTTACGTATAAGGCCCGCAGTCCTTAACTACGTTACATCTATCATCTACTTTACGTATAAGGCCCGCAGTCCTTAACTACGTTTACATCTATCATCTACTTTACGTATAAGGCCCGCAGTCCTTAACTACGTTTACATCTATCATCTACTTTACGTATAAGGCCCGCAGTCCTCAACTACGCCATCACCAGCCGAGTCTATGTCCGACAAACGCTAGAGGGATTTGCCATCCTAACTTACTATGTCGATCATAGAACTCACATACCATTCGTGTACCTGCATACACCTACTTCCCATATACAATAATTACATCATAGCATAAGAACACCCTAAGCGTTCTTTACATCATTCATTTAACAACCATACCTCTTGTCGATACGTGCAATATCCGAAGATCGTTCACGCCCCGACAAGTATTCATTTGTAATGTTCATAAATCTTCGATATCTAATATCCGTACCTTTATTTTTGACCTGACAGTACGCGCAATATCCGAAGATCGTTCGCGTACCGACAGGCAATCATTCATATCCATCACATATATCACATATGGCATACACTTATCACTTAGGATAAATGTATTAACAACACATCGAGTATGCACACAGCCCCGAAAACATAACAAGGAATGGGGATAGAAACTCACCTGAATACTGTTACGCTCTCCGTTAATAGTTATTCTCCTCTTGAGCTGCGCACGGCTAACTGTATAATATTTACACGTATCAATTACTGCTACTACTATTACTACTACTCATTCTCGATAACCGCCTTAACACATTTTCCATTAGGTTTTTAATTTATTTCATAAACGAACTTCACTTCAAGCGAATCTTGGAAACAACTTGGTTCTGGCTTGATTCGATCGAATAGGAACACGTTCGATCGAATACAACACGTTCGATCGAATAGGAACACGTTCGATCGAATAGGAACACGTTCGATCAAACAGGAACACGTTCGATCGAATAGGAACACGTTCGATCGAATAGGAACACGTTCGATCGAATACAACACTCATTCGATCGAATACGAAACTTATTCGATCGAATGAGTTGGAGACCATTCGGTTGCTTCCCTATTCGGTCGACTGGACTTGTTCGATCTACGCATTCGATCGAATGGACTGATTCGATCGACTGGTTCGATCGAATGAGTCTGATTCGACTCCTTCAAGCTGGGCGACGGAGAAACCCACGGGTTTTCCAGATTTTCCAGATTTTTGACCCAAAATCGAAGTTTTTGACATGGAAATGCTCGGGATTGAAAGGGCTATCGATTCCTAGTACTTTTAAACACAAAAGCTTGCATTTTGACACCAAAACAAGGCGGTTTCTGACCCGAAAACTCAAGTTACGTTTTTGCTCGCTTTGGGGCCGAAATGGTTATGAAAACGGATGATTTTCGAGAGGGACTTACCAAAAACGATTAGGAACAAGATTGTGGACTCGGATTTGTGATTTGAGAACTTTCTCTCTCTAGCTTCTCTCTCTAGAAATGAGAGTGTTTGGGTGGGTGTAAGTGAAGGAAGATGGTGAAAATGGTGGAAGTGTCAAGAACTTTCGTTTATATACTACGGGTTTGGTTAGGCTCGGGTTGGCTTCCTACGGGTTGAGACAGGCCGAGTTCATAAAATAACTAAGCCCAAGACCCGTTCCTTACTCGACATTTAAATAACTAAAACGTGAAATTACTAAACATAACTTTCTTTTATTTATCAATATAAAAATTTTAGGATGTTACATATACGCTGTTTATATTTCGTTTATCTTGTAAAAATCATTTTCACGTATAAGTCAAACTGGTGCATAAGCTGTTCCAGCGTATAAGTCATTCTTCCAGCGTGTAAGTTGTTTGCGTATAAGCCATATATACACACTGCTATACATAAACGGGTATACATACACACTACTACACATATGCGCTGCTATACATATACGGAGATACATACACGCCGCTACACATATACACTGCTATACATATACGGACATACATACACTCTGCTACACATATGCGCTGCTATACATATACGAACATAAAAACACGCTGCTACACATATGCGCTGTTATACATATATGAATATACATACAAACTGCTACACATTTGCGCTTCTATACATATACGGCGTGTAACAACTCGGTTTTACCAGTTTATATTACCCGACCCGTTTTAAATTTGGGAAATTTTCCAAACAAAAATATCGCGTCTATCAAGTTAATTATTTTAATATTATTATATAATAATATATGTGATATATATAAACAACTTTTAAGCTTATGCAATTTTGACCCTAAACTACACTTTAACCCTTAAATGCTTCCATCTCTAAACTACAAGGACCTTTTGTGCAAATCTGAAAAATTAATATTATAATCCTTTTACCCATTCACCCAAACCCATATCCAGCCCGTTTTTGCCGAACCCGTAACCCAAATCCTTTCTTGTGCCTTAATCATCGTTGTAACTTTGGAATTTATCACACCAGATCGTTCATTATGCGTAATAAAATCACACCGACGTTTGTAATTAGGAAACACAAATCAAATTGTTATACATTTACTGTTATATCGAAGCCGTTCTATATCGTTCTTAAATTGGTATATAAACAACATAACAATGCAATTAAACGGGACTGCACAATCCTATTAATATTGCAATCTAAAACCCTAAGAACAAATGGATTATAACAGGCTATACAATCGATTATAGTGTGTGTTCTTGGTTCGTCACTGCTGATCGTCGTTCACCTTCAATATGTGGCTGTATAAGGTAATTAGTTTATGTACTATGGTCGTCCTCTCAAGGTAATTAGGTTATTGATAAATGAAAGCCCCAACGTTGATTAATCACTCAATGAACAGAATTTTATTGTATGCGAAAAAGATTACTTAAAATGATGGATTTTCCAAGTTAGGTTTGTTCCAAAATAACTAATTTAGACAAATAATCGTTTAAGGTATAATTGAATACAAAATATGTTTAAACGAAAATGATGAAGACGAAAAAAAAATCTTCTTTGTGAAAACATAACTACGATTGGTTTAATTCAAAACACCTTTTTTTTATTGAGCTTATGAAAACTTAAATAATTGAGATCGAATGATTTGGGTTACCTCGAATAGGTTTGTGAAAACGAGGTTTGACTAAGGTAAGCTTGATGATATTAAGTCTTGTGTGTCTAGAATCGAGTAAGCGAGAACGACCTTGTTACATGAAGAAAGCCTGAAAGGCATAGAGTTGATAGGTTTAAGTTAAATGAGCATGGGTAGTATGGTACGGTGCCGGTATAATTTGAACTCGGCGTGAATGAGTAAGGAATAATGAGCCGTGTAGGTGATTAGGGTCTCCATAATTGTAGAAGGCACATGTAGCAGGTGTATAAAGATAAGTCGACGACATAGAACGTTGTGGGATATCTTGTGTCGTAGGCAGTGTACGACAAGTGTTAACGGTATAACCATAACCATTATAGTGAGTCTAAGAATGACACAAGAATTGAGTCGGATGATGAAAGTCGCGAATAAGACGTAACGAGCATATTCCGGTGTAAGGTTTCTTGCTTGGAACACTATGGTTTCGTTGAGATTGATAATTGGTTTACTTAATAACCTAAACTCGATTATTAAGCTTGCGTTTGTTATTATCGTTGTTATGAGGGTGGGTAACGGTAAATGAATCGAAATTTTTCTGAAAGAAGTTAGTGAATAGGATTAAATTGATTGCATTAGTGTTTTGAGTTAGAATTTATACCCTAGGGATTGTAGAATCTATCTCTTTGACAGTACTTGTGGTCATAAAGCGGGTGTAGAGAATATATGACCTATATTGTTTGATGTAGAAATCATTCTAAAATTATGTAAATTGAGATTAAATGAGTATAAATAATAAGTTGTGAAAATTTTAATTAGTTACTAAGGAAAAAGTGAAATTCGACATAAATTGTGCTAGCGTTAATCATAACTTAAGGATAAATCAGAATTTAAATGAGATAATCTATACGACAATTTGTTAAGTAGATGATATCATCAAAGAGGTGATTTGATATGAGATTTTATCAAAGCATAACAAATTAAAATGTTAATACTTAAAATTTGAGGGTGATAACTGAGATGTAATTGATAGTTATTGGGGATATTGAGTTACTTGTGATAAGTTCGTTAATTGATAACGTGATAATCGTGAACATGAGCGATATTGTTCAAATATTAAGGTATTTAATAATACTTTTATTATATTTGATAGTTTGATGATGTTGTAATATCTGTATGAGAAAATAACTATTAATTGCTCTTGATAATTTATGAATGTGATAATATGAGTGTGAGATAACCGATTAGATAATTAAATATTAAGTTGTTTAGATGGACTTTCGATAACAGAGTCCCAGTGAGTGAATGATCTGTGCTTCATTAAGGAAATAAAAATATTTATGAGTATGTGAATAAATTGAATCAGTAAGTCTTGGTTCGATGCAATTGAATAATTAAGTAATTGAGTCAAATCGTAACTTGTTTCCAAATAAAATAACATCATAAACAAATAAAAAAAAATAACGTGAGTTTCTTGATATATTGGGTGTCCCACAGTATTTTGTTGGCCCATGAGTGTTACGTGCCGTTTTAACCGACCAAACTAAATAACGAATGACAAATGTAAGTATGAGTAGTTGAAGTATCTCGTATATCACCACGCGTGATAATGCTTCAACCAAATATCGTAAATATAATAATTGTGAAAATGAATAGTTGGCATGTCCATGACGTCCCATGGATTTTTCACCCGACTAGACATTTAAAAAGTAATAAAATAATAAAACGCAATGGAAAAATGTAACCGTTAATTGATTACGTTAAACACTTAAAATGTAAATCCAAAACTTAGGAAATCCTAAAAGAAATTCCCGTCAACGAAAAAGATCAACAAAAATTTAAATGTAAATATATATCATGGGAATGAGGCATTGCCTCGGAGCTATAAAAATATTTTGAGGGTGAGACATAGTCTAGGAGTTGTGCGTGCATGACAGTAAAATAAGCATTAAACTAAGCAGTTAAATAAGTACTTAGTCTAGCAGGTAATTACGTAAGCTGTAAACAATTAAATATAACACATAAGGTAAACAAATAGACACGTATGGGGTCCTAAGCATATTTCTAGGACTTTTCTAACGACCTATCTTAAACCTTCGGCTCTGATACCAATCTGTCACACCCCAACCAACGGCGGAAATGCCGGGGCATGAGCTGATTGCCACAGCTCACAAGGTACTATTATGCAATTGTAAAGCGACAATATCTAATTAATTTATTAATTGTCAACGAACATTTAAGTACAACAAAAATAGAGAAAATTACAATACAAAACCAACTATTCTTGTTTACGTTTAACATCCTAAGGTCATCTCTACGTGTGCTTCAGTTCGATAAGCAATCCAATCTATAACCTGCAAATGCGTACAAAATATATATATTTGTCAACAACACATGTTGTGTGAGTAGATTCACCAGTTTTGACACGAACAAATGATAATATATAATAATATAAATAATAGAGTAAAAATAAGCAAAACTGTTATCTGTGAGTATAAACAATGAAAGTGTTAAGCAAGTAATCAGTGTCGGTGAAACCATTGCCAATGCGATCGGGCTCCGGCCACTAAGACGGTCGTATGATCATACTATAATGAGATTATGTTGGACCTCTCCGAATGCGATTCAAGTAAGCAAGTAAGCAAATAGCAAGTAACAAACAGTCATTCAATTGATACACAACACAAAGATCACAGTTTGCGTTTGAGAAATAATAAGATAAATAATTTAATAAATGGTACGCAAGTGTCCCCAAAACATTTGAAAGCAAGTAAAATAGGGGAGTGATTACTCACCTGATCGGATGAACGAAATAAGTGACGATGTGAGAACGATGAACCCTTCGGGATACACCGACAAGGATTCCTAGTTAAATATAAGTAATATAAATTAATTAATAAAGAGACAACACGTATAATGAATTAAAGTTTCGATGTGATTCGAGTTATATTGGGATTAGGATGTTTATTGATTGAACGATTGATCACTACGGTTATTGGTTATTGTGAATTTATTATTATTAGTTTCAAGAAATAAATATGAGTTGAATAATTATAAGATTATCTAAATAATGTTTAATTAAATATAATGCAATTATAAATATGTACATATATAAGTATAACTTGTAGTATATTAAATAGTTTAAGACAATGTTAGATTATATATTTAGAAATATACCTTGGAATATTTAATCTAATTTTATAGATATAATTAATACGCTTAAAACACGATTGCTACACTTTTTGTTTAAAGAATGATACATACATATATATAATATTCTTATATGTAAAATTAATATAAACAAATTTATAAAGACACTTAAGGACAAGAAAACATCAATAATGGTGTCGGGTTTTAATAAAATAATGTAGATTTTTATTAGTATATATTTATAATACATACATACATTCATATATATATGTATGTATACGAAAACCTTGTAACGAGATCAATTGACAAGAAACGACAACATAAAAGTGTCGGTTTAATAAATAATGTTTATTTTATATTTAATATTAATTCTAATTACTTTATAAATTATTTAAATTTCTTAAAACACTAGACAAAAATAAAAGAAACAAAAATGGGTACTGCCGGACTCGAACCCGGGTGAACTCCGGTTCACCAGTTTAACACCATCTGCTCCAGCAGGCCAGATGAATCATAAGGGTGCACAAGTTATTATATACAGATGTAAACAGAAAGCCCCAAATAACTATGAACCCTAATCCTTAAATCGTTCAATCTGGTAATCTTTAATCTAATTAATGTTAGAGTTATTGAAGTATGGACAAAAACGATCTAAAAGCATATATAAATTACCAGATTATGTTGCGAAATGACGGTGAACGACGACGAAGAGTGACGGCTAAACAACGAACTGCTTCGATGAATTCAGAGGATCATATTCCAATTAAGCTTAGGGTTTAGATTGCGAGGGTTAGAAGGTTGTAATTGGAGGTTTAATTAGATTATTACAAACTTTAGACGGTATATTGATGATTTAGTATAAGACGGTTTGTTAAACAATAAAATCGTAGCAATAAGGATCTTGTTTCCTAATTCACTATGTCGGTTAGGCCGATTTGGTGTATATAATCAAACGCACAGATCAATTCCAAAATAATAAACGTATTGTCCAAGATTTGAACTCGGGTATGATAACCCTAAAAAAAACGGGTTCGGGTTTGGTTAAAGGCTTTTGGTTTTGGATTAAGAAAAATATATATATATATATATATATAATTTTATTAGGTAAATAGTTTAATTTATTTTATTGATTAAATTGCCCAAAAACGAAAACGGGTCGGGTGTTATGGTTTATTTATAATCCGAGTTGTTACAGTACCACATTCTCCTTTTAAAACTCATTTTATACTGTTATGGGGACATATGCGTTTAATATTTATTTCTCTACTATTTAATACATAAACTGCAACTATTGTCACTTGTGCTTAACAATTTGTACCTTACTTGTTATGTGCTTATTTGCTTTATGTGAACTGCATTCGGAGAGGTCCAGCATAATCTCATAATAGTATGATCAAACGATAGTCGTAATAGCTTTGTGCTTTTCGACAGCTCATTTATTTACTCATTGGTTGAATTGCTGAACTCATTTGACTTTGTTACGCATTTATTATCTATTAATATATACAACAAAACTGGTGTGCTACTAACTCAACCTTGTGTTGACAAAACTACTTTATTTTTAACGCATATGCAGGTCATAGTGTGATGGGAAGTTAATTCAAGATTGGAAAGAAAACTTAAGGATCAAGATAGAGAAATAAACGAGACATTTGTTTTATGATTAATCTTTTCTTGGTGAATTATTTGTTTTTGGATATTTTATTTGAGTAATTTGTTTTAATTGAATTTTAATAAATAGATAATGAAATTTCCAATGTTGCATGATAGTACCTTGAGATCTGTGGGCAATCAGCTCACGCCCCGGCATTCTCGCCGTAGGTTGGGGTGTGATACGGCGTATATACTTATACGTCGTATAAGTCCTGTTCAGCTCTTATATACGCGTTTTTGGGGTTTTTCTTCGATTCTGGCGCCTTCGGCCGCTGTTGACCACCATGGTTGATCGGGGTTTGATCGTCTATGGTCTTGGTAGCTTCGGGGTGTCCAGATCTAAGCCAAGGTGGTCCTTAAGCTCGTTTTTTGTTGATTAAATACCCAAATAAAGCTAGATCTAGATTCAAACGGCTCATACGGCATCACTGGGCTGCGGTATCGGGTTCTAATAGGTTAGTACGGATGAGATAAATCATTTATTACCTTTGGTTGGTCTCGAATCGTTGAATATAGAAGACTAGAGAGTGTTTGGCTTAAATGTGTGTTTTTGAAGGTGTAGGCTATAATGTAGAGATGGATGGAAATGGAAATGATTAGAGTTTAAGGGGTATTTATACTCCCTTAAGCCCATGGACCTAAGGCTCATCTTTCCTTTTTGGTCCATATTTAATTCAATCAAATTAGCATACTTAACCTTCCACCTTTATTATTTTATTATTTCTCTACTAACTCAAGTAAACTTTTCCATCATAATCAAATATTATATTAAATATTATTCTTAGAAAAATTCGGGATTTTACAAGTTATAACCAAATTGTTGTAGATTGTTAGCATGGTGGACACAAAGAAGAATATTGTTGTACAATACAAGGAAGTGGCAACACTTTAAAATTTCCAATACCCTATTCTTAATCCAACGAATTCTATCGTTTGGGCAATACGTATCAACACAATATGAGAGACAAATGACCTTTGGGAAATGATTGAACCGCTTGAAACCACACAACCGGATGTCAAGAAATATAAGACGGCCACCGACAATCCTTCAATCATTACACGAATATTTGGTGTTTCAAGTTGCAAAATGCAAAAGAAATATGAGACACGTTGAAAACTTAACACATAGGAGTAGATCGTGTGCAAAAGGCATGACTACAAACCCTAAAATCTGAATTAAAATCGTTGCAATTGAAAGAAGATGAGTCTATTGATTCATTCACCGCTAAGTTGAACGTTATAGTTTCTAGAGCAAATGGTTTAGGATCAAATTTTTATGAATCAACCTTAGTACGTAAGTTACTTAACTCCATGCCAGAAAATTTAATCCAAATAGTACTATCAATAGAACAATACTCGGATTTAGATGAAATGACTTTATATGAAGCCATCAGAAGAATTAATACTTTTGAGGAACAAATAAATTCAAAGAAACTTAGTCTAGTTGAAAACTAGGATAAGTTGTTCTCACGACATGACGGTAATCATGGCCGTCGAAAATCAAATGCAAGATGGGGAAGTAGGAGGTTCAATCCACGTGGCCGAGGCCGTCGACGGTTTACACCATCATCATCACAGGAAGATTCCACTCAAGACCCGTCCAAATATTCTAACCAAAATAGAAGAAAGTTCATCGGTGATACGAGTAAGGTTAAATGTTACAAATGTAGCAAACTTGGTTATTATCCTTCAAATTTCCCTTAAAAGGATCATGCACAAGATTAGGTCAATTTAGTGAAAGAGGACGAAGAGCCGACCTTTTAATGGCAAACCGTGAAGACCGTATTGATACTCAAATAGTTTTCATAAACGAAAAGGAGATCAAGCACAGTAACTATAGATTAACTGATGAAAGTATGAGGTATCTCGACAATGGCACCAGTAAGTAACCATATGAGCGTTCCGCGGGAACATTTCACTTAATTAGATGAGAAGATCAGTGGGAATGTTCATTTTGGTGATGGTTCGTATGTAGAAATAAAAGTCATGGGCTCAATATTGCTGGAATATAAAAACATGGAGCAAAGAGTTGTAACCAATGTTTATACATTCCCAGTCTTAAAAGCAATATTTTGACTCTAGGCCAACTAACATAAGTCAAATGTAAAGTCATTATGGTATGCAATCAGTTACGTTTGTATGACATAAAGGAAATACTTCTCATGAAAGTCGAACGTTCAAAGAATACACTTTAGATAATTAATTTGAAGATTGGTACACCTATCTCACTGTTAACAAATTTTCAAAATGAAGCATGGCTATGGCACACACGAATTTGTCATATGAGCTTTAGAATGATTAAAGACATGACATGGAAGAAGTTAGTTAATGGAGTACCTAGAATTACACACTCCTCACAAGTCTGTAATGCATGTCTTCTTGGAAAGCATAATAGATCTCCATTTCCAAGACAAACCGTGTAATAACTCGTGTTTTTGGTATAATATATTAAACACCAATACCCAACCCGTTTCGTTTTTGGTAAGATAATCAATAAATTATTATATTATTTAAATATATACATTATTAATATTCTTTTAACTTTGAGATATTTACATTTTTCACCTTAATTGTAAGGCCCCGAACCCGGTAGCCCTACTTTAGCGTTGGATTTACTCATAAACACAGTTCTACAAATCAGAGTTTATTAAAACTTTCGCGGAAACGTTAACTTAAATCATTCATTACAAAACATTAAATCTTTTCTTTAAAACCATGATAATGAACATCATATTTAAAATACCATTTCTTTCATCTTCAGATGCCAGCCGTTCAATCCGTGCCATATGCCAACCTCATGCTAACTCTTTAATCATATTCACCTGCGTGCATACTAAAAGTCAGCTACGCTGAGTGAGTTCTAGTTAATCAGGCGACATACAATACATACACATATCTTACGTACATACATATCTTAACCTTGTATAAATATCCATAAGAGGAACGTCACATAATATCTATTAAAAGAACCATGGCTATTGCCCATGCTATATATATATATATTCCATAGAAGGGCGCTCTGTATAAATTCTCCATAGAAGGACGCTCTATATACTTCCATAGAAGGAAGATCCTATATATTTCCATAGAAGGAACACTATACTTTCCATTAAAGGAACACTATGCTTTCCATTAAAGGAACACTGTACTTTCCATTAAAGGAACACTATGCTTTCCATTAAAGGAACACTATGCTTTCCATAGAAGGAACCATCAATATATATTATCCGTAGAAGGAACTCTGTACATAATTTATTATTTAATATACATATAAGGAGACAATCACTATTCTTGGCAATACATGCAATATCCAAAGATCGTTCACGTATCGACAAGCAATCATCTTTACATTACTTACAATATTAAAATCTATATTTATAACATGACAGTACGTGCAATATCCGAAGATCGTTCACGTACCGACAAGCCCTCATCTTTACATTACACACAATATTCATATCTATTTTATTAACCTGACAGTACGTGCAATATCCGAAGATCGTTCACGTACTGACAAGCTTTCATTCTCATTCAAGACATATATAGATAACATATAAATCATACATGACATACACTTACCAATTTAGGGTAAGTGTATTAACTATCACATCGAGTATGCACACAGCCCCGAAAACATAACAAGGAATGGGGCTAGAAACTCACCTGAACTCGGTTACGTCCACTGTTGTTGGTTACTCCTTTCGAGAGATGTGTACGGCTAACTGTATAACAATTACACGTAACGATTAACTATCACTACCCATATCACGTTTCTGGTATAAAAATAGCCCACAACGAATGGGGGTCCGGGGGCAGCACCCCTGGCAACAGGGTTATGGGGGCGGCAGCCCCTAGCGTGGTCCAAGGGGCAGAGCCCCTGGTTGGGGTTAAGCTGCCAGGTCAGCTTGGAAAAATTTTATTTTCACTAACTGTCTTAACATATTTTCCATTAGGATTTAATTTATTTTTCTAATTTGTTAACTCATTCGCCATAACGAATTAAGCCTAATTCGTTACTGATTCGTCATCTTAGATGCCCGATTCGTTAGTTGATTCGCTATTCTAGTTCGTTAGCTTATCATAGCGAACTGTGAGTAATGAACTACTGATTCGCTATCCTATCCTGGTCTGGTTCGTCATCTGGTTCGTTACCTCAGCGTAACGAGTTGGATAAGTAACGAATCACTTGATTCGTTGTCTTGTCATAATGAACTGGGTGAGTACGAATCACTTGATTCGTTGTCTTAATCCTTTCATTATAACGAACTAGAATATGTTCTTATCCATACTTTGACTAAGGGGTCAAAGTCAAAATCGTCAAGAACATGGAATGGTCAACTGTTACCAAATCTGCAATTAAACCTTCATTTATTAACCAAATAACACGATTTAGGTATCAATGGATTCGGAATTACAGCGCCTACAAACCCTAACCATTCAGTCATCCAAATGTTCGTGTTTACAGGGTGCGATTTAGGCATATATATACGGGTTCTATTAGGTTAAAAATTAACCTATCAAATGTTAATCGATTTCCATAAGATTTGTTGATTTGGACTCGTTTATAACATACTAAAACAGATCTATGATTTCCCAACCCAAACCGAACATATATGAACGATTTCTAAATATAGACGTACATTAAACGAGTCGGTTTACAAACACGGTTAAGCCTTGATGTTGTTTTGGTTCTTCAAGACGATCTAGCACCAACGGGTTCGGGTTTCCCCCTTCGAATCTTGGCTCGGGTTATTGGATGGTGTTTGTGTGTGTTTACCAAGGTGTAGGCTATGGTGTAGATTTGGATAAAAATGGAAAGGATTAGGGTTTAAGGGGTATTTATACTCCCTTAAGCCCATAGACCTAAGGCCCATCTTTCCCTTTTGGTCCATAATTAATTTCATCTAAAAGCCTACTTAACCTATCATATTTTATTATTATTATTATTATTATTATTATTATTATTATTATTATTATTATTAACCGAACGAAAAATTGGGATGTTACATTAATACTTAGTTTCCACCAATATGTATCCATCCATAAAGTTTAGGGACCAATATGCAAATTTATTTAAACGTTATATTCATACCCGTGACCCGTTTGTTTCTTGATCCATCATCTTCATTTTTAAAGTTGGAATTGTTTATTGTAGATCATTATTATGTTTAATTCGTACTCACCGACGCTCTAATGAAAGGATATAATCAATAAAAGGATCTGGTCTATCATATTAAACAAACCGTCATAAGGTTAATGGGTTTACACCATCTAGATTTAATGAAAATTCAATTGAATGGATCTGCACTTTCCTATCATCATGGCGAAGCATAGCCCAAACTCAATTGCTCTGATCAATGTTGTCAGCTACCCTATTGAACTCAAGAACAGGCTGGAACAAGTTGTTTACCATTCACCATCAATGCGTATCACAAACTGGTAATAGATATACGGTTATAGTTCGTTTTTAATCTCGTTTCAACACCCCCAATGTTAATTAAACTAACAACAAACGGATTAATCGATTTCATAATTTAGGGTTCATAATCAATTCTGTTTTCAGCAGTGTGCATATTTAATATAATGTTCTCAGTCGTTAACCAACTAACACACCAGCTCAACTAGCTGGTGTGTATGTGTTCAAACCATTGAACCGGCCAGGGGCGCGGGTTCGAGCCCCCTGGACGCGTTTTTTGTTATTTATATTTTTGTAAAGGTTTTAAATGGTTTAAATGACTATTATAATTAATATTTAATATAAAAATAAACGTTGTTTTATTAAACCAACACTTTTAATTCACGTTTCCTCGTCGTTGTACGTCATTACAAACTCTTCACGTATATATATATATATGTGTGTGTGTGTGTATGTGTGAATTATTTTTAAAAGAAAATATAACAAACGTAATTAAAACGTGTTAGGTATATATTTATCATTTAAAACTTTGTTAACGATTCAAAACGCACATTTAAAACTTTATTTAATGTTTGTGTTATAATTATTCATTTAAATTATTTATATATTTATAACATTAGATTTTCGTTAAAGATCCCAAAATATATTATATAATAACTATATATTTAAACATGTGTATTAGATTATTTAATTATATTACAAGTTATATTTATTTATATAACTTCATTTTATTTATTTAAACATTTATCCATTCATATTTTATTTATAAAATTTTATATTAATGGTATTTGCTAAATAATAAAGCTAATAATCTTATAAATAAATGATAGACCATAATATTGTTTTTACAATAATAAAAAACGTTTGAAACCAATCTTCCAATCAATAATAATTCTAATCGCATCGAAATATCAAATTCATTATATGTGTTATATCAATTATAATTAATTTATATTATTTATTGATAACTAGAATCCTTGACGGTAAATCTCGAAGGGATTAGCATTCTTGCATCATCTCTTGTATTTCGTTCATCTAGTCAGGTGGGTAATCACCCCCCCTATTTTACTTGTTTTTAAACGTTTTGGGGACTTATGCGTACCAACTATTAATTTAAACATTGTATTATATTCTCAAATGCAAACTATTAATATTTGTGTTGTGTATCAATTGAATGACTACTTTCTTCTTGTTATTTGTTTATTTTATCACATTCGGAGAGGTCCATCATATTAGTCAAATTATGTCGTAGTGGCTGGCGTTTGATCGCATGAAAATGGTTTCACCGACATCTCATTTAAAGTAACCAACGCCCGATTCGCATGGTTCGGTTTAACCCACCCATTATAATCTGGCTGCAATATTTATATGCAATGATTTGATTGTTTATACTCACATATAACAGTTTTGCGGTTTACTTTTATATATTATTATATTGTTATTATGTTGTAATTAAAACTGGTGATTTTCTCACTTAACCTCGTGTTGACAAAATATATATTTTGTACGTATTTACAGGTTATCAGGTTGGTTGTTTATCAAAATGAAGATCACTTAGAGATGACATTTAGTATTTAAAACTTATGCAAGATTCATTGATCATGTTGCAATTTATTTATACTTGATGTAATTAAATTTAAATTATTTATTCAAATAAATTAATTAGATATTGTCATTTTGAAATTTGCATGATAGTCCCTTGTGAGCTGTGAACAATCAGTTCACGCCTCGGCAGTTCCGCCTTAGGTTGGGGTGCGACAAGGCAAATCAAGATCAACAAAACCATTAGATTTAGTTTCAGGAGATTTTTTTTGGTCCTATCTCGCCATCAACTCATTCTGTAAAGAAGTATATATTTTTATTAGTCAACGATTGTACAAGATACATGTGGGTATACTTTCTTGAATCAAAATATCAAGCGTTTGAGACGTTTAAAGAATTTAAGTTAATGAGAGAAATAGAGTTAGGAACCAAATTGAAGATGTTTAGAACTGAAAGAGGTGGAGAATTCACATTTGTAACATCTTACTTTTGATAATAATAAATAAAAGAATTTCGTTTACTGAAGGGTGTCTTATTATTTAGTTAAGTTAAATAAAAATAATAGAGTGTGAGCTTGGACAATAAAAGATGGATTAAGAGATGGTGATGGGCCTTAGGTCCATTGGATTAAGGGTATATAAACACCATTAAACCTCCTTAAAACCCTCATTCCACCAACCTTGCCTCCCTGCACACTCAAAAATACACACAAACACTTCTCTTTCCATTTCAGCTCAGATCTGAATCCGAACCAAGAGGAGTGTGTGTTAGATCTTCGTCATACAAGCAAGAAGCACGTCCATATTCACATGTTGAATCAAATCCGAAGCTATAAATGAACCAAAATGATACGTATTAGATTAAAGGTTAAGTTTTTGAGGTCGGTTTGTCCTAGGATTTGATACTAAGGCAAATCAGGTTTTATTATGAAAGAAAAATGTAAACTTAAGCGTAAAAAATTTGTTTGGTATGAAACAAGACAAACAGGTGACGTTTGGACCATGTTAAAGTGAGAAAACGAAGTTTTTATGGCAAAAAACTCGATTCGTCGGCAAGACGGGCATAACGGGACGTAAGAAGGTGATTTAGAATGGTAAGGCATGAAACTAATCGAATTGAACCAAAGGAATTGAATCGAATGAAAAACGAATCAAAACGAATGGGAAACGAATCGAATATAATTGAGACTCGATTCGATTATAATTACAGACTTGATTCAATTAAACATTAAGACTCTATTCGATTAGTATTTAAACTCGATTCGATTGGTTTATACTTGACTCAAAATCATGGAAAGTCAGTTTTCTGATGAATTGTTTTGTATAGGAATATTAATGAAAATAAAATTTTTAGTCAGTTTAACTGCACCATGGCCTTTTAACTGTACCAACTTAAGTAGCGAACTAACGAAATAAAATGTGAGTAGTTGGAGCATCCCGTGAATCACCACGTATGAATACTCCAATAAAATACATAACAAATTGAGAAATGGATAGTAGGAGTGCCTATGGGTTCCATGGATTTTTTACCCAACTAGCCATTTAAATATCAAAACACAATAATCGGAAAAGACCGAATTTAGCCACGAACCACGGTGAATTCGGTTTAAAACAACTTAAGGTGTCAGTCTTATGACAGTTGTGTTCCCGTTTTGGCCTATAAGCTCGAGTATTGTGCCTAGGTTATCCTCTAGGTAAGGAATAACGTCTTACCTTAAGGTGAGGGAGTACTCTCCCCTTCCAGTTACTACGGGACCTTGTCATACTACCTAGCCTTAAGGTGAAGGAGTAAAAACAAAGTATGTAATTCTTTAGAAATTTCTCAAAAATAAAAGGCAATCTAATTTTATTTAAATTAATTAAGAAAAATTTTCTTTGAAGGTTGAGGCATAGCCTCGGAGTTGTGTGTGTGTGCCTGACAATATAATAATAAGCAAAATTAATTTAACTAAGAAAAGTTGTAAACAATTAATTTGAACACATAAGGCAAACATATAAGCACGTATGGGGCTCCTAAGCATGTTACTAAGGCACCGCTAACAACCTATCTTAAACTTTCGGCTTTGATACCAATCTGACACACCCTAACCTAAGACGGAAATGCTGGGGTGTGAGCTGATTGCTCACAGCTCTCAAGGTACTATCATGCAATATTTAAAATGACAATATCTATTAATTAATTTCAAATATTCCAACAAGATTCGAATAAACAAATACAACAATCCATAAATAAAACAAACAAGAGAAAATCAAATTTAATATTGATATCTTCTTTCTAGTATAATAAAGCCTTAGTTTCTTCAATTGATCCCGAACAATCAAATCATTTGGTGACCTGCATATGCGTTGAAAATATAAATAGGTTTTGTCAACACCAGATTGAGTGTGTGACACACTAGATTAGTAAAATATATAATAAATGGAGAAAGATGCAGACTGTTCCTATGAGATAAACAGTAAAGCCATAGCACATAAATAATTCAACCAAACAATAAAGAGCTAAACCATTTCCATACAAACGGACATTGGTTACCAAGATAGGGTTAAACTGTTGCCCTAAAAATGGACATTGGTTACCAAATATAGTCATATGATCATACTATAAATTATGGACCTATCTGAAATGTATTCAAATAAAGCAAGTAAACAAATAGCAAGTAAGGAATAAACTGATATACACACAAGGATAAACAGTTGCGGTTTTTAATACTAGATAATAGATAAATACTGTAAATACACATATGTCCCTAAAATATTTAAATTAAGTAAAAAGGAGAGTGATTACTCACCTTAGCAATAAGCAAAAAATAAATGCTTTAAGAATAGTAAGAGAATAAACGTTTCGCTCTTAGGAATTACCGACGAATAATCCTAGTAAAGAGTAATATAGGAAAATAAGTATGGATTAATATGGATACCACAATTAATATAGATTTGAGATTGAATGATTATCGGTGGTTTGTGAAATAATTATTTAATTTATTATGTGTTTATAACGACCATTTTTAATTAAGGTTTCAAATAAAAAACAATAACATCTAACTATTTATATAAAATATATTTATTTATGAAAATATTTGAATTATATTCAACATGTAAAAATAATAAGATTAATTATTTTATATCTTTCAATTAAAAACTTATTAAAACCTTTAACAATTTTAATAAATAATTTACACACACACACACACACACATATATATATATATTAATAGTTTTACCCAAAGTTCAGAAAAACAACTAGTTGATATGTCGGTTTTTGATTAAATAATAATCATTTATTATATCTATATTGTTTATAATACGAATTAAATGCCAAAAATGCATAAAAGACGGGTCTGGAGGGGCTCGAACCCGCACCCTCCAGCCCACTTGATCCTTAACACAAACACGCAACCAACTGATCTATCAGGTCAGTTGGTTATAACTTCAGAAAAACGAATTCAAACAGGCAGACACAAACTCCAATTCAGACTATAAACCCTAACCAATTCAATTGTTTAATCTGTTAAAAGTTTGATTAATTAGTGTTAGGGTTTTTGATCAGTGATCAAGGACGAACTCAATTCATGATTAAATTACCTGTTATGATGATATGCGAGGGCTTAATTGTGTACGAATAGATACGACCATAAGACGATAAATTGAGTTATGGTGTTTGTTAACGTGTATAATAAGGACGAGGTGGTGTCGGCTATTACAATTAGGTATTACAAATCCGTTTGATCGATTTAACATAATTAGAACGTCGGTGAGATCGTTTATGGCAAGATTAACAAGCCTATGATTTGATTTCCAAGTATAAGACGAGAATTGAGGCTCAGGTTTGTTAAATGGGTTGCGGTTTGCGAAATGGGTATGGTAAACGGGTCAACTAAATGGGATATTGGGTATTTAATATAATATAATAATATATTTACAAATTTGCATAATAGTCCCTGAAGAATGTAGACGAAAACATATATGGTTAATAGTTTTAGTTTAGGGTAATTTTTGTCATAACTTGAAAGTTATAAATGTATAATATATAAATAATTAAAATTAATATTATAACAATTAATTTAACTCAATAAATACGGCATTTTATTGATAAAATTTCCCGACCATCAAAATGGGTCGGGTATATAATAAAAATCTTAATTTGAAAAATCCGAGTTGTTATAGTAGGTGTATGATATGTGAATGTTTTATGAATGATATAGAAAATGTTAAGAGTATGAATGAAAGCATATATATATATATATATATATATATATAAATATAAAGTAATGTATATATGGTTGTATGGTAAGAGGGTATCAGACACTAATAAAATATGTGAGAGGAGGGTGGCAGACCCTAATAATATATGTGAGAGGAGGGTGGCTGACCCAAATAATATATGTGAAAGGATGGTGGCAGACCCTAATAATATCTATGAGGTTATAGGGCGAAATGCACTTTAAAATGTATAAGTATGTATGCAAAGTAATATGAAATATGAAAGTATGAAAGAATGAAAGTATGAAAGTAAGAATGAAGGCATATGCTTATGTATGTACAAAAGAAAGTAAAGCGGGTTAAGTATGTAGTAAGTGAACGTAATTTATGTTGTCTGATTAACTAGAACTCACTCAGCGTAGCTGACTTTTAGCATGCACACATGTGAATAGGCTAAGGCAACTAGCTTGAATAAATACACATGACACTGGACTAAAGATACTGGCATCTTGAGAAGAATGTTACTCCACACAACAAAATGGCTTGGTAGAACGAAGAAATAGAACAATCCTATCTGCTACAAGAAGTATGCTTAAGGCACGTAACATGCCTCAATTTTTTTGGGCAGAAGCAGTAAGACGTATTGTCTACATCCTAAACCGAACACCGACCAGAGCTTTACTTGATAGCACACCTTTCTAAGCACTTAAAGGTGATAAGCCCAATTTGAAGTACCTTAAAGTTTTTGGTTGTAAGGCTTATGCGAAAGTGTTACTACCACACTTAAAGAAGTTGGATGATAGAAGCACTGAAATGGTATATTTTGGTAGTGAACAAGGATCAAAAGCCTATAGACTATTTGATCCTAGAACAAATAGAATTTATATTGGTAGGGATGTACATTTTAAACAAAAGGAGTTTTGTAATTGGAATGAAGATGCTAGAGGTAATAAACCAGAAGAAAATGAGTGGACATAATCTATAGTTGTAGATTTTCCAACTACGATTCTATCTGATAATCCTGAACCTTAGTTTGAACATATGAAGTTAACAATTATGATGAAGATGAAGAAGCACCTCATTCACCCGTTAATACATCAAATTCACCCGTCACTCCAAAATCGTACACCCACAAACCAAACTCTAAATCATCCACAAACTCCTCTAGACCATATGATCATACACCATTACACTTTCAAAGTTTAGAAAATACATATGCTCGAGCACCATAAGTAGATTTAGATGGAAACGAATTATTACTAGCTAAAGAAGAACCTAGAACGTATAAGGAGGTAGCAATAGATGCAAAATGGATTGAGGCTAAGAAGTTGAATTGGATTTAATCAATAGGAATAAGACTTGGATCTTGACCGATTTACCCAAGGATCATAAAGCAATAGGTTTGAAATGGATATTCAAGACCAAGAGAGATGTAAGTGAAAACATAATAAAACACAAGGCACGTTTAGTAGCAAAAGGTTATGTACAACAACATGGGATAGTTTTTGAAGAAGATTTTGCCCCGTTAGCACGAATAGAAACTGTACGTTTAATCTTAGCCTTAGCTGCTTATAACAAATGGGAATTACATCATCTCGATGTAAAATCGGCATTCTTACATGGAGAATTGAAAGAAGAAGTGTATGATTCTCAACATAAAGGCCTTGTGAAACCATAAGACAAAGGGAAAGTTTACAAACTTTCAAAAGCTTTGTATGGACTATGACAAGCACCACGTTCATGGAAAGTAAAGTTAGACAACACATTGAAGTCACTTAGATTTCAAAAGTGTTTATTAGTACAAGTAGTGTATACCAAGGCGAGTTCAAACTCTAATCTGATAGTTGGAGTATATGTTGATGATTCGATTGTCACCGGATCACCGAAGAAAGAATATGACAAGTTCAGATCACAAATGGAAGGAAAATTAGAAATGAGCGACTTAGGTTTATTAGCCTACTACATAGGTATAGAAGTCACCCAAACATGGGGTAATATCTCAATTAAACAAACTGGGTATGTGAACAAAGTTCTCAAGGACTCAGAAATACTTGAGAGCAATGATACAAAGATACCAATGGGTCCAGAACTTAGACTAACAAAAGTTGAAGGTGGAGAACCAGTTAATCCCATCAAGTATAGAAGTCTAATCGGATGCCTAAGATATCTCCTTCACACGAGACTAGACTTGAGTTATTAAGTAGGATTACTTAGAAGTTTATGCAAGATAATTGGTTATAGTGATAGTAGCTATTGAGTTAACACCGAAGAAGGAAAGGCACACCATGAATTTTTTTTTACTTTGGAAACTCAAAGCAACCTATTGTATCATTATCGTCATGTGAATCAGAATTCATGATAGCAACTGCAACAACATGTCAAACATTATGGTTAAAGAGACTACTTAGTGCGTTAACTAGATGGAAAGAAGAAAGAGTAACCTTGACGGTTGACAACCGATTAGTAATAACCTTAATGAAGAATACCGTGTTTCAGGGTAGAAGTAAGCACCTAGATACTCGTTATCACTTCATACGTGAACGAATTGAGAATGAACAAATAACTATGAAGCACATTGCTGGAGATTTACAAAAGGCTGACATCTTAACAAAGGCGCTGCCAAGAATCAAGTTAATCAAAGTGAGAGAACTAATCGACGTCAATGGCCTACTAAAAGTTGATCGTGATAAAGGGGGTGTTTTTTGGATATAATCACACTAACTCGAACACAACTCGGAGGGTCATTTATGTTTATTTTATGTTTTAGTGTAGTATGTCAATGTAAACATAGTACAAGGGTCAAACATGCCATTATTGTACAATTTTATGTATGTGTTGTCTCTCTCTATATATATATGTATGTATTATTGTACAATTTTATGTATGTGTTGTCTATATATATATATGTATATAGTTCAGATTGTAATCAGAACCCATATAAATAATCAATTAAAAGATTAGTTTGATCTATTTCTGTTGTTATAATTGATCCTATTTATTAAGGTTTGTCAAGACTTGTGAACGTATGTTTTAAGACAATGAATTTCTGTTAGAGCACATTTGTCTATTGATAGGTCTAGAATTGGTTAAACGAGCTAATATTGTTATAAGGCTTATACGGGTGTATAAGTCTTATACGCCACATATGACTTATCCGGCCTATAGGTGATTGGTTTAGCATAAATAGGAGCCTATCATTGTCATATTTAGTAATCATTTGTAATCTTTAGAGAGAAATCTTGAGATGAGAGAGCAAATCACCTGTACTTTTTTCAATTATACATGTCGTCGCGTTTTGATTGAGTAATTCTCATGGACAAAAAGCCGCATACAGACTGGTGAAGTTATAAGCTGATATGAGTTCCACGTTTTTGAGTTTCCACATAGTAAATTGATAGTGTGGCGGCTTGATTGAGTACTACTTCAATATCGCATACAATTAATTGTTGCTGAATGATTATCCGCATAACATGTGGGCGTATAAGATAGCTTCACGTATAAGTCTCATGGATGTTTAGCCGTATAAGTTTTATTAGTTTGCTAATTTTCTTGCCGTATAAGATTCTTTGGACGTACAAGTTGTTGGCGTATAAACTGGTTTGTCCGTATAAGGGTATTACTTTCACATATGTGCTGATTTTCTCGATTTACGTGCTATTTTGGAGAAAATGGATTGTTTAAATTCGTTTAATGATGAAAAGGTATTGACAAGAAACAAAAGACAAGCTTTGAAGAAAGAATTCGATAATTTTGATGTATTGACTAAAGAATCGTTTGATTCGTTAATCAATCGATATTGCACGCTTGTTAACGAAATGGAGCATGTCGGGATTGAGAAACGAGAGTTAGACTACATTGATAGGTTGGCAGATATGCTCGTTGAGACGTCACCTGATGTTTGGGGTACATTCGTTATAGCAATTCAATCAAACCCCAACACATGCAAATTTTCTCAATTCATCGAGATGATAAAGAATCATGTATTTTTTTAAAAATCTGAAGAACCGTCATTACCAGAAATTGTAAACACTCCAAAGTTCGATGATGATGGTAATTTAGAATATGATGAAGATTTGGTTTTAGAATCATTGTTGGATTTCAAAGTTGAAAACAAAGCTGAGGAAGCTAAATCTTGTGAAAAATGTGAGCAGCACAAAAAAGTTAAAATCTCACACCGACTCGTTACTGAATGAGCTTAATCGAGTTAAGGAAGCTTATGATCAAATTCAAAAACTCGAAACAAACTTTTGGTGAAGATTGATCAAAATGAGAAAACCATAAACAGACAAATTGATGAAAATGCTGCACTCAAACAGGAATTAAAAACTGTTAAGCGTGAACAAGTTAATAAGGTTGCATTTGTTCATGGTACAACATCTGAGAGCAAGAAAGAAATCCTATGCCGAAATTAACTCAATAAGGATTTCTTTGTTCAAAAAGAAAAACGTAAACGAAAAAAGAAATCTTATTGGTACAAGAATAGTTCTAAGTTTGTTTACATTCCAAAAATAGATGTGGGTAACCAAGATATTCTGAAAACAGAAAAAAACAAAATTTCAAAATTCAAAATCCAAAAATACGAGCCCAAACGTCCAATCAGATATTCCAAAGGGTCCTCCGAAACAAACGTTCAGAAGAAGACGATATCGTTAAAGATGTTTCGAGGAAGCCACATGTTAAGTTTGTTGATTTAAAATATTGTAATGAAAATAAGTTTGAAAAGTTGAAATTTTTTATGTGAAAATATCCACCTCAAAGTTATACAATTGGATCGTTAAGAAAAAGGACTCATCCGATCTAGTTGATATTGAAAAAGATATATCCGTCAAATCCGAATGTTCAGAAAAATTCAACGGTTGTAGATGTTGATTCTGGAAACTTTAGGAGGAGTATGTTAGACTATCAAGACGATAGGGGAAGATGATTTGAATATCGAGTTTGTTAGTCTAAGCAATATCCGAGGGGGAGTCTGTTGGAGCATATACGTCTAATGCTTAGACACCAAGACCAAGCAATATCCAAGGGGGAGACTTTTAGAGCATTTTTGTCTATCGCTAGGTCTTGGATTGGTTAAACGAGCTAATATTGTTAGATATATTGTAAGTGGCGTATAAGTCATGTCAAAAGTATAAGGCTTATACGGGTGTATAAGTCTTATACGCCACATATGACTTATACGGCCTATAGGTGATTGGTTTAGTATAAATAAGAGCCTATCATGTCATATTTGGTAATCCTTTGTAATCTTTAGAGAGAAATCTTGAGAGGAGAGAGCAAATCACTTGTACTTACATGTTTTGTAAATATTAGTGTGTTTGTTTGTGAATAGACATGTGTTTATCCCTTTGATTAGTGATTCCGCCATTGATCACCGTATAGTAAACATAACGTGATTACGATCCATCTCACGTTCTTACATGTGGTATCAGAGCCACGGGCTCGTGTTTACTCATGGATCAAACATAACAATTTGTTTCAGTTTGAAAATTTCATAGTCAAAGTCATACCCGCTCATATAATCTTCAATTACTCACTTGTTTACGGTTTAAATTCGAATTAAACTTAGAATTATATTGTTCTACAACTATTGATCATTGCTGCAAGAGTAATTCAAGCCATTAATCAAATTCAAGAAGTTGAAATTTGGGCAGTTTGTTACAAAATTTTTGGCGTATAAGTTTTCATGAAGTGGCATATAAGTTTTCATGAAGTGATCCGTATATGTTGTACAACTTGGACGTATAAGTGTTAAAAGTCAATAAGGGACGGCTGATTGAAAATTAATTGACACGTTGATTAAATTGTTTTCTAATGGCCGCATTTTGATTGAACATGTTGCTGCAAATTGAGTTACACACATATTAATTGAAAGAATGACGGCTGGTTTACTTTTTTCAATTATACATGTCGTCGCGTTTTAATTGAGTAATTCTCTTGGACAAAAAGCCGCATACAAACTGGTGAAGTTATAAGCTGATATGAGTTCCACGTTTTTGAGTTTCCACATAGTAAATTGATAGTGTGACGGCTTGATTGAATACAACTTCAATATCGCATACAATTAATTGTTGCTGAACGATCATTCGCATAACATGTGGACATATAAGATGGCTTCACGTATAAGTCTCATGGATGTTTAGCCGTATAAGTTTTATTAGTTTGCTAATTTTCTTGCCGTATAAGATTCTTTGGACGTACAAGTTGTTGGCGTATAAAATGGTTTGTCCGTATAAGGGTATTACTTTCACGTATGTGCTGATTTTCTCGATTTACGTGCTATTTTGGAGAAAATGGATTGTTCAAATTCGTTTAATGACGAAAAGGTTTTGACAAGAAACAAAAGACAAGCTTTGAAGAGAGAATTCGATAATTTTGATATATTGATTGAAGAATCGTTTGATTCGTTAATCAGTCGATATTGCGTGCTTATTAACAAAATGAAGCATGTCGGGATTGAGAAACGAGAGTTAGACTACATTGACAGGTTGGTAGATATGCTCGTTGGGACGTCACCTGAAGTTTGGGGTACATTCGTTATAGCAATTCAATCAAACCCCAACACATGCAAATTTTCTCAGTTTATCGAGATGATAAAGAATCATGTATTTTTTTTTAAATCTGAAGAAACATCATTACCAGAAATTGTAAACACTCCAAAGTTCGATGATGATGGTAATTCAGAATATGATGAAGATTTGGTTTTAGAATCATTGTTGGATTTCAAAGTTGAAAAAAAAGTCGAGGAAGCTAAATCTTGTGAAAAATGTGAGAAGCACAAAAATTTAAAATCTCACACCGACTCGTTACTGAATGAACTTAATTGAGTTAAAGAAGCTTATGATCAAATTCAAAAACGTGAAACAACACTGTTGGTGAAGATTGATCAAAATGAGAAAACCATAAACAGACACATTGATGAAAATGCTGCATTCAAACAGGAATTACAAACTATTAAGCGTGAACAAGTTAATAAGGTTGCATTTGTCCATGGTACGACATCTGAGATAAAGAAAGAAATCCAATACCGAAATTAACTCAGTAAAGATTTCTTTGTTTAAAAAGACAAACGTAAACAAAATAAGAAATCTTTTTGGTACAAGAATAGTTCTAAGTTTGTTTACATTTCAAAAATAGATGTGGGTAACCAAGATATTCTGAAAACAGAAAAACAAAAAATTTCAAAATTCAAAATCCAAAATACGAGCTCAAATGTCCAATCAGATATTCCAAAGGGTCCCCCGAAACAAACGTTCAGAGGAAAAGACGATATCATTAAAGATGTTTCGAGGAAGCCACATGTTGAGGTTGTTGATTTAAAAGATTGTAATGAAAATAAGTTTGAAAAGTTGAAATTTTATGTGAAAAGATTCACCTCAAAGTTATATCATTGGATCGTTAAGAAAAAAGATCCACCTCAAAGTTTTATGACAATGAATATCTGTTAGAGCATTTTTGTCTATCGCTAGGTCTTGGAATGGTTAAACGAGCTAATATTGTTAGATATATTGTAAGTCACGTATAAGTCATGTCAAACCTATAAGGCTTATACGGACGTATAAGTCTTATATGCCACATATGACTTATACGGCCTATAGGTGATTGGTTTAGTATAAATAGGAGCATATCATGTCATATTTAGTAATCCTTTGTAATCTTTATAGAGAAATCTTGAGAGAAGAGAGCAAATCACTTGTACTTACATGTCTTATGAATATTAGTGGGTTTGTGTGTGAATTGACATGTGTAATGTGTTTATCCCTTTGATTAGTGATTCCGTCATTGATCATTGTATAATAAATATAACGTGATTATGATCCGTCTCACGTTCTTACAATTTCAAGTAACCAACAACTAAGTTGCAGAATTACTCACAAGAAGACCGTCACTACAAATAATATTCTCTCTCATTTATTTTCTATTAATTTGAAGTTATTGTAATAAATCTTATTTGTTTTAGAATTTGGAAGTTCTTATGGGTTACTTTTGTTCGGATTCTATCATTCATTGGCAGTTAATGTGCTCTCCTTAGTGCGTTTTTTTCTTGTTTATATTGTATGGTGGGTTTATTTTGATTTTCATTACCCAATCTAGCGATGTATGACCGGTTATCTATCAACGTAATCATTAGTAGAAATCAGGACCATGAACATGTTTGTGTACATCGTTATCTAATAAATATCATACTGTGCTATTGGCTGCCTACAACCATTAACCAAACATGTGTTGTTTATTAAAACCAAGGGCTATGAACATATTTATATTATCTTATAGAAATTATATGTACGAATCTCTCTTTTCTTTTTCAATTTATATCTCATTTATGGAAACTCAATTCTTTTTCATCATAATTATTCTTATCCAAAGCGATACAACCTCTTGAAGTATTCTTGTCCAAATTTATATATTCGACCCCACGAATTTTATACTCTTGATATTTTTTATATCTAAGGTTTCACTTATCTTCATTATGAGAGTTTTCCATTTGTTGTGATACTTATGATGATGGAATCTCTCTCCCTTGTTTTGTTGATCATAACCACGAAAGTTCTAGTTGTTTTTGAAGATTTTCAATTCTTTATATATGTGGCTTCAAAGATTTTTATTTATTTTCTTCTCTTATTCACCAGTTATATTTTAAATTTAATTATTTTTGCTTTATAAAACCACACAACTGGACAAACCTGTTTATCATCTGACGATTTAAGTAATTATAGATCGTGTCGGGCTTATTTTATTATATTAGGCTTGTTGTGTATTAGATGGCTTGTTATTGTAATATTATTATAGCTTTCGTCAACACTTTGTATTGGGCTCGAGGCCGCTTTATCTTGTAATTTGGTCCCATTGATAGAAAACCATAAACGCATGGGGTTCGCTATAAAAGGGATACTATTCAACCCCATGCTCCTTGGACATCATTTGCAACTTTTACGCTTTATATTTTCTACTCATTTTTCTTTCAGTTTTGTCTCACTTAATCCGAGATCCAAGTGTTAGTAGTGAATTCCGCTCGCTCTTTACACGGATTAATCCGAAACAAGTTGTTAGATTCACTCGGGAACCTACAGGTCGTTACGTAATTATCAAAATCCTCGTATAAATCATAGTATGTACGGTTGTGTGTCATAACTTAGAACCGAATGTGATTTTGAGCAACAACACAAAGGTAATATATTCAGGGAATAGTGGATACGTCGTTAGTACATCCAAAATAAAATTGTCCTTGTCATATTCTCATTTGTAGTATTTTCGTGTCACTCGAAGATCCATGTTATGTTATTTTTATATAAAACGTTTTATTTTTAGTAAACGACTTTTGTTGCAGTTTTTCCTAAATACCGGGACGAGATTTCTAAAAGTAGAGACTACTGTGGTATTTGTGATTAACCCTAAACCCGATCTGTCTTAAATACGTGGATTTCATTAAAGATCAATTATATCCGTTTACGTAACTATAGGGTTGTGTGTGTGTTTCTTTTTTTAGCGGCATTCTTTTCTTTTATATCAGCCTTTTTTATTTAAACTTATTATTTAAGATTTACCATAGATTATTCAAAACACAAAAACTTTCTATTTAAGCTAAGGTTTTTAACATAATTAACAAGTTCAAGCATTTTTATTTCAATCCCTATAAATACCCGTGTCTCTGTTCCACCGTTCACAACTTTCTAATCACTTTCAATTTCACGAATTCAAGCTTCTCTATGGTGTTCTTCAAGAATTGACCAAGAAAAAAAGTCAAACCCGAACTTTTATATTTTATCTTCCACTTCAATTTTCAGGCAATTTGTATTTGTTTTTCAGTTTCTTATCATGCTTGAATCGTAACCCTTCAATCAATATCGTTGATATGAGGTGTTTCAAAGTTCAATTTCATTAATTTATCAGTCTCGGGTTTATCTTCTTAGTTTTAGGGTTTTAGGTTAAATTCTTTATTAAATCGTTTTAAAATAGAATCTAAACTTATTAATTGTCGTTTTTACATTCTGAGTTTGTTGGAAGCGAATCCGACCTAGTTCTTGGTACGAGTATGATAAAACCGAACCACTCGTTAATAGGCTTTAATTTTTTCAATATATTTGTTTTTACTAATGTAAATAAATTAAATCTTTTAAAATATAATCATGATTGTTTTAACTTAGTTTTCATAATGAAAACCATACTTTAATTTTTATAACTTGTTAAACTTAAATTTTGAATTAACTCTGTTAAACACCAACCCAATAATTAGCGTCTCTAGACTTCTTCTATATTCATTGTATTATATTGTTGAATATTCGACTTTTAATCTACAGTCACCTGTTGAACTAAGTCGTGTCAGTAAACTCGATTAAAAGTTTATTTTGGCCGTTTTCACTCGCTTTTGATTCTAAGGTGAGTACATCATAGCCCTTTTTTTATATCATTTTCATTATTTTTAGTGTGTGGCATTTATCCTATAAAACTATCTCATAAATTTTCATGTTTTACTATCAAATTACGATTTATGCTATTGTCAAAGTGTTCTTGTCATAAATTGTCATGCTCTCTATGCTACTTGTTACATGCTATTTACATTTTTTTGGTTGTTGATGGTGTAAAGTCTAACACAAACACAAACGCAAGCCCTAGTATTTTGGTTTTGTGCCAAGTAGAACGGGATATATTTTACAATTTACAGTCTATATCATGTTAGTCTATGCTTCTCATTTATGTTGGTTTCGCACTTGACACATGATTCATATGTTTAATTCTAATATATATATACACACACCCACACATCAGCTTTTATGATTGCTCACCAATATTCGTGTCGATCAAAATTATTTTGTACATGTTGCAGGTTGGTGTTGCTCAAGATTTGAAGCTCACCTAGTTCGGACTATAGGATATCTAGTTAACTAAATTCTTTTAAACGTTTTGTTTAGATTGTTGTTTGCATTATTCTAATTATTGTAATGTGATGAATAGGTTTGATAATATAAGCAAATTTATTTGTCGCTTTAATTTGTCATTAAGCTTTTGCATAGTCATTGTATCACCCTGACATATTCCGCATTTGTTTGGAGTGTTACACTCATAAAAAACAGAGGTAGTTTGTTCATGTGGTACTCCTACATTGAAATGTACTTCATAGACATCCTCAAACCCAGGTAGACGATTTTATTGCCAACCCCTCCCCCCACCCCCCCTCAAAATCTTTGGAAACGATTAGCATGTTCAATTGGGGTACCAACTTTACCCGTGTTTATTAGATTCTCTCCGAATTAATTACATCGCTTACCCCATAAATCTAGACAATTTGATCCATGCTAACCGTTTAAAAAAATAGGTCGAAAAGGGGGGGCGGGGGTTCAAACAAACAAACTTAAAAGTCGAGTGCAGCAAAAAAATCATCTGCCAGGGTTTGTGTATGTCCATGAAGTACGTTTCGATGTGGGAGAACCACATGAACACAAAACCATATCCGATTTTTGTGGATGCTTGGATGGATTAGGGAATGCGATAGATATTTATTTGGGTTTAAAAGGTAAATGAATGCCTTAAGAGTAGCTAGTAAAAAGACCTAAAAGCCCCTTGCGTGATAGGGACATATTTAATAACTAACAACTGGTGTGGATGGCGTTTAGATCAAAATTGATAGTTAAATGAAACAAGTCAATAATAAAAGATTAAATTAACCATTTTACTGAAAAAAATTATACAATTTTAAGAAACCACGGTAACGAAAACCAAATTTTACTCTTACTAGTATTATTATTATTATAGTATTAATATGCAATGTAAGTGTAAGCGTTGTAACAACTTTGGTCCATGTGACAACTTTAGGGGGTGCCACATTATGTTTTTTTTAATGTTTATAACGGTTTATTATATTTAGTTTTTATTGTCAATTTTGTAAACGAAGTTAATCAATACTGATCGAATTTTCATTGCCCTTTTATAAATATGTTTATTTTTCACTTTTAGTAATTTATATTTAGAGTACATTTTTTTGTGCGTCTACTAATTTAATATTATAGTGTAGTGTCGGAACCGTAGCGAAGTTAATTGATACCAATCGAAGTCATGTCAATGTTTTAAAATATTATTTTTTGGGAGTATTATTTTCATGGTTTACTACCAGCACGGTAATGAAATTAACCGATAGTGCTCGAATTCGCGTCGGCGCCACAACGTGTGAATTTTGTTTAGGGACTAGGGTCATTTCTTTCATATACTCTAAAGTTTCCTAAGACTTCGCTAATCCTACACCATCTACTCATTTTAACCTAAACTACCATAATTGGTGGTTTCACTTCTTTCAAATACCCTAAATCATTTTGTTTAACTATACTCTTTTTAAAATTAAGAAAAAGGTAATAAGAAGAAACAAATATACTAAATTCATTAAAACATAAAGAGTTAAGTGTTATTTTCATACCTGTGATATGCAACTTTAGTATATTTTTTGAATTTTTTGCAACTGGACATTTCACGTTTCAAAAACATGTCATTTTAGTACTTTTTCTAATCATGTTTATTCTGTCCATTAAATCAAGGGTAAATTGGTAATTTTATTTATTTTCTCTTTTCTTTTAAACTACTTCCCCTTTATATCATTCAAACCCTAATCCCTAAATCAAAACATCAGATATCATCTAAACCCTAAATCCTCTCTGTCTGACTTTGAACAATCAACAATCAAGCAATTTGATTTCACAAATACTCGTCACTTCTATCATCAGACCCCTTATCGCTTGTTTGTGGACACGCACCAGTTACGAATCGCCGTTCTAAGAGCGTTGAAAAATCAGGCTAGTTTAAATCGGAAAAAAATTAAGCTCTCGGCATACATCTGTTCAAACGTATGACCGGAGGAAACTACCAGTGGATCAACCGGGAATCAGACATATGAATTCATATAGAGGCTTCTATTTCTCCCGACGATGACTTGTGTAAGGAAATTTTCCACTTCTTTAGCTTATCATTCCTCACCATATCTTCTCAGTTACCAATTCAACAAGTGTGTGTTGTAATACATCATAAATAATTGTGAGTGGTTGGTTGAAAGCTGAAGACCTTGTCGTTGGTGATAGAATGGAAAAATAAGGGGTTTGAAGATTTGGGATTGGCTGAAGAGGGGATCCAGATGATATGATCGATGTTTTGATTTAGGGATTTTGATTTAAAGTTTAAAGATGTTTGGGGAAATAGTTTAAAAGAAAAGAAAATAAATAATATAAATGAAATTACCAATTTACCCCCGACTTAACGGATAAAATAAACGGGGTTAGAAAAAAGTACTAAAATGACATGTTTTTGAAACGTGAAGTGTCCAGTTGCAAAAAATTCGAAAAATGTGCTAAAGTTGCGTAATTGAGCAAACCACGGATATGAAAATGGCACTTCACTCAAACATAAAATAAAATACTAATACAAAAGAAAATTTAATCCTTAATATTGGAAGACCCAATGTGGGAATCGTAATGTTGCACCGATACCGCATTAATGATAGAATATTTTTTTAGAATGTTGGAATCATAATGTTGCTCCGAAACCGCATGAATGATAGAATATTTTTTTAGAATGTCCAACGCCGCCAAGTGATCAAGTCCATGTCTTTGGTGGTATTTTATGTACTCGCGAAAGGCGTCGGCAATTGTTTCAGATGCCTTTTGTCTGTCAAGTACGCGGTTGTAGAGTTCATTTAATATGGTAATGATGTAGTGTGGAAGTAGTACGAAAAATGTGTTAATTTTTTCAAAGGTTTGTTTACACAATGTTGAGTTTTAAATTTATAAACATAATTATTATCTTAACTAAAGCACACACAAATAGGCAAGTGTAGCTATCATAAATTTAGTAAAGTATATGTAAGAACCAGGTATCGATCAACGGACACACTTATAGAGTTTTACTACTAAATTGTTGTATTTATTTAACCAGAAGAAAAGCTCATTTTGTGTTGGTTTTGGTTTTGGTTTTTCGTAAATAAGTTCTATGAGAAATAAAATAAAAGACAATATCTTTGGGTTTTTATATTTTAAGACGGGAAAAAAATCAAAGATAAAAGTGTATCTTCTTGGTTAAAACTCCTCTTAATTATGTTTAATAGTTGATTAGTAAACAAGTGATCTTGAGTTTACTATGATTAAATGTGAGAATAGCATAGTTAGTGGTTAGTCATGTTATTTCATGATAATTAAAGAAATAGATGATTGTTGACCCCTTTTACTAAAACATCATTCTATGTAAGTAAGTGGTTTTTAATAAATATAAGTTAAGTCACTTAAAAAATGAGATACTCCCTTTTATTACTAAGTGAATTGTCCTTGATACTTTAGTAAAATAACCCTTGTATTATGCCTAAAATACCAATTAAGATTAATTGAGTCTTAAAGGATTAACCTCGAATTACCAAATCTTAACCAAAACAACTCTTGAACAGTTATAGAAATCATGTAATAACCTCTCAAGAGTTACTTTAAATTGTTATGTTAAACACTCACTCAACGAGTAATTAACCGATCTTAGTGTATGAACACCAACAATCCGTTTCCACAACATTGTTGATAGTTCTCATTCTAAAATGGTCAGTCACTATTAATATTCCATTTGGTCCATGTAAATATTAAGATTTATGTTTTTTCTCCAACCAAGCCCTTACAAGAATGGAGATTTCTCGACTTATCATCAAGCTCGGAATCTTGGCGGCTCTTTAAAAGTTTCTTAAGTTATTCCCCAAACCCTCACAAGAGTGGCAATTCCACGGCTTATCGTCAAGCTCGGCGTTTGGGGGTTGATTTTAAGGATTCTTAATTTATCATCCAAATCCTCACAAGAATAGCGATTTCTCGACGTATCATCAAGTTCGGGGTCTTGGTGTCTGTATTAAGGTTCTCCAAGGCTTCTCAAGGCTAGCAATTTCCTTGTCCAAGCCCACACTTTATTATTTTATTTAACTTAACTAAATACTAAAACATCCTTAAGTAAACGAAACTTCTTTTATTTATTATTATCAAAAGTAGGATGCTACAAGTCTTCCCTCCTTAAATAGGTTTCGTCCCCGCAACCTAACTATTACTAAAAAAGTATGGGTAAAATTGCGCATCTCTTCCTCAACTTCCCAAGTGGCATCCGATCCTTTAGATGCTTCCATATCACTTTCACCAACGGGATAACTTTATAAGGAAGTTGTTTTTCCTTGCGGTCAACTATCTCTATAGGTTGCTCGATATAGATCAACTGTTCGTCAACCTTAATGTCTACCAGTGGCACATAAAACGTGTCATCAGCTAGGCATTTTCTCAAATGGGAAACATGGAAGGTAGAATGAATTCATAACTCTTCGGGTAAATTTGGCTTGTAAGCCACTTCCCCCACGCGATCTACAATCTTAAACGGTCCAATGTACCTTGGACTCAACTTCCCCTTGTGACACTCGTTAATTTCATGTTAACTCCGTTAATCCAAACTCCGTCAATTCAAACTTAAGCTCACTAGAACTATAACGCACATCTCATTACATTTAAACTAGGGTTTTAAATGACGCTTGACAATCACTACACATGTAGTCTTTCGGGATTGCACCAAAATGCACACGAATCGACTTAAAACATTGGTGAACAAACGACAAATATCAAAACAATAAATACGTGATAATTATGTGTTAACATATATGTTACTTGATATGTTATGTGTAATGTTAAACACAAGAAGCAATAACTAATTGATTACACTAGAAAAGTAATAACTAGAAGTAGAGGGTCCATTGTGTAACATAATTATTATTAAATAATAATAAAAACCCTAATCTCCCTCCCCTCTACCCATATACGATCGCCCCCCCCCCCCCCCCCCTCCTCACACCTCCTTGGCGACGACAATCACCACCACCACCATATCACTTCCGTTTGACCTCGTTTTTCATAATCGGAGCATCCCGCACTTGTTTCTAGTCATCCCTCACCTTCCACTTGCTTGTTTCTGCGTTTTTAAGGTATAAAAATAAACCCTAATTTTCGAAAATCATGTGTTAAGTGTTCATATGCTTTGTTTGGATTAGATGATGCTTGATTATGCTTCGGTTGTTGATTTAAATGATCATGTGTGATTTTGAACGGTGAAAGATTGTTATATCATTGATTTTTCGTAAACCCTAGAGGGTTTACTACTGATTTTTATGGATTACATTGTTTATTGCATGTTTGGGGATGTGTTGTATGCTTAGGATGCATGCTAGATGATTTTGTGTGCTGGCTGATTTTTGACAGCAGAGATAGTTAAACTTGAACGAGGTGTAACTTGTTAAATATGAAACCAAACTGGACTATTTTTGAGTCAAAAAGGTAGTACTCTGAGTCTAGTTTTCAGAAAACCCAACCACGCCTGATTTGGAGGTGTTTTGGTTACTCAAACGATTTAAATGTGATCAAAGGTCAAAACTGATGCTGGATAGATTATTTAATCCATGTTTGGATGACAGTAACTCGATGTTAATTACATATTTTGATGCAAATTCTTATGCTCTGATACACTAGGTTAAGTCTAGTTTCTAAAGAGTCCAAATTTGTAATTTTTGAACGTGTAAAATTAACTTTTATTATTTTACAAAAACGTAGTGCAAGTCTGAATTGCGGGGTCTGCTGTTAGGCTGTTTTGAAATTATCATATCTCATAAACTACAAGACCAAATGGGTTAGTTCCACTTCTGGAAGTTAACAAATTGAGTTAAGAATCTAACCCAATTGGTCTTGTATTAATTGAATTTACCATTTAACAGGAATAACAAATATCATTCTGTTGCGCATGATTTTGACTGCTGTGAATTTACTGTAATGTTTTGATTATTGTGAGAAATCTATGTGGAATAAAAATACAATAAAAATAGTTCTGGAAACCTAGCTCATGTGTGCTTCTGTGACGATTTTTGGTAAATTAATTGATATGTTATGATCTGTTGAATTGAGTAATCTTTCCAAGTAAAAATTCTGTCTTGATAAAACTAGTTGCTGAACTATGTGAAAATACATTAAACGTGTTTGTTGATCGATATTTGCTAGTTTTTGACTAAATTTCCCTTGTGGGGAATAATTACTAGTAATGTACAATGTTAGTACTTGATACTTATGTAGTTGTTTACACATGTAACGTGTCACCAATGTGTTTGTCGAGTCACACATAATTCACAAACGAAACACGATACGTATCTCATACAAAGTATTATGTGCCGAGTCTAGAGACTCAATAATAGTTCCAATACTTAGAAAATCTCATTCTTGTTTTAGAGCACTAGTGAGGATTTTCTGTGACGCGCATCTCTCGGTTGACTTGTTTTTGAATTCTTCGCAAACAGTGAGTTTCACGTTCCCCTTTTACGCTTTTAAACGCTTTTTACTTGGGGGAGATAACATACTCCAAACGCTTTAGATTTTGTTATTAGTTATATATCACTTGTAAGGCTAAGTGGCAAACAAACCAACTAAAGTCCTTCATAACATCGAACCGTTTAGTATTTGTATAATAGCGAGTCACTGTTGAGTAGTATTACTGGGTTTGACAAACCCCACCCAACTCTAAACTCGACTGTAGGTCGAGTGGGTGTAATCTTGGCTAACACATTACCATGGTTGTGGTTGACATGGTGGCAAGGCATATGATAAACAGTCAGCTTCGGTGTCGAACACTTAGTAATACTTGTTTTATAGGCTAGCTACCTATTGATATATAATTGACTTAACATTATCTGGTAACGCAAACGCAAACGCAAACGCTTTATTTATATAAACTTGTGAACTCACCAAACCTGTGTTGACACTTTTAGTATGTTATTCTCAGGTAGCCGAGGCGGGCGCGCGGTATAGGATCATGCATTCGTTGAACACCATCATTTTAAAAACTTGTTTTGAACTTTTATTTATTTGGTTTTAAGTCGTCCTGTGTGACGCAACACTTGGTTATGATTTACGCTTCCGCACTTATTTAAACTTAAGGTTTTGTGATTTGAAAACTTTGAACATCATGGTTGATTATAACTAATGATTCCAATCCTGCTAGTTCACACCCTCTGACGGTAAAGCTCCGTTAGTGGGTTTTGAGGGTGTGACACCCCTCGTATTGAAACACATAATTCCCTTTCTAGGCGAGACCTTGAGCATCACATTATCACCAATGCTAAACTCAATCGGTCTTTGCTGGTTATTAGCATAAGACTTCTGACGATCTTGAGCAGCTTTCATTCTTGCCTTGATATGATCAAACCTTGAAGAGGTTTCTTGCACAACTTCCAAGCTTCCAATCTCCTTCTGACCAATCTCTCCCCAACATACTGGAGTTATACAACGTCTACCATATAGTATCTCAGATGGCGGCATACCAATACTTGAATGGTGGTTGTTGTTGTAAGAGAATACTGCAAGGTGTAGATGATCATCCCAACTTACTCCAAAATCAAAAACACAAGCACGTAGCATATCCTTAAGGGTTTGGATAATCCTTTCAGACTGTCCATCTGTTTGAGGATGATACACCATACTGATGTTCAGTCTTGTTCCCATAGCTTCATGAAACTTCTTCCAGAATCTTGAGGTAAAGCGAGTATCTCTATAATACACGATCGAAAATGGCACTCCATGCTTAGCCACAACCTCCTTGATGAACACATTTGCTAACATCTCTGACGAGATAGCCACTCGTATTGGCAGAAAGTGAGCACTTTTCGTCAAACGGTAAACGATCACCCAAATGGTATCATGATGTTTAGCTGTACGTGGTAGCTTAGTTATGAAATCCATGGTGATGTGTTCTCATTTCCATTCAAGTATCTCCAAGGGCTGCATCTTCTCATAAGGCTTCTGGTGTTCAGCTTTGACTTGTAACAAGTTAAGTACTTACTAACATAATCTACTAAATCATTCTTCATCCCCGGCCACCAATAGTCTCTCTTTAAATCCTGATACAATTTAGTGGATCCCTGATGAATCGAGTATATCTCGACTTGTGTGCTATGTCTATGATTGACCTATAAGATTTCCATGCGTGGAATCCAAATATGGTCAAACCTAGTCTTAACACCATGAGTGTTTTCCATCAGCTCGTCTTTCTGTCCGACAATTCTTTCCTTCTGTAACACCCCGACCGATGGCGGATTATACATCGGGGCGCCACGTATTGTTTCATTACTCGCGACACTATTTGGGTGTCAATATTTAATAAATACATTTCATTGCGCACGCGCAGAACATGACATAAAGTAACATAAATCATATCATAACTTAAAGTATTCAAATAACATAATTTGTCTTGTTACATTTTAAACTAGGTCCAAAAGAAAGGAAACATCCTATGTGTCCTCAAGCTTCCAGAAACAGCTACAGCAAACCTGAACATGTGTTAAAATAAAACGTCAACACTTGCGTGTCGGTGAGAAATCAAGTTTAATAGATATAAATAGATAACAATATCTGCGCGCATCATGTGTATAACTGGTGTTCAACAAGGGTGTAATCAGATTGTGATCAAGCCTTAGATCATAGCTCATAGTTCAATCCGTGCTCCCAATTGAGCACAAAAACAAGAAAACTGTGCAAGTGTAAACAAAAGAGAAATCATAAACGATAGTTCTCCCGTGTTCATCTAATGGATCCATGAAAACTGCGGAATAGGCCGACAAGACGGTTAATGATCCACACATACAAATAAACAGCCAAGTCTACGTCCATAACACATGGGGTTTTGCGCGACAAAAGTTCATAAACAAGTTTAAGACTCAAGTTTGTACGAACACATGAACATCCCAAAACATTAAAAATAAAAAGGGATTAGGTACGAGATTACTCACCTGAAAAAGGTGTGTTGAAAGATAATGCAAGAAACAAGCACAAGTTAACCTATAAGTAAGAGATTATTGGTTTAATGATTTGATTTTATGTCTTGAATATATGTTAGCATAGTAATATGTATCTTTAACAAATTATTATATATTATATATTACCGGAAATCTGGGCAGGACAAGGGAAAAGACGAAGGCAGAGAGAAGAGGCGGCTGAGGAATTAGGGCAGAGAGCAAAGGGAGAGAGATATGAGGAGTGTTTAAGTGTAGTGTGTGAAGTGTTAAGAAAATAGCTTAATTTATAGGCAAACCCTAGGGAACACAATCCCTAGAAAAGAGGAAAAGATCTAAACAAATCAAGCAGAAGATATTAAAAAGCACAAGAAACAAAAGCAAAAGATATCAAAAGATATGCCGGCAGCTGCAGGGGATGGGGAAGGCTGACAGGTTACAGATTAAAGTATGGGAGGTGTCAGATAAAACACTGTTCAAGGCATGCAAAAGAAGATTTCAAAAGATAATGTCAGTCACTTTTTCTGTCAACCAATAGGGTTGGTGCGCATGCTGCGCCGAAAGTGGCTTTTCGGACAGATGTTGGAACTGACCTAAAGAGCTCAAAAGATAAGATAAGATCTCAAAAGAATACAGGCTGACCTAAACAGAAGAAAAGACTTAAGGTCTAGCGCGAGAAGATTCGAGCGCACGCGCGAGGGCGAAGGCAGACAGAAAACAATCCTTAGCGCGCCGCGGGAAGAACTATTATCCTTAGCGCGCCGCGGGAAGAATTACCATTCTTAGCGCGCCGCGGGAAGAACTACAAATCCTTAGCGCGTCGCGGGTAGAACTACCATTCTTAGCGCGCTGCGAGAAGAACTACAATTCTTAGCGCGTCGCGGGAAGAACTACCGTTCTTAGCGCGCTGCGGGAAGAACTACAATTCTTAGCGCGCTGCGAGAACAGTTCGCCTCGCGTATGGCAGGAACAACTGGTCTTCACGCAGGCTTCCTTGTAAGGAGTCTGGCGCGTGGAGCTGCGCAGACATCCTTAGGCGGGAAGAACCAAAGGACAAGCAAAGAGTTAAGAGAAAAAGGGGTTCAAGGCTCAAGGGTTAAGCAAAGGGGCGGGACGGCGACAAGAGAGAAAAAGAGGCGGGACGGCGGAAAAGAAATTATTATTATTAGTAAGTAATATAAAAATATATATATATATATATAATTTATTTAATGTTAAATTTACAAAGATTAATAATCAAATTTTAAATCATAAAAAGAATCGGATCAGAAAACGGGTACCTGGGTCGGGTCGGATCGGGCAGTTGTCACAGTCTCCCCTACTTTAAGAAATTTAGTCCCGAAATTTATCTTGAAGTAGGTTGCGCAGAGAAAAGGTGCGGGTACTTGATCTTCATCTGATCTTCCCTTTCCCAAGTGAACTCGGCTCCGCGCTTGGACTGCCAACGAACTTTAACAATAGGAATGCGACTGCGCTTGGTTTGCTTTACCTCGCGATCCATAATCTCAACAGGCTTCTCAACGAAATGCATAGACTCATCAACTTGAACTTCATCAAGTGGTATGTGAAGGTTCTCGTCAGCTAAACATTTCTTGAGATTGGATACATGGAAAGTTGGATGCACATTGCTGAGCGCGGGCGGCAGGTCAAGCTTGTAGGCAACTTTTCCCACCCTCGCAAGAATCTTGAATGGACCAACATAACGAGGTGCAAGCTTACCTTTCTTCCTAAAGCGGACAACACCCTTCCAGGGCGACACTTTGAGGAGAACAAGATCACCAACTAGAAATTCGAGAGGCTTCCGCCTGCGATCTGCGTAACTCTTCTGTCGGCTTCTGGCAGTCAGCAGATGATCACGGATCTTGGCGATTTTATCGGTTGTTTCTTGAACTAGTTCGGGTCCTGTGATTTGAACTTCACCCACTTCGTTCCAACAAATCTGTGAACGGCACTTTCGACCGTAAAGTGCTTCAAATGGGGCCATACCGATGCTGGAATGATAGCTGTTATTATAAGAGAACTCGACCAGAGGTAGGTGTGAATCCCAATTACCTCCAAAATCAAGAACACAAGATCGAAGCATATCCTCAAGGGTTTGAATGGTTCGCTCAGACTGTCCATCGGTCTGAGGATGATATGCAGTACTCATGTCCAAACGAGTTCCTAACGCAGATTGGAGAGATTTCCAAAAGCGAGATATAAAACGGCCATCGCGATCGGATATGATGCTCAAAGGAGTACCATGACGGCAGACAATTTCCTTGACATAAAGATGCGCAAGTTGCTCAACACGGTAGGTTTCACGAATGGGCAGAAAGTGGGCAGACTTGGTCAATCGATCCACTATTACCCAAATGCTATCATGTTTGCTTGCGGTCAAGAGTAACTTGGTGATAAAGTCCATTGCTATACTTTCCCATTTCCACATAGGACTTTCAGGTTGTTCGAGCAAACCAGATGGGCGTTGATGTTCAGCTTTTACCTTAGAACAAGTTAGGCATTTAGCTACGAAAACAGCAATATCCTTTTTCATACCAGGCCACCAAAAGGAAAGGCGCAAATCTTTGTACATTTTGTCAGCACCAGGATGAACGGAATACCGGGTTTTGTGCGCTTCACTCAGTATGACAGAGCGAAGATTCTCATCATTGGGGATCCAGATGCGATTGAGATAGCAGAGAATTCCACTCAGATTAGGGACAAAATGCGCTTCCGCGCCACACGCTAACTCGGCGCGAAGGTTGCCATTGCTGATCGATGCGCGCTGCGCGTCGCGAATGCGCGATTCAAGATCGTTTTGGATCGGCGCGAAGCGAAGCTGCAGGCGCGGCAAGATACAGTTAAGCTGGCTGGGTTTACGGCTGAGCGCATCGGCTACCACATTAGCCTTTCCAGGGTGATACCGGATCTCACAATTCGTAATCGCTGATGAGTTCGTTCCATCGGCGTTGTCTCATGTTAAGTTCCTTTTGATCAAAAATGTGCTGAAGGCTTTTATGGTCGGTGTAGATGATGCACTTAGTACCATAGAGGTAGTGTCTCCAGATTTTCAAGGCAAATACAACTGCACCAAGTTCGAGGTCGTGAGTCGTATAATTCTTTTCATGAATTTTAAGTTGCCTTGACGCGTAAGCGATAACCTTGCCTCGTTGCATAAGTACACAACCGAGACCTTGGTTGGAGGCATCACAATACACGACAAAATCATCATTACCCTCTGGTAAAGTTAGAACAGGAGCTTCGCACAACAATCGCTTGAGCTTCAGAAAGGCTTCTTCTTGCTTCGAGCCCCAAATATACGGTTTGCCTTTGTGCGTTAAAGCTGTTAAAGGCAAAGCGATCTTTGAGAAGTTCGAAATAAATCGCCGGTAGTAACCAGCTAAGCCCAAAAAGGAACGGATTTCGGTAGGAGTGGATGGCGTAATCCAGTTCTTGATTGCTTCAATCTTGGATGGGTCGACATGAATACCCATCTTGTTTACAACATGACCAAGAAACTGTACTTCATCCGACCAAAACTCCCACTTGGAGAGTTTGGCAAAGAGTTGCTCGGTTCGAAGCTTTTGTAACACCAACCGAAGAGGTCGCTCATGCTCGGCCTTGGTTTTAGAATACACCAGAACATCATCGATGAACACGATCACGAATTTATCCAAGAAAGGCCTACACACCTGATTCATTAGATCCATGAAAACGGCGGGTGCGTTGGTTAAACCGAAGGACATGACCAAGAATTCAAAATGGCCATAGCGGGTTCGAAAAGCAGTCTTGGGAATATCCTCTTCGCGGATACGCAACTGGTGATAGCCAGAACGGAGATCGATTTTGGAGAAACAAGAGGCACCTTGGAGTTGGTCAAAGAGGTCGTCAATACGCGGTAAGGGATACCGGTTCTTAATGGTGAGCTTGTTCAGCTCGCGGTAATCGATACACATGCGAAACGAACCGTCTTTCTTTTTAACGAACAACACCGGAGCACCCCATGGCGAAGAGCTAGGGCGAATGAATCCTTTAGCGGTCAACTCTTGGAGTTGACTTGCTAATTCTTGCATTTCAGCGGGTGCAAGTCGATAAGGAGATTTGGCTACAGGGGATACACCAGGGACAAGATCAACACGAAACTCGACTTCCCGAGCGGGAGGTAAACCAGAAAGATCATCGGGAAAGACTTCAGGAAAGTCACGCACGATGGGGATTTCAGAAAGTTTCTTCTTTCCTTCATCGGGTTTGACCACATGGGCTAAGAATGCAACACATTTCTTCCGCAAAATTCTTCGGGCTTCAGAGCATGACATAAGTTTAAGACCGTTAGATGGTTTCTCGCCGTAGATATGAAGATTTCCACCATTTTCCCGAGGAATGCGAATCAACTTCTTGGCGCAGATTACTTCGGCGCGATTTTGCGAGAGCCAGTCCATTCCAATAATCACATCAAAACTTCCAAGAGGCATGGGAATGAGGTCGATTAGAAAATCATGTTCATTAAGGTTAAGCGTGCAATCTTTGATCACGGAGTTTATTAAAATAGTTTCACCATTAGCCAATTCAACTGAAAAGTTTTCGCTTAAGTTTACTCGCGGTCGCGCGAGTTTTTGCTCAAATGCGCGAGAAATAAAACTTCTATCGGCGCCAGTATCAAAAAGTATAGATGCATATTGTCCGTTAAGTAAAAATGTACCATTAACCACGTCATTATTCGCTTGCGCTTGGTGCGCGGTTATATTAAAAGCTCGGCCGCGCGTCACTTGGTTCGAAATTTGGTTAACTGGGTTCGCTTGCGTAATCTGAACTTGTAGTCTCGGGCACGCGTTCCGGAAATGACTGGGATCACCGCAGTTATAGCACGACCTGGGTCGTGGATTAGGGTATGTTGGCTGTGGGTTTAGCGGGTAAGTTGGTGGTGTTTGCGCGATTGGGTTGGCGGGAAGGATTCTATAGTTCTCAGCAGTGTGACCAGTACGGCCACATCGGTTACATTGTCGACACGGGACTTGAGGTGGGTGGTGAAGTCTACAGGTTGGGCAAAAGGGTTGGTTTCCTGTGTAAGGTTTCTTAGTTGACGGGGCAGGGAGTGCTGGATTGGTTAAGGCATAGTTGTGGACTACAGGGGGTGTTGGGTAAGTTGACAGTGGGTTAGGAGCGTGTACTAGGGGTTGGTAGGCGGGTTGCTGGACTATGGGCGGGCTGGTAAGCGCGTAGGCTTTGCGCTTGCGCTTGAGGTTGTTACGGTTTGAGGGTTCTGGTTTGGTTTCTGTTGGTTCTGGGACAGTCTTGGTGGGTTTGGTCTTTTCGGCTCCCCGCAGGAACAGGGTTCCTGCCCTGACATGGTTGTCGCTGAGCACAGCGGCCAACTCGATGGCGTCAGAGAGGGTTGCTGGGTTTCTGGCCCATACAGAATCTTGAATTTCCATGGGGAGACCCCCAAGAAACTTCTCGATGGCTCGGCGGGAAGGGGTAACAAGGTGTGGGACAAGCAAACTTAGTTCGTGGAAGCGCGTCGCGTACTCGCGCGCTTCGCCACTGTACTGTTTCAGGTTCCAAAACTCTTCCTCCAGGCGCTTTACTTCGTTGGGAGGGCAGAACTCTCGCGTCAAGATTTCCTTGAATTCCTCCCAGAGCATGCTAGAAGCAGCCTCTGCGCCACGCGCATGAGCTACTCCGTTCCACCAAGTAAGCGCCCTTGATTCTAGGACACTTGAGGCGTATAAGGTTCGTCGGTCTGGAGGGCATTGGGTATGGAGGAAAGTGTTTTCAATTTTCTCGAGCCACTGGAGCATCACGGTGGCTCCTTCAAGTCCGGTGAATTTCGGAGGGTTACCCGCATTGAAGGATTTAATATTGTATCCGGAGGGGTTGGGATTGTTTTGGTTTAAGGCTTGGGCTATTGCGGCGGCCATTTCCTGGGAACGTTGCTGTCTACGCCTGCGCGAGGCTTCTCTCCTTTGATGACGGCGAGATAGCGGAGGCATTCTATAAAAGTTTTAATTTTTGTTAATATCTTGGTATGGGAAATCGTTTTAGCGCAAAGTATATCGTCGTAAAACTTGTTTCGCGAAGTTAAATGCTATCTAATTTTGAAGTAAAATATGAATTTAAATGCAAACTTAATACAGGCAAAGAATTCGAATTGAAAATCGACAATTCATGTATCACCATGACTTTCCGAATTCTCAATTTAAAATATCGAGTAAATGAGCATTGAAGGTTGACCATTCATGTATCACCATGACTTTTCAAATCTTCAATTTAAAATATCGAGTAAATGAATATTGGAGATTGACAATTCATGTATCACCATGACTTTTCAAATCTTCAATTTAAAACATAAAGTTAATGGTAATTGAAAATCAACTATTCATGTACCACCATGACTTCTCGGATTTTCAATCTCCACAACAAACGAATATGTAAGTAAAGAAATAAATTGAAATTTAATAAAAATCGAAAGATCGCGAATAAAACATGAAATCAAGTGCTGCGTATGCGCCAGCATATTTTATAAATATCGAGTAAATAACAATTAGCGCGTAAACATGAGATATTTCTCATGCGCGAGAAGGGACTCTTAGGTATTCTAGGTCGTTACGTCTAACCACCTATCCTAAAGTCACGGAGCTCTGATACCAATCTGTAACACCCCGACCGATGGCGGATTATACATCGGGGCGCCACGTATTGTTTCATTACTCGCGACACTATTTGGGTGTCAATATTTAATAAATACATTTCATTGCGCACGCGCAGAACATGACATAAAGTAACATAAATCATAACATAACTTAAAGTATTCAAATAACATAATTTGTCTTGTTACATTTTAAACTAGGTCCAAAAGAAAGGAAACATCCTATGTGTCCTCAAGCTTCCAGAAACAGCTACAGCAAACCTGAACATGTGTTAAAATAAAACGTCAACACTTGCGTGTCGGTGAGAAATCAAGTTTAATAGATATAAATAGATAACAATATCTGCGCGCATCATGTGTATAACTGGTGTTCAACAAGGGTGTAATCAGATTGTGATCAAGCCTTAGATCATAGCTCATAGTTCAATCCGTGCTCCCAATTGAGCACAAAAACAAGAAAACTGTGCAAGTGTAAACAAAAGAGAAATCATAAACGATAGTTCTCCCGTGTTCATCTAATGGATCCATGAAAACTGCGGAATAGGCCGACAAGACGGTTAATGATCCACACATACAAATAAACAGCCAAGTCTACGTCCATAACACATGGGGTTTTGCGCGACAAAAGTTCATAAACAAGTTTAAGACTCAAGTTTGTACGAACACATGAACATCCCAAAACATTAAAAATAAAAAGGGATTAGGTACGAGATTACTCACCTGAAAATGGTGTGTTGAAAGATAATGCAAGAAACAAGCACAAGTTAACCTATAAATAAGAGATTATTGGTTTAATGATTTGATTTTATGTCTTGAATATATGTTAGCATAGTAATATGTATCTTTAACAAATTATTATATATTATATATTACCGGAAATCTGGGCAGGACAAGGGAAAAGACGAAGGCAGAGAGAGGAGGCGGCTGAGGAATTAGGGCAGAGAGCAAAGGGAGAGAGATATGGGGAGTGTTTAAGTGTAGTGTGTGAAGTGTTAAGAAAATAGCTTAATTTATAGGCAAACCCTAGGGAACACAATCCCTAGAAAAGAGGAAAAGATCTAAACAAATCAAGCAGAAGATATTAAAAAGCACAAGAAACAAAAGCAAAAGATATCAAAAGATATGCCGGCAGCTGCAGGGGATGGGGAAGGCTGACAGGTTACAGATTAAAGTATGGGAGGTGTCAGATAAAACACTGTTCAAGGCATGCAAAAGAAGATTTCAAAAGATAATGTCAGTCACTTTTTCTGTCAACCAATAGGGTTGGTGCGCATGCTGCGCCGAAAGTGGCTTTTCGGACAGATGTTGGAACTGACCTAAAGAGCTCAAAAGATAAGATAAGATCTCAAAAGAATACAGGCTGACCTAAACAGAAGAAAAGACTTAAGGTCTAGCGCGAGAAGATTCGAGCGCACGCGCGAGGGCGAAGGCAGACAGAAAACAATCCTTAGCGCGCCGCGGGAAGAACTATTATCCTTAGCGCGCCGCGGGAAGAATTACCATTCTTAGCGCGCCGCGGGAAGAACTACAAATCCTTAGCGCGTCGCGGGTAGAACTACCATTCTTAGCGCGCTGCGAGAAGAACTACAATTCTTAGCGCGTCGCGGGAAGAACTACCGTTCTTAGCGCGCTGCGGGAAGAACTACAATTCTTAGCGCGCTGCGAGAACAGTTCGCCTCGCGTATCGCAGGAACAACTGGTCTTCACGCAGGCTTCCTTGTAAGGAGTCTAGCGCGTGGAGCTGCTCAGACATCCTTAGGCGGGAAGAACCAAAGGACAAGCAAAGAGTTAAGAGAAAAAGGGGTTCAAGGCTCAAGGGTTAAGCAAAGGGGCGGGACGGCGACAAGAGAGAAAAAGAGGCGGGACGGCGGAAAAGAAATTATTATTATTAGTAAGTAATATAAAAATATATATATATATATAATTTATTTAATGTTAAATTTACAAAGATTAATATTCAAATTTTAAATCATAAAAAGAATCGGATCAGAAAACGGGTACCTGGGTCGGGTCGGATCGGGCAGTTGTCACACCTTCATCATTAACCCTTCATCGATGAGTACCTCAGACTGCGCCTCGATGATTTCTTCTAAGAAATCTAAGTTGATAATCAACTTATACGACTTACAGTTGCAATGACTTCTTCATTCTTACGACTTAGCGCGTCGGCGACTACATTAGCTTTACCAGGGTAGTAATTGATATCACAGTCATAGTCCTTATCAACTCCAACCATCTTCTCTGTCTCATATTCTGCTCAAAGAAATACTTCAAACTCTTATGATTGGTGTAGAGAGTACACTTGGTGCCATATAAGTAGTGTCTCCAAATCATGAGAGCATGTACAATTGCTACTAGCGCTAAATCATGCGCCGGGTAAGTACTCTCGTGAACTTTCAACTGTCTGGACTCATAAGCTATCATTTTTCCTCGGTGCATCAACACGCAACCTAACCCACGATATGAGGCATCAGTACAAACAACCAAATCCTCATCGCCATCGGGTAAGGCAAGGATTGGAGTTGCGTGAGTCTTTTCTTCAATTCCTCGAACTCTTTTTCCTGATACTTACCCCCCCCATTGAATAATACTGTCTTTCGTGTCATTCCGGTCAACGGTGCGGCTATCATGGAGAAGCCCTCAATGAATCTTCTATAATAGCCTGCTAACCCTAAGAATCTTCGTATATCAGTCGGGTTTTGCGGAGTCCTCCAATTTGTTATTGCTTCAATCTTAGCTGGGTCAATGGTAATCCCTTCAGGATTGATCACATGACCAAGAAAATGCATATCTCGCAACCAGAATGCACATTTTAAGAACTTGGCGTACAATTTCTCTTCGTGTAGAACCTCCAACACTTCTCTTAGATGCTTAGCATGATCCTGCTCGCTCTTTGAATAAATCAATATAATATCGATGAAGACGATAACTGATTTGTCCAATATCGGCCGACATACCTTAGTCATCATGTCTATAAATGCTGCAGGAGCATTCGTTAGACCGAACGACATTACAAGGAACTCGTAGTGTCCATACCGCATCCGAAACGTTATTTTAGGGATGTCTGCCTCTTTCACCTTCAGCTGATGATAGCCTGATCTGAGGTCTATTCGCGAGAACCAACTCGAACATTGTAGTTGATTAAACAAATCATCAATCTGTGACAACGGATATCTGTTCTTCACCGTAAGCTTTTTCAACTCTCGGTAGTCTATACACATTTTCATACTTCCGTCTTTCTTCTTAACGAACAATACCAGTGCGCCCCACGAGGAAACACTTGGTCTTATAAAACCCTTGTCGAGGAGTTCGTGCAGTTGGGACATTCATTCTTTTATCTTGGACGGCGCCAGACGGTAAGGTGCTTTTGCGGCGGGCTGTGGTCCTGGTATTAAATCTATCTTGAATTCTATCTCTCGATCCAGTGGCAACCCCGAAAGGTCCTCAGGGAACACTTCTGCATAGTCGCACACCATAGGAACGTCTTTCGCTTCTTTCGTCTTGGTTGTAGCTTTGACAACATATGCCAGGTTAGCACTGCACCCTCTCCTTAACAATCTTCGGCTTTTATCATCTAAATGACATTAAGCCCTGAACTTTGCTTATCACCATAAACCGTTACCGTATCACCATTTAAGGACCTTATTCTTATCATTCTACTCTTACACATTATCTGAGCCTCAAACTCATATAGCCAATCCATTCCCAAGACCACATCAAACCTCCTAAGGTCATGACATACAAGGTAACAGGGAACTCACGTCCCTCTAATTCTATCTTACAATCCCTAACCATTCTCAATATTCTAACCGAGGTCGCACTCGCGGTTTCTACTTTAAAGTTTCAGGCACACGGCAACATTTCATTCTTGATAACTTACTAAATGTCATAGCTACAAAACTTCTATTCGCACCAGAGTCAAACAATACTGAAACAGAAATACCGTTTACTAGAAATGTACATGTCACAACATCATGAATCTGTCTGGCTTCCTCCTGAGTAAACATGAAGGCCTTAGTCCTTGGCCTTGCTTAATCGGAATCTTTCTTTTCGCTTCCTCCAGCTTCACCATCAATGCACTCCCTTGCCATATGACCAGTCTTATTGCACTTGTTACACGCGGACTTTGCACTGCACTCATTAGCATAATGCCCTGCCTTCCCGAACTTATAACACACATTAGATCTAAGCTTGCACTCCTCACCATGAGCTTTCCCACATTTGTGACAAACATCTGAACTACTACCCCACTTGAATTCCCCACCATGCACTTTACCACAAGTCTTGCACGACTTCTTTTCCCACACTTTCTGTCTCTTATCCCTAGAGTTCCACAACTGAGTACCAGGTCATTTAGCACGATTGACCCATTTCTTATCTTTCTTTTCTTCCACCACCACAACATCCTCCACATCCAAGTCATCATAAACCATCTCAGCGAGTTCCACAGGAGAGTCGAATGAGGTTTATTTGCCCTTACTAATGTGTGGACATTTTGTGGCAGTCCGCTTATGTAACAGTTGATCCTCTTAGCTTCAGTGTTAAGCATGTCAGACACCAACCTAGACATGCGGTTGAATTCGGAAGTGTACTCGCGTTGTGTCATCTTACCCGCCTTTAAGTTCCGCCCTCTCTACCTCAGCATCAGCACAAAAATGCTTCATGACCATCTCCTTCAAGTCATCCCATCTTAAAGCCTTAATCTCTTCTCGTGTCTTTCTCTGCTCCACCGACTCCCACCACTACATAGCTTCATCTACAAACGAATGGGCAGCATAACCCACCGCTTGGTCAGGACGACACTCGCTAATTCGGATAACCTTGTCCATGCCAGTTTTCCATTGGAGAGTAGCGATTTCATCCCCCAAACTAGTCAGCTATGGCGGGTCGCAACCTTTGTATAGTTACACCCACCTCGGCCTATATTTCTCTCATCAACTTTCACCGATTGAACTTCACTCGAATCACCTACCCCATCATCAGCTTTCTTACCATCATCCCCTGCCCTCTCAGCTGTAACATTCGTTAGTTTTCAAACCCAGAACCTGACCCATATAGTTTTTCTTTGAATCTATTAAAATTTTAAAGATATTTCTTTTATTATAAATATATGTTACTTTTATTAAGTTTATCTAGATTTAAACCAATTTCAAAACTTTAGGGGCCGATTATGTCAATTACTCAAAGTCCCCCTCTTCTCTTCCTTCCTTGCCACGTACCTGCAGCCCCTCCCACCCCCTTCACGATTTTGACCAGGTCAACACTCACCAAATCAGCCGGATAATCAGGGATTTGACATAATTTCTTGTTCCTTACTTGACGCGTGATCATTTGTTTTGGAAACATGTTGTCAGTTGTCAGCAAACCTTACTAAATTGGATCGTTTATCATTAACTCACCACGCGGGTTGCTTTTGACTATTTATCACTATAAATACATGTTAAATCTTCAATTGAATGACTACACAACTACATTATCACATCACGAAAAAAAATCATCATCCAATTCTTGCCCAGAAACACCAAACAGCTCAATCCTTTATTCGTTATGAAAGTTGTACCCTAGTTCTTGTTTTTCTTCCAATTAGACATCTTTTCAGGTAATTGTTTCATGCATTTGAATCGAAATCTCATGTACACTCAAAACCCTCTGTCAATTTTGATTTCCATATGGCAATCAACGATCAATTTGGGTTTGAACAAAATTAGGGTTCATAAGGAAATTGAGGATTTGTGAATGGGTGTTTAAAATATCTGTTTCCAAATAATAACCAACAAACCTGGTAGACCAACTGGTTACCGCTTGTATGGTGCGGATCCGAACCGGTCATAGACCCGGGTTCGAGTCCCACCACCCTTACTTTATTATTTTTATTATCTTTATTTACATACTCTAATAATAGACAAATAAATTTCTTATTTTTATTATCTTTATTTACATACTCTAATAACAGACAAATAAATTAATTTTTCTTATGGTTATAAACAATTATATAAAACCTATCTCTATTCTTCTACGTTATCTTTACCTTTCAAAATCAAACCGGGAGGTATCACGCTTAGACACTTGACCGATGTTCGTTATTAAACCGTTAACTATTTTCCTTAAGAAATTATATATACATAGATATATGTATTTTATAAAGAAAAAGAAACTAAATGTTCATATAACCACAACGTTATTATATATCGTATCTTATATGTTATTATTATTTTGTTCATTTTTGTAAACCAAACGTAAAATTTGTTTAATATTATAATGATAATCATCATAATAACGATAATATTAGTTATTCTAATGATACTTTAATTTCATTTTTTTCCTTAAAACCTGGTCGAATCCCAAATCCGACATAAGCCTTGTTATTATTTTGTTTATAATTAATTAAGATTATCGTTAACAATTAGGAAATTTCGTCGACGTATCACGAGGACTCTATCTTAACTTCTTACCGCAATCTCATCATTTATTTCCACTCGTGAATATGAGTTTACATATCCCCATTTTTCATCTTTTAAATTTTGGGGGTGGCATGTATACCCTATTTAAATTACTCATTTTTATTTATTTATCTATTCATAACACAATTCAATATATGTTTATGTGTGATTATTGCATGCTCTATGATAATTCTCATGTGCTTAATTATTTATTTTATGTTTGGTGGTTGGTATCTCATCCTCATCTATACTCATCTAGTGTGATCATACATTTACCCAAGTACTTTGATTTCGTATCAATAAGAAAGGGTACAAATCTATTTAGTTGTTTACATTTTCATAAGAATTGTAATACTCATCATTTATAATGAATTGTGATTTATATATATATATATATATAACTAAAGCTTTTGTATTCTCACCAACATTCTTATTGACAAACTCTATTTTCATACATGTTATAGGTACAAGTAGTTGATATTATTCAGGATTGAAGAAATTAGTTTTACCTTAGGATATTATTCAACATACAAAAATATGATGTAATTATTATAATTATTGAATTTGTGTACGTGTTTAATGTTAATGAAATTAAATATTTACTGTCGCTTTAATTAGTGTCTTTTGAGCTACTGTCCAATCAATACGTTATGCCCCGGCATGTTCCGCCTCCTTTGGTCGGGGTGTGCTTCAGCGGTCCTTACATGGCTTCCAGCAGACTTTTCAAGTTGCAGGTTCTTCACTGAGCAGCTACAGCTTGAGCAATGGCGGCCTGAACTGCATGATCAAGTTGATACCCCTCATAGTTGCTCGGATTCTGTCCAGCTGCACTTCCTTCCTCCCTTGTGTTAGTAACTGGTTCCACCGAAGGTTCCCAGGTAATGCGTGGCCTACCACGACGTCCCGTATGACCTCCTTGGCCAACAACTTTCCTTGCTCCAGCCATTGGTATTCTATAAGGAAACACAAACGTCATCACTTAAGAAACTATTTAGTACAAGGATAGTAAAGCTAACAGGTAATAAAAGTGGCCAGCTGTGATTAGCTAATCATGTTACTTTTCGTGTCCTATACACTTCCCTTCGTGAATCCACTTGTGCTAGTTCTATTTTTAAACAGTTAGACAATCAAACAGTTCAAGTAATCATATACTCCTAACTCTAGCAGTTAAGCTAACATACTTACACATTCTTGCATTACACATGAAAATAATCAGTTACTTTACCTTTACTCGGCATGCTTGAGTGACACATGGCTATCTTGAGCTGTCATCTTTCTTCTTTTCTCACTTAAGTCCCATTATCTGTTCGAGTCTAAGCATGTAGCATGCTTAATTCTCTCGAACTTATGTTATGATACCAACTTGTAAATCCCCGGTCCCGATGCCCTACTTTGGCGTTGGATTTACTTATAAACACAGTTCTAAATATCAGAGTTAATTAAAACTTTTCACGTAATATATAAATGTCAACCATGCATTACATAAATCTTAAAATTTAACATTAATAAACATGTCTTTGAGTTTAAACATCATAAAATAAGTCTTCAGATGCCAGCTTCTTTATTCTGCTGCCATGTGCCCCTCTTCAAGCCAGCTGTTTCATCCTACTCACCTGCGTGCATACTAAAAGCTAGCTGCGCTGAGTGAGTTCTAGTTAAAAAGCAACATACAATACGATCGCATACTTGTATACATACCCGAAGGTATGTACATCTTACATACTTAACTGCCCACCTTACTTTCACACATACACTCATACGTTCATTCTTTCATACTTTATTTACTATCATGATACATACATAACTATCATTACATTTTAAAGAGCCTTCCGCCCTATAACCTCACAGATATTGTAAGGGTCTGGTCCCTAACAACACAGATATTATAAAGGTCTGGTCCCCAACATCACAGATATTATTAGGGTCTGGCCTCTATCCACACAGATATTATTAGGGTCTAGTCCCTATCCTCGCATATATTATTAGGGTCCGGTCCCTATCCTCACAAATATTATTAGGATCTGGTCCCTATCCCCACAGATATTATTAGGGTCTGATCCTTTTATTCTGTGCAACCATACCATAACTTTCTTTATATATATATATATATATATATATATATATATATATATAGGGTTGAGTTATAATGAAAACATGGTTGAGTTGTGAAAACCATGTAAACTCTACCTATACCACATATTCAAATAATTCTATTTATTTGTATGGTCCATATTAAAAGTGAATAAAAAACTAAAATCAATTTCAATAAACATTTAAATTAATACAAAAAGGGCAATCTAGTAAATTCACTCTAACCACTTTTCAACTTTATCTTTCCTCCAATCATTTCAATTTTTTCTTTCCTACTTTTTCTCTTACATCATCTCTTTTCTCTAACAATTTTTCAACTTTCTCTTTCCTCTAACCACTTTTCAACTTTCTGCTTTCCTGTAACCATTTTTCAACTTTCTTTTTTTCTCTCATCATTTCAACTTCTTTCCTCACAAGTTTCCGATTAGCTTTTTAACAAAAATATGTGTTTTTCCGGCACTTTTTGGAAATTTGTCTCACCACAAGCCGATCTCTTAGCTGGTTTTGGTCTGGAAGTAATATAAAACATATGTTCAAAAAACATATGTTACTTGTAACAACATTAAGTCACAGGAATAAGAAAAATGTATAAAGAAAGCATATGTTAATTGTATAAAGAAAACATATGTTGTAAAAAAAACATATGTTATTTTTTTAAAAACATATGTTATAAAGAAAACATATGTTATTTTTTTAAACATCAGATTTCACTTGCATATGAGATCTTGTTCATCGTATATCAACAAAAAAACTTGCGTATGAGATATTGTTCAACATATATCAATTCACATCATTACATGTATATAAATTTTTGTCAATAATAAACGATTTGTTCATGATATCTTAGATCTCATTTAAATCCCAAGACTCACAACACAACAAACTCATACTTTATCAATAAAATAATGCATCAAATACGCCATAATCAGTAAACAACATATTGAAAAAATCCATATACCAAGAATATTATGACAAAAAAAACAAACTCCTCTTAGGATTGACTATCATTTAAATCTTAGATCTTAGATCTCATTTAAACCCGACAAAAAAACAAACTCATCTTAGGAGAGAGAGGCGAGTTATGGGTTGTTCAGATCTGTGGTAGAGTACAAACTCACCGGAGACAAAATCCGTCAACCGGAGACAGATCCGTCAAGCGGTGGTGTGCGGCAGCGGTGGATGGTGTTGTAGAGGGGCTAGATCTTGGTAAAGAGAAGATGCAGATCCGGTGGTGTGGCGGCCGCAAGCGGTAGTAGCCCTGAGGTGGTGTGTGGCGGCGGTGGATGGTGTTGTAGAAAGGCCGATCTTGATCTTGGTAGAGAGAAATTGCAGATCTGATAGTGTGGCGACTGCAAGCGGTGGTGGTGCTAAGGTGGTGTGCGGCGGTGGTGGATGGTGTCGTAGAGGAGCCGGAACTTGATCTTGGTGGAGAGATGTTGAGATTGTTGTTGGGGGTTTTGAGTTTTGAAGAAAGAGAAAGAAATAATCTGGTGGTGGTGGTGCTGAATGTATGTATGTATGTATGGCATAGAAGAGAGATAAAGAAAGAATGTTAAATTACCATACTAACCTTCTTCAGTATAATAGATTAAATAATAAACATGCCTATGTGGATGCATTTTAAACCACATAAATTGAGTTTTCAGGGTTTTCTCAACTGGAGTGGGTTTTATTCTAGACTTTCCCTATATATATATATATATATATATATATATATATATATATATAAACTTTCATACATACTCTCAATGCTTTTTATGGCATTCATATATCATTCATACATCATACATAAGACAATCACATATCGTACATACTTTTTGTTATGTGTGTATATATATACATATATATATATATATATATATTCATATACATCTACGCACATACTCTTAACCATTTCTATATCATTCATAACATTCACATAGCATACACTTACCACTTAAAATAAGTGTATTAACTAAACACATAAGAGTATGCACACAGCCCTAAAAACATAACAAGGAAAATGAGGCTAGAAACTAACCTGAATCCGGTTTCTTTTTGAATTTATAATTCCTTTCTTTAACTGGACACGGCTAACTGTATGACAATTATACGTATTAATTAACTAGCCCTATACACATCATTTATGTTTCCTCAGAAACTTCTAAGTCTGGACTATTCTAATCAAATGTCAAATTCTATTCGAATGGTTTACCTATTCGAATGGCAAGTTCCATTCAAATGGACCTTCCATTCGAATGACAGATTCTATTCGAATGGGCCTTCCATTCGAATGGCAGGTTCTATTCAAATGGGCCTTCCATTCTAATGGAAGGTTCTATTCGAATGGGCCTTCCATGCGAATAGACCCTTTGATTCGAATGGATACTTCTTATTCGAATGGACCCTTTTTATTTGAGTGGTTTAGACTTAACCAAATATGTCAGTCCTTTTTGATTGAATCGAATGTTTTATTCTAATGGAATGGCCTGCGGCTTTTCCCTCTTTCTTTCCTTCCTTTATTTTCTTTCTTATTTTTATTTCTTCCCTTTCCTTCTTTCCCTCTATTCGAATGCTTTCCATTCGAATACATTTCTATTCGAACACTACTGTAGCATATCAACCTTATCGTTATTTATTACTCCATATTTTGCTACCCGTTACTATGTTTTATCATTCTTTTACCTTTAACCCATACCATTTCCACCCTTGACCAAGATCTAGCTTTCTTAGCAACAAAGTTTAAACCTTTATTGATTTCAGAGCCGTTTTAGCTAGATTTAGAGTTTCTAAGTGAATCTTACATACTAATGAGTTCAACAAGTCCATTTTTGACATCAAGTTTATATTTTTATGGTATAAAAAAATACCTGATTTGCCTTAATACCAAGTCTTATGGCAAACCATTCTTAAAAACACAATCTTTGTACATATATCACGTACCTTTTTGAAATTTATGCTACGGGTTAGCTTCAATATGTGACCCTAGACTTGTTCTTACTTGAATAATCAAAGATCTAACACAAATCCTTCTTTATTTGGATTCGGATATAACCCGTAAGGTTAGAGAAGTATTTGTGTGTGCTTTGAGTGTGTTATGGAGGCTAGAAGATAAGAATGACAGTTTTAGGGAGGTTTAAGGGGTTTATATACCCTTAAGCCCGTGGACCTAAGGTCCATCACCATCCCTTATTCCATCTTTCCTTGTCCAAGCCCACACTTTATTTTTTTATTTAACTTAACTAAATACTAACACATCCTTACGTAAAAGGAATTTCTTTTATTTATTATTATCAAAAATAGGATGTTATAATTATAGTAGAAAATATATATTTTCGTTCAAACTCTAAAACTTCAAACTTTAAACTCAAACTTCAAACTCTAAAACTTCAAACTTCAAACTTCAAACTTGAATCTAGAATTTATTTTCTAGGACCGCTCGACAAACCGAACTTGTCCGGTTCAGCTCGCTTAAACGCTTAGTTTGCTTTTACTCGCTTACTTTAACAAGCGAGTTTTTCATAACCTTTTTTTAACGCTTTACAATATCTTTGGGGTGTAGCACGTCTCAAATTTTATTTCGTTAATTGTGCATTGTTTATAAACCGATTCGCATTATATCGTTCGTGTTGTTATTATTCATTCATATTGTTTATGATGTATGTGTGCAACATGTTTACTATTTTTATGCTGAGACGCAATCGCAAATGCAACGCAAAGTGGGAGGGTCCGACTGGACGTACCTGTGCCGCATAACGATTCAATTTCGGTTGTTATACTTGGTGGTTCTCATTTCCCATATATATATATATATATATATAAAGTGGATGAGTCTTGCGAGAAGTGATATTACAGCGAGAAGTGCGAGAAGTGAAGGTGTAACTACATTAATCCCTAATTTCACTCCCTTTCTTACGATGTTTCCTACATGTATGTAGGTTGCTTGTATTTATCTCTTATCTACACACATTCAAACCTACCTACACACATAACATGCGTACCTACACACATTCAAACCTACCTACACATATACAAACGTACCAAGCCACATTCAAACCTACATACCTACACACACACAAACATACATATACATATACGAAAATACGTACCTACACACGTACATACGCACCTACATAATAAGAAAGGGAGTGAAATTAGGGATTAATGGAGTTACACATTCACTTCTTGCACTTCTCGCTGTAAAAAACTTCTGAAATAATCCAATACCTATATATACACACACACACACATACACAAAACATATGAAAGCTCACCAACTTGTTTTGTTATCAAATGTTATTATTTTAAACATGCTACATGTCGATACGATGAAGTTCAAGGACAAGAAAACTATATCGAACTTAGGTTTTATTCAAATGAATAATAATTGTTTCATTTTGATGTAATGTTATTTGTCTTATTATTAAATGTCACACCCCTTTTAAGGCCTAGGAGTATGACCAACAGTTGGTACCACAATTGTAAATAAATCAGAGTTACGTGTTTAAGCGGAAGTCTTTTTAAAACTTGTGGATTTAATTTATAATATTTACTTTAACAAAAGACGGGATAATAAAATACCAATTTAAGTTATAACAAAAGCATCACTTGTTATTTACAAACCACCATTTTAATATTTATAAGTTAAACAAAAAGATCCGAGCCATCAGATATCTTGAGCTTCTTCATTCATCAAGCGCTAACTTTGTTCACCTGCAAAATGTAAATAAAATACGTCAGCAACGAATGCTGGTGAATATGTTGACGCTAAAAATATTTTCTTTTACTTTATTACCCCTCGAGACTACGCCTGCCTCGGCCCATCGTGGCTTAGGAATAAAAAAGCTAAAACAACACGATTATAAATTCGAGTCTCTACACTAAATACCTCAGCAAACACCGCAGCATTCGACTTAGTTAAGTACCCGTATGTATACACATGGTCGTGCTTCCCGCGGGAAAGCGTCCTACGACCAGGTGTGGTGCGGTGTGCCCACCGCGTACTACCACATATGTAAGGATCCAGACAAATGTATACTACAACCTGAAGGCTAGGCTTATACTCTTATTTATAACGGTTTTAGGAACACATAGTCCATTGTAAATCATTTTCATATAACACGTTTGACTCGTTTGAAAAACAGTTTCTAAAGTTTGGGGGCGTATTCACCTTTTCAATTTGGGATCGGCTTCAAACATCGGCCGAGGGTCTTTCCCTTGCTATCTCGAACCTATAGTACGAGTATAACCATTTTGTTAGTCGGATATACAATCCGGCTTAAGACCTTTAGTCTTATTTTATAATCTCGATGAACCTTTAGTTCAAAATCTCTTTTACTTTAAAACCTTTAGTTTTAAAGTAATTTATAAACCTTTAGTTTATTTATAAAAACCCTATGTTTCTTCTTCTCTAAGAAACGTATTCTTTTCTTTTCTTTTCTTTATTATTTAAGAATATTTATTATTACTTAAATAATATTTTCATGACAAAGAATATATATACTTACACACATATATATATTTATCGATATTCATAATTCTATCTTTTATTCTTTCTTTGTTATGTTTTCTTTTCTTTTATCGATGTATCGAGTATAGCCTCGACTTTAAGGTTTAAGCCTTTTATAATATTTTATTATTATTTTCATTGGTGTTACGCCTACCTTTGTTGGCTTAAGGAAACCCTAATTACTTGAGCAGCACTCCAACGCCACTTCACCTTCTTTTTCTCCTCGATCAATCTTTCTTTTCGTCACCTTTCTTTTATCACGCCAAACGATGAACACCAAAACTTCACCACTCGTCGGCACGTCTTTCGAGACTAATCACCATGGTGCCGAAAGATAACAAACTTCTTCTTGGTGGGTACGTCAGTGGAAGGTGGCACGAACTTTGAGGAAACGAACACGGAAATCGAGGAATCGGGACACGCTTTTCGAGGTGGATTAAGGAATTGGTTATGAACTTCTAGTGAGATGTTAGAGAGAGAGTAGAATACTGAATTTGGGATGAGAATTGTGAGATCCCGGACTTGCTATTTATAGGCAAAGTCCAGAGGCTCATCGATATACGCGATGGCCTCCTGGTCACCCGTCGCGTATCGCGACGTAGGCCAGGACAGTCACCATATAGGTCTGCAACGTGTCGCCACGTGGCAGACGGTGTGCCACGTGTAGACACGTTGCAGACGATGTGCCACGTGTCAGGACACGTGGCAGAACTTGTGCCAGAGGTGTCATGCCACGTCATCGCAATACGCGATGACGTAGCTTCCACGGCGATCGCGTATCACCGTTGACCCTCTTCTAGAAGGTTTGACTAAGCCCTTCGCGATACGCGATGGGCTTGTCCTTTGTCCCGTCGCGTATCGCGATGGGACAGAAAATCGAAATTTTTATTTTAAGCCCCAAGGTTTGAAATTTTGACATTTTTGGTCCCTAACTTTGGAAAGTTGACATTTTGAACTCGAAATTTTCATGATGTTACATTAAACTATTTGTGTATTTGCGAAATTATGAAATGAAAAAATATATTGTGACTAATATTAATAATGTTACGAGCTTATGAGTAATTTGTACGTTGCACCCGGGCGTATTCCGCTTAAAGCCGGGGTGTTACATCAATAGTCATTGGTCAACGGCTAAATAATCAAACAAAAATTAGGGAACTATACCTGCTCACCCTACCGAAGAACCATACTTGTGACATGATGAAGGTCTACCACACGATGAATGGTACTCGGGCAAGGGTACCTGTTTACGCCATGTCAATCTGAAACCAGGTGTTATTATAAGAGGGGTGGGGGTGGTCCGTGATGCCCACCCACCACTCGTTATATGTTTGCAAACACCGCCGCCGGTGGTGGCCATCACGCATGATGGTGATCCAGCGTGATGGCCATCACGTGTATTGAACCAAGAAAATTAGAATGTTGGGGATTTTTTTGACCGTTGGGGGGGGGGGGGATTTAATAAAAAAATAAACAATCATTTCAATCTAACTCAAAACCAAATCCAACTAAAAACACTCTCAATCTTCTACTTCATTCATAACAAAAAAAATAAGGAATTTCCGAGCAACTTGGTTCCGTTAGACACCGATAGCTCTTCGTCTACGGACGATGACATTGCCGAATGGTTCCAGTTGTTAAATAAAGAACTTGAAGGCCCGAGCGGTACAAAGAAAAAAATGGTGGATCGTGATCGTATACATGCCCACGAAGTACTAATGAACGAATATTTTGTGGAGGAGCCGAAATACAATGACAAGACGTTTAGGGAACAGTTTCGTTTGCCGAAATCTTTATATTTAAAGATTGTAGCCAACGTCGAAGCAAACGATAAATGGTTTCAAGAATCTTACGATGCGAGGGGTAAATGAAGTTTTACGGCGCTGCAAAGATGCACATCCGCTATTCGTCAATTAGCGACAGGTAACCCACCCGACCAATTCGATGAATACTTACAAATGTCTCAGAGAACTTCACGTGAATGTCTGCAATTCTTTTGTAACGCAATTATTAAATTGTATGGAAAAGAGTTTCTACGAAAACCAACAAGACACGACATTACACGTCTTTACGCCGCGCATGGGGCTAGATGGCAGTTTTCAAGGATGCTCGGTAGCATCGATTTTACACATATCGAATGGAGGAATTGTCCACGGGAGTTTCGAGGGGCGTATGTTAGGGGTGATATCAAACGACCGACCATCTCACTTGAAGCGGTTGCGTCAAATGATTTATGGATTTGGCATTCTTATTTTGGTGTTCCCGGCTCAAACAACGACATCACTGTTCTGTACACATCACCGTTGTTTCATAGCGTAACAGATGGTACCGCACCTTTCAGTCCGTATTTTATCAACGGGAGATATTACAGACGTGGCTACTATCTTTTCGATGGTATCTACCCGCAATGGTTTATTTTTGTGAAAGCATTTTCGTTTCCTGTCGAGGACAATGAAAAAGCGTTCAAGAAGTTGCAAGAATCGGCAAGAAAAGATGTCGAGAGAGATTTCGGTGTCTTAAAGGGTAGATGATGCATACTTAGTCGACCGGTTCATGCAATGAAAAAACCCACGATCTCTAGCTACGTATATGCATGCATCATATTACACAATATGTTAATAAAAGAATATGGACGTGCAATTTCTCCAGATTGGGTACCGGATCCTCCTACTCAAGTTCTCGTTCCTGAGGATGTGCAATTAGACTTGCGAGATGAGAATATTCACCCTCGGTTGAGATGAGATCTAGTTGAAGTTATAGGTTCTTTAGGTTTGGAATTTTCGGATTTAGACGAGTAGTAGACTGCTTATTGTAACTTTTATTTTTTAATTCTAATTTTTAAGTTGTAATATGTTATAGTAAAATATTGTTCTTATTTTTAAGTTGAAATAAAAAACAAAAAAACAAAAACCTTATCACACCATACCATGACCCCCACTAAATTTCATCAGTAGTGATGGATTGATGGATTTGGTTGGGATGATGTGTCACATACCATTAGGTGTGATGGGTGATGGAAATGGAACCACCCCTCCTCTAACTGTAATTATTATTGCAATGTGATAAGATCGATTATTGCAATTATGACACGATCGATTATTGCCATTAACGTGCATCTTCAATATATTTGATTAGAATATATTTTAATAGTGAAATGCCTAAAATGAACTTATGCTTTTTCTAGCTTAAAAGTAGAAACAAAGCTTAGTTGTTTGCTAATTTAAGAGTTGTTTCATGTTAATTCATGTATCACTTTAAGTAGACAATGTATACATCAATATATATTTTTAGGGGCTATAAAAGGCTACTTACTAGGGTATACCTCCTGAAAAATAGTTCATGAGCCTAATACGTGGAAATCTTGGTTAAGAAATATATAGTTAGTAGGTTAATCCATATGGAATCTTTAGGGTCATATACACTTGCTGTCATTATAAAAGATTCCATGGAACTTTAATACTTTACACTAACACTTAGCACAAAAATAAGGGCTAACTTTGACTAAAAGTCTCGATTGATAGTTCACTTAAGCCACACCACTCTTATAATATTGAGTTTTTGCAAGCTAGATTTAATAATATCATGACACCTCTTGTTTCATTTATATAAATTTCACAGCTTCTCAAACAAGGCGTTTTTACGAGAGAAAGCATAATGTAAAGATATGTTTGAAAGAACGCTCTCAAACGAGTTTACTGGAGGAATGGAGGTGGTAAAAGCGTGGGAAGTATTTTGGGTTTGTCTTGAAATTCATGAGAGACTAAGAGACAGTTGTGGGTGATTTTATGTGCATAGATTTATAGCATGACGACGTAAGATTTGATAAGTTATTTTGCGAAACTTAACGTAAAGCTTAAGAGAATATGTGTACTTATTAATTCAAACACATTGATTCTTTATATGTTATATGTATGTTTTTATATAAGAGAATATTTGTAATTAATATTTTAATCAATTATCTTTGTGTAAAGATGTTCAATATGTTCTATTTAGTGCTCTAATAATTTTCTTAAAATACTATCGAAAGGCATTGCCATGGAAGAGAAGAACTTTTCTTATGTTCATGGACATTTGGAGGGGTCTTTTTGAATGAAAAGGAAAAGAATATGAATACCAATTTCATATTGTCTGTTACCTTTCTCTAGAACCACCTCTATCAAATTCGTACATTTTTATACCTTTAAATATTAGTTAAAATTTAATAGGATGTGTTATTCATACACCCTTTATAAGGTGTATATAAAGATAATATGTGTGTTAAGAGGGTGTATGAATAACCAAAAAGGGTATGTGAATAACCATTGACAATTTAATTAATAAAGATTAAGACATTTTGTTTGATATAATCAACTTTTTTAAATATTAATATTTGTCAAATGCATAATCTTAAAACTTATTGTAGAGGTAGGGTACTAAGCCCACCATTTAACAAGTATAATACCCAAACCAAGCGCAACCAAAGCGCCGGGCGGAACAAAAGGTGAGAGTAACTGCCATGCGCCAGGGATAACACATGGCGCTAAGGTGGTTCCTTAAAATAATACATACCCCCTGACGCCTAGGGAATGGTACCGCAAAGGTCTCACAAGCATGGGACAAAAAGGTACAATCCACATGGGAATAAGCACCCAACCAATAGGGACGGAACAATACACGAGGGATAGTACAAACAGTACGAAATGTCCTTGTCAAAAGGCCATGATGCCCACCAACTTCCACCAACCACCACAATCACACGAATGAAGAATATTATTGGTGGAAGGACATGACAACGTGGTTGACCACCCTTTCTCTCTCTCCTCTGTCTATAAATACCAGTTGATATCCAAATGGTGAGATATACACATTCTCTCGTATTCATTAAATATATTCCATACTACCAAATACTGATTCTCACGCCGGAGGGTGGTTACGAGAGAATCCCCCCTATTCCTCGTAAGTAGCTCACGATGTTCTGTTTTGCAGGATACACTCATTTGCGCCAGAAAGGTTTTATAACCCATCATGAGGAATACTTGTCTTAACCCCTCGGACTAACGTGTTAGACCTTGAGGGACAGATTCGTGTTTCTTCACTTATCATAGAGACTGGACTCATGAATGGATCAAGCATATTGTATAAACCACTAAACAATGACTACTATTAATGTTATATACCCTAGACAATCTGTTAGCAAAGAAGTGTATGAATAAGAAATCGTCGGTAACTCACCATTAATAAAACGGTTGCTACTCATACAAAGGAAATACCGAAGGGCCACATTACCAATGTATAACCAAGAACTTTGTATTATTATCGAAAATAATTGTTTTTGACGATTACTGATGAAATTATTTGTGACGGTAGATCATTTTGTGACGGACTAATTTAAGTATTACCGATAGAATAGTAATTAAGTTAGTCCCCCATCTTTCTACACCCACTTCCAGCTTTCCCTTGTTCTACTTCATTTTCTTTCATACCCTCTCCACCTCCACCTCTAGGTTATGTCTCCGGTCTTTTGCGACTCTTTTTATTAACAAGGAACAAAAAATGAATATTATGAAACAAATAAACTATGCCCTATTTATAGACTATATGAAACTTAAGAACTAGACAAACTCGAATTAGGAAATTTCAAAAAATTTATAATTCTAATTATAATAAATTCCAAAAATACATAACTTAGGCACCAAATTAATCAACTTAGTCTTAGTCCCTGGACTTTAGATCTTCACCATAACCACCTATTGACATCTTTCATACCACCCTTAAACGTTTTGTATCAGTAATTCGGGTACTTCAAGTAATCAAGTAGGTATTACACAAAGTTTTGCATATAATGAGTTAAAATCTGGTCATGAGCACGAGTTTACTCGCATGATTACACTGGTCATGAACACGAGTTTACTCGCAAACTTGCTTGAGACTCTTAAAAATCAAGTAACATTGGTCAATTTGCCTCTAATGTGGTTATCGAATTAAGTCTTGAGACTTCGGGACCTCTTATCAAAGATATTTATTTGGCTTAGGAAAAAATGTGTCCCATCTTGTTAAATCACTCAAATCGAATTAAAGGTATTATTATCGCAAGATGTTAAAATCTGGTAGAATAGGTTGTGAACTTACTTGAGGAAATGCCAGGCCACCACCAACCATGTCCCTCATTTTTATCGGTTGGTAATTTGAGAGTTCACATGCTTCTTTGACATTAAAAGAACTTGGAGACAATAGTCTGTATAATATATATAGGTATCAAATAGTTAGTTGATATATTAAGATAACTTTAAGCCCATGAATACACAGCCTTGATTTTACACGATGATTTTGTTATTAAGTTTTGTTGATTGATATTTTTAGCATCAACAAATATATTATATTTGTGTGAAAAATATCTCATTTCTTGCATAGTTTTTATTTCTTGTTACAAGGAACATTATCACAAAAATGAAACTACACATTATTTTATAACTTCTTTATCTATCCATGTATATCTTCTGTGTATATATAATGGCCTCTCCTCACTTCAAATAACCCATGAACACAAGTACTACTTGCTATTTCCTTCATCACCCCCAGACCATTGTTGCCCTACATCAACACCCCCCCCCCCCTTCTCTTCCTGACACACACACAAGCATCATCTCTAATAACGTTGATCAAGTTTTAACAATGTTTTTTGTATCCTCTGGTTTTTGTTATGGCTTCGGTTGATGGTTAGTAAAGAATAAAAGAGAGCTTTCTTTAGTCCACTCATGGGCTGCAATAAGATATCAATTAGCTGCCGACTCATTCACCCAAATACTAAGCCGAAAACTGGATACGGTGCTTAGTAAATGATTGAATGATGCGGGAGACAAATTGAATCTTAAGCTTCCTGTATTTGGACTGAAGGGAGCTCCCTTCAATTTCAAATTCACATCTAGATGTTACCAAGTTTTACCCTTTAAATTAAAGGTACATAAACATACAAAAGTTTCATCTTGATTATGATCAAGTTTACATGTAAAAGTTCTTTTTAACGTTTTTAATCCTTTACTACAGGTTTCATAAAGTGAGTTTATTATTGATTAGTAAGTTTATATATCAAGATTATGCCAACGCTAATATAGCATGCAATGAGTCATAATTAGGGTTTATGAACTTGGCTTTATGAGGAACATTCAGCTTATTAATTTCTTTCTTTCATACATGTAGCATTGGCATGTTCTTTTTAATTATCTGTTCATATTGTTTAACATCTTGTGGTATCAAGTTTTGTTGAGGTGTAAAAATCAATTATTATTGGGCTCATATACCTGAAGGAGATTACTTCAAATCTTTATTGCTCTGAAGTCTGAAGTAAAACTGGTAATTGGAAAATGAAAATTTTTAGGGTTATTTGAAAGAAAGAGTTCATGTATTTATGAGTATGTGTACTTTGTGCAGCATGTGTAGTATCTAGAATCATTGAAGTTTGATCTTATAGCATGCATCAGATGGATATGACAATACTTTGGTGTCGTGGGTGTTGCCCTAGTAACAAGTTCCCAGGCATGTGTCCTCCAGCTGGGTACAATTACCAAAATATCCTTCTCATTCAGATCTTAGTATCTGACACTTTATGTAGGGTTTTAGTAGCAAGCTGTAAATGTAAAGCGCCAATCTGATTCTAGGCTATTTGCTATAATTGTCTTTCATAGTAATGTTGTTACTAATATCATGTTGAGTTATACTCAAATTTATAAAAAATCATCTCACCAGCGTTGTCATCAAATTTAGTTATGTATGTTTTTATTGTCATTTTGAGTTAAGATTTTATCTTTGTTATCTTTTCTGATTGTTCTCATTAATCGTCTTATATAAATTCAAGTGGCAAAATGATTAAACATACCGTTCTTTTCGGGTTCATTTTACCATTAGTTATTTGATTATGTGACCGGTTTTGTGATTAGTAATTTTGTTTTTACATGTGTGCAACAGTCGGTATTAGATAATACTAATACCTCGTCTCATTTCAGATACTCGTTTATTTTGAGACAACTTTGTATAATAGTAATCAAGTTTCAAATTTATTTAAATTATGTCATTTATATTTTATTTTGTCTCAAATAAGTCACTCAACTTTTAATTTTGTTTCAATTAGATCACTTAACTTTTAATTTTAGTTCAATTAGTTCATTCAAATTTCATTAAATGTTCTAATACCATCTTTCTTACCTTCATATTATATATTCATAAAATGATATTAAAAACAAAACATTTTTTTTATTTTTTATCAGTAAATGTATCACTTATGATAATATTGTAGTTGTGTATCGATCTCTTTTTAGAACACAAGTTAATATTTAAGTGACATGACATAATTGAAACAAATTAAAAGTTGAGTGGCATGATTGAGAGAGAAAACTAAATATAATTGAGACAAATTAAAAATTGAGTAACATGATTGAGAGGCAAAACAAAATATGAGCGATTTAAACACTTTATTATAATTTATTTTAACTGTACGTTGTAAATACTTTTTTTCATTTGTCTTTGGGATATTTAATTTTCTAACCTTTTATTTGTGTACTTGAAACTTTCTTTTAAGAATGAAATTATATAAAACATAAAATAAGTAAAAAGAAGATGCATTTGCGAAACCTAATAGATAATTTTTAAGAACATGAGTGGTCAAAACTCTTTACGTATGATGTTGTGTAACACGTGACACTCCGTCAACAATGAAGAGTTTTGCAAAAAGTGTTTTAATGGTAAAAGCCTAAACTTTCTTACAAGCATTATATTAAACCCCCCCCCCCTCCCCCTCTCTTCCTCATTTCCTCTCTCATAAACGATCCTCCTCCAACACTGCGTACACAACTTCGAGGGCGCGGTGTAGGGGAGAGTTTTGAGCAAAACGTCACCCACACCTCACCCATTATACGTAGTCTAATAAGCAAGTAGTAATTGAACCTGACTGATAAATTAGTATGAAATACGATTTTACAATTGTATATCAGTTCTAGTTCTAGACTATCAATATACGTCTCGAATATGTTTTATTGTTGCGTTCTAATATATATGAAAATTAATTTCGTATAATTTTAAATAATTTAACTTTAAAATTGTTTAATATTTTTTTTGTCCTTTTCAGTGTGGTGTAATGATAGGAAGTCTAGATTTTTTTATTGGAGACTCGGTTTCAATTCAACCATACAACATTTTGGGAGGCATGGGTAGCTCATTGAAAACTAGGCTCTTTGTGATATTTAGTTTGATCTTGAGGGCGTTCGAGTTTTACCTAGGTTTTTCCTAAAACTGGAGATAGTTTGGAGACACTTAAAGGCTCTGTATGGTTAGGCTCGGCAGCTGGCGATGACCTTTTACCATTGGATGATCCCGTACATTACCTACGCAATTCTGTGATTGTTGGTCGTTAAAGTAAAATGATATTATTTAAATTTAATATTTTTTTAAATATATGTAGTTCTGTGTTTTTTAAATAATGACAACGTCATGCTTGTGGTGCACGCATATAATGTATATATGTGTGAACCCTCGGGTGGGCTAAAGTGAAATTGCACTAATTTTGACGTCATTTTACTAATCTCGTGAAAATAACGTTAAAAGTGTCGGAAGGTTAATCAGGCATCATGTGGTGGTGATGATAGCCGAAATACAAGGGAACATGCACCTATCGGCCGATGTCTCGATGGTTGAGTGTTATGTGCCTTATGTTAAAGACTTAACGCAAAACTACTATCGAGTCAAGGTTCTCACTGGAAGCAGCCTCTTTATTCCTACAGACTAGAGGTAATGTTGTCTACATCTTACCCTTCTCAGACGCTACTATAGCTTTGCTATTGGTGGGATTTACTAAGTACGATAATGATGATTTTTTAAACAACTTTTACATTTAACAATATTAAATTAAATTAAGATCGGCTATATATAAAATTTTTTAGACTTTTCACATTGGTTAGATTAAAAATGTTTACACACAAGCTTTTATCAAATATTTTAAAGATGTTATCTTTCTCTATTACTAAAATATTCTTATGTTTTTATATAACAAACATGGTGAGGATATTAGAGCCTTCTCAACCTCTCTTCAAATTATGTGAATAGAATTTGTAAATTATAGGTGTGGTTATGAGTGGTTTTGAATGTAAATTATAGGATAAAGAGAGAAAATGTAACGATTATTCTTAAATTTAAGAAAACTTTGTTTGCCTCTATATATTTTAAATATTTGTTGAATTGGTTATTAGTAGAGAAGATAGAACAATGTAATGATAAATGTTTATAAAAAAATATTTAATTGTATAATATTTAATTGTACATGAGAAATATATGTAGTGCTTTTTAATGTAATTAGAGAGATAGAAATGGGGGACGGGCTGTAAATGCTCTTAATAGAACTTTTTTTGAAATTGAGAACTATTTTGAATCACAAAAAACCCCATCAATTAAATAGAAAATTTTTAAAAAGTAAAAAAAGCAAAAATGTTTAGCATCCCGGTTTCATAAAATAATAATAATAAAAATAAAAATTCTCGGTTTTGCTATTATACATATATGTATATTATTATTTAATCTCCAGTTAGATAATATACACATATCCAGACGATCTCGTTTCCTTTCCCTTTGGCTTTGCCTTGTCCTTTCCAATCGGACGTTCCAGTTTAACCGGATCCTCATTGCTAAACTCAAAATTAAGATCTTGGATACAACGGTTTCCGAACCACCCGTGCTAAACTCTTCACTTTTGGAAGTTTTTGTCCGCTTCACCGACTCAGCCTTGTTCGACACTGAATGCCACTTCGGAAACAACCGAACAATTTCCAAACTTGTGCGTAGGGAAACACATTCTTATGTTTGGCAACATATCGTGCATTTGCCAACCGGTAATGTTCGACGTCACTATTACCACTCTTTCGATTACTCTTGACGTTGAGGTAAATAATGTTATACCATCATACCTTTTTATTCGTCTCCCTCCACTGTTTGTTTAACGAACCATTTGATCGATACACCGGGACTTGTAAAATTTCATGATATTTCTTCGTGACAACATTCCAAAAACTCATTCCCGTTTGCGGGTTACCTAATAACATATTAATATTAATAAAATGTAAAACGTAAATGATGAGATACCACCCGAATAGGCCCAAGTCATGAAGGGATAGCCCAAGCAAAAGAGAATAGCCCAGTAAACAAAGAAGCCCAAGTCTACCTCAAACATATAAATGAACGGGAACATGGCAAATAAGGGGGAAAACAAGTGTTGTTCCCCTGAAAAGGGTCTGCCACCAGCACACGTCTGTCCAAAGGAGGAGAGAAAAGACCACCAGGCAAAAAGATATCTTCTGTGGATTCGGCGGGAAAGATAAGAACCCATTGGGAAAGAGGGTGGTTAACGAGAGGAAGGATAAAGAAGAGAACCGGAAGACTATATATAAGGAAGCCAAATGTAATTAAAAGTGGACTGGATTCATTCTTGAAAAAGTCATAAGAATAGCTTGTAACCATTATCCTCACAAATAAAAATCATTAATTCTTTGATTGTCAACCCATGCTTTCCAAAGTTCACGTAGATCCGAACACGTCTCGCCGATTCAACAAGGGTCTGAACATTGGCGCCATCCGTGGGACCTTCTTGAGTGAAGGTTTTGCAACTCCTATCGGAAAGAATGGCTTATCCAAACTCAGGCGAGGTTCCCGCCACACTTCTCCTAGGATCAGACGAAAGAAGCACAGTCATCACCCCTGCAAACGCGAGCGCGATCCGGCAAGCAGAAAAAGAGACAGGCGACGATAAAGGACCTGTACTAATCGAAGACGAAACTGAAAGAGAAGAAAACTCGACGGGGGAAGGAGAAAATGACGAAAGTCTCAATGAAGGGTGGAAGATAACTCCTGAGTTCATTCAAGTACATAAAGATGCGCTCAAAGCATGTCTCTAAGAGCAAGAACGGAAGGAGAAACTCATGTCGGTCAAGACACGTTTGCAGTTCGAGACCCCCGGCTCAGGAAAAGAGGGGGAGTCAAAGGACAAGGGCTCGGAGGAACTGCTGAAGTCATTAGTTACCTTTCTAGCAGAAGCTAAAGGGAAGGAAAAAGTTACGGCGGAAGGGCTGGACACGCCCTATCGGCCTTCCGACACCTCGGATATGTCCAAATTTACTCGACGCATTGTGGAGGCCACGTTACTCCCGAAGCTTCGATATCCCACCACCGTCGACAAGTATGACGGGACGCAAGACCTTGAGGACCACCTACATGCTTTTCAGGGAGCGGGAATGGTTAGCAGGTGGTCTATGCCTGCTTGGTGCCTCATGTTCCCACAAACCTTGACGAGCGGAGCCCGAATCTGGTTTGATAGTTTGGAACCAGGAAGCATTGATAGTTATAAGGAGTTGAGGGAAACGTTCCTGCGAAATTTCAGCCATCAAAGGAAATCCTTGAAAAACCCTAATGAGATTTTATACATCAGAAGGGACGACGAGAAGGTGGAGCAGTTCATGGACCGGTACGTCGCCGAAAGCATGAACATCAAGGGTGTGCCTGAAGTTATGAAGATAAGTGGATTCATCAATGGAGTGAGATTCTCAAAGCTTACAGAGAAACTGGGGGAGGATTTCCCCACCACTTTCGATCAGCTCATGGACCGAGTCAGAGCTTTCGCCCATGGAAAGGACACCGGCACGAAGTTGAGGGAATGGGAGACCAAGAGAGCAGCTCCCAAGACGGGGAGCGGAGGTAAGTTTGTAGTGGGGATAAGCCCGAGCAAGGGGAGATTTACACCATACCGCCACCCACTCACCACTCCATATCAGCCGACGTCCCCTCGGCCCCCTGTCAGCATGAGACCTGAGGAGCCCCATTTCCGATACGAAGAGAAACTCCCCTCTGCTCCAGGAGACATCCTCCTGGCAGATAAAGCCAAATATGCTCCAAATAACGCCAGCCCCTTCAAACAGGCTTATAAAACCAACCACACAGGGTATTGCAATTATCACAAGAGCCCCGGGCACACCACGGAGAACTGCGTGCGGTTGAAAAAGCTGTGGGAGGCAACTCTTAAGTCCAGACAACTGCCACTTCCTTCCCAAGAACACCCCGTTAAGGTCAAAGGGGAGGATGAAGACAAACACTTTGTAGACATGATCAGACGTAGAGAAGATAATGGGGAAGAGCGAAGGTATACGAAAATTGGAAGAACGGAACACTAGGTCGCGCATCCATCGTGGCTAAAGATGTCTTTGTTACTTCCCGGGAGAGAAGAGGAGGAGGCTCGGGAAATGCCGCTTAACATATCCGCCAGTGTAGCGGGGCATCGGCTGGCTAGAGTCCATGTAGATGGGGGAAGTGGAGTGGAAGTCATGTATGGGCATTGTTTCAACAAGCTGCAGGAAGAAAATAGAAGCCGGTTGGAGGAAGATTTGTGTCCTCTGATGGGATTCTCGGGGGAAGTGGTGGAACCCTTGGGCTCCCTCACACTCCCCTGACTTTCCGGGATAGGGAGAGGACGCGAACTGTGAATCTACAATTCTCGGTCGTCCGAGCACCTTCTAAATATAATATCATTCTCGGGAGACCGGGCATGAAAGCATTACGAGTGGTCGCCTCGACAGTGCACGGGTGTTTGAAATTTCCAACCCCAAAAGGGGTTGCCACCATCCGGTCTTCAACTGAAATCGTTGCATGTATTGGCACGGGAGGTAGGGCCAGGAAGATCCCCGAAGGAGTGGAGGAATGGGTGTTAAATGGAGACCATCCTGAGCAAACAGTCCGAATAGGGACCCAGCTGTCAGATATAGGGAAAGCGAGACTTAAAGAGACGTTGATGCGCAACGCCGACGTCTTTGCATGGAGCCATGAAGACATGATAGGGATCCCCCGAAAACTGGTGCAGCATAGCCTCGACGAGTTCCATTGGATGGAACCCGTGAAACAGAATAAAAGAAACTTGGGACCCCAAAAAAGTCAAGCGGTCCTTGAGGAAACGGGAAAATTGTTGCGAGCAGGGATTATCCGAGATGTGAGATATCCTCAATGGATATCCAATCCCTTCATGATAGCAAAGTCAAATGGTAGTTGGCGGATATGCGTGGATTTCAAAGGCCTGAACAAAGCGTGCCCCAAAGACTCTTACCCCTTACCCGAAGTAGAAAAGAAGATTGAATCCCTTGCCCAACATCCCTTGAGATGTTTTTTAGATGCTTACAAGGGATATCATCAGATCCAGATGAACCCGAGAGGTGAAGAAAAGACATCCTTTTATACCAACGAGGGAACCTTTTGCTACACAAAGATGCCTTTTGGGTTGAAAAACGCGGGAGCAACGTACCAGCGGTTCATGGATTAGCCTTTCCATCAGCAAAGGGGGGGGGGGGGGGAATGTAGAAATCTATGTGGATGACCTGGTGAGAAAGAGTACTAATGAGGATAAAATGCTGAGAGACATAAACGAGACCTTCCGGACGTTAAGGGAAGCTAACATGAAACTTAATCCGGGGAAGTGTTCGTTTGGGGTCGAAGAAGGGAAGTTTCTGGGGTTCTGGTAACCAAGGAAGGGATCAAAGCAAATCCCTATAAAGTTGAAGTGCTACTACATATGGAACCTCCAAATAATATTAAAGAACTACAAAGACTGAATGGAAGGTTAGTAGCCCTCAACCGTTTTTTATCCCGCATTGCTGAGCGAACTCTCCCGTTTATGGCTGTTCTGAGAAGAAGCATGAAGAAAAGCAAGTTTTGCTGGGATACTGAAGCCAACAAGGCCTTCCAAGAGTTGAAGGCTCATTTATGTGAGCTCCCCACCATTGTATCGTCGTTACCTGGGGAGGTATTAGTACTTTACATGTCTAAAACCGAGCGTACCATTAGCTCGGTACTTATGGTAGAAAGGGGGGAAGCGCAGATTCCCATATATTTTGTTAGCCGCACGCTTAAGGGCCCAGAAGAAAGGTACTCGCCCATTGAGAAACTGGTCCTATCACACATCTACACGGCCAGAAAACTGAGGCGGTACTTCCAAACCCACGTTATCAGGGTGCTGACTGACAAGCCCCTACAGCAGGTTCTTATGAATCCGAAGGTCACGGGACGGTTAGCCAAATGGGACATAGAGTTAGGTGATCACAGATTCGAGTACAAACCACGTACTGCCTTCAAGAAGCAGGTACTGGCTGATCTCATCACGGAGAATGTACCAGGAGAGGACGACCGGCATAATAGTCAAGAAAGACTCATGACTGATCCTAGCCAAGGATCCTAGAAGACACGGACGAGCCCATGTGGACCCTCTATACTGATGGAGCCTCCAATGAAGATGGAAGCGGGGCCGGTCTGATTCTAATTAGCCCCCGAGAGTATCGAATTGACGTACGTCGTTCGGCTAGAATTCCCCAGCACGAACAATGAAGCCGAGTACGAGGCACTGTTGGCGGGGCTAAGGATGGCCCGTAAGATAAAAGTACGACGGATAAAGGCTCATGTTGACTCCCTGCTGGTGGCCAATCAAGTGAAAGGGGACTACGAGGCTAAGGATCAAAAAATGATAGAATACTTAAAGAAAGTAAAAGAAATAATGAAAGATTTCCAAGAAGTTGAGGTGATGCACGTTTCTCGGGGCCAGAACAAAAAAGCTTATGCTTTAAGCAAGTTAGCATTCGTTGCCTTCGATCACTTGGAAAAAGATGTTAGGGTGGAAACGCTCCGCAAACCGTCCATAGAGGAGGCCGAGGTGGCATGTGTGGAAACACAGGAGGAGAATTGGATGACCCCAATTATACGGTATTTATGTGATGGAGTCTTACCAGGGGATAAGCAGGAAATGCGGCGTCTCCGAATACGAGCACTACAATATGAAATGAACTAGGGGGGCCTTTATCAGAAATCATACCTAGGCCCCTCCCTCAAGTGTGTCAGCCAGTCGGAAGCGGAGTATATGATACGAGAAATACACGAAGGGATTTGTGGGTTGCACATGGGGGCAAAGATGGTGGCTGCAAAAGCCATGAGAGCCGGGTACTACTGGCCGGTGATGTTTCTGAGTGCACTAAAAGAGATACAGCGATGTGATAGCTGCCAGATCCACGCTCCCATTACCAGGCAGCCGAAGTTAAACCTTATCCCAGTCAGCTCATCCTGGCCTTTCCAAAAGTGGGGAATAGACTTAGTTGGGCCCTTCCTTGAAGGTACAGGAAAAGAAAGGTTTTTAATAGTTGCTATCGATTACTTCACGAAATGGGTGGAGGCAAAGCCCCTCACGACCATCACGGGGCAGCAAGTGAAAAGATTCGTATGGGAAAATATCGTATGCAGATTCGGGCTACCTCATACCATTGTAAGTGATAATGGAAGGCAATTTGCCGGGGGCGTATTCCCAGATTGGTGCGAGAAATTACAAATTAGACAGATCTTTACGTTTGTCGCACACCCCCAAGCCAATGGGCAGGTTGAAAGAGCCAACCGGAGCATCGTAGAAGGTATCAAGAATCGTTTGGGCAGACAAAAACATTCTTGGGTAGATGAGTTGCCCCATGTTTTGTGGGCACAAAGGGCGTAAAGAAGGCCTCGCTGATAGGCTAAACGGTTAACCAAACAACTATAAGGAACAAGGGAATCCCAGTAAAAGGGCCCAAAAAAGTCATGACATGCAAACACATTTTCAAGTCTTATATTGCCTTACATGGCCATTGCATTAAACATAAAGAGTCTTAGCCCCTAAGGGGTAAATACATATGCCACCAAACACAAACAAAAGACGTTCACGATTCCACACATCACGAACATGGCAAGTCTCGCGGCAAGAACGAGCACTTTCATAAATCATGGCAAACCCCTCCTTTACCATCCACACACGATCCCCTTTGGCTATTTTCACCTCATCCTGCAGCCTCGTGATAACCTGTTCTTACTCGACCCGAGCAGCATCCACCTTTTCCTTGAAAACCTCAAACTTTGCCTTTTTCCCGTTCGAGGGAAGACTCCAACTAATAAGAAGAGCAGAAAAAGAAATGGGATTACCAACAAATACCCTCCACAAAATTAAGGAGGAAAAGAAATAACCATTACCTCTAGAAGTTTCTGCTGATCCACTTGCAGGGAAGCATTCTTCATCTCAAGGCTGGTCACATGATCGCGAGAAGCTGCGATTTCAGCAGTTAGGAAAGCAGCTTCACCCTTCGAAGCTTTCAGAGCGGTTTCTACACTTGACAACTCCAAGACCTTCTCATCAGCAAGAACAACTTTTTGTCGCAAATCTTGAATCTTTTGCTTATCCTTCTCAGCAGCACGTTTTAACCCAGCAATTTCCTCTTGGTTTTCACGAAAGACGCGATCAGCATAGATAACAGCTTGGCGAGTCGCCGCCCCCAAGGCCATAGTCCGGTATAAATATGTACCAAACTCACCCACAAGAGAATGAACATACATAGACTGTATGTGGTCATAGTCAGCAGGTGGAATCACTTCAGTCAAGAAATCATGGGCCTGTACAAATCGTCTTGACTCGAAAGAGAACCCGGAGCAGAATAACTAATGGCGGAGGATAACGAACGGCGACGATTGAGATCGGGCGCAAAGTTTGGGGAAACAAAGAAGAAGCTATCTTTCCACACCCGTGGGTAAAATCCGGTAGGCATTTTCATATAGTAAGGAAGGTACTTGTCAGTCGGACGTCGTTCAAAGGTTAACCAATCGCCATCGCACTTCAACCGATAAAACCTTCGAAATAGGGAACTGTAGCATAACCTCCCCAGGGCTCGGCAAGCGACCTCGAAATGCGTAACTCAGAGAAAGCCCAAGGGATGCACTTGAGAAAAGGCTAGGCGATGATGTTTTAACAAGGCTGTTTGGAAAACAGTAAGGGGATAACGAACGTTAGAAAACTCCAGATTTCTGGTATAAATGGTTATAAGGTCAGGACGACTCAGGGTAGTCTCATCCGGTTTAGGAAGAAGAGGAGATAGATACAAAGGAATCTGATATTTGGAACACAAAGAGAGCATTTTTTTCTTGGGAAAGCGTTGAGGTGAAAACATACACTCCTTCACGACTCATGTTAGTAGTAGAACAACAAAGGATCAGAACTAACCTGGCATAAAGAAACGGTGGAGTAACAAAGGTGAAGGAAGAGGGTCGCCGGAAAAATGAGAGAAGATGAAAAAGAGTGAGATGAATGAAAAAGGGTAATAATGAGGATTTAAGAGGATTTGACAGCCCCTTGGAAGTGGTGAAAATTTTTACCGCCGAAACGAATGGCTAAGAATACTTGGGTTTGGGGCATGGGCTTCGGAAGGATATTAGAGCCAAAGGAAAAAAGAGGATAAATGGGCCTACTATGGTGTTAGTCCATTGACTTAGTCATAAATAACTAAGCCACAGGACTAGGGGACTTGATGAGATACCACCCGAATAGGCCCAAGTCATGAAGGGATAGCCCAAGTAAAAGAGAATAGCCCAGTAAACAAAGAAGCCCAAGTCTACCTCAAACATATAAATGAGCGGGAACATGGCAAATAGGGGAAAACAAGTATTGTTCCCCTGAAAAGGGTCTCCCACCACCACACGCCTGTCCAAGGGAGGAGAGCAAAGACCACCAGGAAAAAAGATATCTTCTGTGGGTTCGGCGGGAAAGATAAGAACCCATTGTGTAAGAGCGTGGTTAACAAGAGGAAGGATAAAGAAGAGAGCCGGAAGACTATATATAAGGAAGCCAAATGTAATTAAAAAGTGGACTGGATTCATTCTTGTAAAAGTCATAAGAATAGCTTGTAACCATTATCCTCATAAATAAAAATCATTAATTCTTTGATTGTCAACTCATTCTTTCCAAAGTTCACGTAGATCCGAACAAGTCTCGCCGATTCAACAAGGGTCTGAACAGTAAACAAATTTAAACTATTGAGATTGTTAAAAAGAATTATACAAAGAAAAATAATACCTTTTAACATATTCTCGCTTTTGCTAACCCAAGCTCTTGCCAAAGCGACCTCTTTGGTTGCGTTCTAGATGAGAACCTTTTCTCGGTGCGACATTTCAACAGGTTGGGGTTGGTTGCTTTTTCATTGTCGTCTTCTTCTCGGGCTTCTAGTTCGATTTGGGTTTCCGGCACCACCTCTTGAACATCGTCGTCAATTTGAAGGGTTTGACTTGAAATGCTTTGTTGTTGGAGATATGCGTTATACTTGAGCCATTCATCGTAAGCTTGAACCGAACTTTGTGTTACCTCCGGAACCATGTTAAAATTGGGATCCATTTTGGGTTGTATGAAAATTTTATAGATGGTTAAAATTTATAGATTAGAATGGTTAAAATTGGTATGTTTTAGTATACGTATGTATTTATAAAAGAGATAAAAAAAATTATTAATTATGTTTTTTTTTTAAAAAAACGACCGTTATAAAAAATTTAAAGGAGCAAATGAGGCTACTAACGGCCTTCGTTATCCTCACGTCATGCGTGAACCATTTTTGGGAGGGGCGGTGTTCACTGGCGTCACACGGATGACATGGCAGCCATGTTGGACCAGTGGGCAACCCCTAGTGGTGCATACTGGTGGGTCTAAACTTGTATCTATCTTTTATAAACTAATGTCTTCAAAACAAATCTGGTGCAGCTTCGATTGTTGGTCGAATAAAAGGCGCGCCTAACTTATTTGGTAAGTTAATTTGTAACACTAGAATTTTAGAATTATGTAGGCACACCACTATATTCGCCTTCTCACTTAAAACAATTAACAGACATATTTGAATACTATTCCAGAAAAAAAGGAGAGCCATATTTGATATATCACACTATTCCAGATGGAAAGATGAAAAACAACTCAATAGGTGCAATTATACGGGCGGTATGTTTGTGCATTTAGAAGACTCGAAATAATAAGATTTTTAACAATAACGCAACAACCACTCATACTATTATTGTAGACCATCTCTAATGTAAGGGAAAAAAAAGAGGACCTTAGTTGCCTTAAATGATGTGGCTTTTGACATGGATGAGAGAGAGTGGAAAAAAGAAGAAGAAAATGATGTTTTGTGAGGGGATATGTGAGACACATATGTTAGATGCTTGTTGCAAGAAAAATAAAAGTGTTGGGGAGACGAGGTGTCATAGAGCATGTGGGAATGGCTTAAAACAAGGGCTCTAGCATTGTGAATAGTCCAAGTAAAATACTAGATGTAATTTCAACTTTTGTATATATGTGTGAACCCTCGGATGAGCAAACATGAAATTGCACTAATTTTGATGTTATTTTACTAATCTCGTATATATAATGTTAAAAGTGGCCGAAGGTTAATCAGGCGTCATGTGGTGGCGTTGATAGCCGAAAGACAAGGGTACATGCACCAATTGACGGTGTCCCGATGGTTGAGTGTTATGTGCCTTATGTCCAAGGCTTGATGCAAAACTATTATCGAGCCGGGGGTCTCATCGGAAGCCTCTCTATTCCTAAAGGGTAGAGGTAAGACTCTCTACATCTTACACTGCTCAGACTCTACCATAATTTTGTTATCGGTGGAATATACCGAGTACGACGATTATGAATTTCAGTTTTCTTAACTCCTTTGTAACAATGTAAGCTTTTATGTTTTGGTTATTGCCAAAACTTTTTATGAAAATATCTTCCAATGCGGTTGCCAGTGATATAAATAAATAAATTAATTAATTAATTAATTAATAAATTGTCTACTCACAAATAATTATGCTAAATCAGGGCAAATGGGCAAGCAGCTTTTTAGTCTTCAGTTTGACAGGCTAACACCTGTCTCCACCTCTGCTTCGATTTGATTTGTCACTTTGAAGGTAAACTGCAACAAATATATTAATATGGAATACATTAAACTACACATTTTTAAAGGTTTAAAAGTTATAGCATAAAGTTGTTAGAAATGTCTTAAAAATTCAATTTTAGGTTGTGCATTATGGGCTACGCCTTTGTCATGAAAATATGCTCAGCCAAGCCACAACGCAACCATCATCAAAGGGAGCCAGCTCCTTTGTCGCCAACTCAATAATGCCAAATTTTATCAATGAGATGGGTCCATCCAAACCAACTAATCACACTTTTTTCTATTTTTTTCTATTTATTATTTTTAATTAAACCATAACAAGCTAGTTAATAGGTGGGTTAGTTAAAGCCCACAAACTACGTGATAGAACGTTATATTTAAACCACAATGCATAGTTTTATAGTTGTAGACTTGTAGATTTGTCAAAGTATATATTGAGACGAGAAAAATACCTATACGCTATACCAATGGGAATACATGTCAAATATAATGATTAATCTGCTTCAAAAATATTTATGTGTGATTTTATTTAAAGGTTTGTGCATTCAGAAAGTTTAATCACGGGTTGAAAGTTTAATTAAGGGGACTAAGGGTACCATTCGATTCCCGTCGGTTTCATCTCCGACATCTCCAAAAGTGCCCCTAGCAAATCAGCAATGGACATCTCCAAAAGAAATCAGTTTATAAACCCGAATCTCCAAAACATAAATGAAAGATTGTGTGTGTGGTTGAAATACATTTGTGTAGTTTGGTATAGACGGGACACCACCCCTAGCAATTTGACAAACTTTTAAAGTTTTAGGTACTATGGTAAAAATGTGTGTCCATCTGATTGAATGATGTGAATTGGATACTTAGGTAGTTCTCCGTGTGATCATAGTACCTAAGTACACGTTTAAAAAAGATCAAACAAATACCATATTCAAGATTATGTGTGTGATTAGTTAGTTAGATTCGTGCGGTCAACCGATTGTGGAGGTTTTGAAGGAAAGGTTTGTATAGAAATCTTAACATTAATTTATTTTATATGTACCACAACCAATGTTATGCTCAACAGTCTAAATATGTTTAAATGGAAAAGATGTATATAAATGGTGTGACCCAAACCTACATTTTTCGGTTTTGTGTCAATTTTAAACTGATACGATGCTATTTGGGCTAATAAATCAAAAAAAAATGGGCCAAAAATATGGACCGTGATTTGACGGTTCATTTTGTAAAATTTGTAATTTTTAACCAATTTGACTGGCCACAAATTTGAACCTTTTAACACAATCATACAATACACGTCTTAAATATTTTATTATTCAATCTTCAAATCTCTCTCTGGACCTTGCGACCACCAAACCCTCATATACAAACATCACGCGGTCGATACCGATATGATATTTGTTTTGGACGTCAGTTTTATGGAACTGTAACTTTTGAGTATGCCTGTTCAAATAGCTTGTCCTAAAACTTGCTCGAAAAAAAAAGCTCACCAGGATCATTTTATATAATTTTTTGAGCCAAATTCGAGGAAGGTGAGCTGGCTTAAACATTTTTAATATTAGGTACACCGTACACTAATAAAGGTAGTACAAAACCCTTGGCCCAATGCTTAAGCCTATTGCCCATCTCTTTGCTTTGCAATCTGCCGTAATTCTTTTTCTTTTGTGACTCTCACAAGTAGAGGTGCACAAAAAACTCGAACCCGGAACCGGACCCGAAATAACAACCCAGAACTGGTTTTTTCAAATACCCAGGTTTTTAATGCCTGAACCCGTACCCGACCATATCCGTAGGGTACGGATAGGGTATGCATTTTGGTACTAAAACCTGAACCCGAACCGGACCCGATGTGTACCCGGTAATACCCGAAAACCCGAACCAGTTCTATACACGGAACCGGGTTTTGTCCAGTACCGAAACCGGGGTATTTTAAATACCCGATGTATACCCAGAAAATACCTTAAAAATAACCGAAAATACCCCTAAAAAGTGCAACCTTTAAAAAAATCCAATTTATACCCCAAAAATACCCGGAAAAAAGTCCGAAAAAACCCCAAAAATAAGGTTTTTTCAATACCCGAATATTGGGTATTCAAATACCCGGTTATATACCCGACCCGAACCCGATGCATAGGGTATGGTTTTTCAAGACAATACCCGAACCCAAACCCGACCCGGGTATTACCAATACCCGATTATCCAATACCCGGTTACAGCCGAACCCGAGTTTTTGAAAACCCCGATTGATGCACCTGTACTCACAAGTAGGGTTGCTTAACAAGCATACCCAACGAAATCAACTTTGGTTCAATTCATGCTCGAAGTTAAATGAGTTGAAATTTGAGCTTGAGCTCTGTTTGAATAAAACTAGGCGCAACTCATTATTTTTGAAAATTTGTACTTTTACATATTTGTATACTATATTATAAAGCATTTAGGAATGACATGTTAGGAGTTTTACAATCTTTTATTCATAGAGTTTAATACTTGATACATTCACTTTTAACAAGAGGAAAGGGTCATTTTCGTTCTTATGGTTTGGCAATTAATGAAAATTTAGTTCAAAAGTTTATTTTTTGCATATGGACCCTCCACGTTTCCTAGTTCCTGTCAATTACATCCAAAACACTAACCCCGTTAAATATAATCGTTAAGTCAGGGGTAGATATGTCATTTCACTATTTCTTTATTATAATACTTATTTCAGTGAACTGCAGTTTTCGTCCTTGTGGTTTGTTCAAATCTGCAGTTTTAGTTCAATAGTTTCAAGTTTGCAATTTTCGTCCTTGTAATTTCATTTCACTTGCAATTAAACCCGAATTTATTAACCTCGTTAAGTCTGGTCGTTAACCCATTTGTGTGCCTCTCACGTGGCGACCAATTTTGTTGTTTTTTTCCTCCAATAAACCTCAGTTTTATTTCGCAAGCCACATCACGTGAGGGGTTGGGGTGTATTTGGGGAAAAAGGAAAAAACTGACCCTCACGCAAAGGGTACACTGATAGGTTTAACGACTAGACTTAACGAGATTAGGGAATTCGGGTTTAATTGCAAGTGAAATGAAACCATGGGGAAGAAAATTGCAAATTTGAAACTACTGGACTACAACTGCAGATTTGGACAAACCAGAGTGATGAAAACCGCAGTTCACTAAACTAAGTATTATAATAAAGAAAGAGTGAAAAGACATGTCTACCCCTGACTTAACGATTAAATTTAACGGGGTTAGTGATTTGGATGTAATTGACAGGAACTTGGAAACGTGAAGGGTATGTGAAAAATAAACTTTTTGAACTAAATTCGCATTATTTGGCAAACCATAAATGACACTTTACTCCTTTTAACTAATTACAATTTTTTAAAAGGACAAAATGGTCTTTACTCACTAGCTCTACATTTAATTCACTGGATTCAATCTAACAAGTTATAATGAATCATACATGTATATATTACACTAGTTTTTATCCCCTGTATTACGGGGGTTGTTTTACATTGTTTGTTCTAATATTTATTTTTTTTTTTAATTTATATTTTTTTTATTATATGAACGTTAATAATATACTTATGGTTTGATGATAAATTGTTTCACAAATAAATGAGATGTTATAACCCGGTATAAAACCTATATGGTTTTGATGAGACCCAAGACCCGTTTATTTTTTTTACTATGAAATTGGTTTTTTAATTATAAATAATATTTATGAAAGTTAATAATATACTTATGGTTTGATGAGACCCAAGACCCGTTTATTTTTTTTACTATCAAATTGGCTTTTTTAATTTAACTAATATATATCTTTTTTAAAATAAATAAGATATTATTTTTTATTATATCGTATTTTATAGGATTTTTCCATAAATAATTTGGTGAGAATAATTTTTAATTTAATGTGATGTTATAACTCGTTTAAGGAATATCTGAGTTTGTTAAGACCCATACCCATAAATTCGGGTCAAATGCATGAGAAGTCTCCATTTAAAAATTAAGCAAATCTGATGACTCCAAAAAGGGGGAGCGACCACATCGCGACACATAAGATTTTTATGTCTTCGTTTATATATATTATAGATTAGAGTTTAATTTATTTTACTTTTATCTTATATTTTTAAATTTTTGAACATTATTTAAATTTTATTATTTTGACCAAATCACTTTTATTAAAGTTGGAAATTGCGAGGGTACACCTCTATACCATATTTCGTATTTAATAACGTTAACTTTGTTATGCACAGTTATAGTTGTGGGCTTGCACAGGTTGGATTAGATGGAACACCGGTTATTCCATCATACGGCTCGGGTATTTGTGTTATATGTTGTTGGAGAACTGGCCCTATATTTAGAATTTGTTCTTGTAAGTGTTAATGTCTCTTTTTCTTTTCGTTGGATTTGCTTCTTAAATTTATAAATATTTACGAGTCTCATTAAATAAAAAAAAACTAGCTTGCACACGTAAAATCTCGCTGCAACACGCTGACAACTTGCTGACAACTTACTAGTGAGTAGTGAGATATAAAAGTAATATTTCTTAACAAAAAGAAAACATACATTTTTTTTAATAAAAGTTTGGGTTATTATATTAAATTGTCTACTTAGCTTGGGCAAGCTAAGAGTACCCACAACAGGGTGCAATGACTAATGTCTGGATGAGGTGGCAAGAGAGGTAGGCAAGGGTGAACTAAATGCATTGTTATCGGACTAAAGCTTGAATGGTGAGAGTTGTTTATGCAAATCTTCACAAACAAGGAATGGTGAGTCCATTTTCCCACCTTCTCTCACATGCATATATACATGTATATTATATATATAGTTTTAATAACATTTTAATGAAGTTTGTTAAGGTTTGTTGTTTTGGTAAAAAGTTGGGTTTTTTAGAAAAGTTGGGAATCTGACGTGACGTTGATGTGTCGGTTTGTGAATGTTTTTTGTTGTGAATGCTCTAACGAGTGATCTCATCTTAGATAGGAATTTAAATGTGTCAGCTCGGCATGACTCGCTTATTTACGAACTCATTCCAAGTGGGTTTTTTTATAGAAAGTTTCAAATATATTCGTTAAAGCTTGCAATTGTGATTCTCTACCTTCTCTTTCTATCTCTCACACTTAACTATAACAAGACTGAAAGTGATTGATATTTATTGAATATTATTAAAATGTAACCATTAGGCCATTATAGAGGATAGGAATACAATCCTATACTAGTATGGGAGCTAGAGAGTGTTTGCGTGAGCTTTCTAGAAGTTACATATTTGTTATTTGTTTGTTGATAAGGCCATGCGTAGTCGTAACTAGGCACACCCGGGCATTTTACGTCATGTGACGCCTAGTCAGCTTTTGGACATTTTGTAAAAAGTAGGTGTGGTGGGAAAATGCCCCCAAAACGCCTCTCTCTCCTCTACTTCTCTCTCACAAGACCCTTAAAATTTGTGCCTTCCTTGCGTTATGTGCAAAACGCTTTGCCAAAACACCAACCCCAAAACGTCAGGGGGGCGGTGTACCCCGGCGTTTTAGAGTGAAAACGCCTCTAAAACGCCATAAGTACGCATGGTCTAAGCAAAAGTTGTTTGGTAAAGCTACTCCAAAAGCTTTAAAATAGAGATATTCAAATAATGACTTTTGTTTTTCAAAAAGCAAACAAGTAAATAAACAAATCTAAAAGCTCACTCACACACCCTAAATAATGAAAAATCAAATACAAATCAATGAATCATAGATAATCTTTAATATTCCCCCCTTAGTGTGAGTGTGTAGTGCGAACATGCAAACTCTCGAGACATTCTTGATATAATTGGCGTGGCAATGGTGGTAAAAATGCAGTAATATTGAGCAGGGATGGCCCAACGATTTTGGTGACCTAAAGCTAGTTAAAAATCAAGGTCTTTCCTAAGAAATTTAGAGTTGTAATTTCCAAAAAAAATTTCATCCTGCTTCATGTTCAATTAATGAAAAGTTAAATTTTTAACTAAAAAATTCAGTTCTTTTTAGATATTTTATTTTATTATATAACCTAGTACATGAATTTTTTTTTTCTCTTAAAAAAACCCAAATAATAATTTAAATATGTTGTAAAACGTCATGATGCAACTTGATCGGAGAATATTGAAAAACATCATGTGGAAATTTTAAACATATGCTTAAATTAGGAACATATGCTTAAATTATTATTGTAACAACATATTCTCAGTTATTACATTTAAACATAATTTAATTTAAGATTAGTTAAAAAAACCTACCGAACAAACTAATAGAAATAGAAAAGAGGTACGTTAAATAAATAGTAGAGAAATGATTTATATATACACACACTGATTTAGTTGTTCTATTTCATGGGGCTCTAAAAAATAGTAATTCTATTATGAGGTAAGGGGCTCTTAAAAATTTAAATTCTGTTGAGAGGTAGCATAGGAGAATCGAACCCTGGACATCATCAATCAACAATCACTAACAAGAAACTTACTACCGCCGCGGTGGAACAGTGTTTTGTTTTGATACCAAAACAAAAATTATATATGTTATATATATAACTCTATTTAAAATGGGGGCCTTAAATATTTGGGGGCTCAAAGCCCTAACTTGGGTTTGATATATAGTTGGGCCGGCCCTGATATTGAGAGGATGACGGAATATATAGGACCCGAATATGACCAAGCCGTACTATTTCCCGAACGAAGTAAATATTAATTTCCACATGCTTCGTTATTTGTTTACGTTGAGCGGGATTTTGTGAAAGTATACATCGGAGACGTTTTCACAGTAAAAAATGGTAGCTCGAGTAAGTGGAACGTGAAGTTCAACCAATAGATTTAGTAACCAGGTGGTTTCGGAAACTGCATTTGCTTCACCACGATACTACTTCAACACTTGATCAAGTGATCATTGCCTGAGTTTAGAGGACCTGGAAAGTAAATTCTTCCCAAATAATACACAACCATCTAGACGTAAACAAACGGCAACCCGGACATCCTCCCCGATACACGTCTGAGTAAGCCGTGAGAGAGGTGATAAAAGATGGGACCCCGTGAAAGTCATGATCAATGGTACTACTGAGATAGCGGATAATATGTTATCTCAGTAGTACCAATTACGTTCGCGTGCACACGCTATCGTTTTATTGGTCATGGTCATACCCTCTTATGAATATGAACATCGATCCCAACTTCAAAATTTTCAACTTTTCTTTCGTATTTCTTCGTTTCTCTATCATGAACCTATTACACTTTAAATTGTAATATAAACGTAATAACTGAGTTTAATATTAAAGTTAAAACATTTCAAGAGTTTATGAAAAACTGAGAAAACTATGTAATAATAAGCATTTTTAGTGTGTTATACATCTATGGTACCAAAACTACGCAAATAACAATCTACTTTACACTTTTTACTTGCGTATTGGATTTTTCTCCATCATGATTGTGTCATACGTTTTTTTTTTCACATACACGTATTTTAAGCACTAGAAGAATATTATAACAAATAGAACTCGAAAAAATTTTATTAATAGGAAATACTAAAGGGGTGTAATGGTTTATAGGAGAGATAAATTTTTTTTGGGTTTCTAGGTGTTCCGTCATTTGAAATGGCGGAACCGAGCATGATTGGAGAAACTGTCTGGTGACCTGGCTCTTATTTTTTGTTCCGCCATTTCAAATGGCGGAAGTGAAATATAAACCACGTGTTCCGCCATTTGAAATGGCGGAACACAATTTTTACCCCTTATAGGCTGCATCTATTTATTTTTCTCACTTCCGCCATTTGAAATGGCGTAAATGAACAGTATAATCCTGACACATCTGACGAGGGCTGTTGATCAAAACTATTCACTTCCGCCATTTGAAATGGCGGATCTGAACAGTACCGACAACTTATGACGTGACATAACCTTTCTGGCACCTTTTTACCACACTATTCACTTCCGTCATTTCAAATTGCGGAAGTGAACAGTGACTTTTATGACATCTTTTTATGCATGCTCTCTTGACCACATATTTAAACTAACACACTATTTAATATACTATTCACTCATTTCATTTCAAATGGTGTAAGTGAACAGTGTAATTTAAATACCTAATAATAAAAATACTTAATACGTAACTAAATTTTCTTTATTAATTTGTTTGTTTAATAAATATGTAAATAAATAAAGGTAAAAAACATGTTTAATAGGTAATTTATTTTTTCCATTTTTTATTAATTTGTTTATTTTATATAATTAATATGTAATAAATATTTTATAATAAACATCATTAGAAACACATTTTTCCTAAAGTTTGTGTTTTCAAAACGCCTATTTAAAATATACTTTTTTGAGTCTTAATTACGTATAATATTTTTATTTATAAAGTAATAATATATTTTTATTTATAAATTTTACTGTTCACTTACGCCATTTGAAATGGCATAAGTGAATAGTATATTAAATAGTGTGTTAGTTTAAATATGTGGTCAATAGAGCATGAATAAAAAGGTGTCATAAAAGTCACTGTTAAATGGCGGAAGTGAATAGTATGGTAAAAAGGTGCCAGAAAGGTCATGCCACTTCATAAGTTGTCGATACTGTTCACATCCGCCATTTCAAATGGCAAAAGTGAATGGTTTTGGTCAACAGCCCTCGTCAGATATGCCAGGATTATACTGTTCACTTGCGCCATTTCAAATGGCAGAAGTGAGAAAAATGAATAGGGGCAGCCTATAAAAGGTAAAAATTGTGTTCCGCCATTTCAAATGGCGGAACACAAGGTTTATATTTCACTTCCGCCATTTGAAATGGCGGAACACAAAAATAAGAGCCAGGTCTCCAGACAGTTTCTGACAGGTTCTCCAATCATGCTCGGTTCCGCCATTTCAAATGACGGAACACCTAGAAACCCAAAAAAAATTTATCTCTCCTATAAACCATTACACCCCTTTAATATTTTCTATTTATAAATTTCTTTCAATAGAACTCACAACCATTGTTCGGATTGCATCTTTAATGTTGTGTTTGTTAAATGGAGAAGAGGAGAGAGAGATAGAGAGAAGTTTGTAGGGACATAGCTCAAATCCCCATTGTTCATGTTCTAAATCTAACTAGCTAGATGCCTGCGTGATGTAACGGCGTGCGCATTCAACTCGACATTGAATTCATATTCAATGTCATTACACAAGTCACCTAATGATAGTGTGTACGTAGATCGAAATTTGGCGCATAGCTCGTGCAAGGCCGTTTGCTTGTAACCGAAGATTGAACACGCGTAACCGGACTAGATAACACGTTACTGAAAATTAAAACATGCTTAACTAACCCCGGGTGTGTAATTCATGCCGATTACTGGCGCAGGGCGTTGGGTTGAGCGCTTACCAAAATTTGACTATGTGCGTTACATGGTGCTGGACACGCATTTATCGGGCCCGGTACATGTAAACAACATCATATGCCAAACCAATGACGAAAATCAAGAAGCAAATCTGAAATATAATATATAACTTATTGGCAAATTAAGACACCTAAATTTTAAGTAATTTACAACTTAATTAACAAATTGTACAACTTACATAGCTTACGGAAGAAGGGCAAAATAGTAAATTTCAATTATTTAAATATAGTTTCAATATTGCCCCTTAACTTTTGTAAATTTAAGTAATAGTCGCAACCTTAGTCCATTAACTTTTAACTATATATATTTTTTAATTTCACATTTAACCAACTTCCACCCACGACTTTTAAACGGTCATAATTTTTTCGTAGGCTAATAATTTTTTTAAAAACCGGCACCATAAAAACGAGAATTTTATTCTCTTTAATTTGAATATGATATCGCCTTTGTTTTTTAGTTAAAAAAATTAACATTTATATAGCGGTGTTTGCGTCCGGTTTTGATGATTTTTAAATAAACAATTAGTAGTAGTTTATGATCATGTAAACCAAAATATAACCACTAAAAATTGAAACAAAACCATTATTAATGTTCCGTGTTTCCGCTGAATCACGTGAACACCCGTCCAGTAAAGTAATATGTGAAACTACACTGTCAAATAATAACTACCTTTTATTAGGTAACCGTAGTAATGGCTACGTAACTCCCTTAGGTTTGTAAGTTTCAAAATTAATTCCATTAATTAATTGGTTAGCTACTCAAGTGAGTTTTAGATTATTTAGAAGTATTAAATTATTATTATTCTTAACAAAAAATTAATAATCCCAATAAATGAAAGTTAATGATCCCCATGCATTAACTAATTTACGGGGATCATAAGATTTTTTTTAACATATAAAAAAAATACAAGAACCATATTTATTTTTTCGAACGGTGACTGTCACAGTTAAGCTATCTTACTGCATGAACATGTAGCGCCCCACCACCCCACTCAGGCCAACTATGTTGACATGATCGGGATCCACGTTGGCATCCGAGTTTGGCTTGACGTTCCCGGTAAAACCCAGTTGGCTCACCCCGCCCGAAGGCACGACAGGTTTTAATGCTCTGGTAAAATCCGGTCGGAATCAGGATTCAAACCTAGGACATCCGGGTCATCCATCATGTTCCTGGCCATTGGGGCAAGCCCCTCTGGTTAATGATTTCATGATTTCATGTATCATGCTATAATGATATTTTTATATTTTTACAATAGTATTAAAAACAAATATACAATTAAGGGGGTGTTTGGGATTTCTTATTTTACTTCCTTATAACTTTTCATTAAGTTAATAAGTTACAAAAGTGTAACTTATGGAACTTTTCCTCTTAAAATATAAGCAATCTCAAACTCTTTATTATTTCTCAAAAAGTTTTAAAGTTACAAGTTAGTAAAAATAAGCAATCCCAGACACCCCCTAAAATTTTTCACATTTTTATTCATTTTTTATCTTTTTAAAACTCATGCCTCTCAATAACTCTCATTCATCTTCTCCATCTCTAAAGTTAAATAATATTTCTTTTTTTATTATTTTTCTCATTTATTCATTTACAAACACACACAAATATGAGAGAGATGGATGGAAATGAGTAGTGAGTTATAGTTATAGTTATAAGTTATAAGTTGGTGAAAATAAACAATCTTAAATATGAGATAGATGGATGGAAATGAGTAGTGAGTTATAGTTATAAGTTGGTGAAAATAAGCAATCTTAAAATTTTTCACATATTTTTTTTTATCTTTTTAAAACCCATACCTCTCATTCATCTTCTCCATCTCTAAAGTTAAATAATATTCCTTTTTTGTATTTTTTTTTCTCATTTGTTCATTACAAACACACACAAATATGAGAGAGATGGATGGAAATGAGTAATGAGTTATAGTTATAGCACAACTTACAAGCCGAGACTCAGCTCAATTAGAGCCTACTCATTTTAGAAAAGTCAAAAAAAAAAGGTCGACGAGCATATCGAGGTGACATGTCAGAATGTTATCAGAAGAACAATGGTTACATGAGACAAGCAAAAGACAATGGGAATGAACAAGTGGTGGATTTGGGCATGGTGAGGTGCCTTACCGAACCGCGAAGACGTCGGGAAGAAAGGGAGGCAACCTATTAGCTATGGTTTTGTTTGTGGCGGTTATATTGATAAATTGTGCATAAGAAATATGAAACCTAAAAGTTGATTATAGTAGCATGGCTTATGAAGAAAAAGGAATAATTGGGTTTTCACTACATTGTTGTTTAATGTCAAACACATCGGAAATATATTTTTTAGGGTCAAGTTATTCTATAAAGGGTAACAAAAATGAGAAGTGTGAGAAGCCATAAATAATTGATATGTGTCAAGTGGGGACCAAAGGAAAAAGAGGTATAAAGGTAAGTGTACACATTTTCTCTCCCCACATACAAGGCACATGTTAATACCACAATTATTTAAGAACGTTTATAACTTTCTCGTATGATATTTTTTTTAAAAAAAATCATCATAATAACAAGCGTTTTTTTTATCTTTAATATGAGTGTGATTTTTGTAATATAAAATTTAAAACAAAAATCACGCCATTGTGTCTTTTCACAAATCATTGTGTCTTTTCGCTTATCATTGTGTCATTTTTTCGTCATTGTGCCTTTTCGCACACCATTGTGTCTTTTCGCAAACCATTGTGTCTTTTCGCTTATCATTGTGTATTTTTTCGTCATTGTGTATTTTTCCACACCATTGTGTCTTTTTGCTTATCATTGTGTATTTTTCGTCATTGTGTCTTTTCACACACCATTGTGTCTTTTCGTTTATCATTGTGTCTTTTCGCACACCATTGTGTCTTTTTTCGTCATTATGTCTTTTCGCTTATCATTGTGTCTTTTTTCGTCATTGTGTCTTTTCGCACACCATTGTGTCTTTTTACTTATCATTGTGTCTTTTTTCGTCATTGTGTCTTTTCGTCATTGTGTCTTTCAACTCATTATTATGTTTTTATAAATACTAATAACAACGTTATGTAATAATAATATGTAAAAATAATGATATAATAACAACAAGTTATCTAATACATAAAACAATATGATTGATACATGTTACATAATAACTTGAAACGTAAAACACAATGGTGAATACGTATAACAAAATGACCTAAAACGTAAGACACAATGGTGAATACGTATAACACAATGACCTAAAACGTAAGACACAATAGTGAATATATATAACACAATGACTTGAAATGTAAAACACAATGGAAACAACATATTATACAATGACACAATGAACAACAAAAAAATACAACTAAAAAACCCATTAATTTTTTTTATTTTATATAACAATATGATACTCATATTAAATATAAAAAACGCTTATTATTATGGTGAATTTTTTTTAAAAAAATAATGTCGTATAAATAAGTTATGGACATTTTAAAATGATGGGGGAATTGTCATGTGTCTTGCATGTGGAGAGAGAAATTCAACAAAGAAGTGTTATTACCTTCATGCCCTTTCCATCAATTTTTATTTATTAAATTAATCCCAGTCATTCAAATCTAAGTTCAAAATGGACTGGTTCCTTCTCACCCTTCTCATTTTTGTTATCCTTTGTATTTTAACTTTACCCATCTTTTTAAACAATAAAATTACATAAGTTTTTTTAAGGTTAAGTTCTATAAGTGTTTTTTAGTCTAATACCAATCTTGCCAAATACCCAAGTAATACCTTAAAAATACATGTGCAAAATTAATGCTACAACTACGGGTTGTGTGTCTCAATGATATTGGAGAAGTTTTCCGATTACAAATATAAATGCATAACACTACCCCCAAACTAGTTTGGTGATTTTCTTCTACATCAATATTTACCATGAACAAGTGTATTTGAGTCCGGTCAATATTTTTGTTTTTTTTCACCTTTCATATTTTAATCAATTCTTTTATTGGGTCTCGCTAAATGACCCAGCTATAAAGGTTATTTACTAAATGTACCTTTTCTTTATCACATCGATATGATATATTCTCACCCTTCTCATTTTGGTTGTCCTTTGTATTTTAACTTTACCCATCTTTTTAAACCATAAAATTACATAAGTTTTTTTAAGGTTAAGTTCTATAAGTGTTTTTTAGTCTAATACAAATCTTGCCAAATACCCAAGTAATACCTTCCAAATACATGTGCAAAATTAATGCTACAACTACGAGTTGTGTGTCTCAATGATATTGGAGAAGTTTTCCGATTACAAATATAAATGCATAACACTACCCCCAAACTAGTTTGGTGATTTTCTTCTACATCAATATTTACCATGAACATAATGTGTATTTGAGTCCGGTCAATATTTTTGTTTTTTTTTCACCTTTCATATTTTAATCAATTCTTTTATTGGATCTCGCTAAATGACCCAGCTATAAAGGTTATTTACTAAATGTACTTTTTCTTTATCACATCGATATGATATATGAGGATATAGCTAGATCTTGTATTCGAGCATATAGTCTCAACTCTCAATATACTAACATATACATAACGGGGCAATTTCCTATAATAGTAACCAGGTTTCACGTTTCAAAAGTGTTTCAATTAGGTCACTCGTAAATTTTTTTCAAAGGCAAAATGGCAAAACACGTCATTTATGTTTTCATGGTTTTTCAATAGTCGTCCTTTGGCAAACTTAATGATTGAAATCATGTTCTATGTTTCAAAAATGTATCACGTTACGTCCTTTTACACTAACTCAGTTAAGTTTTTTCGTTAAATCTGATAATAAGCATTAAGGAAGAGGCTAATTTTGTAAATTCACGTATTTATTTAATAATTAAAACTAAAAGAAATAATATATATATATAAACCTCTCTCTCTCTCTCTCTTCAACAAACCAATCTTCATCCTCTGGCCACCACCACCACCTGCACCCATCCACCCAAACACCACCCCCAATAATCACCACCAACACCAAGAAGCTCATAAACACCCTCCACACGTGACCGACACCGCTGCCGGAACCACAAGTACCACAATAGCACCACCATCGTCGATCCAATCAACATAAAATTAATCGACTGAACCGTCACTGGTTCATATCTAAATGGAGGTGAAGCAAGTTTATAAACTCTAGATCTAGAAGGGTTGGATGAATCAAACCAAATCCGACCCGAATCAAAGAAAAAATACACTTGAATCAAAACAAATCGAAGATTGTGTGAATAACTAGGGCATAAAAGATCTGAAATTAGACCCGAATTGGATCATCATATTTGTGAATAGCTGGGTATTTTGTGTCGGTCAAATTTAAGGACGGGTTGAGGTGGGTGGTTTAACAGTTGTGAATCTGATGTTTCTAATGGCGGTGACGACGAGTTGAGGTGGGTGGCCCGTGGTTGTAGATCTAATGGTTGTAAATGACAGTGGCGGCGACTTGAGGCCGGAACCCGGTGGAAATTACGATAGTGAGATGCAAACCGACGGTGCCGACTGTAGGCTTCCGGTAGATCATCACACAATGATTAAACAGGGAGGGAGAGAGGGGGGGAGGGAGGGAGGGAGAGGAAGTGGTAGGTGGGGCTTGCATCTTCTGGTCGCCGGAAAACGAGAGGTAAGAGAGTGACGGTGGCAGGTGGTGGTGAAAGTGGCCAGGAGAGAGAGAGGTGAGAGAAAGAGATGGAGAGAGAGAGAGAGATAGAGACAGAGTATGTAATTTATATGTATAATATAATTTTTGGTTATTAAATAAAATTTGAAGTTACAAATATACCCTCATGTGGATTGCACATGACCAAATTTAACGAAAAAACTTAACTGAGTTAGTGTAAAAGGACGTAACGTGATACATTTTTGAAACATAGAACATGATTTTAGTCATTAAGTTTGCCAAATGACGACTATTGAAAAACCATGAAAATATAAAGGACCAGTTTTGCCATTTTGTCTTTTTCAAATTAGGTCACTAAATCTTCAAAACGAGTCTCACCGAATTTTTTGAAACACTTTTGAAACTTAATTATTATTCTATGATATTTTCCCTCTACAAAGTAACACATATAACTCCTAAATTGATTAGGGGTTATTTTAATTAGCCAACCCATTTTGTTTTACACGTATCCTTTTATACTTCTATTTAACTAGTGAATGACTAATTTTCAAGATTTTTAATGAGCTGTGGTAGAAACATGTAGTATAATAATTTACAAAGAAAATGTATAGATGAATTCATAAAATATAAACTAGTTATTTATATAAATTTGTAATGTTTAAAGTTTACTTAATTTTTCTTTATTTTGATTTACTTTACATAATAATTAAGAAGTTATCTTATGAAATCTTAAATTGTAACAAAAAAATTTGACGAGATGTTCGTTTAAACTGTTAACTTAATAAAACTTTAAGACGTTTAAAGAAACTATATGAAAGTTTTACATGTACATATTATGTTTTAAAACATATACAATTTTATATTATTTAATTTGCAGATTTTAAGTTTTTAAGTAAGAAACTGTTCAATACAATTTTACTTAATGACTTTGTATAGTTCTTGTAGGTTTTTTACATGGTGATCGAAGAATGAATACTTTACGAAAAAGATAAAGAACATAAAGAAAATACATAAGATTTTTTTAAAACACGCGTAGGTGATTTAGTTAGCTAGACGTGGCATATGAAACACGAGAGTAGACTACTTCAAAGATACTTTAACGTGTAAAAGTTAAAAATTGAAGATTTATGAAAAATACAAGTACAAAAGCATGCAATTTTTAATACATAGTGGTAAGATAACGTGAATAAAAAGATCAATATGTAAAGTATACAACTAAATCATGACTGGATACATAGCGTGTTATACTTAAATTGTGTTAAACACCCCACGTCTATATTAGAGTACACACCTAAGTAAAGCAATTTACCTACGTGTATAGGATGTAACAAATATGTTGTAAATGCATAACTTAGGTCAATAAAAAGAGGAACACATATTGATACTTAGTGAAAAGCTTTTTAGGAGATTAGATTCGAAGTTTTTCAAGATTCAACTTCCTTGAGAGAACCTTATGAACTTTTCAAAGGTAGCATTCCATCCTAGGTCATACAAAAGTCTTTCCTAAATAAGGTTCAAGTTCATCTAAAATTAAGCTTTAGCAACCTATTTTCCCGAGATAAGTAGGAAATAGACCCAAACATTTTAAAAAGCAAACAATGATAATTTAATGGGTCACGTTATTTTGAAAATGAGAACAAAAATGATAAGATTGAGAATGATTTGTAACCACCTAAAAAAACTCCTCAAAAAGTAAAAAAAAAATAAAATAAAATTATAACTCAAAATTTAATAAAAAAACGAAAAAAGTAAAAACACAAAAATGTTTTCACCGTCTTTCTCGTTCTCATAAAAAAACACAATGGTAAGTGAAAAAAGTCGTTGTGTCTTTTTGTTTATCATTTGTTTTGTGTTTATTTTCGTCATTGATTGTGTTTTTTTCCTTGACATTGTGTTTTTTTTCTTTATATTGTTTTATATTACTCAACATTGTGTTATATTTTGCGATCTATTGTTTCTTTTTTAATTATAATTGTGTCTTTTGTTCATTTTCGTCATTGTGTCTTTTCGTTAATTTTTTTTTATTTTTTTGTTTTTTTTAACGGGAATGATGACGGAAACATTTTAGTTTTTTAATTTTTTTTCATTTTTTATTTATATTTTGAGTTATGACTTTTTTATTATTTTTTTAAACTTGTTTTAAGTGTTTTTTGTGTGGGCACAAATCATTCTTATCATTCTCATTTTTGTTCCCCTTTATATTTTAACTTTACCCATAATTTGATTAGATCCAAAGATCTATATTTAAGTTAGGTAACTCTTCAAAGATTGAAGATAAGATAACGCGTATGTATGGCAAGGAGCTTTTAGAAGCTTTAAAGAGTTTCAAGCTTCAAACTTTTAAGAAAAACTCATTTTTAATAAAAAAAACTTTGTTTGGTTAAGGTAATTTCAAGCTTTTAGATTGGTAGAAAAAGCTTCATATTTGAACGATACCATTACTAGCGTTTGAGAAAAAGCTAGCTACAAACGTTTACATTTGAATTTGCAAGTTTGGTACTTGAACTTCTATCAACTTTTGTTAATTTATATAACAGTTACACATTTAACCCTTATTTAAAACTAACTACCCCAAGACTTTTTTAGGGGTCGTAACTTTTTCACGCGTTAATAATTTTTAAACAAATTACATCATAAAAACGAGCATTTTATTCTCTTTAATTTAAGTATGATATTGTTATACTTCTTTAACTTTAAAAAATTAACATATACGTGATTATCGGTTATGATCGGCAACAAGTCGAGTCAGGTGAGCTCGAGTCATGTGTAAGACCAAATTAGGGTCAGAACAAGTAGATACAAAAAGGGTTAAATTAGTTCGGTTCGTGTCGGTAAGCTTTTGAGTCGAAAGGGGTCATGTCATAACATGTTTCAGATTAGAACAGTGCCTGTTTAGAATGGGATTCAGATCAAAATAGGTTGGTTTAAAAAAGAGTTAATGGCCATTTTCGTCCCTGTGGTTTGCTACTTTCGCCACTTCAGTCCAAAATTTTTAATTTTGTCAATTTTGTCCTCATAGTTTTAAATATTAGCCAATTACGTCCCATCCGTCTAACGGCATCCAGCTATGCCGTTAGTTTAAGGGTATTTTTGTCTGTCTCCTTTTAATTATGAGTTAATGGTCATTTTAGTCCCTGTGGTTTAATATCTTTGCCAACTCAGTCCAAAGTTTGAAAATTTGTCAATTTAATGTTCAGTTTAATTCATTTTTTTTTATGTTTTTTGTTTATAACCCTGAAGAGCATAATTCAAGCCCAAAACCATCGAGCAACCTCAAATACTGGTATGCATTTACTCTGTTGACAACAGTAATCCCCCCCTTATATTTAGTTTCTAGACATTTCCTAAAATCTTCTCCATGGTGGAATTAAATGGTAAAGTGGTCAAGGTAATTCCCTGAAACCGAATTATACAGAAAAAACTATAAATTGTTTTGTTGATTAATGTATAATAGTTGATTACGACCCAGATTTTCGTTATGATATGTTAATCTCTAAACCCTAAATATTATGCATTCATCAAAGAAACGATTTTTAGTTTTTGCGTGCAATTCGGTTTCACGGAATTGCTTTGACCACTTTACCATTGAATTCCACCATGGGGGAGAGTTTAGGAACCGTCTAGAAACTAAATGCGAGAGGAGGGGGTATGATTACTGTTGTCGACAGAGTAAATGCAGACTTGTTTTGGGCTTGGATAATGCTCTCTAGGGTTATAGAAAAAAAAACTGACTTAAATTGAAAAAAATTCAAACTTTGGACTGAATTGGCAAAAGTATCAAACCACAGGGACGAAAATGACCAATAACTCAAAATAAAAAAGAGAAAGACAAAAATAGCCTTAAACTAACGGCATAGCTGGATGCCGTTAGACGGATAGGACGTAATTGGCTAATATTTAAAACTATGAGGACTAAATTGACAAAAATACAAATTTTGGACTGAAGTGGCGAAAGTAGCAAACCACAGGGACGAAAATGGCCATTAACTCTTTAAAAAATTATTTATTTGAAATTACTGCATATTTCAACTTTTTTTTCTTGATTTTCGACATCATTTACACGCTTACTGCTTTTCCATGAATTACACGTCTACATTCGAGTTATGTATGCACCGTCATTAGGTGAATCATGTACCGACACTGATTATGTGGTTAATGTTAGGTTGAGCGCCCATTCTGCCGCACCACGTGGGCACCCAGCTAGTTTTATTAAAAGTTTCTGCTACTCTGCCAAACACCTAAAAATATTTAAAAAACTATAGCTAATAGCTACCAGCTTCCAGTCTTTAGCTTCCAACTTTCAGCTAATAGTCACCATCTAGTTTTGCCTGTAACACCCTTGGCAAACACAACATTGTCCCACTCTTAGGCTATCCCACATCGGTCGTGGACAAGAGAGATCACTGGTTCATAAGTAATGTCCTGCCTCTTCAATCACCAACGCGTTTTGGGCAACCAAAAACAAATCCGTGAGCTCTTCATGGGCAGAGCGGACAATATTGGTGGTGCGAGGGGCCAGATGTTACAGTTGGTATCAGAGCCTAAGGTTTAAGATAGGTCGTTAGTGGTGCCTTAGTAACATGCTTAGGAACCCTATACATGCTTATTTGTTTACCTGATGTGTTCTATTTGGTTGTTTACAGCTTGCGTAATTACCTTATAGACTAAGTACTTATTTAATTGTTTAGTTTAATGCTTATTTTATTGTCATGCACACACAACTCCGAGCTCATGTCTCACTCTCAAAATATTTTTATAATTTCGAGACTATGTCTTACCCTGAAAATGCTTTTATAACTCTGAGGCAACGCCTCATTCCCAAGATATATATTTACATTCAAATTTTTGTTGGTAGTTTTCATTGACGGGAAATTCTTTTAGGATTTCCTAAGTCTTGTTTTTACCTTTTAAGCGTTTAACGTGATCAGTTAACGGTTACATCTTTCCATTTCGTTTTATTGTTATTATTTTGTTACTTTTTAAATGTCTAGTCGGGTGAAAAATCTATGGGACGCCATGAACACACCAACTATTCATTTTAACAATTATTATATTTACGATATTTGGTTGGAGCATTATCACGTGTGGTAATATATAGAGAAACTTACGTTATTTATTATTTGTTTATGTATTTTATTCTATTTGAAACAAGTCACGATTTGACTCAATTATTTAATTATTCAATTACATTGAACCAAGACTTATTGATTCAATTCATTCACATACTCACAAATATTTTTATCCTCATGACGGAGCACAAATCGTTTACTCCCTGGGACTATGTTATCACAAGTCCATCTAAACAACTTACTATTTAATTATTTAATAGGTTATCTCGCACTCATATTATCACATTCACTAATTATCAAGAGCAATTAATAGCTATTTTTTTCATACGGATATTACAACATCATCAAACTATCAAATATAATAAAAGTATTATTAAATACCTTAATATTTGAACAATATCCCTCATGTTCACGATTATCAAGTTATCAATTAACGAACTTATCACAAGTAACTCAATACCCCCAATAACTATCAAGTACATCTCAGTTATCACCCACAAATTTTAAGTATTAACATTTTAATTTGTTATGCTTCGATTAAATCTCATATCAAATCATCTGATTGATTATATCACCTACTTAACGAATTATCGTATAGATTACCTCATTTAAATTCTGACTTATCCTTAAGTCATGATTAACGCTAGCACTACTTATGTCGAATTTCACTTTTTCTTTAATAACTAATAAGGAATTTACACAACTTACTATTTATACTCATTTAATCTCAATTTACATAATTATAGAAGGATTTCTACATCAAACAATATAGATCATATATTCTCTACACCTGCTCTTACAATCTCTAGAAGATAAATCCTAAACACTAATACAATCAATTTAATCTTGTTCACTAACTTCTTTCAGAGAAATTTCGATTCATTTACCCTTACTCACCCTCATAACAACAATAATAGCAAGCGCAAGCTTAATAATCGAGTTTAGGTTATTAAGCAAACCCATTTATCAATCTCAACGAAATCATAGTGTCCCAAACAAGAAACCTTACACCGGAGTACGCTCGTTACGTCTTATTCGCGACTTTCGTCATCCAACTCAATTCTTGTGTCATTCTTATACTCACTATAACAGTTATGGTTATCCCGTTAACACTTGTCGTTACGCTGCCTACGACACAAAGACATCCCATAACGGTCTATGCCGTCGACTTAGCTTTATACACCTGCTACACGTGCCTTTTACAATTATGGAGACCCTAATCACCTACGCAACGCATTGTTCTTTACTCATTCGCGCCGAGTTCAAATCATACCGGCACCATACCATACTACCCATGCTCATTTAGCTTAAACCAACCAACTCTATGCCTTTCAAGCTTTCTTCATGTAACAAGGTCATTCTCGCTTACTCGATTCTAGACCCGCAAGACTTAATTTCATCGAGCTTACCTTAGTTAAACCTCGTTATCACAAACCTATTCGAGGTGCCCCAAATCATTCGATCTCAATTATTTAAGTTTTCATAAGCTCAATTAACAAAGGTGTTTTGAATTAAACCAATCGTAGTTATGTTTTCACAAAGAAGATTTTTATCGTCTTAATCATTTTCGTCTAAACGTATTTTGTATTCAATTATACCTTAAATGATTATTTGTCTAAATTAGTTATTTTGGAACAAACCCAACTTGAAAAATTTATCATTTTAAGTATCTTATTTCGCATACGATAAAAGTTTTCTTATATTTTTCAAAGATCAATATCGTTGGTTGCCGTACTTATCTATACGTTTGGTTTTACTTAATCAAAATTGTAGGATTTGGTTCATTAACATTTCGTCAACTGATCAAAATATTTAGAACCTCACAAATCGAAACAAACTTTAAAAAAAAATTATAAAAGACACAATTTCGACAGCCAGTAGTTGACCATATTATTTGTCTTTTCTCATTTACCTTGTTTTCTTATTAATTTATTGACAACGTGTCAACTTCTACTCTCAACTTTGATTTTTAACATTTTTGTATGGCGTGTATATATTGATCTCATGCATTACAATTTACCTTTCATCTTATAAATATATTTTATTATTAATCTCTAAAATATAAACTCAATTTCCGAAACATAAATACAATCAACTAAATTGTGTTCATTAAACTAATTGTTGGTAATTTTAATTCATTTACCCATGCTTATTCTCATAATAACATCAATAACAAACGCAAGTCCTAACATCAATTATATGCCATTAATCAAATTAACAATCAATCTCACCAAAATCTTAGCGTCTCAAACAATAAACTTTACGTCAAAATCCACTCGTTACGTTTCACTTGCCACTATAACAATTCAATCCAATCCTCATATCGTATTATACCACAAGACGTTCCACAACCGCCTATACCGTCTAATTCTAAACCCCATGCTATGACGTTTGCTCAAATTTTTATACCCTGCTACCTGTAATCGTGACAATTATGGGAATCCTAATCCCTACGCCATGTGTGTTCTCGATTCAATCATGTTCATTATGCTCAAAATATCCAAACTTATTTTATTAAACCTTACTTTGCAACCTAATCAAAATACTTCAATTCAATCAACTTCAATTATTTTAGTTTTTATAGATCTAATTAATCAAGTTATTTTAAATTAGATATATCAAATCAATCATAACTAAGTTTATCAAAGAAGATATTTTTGTCATCTTTATCTAAACATATTTTATCTTTTTCAATCATACCTCATAACAAACCTTTATTCGATTTTTGGATTTAAACAACTTCAATTTCAAGTGATTATGCTCATACAATAAAATCTATCTTTTCAAAAAGACAATTTCCTAAAATTATGTACTCTTAGTTTATATCTCTTGACCTCATTCATCCCAATTTGTTTCACTCTCAACCCTATTGAATAATTTCCTTTTCAAACTTTCAAGATTTAGAACTTGTATCAAAAGACGTTCTAAAAACTTTATTTTATTAAATCAACTCAAAATTTCAATTCATTTTAACAATACTGTACACAATGACTATCTTTTATTTATAACCAAAATATATTAAAATTCTTGTTTTCACTAAAAACCATGCCTTTCAAATGTTTTGTAACCCACATGATGGAACGAGTTATGTGGACCATCCGACGATATAAGTAATTATGGAGACCTACATAATTACTGAAGTCCTCGCATGAAAATCATAATGCGTGCAATTGTGTGTTCTAATATAGAATCAAAAGTAGTTGGGATAACGGTACAAATGTAAAGATGATAAGGACATTGTGGGTACGCCACTGGTACATCCTATATATAAGTGCCCTTATCGAATTTTTATTTGGAGCGTTATCTTGACTATTCAAAATTCTGTGTTATGATAAACTATAAAAGTTATATTTAAAAAAAATCTTCAAAATTTAATGGTTTTGTTATAATATCCTTTAATTTCGGGACGAAATTCCTTAAAGTAGGGGAGACTGTAACAACTCGGGTTTAAGAACTAATATTTTATATCCGTTACCCGACCCACTTTTATATTCAGAAAATTTTATCCGTAAAATGTCGCTGGTATCGACTAAGTTAATTATTATTATCTTATGGTTTAATTAATTATATAAAGATATAATTATAACTTTCATAATTTGGCAAAAATTACCCAAACTAAAACTTTTACCCAACTTTGTTTCCACCTTTCATCTCTAGGGACTAATGTGCAATATATATATATATATATATATATATATATATATTAACTTATCAGGTTCAAATAACCCATTTTCGCGACCCATAACCAAACCCGTAACCTGTATTTGACCATAAACCCTAACCCGTTTCTTAACTTGCGCCATAATCATCGCGTTATAGTTGGAATTGATTATTGAATATCGTTTAGACGCGTATTGTAACAAACACTGTCAATTTAATTAAAGAAACCCGATCAGAAACGATTTCGTATGCCTAATATCCTAACTGTCCTAGCCCAAATCCCTAATATACCATTAACAGTCTCTAGAATTCAATTAAACGGAGAGACAAGACGAAAATACCAGCGCATATTGAACCCCTATGGTTAATTGTGTTATCGTGGTCTTCTAAGGTTGTTCTTGATCATCTTTTCGCCGTCACTGCCTCGACCCAATTAACACCATGTTCATCGTTGTTTGAGGTATTTATATATATGGTTTTGCTCGCTTTTAGGTTAATTTCAAAAGCCCTAATGTTAATTGAACAATCATGGATCGTATTGATCGATTTGGTTCTAGGGTTCATAGGATCTTATGTTCGCGTATGGTTAATGTTATAAATTAACAGTTTCGAGTTTCTAATCAAATAACACCATAGCCCGGTTGGCTAGGGGGGGGGGGACGTTACGTTTTCATGTCCACAAGTCTCGTTAGAAGTTTTCGTTATGTGTATATATGTTTTTTTATATCCTAATAATATTCAAACCATCGTTATTTTATAAAAACCCGACACCAACATTTACGTTTCTCGTCGTTAAGCGTTCTTTTTACAAACGTTGATCTTTATTTTATATTTTTATTTTATTTATTCAAATAATTAAAAGTATATCCCATTTCATATTTAATTATACTTGTTGGTGCATAGATGTCAGTAGTTCATATGTATAAAGTCTGTAATCGAGTCTGTAATATTGTTTATGTAATTGTTTGTGTAACAGCGAAGTTGTTGACAAGTTCGTCAGGCGAACTTGTTAACCAAGCGAAGTTGTTGACAAGTTCGCCTAGGCGAACTTGTTCAACGAGCGAAGTTATTGACAACTTCGCCTGAGGCGAAGTTGTCGTGTATTTAAGTAACCTACGGGTTACTGTTTAAGTGTTCGGTTTTTGATAGTTTGTTTGAGAGTTCGTGATAGTTGTGATCATTTCACGTGTCAAGTGTCTGTAATAGACGTGGTTCGAGTTATAATATAACGTGGTTTCGTTTGTATCGTGTGTTCGTGTTTTACGTATTCTACGCTCGTATCTACCCACGCAGGGATTCCGCACCTGCGTAGATAGTGATATCCCGTGTAAGATCCGTACGGGAACCTACAATTGGTATCAGAGCTTAGGCTCGATTGTGAGGTTCGGGATTTCACGCGGGTGTAGAAAACGTCTCGTTTGACCTATTCGCGGGACGCGTTTTCGTTGGGATTGTGTTATACTCACCTTATACAGTCATATTCAAGCCGTTACACCGACCGGAAACTGCTAAATCGTCGAAAACAGATCTGAATATTTTCAGTGTTCTTCGGGCGAAGTTGCTGTTCTTCAGGCGAAGTTGCCGTCACTGGAAGTAGGGTTTCGGCGAAGATATAAGGCTAAGCGAAGTTATCCACAACTTCGCCTACCTCATAAGTTCGCCTAGGCGAAGTTATCCTCAACTTCGCTTACCTCCTAAGTTCGCTTACCTTAAGCGAAGTTATTCTCAACTTCGCCAAGTCACGCGAATTTAAGGTTTTTCCAGCGAAGTTAACACTTAAGCGAAGTTATCCTTAACTTCGCCTATAGTACTGTTTGGAAGAATTTTTTGATTTTTCGGGTTTTTCGTATTTTCGAGAAGATGTCGCCGATTAACATCTCAGAGTTAGTCAAAATGGAAGTCGAAGCGGGGTCGGCTACTAAGGCTCCAAGGTTGATGAAAGGAACAGACTTCGTAGCTTGGAAAGATAGATTCATTCAGTATATTAAATACCAGGATGCAAAGATGTGGGTGTGCATCCAGGATGGATATATTCCACCGACAATGGAGTACGAAGGTCGTGATGTGGTTAAGAAGTACAGCAAGATGGAGGAAGAAGAGAAGAAAATGTATGAGGCCGAGAGCAAGGCCCATGCTGCAATTACTATGGCTCTTCCTCAAGAGGTTCTCCATACATTCCGGAAGTACACTTCTGCACGAGAGCTTTGGGATGCTCTTGAGAATAGATTCGAAGGGAACGTGGGTATTCGTGCCTCGAAGATTAAGCTGTTAAAGACCCAGTTCTCTGTTTTCAAGTATTTGAAGAACGAATCGCTCGATGATATTATCACCCGATATTATCATCTAATGACAGAGCTGAACAACTATTCAATTGCTTACAGAGAGGAGGAAATAGTTGAGAAGCTTCTCGATGCTCTCCCACCGAAGTGGGAAATGTACACTGTTCTAATGAGGGAAGACAAAGACTTTCACAATTACGACTTGGAGACAGCAGTAAACAAGCTCAGAACCTTTGAGCTTAATATGGTTCTAAAAGAGACACCAACGGATCAGGTTCAAGACCCTGGTATGTATGGTGCCAAAGTTAACTCAGGCTCAAGTTCGAAGCCTGACTCTGCTGCTTACTACTCCAAAGGAGAGTCAGGTTCTGACTCTTCTCATGAAGGAAATGTGTCTGTAAACATGAACGGTGATGTTTGCTTCGTTGCTGGAGGATCAAGTGCTTCGAAACCTCAAGCATCCACAAGTAGTTTCTCTCCCAGTGCTTTAAGCAATAACTATTCCAAGATGCCAATGAGTGTCAAATCTGCTGAAGAGCAGTTTGCAGTCTATGCATCTTTTATTGCTTCTTACGAGAACTACATACAAGGGAAGATTGTGGACCCTGCTGTTTTGGAAGAAGACAATGACCAGATCGATCCTGATGATCTGGAGGAGATGGATCTGCAGTGGCAGATGGCGATGATAGTCAGAAGAGTGAAGCGTTTCATGAAGAAGACTGGCAGAAAGTTCGTAGGTGGAAAGCCAGGATTTGACAAGTCAAGGGTGAGGTGTTACAATTGCCAACAGAATGGACACTTTGCAAAAGAGTGCACTAATGCACGGGTAGAACGTAGTCAGGGGAGGACTACACAGCAAAGTGGAAATAACAATGGGAATAGAGCCATGATGTCTGATGCTGGTGAATAAAACTGGAATATGTTCTCTGGAGAACTCTTTGAGCAAGCTCACATGGCGAAGGTTGCAGCTGAAGAGTGTGTGAAAGCTGCAGAAAATGAAAAAGCCTTCATGGCTGATGATCAGAACACCGAGGTATGTACTAAACCTATCTGTACTAAGTGTGAGAACTTGTCTGAACAGCTTGCAACAATTACTGATCAGTATGTTAAATTGGATGCCGAATTTAAAACCTTGAAAGAAGATCATCATTTTACAAAGACAAGAGAAAATAATTATAGAATAAAAATTAAAGCGTGTGAAAAGGACGTTAAAAGTTTAAAAACAAAATTAGCTGAAAAAATTGATGTGATCGATCTAAGCTACGAGGTTTTAGAAGAGAAAACCAAGTTAATTGCTGAGAAAGAAAAGCAGATTGCTGATCACCAGGTAAAAGTGGTGGAACTAAATAGGAAACTGGAGCAATTCCGGAATTCCTCTGCTATTCTTGATCACCTCGTCAGTGATCAAGGTTCCTCACCTAAGAGGGGAGGAATTGGTTACCATGAGGTTCCACCACCATATAACCATAATTATACTTTCAATCCTAGTGTTCATGAATCTGTTAATTTTGTAGCTGATTAGACAGGTACTGCTAAGGAAACTGGTAAAGTACCGGAAGTTAGTAAAGGCGAAACAAGTTCGCCTGATTCAAAAATTAAAATTTCAAGTCCAGTCTCATCTGATTCGGATAAGTCATCCGAGTCGGGTAAGACAAAAGAGAAGGAAGTATTACCCACTAGTGGAGAAAAGGTTAAATCAACTCAAAAGAGTACTCCACTCAACCCATATGTCCCACCCTATGTGAGACGTACGGGTGGTAATACTGCCTCCACATCTAAAACATCTGCTGAAAAGAAAGCTGAATATAGATGTTGTTTTAGATGTAATCAAACAGGGCACCTTGTTGCTGATTGCCCTCTGAAGCAGCGTTTCAGAGAGGTGAGGCCCTCGAAAACTGAGACTAAGGTTTTTAGTAATCGTTTAAATGTTAAAAATGAAAACCATTCAAATTTGAGATATAATACCGGTTTTCAAAGAAACACATCTCGTTTTCACACTACTAATAACCAAACCAACTGCTATAATTCTTTTAATTCTCTTAATGTTCATCAGTTTGGTTGGCCTCACTATCAGTCTCCAAGGAGGTATTCTGTTAGGACTCGTGAAAATTTTCCTAATGCTAACTATGGTCAGCCAAGGTGTGTGAGTTCAGATAAGAAGGTTAGTCGACCCAAGACCAAGAGGTCTTGGGTCCCCAAATTTTAATAATCTCTTTTGTTTGTGCAGGAACAGTTGAACAGGGCATCCAAGAATCTTTGGGTTGTGGACAGCGGCTGTTCCCGGCACATGACTGGTAACAAGGATTTGTTACAAGATTTAAAACCTGTTCAAGGGGCAAGAGTCAGTTTTGCCGGTGAGAGTGGTGGCAGAATAACTGGAAGGGGTACGGTAACTAACGGGAAAATGACGTTAGAAAATGTGAATTTTGTTGAAGAACTTAAGCACAATCTGCTGAGTGTGTCGCAGATTTGTGATAAAGATTATACCGTACACTTCACGAAGACTGATGCGATTGTGTTGAAGCCTGGTTTTCAAATACCAGAGGAGTGGATAGTAATGAAGGCTCCACGTGATCGAAATACTTATATGATGGATTTAAGTTCAACTGAGATGTCAACGGAAGAGTCGTGCCTTTTGACGAAAGCAAGCGAATCGGAATCTGAACTGTGGCACAGGAGAATGGGGCACATTCATCTTCGGAAGATGAACCATATTGTCAGACATGGGCTTGTGTTGGGTGTTCCCTTAAAAAGTTTCAATGTTGAAGACAAATGTCTTGCGTGCAAAAAGGGAAAGCAGCACAAGAAGTCCCATCTCACCAAGAAAGTCAACTCAATTGCCAGTACACTAGAGCTGCTTCACATGGATCTCTTCGGTCCTGTGAATGTAAGAAGTCTTGGTGGTACAACTTATTGCTTGGTGATCACTGATGATTACTCACGATACTCGTGGGTATACTTCCTGAAATCGAAGGACGAAACGGCTCAACTGGTGAAGAATCTGATTACCAAAGTTGAGAACATTATGGATAAACGAGTGAAGTTCATCAGAAGTGACAATGGTTCCGAGTTTAAAAATTTTGAAATGGAGATCTTCTGTCTGTCAAGAGGGATTGAACACCAATTCAGCGCTCCGTATACTCCGCAACAGAATGGAGTGGCTGAAAGGAAGAATAGAACTTTAATTGAAGGAGCCAGAACAATGCTGGCTGATTCGAAGCTTCCGGTGGTGTTCTGGGCTGAAGCTGTTTCTACAGCTTGCTATGTCCTGAATAGAGTTTTAACGGTAAAAAGACTTAATAAAACATGCTACGAGCTGATGCATGGAAGAAAGCCCAATTTGTGTGGACTTGAAGCTTTCGGGTCCCCGTGTTCAATTTTAAAGGCACATTCAAAGTTTGGTGAAGCAGCCGATGAAGGAATCTTAGTCGGCTATGAAGTTGGGACTCCCAACAGGCGTGTCTTTAATACAACGAACGGCAAGGTTGAAGTGGTATGTAACACCGACATTACGAGTTACAGATCGCCAAGACCGAGCATCGGACCTCCTGGGATTTTCGACTATGATAGGCTCTTCAAGTCTTTTAACATACCTGATTTGGTTCGTACAGAAGAAGAAGAAGAACGTGTTGCTACGAAGATGATTCTAGATGAGGAAGAAAATTTGGCGCATAGACAGCTATTTGATGATTGTCAACCTTCCTCATCAAATTCTATCGGTTCCCCTGCTGTCTCTCCTGAAGAAGAGTTTATTAATCCTTTTCACTCTCAGCCAAAAACAACCATTGATGAGCTCTCTACTAATTTAGAAGATAATTTGCATGTCGGTGCTGTGCCGACCACGAGAATTCACAAAGATCACCCTCTGCAGAATGTTATAGGTGATGTGTCCTCCAGTATACAAACCAGAAGTAGCTTGAATGAGCACACCTGTGTTTATACAAGCATTAAGGAAACGGGTATAATGAACGAATGTTTGTACTCATGCTTTATTAGCCAGATTGAACCGAAAAATTATCAAATGGCTCTTAAGGACAGCTCGTGGGTTGAGGCCATGCAAGAAGAGTTGGCTCAATTTAAGAAGATGGAAGTTTGGACTTTGGTTGAAAAACCAAGAAATGTGCATGCGATAGGCACAAAATGGGTGTTTAAGTGCAAGAGAGATGAAAAGGGGATCATTATAAGAAACAAGGCGAGGCTGGTCGTTAAAGGATTTAATCAGCAAGAGGGGATAGACTATAATGAAGTGTTCGCTCCGGTGGCCAGGTTGGAAGCAATAAGATTGTTTTTGGCGTTTGCTGCTTTCAAGAAGATGAAAGTGTTTCAGTTGGACGTGAAGCGTGCGTTCCTCAATGGGAAAGTTGATGAGGTTGTGTATGTTGAGCAACCTCCGGGTTTTCCTGACCCAGACTTTCCTGATCATGTATACAAGTTGAGCAAGGCGCTGTATGGATTACATCAGGCACCTCGTGCCTGGTATTCAACGTTATCGGACTACTTGCTAGAGAATGGTTTTGAAAGGGGTTTGATCGACAGTACTTTGTTTGTGAAGAGAGAAGGAAGTGACTTCCTGCTAGTTCAAGTCTACGTGGATGACATCATATTTGCTGCATCAAGAGTCTCCATGTGTCAGGATTTTGAGGCCGTTATGAAGAAAAGATTCGAGATGAGTGCTATGGGTGAACTAACGTTCTTTTTAGGATTGCAGGTTGATCAAAAGAAGGATGGGATGTTCATTCATCAAACAAAATATGTTCATGATGTCCTCAAGCGTTTCAAGATGGAGGACTCTTCTCCATTTGACACTCCAATTTGCGTCAACCACAAGTTGGGAGCTGAAGTAGACGGTGACGCAGATGTGGACCCAACTCTGTATCGGGCTATAATAGGTTCTTTGATGTATTTGACTGCTTCTAGGCCTGATATAATGTTTTCTGTTTGTCTTTGTGCTCGTTTTCAGGCAAACCCAAAGGAATCTCACATGAAGGGTGTGAAGAGGATTTTGCGGTATCTCAAAGGCAAGCCGAAGCTAGGGTTGTGGTACCCGAAGGGAGGAGACGTGGAACTGGTTGCGTATACGGATTCTGATTATGGAGGATGCAATCAGAGTCGGAAGTCGACTACAGGAGGATGTCAGTTTCTCGGTGAAAGATTAGTTTCCTGGCAGTGCAAGAAACAGACATCAGTCGCAATCTCAACGTGCGAAGCTGAATATATGGCAGCATCCAACTGCTGCTCTCAGGTTTTGTGGATTCAGCAACAATTGCGCGACTATGGTCTGAATTTCTTACTCACTCCTATTTTAATTGATAACACAGCTGCCATCTCAGTAATTAACAATCCCGTGAAACACAGTAAAACTAAACATATTGACATTCGTCATCATTTCATACGGGATTGTGCTGAGAAGAAATTGATTAAGGTCGAAAAGGTCGATACGCTAGAAAATTTCGCTGATTTATTTACAAAAGCGTTTGATAAATCCAGATTTCAAAACCTAATTGAGCTGAACGGGATGATCAATCCCGAGTAACCATGTTTTTATTGTGCTTATTTAAAAATAAAAAAAAATAAAAACGTCACTATTGCTTAAAATAAGTCGGTTACCTCAGTTTGATGGACATATCCTCGGATATGTTTTGGTCCTCGTTTCTACTGGTAGAGAATGAGGGTCGCCATTAACCAGACGACTGAAAGTGACCGGGGCGGTTATGATGTGTTTTCTTTCTGTCGCTGAAAATTAGTCGGTCATACTTAGTTAGAAGGACACATACTTGTATGTGGTCGGTCCAGTTGATCCATTGGATCTTCAGGATTGCCGTTTACCTGAAGACTTTGACGTGATCGGGGCGATTGAAGTCAAAATTTTTTTTTAGAGGGAAATGAAATTACTTTTCAAGTCTGTTACTTCGTAAGAAGTTCGTTAGCTATGTCAAACGGAAAATTGATCTAACCTTGGAAAATGATATATATACTGATTGTGTGTGCTTAACTAGTGAAGTTATTAGGCTTAAAAGGCTTTAGGACAATCATTGTATGTCATGGTAACTTTTTATGGTGCGTAAAAGTAGATGTGATACAAACTAATTTTACTTGATTTTACGTGGAAACTCCTTAAGAGTTTTGCGTGTCTTCATATATATCTTTTCGAATGATAGGCAGAAAAGCGATTACCCAGTCATACACGAGCCCATGTGTGTTCTGATTCCCGTGAAGAAAGCTTTCAAGACACTGCAGTGATCCAGATTCGGGACTTGCAGTTAATTTCTACTTTGAAGTCTATGTTGTTAAAAAAAAATAAATAAAAAAAATATATATATATATTTGGAGTTATTGTAACATATTAGTGATCATAAAATCAAGACTTCTCTATCTTAGAGCAAGAAGAAGAACGGGAACCAGAAGGAGAGTACATACAAGTTAATCAGACACTATGGGTCGAAGTCAACTCGGGGTGACTTGGGGAAAGCCAAATACGCTTTGAGGATAGATAGGATGCATCAATATTTCTGAGTTGTTGCCCACTTAAATTTTAAGGATTAATTGAACCTAACTCGTATCACAGAAACGATGAAAACCACTTTAAGTTATACCTACTTACAACCTGTCTCTATATGTCATAATACAGCTAAACACGGATCTATGTGACAGTCACGTAGTTAGTATGATTCCTGTTAGGATCTTTTCTAAAACATAGCAGTCCCTACCGAGACTGAAATTTGATCTCTTATACTTTAAATTTTTAAGTTTTTGTACTTAGATAGTTTTATGATTGTTTATCTGGTTACTTAGAATTGATCATGTCGTTTACTTCTTAAAGGACAACTATTTAAAATCTTAAGGGTTAAATTTGAAAATTTTAGGCGATGTTGTTGAATAGGCGAAGTTGTGAATAACTTCGCCTAGGCGAAGTTATCCGTAACTTCGCCTGTATAACTCCGCCTCTATATAAAGGATTTTAAGGGTCAAACTGTTCACAGATTATCAAGCGAACTTATCCGAAAATTTCCGGCGAAGATATACATATTCCGGCGAACTTGTTTCGATTTCGATTTCGACCCTTTTTCTCAGTTTCGTTCATAGATTCGAGGTGTGTGTTATTGATTAACCGTATATCCATCGACAGTGGTGCTTTTCATAGGTCGTTTTGAACGGTTTCGTGACCTCAGTCCGGTGACCTTTCAAAACCGAGATTTACAAGCTTGTATTACGTGTTCATGGACAAACTTTTCGTCCAAATAACCTTAATACCAAGTGTTATTGAGTTCTTCATCGTCAAACTTAGCCGAATCATCGGATTCCGACTGTTAGAATCTGAACAGTCGCCGATTCAGTTCAGGCGAAGTTAGGGTTTCGGCGAAGTTATCATCAACTTCGCCTGACGATTAATTTCGCCTGAGGCGAAGTTATCCACAACTTCGCCTAAGGCTTAATTTCGCCTAACCCTTATCTTCGCCTGAGGCGATGTTGTGAAGAGGCGAAGTTATCACTAACTTCGCCCTGATCATTATAATTAAGATTAATTAGACGAACTTAAAGATGAAGCGAAGTTGTTCCCAACTTCGCCTCACCTTTAACTTCGCCTATACAGGTTTGATCACAACTTCGCTGCTGGTAATCAAGCGAACTAGTGTACAACTTAAACGTTTATCTAACTTGGTTCGTTTAATGCAGATATGGCTGCTGTTGGAGGTGCAGGAGGTGCAGGTGATGACGGTGATGATCAAAGACAATTCTTTCCAGCCCATAACCAGTTCATAACACTTGACCCAGATGCAAAGGGCGTGGAGGATTATAGGGAGATAATTACTTTTCTCCTGCGCTCAAGGATTTATCATGCAATAACGACTACCCTGCCTATTTCCCTACCGAACATTGAAGATTTTTGGCAGACGGTAGAGTATGATTGCCGGGTTGAGCCCCCGGTCATGCGAGCCACCGTTAACGGTCAAGTCGTTCAGTTTTCTTCTGAACATATACGGGTGGCGTTGCAGTTTGGTGAAGAAACGAGGGATGACCCAACGGAGTTTGTTGCGCCATTCCGTGATGGGGCGTTCCTCAGGATGGGATATTCGGGTCTCTTAGGAGACACTCAACGGAGGAAGGGGTTCCTCTTAGATCAGTGGCGCTTCCTTATGCACGTCATGATCGTTTGTATGTCAGGACGGAAGGCAGGCACTGATGGAATGGGTGCGACAATGCAGTCTGCTATGACTGCATTGACTTATAATAAAAGATATTCGTTCAGCCAGATGATCTTTTACGAGATCGACAGGCAACGAAGGGCTGTGGCGCGTGAGCGGTTTACGATGTATCCTCGATTTCTACAGATGATTTTCAATCATGTGGCTCCGACGCTGCCTCAACGACGCCCTATACGATACGTTGAAAGTGTGACAAAACGTATCTTTGCACAGTGTCGCACTTCCAGCGCACGAAGCAAGCCTGAGCTGCGTCCCAGGCATACTCCGCTCTTTGGGTATCTTATAAACCCGGAGTATGTGCCTGCGGCGGGGGACGAGTTCAGAGACCCATGACCACAACAGGCGGCAGCACCCCAGGCTGTATCAGCTGCGCCTGCTGTATCTACTGTTGTATCTGCTGCTGTGCCAGCTTCTGAGATTGATCTTGACGCCATGTTCGGCGGGCAAGGATTGTTTGATATGGACCGATTTGATTCACATGAGAATATTCAAGTCTCGGGTCCACAGGCAGACTTTGATGATGTCATGGAAGAGGCTAGACAGATGATGGTAACACATGAGAGAACGGTTGGGAAACAGAAGAGAATTGTTGAAAATGACGACGAGGAAGATGATGAAGAAGAAGCTGTGCAGCTGGTGAGAAAGCGCTCACGAAGGGAAACGACAGGTATGGGTGTAGGAGCCGGAGAGACTTCAAGGTTTGCACGTTTTGCTCCACCTGCCTTGTCTGGTATGTCCCTTGTTCCTACCTCTGTGCAGGTATCGAGTACAAGCGCTACGGTTGTTCCCGTAGTGGCTACATCGTCGGCTGACACTCCATGGTCACGGCCGTCCAGACGTCGGCTCCAGCAATTGTGTATCTACCACCTCCAACGCTTACTCCATCGGTGGTAGTAGCACGATTTGTTGAGTCTACGGTCACCACTACTGCAGGAGTATCGGGTACGGTACCACCTGCGGACACGCCCTATTCTGACTCGGAACGGATAGCTTCACTAGAGCGGATTGTAGCTGAGCAATCAAAGACTATTCAATGCCTAGTGGAAGCAAATCAACTGCAGGCATCCCTCCTGGCTGAGCACGGGAAAATAATAGATGCCTTGAAGGTGTTCTTGGCATCTCAGGGGGAGATGAGCTGTAGAGGTGATGAGTTGAGGACCAAGCGTCGAGAAGACCGAGATGATGATCCCAATGCACCGGAAGGTGCAGGTGGTGAGCTGCCAAGAACCTCTCAAGCTCTTGGGGCTTCCACAGCTGAGGGGGAGTCTACCGAAGTGGCTGGTGGTGATGATGTAGTGATGGTGGAGGATGACGTGATCGATGCGCTGAAGGAACTTGATGATGACATGTTCAGCGACGATGTGTTATTTGATGAAGATGTTCTGCCAATCAGTGAGATTGAAAAGATTGGTGCAGAAATTGTGGTAGAGAATGTGATAGAAGAAGGGGAGATTGTTGAAGAAAACGTTGAACACGAGATCCCTGAGGTTGAGAAAGCCGATGTGAGGGCTGAGATGGATGAGACTACTGAGTGGGAGGAGCAGCCTAGGTGGAAGGAAGGCTGTGCTCATTGGTTTATCAAGACCAAGAAGCCTGCTGTTCCAGCCATGTTCAAGAAGAGCTATAACATTAAAGGCTATGCTGAGGCGAAGAAGGGAATCATCTGTTGGATTTATGATGAACAGATCAAGTTATTTGTGGTAACACGTTATGATGGCATTCAATACTTCAAGAGAATGTTGAGATCTTTCAACACGTTGCCGGAATGCGAGGTGAAAGATTTGGGCAGATTGGGTCTGATAAACAGAAGTGACAACAATATGGCAAGAATGATTGAGAAGATTGTGTGGAAAGAAGGCGTAAAAGAAAAGAAGTTTGAACTATTAAAGCCACAGAAGGGAAAGCTCGTGGAGGATACAGAGAGGGGATTGAGAGCAGATGGCAAGCCATGGATGGTGATGAAGTACAAGCCGATCCGATGCATCAAGGAGGTTCCAATGAAGAATATGCCTCAAGATGTGTTGAAGAATCTAAAATGGTGGTACGTTGATTGCCAGACTGCTGAAGCCGTGATGGAAGACGAAGATGAACAAGAAGTGCTGAGGGTGTATGACCCGATGCATCTTGTTAACTTATCGAAAGCTGATTTGCAAGCGTTGAACGAAAAGAAGATATTCTATATTCCTGCTTGGAAGGATGAAGCAAGGAAATATCAGCGAGTAGTCACGGTGTGTGTTAGAGAAGGAGTGCACGCATGAAGATACAGGATTACAAGACAAGAGCTGAAAGATCAAGATATGAAGCTACTGCCAAGGGGGAGTCTGTTGGTGCATAGATGTCAGTAGTTCATATGTATAAAGTCTGTAATCGAGTCTGTAATATTGTTTATGTAATTGTTTGTGTAACAGCGAAGTTGTTGACAAGTTCGCTTAGGCGAACTTGTTAACCAAGAGAAGTTGTTGACAAGTTCGCCTAGGCGAACTTGTTCAACGAGCGAAGTTATTGACAACTTCGCCTGAGGCGAAGTTGTCGTGTATTTAAGTAACCTACGGGTTACTGTTTAAGTGTTCGGTTTTTGATAGTTTGTTTGAGAGTTCGTGATAGTTGTGATCATTTCACGTGTCAAGTGTCTGTAATAGACGTGGTTCGAGTTATAATATAACGTGGTTTCGTTTGTATCGTGTGTTCGTGTTTTACGTATTCTACGCTCGTATCTACCCACGCAGGGATTCCGCACCTGCGTAGATAGCGATATCCCGTGTAAGATCCGTACGGGAACCTACAATACTGTTTCATTTAATTTGTATATTTGATCATATATTTATTTAGATTCAATTATCACACGCATATCATTAAGTATTTAATTATATATTTTATCAAGAATAGTTGTTGGTGAATTTATAAGTAATATGGCTAATGATTCTAACTATATCAATCGTTCGATCAATAAACACTCTAATCTTAAACCTAACTCAATTCACATTAAAACCTTAATTCATCAAATTATGCTATATCTCTTATAATTAATTTAATATTGTATTATTTAACTAGGAGTCCTTGACGGTATACTCCGAAGGGTTTATCTTTCTCATCACTTATATTTCGTTCATCCGATCAGGTGAGTAATCACTCCCCTATTTTACTTGTTTTCAAATGTTTTGGGGACACTTGCGTACCATTTATCAAATTATTTATCTTATTATTTCTCAAACGCAAACTGTGATCTTTGTGTTGTGTATCAATTGAATGATTGTTTGTTTCTTGCTATTTGCTTACTTGAATCGCATTCGGAGAGGTCCAACATAATCTCATTATAGTATGATCATACAACCGTCGTAGTGGCCGGAGCCCGATCGCATTGGCAATGGTTTCACCGACACTCATTACTTGCTTAACACTTTCATTGTTTATACTCACAGATAACAGTTTTGCTTATTTTTACTCTATTATTTATATCATTATACATTATCGTTTTGTTTGTGTCAAAACTGGTGAATATACTCACTCAACATGTGTTGTTGACAAATGAATATATTTTGTACGCATTTGCAGGTTATAGACTGGATTGCTTATTGAACTGAAGCTCACGTAGAGATGACCTTAGGATGTTAAACATAAACAAGAATAGTTGGTTTTGTATTGTAATTTTCTCTATTTTTGTTGTAGTTAAATGTTCGTTGACAATTAATAAATTAATTAGATATTGTCGCATAACAATTGCATGATAGTACCTTGCGAGCTGTGGCAATCAATTACGCCCCGACATTTCCGTCGTAGGTTGGGGTGTGACAGATTTACTGTTACATCCGGCCCCTCGCACCACCAATATTGTCCGCTCTGCCCACGAAGAGCTCACGGATTTGTTTTTGGTTGCCCAAAATGCGTTGGAGATTGAAGAGGCATGACATTACTTATGAACCAGTGATCTCTCTTGTCCACGACCGATGTGGGATAACCTAAGAGTGAGACGATGTTGTGTTTGCCAAGGGTGTTACAGACAACCCCCCTTTGGACTCATCGTCCTCGATGAGGCGTGTCCCAACATCCCGAATGGCACAAGAGGGGCCGGATGTTATAGTTGGTATCAGAGCCACTCTTGTGCCGTTCGGGATGTTGGAACACGCCTCATCGAGGACGATGAGTCCAAAGGGGGGTTGTCTGTAACACCCTTGGCAAACACAACATTGTCCCACTCTTAGGCTATCCCACATCGGCCGTGGACAAGAGAGATCACTGGTTCATAAGTAATGTCATGCCTCTTCAATCACCAACGCGTTTTGGGCAACCAAAAACAAATCCGTGAGCTCTTCGTGGGAAGAGCGGACAATATTGGTGGTGCGAGGGGCCGGATGTTACATTGCCAAACATACCGTTGTACACAATTATTTTTTAGTGTGTTATATGATAATAATTTTGCATTATCATGTAAATAGTCATGTATAATATATTTTTACCCGCACATTATGTCTTTTTCTTTCAAGTCTGCGTATTAGATTTTTGTTAGCATGTGTAATATTTACTTTAGTTAGAGCATTCTTAATGGGTTCTCAAACCCATCTTCATTTATAAAATCTAGAAAAAACATCTAAATAATCACTACAACCCATTCCCTATCTTTAAACTCCTTCTCTAAATTTTAGTGAAATGATATAGGAAGCCTCCAAACTTAAAGTGTTGCCACAATACTCAATTTTCAACTACCCTTCCATAAATATATATTAGAAATCAATTTAGGATGTGTTTGGGATTCCTTATTTTCCTCTCCTTATGACTTATGAAGGTTGAATAAGTCATTTTTATGTTTATAAACTGTTTGGTAACACATAACGCCTTTTAGGTTTCTCCTTATCATTAAGGCTAAAAAAATGGGTTTTCAATAAATTAGGATTTGGTAACTTATCTACTTATAGGTTTAGAATACTCATTCTACAATTCCATTCCACCAAAACACTTTTAAAAACAACTTATTCACTTACACAAAAATGTCATTTTTGGTCATTTACATCAATAAAATAAACAAAACACTTTTTAAAAAACAACTTATTGACTTATGTTAATCCAAACACCTTTAAAGAAACTACTTATTAGAAAGTCATAAGTCCTTTTCCACTTATTATAAAAAGGTCTTCTCAACTTAAATAAGGAATGTCATACACACCCTTATATTGAAAATGGTAAAAAGACAAAATAGTTAGAAATTAAGTTTATAAATGAAAGAAAGAGAAAAAAGAATATAGAGATGGTATTGGAGAATGGGTTAGAAAAGGTTATTAGAAAAATGATGTATAAATTAAAAAGTTATGTTTTTTAGTTAAATTTTAAAGATAGAGATAGAAAACCATTAAGAATGCTCTTAAACCGAAGAAAATCATAGACGAGTAAAACCTCAAAACCGTTATGTTACACGACTTATAAATTGTGTAAATCAAAAGAGGTCCATATAACTTGATTTGGTTAGGCTTGTCAACTATGTTTCAAATATGAGAAAATTTTTAAAATTTTAAAAAATAACACCCTATTTGGAAAAATTCCCTAAAAGGCCTGGGTCATTTTTTTCCACGTAAACTTTCATTAACAAACACCAAAACCAACAAGCAACCTCCACAATCCGAAAAGAAACCACCAACAAAAGCAATAAGAAAATACTGACATGAACAAAAATCTACACCAACTTAAACAACCTATTTGTCTATTTTTTGACCTTATCTTGTACCAAAGATAACGAATAACTTTATGTCCCCGATTATGTCTTCTATATTGACCTCTTTGCCTTCAAAAATATTCTCAGTTTTCGCCTTTCAAATCCTCTAACAAGCTATAATCACCATCTCACTAAACGCCCTCCTCCTCGACTACACCAAGCTCAATAAAGTTATAGAGTTTTAGTAAATCTCTAACCGAGAACCGATATACAGGAGAGACTTTACACCAACGACTAATGTGATCACACACCACCACCACAATCAAGCAAGCAGTGGTAACATGATCCGCCGACTCGTGTCCCGAGTCACAAAGATTGCTTCGCCTGTTAGAAACCGACATATTCCTTCTCTCAAGGGCATTATGAGCTGGGATTCTACTCATTTCCCCCCTTCAAAATGTATATTGCACTTTGTTAGAACCAATTTGCTTCACCAGTAACATCACGAAAATATCGGGTCAAAAATATCCAAGTTTAAAAAGTCCAATGATCAAAAATGAAAATTATCTGAATTTGCGATCGATCGCGATACGCGACGTACTTGGGCGTAACGCCATCGCGTATCGCGATAGCGATGTCTGACAACCAGACACGTGTCAACACGTGGCACACTAGCCGCCACGTGTCACAATGTGGCATAAAGCTCGCCACGTGTCACCTCGTGGCACCGCATCTACCACGTGGCAAACCTACATGGTGACTCACCATAGCTAGTCGCGGTACGCGCGAGATGATGAACCGAAAATTGCCTATAAATAGAGGCTTCAAGCCTCTCATTTCACACACACCATTTCTCACACATATCTCTCTCTCTAGAACACACACTCTCTCTAGAAATTGCCTCGTAAAACGTGCCACCGACCTCTTTTTTCGTGCCAAAAACCCGACACTAAACCTCGTAATCCGTGCCATAAACCAAAGATACCCCGGCATACCGACGACATCGCCTCGAAATACGTGTCGACCCGGTACGACCCAACATTCTACCTTGAAGTACGTGCCGACCCGGTACGACATGACGTTCCACCTCGAAGTACGTGCTAACCCGGTACGACTCGACGTTCCACCTCGAAGTACGTGCCAACCCGAGACAACCCGACGTTCCATTCGAAATGACCCGACGTTCCGCCTCGAGGCACGCGCCGACCCGAGACGACCCGACAACCTGCCTCGAAATGCGTGCCGACGAGACTTGAAGACCGGTGTGCCTCGATTTGCGTGCCAAGGAGGTGCTGATCATGATTCTCGGTATACGTGCCAACGTCGAAGTGTTGCCCGTGAGTTTAGAAATTAATAAGGCAAACAAGGTAGGCATAATGCCCGAATAAAATATTAATAAAATAATAAAGACTTAGACCCTAGTCAATGGTATGGTCGATACCTCGAAAATAAACAAAAGAAAATAAAATATAAAGGTAAAGATTAAAGTATAAATCTTTATTATAAATAAAGCATAATTGTTATTTAAATAAATTTTAAATAATAATATGAAGAGAAAGAATAAAGAAATAATAAAAGAATCCTTATTAATAAATAAAGATAAGAATATTATATATTGTTTATTGTTTATAATTATTAATAACAAAATAAATGATAACGTTGTTGGAAAACGTAGATTTTAGCAACAAAAACATGACGGACTAAAGGTCCGAATATGAGAATAAGAGATATATGATTTGAACTATAGGTTCAAACATATTATAAAAGAAAAGGAAAAGAAAAATAGAAGATAGTTATAGTTTAAGTTTATTATTCTTGAATAATAAGTAAAAGAAAAATATACGTTTCTTAATAAAGAAGAAACGTAAAAAACAAATTAAACTAAAGGTTTATCTTGTGAAAGAAATAAGTTAAAAAGAAAGAGTTTTTTTTTAACTTGAAATAAAAAAGAAAGAAATAATATTTTAAACTAAAGGTTTAAAATAAATATGTTTTGAACTAAAAGTTTATAAAGAAATTTAAAATCGAGGTTAAGATTTTACAAAGAGACTAGAGGTTTTAAGCCGGATTATATATTCGACTAATAAAAAGTTATACTCGTACTATAGGTGCGAGATAACAAAGAAGAGAGAAAGATCCTCGGACGGTGTATTGAATCTGATCTGAAAGAGAAGGCTATACTCGTACTATAGGTGCGAGATAGCAAGGGAAAGACCCTCGGACGGTGTTGAAGCCGATCCCAAAGCGAAAAGGTGAATACGCCCCACTTTTATAAACTTGTTTTCAAACAAACAAATGTGTTATGTGTAAAACTTTACATGAGATTGAATATCTCTAAAAACATTGTAAATAAGAGTAAAAGCCTAGCCCTCAAGCTATAGTGTACGTTTGTCTGGATCCTTACATATGTGGTTAATTGCGGTGGGCACATCGCACCACGCCTGGTCACGACCTCCAGCCACGATGGTCCGAACTAAAGTATGTTCGAGTGAGAATGACCTTGTGTATATTTATGGTACCTAAGTACGTCGAAACGCTGCGGTGTTTTGCTGGGGTGACCTAGTGTAGAGACTCGAGTTTATAATGATGTTGTTTTAACTTTGTTATTCCTAAGCCAAAATGAGCCGAGGCTTGCGTAACCCTTGAGGGGTGACAAAGTAAAAGAAAATAGTTTTTTTTAGCGTCAGCATACTCACCAGCATATCGCTGACGTATTTTCTAACATTTCAGAAAAAGTAAAGTATCAAGAATTGGAGCCATTCATGAAGTGGATGTTCGCAAGGTAGAGATGGCTCATTGTTTTAATTATTAAAAAACATTATAATATGATTTGTAAAATCAAACGAGGTTTATAAAAACATTTATTATCCGAAAAGTTTTTCAAATAAATTAAATATTATTACCAAATAACGATTTATTAGTAAAATGTTTTAAAAGATACATTAATATTTATTATAAATAAGGCTTTATAAATAAATTAATATTTCAAAATATTAATACTTTTTAAAGACTTCCGCTAAACTTTGATACATTTACAAAACCGGTACCAACTATTGGTCACACGCCCAGGCCGTAAGTCGGGGTGTGACAGGTTTGTATCAGAGTCATCGATCTTAGCGAATTAGGTATTCAGTTATACCTAGGCTTTGATCAAATGATAGATAAATATTTTATTACAAGATTTTATAAAGCATAAGAAAAGTTTAAATACTTAAATTAACAATATCAAAATTTAAAATATATATATATATATATATATATATATATAGGGATAAGATATAATAAGTACGGATAGGAAAAGTAACATTATTACATCTAATTTATAAATGTGGAAATAAGTTGACTATGGTCCGACTAAGAGAAACAAGGCAACTTCCGACAGAAAAGAAAAGAGAAATATGAATTGAGCTTAACCCCAAAATTTACTATATGAATAGTAAAAAAAAGGTTAAAGCAAGCAAAAAAAAAGGAAAGATGCTTGAAGAATAGCAAGCAAAAACAAAAGAGAAATACTTGAAACATAATCAAGTAAAATAAATCAATGAGTATATAAAATTCCTCATACGTGATGAATGAGTAAAGATGGATTATAAATATGAAATAAGACGATACATTCGTCCAATTGGTAGCAATAAACCATTTCATAGTAGAAAATCTTGCGTAGTACAAGATATGTTTTGATATATCTATAAATTATTATAGAAAAAAAAAAGAGAAGATATAAAAAAAAACTTTTTCAAAGAAGTAAGAGGAATGTAAATAAAGGTATGAAGACTCACATTCATGATGAATAAGTAAAAGGATTGATCCATCCAAATTGGTAGCAACAGGATTTTCTAAAGACCAATTTGTAATAGGAAATCTTGCACAATACAAGATAGGCTTTGATTCCCTTAAGTATTAAACCTATCTATAAATTTTTGTAGTGCGTCAAAAGAAAGAAACTCCTCCTAAGAAGTTAGAAGTGAGAGAACATGAATGACCAATTTAGAAGACGAGGTCCGTGAAATGATTAATGAAATTGTGAAGCTCCAATAATAAAAATGCTCAATAACCCTAGGAAATTTGAATCAAGAAAAAGGACTCAAAGCGAGCCTAATTCTTCAAAAGAAAGTTGTAACCAATTTAGTATTGAGAACGAATTAAGGAATAAAGAGTAACAAGAAACCTAAACTTCAACCGAAAGATACTTTAAAACCTTTGAGCTTAAGAAATTCCGTAGAAATGAAAATATCATAACCACCTTGAATTGGCTTAAGGAGCAAGAATCAATCTTGAATAATACTACCTGTGAACAAGCCATTCAGTGTTCTTCGAAGATATTTAAAGATAAAGCTCTTGAGTAGTAAAGTATATTAATTCAAGTTAAAGGAAATAAAGTGATGTACAACTTAAGAATTTAAAGATCTTATTTTACAGAATTTTTGCCCACTTAATAAAAATCAAACAAGATCAAATCCTACTATGGGATCAGAAGGTCGTTAATAACAATATCAAGAAATACAATGATAAATATTGTCAATTAACTTCGCGATTAGATGATTTAGAGTTTGACAAAATGGTGAAATACATATCTAAGCTATCAAAAGAGACAAAAATGGTAGAAAATTTCATGTACCACAAACAACATCCGAAACTATGATGATAGCCAAAAGTAATAAAATTTCAAGAATGAATGTTCGGAAAAATAAAACAAGTAAGAGCAACGATAAAGAGAGGAACGTTGAAACACTCACAACGAACGCATAAATAGATATCAATACAATCAAATAAAGACAAGGGTAGGCCAAAGGAATGTTAAGTATTTTAAATAACTATTAGTCTAAATTAACTCATGTAACCCGTTTACAAATTCGTTATAAACAAGAAATTTTATAACAATGAATGGATAATTAACTTCCTAATATATATAAAGAAAATATTAGCATATAGATCGTATCTACACACATGAATACTTATATGCAAAAAGAAAGATATAGTAAAATTTTCAAAATACAAGAAACTATCATCTATAGAAAGATGAACTAAAATGAATGATAAATTAAACAAAGCATGTCTATTCAAAGAAAATCAATTATTTGAACTTTAAAAGTTCAAGGAAAATAAACGGAAAGAAATCGTCAAATTCATGAAGCAAGGGTCAAGGGATTACGTAAAACAAGTATGAAAATCTTGAAAGCTATCAAAGAATAAGTAAGTTAAAAAATGATAGAATGTCATGAAGATTTATGCAAAAGAGATTCGATAGACTAAATCCGAGAAATATCTAGCAAATATTTAGAATACTGAAGGTAAGGTAAATAATTAAACACAATTGGCCACTGTGTTTAGCGATTTACAATTACTTACGACATTCTAAATTATAAACTTACTATATCATCCAAAGTCATAGAATTAACAAAAGAGGTATACTACAACATTCGGAAGTATTAGTAAAAAGTCAAACAAGATAACTATAGAAGGAGGTTATCTGCTCTTTATCAGATCACGGAAATTTATTGACAAGAAGATTGCATAATGAATGTAAAAATAGATGGTATAGCATTAGAACATCTACTTAAGAAAGTAGATTCAAATAGATGCTAATGATAAAACCATTGAGCCTGAAGATTTTTATTAACCATAAACCGAAGAATGAGAAAATTGGAAAATTAGAGCATTTGAGTTTTAGAGATTCAAACTCTAAATAGATGTAATAAAGCAAAAACTAAGAAAACCTCAAGAGTAAGTAATCAACAAAAATCAAATCTCTGTTGAGAAATGTTATGATACAATCGATTTTTTAAAGCTAAGAATGGTGACGAAATACTTAATACTAAAAAAAACCAAAATTTGATACCGATAATGGAAAGCTATACGAAATGATAATGAACAAAGCTCATAAGTACAAGATGCACTCAAAAGTAATAAAACATACCACAAACCTTAGATCAAAGTATTAATAGAAGAACATGAACAAGATATCATTTCGTATGTAATGAAAGATCAAATTCATTTACAAGTGAAAACCAAGCACAAGAAACCTTTGGATTACTTAAACAACCCAAACTCCCCATGTAGAAATGAGTAAAGATAATTATGAACTGTATTATAAAACTTCCCAAGAATTCATACTAATACGATACAATATGGATTATTGATGATAAACTAACAAAGTTTGCCTAAATTTTTCTCGATAAAAAATCCGTACTCGATGGATAGATTAGCATGAAATTATGTAAACAACATCGTGTCTCTACACAATGTGCCCCTATTTATAATATCCAATCAAGACAATTTAATTACATCCCATTTAAAGGATACTTTCCAACTAATGTTAAGAACTCGATTGAACTTTAGCATAATCTATAATATATGGGCAAAGTGAAAAGAATAATCCAAACGTAAGAGGTTATACACCGCGTAAGTATAAAAGATTTAAGTGGAAGTTGGATAGTTAATTTTCCTAATAGAATTCTCGAATAATAATTACCATATAAACATTCGAGCCGCACCTTATGATACGTTATATGAACATAAAAGCCAAGCGCTAGTGCATTGGTCTAAACGAAAGATAACCAAATGTCTGGATCTGAAGTAGTCCAAAAAATGATGAATAAAGTGTAACAAAACTATGAACGACTTAAGATGGCGTAAGATTGCCAAAAGAGTTATATGTCCATTATAAGATAATATATGCAATAGGGTGTTAATATAAAGTTTTCGTTTAAAAACGACGTCATTCGCTTCGATAAGAAAAGAAAATTTAGTCTACGTTTGTAGAACCATTTGAAATAATCAAGCAAATCGGGACTGCTGCATACCGTCTGTGACTACCCAAAGAAAACAAAAGGGATACACGATGTATTCCACGTCTCTAATCTGCGTAAATATCGAGCCAATAAATCTTTATCGATACCTTTTAAAAGATATAGAAATAAATAAAAATTTAATATCTAGAACAACCAATTCAAAATCAAAGATTCGAGAACAAAGAAAGTAAAAACACGAACTCTAAAGATTGTGAAAGTAAAGTGAGAATCACGAAGAGGCCCCGAGTATACTTGGAAACTCGAACCTGAAGTGAAAAAGAAATACCCCCACTTGTTCTAGAAAGAAGCAATCTCAAGGACGAGATTTATTTTATGGTGGGGAGGATGTAACATCACGAAAATATCGAGTCAAAAATATCAAAGTTCAAAAAGTCCAAGGATCAAAAATGAAAATTTCTGAATTCGCGGCCGATCGCGATACGCGGCGTACTTGGGCGTAACGCCATCGCGTATCGCGATGGCGATGTCTGACAACCAGACACGTGTCATGCCACATGTCAATACGTGGCACACCAGCCGCCACGTGTCACAACGTGGCATAAAGCCATGACACTGTGACACGTGTCCTGCCACGTGTCACAATGTGGCATAAAGCTCGCCACATGTCACCACGTGGCACCGCATCTGCCACGTGGCAAACCTACATGGTGACTCACCATAGCTTGTCGCGGTACGCGACGGCTATTCTTTAGTCCATCGCGTATCGCGATGATGAACCAAAAATTGCATATAAATAGAGGCTTCAAGCCTCTCATTTCACACACACCATTCTCACACATATCTCTCTCTCTAGAACACACATTCTCTCTCTAGAAATTGCCTCGTAAAACGTGTCACCGACCTCCTCATTTTCCGTGCCAAAAACCCGACACTAAACCTCGTAATCCGTGCCATAAACCAAAGATACCCCGGCATACCGAAGACATCGCCTCGAAATACGTGTCGACCCGGTACGACCCAACATTCTACCTCGAAGTACGTGCCGACCCGGTACGACATGACGTTCCACCTCGAAGTACGTGCTAACCCGGTACGACTCGACGTTCCACCTCTAAGTACGTGCCGACCCGAGACAACCTGACGTTCCATTCGAAATGACCCGACGTTCCGCCTCGAGGCACGCGCCGACCCGAGACGACCCGACAACCTGCCTCGAAATGCGTGCCGACGAGACTTGAAGACTGGTGTGCCTCGATTTGCGTGCCAAGGAGATGCTAATCATGATTCTCGGTATACGTGCCAACATCGAAGTGCTGCCCGTGAGTTTAGAAATTAATAAGGCAAACAAGGTAGGCATAATGCCCGAATAAAATATTAATAAAATAATAAAGGCTTAGACCCTAGTCAATGGTATGGCCAATACCTCGAAAATAAACAAAAGAAAATATAAAGATAAAAGTATAAATCTTTATTATAAATAAAGCATGATTCTTATTTAAATAAAGTTTGAATAATAATATGAAGAGAAAAAATAAAGAAATAATAAAAGAATCTTTATTAATAAATAAAGATAAGAATATTATATATTGTTTATTGTTTATAATTATTATCAAAATAAATGATATACGTTGTTGGAAAACGTAGATTTTAGCAACAAAAACATGACGGACTAAATGTTCGAATATGAGAATAAGAGATATATGATTTGAACTATAGGTTCAAACATATTATAAAAGAAAAGGAAAAGAAAAATAGAAGATAGTTATAGTTTAAGTTTATTATTCTTGAATAATAAGTAAAAGAAAAATATACGTTTCTTAATAAAGAAGAAACGTAAAAAACAAATTAAACTAAAGGTTTATCTTGTGAAAGAAATAAGTTAAAAAGAAAGAGTTTTTTTTTAACTTGAAATAAAAAAGAAAGAAATAATATTTTAAACTAAAGGTTTAAAATAAATATGTTTTGAACTAAAAGTTTATAAAGAAATTTAAAATCGAGGTTAAGATTTTACAAAGAGACTAGAGGTTTTAAGCCGGATTATATATTCGACTAATAAAAAGTTATACTCGTACTATATGTGCGAGATAACAAAGAAGAGAGAAAGATCCTCGGACGGTGTATTGAATCTGATCTGAAAGAGAAGGCTATACTCGTACTATAGGTGCGAGATAGCAAGGGAAAGACCATCGGACGGTGTTGAAGCCGATCCCAAAGCGAAAAGGTGAATACGCCCCACTTTTATAAACTTGTTTTCAAACAAACAAATGTGTTATGTGTAAAACTTTACATGAGATTGAATATCTCTAAAAACATTGTAAATAAGAGTAAAAGCCTAGCCTTCAGGCTATAGTATACGTTTGTCTGGATCCTTAAATATGTGGTTAAATGCGGTGGGTACATCGCACGACGCCTGGTCACGACCTCCAGCCACGATGTGCCGAACCAAAGTATGTTCGAGTGAGAATGACCTTGTGTATATTTATGGTACCTAAGTACGTCGAAACGCTGCGGTGTTTTGCTGGGGTGACCCAGTGTTGAGACTCGAGTTTATAATGATGTTGTTTTAACTTTGTTATTCCTAAGCCAAAATGGGCCGAGGCTTGCGTAACCCTCGAGGGGTGACAAAGTAAAAGAAAGTATTTTTTTTAGCGTCAGCGTATTCACCAGCATATCGCTGACGTATTTTCTAACATTTCAGGAAAAATAAAGTATCAAGAATTGGAGCCATTCATGAAGTGGATGTTCGCAAGGTAGAGATGGCTCATTTTTTTAATTATTAAAAAACATTATAATATGATTTGTAAAATCAAACGAGGTTTATAAAAACATTTAGTAAAATGTTATTAGTAAATAAAGATTTATTAGTAAAATGTTTTAAAAGATACATTAATATTTATTATAAATATGGCTTTATAAATAAATTAATATTTCAAAATATTAATACTTTTTTAAGACTTCCGCTAAACTCTGATACATTTACAAAACCGGTACCAATTATAGGTCACACGCCCACACCGTAAATTAGGGTGTGACATCACCTCATGACACAAGTGTTACTCAAATATTTACTTTTGATTATCAACCTCTTTACAAAGCTCATAAAGAATTCTCCATCCTCATTACCTATCCACTCCCAAGAGTCCCCCCTTTCTCTAATTCGCGGTACTTTACAGTTGGAAACACTTCTTCCCATTCGACCCTTTCCATGTCCGACGTAAGGGTTTCTCGTCCAATTCCTAGTCCAATTAAACATTTCCCCTCATCTCCAAAACCACTCACTAACTTTACACAAGTTGATTTTTTGTTTTTTTCCCCGGTTTATATAAGTTAGGACAAGCCTCCTTTTAAGCTTAAATTCCCAACCCAAACATCATACCAAAAACAAAGCTTTTTACCATCTCCTAGTTTACCTTTTATCAATTCTCCTATATTGTTGCCATCCAATTTCAGTTTATTTATAACTTTAGCGACATTCAACCAAACACCCGTGCTCCCATTTTTGAACGAAACTTTTTTAGAATCTCTCTTCATTTTGGTTATTTGGGGATTTTCCCTTTATATATTTTCAAACAAAGTTATAAGAAAACTAAGTTAGTGGTCCTTATGTATTAAGTAAACTTTTAAAATTCGTCATGAGTCTTATTCATCCTGGTAGGACCCTTATCTTCATCTGTACGTATTAGAAAGTACAAGAACCAGATTCGTGTATCACATTATTATATTAGTCTGGCCGTAATTTTATTCTACGTATTAAAATATTAAATGATACATGAGGAATAATGAACATAATTTTACAAGTCATTACTATAATACTATTTCTCTTCATGAAATCACACATATCATGCATAACATGTTATATGATTATAAAAACATGCAAATCGCATTAAAGTGTAAGCTATTAGGCACACATGGAACAAGATAACGTACCCTTCGTTGTAATTGAATTACTTATTACCTTCGCATATATAACAGATTAATAGCTCATGTATAAATTATGTAGAGCTCATATACATAATGTTAAGATTAGAAAAGAAAATCTAACTACATCATATAGCAGAACATTTGTTAGGCTTATGTTATACGCTCTCTTACACTTTTGGTAAGTCGAATGTTATTGTTATGGTTTATTTGTATAAATCATTAAAAAAGAAAAACACATAACAATATACTATTCTGGTGTTATCTCTTTAACATTCTGTTAGAATAATTTCATACTAATATTCGTGACATACACGCCTTTATAATAACATATATGCTATTACCTGTATATTATTTCTTAGTTTGATGAACATAAACACAAGTTACACGGGTATAACAATAACCCATTCGTGTATAAAGACATGCAGCTCAGAAAGCACACCGGAGATGTAAGTTACGCCATTTAGTGTGGAATATATTGAAAAGAAAAGTAAGTTTTACGGATACCTGAGTCTAAAAGTTACGCTTTTAAATACAACTGCAAATCATTTTTTTACAAGAGAGAAAATGTTAATTTAAGGATACACAAAACTAAAAGTTTTAGACAAAATGGCAAAAGAAGTCCTTTATGTTTGAACGTTTTTTCAATGGACGTCCTTTAGCAAAAGAAGTGGCAGAAAATATACTTCATGTTCAAATTCCTTTCATATTATGTCTTTTGTCACTAACCCAGTTAAATTTTTCAGTTAAATCAGATATTGTGCAAGACTCATGAGGGTAAATTGGTCTTTTTACCATGTTTATTTATAATATATTTTAGACTCTCTCTCTCTTTCTCTCTCACCCAATCTCCAACTACCAATTCCGGCCAGCAGTGCGGAACCGAAGACCAACAAGCACCACCCCACCACCACATACGACAACAACCACCACAGCTTGAACCCTATAAGCTTTGTAACAGAGGATTTCAGGTTTTACGTGCACAATTAGATGATACCGTGGCCGAAATTGCGGGTCTTTTGTTCAGCGCCATCTCCACCGCTTCTCTCTCCGGCGACCACAAATAGCGATGGCGCCTTTGACGCCTCTATTTCTTTAGAAAAAAACCCAAATTGCATATCTTTTCTTTATCTCCAACCCACGCTTCTAGGTTTAAAATCTAGGGTTTGTAGGCGAAACATGTTTTTGTCTTTGGCCAATCTTTATCTTGTGGGTTTCACAAATGGGCAGGTGATGGCTGTAGTCGGTAATAGGTGGACATGGTGGCCAATTTGGTGAAATAATTGAAACTCTGTAGTTGATTTCGTCATAGCAGATTGTAAGCATCACAGATGTTTCAAAGTTGACCAATTTCTTCCCCAAATCCCATCACAGATCTATAAATTGTAATGCTAACAATATATATATCTTAATTATGGTATGATTTAATCAACCAGTTTCTTCCCCAAATTCTTATGTTGGTGGCGAATGGAGTGGCGACGATCGGCAACAGGAGGTGGCGACCGTGGCGGTAGGTGGGGTGTATAAGTGGTAGCAGTCGGAAACATGTGGGGGTGGTTTTGGATGTTGAAAGAAGGAAGATATGGTTGGTGGTGATGGTGGGTGCACATGACAGGATGAAGAGGGAGGGAGGGGGTATTTATTTTTTTACTTTAAATATATAAAAGTAAGTGGTCCCAAGAAAGCTAAGTCACGTGGCGCCCAGTCATTATTAATTTTATTTGTTTTTTTAAATACTAAATCATTTAAATAAATTAACATAAAATTAAAAAATACATTAAACTTCCAAATAAAAACTAAATTAAAAAAAATACATCAAATTAAAAAGAAATGCATAAATAACTAATAAAACTAAAATTTATTTATATTTTTCTAAAATTTTCGCTCGTCGAGTGGCTTTTAGAGATTGGACTATCGGGTCGTCTTCGGATAGCTCATTTGAAAAAACCTCGATGTATTTGTCCATTTCATTCATTCTAAGTAGGTCGACGGCATCCAAATTTAATTGAAGTCGTTGGGTTCCAAGGTCGTGTAAAGCTTGGAGTCGAGAGTTCATTTCTTTGAATTTACTTTCCAATTCGGGATTTGAACCCGTTGCCGACGACGAAGCGACCCCTTTCCCCCTTCCCTTGGCCTTGCTTCTTCTACCCCCCGGCCGAGCCATCTCGGTAGTATTCACGGCGTCATTATCGCTTAGGTTGAAGTTTCGAGCGTCGGAACGGGGCGTGCCTGAATCAACCGAAGACGATGTTTTAGACTTTTTTTTACATGGACCACCTTCGGCTTCGGCTTCGGCATCCAACACCATGCCCCATTTTGGGTGAAACCTCAACTATTCTTTTCAAATGCCAAAGTAGTTGAAGGGCCCCCGACCTTATGTTGATACTCTGTCAACGCGTTTTCCATGACTTCCGCGTTTGAGACACCGCTACTCCTATGCCGATTCAGCCGAGAGTAAACCGTATGGAAAGCCAAGCATTTGGTGTTTATGTCGCCCCATTTCGACAGTAACAAATCTTTTTCTCGATGTGAGTCCCCGCCAAGCTCGTGGAACAACCCTATAATTTTGTGCCAAAATACCCCCATTTTTTGATAATTCGCTAAAAAAATAAAAACATTACAAGTTTAATGTTTGTTATAAGAAATTTTAAAAAATATATATGTATTTTAAAAACCTACCGCATTTGGCATCTTCCGATATCACGCACCAAGCACGAGCACATAGTACGCACTCGTCGATACTCCACGGTATCACCGTCTTTTTAACCCGAGGTTCGCCGGCAGACTTCTTTCCGTGTTTTCTCGGACGTCCGCGTTGGCTCGAACCACCTACGGTCTCCGGGACAGGTTGGGTCTCCGGCACGAACTCGACCTCGGGTTGGGTCTTCGGGACGGGTTGGGAACCCGAAACGGCAAAAATGTTTGCCGTCGGGTTTTGGAAACCGGGCAACACATTTGGCATAGAGTTTTGTAGATATGCAATGTACGCGGCCATTTGCGGGTCATACATATGCGGGACGGGTACAGTTGGCGTCGGGGCGGTAGATTGGTTCGATTGTGGATTTTGGTTGCCTTGACGGGCATATTGACCGAAACCGATAATATTTTGGTTGTTGTTTGGAAACATTTTGATAGAAATATTTGTGTAAAAGATATAATTGGTGTAGAAAGTGGAAGGAATGTGTTAAAAAAATGAATATGGTTTGTTTATATAGTATAAATATAATTAATATATTTAAAAAAAAAAAAAACCCAACGGCTCTATGGCCCCCAACGGCTCTTTTTTTGATTTGTGTGCCATTTCATGCGTTTTGTATACAACGCTTGCAAAAAAAACACATAACGCGGGGGGGGGGGGGGGGGGGGCGGTGTACCCCCCGCGTTTTCGCCCATAACGTGGCTGGCAACGTTACCACTACACTTGGTCTTATAAATCTTTTTCATCTCTAACCCTAATTGTTTTTTCTTGTCTGCATAGTTAAAAAAAATATAAGAGCTCGATTCGTATATCATAGTATCATACTAGTATATTTTGACACAAGTTATTACTATTTTTCTTAATAAAATCACAAAATATATGTATGGCCATGTAATATACTTATCATAAACATGGAATCACTATAAAATATTAACCATTATCATAAACATTTGAAACAAGATAAACTCTTCGTTGTAATGATGAAGCAAGTTAAAAACTCTTAACAAACATTTATTCATTTTGGGCATATAATAACTCATGCATAAGTTATAACCTTAGAGCATCAACAATGCTGGACCTTCATATTAGATTCCAATATTTTCTTAAAAACCTTAATTTTCTTCCATAATACAACCTCAACAAATCTCATTAAACAATATTTATAACGTGTATCTGTGTGTGTATGTATATATATATACACATGAGAGAGTGTGTGTGGCCCCTACTTCCCCATCGGCCCAAATGTTTGCATCAACAAACCCCCCTCCCCCCCTCCCCTCATTAGACCTTGCTCCACAATGTACCGAATAATATCTAAAACTTTTGATGGTTCAAAAGGGAATTATTATTTCAGTGTATTACATCATTAAAAATAAATACACTGTAGTGAAGAGAGAGAATAAGGCAAGTCCTATATCAAGTGCAATTATATAGGCACAATAAGGTGTTGTTTGTTTTTTAATACAAAAACTGTCTGCAATCTGATTTCATCCGATTTAATGTCTGTAACTGAAGATGTGGTCTGAAGATCTGCAATCTGAAAATATAATACTGTTTGTTTTATAAATTGGACGTCTGCATAATGAGTGGAAGTGAGTGGTGGTGTACGAACTATAGAAGTGGATGGTGGTAGACGACTGTGATAAGCGGTGAACGGTGGTAGTGGACAGTGGGTAGTGGCGGTGGATGGTGGTGATGGACGGTTTTGGTGGGTGGTGGTGGATAGTCGTAGTGGCGGTGGATGGTGGTGGTGATGGACGGTTTTGGTGGGTGGTGTACGGTGGTAGTTGACGGTGATGGCGACCGACAATGGGTGGTGGTGGTGATGAATGATTGTGGTGGGTGGTGGTGGTCGCGGACGGTGGGTAGTGTTGGTGGATGGTGATAGTGGTGGTGGATGGTGGGTAGTGGCGGTGGATGGAGGCGGCGAGGGATGGTGGTGGCGGCGTACGGTGGGTGATGGTGGTGGCGGACGGTGGTGGGAGGAGTGGATGAGAGGGTGGTTGCAAAGAGATAAGAGTATGGTTTTTTTGTGAAGATGTTTTAAGCAATGTTTTCTTGCTTTTCTTTTAAGAAAAAAGAAGATAACTTCAGATTTGTTTTAAGAAAAAAAACAAACAGTCTTCAAGGGTAATGTCTGCGTGCCTGCAAACATTTGCTCCCTTGAAGATGTTTGAAGAAAAAACAAACACCCCCTTAAACAACTGGTCAAAAGGAAAATATGGAAAATGAATAAACGATTCCAATACAATACACGTTAGATAGTCGAATACTCGAATGACACATACCGAATCACAAAGAGTGTAATAATATAAAAGGTTGACATGATAACCGATGAAAATTCTCAAAAAATATAAAGTTGATGTAAAGTTCCGTAAACAACCAAACCAAGGATTCTCTATATCATGACGTTTTTCATTATTTTTTGCTTTGGCTTTAATAAAAAAAATACTTTTATATTGTTTCAAAAGTTTCGTACAAATGGTTGCACCGCCATTTGCAGTTTTTTGTCCTGACTAGTAGTAGTCGCCTCTAAATTCCAGTTGGTACGACTGTCTAGAGCATGGCTGGAGTAGTGATCAATCCGGTGCACATTCTCCCGGTTTCCGACATTGTTGATCGTTCGTAGTGGCACGAGGGATGACAAGAAGATCTGCCGTCTCTGTCTTCATCTCTCCAGGTTGTAACATTAGGGGAAATATGTGTGGTGCATTTTGTGTATTTGTTACTCGTTCATGATTTATGCGTGTTTTGTGTTCAGTTAAAATATAATTATTGTTAGTGATTTGTTATTAAGCTTAATGCTAGGTTTCATACGCTTTATTCGTGCTTCGATTTCACACACTCACACTCGCACTCGCTAAATTTCTTTAGGAGATTTTGCTTCTGAATATGGAAATTGTGTATTAAGATTGAGATATGAGAAACTCAAGTGAATCATTTCGAGTTCGCTGTAACTAATGCTCGTTTCTATCTCTCTGAAGGTAGAAATAAGGTCATTTGAGAACTGTAATTTGAAGCATGTTTGTGTGCTAGTGGTTTTAAGGTCTTATTTCTGTAGGGGTGTAAAGGAGCCGAGCCCTAGTAGGCTCGAGCTCGGCTTGTTTTGACTTAGCAGAGCTAGAGCTCGACTCGTTTTGAGTTCTTTTTCTAAAGTTCGAGCTTGGTTCGGAAGCCATTTTTTCAAGCTCGAGCTCAGTTAGGGCTTGGATGTTTTATTATTTATTAACTAATTTATACTCTTAATTTTAATGATATTTTTTGTATTTTGAGAGAACCTTAACGAGCCTAAGTTTGGTTCAAGCTCGCTTGAAGTTTCTTAAACGAGCCAAAGCTCGGCTCGAGGTCGGCTGTGTAGTGTAAAATTAATACATGGAAGTACAAAAAGAGTAAATAAGTTAAAAACACACTAGGCTCGATAAGGCTCGGCGAGCCTAAACAATCTTCCAATACAAAGCTTGAGGTTGGGCTCGATAACTAAACAAGCTTTATTTGAGGCTTGGGCTTGATAAGGCTCGGCTCGGCTCGTTTCGTGCTTTTTTATCAATCTGATCTTGAGTAGCTCGTGAGCGGCTCGGTTAGTTTGCGCCTGTACTTATTTGGTTTAACAAATGGATTATTTAGTAAGTCATGAAGGTTTTGATTTCTCATTAACAATCATCGCTGAGTTTAACAAACTAATTATGGATGGATGTTTTTAGCAATTAGCATACACAAGTGATAAATCCAGAAACAAAATTGAACATGGTGAAATTATGCACTTATATCATTTACTATCATCTAAACATTACACATTCACATCCTAATCTTTTTTAACCACATGTAATTTGTTACTGATTAGATATACATTGACTGTTACAGAGCTATTGACTATGCGGTTAGTAACAATGAAATTCCACGCAGAGCTTTAGAGTTTACCTGTTTTATTGAAGGAGGTATGGACCTCTTTAATGTGTTCTACACTTTTAACTTCAAATTGTTGAGAGTAAAAAAGCATACTTCAACATGATGGGATGTAACTTTTTAAGTTTGGTTCATCAACTATGTTCTATAAAGTATACCCTATATACATATTAGTAGTTGTTAGATTATGTAACTAGGATTGTAATACATGCTTGCACTGTTATGTGGTTAGGTACGTCAATGGATTGATGACGAAAACATCCTAACAGCTATAATGATGGTGATGATATCTATAAAGGTACTCTTGTATCTCAATTTCTTCAAGTCATTTAAATCATCAATTACCGTTCTGAGGGTTTGTATGTTATTGATTCACGTTTGTATCTTATTGATGATGTGCTGTGCAATTCTTACTTTCTGAAGTCTAAACTTGTTACCTTATATATAACAGGGTGCATGTAGAAATGGATGGTTTCGTGAGAAGGATAATGAAGAACTTCATACTCTTTGGACAGAGGTTTGTAAATGTTTTTTTTAATATCTTTATATTTGTTGATATTGGCATTTTTGTAGCGAATTCTCTTATTAAGACTACTGTTTTGTGATTGTAGATTGCAACAAGTTTCTGCAGCGTTAAGGATATGAACTCTGGAGAAAACACAGTTAAAAACAGCATCGCAAGAGTAATGTCAAGGTATTTATGACTCTTACTATATGGATTGTTGTGTTTGTATTTGTTTGATTAATCTTTTGGCTTCTATTAATTTTAGGTTCTTTCCAAGAATGAAGATGGGTGAAATATTCACATTTATTGAGGCACCGGTAATAGTGTTCAGTTTTGTCTTACCTAATGTTAGCTTAAATGTCTATACACTAATCATCATTTATCTATTATACTGTAGCCGGGGCATGGTGCATTTATTAGAGATTTCCATATTGCAAAGAATGTAAAATCTCTTGATGAAGAAGTAGTAAGATTTCTATATTATAACTTAACATATTCAAAAAATGTTTGTTTTATCATGTCTTCTGATTAAAGTTTAGAGTTATTTCTATTTCTAACTTCACTACAGTATTTGTTTGTTGCTCAAACAGATAACACAGAGACATCATCATGCATCACAAGCCCTCAGTTAGTCAGGTATACAATTCTTATAATCCATTATGCATTTTTCTTGCAAAGTACACATGTATTCAAATGATCTGACCCGTAATTGATTCTGTTCAATTTCTAGCTTTTTGTTGAATGGGAAAGCAATTGATAGGAGAACTGGTATTTACAAGGTTTGTATACACTGAGTGATTCATGGGTTTTCCTGCTACAAGTGGCAAAGCGAATGCGCTGTGTGAATACTTTAACGTGTTTTATTTCTTTCAGGATCCTGGACCACAGATTCCAACAGCTATAACAGATTTGGTTAGGTATGGAACAACAAAATTTCTTCAAGCGGTGGGCCAGTTCAATGGTATGATATCCTACACATGCACTTTGTTTCCAACATAGTTTTTATCTGCTTAAATTCTATATATTTAACTGTCTTTTATTGTATGGTAGGGAAATATATCATAGTTGTTGCCTTCATGAGTATGATCACAAACCCTAGCTGCCCTGAACTTCCAGATTATATGCAACCTGTCACTGTTGCATCTGATTTAGGTATACTATTGTAATGTATGATAAAATAACATAAGCAATAGGATTATAAACATATTCTTGTTTAATGTTTTTGGTTTGTTTTTTCATGATAGATAACGATATAGTTGAAGGGCCATCTACAATATCGCTAAATTGCCCCATAAGGTATGCACCAGACTTGTTTTTATAGCTGTTGATTTCTAATTTTTTTGCCTATAGATAATGCAGTTCAATAGCATTTCATTTTAACAAAATATAGTGGTTTCTTTTGATCTTCCACTTATTTATGTCTTTGGATCTGGGCTCTTTCTTATACAGCTTCAAACGCATCGTGACACCTGTCAAAGGTCATTTATGCAACCATCTTCAGGTGAGTCTCCAATTTGCATTACTTACGGCTTTAACTTGGTTACATTGTCACGTGTTGGTAACTTTGACCGTGTTGACCTTTTCTGATTTGGTGCCTGGCTTGTATATCATCCTATGTTTGTTATATGTTTTGACTCTTTTTTGCAGTGCTTTGATTTTGAAAACTATGTGGACATGAACTCAAGAAGACCGTCATGGCGTTGTCCCCATTGTAGTCAATCTGTATGCTTCACTGACATCCGAATTGACAAGAAAATAGCCAAGGCAAGTAGTAACTACAAATACTACACCTGATCATTTTCTATTCATTTGATGTTTTTGAACCGTCTAATGAAAGAAACTTATTTGTCCTTAGGTTTTGAAAGAAGTCAGTGATACCATTTCACATGTGAAAATCACTGCGGATGGCTCATGGAAACATGTTAACGAGTGTGATGATCATGCTGATGAACAAGATAAACCACTTTTACACCAAGAATCTAATCCCTCTTTGGACAAGGATGAAGATATTATGGACCTAACAAAAGGAGGTAATGATATTGATGCCCATCAAGAAAATGAAGAAAAACCTTCTCTTGCTCAGCTGCAAAACCAACTTAATCTCAGTGATCGAATTCCCAGCCTTTTAAACATGAACCCTGTTCATACAAATACTTCACCTCATATTGAAAATCCATTTTCAAGACAGACACTTGAAATCAGGACATCAGATACCATATCAAACGTTGCTGTTTCTCAGGGTCAAACAGTCATTTCTGGTTCCAACAATATGCAGTTACCAACACATGGAATCTGGAGATCTGTGAATCCTAATTTGCAGGGTCAAAGTCAAGCTGAATGTCAAATTCCTTCTTCCGGCATGCAGTTTCAACAGGATAGGATGAATAATATGAGTAATGATTATGGTCAGAGGTACACCACACCTGGCGCCTACGTGACCAGAATTCCAGTTTCTGTTCAAGTACCTCCAACTCAGACTCCTGCAGGAATTGATAGACAGCAACAATTTTCTAGATCTGTTACGGATCAACATCAAATAATACGTATGATCGCAGCTTCAAATCCTTCGATGTTCGAGAACATGAGCTTTCAGGTACAATACATTACCGCCTTCATAGTTTCTATTTAATGTATTTCTCTAAATTTGCAAGATTGCCTGGTTAGATATTTTGGTCAAAATGGACCCGTTGAGCCATATTGTTATTCTTGATTTAACTCTTTCTTTCCCTGTAGAATTGGCTTCATCAAGGTCAGTCAAATGTTTCAAGCAAACCAGCTCAACAATTTGGTGCTCACTCAGGTCCATCTCATCAATCAACTGGTCAACCATTCAACTCCTACCGATACCAGTCAGCCAACCATATGGTAGAGTCGAATCATTTGGGTCCCACAATCGCTCAAGCAATCAACCAACAGGGCCACCACTATGTAGGTTCCGTTAGCAACCAACAAGCCCTCCGCTATGTAGGTCCCACAACTGGTTCTATAAGTAACCAACAAGCCCAGCACTATCTAGGTCCCACAACTGCTTCCATAAGCAACCAACAAGCCCTCCGTTATGTGAGTCCCACGAATGGTTCCATAAGTAACCAACAAGCCCATCGTTATAGCAATGCCACTGCCCCACAAGCTTCCCAAATCAGTGACTGGACACCACTGACTCCGGCTCCAATCCATACTTCATATTCATCTATGCCTGTGACATAATCGGAAGGTTAAAACACTATTCCTTTTTTATTATCATGATAATGATTTGGTTTCAGTGAGAATTGATTTTGGAGGCTTAAATAGTCTTTGGTGACTTGCAACTCGTTTGACCCGTTCCCAATTTAGCTAACTTTTTGAATTTTGCCTATCTGACGTTTCTGTTAAAAGACTTATTCACCTTTTACGTGTTAATATTGCCACCTGGCGATTACTAATTCGAAACCTTTGTATTTTGTGCACCTCATCATGTCTAGGTGTTGGCCAAGCTTATAGGATGCAAGAGGGTTCGGTCAATGCACCAGCAGACCTGATGTGGCGACCAGTTGGTCGCATGCGTGGAAGTTTGGGGGACCGGGCTTATTCAGTTGCTTTTAGTCAGTCCATTATTTATCCAACCCAACCAGTCCAAGCGGATGTTAGCCCACCTGTTCTGAGCACTCCTAGACCTTTTTCTCCAGCCCATCTGCAAGTCCTACTGGCAAATAACATAAATGCTAATGGCTTACAAGAAGGTGCAGATGGTTCAGTATTGAATGGGAATGGTGGTGCCTGGTAATTAGGAGAGGAAATGGATATTATACTAATATAGAAAACATAGCCAGTTTCGTATCTATTTGGCTGTGTAACTGCTGATTGTGGTTTTTTTGTTGTTGACACACTCAAAACTGTTCCAAGTCTTTTGGGATAGCTGCTTTTGGTCCCACGTGGTTACGTCATCCACATATATATAGAGATATTACTACCGAGAATATATGTCGACATGTTACTACTGATTATTCTTTTCTTCCTCCTGCTAGTTTTCTTATTACTGTGAGAGATCAAATATGCACAAAACACACACTGACACACACATACATATAATCCATTGCTCAACTTGGAAATGTATGCATGTGATTTAGGTCCTTTAATATGCCTACTCATGAGTTTTAGCTTTCAGGTTCACAACACGAGGGTCTGCACCTAGGAGCAATGACAAATTGGCTCATACAGCCTGTTTGTGCGGTCTTACTTTTGGTCTTTATGGTTCACAAAACTTATAATGAATTAAAAAAAATATGCGAGAAAATCACCACTAACAAGTTAATTTTATCGTGTATTGGGCATGAGGTATACGACCTCATCATCGTGTATCTACGTTTTCTCGTGTATTAGACGTTATATCCATTAATTAATGCATTTGTAAATGCATGTGATGCGACATGATTCACATGTCATAAGAAAATGCTATTTTTTTATGAGTTCCTGACGATAATTCGCGACCCTAACTCAAGTGATATCTTTAGTGGCGTGTACCTATTCCAACTAAAGCTCGTGTCAAATGTCGTGACAACCTACAATATTGTCATGTTTCGAGTCATGAATTATGATAAGTTATCATTAAATTGCTTAATTTTTTTTATTAACTTTTGATGATGTATTTTAAAATTTATAAATATAAACTCGTTATAGCATAACTATTCCAAAGAACTTAAAAACATTGAGGATTGAAAGTTAGCAATGAAGAAAGACAATTCTTCAGATATAAAAATACTTTATATACGCCTTTTTAATACATGCTCCACTAATAACAAAATTACACATATTAGACATATGTAGCGGTTTAAAAAAAAAATGAAACATGTCGTTCACGTCACTACTACTGCATAGGTATAGTGAATTTTTCCATTTAGGTGTGTCACTCCACCACATTGTTAAAATAATGTTTAAATTACATTATAAAAAAATAATTGAAAGGAAAATGGAAAGATGTGTTTATGATTCTCATTGACTATTCCAGTTAATTGCAAAAGCTAGATGAGTAGATGGTGGATTTGAAATGGGAAACACTATTAAAAGCAGTAGTATAGTGGATTAGTGGCATGGCAGTTTTGGGCTGTCACGTAGATGGGCAGACGCCCTCATTACATATTTTCAGACGCTCTTAATGCTATTTTATTTAGGGTGTTACATTAATCCTTTTTATTTATGAAAATCATGAATATCAAGGATCAAATAGATATTGTGAGAATGGTAGGAACAAATATTAGCCATCCATATTTTTATCCTGTGGCTGAGATTTTTTAAAGTATCAAATATAAATAATTAGTCATTAAAATGGGTATGGAGGGCATATTTGTAACTTCTTAGTGCTGTAAGTTTATAAAAACCTCCTTCAACAAACATTAATTAAGTCAATTGTTTATAACGTAAATTTTATTAATCCGTATACATGAATAAAAAAGAAATGTAAGAGGTCTAATTCGTCAAACCTAAAGATATGTCCAATTTATTTTAATGAGCATGTGATTAATAGTTATTTATAATTTATATTATTTAATCTTACCTCTTGTACTCCAATTCTCCATCATGTGTTGATACAGTTGTGGTAGTTTTGTTTCGTAAACGCTATGGACCCTAATGTGTTGTTATGGTTTGTTATTTTTGTGTTGTATGTTCATTGCGTTATAGGTTTGTTATTTTTTGTTTTAAATGTGTTGTTATAGTTGTGCTATTTTTTGTTTTGTAAACACTATGAACTCTAATGTGTTGTTGTCATATACATTTGAAGTGTGCTATTATTTGAAAATATTATGTGGATGTGTTGTTTAATTTTACGTGAGCTAAAATGGTTTTTGAGCTTTTACACAATTATAATTATAATTGAAGATTAGATGTAAGTGTTATGTGGTTGTTTTATTTTTTATGTGCTATATGTTGTGATGTTTGTGTTGTTATGTATTGTGGATGAACATGTTCATCAACTGAGAATGGATCCACATAAAAAAGGAGAATGAATCTTAGGAAATATCCTATAAAACTTTTAACATATAAAAATCTAAAATAAAAGGATCAACATAATTATAAGATTTACCTAATAAGAATTCTCTACAAATGTAGAGAAACTAGTTTTATAACCCCGCGTTGCGGGGGTAGGGTGGGTGGGGGTGGCTACACAAAATGAATGTGTTAAAAGGAAAAACAAAACTCATCATGAACTCCTATTGTTATTGTAAAGTGACCGATGGAAGCCAGTTATCGTTCAAAGTGTTTTTGATATATAATATAGCATTTAGAAAGAAAAAAATGTTGATCTATCTCATTTATTAATCCTCTAAGTAGAGGCAAAAGGATGCCATATTAATGTTCCAAACATTCAAATATTTTTCATAAAATTTTAGTAACAGAGGCATGCTTACTCGCTATTCATACTTTGATCAAATACATTTTCTATTATTGATGTATGAATAATTATTTATGGAAGAAAATATTTTTTATATTTAACTCTATAAACATCCACACATTATCAGACACCAGCTATTTAATTCTTCTTCAGACTCCATCACTACAAATTAAAATAAATTAAAAAATATATATAAATGTAGTCTTTTCTCACGTTTACCACCACCAACACCCCTCTCACCTACTACCATCTCTTTCTCTTTTCCTTGGCACAACCTCAAACACAACTCCTGACCACCAAACACAGCGATGGCCAGCACGACCACCTAATCATCGGCGTCTATGTTTCTGCAAACAACATTTGAAAGTAATGGCTGTGTCAGCGGCCAACCACCTTGACAATCTAACTGTTTCAGGGCCACCATCCACAGTTGTGGCTACATGAGCTCCACCACTTATCTACTGAAACTCTAGATCAGGACATTCTTGGATAAAGAAAAAAAGATCGGATTAAAGGTTGTAGATATAATTCGAGATTTGATAATCATGTGGTAACCGTTACCACAGATCTAAGTTTTCATCGATTCCAGTCACAATAACTTGGATTACGTGATTGTTTTTGGTCGATTGAAGGTTAGGCAGTCATTGAGGAACATAGCCGGCGGCGTGAGGAGTTAAGTCACGGCAGCGAGCGGCGTTTATTGTGGTTGGAATAATAGGCTAGAGAGAGAGAAGAGTTATCACATAATCAGTTGCCACTAATGGTGGTGCACTGGTGTGGCGAAGATCTTGTCAGGGGAACTATTAATAAAGAGCCAGAAGTGATGGTTGGTTAATTTGTATTTGTTTTAGTTCGTTTATTAATTAGTTTTAATTGTTTATTCTAGAACTTTCGATACTTCATACGTGTATTATTGGATTTCAGGTCACAGATGTTAAAATACATAATTTGGACCTGTTGTGACATGGTATGAAGACCCGGGATGTCCCGCATGCGAAACGAGGAAGTTTTATAAAGTTTGCTGGTGACCAGGCCCATCGCGATACGCGATGGGCATGCTTGAGGACCCATCACGTATCGCGATGGGATTTAAGTTGATGTTGACTTTCTGGTCAATCGCGCAGCGAAGACCCCATCGCGTATCGTGATAGGGGGTGCAGACGGGAAAATTAGGTTTATATTTCATTCTTTATCATAAACAACCCTAACTCCGTTTTGACGAACAAGAGGCGATTCCGGCAGTTCAAGAAGGCGATTTTCACCACCATAGCTTGTGGGATACATGATACACATAATCCGTATAGAAGATTCAATGATGTCAAGGCTCGGCTAATCTCCTAGAATCGCACCCGGGATGTATAGTTTGTAATCTTTATAGTTTTTCTCATGTGACTAAGAATATTATTGTGTTATTATTGATGAGTGATATATGATTATTGATGTTTGCTATTTCTGAGTGTTCGGTCGGTTTATGTTTACGTTAGTCTGAACAATCTGTTACCAGTTGCTAGATAATTGATCATATGACTGTTTGGTTAGATTGAATACAATAAAACATACAATTATCCTTAACTGAGTCACACTGGCAAGGACTGTTTGATAACCAGTGCCGTGTGTAAAATGATTGTTGATGTCTAAGGTTTTGTTTGATTAATCAGTCTTTAGTTAATCATTTATAATTAATCTGAAAGATTGCATGAGATAACTATAGGTTGCTTAATTGAATTCCCGGGTGTGATTTGCTTTGTTAACTGCTTAAAACTCGTTTACTTGCTTGTCGCTTAGTTCTCTAAATTCATTTCAATTGCTTATGTGATCAGCACTAAACACTAGTTACTTCATAATATTAAATCTGTACACGAATTACATTGACCACATACTACTTGTGATACGATACCCTACTTGCTCTAACTATTTAGTTTAAATTGGATTTTTGATGAGCATTACACGTTTAAAAAAAACCCCAGTGCTGGCAGAAACATATTAACTTATAACACACGTGCAACACAATAACGAAACAAAAGGGGAACAAACAATGATGCCAGATGTACAACTCTCAAAGCCGAAACCTCTTTGAAATTGTAATATATATAACACCCTTTATTAAGAAACTAGTTTTAAGACCCCGCCGCGTTGCGGTGCGGAAGTTAATTTTAGTAGACGTGTTCGTTTGGTCACTTTCACCATCAAATCAGTATGACATGCACCACCACCTTACCCCCACCACCATGTTACTACCGTTGCTTCGTTCTTTTATCCTCTACAAAACCATTATCGCGACCAAACACTACTTAGTCTTAGTGTTCAAACACACACACTCATTGTCACTGAATGATCCGCCAACCAAAAATTACAATTTAATATGTGTGTGTATATATAGTAAAGTAATAAGATTTGAAGTTATCACAAATTTTAAAACACTTAGCTTTTTAACCTATGATACAAATTTTATTACATGGTATACAACCTATGATGCAACCAAAAGTTTTTGGTTGCAAATTAATATATATAGTAATAGATGGTTTGTGTTGTGATTGGCTCATATTGTTTTTACACGAAACTTGTTTTTTAGGAGATCCATATCCTCATTTAAGATATTATATACACAAGCTAATATCCTTATATATTACTAATATCAGAAATAGACTTACGACCTTTGAAATTCGACTTTGATTTCTAAGATGAGCATGTCTTGTGTGTCCGGAATAAATAAGGTTGTTTTTAATCATTAGAAAAAGCTTGAATAAGACACATGTTGGGGTTTCATTGTTTTGAGTCCCATTTTGTGTTTGTGGGACTTGTTGCTTTGATGGATTTGTTTATTTTAAAATTTATGTTTACATTTATATATAGTTAATATATATATATATATATATATATAAACTATAGAGGTAGGGTACCAAAAGGACTCAAGTACCCGTACGAAATACCCGCGGGTCAATCAGAAGCCCCTCATAAGGCACCCGCGGGATATATAAACCATCCGCATAATCATCTGAGGAAGAAACACCCTCATAGCACATGCGGAAGCATCACAACACCCTCAAAAGTCATCCGCAAAAAGGAATATCCTTCCGCGTAAATTACCTTCTAGAAGAATCGCCAAGATGCTTTCTTGGGCAATATGTGATCCATCGGCCGATTAGCTAGTGACACGTGACAAGGTCGTTATAACCGTGCACATGGCCAATATTACCCCGTTAACCAATAATAGAGCGACACGTGTCCAAATTGTTATACATGCACATGCAATGTATAAGCTAAACCTATCATATAAGGACACGCGTCCAGACGGTTATGCAGGCATCTTCTAAAAGGACAGCTGACCCAATAACTTCCCCACACCATTCGGCTATAAATACCCTCTCAATCATCATGAGGTATTCATTCACCATCACTGTACTCTCTCAATTTACTTAAGTACTTTATCTCTTCATCAGAGCGATACTTATTCTCACGCCGGAGGGTGGTTACGGGAAGACCCCCCATCTTGTCCTTCCCGTAACGAGCTCACGGTGTTCTGTTTTGCAGGATTCACGTCACTGGACTTTGGAGATTGTATTCATATCGTATTGACCGTAACCATATCCTACCTTGTAAACCCATCGGATCTAGGACCCATTAGTGGGGAGTAGACCCGTGTTTCTTCATTGGCGCCATCCGTGCTTTTGTTAGAACAGCTAAACTTTTTTTTCCTTTCTCTTTACGATATGAGTCAGTTACCTAAAGGGCCGACGGAGAATCAAGCACAACCTCCACGTGATCTCAACCTTGAAACACGTGAAGGAGCAACATCTGTGTTTGCTCGAATTTCGACTCCTGTTGCAAGAACCGACACCGTTAATCCAGGAATCTTTTCCTTGGATGGTTCAACGGCTCGGGGGTTGTTTGCTCAACAAGAGGGTGTCACCCCGGTAGACACCGGAAATGTTGTTACACCAACTACTGACTTGGGGTACGTCACAGCCCCAGGAGGTTCTAATATAAGGAATCTAGAGCGCGTTCCAAGAGAAGTCCACCGAACTCAGTCGAAGTTAGGTTTGGAAGAAGATTCCGGTGACTCTAATCCAAGAAGAGCTCACCGTCATAACCTTAGTGCTGAAGAAACTTTGTCTCCAGACGAGTGGCTTCGTATTCAACAAGAAAGTTTGAAAGCAGAATATGAACGTCGGGTTCGGAATGAGCGTTTTCATGGCCGTACCCTGACGTATGATGAACCTCCTAGGAGATCTATTTCTCCTCCCATAAGGGGAAGCCACATCCAGTATAGTTTGCCACCGGAGCGGAACATGAGCGAAACCCGAAGGTTGCGTCCTCGTCCCCGCATAGATATGCGGGTACCATCCTATGAGGACGAACTGGACGGGTACGGCTTATCTTATCGACCAGATGGTAGTTTTTATAGTGGGGATAGCCTTCTTCCTTCATACGGAGGGGCTAGTTATCCACATCCAGTTGTCCGCCATGCGGAATATCATAGCAATGCTGAATACGATTTTTCCAAACCATATCGCCCAGAGTCTTTCGCAGAAAAATCAAAATTCATTCCGAGTATCGCGACAGCTCCATTCCCGATTAATGCAAAGATTCCAACATCCGTTGGAACATATAATGGAATGACTGATCCCAGTGACCATCTATTAAGGTTCGAAGCAGTCGGAGGAGTCAGTGGTTGGACCCTTCACCGGAGCGGCGCGGGAATGGTTTGAGAAATTACCATGCGGAAAGATTACAAGTTGGAAAGATTTTGTAGCAAAATTCTCTCATCATTTTAGTCAACAAAAGAAACATACCCGTGACCCTTCGGAAATACTAGATGTTACAAGGCGAAATAATGAGTCTATTGAGGATTTCATTACTCGTTTTACTAACGAGAGCCTTAACATCGGAGGAGTAAGCGAAGATATGCTGCGCGGAGCATTTTGTAAGAACGTCCACAGTGATGACTTGATCCGTACTCTAACGGGAAGAGATGGAATGCCCGAGTCATGGGATGAAATCATGAAGGCATCGAAGCTGTACGCAAGAACAGAAAAAACTCTAAGTTCCGGCAGTCAAAAGCAATCCCCAAGGGTCGAGTTTCAAACTCCGATACCGAACAGGCAAGCTAAGGGACCAATATGGTCAAGACTTCAGCCAAGTGCGGAAACATCTAAACCCTTTGATGCAAGATCTTTGATCGGCAACAAGGGTAAACATAATTTTTCAGCTCGCTCCACCAACAGTTGGACTCAGTTATCAAAAACTCCCTTAGAAATTCTCACTACTGAGAATCTGACTTTCCGGAAACCTCAACCAATACCATGGAAGTCATTCCTTGATACCAAAAAACATTGCTCATATAATAATGATGTCGGACACAACAAGAATGAGTGTGTGGCTCTCAGAAATGAAATTGAAGCAGTTGTTAAAAATGGTAAACTCGAACATTTGGTCAAAGGCGTACGAGGAGGGACTGGCAAACCTCCCGCAATCGATAGCCAGGGCCCGGCCAAAAGGCAAATCAAAGATCTGAATGTCCACATGATTCAAGGGGGACATTCGGGTAAGGGAAAATGGAGGGAATATTCGGACGAAGAGTGGAAAAACGAGCCCGTTATTTGTCCTCGGATCAAAGGAGGCCCGTGTAACAAAAACCCGCTGATAATTACTGCCGAGTTTGGTCATTATCGGTCACAATACGTGTTCTTCGACACAGGCAGTACGTCCGATATTATGTACGAACAGTGTTTCGAACAACTGGATGAAGAAGACAAAGAAAGACTACAACCAATTCATGCTCCTGTTTCTGGTTTCGGTGGAGAGATAATGCATCCGCGCGGTGTTATCACTTTCCCAGTAACACTAAGTGACGGAGTACGTTCAAGAACAGAGGAAGTTGAATTTTTGGTCCTACCAGCAACTTCTAAACATGACATTATCTTGGGACGAGAAGCAATTGGAGACTTCAATGCCCATCCGTCCACAGCCCACGGTGCAGTAGGAGTTCCAACTCGCACTGGTGTGGAAATAATTCATGTAAACCGACATTGTTTTATAACCGAAAGTTCAAGACCAAGCAAGGTTCCAAGATAGGCTCAGAGGACTGAATCCGAAAAATGGGTTTTGAACAAGAAGTTTCCAAACCAGACAATTACAATAGGACCCGCTATCTCGGAGATAGTGAGAACCTTTTTAAAGAAATTATTGACCAAGAATATTGACATTTTTGCTTGGCGACCCGCGGACATGACCGGTGTCCAGCGGAGCATTTCGGAACACAAGTTAAGGGTGAATCCGTTAATCACCCCAATTGTACAAAAGAAACGAAAGATGGGTCCAGAATAAACAAAGACTATGAATGAGCAAGTACAAGACCTTCTTCATGCTGGGATCATACGAGAAATCAAGTACCAAACATGGGTGGCTAACTCAGTGATTGTCCCAAAAAGCAACGGAACATGGAGGATGTGCATAGATTATAAAGACTTGAAAAAGGCATGTCCAAAAGACTGTTACCCGCTTCCGGAGATCGACATAAAAGTAGATGCTGTGGCCCCATTTAAATTCAAGTGCTTCGATGCCTACAAAGGGTATCACCAGATTCATATGGCAGCTGGCGACGAGGACAAGACAGCGTTCCGAACTGACCAAGGAACATTCTGTTACAGAATGATGCCTTTCGGATTAAATAACGCGGGGGCCACATATCAACGACTGATGGATCAGGCTTTCAAAAGTCAAATAAGTCGGAATCTCGAGGTTTATATGGATGATTTGGTAATCAAAAGCATTGAAGAAGATCAGATGTTAAGAGATATTGAAGAGACCTTTGAGACACTACGAATCATCAATATGAAGTTGAATCCGGCTAAGTGTTCATTTGGCATGGAAGAGGGTAAATTCCTTGGAGTCATAGTAACAGGCGTGGGCTTTAAAGCAAACCCAGATAAGGTCCAGACTATAGCCCGCATGCCTTCACCCTCTTCCCTTAAGGAGGTTCAAACATTTAATGGGAGACTTGTGGCGTTGAACCGATTCTTAGCAAAACACGCGGCCAAGTCTCATCCATTCGTGTCAACACTTAGAAATTGCCTCAAAAAGGCACATTTCAAGTGGACCGTGGAGGCTGAAAAAGCATTCTTAGAAGTTAAAAAATTCTTAATGGAGCTTCCTACTCTAACAGCACCATACGCGGGTGAACCTCTGACACTGTATTTATCTGCCTCGGACATTGCCATAGAGGCCGTTCTGCTAACCGATAGAAAAAATGTTCAAACTCCAATCTATTACGTCAGTAGAACACTATCGAACCCGGAAACAAGATATTCGATGTTGGAAAAATTAGTTTTGGCATTGGTTTATGCCACCAGGCGGCTCCGCAGATACTTCCAAGGACACCCTATTAATGTGTTAACCGGGTACAAACTCAAGAACGTGTTGAGTAAACCCGAGTTGTCCGGACGACTGGCAAAGTGCGCTATCGAATTAGGTGAACACTCGATCGAATATAGGCCTAGACCAGCAATCAAGGGGCAGGTACTCGCGGACTTTGTCACGGAAGTTCCGAAGTACAAAGAGCAAGAATGCCTAATCGAACAACAACCTCAAGCACCTCTGGAACAAGGGCAAGTTTGGTCATTGTTCACGGACGGAGCTTCCAGCAGCGAAGGGTCAGGTGTAGGTTTAAGGCTAGTCAACCCTGAGGGGCATGAATTTACGTATGCCATCAAGTTGGACTTCAAGAGTACCAATAATGAGGCGGAATACGAAGCCTTCCTGGAAGGACTGCGGATAGCAAAAAAGCTGGGGGTGAAACATTTGGAGGCTCGGGTGGATTCTATGCTAATTGCGGGACAAATAAACGGAACATACGAAGCCAAAAACGATGTCATGGCTTCTTATTTATCACAAGAGACGGTCTTGATTCGCCAATTTTCCTCCTTCGATATTGTTCACATTAAGAGGAGCGAGAACAAATCGGCGGACGCTCTTAGCAAGCTAGCTTCAACAAATTTCGAGCATTTCGCCAAAGATATTCGTGTAGAAGTTCTAGACCATCCATCTGTTCCACAAAATCAAGTCCTGATAATCCAAACTGGTGCTGAGTCCTGGATGTCACCCATTATAGCTTACTTATCTTCCGGAGCACTTCCAGCAGGGAAGGCTGAGGCTCGGAAGATCAAGCACAAAGCTCTGAATTACCAGTTGACTGACAACAAATTATATCTGAGGTCATTCCTTGGTCCAATGTTACGTTGCGTGGACGCGGAAGACGCCAATTACCTAATTCAAGAAATTCACGAAGGTATTTGTGGGTTACACGCGGGACCAAGAATGACGGTTGCAAAGATCATGAACGCAGGGTACTATTGGCCCGACATGCATTTAGACGCTGTGCAGTAAATCAGAAAGTGTGATTCATGCCAGCTCCATGCCCCCAACACGCTGCGTCCAAAGAACGAACTAATTCCAGTTACATCTGCCTGGCCGTTTCAAAAATGGGCTATTGATATCATGGGACCTTTCCCAGAAGCCCCGGGACGAGTCAAGTTCCTGATAGTGGCCATTGATTACTTCACCAAGTGGGTGGAAGCCAAACCGGTTGCATCAATCACGGCTTCAAGCGTGAAAAAATTCCTTTGGGAATTCATCATTTGCAGGTTTGGCCTCCCACAGGAATTGGTAAGTGATAATGGGACCCAATTTGCTGATAGCGGGTTGCAAGGATGGTTGAAAGAACTCCAGGTCATTCAGACCTTCACATCCGTAGCACACCCACAAGCAAATGGTCAGGTCGAAAGGACCAACCGAACTATCAAGGAAGGGATCAAGGCAAGGCTAGGGACGAAACGAACGGGTTGGGTGGACGAGTTGCCTCACGTACTCTGGGCATTCCGCACCCAAAAGAACTCCAGTAATTTGGAAACACCCTTTAGCCTAACTTACGGCACTGAAGCCATGATCCCCGCAGAAATCGGAATTCCATCTGCAAGGGTTCTACTGATTAATGATAATGATCAAGAACTCAGGATGAATCTAGACCTGTTGGAAGAAAGAAGAGAATAGCATTGATTCGCGAGCACAATTATAAGCGACAAATTGAGAAATATTACAACTCGCGAGTCCAAGAATGCAAGTTCGATGCGGGAGACTTCGTCTTCCGCAATAACGAGGCTTCCGGCCAGGAGCCTCCGGGTAAGTTAGCCCCAACTTGGGAGGGACCTTATAAAATCAAACAAGTACTATCCAAAGGTTCCTACAAGTTGGAAAAGTTAGATGGGACAGAAATCCCTCGAACTTGGAACGCAACACAATTAAAGAAATGCTATATGTAACAGTTTTATTTGCTCTTTACTTTGGCCTGCGTGCCCACATAGACTAGCAAGTTTCGCAATTTCTTTTATTGAAAGAGGGCTTATGCCTAATGTATGAAAATATCCAATCAACTCCATGATATTTTGGTAAGTTGTAATCTTTTATTGACAAAAACGAAGTTCCGGACAGACACTTATATTATAGTACATAAGACAAAGTGCACCGAAAAGAATGCAAAGGCTTCTTATTTATAGTCAAAAGAGATTACAAAGTAAAAGAAAAAGTTACAACAAAGACATGTATTTACGGAGTGACATCCTCATCTTCCGCAGTACTGTCAGCTTCTTCGTCTCCTCCCTCATCAAGATCCAATAGTTCTCTCAATTGATCTATGGCATCTTCTTTGTCCGCAAACTCCGATATGTGGTCGGAAAGAGAAAACTTTAAGGTATCAAACTCCTTGGTTTTCTCAACAAGGATGGAGGCAGTGTCCTTACCAGCCAGTACATATTCCTCCGGGAGCCGAGACGTTGAACCAAACTCATATCCCTCCTCAAAGCCCATTTGGCGGCCAGCTTGCTCGGAAGCACGAAGGAGCACAACAACACAATTTCCAAGATCATCACTATTCTGAATGTCAGTAATAACCTGTTAAGATGAACAAACATGTGTAAGCACATACACATCCGAATTGATTAGGTTAACAAAAGGAAATGTGATACCTTAGGAATCGCTGTCGATATAAGCCACTTTTTGTCCGCTTGAGCTCGGACAAGAACCATCTTGTGACCAGCACACTCCAAGGCTTGGTCCCGATTCCTAGCATCCAGGTCAGACAAGCGCTTGTCCTTCGCTGCCGAGTCAGCTTGAAGAGTCTTTATCAGTTCAGCTTGTTCACCAGCTGCTTCTGAAAAGAAACTTTAGCTTCCTCTAAGGCTCGATGGCTATCTTGAGCGTCAGTTAACGCTTTAAGAGCCTCTTTTTTGGCACCAAGCAAGTTCCGCTCGGTCTCCTCCAGCTCATCATTCATAGCTAGCCAATCCCGGCGGAGTTCCTGGTTGGTAGACACAACATTCACCACATGATAGGAATTAGAGTCGAAAAGCTCTTGGCGGATTCGATGACGTTGTCGTTCATTCTCTGCAGGAGGAAGACTTTCGTCGAGGTATTCCTGGCAAACGTCCGCATTGCTCAGCACCGTGTTCTGCCGTAATGACCAACGGGGAAGATACGGGGCAGTATCCTCATTCACTCGAGAGGAGGAAGCCTGCCCCCCCCCCCCCCCCCCCCCCCGCGTTTAAACTCACTGACCCCACCTTGATCTTGGAAGGTATGCACATGATGAGATGGAGATATATGAAACCGATCAGCTTCACCAACTTCTTTGTCCTTAATAGGAGAAGAATCCGATAAATCGATCGGCTCTTGAGCAGTGTTTATTGGTGAAGCTGGTGGAGTTGGGAGTTTGGCAGCAACAGAATCCTTCAGACCTGAAATATCCCAGAAATAAAAATCTTTAAGTCACCAAGAAGCAATAAATAGAAGAACAATCGTAAAGGGCTACATATTACTTTTAGAAACGTCTTGGGCAACAAGCTCCTGAAGACGAGCGCCCAACTCCGGGACATCAACCTTAGTCTTCTTCTTAGGCGCGGCATCAGAAGCTTGTGCTTTCCATTTCCCAGCAGCTTTTGAAGCACCCGCTTCCGCAACCTGAGGGTCGCCCTCAACGGATTGAGGACCACCTTCCTCAACTGCGGAAGGATCAGTGATGGCCTTCGAGTCCTGCTTGCTGGTCAAACCTACAGACGAATGCGAAGGGTTAGCAGCATCATTCGATAACCCTCATTCGCAGAGCAACGACTCCTCGCTAGATGAAAGTAGTACTACCACCCCGCTCGAAGTAGCAGCGGTTATAGGTCGAGGTTGAAGAATACCTTCAAACTTGGTAAAAAACTCCTCACCTTGTGCATACATCGCCTCGGAGACAATAGGCTCCGGTGTGAAAGTAGTAGGAAAAACAAAGTTACTTCGCGTACGTTCCAAAAAAAGGAACGTCATGCTGAGTAATAGGACGGCGAACCATCATGCCTCCCATCGTGTCCACAAGAGTGGAAAGGATCGTACCTTTATATGCAATCGAAGAATATTAACAAAAGTAAATTAAGAACTCAAAGCGTTGTAAGCAAAAACTTACTCCCATAAGAGTTCTCGTAATAAGGTTCCAAGGCGGGAAACGGCCATAAACGACTCATCTTGGCGTGCACCATGGCTCCCTCATGAATCGGGCGCATAGGCGTCGGAGTCTTGGTTAAAGTAAGAAACCAAGCACGACCCTCGTGCTCGGAAGCACAGACTTCCGGTAGTTTATCCTTAGGTTTCCGATAAACCATGGAAAACGATATAACATCTTCCCGGATCTAGAAAAATTTGGTTTTCCAGCCATGGATACTGTGGAGCCACTCAAAACCAATAGATCCTTTGCCGGTGGTGGCAAAACTGTACCAGCCTTCACGGTAGGTTATCTTGTACAGTGCGGCAAACATACCAACGGAAGGATCATAGTTGTGGGCTTGGCAGCAGAATTCGATGTGTCGAATTCTTAACATCCCAAAAGGATGAATCTGGGATAAATGAATCCCATATGCCGTCAAGATCGATTGCAAGAACTTGGTCACGGGCAACCGGAAGTTTCCGGTAGTGAAGTGGTCCAAGTAAACGGCCATTTTCCTTGGCGGAGGCACCATTGCGACGGATCCCTTCGACGGACGTTCGGCTTCCCATTCCGGAGGGAAGCCGTACACGTTTTTAACATCTTCAAAATCCTTTTCCTTGATTTCGCATCCAACTTCATCAATAGCAGGAGGATTTTTCTTCTTGGCAGGTATTAGAATCAGACAATGGAAAGAAAGAAGCAAAAGTTTTCTGATATGAGTAAAGGAAAAAAGATGTAAGTGATAAGAATGAATTGACGACATCAAGGCCTATTTATACTCATCGCAATTAATGCGACCGTCTGACTAACGGAGGAAAGAGAAAAATCCGGGCCACAGGATGACTGACACGTCAGGCGGGAGATTCGAAAAAGCGCTTACAGGCTGTCATACAAGCAATCAACACGTCTTGTCAGCCACCGCCTAGAAAATTATCTCTCCGCCATGTCACCAGTACTATCTAACTTAAACAAGTTCACAAAGCAAAGGAAGAAATATCACAAAGATATTATCAACTTGCATTTCCTTTCATTAATATTCAAAAAGGTAATTACAAAATACGGAAAGAGATTACAAGTTCAAATCTTAACACCTACACCTATTCTATGGGTTAGGGGATGTCGTGTCTTCCGGAGCATTATGGCCCGCATCTTCCGCCTTGTCGCAGTCAGACTTATCGTCCTCAGACTCGTCATCATCAGACTCATCATCAATATAGACCCGCAACTGCTTCACACCGTCTTCGGATAAGGCAAATTCCGGAAGTATATGTTGCAGCGGAAAGATCAGATTGTCATATTCTTGGAGACGTATGCCGAGTTCTTGTTCCGCGTCAAGTTCGTGAAGGGGATGGCTCTCAATAGGTTGTCCGAACTGGGCGAATGCCAACCCTTCGTTGAAACCCTTCACCCTGCCAAACCCTTCGGAGGCAGTAGTCAAATTCACGAAGCAATCAGTACGTTCCGTGCTCCTCTTGATATGACGGATGACCTATGAACAAAATTGTGTCAACATCATAGAATTAACAACAAAAAAATAAAAGAGTCCATGAAGAAGAACTTACAGAGTCAAGACCACGGTTGAGGAAGTATTGCCTCTCCCGCTCAGCGCGTTCCGCCCTGCCACGAAGTTCTTGCAACTCGGCAGAGGCGTGGTCACTTGCTTTAGTTTGGGATTGCAAAAGGGAGTCATATGCAGATTGCATTTCAACGACAGTCTTATCTTTCATTTCAGATTGCTCCCCTTGCAATCTTAAAGCTTCCTCGAGCTCTTGTATCCGGGCGTTTTGCTGAGACACTTCTTCCTGTGCCTTTGCCAGTTCGTACTTCTTCCTTTGAGTTTCAGCCCGGGAAGCTTCAAGGGTGGCATTAGACCTCTCACAGGCCTCTTTCCAACTCTTGGCAGCAGCAGCACTTCGATCTTTTTTCCTTTTGGAGTGCAGCTTCAGCGTCGGTTTGTTTCCACCTAGCCGCACTCGTTGCTTTACGATGCCCCTCGGCTTCCGCCTTGGCAACCTTCAAGGCCTCGGAAGCTGCACCAAGCTTCCCACCCATCGTTCGCCACTCCCGCAGAATTTCCTGACTACAATCTAAGCTGTTAGTCAAAGAAGTAGCCAGATCAGTTTGAAGGTCCTGGCGGGAGCGAGTTCGCTGATATGCCATTTCAGCGGGTTGCATACAGTGCTCAACGAAACTCATACAGATGTTTGGATTAGAAACCCGAGACCAGTTGACAATGTCCCAAGACGGGACGAATAAATCATAGTCTCCTCCCAACTGAACGTTCTCGAAGTACTGGGAACTGGAAGTCCCGAGACGAACAGGAGTAGAGGAAGACTGTTGAGGTCCACTCTGCGAGGAACCCCCCAGCTTCATGAAAAGATGGTCCAAAAAAGAAATCGTATTCCCCGCCCGGTGCAAAGGGCGAAGAAGTAGGATTGAATTCAGGACTGGATTGTGCAGGAGGATCATCAACCCTGAAGCCTTCTGCAGTGACTTCAGGGTCACCATGCTGAAAACCAGTGGTATCCCCACCTTGAAAAAGATAATCCAATGACCCGGTGGTCATTGGCTGAACGTTAGACCCCTCCACAGTCGTTTCAACAGGAGGGGTAACAGGCTTGTCCACCTCCTTCTCCGGAGGAGGCGACGGTTGCTTCTCAACATTTGGTGTCGGCATTGACAACTTACCAAATGTGCGTCCTTTAACAATGGACGGATCTGCATAAGAACACCATAGTCAGATCTCATTATTATGGTTGACAAAAGTTAGCAAGTAAAAACTTACCTTTCACTGTCCCCAAATGCTCCGCAAGATTGGTTGGAAGTGGTTGCCTCGGACGATGCGTCCGGTGTTTCTTGGTTTTCGGTTCCTTCCTGGCATCCGCAGCGCTAGTACCCGCGTCACTTGCCTGCGATGCACGGAGAGACCTCTTCCGGTAAAGTTCTGCTAACAAATGCGAGACAGATGAAACTTCAGAAGTATCATCTGAGCTTTCCCCCTCAAGGAGAGCATAATCGTCACTTAGAATCACAATCGTCCCGTCGGAGGTCAACACATTAAGAGGAGGAGGGTTTAGAATGTATGCACCTGTTTCAAAGATCGCCTCCGAGACAATCGGTTCGGCACGTACTTTGACAGGAAAGAAGAAATGTTGAGCAGTCCTCTCAAGGATAGGCGCATCCTTTACGTCACGGATAGCCTTACCCACACAGCCCTTGCCATCATCTAGGGCGTTCAACATCGATCCAAAACCTGAAAACAACTGCAAACGTTAGCAATCAATACTCAAACACGGAAGAATAAAAGAACAAGATATTTAAACTTACGGCCGTCTAATCCAATAAAAACAGGCTCCATGAAAGGAGAAGGCCATAAACGGCTCATACCCGCCCATACAAGGGCCTCTTCCGGAAGCGCCCGCATAAAAGTTGGCGGAGTAGTGAGCTTGCGAAACAAGTCACGCTTCTCATGAGCGGCTGGTGTAATATCAATAAGGGCGTCGTTTGGAGAACGACGAGTCATGGCCTCGGGCACCACGTCCTCGGAGATCCAAAAGAATTTTTTCTTCTAATCCTTGGAAGTGTCCTCGGTTACGCTGCCGATAACTTTATCGGGCAAGCTATGACAAGTGTACCATCCATTTCGGTTGGCCATCTTGTTGAATACAACAAACCGGTCCAACCGGGGAACTAGGTCATGTGCCATACACACAAACTCAAAGTGACGAATTCGCATGACGACACGAGGATGAAGTTTAGATAAGTGAATCCCAAACGCCTTGACCACTCGTTGAAAGAACTTCGTGACAGGAAGGCGAAAATTCCCATGGTCAAAAGAATCAGCGTATAAGGTCATCTTTCCTGGAGGAGGAAAGCTGGCGATAGAACTAGCAGAAGGGAATTCCGGCTCCCATTCCTGTGGGATACCATAAGTCGTGATAAGTCTTTGGTATTCCTCTTGGTCCCAACAAACCTCTATCTCATCAACCTCATATTGAGTAGGCGCCATTTAGAACACTTGGTAATAATATTTGATTTTGTTCAATGGAATCAAAGAGAGATTGAAGGATTCAGAAAGAAAAAAGCAAGTTCGTATTGAGAATTCAAGGGCGATAAAACTTCAAACAGAAGTTAACTCCCTCTATTTATACCCACCGCAATTAATGCGATGGGATGAGAAGAGTAGAGAGAGAAAAAACCGTTCAATAACAGATCGTCACGTCACACGGGAAATTCGAAAAAGGGGAAAAGTTGTACAGTCGGGTATAATAACAGCCTTCACAAACGTCCTGTCACCTGCACACGCGCATGCGAGTGGTCAACTTGTCCTTTTTCATGATTATTCACAGCAACAAAAGATATTTCTCACCAACTTGCAAAATTAAAAATCCCCAATTCAACGATTAAGTCCAGAGTTCCACCCGCATAAAATACTTCACACGGAAGAAACACTGGACTGGGGGGATTTATAGAGGTAGGGTACCAAAAGGACCCAAGTACCCGTACGAAATACCCGCGGGTCAATCAGAAGCCCCTCATAAGGCACCCGCGGGATATATAAACCATCCACATAATCATCTGAGGAAGAAACACCCTCATAGCACATGCGGAAGCATCACAACACCCTCAAAAGTCATCTGCAAGAAGGAATATCCTTCCGCGTAAATAACTACGAGGTAATGCTCCGGGACAGCTGTCAGCAACCAATTACCTTCTAGAAGAATCGCCAAGATGCTTTCTTGGGCAATACGTGATCCATCGGCCGATTAGCTAGTGACACGTGACAAGGTCGTTATAACCGTGCACATGGCCAATATTACCCCGTTAACCAATAATAGAGCGACACGTGTCCAGGTTGTTATACATGCACATGCAACGTATAAGCTAAACCTATCATATAAGAACACGTGTCCAGACGGTTATGCAGGCATCTTCTAAAAGGACAGCTGGCCCAATCACTTCCCCACACCCTTCGGCTATAAATCCCCTCTCAATCATCATGAGGTATTCATTCACCATCACTGTACTCTCTCAATTTACTTAAGTACTTTATCTCTTCATCAGAACGGTACTTATTCTCACGCCGGAGGGTGGTTACGGGAAGACCCCCCACCTTGTCCTTCCCGTAACGAGCTCACGGTGTTCTGTTTTGCAGGATTCACGTCACTGGACTTTGGAGATTGTATTCATATCGTATTGACCGTAACCGTATCCTACCTTGTAGACCCACCGGATCTAGGACCCATTAGTGGGGAGTAGACCCGTGTTTTTTCATAAACTTATATTTTTGAATTAGCATATATTTTAATATTATATTCATAAATGTTGCAAGCCATTATACTTTAGGTCAGGGGTAGTGGGGGGGTGAAGGAGCCGGCGTGGTCCAGGTGGCGGCCTAGGTGGCTCGCGAACATCGTTACACCCTTCAGGTGATCAGGGGCACGGATGAGCCCCGTGGCCAGGACCGCGGGGCAATAACTAGCCGTTGGCTAGTTGAAGTATAAAAAAAATAGCCGTTGGCTATTTAAATGTATTTTTTTCACAAACCCATTATAAATAACTACCCCATTTTATAACAATAACACACCATTCTCACTACATTTCTCTCTAATAATTTAAGAATATCTCAAGTAGCTCAAATTAAAAATCATGTCGGGCTCGGGTTACGGTAATATCAACATCAACGAAACTCAATTTCCCGAGGGATTGAACTACATGGACGACGAATCGTTTCAAGCGTTCATGGATATGTCACAATCCGATTATTCGATCCCGGAAACACAACCGGAGCCGGCACCGGAGAAGCCGGCAAAACGATCCCACAAAAAGAAGGGAAAGAAAACCGGCGAAGCGGATGGTCATTCGGCACCGGAGAAGCGGAAGTCTACTCCATGGTCTAAAGAAAAGAAACTTGCGTTGGCGAAAGCTTTGATTGAAATATCCTAAGATCGGAATGCGGGTAAATTATTTCGTGAATTTAATTGTTTAATATATCTTTTAAGTTTTGTGTGTACTTATTACATTTTTTGTTATTTATTTTGTAGCCGACTTTCAAAGATCTCGAGTTTTTTGGGCCAAGGTTCGGGAATGTTTTTATGATCAAGTGAGGAGTAGGGCTCGTACCGATAATATGATATCGGGTCGGTGGACCGATACTCGTAAATATATAGGATTGTTTACCAACATACATAACTGCAATGCTAACTGAGTGCGGCCGAGTGGGTCTGATGATCTCGCGGTTTACCAATTCACTTGTGATGAATGGAAACAAGAGGTGTTGAGGAGGTATGGGGTGGTGAAGACTTTTGAAGAGGGCTACTTGTGGGAGGTGTTAATAAAGTGCTCGAAATGGATTGACCTATGTGGAGGACGTGGCCGATGGGGCAAAACGTACAAAAACTAGTGTGGCACATACGTATCTTCGAGCGGGACGGAGAATCAAATTGACTTCGACCTAAACTTGCCCGAAGGTAATTTGAAAGACCAAGGTTGTAGCCCCTCCGGGTAGGGATTGTGGGAAAAAATGGTTGTTGATGACGACTATAAAAAAGAAATTAAGGAATTGTCAAGTGGCCTCTTCTTGATTGGTGAAGCTCGACATAAAAGAAACCGTTTCAAGAGTTTGACTTTTCTAGCCAAAGACTTTAGCCACCTACTGCCATCCGACCAAGTGCTAATGGATGAAGAAAAAGATCGTATTCGGAAGGAACTGGCGACACAAAGACTTTATGCTATTTATATGAATTTTTTATTTTCCTTTATATTTTTCTTTTTATTTTCCTTTTTATTTATGTTTTAATGAAGTATTTTAATTTATAATTGTGTGCATAACAAAAAATAAAAAATAAATAAAAAATTCAATCAAGCCCCTGATCACCTGGACCACTACACCCTCTGGGGCTTGGTTGAGGGGCTTGATCCAGTGCTATGTCATCGCCTACGTGTCGGGTTTTGATTGGATCACTTGGGGCTTAACCAAGCCCCATTACCATTAGCCTTATAAGTTTATATTAAAGGTGTGCATGGTCGTTATCAGATTAGTTTTGGGTTAAATCAAAAAAGAAAACTGAAATGTTAGTTTTTGATTTTGGACCGAAAAGAAAGTTGGCCAAAGTTAATGAATTTAGGTCTAAATTTTTACTTGGTTGATAATTACTTGATTGTTATATATTTGGACTAAAATATTTGGGTTAAAATCTACTATACTATTAAAGCAATAACTATTTCCGAAAAATATGTGTTCGCATAATGTCACCAAATGGGCAGAAGCAGTTTCACTACGCCTAGACAACTCTCCTTCAAGTTGAGCCAATGCACCTGTAGCTTTCTCGAGCGCTGCCGAAGTCTGGGCGTACTCCTCGAGATGATGGGTATCAAATCTTGCCTTGGCAACTGCACCCAGCCTGGCATGAACCCATCTCAGATCAAACCCAAAGCACCCCTCCATATCTCGAACGTCCTTCTGAATGTCTTTTGCTAATAAAATAATTCAAAATTTTATTAAATTACATTCAACATATTCTAATATATTTAATTATTAATAATAATAATACATGTGTTCCTTAATGAGTTTGGATTTTTCTTTTCAAAGTTTCATGATAATTATTTTTTTATTTTGGTTTCATTTCGGCTTTTGATTTTTGATCGGTTTTAATTTTTATAAATTTGTTTCATTTCACTTTGATTTCTTTTTTGTATTTTTAGTTTCGTTTTAGGTGGGTTTAACTTTATTCAGTTTTTCGTTTTGGTTTTAGACTTTTTGTTTTTGGTTCGGTTTCAGATTTATCAGCTTTAGTTTCTTAGTTTCATTTCGATTTTTGTTTGTTATATTTAGGTTTTCAGTTTTGGTTTTGTTTAGTTTTTTTCAATGTAGTTTCGTTTCAATTTGTGTTTAGTTTGTTTGATGTTTGGTTTTAGTGTCTATTGAAAAATGAAAGAACATGGAGGGTTTACAAATTAAGTGAAAGTTTCACATGAGTTTCAACTTTTAAGTGGGTTGAAGTCATTGAAGTTTTATATTCTTTGGATATTCATAACCAGTAATAATAAATTCGCATTTGGTAGAAATGATTTCAAAAACTAAGAACGTTGTATGTGTTACCCTTCATTTTTCTTCTTATTCTTCAAGTGTGTTATTTCAATTGTCATTTATGAAAATGAGTCATTTTAGAAATGTTTCTATTTGCTTTGGCTCGGGTCAAAATGGGTCATTTTAAAAGGGTATATGTTTAGTTATGGTCAACGAGTAGATATAAAAAGGTACCGATTTCGTTCGGGTTTCAACGGGTCTTTTTTAAAATCATATCGATTTGTTCGGGTCATAAATGGTCAATTTTAGAAGATATCGATTTGATTCTGGTCAAAACATGTTATTTTAAAAAGGTTTCGATTTGGTTCGGGTTCTTAAATATGCTTTGGACTTGTTTCAGTTTATTAGGATGCAAGACTTTTCACATGAAATGTAAAATAGTTTTCGTTAGGGGTGTTCAAGACCACTTCGGATATCCGGACCTTTCGGATAGTGACTTTCACTATCCGAATCGAAATTTCGGATATATGAAGTTTGGATATCCGATCGGATAATGAACGTATATCCAAAATCTGAAAGAAAAAAAACTATTTTAAAAATAAACTTACAACAATTTAAGATCTAAGTTTTCCAATTCAACAAACTAAGGGGGTGTTTGAGATTGCTTATTTTCACCAACTTATAACTTATTATTTTTAGAAAAATAATTCTAAGGTGTTTGGGATTACTTATATTATGAGAGAAAAAGTTTTATAAGTTACAATGTTGTAACTTATTAACTTAACAAAAAGTTATAAGGAGGTAAAATAAGGAATCCCAAACACCAAACACAAATTGATTAAATTAAAAACAAACAAACAAGCAAACAACAAATGTTGAGACGATTGACAAATTGATGATTGACAAGGGTTGTGGTGGCGATTGACGAAACGACGAGGGTTGTGGACTGTGGTGACTACGTGAGACGAGGCTGAGGGTGGTGAGTGGTGACGGATACGGTGAGAAGATGGGAAGGTGGAGTTGCTGCCTGTCGATTGTTGGGTCGTCTGGTGGTGATTGGTGAATGGTGATTGGAAGAACAAAGGAGAACGTAGAGATTGGAGGCGGAGGCTAATGTTTGAAACGTGAACTAGGGTGTTTACTTAATAGTTGATTTATAACATAATATTAAAAAATATTAAATTTAATATATCGGATAATTTAGATATCCGAATTATCCGAAATATCTTAGAATTGCCATGCGAATCCGAATTTTCAAATATTTCGAATTCGGTATTTCGGATTTGGTTTCGGATTTTCTGAACACCTATAGTTTTCGTAGTCTGTTAGTCACTATGTTTGTTAGATTGGTGTATGAATGTTTATGTCCTCAACTGTATTCCTGGTCCAGGAAGAAAAAAAAAGTCCGAATCATTCTTGGATGCTTTTTGGGATTCTTTTCTGAATGCTTATTTCTAGATTTGTTTTCTTTCCAAACTAATGTTAGTGAAATTTGTTTTTTTTCTGCTAATATTATTTTTTAAAGTTTATGAAGTTTATGTTTTAAAGTTTTAAATTTTCTTTGTGAACATTCAACCATATAAAATTATTCTTTGTAAGTTTATGTATTTAATACTTTGTTTGAGTATGAATATGTATTGCAATTAAAAATTATGTTGTTGTCTATAAATATATTAAAAAATAACGCGTCGTTTGAAATTATATATGTGTTTACTTGACGATTTCTATTTTTCTGACCGTGTCGTACACGAGTCAATAACCTAGTATATACTAAATTATCATAAATTACTTAAACTTTAAAATAATATAAAACAAAATCTTTAAGTTCGGTTTGGTTTTTTCGATATTAGTTACACACAAAACCAAAGCTAAATCGAAAGTTCGATTACTGCGAAAACACAAAATTAGACCGTCAGCATTTATTTCGATTTAGTTATTTTGATTTTATAAACACTCCTCGTTTAAACATGTATATAGGAAATATATATTTAGTTACTCACAATTCATATGGTCACATGACTCACATTTATAACTTGAATGGCTTTAAAATAATATAATAATCATCTTTGTTGCATTACATTAATATTCATCCAAGGATTTGAGCACACATGTTAGTACGTGTAAACTATATATAAATGATGCATATATAGGAACTATATTAATCTGATAATCTCTCTTTGGTTTTTATTCATAGTTCTACTTTTTCCCCACACTTGTGATAATACGTTAGTCCTTAAAAAAGATACCTACACTCCTTTGAGGTTGTTGAAATATAATTAAATATAGGGCTAATATTTATAACTTGTTCTGGATGTATTAGTGTGGTTCTTCATGTTGTTTTCTTAATTATAACGTTTAAGTTGTTTTTGTTTTTTTCCTAATCATTTTATGTTATTGCTTTAGGAAAACATGGGATAATACAAAATTTTCTAAAGTAGAACATTGTGCAATGTATTTTACATATATATTTGGGCATGTAAAATATATAATAAAAATGAAAGGAAAAAAAAATGGAGCATGTGTTATTATCGAATAACAACGACAAATACACTTTAAAAATGAGGGGTCTTGGGAGAATAACAAGCGTCCTTTATGCAATGACGAGCTCGAGTAAGTGGAGCATGTGTTATTATCTTGCTACGTGGTATCGGTCATATGAAAATTCATAAATAATTGGTGCAATTTACCCCTGATTCATGCATTTGAGGTAAGAGACTTACTAAAGAAACATTTAAATATAAGAGCACATGAGGGGAATAAAGAGCAATACAATTTATCATCCTCATATCATGTTGGTGTTTGTGGAACACAAAAAGTTTTTTTTTAATAAAACAAGGGTCTCAATAAGTCGAATATAAGAAGATATAAGATTGTTCTCGTTTTTATAGGTAAAGAATAAGGGCAAATGGTGGGGTTGGTAAGGGTAGAGTGGTCTTAATTTAAAATGTAATTTTTACTTTGTAAACATGTGTAACACGTAGTTGCCGTTGGTGTTGAAATAGGGTGTTGTATTTGCTGGCTTTATATTAAAAAAAAAGGGAAAGTTCAACGGAAACGTTCCAAAAATCACTTGGTAAAGATTGTAGTTCTCCATATTGGTGTTGTTAGGCTAATAATATAAGGATGTGGGTAATGGGGGTTGAAAGGGAGGGACGCGGTCTAGGTGGCTGGTGATTGAGATGGCTCGTGAACACCACTACACCCCTCAAGTGAGCAAGGGCGCGGACAAGCCCTGTGGACGGGACCGCGGGGCAAAACTAGCCGTTGGCTAGTTTGAGTTTTAAAAATAGCCGTTGGTGACTATTAAATGTGATTTTTTTTTAATTTTTTTTAATTCAAACCCACTATAAATAACTACATCATTTTATAACAATAACACACCATTCTCTTTACATTTCTCTCTAATACTTTAAAAACCTCTCTAAGGTTCTCAAATTTAAAACCATGTCGGGCTCGGGTTACGGTAATATCAACACACAACCGGAGCCGGCTAAACCCGCAGAACAATCCCAAAAAGGTAAGGAGAAGAAAACTGGAGAAGCAGGATTGGTGAAGCTCGAGATAAAATTTAACGAATTGTCAAGTACCCTCCTCTCGATTAGTGAAGCTCGACATACAAAAAATCGGTTAAAGAGTTTGGCATTTCTAGCGAAAGACTTTAGCCACCTACCGCTATCCGACCAAGCGATAATGGAGGAAGAAAAAGATCTTATTCGGAAGAAATTGGCGAAAAAAAAATAAAAACGCTATTTTTATGTATTTAAAATTTATGTTTTTATTTTCCTTTTTATTTATGTTTTAATGAAGTATTTTAATTTATAATTGTGTGCATAAATAAAAAATAAATAAAAAACTGGATCAAGCCTCGGATCACTTGGACCACTACAACCCTCTGGGGCTTGGTTGAGGGGCTTGATTCGGGGCCATGTCATCACTTACGTGTCGGGTTTTGATTGGATCACTTGGGGCTCAACCAAACCCCATTACCCATAGCCTAACAAATCTTTATAATAGAAGAACACCAGCAACTCGTTTAGTTTTTCATCATTACCCGGTGTCATCAAAAACTAAATAATTGAGGCATGAATCAAACCCCGGTCACATAGAACACTAAGTATATTCCTTACCACTTCACTACCAGCGAGCTCATTAACATACTTATATTTTTATTTACAGATTTTCTTCAAGAAGTTATATAATATTGTTTTCTTTTTTAAATTAAGTTTAGCATCTTTGAAAATAAAATTTATCGTAGAGTTCACAAATAATTATTTAACAATAATACACACGTACGTTCGTTTAAAATTATTATCTTTGCTGAACACAAATAAGCACATTCTTAAAACGGAATATTTATCTTTGTTAAACACAAGTAAGCACACTCTTAAAACAGAATATATATCTTTGTAAAACACAAACAAGCACACTCTTCAAACGGAATAATCATTCAACAATAATACACACGTTCATTACAAACTTTCATATATCCTTGTTAAACACTCATAAGCAAACTCTTAAAACGGAATATATATGAGCCATTGATCCGATTGAGGGTTTTTTTTTCTTTCTTTGAGGCTAGCAGCTTGATTCATAAAGCTCCAACATACAAGTCTCTTTTTTATTTCATGCATACGTATGTAATGATGTTTGAGATTATAAAGATGGTCACTTATCTCCAAACAAGTAGCCAAGTGACGAATCTCCACCAGGAACTGATTTAACCCTAGTTGATGGCCGTCCCTATTATCATGGTAAACAAGCAAGTAATTAAGAACTTTTTAGGCTAGTATCCTAGTAGGTGGTTTAGTATTACAGTAAATAATGTTTTGGCATTTTTTAAAAAGTTATCCTACTTACTTCTAGACAATTCAGTACCCTGTGGTAGAACTAATGCCTAGAATTACAAAGATCTTAAAAATAAAAATAATAATAATAAAAACCTGACAGTACTTAGGTGAATGCTAAACCATCTAGTAATTTTTTTTAAAGAAATACTTTAATCCAAATAGTGTATGAAATATTCATATTTTGTACTTATGTAACCAAAGGATGACGAATAAGTGAGAGACAGAGACTTACACTCACTAGAAAACCTGTGGATTTATCACCATCTCCATGATATATATAGTTCTTAACAGAGCTGGGGTCATCTTTCTTGGGAGGAGTTGGTGCTTTTTCCCGTGACTTCTCTTCATTGTTGTCGGTGCAGTAAGGCAGTTTGTAAACCGGGGATGACTGATCTTTAGGTAGATCACTTTGTTGTTGCCCTAATGTGTCTTGATCAGAACCAAACAAGTATCCTAAGGAACTAGGCCCTCCACCAGAACTGCTCCTCTTATTCATCATTGATACCCAAACCTAGAAACCTCAGGCCAATCTGTGTTTCTTGTATTTTCACATGGCCTGGCCTCTAACATAATTACATATATATAGACTTGGAAAGAATATCTGAGGGAGAAATTGACGTTTCTAATTATTTTAATCATTTTTAAATTTGAATATATGATTGAAATTTGATTATTAACAACTTTTATTCCTATTTTGTGTTTGCTTAGGTAGTGGTGGGGATTAGTGGTGGTTGGTTGCTTTTATTTCATCACTTTAAATGTTTTGGCGATGGAGAATATACCAAAATGGCGTATGTCGTTTTAAGGAGAATAGAACAAATATTTGTTACAAAGTTTTTACCATGTTAATATGCAATTTATAATATGCTTTGAGGTGGAGTTTAGCCATTGGTCACTAAAAGTTAATGTGAGTTGTTAAAGACACTACCTTTTAATAGTTACTTCTTAACCATTCAAATTTAAGGCTATCTCTTAATCATTAAACAATAGTCTCTTAATTGCCATTAATAAGCTACCAAATAAACCATTAGTTCTAATTAAGTTGAGTTCAACGAGAATCAAATGAGCATTTATACGTTTGAATGGAAGATAATTACATTTAGTAGGAGAGAAAACGAGAGACATTTAAATATTTTTTTCTAATTAACTACGTATAAAACAATATCTATAAGTATTGATGTGGTGACAATTGTTAGAACATGTGTAGTGGATGAAACTCCTATATTTTGGGTGTTTTGCGTCATGTGACGCTACGTCACCATAAGAGCTTTTTGGCTAAAATGGATGTTTTGAATGGAACCTCTTTCGATAATTATTACCTCAATATTAATTTTTTTATTTTATTTAAAATAATACAAATAACATTTCATTAAATAAAATAAATTAAAAAACTACACTAAAATAAAAATAAATTAAAATTAAAACAAATTCAATAAAAAAAACAAAAAAAAAAACATCACTACTAGTAAAAGTAAGGGTTAAGTTATTCTATAAAGGGTAATAAAATGATAATGATTTGTAGTCACAAAAAAACACTCAAAGAATAAAAAAATCATAACTCAAAATTTAATAAAAAAATGAAAAAGTAAAATCACAAAAATGTTTTCACTGTCTTTCTCGTTCTAAAAAAAAAAAAATTAACAGTGAGTGAAAAACATCATTGTGTCTTTTTGTTTATCATTGGATTTTGTGTTTATTTCGTCATTGATTGTTTGTATTTTTTCTTTATATTGTGTTATAAAACTGAACATTGTGCTATATTTTGTTCGGAATTTGTTATACTTTGCGATCTATTGTGTCATTTTTTCCATTTTCGTCATTGTGTCTTTGATCTCAGCATTGTGTATTTTCCTCATTTTTTTATTTTCTTTGAACGAGAATGATGGCGAAAATATTTCAGTTTTTTAAATTTTTTCGTTTTTTATTTATATTTTTAGTTATGATTTTTTTATTATGTTTTTAAATTTATTTTTATGGGATTCTTGTATGGTCACAAATCATTCTCACAATTCTCATTTTTATCTCCCTTTGTATTTTCTTTACCCCTAAAAATAAATATTACTCGTCGAGCTTATATTTTATAATAATTTTATCCCCTTTTATTTCCGCTAGCCTTTGGGAGGCTCATTACTTCAATTGTGGGCATGTCTAGTAAGGTGGTCGATCAGTTCATACAAAAAAGTGAGATCTTTGTCCATTTGCCTATCGTTCAGTATATCGGCGAACACCTTGTTGGAATCCGAATTTTAACGTGACTCCTAATGTTGTGTAAATCGGCGAGTCGGTGGTTCATTTCGTTGAATTCTTCTCTAACTTCCACACTCGCACCCGCCGATTCCCTTTTCCACGCCTTCTTCTACCGCCCGGTCAAGGAAGCTCCGCATACTCATCCTAGTTATCATCAACTTCGTCATCGTTTATGTCGATGTTTCGAGCATCAGATTACGGCGTTTCTGGATCATCTGAGGACGAGGTTTTGGACCTATTTGATCGTTGCCTACTTCTGGACCCGGCGGTCAGTACGACGTTCCACTTAGGGTGATAACGAAGAAAACTCCAAAAATTATATATATAAAGTTCCCCCGAACACTTTGGTACTCAGTCAACGCCCCTGATGCGGTTGTGCTAGTGATGGTAAAATGTAAAGAAGGATTGATTATTTAGCTTTTGCACAAGATCGTGTTTTAAATTTACAAAAGTGATTTCTACTAAGACTAAACACACACAAAATAGGAAAGTGTACCTATCGTATATGTAGAATAGTATTGGTAAGAACCAAGTATCGATCCGTGGACACAAATGTTTCTAACAATGAATCGTCGTTTACTTTAATCGGAGGCTTTAATCATATTGGGGTTGATTTTTGAACTTTTATAAAATATAAATACTTATATATAATATATAGGTGACCGAGACGAGAAATTCTAAGCAAGTAGTTCAATAAAACGAAGATTACCATCTAAGATCAAGAATCCACTCCATTGTTCCTTGATGATTATTAAACAAACATGTGATAAACTTGCCGTAATAATATATGATAGAATAGCCCCTCATTTCTAAGTGGGCATATCCTATGACATAAAAGAAAGTAGCATGCGCATTTTAAAGTCAACCATTTCCTAATGTCATGCTACCACGAGAATGTCAATTTGAGTTGGCAAGTAGTTTAGTAAAGTAGGAAGATTAGGATTGACTTTGATTTCTCAAATACCAATTGTAATAACTTTGGGTGGTTATAGTTTAGTCACACAACCTCCCATTGGTTGATTTAAGTAGGTTATAATTGCACATTCCGTTAACATATGATTTCTTTAACTAGCATGATAACCTAAGCAATCGTGTTAACGATGTTATTTCAGAATTACCAAAACTGGAGAAATAGATCATAACTTATATCTCATCATTTCTAAGTACAATATAAGGATCCATGTTTCGATAAATTATCAAAGTATTTCTATCTTTCAAGAACATGAATCGATCATGAACGATTGTCAATATAATTGACAACCACCAACTTTGAATTGTTGAATTAAGATGGTGAAACATTTCTCATCAAAAGATAATTGCAAGATAACCATGTAATTTACTAAACTAAATCACATGTTTAATATAATCATCAAGTAAAACAAAGCTTCTTCATAGATTTTAGATGGTAAATGGAGTTTAGCTCATAATGAGCATTGTTATGAACATTAAAAGAGATGATGATAACAAACACATGATTAAGCTAGAACAATCTAACCAAATGTGGATGAATCTCCCTTCTTAATGATGATGATGGATTATGATGATGTTGATGATGATGGTAACCTCTAAGCCTTCAAACTCCTCCCAAGATCTTCAATATGAGTGTTAGTGGGTGTTTTTATAAGTGAAAATCGTATAGAACTCTCTTCAAGGCACACTTGATCAATGCAACATGAGCTACTATTTATAGGCAGTCTGGAGGATGAAGCACGGCCCCGTGCTTAGGTAGGCACGTCCCCGTGCTTTTATTGACATGTGCTGTAATTGTTTTGTCTTTTTGTTGAGGGTGACCACGGCCCCGTGGTCAAGAGGCACGGTCCAGTGCTTTTGTTCTTAGTATTTGTCTTTTCTTGTAGATTTTTGTCTTTTCTTGTGTCTAAAAGCATGGGGGCGTGTTTCTTGAGGCATGGGGGCGTTTTCTTGCTTTTCTTGTGTTTTCTTCCGTTTTTCTTCGTCTTTTCACTTGTTTCTTCGTTTGGGGCTTGGGTTTACCTAAAATTTTATTTTTTTATGATAAGTAGCCTTCTGTGTTATGTTATTTGATAGAAGTTGCAGCTTTTAGAGATGTATTTGATGCTAAAAAGATGTATAAATTTATGTACATCAGCCCCCACAATGATCTCAGCATTACCGGTACCACTACACCATAATTTAAAAACCCAGCTATAAACCCCTTGTAATAGTTTCCATTTTCCGTTTATATCGGACCATTTCCTGATACAGAATAGACCTTTTGGTAGTCATCCCCTTTGCCCATTTCCTTGAAAAAAAGTTCCTGAGTTTTGTCCCAGGAAATGCCTAAGTTTTAATAGTTTGCTACAAAAAAATTAGGAAACACATTAGTAATCGTTAAAATTTTGTTTAAAAAAATTAGTACATAAATAAAAAAAGGGGGTTGTATAATTTGTTCAATGTAGGCCCACTGTCGTTCACCTTTATTGTTACTAGTTTGAACAACCTACAACTATCATCGATTCCGTCGCTAACCACCACTAATTTACAACCATTGCATATCCGACCTTAAATGAACCAATATGTGAACCATCACCAGTCCAGTGATTCTGATCTAAAGCCGCCGCCACAGTCACTTAACTTTCGGAACCCAAATATCTAAGCCTACACCATCTCCGGCTACATTCACACACCACCCACATTTGGAATCTCACATGTTGCCCCCTGAACACGATAATCCCCTACCCCTATTTTTCGTTAATATTAAAAAACTATGGTAATTTTTATGAAATCCCCATGGAAATAAATGGTTTCAGGTATTCAATTTGTGTTGGGGTTGTGATGGTAGTGGTGGTGCTAAGAACTCACACACACACACACACACACACACTGAGAGACAGTGTTGTGGCATAGTGGTTGTGTGGTGGCAGTTCACAAAGTTAAGGGCGGTGGAGAGAGAAAGAGAGTACCGAAGATGTGCGTGTTTTGCTTTTTCTTATTTTTTTTTTTTATTGTTTTATATAATATACAAGAATGGTCCCTATATTTACATATATAGTCCATATACATTTGTGAATAATTTTACCCTTTTCTTATGTTTATATAAATAGCCCTTTAATGGGTAAAAAGACTAAAATACCCTCTTGTGAAATGCACATGGGGTGATTAAATTAAAAAACCGAACATCCATTAGTGTAAAGGACAAAAATCGAGCAAAACATGTAAATAAAGGATAAAGAGTGAAAACCATTTTTAAAAAGGACTCATTCATAATTTAGGTAATTCAAAAGGATAAAAATATGTAATTTTCTATTACTTTATTCAAGACATGAGAATGAAATAGAGATGACAAAAATATCACTGCATCAAAATAAAGAAAATTTGCCAAAATAAAATATCGGTACGATGGTGGTGGAAGTCATTGGTGGTAATGGTGATGATAGCGGTAGGGGTGGTCATGAATTGATAGTATGGGTTGCGGTTGTGGCGGCGATGGCGAAGATAGTGGCGGTGGTGATGACGATGACAATGGTGATGGTGCTGGTGGTAGTCAAAGTGATGATAGTTAGGTGGTGATAGCGGTCAAGTGGTGGCGACATCGGTGATGGTGGTCAGGTGGTGGCAATTCGACTTATTTGATGACATCATTTGTAAAATTGAACAATTCGACTTATTTGATGACACATCTTAAATTAAGAAAGCCTCTATACAAAACGATTCGTTCCAACATAAAGTTGCGTTACATGTCATAATAGTACACGTTTATTACAAGTTTTTTTTTTGTTTTAATACAATACCATAAATATGTCAAATAAAAATGTTAAACTTGGACACAAGTAATAAGTACAACACTTAGAGCATGTTTAGGATTTGGTTTGAAAACATTTAATTGACTCAAAAGCCAATAAGTTAAAAAAATGTTTGGCAAACATAAAAGTCTCTTTTATTTTAACTTTTTAAAAGGGTTTAAAAGTTGTTTTCAAAAAGTCATAAATCTTGCCTTTTCAAAATGTTTGTTTTTTGAAAAATCCAAGAAGTCAATAAGCAACTTTCTAACTCAATCCCAAACTATAAGGCCCCAGTCCCAGTGCCCTATTTTAGCGTTGGATTTACTTTTGAACACAGTTCTAAATATCAAAGTGAATTAAAAATTTCACGGAATACTTAAGGCATCAAACATTCATACATAAACACTTAAAACTTAAACATGTCTTTAAAGTTCAAACATCATAAAGCATTTTACTTTAAATTTTCAGATGTCAGCTACTTTATTTTTCAACCATGCGTGCTCCTCAAGCCAATTGTCTCATCCTATTAGCCTGCATGCATACTAAAATTCAGCTACGCTGAGTGAGTTTTAGTTAATCAGACAACATACATTACATTCACATACTTACATACATACATATCCAAAGATACATACATACATGCTTACCTTTCATACATACATACATACAATCATTCTTTCTTTCATACTTTTATTCATTACATACCCATGTTTTTTAGAGCATCTTGCCCTATAACCTTCATGATATGTTGTAAAACACACTTACTTTCCGTATCTTTTTACCATGTTTTAAGTGTTTAATAGTATAACAAATAAGAGTTATGGATTGTTTTTGCATGATCATACAAAGATTGATAATTGATTGTAGGTTATGAGTTTTAAGGGAGAAAAGTTTCAAGTTTGAAGACTCTAGGGGCCTTTTTGATCAATTTTGAAGACTACAACTCAAGGCCCCACCCAATCCCACAAGATCCAAGCCTTTCATGCATAATATATTAAGTTAATTAAAAAAAATAAAACCTTAACTCCCCTAGCTGGTCCGATCGCAACAGCAGCAGGAAGAAAGAAAGAAAAAAACTTTGTGGAGGCTTGGTGGCGGCTAGGAGAGGAAGGAGATAATCAAAGGAGACTTGGTATAGCAGCTAGGGTTGATCTTCATCAATAATCTCAGCCCTAATCTTAAGTATAACTCTTATAAACTTTGTGTTCTTGTTCAAGGTTCATACTTGTTGAATTGATCTTTAAACTTGATTTCTTTTGCAATTGAATTGAAGATTGAGTTGTTATTGATCTTGATAGATTGTTGAATGATTAATATGATGTTTATGATGATTAACATGGTGTTTATAAAGAGTTATAGCTGCTGTCCAAAATTAATGTTAGGCTAAACTTGTTAGTTCTACCTAGGTTTGATGAATATTGTTAGGTTTTAGTAAGTAATATGGATTGTTTGATCATCAAGACTTGATTTGTTAATGAAAGTTTGGTCTAATATTGAATTAGGTTGTGTTTATTGGCAGTGATTTGATTAATGATACTCATAAACCCCTTGCTTTGATTGATTGAATTAGTTTTGATTGATTGTTTCTTGTTTGACTCTTTACTTGGTGTTTAGAGATTGTTTGCGGGAAGTACAACCGTAGGGTTAAGTGGGTGTGTTAATTTATTAGATTCAGAGGGTAGGCACCTTCTTAGAGACCGAGAGGTGATAGGAAGTAAACTCATCTCATAGCTTTTACTTGTTAGGATTAGGATCACGCGAGTGCGGGTTCGGTTGGGGTTGTGAGCGATTGGTTGATCTAGTTTAAGTTAAACCAAATGGTTCCTCTATCCTTGGTTGCGTAGTATTCATTTCCATTAGGGTCGTGTCTCGGTGAGAACGAGAGGAGAGTCGACATTAGAACACTTTAGCAATTCATTTCCCGGTTTGTTCTTAAAATCAATTAAGTGTAAGTTAGGGTTTGTTAGTGAGACCAAGAGGTGATCTAGCTTTCGTGAGTGAACCTTAGTTGTGTCATCCTTAGATACCGGTGTCGTGAGAATATTCATTCCATTAACTTATTAGACCTTCAATAGGATTCTTACCTAGGTAGACGTTTTCTCTAATTGCAGTTAAGTCTCACAGTTTCGCTAAGTCTTTTAATTTGGTTAAAGTAAGTTAGGTTAAGTAGTTTAATAATTAAACATCATTTAAAAAATATTATTCTTAGGAAAGTCTTTTCTAGGGTTAGTGATCATAGACGTTTTACGTGTCCTCATGTTCGATACTCGGACTTCCTTAGTTCTATAGCACTTACGATCGATACACTTGCCGGTTGTGTGTAGTTTTATTAGGAAAATCCGTTTTATAAATTTAAAGCTTAGTTGTGAGTTCCATAGAAAGAAACATCATTTAAACACAAATTACTTCACAGAGATTATTAGGGTCTGTTCCCTACATTAGCTGAGATTATTAGGGTCTGTTCCCTACGTTCGTAGATTTTATTAGGATCTGTTCCATTCATTCAAAGATTTTCATTAGGGTATGTTCCCTTCATTCGCAGATATTATTTGGGTTTGTTCCCTTCTTACTCGTACAACCATACATTCATACAATTACATAAATACATCCTTATACATGTCCTATCACATACATATAACATTCTTAAGGCATACACTTACCACTTAAGGTAGGTGTATTGACTATCACATAGCCGTCGTGTATGTCAAATCTACATATTCTCCGTATAAGTTAAGATTCACATATCTGTCGTATAAGTTAGGATTACTTATTCGCCGTATAAGTTGGGTTTTACATATCCATTGTATAAGTTGGGTTCACATATCCGCCGTATAAGTGTTGCCTACATATCCGTCGTATATGTCACCCAACATATACTCCGTATATGTGTATACATATACTCTCCCAACTTATCCGCTAGGCACATATCTGCCGGATATGTGCAGGTCAGCCCATCCGTCGTATATGTCACCGTCCATTGTCGTTAACCACCACGATTGGTTGTATTTTGATCGTTATGGTCTAGGTAGCTTCGAGGTGTCCGGATCCAAGCTAAGTTGGCCCTTAAGCTCGTTTTTGATTGATTAAACACCCGATTAAAGCTAGATCTAGATTCAAACAAATCATTCGGCATCCCGGGGTTGCGGTTCCGGGTTCTAGAATGTTGGTTCAGCTGATATAAATGATTTCTTACCTTCGGTTGGTCTTGGATCGTTGAATTGAATAGTATAGAGAGTGTTTTGCTTAAGTGTGTGTTTTTGATGGTGTAGGCTAGTGTGTAGAATGGATGGAGATGGAGAGGATTAGGGGTTTAGGGGTATTTATACTCTTTAAGCCAATGGACCTTAGGTCCATTTTCATCTTAAGTCCACATTAATTTCATCTTTTTTAGCCTACCATCCTTTTATCATTATTATTATATTATTATTATTTTTCTACTAACTCAAATTAATTATTCCAACGTAAATAATATTTTAATATTATTCATATAATTTCGGGATTTACAAAAACATGTCCTTAAAACCCGAAGACTCACTGGTATACTAATCCCACATCGGTCGTGGACCGAATATATTCTTGGTTCATTAGGAACGCCCCACCTCTTAAATCACCAACACGTTTTGGGCTTAATGCTATTGGACTAGAGGAGTATCAGAATTGATGACCTCATGGGAATTCTCCACTGGCAACCCAAAACAAATTCGTGAGCCCTTTGTTGGCAAAGAGGACAATATTGGTCGTACGAGAGGTCGGATGCTACAACTAATTTAGTAATTGGTCTTCTAAGTGTTTTGGTTGTATTATGTTGGGTTACATCCCATAGTTAGTTATGTAGTATGTTAAGGCCCATGAGCCAGATTTAGATGTAATTAGGGTTTCACACTTGTATATATATGTGAGCCTCTTTTGTAATAAGTATCCAGTTAATAAAACATTATCCTTTTAACATGGTATCAGAGCTACGGATTTCGATCCAAACCCTAGCTGCGATCTAATCTGAATCTGAACCCTAGCAAATTTGAAATAAGCTCATGTCATGTTTAACCTCTGTTTAGTCACGAAATATTTTTCGAGACATATTCTACTCTCACCGCTGCCACCATCGTCATCAGAAAGCCATGATCTTCTATCCCAGAAAATATAATACTGAACCGACACCGTACGCTCCACCTCTATCGGATAACCTTTTGCTTTATGTCTCAGTTATTGTATTCGAATTCCTTCAGTACTGTAACTATCATATTCAATTGGGAGATAAAAAGACTTTATAAATCAGATTGCGCGAGGTATTATCGAATATTCCTTTGTCCTATGCATCCTCGTCAAACTTGACTCTAGTACATGGAGTTCGTGGAGTCTCTTTGTTCAGAAAGGTCTTACAAATGTTGAAAAAGAAGACCATATCACTAAACTACCCCCTGATCTGATTTTTCGAGAATGGCGTATTGATGACAATGGAATACAAATGGCACTGTGGAATGCCATGGAGCCACATGTACTCACTATTTCCCAAAGCTTTCCCACTGTAAAAATGATGTGGGATAACCTTTCATCATCTTTTTAGCAAAAGAATCTCTACCTCATGCATATTCTATGGTCCAAGCATATGTTAAGGCTGAGCAAGGTGATTCTACATTCACTAATTATTTTACCCGGTTTTCCAAACTTTAGGATGAACTCCGTGCTATGTTTCCACCACTACTGATTTGAAGGTCCATGATGAGCGAAAAGGCAAGATGGATGTCATGACATTCATTGATGGTATATCTCCAATGTATTCTTGTGCTCGACCTCTACTGTTGAGTAACCCTACCGCTACATTCTCTGTTGCATCCACATATAATCTGTTACGAGAAATGTATGGTCCTAATGTGACTCCTACCACTACATCTGCCATGCATACATCTATGGGTAAAGGTACTGGTCGAGGCTCTCATACAGTTCAAAAGGGTATTTGACAGGGAAGTGGTATTGTTTGTCGCTATTGTAAGGAACCTAGTCACAAAAAATGGAACTGCCCGAATCATCCTCCTGGAAGTCAGCCGCCTCCTCAGCCCAAAGCTCACATGGCCACCACTAGTGAGACTTCTGATTCGATTGCCACCCCAACCTACACGTTTAGCAAAGAAGACTATTGTCGAATCCAACACCTTATAGCTTCTTAGAAAAAGCCCCTACTCCACGTGCCAATGCGGTCGCTTCAGGTATGTTTCCAACTCTTGCTTCACCTTGGTTTATTGATTTTCGAGCTACTCATCACATAACTCCAACCCGATTATCCTTTCCAGCCTATATAAAGTTTCCCACCAGCCAGTACGTCTTACTGATGGATCTTCCTTCCCTGTTCTTGGCATCAGATCTATTAACAATTTGACCAACTTGAACCTTTTTTTCCTACTCACTATATCTAATAGGAACTGGGGAAAAACCGACTAATTGGCATATGTTTTGAATTTGGAGGCCTCTACCGCTTATCCTTCTCATCCCGTCCTACATCAAACACATGTGATTCAAAGGTCAAGGAGGATCATTGTCGGTTGGGCCATCCCTCCACAGCAGAGTTGAAGCAAATGAGACCAAATATACCCATCTCGTAGTCAGGTGTTTTCCATATTTCATGAAATTAATGCTTATGTTCGAAACCAGTTAACACATCAATAAACTTTACGTTCCGATAATGCAAAAGAATATTTTTCCACTGACTTCTCTTCATATTTAAAAACACACGACATTGTTCATGAATCTTCATGTGCATATACATCCCAACAAAATGGTGTTTTTGACGCAAAAATCATCACATGTTGGATGTTGGTCGCACAATCATGTTCCAAACTCGTGTTCATCACCGTTTTTGTGGATACGCCGTTTTTACTTCCACTTATCTGATCAACCACATGCCTACACATGTCCTTCATGGTGTAGTCAATTAATAAAAATATATGTAACATCACAAAATTTCTAAGAATAATATTTAATATATTATTTACTTAGGATAGAAAAGTTTACTTGGGTTAGTAGAAGAAATAATAAAAATATAATAAAGATTTGGAAGGTTAAGTAGAATTTAAAGATGGAATTAAATATGGACTAAAAAGGAAAGATGGGCCTAAGGTCCATGGGCTTAAGGGAGTATAAATACCCTTTAAACCCTAATCCTTTCCATTTCCATCCATCTCTACACCATAACCTGCACCTTAAAAATCACACACTTAAGCCAAACACTCTCTACTCTACTATTCAATGATCCGAGACCAACCGAAGGTAAGAAATCATCCGTCTCAGCTGACTCAACATATTAGAACCCGACACCGTAGCCTCGTGATGCCGTATGAGCCGTTTGGATATAGATCTAGCTTTATTCGGGTGTTTAATCAACAAAAAACGAGCCTAAGGACCACCTTAGCTCAAATCGGGACACCCGAAGCTACCCAGGTCATAAACGACCAAACCCGACCAACTGTGGCGGTTAACGACGCCCGGCAGCGCCGTAATCGAAGAAAAACCTTAAAACGCGTAAAAGGGAGCTGACATGCACCTTCTATGCCGTATAAGTTTATATGCCGTATAAGTGCAGCATGTAAGTGGGTGCAACGTGTAAGTATGACACATAATTATGACAGTGCATAAGTTGCATGGGACGTATATGTATGTAATGCCGTATATATATATATATATATGTGTGTGTGGCTGTATGTGCATAAGCGTATATGAACTTATATGCTGGAAGTACTTATATGTTGAAAGAACTTATACGTTGGGAAGAATTATACACGGTAGCCACTTATACGCCCAAGGAACTTATACGCCTAACCTAACTTATACGCTATAAGTGATTTTCAAATAAACGAACGATAAACAGAGTATACGTACGTAAACGATAGACATGGACTTATATGATGTATGAACTAAAGATAAGTAATTAATTAATAATTAAAGGTAACATTTAAAAGAAGATTTGATTTGATTAAATAATTGAACTTCAGTTTTCCGATGAGGTTTTAGTAAAGACTTATTAATGAAAGCTTAACCCCAGCCAGGGGCTCTGCCCCTTGGACCCCGCTAGGGGCTGCCGCCCCTAGAACCCCGCTTCCAGGGGCACTGCCCCCGACCCTTGTAGCTAGGGGTTACAATAACCTAGAAATATGATAGGGCTAGTTAATTGATATATGTAATTGTTATACAGTTAGCTGCACCTAGTTAAAGGAAAGGAGCTACCATCAACTATGAAAGGAATCAGACCCTGGTGAGTTTCTTGCCCCATTTCCTTGTTATGTTTTCGGGGCTGTGTGCATACTCAATGTGACTAGTTAATACACTTACCCTAAGTGGTAAGTCTATGCCTTATATAATTTATGTGATAGTGATTGAGGTTATGAATGAATGCTTGTCGGTACGTGAACGATCTTTGGATATTGCACGTATTGTCAAAGAACGTGAGTTTTATAATAGATGCATGAATGATTAAGAGTACGTATGAAATTATATAATAAAATGTATGTGTAAAGAAGTGTATGTATGGTTGTATGGAAAGAAGGCACCAGACCCTACTAATATCTTAGATAGAAGGGACTAGACCCTAATAATATCTAAAACAGAAGGGACCAGACCTTAAGAATATATGCGATAGAAGGGACCGGACCCCAATAATACATGAGATGGTAAAGATAGTTATGCATGTAGTATGAAAGTATGGAAGAATGTATGTATGAATAAATGTGTGTATGAAAGAAAGGTAAAAGGGTAAAGTATATAATATGTATCTGTATCTTCAGATGGGTATATGAAAATAAGTGTATGTATTGTATGTTACCTGATTAACCAGAAGTCACTCAGCGTAGTTGACTTTTAGTATGCATGCAGGTAAATAGATTGAAGCAGTTAGCTTGAGAGAGACACATGGCAGGATCTGAAGATACTAGCATCTGAAGAAGGAATTGCCATGATGTTTTTAAGCTATCTTATGTTATGTTTTTAAAGACAAGATTCGAATGTTTTGAAACAAATGGTTGACTTTAATTATTATTTCCGTGAAAGTTTTAATTAACTCTGATATTTAGAACTGTGTTTATAAGTAAATCCGACACCAAAGTAGGGTACCGGGAACGGGGCCTTACAATATATCTTTATACTTTTAATATAGTATGTTTATTGAATAGTTATGTCCGGTACATGGTTTAAATTTCGAGTTAATACAGAGGCATCATGTAGTTAGCGTGTAACATCCCGTTTTCTGGTTTCGGTTAATAAACGAAAGTATGAGTTATTATGAGTCGGGCTAGTGTTGGGTTAAATGGAATTGGGTTATGGACTTGGGCTATGAAGAAAAGAGGAAAAGACCATGGGCTTAAGCCCATGATCTAAAATTATATAAGTCATTAATACCCATTTAATTTCATTTCACACATATTCCATACACCTCCCAAAACACACACTTAAGCTTTCTCTCTCTAGACTCTCTCTCTAGCCGAAAGATAGAAGAAGAACCGATTCCGACCTAAGGTAATGATAGTATGATATTGTATGAGCTTAAACCGTTAGATATAGTCACGAAACGACACCGTTAAACCGTTTAAGTCACGAGATCCGGGTGGATTCGGGTATAAACCGAACCTAAGATGAGCTTAGGGATCACCCTAGCTCAGATCTGGATCGAACGGGGCGAAAAACGGTGAAAAACGAGTCAAAACTCGTTTTTACGGCAAAACTGCGTTTTTCCGGCGACGGCGCCGGAAAATGTGTACAAGGTAAGGATGTCAGGGAATGTTCCCTGAGATTCTGACCTAACCCTAGTTCGTTAGCGGGCGTAACGAATTAGCAGGTAATTCGTGTGTTGATTCGTTAAGGGAGGAGTAACGAACTAAGTCTCATTCGCTAAGCGGTTCGTTATAATGCCAGTTCGTTATAAAGAGTCCAATTAATTATGATGACCACTTCGCTAAAAAGTCTAATTCGTTATGAGGACTGGTTCGTTATAAGAGTTCAATTCGTCATAAGGTTCAATTCGTTAACCAGACCAAACGAAGGAGGTTTGATTCATTATAAAGTAACGAATGGGTTCATTCGTTAATGGACGGGGACGAACTAGAAGTTTGATAAAATGACATAACAGTCCCTGGACTTAGAAAAAGAATGATTTAATTACAAAGAAGCCCTTGAACTTTTAAGTTATCAAATTAATTGATGATTCAAAAAAATTCTAATGGAAAATGTGATAAGACAGTTAATGGAAATAAAATTTTTCCAAGCTGACTTGGCAGCTCGACCCCAGCCAAGGGCTCTGCCCCTTGGACCCTGCTAAGGGCTGCCGCCCCTAGACCCCGCTGCAAGGGGCGCTGCCCCCGGACTCCGTTCGTTGAGGGTTATAATTATACTAGAATCGCGATGTGAGTAGTGATAGTTAATTGATACGTGTAATTGTTATACAGTTAGTCGTGCTCAGCTCAAGAAAGGATTAACTATAAACGGTGAACGTAATTGCGTTCAGGTGAGTTTCTAGCCCCACTTCCTTGTTATGTTTTCGGGGCTGTGTGCATACTCGATGTGATAGTTAATACACTTACCTTAAGTGGTAAGTGTATGCCTTGTATGATTTATGTATGATGATTGCTTGACGGTGCGTGAACGATCTTCGGATATTGCATGTGCCGTCAGGTGGTAGTTAAAGATACGACTGATAGGTACGACGTAAGATACGATGTATGTATGAATATATATGACGTATGCAAAATGTATGTATGATATGTTGATGGTACGTGAACGCTCTTCGGAGATTGCACGTATTGTCAAGGAAAGTATGTAAGAACAGGTACGGTACAGTTGCATGAAACAAAAGGACCAGACCCTAATAATATCTGTGATGGTAGGGACCAGACCCTAATAATATCTGTGATGGTAGGGACCAGATCCTATTAATATCTGTGATGGTAGGGACCAGACCCTAATAATATATGTGAGGATAGGGACCAGACTCTTTATAATATCTGTGATGTTAGGGACCAGACCCTTATAATATTTGTGAGGTTATAGGGTGGAAGGCTCTTTAAATAAGATGAATAGTTATATGAAGAGTAAGTATGAATAATGCACACCCCTTCGGGCACGTGTGCAAGTATGAGAACAGATTGTATGTTGTATGATTAACTAGAACTCACTCAGCGTAGCTGAATTTTAGTATGCACGCAGGTGAGTAGATTGAGGCAGCTTGCATAAGAGGAAGCACATGGCAGGAACTTGAAGAAGCTGGCATCTCAAGAAATATTATGTTATTTTAAAGACAATGTTTTATGTTTAAGTAATTTGAATGCCCGTTAAGACAAGAAAGGATGGTTATGTAATGTAATGTTTGAATGTTTTAATTATTCCGCGAATGTTTTTATTAACTCTGATATTATGAACTGTGTTGATGAGTAAATCCAACGTCCAAATTAGGGCACCGGTAATGGGGCCTTACATAGCGCGATTTTAACGTATGCTCACTAACTTTGAAATTACATGTATGTTCCCTATTTTTTTCAATACGTAACATAGATGCTCCTTGGAGTGGATGGCGTTAGTTTTTCCAGTTAAGTTTGTGCAAGACTACTTTTATACCCTTCTCTTTAAAAAAATATTAGCTAATGAAATATATATATATATATATATATATATAATTTCACCATCATCTTCACATTCAAACACCAAGGCCTTTGCAACCAGCGCCCACGACCGGAAATCCATCTTCTGCAACTACCTCCTATCACCATGACACATGACCAAACCTGACCGCCACCACCCCTTCATACTTAATCACTAACAACACTACTTGACTCAGTACACAACCTTCGCTCTTCCGACTCCAGCTTTGAAATACACAAATCTATTTCACCGTTTGGCGTACCTGTTCCACGGGCGCATCGCCCTCCAATTCCATAAAGGCCTTCACATGAATCCATGACATTTTCATTACCGCTGCATTAATGATGTTTCGACCACCGCTTTTGCCGTCAATATACTCATTCATTATGGTCATAGTTGTCTTGTTCGGATAGATAACATTGTCAAACACCGTCAAATTGCAACTACAGTTCGAGCCACTAAACCTGAGTTGGAGAATGCCACATTTAGGTCTTAAATAGGGTCTTCTCTAAGAATACAAAAATAAATTAATAAAAAAAATAAAATAAGTGGAAAATGGGATACGAAAAAGGCCCTAAAATATGAACTCAATAACTCTTACATATGTATCTTTGCGTTCTTGTAGATTTATGTCTTTCTTGATTCTTCTTTTATTATCCCCATTTTACATTTTTGACTACTGGATAAGTGTTTAGGCTTAGAAAACATGATATCTAAAAAACAAAAATAAAATAAAAATTGATTGCATAACCGGCTAACATATTAACTAATAATTGATTTATCATTTATTCAATAATCAATAGACAATAAAGACAGATGGACCACACTAAAACTAATTAATTAAAATTCAGAGTTTAATACTAAAAATATAAAACTCTAAAAGTCTAAATCGTAAAACATATTAGCCTAGTTCAGTTGGAGACTAAGTCAAAACTCAGCGATGGCAAAGAGCAAAGACTGCAGAGTAGCAAAATGTCAACGACGAAGGGAAGAAATCTAGCGTAGGGAAGAAAGCCGACGAATTGGCATTAGGTTTAAGCGTGGTCGGTGGACTAAGGTCAATTGCCTTCTACGGTTATTATCACAATTATTATTATTATTATTATTATTATTATTATTAGATGGGCCTTTTAAAAGAAGTGCACCAACTACATACATATATAAAAAAATTAAACCCATGGGATATGAAGATAAGTGCGTATGGACCTGATCCTTCCCGGTCCTTCACTAAGGCTGGCTGGTTTTGAATCCTTAATCGAAGCCATCATCTGCTGGCAAAATTTTACTGTGTTTTGCACTTTTGATCGCTGGAGTGAAGTGATTCTAATTTTCGTAGTTGATGGCTGGTTTCATTTAATTGGAAGAAATTTTTTTATCACTGGAGTGAGTGAGGGGGGGGGGGGGGGGGAGGGAGGGGAGGGGGCGAGGGCTAGCTTAAGAAGGGAAATTGAAGAATTTCTTGGAAGGTGGGCCCCACATAAAAGAAGTCTTTAATTTGTGGGCCTATTTGTTCTTGTATGCTCCATATTTGGGTGTTTAAAACTATCCGTATCCGAAATATCTGACTATCCGTATATGAAGTATTTGAATTTTCAGATATCCGAATATTCGGATATCCGAATCCCGGATATCGGAAAATTCGGATTCGGATATCGGTTTTTAGATTTTTCGGATATCCGAACTATATGATATTTTAATTTTAATATTTTTTCGTTTTATTTTATATAAAACATAATAACAAAACCCTAGATCTGCCATTAACATGTTAACATAATATCAGTCATCACTCATCAGCGTCTCTTCTCTTCAGCCACCATCGTCCGTCAGGCGTTAGCCACCGTCGTCCGTCTCCTCTAGCCACCACCATTGTCCGTCTCCACTGACCATCATCGTCGGTCGTCGTCTCCACTGTCACCACCGTCGTCCGTCTCCCCCAGCCACCACCATTTTCTATATTTGAATTTATGGAAATTAGGCAGTTCGTTATATGTAAGGTCCATTCGTTAAAGATGTTTAACGAATGGACTGTAATTCGTTATGTATATTCCCTTTCGTCATTGAATGTTGTCGAATGGGAGCATAACGAATCAATGATTCGTTATGCTTTCCTTTTAGTCTTGTAAGTTAACGAACTGGAGCCAATTCGTTACGAGATGTGTAACGAGTTGGTCTCCATCGTCTATATAAGGGTTGTTCTTACCCACATAATTTAAGTTTTGAGATTAATATATCGAACCTCTGCCGGAATACTCTCTCACTCAAATCTTCCTTATCATAATCCGAACCAAAATTAGTCCATAGTTAACAGTATCAACTGTTAAATCAACCAAATTGAACGAATACTTAATAAAACTGAAAAGTAATCAAATAAACATCAATTACTGATCCGATAATACTTAATTAAGGGCAATCTAACACCTATATGCTTTGATACCACTTGAAAATACGTATTAATCGTATAGTTCTAATCAATATCGATTATCAGATTAGATCTAGTACCTTAGGATCTAGTTTATGATATGCTGTTAATTATGTATGTATATATATAGTTATAATATGTGTATTAGTAATATGTTAAGGAAGATTTGAGTGAGAGAGTATTCTGGAAGAGGTTCGATATATTAATCCCTATATGAACAACCCTTATATAGACGATGGAGCCCAATTTGTTACAGATCCCGTAACGAATTAAATCTAGTTCGTTAACTTACAAGACTTAAAAGGAAAGCATAACGAATCATTGATTCGTTATGACCCCATTCGTCAACATTCTATGACGAATGGGAACATACATAACGAATTACAGTCAATTCGTTAAGAAAGTGTGTGTGAATTGGATTGGAAATCAAGATTGATTGGATTGGTTTTGGATTGAATATGTTAGTGTACTATACAAAGGATTGGTTATATGCTAATCAGTGATTGATTGATCGATTAAAGTATACGAGATATGTATGGTTGGATTCGTGAGTTGTATACGAGTAGTTTGAGCTACGATTTGGCCAATTTGGTGAGGGTATTGAGGTCGTATTACGTATTTTTCATTGGGTTTTGGTTGTTCTTGAATATGGAAAATTTCCATATTTCTAGAAATATCTGTTGAAGATTTGAAGATTTGTTAATGGCTATAATTCGTTATAGTTAATACGTCAACCACGTGTCGTAGTTCGTAATCAATTCTGAGTAGATCCGTGCCACGTGGCGAGTTTGTTACAACTGACTAACAACCTTGTTCGTTATCAACTTTAGCTGATTCGTTCTTACGGTTTCCAATTCGTGTTCATTATTAGTTTCATTTTCTTCGCTGATTCGTTATCAATTCGTCTATTGATTCGTTCAGTGATTTGTTACTTATTCGTTCTTGATTCGTCATCTCTATTCGTCAACAATTCGTTATTGAGTCGTTATACTGATTCGTCAGTAATTCGTTAGTAACGTGTCTTTAATTCGTTACTGATTCGTAATAATCTAATTCGTTACTAGTTCGTCATAGTACTAGACCTGATTCGTTATCTATACCTCATCTGATTCGTTAAGTTACTATTCTCAATTCGTTTTCCATATTTCACTCAGTTCGTCATGATTACTGTTCCTAATTTGTTACAGAATTTTCACTTTTAACCCTCAAGTTTGAATTTTTGTTAAATTTGAACTTTTTAATTACAATGGATGGTTTTTACGCGTTTCCATCCCAGAACGTACTTATGTAACAGATGTTACACCTTGATGCTGAAATTGGATCCCATTCAAAATGCCCACGACTGATAAAATTCAGTGATTTTGCAAAGTGGGAACCACGGTTTCAAGCACATCTTGGTTATGTGCATCCCGATTGCTCAAGATGTCTTGATGATGTCTACACTGTACCAATGCTTGGTGATGAAACTACGGGTTTTACTCCTAAAGCCTTTTCTCATTACTCGCAAGAAGAGAAGAAGACTTTAGAGATCGAGACTAAAGCATATTCAACTCTTACTATGGCTTTACCTAATAATATATTCCATCAAGTTGGGAGTATCAATATCTGTGCTTCATTGTTTTAGCATATTAAAATGAGAAGCATGGGTAATACTGAAGAGAGCAAGAAAGTAATGTTAAAGTTTCAATTTCGAAACTTTAACTTACTAAAAGGAGAATCTGTTGAGTCTGGGCTCCATTTCCTGAAACACATGAGATCGGTGAATCGTCTCATGATGTTGAAAAGAATCTTACTAATTTAACAGACAATGTTGTTGTGACTGAGAATCCTACACTTCGGATTCATACTTATCACCCACAAGACAACATCATTGGTGATCTTGATGTAGGTGTGCAAACACGTCATCAAGTTGCTACTTCAAATGACTCTAACATATTGTGTGCGTATGCGGATATGCATTCCTCAGGAATCATGAATCTTGCGAAATACACTGCTTTCTATCTCAAGTGGAACAAACGAATGCTTGTATGGCGCTTGAAGTTCCATCTAGGGTAGAAGCAATGCAAGAAGAGTTGCAACAGTTTAACCGACTGGGTGTATGGGATCTCATTGACAAACCCATTAGAGTTAAGAAACTAATTTCTATGAAGTGGGTATTTAAGTGTAAGAAAGAGGATCGTGGAGTGATCGTTAGGAACAAAGCAAGATTAGTAGTTCAAGGCTCCCACCAGCAAGAAGGCATAGATTACACATAAGTATATGCTCCAGTTCAAGGCTTCCAAAAACATTGAAAAATCTTAAAAAATACAAAAATATTGTGATTTATATTTTGAAAAATTCAAAAACATTGAAAATTTTGAAAAATCAAAAACATTGTGATTTTAGTTTGTATATAAAAATCTGAAAAGACAAAAATATTTTGTTTTTAAAGTATGTACAGAGAAAAACCAAAAAGATTTTTGCATACTTTCGCTTAAATTATGCCATTTACTCATATTTGAAGGACATATACTTGTATATGTTTGGTCCTGATATACTTGTAAATGTTCGGGATAGCCATTTACCTGATAATGGAAAGTAGTTGGGGCGATTTTTGTACGTTTTATTTAATTTTCTCGCTGAAAATTATGTCGGTTATGTAAGTTTGTGGAACATGCTTGCATGTTTTGGTCCTGTTATCTACTTGTGGATTGATAGGATATCCATTAATCTATAGACTAAAAGTAACTGGGGCGATTGAATATACTTTTATGCTCCTAAAAAATTTTGAGTTTTGAAGCAAAAAGATAAATTGATAGTACATTGATCATCTGGTTTCATATCCAGAAAGAAATAAGCTTAAAGACTAAGTGCTTAATTGCATTGGTGCGTTGATAGGTCTTAAACAAGCCGTTAGAGTAAAGTATGTGATATAAACATAAAGAAACGCCAAATTGAAAGAGGTGCTAGACTCTACCTAAAATCTCGGTAATGATGGCATAAATGTAATAGCATGTCATACTCAAGCCTTATGTTTGTTTGATCACCAAAAACTCATAAGATTGAATAACAAGCATTTAGGTTCCTGGCACCGTGAGTGTTTATGCAACTTAATCATCTGGGTATTCATATGCATTAATATTTCAAACGCTTTTAGAAAAAACCCAAAGTCATTAAACCTTGATCACTACTGTACATCGTACAAATTGAATTACTGACTTGATCAAAATCCGTTGTTAGTCATACATTGTTCCTCCCTTGCGTGCGTCTTAATTCCAATAAGAAACGGACCCCAGGGGACACAATGTATGTAAGCCTACAGATGGACTCGTGCATACTCACTCATGGTAAATGAATCTTGTGTCATCAATCAAAATTATCTATAAAATTCTAAATTTTGATCGGCAACATAATGGTTTAAGTCAAGTTGGGGTGATACGGAAAAAATAGAATTAAGCTTGAACCGAGATTAGAGGCTGATAGTTTCTGATATTCTGTGCTTTAATTGAAGATTTAATCATATCACAAAAACACTTGAAAGTTTGTTATAAGATTTAAGTGGACAACAATATTAATGACCGACTTAACGCCAGTCATAATATCGATGAAAAATAAAACAACGATGGAAGGGCAATTTGATTAATATGATTCTCTTCTTAAACTCACCAAAAAATACAAAAATATGTACTGCTTTCGAACAACATACAAAAATACCAAAATATTTTGTCTTCTACTTTATGTTCGCTTTTCGGGTTTAAATGTAAATATTTTAAAAAGAAAAAGGAAAATATCAAAGAGATTTTTATTTTATTCTTTTAAATATTATTTAATCTGTTTTAAGTTATGTGTTTTTAAGCGTAAAACACGTTAAGTTATTACATTTTACCACGCCGGGTAAGATTCGTAAGTAATATGTCATCAGGATACGGGTTTCGTTGATTTATTTATTCATTTGTTAAAACTCTCTATTTAAATTAATTCTTTAGTTATTTAAATTCTCTATTTAATTATCTAATTATTTTAAAATTAAATTGAATTGGAAATTGAAAAGACTCCAATGGTCAATTCGTTATCTGTTGATAACGAATGGGGTTATTCTAATAACGAATTACTTCAATTCGTTATTCTCAATTCGCTTCCGCCACTCTGAAACGAATGACCCAATTCGCCATCTAACATTTAACGAATTAAGCACGAATTACCCCTAGTTCGTTATTTCTTTGTGATAAGTTTTAACGAATTACTCATTCGTTACAACATATTACGAATGAGATAACATATTGGCTAATTCGTTAATTTTAAATTAACGAATCAGCTGATTCGTTGTCTTGGGAAGTGTGCTGATTCGTCCTATATTTTTGAACTCATTCGTTCAAAAATTTTTCTTCTTCCTTAAGCTTACCCTGCCAAAATTTTCCAGAAAATCCGACGATCTCTAAACCCTATTTTGATCATCATGTAAGAATCATAAGGTAATGAGGGTTAGAACGCAATCCTTTTTGTCGGATTTCATAACCAGATTATGGATCTTTAGATTGATTCTTATATCGGTTTTACTTAATAACAGAAACCTTAATTAATCTATTATACACTAAGATTGTATCAAAATGAGATTCATATAACTGTTATCGATGATATTGCGAATCGATTGGTGCTAATTTTAGGTTGTTATATCATGCTACATGATGTATTGAATTTGGGTTGCATATTTGACTTACATTGTTCATCTCAATTTTGACTTTGACTCCTGATTAGTCAAATTTGTAGATTATTCGTGACCATTCGTTATGCGTTAACGAACTGACACTCATTCGTGTTCAATTCGTTACTGATGCTATAACGAATCAACTCTTTCGTGAATTTTATAACGAATTACATCACATTTGTTATTTAATTCGTTATTTCTTTGTGGGTGATTCGTTATGTCAAATTCGTGGTCTTGCATTGATAACGAATTAAGCAATTTGTTATAACGAAGTACCTAATTCGTTAACAAATCACATTTAGAATTATTTTTAAAATTTAAAATTAAAATTTATAAAAATATTTATATCATTTGATTTTCGTTTTACTAAATATCGGGTTTTATGTATTCTCAGTTATGGCTGACGAAGTTATCCCGAAAGTTCCCGCTGCTGAGCAACAACCAGTGCAATAACAACAGGAGCCGGAACCCTCTTTGTTGTCGTTTGACAAGGCATAATATATGTGCTTTTGTTGGGACAAATTTTTCTGACGAATATCTGTTTCACGATATGCTAGCGTTTATACGCCGATCTTGTATAAGCTATGTCGTTGCAGCAAACCGGGAGATTCGCTTCAGCAGTATACGACCATTTAGGAATTCAGCTCACTACATTGATTCTGAAAACCATATTGTTGCCAAGGTGAACAAGAAGCCGATCATAATTTCAACAGAGGTGATACGAAGGGCGTTGCGGTTTGATGATAACATGGACAACCTGTGTGAGTTCGATAAGGGGTTGATTCGAGGTTTGTTTCACCGTGTGTTCTATGCTGGTGAACTTGACCGTTCTATGTACAGCAAGGCTTACTTGGGCCCCACATACAAGTATTTATTACATGTGCTTATACACCGCCTTGAAGTTCGTAAAGGTGGACACGAATAGTGCCGTACCATGTTACAATCAGCATTCATCGCTTTAATTTTGAACAAACCGTTAAATTTCTCAGAGATGATTTTCTATAATCTCAAGGAAAATTGATTGGTTAAACACCAACACAATAAACTCCTTACGTATCCACGGTTTATTTAGTTAATCATTGAGGATGTTATTCCTGATTTGGAGATTGATTCGACGCTTCGCAATGACGTGCTGAAGCTGGAGCATATGACTGCTGATACATTAAAGAGGATGAAGCAATATCGTCAAGAGACGCCGAGGACCAAACGTATGATTGGTCATATCTCGAATCCGGCGTATGTATGTCCTGCTGATGATCGTTGGATCCACGATGATTCAGATTCCGAACGTGAAGAGGGTCCAGGTGGGAACGATGGTGGTGATGATGGAGATGATGGCGGTGATGGTGGTCAAGGAGGTGACCAATGATGTGATGACGTTGTGGCGGCAAGTTCGTCTGCTGCACAACGAAAACGTAAGGGCAAGGAGCTTGCATCTGATCAACCACCCAACATCGTGTGGTTCATGGATCTGGGGTGGAAATAGGTCCACGTGAGCCTAGGTCGTCTGATCTTCAAAGCCCGGTGGTGCCGCTTACTACTTGCACCCCAGAATTCACATTGACGACTACACTAACGTCTGATCCAAGCTTTGGTATGATTCCTCAATATGTTTCATCTTCGATACCAAGGCCTACTACTGCTACTTCGGTGGTTCCTCCAACACCGACCATGATGCCGACTCTTCCCATGGACGTCTCGTTTATGAGAATTATTCGTCCTCAAGGTTCCGTGCAGCCGCTACCTCAATCTTTATTGTTTACCCCCTGAAAATCAGATGAGTGTGCTCTTAAGTTTGATTCATCTATATGAGAATCAAATGGCGGCCGATCGCCAAGCTCAAGAGCAAATGTTAATTAATCAAAGGCGTATGATGGGGTTTGTCTCTTATTGGCAAAAAGAGACGAAAGAGCTTCGTGAGATTGTCACAGCTCAGGGGGTGAAGATCAAGGAATAAGAGGATCTTACTCTTCATCTTACGTGCAAAGATGATGAATTAAAGAAGCTGAATAACGACGATGATGATCCTGACGCTTAAGGTGCTGGAGGTAGTGAGCTGAAACAAGCTCATGGCTCATCCTCTGGTGCTGGTACGAGCGGCGGTGAAAGCAATGATAGACAAATGGCGGTCTATCATGACTCGACTAATGTTCAACCAATTGAGGCGGTCAAAGCCAGCACCATCCTGTTCATGGATTACAAGAAGGGCATCGTGATGAGTTCTGCCAACCTTGATGAAATAGAAGAAGGTCAGTTCATCAATAAGTCCCTAACATGTGAACAGATTGCTTTATTGCTGGGTCTGAACGATGAAGAACTCGATGCTTTGGAAGCCTAGGATGACGTGGAGGTAGTAAACGACGAGGAAGTCTACAGAATACGATGTCTTCTCATATGAATACGTCGTTTATTTATGAAGATGAGGAGATCAAGATTGAAGATGTGACAACAAATATCCCAATCTTTATCAACGATCCAATGTTGATCAGGGTATTCCTACCTTTACTGAAGAAAATGTCAAAGCTGCTGAAGATCATTTGGAGAAAGTTTCAAAGAATAAAGCCATGATGTCGGAACGTGATGCTGATCCGACTGAGGCTAATATTCTAGGTTGGTTTAATTATTGGTGCAAACGGGCACGTAAAATTATCGAGGTGTACAAGTATGTGAACGAAGAACATAAGCTGGAAGCTATCGCACGTGCTAAAGCTAATCAGAAGACAACCTTCAAAGCCGTGTCGACTGTGAAAGGTGATATCGTCTCCTAGCTTTATGATTCTGAGTTAAAGGTCTATATCATCAAATGGGAGAATGGTGTTCAGTATTATCAGAACATTACTGACGTTCTCTCATTACCGCGTTGGGATGTTCGTACCATCGCAAGTCGACCTTTCATTAATCGCGGTGGAAATCGTCAAGCAGAATGGTTTCATCAACATTTTCTTTTTGAGGTAAACCGTGGTTTTAAATTCTTTAAGCCACAGATTCCTATCCGTAAACGTATTAACGAGATTGATCCACGAATGGGTTGGAGGAAGCTCGTGCTTAAAGTTAAACCACCGAATACAATGAAGTATGTACCTGTGAAGACATTCCCACAGGGTCTTCGCCTAACGTTTAATCGTTGGTACTATGAAAATCGTACCAATGAGGCCGTCATTGTTCTGGGTAAAGGCTTGAAAACTAGTTTTATTAGAGTTATCGACCCGATGTGGCTCGTTAACTTATCTGAAACAGACAATGACGTGTTGTTCGTGAACAAGATTTCTATAGAGTTCCAAGAGGACTACAACCGAGCTATGCAGTTCCAACGTGTCGTACATGTATGCTATGAGTTCGGGATTCATAGTTGTCGTGATTGGCAGACAAAGCGCTTCAAGTAACTTAAATACAAAGAGCTCAAGACGAGGGGGTGTTTGTTAGTGCACGGTTTTGTCGTCTCGAGTCTTTGTAATTTATGATTATTATAATATAAGGGTATTTATGGAAATTAGCCAGTTCGTTATATGTAAGGTCCATTTGTTAAGGATGTTTAACGAATGGACTGTAATTCGTTATGTATATTCCTTTTCGTTATGGAATGTTGACGAATGGGGGCATAACGAATCAATGATTCGTTATGCTTTCCTTTTAAGTCTTGTAAGTTAACGAACTGGAGCCAATTCGTTACGAGATGTGTAACAAGTTGGTCTCCATCTTCTATATAAGGGTTGTTCATACGCACATAATTTAAGTTTTGAGATTAATATATCGAACCTCTGCCGGAATACTCTCTCACTCAAATCTCCCTTAACATAATCCAAACCAAAATCAGTCCATAATTAACAGTATCAACTGTTAATTCAACCAAATTGAACGTATACTTAATGAAACCGAAAAGTAATCAAATAAACATCAATTACTGATCCGATAATACTTAATTAAGAGAAATCTAACACCTATATGCTTTAATACCACTTGAAAATACGTAATAATCGTATAGATCTAATCAATATCGATTATCGTATTAGATGTAATACCTTAGGATCTAGTTTATAATATTCTATTAATTATGTATGTATATATTAGTAGTTATAATATGTGTATTAGTAATATGTTAAGGAAGATTTGAGTGAGAGAGTATTCCGGCAGAGGTTCGATATATTAATCTCAAAACTTAAATTATGTGGGTATGAACAACCCTTATATAGACAATGGAGACCAATTCGTTACACATCCCGTAACGAATTGGCTCCAGTTCGTTAACTTACAAGACTTAAAAGGAAAGCATAACGAATCATTGATTTGTTATGCCCACATTCGAAAACATTCTATGACGAATGGGAACATACATAACGAATTACAGTCCATTCGTTAAACATCCTTAACGCATAGACCTTACATATATCGAACTGGCAAATTTCCATAAATACTCTTATATTATAATGATCATAAATTACAAACAATAAATTACAAAGACTCGAGAAGACAAAACTGTGCTAACATATATGTTGGGGCATGCATCTTAACCTACTTATAAGGTTAATAAACCTGATTTCGATGTGTTTAAATTTGGAAATATTTGAAATAAAAAATTGATACCATTTGAGTATTCAAGGGAAAAAAGGTAAAAAACACATACTAACGGGTGGGTTATATCATGGGACACTTCTTTTGTGGAAGAAACTATTATTGATGTTCAATCAAAAAAAGGTAAGCTTTCTATCGCCAATAATTTATTAGTAATAATATACTTTTTAGTGTTAAGAAGTTTGTTTTACATGTGTGTTGCGACGTGCAGGTGATATTATGTTTTTATTGAAGGCTTTATTTTTCTAAGTAATTCTGACATTATTAATTAACAAATGGTATACTTCATGGAAAAAAGTAAATAATAAATAAAGATAAAAATCAAACTCGCACTAAATGAGGCTCAGATTTGTTTTATCACTAGAGCCATTACACTGCCATGGTTACAACAAAGGTTGCAAGTGAAGAATTCAAGATTTGTCTTACACCCGACGTCCATTGATACTGCTACACCAAGCTACGAAGAATCATAGATGTTGACTCAATGCATATTCAGTCATCACACCCTTATGATATATACCTATAAGTCCAAAAGACAATAAGCTATTCGTTAGTGTCACCCATAAATTGCTATAATTCAGCTGCCAAGCAACAAAATATGAAAGCATATGATAGCAAGACAATTTTTTTGTGAGAATGGTAGCAAGCAACCTGGTGTTGACAAGTGACAATAACACGTCAAAATACGCAGGGTTAGTTATATCCATCAAGTTATTCTAAACTAGGCTAGAACCCGTGTGTTACACGGGGTGGTAGATAATAAAACAAAAACAACAAAATAATAATAACATTAATAATATGATCTAAATTCTAAATATATGTAAGTAAACTATCATTATTCAAAGAAACACAAAAAGACCAAATATAATTCATAAATCTATAACTTCATCTCATTAATGAAATTACATATTTTTTTTGGAACGGCCAACTAAGTAACGCCGGGTACTTACATTACATAGAATTATGAAAACTAAAAATATTCATAAATATCAAAGTTATAATTTTTTTTTATATTTTCTACAACTTACTTTAATACTTTCTATGCTCCATTCATAGAAAATACTCATTTCTATTGTCATCGTATGCATGTGATATTGCTTGTCAATCCAAAAAAATAAAATAAATAAATAAACAGGAAATCAATAACAAAGTTATCTTTCTTTCCAAATTATGAATGTGGAGAACAACAATAAAAAGTTAAAAACTTAAATATGACACTCTAATTTTGTAATTTTCATTTTGGAATGTACCACCTCGTAATAATTTATAATATCTCCACCTTAAATCATAAATCTAGGAGATGATACATGTTTTGGCTTGCCAAACAATGAAAATAGAGAAACTAAAATAATAATAATAATAATAATAATAATAATAGAAAAACATTTAAAACTATATGAGAGCCAAAAAATCGGAAAGAAATAAGAAATGTAAGCAGTATAATATAACAATATCACTTGTATACAATATTATTTGCAAAGTGCAAAAAAAAGACAAAAAAAAAGAAAAAGAAAATTCAAATTCTCGATTGCGTTGGAGAAAATAAAAAGGTAACGTCAAGTTGTTACTCTCAAGTCTCAAGTACTAAATTTTTAAACTATGAGTTAAAAACTAATCAATATTTGGCTAGATTAATATATCTATAAAATTAGTAGCAAAATTTAAATTTTTAAATGGTAAGTCAACACAAAAGTTAAGCCTAAACAAATTGATATATTTTATTAAAATGACTTGTGTTGAACCGAACTCATTTTAACCGGAACTCATTTTTCTAAATAACCATATTGACCTGAACCAAATCGATGTTATTTTTTTAAAACAACCCATTTTGACATGAACCCATTTTGACGGTAACTCATTTTGCTAAGAATCCATATACGAAACCTGCAACTTTGACCTGTTTAACAGTTACTAGCGTCGGCTACCAGAGATGGCTGAGTTAACTGGATCAGAGATCACTCCAAACATCTAAGCAGCAAACATATACACAAGTATCTCATAAGCGATATCAATAATAAAAATTATTTTTAACTATAATGGAAATAATATTAAACAAAATTACTATGATTCTTGGCAACACTACTATTCTTGATGACAAATTTCTTTATTTTTTATTGTTGCAACCAGAGACGATTGAGTTAACTCGAGATCAGAGATCCCTCCAAGCATCCAACTAACAGTTCCATCATTGCCTACAACCTATACACATATCTCGAGATCAGAGATCCTTCCAAGCATCCAACAAACAGTTCCATCACTGCTTACAACCTATACACATATCTCATAAACGATAATAAAAAATAGTGAAAACAAATAAAAATAAGGCGCATAAGCCGCATGAGTTGGATCTTAGAGATTAACAATCAAGATTTCGTATCTAAGAGTGCCACACTCAGTATCAACAAAACAAATCATTAGTTTCTTACATTATCTGATGAATTTCACAACCAAATGATATATATGGAAAAAAGAAAATATATATTCATAATAGTTACTAAATAGTGAAAACCATTTGCTATAAATCTAGAGCTATACAATAAAAATTGATTAACAAATATATGTTCAATGTGGGGATGGTAAAGGCTGATGAACAATTCTATTTCGGTTCACGTACAATTCATCAAATAACACTATTTAGGACAACTAACCAACAAAACTTCCTCAAGTATATAACTATTGAACTAAAAAAAATTAAAATAAAGCTTCAATCAATTCAAATGGGCATAAATCATAAATCAATGATCAACTGAGGGCACAAATCAAATATCGATTGGATAATAAAACTTAGATCGATTGGATAATAAAACTTTATTACCCGCAAATGGATCTTCAAAATCAATTTCAAAGGTTTAGACTAAAGAGTACCCATACATTAATAGTGAATTCAACGAAGATGGTGGAATGAAACTTGAATAATATATTGGAATATGTAAATTGAATCTGTATGATCAGCATATAGAATCTGAAAATTAAGTATGTATAATCGTAAACAGTATAAAATCATCATAGAATTAGGGTTGAGAATTACGTTACATAAAGATTCAATGTATAGTCCAATTGAATTAGTAAATTAAATATTTGAACATATGCATAAGTTTCGACATCAGATGAATAGGATTAGGATGTAATTGGATGACATATGAAACCGATTGTTTAACAATGACATCAGATTAATCAGTAGTTGAAGAGTAATCGATTTGAAAGAAAATGCGATTGTCACAAGAATCGATATGCAGGTGATTGGATGTGTTGTTATGGTTATAAGCATGAAGGATAATATGGTTTGTGCATAGAAGCCACAAGGTTTTTTTATTTTTTGAATAATAAAAAAGAAAGGAAAAATTACATTATTAGGAAAAAATGTCATGTGACAATTTAAAGCCATTTGATGAAAAATAGGAGATTGTTGAAAATCCACTCCTTTATTATATAGGTAGACTAGTTTGAGGCCCGCGTATTACACGGGTAATTGATGAAAATTTTATACTTCAATCATTAAGTGAAATATACTTAACAAAATGATCATATATTTTATACAATTACAATTTACATTAAAGTTATAGAAATTACATAACTAAGATTACACAAATAATGTTACAAATAAATAAAACAGTCCTTATACGCTACATTTGTGATTTTATTGGTTGGTATACATTGTTTATCACAAATCAAATCTTTAATCCATGTCTGCTTATAACTCTTGATAAGGTAGAATATAGGTATGTTTATAACTCTTGATATAGCCACGTATAATTGTTTGTGTGATAAATAAGATTCTTCAAGTACATACCAACCCTTGATAAATGATAATATATTTATGAAACTAACAAAAAAAATATTCTTACACATAAAATATCATGCCTGTTAATCAATTAATATATATAATGTCATTTGAGATCATGTGCTCATGTTTATCCCAAAACATGATTATCTAAAAACCAGATTACCTGAATTTTGATGATATAGTCATCCTTATAATTTTTAGAATTTAAAATTGATTGATCATGATAAATTTGGTGTCATTAATATTCTATATATGACAAATATTTACTTGATTTTATATTTTACAATTAATAATTGTATAATCAAGCAACATACAAAACCGGAAATTAAAATATAACAAAATGTTTTTTTTTTCATTCATATTAATGGAAAATGACAAAGACATACTAACCTTAATGTCATATTCGAAGAAAAGTGATTATTCTTAGTTAGTAGAATAATAGAAGATTTAAAATTGCATAAAGTGAAGGTAGTGATTCTTATTTATGAGAGATGAAGGTATTTGATACGGAATGTTTAAATTTTGAATACTAATCCTCTGTTATTTATTAATATTATGGGAGTTGTTGCCTTGTTAGAATATTTAAATAATCGATATATATATTTTAAAAACTTATAGAAAAAAAAGCAAAGATTTCGGATTTGTTGGAAGCATTGTAAATGACTTTTAACCGGATTAACTATTTTTTTGTAAATTAATGTGAAAATATATGTTCTAAAGTATTTTGGTCTGAATTATAATAAAATATATTGAAAATTAAATATTGATTTTTTACTGCTAAAACTCTTTATACTATACAAAAAAAATCATATAAATAAATGACATATACTTCATATAGTAAATCGGTATACATATAGATTATAAATATATAATTCAACTTCAATAGTTTAATGCTAAACACTAAGATATATAATAGGTATTCTCTACGTTTGCAATATTTATACAAAATGTTTGGAGAAAATTAAGAAAATATACATTTTCCCGAGTTTAAATGCATATGAGAAGATTTTAAATTCAAATTTGAAACCAATCTTAATATAAAATATTATGCATTGTAGCTCGAATCCCAGTTTAAAAAACAATTTGTAGTTTACCATACAAATCCAAATTCTTCGACAATAATGAACCTTTATTTGCTTTAATTTGCAATTACCTGTGACTTTAAAATTATATTCTAACAAACCTGTAACGTCAATTATAATATTTCCTTATTTCACCATTAATGTTAATGAATTAATTGATTAGGATTTACATATAATAAAAACAAACTTGAATTCATACATTGACATGACTTAAAAGATAAGGACCATATATTGAAATAAATGAAAAAAATGTGAGGATGACTATAAGGATGACAAGTGACAAAAATAGATAGTCTTTTATTAGAATAGATAGATTAGGAATTTATATGTTACCTATCTTTAAGTAAATCATTATCCTCAGTTAGAGTTTTATCAAATATATAATACTAGCTTTAGAGCCCGTGTAGCACACGGGATGATTAAAATAATTAAATTACAAATAAAGTAATACATAATGTATATGGAAAAATGTATTACATCTATGCTTGTATCATTATACATAAATTGATTTTATTTATATCATAAAATGATTTTTTCAAAAAAAAATAAAGTTAATAAAAAAATACTGCACCTGCAATAACATACATAAGAATACTCCATCTATTGAAAATTTATTATTAGTGTCTTATATGTATAATTGAAAGAAAATTTGGTTATGAACCAATTTCGAAGAATACTTCTCATATAATAATATTTTTGAGTTACACTATGAAAAAGATTTTGATAAGTTTGAGTTTCTCGACTTTTGCCAATTGACAAAAAAATAACACATTAACTCGTTCAATTGTATGAATGTTTTGCTTCACTTGAGCATAATTTTGCACGACATGTTTCACATGCAACAATCTGATCACTATTCAAGGAAAAGTCAATGCTGACACAAATGTTTCTAATTTGATAAAAGTTAAAGCATTGATAGGTCTAGAGGTGACATGTCGAAAGTGTTTGTCATTTTTTCTTAAATTTTAATAGTCATGGAAAAAATACTCAATGTGCAAAATCCTGAATTTTTAGACTATTTCCAAATGCCAATAAAAATAAATTCGAAACCCAATCACAATTAAAATTCTAACTTTCATTTGTTTTGCATTTTCAAGTCAAAAATTTGAACCCGTAATAAGTTTGACGATAAATCTATTTGCACTCTCAAATTTTTAAAAATATTCAGATTACCCCATTTACCCGTAACAAATTTGAGCCAAATGTAGTTGATTTGTACCAAAACGATCTATTTACCAACTTTTAACTCGCTACATCAAATTTAAGTTTCACAAAAAACCTTAAGCAATCCGTGATAAAAAAAACCTAAGAAACTAAATATAATAAGCTTTATTATATTTGAAAGTGATTTGTATATACTATCATAACAATTTAACACGTATTTTATTATATTTGAAAGTGATTAGTATATTCTATCTTTACAATATAACACATATATGCATAGTTTACTAAATTAACAGAAAAAATAAATAGATAGATTTAAATCATATATTTATAATTTATAAATTTATATGACAATGTACAAAAAAAACCAATAGATGAATGGATTTTTTTTTAAAAAAATGGATAAACTTTTAAGCATATATTTATAATTTAATGAATAAAAAATTACTTCTTAAATTGAAAGCATATTAGATTTTTTATATTTTTTTATTTATAATCTTCAACAATAAACGTAGTATAATATGCTAATAATAACATTTAAAATTATATTCTTTTCAATATTTAACAAACAAAGTTTGTTGTTGATTTTTGGATTTCACCAAGTATGTTGTAAAATATATTCAATCAATGGATATAAGTATAACATGTAAATGTTTTTTTTTATAAAAGTGTATAGGTATAATATAAATATAGTTTAAAAAAATAAATAATTTAATCATGTTATAGATATAATATTAATGAAGTGTAAAAGGAAAGTAAATAATTATTGATATATATGACATATATTAGTTTTGGAAGGAAAAAATTGTGAGGATTAACCAAAAACTAACACGTGTTACAATTATTTTACTTTATTAGAATATGTAGATGTAACATATATATATATATATATATATATATATATATATATATATTGAAATAATCACAATATCTCTTTCATTCACAATTATATTAAAAAACATTCTGCTTGATCATCGTCAAGATCTTTAGAAGTTCACGTTAATACCAAACAACATAAATAATGTGCGATTTATTCTTAAGGAATAACTTATGTGTTACTGTTCATAACCAGTAACTGGTTTGTTATAATCAAATACCTTTATATTCTTTTTATGATTCAACATAATTAATCAAAATTAATTCACTCTTGTGATATAGCTCATGTGTAAACTAATGTTTTATTGTTCATGCGCACTAAGTGATGTGATATTGTCCATATGTAGAAGCAGGTGTATTATACTTCATATGTAGTAACAATTATGTTATAGTTAATCTCTATCGTGTTTTTTGCTCATGCTATCACATTTTTTTTAACTTTGCACTGTGTTATTATTCATATCTCCAATCAAATTTACTAGATTTGACTTGGTATTTGTGATTTTCAAACTTTTTGTAATTGCGACATGCTTAGATTACAGTAGATTTAAAATAAAACAAAACATCTATACTTTTAATAGACCCAACGTTTTTTTCTTTTTTTTATAATCATGTTGATAGTACTATAGTTTCTAGCAACATTGTTATAGTTCCTAATACCTTATGCTTCATTAAGATGCGTAAAGTGTTTGTAGATGATTTCGACTCCATAGGTTAAAACCCAACCTACTTAAATAAAAATCTCAATTACTGAAATCAAGAACGCGACGACCTTAGATAACAAGATGGCAAACCTTTATCTAAATCGTCAATTAACAAGTCGAATATTGTGTCGAATTGTGGTTTCTTGATTTTGGGGGCTGCGTTTTGAAGAAACACCGTGAATGAATAATGTTATTTTTGGTGTAATATAAATGCTTGATGATTTCTTTAAGGTGTCATTAATCATGCCTAAAGTATAGGAGTTGATAAAGCTGGCATTGAAGAGACTATTTAATCATATACATGTTATAATAACAATATGAACAATTATACCCTTATCACCTCAAATATTTGTAACTAAAATATAACTCACCATGGTATTAATAGGTAGCTATTCTATAAAGATCAACAAAAATGAGAAGTGTGAGAAACCATAACTAATTAATATGTGTTAAGTAGGGACCAAAGGAAAAAATGGTATAAAAATAATAGTACACATTTTCTCTCTCCACATATAAGTCACATGTTGATTTCTCCATCATTTTTAAACGTTTATAACTTTTTCATATGATATATTTTTTTTAAATAAAATTCACCATAATAACAAACGTTTTTTAATCTTTAATAATAATATGATTTTGTTATATAAGAATAAAAAATAATTTACGTCATTGTGTCTTTTTTCGTCATTGTGTCTTTCTGTTTGTTATTGTGTTATTTCGCCATTGTGTCTTTCAACATCATTGTGTTTTTTTAAATACTAATAGCACCGTTGTGTAATAATATGTAAATGTAATAAAAAAATACCAAAAAATGATCTAATACATAAAACACAATGATGAATACATATTCCACAATAACTTGAAACGTAAAACACTATAATGAATACATATAACAACACAATCGCCCGTAACGTAGGACACAATGGTAAATATATATAAAAAATGACCTGAAACGTAAAACACAATGAAATCTATATATTACACAATGACTTGAACGTAATACACAATGAACATAATACTATTTTTCTCAAATTAAGTGTATATTGAGCACAATAACTAAAACACAAAGATAAATATAAAGACAAATGTTGAGCACAAAGACACAATGATGTAATCTTTGTTTTAATTTTTATCTTTAATATGAGTGATCAACTGAAAAAAAATGATCAAAATCTATAACATAAGGCATAGAAAAACCCAATTAAAAAACACAATTGACAACCAAATAAGCAATAACACAATATAGAAAAACCCACCAACTTTTTTTTATTTTTTATGTAACAATATGATATTCATATTAAAGATAAAAAACACTTGTTATTATGGTAAAAAAATTTCTAAAAAAATGTTGTATGAAAAAATTATAGACGTTTTAAAATGATTGAGGAATTGACATGTGACTTGAATGTGGAGAGAGAAAATCCTCATAAGTGGGTTATTACATTCATGCCATTTTCATCAATTGTAACAACTCGGACTTTCCAAGATTTAACACTTATATCAAAACCCGATCCATTTCGACGCTCAGAAAAATTTATTACTTTTATCGAGTTAATTAAATTATTATTATATTATTGTTTAATTAAGTTTATAATATAAATATAATTTTCTTACTTTGGCAAAAACCACCCAAAACCAAACTTTAACCCCTTTTTGTTTCCATCTCCAAAATTCAGGGGGCTATATGCAAAATCTGATATATAACTTATTTATTATATTATTAATCAGAAATATCCATTAACCCAAACCCCATAACCCATATCCGTGTACCAAGCCCGTAACCATAACCCGTTTGTTAGCTTGGACAATAATTCTCGTTCTATTGATGAAATTGATCTTGTAAATATTAGGGGTGAGCACGGTTCGGTTCGGTTCGGTTATTGGGTAAAACCCAAACCTAAACCTAAGCTATCGGTTATTTTAGAATACCAACTAATCGGTTTTCGGTTATTCGGTTATTTTCAGTTTCGGTTTAGGTTATTTTCGGTTTTTTTATTGTGAGTAGACATTACAAAAAAAAAAAGAATTCAAAAAAATATAGTACCTCATACATAAAAAATTTAAAATACAAAAATAGTCACGTGTTATGTGGAACCAAACAAATACAAGGTTGTTTGAGTAGTAGAGTTTAAAATTCAACAACGTTTTTAATAAAAAAAAACTAAAGGTATCCCGAATCTTCATTCATTATCTTATTTATCTTCAAAGTTTAGACCAAATCTTGATCATCTTCATCACCATCAATGGTAGATTCTTTTGGTGTTATGTTTCTGGTCATAACATATTAAAAAAACACGTAGAAAACATAGGTTCGATTGATCAGTTCGGTTCAGTTTTATTCGGTTTTTTTAAAATGGATAACCTAACCTAAACCCAAAAATCGGTTTTTCGAAAAACTAAAAATTTAACCGTCGGTTAATGCTTCGGTTCGGTTTTTTTCGGTTCGGTTTTTCGGTTATTCGGTTCGGTTAATTCGGTTTTATGCTCACCCCTAGTAAATATGATATTTATGTTAATATCGGCCTAATAAACGAATTTATTATGTTAAATATATCACATATGATCCGATATTCCTATTTAACCCAACCGTCATTCGTTTGATATTGTAGAACACGAAGTAGATCGTAATAATTCAATTAATTTAGCAGTCACAATCCTCAAACCCTAACCGATATAACCCATCCAATCCATTTAATTGAGTTATCGTCGTCATTACATGTGCGTTTATGAACTCATCTGGCCAGCTGTAATATTCATAATTAACCCACCCCCAATCGCATTTTGAGGTAATTGATTAGTTCATTATGTTCTTCTATTGCTAAGGATTAAAAACCCTAACCTTTAATAAAACCAACATCAATCAGATTAACCGATTGATGTTGTTAGGGTTTATAGTGTATTTCTGTTCAGTTTCTGCTCATTTATATTTAATGTTTTGTAAGATTATAACATCAGGTCTGGTTGGTTCAGTTGGTTTGTGCCTTGGTTAGGGTGTGGCAGGTCGCGGGTTCGAGACCCTGCCACCCCCGTTTTTGTTTATTTTTAGTAATTATTCTTTTTAAAACTATTTTAATAAATAATAATTATAACAAATCAGTAATTAAAATCAATAAATTATTTATTTAAAAACCGACTATAATACTTGTATTTCTCGTGTCTCTCGTCCGTGTATATGTGTTATTAGTTATACGTATATGTATATATACGTATATATAATATTACGTAAATTAATATTTTTGGTTTAAGATATACGATAGGCAAACTTTATATATATTTATTTATATACTTTAGCAAACTTATAGTTATTAAAGATGTATTTTATAGATATAATATTTTTATATATTGCATTCAATATTATAATATACTTTTGAACGGATTAATAAATTAATAATATTTTTAAAGATGTGTTTTACTTATATAAAATTATAATATACTTTATTTATAATTTAACAAACTAATAATTTTTCATATACTATCGTTATATAAAATAAAATGTTAATTTTGAGCAAAAAGAACATAATATGACTTAATAATAATTTTAATTATCGGACTTTCTTAAACGATCTAGTTCATTAACTTAGCATATCCATATTCTATTTTCCTTATTAGGCCTTATCGTCAACGCGTGATTTCCACGAATCGTCATTCTTATTGTTATCTGTTTCCTTTGTTCTTCTATTGAGGTGAGTACCATATTCCCCTATTTTACTTTTTTTTGCACGTTTTAGGACATATGCTTAAATTGTATTTCTCATATACACTTATACACAAAACTGCAACTGTTGTCTTATGTGCTAACGAATTGTATGCCATACTTGTTATGTGATTATTTGCTTTACGTGAACCGCATTCGGAGAGGTCCTACATAATCTCAGAATAGTATGATCATACGCCAGTCGTTATAGCTTTGTGCTTCTCGACATTTATACCTGCTCATTGGTTGATTTGTTATCCTTATATGACTTGTTGCAATTACTTATTTTATATATACTATATGTACATTTAAACTGGTGTGTTGCTCACTCAACCTTGTGTTGACAAAATTATTTTATTTTCGACGCATATGCAGGTCATCGTTTGTGTGAAGTAACTGAAGTACAAGATCACTTGAGGATTAATGCTAGAAGAAAATTAATGAGAAAATATTATTTATGAATTTGATTGTTAATGCACTTTTGTTTTGTTTGGATATTGTATGAATATTTGTTTCATTTGAAATTTATTTAATAGATATTGAAACTTATAATATTGCATGATAGTACCTTGAGAGCTGTGACAATCAGCTCACGCCCCGACATTTTGGCCGTAGGTTGGGGTGTGACAGTGATAGTCTATACCTTTAAATTTCAACATAAAGGTTCACATATATTAAATCATGACGTGAGGTAATTAGTTTGTATAATTCATACTAGTCTTCCAAAAAGCCATTTGATTGGTTATCTATAACTAGAAACTATTTTTTTTTTCATAAAAATACTGAATTTATCATATATTTGAGTTAAACATCATTAAGAGTTAAGTGAATTCTAGATTAGAGTGGTAGCCTTAATTATCTGATTATCTTAGACCGTCTTACCACTTTATTTTTATTTAAGAATTAGTATAAACATTTCAAGATAATTACTTTTGGCTATTTTATTTACAAAGATTAGTATTGAAAATATATCATGTTCATGGATCGATATTTGGTTCTTACCGATACTATACTACATATACGTTAGGTATACTTGCCTATTTGTGTGTAGTTTAGTTTTGAAGTAAAATCAATTTTATGAATTTAAAACCCGAGTTCATGTGAAAAATAATCAATATTTATTCACACTGCACCCACATCAAAACCCTAATTTAATTTCCCTCTTCTACATATTTTTTGTTGCCGGTTTATCCTCTCTATCACAGGTTAACTTCCGATTAACACCCACAATTGTCAGCCTCCCGTCTCATGCATCAATCGCCAATTCTTTGTTGGATTTCTCATAAATCTCCAAATGAACACAGGAGGCCACCTGTTCAGATCCAGTAGCCGCTTACCTCTTTTTTAATTTATGAAATGTTATCCGAGTCAACCTGTTTTAATCTTCATCCTTCATGCTACCACCACCAAGCCAAACTTGATTATAGACCTGCAACGGTTGTTAGTGATGGCAGATTACTAACATATTAAATTATATAAAAGCATGTCTGATTTAGTTTTTGATTTGAATGCTCTCTTATGCAAACTCGTGTTAAATGTTCGTTCATTCAAAATTTAAATGAACAATTTATGAACATAAACGAACATAATTCAACAGAGGTATCATCATCATCGTACTCCGTAAATCTCACCAATAGCAAAGATATGGTAGGGTCTGATGTAAGGCCCCGATCCTGGTGCCCTACTTCAGTGTTGGATTTACTCATAAACACAGTTATAAATATCAGAGTTAATTGAAACTTTATGCGAATTATAATTACATCAATATATATTACATATCCTTCAAACATTGTCTTAACATAATTCAAACTTTGTCTTTCGAAATAGAATATTAATTATATAAACATCATGAGTCTTCAGATTCCAACTTCTCATTCATCCACCATGTGCCCTCCTCAAACCAGCTGCCTCATTCTACTCACCTGCTTGCATAAAAGTTAGCTACGCTGAGTGAGTTCTAGTTAGTTAAGCAATTACACCTTTCATTCACATACTTACGTAATTACATATCCGAAAATACATAACTTAATTCTTACTTGCATACTTACATACATACATACATTCTTTATTTCTTTCATTTATGTTTTAAAGAGCATACTGCCCTAAGACCTTCGCCGATATTGTTAGGGTCGGTACCCTACATTCGCCGATATTATTAGGGTCGGTTCCCTACATTCACCGACATTATTAGGGTCGGTTCCCTACATTCGCCGACATTATCAGGGTTGGTTCCCTTTCTAACCATACCTTTCATACATAACTATCTTTATATAATCGTGCTTTCGTACATGCGTATTCCATTACGTACTTTCATACATATATATTAGGCATACTACGTATTACCATCCTTGACAATACGTGCAATATCCGAATATCGTTCACGTACTGACAAGCATTCATTCATAACATTCATACATACTATTACATCAATCAGTATAACATACACTTACCATTTAAGGTAAGTGTATTAACATTCACAATGAGTATGAACACAGCCCTGAAAACATAACAAGGAAGTGGGGCTAGAAACTCACCTGGATCCTGTTACGTACGCCGTTAACGGTTATTCCTCTCTTTAACTGGGCTCGGCTAACTGTTTATCAATTATATGTGTTAATTATCTTATACTATTTCTTTTTCACCAGAATGACTAAGTCTGGTTCATTTATATGCATGGTCTTGTATTCTAATGGGACTTAGTTAGAATACTTCTTGTGCTTGAATAGGCATTTTATGTTAGAATACAACGTATAATCGAATGGGATATACTTGTAACATTTTCCTGTATTTCCTTGTTGTATTCGAATGGAGGCTTATTAGAATACAATTGTATTCGAACCATATTGCACTCAAAGGACATGTAGTATACAAACACACAATGTATGCGAATGCATGGTGTATTTGAATACATTGTGTATTCGAATACACAATGTATTCGAATACTTAGTGTATTCGAATACACAATGTATTCAAATACACAATGTATTCGAATACATGTTGTATTCGAATACATGTTGTATTCGAATACTTAGTGTATTTGAATGCTTAATGTATTCAAATACATGGTGCATTCGAGTACATGTTGTATGCGAATGGCCTGTGTATGCAATCTTGTATTCGAGTTGTCATGTATCCCGTTTGCCACCCTTCCTTTCCGTCCCTCTTTCATTCTTTCTATTTGAACCCTGTGTTCGAGTATACCTGAGGGTTTATTGTATTCGAATGGTAACTCGAATACGTCTAGTGTAGGTTGTCCGATCATCTTTATCCTTATTACCATAATTATATAAATACCCAAACCTCCATTTTAGTATTTTATCATCTTTTAATCATTTCCATATTATCCTTGTCCTAAGTTCTGGTTCAGATATTATAAAGTTTTAGCCTTTATTGGTTTTGAATGCATTTAAGCTAGGTCTAGGGTTCCAAACGAACCGTACATAGCAACGGGGTCATCAAGTTCATATTCATCATCAAGTTTACATTTTATGACACATCTATACCCGATTTGCTCTAGGGTTAAATTTTAGGGCAAACCGTTCATAAAAACGTAACCTTTAAGTGTAAAGAACATACATTTATCACGCTTCAAGCTAGCTTCACTATGCTTTCATGAGTCGTATCTAGCTTGTATAACCAAGATCTTCAAGAATCTAAGCTCGGTTTGGTCTTGAATCTCCCTCTCGGTAGCGGTCGTATACTATGAAGTGTTTGTGTGTGTTTTAGAGTGTGTAGGAGGCTTGGAAGATAAGAAAATGAGGATTTTAGGGTTTTAGGGAGGTTTAAGGAGTATTTATACTCTCTTAAGCCCATGGACCTAAGCCCCATTACCATCCCTTATTCCATCTTTCATTAACCAAGTCCATATTCTTCTATTTTATTTAACTTAATTAAATACTAACACACTATAAACAAACATAATTCTCTTTTATTTATTATCTCAAAAGTAGGATGTTACCCTGAAACCTAACCATTACTTAAACAAATTTGGGTAAAACTTGCGCATCTCTTCTTCAACTTCCCAAGTAGCGTCTGATCCTTTACAATGCTTCCATATTACTTTTACCAAAGGGAAAACTTTACGACACAGTTGCTTTTCCTTGCAGTCAATTATCTCTATAGGTTGCTCAATGTAGTTCAGTTGTTCATCAACCTCGATGTCTACCAATTGTAAGTCCCGTAGACGGATCTTTCAATATGATATCAAGTATCTTGATGTTAGCGCGGAAATCTAACCCAAGATGATTCAAGACAATAAGCAAGAACACATAAAACACACGATGAAAAGCTTCAAAACACACATTATTATTAACATCGGGTGCTTAAGCACTTTAGCTTACAATACTCGTTCATCAAACAAAGTGAACGGTCAATACTATCAAATGAACAACCCGTAAACCCTATACAATATGTTCTATATATAGGATAGCCAACACCTAAGTTCAACAAGAAGCCCAAAGCCCACTGAGATCGATAATGGATCTCGGTTTACATACAAAACCCAATATCAAGACTAACTAAGTACAAACCATCAAGTATAGACCCAACAATCTCCCCTTGGTTTGTAGCTTCGTTCTTTAATCGTGCTCCATGTAGTCAATGTCAGCATCCTTCAAACCACCTGCCTAAAATTTAGTTATGATGATAGAAGTTGCCATACTCGTGTATTCTTTTATAGCCGCTTCAAAAATTGGGTCACCCATTATTTGAAATGTGTTGAGGGTCTTGATATCTCTTTCCCCAAACTTAAGCAAGTCTCTTGGATTTACAAATCTGAACTGCCCCTACCCTTCTGTAACATATAACAACGGTGGCAGTCTCACTATCATGGTCTTCAGGCACAGGAATATGATTAACCTTTTTTGCGGCATGCCATATGATATTTACCATGGTCTTTCCTGTCCTTGGATCTTTAACCCCCTTAGCCTTTTTCAAAAATGACTAAGAGGTCTTCATGTTTGGAAACACGTTATTGATTTGACGTCGTAGAAAGTTCCAGAAGTTAGTAGCTCGCTTTTCATGAGATGGGTTGTGGAACGGAGTGTTGATCAGGTCGCTGAGATCTACCTTCGTCCAAGATCCAAAGTCTTTCATTTTCTTGTAATACTCAGTAGTCCCAGACTTCCGTTTAACCCACCACATGTTCTTGTCAGCATCAAAGCCCCACGACAAGACTCCTGAACGATCACCATATTTATCTGAGAATCCCTTTGGAAAGGTGACAATGAACCTGTCTGGATGATCGGACTATTCAACATTTTGATTAGAATTCTTCATTACGAGGAGCTTCTTTAGAATACGTTCCGATTGTTCAGCTGTTTTTGGTGGAATTGATAGATAGTGCTCCAGTGACTCAGCAGCGTCAGCATGTGCAGATGTTTTTGCACTGGAGCTTCCACATTGTTCCGCAGTAGTTGGGTTCTTAACTTGTTCTTTACTGCCCCAAATATTCGTACCAGCTTCTGTTGGATATCTAGGTACATAGCAGTTAGGCTTCCCATGTTTGACTGAAGCTCTTTGATCTTGGAATCTTTATCTGAGTTGCTAGCTTCAAGTTCTTGAATATGCACATCTTTTATAACTAAATCTTGTTCGAGTTCAAAAACTCAACGTTGTAGAGCTTGTACGTCTACCGGTTCAACTTCCAGTACGACTCCCTTTCCATTATTCTGCAGAAATTGATCTTGCATGGCAAGAATATGGGCAATCTTATCAGCAGCACTCGAGCTCAACTGACCCTGATCAATTGGGTTAGACAATCCCGATGGTTCAGTAACATGTGGAATATCAGACTCAGAGTCAAACTCTTGAGCTATGTCATCAAAGACCTGTTCTAGTGTTTGAGGCTCAGTAGTGGATGGACTCGGGTCAACATGAGTCTCAGGAACATTTGAGTCACATGGTTGTGGTAGTTGGCTTGTTATTGATGGTGTTGTTGTTGGTGTCTCAGAGTCCAGCACGCTAGGTCTCGAATCTTTCCTCATTCGTTTACGTGGAATGAGATCGACGGCTGGTTCTTCGATATCATCATCATCTTTATTCACAGTGACTGCTTGAGTAGGCTTCAAGGCAGTCGACTATAGTAGTTCTTTAAAAGTCTCAAAATCTTTTAGTTGCTCAGTGGTCGGAGCACTATCTGTTTCACGGTGTTCGGACTCCACATGTTGTACATGAGTCTCTTCATCTTCATCATCAGAACTGATCTCAAGTGTGGTGGCACGCCTTTGAACTAGCGCCACATGCACCTCAGCAACTTGAGCAATAACCGGTACACTCTCTGTTTCAGCAAAGCAGCCAAATTTCACTAGCTGATGAAGGCCCTTATAGACAATCTTTGACCCTTTCCTTAACTGTTTCATTAAACCAAAAGTGTTGGGTCCCATCGACTTCATATCCAGTGTCTCAACAGATCTAACAAGATTAGTGTAGTGTGAATCAAAGATCATCTGTAGAAACCATGGATACATAAGAAACATCTCTTTCATCTTTCCATTCAGATTGCTCATCATCTCATCAAGAACGAACTTGGAATAGTTGTAATCCCAATCCATGATCAGAGCAACCACAACTAACATCTGCGTGTGGCTAATCTCATCAAAATCTCCTTTTCGTCCCGACACAAACGTAAAGAATGTGTGTATAAAAATCTCCAGTACGGGTGGAATAGCTTCTTGATTGCAGGAGGGTAGGATCCCTCGTAGCCCGTTCTTGTGAGGACCTCAGAAATAGCAGCAGTCGTGTATTATGTTGGGTAATCAGGTTGATCCCCAAATAAAAAAACTTCGCGTATAGTGGCCTCTGTGATGAAGACCGGCTTCTTTTTCACTTTGGAGTCTATACAAACAACTCCACCTGGTCCTCGTTGGTTGACCGAAGCATTGTTCCAGAAGTCCGTGATCATTTTCTTGCAAATGACAGGATTTTCTCGTAAAGCGTGAGAAATCTTGCAAGTGTTGAGGCCAATGATCATGGACTTGAACTCCTTGTGTGCTGGAGGAGGATCAAACAGATATCCAGCAATATTATGAGTGTCAACGAACTTTAGTGGAGTCTGATTAGCCATTACTGCAGCAATCGAGTCAAGTTAGCAAAGGTATACACAGCTTGAATAATAATCATAAGTTCAGGAGCACAATTATTAATTTCTTAAACATTTAGGACCAATTTTGATAAAAACACATTTTATGGACCATAAATGATCAACAATAACAATATTATAATGGATCTCGGTCCAGGAGATTGTTTTCTATCCATGTAAAGAGATTTCGGTAGATGTATGGAGTTCTCGGTCAAAGGAAACATGTTCTCTGTTCAGACCCACCGAGAACAGGGGTTCTCGGTCAGAAGTAAGAGATTTTGGTCAACGGAAGTCAACCGAGAACTCTTGGTTTGACCAAGAGTTTTCAGTCAACAGATCAGGGAAGAAACCCTATGAATTTATCCTCGGAAGACGTGTCGTCTTCTTTAACAAGACCGGAAATGCCATGGAACCTGAAATAAACTCTTGAACTCCTAATACACAACCCTAAGATGTTCCCAACACCGTCACAATCAAAGATCTAATACAACCACATAATCAGTGTATGAATCGTCAACAAAATCTATCTATCTATAAGGACACATCTCAATTGGTCTCGTAAAGATCAATCAAATCGTTCTTGTGTTCATAACCTTTGAGTGAATCAAAGAACACCAAGCAAAAGAGAATGTGATTAGTACATCAAAGCAAGAGTTTCCGGCCAGAGGTTTAATCAGAGAGAGGATATTGAAGGTAATGCCAATAATTGAGGCACAAAAATCCTTTTATATTCCAAGCATTGTGGGCCTAAAACCCTTAGGGACCAAGAAAAACCCAACCAGACGAGCCCAAATTACAAACTTTGGGCCAAAACCAAGTTTTAAGATGACCAGATGCAAACCCAAGGCTCTAAGAAGTTTACCCACATCAAGGAAAACCCAATTTGAACGCATGTTTCGAGAAGAGTAGTTTTGAGATGAAAACAAAAATGGAAAATACTAATAAGCACAAAAATAAACAACAACATCGACAACAACAACAAAAACAACAACACGAAATACAAGTCTTCTAGATGTTTATCCAATTTGGGATCAAATATCACTTTTGATAAAATGCCACCTTTTATGAGAAGATCCGAACATGGAATCATATTGTTAAAGGTACTTTCACAAGGATTCGTGTTCAGCGTTATTATGGCATAAAGAAACAGGTTGATGGCAGTTATAACGGACTTAGAATGATTTTCACTGCGTATGGATTAGGTTCAATTAGGCATAAATCTTAGATGGACATCACTTATGGACATGTGATGCCTCTTATATCTTCTCAAAGCGTATTTGGCTATCCCCATATCACCCCAATTTGACTTTAACCCCTAGTGCTTGAGCAAAATTTTATAAAAGGCAATAAAACTTTAAGCTTTAAGCTTGAACGTTGGACTTAAATGCCTTTCATTCAGGGTGTTCAAAAGAGATTTGAAGATCTCACCCTTGTAGTTCTAGTTTGTCCCTTTAAGCTTTAGGAAAAATAACAACACGAATTATATACATACTCAACAATTTATTTTTTAATAGTAATAAAAAATAACAAACACCTGTAAGTCCCGAATCTGGATCACTACAGTAGGATAGCACAATATTTTTGGAGATCAAGACACTAACGGGGTCGTGTATGACTGGGTAATTGCTTTTCTGCCTATCATTCGGAGAGATGTATAAGGAGACATGCACATTTCTTCAAAATGACTCCCACAGTAAGTTTAGCATATTTAGTTTATATCACATCTACTTTTACACATCATGTAAAGCTACCATACAAATCAATGACTGTTCTAGAGCCTTTTAAGCTTAAAAACTTCACCGTTAGGCACACAAAAACAGTTTATCTATCATTTTCCAAAGGTTTGATCAATTTTAATTTAAAAATGTTTTGAAGCTTTAGAAAGTTGTTAACTGAATAATCATATCATTTCCCAGAAGACGGTTTAAAATTCAGTCACCCCGGTCACTCTTAGTTTTTGTGGTAAATGGCTATCCCGTATGTCCACAAGTGGTTAACAAGACCAAACACATATGAAAATACATGTCCTTCCATCTTAGAGATACAGACATAATTTTAAGTGAAAAATTCAAAACACAAAAAAATATATCACAATTGCCCCGGATGTTTTTAGTCTTCTGGTAAATGGCTATCCTGTGAATCTACAAGTAGATGACCGGACCAAACATATATACAAGTATATGTCCCTCAAACTTGAGCGGACGACATGATTTCAAGCGAAAGTGACACAAACATACACTCTTTTTTTTATTTTTTGAATTTTTTACGAAATAAGAGAAACGCACATACACTATTTTTACTTTTTGATTTTTCTCCCCCTAAATATGTGCAAATTTAGGAAATACATACACATTATACCCAAAAAGACATAATCCTCGAAACGAAGCATTTTCAGAAAACTCGCAAGCATATTAAATCTGGCTGTTCCGACCGGTTTTGTAAATAAGTCCGCCACATTATTATCAGTGTGAAATTGTTCAATATGAATCAATTTTCGGTCGTAACAGTCGCGAATGAAATGTATTTTGATATCAGTGTGCTTGATTTTTGAATGTTGAACCGGATTTTTAACAATTGCAATAGCAACATCATTATCACAGAAAATAGGAGTGTCAAGAAATTCCAAACCGTAATCCAGCAATTCATTCTGCATCTAGATAACCTGTGACCAGCAAGCGGACGCAACAACATATTCAGCCTCGGTAGTTGATGTGGATACTGTTTGTTGCTTCTTGCATTGCCATGAGATGAGACGATCGCCCAAAAACTGGCAGCCAGTAGATGTGGATTTCCTGTCAATGTCATCTCCACCATAATTGCTATCAGCAAAAGCATAAAGATCAAAATATGAGTTTTTGGATACCAAAGACCTAACTTCGGTTGTTCCTTCAGATATCTAAAAATATGTTTAGCAGCAATTAAATGAGAAAGTTTAGGGCTAGCCTAGAGGCGGGCACACTGGCAGACATCAAACATCTCAATTGGTCTCGTAAAGACCAATCAAATTGTTCTTGTGTTTATTACCTGTGATTGAATCAAAGAACACCAAGCAAAAGAGAATGTTACTAGTATATCAAAGAAAGAGTTTTCGGCCAGAGGTTTAATCAGAGAGAGGATATTAAAGGTAATGCCAATAATTGAGGCACAAGAATTCTTTTATGTTCAAAGCATTGTGGGCCGAGAACCCTTAGGGGCCAAGAAAAACCAAATCAGACGAGCCCAGAATGCAAACTTTGGCCCAAAACAAAGTTTTAAGATGACCAGATGCAAACCCAAGGCCCAAAGAAGTTTACCCACATCAAGGAACACCAAGTTTGAACGCATGTTTCGAGGAGAGTAGTTTTGATATGAAAACAAAAATTTATGGAAAATACTAATAAGCACAAAAATAAACAACAACAACAACAGCACGAAACACAAGTCTTCTAGATGTTTATCCAATTTGGGATAAAATATCAGTTTTGATAAAAACGCTGCCTTTTATGAGAAGATACGAACATGGAATCATATTGTTAAAGGTACTTTCACAAGGATTCATGTTCAGCGTTATTATGGCATAAAGAAACAGGTTGATGGCAGGTATAACAGACTTAGAATGATTTTCATTGCGTATGGATTAGGTTCAATTAGGCATTAATCTTAGATGGGCATCACTTATGGACATGGGATGCCTCCTATATCTTCTCAAAGCGTATTTGGCTATCACCATATCACCCCAATTTGACTTTAACCCCCTAGTGCTTGATCAATATTTTATAAAAGGCAATAAACTTTAAGCTTTAAGGTTGAACGTTGGACTTAAATGCCTTTCATTCATGGTGTTCAAAAGAGATTTGAAGATCTCACCCTTGTAGTTCTATTTTGTCCCTTTAAGCTCTAGGAAAAATAACAGCACGAATTATATACATACTCAACAAATTTTTCATAATAGTAATAAAAAATAACAAACACCTGTAAGTCCCGAATCTGGATCACTACAGTAAGATAGCACAATATTTTTCGAGATCAAGACACTAACGTGGTCGTGTATGACTGGGAAATTGCTTTTCTGCCAATCATTCGGAGAGATGTATATGGAGACATGCACATTTCTTCAAAATGACTCCCACAGTAAGTTTAGCATATTTAGTTTATATCACATCTACTTTTACACATCATGTAAAGCTACCATACAAATCAATGACTGTTCTAGAGCCTTTTAAGCTTAAAAACTTCACCGTTAGGCACACAAAAACAGTTTATCTATCATTTTCCAAAGGTTGGATCAATTTTCATTTAAAAATGTTTTGAAGCTTCAGAAAGCTGTTAACTGAATAATCATATCATTTTCCATAAGACGGCTTAAAACTCAGTCACCCCGGTCACTCTTAGTTTTCAGGTAAATGGCTATCCCGTATGTCCACAAGTGGTTAACATGACCAAACACATATGAAAATACATGTCATTCCATCTTAGAGTTACCGACATTATTTTAAGTGAAAAATTCAAAACACAAAAAAATATATCACAATCGCCCCGGATGCTTTCAGTCTTTAGGTAAATGGCTATCCTGTGAATCTACAAGTAGATGACCGGACCAAACATATATACAAGTATATGTCCCTAAAACTTGAGCAGCCGACGTGATTTTAAGCGAAAGTGGCACACATATACAATCTTTTTGAGTATTTGAATTTTTTAAGAAATAAGAGAAACGCACACGAACAAATTTAGGAAATACGTACACATTATACCCAAAAATACATAATCCTCGAAACGAAGCATTTTCAGAAAACTCGAAAGCACATTAAATCTGGCTGTTCCGACCGGTTTTGTAAATTAGTCTGCCACATTATTATCAGTGTGAAATTGTTCAATATGAATCAATTTTCGGTCGTAACAGTCGCGAATGAAATGTATTTTGATATCAGTGTGCTTGATTTTTGAATGTTGAACCGGATTTTTAACAATTGCAATAGCAGCATCATTATCACAGAAAATAGGAGTGTCAAGAAATTCCAAACCGTAATCCAGCAATTCATTCTGCATCCAGATAACCTGTGACCAGCAAGCGGACGCAACAACATATTCAGCCTCGGCAGTTGATGTGGATACCGTTTGTTGCTTCTTGCATTGCCATGAGATGAGACGATCGCCCAAAAACTGGCAGCCAGAAGATGTGGATTTCCTGTCAATGACATCTCCACCATAATTGCTATCAGCAAAAGCTTAATGATCAAAATCTGAGTTTTTGGATACCAAAGACCTAACTTCGGTTGTCCCTTCAGATATCTAAAAATATGTTTAGCAGCAATTAAATGAGAAAGTTTAGGGTTACCTGGAAGCGGGCACACTAGCAGACAACAAGCATGATGTCAGGACGACTGGCTATGAGGTACATCAGAGACCCGATCATCGATCGATAGTATGTTTGATCTACGGGACACCCTTCAAGATCAGACGACATGAGTGGCGTTTCCGCCATAGGAGTAGTGGCACTCTTGGAATCTTGAAATTCATAATTTACAAGCATATCTTCAACGTACTTTCCTTGATGCAAAAAGATTCCCGATGAGCTCTGACGAACCTGCAACTCCAAACGTTGTCATTTCTCCCAACGAGCTCATCTCAAACCTCTTCTTCATTACTTCCTCAAATTCAGAGCACAACGCAAAAATAATGTCATCCACATAGATATGAACCAGAATCAAATCTTTCTCGACAGTTTTAAGGAACAGAGTTTGATCAATGGTCCCTCTTTTATAACCATGATCTAGAAGATGAGCCGTCAATGTAACATACCACGCCCTAGGAGCCCGATGAAGCCCATACAACGCTTTATCCAGTTTGTAGACATGAGTGGGATTCTTAGAGTCTACAAACCCCGGTGGCTGATCAACGTAAATATCTTCTTTGACTTCACCATATAGAAAAGCGGTCTTAACATCCATCTGATACACCGTGAAACCCATAAATGACGCATAGGCCATAAAAATTCGAATGGCCTCTAGTTTAGATACGGGAGCATAGACTTCGGTGTAATCTAAACCCTTAACTTGACGAAAACCACAAACGACGAACCGTGCCTTGTTTCTGACAATAACCCCCGTGTCATCTTGTTTGTTTCGGAAAACCCATCTCGTATCTAGTGCTTTCTTTCCCTCCGGTAGTTCAACCAATCTCCATACTTTCAATTTATCAAATTGATTCAACTCTTCGTGCATAGAATCCACCCAACTTGGTTCCTGAAGAGCCATTTCCACCAACTTTGGCTCAATCTGAGATATAAAACAAGAGAATAGGAAACTGTTTATGTGTCTAGTCAGACTTCTGGTGGATACGCCTGTTTCAAAAGGACATATTACATTCTCTATTGGATGATTTCGTTGAGTTCTAGTTGGAATTGGTTGCTAGTGAACAACTCCTGTAAGAGATAGGTTTGATAAATTCTCATCAACTTCAGTGAGAGGAGTCTTCCACCTAGAGGCCGCCGTACTGTGTGAGTACGAAGTATTGGCAACATATTAATTTGGAACAATATCGGGAAACAGAGTTCTCTCGAAAATTTGACGAGCAGGACTCTCCCCCTCTACTGTTGGAGCATTATCAGAAGAGGTTGTGGACACAGTTTCAGTAACTTCTTCTGGTTGATTGACGGAGACGGGCGGAGTGACATCTAGTGGTTCTATGAAATCATCATCCAGAATTGGAGATATGTGAGATACTACATGAGGGTCTTCTTTCTCAGCATCTACGTATCCCCACCTGAAGTTTATGTGTTGACAACTGGAAGTACATTGAACCGGCGGTAGAACCCGGCATGACCTAGAAAACTCTGGATAAATCTCACAGAAGTGGGCGTGGGAAGATTAGAAATGGTCTCGACCTTCTCTCGGTCAACCTCTATCCCCACAATCGAAATCCGATACCCTAGAACAATGCTCTCGCCAACCCTGAAATGACACTTCTCCCAGTTAAGGACTAGGTTGGTTTTGACACAGCGGGATATTATCCTCTCAAGATTAGACAAACAATGATCAAAGGAACTCCCAAATACGGAAAAATCGTCCATGAAAACCTCCATGGAGTCCTCGATCATATCATGGAAAATGGCCACCATACACCTCCGGAATGTGGTCGGAGCGTTACACAGCCGAACGACACACGTTTGTAGTTAAACGTTCCATAAGGGCAGGTAAAAGTGGTTTTCTCCTGGTCATCGGGAGCTATCATAACCTGGAAATATCCAGAGAAACCATCTAAGAAGCAGTAGTACTGTTGACCTGCTAAACGCTGTAACATCTGATCAATGAAGGGTAAAGGAAAGTGGTCTTTCCTGGTGGCATCATTCAGTCTGCGGTAGTCGATGCAGACTGTCCATCCCGTCACAGTGCTAGTGGGAATAAGCTCGTTCCTCTCATTGGTGACGACAGTCATGCCACCCTTTTTGGGAATCACTTGGACTGGACTCACCCAAGCACTATCAGAAATGGGGAGAAAATGATTTCCGCATCAAGGAGTTTAATGATCTCCTTCTTCACAACCTCTTGCATTTTTGGATTAATCCGCCCTTGTGGCTGAACGACAGTTTTGAAATTATCCCCCATGTGAATTTTATGAGTGCAAAACGAAGGGTTGATACCCTTAATGTCGATAATCTTCCATGCAATCGCCTCTTTGTGCTCTCTTAGCACTCAAAAACTTCTCCCTCTCGACCTCCGTCAAAGCAGATGCAATGATAACTGGCACCTTCCTCTCTTCATCTAAAAACGCATACTCAAGATGGGCAGGCAAATCTTTAAGCTCTAATGAAGAAGGAGGACTCTCGACAAAAGGTCGGTCCGTCGGATCATCTCGTATGATCTCAATAGACACGCCAGATCCAGAGCTATGTGACTCGGTGTCGTCATCCAAGGACTGATCGGTCATGGAAACCATCTCAATATCTGGAATCTCCCTATCGAGAATCTGGGTGTCGGAGGTAGATCCTCCACAGATCTAGCTGAAAAACTCCCCAACATGTTCCATGATGGTATCGATGAAGTATAAGGAGTCATCAGCAGACTTGGGGTGTTTCAATGGCTGTCGAATGTCAAAGGTGACATTCTCATCCCCAACTCTCAAAATCAACTTACCCTCGCTGTCGTCGATCAATGCCTGTACAGTGGCAAGGAATTCTCGGCCTAAGATAAGTGGGACACTATCATCATCGTTCATGTCCAAGATGACAAAGTCCACTGGGAAGATGAACTGTCAACACGAACAAGCATGTTCTTGACAGCCCCTCGGGGGGTATTTCACAGAATGATCAGCAAGCTGGATACTCATCCGGGTAGGACGTGGTTCGCCTAGACCCAACTTGCGATACACGGAATATGGAATGAGATTAATGCTGGCACCAAGATCCGCCGGTGCATAAACTACCGTATCATCACTCAAGATGCAGGGAATCGTGAAACTCCCAGGATCGGACATCTTCTCTGGTAACTTTCTCTGCAAGACTACAGAGCAACTAGCACTCAATGGGATGGAGGAGACCTCAGCTAACTTCTCCTTATTCGAAAGAATATCATTAAGGAAATTTGCATATTTCGGCATTTGCGTGAGTGCCTCAAGGAATGGAATGTTAAGATGAAGCTATTTCAAAAGATCAAGGAATTTGGAGTTCTGCTCCTCGTCTCTATCCCTGCGGAGTCTCCCGGGGAATGGAAGTCTAGATTTGTAGACTCTCGCTGGTGTGCTGGGTAACTGTTGATCCTCGGCCTATGCTGTACTTCCTAGCCTGCGCCTCTGATGCACCTTGGTCGGTGGAGACTCCAACCGAATCTCCTCGTCCACATGTTCCTCTATATCTACTGAAGGCTCCTCAACAACTCCTCTCGTCACCTCCTGACTCACGGGCTCGTTACGTGCCCCTGCACCGCTCCTCGTCGTCACAGCCTTCGCGAACGCCTTCGGATTTTGCTCAGTATTACTCGGGAGTGTTCCTAGCGACCTCTCATTTAATCGACTCACAATCTTTCCCATCTGACGCTTGAGATTATGAATGGATGTCCCCTAATTCCTCATGATTGACTCGTGCTCCCTAAATTTCTCTTGGGTCTCTTTGTGACGGGAATCCTCTCGAGTCATGAGATTGACAGCATCTGTGTCTGCTGTGCCATCATCTCCTCCAAAGTAGGCTTCTTCTCTCCACTACTCGCTCCCTAACTGGAATCCTGGAATAGACTCTAATGCTGCTGGAAGCCGAACTGATTTCCGTTCCTCTAGTCGGAATTTTGATTACCTCTTCATCTCGAATTATAAGAATTGAAAGAATTTTGATTTCGGTTCGGATTACTAAGAAAGTCTACTACCTCCTCTTGGAAACCAACGGGGCACTGAACGGTATCATGCCCTCCTCTACAGATCACGCACAGCTTACTCTTCACCTGCAAGTCCTTCACAATCTTTGCCAACGCCTCAACCTGTGCCGTGAGTGCGGTGCTCGTGTCGACCGAATGTATACCGCGTGATAAGGAGTCGATGGTATCCACTCATGGCTAACCCGTTAAACAAAGCAATGCACTCATCGGTATCCTTCATCGTCAATAAGTTACCTCCCGCAGCCGTGTTGAGCATACTCTGTGTCGCGTACGTCACTCCGTTATAGAACTTTTCGACATTTGCCCAGTCTTGCAGGCCATGGTTCGGACATTAGGCGAGTAAATTTTTGAATCTCTCCAATGCCTCGTAGTAGCTCTCGGTGTCTTCCATCTGGAAAGAATGAATCTGGTTACGTAAATGAGCGGCCTTAGCTGGAGGATCGTATTTCTCAAGAAACTGGGCATGCATGGAGGCCGAAGTAGCAATGGATCCCTGTGGGAGGGACTCAAGCCACAAACTTGCATGATCAACGAGTGAGAACGGAAAAATGCGGAGTTTGATGGCGTCTTTGGATACGCCGGCAAGATGGAAAGTGTCGCAAATACGTGCATTGCGAGTGAGATGAGAATGCGGGTTTTCATGGAGCAACCCGTGAAATTGAGCAGAATGAGAGATGGTGTTCAGAATGTTCGATGGAATCTGCCAATTCGTGTTACCTGTGACGGCTAGTGAAGCAATGCTGGATCTCGCGCCAGCATCGACCGGACGGGCCCGGTCTGCAACTGTCCTCCTCTGTGGTGCGTCGCCCATAATTCTATCCCTAATGACGGATTCAAAAAAATTAGGAGAAGATGATGTATTACCAACGGACATAGAAGAAAAACTGGAAGATGGTCTGGTACGACGTCTCTCACGCAACTCTCTCTGGTTCGGAAAATCCCTCAGATTCAGGTGGTCCTAGAGATTGAATACGTCGCATTTAATCGAGTCGTTCTCAATACGCCTCAAACCGTGCCCCCGGCAACGGCGCCCAAAACTTGACGTGTGTCTAATGAATGCCCTTTCTAATGAACTCACAACTAAGCTTTAAATTTATAAAACGAAACTCCTAACGAAACCACACACAACCGGCAAGTGTACCGATCGTAAGTAGTAAAGAACTAAGGAAGTCCTAGTATCGAACACAAGGATACGCGAGAACGCCTATGATAACTAAGCCCTAGACAAGACCTACCTAAGAATAATATTTTTTATATGATTTTAAATAATTAAACTACTTGACCTAACTTACTTTAACTAAATTAAAAGACTTAACTTAACAAGACTTCACGAAACTTTACGAATGAAACTAACAATGGAGAAAGCGTCTACCTAGGTAAGAATCATAGTGAAGGTCTAACAAGCTATTGGATTGAATAATCTCACGACACCGCTATCTAAGGATGACACAACTAAGGTTCACTCAAGAAAGCTAGACCACCTCTCGGTCTTACTAACAAACCCTAACTTACAGTTAATTGACTTTAAGAACAAACCGGGAAACGAATTGCTAAGGTGTTCTAATGTCGACTCTCCTCTCGGTCTCACTGAAACACGACCCTAATGGAAACGAATACTACGCAACCAAGGATAGAGGAACAATTTGGTTTAACTTAAGCTAGATCAACTAATCGCTCACAAACCCAAACCCGACAAGAACCGAACCCGCTCTCGCGCGATCCTAATCCTAACAAGTAAAATCTATGAGACGAATTTATTTCCTATCACCTCGGTCTCTAAGACGGGGCCTACCCACTGAATTCAATCAATTAACACACCCAACTAAACCCTACGATTGTACACCCCGCAAACAATCTCTAATCACAAAGTAAAGAATCAAACAAGCTACAATCAATCAAAACTAATTCCACCAATCGAAGCAAGGGGTTTATGAGTATAATTACTAAAATCGCAGCCACCATACACAACCTAATTCAATATTAAACCAAACTCTCAATAACAAATCAAGTCATGATGATTAAATAATCCATAAAACTCACTAAAACCTAACAATATTCATCAAACCTAGGTAGAACTAACAAGTTTAGCCTCTCATGATTTTTGGACAGCAGGTATACATCAATGTAGACACCATATTAATCATCACAAACATCATTAAAATCATTTACCAATCTATGATAATCAATAACAACTCAAACCCTAACTCAATTGCAAAAGAAATCAAGTTTAAAGATCAAATCAACAAGTTATGAACCTTGAACAAGAACACAAAGTTTATGGACGTTTACTATCAATTTGGGGCTGAGATTAGTGATGAATATCAACCCTATCTGCTGTCCCAAGTCACCCTTAGCCTTCTTCTTCTTCCTCTAGCCGCCACTAGCCTCCACAACAATTTTTTTCTTTCTTCTCTTGGCTGCATATTGCAATTGGACCTAGGAAAGGCTGTTATGTTATTAATTAATTTTATTTTGATGATTTATCTCTTGTTTCTTGCTGCTCCCGTGAGTTTGATTCCAGCCACACAAAATGTATATGTGTGTTTCCTTAAAAGAACACAATCACAAACTTGCTTACTACAATCCACACAAACAACAAACTATATCTTTCTTTTTTCTTGCATGTTCCGATCGGATCTTGTGTTTTTGATGCTAGGGTTTTTTTATTTTGTGTGTTATATTATATAATAACATATAAGGCTTTTCTCTAGCGGGCTTGGGTCGGGCCTTGAGTTTGGTATTGTTAGTTTGATCATAAAGGCCTCCAATGTTTTCAAAAACCTGAACCTTTTCTCCCTTAAAACTCGTAACCTACACAAAATATTAAACTTTGTAAGATCAAGTTAAAACGACTTAAAATCATCAATTATTATATAATTAAGCACTTAAAAGATGATAAAAACGTGCGGCAAACAAGTGTGTTTTACAAAACATCAGCAGACTTCATTTTTGGAAACCCGTTATCGACTTGATGTCGTAGAAAGTTCCAGAAGTCAGTAGCTCACTTTTCATGAGATGGGTTGTGGAACGGAGCGTTGATCGGAGCGTTGATCAGTTCGTTGAGATCTACCTTCGTCTAAGATCCAAAGTCTTTCATCTTCTTGTAATACTCAGTAGTCCCAGACTTCCGTTTAACCCACCACATGTTCTTATCAGCATCAAAGCCCCACGACAAGACTCCAGAACGATCACCATATTTATCTGATAATCCCTTTGGAAAGGTGACAATGAACCTGTCTGGATGATTGGACGATTCAACATTTTGATTAGAATTTTTCATTACGAGGAGCTTCTTTTGAATACGTTCCGATTGTTCAGCTGTTTTTGGTGGAATTGACAGATAGTGCTCCAGTGACTTAGCAGCGTCAGCATGTGCAGATGTTTATGCACCGGAGCTTCCACCTTGTTCAGCAGTAGTTGGGTTCTTTTCTTGTTCTTTACCGCCTTTGAATTCGTCTCCTAATCTTTGAACCAGCTTCTGTTGGAGATCTAGGTACATAGCAGTTAGGCCTCCCATGTTTGACTGAAGCTCTTTGATCTTGGAATCTTTATCTGAGTTGCTAGCTTGAAGTTCTTGAATATGCACATCTTTTATAACTGAATATTGTTCGAGTTCAAAAACTCGAGGTTGCAGAGCTTGTACGTGGTTGGAGCACTATCTGTTTCACGGTGTTCAGACTCCACATGTTGTACATGAGTCTGTTCGTCTTCATCATCAGAACTGATCTCAAGTGTGGCAGCGCGCCTTTGAACTGGCTGATGAAGACCCTTATTGAAAACCTTTGACCCTTTCCTTGTCTGTTTCATTAAACCAAAAGTGTTGGGTCCCATCTACTTCATATCCAGTGTCTCAACAGATCTAACGAGATCAGTGTAATGTGAATCAAAGATCATCTGTAGAAACCGTGGATACATAAGAAACATCTCTTTCTTCTTTCCCTTCAGATTTCTCATCATCCCATCAAGAACGAACTTGGAATAGTTGTAATTCCAATCCATTATCAGAGCAACCACAGTCGACATCTGCATGTGGCTAATCTCATCAAAAACTCCTTTTCGTCCCTACACACACGTAAAGAATGAGTGTATCAAAAATCTTCAGTATGGGTGGAATAGCTTCTTGATTGCAGGAGGGTAGATCCCTCGTAGCCCATTCTTGTGAGGACCTCAGAAACAGCAGCAGTCGTGTATTCTGTTGGGTAATCAGGTTGATCCCCAAATAAAAGAACTTCGCGTATAGTGGCCTCTGTGATGACGACCAGCTTCATTTGCCCTTTGGAGTCTATACAAACAACTCCACCTGGTCCTCATTGGTTGATCGAAGCATTATTCCAGAAGTCCATGATCATTTCCTTGCAAATGACACGATTTTCTCGTAATGCGTGAGAAATCCTGCAACTATTGAGGCCAATGATCATGGACTTGAACTTCTTGTGTGCTGGAGGAGGATCAAACAGATATCCAGCAATATTGTGAGTGTCAACTAACTTTAGTGAAGTCTAATCAGCCATTACTACAACAAACGAGTCAAGTTAGCAAAGGTATACACAGCTTGAATGACAATCATAAGTTCAGGTGCACAATTATTAATTTCTTAAACATTTAGGACCAATTTTGATAAAAACACATTTTATGAACCATAAATGATCAACAATAACAATATTATAATGGATCTCGGTCCAGGAGACAGTTTTCTGTCCATGTAAAGAGATTTCGGTCAATGTATGGAGTTTTCGGTCAAAGGAGACATGTTCTCTGTTCAGACCCACCGAGAACAGGGGTTCTAGGTCAGAAGTAAGAGATTTCGGTCAACGGAAGTCAACCGAGAACTCTTGGTTTGACCAAGAGGTTTCGGTCAACAGATCAGACAGAAACCCTATGAATTCGTCTTTGGAAGACGTGTCGTCTTCTATAACAAGACTGGAAACACCATGGAACCTGCAATAAACTATTGAACTCCTAATACTCAACCCTAACATGTTCCCAACACTGTCGTGATCAAAGATCTAATACAACCACATAATCAGTGTATGAATCGTCAACAAAATCTATCTATCCATAAGGACACTTCTCAATTGGTCTCGCAAAGATCAATCAAATCGTTCTTATGTTTATTACCTATGAGTGAATCAAAGATCACCAAGCAAAAGAGAATGTGATTAGTATATCAAAGCAAGAGTTTTCGGCCAGAGGTTTAATCAGAGAGAGGATATTGAAGGCAATGCCAATAATTGAGGCATAGGGATCCTTTGGTATTCCAAGCATTGTGGGCCGAGAACCCTTAGGGACCAAGAAAAACCCAACTAGACGAGCCCAGATTGCAAACTTTGGCCCAAAACCAAGTTTTAAGATGACCATATGCAAACCCAAGGCCCAAAGAAGTTTACCCACATCAAGGAAAACCCAATTTGAACGCATGTTTCGAGGAGAGTAGCTTTGAGATGAAAACAAAAATGGAATATACTAATAAGCACAAAAATAAACAACCACAACAACACGAAACACAAGTCTTCTAGATGTTTATCCAATTTGGGATCAAATATCAGTTTTGATAAAATGCCACCTTTTATGAGAAGATCCGAACATGGAATCATATTGTTAAATGTACTTTCACAAGGATTCATGTTCAGCGTAAATATGGCATAAAGAAACAGGTTGATGGCAGGTATAACGGACTTAGCATGATTTTCATTGCGTAAGTGATATGGATTAGGTTCAATTAGGCATAAATCTTAGATGGATATCACTTATGGACCAGTGATGCCTCCTATCTCTCCTCAAAGCGTATTTGGCTTTCCCCAGATCACCCCAATTTGACTTCAACCCCCTAGTGCTTGATCAAAATTTTATAAAAGGCAATAAAACTTTTAAGCTTTAAGGTTGAATGTTGGACTTAAATGCCTTTCATTCAGGGTGTTCAAAACAGATTTGCAGATCTCACCCTTGTAGTTCTAGTTTGACGCTTTAGGAAAAATAACAGCACGAATTATATACATACTCAACAAATTTTTCTTAATAGTAATAAAAAATAACAAACACCTGCATGTCCCATATCTGGATCACTACAGTAAGATAGCACAATATTTTTGGAGATCGAGACACTAACAGGCTCGTGTATGACTGGGTAATTGCTTTTCTGCCTATCAGTCGGAGTGATGTATATGGAGACATGCACATTTCTTCAAAATGACTCCCACAGTAAGTTTAGCATATTTAGTTTATATCACTTCTACTTTTACGCATCATGTAAAGCTACCATACATATCAATGACTGTTCAAGAGCCTTTTAAGCTTAATAACTTCACCCATTAAGCACACAAAAACAATTTATCTATCATTTTCCAAAGGTTTGATCAATTTTCATTTAAAAATGTTTTGAAGCTTCAGAAAGCTGTTAACTGAATAATCATATCATTTCCAAGAAGACGGTTTAAAACTTAGTCACCCTGGTCACTCTTAGTTTTAAGGTAAATGGCTATCCCGTATGTCCACAAGTGGTTAACAAGACCAAACACATATGAAAATACATGTCCTTCCATCTTAGAGTTACCGACATAATTTTAGTGATAAATTCAAAACACAAAAAAATATATCACAATCGCCCCGGATGCTTTCAGTCTTTAGGTAAATGGCTATCCTGTGAATCTACAAGTAGATGACCGGACCAAACATACACAGGTATATGTCCCTCAAACTTGAGCAGCCGACATGATTTTAAGTGAAAACGGCACACATATACACTCTTTTTGACTTTTTGAATTTTTTAAGAAATAAGAGACACGCACACTATTTTGTACTTTTTGATTTTTCTCCCCCTAAATACGTGCAAATTTAGGAAATATATACACATTTATACCAAAAAAGACTCAATCCTCGAAACGAAGCATTTTCAGAAAACTCACAAGCACATTAAATATGGCTGTTCCGACCGGTTTTGTAAATAAGTCCGCCACATTATTATCAGTGTGAACTTGTTCAAGATAAATCAATTTTCGGTCAAAACGGTCGCGAATGAAATGTATTTTGATATCAATGTGCTTGGTTTTTGAATGTTGAACCGGATTTTTATCAATTGCAATAGCAGAATCATTATCACAGAAAATAGGAGTGTCAAGAAATTCCAAACCGAAATCCAGCAATTGATTCTGCATCTAGATAACCTGTGAGCAGCAAGCGGATGCAGCAACATATTCCGCCTCGGTAGTTGATGTGGATACCATTTCTTGCTTCTTGAATTGCCATGAGATGAGACGATCGCCCAATAACTGGCAGCCAGCAGATGTGGATTTGCTGTCAATGTCATCTCCACCATAATTTCTATCAACAAAAGCATAAAGATCAAAATCTGAGGTTTTGGAATACCAAAGACCTAACTTCGGTTGTCCCTTTAGATATCTAAAAATACGTTTAAAAACAATTAAATGAGAAAGTTTAGGGTTAGCCTGGAAGCGAGCACACTGGCAGACAGCAAACATGATGTCAGGAAGACTGGCTATGAGGTACATCAGAGACCCGATCATCGATCGATAGCATGTTTGGTCTACGGGACTTCCTTCAGGATCAGACGACAGGAGAGGCCTTTCCGCCATAGGTGTAGTGGCACTCTTGGAATCTTGAAATTCAAATTTTGCAAGCATATCTTCAACATACTTTCCTTGATGTCACAAGATTCCCGACAAGCTCTGATGAACCTGCTACCCAAAAAACGTTGTCATTTCTCCCAACGAGTTCATCTCAAACCTCTTCTTAATTACTTCCTCAAATTCAGAGCACAACTCAGTACTGGTAGACCCAAAAATAATGTCATCCACATAGATCTGAACCAGAATCAAAACTTTCCCGACGGTTTTAAGGACCAAAGTTTGTTCAATGGTCCCTCTTTTATAACCATTATCTAGAAAAAAGAGTCGTCAATGTAGCATACCACGCCATAGGAGCCTGATGAAGCCCATACATCGCTTTATCCAGATTGTAGACATGAGTGGGATTCTTAGAGTCTACAAACCCCGGTTGCTGATCAACGTAAATCTCTTCTTTGACTTCACCATACAGAAAAGCGGTCTTAACATCCATCTGGATACACCGTGTAACCCATAAATGATGCATAGGCCAGAAAAATCTGAATGGCCTCAAGTCTAGCTACGGGAGCATAGACTTCGGTGTAACCTTAACCCTCAACTTAACAAAAACCACGAACGACAAGGGCAACCAATCACTCTGAAGTGTGCAACTGTGGGCTTATGACCGTAGACAATCTCATATGAAGTTTTCGTTTGAGATTTGTTGATTATCACTTGATTCTGAACATAGCATGCCGTATTAATAGCTTCGGCCCAGAAGAATAATGGTAGTTTAGAATCACACAGCATGGTCCTCACTGCCTCAATAAGAGTTTTGTTTCTCCTTTCAGCCACACCATTCTGTTGCGGTGTCCGAGCTGAACTGTACTGACGAAGAAACCCCCCTTTCTGAACAAAAATAATTCAGTGATGCATTCTTGAATTCCGTACCATTGTTATAGCGAATCCCCTTCAGCTTCAGATTCAGTTGGTTTTCCATGAGAACCACAAATCTCTTAATTAATTCTGCAGTTTCACTCTTATTTGACAAGAAGAACACCCAAGTAAAACGCGAGTAGTCATCAATAATAACGAGAATATAAGAATTGCGTTAAAGACTCAAAACATGAACAGGACCAAAATGGTCCATATGTAACAGTTGAAAAATGGATCAAATGGTATTAATCAATTTTGGCTTATGAGTTTTTCGATGATGTTTACCCAAGGCACAAGCCACACATTTTTCAATAGTAACAAAATCTTTAACAGTCAATCCACGTACCAAATCGTTTTTAGCAAGACGGTTCAAGTTTTTAATATTAGCATGACCAAGATGACGATGCCAAAGCATGACATTATGTTCTAACACTTTTGAAAACAAGCAGGTTATTTCATCAGGAACATTTCTGTTCATGTCAATCACATAAGCATTATCTGTTCTTTGTGATCGAACAAGAATCCAGTCTTCTGGTATGATGATACTAGGTTTCAAAATCAAACACTCTTTCTTAGTAAAATGAGTTGAAAAGCTTTTATCACAGATTTGTGACACGCTCAACAAACTATGCTTCATCTCTGGAACAAAATTAACATTTTCAAATTTCAGAACACCATTACTTACAGTATTCTTCTATGTAATCTTCCCCTTTTCTCCTCCCGCAAAGGACACATACCCACCATTAAATATTTGAATGTCGTGAAGCTGGGAAATGTCTCATGTCATGTTCTTGGAACAACCACTAATAACATACCAAGGTCTGATGATATTCCTCCATAGCTGTTCCTGCACGATGTGTGAGATTAGTTAGACTTTGGTACCCAATCCATAGTTTCACTAGGTGTCCCTAACTCATCTAAGGTTGTCACAGTTGCCATGAAATGTCCTTTTGAACATCTAACGCTGAATTTAAAGACTCTTTTATCGGAGATATAGGCAACCATTTATGTCTGCCACTGTAAGATTTGGCATTATAAGTACAAATGGATGACTTGATCTATGGTTTTTGAGGGTTAGAAACAAATGATTATGTCTTTTCCACTTGTTTCGGTTTAGAATTCGTGTTCGTTTTAGAGACCGAAACACCATTTCTACCCTCTTTACGAAACATGTTAGGCTTGGCCTGATGAGGACTAAACCTGCCAGATTTGTTTCTGTTCCAATCACCAATAGAGGGATTAGCCTGATAACGCTTGAATTTTTACGTGTAACAATTATGAGGCATATAAGGCATATTCCTCTGATAGAATCCATAATAAGGAACATATGGACGATGTGAACAATTTCTGGCAATATGACCGGGAGTTCCACAGTTAAAACAAGTTTGACGTTTTACGTAGAAATTATTTGGGTAACTCCCTGTCTGGACTGGTTGTGTGGACCAGTTTGCTTTACACGACGCTTACCACTTGTCACATTATTTAACTTACTGCCTTGTTTGTCAATAGAGCATCCCTCTTTAACAAACTTAGGCGACGAGTACTTGTTGGAGTTATTTTTATTTTTTAAACTGATTAGAAATCACGATATCAGAATTCAAAGTCTTAACGGATTCATTCAAACAAGTATCATTGCTCTTAAAAACAGAGCCCACACAAGCAGTCGGAATAACATAATTCAAAACAGAAAATTTTAAAGAAAAATAAAAAATAATGTCTTTATTAATTGAAACACGAGACTCATCATCCTCATCAGTCCAATCCTCAATGATTACTCTATCTGCACATGAGGCAAACACAGTAGAATCGTTCACTTTTGAAGTGGACGTAGTAGTTTCTACTGAGTCGATCCTTTCATTATTAGCAGGTTTACCATACTTCATATCTTTAACCTTTTCTTCCTACTCTTTGGTAAGAGGAAAACCTGTGTAGTTGTCATTATATGGTGGGGGTACCTGACTATATCCTATACCCTCACCCTCATTCTCTTTCCACCATAATTGATTGTGAATCATAGAATTAACTACCTTACTGGAGCCATCAAACTTTCTGAAATCGATTTCAGCCCTTTTAAATTTTTCAGTCAGGTTTGAGATTTCTAATTTAGAGGCTTCCAGTTCAGCAGTTAATTCAACAATTTTTTGTTTTGCATCTAGATGGTGTCAACTTTTCAGGTTAAACTAATATTTTAGTTTGGTAAAATCCTTTTTCTGTGCCTCTATTTTATCAAGGTAAGATTTCTCGTTTTTCTTGAGTTTATGGTTTTAAGATTTTACTGTTTCCATATCTCTAAGCAAGTTATCATTATGAAGCTTATACAAATTCATCTTATCAATGCAATCTTAAAAACATGATTGGAAACTTACCTCAGATGATCTGGGAGAGGTGAATGCCATGAACGCAAATTGAAGTTCCTTAACTTGTTCCTCAACAGCATTATCTTCCTCAGTGTCTTCAACATGAGCATAATTAGCAGTCTGGTTGCTAATGTCGAGAGAAGCCATCTGATCAACCCAAGAAAACTATTGAGCAACCAAACCTCTTTCACCATTTCTGGAGCTACATCCAACTTCTCCTCTAGTATTTACCGCTGGAACCAAAGCCCTTTCTGTATTTCCTTCCTTTACTAGATTAGTACATTCACGAGCAAAGTGACCCAGCTCGTGACATTTGTAACACCTCAGAGTGTCTTTGTTGAAGCCCACTTTCTGATTGTTTGGCATATTCCAATTATTCCTTCCCGTTCTCTTAGTAAATTTCTTGGCCCGAAACACTGCCATGGCGATTTTCCAGGAGGTATCCATTTCTTCTACATCATCTGGATGAATTTGATCAAGTTTCGCAGCAACCACAGGTTGAACCAAATCTCCAGCAAGGAATGCGTTGTAGCAGTTCATGAATCCCGCCATTAGAGCGATGTTCTCTTGAGTTTCCTTTGGAATAGCGAGAATCTGACTGGAGTTCTGACAAGGAGCAACACCAGAAGATTGGGTTTAACATTAGCCACAGGAGATTGAGCAGAAGTGAAAAATACTAGAGCTGATTGTGGTGAGGTTGAGGATGAGGATGAAGGACTTGGAGTGGATTTAAACATTTGAAAGTTGACTTGAGGTGTAAGTTGTTGTTGCCCCTGAGTAGTCTGAAACATTGAGATGTTGTCTTGAGAGATGAGTGCATTATTTGTAGCAACACTGTAACCAGCAGCACTGTACGAGTTTGCATGGTTTATAGCACGTTGTTTGTCATCCATGTCACATGCCTTAATGATAGCCATCATCTCGGATAGTGACAACATGTTGAGATCTTTTGTCTTTTTGATGACTGCAACATTCATATCCCAAATTTTAGGCAGTGAATTCACCAATTTACTGTTTATTTCAGCAGTTGCTAGATAGATGCTCGCAGGTCTCATCTCTGTCACGAGGGCTATAAACCTCTGAAGCTGAGTCTCTAACGATTCTCCCAGAACATGATTGAACATATTAATTTTTTGTCACAGTAGATCTTGATGACTCCTCTTCATGTCTTCATTTCCTTCATACACCTCAATAAGTGCTTCCCACAGTGCCTTAGCAGATTGCAATTCTCTAAAACTCAGGGCAATCTCAGGTGAGATTGCCATAGTCAGAGTTGAAAGTGCCTTTTCGTCCTCTTCTACTTTAGCAAAATCATCATCATCATCATCATACATTGTAATAGGCTTCACGGAAACTTCAGTAGAGTTCTCACGTTGGTAAGTGATGACTTGGGGGCCCCTGACTATGCTTTTCCATATTTTGGCATCTTTCATCTTAACATACTTCTCGAAACGAAATTTCCACTCGCTAAACCCTTGATGAGACAGCAGACGGGGCACGCGAGTGGTGGTCCCATTATGGAGTCTAGTTCTTGATGAAGTGAAGCATTTGATGACACATTACCGTTAGTTAATTGATCCATTTTAGTTTATTTAGTTCAAAATAAATTTTATGTCTAGAAAACTCTAAAGTCCAATCCACAAATCCCAAATCAGATTGATCAGGCCCAACTACGTTCACAGTATGCGATGACCGAGAACCAAAGATGACCAAGAACTGAATGAGTTGATCGAGAACCGAAGAATGTTGACCGAGAACCAAAACTGTTGACCGAGAACACTAGTCTTTGGCCGAAAACACTATATCTTAAGTCGAGAATGAGTAAATTTGGCCGAGAACACTGATTTTAAGCCGAAAAATCTTGGTCAATGGCCGAGAACTGTTAAATGCAGCCGAGAACACCCAAATCTACCCGAGAACTGGGTTGATTGATTAAGATTTGCAACCAACTGAATCCCGAAAATTATGGGAGTCATATTTGATTCCAAATTGACCAAATCTCTAACAAAAATAAATCCTTTTTTTCTTCTCCGATTAAGAACTCGTCGGAAAGCAACGAAACAACCAAACCCTTATATCTTGAATCCGATGATATCACAATAACGAGCCTGAATAGGTCTAAGACTCTGATACTAATTGTAAGTCCCATAGACGGATCTTTCAATATGATATCAAGTATCTTGATGTTAGCGTGGAAATCTAACCCAAGATTATTCAAGACAATAAGCAAGAACACATAAAACACACGATGAAAAGCTTCAAAACACACATTATTATTAATGCCTGGTGCTTAAGCACGTTGGCTTACAATACTCGTTCACCAAACAAAGTGACCGGCCAATACTATCAAATGAACAACCCGTAAACCCTATAGAATATGTTTTATATATAGGATAGCCAACACCTAAGCCCAACAAGAAGCTCAAAGCCCACCGAGATCCATAAGGGATCCCGGTTTACATACAAAACCCAATATGAAGACTAACTAAGTACAAACCAGCAAGTATAGACCCAACACCAATGGCACATGAGACGTGTTATCAGCCAGACATTTCTTCATATGAGAAACATGGAAGGTTGGATGAATTCCTTCTAACTCTTCGGGAAATTCTAGCTTATAAGCCACTTCACCCACGCGATCCACAATCTTAAATGGTTCAATGTACCTTGGACTTAACTTTCCTCTCTTCCTAAAACGAATAATTCCCTTCCAAGGCGAGACCTTGAGCATCACATTGTTGCCAACGTTGAACTCGATTGGTCGTTGCCGCTTATTAGCATACGACTTCTGACGGTCTTGAGCAGCTTTCATCCTTGCCTTGATCTAATCAAATTTGGAAGAGGTTTCTTGCACAATCTCTAGGCTTCCGATCTCTTTCTGACCAACTTATCCCCTACATACAGGAGTTGTGCATCGTCTTCCATACAACATCTCAAACGGCGGCATACCAATACTTGAATGGTAGTTGTTGTTATAGCATAACTCTGCCAGGTGCAGATGATCGTCCCAACTTCCTCCAAAGTCTAGGACTCAAGCACGTAGCATATCCTCAAGGGTTTGGATCGTTCTTTCAGACTGTCCATATGTTTGAGAATGATACGCCGTACTGATGTTCGATCTTGTTCCCATAGCTTCATGGAACTTCTTCCAGAATCTTGAAGGAAATCGAGTATCTCTATCAGAGACAATCGACAGTGGCACTCCATGCTTAGTCACAACCTCCTTTATGAACAAATTTGCTAACATTTCTGACGAGATAGCCTCTTGTATAGGCAGAAAGTGAGCACTTTTCATCAAACGATCCACAATCACCCAAATGGTATCATGATGTTTAGCTGTACGAGGTAGCTTGGTTACAAAATCCATGGTGATGTGTTCCCATTTACACTGAGGTGTCTCCAAAGGTTGCATCTTTCCATAAGGCTTCTGGTGTTCAGCCTTGACTTGTAAACATGTTAGGCACCTACTAACATAGTCTACTACATCATTCTTCATACTCGGCCACCAGTAATCTCTCTTAAGGTCTTGATACATCTTGGTAGATCCTGGATGAATCGAGTATCTCGACTTGTGAGCTTCATCTAAGATTTGACTCCTGAGATTTCCATGACGTGGAAACCACATACGGTCAAACCTCATCTTAACACCATGAGTGTTGTCTATCAGCTCGTCTTGTTGTCCAAAGATTCTCTCTTTCTTTATTAATCCTTCACCTGCAAGCACTTCAGACTGAGCCTTGATGATTTCTTCAAACAGATCTGAGTATGATTAACTTATACGACTTCATTGTTGCAATGACTTTTTCATTCTTACGGCTTAGCGCGTCGGTGACCACATTAGCTTTACCAGAATAATACTTTGTATCGTAGTCATAGTCTTTTATTAGTAACCATCTTCACTGCCTCATGTTCAATTCTTTCTGCTCGAAGAAGAAATTTAAACTTTTATGATCTGTGTAAATAGTACACTTAGTACATACAGATAATGTCTCCATATCTTGAGGGCATGCACTATTGCCGCTATCTCCAAATCATGCGTTGGGCAGGTACTTTCGTGAACCTTCAACTGTCTGGATGCATAAGCTATAACCTTTCCTCGTTGCATTAACACGCAACCTAACCCACGATGCAAAACATCAGTACAAGCCACCAAATCATCGTCACCATCGGGTAGAGTAAGGATTGGAGCTTATGTGAGCCTTTTCTTCAGTTCTTCAAAAGCTTCTTCTTGAAACTTACCCCAACATAATACTACAGACTTTCGGGCCATACCAGTCAGTGGTGCGGCTATCTTGGAGAAGCCTTCGATGAATCTTATATAGTAGCCAGCTAACCCTAAGAAGCTTTGTATATCAGTCAGGTTCTGCGGAGTCTTCCAATTCGTTATCTCTTCAATATTAGTTGGGTCCACGGTAATCCCTTCGGGATTGATCACGTGACCTAGAAATTGCACTTCTGGCAACCAGAATGCGCACTTCGAGAACTTAGCATACAACTTTTCCTCATTCAGCTTCTCTAATACTTCTCTTAGATGTTTAGCATGATCAGACTCGCTCTTAGAATAAATCAATATATCGTCAATGAATACGATAACTGACTTATCTAACATCGGCCAACATACCCTATTCATCATGTCCATAAATGCTGCGGGAGCATTCGTTAGACCGAGTGACATTATGAGGAACTCGTAGTGTCCATACCGCGTCCGAAACGCTGTCTTAGGGATGTCTGCCTCTTTCACTTTTAGCTGATGATAGCCTGATCTGATATCTATCCGTGAGAACCAACTTGAACCTTGTAGTTGCTCAAGCAAATCATCAATCCGTGGCAACAGATATCTATTCTTTACCGTCAGCTTATTCAACTCATGATATTCTATGCACATTCTCATACCTCTATCCTTCTTATTTACAAACAACACCGGTGCGCCCCACGGGGAAACATTCGATCTTATAAAACTTTATCGAGGAGTTCTTGTAGCTAGGACATCAATTCCTTCATTTCGGACGGTGCTATACGATAAGGTGCTTTGGCAACGGGTTGTGCTCCTGATATTAAATCTATCTGAACTTCTATCTCTCGCTCTGGTGGCAACCCCGGAAGATCCTCAGGGAACACTTCTGGGTAGTCGCACACTATAGGAACATCTTTTACTTCCTTCGTCTCAGTCGTAGCTTTGAAAACATACGCCAGGCAGGCACCGCACCCTCGCCTTAACAAACCTTCGGCTTTCATCATCAAAATGACATTTAGCCCAGAACTTTCCTTATCACCATGAACCGTCACCGTACCACCATCCAAGGACTTTAACCTTATCAATCAACTCTTACACACTATCTGAGCCTCAAACTCAAATAACCAATCCATTCCCAAAACAACATCGAATCCTGCTAAGGTCATAACATACAGGGTAACAGGAAACTCACGTCCCTTTAACTCTATCTTGCAATCCTTAACCATTCTCATTATTCTAACTGTAGCTTCACTAGCGGTTTCTACAATAAAGGTTTCACGCACTCGACAACATTTCATTTTAGTTAATTTACTAAATGGTGTAGCTACGAAACTTCTATTTGCACCTGAATCAAACAACACAGAAGCAGCAATACCATTTACTAGGAACATACATGTGATAACATCTGGGACCTGCTTGGCTTGCTCCTGAGTCAACATGTAAGCTCTGGTCTTAGGCCTGGACGGCTCAACATCTTTCTTCTCCTTTCCCCCCAGCTTCATCACTCGTACAAGCCCTCGCTAAGTGACATGTCTGATCACACTTATAACACGCGGGCTTTGCATGGAAATCCTGAGCAAAATGCCCCATCTTACCACATTTGTAACAAGCATGTGACCCTAGTCTGCATTCCTCGTCATGGGTCTTCCCCATTTATGGCATACCTTAGAACCAGTGCCCCACTTGCACTCCCCAGCGTGCATCTTCCCGCAAGTCCTACATGACCTCTTCTCCCACACTTTCTGTCGCTTATCTCTAGGGTTCCATGTTTGAATATCGGGTCATTTGGCAGTAACAACTCACTTCTTCTCCTTCTTTTCATCCACCACCACAACATCATCCACAGCCAAGTCATCATAAACCAACTCAGCAAGTTCCACTGCTGTGTCAAATGTAGCAGGTTTATTTGCCCTGACTAACGTGTAGACGTTCTGCGACAGTCCTCTTATGTAGCAGTTGATCCTCTTAGCCTCGGTGTTAACCATATCAGGTACCAACCTAGACATTTGGTTGAATTCGGTAGTGTACTCGCGGTGTGTCATCTTGCCGGCCTTCAAGTTTAGAAATTCCATTTCAGCTCTTTCTAACTCCGCATCAACGCAAAAACATTTCATGACCATCTCCTTCAAGTCATCCCACTTTAGGGCTTTAATCTTTTTTTGACTCTTCCTCTGCTCCACCGACTCCCACCAATACATAGCTTCGTCCCCGAATGATTGGGTAGCATAACCCACAGATTGGTCAAGACGACACTTGCAAATTCGGATAACCTTGTCCATCACGGTTTTCCATTGGAGAGTAGCGATTGCGTCTCCTAAACCAGTTAGCTTCGGCGGGTCGCAACCTTTGAACGACTTGTAGTTACACCCACCTCGGCCTCTTCCCTGTCATCAACCTTCACAGACCTGACCTCACAAGAGTCACCTTTCTCTCTCTCTCTCTCTCTCTCTCTCTCTCTTTCTCGTCATCTTTCTTACCATTTTCCCCTGACCTCTCAGCAGTTCTTGCATGGCTTCCAGCATACTTTTCAGGATTCAAATTCTTCACGGCAGCGGCTACAGCTTGAGCAATGGCTGCCTGATTAGCAGGGTCAAGCTGATACCCTTCATTGTTTCTTGGGTTTCGTCCAGCTACAGTTCCTTCTTCCCTTGTGTTAGTAGCTGATTCTATAGAAGGTTGTCAGACAATACGTGGTATGCCACGACGTCCAGTACGACTTCCTATTCCAACAACTTTCCTAGCTCCGGCCATTCTATAAGGAAACAAAAACGTCATCACTCAAAGAACTATTTAATACAAGGATAGTAAGGCTAACAGGTAATAACAGTGGCCAACTGTGATTAGCTGATCACGCTACTTTCCGTGTCCTACACACTTCCCCTTATGAGTCTTTTTGTGTTGGTTCTACTTCTAAGCAGTTAGACAATCAAACAGTTCATATAATTACATACTCCTATCCCTAGCAGTTAAGCTAGGTTCCTTATACATTCTTACATTATACATGAAATTAATCATACATTTTACCTTTACTGAACTTGCTTGAGTGACACATGGCTTTCTTGAACTGGCATCTTCTTTCTTTTCTTTCTTAAGTCTCATTCTCTATTCGAGTCTAAGCATGTAGGATGCTTAATTCTCTCTAACTTATGCTCTGATACCAACTTGTAAGGCCCCGATCCCGGTTCTCTACTTTAGCGTTGGATTTACTTATAAACACGGTTCTAAATATCAAAATTACTTAAAACTTTATGCGGAATTTAAAAACATCAATATATATTACATATCCTTCAAACATTGTCTTATCATAATTCAAACTTTGTATTTCAAAATAGAACATTAATTATAAAAACATCATGAGTCTTCATATGCCAGCTTCTCATTCATCCACCATTTGCCCTCCTCAAGCAAGCTGCCTCATTCTACTTATCTGCATGCATACTAAAAGTCAGCTAAGCTGAGTGAGTTCTAGTTAATTAAGCAATTATACCTTCCATTCACATACTTACGTAATTATATATCCGAAGATACATAACTTCATTCTTACTTGCATACTTACATACATACATACATACATTCATTCTTTCTTTCGTTCATTTATGTTTTAAAGAGCATACTGCCCTATAACCTTCGCAGATATTGTTAGAGTTGGTACTCTACATTCGTCGATACTATTAGGGTCGGTTCCCTACATTCCCTGATATTATTAGAGTTGGTTCCCTACATTCTCCGACATTCTTAGGGTCGGTTCCCTACATTCGACGACATTATCAGGGTCGGTTCCCTTCTAACCATACCTTCTATACATACCTATCTTTATATAATCATACTTTCGTACATATCCATTCCATTACGTACTTTCATACATACATATTACATACTAGGCAAACAGCGTATTACCATCCTTGACAATACATGCAATATCCGAAGATCGTTCATGTACTAACAAGCATTCATTCATAACATTCATACATACTATTACATCAATCAGTATAGCATACACTTACCATTTAAGGTAAGTGTATTAACTTTCACATTAAGTATGCCCACAACCCCGAAAACATAACAAGGAAGTGGGGCTAGAAACTCACATGGATCCTGTTACGTTCGCCGTTAACGGTTATTCCTCTTTTAGCTGGGCTCGGCTAACTGTTTATCAATTATATGTGTTAATAATCTTATACTCTTTCTTCAGTTTCACCATAATGGTTAAGTCTGGTTCATTTATATGCATGGTCATGTATTCTAATGGGACTTAGTTAGAATACTTCTTGTGCTTGAATAGCCATTTTATGTTAGAATACAACGTATATTCGAATGGGATATACTTGTAACATTTTCTTGTATTTACTTGTTGTATTCTAACGGAGGCTTATTAGAATACAATTGTACTCGAACCATATTGCACTCAAAGGACATGTAGTATACAAACACACAATGTATGCGAATGCATGGTATATTCGAATACATTGTGTATTCGAATACATAATGTATTCGAATACATATAGTATTCGAATACATAGTGTATTCGAATACACAATGTATTCGAATACATGTTGTATTCGAATACTTAGTGTATTCAAATGCTTAATGTATTCGAAATACATGGTTCATTCGAGTACATGCTGTATGCGAATGGCCTGTGTATGCGATCTTGTATTCGAGTTGTCATGTATCCCGTTTGCAACCCTTCCTTTCCGTCCCCCTTTCATTCTTTCTATTTGAACCGTGTGTTCGAGTACACCCGAGGGTTCATTGTATTCGAATGGTAACTCGAATACGTCTAATGTAGATTGTCCGATCATATTTATCCTTATTACCATAATTATATAAATACCCAAAATTCCATTTTAGTATTTTATCATCTTTTAATCATTTCCATATCATCCTTGCCCTAAGTTCTAGTCTAGGTATTATAAATATTGAGCCTTTATTGGTTTTGAATGCATTTAAGCTAGGTCTAGGGTTCCAAACGAACCGTACATAGCAACAGGGTCATCAAGTTCATATTCATCATCAAGTTTACTTTTTTTGACACATCCATACCCGAATTTCTCTAGGGTTAAATTGTAGCTTCCCAGCCGGATCTACACGAGATATCGCGTTCTACGTAGGTGCGGAATCCCTACGTAAGACGTTACGAGTATAGAAAACAATACGAGCTAACACACGATACAATAACCAAACACACGTTGTATTCCAACCGTAAACACGTGATACTATGATCACTGAATACAAAACTCTCTGACTCGAATACACGAATGAACTAAACTTAATTAACTTAATGAATAAGCCGTATACAAATGGCTTATATAGACACGACAACTTCGCCTGGCATGTTCAGGCGAAGTTGTCCCTAACTTCGCTTGTCTAACAAGTTCGCCCATATCAGCGAACTTGTTAGCAACTTCGCTTACATACAAAACTCAAATCTAACTAACACGATTACAGACACTCGACACTGAACTACTGACATCATGCACCAACAGACTCCCCCTTGGCAGTAGCTTCATCTCTTTAGCTTCAAACACGTGTCTAGTAATCTTCAATCTTCTATCTTCAAGCATTCACTCCTTCTCGAACACAAACCGAGACAACTATTTGATATTTCCTTGCTTCGTCTTTCCAAGCAGGAATATAAAATATCTTCTTATCATTCAACACCTGCAAATCAGCTTGCGATAAGTTTACCAAGTGCATAGGATCGTACACTCTAAGCAGCTCTTGTTCATCTTCGTCTTCCATCACTGCCTCAGCTGTCTCACAATCTACAAACCACCACTTCAGGTCTTTAAGCACATCCTTGGGCATTAGTTTCATCGGTACTTCTTTCAAACACCGGATCGGTTTATACTTCATAATCATCCAAGGTTTTCCATCAGCTCTTAAACCTCTATCCTTGTCTTCAACAAGTTTTCCCTTTTGTGGTTTCAACAGCTCAAATTTCTTCTCTTTTATACTCTCTTTCCACACAATCTTCCCAATAACTCTAGCCATATTATCATCACTTCGGTTAATCAACCCCAATCTGGCTAAGTCTTTCACTTCACATTCTGGCAGTGTATTCAACGATCTCAACATCCTTCTAAAGTACTGAACACCGTCATACCTTTTAATCACGAAGAGCCTCAACTGCTCATCATATATCCAGCAAATAATCCCTTTCTTTGCTTCAGCATAGCCTTTAATGTTGTAACTCTTCTTAAACATTGTAGGGACCGCCGGTTTCTTCGTTTTGACGAACCACAGAGCATAGCCTTCCTTCCATCTAGGCTGCTCTTCCCATTCAGACTCATCACTTGCCATCTCTTTACTCATATCTGCTTTCTCAACATCTGGAATGTCATGCTCAATATTTTCCTCAACTATCTCTCCCTCTTCTATCTCTGTATCAATCACTATCTGTTCACCAATCTTCTCTATCACATCACTCGGTAGTACATCATCATCACCAACCAAACCATCATCCATCTCCTCTACGTCCACCACCACCACATCATCACCACCAGCTGCAGTTGTCGACTCCCCCTGAGTTATGGAAGTTCCAAGAGCTTGATCAGTTCTTGGCAACTCACCACCTGCACCTTTCGATGCATTGGGATCATCGTCTCTATCATTTCGTCTCTTGGTCCTCAACTCATCGCCTTTACAGCTCGTCTCCCCCTGAGATGCCAAGAACTCCTTGAAAGCATCTATGATTTTTCCATGTTGTACCAGCAGGGACGACTGCATCTGATTCTCTGCAACTAGGCGCTGAATAGCCTGGGTCTGGATAAGATTAATCCTTGACTGCTCTGCCACGACCCGTTCCAGTGCTGCTATTCGTTCAGAGTCTGATAGGGTTGCATTGAAATCGAACTTCATATGTGATATATCTTGAGTGTACTGAGGAGGGATTTCCGATGTCACCGAGACCTCAGAAGTAGAAATAGACGTAGCCGCAGGTGGTATCGCACCGATAGCCCTGCAGTGGCCACAACAGTCGACTCGATAAATTGTGCCACGACCTCCGATGGAGTAACAGTCGGAGGCGGCAATGAAACGATCTAAGGAGTCGAAAGTTGAAAAGTAATGGGTGGGAGGCCAAATGTAGATGAGGTAGCCACCACGGGAACAACCGTAGCGCTTGGCCTTGTAACCTGTAGTGATGAGGGAACCATTGTCATACCGGATAGTGCTGGTGGAGTGAAACGTACCACCCTAGAGCTCTCACCGGCTCCCGATCCTGCACCTATCCGTTCCCTTCTTGACCTCCGGATCAACTGTTGTACCTCTTCCTCATAATCTGACTCGCTGTCATCAACAGTTCTCTTTCTCTTCCCATGTAGTCTTTCTCGAGTTACCATAATCCTTCTCGCCTCTGCCACTTCATCATCAGAATCAGAACCAGCCACCGTAGCAGCTGTCCTAGTAACATTCACACCCGAAGCACGTTCAACCGGGACCTGTACGTTCTCCTCTGGATCCACCCGATCCATATCAAAGAAGCCTTGACCACCAAATTCTGCATCAAGGTCCACGTTCTCCTTCGGTGACACAACAGGAGCAGCAGGTATAGCTTGAGGTGCTCCTGCCTGTTGTGGTGCCGGGTCACTAAACTCGTCCCCTCGAGCAGGTACATACCCCGGGTTGATTAAGTACCCAAACAGTGGAGTATGCCGAGGACGGAGCTCAGGTTTGCTCCTCGCACTGGAGGATCTACATTGGGCGAAGATCCGTTTATTCACACTCTCAACGTATCGGATCGGACGGCGCTGAGGAAGCGTTGGAGCAACATGATTCAAGATCATTTGAAGAAATCTTGGATACATGATAAATCGCTCACGCGCCATCGCTCTTCTTTGACGATCAATCTCATAAAAGACCATCTGACTAAAGCTGAATCGCTTGTTGTAAGTCAGAGTAGTCATCGCTGACTGCATGGTTGCGCCCATGCCATCAGTGCCCGCCTTTCTCCCTGACATGCATACAATCATGACATGCATGAGAAAGCGCCACTGGTCAAGTAAAAATCCTTTCCTCCTCTGCGTATCCCCCAAGGGACCAGAGTATCCCATTCTCAAAAACGCTCCATCACGGAAAGGAGCTACAAACTCTGTTGGGTCATCCCTTGTCTCATTCCCAAATCGTAAAGCCGCCCGGATTTGTTCAGAAGAGAACTGAACAATCTGATTGTTGACTGTTGCTCGCATCACCGGGGGCTCGACCATACAATCGTATTCCACGGTCTGCCAAAAATCCTCAATGTTGGGCAAGGATATCGGCAGAGTTGTTGTAATCGCGTGGAATATCCGCGAGCGTAACAGAAATGTGATGATTTCGCGGAAATCATCAACTCCGCTCGCCTCCGGGTCTAATGTTATGTACATGTTGTGACCCGGGAAGAACTGTCTCTGGTGATCATCGCCATCATCACCGCCTGCACCACCTGCTCCAGCAACAGCAGCCATATCTGCAACAAACAGGTTAAGTTAGATAAACGTCAAAGCGAATCACAAGTTCGCCTGTTACCATGAGCGAAGTTGTGATCTATTCTATACAGGCGAAGTTAAAGGTGGGGCGAAGTTGGGAAACAACTTCGCTTCAACTTGAACTTCGTCTGATAACTGTTAAGTAAAATGGTCCAGGCGAAGTTAATGATAACTTCGCCTAATCACAACATCGCCTCATAAACTGTTTCAAAATCTATAATCAGGCGAAGTTAAACCTCAGGCGAAGTTACGGATAACTTCGCCTAAACTGTAACTTCGCCGAATTCGAATCGGCAACAGATAGGGTATTCGAACGACGTGTAGATGATGATTTTGGAGATCGAGGACTCCGAAATACATGATTTTATGAAGTTTTATACGTTCAAGTAGTTTACTATCACGTAATAACAAGTTTGAAATCGGGTGTTAAGGTTCGAAAGAACGAGGTCGAGAATCGAGTCGAAACGACCGATGATTAACCTCAAAAGACATTAATAATATGATAAACAAACCCTACACACCTTGAATTTGATTAGAATCGAAGTAACAAAAACAGATGATTGAGATCGATAAGTTCGCTAATGTTTCGGAGTATAAGTTCGCTGAGGTTGTAATAATGAAACTGTTTGACCTTTAAAATCCTTTATATAGGGTCACAGATGTACCGGTGAAGTTATGGATAACTTCGCCTATTGCAGGCGAAGTTATGCACAACTTCGCTGATATTAAAATGTTTCAAAACAAACCCCATAATTTGAACAATTTGCAGTTAAGTTTTAAAACATCCTTTAAAGCGTTAAATGATACGATCAAGACCAAGTAACCAGGTATAAAATCAAACAATTACAAAAGTAACAAAAATTTGAAAAATTAAAGTACACGGGATCAAATTTCAGTCTCGACAGGGACTACCATGTTTTAGAAAAGATCCGAACAGGAATCATACTAATTACGTGACTGTCATACAGATCCGTGTTCAGCTGTATTATGACATAAAGAAACAGGTTGTAAGCAGGTAATATACTTAAAATGGTTTTCATCGTTTCTGTGATACGAGTTAGGTTCAATTAAGCTCAAAACTTAAGTGGGCAACAACTCAGATATTATGATGCCTCCTATCTATTCTCAAGGCGTATTTGGCTTTCCCCAAGTCACCCCGAATTGACCTCGACCCGTAGTGTCTGATTAAGTAACAATTACTCTTCGATCTTAGACTCTGCTTCCCGTTCACCTTCTTGCGTCTTGATTGATAATCATTAACATTATGAACTCTAGAATGCACATTTTTTTTATTTTTTATTTTTTTATTTATTTTTTTTAACCAAATAAATACACAAATTCAAGTAGAAAACAACCGCAAGTCCCGAATCTGGATCACTGCAGTGTCTTGACACGCTATCTTCACGGGAATCAGAACACTCACGGGCTCGTGTATGACTTGGTAATCGCTTTTCTGCCTATCATTCGGAAAGATATGTATGAAGACATGCACAACTCTTAAGGAGTTTCCACGTAAAATCGAGTAGATTTAGTTAGTATCACTTCTACTTTTACGCACCATAAAAAGCTACCATGACATACAATGACTGTTCTAAAGTCTTTTAAGCCTAATAACTTCACTAGTTAAGCACACAGAATCAGAATATCTATCACTTTCCAAGGTTGGATCAATTTTCTGTTAAACATAGTAAAGGTACTTCTTACGAAGTAGTAGACTTGAAAAATAATTTCATCTCCCGAAGAGAAAAGAAAAAAAATTTTTAACTTTTATCGCCCCGACCAAATCAAAGTCTTCAGGTAAACGGCTGTCCCGAAGATCCAATGGATCAGCTGGACCGTCCACATACTAGTATGTGTCCTTCTAACTAAGTATGATCGACTAATTTTCAGCGAAAGAATGAAAACACATCATAAACCGCCCCGGTCACTTTCAGTCATCTGGTTAATGGCTATCCTCATATTCTACAAGTAGAAATGAGGACCAAACATATCCAAAGACATGTCCTTCAAACTGAGGAAACCGACATAATTCTAAGCGATAGTGACGTTTTTTTTTAATTCAAACACAAACATATGACATGGTTACTCGGGATTGATCATCCCATTCAGCTCAACAAGGCTTTGAAATCTAGTTTTGTCAAACGCTTTCGTGAACAAGTCAGCGAAATTATCTAACGTGTCAACCTTTTCGAGCTCAATCAGTTTCTTCTCAGCACAATCCCGTATAAAATGATGACGTATGTCAATATGTTTAGTTTTACTTTGCTTTACGGGATTGTTAGTTACTGAGATAGCAGCAGTGTTATCAATGCAAATAGGAGTAAGTGAGAAATTCAGACCATAATCGCGCAACTGTTGTTGAATCCAAAGAACCTGGGAGCAGCAGTTGGATGCTGCCATGTATTCTGCTTCACAGGTTGAAATTGCGACTGAGGTCTGCTTCTTGCATTGCCACGACACTAGTCTGCCACCAAGAAACTGACATCCACCAGTTGTAGACTTCCGACTCTGATTGCACCCTCCATAATCAGAATCTGTGTAAGCGACTAGCTCCAAGTCTCCTCCTCTCGAGTACCACAACCCCAGCTTCGGCTTGCCTTTGAGATACCGAAGTATTCTCTTCGCACCCTTCAAATGAGATTCTTTTGGGTTTGCCTGAAAGCGTGCGCAAAGACAAACAGCAAACATTATATCAGGCCTAGAAGCAGTTAAGTACATTAAAGAACCTATAATAGCCCGATATTGGGTTGGGTCCACGTCTGCATCGTTGTCTGAATCAGCACCCAATTTGTGATTGACGCAGACTGGAGTATCATATGGAGTGCTGTCCTCCATCTTGAAACGTTTGAGAACATCATAGACATACTTCGTCTGATGAATGAACATCCCATCTTTCCTCTGATCAACCTGCAATCCTAAAAAGAAGGTTAGTTCACCCATAGCACTCATTTCAAATCTCTTCTTCATGACGGCCTCAAACTCCTGACACATGGCGACCTTTGATGCAGCAAAGATAATGTCGTCCACGTAGACTTGCACCAGCAGAAAGTCGCTACCCTTTCTCTTGAAGAACAATGTGCTATCAATTTTACCTCTTTCAAACTCATTCTCAAGCAAGTAATCTGATAACGTTGAGTACCAGGCACGAGGTGCCTGATGTAGTCCATACAGCGCTTTACTTAGCTTGTACACGTGATCGGGAAAGTCAGGGTCAGGAAAACCCAGAGGTTGCTCAACATACACAACCTCGTCGACTTTACCGTTTAGGAACGCACTCTTCACATCCAACTGAAAAACCTTCATCTCCTTATGAGCAGCAAATGCCAAAAACAGCCGAATGGCTTCCAATCTTGCCACAGGAGCAAACACCTCATTGTAATCAATCCCCTCTTCCTGATTAAAGCCTTTAACAACCAGCCTTGCCTTGTTCCTGATAACAATCCCTTTCTCATCTCTCTTGCATTTGAAGACCCATTTTGTGCCAATCGCATGCACATTCCTTGGTTTTGCAACCAAGTTCCATACTTCCATTTTCTTAAACTGAGCTAACTCTTCTTGCATGGCTTCGACCCACGAGCAGTCCTTAAGAGCCATTTGATAGTTCTTTGGTTCAATCTGGCTGATAAAGCAGGTGTACAAGCACTCGTTGATTATGCCTGATTCTTTAATGCTTGTGTAAACACAGGTGTGCTCATTCAAGCTTTGTCTTGTTTGTACACCGGCGGACAGATCACCTATCACGTTTTCCAAAGGATGATCTTTGTGAATTCTCGTAGTCGGAACCGAACTGACATTCAGATTATCTTCCAAGTTCGAAGATAGCTCATCAATGGGTGATTGATGTTGAGAGTGAAACGGATTGATGAATTCCTCTTCAGTAGAGGCAGCAGGGGTATTGACAGCATTTGACGAGGAAGGCTGACATTCATCATACTGTGGTCGTTTCACCAAAGTGTCTTCCTCATCGCATATCATCTTCGTAGCAATTCTTTCCTCAACTTCTGCAAAATCCAAATAAGGCATGTTAAAAGATTTAAAGAGTCTATCATAGTCGAAAACCCCAGCGGGTACCGAGCTTGGTTTTGGTGATTTGTAACTTGTGATATCAGTGTTACACACCACCTCAACCTTGCTGTTCAATGTATTAAAGACCCGTCTGTTGGGAGTCCCAACAACGTATCCGACTAAGATTCCTTCGTCGGCTACTTCACCAAATTTAGAATTGGTCTTTAATATCGAACATGGGGACCCGAATGGTTCAAGACCACTCAAGTTGGGCTTTCTCCCATGCATAAGTTCATAACAGGTTTTATTTAATCTTTTAACAGTTAACACTCTATTAAGGATATAACAGGCTGTTGCAACAGCTTCAGCCCAGAACACCACGGGAAGTTTTGAATCAGCCAGCATGGTTCTGGCTCCTTCAATTAAGGTTCTGTTCTTCCTCTCAGCCACTCCATTTTGTTGCGGAGTATACGGTGCGCTGTATTGGTGTTCTATCCCCTTCTGTAAGCAGAAGATCTCCATCTCATAGTTCTTGAACTCAGTTCCATTGTCACTCCTGATGAATTTAACCAGTTTCCCCATGATATTCTCAACCTTGGTAATCAAATTCTTTACCATCTGCACTGTTTCATCCTTTGACTTCAGGAAATATACCCAGGAATATCGAGAGAAATCATCAGTGATCACCAAGCAGTAAGATGTTCCCCCTAGACTTCTTACATTCACGGGACCGAAGAGATCCATGTGAAGTAATTCTAGGGTACTGACAATTGAATTGACCTTCTTGGTGTGATGGGATTTCTTGTGTTGCTTTCCCTTTTTGCATGATAAACATTTGTCTTCAAAGTTGAAATTCTTCAAGGGAACACCCAGCACAAGCCCATTTTTGACAAGGTAGTTCATTTTCCGAAGATGAATGTGCCCCATTCTCCTATGCCACAACTCGGACTCCGATTCAGTTGCTTTTGACAGAAGACACGATTCTTCTGTGGCCATCTCAGTAGACCTCATGTCCATATTATACGTATTCTTCACTCTTGGAGCCTTCATAACAATCCAATCCTCTGGTATCTTAAAACCAGGATACAACACAATCGCTTCATTCTTTGTAAAATGTATGGTGTAGTCTTTGTCACAAATCTGCGAAACACTCAGCAGATTGTGCTTCAGTTCTTCAACAAAATTTACTTTCTCCAAAGTCATCTTTCCATTCGACACCGTCCCTATTCCTGTAATCCTTCCACCGCTCTCTCCTGCGAAACTCACTCTTCCTCCTTGAACAGGTTTCAAGTCGTGTAACAATTTCTTGTTACCCGTCATGTGCCGGGAACAGCCGCTATCCACAACCCATTGATTGTTGGCAGCCCTGTTCAACTGTTCCTGCACGATTAAAGCAGATGATTAAAATTGGGGACCCAAGACCGATTGGTCTTGGGTCGATACATCCCGTACCTTGGCTGTCCAAAGTTAGTTTCATAATAATTTCTGTGAGTCCTAACAGGATACCTTCTTGTGGATTGACTATGAGGCCATCCAAACCTTCATGAATTAAAAGAATTATTACTTAAGGTTTGGTTGTTAGCAGTGAAAAACTGAGATCTATTTCTTTGAAAACCTGGATTAGTCCATTTTCTGAAATTTGATGGGTTTTCATTTTTACCATTATATTGATTAACGTTAGTTCTTTTCTCAGATTTTGAAGTTCTCACACCTCTGAATTTCTGCTTCAGAGGGCAATCAGCAATAAGGTGTCCTAATTGATTACATCTAAAACAACTCCTGTGTTCAACTTTCTTATCAAAAGTTGTCTTAGATGTTGAGGCTGTATTACTGCCCGTTTGTCTCACATATGGTGGGACATACGGGTTTAGTGGAGACTTCTTTTCAGGTGTTTTATTTTTCTCTCCACTTTTTGGTAACACTTCCTCTTGTTTTGCCTCACTCGACTCAGAAGACTTGTCTGAGTTAGATGAGATAGGACTCGGAGCAGAAATCTTAACACTTGCAACAGGCTTACTAACTTCTGGTTCTTTAATAGTAACTTGAACTGGAACAGTCTGACCATAGTCAACATCAACAGAATTCTGATTACTAGGGTCATAAGTGTAATTATGATTGAAAGGTGGTGGAACTTCATGATAACCAATTCCTCCCCTTTTTGGGGAACCTTGATCACTAACGAGGTGATCAAGTATAGCGGAGGAATTTCTGAATTGCTCAAGTTTCCTGTTAAGTTCCACCACTTTTACCTGGTGATCAGCTATCTGTTTTTCCCTTTCAGCTATTAGTTTGGTTTTCTCTTCTAGTACTTCATAGCTAAGATCAATCACTTGAATTTTTTCAGCAAGCTTTGCTTTAAGACTTTTAATATCTTTCTCACTAGCTTTAATTTTTACTTTGTAACTATTTTCTCTAGCTTTAGTGAAGTGATGATCTTCTTTTAAAGTTTTAAATTGCGCATCCAAACTAACAAACTGATCAGTTATAGTTGTCAGTTGTTCAGACAGATGTTCACACTTAGTACAAGGGAGTTCGGTACTTACCTCGGAGAGCTGGTCTGCCACATCTGCCATGTAAGCTTCATTTTCACCAGTTCCCTTCTTCTCACTATCTGTAGTTTCGATGTTTGCCAAATTGGCCTGTTCAAATACTTCTTCAACATGCAGATTCCAGTTGTACTCCTCATTCTGTCTGGAAATCATGGCTCTATAGTCATTACCACTACCACTCTGCTGTGTAGATCTGTTTTGACTGCGTTCTACACGTTCATTTTTGCACTCTTTTGCAAAGTGGCCATTCTGCTGACAGTTTAACAGCGTACCTTCGACTTATCAAACCCTGGCCTCTCTCCGACAAACTTCCTGCCAGTCTTCTTCATGAACCTCTTAACTCTTCTGACAATCATAGCCATCTTCCACTGCAGATCCATCTCCTCCAGATCATCAGCATCGATCTGATCATAGTCTTCATCCAAAATTGCAGGATCAACAATCTTACCCTGAATGTAGTTCTCATACGAAGCAATAAAAGATGCATAGAGAGCAAACTGCTGTTCAGCAGATTTAACACTCATGGGCATCTTCGAGTAGTTGTTGTTTAACACACTTGGGGAAAAACTACTCTTGGTCGCTTGAGGTTGAGAAGCATTTGATCCTCCAGCTACAAAGCACACATCACCGTTCATGTTGAGAGATACATATCCTTCATGTGTTGAGCTAGCGCCTGACTCTCCCTTAGAGTAATAAGCAGATGATTCAGTTTTCGAACTTGATCCTGAGTTAACCTTTGCACCATACATACCCGGATCTTGAACCTGATCGGTAGGTGTCTCCTTTCGTACCATGTTCAGTTCAAACGTTCTTAGCTTGTTAACTGCTGACTCCAGGTCAAAGTCAGCAAAGTCTTTGTCTTCTCTCATCAACACAGTATACATCTCCCATTTCGGTGGGAGAGCATCAAGAAGCTTTTCAACAATCTCATCTTCTTTGTAAGCAATTGAATAGTTGCTGAGTTCAGTCATCAGATGATAATATCTAGTGATGATATCATCAAGTGATTCATTCTTCAGATACTTGAAGACCGAGAATTGGGTTTTTAGAAGTTTAATTTTCGAGGCACGAATTCCCACATTGCCCTCAAACCGGTTCTCAAGTGCTTCCCAAAGCTCTCTAGCAGTTTTATACTTTCGGAAGGTGTGAAGTATCTCTTGTGGAAGAGCCATTGTAATTGCTGCATGAGCTTTGCTTTCTGCCTCATACATTTTCTTCTCTTCTTCTTCCATCTCTTTGTATTTCTTGATCTGATCACGACCCTCATACTCAGCAGTAGGTGGAATGTAACCATCTTGTATGCACACCCATATCTTAGCATCTTGATACTTGACATATTGTTCAAAACGATCTTTCCACGCTACATAATCAGTTTTCTTAAGCATCTTAGGTGCCTTTGTAGCCGAACCCGCTTCTACTTCCATCTTTACCAGTTCGGTAATGTTTATCGAAGACATCTTTCACAAAACTCAAAGAAATCCGAAAATCAAAAATTTTATTTTCAAACAGCACTGTAGGCGAAGTTGTGGATAACTTCGCTTAAAACTTAACTTCGCGTGAATTTGTAACTTCGCTCACTTTCTTAAATTCGCCGGATTGGCGAAGTTGAGAATAACTTCGCTTAAGTTGAGCGAACTTGGGAGGTAGGCGAAGTTGTGGGTAACTTCGCTTGAGGTAAGCGAACTTGAAGAGGTAGGCGAAGTTGTGGATAACTTCGCTTAACCTTATATCTTCGCCGAAACCCTACTAACAGTGACGGCAACTTCGCCTGATGAACACGAACTTTCTGCAGATTAGATTTCTGGGTTTTTCGAGGTTTGTGAAGGTGTTATGGGTTGTTTATGATTGTAGGAGGTGAGTATAGCACAAAAACTCAGAAAACTCGTCCCGCGAATAGTCGAACGGAACGATTTCTACACCCGCGTGATAATCCCGAACCACACAATCGAGCAAAAGCTCTGATACCAATTGTAGGTTCCCAGCCGGATCTACACGAGATATCGCGTTCTACGTAGGTGCGGAATCCCTACGTAAGACGTTACGAGTATAGAAAACAATACGAGCTAACACACGATACGATAACCAAACACACGTTATATTCCAACCGTAAACACGTGATACTATGATCACTGAATACAAAACTCTCTGACTCGAATACACGAATGAACTAAACTTAATTAACTTAATGAATAAGCCGTATACAAATGGCTTATATAGACACGACAACTTCGCCTGGCATGTTCAGGCGAAGTTGTCCCTAACTTCGCTTGTCTAATAAGTTGGCCCATATCAGCGAACTTGTTAGCAACTTCGCTTACATACAAAACTCAAATCTAACTAACACGATTACAGACACTCGACACTGAACTACTGACATCATGCACCAACATAAATTTTAGGGAAAACGTTCATAAAAACGTAACCTTTTAAGTGTAAATGACATACCTTTATCACGCTACAAGCTACGGGTTAGCTTCACTATGCTTCAAGAATCAAATCTCGGTTTGGTCTTGGATCTCCCTCTCGGTCGCGGCAGTATACTATGAGGTGTTTGTTTGTGTTTTAGAGTGTGTAGGAGGCTTGGAAGATAAGAAAATGAGGGTTTTAGGGTTTTAGGGAGGTTTAAGGAGTATTTATACTCTCTTAAGCCCATGGACCTAAGGCTCATTACCATCCCTTATTCCATCTTACATTAACAAAGTCCATATTCTTCTATTTTATTTAACTTAATTAAATATTAACACACTATAAACAAACATAATTCTCTTTTATTTATCATCTCAAAAGTAGGATGTTACATCTGAGGAGGGTAATATGTAGACAACCTTACATTCACTCCGTAGAAAAGGAGAGGTTGCTTTTGATGAGACCCTGACTTGATAATAGTTTTGCATCAAGCTTTGGACATAAGGAATATAGAACTCAACCATCAGAACACCGGCCGATTGGTGCATGCACCCTAGTTTTTCGACTATCAACGGCACCACAAGATGCATGATTAACCATCAGCCACTTTAAACGTTATTTTCATGAAATTACTAAAATAAAATCCAAATTAGTGCAATTCCACTTTTGACCCCATGAGGGCCCTCAGATGTATACATAAACATAGAAATATTGGTTTTAAATAATCACAACTATGTCATATTGGCAAATAACAGTCCCAATGTCATTCTTGGCTAGTGGTAGTCCCAAATAATGTGCATTTTTTTATAACAGCATGTGACTACTGAAGACTAGCTCCGTTAGATCTAGGTCATCGGAAAAACTTAGTTTGCCGGAAAACTCAATCTAAACAGCACCACCACCACCAACTGACACCCCACCAATCAACCACCGCCACCTGAACACCACCAATCGATTCCAATAGTGGTTCTAGGCTTCTGTCGATCTCAATAACTAGGGCTTTTTCTAAAATAATTCCTAAAGGTTCGATCTCCAATATGTTTATGACAAAAATAATGAGTTTTCTGAAAAAAATGGGTTTTCGGGTCAAAAATGTTTTTCCATCGACCAGAAACTAACGGAGTTAGTTCTCCGTTAGTCGTGTACAGTTATAAACAATACACATTTAGTTGGTACTGCCACCAGGAAAGAGTGAAATTAGGACTATTGTTTGTCAATAAGGCATAGTTGGGATTATTTAAAACTGATATTCCTTAAACATACACAAATGAACATATATGCACAAAGGTAAAAAACATAAGCGAATATAAATAAACATAATCAAAATTAACACAAACGAACAAATATAAAACATTAAGTAGATGATTCACTCACTATATCATCCAAAAATGAACATAAACGAACATAATCAAACATAAATGGATTAAAATAGATCGAAGTATATTACAAATTTACTTACAATAAATTAAACTAAAATTCAAAAAAGATATGTTTACAATAATAGAAATGACAATTAGAAAATAAAAGAGAAAATTATGATTTGCCTCCCTATGCTTCATGGGTGGGAGCACTTGTAACAACTCGGGTTTTTCGATTAATTTATTAATGTCTAATACCCGACCAGTTTTCATTTCCGGGTAATTTTAATCAATAAAGATATTTAAATTATTATATTATATATTTTCGTTTTCTTTATTATATTATTTAAGTATATATATATATATATATATATATATATATATATATAATCTATTAATATTCTTATAACTTTGAATTATAAGCAAAATACCCCCTAAACTCTAGTTTAAACCATTTTGTATCCAACCAATAACTTGAGGAACTAAAATACAAATCTGTCCACATCTTTTATATTTTACCCAAACCCAAACCCGTAGACCCGTATTTGAACCCAAACCCGTTTACCCGTTTGTTCTTGAACCATAATTCTCGTGATAAACTCAAAATTAATTACGGAAGATCGTTTATATGTATATTGCACTCACACCCACATAATCTTATTAATGAAAAAAATATCACGATATGGTTATTTAATATAATTAATTGTCTTTATCAATTGGGGGATATACCATCTAAGGTTTATGATAACTCAATTAAGCGCTCCTAGATCACCATCTGAACCCAGCGATCATTAACCCTAACCCAGTTACACTTAACTAAGCCGTCCATTCCTCTGTCAAGATCCAGAACAGGCCGCGGAAAGGTGTTGGCCGTTCACCGTCAATTCGGATCCTAAACAGGTAAATAATATATGTTTCTAGGACGTTTTAATCTGTAGTTCATTAAACCTAAGCTTAATTAAATAAGCACATCGCAGATTGAACAATTTCAGGAATTAGGGTTTATAAACCAATTTGAATTTAATCGGTTATGTATTTAATATTTAGTTTTCATCTTATAACCAACTGACACACAAGCCCAGATGGCTGGTGTGTGTGTTTGTGTGTGTGTTCAAGATCATTGTACTGGCTAGGGCGCGGGTTCAAGCTCCCTGGACGCGGTTTTGTTTGAGAAGTTCGAGGAATATGGAGTTTTACTCCTCGTCTCTATCCGATCGGATTCTCTCAGGATAAGGTAATTTGGGTTTATAGACTAAGAGGTGGGTTTGATGATGATGATGAATGTATATCGGCCGGCTTCGTACTCGCTGGAATGGTCTGCTGGAGTGCCTCATCCAGGAGGAGGCTCCATCTGGATCTCCTCGTCCACCAGTTCCTCTTCATCGACCAGAGTTGTGACAACTCTCGAAGGATCAGCCTCTCTTTCTCTTCAAGCGCCGCTCCTAGTAGTCACCGTAATGTGCTAGAAACAGTCAATTAAATATTAACTAAACTAAACAAGTAATAAAAACTAGACTTATGACTCAACTACACAAAATACCAGCAAGTGAACCGGTTAATTGTACTAAATCTAAGCAAGTCCGGAATATCGAACCCACAGGACTCTATAAAATACATTAATTAACTAATTAGACTCGACTTACGGCACGACTAATTATTAATGTTTAAAGGGGGTTTTTAAACTAAGATTTAAACTAAGAAAGCAAATAAACAAGTAAACAAGAAATAAGCACTTAAACACAAGATCGAAACCAATCAGAGAAGGAATCTACCTAGGTAAGAATCCCATGTATCAACAATCATCAAGCAATGGACAAATAATATGATATGGAAACTGATTTCTAAACGTATTCATCTAAAAACCCTAAAGGACCCTTGACTGAATCAAACGAAATCCCCAAAGAATGAATATTAGATTATTAAGCAATCAGTTAAATTGATTTCCGCAAAGTTATCAAATAGGGTTAATTAATAGTATCTAAAGCAAGCAATCTTAAGAAACACTAAACCCTAGATAACTTGATAATCTAACATGACATCATGAACAAGGATCAACAAACTAAGCAAGAATATTGTCACTATCTATCCTAACATGCGATTGACTTAGACACATGAACAATTCCTCACCTTACAGCTATTGGAATTTGGCAGAACATTCAAAACCCTAACCAACTGTCAACTAGCTTCTATGATCTAATGGGCCCATTCAATCACAATAATCAAAACACCAAGTAATGATTAAACATAAACCCTAAATCTAAAGAACACAATCAAGAGATATAAGATCTATGTGAAGCTATACTTAAAAATCAATCAAGCTAATAAACATTCATATGCATCATGAAAGCAAAATCAAGTGGTTTACACAATTAAGACCCGCTTATTTTCAGCTTTTACCGGACCAGACTACCCCAACTTGACTTAAACCTCAAAATTAGCAAAATTAAAACTTTTGCTGCTCTATTTTTTCATGAATAGTTAAGACGATCAAGGGTATTGATTATCCACCTAAGCTTAAGCATCAAAGTCTACCAAGCAGCCATTAGATACGATTAAGGTTCAATTAATAATAGCTAGTGTTCCCCACAACATAACATACCCCCGTTATCAAGCAATACCCCAAATCCATCACCATAGGTGAGTATGCAAAATTTTATCTGTAGAGCTTACATGTAGCGTGTCCCTTGTGGTCCGTTTCTTAATGGTAATGAGACGCGAGCAAGGGGACCCCACATGGCTAACAACGTGGATGATCAAGTCTGTAGTGAATTTGTACTTTTGTACTTTTGTGATCATGTTTATAGACTTATAAGGGTTTGCTCTTTTTGGCTTTATTTTAAATATCCACAACCCCACTTAGGAATTGTGAATACCCAGATGAATAGATTGCATACAGACCCATGGTCTCCGGACCCGAAGCATCCCATCAATACAAGATTTAAGGTTATAAAACCATACGCCAATGAGGTGTAAAACACTAAACTAGCAGTTTTAAGTTTATATCACATGCTACACGGCATACTCTAACGTTAAACCTACCCAAGCATCATATGATAACGTATTCAGATTTTTATAATTCATAATATTTCCACTTTTCATACCAATAATTGAGGCTTGAGTATGGCCCGACCTTTCATTACTTATCTTCCACGGACAAAACGTTTTACCCACAAAAGATTTCCGTTTTAACCATATTATCAAATTGCCCTTTCGTTTTCAAGGTTGAGTCTACCGATACATCCCAAGTTAAGTGTGTTTTATTTTATTTATCTCATATTATTAGTAGTTTGAAAAACCAAATTCCAATAAATATCATCATCTCCCACTTTAACGCAAAAAAAACTATATTCAAGGGATATTTTTAAAACATTTTTCAATTTTTTTTAATTTTATAAGTTAAATTTAAACTATGACTCAAATATCCTATCCCCACACTTAAATTTTGCATTGTCCTCAATGCAAGGATAAGGGCGACTTAAATAAAAATAAAATAAAGTCAGACTACAAAAACTAAAATTCTAAAAATTAAAAACAAAATAAAAAATAAATAAGCTAGGTAATGGAAAAGACTTAGTTGGTAATATGTGAATGAAGCATGATGCCAAGTTCTTCTTCCAAGAATGCTCTCCAACTACGAACGTGCTCAGCGAATAGTAACTCCTTCTCTCACGAACGTAAGCGGCAAAACAAAACAAACATTTCTAAAAATGTATCTTATCGAAACGATAGATATTAAAGCAATTAAAGTATTTTACCAATAAATATATAAAATATAATAAACAGGACCAAATAAATTAGCATGAAGTATACGGCTCCACTGCTACATCCCCACACTTGTCTTTTTCATTAAATTCTTCCTTGGGGATCTTCTCTCTAGCTCGCTCAATCTCTCTTTTACCTAGCAAAAACTTAAAAACACCAAAACAAAGAAGAACTACTAAAGACTACGTTAGCGACTCGATGACTCAACGAAACTAAGAAAGTAGAAATTAAAATAAAGAAAAATCTACAAACTTTACACTTGAGTTTTCACTCAAGAACCTATGTCTATGCGAATCACGTGGCGGACCGAATGGAGCTTCCTCCACCTCGGTAGAACTCCAATGCCCTTAAAGATACCGAATCACGATCTGACCATTCATCAATCTAGGTCTTCTTCTTTCTAACACCACGAATCTTCTCAAATTTACGCTTTCCACCTCTTTCTCCAACACACTTCACCATTTCCCGAGAACTAGAAACCGCTCGCTCCTTCTCCACACTTAAACTTACAGAACAGGAATCGTCAAGACTAGGGCCCATGCCTGAGATAACTGATTCTATCGAGTAAACTGGGTGACATGGATCAATAAGACCGTCTTGACCACTCGGATGTCTCATGGACTTAGCCAAATAAGTGGCACTATCATCACCGGCTCTAAGAGTAATCTTACCTTCAAACACGTCAATGACCGCCCTAGTAGTACGTAAGAATGGATGACCTAAAATATTAGGAACTCTCTCATCGGCCTCCATATCTAAAAAAATGAAATCTACGACACCCCTCGGATACTTAACGGAACGATCGGCTAAAGACAATATCATACGAGTAGGGGTGAGCTCTCCGAGGTCTAGCTTTTCATATAAAGAATATGGCATGAGGTTTATACTAGCTCCTAGATCGGCCAATGCTTGACATGTCGTATCACTTCCAAAAAGGCATGGAATGGTAAAAACACCGGGGTCGGGTAATTTCTCCGGAACTTTATTGAGCACGACTGCGGAACACTCTCCATTTAAGGGCACAATCGACAGCTCCTCCAACATATCCTTTCTTTTAAGAAGGTCTTTCAAAAATTCGGCGTACTTAGGCATATGCTGAAGGACTTCGACGAACGGGAGGTTAACATTCAATTGGCTAAATATATTAAGAAAATGCCCGTAATCTTTTGTATACTTTTGATTCTTTAGACGAGCGAGATATGGGACATAGGCTAGGTCAATGGTGTGGGGTGGTGGCCGTGCTCCAGCCGGCTTCTTATCGGTGTTTTTCTTAACTTGCGGCTCTATGATTGGTGTTGTACTATGTGACTTACCTGGAGCCTCTACCTCTATCTTCTCATCTATCAACTCATTATCCCCATCTTTCTTAATTTCTCTACTAACTACCTCCAGACCTAAAACCCTACCACTACGAGTGGAGATGGCGTTCAATTGAGCAACCGGATTAGTTTGAGGGATACCCGAAAACTGACCTGGGGGCCTTTCTTCTAAACGACGAGCAATATCACCAATAGTCCTTTGAATATCGAGAATAGAAGATTGTTGATTCTTGAAGAGCAAATCATGGTCGGCCAACTTTTTCTGTGTAACTTGATCTCTCTCCAAGATTAGCTTCATCAATTCTTCCAAACGCCCAAGTCCACCGTTCGAATCCTGCACATTATTTTGAACATTAGTACCATCGGTGTTATTATTATTATAATACTGACCTTGTCCTTGACTATAAGAATTTTGAAATCCGGGTGGTGCACCCGACGGACGCCAGTTAGAATTATTCTTATTCGGGTTCTTGTAAGTGTTCCAACTCTGATTGTTGTTGTTGTAATTGTTGGGAAACCTATTCTGACCAGCAACAAAATCAACCTATTGATTCATCACAGGGCACTCCAACGTACCATGTCCACCTCTACAAAACTCACACTTGTCCACCTTGGCCTTAAGTTCCTTCACCTCTCGGGTTAGTGATTCCAAAGTAGAAGCCACACTAGTATTTAGATTAACCTGGTGTACACCTCAAGCGGATGAGGATGTACTGCTGACGGGAGTGGAATTCCCGCGATGTGGCTCTTTAGCAAGGTTCGATTGAGCGCAGCTCTCAAACATCTCGTTACATTCGGCGACATTCTTCCTAGCCAGTAGACTTCCTCCCGCGGCCGTGTCGAACCGAACTTGGGTTTCGTAGTTCAACCCATTGTAAAATTTTTCCACGAGAGCCCATGGTGTGAGACCATTCTGTGAGCATCGAGACAGCAAGCTCTGAAAACGCTCCCAAGCATGACTTTATTGCTCCCCCGGTTCCATGTGAAACGAGTGAATCTGATCGCGAAGAATAGCCGCTTTAGCCGGTGGGAAGTATCTCTTAATAAATGCAGAACGCAGTTCTTCCCAAGTGGTGAACGTGCCAGGTGGCTGCGTGTCAAGCCAAGTAGCTGCTTTCCCTGCAAGTGAAAACGGAAACAAATGTAAGAAAATAGCATCTTCGGTAGCACCTTGTAAATTAAAAGTTTTAAGAACGCGATAAAGTCGGTTAATGTGAGCCGGTGCATCCTCGTCATCACGCCCCGTGAACTGATTAGTTTGAACGATGTTGTTCATGACGTATGACGGAATCTGCCACGAGTTGGGATTGTTGATTGCGGGAACGATGATGCATGACTGGTTTCCGGTTAAGCCATCGAACTCTTGAGCAGCAATTGTTCTGTCGTCAGCCATCTGAACGTCTGGTTGACTTCTCGGACTTTCTGGTGGTGAACTGTGCGGTGAGGATTTTGGTGTACAAGTAGCTTCTGACGATGGTTTTTCTGCTGACGAGCTAGCTTCGGTTTTCGACGGGGAAAATTCTAGATTCTCCAGCGGTGGTCCTTGCGAACGAAGATGTGGCATAAACCTTAAAGACGCAACGGGACTAAGTGAGTAGATTAAAAATAAAAAAAAAACTAAATTATACTAAAATGTAATTAGACTCCTACGACTCAAAAGAAAATAAAACAAATAGCAAGTACATAGCAAATAAGTCCAATTAAAACTAAATAACGCAATTGCCAAGAGTCCCCGGCAACGGCGCCAAAAGACTTGATGTGCTAGAAACAGTCAATTAAATATTAATTAAACTAAACAAGTAATAAAAACTAGACTTATGACTCAACTACACAAAACACCGGCAAGTGAACAGGTCAATTGTACTAAATCTAAGTAAGTCCGGAATATCAAACCCACAGGACTCGATAAATTACGTTAATTAACTAATTAGACTCGACTTACGACACAACTATTTATTATTAATGTTTAAAGGGGGTTTTTAAACTAAGATTTAAACTAAGAAAGCAAATAAACAAGTAAACAAGAAATAAGCACTTAAACACAAGATCGAAACCAATCAGAGAAGGAATCTACCTATGTAAGAATCCCATGTATCAACAATCATCAAGCAATGGACAAATAATATGATATGGAAACTGATTTCTAAACGTATTCATCTAAAAACCCTAAAGGACCCTTGACTGAATCAAACGAAATCCCCAAAGAATGAATATTAGATTATTAAGCAATCAGTTAAATTGATTTCCGCAAAGTTATCAAATAAGGTTAATTAATAGTATCTAAAGCAAGCAATCTTAAGAAACACTAAACCCTAGATAACTTGATAATCTAACATGACATCATGAACAAGGATCAACAAACTAAGCAAGAATATTGTCACTATCTATCCTAGCATGCGATTGACTAAGACACATGAACAATTCCTCACCTTACAGCTATTGGAATTTAGCAGAACATTCAAAACCCTAACCAACTGTCAACTAGCTTCTATGATCTAATGGGCCCATTCAATCACAATAATCAAAACACCAAGTAATGATTAAACATAAACCCTAAATCTAAAGAACACAATCAAGAGATATAAGATCTATGTGAAGCTATACTTAACAATCAATCAAGATAATAAACATTCATATGCATCATGAAAGCAAAATCAAGTCTTTTACTAGTAAAATAACGAAACCATAATCAAAACATTAGTCCAAAGCAAGAATCAAGTCTCAAACATGTTCATCAAACCTAGGTAGACATGAAGTCTAGCCTAGAATCATTATTGAAAACAATCCTAAAAAAGTATTAAAAACAAAGAGGAAAGACATGATAAATAATGAACAAGGAACAAACATTAGAGCGATAAAACCCTTTGAGATTGATCCTTGAACACCCGGATGAAAGCTTGATGATCCTCCTTGATTCCTAGTCTCAAAACCTTCACAAACCCTTGGAAAATCGGCTCCAATATTGCTTAGATCGGCTGGGTTTTGCATGAGATGTTTATATAACGAAAATCGGGCTTGGGCTTGCAATTTTTGGCTGACCAGAAGGCCTAGGCGCCCCGCGAAGGCATATTGCCTTTTGCCTTAGCGCTGCGCGGCGTGCTCTTATGCATGGCCAACAAATTTTGTTGTTATTTCATGTTAAATCTTGCATAAACTTGATATATATCTCCCTTGATCTCCAAGTAATGATAAGAAGCTTCTAGACCTTCTTTCCCTTAACTAACAAGCCATCAACTATATGAAAACGTAACAAGACATTAGTGATTTAAACCATATAATCATTTACGAACAAATACAAACATAAACTTCTCATAAAATGATAGAAAGAATTAAAGCTTAACATGCAAGACACCAAAAGATATAAAACAGGTAAACATATAATAAACTTGACTCAAAACTTTAATTAAAGAAAGATAAACGAAACACGAATCAAACCGAACTCAAAACATTAAAGAAACACAACTTTACACGGGATACGAGATGTATAAATAGACGTATATCACACCGCTTTGGTGAACCCTCTCGGATTTTTCACGGTATTACTTGGTAGTAAACCGCTTTGGTGAACCCTCCTACATGACGCTCAAGATTAGCTAGAGGCGTGGCTTGGTTCTTCAACATAGCATCGTGTTCCACAAATATCGCCTCATCTGTCACTCGGTTCCTCTCATCTCGCTTCAGCAGCTCAACCATCATCTCCTCCAGTGAGGCTTTCTTCTCCTCTCTCCCCACTCGTTCCGAACTCTCCTGACCTGAACTCCCCTGCCCAAATAGATTCTCTCGACGCGGTTTTTGGTATTGGGCTTGGTAGCCACTGGCTTGTCCCCCTCGATAGTTATTCTGATTTCTCCAGCCAGTGTCCCGCTGAAGGCGAGGTTTTGATACCTCAAGGGGTTGTTGACGAAGTCAACCTCCTCCTGATTGCTACCCGGCTTAACATGACAGTCATTGGTGACGTGACCCCCTCTGCAAACCTCACATTTTATTTTCACGACACTCTTAACGGTAAGAACTCTAACGAGTTTGTTCAAAGCATCAATCTGCCCATGCATGCTAGTGTTCGAATCAACCTGAAGTACTCCTCTCGATAATGTGGAAGAATTTATGCCCCCGTGCCCCTTGTAGCTCGCTGCTAGATCATCAAAAAGGACGACACACTCATCTGGATCTTTGTTCTTGAGGAGGTTCCCGTTAGCAGTCTGGTTCAACATCTCTCTCACGTGTTGTGTGGCTCCATTGTAGAATTTCTCGATGAGCATCCACTTATCTAAACCATGATGAGGACAACTAAGAATGAGGTCCTTGAATCTTTCCCAAACTTCCCCGAAAGACTCGTCGAACCTCATGCGAAAGGAACAAATCTCCTCACAGAGTCGAGCGGATTTAGATGGCGGAAAAAATTTGGTCATGAATTTCTCTTGAAGGCCTGCCCAAGTGGTGATGGATCCAGCAGGTAGTGACTTCGGCCATTTGTAGGCTTTGCCGGCAAGTGAGAAGGGAAAAAGACGAAGATAGATGGCTTCATCGTTCATGTTGTCAATATTGAAAGTTTCACAGATTTGAACAAACATGTCGATGTGGTTTGATGGATCTTTGCCCTCTAGCCCTTGGAATTGGAGTGCGGTTTTGATGAGTTGCATGACGTGGACAGGAATGGACCAGTTGCCAGCGGCGGCACCGTTCGGTAAGGTAATGCTAGAATGATGATTCGGTGTTGGCCTACTATAGTCAGCTACTACTCTCTTAGCCGGTTGGTCACCCATGTTCCTATCTCTAGAAGAAGCGGAAGAAACATAAGAAGAAGAAGAAGAAGAAGAAGAATCAGAACATGTCGGTGAAACAGAACGCTCTCTCTCGGGCTAGACTTTCTCGGTATCGTCAGACGTTTCAAGCTTCGGAGGTCCTTATAAGCGGGTATGACGCATACGACTATAAAGAAAAACTAAAATTAACTAGGCTAAAATTAAACTAAAAACAAATAAGCAAGCAAAACGAAAACAGGTAAGTCCCCAAATTCGGTTCATTCTCTAATCGCCTCAAACCGTGTCCCCGGTAACGGTGCCAAACACTTGATGTGCGAAAATATATATAAATAATATTCACAAATCGCAACTAAGCTTTAAAAAACCAAACAGTCTATCCTAGTTCACACATACGACAAGTGTACCGATCGCGGATAGCAAAGACAAGGAAAGTCCGGATATCGAACTCGAAGACACGTGAGAATGACTCAGATTATAAACCCTAATCCAAGTCCTACCTAATAATATTAATTGATTTTATTATTTTTTTATTTTATTTTAATTAATTTAACTAACTTACTTAACTTAACGAAACTAACGAGAAAACTTGACAGGACTTAACGGCGCTAACAGAGCTCTCAAATATGATGAAGGGGGACCACCTAGGTAAGGTATCTTAACGACTATGAACAACGCTAGGGTGACAACGAACACATAAAACTGGGTTCTAAAGATGACCTAACTAGACAATGATAAGGGGAAATAGGTCCCCACGGTCAATTTTACTAAAGACCCCTAAAAACGTCTAGAAAGAAAGATAAAGCATGGTTTATTTTCTAAGTACCCTAATGATTTATTACTTGGTCCATATCAAAATCACAAATTCTGCTAAGGCTCGTAATCCTAACAAACCTAGGGAATAAGGGGTACTTCAAAATTAAAGATTAAATAATTCATCTTACAAATTAACCTAATCAACGACTAGAAAACCGCACGTGGTCTCGCAACGGCTAACTAAATTGACTAGACCAAAGAGGTAAACCAACTCCTTTTGTCTTGGTCCGACTAAAAGGAGATGAACTACTGAGAAAAACAACTCTAACCAATCAAATCCTACGGTGACGTCTACCGCAAACAACCAAAAACACCAAGTAATTAGTCTAACATGCAATCCTAAACCAAACACAAAACTAATTCATGTAAAGATAAAATCACACAGGGTTTAATTAATAAAATATTGAACAAACTCAATAGAAATCATAGAATAAAATCACAATAATATGAACTTGACAAAAGGAAATCAATTATATGTTCGTTAATCAACCCAAAACAATCATCAACACATCGTCAATCAACCAAACCTAGGTAGTTCTAATAATTTTAACTACTCATAATAATAGAAAACAAAGCAATTTCAATAACAAAACTCATGTCCAATAATTATGAGATGAAGAAAATAATGTAAAGATTAAAACCGAATGTTTTACGAATCAAAGGACGCTCCTCAATACTTGCAAACAGTAGCTCCCTTGTGAACCTTTCAACTAGCAGCCATTTCCCTCCACAACGATCTATGTAGGGTTTTCTTTTTTTATCTTTTAATTAAAACTCGATTCAAATCCTTGTTCACATGGGCTCTTAGTCTTAATTTGTGGGCCCTCCTTTCTTTATTTGGAGACGTATTATTTGATTTAAAAGAATGTGGTCTGTTGTACTTTGAATAAAAATCACCACATGAACTTGTATCTTACATTTGGAAGTTTGAAATTTACAAGTGACCTACATCAAATATTATATATCGTTAACACTCATTTAAATCAAATAAATGTATTAAATATTAAACTTAATCATATATATTAAATCATATTTAGAAGTCTGTTTCTTTCTTTTTATATAATTACACCCAAAGAATGTTGAGACACATATTATATTGTTTAAACATTTACTTGTCGTCTCAAACTTAATAAAAATACTTCTTTTTAGCTCATTCATTTGTCAACTCTTTAAAACCCACATATAAACCACTTAAGAGAGATATTTAATGAAAAATAGCTTAAACCAATAAAAAGTGTAGGAAAATATATATATATATATATATATATATATATATATATATATATATATATATATATATATATATATATATATTAGACCACATCAGTTTATGTATCACATTCGGAGAGGTCCATCATTATAATCACATTATGTCGTAGTGGCCGACGTTCGATCGCATGACAATGGTCTCACCGACAACGCAATATTCAATCTTGGTAACTAATGCCCGATACGCATGGCAACGGTTTAGCCCACACATCTTTAATCGTTTACAATATTTACATGCTACAATTTGATTGTTTATACGGACGAAAAACAGTTTTGCGTTTTTTCTTATATTATTATTGTTAGTGTCAAAACTGGTTATTTTCTCACTCAACCTCGTGTTGACAAATCTTTTCTAGTTTGTACGCATTTGCAGGTTGGATTGTTTATCAAGATGAAGATCACTTTGAGATACTTTTATGATAAAAAAACTTATTCAAAATTTTTGATCTTGTTTTGTAATTTCTTTATACTTGATGTGCTTAAATGTAAATTGTTTATTTAAATAAATAAATTAGATATTTTCACTTTACAATTGCATGATAGTATCTTGTGAGCTGTGGACAATCAGTTCTCGTCCCGATACTTCTGTCTTAGGTTGGGGTGTGACAGCAGTTACAGGTCTCATTCTCAATTTGCATGACCGTAATATTTATCAATTTCAGCAAGAGTAATTTGGTAATTACATAAATAATATTAATAATAACAATTATTATAAGTGAAAATTATGATTTGTGACCATGTGCTTTATGAATGGGAACAAATTATCATCCCCGCCAGCCCCAAATCAATCTCATTTTTCCGGTGTCAAATCACCACTGCTGCCAGCGATTTTCCAACCCCAAGTTACCACTGACACCGGAGATTTTACCGTCCCCGTCACCCGGCACCTTGCTCGTCACACCACCACCACCTCAACTGTCGCACCACCACCACCTCAAACATCGCACCACCACCGCACCACCCAAGTCAACACTCGATCTATGCAAGTCTACACCCTTTGAACTTTCGAGTAGCATTGATCCCTACCTCTTCGTTATATTCATCGTTAATTTTTCCGGTAAATCGTTTTGGAAATTTGGTTTAAAAGTGTGAAAACAAAAACCTTTTTTCATAAGTTTCGTGTTGAAATTTGGATGTTATTCAGTTAAAAACTTTAAAAAAATCTTGTTCCGGGTTGAAGTTTCTGGCTCTTTGGTTGAAAAGTTTTTAAAAAGTTATTTTTTATAAGTTTCAAGTTGAAATTTGGATGTTATTTGGTTCAAAATTTAAAAAAAAAAAGTTGTTTCGGGTAGAAGTTTTGTGCTAGTTTGGTTGGAAAGGTTTCTAAAAAAAATCATTTTTGTATATTGGGTTGAAACTTATGTTATGTGGTTGAAAACTTAAAAAAACACTTAATTCGGGTTGAAGTTTCTGACTCGTTTGGTTGAAAAGTAAAAAAAAACAATTTTTTATAACCTTTGGGGCTACTTTTTCCTTCACTCTTATAACTTTTTACATAACTTTCAGGGGCCAAAATTGATTTTTCCATATGTAACATCCTAAAATTTTCATATTTAATAAAAGAAAGTCACGTTTAGTTATTGGGCATAAATAATTAATTAGTATTAACCAAGAAAAGATCATGGACTTGGATTAATTATGGTGGATTATAGGGTAATGGGCCTAGGTCCATGGGCTTTAAGAGATATAAATACCCCCTTAAACCACCCTAAAACCCTAAATCCTCATTCCATCTTTCCATATTTTCCTACACACTCCTAACACACACACACCCATAGCCACTTTCGGCCGTGAGGGTGAGAGAGAGATCCAAGGCCAAACAAACATTGATTCTTGATAGATCTTTATTATACAAGATAGATACAAGATCTAAAGTTCATAACCAAGATAACCGAGACCTAAAGAACGCATAAAGGTATGTTCTTGATCTTAAAGTTTACATTTTTATAAACGGTTAGTCTCGAAACGTAAACCTAGAGTAGATCGGGTATAAACGAGTATTACAGTAGCAAACTTGATGTTAAAATGAAGTTAACGAACATGCGGTTATGAACGACTCTTTAAAGAAAGACACTAGATCTAGTTTTAAACGTTTTTAAGCTTAAAGGTCCAAACTTTATGCTTTTCCGGGCCGAATTTTAACCGAAAATGATCAGGGGAATGTTCGCGGAATTGGTTAGTATCATATCAAAGGGTTACACGTTGAAACGGAGATGATTATGAGGGTTAAGAACGAACCCGTAGCTGCTGCTACAAGTTCGCGTGTATATAAGTTCCCGTGTATATATGTTCGCTTAACGTATAACTTCGCCCACTGATAATTTCGCTCCAGTTAAGTTTGTCTGCAGTTAAGTTCGCTTAAGTTAAGTTCGCTTAAGTTGAGTTCGCTTAAGTTAAGTTCTCTTACATTTATGCCCGCTTATAAATACAGGAGAGTTAAAACAAATGAAAATCCTAAACACGCTAAGTAAAAGTAATCCAGTACTAGACCACGAATCAGGCTAACGAATTAGGCTTAATTCGCTATAACGAATGAGTGGGTGAATAAAATAATAATTTAAAATCCTACTGGAAAATACCTAAAGACAGTTAATGAAAATAAAATTTTTCCAAGCTGACCTGGCAACTTAACCCCAGCCAGGGGCTCTGCCCCACGGACCCTGCTAGGGGCTGCCGCCCATAGAACCCCGCTGCCAGGGGAGCTGCCCCCGGACCCCCGTTCGTTGAGGATTATGATTAATCTAGAAATACGTTATGGAAAGTGATAGTAATTAATACGCGTAATTGTTATACAGTTAGTCGTGCACAACTAAAGAAAGGGATTACCATTAACGGTGAACGTAACCGCATTCAGGTGAGTTTCTAGCCCCATTTCCTTATTATGTTTTCGGGGCTGTGTGCATACTCGATGTGATAGTTAATACACATACCTTAAATGGTAAGTGTATTCCATGTATGATTTATGTGATAGATATTATGTTATGTACGTGAATGAAAGCTTGTCGGTACATGAACGATCTTCGGATATTGCACGTATTGACAAGGGAGGTATGTGTATGAAAAATGAATGTGTATGTTAGATATATGTACAACATATGAGTATGTGTAAATGATTAAAGAAAGTATATGTATGTTACGTGTATGTAAAGATAGTATGTGTGAAGATGAAGAAGTAAAGGATCAGACCCTAATAATATCTGAGATAGAGAAGGAAGGGATCAGACCCTGATAATACCTGAGATAGAGAAGTAAATAGGGATCAGACCCTAATAATATCTGAGATAGACAAGAAAGAGATAAGACCCTAATAATATCTGAGATAGACAAGAAAGGGATCAGAACCTAATAATATCTGAGATAGACAAGGATAGAGGGATCAGACCCTAATAATATCTAAGATAGAATGGACAGTAATTATATAGTATGAAAGTTTGTATGAAATTATGTATTGAAAGTAAATTAGTAAAGTAATTATTGTGTATCTTCGGATGCATAATGGAAGGTAAGTATATGTATTGTATGATGTATGATTAACTAGAACTCACTCAGCGTAGCTGACTTTTAGTATGCAAGCAGGTGAGTAGGATGAGGCAGCTCGCTTGAGGGGAACGCGTGGCATTGAATAAGAGACTGGCATCGGAAAGCTCAAGAAGTTCATGTTTGATATTTAGTTTATTTTGAAAGACAAGATGATGTTTTAAGTTGAAATATGGATTTCTAAGAAATGTTTTACGAAAGTTCTTATATTCCGCAATTGTTTTTATTAATTCTGATGATTAGAACTATGTTGATGAGTAAATCCAACGTCCAATGTAGGGCACTGGTAACGGGGCCTTGCACCATAACTTTAAGGGGATAAATTAAAAAAAAAGCACTTAATCTAAATATAAGAGGGAAATCAAGCTGGAGGGTCACAAATTGAAATTCTCGTTAGCATAAGAGTACGAATTGTCTATCAGAAATGATATAATACTCATTACAACACAAAGCTATACGTAGTTATGACGGAAGGAGTTAAAGTGTGCCCGCCCCTAAACTACAATGACACAAAACGTGTAAATTGAAAATGAGACATGTAAAGTGTTCCCATCCATAAAGTTTAGGGAGGAAAATCATAATTTTCTCAAAATAAAATTTATATAATACAGAGGCTAAAAGTTAGTGTGTGTGTGTGTGTATGTATTCTTTCACTCAAATAATTCCACTGTTCACAAGTGAAGAAACATGGAATGGCTCTGGGTCGGATCCAAGTCCAAGCTCCCCGATCTTCAATATGAACGAACCACGACTCCGTTTTCTTCTCTGGTTGCTCGGGATCTGCCATAGAAAAGTGGGGGAGTGGGGGTGACTGCTAAGAGAATGAACTCTTGTTTACAAACACAAAAATATGTGGGAGCCAAGGGTCCAAGAGAAGGTGCTTCCAATGAATGATGAAGGCTCCTTATATAGGGACTCCATGGCTACCATCATGAACCCTAACCTTTATTGGGCCAGGCCCGGTTAGGGGTTACCTCCACAAACCCCCAGCCCAATGGGCCTAATTAGTAGACAATAATAATAATGTAATAAACATAATACATTATGTAATAAATAAAAGGTCCTACCCTATACCTACAACAGGGTCACAAATAATGTTGCTTCTTAAACACAAAAACCACAACTGTAGATTAACAACAAAATTAGTGTGCATTTAAGGTAATAAAGCGTATACAAATGGTATATGTTGAAAAGTGATCAATTATCTTTGTGACCTCTGCTGCAAACTTTTTTTTTTAAGTAGTGATCAAAAACAAAATTTCATGGAGTACACATTATTTTGATTTTAAACAGTAACGTAACATATGTATGTTGATCAGTTCTTCATGTACGTAATAGAAAACATGAATATTATGATAAACCTACAACTAAAATATACATGTCACTGCAGAGAGAGAAGCCACAGCCGATGAGAAAGATCTGGACGACATGATAGTCAGCTTGGTCGAGTTCCTCTTTAGGATGTATATTAGTGATGGGGATTAGGGTTCTTGAGAAACCGAATAATATATGGAGAGAGATGGTCACGAAAATATCAGGTGAGGTTTAGGGTTATGTTCAATGATGTTAATTAGTCTCTCCATATATTTATATACACCCAAGAGAAAACCCTTGATTAGCAAGAAACGGTAATTTGGTCCATCAACAATTACCTAGCTAATATAATTTTAAGGTATAATTTAATATTTTGATCTGATTATTATATAAATGATAATGATGGTCATATATATATATATATATATATATATATCCATATATTTATTCTTACATTCTCCCACTTGGCCGAGTAATCATTTATTATGAGCATTAGATTAGTCTGTAGATTTTAACACTCATTTTAGCTTTAAACTTAAACTGGAGCAGAGAAATACAGTCATTGAATTGAACAACAGCTCAAGACCCTCATTAATCATACTCAGTCCTTATTTAAAACCTAAGTACTTATGATCAAAATTTTATAAGTAAGCCCTTCACATATTTGATTTGTATACTAATTTGTCTATATGTCATTACGCATGCAGATTATATTAAGAGACATACAAAATCAAAATTGATGAGGAAAGTTAATAATTAGTCATTCATTTAAAGATATACAGTTACATGGTCATTAATAATCCCGTCTTTATTATAAGCGTTTTCGTAAGACTTATGGGTGACAGACCTTTGGTTATAGGATCATAAAGCATATCATGAATGTATTCGATATGAAAATGTACTTTCCTCAATTCGTTCATAAACGATTAATGTATTTCAAATCAAAATTTAATGCAGCACCTCCCGAACTGTTACTGTTTGAGAAAATAGGGTAGCTGAATTTATCACAATAAGTCTTCAATATATAATTTATATGGAGTAAATAACTTATGAGTTCAATGATAACTTTTCAATAAAATTTATTGACAATTGCGTTATGATTTAACCAACATATTATGCCATTAAAATTTAGATTGTTGTTATCAGTTCATTATGGCTCCTCCATGAGATAGATTTATTTGTTGACGTAAGAATATATCCCGAAAATTACATTATGTTATATTTGAATATAACAAAGTTTTAGAGTAATCAACCGGTTTGAATTCTCACTTCTTCTTTTAAATTATAGTCTTTCATTTCTTTTAAAGATATTTTAATACTCTTTTAAAAGCTTCACATTAATCTAGACATATCTAGTGTGTTGCAATTTGAGTAATATCTAAACGAGTATAGACTTGAACTTATATAAGGCTTCTACTTCATGAAGCATAAGGAAATAATCTCTGTGATCCTATTATCATCTAAAGTAGAGCAATACTGTTTGTTACATGTGTAAGGAATATCTCTGAGATCTATAATTTCAAAGTATGTGTGAAAAATGCTTAGACTCATGTAACATATACTTGTCAGAAGAATGTCATCTATCTAAGGACAAGTTTGTGTTTAGTTACTCCCACTCATCTTTAGGTAGGTACATTAATCCACTTGTTATTGATGAAAATAATTGTATAAATATTTCATCATATTTTGATGTTTACATTAACCCATATATGGATTTTATTGACTTATAGACTAAATGTTCTTTGACCTTCAGTTTATAACTTTTAGGTTGTTTTATGAACATATAAATATGTAAGCCGATAATTAGTGAAAGTTGTTTTAATGTTCATCTAATGTAGTTCTTAACTATTATAAGCTACTAGAACAATAATGATCCTTAAAGAAATCTTATGTAATATAGGTAAGAAGATTCTTTGATAATTGGTTTATCCTTGAATATAACATTTAACAATCAATCGTGCTTCTTATTGTCTTAACGTTTCGTATTGGGATTTATTTTAGTTATGAACACTCTTAGGTGATTCAACCAAATCTCAAAACGTTAGCCTGACGTCCGAAGTAGATTATGATTGATGTTAATGGTTTAATTATAAGGGGTAGGATCATTAAACTTTCCAACATCCATTTCAACTTTAGTTAGGGAGGTTACATAATCATCAGTGTTAGTCGGTTTTATGGATTAGCTCTTGGTTAGGTTACTATCAATTTTAGGATTCTAAGTATGTAAGAGTTGGTGCAGTATGGTGTACAAGAGGTGCAATTGGAGTTTAAATATAGAGTAAACTTTAATGCCTTTTTCCCCCCGCCTCTTGTATTTCTTACAAGTCATTATAAGGACTTTTACTGCTCCCACTGACCTTAGAAGCCTTTAGGAAAATTTGCATGCTTAGGGTCAGTATTTAAATACCAATAGATTCTAATAGAAAAAAGATTTAATGATGTAAGTCGTCGTAGTTTCTCTTGTGAGGATTATTTCAGTAAGAAATCGGAGTATGCCCACATTTAAGAAACACCGAAACTTTTATAAGAGTAGTAGTAAATTTTACAGAGATGAGTTTTGATGGAATAGTGTTGTGATGGAGCAGTGTCTTTTACAAGAGGTGTAATTAAGATAATATCAAGTTTTCACTCCCCCACCTCTTACAAATCTTGTAAGTTATGATTGAGACACTTAAGACTCCCACTAATATTCAATATCTCTAGGAAAACTACATGAGAAGTTTCAATGATGTGCGTGATGTGGGAATTTGTCATACATAAGTTAGACTTAATTTGATTTCCTTTATGTGTCATAAGAAACTTAGGGATATATTTAGAAGAAATCATATTAAGTATATATGAATGGATCTCTTTAAGACCATGAATGATAGAAGACAGATTAGATACAAGTAAATAGCCTTTTAAATGATAAAATAATTACGTCTGAATATTTCGTTTGAATAAGTTCCACTAATGTAAGTGAAATATAACTTCTAGTGGACCCATACTTATTTCTTAAGCTAAACAATGTTTAGGGCATCTAACACATGATTTAAAATCACTAAGAATGAGATTATATGAAAAATCACCCTCTTTAACCATGTCATGATTTCTCATGAAATTTGTTTTTAATGGATGAATTTTATATGTCTCATTTGTCTTTTGTTAAATTTTTATTTGCATGATAACAAAAGTTGTGAAAGTATATAGTATCATCTAGTTGTATTTTATAAATGTTTCAATCCAAATATTGATAACAAATCATATGAGAGTTTAAGGTAACAGTGACTTTCTGTTGGATATGCAAACCTTATAACTGTGAAAATGTAACTTAAGAGTTGATACTAAAATCTGATTAATCTCTAGAATATTTAAGGTATCATATAGCATAATTTGAATACAATTTATCATGGTTCTAATCACCTTAATATTTAAATTTGTCACTAACCCTCGTGTTAGTTATTTGTTGATTTTTGGGTAAACATATAGAACTAGACTCAACCAATCATGTGCTAATGGGAATATTAGGATTAGCAAACTTAAATATCATTAATATACAACTATCAATTTAGCCAGTTGTACTTTTGAATTATGGATAGTGTTGTTGCTTATGTATCACACCCCGACTTAGGGCCTAAGCGTGTGACCAATAGTTGGTACCTGTTTTGTAAATATATCAGAGTTTAACGGAAGTCTTTAATTTATAATAAAATATTAATGTATTTTTGAAACGACAATTTAATTGTAACCTTTTATTTATAATAATAAAAATATTTTATTTATTTGGAAAGTTTCTCGGATAATAATTATCCGAGTATTTGATTTATAAACCTCGTTTGATTTTTTTACAAATCATGTTTAAATATTGTTTACAGTATTTTAATATTTAAAAACTGAGCCATCTCTACCTTGCGAACATCTATCTTCTTGGATGGCTATAATTCCTTGCTACCTGTGCTAACTTTATATCCTGTGACATTGGGGGGGGGTAATACGTCAGCGATATGCTGGTGAATCGTTGACTCTAAATACATTTTTATAAATCTTTCTTTGACTGAAAAGATAGTTTTCGTGAAACAATCTCAGCGGAAATGTCTATTATTTCTGGTATTATGACACTGCCATACACACACAATTATGGTTCTCCGGGAGTTGACACCCATTGGAGAACTTTTATTATGATCTCTAGTCTGCGGCCACGTAACCTTGACTGATAGACTAGATTAATTATGTTTGGATCCAGACACATGTGTACTCAGTCTGAGTTATTTTTATTTTCTATCTTGTATTTTAATATAGATCACGTAATCCCTTAAATCTTCATTTGACTGTCTTTGTTTAAGATAAACAAGCCGTTTATCTTGACTGAAAAAGGTTTAACGTATTCACCCGTGACTGTCTATTCTGAATGATGTGGTGATCTCGTTTGAAAACCTTTGTGAATGAATGATTGATTGAATGATTGACCTATAATAAAATAGGTTTATATAAAACCCGGATCGTCTCTTAATCCGGCTACAGACCTTTAGTCTGGTTTTGATAGCTTAAACCTTGATTGATCTTTTGTTCGAATTAAATATTTTTGATATGAAATCTTTCTCTTTATTTGTTAACCATGTGCTATGTTTCTTCTTCAAGAAGAAATGTTTATGATATGTTTCTTCTTCAAGAAGAAACGTCATTTATCTAAAACCTTTATATGTTAAGTCTTATGTTTCTTAAAAAATAAACACTATCTTAACTATAACCTTTGTACATAAACTTTTACTTTTCATTAAACATTTCTACTATATAACCTTAGGTTTCTTAATCATAAAGAAACTATATTTTTACTATAATCTTTTTTTATACTATTTTGTATTTCTTAATCATAAAGAAATTTTATTTAATTGTTATAATTTGATCAAGATCTAGGTTGTACCCTCACCTAGGGTCTAAGCCTTTATTATTTTATTTATATTTTATTCAGGCATTATGCCTACCTTGTTTGGCTTATTATTTTCTAGACTCTCGGGAATCACTTTGACGCTTGCACGTATATTGAGAATCTTGATCAACAACTCCTCGGCACGCAAATCGAGGCAGGCAGGTCTTCAAAACTCGTCAGTACGCCCTTCAAGGAGGGACGTCGGGTCGTCTCGGGTCAGCACGGTTTACGAGGTCGTCACGCGTTACGAGGTCGGCACGCAAAACAAGGTGTGCCGGTCTTCGGGATTGTTGGTACGAACTTCAAGGTGTCGTCGGTATATGTTACGGATTTCGAGGTTATATATGTCGGGTCGGTGGCATGGATACCGAGGTAGAGAATTAAAATATTTCTAGAGAGAGTGGGGTGGTGTGAAATGAATGAGCCATGGACCCTGCTATTTATAGCTGAAATCTGGTCCCATCGCGATACGCGATGGAACCTTTCTTTTGGTCATCGCGTATCGCGATGACACGTGTTACTCAGAGAGCGTCACGTGTCGTCACGTGGCGGACACGTGTCACTTTCTTAAACACCCTCTGCCACGTGTTGCCACGTGGCAGACACGTGTCATATTCTAAGACACCTTCTACCACGTGTTGACACGTGGCGTACGCGTGTCACTTTCCTATTATCCTAGTCATCTTGTATCGCGATGGCTTAATGTCTTGGGTCGTAGTGTATCGCGACACCGCCCTTTTTGGATTTTTGTGACATTCCCATCGCGTATCGCGATGTCTTGGCTATGTCCATCGCGTATCGCGATGGGTTAATAAATCAAAATTTTTCATTTTTCATCCCTTTACTTCCATTAACTTGTCATTTTTGGATCAAAAATTCGGGGATGTCACATTATGTATAATATAATGACATATATTTGCAGTGAGACTTCTCCTTAGAGAACTTAAAGTTGAGAGTAATCTTTGTATTTTGTCCATGTACTTAGTATTATCCTCTTTTAGCTTTTATTAATAGAAGTGAGTTGAATAACATCTTACTTTCTAGTACCATACATTTCTTTTCTTGTACATATGTCGTTGATCAACGCACTCATTTTTCTTTTGGTACTTTTGAGTGTTATAGTTGATTTTTAAGGCATCAACTTGTACTATTGAAAATATTAGTATATAATGTACTGGAAAATTGTGCTTATTTTCATGTGTGAGCCCTTAATTTTATGGGTCATGAAAGTGTATATTATGACGTATTCAATAATGCCATTTAACCTTATAGTTAGAATTTAGAAGGAATGCACACATCTTAAGGGTTATTTTGGTTATTTTCTATATATTAGATTAGTTTTAGGGAAAACTAAATCTAGAATAACTCTATTTGATAGCATGAGTTTATTGATTATCATAAGAGACATTATATTTGACTAATCTCATTTGTCATACTCTAGATTTCTTCTTTATTACTATTATTAGAATGAGCAAAGTGATGGTCATGTTTTGAGGGATAATCAAAAATGATAAGAGCTAAAAGTTGATTAAACTCTTTATGAAGCAAAACATATTAGGTTTGAGATTATAGTGAATGTTTTGAATGAGATATTAATTTATAGGAAGAAAATTATAGTGAGTAATGTAATAGGATATTAAAGTAAGACAGATTAAATTTTATGATCATTAGATTAATGAATGATCATCAATGTGAGGATCATTATATTTTATTGAAGATGTGATATGTCTATTATTAACATCAAACTAATAGACTATATAATTAATAAAATTCTACTTAAATAAAAGATAAATCACCTTTGGGCAGAATTACACTTTACGTAAGTATATGTGAAAAACAATTGTAACACATCACCTTTGGACAGAAGTGAGACAACCATTTTAATCATGCACGAGTTAGTTTTGCTTGATATGGATGTATCGCATCACCTTTGGGCAGAATTGATACATTTAAATCATGTTTAAGCTAAACTAACACAGCTTGTATTTAGACTTGAATGATATGTTAGATGTATCACATCACCTTTAGGCAGAAGTGTACATCATCATTCATTCTAGTTAAGTTTTTTATATGTTTTGTAAAAATTAAGTAACATGTATGTTTATATTATAAGTATTTACAAAACATTGGTTTAGTTAATAGCAAACAAACAATTAAGACTATTCACTGAAAAAAAGTTAGTCTCGGGAAATTAGTTTTCTGGTTTGATGCGTTTTCGGGTTTTAGTGTTTTCGGAAATTCAGTGTTCTCTGAAAACTGTTTTAACCGTAAACACATACAGCCTTAAGTTGATGAACAGTTAATAATGTTTTATCTGAATTCTTAGAGATTGTTTGTTTATCTAAGATTTGATTATTTTCAAAGTAATTCCTTTATTAAGTTTACAGAATTCGAAATATCTTGGTCCAAATCTTAATAAAAAAAATTTAGTAAAACATTATAACAATCCAGATCTTGAACCAGATTATATTGGGTTTTCGAAAAACTGTCATGAACACGAAGATCATTAATTTATCAGATTTCGAAATCCTTCAATTTATATCAGATACGAGTTTTAAAACCGAAAAACTATTAGGGTTTCTTATATTTGGATTTTAATAATGATAATAAAATATAAATAAAACGAATTAATAAAAGAACCGAAAATTGGTAGGGTTCATCAGATTTTAGTCCATGTCTTCCGGTTTAGATCAATGGAAGACATGAAAAACTGATTAATCAACATCGCTTTGATACCACATATTGATCAGTTCTTCATGTATGTAATAGAAAACATGAATATTATGATAAACCTACAACTAAAATATACCTGTCACAGCAGAGAGAGAAGCCACAGCTGATGAGAAAGATCTAGACGACATGATAGTCAGCTTGGTCGAGTTCCCCTTTAGGATGTATATTAGTGATGGGGATTAGGGTTCTTGAGAAACCGAATAATAGATGGAGAAAGATGGTCACGAAATATTAGGTGACATTTAGGGTTATGTTCAATGATGTTATTTAGTCTCTCCATATATTTATATACACCCAAGGGGAAACCCATAATTAGTAAGAAAGGGTAATTTGGTCCATCAACAATTACCTAGCTAATATAATTATAAGGTATAATTTAATATTTTGATCTGATTATTATATAAATGATAATGATGGACATATATAAATATATATATATATATCCATATATATATTCTTACAATGTAATCATTGGCAAAGATTTAAAGCAAATGCAACCTTTTAATACTGAATTAAACCAACTTACCACTGAGATAAGCTCCAAACATAAAAGCTATAGATAATTGTTGCCATAAATTCTGCAATCATCATCACAATCTCTTTTAAGTTAATGGAAACAACCCCTAAACACATGAGATTAACAAACAATATGATTAGTCGTTAACCAAAAATATGGTTAAAGCAAAAAAACTCCAAATCAAACAAAAATAAGGTACATAGTCATTAGAAATCTAATTCCAATGAACACATAAAAATGAGGAAATTTCTTAACTCATAGGTATATGCATAGTCTAAACATTAAAATCCATTGAAAATTATTGTCTTGTTAGGACACATTCAGACCCATTTTATAGATAAAACATGCAATCTCATATGACAAAAACTGAAATTCAATTTGTTGATTTATATTTTCTTCAATTGATTTATTGGTCAACGGGGCACTTGCATCCAATCGCTATGCTAGAAACAATTCTAGACTCTTGATTATGTTGCATGATACATCTTACATGGAAACAATGCTAGACTCTTGATTATGTTGCATGATACATCTTACATGAGGATTCCCCATCGTCATCAACGAATATATCGACTACCAACAACATACAAAAATCTTTCTTCGTAACTGTCTCATATTAGGAAAGCCTAGCCAACATACAAAGCTTGTTCCCAAATTCTTGTACTCTTGCTTAGTTACCTGCAAAACATAATTGAAGACGTCAACACTAGGTTAGTGAGTTCACATATTTTATTGAAACACTAAAACACTTGTTGTATACAGGCCGGTCGGACTGGTCTGAACGGGACCCAGTATCTACACCGGGCCAATTCAGGGTATTTGGCCCGATTTCTAAAAACTCCGCCAGGTTTTGGGTGGCGAGTGTCTCGGACCAGGTGACCCAGCGGGTGAGTCGGAAAAAGGCTTTTTTAATTAAAAAAATACTATGTGGACGTCGAGAATCGAACCCGAGTGCATGACCAAGATTAAGTATAGTTGACTACTCTACTGACCAACAATCAAACTACATTTATGTTAGTATTGAAGAAATATAAATGCTATATGTTTAAAAAATCGGTGTAAATGCGCATGGAAGTTGGTTATTATTATTAGTTTTATCATCTTTATATTTATAATTATATATACACACACACACACACACTAGTTTTTTGCCTGCGTGTCACGCGGGTATATTTAGATTTTATTTTTTTAATCATTTTCCAATTATATTTTTCAATGTATTTTTGTTTTTATTTGTATAAATTATAAATTTGTTTGTTACGTCAATTATATTAATTTAACTTTTGAGTTCTTTCAAAATAGATTAATACGTTTATAGTTGGTTTACATTGAGTTCTTCATAAACCATAATCCCACCCGAAACCTACATTTGACTTGCCCGAACTAACCAAACCAAGATGGAAGCAACCAGAAGCCAGATTAAACGACACCCGAAACCCAAACAAACAAAATTAAGAACAAAAAGTGAGTTTGAAACCAAAACTCATGTTGGTGAGAAAAGAGTAAAAGTCCACATATTGGTGAGCTACATCAATTTAGAAGAAACGAACATAAGTAATTGATGACAACTTAGGTGTTGTTTGTTTTTTAAGACAAAAACTGTCTGCAATCTGATTTCATCTGATTTCATGTCTGCAACTGAAGATGTGGTCTAAAGGTCTGCAATCTGAAACTATAATACTGTTTTTATATAAACTATGTGATACTGTCAGCATAAATTGATCCACCGGATATTCATACCGCAATCTGAAAATATAATTAGTTTGTTTTATGTCTGATTTCATGTCTCGACAAACAAACAACACCTTAAATTCATCAAGATTAATCGGTTTTACAACCTCCAAAAAGAAGCAACTCAAATCTGAAATGGAGGAATAATACCTCAAATATATCATTCTAATTTCAAGCACTTGTTCATCTCAAACTTCCAATTCTCTTATCCATATGAACTAATCAAACAAACTATATTTAATCAACAAAGATGAACACTGTTATCAAATTTTCATCCATTTCAAACTATCATATCCATTAAACCAACCAATCAAAGATCTGAAACCACTTCACATTATCAAAATCAAAAACTTATGTAACACATTCATCGATTACCATACCTATTAAACCGAAACACCATTCAATTAAACAAAACTATACCAAAACAAAATCAACATCCTTAGGCACAGTAACCACCACCTCTCCACCACAAACCACCGTCGTAGCCATATCCGGCACCATACACTCCAGCAACCTAACCCGCCACAAATCCACCAAACCCGAACCAACTACTCCATCATCCACTCTCACCAGAACTTTAATCACACCAGGACATATCTCAATAGCACATGCAGCAATCTCACCGCCAATATTATCATCGATTTCAACCACAAACTTCAATGAATCAGACGTTTCTTGAATCGAAACGACGGCGTCGGAGTAGAACGGAAGCTCAAGGACTTTGCTAAAGATGTGAGGGAGTCGTTGGAGCTTCTTTTGACGGCAGATTGGCTAACTCCACCGGCCATACAGAGTGTAGCCTCGTCGCTGGTACGAGTTTCCAGCGATGCTAAGACTGAGACACATACCGATGTGGATGTCGGAGTTTCCGAAAGTCGACGGTGCCGGAGAGAAAACGGTTATTACGGCGGGAAGTGAAAGGCGAAACGAAGATGAATTTGGAAATTGGTATGTAAATAAGGATGTAGTGCTTTGTACAAGGGGTGTGGAGTAGGAAGAAGGTGAGTGTGAAGATGTGTGAAGCAGTTGAACAATAGCTTATTTTTGAAGAACATAAAAGCATTTTTCAGATCTTTTTTTTTTTTAAAAAACAAACCATCTTCAAGAGCTTATGTCTGCGCGCGCAGACATGGGCTTCTTGCAGACCTTATAAGCAAAAACAAACACAACCTTAGTTAATATTAAAAATAAACGTTAGAAAAATACATGAAAATCAGCATGGAAATATGGAATGAAATTTGAACATCGTCTTGATGATTTAAAAAACTTACATACTTGATAATCTATAAAGTGAAGTGATGGATACATTTTGGAACTAGGGGGTGGAGGTGGTTCCAAATCCATCACTCACCACACTTAATGGTGGTGTGCCACCTCACCCCACACATTCAATCATTAGTGATGGAATTTAGTGGGGGTTGTGGTATGGTGTGATGGTTTAATTGTTATTTTTTTCTTGTTTTTTTACAACTAAAAAATAAAAACAATATTTTAATAAAACAATTACAACTTAAAAATTATAATTAAAAAATAAAAATGTTACAATAAACAATATACTCCTCGTCTGAATCCGGAAATTCCAAATCTAAAGAACCTATAACTTCAACTAGATCATATCTCAACCGATGGTGAATATCCTCATCCCGAAAGTCTAATCGCACATTCTCACGAACAAGAACTTGAGTAGGAGGATCCGACACCCAATCTGGAGAAAATTGAACGTGCATCTTCTTATTAACATATTGTGTAATATGATGCATGCATATACGTAGCTAGAGATCGTGGGTTTTTCATTGCACGAACCGGTCGACTAAGTATGCACCATCTACCCTTTAAGAAACCAAAATCTCTCTCGACATTTTTCTTGCCGATTCTTGCAACTTCTTGAATGCCTTTTCATTGGTCTCGACAGGAAACGAAAAGGCTTTCACAAAAACAAACCATTGCGGGTAGATACCATAGACAAGATAGTAGCCACGTCTGTAATATCTCCCGTTGACAAAATAAGGACAGAAAGGTCTGTAACTCTTTGCCATAAAATTCAATAATCGCGTTCCAAAATAATTGCAAACATTCACGTGAAGTTCTCTGAGACATTTGTAAGTATTCATCGAAGTGGTCGGGTGGGTTACCTGTCGCTAATTGACGAATAACGGATGTGCATTTTTGAAGCGCCGTAAAACTTCGCCTGCCCCTCGCTTCGTAAGATTCTTGAAACCATTTTTCGCTTGCTTAGACATCGGCTACAATTTTTAAAAATAAATATTTCGGCAAACGAAACTGTTCCGTAAACGTCTTGTCATTGTATTTCGGCTACTCCGCAAAATAGTCATTCATTAGCACTTCGTGGGCATGTATACGATCACGATCCACCATTTTTTTTTGGACGACTCGGGCCTTCAATTTCGTTATATAACAACGGGAACCATTCGGCAATATCATCGTCCGACGACGAAGAGCTATCGGTGTCTAGCGGAAACAAGTTGCTCGGAAATTTCATATTTTTTTGTTTTGATTGAAGTAGAAGATTGAGAGTGTTTTGAGTTGGATTTGGTTTTGAGTTGGATTGAAATGGTTGCTTATTTATATTGTTTAATTTTTTTATCAAATCCCGCCCCCCAACCAACATTCACATTCTTGGTATAAACAACGTGATGGCTATCACGCTGGACCCCCATCACGCGTAATGGGGGGTGGGGTACCGGCGTCAGTGTTCTAGGGGATATCACGAGTGATGGATGGTCCATCACGGACCACCCCCACCCCTCTTAAAGATTTTTTTTTTCATGTATATGGATCATATATGTTTTCCTAGTCAAAATTTGACCAAAAACTCAAAGGCAACTTTTTAATGTTTTACACTTTTACCATTTAAGAAAAACAACGGAAAGAAGACTTGCCCATCCAATTTGTTAAATTCCCCACCATTTTGACTAATACCATCATACTTTGATTGCTTACTTATTCTGGTCAAGTGTTGACTAGAAAGTTAATAATTTTAACCTTCGAAAGAAACGTTGATGGTCTAACATGACCCGAACAACATTTTTTTAACTAACATCGACTATGACTTTTTTTTTCAATTGTTGACTAAAAAGTTGTAAAATTTTACCATGAAGACAAAAATGCAGCCCCAATTAATTGCAAAACTATTTCGATATTATTGGTTAGCTATAATGTGTAAAAGAACTTGAAAGAAACGTTGATGGACCAACATGACCCCCAAACAACCTTTTCTAACTAACTTACTAACACCGAATTAATTCATTCGTATGTTTGGCTTTCTTTATCTTCAAACTCCTTTTCTCTTAAAGCTTTAGTCCATCTCATTTTCAATACCCTACTAATCTAATGGAAGAAAATCTTAATAGAAATTGCACCCAAACTGGTGAGTCGTACTTAAAAGACAAAAGTAGTTAACAAAGCTATACCTCGTCAGAAACTCCAGCAACAGATCTATGTTCTTTCTCCAACCCATCAGAAACTCCAAGTGATATGTGTTCTTCATCCAACACATCATGCTTATTATAGTTTTCATCTATGTTTAAAACATAGTCACATGAATTGTGGTACGTTCCGGTACACGGTACGAACGTGGTACGTGGTTCGTACATTTCTAAAATGCGGTACGAGGGGGTAGGTTCATTCGGAACGTTAATTCGGTGCGCGGTATGGTGTACCATATAGTCCGGTACGCCGTACCATATACAAAACCGAATATTCATAATCATAAGTGTATATTCAAAATCCAAACAAAAAATTCATAATCATATTCATAACTAAAAATTTTATAATCGAAACAATAACATTCATAATTCATTACCCAAAATTCATAATCAAAAGTCATAAGTGATAACAGTAGCATTTTATAACCAAAAGCACTAAATAGAAAATTCAAAAACTAATCGATCCTCGGCAGGGCCGGTCCAAGGGCCGTGCAGCCCGTGCAACCGCACACGGCCTAAAAATTTTTAGGGCCCAAAATTAAAGAATTCAAGATATGCAATAGATAAATTAGATACAAACAAAAATTAACTAAAAGTGTCTTGTAGCTCACATGGTATGCTCCATTGTTTGCATGGTTGATGTAGGACTCTGGTTCAATACCCGGTAACTACATTCTTTTTTCCAATTTTTTCAGAACTTGTATAGCATATTTTATAGGCTACAACATTATTTTTTTTTTATTGCTTGGATCAATTTCTTTGTTTGTATTAAGATCTTTTATCTTATTTATATATCTAATATATAGTTTTTTAAAGCAAAAGCCTATAACTAAAGTTATAAAATTCCAATTCCATGTAATTCAAAGAATAAAAAGTATTAGTCTTTTTTTCCAATAGACTAATCCGAACTTTTTTTTTTTGTTTCTCTCAAAAATAATTTCAATATATAGGGGCCAATATTTTTTCTTTGCACGGGGCCCTTGAGGTCCCCCGCATCCTCGGAGACGGCACTGCTTTACGGATCGTTATAATCAAATCTAGAAACTCACCCTAATTATGAGTTCCTCAATTATAACCCTAAATCAAATCTAAGTAAATATTCAAATCATGAGATGGAGCCCTAGATTGATATTACATTTTGTGTAACCAGTCTCAAGTGACCAATAGCAGAGGAGGGGCATGCGTTTATGCATGATTAAGGTAACGACCAACTCTATTCTTTAAGTTGCAAGTTAATCTCAAGCTACGTTCAGATGGGCCATTTGTGAAGTTGAATAAAGAGGGAAGATAGACGGCTGAAGACCGAAGAGTTTTGAGACCATAAGGTATGCGGTATAACCCGTTTTGAGATATTCGGATCATCAAATCCGTAGGATAATATCCATAAAATCAAAGGAATGAATGAGAAGCCTTCATTCATAAATCAATCAATCTGGTGGCTCTAAAGGGGGTGAGGAGCGACGTGAGAGCGACACGTAGGATTTTATGGGAGGAAATTATATAGATAGTTATACACACACACACACACTAGTTTTTATCCCCCATTATTACACGGGTTGTTTTATATTATTTGTATTTAATATTTATTTATTTTTTGAATTTTTAATTTTTTTATTGTATGAAAGTTAATAATATACTTATGGTTTGATGATAAATTATTTCACAAATAAATGAGATGTTATAACCCGGTTTAAAAGCTATATGGATTTTATGAGACCCAAGACCCGTTTATTTTTATTACTATAAAATCGGTTTTTTAATTATAAATTATGTATATCTTTTTTTAAATAAATAATATATTAGTTTTTAGTATATCCCTACTTTATATGATTTTATATCAAATATTTTGTGAGATTAGTTTTTAATTTAATGAGATGTTATAACTCGTTTAAGAAATATCTGGGTTTGATAAGACTCATACTCGTGAATTCGAGTCAAATGCATGAGAAGCCTCCATTTAAAAATTAAACAAATCTGGTGACTCCAAAAAAAGGGGGGGGCGACCATATCGAGACACGTAGGATTTTTATGTTTTCGTTTATATATATAGGGGATGGATCTTGGGAGAAGTGATATTACAGCGAGAAGTGCGAGAAGTGAAGGTGTAAATCCATTAATCCCTAATTTCACTCCCTTTCTTATGATGTTACCTAAATGTATGTAGGTTGGTTGTATTTATGTCTTAGGTACACACATTCAAACCTACCTACACACATACAAATGTACCGAGCCACATTCAAACCTACATACCTACAAACATACATACACATATACAAAAATATGTACCTACACACGTACATACGCACCTACACAAGAAGAAAGGGAGTGAAATTAGGGATTAATGGAGTTACACCTTCACTTCTCGCTATAAAAAAACTTCTGAAATGATCCAATACCAATATATATATATATATAAAGTTAAGGATGTCTATTTATCTTATTTTGGTCACACACCATTATGATATTTACCATTATGGTTTTTTACGTGCTATTATTAGTTATATTACTGTTGTACTTTGATCTCCTCTTATATTCCCTGATACATATTCCCTCATACATATGCTTTTTAGAGATGAGGGTTTCTCTAGAAGCCACCTCTCTATCCATTTAGATAGAGGTACGGTGTGCCTACATCCCACCCTCCCCAGACCCTATTTATAGTTTTGCTACGAGTTGGACTTCACTGGGTATTATTGATTGATTGGTATATATAGGGTGGGTTAAAATAAGAAGTGGAGTGTGTCTAACAAGTGTAAGAAGTAATCCGGTGAGTTAGATATGTTGATCTGATGGTGGATATAGAAAGTGTGTTTACTGTGCGAAGTGTTTTATTTTGATTGTGGTGTGTTTATTGTGCGGTATGTTTTATTAGATCTAATGATGAAAACACACTTTCTACACTTTTTAGGAAAAATCTACTTCTTATTATAACCTTACTCGATATATATATATATATATATATATATATATATATATATATATATATATATATATATATATATATATATATGGTTATATATGTATATAGGGGAGAGTTATCCTAAAAATAAATAGTTTCCTATGAAGACTAGGAATAAATCATAGTCATTGGATCATGTTAATCAGTGGTTGAGATTTAAAATTACCAAAAACCGACATAATTTCCTAGAATTACTCTTCCACCATTATAACCGACATAGTTTCCTGAAAATTGTTCTTTCACCATAATTTGTAATGCCAAATGTCAAAAATTTGTTGGTTCTTTCATTCATAGGAAACTCCTTATTTTTATTTGATCCATTATATATATAGGGTAGGGTTAACGTAAAAAACAATAATTTTGTGAGAAGCATAAGAATATATGTGAACCCTTGGATCTAGGATCTAGTGGTTAAGATTGGTAGTTCCTAAAAGTTGTATAGTTTTCTATTTACATGGTATAGTGTCCTATTTAGGTGGTGTACTTTATTTTAAAGTCTTCTCACACTTCTCACAAAACAATTGTTTTTTATTTGAACTATTTTATATATATAAGAACTCGAAAGAACTCAACGTAACAATTGTTTTTTGAATTTTTTGTACACATATGTAATACGTAAGTGTAAGTAACGTAAAAAAATTACAATATTTTTTACACACCGAATTGACTTATTACATATTTATAACTAACATTTAAACTTGTGTAATCATCAAGAATCTTTACTCTCTCTCCTGATTAGTTTGTTAATAAGATTTATTCTCGGCCACATATTCAATACTCATTTAATTGATTGTGTGGTCAATATTAAGTTCTTAAAGATCTTATAACTCATCAAGTTCTCAAATATATATATATATATATATATATATATATTTGCTTAAGTTCAGAAGAGAAGTCATATTAATGCGAGAAATGCGAGAAATCAATCCACCCAATAAGAATTATTTTTTTCCTTTTTTCCATTTAGTTAAATGTAAGGGCTTAATGGTAAAGGTTGTAATTTGTATATATGGTAACTATTTATGTCACACCCCGATAAAAGGCGGCGGAACATGCCGGGATGCGACGGATTGCCCATAAGTGCATAACACTATTTAAAGCGACAATATTCAACAACTCATTTAATTACACAAAATCATAAGATGTCACATAACATGTTCATACAATGATCATAACAAAACTTACCAAATAAATATATTGTTCATTTTGCTAATATCCTAAAGGTATTTGTTACGTTTTCTTCAAGCTCCCAATATCAACCTAAATGCAAACTTGTAACATTTCATAAAATAAAGTTTATCAACACAAAGGTTGGTGAGCAATTCATAGTTTTGAAACAATATGTATACAATAAGAAAAGAAACAATCATGTATACGAAGCAATAAATAAATAGCAATAATTTGGATAAAAAGATGAGATCGCTAATAGAAATACGTTGCGACACCTTGCTATAACGGGGTGCCAAACAGTCTAGGATTTATAGTTATCGTTAATAAGAATACATTAACGACACCTTGCTATAAGGGGATGCCGAATAGTCTAGGATTTATAGATCAACCAACCAAAAGCGGTAAACACATAAATACATGAGCATGTAAGCATAGAAAACTAAATCGAGCTTTTATTTAAGTAAAGTATACACTAACGTTTGTGGTTTAAAACCAAGTATAAAGCATTTAGTTTGGATAAGTATGAAATATCACCCACAAAACGAAAGATGGAAAACGGGGTATGAAATTACTCACATTCAAGTATTAAACTTGGTTCAGAAAAAGTCGGGTAAACGGAAGGACGGGTCTAACAAGCAAAGCCTAAAGTAAAAATAAAAGCCTTGAATTAGAAAGTTTGTTTTAGGAAAACTTTGAAATAAAAGATAAGAAATATAAACAATTAAAGTTTAAGGTTTAAAAAGTAACTATTTAAAAATCTTCTAATAATAACCCTTTAAAATTGTAAGTTTGCTCGAAACCGGGTTAAAGTATCTAACCTTAATATTTACTCAACCTATGTTAAGTAATAAGGTGGATAAAAATGCAAGAATGCAAGTCCCTTTGAAATATAGATACTAAAACGGGTTTTTAACGAGTGTTCGGGTTGTTGGTTCGGGTCTTGATAACTGGTCAAACCCAAAGTCAACTTTCCAAAATATTAAATGTTATGAGATAACTCTTAAAAATATATTAACACTTAACCAAGTATGTAGTTCTATTGTTTTAGAACTGAAAATGCACGTTAAGCGAGTGTTCGGTTTTGTCGGTCCAAACTTTGTTATAAAATCAAGTTGGATTCAACATTCCAAGTACTTTAATAAAATATTTAAAATCAGTTTGTAAAGTATTTTTAAATAAATATACAAGTCTTGATAGCTAAAAACACACTTGTGTGTCTTAAGCGAGTGAAAATCGGTTTAGTTTGGTTTGGTTTGGTTTTCATCTCACAATAAGTTCATAGATGGTTTCCACATGCCTAAATATCAAAGAACTTGTATAATAACTTATAAATGATGAAACTTAAGTTTTACAACCAAAAAGTTACAATAATGTCTTTAAACGAAAGTTCGGTTTTCGGTTCGGATCTAATTTAGGGTTAAGACCGAGGTTAGAATCTACAAACTCATAACCATAGAACTTATAATAATGATTTTAGAAACTTAAATCCAACATAAAGCATGTTTAAACAATTATTTAACAAAACTAGTAAACAAAGTTCGGTTTATGGTTTGGAGCTATTTAAGGTTAAACCGAGGCTAGTCTCTTCAAACCCATAACCATGGAACTTGATAAATAATCAAGATAAGTATAAGTTAAGCATTGTTAGTAAGAAATAATAAAGTTAGATTGTTAGGTGCGAAAAATATATAACAAAGAACACGAAAGTACTCCATGTAGCCATGCCTTACGAGGCCTGAAACTTAACCGACCGAGGCCGGAAAAGTAACTACCAAATGTAACAATGGGTGTATATTATATATATATATATATATATATATATTGTGTCATATGATTCAAGTATTAATTTAGACTAAGTTAAGAAAACAAAAATGAAAAACTAACTTAGTTTGACTTTGGAAGTCAAACTTGACATAACCATGAAAAACAACCTTAAAGATCTCGAATTTTGAGTGAGGAAAGAGTTTATGAGCAGGGATTTATGTGGGAAAGGGTTGGGTATTTATAGGACAAGCTTAAGTGGGTTAAACAAGAGGTTTATTGGTTAAAACTCAGATTTAATGGTCAATAAAACAAGCAAGGAGACCAAGAAGACATTTCTATCTGCAGGTGGCCGCGCCACGCGACCCCAAGAGGCTCCCCCGTCATGCGGCACGACGGGGTGGGGCTGATGGTATTTTTCATACTTTTAAAAATGACATTTTTGGCCCCCCGAAGTTCGTTTTAAGTGATTTTAACGCGTTTTAAGGCCCGAAAATGATGTTTTCAAGACCCAAAAAGTGTAAAACAATATTGTAACATAGAAACCATCATTTTGATTATATCATAAGCTTCGTTTTACAAAACGGGTCGGGTTACATGTTAAACGAATACAATAACAAATACAAACGAGACCCGATTTTAACGAATGTCACAATTTATGTTTTTTTTTTAAGATTCAATTTTATTCTTTTTGTTAACTTAAATATGTCTTGGTTTAATTTAAAAACATTGTTTGATTCCTCTTATTCTCAATAATCCTCTCTTGGGTTTTTTTTATTTTTTACTATCTTTCATCACTATTTAATAATTAAATATTATTTCTTTAACATAGAGATTATATTGAATTATAATTAAAAATTTTATATTATTTCTTCATCTTAGCATCATATTGTTTCAATTTATTTTATTTACAATGAAATAAATGTAAACATGTACATTATATTCATATTAGCATCATATTGTTACAATATTTTTAAAAACATGGAAGTTTTGTGATTAAAAAAATAGCGTGTGTAAAGATGACGATATCCTACACCATTCAATTATATTAATAAATTAAATATTTTGAGAAACACGGCTTCTTGAAAGTTAGAATTTGAAGGATTATATTTAAATTAGGCATATATCAAGGGAACGTATGAATAGATAAAGGTTTCCTTTTATTTGCATTATTCACATAAGACTAGTTTACCCCTTTAATTAAAACACATTAAAATAGGGACCCAACAATTACAGTAATGTCACAATTAGTATAGTCTATTGATCAGTTTTAATCAACAGTTATAAATCACTTCCCGCACTTCTTACATCAAAATGATTTCTCTCCTGAACCATCCCCTATAATATATATATATATATATATATATATATATATATATATATATATATATATATATATATAACATCAAAATGATTTCTCTCCTGAACCATCCCCTATAATATATATATATATATATATGTATATGTATATGTATATATATATATATATATATGTATATATATATATATATATGTATATATATATATAATGGTTCAAATAAAAATAAAGAGTTTCCTATAAATAGTAAAAAAACTAATAGATTTTTGGCATGTGACATTACAACCTATGGTTAAAGAATTTTAGGAAACTACGTCAGTTTTTAGTAATTTTAAATATCAACCATTGATTAACATGATCCAATGGCTATGATTTATTCATAGTCTTTTTAGGAAACTACTTCTTTTTAGCATAACCATCCCATATATATAGGGTGGGTGGGGTTAAAATAAGAAGTGGAGTTTGTCTAAGAAGTGTAAGAAGTAATCTGGTGCGTTAGATATGTTGATCTGATGGTGGATATTGTTCGTGTGTTTTTTGTTCGTTGTGTTTTATTTTTTTAAGGGCAAAAACCACTTCTTAGGAAAGTTTCACTTCTTATTTTAACCTTGCTATATATATATATATATATATATATATATATATATATAAGGTAATGTTAATGTAAAAAACAATAGTTTTGTGAGAAGCATAAGAATAGATGTATACCCTTGGATCTAAGATCTAATGGTTGAGATTGGTAGTTTCTATAAGTTGTATAGTTTCCTATTTACATGTTATAGTGTCCTGTTTATGTGATGTACCTTTATTTTAAAGCATTCTCACACTTCTCACAAAAACAATTTTTCATTTGAACACTTTTCTCTCTCTCTCTCTCTCTCTCTCTCTCTCTATATATATATATATATATATATATATATATATATATATATATATAGGGGATGGTTCAGGAGAGTCTCCTGAACTTAAACAGAGGATAAATCAGGAGAGAAATGAGATTATTGCGAGAAGTGCGAGAAATCAATCTAAGCTATTGATTTGTCTAATCAATGGCTTAGAGTTATTATGGCAAAATTGTAATAAATAAGAAAAAGTTATGGAAGGTTTTTAAAAGAAATGGCATTTTGGACAGTTTTTTTATTTTATTATTATTTTTTTTTTATTTTTTTGCAATAATCACTTTTATCAGTATCTATAATCGTATTAAATTGATTCCTCTTTTTAAGCAAATTCTCTCACTCTTTAACAAATCAATCTTTAAGTTAAGTTTTTAACTTTTTATTAACGTTACATCCCGTTTTCTTTATAGATAATAGTATGCGTATGTTTTAAGAATTATTTTACTACAATAATTCATATTAATACAAATATTGGAATTTGTAGGAGCTACTTACTGTATTAAGTTATATTAATATTGGATTGTGTAGAAATAATACAAATTTTATATAAAGTGTATGTTTTTGTGTAGGTCGTGTAGGGATATTTTCACTATAGTAATTTATATTAGGATTGTGTAGGAATTATTTCAACTCGGTGAATAATATTAATATTGGATTTTGTAAGGATTATTTCAATATGTTGGGGTGTATGGATTATTTTGTGTAGGAATTATTGCATTGTGTAGGTGAATGGTAATAAATTACCTACACAAAATTTAATTAAAAATAAAGAATGTCGAATGAGGTGATAAAAAAACAATCTTAGTGTAGGGATTATTACACTATGTAGGTGAACGTGTAGGTGAATGTAGGATGAGGAGATAAAAGAAAACAAAAAAAAACCTTGTTGTTTTTAATTAAAATTAAAAAATAAAAAAAGTAAAAAAATGAGGCCTGGTATGATACTCGAATACAAGAAAAAAAAATGTAAACTCAAATAACAAATAAAAAAAATAAAGGAGGAATAAAGATGAATCTTCCATAATTTTAATAGTTTCCAAAAACAATAGTTTTAATTCTTTACCAATGTACGCCTAGATTTAATTAAAATAAAAAAAAGAAAAGAAAATTTTTGATTGGTCAAAATGACTTCTCGCACTTCTCGCAATAATCTCATTTCTCTCCTGAACTTAAACATATATATATATATATATATATATATATATGGGATGACTCAAGAGAGAAATGATATTACTGCGAGAAATGCAAGAAATGAATATGAACCACCAGTTTTATTTTAGATTTTTAAAACTTAAAGATAAATTAAGAAAGTATAAATGCATTATCTTTTTTCAATCAATATAAATAATCAAATTACTATAATTGAAAAATATTAAGAGTTCATTTATTTTCATTATTTATTTTGTGTCTCTTGAATTTTTATCCTACACGAGTACAATTTAGTCATACATTAAAATTTTGTTTCTATCCAAAACCAATTTCTTCAACCTCAATATATTAATATATTAATATATACATCAACACGTAGTTACATTGTGATAAATAATACAAAAAACTATTTTACATGTTTTTGCTTTAAATATCAACAAAAAAAGATACAACGTACACAAAAACATATAGTCTACACTTGTTCTAAGAATAAGAAAACATATAACCTACACACAAAATTCATCATCAATAAAATACACACGCACATGAAAACATATAATCTACACACAAAAAATGTATAACCTACACACGAAAATTTTATCTTAAACAAATACAATTTATTCATAAATTAAAATTTCTTTCTATTTAAAACCAATTTCATCAAACTCAACTTATCAATAACCATCAACACGTAGTTACATTGTGATGAATAATACAAAAAACTATCCTACACACGTTTTGAGCAACAATAAATATACAACTTATACAAAAACATATAACCCACACTTGTTCTAAGAATAAGAAATTATATAACCTACACAAGAAAAACATATAACCTATACACGTATAGGATATGTGTATCTTTGTGTAGTTTAAATAATTGTTGATGTCGAATTAAATATGTAAGTTGTATGTTTTTTTGTATGTTGTATATTTTTATTGCTCAAAACAAGTGTAAGTTGTATTTAATTTTGTGTAGGTTGTATATTTATTGTTTATATTAATGGACACATCTGTATGACATTTTTTTTATTATTTATGACAATAGTTTTTCTAGATATATCAATTGAAAAAATATATATATTATGTTTTGATATTTATTGTTAAAAATTACGCGTTGATATATGCTAATAAATTGAGTGGAAAGAAATTGTTTTTTTAATATAAAGAACTAGTATTATATGAATAAATTGTATTTTTGTTGGATAAAATGAAGAGGATGTAAATAAATTCTAAAACTAAAGTAGTTTTTAATCTTTTTAATTATTATAGTTAAATTAGGTAGATAAATTAATTAGAGGGATATTTATTATGGTTATATTAGTTGTATTAATAGAAGGGAGTGAGTGCATTTATTGTTGTATTTACATCGTTTTTATTTATCTTTAAGCTTTTAAAACCTAGAACAAAACTAGTGGCTCATATTCATTTCTCGCAGTACTATATATATATATATATATATATATATATATATATATATATATATAGGGGATGGATCTTGCGAGTAGTGATATTACAGCGAGAAGTGAATGTATAACTCCATTAATCTCAAATTTCACGCCTTTTCATATGATGTTACATACATATATGTAGGTTGGTTGTATTTATGTCTTAATTACATATTCAAACCAACCTACAAACATATAAATTTAGCGAGCCACATTCAAACCAATGTACCTACACACATACAAACATACATAAACATATACAAACATACGTACACATATACAAATATGCGTACCTCACACATACATATGCACCTACACATAAGAAAGGGAGTGAAATTAGGCATTAATAGAGTTACACTATCACTTCTCGCACTTCTCGCTGTAAAATAACTTCTGAAATGATGCAATACCTATATATATATATATATATATATATATATATATATATATATATATATATATGTGTGGGAGGTTATCCTAAAAACAAGTATTTTCATAGGAAGACTAGGAATAAATGTAACATCGTGAAAATTTCGAGTTCAAAATGTAAACTTTCCAAAGAATAGGGACTAAAAATACCAAATTCCAAAGTTGAGGGTTAAAGTTAAAATTCTGATTTTCCTGACCCATCGCGCTACGCGATGGATCAGAGGAGAGCCCCATCGCGGTACGCGATGGGGTACCTGACACAGTGTGACACGTGGCACACGGTGGCAACGTCTGCCGCCACGTGTCACCACGTAGCCACACGTCCGCCACGTGTCGCCATGTGGAGCGGCGCCTGCCACGTGTAACCACGTGGCAGGTCTATGCTGTGACTCAGTAGACCTATGTCGCGTACCGCGACAGGCCGGCCCAAAGACCCATCGCGTATCGCGATGGGCTTCCGAGTTTTGCCTATAAATAGCAGCCATAGGGTGTTCATTTCACACATTCAAATCTGCTCTCACATCTCTCTAATCTCTCTCTAGAAATACCTCGATAAGGGTACCGAAATACCTCGATAAGCGTGTTCCGATTCCTCGTTTTGTGTACCAACGTTTCCTTGATGTGCGTTCCACACTCCACCCACATACCAAGAATGGCGTTTGTTCTCGAAGTACGAGCCAACGTGTATTGAAGTTTGGCGTTCATTGATTTGCGTGTCGAGAAAAGAGTTGATCAAGAAGTAAAGCGGCGTCGGAGTGCCGCTCGATTTCGTAGGGTTTACAATACGCCAATAAGGTTAGGCGTAATGTCAGTTGAATATAATATTATATTAAAGGCTTAAGCCTTAAGTCGAGGTTATACTCGATACCTCGATAAAAGAGAAATAAACATTACAAAGAAATGAATGAAAGAAAAGATATTGAATATTGATACGTATATATGTGTATAGGTATATATGTATGCTCTTTGTTATGAAAATATTATTTAATGAATAATGAGTATTCTTAAATAATAAAATAAAAAGAATACGTTTCTTAGAGAAGAAGAAACGCCAGGTTTTTAATATAAACTAAAGGTTTGGTTTTCAAGTAAAAGAAAATGAACTAAAGGTTCATCGAGGTTGAGATATAAAATAAGAATAAAGGTCTTAAGGCGGATCGTGTATCCGACTAACAAATATTTATACTCGTACTATAGGTGCGAGATAAAGAAGGGAAAGACCCTTGGACGGTGAGTGAAGCCGATCCTAAAGAGAAAAGGTGAAAACGCCCCCAAACTTTTAAACTTGTTTTAAAATGAGTCAACTTGTTTTATGAAATTTGTTTACTAGAAACTATGTGTTCCTAAAACCGTTATAAATAAGGGTATGAACCTAGCCCTCAGGCTGTGGTATACGTGTGTTTGGATCCTTACATAGGTGGTACTACGCGATGAATGGGCACATCGCACCACCCTTGGTCGTAGGATGCTCTCCTGCAGGGAGTACGACCGTTGTGTATATTTACGGTTACTTAACTAAGTCGAACGATGCGGTGTTCGCTGAGGTGACCTAGAGTCGAGGATCGTGTTTATAATGTGTTATTTGACTTTGTTATAAGCCACGTTGGGCCGAGGCAGGCGTAGTCTCGAGGGGTAATAAAGTAAAAGAAAATATTTTTGCGTCAGCGTGTTCACCAGCATTCGTTGCTGACGTATTTTCTTACATTTTGCAGGTGAACAAGAATAGCGCTTGGGATGTCGGAGTGCTATATTTAATCTGATGGCTTGCATTTTATTTTGTATAAACTTAAATATAAAATGGTGGTTTTGTAATGTAAAAACAAGTAATCTTTTGTACTAAGTTTGGGAATCTTTTAAAAATCCCAACTTTTGTTTATGTAAATATTTACAACTTAAATCCATAAGTTTTCTAAGACTTCCGCTAAATTAATGTAACTCTGATTTATTTACACTTGTGGTACCAACTTTTGGGTCGCACTCCTAGGCCTAAGATGGGGGTGTGACAGGTTGGTATCAGAGCCATCGATCTTAGCGAATTGGGTATCATAAAACAATACCCAAGCTTCGATCCAAGTATAGGAAATAATTGTTTATATGTTTTAGGGATAAGGTATGCTGGTAACCTTTTCTTTCCCTCCACATTCTAAACCACCCATAATGTAGATATTCAAAAGTTGGATGGAAAACTATGTACGCAAAGCTAAGGAAGCAGGAATCGTTGAACCCTACCCCGAGGATAACATGAGTGATGAATACTATGAAGCGTATTTTGACCAAGATGTGGAACACGATTTGACCAAACCTGTGTACTACCCCGGAAGCCGACACTACCCAATAGACGTTTCCGATAGTCCACCAAGAAACGAACCACCAAGACACTCAATCTATCACCCACCAACCATACCTATGTATCAACCCTCGGAGATTCCCACTTATCAATCATCACAAGAACCACAATACTACCCCGCCGGATATTTCCCAAATACACACCCATCCTATGCCTTCTTTTTAAACCGACCCATAAAGGAAGAACCACGAACCCCATCCTCCGACTGGATGCAGTGCCACTCTGACCTACGGAGATGGCTTACTGGAAGCTCCACCATGAATGAAGTCAACTTGCAACCAAACAATGACGAAGGGCCGTCCCGCAAGCCCAAAATGAGGGTGATGATGCCCTACGAAAGTTTCAAGATGCCCCCAATGGAGAACGAAACTACACAACCTATAGAGGAAGATGAACCGGAAGAAGAGGAGGATCCCGAAGAAGAAGAGGACCCCGATGAAGAGGAGGACATTGAAGAAGAAAATGAGGAAGAACCGGAAGAAGAGCATCATGGAAACTCCAACGAGATGTCAAGCTCAATGGATGGATCACTCACTTCCCAGAACCCAAGCTACAGTTCCGTTAATCCATATGTTCAATATCTAAAGCAACTAAGGAATCAAGCTTCATCAAGCTTCCCACCATTTCAAGGAAGAATTCCTTCAATTCAAGAACAAGCCGATGAGATTCGTGAGCAAAATCAAGCTGCCAAGACATATCTCTACCTTGCCTCCGACATGACTCACGATCCGTATCCTGAACCGAGAAATCACTACGAGATGGTGACACTGGGTTACCGCGACCCACCTCCACAATACGGATACCCCCAACGAAGTTCCGTAGTCATATGAAGAGCATTTGGATCGCGCTCTACACGAAACCGACGATTGGAGGAAGAAGGTAGATGAGTAAGGAAAGAAGAAAAAGAAAATGGGAGAAAAACTTCTTCACAAATGCAATAAGTTAACAAGGGTAGTGAAGAAGTTCTTGAAAGACTGAAGACGGTGAAGAGGAATGTTATGTGGAGACTATGTGTATAATATAATCCTATGTGTTATATGTTGTATAATAAAGAACGTCTGAAACGTTCTCATGTAATGATAGGTTAATATATATATATATATATATATATATATATATATCGTTGGAACGATATATATATTTGTATTGTAAAATAAAAATATATATATCTCTTGTGATATATATATATATATGTATAATAAAGTGTGTGTTTAATAAACGAAATGTTGTTAAAATTTCATATATAAAAAGATAAATCAAAAATGTCTGAACAAAGTAATAACATTGAAAACACATGAAAAGAGAAAGAAATGAAAGACAAGGGGAAAGACCCCGCGGGAAATCAAGATGATGATATTCCCCAAAAATACATGAATAAAATTCAAAAGATGATTAAGGATGCGGTGAGAGAAGAGTCCATAGCTAGGTCTCAATCGAAAAATTCAAAACATTCTCATTCCGTTAATCCTTCTCGAAAATCCGAAAGATCTCGTCCGAACCCGTCTCGTGTGGAGGAGAGTGTTCATGAATCTAACGTCGACGCTGGAGTTAGGCAAAAGTTTAAGAAAATGAAAATTTGTGGGTGTTCGTTTAAGGACTTCAAGTACTATGGACCGAAAGAGTTCCATGGTGATAAAGGAGCCATCACGACTGTGTGATGGCTTGAGGAAATGGAGACAATTGTGATAACAAGTAAGTGTTCTGATGAAGAGAAGATACAGTACTCCGCCCAAATGTTTAAAGGTGAGGCGCATGAGTGGTGGAATGCTCTGTTGATGAGCAAAGGACGAGAGATGATGTATAGTTTGAGTTGGAGTGAGTTTAAAGCCTTGTTGATGGCAAAGTTCTGTCCCATGCATGAGACCGATCAAATTCAAACAAAGTTTTTCAATCTTAAGGTCGTGGGGACGAACCTTCGTGAATACACAAAATTTCACGAATACTGTCGTCTGGTTCCCCAGCTGGTTAACCCTGAGTCCAGCAAATTTACGAGATATATTTGGGGACTGCCGCGGGAAATCCGCGACATGGTGAGGTCTCACCTACCTCAAACCGCTGACTCTGCAATGGAGTTGGCCGGTTATTTGATGGGCGGTATGGTTCGTAACAAGGAGGAAGACAAGACAACAACCGCCTAAGGGAAAACTGGAGGAGGTGCCAATTTCAAAGGCAAAGGCGTAAACCGAAAACCAAAATTGGTTCAATTCAAATTCTACGCTTTGCAAGAAATATAGAAGGTACCACAAAGGCCGATGCAACTTTGCTCCGTCTCCCAAAGTGTGTGAGTCATGCAACCGTACGGGTCATGCGGCTGCTGACTGTTGGAAGAAGAAGATGACTTCCTACAATTGCAAGGAGATGGTCCATTTGAGTTTCGAGTGCCCAAAGAAAAAACCCGCTACTGGTGGTGCGGGTGGAAGTGGCAAGGATAAGAAAGGAAACGCTCGAGTCTTCGTACTCGACACAAAGAAAGCCGCTGACTTCCCGGAAACCATCACCGGTACGTTTCTAGTCAACGACACCTGTGCTAGAGTTTTATTTGATTCGGGTGCCAATCTAAGTTTTATAGATTATAGTTTTTGTAATCTATTAAACGAACCTTTAATAAAATTAGATAAAACTCTAAGCGTCGAGACTGCTAGTGGCAAAATCGTTAAGATCTCCGAAGCCCTTGAAAACGAAAAAATTCTTTTAGCTGGTTATATTCTACCGATTTGTTTGCTACCCATGAGTCTGGCTGGTTTTGATATTGTACTTGGTATGGATTGGTTATCCGATAACCATGCCCGTATCATCTGCAATAGCAAAACCATTGAACTTCAAGCCCCCTATAAACGAACGACTCGAATTGAAGGGGACAAAGACGATGGCCAAGTTAGCATAATCTCTATGATTAGGGCTAACAAATGTTTATATCAAGGATGCTTAACATTCATGGCCTACGTCACTGAAGAATCAAAGCCAAAAGAGATAAAGGACGTACCTATAGTCTCCGACTTTTCCGATGTATTTCCTAATGAACTCCTTTGAATTCCTCCCGATCGTGAAGTAGAGTTTAGGATCGATCTTGTTCTCGGTACTTCTCCGATCGCCAAAGCTCCGTATCGCTTAGCGCCAACGGAAATGAAGGAATTGAAGAAACAACTCGATGAGTTACTCGAGAAGGGTTTCATTCGACCGAGTTCGTCGCCTTGGGGAGCGCCAATTTTGTTTGTCAAGAAGAAGGATAGTTCCATGCGAATGTGTATTGATTATCGTGCGTTGAATAAAGTCACAATCAAGAACAGTTATCCACTCCCCCGAATCGATGATTTGTTTGACCAACTTCAAGGTGCTAGCTTCTTTTCAAAGATTGATCTTCGTTCCGGCTATCACCAACTCAAAGTCCAATCCGAAGACATTCCAAAGACTGCTTTTCGAACAAGGTATGGACATTATGAGTTCATGGTCATGCCGTTTGGACTTACTAATGCTCCGACCGCGTTCATGGACATGATGAACCGTATTTGCAAGCCTCACTTGGATAAATTCGTTATCGTATTCATCGACGACATACTTATTTATTCAAAGTCCAAGGCTGATCATGAAGTCCATCTCCGTACTTTGCTTGAAATTCTTAGAACCGGGAAGTTGTACACCAAGTTCTCGAAATTCGAGTTCTGGTTGCACGAGGTACAATTTCTTGGTCACATCATCAACGTTAACGGTATTCAAGTGGATCCTGCTAAGATAGACGTTATCTCTAAGTGGGAGACTCCAAAATCGCCAACCAAGATCCGAAGTTTCTTAGGTTTGGCAGGCTATTACCGTAGATTCATCGAAAATTTCTCTCGTATCGCCGATCCACTAACGTCCTTAACTCGAAAAGAACATTAAGTATGAATGGGAACGAAGCAACAAGAGGCGTTCGATATACTTAAACAAAAACTCACACAGGCACCTATCTTGGCTTTGCCAGAAGGTTACTGTGGATTTTGTGGTCTTTAGTGACGCATCCCATTCTGGTTTGGGATGTGTACTAATGCAACGCAAGAAAGTTATCGCTTACGCCTATCGTCAACTCAAGGAACACGAAAAGAACTACACGACTCACGATCTAGAGTTAGGCGCCAAAATCTTTGCACTGAAGATATGGAGACACTATCTCTATGGAGTAAGATTTACCGTGTACACTGATCATAAAAGTTTAAAACATATTTTCGATCAAAAAGAGCTCAACATGCGCCAACGGCGATGGATGGAAACGCTCAATGACTATGATTGCGAGATTGTTTACCATGAAGGCAAAGCCAACATCGTGGCTGAATCCTTAAGTCGCAAAGAACATGAGAAGCCCAAAAGAGTCCGAGCAATGCGTCTAGAACTTCAAATTGATCTTATTAACCAACTCAAATCCGCTCAAACTCAAGCGATCAACGAAAACCAAATCTCCGATGATAAACATAATGGCACCGTTGACTCACTAGTCAAGGGTGACGATGGTATCCTTAGACTCGGAAATAGGATTTGGGTACCAATCATTGGAGGTTTGCGTGAGAAAATCTTAAACGAAGCTCATAAGTCGAAATACATGATGCATCCCGGGAGCGATGGAATGAAAAGGGATGTCGCTTCGCATGTTGTGAAATGTTTAACTTGTTTGAAAGTCAAGGCTGAACACCAAAAGCCTTTGGGATTGCTTCAACAACCCGAACTTCCCGTATGGAAGTGGGAGTTAATCACTATGGATTTCATTACCAAACTCCCGAAAACGACTCGACAACACAATGCAATATGGGTAATTGTGGATCATCTCACGAAATCCGCACACTTTATACCCATTAATGAGTCGTACTCTATGGATAGATTAGTGCGTATCTATGTAAACACCATCATTGATTTACACGGAGTACTGTTGTCTATAATTTCTGATCGAGACAGTCGTTTTACGTCTCACTTCTGTAAAAGCTTCCAACAAGCTCTCGGTACAAAGTTGAACCTTAGCACTGCTTATCATCCCCAAAACGATGGGCAAAGCGAAAGGACGATTCAAACATTGGAAGATATGCTCCACGTTTGTGTGATTGATTTAGGTGGAAGTTTGGACGACCACTTACCCCTAGTGGAATTTTCGTACAATAATAGCTATCACGCAAGTATTCAAACCGCACCATTCGAGGCGTTGTATGGAAGAAGGTGTAAAACGCTTGTGTGTTGGTCAGAAACCGGAGACAACCAGTTGTCTAGACCCGAGATAGTCCAAGAAACCATCGACAAGATTCTCCAAATCTGAGAACGACTTAAGACGGCACGTGATCGCAAAAAGAGTTACGCCGATGTCCGTCGTAAGCCGTTAGAATTCAAAGTCGGTGACAAAGTTTTATTGAAAGTCTCTCCTTGGAAGGGCGCCATTCGCTTCGGTAAGAAAGGAAAACTAAGTCCTCGATTCGTTGGATCTTTTGAGGTACTTGAACGAATCGGCACTGTTGCATACCGTTTGCGACTGCCCGAGGAAATGCAAGGGATACACGAGGTATTCCATGTTTCGAATCTGCGTAAGTGTTTGACCGATGAATCATTAGCGATGCCATTGAAAGACGTTGAAATAAATAAAAAACTTAAAATTTGTAGAACGTCCAATTCAAATTGAAGATTCGAAAACAAAGAAATTAAAGAAAAGAACGTTGTAAATTGTGAAAGTAAAATGGAACTCGCGTAGAGGGCCCGAATATACATGGGAACTCGAATCAGAAATGAGAAAGAAATACCCCCAATTGTTCTTGTAAAGAAATCTCGAGGACGAGATTTGTTTCAAGGTGGGGAGGATGTAACATCGTGAAAATTTCGAGTTCAAAATGTAAACTTTCCAAAGCATAGGGACTAAAAATACCAAATTCCAAAGTTGAGGGTTAAAGTGAAAATTCTGATTTTCCTGACCCATCGCGCTACGCGATGGATCAGATGAGAGCCCCATCGCGGTACGCGATGGGGTACCTGACACAGTGTGACACGTGTGCCACGTGGCACATGGTGGCAACGTCTGCCACGTGGCAACACATCCGCCACGTGGAGCGGCGCCTGCCACCAGGTGGCAGGTCTATGCTGTGATTCAGCAAACCTATGTCGCGTACCGCGACAGGCCGGACCAAGGACCCATCGCGTACCGCGATGGGCTTCCGAGATTTGCCTATAAATAGCAGCCATGGGGTGTTCATTCCACACATCCAAATCTGCTCTCACATCTCCCTAATCTCTCTCTAGAAATACCTCGATAAGCATACCGAAATACCTCGATAAGCGTGTCCCGATTCCTCGTTTTATGTACCAACGTTTCCTCGATGTGCGTGCCACCCTCCATGGCGTTTGTTCTTGAAGTACGAGCCAACGTATATTGAAGTTTGGCGTTCATTGATTTGCATGTCGAGAAAAGGGGGCGTCGGAGTGCTGCTCGATTTCGTAGGGTTTCCAATACGCCAATAAGGTTAGGCGTAATGTCAATTGAATATAATATTATATTAAAGGCTTAAGCCTTAAGTCGAGGTTATACTCGATACCTCGATAAAAGAGTAATAAACATAACAAAGAAATGAATGAAAGAAAAGATATTGAATATTGATACGTATATATGTGTATAGGTATATATGTATGCTCTTTGTTATGAAAATATTATTTAATGAATAACGAGTATTCTTAAATAATAAAATAAAAAGAATATGTGTCTTGGAGAAGAAGAACGTCGGGTTTTAATATAAACTAAAGGTTTATAATTACTTTTAAACTAAAGGTTTTCAAGTAAAAGAAAATGAAGTAAAGGTTCATCGAGGTTGAGGTATAAAATAAGACTAAAGGTCTTAAGCCGGATCGTGTATCCGACTAACAAATATTTATACTCGTACTATAGGTGCGAGATAAAGAAGGTAAAGACCCTTGGACGGTGAGTGAAGCCGATCCTAAAGAGAAAAGGTGAATACGCCCCCAAACTTTTAAACTTGTTTTAAAATGAGTCAACTTGTTATATGAAATTTGTTTACAAGGAACTATGTGTTCCTAAAACCTTTATAAATAAGGGTATGAACCTAGCCCTCAGGCTGTGGTATACGTGTGTTTGGATCCTTACATAGGTGGTACTACGCGATGAATGGGCACATCGCACCACCCTTGGTTGTAGGACGCTCTCCTGCAGGGAGTACGACCGTTGTGTATATTTACTAGTACTTAACTAAGTCGAACGCTGCGGTGTTCGCTGAGGTGACCTAGAGTAGAGGCTCGTATTTATAATGTGTTATTTGACTTTGTTATTCCTAAGCCACATTGGGCCGAGGCAGGCATAGTCTCGAGGGGTAATAAAGTAAAGAAAAATATTTTTGCGTCAGCGTGTTCACCAGCATTCGTTGCTGACGTATTTTCTTACATTTTGCAGGTGAACAAGAATAGCGCTTGGGATGTCGAAGTGCTATATTTAATCCGATGGCTTGCATTTTATTTTGTATAAACTTAAATATAAAATGGTGTTTTTGTAATGTAAAAACAAGTAATCTTTTGTACTAAGTTTGGGAATCTTTTAAAAATCCCAACTTTTGTTTATGTAAATATTTACAACTTAAATCCATAAGTTTTCTATGACTTCCGCTAAATTAACATAACTCTGATTTATTTACACTAGTGGTACCAACTTTTGGGTCGCACTCCTAGGCCTAAGATGGGGGTGTGACAATAAATCATAGTCATTGGATCATGTTAATCAATAGTTGAGATTTAAAATCACCAAAACCCGTCATAGTTTCCTAGAATTACTCATTTACCATTGTAACCGATATAGTTTCCTAGGTTTGTTCTTTCACCATATGTTGTAATGCCACATGTCAAAGATCTGTTGGTTCTTACCATTCCTAGGAAACTCCTTATTTTTATTTGAACCATATTCTATATATATGTAGTGGTAGGATCTAGAGAGAACTCATTTTAAAGAGAAACCAGAGAACTAGTAAAGAATTATTTTTAGCAATTTTTAAAAAAATATTTTGTGATTTTTTTTCTTTCCTCCGTCTAATAAGACGGTATTGTTCCAAAATAAAAAAATAAAAAAACTTTCTATGTTGCATGTGTGCACTAATGTGTATTGCATATATAAAATAGTGTTTTATTGCATATAATACAACACAATGCATTATATAATATACATTATTGAATATATGCAAATGCAACACTAATAATTGTATGAAAAACACACTATCGCATTTATCTAATACAACACTAATGCACATACGCACTATATCGATTTTTTTTAATTTTTGTATATAATATAACACAATTGAAAATATACAATACAAACAACTGTATATATATGTTATTCAACATTATTTCAAATATCAAAATGCACACTATTGCACATATGAATTAATAAAAAGTCGATGTATTGCATATATGCATTACAACGAGTTTTTATTTATCTTTTTAATTTTTATATTTTTTTTGTGTTGAAGAATAACAACATAAAAGAAGAATGAAAGAAAAAAAAATTAAAATATTTTTTAATTAAATTAAAAATATATCATTATTAGTTCTATAGTTCTCTCTCTAAGAAAGAGTTTTCTCTTGATCCTTTCCCTATATATATATATATATATAAGGGTAGGGATAACGTGAAAAACAATAGTTTTGTGAGAAGCAGAAGAATAGATGTAGACCTTTAGATCTAAGATTTAGTGGTTGTGATTGGTAGCTTCTAAAAGTTGTATAGTTTCATATTTACATAGTATAGTGTCCTATTTAGGTGTTGTACTTTATTTTAAAGCTTTCTCACACTTCTCACAAAACAATTATTTTTTATTTGAACTCTTTTCTATATATATATATATATATATATATAGAGAGAGAGAGAGAGAGGGTGGTTCCAATGAAAACCATAGTTTTCCTTAAAACTGCCAAATTAAAAAGGGTCCTACTAGACACACCTAATAGAATTAAAAACACTCACCCAATACGCCACGGATTACTTTAGTTTTGTCGTATTATGTCTGTACCTTATCCGCCACGGATAGGGCTATCCGCCACAGACCTCGTACACAATCCGCCACGGATTGAGCGATCCGCCCCGAATTGAGTCAATAATTGAATTATAAGGCACCTGTCTCCCTTTTTGCTATATATTATGCATGTATCCATTCCTTTCTCCATAACAAAATATTTGTTAAAATATACAAAGAAAATGTCGTTGTATGATATTTTGTTTGGTGACGGGAACGACCAAATCCTGACCAGGTTATTTAGTATATTAATATAGTACAATAGCGTTCTAGTTATTTTTACATATTATATGTTGCCATTATATTTTATCAAGGGTATTTCATATACAGTAGTCACCCTTCCTGGCCGGAGGAAAATAGGACATCGCCGAATACATACGATGCTAGACCCGAACAACCTTATGGTCAGTCTTCGCAGCAATTACATCTAGACTGTCCGTATTACGGAACCCAGAATTTGTACCAGTTACCTTTAGAAGAGCAACCATACGTGTCACGACCAGTCACGAGCAACATCGTTGATGGCAATCAAGAGGCTCACGGCGAAGGAGGCGATGATGATGATGATGATGATGATGATGATGATGATGATGATGGTGGTGGCGGTGGTGGTGGTGGTGGTGGTGATCATTACATACGCCAGGCGACATTTTCCTATGTAACTGATAATGTATGACCTATGTTTTTTATTTAAACTTATTATTATTCTTTTTCAACACGTTACTAAATATTACTTTATTTACATTACTTGATATCAGTATTTTAATTCTCTTTATGAGTTGGTGGTTGGGTTAAGAAGACAACACGGGAGCATGGTTGTGTTATCACTGTCCAACGTTTAAAGAACAAAAGTGTTGAACTTATATGCAATCGAGGAGGGAAACCAAAACTCAAGGCCAGGGTGAGGCATACCGGGAGTATTAAAAGGGGTTGTCCATTTAAACTTGTCGGGAGGTACAACGCGGCAGGTGATTGTTGGAAGTTAGAGGTTGTCTACGAGACGCACAACCATGTTCCCGTTATGTTTGAGGAGGGGCACCCGGCTCTATGAAAAATGACCGACGAAGAAGTTGATATGGTTGCGACGTTACATAGACAGGGTCTGAGGCCTACTCAACTTAAGGCAGCCTTAAAGAAACAATTTCCTGGTAACAAATGTATTAATAAGGACATATACAACGTCGTGAATCTCATTGATGGCCAAGATAAAATTGGTGACACCCCCATGCAGATACTTTTTTGTAAGAATATTATTTTTTGTAAAACTATTTTTAATATATATTATTTTGTTTTATTATATTTAAAATATATAATTCTGTTATATTTTTTTAATTAATTAGTTTATATTTTATTATTTTATTATATTATTTTTATTATTATTTTGATATGTTATAATAATATTGTAATATTTAGTAATTTTGTGTTAAATCCAATGTAGGTACTTGAAAACTTTCTTCTGTCCCATGGGTTCAGCTTTCACACATGGGAGAATCCTTCCACCAACAGGACGGAGAATGTTTTCTTCTGTCATGAGAAGTCGCATACCATGTGGCGTGCGTTCCCAGATTTGTTGTTGATTGACACAACATACAACACCAACATGTATAAGTGGCCGTTAGTTCAGTTTGTTGGTGTGACGTCGACATCAAAGTCTTTCTCTATTGCGCGCGCATTTATCTTTAGGGAACAACAGTGTAACTTCACATGGGCCCTGGAACGACTTAAAGACATGCTCGACGATCGTAGGGAGCCGCGTGTGATCCTGACTAACAAGGACCAAGCCTTGATGAAATCCTGTGACATAGTCTTTCCAGAAGCTACCAAAAACCTTTGTAGGTGACACATCACACGGAACATAAAGAAAAAAACATAAGAGTCTTTTTCAGACAGATATCTTTGAATCATTCTCTTACTGGTGGAAAGTATTGTACGAGTCGCCAACAAAATCTATGTACGATTACAACTGCGGTCAAATCGAAGCAACGTTAGCTGGATACGGAAGACGCGGTAAGTCTTTGTCCCATATATACAGATGATTTTAGATTCTAGTTGCACATTACATAAATTGTTTTTTTTTTAAAGAGGCTTGGTATTATATTCACGACAACTGGTTGAAACCATACAAAGAAAAGTTCGTGTCCTGCTGGTTTGATAAACTTATATTATATCTTAAATATAGATGGCGAATACCTACATTGAAGGGGATGAGCTTCTACACGGCTACTTGCCTTTGACTTTTGACCCACCGTCCAATTACCATATCCGGTTTACGCAGCTTGGCGTATGGCGCCGCAACCTAGCACGACCTTGTCTATAGACTTTATAAAAAGTGTTCGGGTGGAAGACAGGATAGAACAAATTATTGGGACTGGTACACCATGGTAAATATTGTTTACCGCCGACCAGCCAGCGTACAGGGCTCTCACGTTAGAGTTTTACTCTACGTTCATTTTCAAGTATTTTTTTTCTTTTCAAGTAACTTATAAAGTAGATTTAACAAACGTGTTAATATTGTTTCAGGCCACGGCCGACTGGAGAGCCGCAGGTCCAGATGATGATTGACGGTGAGGATACTAGTCAAGCGGAGGTTCGGTTCCGTATGTTCGGGGATGACCATTATCTGTCGATGGAGGAGTTTGCTTTAGCGCTCGACTTGTACACGCCACAGGAGTTACTCCAGCCTATTTACAGGGAGAACATACACGAGACACCAAATGACATGTTGAAGCGTTGGTGGACGGCAATTAGCGGTGATCCATGGCTCGACGGCCCAGACTCCCGATCCTTATCCATCAAGGACCCGTTGCACAGGTATAGTATAGTATAGTATAGTAGAGTAGAGTATAGTATAGTATAGTATAGTATAGTATAGTATAGTATAGTATAGTATAGTATAGTATAGTATAGTATAGTATAGTATAGTATAGTATAGTATAGTATAGTATAGTATAGTATAGTATAACACAACACAACACAACACAACACAACACAACACAACACAACACAACACAATATAATATAATATAATAACATTGTATTGTTTTGTATTTTTGTACATGTAACTACACAGGTTTCGCTATGACTATACAGGGTTGACACCAGGGGGCAGATCATTGCAACCTCCGTGACCTGTTTTTTATGTGACACCTGCTTACGGGGAGACACTGCAACCTAGCTCGCGCGTTCGGCGACTACTTCGCCATTTACTGGCACAGGTAGGGCCGCGGGTCGGTGGCACGTACGTTATGCGGATTGCGATGAGTTAGGGCTACACCGACCGACTGGATACCCTACCCATTCAGCCGCCGATTCGCCCGCGACCGCTGGACCGTTCACGGGCACAAGGCACGCACATCAACCGGAAGATTAACGGCCGGTTGCACCTGGTCACTGATCTACATGCTCTGTCCTATGTCGAGGTCCCACTTGTCAAGCCTCCGCCAATAGAGGAGCCGGAGGTGCATATTCAGGACGTGGCGGTTGACATGCGGACGGTGAGGGCGAGGCCGGTGATCAGGTACGTTTTATTTTATCGTTTAATTTCTTTTTGTATCTTCGTGTTATTAATGTTATATTATCGTGTTCATAACAGTCACCGCATCAGGACCCGTAGCACGTTCCATGTAAATATTGCGCCGTGCGTTTGGATGTGGCCACTGACTCCCGGCTACGGAGAGTGGAGCGTGGAGTGTCATAGCTCCGTAGTCAGATCACCTGGATGGTTGGGTTTATGTCTGCCCAGCAACGTGGTGACTAGTACACAACACAAGCGCCACTTTTCAACCAGGAGGGGAGCACGTCAGGCGATGATGCCGCGGGTGGTGCTGCATTTTAGATTTGTTTTTGTATGTTGTTTCTTTTTCCCGAACTCGTTTCATTTTTTTCGAACTCGTAATGTATTAAATATTATTACTATATAAATCTCGTTCTGTTTATTTTGTTCGTTTTCAATTTTTAAAATTGTTGTTTTGTTGTAACTTTAAAACCGATCAAAAAATGTTTACACCCAACTAACAAAAAACAAAACAAACAGAACTCGTTATGTATTTATTATTACTATTATATAAAATCGTTTTCTCGTTTTCAATTTTAAAATTGTTGTTTCGTTGTTGTTAGACCATGAATTTTATACTGAGGATCCTTTATCCTTAACTGTCTTATGGATAGGTTATCCTTGAAATATATATCAGGATATAAAGGATCGACGATCCTCGGTATTACTTGTTTACTAATGATTGCGTTTAGTATGGTGATGTGTTAGACATGTGTGGCAACTTTAAGACGTATTTGTATCAACTATCCTCATAGAGCAACCTCTAGCTGGAGCATGGATCCAGGATCCTACTTCAATATAGCTATTAATGGATGAACTAATGTGAAGATGAACGCGTTAATATCAACAACGGCTATAAGACTTGGTCTATCGCTATTGGACGGCTATTGGCACGTGGTCAAAGATTGTGGAGCGGATAGGTGGAAGACTTCCGGATAATTAGAAAATATTGTTATTGTTGTTATCTTATTTAAACGAGCTATGATCGAGTAAAAAAACACATGTACTATCACACAAACTCTAGAGCAGAAACTAGCATTCTCTCTACACACTAGCATACTTTGTAATCTCGATCATTTACTCCACAACACTTGTAATCGCTTTTTAGTTATCAATACAATCGACGGTGATAGTTTTCACCGTCCGGGGGTTTTTTGTGCCGGAGATCACGATAATCATATACTCGTCGACCAAAGGTTACCTTGTTGATCATTGACTAAAGTAATCCGACCAAAGATTATCTTATTAATCCTTGACCGGAGTTATTTTACCAAAGATTACCTTGATAAGTTTTGACCGACGTAGGACTATCTTGGTTAAGGGCTTTTTCCCTCGTGATCAAACCTTTGTGTTCACCAATATTACAATTACGCACTTGTCATTATCGAGTTAGCACCTTACCTCACATAACAGATTTGAATACTTGATCCTTAGTAGATTTTTGTCCAAAACAATTTGGCGCCCACCGTGGGGAAATTGGTGCTATAATCAAGATTATTTCCTATCAATTTTTAACCTTTCATACCCATATCACCATCAATGGCCTCTCAATCAACCTATGCTTCATCAACCATGCCATCCTCAGTTTCTCTCTCATCAAGAACTTTGCTGCCGATGCCTCCTCCAATTACGGGAGCACCAAGGACCACCGCGGCTGGAAACAAGACACAAATTCCAGTCTTCCAGAGCTCAAAAACCACTGCTGCCACTTCGGTGGTCAAATCTAACAATGATGTCTTTGCAATGTTTTCACAGGTTAAGGCATACAAGGAGCAGCAGAACAAAACCAACCAGAGGATCCTACATGAAATTGAAGATCTCAAGAAAAGAAAGAGACCAGCGGAGGATCAGACTCCCTTGATGCCTAGGGTGTTGGATTTCACTACTCCAGGATCTGTGGCTCAACATACTCAAGGATCCTCGATCCTTCAGCAAGGATCATCCATCCTTCAACCAGGGTCCGTGGGTCAACAAACTCAAGGATCCTCGTTCTTTCAGCCAGGATCATCTATCCTTCAACAGGGGTTCATGGGTCAACAAACTCAAGGATCCTCGTTCTTTCAGCCAGGATCATCCATCCATCAATAGGGGTTCGTGGGTCAACAAACTCAAGGATCCTCGTTCCTTCAACAAGGATCATCCATCCTTCAGCCAGGATCCTTTGGGTTGTATCCTCAAGGATCCTTCAGCTCCCAACCTCAAGTATCCTTCTGGCAGATTCAAGGATCCTCAGAAATTCACCATCAAAGGTCTTCAGAGGTCCATGAAGGGGACATCATCCCCATGCAGACCATTTCCTCTGGTGGACCTGCTACTGTAGCAGATGCCTCTTATCTTAACTACACTTCTGGGATGCCAACGTTCAACCAACCAAGAGGTAACGCCTATAATCACATATCCTCAGACACTAACCTTGGCTCTATGCAGGATACAGGTATCAATCAGGCTATGGCTAGGGAACTTCAGAAGCGTAAGGATATGATATCCGGCGTGCCAGGAGTGGTCCATCCAATTCCTGAAATACCAGAAGGGAGCCACAAGCTGTCCAAATTTGCTCTACCGATATGCGATGTGGATATCCCGAAACGCTTTCAAACCCCCAACATGAAGGTGTATGATGGGACCACTGATCCGGAAGAACATGTGGCTCGGTATAGGGAAAGGATGGAGATCAATCCTATTCCGGAGAGACTCAAAGAAGCTTGCCTATGCAAGGGCTTTGGATCCACACTAACGGGAGCTGCTCTAAAATAGCTGCTAAGTCTTCCTCCTTTTTCAATTACTTCTTTCTCTCACTTAGTTAACTTATTTAACACACAATTTTCCTGTAGTCGGAAATTTGAGAGGTTAACCAGTGATTTATATCGTGTTGTCCAACCTAGTGATGAATCCCTTAGGGATTTCGTCACCAGATTCGGAAAGGAAGCTCTAGAAATCCCAAATCTTGACATGACTACTGCTGTTGAAGCATTCAAGATGGGAATTCAAAAGAGCTCCCCCTTTTATGATGATTTAGTGATGACTCCATGCAGGACATTAGACGAAGTCAGAAACAGGGCAATAAGATACATCCGGTTGGAAGAAGACCAAAAGATCCAGGATCGTCCTGGGGGACAAGAAAAACAACCAACCCCAGAAAAGAATAAAGGATCCTGGAATAGGAACAACAATTCAAAGCCGTACACCAAGTTCAATAATCAGAACGTGCGGGCAGTTGAAGAATGAGATGACGATGAAGACTATCCTTGCATCTCCGATTATTGTTTCTCTGTGAATACTCATGGCTTGATCTGTGCCATTAAGTATCTGGGAGAAAAAGCAAGGTGGCCCCGAAAAAATGAGAAGGTTGTCGGCTTCAAGGATAAGTCTAAGTGGTCCACTTTCCACGAAGATTTTGGCCACGCAACAGACGAATGCATCGGCTTAAGGAGGGAAATTGGTTACCTCCTGAGCAAGGGTCACTTTAAAGAACTCTTGGGAAGGAAGAAATTCAAGATCCAAGATCCTGAAGACCTTCCACAAAAAGAAACACCGCCACCGCCAGATGCTCATGTGATCAACTTTGTCTCCAGAAACTACGAATTATTTCAAGATTCTTGTGCCATAAGAGAAGATCCTGTAACTGGACGACGAGAGAAGACCGTTCATCCCCACTACTCGAGTGACTGATCAGAGAATCTTCTTCAATTCAAGGATCCAGGATCCTCACCAGGACAAGCTGGATGTGCGAACGGTCAATTTCATTTCAGGTGGTTCAGACATACGTGGAACTTCTTTCTCTGTAGCAAAAAGACTCGCTAAAGAGATAAAGATGGATAACGGAGATCAACCAATAGTGTCAACCACCATAACAACAGACAAGAGAATCTTCTTCGATGAGGAAGAAAAAATGAACATACAGGATCCTCATCACGACGGTTTGATTATTACTTTATTTATCTCTAACCATTATGTACGCAGGATCCTAATAGACGGCGGCAGCTCGGTAAACATTATCCAACATGATGTCCTTAAGAAGATGAACATCCCGGATTCAGAAATCATTCCTAGAACTTCGGTGCTAGTTGGTTTCATTGGTGAAACCAAGAAGACACTGGGGGACATCAACCTCCCAATTTATATCGAAGGGTTAAATTCATACCAAAAGTTTTGTGTTATTGTGACATTCGTCAATTTCAGGTTAACTCCGTTAACTCAACTCCGTCAATTCAAACTTAAAGATCATTGAATCTATAACGCGCACCTCATTACATTTAAACTAGGGTTTAAATGACGCTTGAACAATTAATACATGTGTAGTCTTTCGGGAATTGCACCGAAACGCAAACGAGTTGACGCAAACAATTGGTGAATAGACGAAAAACGTCAAAACAATAATTATGTGATAATTACGTGTTAGACATATGTGATACTTGATTATATTATGTGTGATGTTAGACAAGAAACAAGAACTAGTTAAAATAAGCTAGAAAAGTACAAACTAGAAATTGAGGGACTAAAGTGTAACATGTTATTATTAATAATAATAAACCCTAACCTCTTCTCCCTCTCTCTCTTCCCAAAACCGACGGCCAGCCCCCCCCCCCCCCTCTCCTCACGATCGGCTCACACACACACACATATCTCTTGGTTTTTGATCTTGTTTTTCACAATTAAAGCATCCTACACCCGATTCTAGTCATCTTCTACCTTCCTCTTGCTTATTTTTGTGCTTTTGAAGGTATAATTATAAACCCTAGAAATCGGAAATTATATATATGATGTTCATATGACTTGTTTTGATTAGATGATGGTTAATTATGTATTGATTGTTGATTTGATAACTAGAATTGATGTTATTGCATGTTAATTGCTTGTTTCTTTGATTTTGAGTTCAAATAAAACCCTAATCATGTATGTAGTGTGTATTTGATGTGCATGGATAGTGGTTATGGTGTCTAGAATGTCATATGAACGGATTATGATCCATAGATAGTTAATATGTTGAGTTTGGATGCAAACAGTTTCTGGATAGATTGTGTTATTGATGTTCAATTGACTGTAACGGAGTGTGAATGTGAAAATTGGTCGAGATAATTGATACTACAATGAACTAGGTTGAGTCTAGTTTCTAAATAATATAAATTTGCAATTTTTGAACGTGAAAAAGTTAACTTTTATGATTTTACAAAAACGTTGTGCAAATCTGAATTGTGAGACCTGCTGTTAGGCTGATTTGTAAATATTATATCTCATGAACTACAAGACCAAATGGGTTGGTTCCACTTCTGGATGTTAACTTGTTGAGTTAAGAACCTAACCCAATTGGTCTTGCATTTTTTGGATTTCCATTTAACGGGAATTTCAAATAACATTCAGTTGCGCGTGAATTTGACTGTTGTGAGTTTGCTGTAGTGAATTGATCATTGTGAGAAATATATGTGGAATAAAAATACAACAAAATATGTTCTGGAAACCTAACACATGTATGCTATGGTAGTGATTTTTGATGAATTAATTGATGAGTTGTGATCTGTGAATTAGAGTAATCTTTACTAGTAGTAATCTGTCTCGGTAAAGCTAGTTGCTGAGTTAGGCGAAAGTACATGAAATATGTTGATAATCGATAATTGCTACGTGTTTGACCAAAATACCATTGTGTTAGAACATTACTAGAAGTATGCTATGTTTATACATGATGCTTGGGAAGTTGTTTACACGTGTAACGTATCACAAATATACTTGTTAATTCACACACGATTCACAAACGAAACACGAAACGTGTCTTGTGCTTAGGAATTATGTGCCGGGTCTAGAGACTCGATAATAGTTCCGATACTTAGAAAATCTCCTTGTTGTTATAGAACGCTAGTGAGAGTTTTCTGTGACGCGCATCACTTGGTGACTTGTTTTTGGGAATTCTTCGCAAACAGTGAGTTTCACTTTCCCCTTTTAAACTCTTTAAACGCTTTTCACTTGGGGGAGATAACATACTCCGAAAACGCTTTTAAGATTTTGTTAGTAAATTATATATCACTTGTAAAGGCTAAGTGGCAAACGAAACAATTGAAGTCCTACACGTCGAACCGTTTAATATTGGATAATAACGAGTCACTGTTGAGTAGTACTACTGGGTTTGAAAAACCCCACCCAACGCTAAACTCGACTGGAGGTCGAGTGGGTGTAATTTTGGCTAACACATTACCATGGTCTGGATGACCTGGTGACAAGGCACTTGATAAACAGTCAGCTTCGGTGTCGAACACTTAGTAATACTTGTTGTATAGGCTAGCTACCTATCGATATATAATTGATTTAACACTATCTGGTAACGCAAAACGCTAAACGCAAAACGCTGAACGCTGAACGCTGAACGCAAAACGCTAAACACTTTATTTTATATAAACTTGTGAACTCACCAACCTCGTTTTGACACTTTTAGTATGTTATTCTCAGGTAGCCGAGGCGGGCGCGCGGTATAGGATCATGCATTGCTTGAAAACGCTTTTGTTTATGCAAACTATTTTAAACTGTTATCATTGGGTTTTAAGTCGTCCTGCGTGACGCAACATTTATTTTATGGCTTTTTACGCTTCCGCATTAATTACTCATAAACGTTTTGTGGTTTGAAAACTTTGTTTTATGGTTTGATTATAACTAATGATTCCGATCCTGTTAGTTCACACCCTTTGACGATGAAACTCCGTTAGTAGATTTTGAGGGTGTGACAGATTGGTATCAGAGCCATTGGTTATAGTGAACTAGAAGCTGCATGCATACTAGACTATAACCGCGACGACCCATTAGTTATAATGATACGCACTGCATATGTTTGTGTAGTCTTTGTTATCTTATCTCTTTACCTCTTTCACTCATATGCGCGTATACACGGCTTACCTGTAGGGATGTCGACGCCACCATCATCATCATCCGATCCGATGACTCATGCTCATGGGAAGGAACCGCAGTTACCCACCTCATCGCCACCCCGTGTAGTCCCGGAACTCGAAGCTCCTGCACCGAAGAGGTATCGCTTATCCGGAGGCATGTACGAAAACGAAGTTAGCTGGGATTGGTTCCCTAATATGATTAGGCGTATGGTCTATCGCGAACAAGTTCCCCCGCTACCTCACCCGAACCATCCTTCTTACCCCAACACCCTACCACCCATAACCGAACCTGTGGAGCGAGTTCTCGTAGCTGTCGTTTCTTGTTTGGAGCGTGACGTTGGTTACAAGCGCTATACGAGAGCGAACGTATCCGGACTGTTAAAAGATGGAACCAAAACTAAAGAGGAAATTTCCCGCCTGACAGCGGCGATGAAGGAAATGCAAGAGGCTAGTGATCAACAGATGAAGATTATGAGAAAGATGCAAGCCGAGATGATAGACTTGCAAGAGCAACTCCAAGTAGCAAGGACCCGAACCGAGATAGCTTTAGAGCGTTGCGATGTCTAACATATGCAAATTGCTCAGAACGCAGCCGAACCTGAGGCAGAGCCTGAAGAGGAACCCGAAGAAGATCCCGAAGAGGAGCCTGAGGAGGATCCCGAGGAGGAACCTGAAGAAGAACCGGAGGAAGAACCGGCTGAGGAGGAGGCACACTCAGAGGTGTCCTCAGACGATGACATCTAAGGATGATAACACCTAGATGGAGGGGTTGTCTCCATCCAAACTATTATTTTCTATGATTTTAAGGATTGATTTTAAATACTTTGTAGCGAATACAATGGTTTTAATCATGAATTATTATTTGGATTAATATATGGTTGTGATGTGATGTTTGTTTCTTATTTCTTTCTTACCTATCTTTTTATTACATGTATGGCGTGTTGCATATGAAAGAAAAATTCATGCTTAACATTTTATACTGTGATTCTAAGAAATGGCAGGAAGAAACGCTGGACACGGTCGCGGTAACATCAACTTGACTGCAGCAGAACTCCAAACTCTGCTGAACGACCACGCGGCGGCCGCTCTAGCCGCACATGTCCAGAATCAAGCTGGAGGTCCAACTGGAACGTGTACTTTCAAGAACTTTTTGGATTGCAAGCCCAGTTCGTTTAAGGGCACCGAGGGAACCATACGGTTCCTATGTTGGGCTGAGAAGGCCGAATCAGCGTTTGAGATGTGTAACTGTCCGCCTGCCAGTATGGTCAAATTTGCTTCTGGGACACTTGAAGATTCTGCTCTCATTTGGTGGAATTCGAATGTACAGATTCTTAGATTAGAACTGGCTAACGCTATGAACTGGGAGGAGTTCAAGAACATGATGCGAGAAGAGTACTGTCCGAGAGAGGAGATTGCGAAGTTGGAATCTGAGTTTTGGTCATTGAAGATGGTGGGTTCATAAATCGAAGCCTACACCACCCGTTCTCACGAGTTAGCTGTGATGTGTCCACGGATGGTAGACCCGCCTAGTAAGAGGATTGAGATGTATATTGATGGGTTAGCACCGCAAATTCAGAGCATGGTGACGTCTTCCAGACCAGCCACGATTCAACAAGCGATCCGATTAGCTCACAAACTGACGGATCAAGCAGTGACCCAAGGTGCGTTACCACCTAGAGGTTCAACCGCTAAGGCCCGTGACAACCCGAGCACTGACAACAACAGCAACAACAACCCGGGTAATGGAAAGAGAAAGTTCGACAACGCCAGATCCTCATCCTCGAACCCCCCATAGCAACAACACTACAGTAAACCCGAATTCACCCGGAGCTTCAATAATCAGGGTCCCAACAATAGCAACAACGGTAGCGGGCAGGGTTCGAGCGGCTATGCTGGGAAACACCCGAAATGTAACCGGTGCAACTATCATCATGCTGGCCTGTGTGACCGTGTCAAGTGTTTGAGATGCGGAAAAATGGGTCATCAGGCCAAGGAATGTAGAGGAGACCTAGCGGCAAAGGGTGCTCCTAAATCACCTATGACGACGAAGGGATGTTTTGAGTGTGGTCAAGAGGGTCATTTCAGGAAAGATTGCCCCAAGTTAAAACAGAACGAGAACAATGGAGGCAGCAGCGGTGGCGGAAGCAATGGTAAAGGAAGAGAGAGAGGGAGAAGAGGTTAGGGTTTATTATTATTAATAATAATAACATGTTACACTTTAGTCCCTCAACTTCTAGTTTGTACTTTTCTAGCTTATTTTAACTAGTTCTTGTTTCTTGTCTAACATCACACATAATATAATCAAGTATCACATATGTCTAACACGTAATTATCACATAATTATTGTTTTGACGTTTTTCGTTTATTCACCAATTGTTTGCGTCAGCTCGTTTGCGTTTCGGTGCAATTCCCGAAAGACTACACATGTAGTAATTGTTCAAGCGTCATTCAAACCCTAGTTTAAATGTAATGAGGTGCGCGTTATAGATTCAATGATCTTTAAGTTTGAATTGACGGAGTTGAGTTAACGGAGTTAACCTGAAATTGACGAATGTCACATCATTCCCATGTTAAAGAATTTTCGTCCCGAAAATTTGAGTCAAGTCGTGATGAGTGTCTGAATAAGTAAGAAAAATTTTCAGTTTGTCTTATCATCCCCTAGTAGAAAGAAATTTCATCCCGAAATTTAATTCATACCTCCGGTGATTTCTGACGGTTTGTCGGGTTTCGCGGTTTTCTGTGTTTGGTCAGCCCTTCAAAAAGGTGAGGATACTTTTTCATCATTTGATCCTCGCGTTCCCACGTGAACTCCGGTCCACGTTTCGAGTTCCAACGAACCTTAACAATTGGAATTTTGCTGTGCTTGAGTGTTTTGGTTTCCCAATCCAAAACTTCGACTGGTTCTTCAATGAAGCGTAACTGTTCATCAACTTGCAGTTCATCCAAAGGGACTACTTGGGTTTCATCAGATAGGCATTTCTTCAAATTGGATACGTGGAATACATTGTGTACGCCACTGAGTTCCGTTGGTAGGTCCAGTCGGTACGCCAACGGACCAATGCGCTCAGTAATTCGGTAAGGACCAACGTATCGTGGGTTGAGTTTGTTTCGCTTCCCAAAGCTAACCACACCTTTCCAAGGTGAGACTTTGACTCAAATTTTCGGGACGAAAATTCTTTAACATGGGAATGATGTGACATTTGTCAATTTCAGGTTAACTCCGTTAACTCAACTCCGTCAATTCAAACTTAAAGATCATTGAATCTATAACGCACACCTCATTACATTTAAACTAGGGTTTAAATGACGCTTGAACAATTACTACATGTGTAGTCTTTCGGGAATTGCACCGAAACGCAAACGAGTTGACGCAAACAATTGGTGAATAAACGAAAAACGTCAAAACAATAATTATGTGATAATTACGTGTTAGAAATATGTGATATCTGATTATATTATGTGTGATGTTAGACAAGAAACAAGAACTAGTTAAAATAAGCTAGAAAAGTACAAACTAGAAGTTGAGGGACTAAAGTGTAACATGTTATTATTATTAATAATAATAAACCCTAACCTCTTCTCCCTCTCTCTCTTCCCAAAACCGACGGCCACCCCCCCCCCCTCCTCACGATCGGCTCACACACACACACACACATATCTCTTGGTTTTTGATCTTGTTTTTCACAATTGAAGCATCCTACACCCGATTCTAGTCATCTTCTACCTTCCTCTTGCTTATTTTTGTGCTTTTGAAGGTATAATTATAAACCCTAGAATCCGAAAATTATATATATGATGTTCATATGACTTGTTTTGATTAGATGATGGTTAATTATGTATTGATTGTTGATTTGATAACTAGAATTGATGTTATTGCATGTTAATTGCTTGTTTCTTTGATTTTGAGTTCAAATAAAACGCTAATCATGTATGTAGTGTGTATTTGATGTGCAGGGATAGTGGTTATGGTGTCTAGAATGTCATATGAACGGATTATGGTCCATAGATAGTTAATATGTTGAGTTTGGATGCAAACAGTTTCTGGACAGATTGTGTTATTAATGTTCAATTGACTGTAACGGGGTGTGAATGTGAAAATTGGTCGAGATAATTGATACTACAGTGAACTAGGTTGAGTCTAGTTTCTAAATAATATAAATTTGCAATTTTTGAACGTGAAAAAGTTAACTTTTATGATTTTACAAAAATGTTGTGCAAATCTGAATTGTGAGACCTGCTGTTAGGCTGATTTGTAAATATTATATCTCATGAACTACAAGACCAAATGGGTTGGTTCCACTTCTGGATGTTAACTTGTTGAGTTAAGAACCTAACCCAATTGGTCTTGCATTTTTTGGATTTCCATTTAACGGGAATTTCAAATAACATTCAGTTGCGCGTGAATTTGACTGTTGTGAGTTTGCTGTAGTGAATTGATCATTGTGAGAAATATATGTGGAATAAAAATACAACAAAATATGTTCTGGAAACCTAACACATGTATGCTATGGTAGTGATTTTTGATGAATTAATTGATGAGTTGTGATCTGTGAATTAGAGTAATCTTTACTAGTAGTAATCTGTCTCGGTAAAGCTAGTTGCTGAGTTAGGCGAAAGTACATGAAATATGTTGATAATCGATAATTGCTACGTGTTTGACCAAAATACCCTTGTGTTAGAACATTACTAGAAGTATGCTATGTTTATACATGATGTTTGGGAAGTTGTTTACACGTGTAACGTATCACAAATATACTTGTTAATTCACACACGATTCACAAACGAAACACGAAACGTGTTTTGTGCTTAGGAATTATGTGCCGGGTCTAGAGACTCGATAATAGTTCCGATACTTAGAAAATCTCCTTGTTGTTATAGAACGCTAGTGTGAGTTTTCTGTGACGCGCATCACTTGGTGACTTGTTTATGGGAATTCTTTGCAAACAGTGAGTTTCACTTTCCCCTTTTAAACTCTTTAAACGCTTTTCACTTGGGGGAGATAACATACTCCGAAAACGCTTTTAAGATTTTGTTAGTAAATTATATATCACTTGTAAAGGCTAAGTGGCAAACAAAACAATTGAAGTCCTACACGTCGAACCGTTTAATATTGGATAATAGCGAGTCACTGTTGAGTAGTACTACTGGGTTTGACAAACCCCACCCAACGCTAAACTCGACTGGAGGTCGAGTGGGTGTAATTTTGGCTAACACATTACCATGGTCTGGATGACCTGGTGACAAGGCACTTGATAAACAGTCAGCTTCGGTGTCGAACACTTAGTAATACTTGTTGTATAGGCTAGCTACCTATCGATATATAATTGATTTAACACTATCTGGTAACGCAAAACGCTAAACGCAAAACGCTGAACGCTGAACGCTGAACGCAAAACGCTAAACACTTTATTTTATATAAACTTGTGAACTCACCAACCTCGTTTTGACACTTTTAGTATGTTATTCTCAGGTAGCCGAGGCGGGCGCGCGGTATAGGATCATGCATTGCTTGAAAACGCTTTTGTTTATGCAAACTATTTTAAACTGTTATCATTGGGTTTTAAGTCGTCCTGCGTGACGCAACATTTATTTTATGGCTTTTAACGCTTCCGCATTAATTACTCGTAAACGATTTGTGGTTTGAAAACTTTGTTTTATGGTTTGATTATAACTAATGATTCCGATCCTGTTAGTTCACACCCTCTGACGGTGAAACTCCGTTAGTGGATTTTGAGGGTGTGACAGTTATAGATAACCTTTCCTGTTGCAATGTTATTTTAGGTAGGTCGTGGCTCCATGGAATGAAAGTTGTAGCCTCAAATTATCACCAGTGCATCAAGCTACCTACTCCTTGGGGAGTTGTAAAGATAGTAGGTGACCAAGCGGAGGCCAAGAACTATTACTCATCATCAATGAAGCCAGTAGCCAAGCCAACCATAGCATAGCAATTACAGCAACATCCTAGGGACGTGCTGGAAGCTCGGGAGAAAGACCTTAAAGAAGTATCATTGGACCCCGAAGATCCAGAAATAAAGGTGTTCTTAGGATCCAGTATCCCCAGTAAGATTGAGGAGGATATAATATCCTTCTTAAGGCAAAGAAGATCTACTTTTGCCTTCAAGCACTCGGACATGACAGGTATTTCAAAAGAGGTAATCACTCATAAACTCGCCTTAATTTATCTGTTAAACCCGTCCATCATAAGCTAAGGAAATTCGCTCCCGAGAGGAACAAGATCATACAAGAAGAAGTTGAAAAACTTCTTAAGGCCGGTATGATCAGAGAGGTTAAGTATCCTCGATGGTTAGCTAATGTGGTTGTAGTTTCAAAAAAGAATGGAAAGTGGAGGGTATGCGTTGATTTTACAGATTTAAACAAAGCATGTCCCAAGGATCCTTTCCCGTTACCACATATAGACTCCATGGTGGATGCAACGGTAGGACATGAAATGCTTACCTTTATGGATGCTTCCTCTGGATTTCAACAAATTCAGATGGAACCATCTGATCAAGAGGATACCGCATTCATGACTCCTACCGGCATATACTGTTATACTGCTATGCCGTTTGAACTAAGAAATGCAGGGGCAACATACCAAAGATTAGTCAACATGATGTTCAAGGATCAGTTGGTAAGATTATGGAGGTTTACATAGATGATATGGTGGTGAAATCAAAGAAAGTTGAGGATCACCTTAGAGACCTCGAGGAAGCATTCAACATCCTCGACCAATATAACATGAAATTGAATCTGTCAAAATGCCACTTTGGTGTTAAGGCTGGAAAATTTCTGGGATATATGGTGACGAAGAGAGGAATTGAAGCAAGCCCCGAGCAGATTGAAGCCATCCTCAATTTGAAATCTCCTGCAAACACAAAGGATGTCCAAAGGCTCACAGGAAGAATAGCTGCCCTCAATGGCTTCATCTCAAGATCCTCCGAGAAATGCAAGGACTTCTACGACATTCTTAGGAAGAATAAAAAGTTTGAATGGACGGAAAGGCATGAGGCTGCGCTTACAGCCTTGAAGGATTACTTATCCTCAGCTCCAGCCCTAATGAAGCCTGTGGATGGAGAATCCTTATACCTGTATTTAGCCGTCTCAGGAAACGCAGTAAGTGTCGTGTTGGTGAAGGATCATGAAGGTGAATAGCATCCCGTTTACTATGTAAGTAAAAGTCTTCTAGATGCGGAAGCCAGGTATTCTCATTTAGAAAAGTTAATTCTTACACTCATTATGGCATCCACTAAATTAAGACATTATTTCGAAATTCATCATATTATTATGAGAACTAATTATCCTGTAAAGAATGTTCTTAGAAAACCCGAGTTATCAGGTAGAATGGCCGAGTGGGCTGTGAAATTAAGTGCATATGATATCCAATATGAGCCAAGAACAGCAATCAAGTCTCAAGCACTAGCAGACTTTGTGGCTAATTTCACTAGTGATCAACAAAAAGAAGCTGACTTGGAGGTCCAACAACTGGAAAAGACTAGGGATTCTTGGATACTCTTCACCGATGGTGCTTCCAACGTAAGAAGAACAGGATTAGGGATCCTACTGAAATCGCCACATGGGGACATATTACCCTAGTCTATAGCCTGTGAGTTTCAAGCAACAAACAATGAAGCTGAATACGAGGCTTTGATCGCAGGTTTGCAATTAGCTAAGTGCATGAGGATCAGGTATCTTCAAGTATACATAAATTCATTATTGATTGTTAACCACTTTAATGGCTCATATGCTGTTAAAGGAGAAAAACTAATCAGATACCTAGATGTTGTTAAGGAATTAGCAAAATCCTTCGAATTATTTAGCATTATACAGGTACCGAGAGAAGAAAATGCCGGGGCAGATGCTTTGGCAAATTTAGCCTCATCTTTAAAATTTTCAGAAGATACGAAGATTCCAATCATTCATGTACTCTCGCCAGCAATAGGAGAGCAAGAAGTTGGGGAAATAACAAGTGATAAGCAGATTGTACTTTGGGATCCATTATCCTCGGACTATCAAGGATCCTGGATCCTCCCGATCAAAAAGTACATTCAGACTTGAGAGATCCCAGCTACGGAGAATCCAAAATCCTTCAGACTCAAGGTATCGCAATATATTTTATTAGATGATATGCTATACAGAAAATCTCTTGCAGGTCCATACTTGAGGTGCATAGAGGATACTGAAGTCCAAAAGGTACTCAAGGACTTTCATGAAGGTGATTGCGGTAACCACACAGGGGGAATAGCACTATTCTCCAGGATACTTAGGACTGGGTACTTCTGGCCGACAATGAAGAAGGATGAAATGGAGTACTCAAAAAAGTGTGATGCTTATCAAAGGCATGCAAACATCCTTCACCAGCCAGCAGAACCAATGTATCCTATATCCTCTTCATGGCCTTTAATGAAGTGGGGAATGGACATTTTTGGTAAGCTTCCAAAGGCTCCAAGTGGAAAGGTCTTTATGCTTGCCATGATAGACTACTTCTCCAAATGGATTGAAGCAGAAGCATTCGTGCAAGTCCGAGAAAGGGAAGTAATATCTTTTATTAAACGAAATATTATAACTAGATTTGGTATTCCTGCTGAAATTGTTTGTGACAATGGTTCCCAGTTTATCGAGAATAGAACCACTAACTTTTTTGACAGTTGGGGCATCAAAATGATTACTTCCACTCCGGTTCATCCTCAAGCCAATGGCCAAGCAGAGTCTAGCAACAAGATCATCATTAACAATCTAAAGAAAAAGTTAGGATCCAAGAAGGGAAAATGGGCTGAAGAACTTCCTTATGTTCTTTGGGCTGACAGGACTACGCCTAAAAATGCAACAAGCCAAACACCCTTCTCATTGGTGTTTTGATCAGAAGCAGTAATTCCCACGAAAATGGTGGTTCCTACAGAAAGAACGAGCATCCGTGATCCTGAAGCCAATAAAGAAATCCTTCTTGAAGATTTGGATACAAACTCAGAGACCTAGCCAAGATCAGGATGGCAGCATATCAACAAAGGGTAGCTGGGGCATACAACAAAAATATCATAATTAGAAGGTTTCAAGAAGGAGATCTAGTATTAAGGAAAGCCTTCCAAAACACAACAAATCCAGCTGATGGGAAGCTAGCGCCCAAATGGGAAGGACCTTATCAGATTGAGTCGGAAGCAGGAAAGGAGGCATATCATTTGCTCACGATGGAAGGAAATAGACTACCAAGAGCATGGAATGTTATCCACCTAAAGAAGTACTTTATCTAATCAGGATCCAGTATCCTGAGAGGATATATTATCCTTAAAGGATCAAGGATCCTAAAATCGGTAATATCTATCTGATTATTTATCTATTTTATATTCTTGTTATTCTAAGGATAATATATTCTTAACATTTATCTTTTCCAAGTTTTTAAGTAACAATGCAGATTTCAATGAGAGGTTCAATGTCTAAGAGGTTGGCCACCTCTCCTTTACATATAAGGTACTTTACTATTTCCCTTGGCCTTGCCCACGAATGGGTATGACCCCGATGGTCATATCCCCTAAGGTTTAAAGGTTTTCACCTTTCTCACAATCGCCAGTTGCGCACGCTATCCGACGTATAGTTTGGGGCAGCGGGACCAGTACACGCTTAGTGGCTGACAATTTCGTTGTCTCCGGCTATATGGAGGATCCTACGAATAATGGTAGACGTACCATTTCCTAAGGTTTAAGGGGTTTTCACCTCTTCTCAATGTCCATGTCGCCAGTTAACATCCGTATATTTGGGTCAGTCCCCAGTTTGGGCTTGTCCCCAGTATTTGGGCTTGTCCCCAGTTTAACATCAGTTGCACGGGCTTGTCCTCAGATTACACGGGCTTGTCCCTAGATTACACGGGCTTGTCCCCAGTTGCACGGGCTTGTCCCCAGTATATTATTTGGGCTTGTCCCCAGTTTAATGGATTTGATCCCAGTTAACATTATGATTTATTTGCAACAGAATTACTAAGTTTTCTGCGAAAATCAAAAATATAAGGATCCCGAATCCTAAAGCTATTCCTTTAAGGATCATTGAGAATTCAACACTTCTGGTAACTTAGGTCTATCTAGACCTTTAGGTATGAGCTCTATTAATTAACTTATGTGTTATACTCGTTTCAATGATTTTAAATATTTCAGTTTAGAAGGTTATTCCTTTAAAATTGTTTTAGTATTAAAATTTGTTAACCTGTTTTAAAGATACTTTATCCAAAAATTTACCCTATGAGGAAATTCTATTGTACAAATTTTATCAACTATTAAAGATGTCTTATCCTAATATTTTTTATTTGAGGATATTCTTTCCTAATATTTTTTCCTTAAGGATATTTTATCCTAAACGATTTTCATAAGGATCTTTTAACAATCTTTTGCTTAAAATTATTTGTCATACTATTAATAATGCTAAAGTTATATCTAACAAATTTTTCAAAATAAACAACAGGTAAAAAGTCAAAAGATTTATATATTAATTAAAATAAGCTCCAAGGACTTATCCAAAATTCTTAACCCGGAGTTCACCATACGAAAAGATGGACCATCCATCCAGGTTAAGTAAGAGTTACTAACGATTCATAAGTGCAGGAAATTTAAAAAACAGGGGCAACAAAGGCTTTATCCCCATAAACAGAGGATCCTTCCACCTTTGTCACCCCAGCAGATTGTCCTAAGAATCATGGATCCTTTATCCTAGTTACTATTGTTTATTACAGACCATAGAAATTGTTCGTAAAAACATCAACACTAAACAAAAATAAAAAGTGGGCTCGGGCCTTGTCTTCGATATCCTTCATTGCCCACTTAAGCTGCATCCTCAACTGCGGCATCACCTCCTTCCTTGCCAGCTTCAACCGCATCCTTAACGCCACTGGTCCCAGCCTCGGTGTTCTTAATCATTTCCTCGTCATCCTCACCACCAAGGTCATCAAGGGCAGCCTTCCATTTCTCCACATCCCAGGCCGACTTGTCAAAAGCAGGATCACCGGCCTCAGTCGCCATCTTGATCCGTGCCTGGAATATCGACTTAGCAGCCCACACCTTGGCTTCATCAGTTGCCTGCTCCACTGCCTCTTGATGTTGGGCTTCGGCTAAGGATAGTTGATCCTCCAATTTTTTCTTCTCCTTGGAAAGCTGGACCATAGCTTTATCCTTAGCAACCATAGCTTTCCCTAGACCTGACATTTCTCGCTCATCTGATGGATAATCTTTTCATAGTAATCCCTTATAGCGGTCACAGCCTATCATCAAGTTTCATGTCATAATCGGAACAATATTGGATCCTAAAATATTAGAAGAATACAGTATACTTACAGAACATGCAATGTCACAATGGGTCTCAGGATCAGAGGATCTTTTCCTCTTGGAAGCTGCGGATTTGGCCCTGGTCGTGGCAGTCTTGGGTTCAGAGCTAGTTCCAGCCTTTGAAGCTTCCTTCTTGACAGCGGGAGAAGTAACCATACAATCGATGTCATCTAGGGAGAACTTGAGAGCAGACTTTCCTGATTTCTTGGTACATGTAGAAGAAAATTCGACGGATAAGTGTTCTATTTTATTTTATTTATCTTAAAATTATTAACTTACTTGACATGCTTGAACTTGAGGAGATATCACAAAAACCTTCAACAAATCTAGCTTGAAAGGTCCTAAGTGCGGTATCCAGCTTCAGGAACCGTTTTGCTTTCTCTTCTGTTCCAGGTAGTTTACTCAATGAAGCGAAGTTCTCAACTGAAGACAACAAGAAAGAATAAGGATTAAATATGAAGAATAAAGGATCCTGCTATTCCTTAAGGATCCAGGATCCTACCCTTCGTGACCCAGGTTGAAGGAAGATCAGTTCCTCTCGGTATTGAGTCGTGTTTTACAAAGAAAAACTGATTCCTCCACACGGAATCATTTAGCGTGGCTTTCGAGATCGGGTGAGGCTGTCGAGGCTTGGATTTGAAGATGAAACGAGCAGAACCGAAGGTAATAAGGGTATACAAATATGATAACTCCGGAAGGCCGAAATCGATTTTTCCTCCTCGATGATTCTTTTGATAGTGCTAAGAACCCTCCAAATCATCGGCATAGCTTGTATGTAAGATATGCCGGTAGAATCGAAAAAACTTTGGGTAAAAGGTGGAAAAGGGTATTTATAGTCGATAAGAAAGGGAGTCGCCGGAAAGCAGACCCAAACCTTGGAGTAAACATCACATCTGACGCTGGATTCGTAGGGTCGGAAGAGGGTTTTCGCTGGAAATAGTGTACGAAAGTCATCGACCTCGGGATCCGTAAGCTTGCAGATTTCAGAAGATGGGTTAGCAAGCAGACATTGTGGTTCCATTTCGGCTAACTCAGAGCCGTCGGAGGTTTGCTCGGAAGGTTTAGAGGGGGCCGGAGAAGAAGAAGATAAAGAAGCAGACATGATTAAATAAAATAAGAGAGAAAGGTAAGAAGGATACTTGAGGCGTTGGATGAAGGCGTGTATATAATCAAAGATATAGGGTCGCATATATAGACGGTTATAATTAACCTTGGGGGCTAAATGGTAAATATTCTAGTAAAACCGTCCCATCTATCAGTTTTCACAGTGATTTTGAATTTCAAAATGACAGTTGTATTCCACTGTCACCCGCCATTTTGGGGGCAATTGTTAGACCATGAATTTTATACTGAGGATCCTTTATCCTTAACTGTCTTATGGATAGGTTATCCTTGAAATATGTATCAGGATATAAAGGATCGACGATCCTCGGTATTACTTGTTTACTAATGATTGCGTTTAGTATGGTGATGTGTTAGACAGGTGTGGCAACTTTAAGACGTATTTGTATCAACTATCCTCATAGAGCAACCTCTAGCTGGAGCATGGATCCAGGATTCTACTTCAATATAGCTATTAATGGATGAACTAATGTGAAGATGAACGCGTTAATATCTACAACGGCTATAAGACTTGGTCTACCGCTTATATCGCTACTAGACGGCTATTGGCACGTGGTCAAAGATCGTGGAGCGGATAGGTGGAAGACTTCCGGATAATTAGGAAATATTGTTATTGTTGTTATCTTATTTAAACGAGCTATGATCGAGTAAAAAAACACATGTACTATCACACACACTCCAAAGCAGAAACTAGCATTCTCTCTACACACTAGCATACTTTGTAATCTCGGTCATTTACTCCACAACACTTGTAATCGCTTTTTAGTTATCAATACAATCGACGGTGATAGTTTTCACCGTCCGGGGTTTTTTTGTGCCGGAGATCACGATAATCATATACTTGTCGACTAAAGGTTACCTTGTTGATCATTGACTAAAGTAATCCGACCAAAGATTATCTTATTAATCCTTGACCGGAGTTATTTTACCAAAGATTACCTTGATAAGTTTTGACCGAAGTAAGACTATCTTGGTTAAGGGCTTTTTCCCTCGTGATCAAACCTTTGTATTCACCAATATTACAATTACGCACTTGTCATTATCGAGTTAGCACATTACCTCACATAACAGATTTGGATATTTGATCCTTAGTAGATTTTTGTCCAAAACAGTTGTAACTTTAAAACCGATCAAAAAATGATTACACCCGACTAACAAAAAAACAAAACAAACAAAATAAAAAAAATAAAAATAAAAACAAAAAGAAAAACAACAAAAGACAAAAAAACACAATAAAATAATTAAAAAAAGAACAAAATGATAAGAAAAACACATTTTCCAAAACAATCCACCAATCCATGGCAGATTGAGTGGGTGTTTAAATAAAAAAAATGAAAAAACAACAAAAGACAAAAAAACACAATAAAATAATAAAAAAATGATAAAATGATAAAAGAAACACATTTTCCAAAACACTCCATCAATCCGTGACCAATTGAGTGGGTGTTTTGAAAACACCATATGATGTATCTAGCAAACCCGATTAAATATGGACAATTGATCTATTTAGAACAATTTTAAAGAAGTTAACTAAAGAGTAAAAGGACAAAACTGGTATATTAAAATATCATTCTCTTCCCTTTGAAAATTCTTAAAATCACTCTTATTTTTTTCTCTCTCTTAAAATCACCACCTTTTAATAAAAAATAATATATTTTTTATAGCTAAGAAGAATATGAAGTGAAGATTACAAATAATAATATAAAAATACCTATAACGAATAAATTACATATTAAAAATCCTAGTTCGTGTTTGAGCAAATCGTTACATACATGTATCACCAAAGTTATATGTCTCGCACAGGGCTGGCCCAACACTTTTAGGGGCCTAAAGCGATTGAACAATTTGGGGGCCATATTTTTTAAATCTGGTGGGTAAAAAGATTAAAATCTACTCATTTATTTGGGTTTGAGACCCACAACAATGAACAAATTATAGAACAGTTGTAGTATCATGCAAGTTATGAATATTTTTTACGTACTTATAGCTATCAACTTCATGTTATATATTGAGCGGTTGTTGTGTTTCGTATATATACAAAATTACAAACTTTGTAATTTTGTTTATGTAAAATGAATGATTTATATACAGTATAATCGAAGATGTATACATGAAAAATAGTAATAACTTTAATGAAAAATGAGAAACGGAAAACAAATAAATTAACATATGAATTATGATGGCAAAGAATATGCAACAAACAAAGATATTGAAAAATGATACAAAACGTGACTCGAACTTGTGTTGGAACAAGGAAAATGAGAAAATGAAGAAGGAAATCCATCCAACTTACCAGTGGACCAGTAGAACAGATTGTTTGATGTATGTGTTATATCAATTATTAATAGAGATAAAATGGTAAAAGACGTCATTTACGTTTAAACGTTTTTTCAATTGACGTCCTTTGGCCAAACATATGGCAGAAAACATACTTTATGTTTCAAATCTTTTTCACGTTACGTCTTTTGACGCTAACCCCGTTAATTTTTCTGGTTAAATCTGATCATCTGCAACGCACATGAGGGTAAATATGTAATTTTACAATCAATTTATTAAAAATAATTAAAAAACTAAACTAAACCCCAACATGTTCTTTACCTGCTAATTTTTTTTTTGGTCTCCTTCTCGCTACCTTCAAACCCAACCACCCATCTCTCAACAAACCACCACCTGCCACCACAACCAGCTGCCGCCACAACCAGCCACGCCACATCTCCGTCTATTCTCTCTCCTCGCTCTCTCTATCTCTCTCTCTATACCAACACCAAGCATCAACACTACGACACTACCTCCCCACCCCCCCCCACACACACACACACGCAGAGAGGCAAAATCTCTGGCGGTTGCTCAAATCCGGCGGCCATCAATCACCACCACAACTTCAAGATGACGGTGGGGTTCATAGCAACTACCAAACATATATGGCTACCCCCATTGCAACTTCGACTTCTCAACAATCGTCATCACCATCACAACTTCAACTTCTCATCGACCGTCCTCGCCACAACCGCCGCCACCGCCAAGATCACATATGTATGAGGACGCCGTCTTCTGTAATTACTAATTAGGGCTTTTGAGTTCCGGAGAAATTGTTCCGGCTAAGCCTGTCGAATTATATGAGGATTGAATCCACACCCTTGCTGAGACGAGGGTTCAGAGTCTCGTGACGGTGGTGGAGCTAGGGTTTTTTTTTTCTCTTTCTTGGTCCGAGTGCCGATCAGTTCCATGACCGATGCAGTGTTTGATGACGGATAACTTCTTTTTGATGACCTGGTGAACATTTGTGGTGGTGGTGTTGGAAGGTGGATGATCGGATCTGAGAAAAAGAAAGGGAGAGAGAATGAGAGAGAGAAGAGAGAGAGAGAGAGTTAGTTTTTTAACGTACATTTTTAGTTTTAATTAATAAATAGATTGTGAAATTACAAAATCGCCCTCATGTGCGTTGCACATGACTTGATTTAACCAGAAAAATTAACAAGGTTAGCGTCAAAGGACGTAACGTGAAAAAGTTTTGAAACATAAAGTATGCTTTCTGCTATATGTTTGGCCAAAGAACGTCAATTGAAAAAACGTTCAAACGTAAAGGACATGTTTTGCCATTTTGTCATTAATATATAGAGACATGAAAAATTGGACGGATGCCTTATTTATTTGGAGGCCTAAAGCCCTAGCTTTACTAGGTAACACTATTGAGCCGCCCCTGGTCTCGCATAAAAACTCTAGGAATGTTGTATAAAATATGCCCTTTACAATAATAAAATAGAAAAATAATAGATTAACTCTAATAATCTTATACTGTATATGAAAATGCATTCACAATAAACTAGTTGCTAATGCTTGATGATTTAATAATTGGGTTCTTTATGAAAAACTAAAAAAATGAGAAAAAGAACCATAACGAAAGATACATAAACATCAAAACTGAAACAACCGATTTAGAAATAAGGGTCAAGTTATTCTACAAAGGGTAACAAAAATGAGAAGTGTAAGAAGTCATAAATAATTGATATGTGTCAAGTGGGGAACAAAAGAAAAAAGGTATAGAGGTAATTGTACACATTTTCTCTCTCCACATGCAAGACACATGTTAATACCCCAACATTTTAGAACGTTTATAACTTTTTCGTATGATATTTTTTTTTTTAAAAATATCATCATAATAACAAGCGTTTTTTATCTTTAATATGAGTATAATTTTTGTTATATAAAATTTAAAACAAAAATCATGTCATTTTGTCTTTTCGCACATCATTGTGTCTTTTCGCTTATCATTGTGTCTTTTTTCGTCATTGTGTCTTTTCGCACACCATTGTGTCTTTTTTCGTCATTGTGTCTTTTCGCTTATCATTGTGTCTTTTTTCGCACACCATTGTGTCTTTTTTCGTCATTGTGTCTTTTCGCTTATCATTGTGTTTTTTTTTTCGTCATTGTGTCTTTTTTCGCACACCATTGTGTCTTTTTCGCTTATCATTGTGTCTTTTTTCGTCATTGTGTCTTTTCACTTATCATTGTGTCTTTTCGCACACCATTGTGTCTTTTTCGCTTATCATTGTGTCTTTTTTCGTTATTGTGTCTTTTCATACACCATTGTGTCTTTTTCGCTTATCATTGTGTCTTTTTTCGTCATTGTGTCTTTTCGCTTATCATTGTGTCTTTTTTCGTTATTGTGTCTTTTCGCACACCATTATGTCTTTTTCGCTTATCATTGTGTCTTTTTTCGTCATTGTGTCTTTTCGCACACCATTGTGTCTTTTTTCGACGTTGTGTCTTTTCGCACACCATTGTGTTTTTTCGCTTATCATTGTGTCTTTTTTCGTCATTGTGTCTTTTCGCACACCATTGTGTCTTTTTATCTAATACATAAAACACAATGCTTAATACATGTTACACAATAACGTGAAACTTAAAACACAATGGTGAATACGTATAACACAATGACACGTAAGACACAATGGTGAATATATATAACACAATGACTTGAAACGCAAAACACAATGAAAACAACATATTACACAATGACACAATGAACAACAAAAAAACACAATTAAAAAAACTCATTAATTTTTTTTTATTTTTATATAACAATATGATACTCATATTAAAGATAAAAAAACGTTTATTATTATGGTGAATTTTTTTTAAAAAAATAATGTCGTATGAAAAAGTTATGGACATTTTAAAATGATTGGGGAATTGACATGTGTCTTGCATGTGGAGAGAGAAAGTCAACAACGATAGGTTATTACCTTCATGCCCTTTTAATCAATTTTTCTTTATTAAATTAATCTCAGCCATTCAAATCTAAGATCAATGGACTAGCTTCCTTCTCATCCTTTTCATTTTTGTTATCATTTGTATTTTAACTTTACCTTAGAAATAAAGACAAAAAAAATACACAAATTACCGGGATACATATGTGTTGATATATCGACTTCAATGGTCTTAATAGGTATTCAAAAGTGTATATATGTACTCTACATGCGTCATATATGTTGCTACTTGAAATTGCATATATTCATCAAGTTACATATATGTAACATGACAGAATATATATATATATATATATATATATATATATAAATAAAAGTTGTGGATGTTATGTAACTTGACATGATCGATACATATATATAAGTTGTCAATTCACTTGTTGCCATAATTTTTACACTTGTTGCATTCATCTTGATATTTTAGCCGTCCACAATTCACTTATTACTTTAAACTGCTCCTCATGAATTTCAAGAATCAGTTGCATATATAATTGAGAATGATAGCATATGAACTCCTTAAATTAGAATCTCCTGTTGCAAATTCAATAACGAAAATAAAAAGGGTATTAGTTTATTCATACAGTTATAAAAAATTAAAAATACCAAGAATTACCTCCAATATCAACTACTAAATTGGACCACCAATTCGTTTATGCCAATCGACCCTTTTAAACCATACTGGAACCACCAATTAAACCATCAAACCAAACGACTCGATGAAACCATATTGGAAACACGACCATCAATTACCAATTAATTTCTGTATAGGCGTCCGCACACAATTTGCATTCGACTTTCTAATCCAGTGTGTGTTTTCTATTCGTGAACCAAGACCTGAAGCATCGTTCAACTCGCTCGCACCCTCAATGACATTGACGAAGCTTCATTGAGGCCCGGGTGACCCCGGCCCCCCTGTTTTTGTGCGTATTAGCGTAAATTTGCCCGTTTTCGGCCGAAAATTTGTATATGTAGTGTAAGTTTAACCTTTTTCAGCCGAAAATTTGAGCCCCCCCCCCCTCGTTTGCGATTTTTTGTTTACATTTTGAGCTCCCCACCCCCACCCCCGGCTGCCTCAGTTCAAGCTTCGCCACTGCTCAATGACATTTTATTGCACACATTGATCCAGTGGCGGAGCCAGAAACTTTTTCCTATGGGTTCGGAATTTTCGATGCTGGGTTTTCTTTCCCGGTGTCAAAGTTTTCGCGCCCGAATGGGTCGGGTTGGGTCGATCATTCGGTTAGATAAATAAAATGCAATATCAATATCATAGCAAAAATATATCGCTAACATTCAACAAAATACAAAGTCATTAAATATAAAGATATAGCATATTATAATTTTTCCTTACGTTTTTGCATGTTTTGAAAAATATCTTCAATCGCGACCTTGAAAAAGAACTCATTCTCAGTACAACGAATACAAGCATCATTCGTATAATCGTCACCCAAATGATTATACAAATCCAACTTCACATGCTTCATTGAAGAAAAACGTTTCACAAACGATAGACCAACATGTATTGGTTGTTGGCGATGGTTGAAACCTTGAGACGGACGACGAAGAAAAAAGATGATCGGTTGCTGAGTCATGGCCGATGTTTTTATTTGTTTATTAACTAAACTTTTTATAATCAATGGGTTCAAATATGCTTTTATAAAACGATAATGGTTTTGCTCGCTAAAAAAATGGGCTCGCTCGTTAATTCAACACTATAGGTTATATATAAAACCGAAAAAGAATCGGGTTCGACCGAACCCGGTGGTGATAATGTGGCTCCGCCACTGCATTGATCTGAAATCACAGTTGAAAACTTCAATAATTAGGTTTTAATTTATAAAGAGAGTGAAACACTCCAAAAATATAGGATGACAAATTACCTAGAAGCCCTTTATAAACAAAAGAAAGAAGAAAAAAAAAACAAAATTATGTGATTAATTAAAAATAGTTTTCATAGTTTTTAAGTTGGGGAATAGTTTTCATTTGAAATATATATATGAAAAGGATCAAAAGAAAATTATTTCTTAACCTTAACCTATATATATATATATATATATATATAATATTTCTTGAGAACTTTAAGAACTCATCACAACCAATCATTTAATTTATTTCATTTTATTTTCTTTTTAATGAGAAAGGGTATTTTCGTAAAAATAGGTAACCATTTATACCAGCAGTTATATCAACCATTTGAATTTCCTTGATTCTCTAATACTAACCTTAATCGTCAATAAAATCATTTTTCTACCCGTTTTAATTTTGACAATTTTAATTTACTTTTATGTAATATAAATAGTTTTTTTTTTCTTTTTTTTATGCAACTTAATATATATATATACGATGTAGTTCATTCAATAATAACCTCGTAATTGTAAAACTAAGTTTTAATTTATGTTGAGTACTCATTTTATATATTAAATACCAAGGTATATTTTTATATGCTTCGTGGCCATTCGATTATTATTATTATTATTATTATTATTATTATTATTATTATTTTTTTGTATTGCATCAGTTTTTTCTTCAAATCTTCTAATTGGTTTGTTGTTGCTACTTTTTTGGCAAACTTAATTAACATTATAGATTAAGATGTAAATGAAAATTAAACTATAGTACAATTAGAAAAACCCATCTAGTTAACATGAAACATATTTTACATGTGCGTAAGTTAAGTATTTATATATATGTAAATGCTTAACATAAGGTGTAAATAAACCAAGGTTACAAAAGTCGCTAGGCGGATCCTAGGCGGCAGACTGGGGAGTTGGGTGTACTCGGAGTACTCGGGGAGTACTCGGAGAGTACCCGGACATAGTAAATATAAAGAAATTAATATTTGGATATTATATACATGTCAAATATCATAAATTTACTAATATTTATAACAAAATAGGTAAAGATTAATATAAATAAGATAAATACATTTTTAAAGAGTAAATTATTCTAAAAATTGTTAGTCATTAAGTAAAAAATGATATTTATTCTTTAACAGTAAATAAATACGCGTTATTTTTATTTTTTTAAGCCAAAATAGGCCCAAGTTTACCGAATAGATGCGATTTTGACTTAGGTTGACCACCTTTAATCAATTCTTGATAACTAGGTGGAATTCAAGAAACTCGCCTCGGTGACATACCTTGTAGCGAGTACTCGATGAGTACTCGACCTTGAAAACCTACTTTTACAACATTGAAATAAACTATTTACATGTGTGTAAATATTATATAATCTTGTATGTTCTATCATTGGATCAAAATTTAATATTGGTCCGATCATAATTTGTAGCGTCTAACTTTGTTTTACGTATGTGTAACATTTTTTTACATATGTGTAAGTTAAGTATTTATATATATGTAAATGTTTAACAAAACATGAAAATAAACTATTTACATATGTGTAAATATATAGAATCTTTAATATTCTATCATTGTACAAAAATTTAATGTCAATCCGATCAATATGATGACTTAACGAAAATCATAAAAACTCTTTTGGATCTAAATACATTTCAATCAAATAAGGTAGCGTTTGGTATGCATGAATGAGAAGCGGAATGGAATAGACCATTACGATGGAATGAAAAAAGATGTGTTTGGTTAGACGATGGAAAGGAATCACCAATTACCATGTCCATTTCATTCCCCCTAAAATACCCCAAATTCATTCCATCCATCCCCATGTTTTTTTTTCATTCCATCCATATTTCACACTATAACACCTCCACCACCACTACCCATTATCCTCTCACCACCACCGCCTCCGCCGCCGACCACCACCCCGCACCCGCTGCTTTCCACCACCACCGCCTCCGCCTCCGACCACCACCCCGCCTCCGCCGCCACCACCACCACCCGCCTCCGCCGCCCGCCACCACCACCACCACCACCACCACCCGCCTCCGCCGCCCGCCACCACCATCACCCCGCCTCCGCCGCTCGCCACCACCACCACCCGCCTCCGCCGCCGACCACCAGCGCGCCTCTGCCGTTCGCCACCACCACCACCCGCCTCCATCGCCGACCACCACCGCGACTCCGCCACCCACCACCACCACTAACCGCCTCTGCCGCCGCCGACCACCACCCCACCACTACCACCAACAGCCACCGCCGCCTACCACCACCATCACCTACTTCCGCCGCCACCACCAGTCACTCTCCACCACCTATCAGCGCCGCCCAACACCACCGCCACCAACCGACCATCACCGCCCGCCACCGCCACCACCACCCGCCACCGCCACCACCACCCACTATCACCACCACCTATCACTACCAACAATCGCTCCCGGTTCCCGCACATCGCCACAGCCCGCCACCATCATTACTGCTCGCCGCCCACCACCACCATCCCACCGCCACTCACTACCATTTTTATTTTATTCTGTATTTTTCTAGCTTACCAAAAAAAATAAAAAAAATTTATAATTCATTTTATTCCCACATGGTAACCAAACATGTCAATAGAATGGTAATAAATCATTCCATTACCCCATACCAAACCGAACCTAAGTGAATTGAGAGAAACATGGAGGCATCCACACTTTTAGGAGATTAGTGAGAAAAAGGATTTAGTTATAAAATAAAGTGTGGCTCACTTCCAATAATATCATTATTAAATCCCCATTATCTTTTATTTATTCACAAAAATGCCATTATGCTTTAGGAGCCATTGATCAAATTATCTAATGGTTAAGATGGGTTCTCAAAGTACTCACAAAATATACTAGTTCTTAAATGATACTCATCATATATATATATATATATATATATATATATATATATATAATAAAAAGAAAGAGTTTTCTAAGAATGGTAAGAATCAATAGATTTTTGACAAGTGGCACTACAACATATGGTGAAAGAACAATTCTAAGAAACTATGTCGGTTATAATGGTGAAAGAGTAATTATAGGAAGCTATGTCGGTTTTTGGTAATTTTAAATCTCAACCATTGATTAACATGATCTAATGGCTAAGATTTATTTCTAGTCTTCCTAGAAAACTAATTCTAGTATAACCCTCCTATAATATATATATATATATATATATATATATATATATATTACAGATTTGATATTTTAACATACACATAATACATAGTTTCTAAACTCCAAAATTTTAGCTTATACACAATAAAAACCGGGTTATAACTAGTTGCTTGTCCTCCGCATGTTACGACAAAGGATCTGTATGGTTGTATCTATAGAGTAATAAAATCAGCATGTCGCTGTGAGGGCCTCCAGCCGGTATGGCTTCGATACCGTATTAAAACCTTGGTTACCGTATTAAAAATTTGTGGCATTATTTGTGTAAATTAGTGAATCTTGATCGTTACTATATTAAAAGTTGTGTAATTAATGGAACTTGAAGGTTAGTACGGTTTAAGAAAAAAGAAAAAAAAATTGCAAATGAATACCGAGTGTAAACCCGAACCGATTTCGAAATACTCTATGCGGTCCACATCAGCCCAATGGATCTTCATAATTTATGGCCCAATAAGTCCGCTTATATATATATATATAGTTGTATTATAAGTTTTCAGAAACTTCAGGAACGTTATTGTTAGCCACTGGCTGATCCCACCGTTTCTCTTCGAATGATCACAGGTCAACAATTTTATTTATATTTCTCTGTAATTTTTGTGGATTTCAACTTACCAGATCTGGGTTCTTTAGAGAACTGGATTTTCCACCGAAATAATTTGGCTTTAGCCTTTAGAAGGGGTACCGACTCGGGATTAATCGGATTTGAATTTTATATGTTGTTTTCCAAACTTATTTATATATACAACTAGTTTTTCAAAAGCTTATATATTATTTTTCAAACTTATTAATTAGATTGGATTAATAAGTATAATTTTTCAAATACTTCATATATATTTGATCATTTATGACCGATTTTGACCAACTACTGATTTGTTGGTCCGGTTAGGTGAAATTGAGTAGCATACCAATTAGCAACTGATCGTTAATTTTACAACACTGGCATGACTAGTTAGTTAGTTAGTTAGTTAGTTAGGAAAACTGAAATGCAACTAACTGTTAAGTCAATAAAGTCAACGCAGTGATAACGGTAATGTACTTGCTTGATGCAGATTTCTTCAAAGAAACAAGGAAACAACAGCCTACATGCGCGGAATAGCTCGAGCAAAGAATACATTCAATAACCTTTATCCTGTTAAAACATCATGGGGTAATAATAGTATATCAGTTTCAGTTATTCATTTTGTTAGTCAAACTTTTGTTTGTATAATAATCTTAACTTTAAACATAATAATAATAATGTGCAGTCGCCACGTTGACACCAAAGAAGGTAAAGGATGATGGTTTTGAGAAGCAGCAAGAGATAAAGAAGGAGGTTGATCCGGTGGTTACTTTCAGTAAGCCGCCGCCGGTCCCACCAGTGCTTGGACCGCTTGTTGTTCTGTCGCTATGGGAAACATGGTCGACCCGAGATGAGAACTGAGGTGATGTTTTCTAGCGTGTTTATAAATAATCAAAGTGTTTTCGTTTTCTCGTATTATCATGCTGACTTATGAGTGGACTAGAATCTTGATAAATATAAATCTAATGTGATGTAAATCTTTAGTGTAATGGCTGTAAGCTGTTTCAATTCTGAAGAACTTAAGTGTGATAATGTAGTAAACCCGAACAAGGCGAATAGTTTTATGAGGATGAAGGTTTAAGTTGCACGGTACATAAAAGCACAACGTTTTGGAGTACTTTCTGGTACCTGTGGAATGCTAGAATAGTTTTATTGATTCAACAAAAACACACTGGAATCGAAATTCAAATGTTTATAGGAAACGACTTCCTAGGCTACATGTAGAGGTGTGAATATCTTACTACACAATCTAAAACTAATTTTACACGTTTAGGTTTCAATTCTGTCTTGTTTAACATGTGTGATTACACCAAATCATACGACGAAATCACCAATCATAGGCTGTAGTAACGATAGACATGTATTTCTTGGATCATACTTCTTTATCACTTCAAAAAACATGACAATAATGTACTACGTCCGTCTCCATTCTTTTTATTAACTTATTTCTTTTAGTAACTTTTATAACAACTTTTAGCATCACAACATTTGTTACTCGCAATTTGGAACAATTCTTGCCTTTGGCTTTGTGGAATCAACATAGTTAATCATGCGAGACTAACTATATATGTTTCATGTTTGCTCAACATTCAAACTTTTTTTTACCTTTTTTTTTTCTTTTTCCATTTTGGGTAAAGGGACTTTGTGTAAATTTTAATTGTTGATTTCCAGGCAGCTATATATGTTTCTTTTTCAATCTTCAAATGTCTTATCAATTTATCCAAGTTTGAAGGGTATGCATGATAGCTTGTTGTGGCATGGTGATGTTTTGTAGTGATGGCTGAATCTTTTGTTCATTTCCTTCAGCTTAGAAACCAATAGAACAAATTCTTCAACTTAGATCAAAGATTATTCTTATTCATAACAAAGTTTAGAAACTTCAAGATTTGCCACTTATTTTTTAGTTGCTTCAAGAAAATCAGCGTGTATGTGTGTATACACACACACACACACACACACACATATATATATATGTGTGTGTGTATAACTGCCTACATTTGGAGCCCTCACGTTGCCCCCCCTCCCCTCGTGCCGCCAGATTGCTCCACTTGAAAATGATGGTTTCTCATTGATTTATATCTATGAAATTTGCGGGTTATGGGTACTATCCACGGGTCTTGGTACCCAGATTAGAAAAACGGGTTAAAACATCTCCTTAAACACTTTCCCCTTTCCTCGAACCCTAAATCAAAATCATTCCACCATCTCCAGTCCACCACCCTTAATTTCCTATTTCTCTCAGTCACCGATTTTTTCTCCGACCTCCGCACCCATCGTGTATCTGACAGCCACTCCCACAGAATCCCCGTTGGCATGTCCGCCGACTGATGAAACTCCGATCGGTGCTCTAGTGCTTTGTCGCCGTCTATTGCTTCTACTCCGACCGGGTCTATTGCTTAGTTTTCTATTTCTCTCAGTCACCGACCGTTTCACCTAACGTTGTTGGGTCGACCCGGGTGGTGTCTATCAGGTCGGTTTTTGGTGTTGTGGTTGTTGATGTAGAGATCTGAGAGATTTGTGGTCTTTTGTTTTGTGGTTCTGAATGTCTTTTTTTTCTTTTCAATCCATCATTTACAGGTTAGTCATCCATAAATGGGTTTTTATCTGCATTCAATATGTTGCAAGAATCCATCTGATATTGGTGTGCACTCCGAGTGTTTGATATAATGCCTCACAGGGATTTGTTTGAATTTACGGAAATTTTGTAACTGTTTTATGATCAGTCATCAAAGATGAGTCAACTCTATAAAGGGTGGAATGAAATCATGTTCTATTATACTAAAGGTTCGGATTAGTATGCTCTGTGACTGCCGACTTTGTGCGAATCTCTCACATCAGAAAACCAACCGATAGCTAAGGTCTAAAAAACCGACTAGTACTGTTCTCTCAAATATCCCTGTTTGAAGTCTAAAAGAACCAGCAGTGAGTGGTAAGATAACAAGAGGTCGCAATCAAAGTCTCGTTTTGCGGTGTGAAGTCTAAACAATGTTGAAGACAGTCCGATATCCGGCCAAATGCTATCCCGTTCCACATCAAATCTACGTCAGTCATCAGGATCCAGAATAGATCAATTATATGAAATATCGTATGTTTCTAATAAGTCTAAAATTCCTATTGCCAGTATACCTTTAGTAAACCCTTACAGTGTTTTTCTAAACCTTCTAATTCATTATCAAAAAAAGTCAAAAAATTAATCGGTTCTACTTCCAACCCCCATGTTAAAGTAATTTATCCAAACGTCAAAGTTCGACTCACATCAACTCGCCGCCACCACCTCCGAACACCTTGTAACCCTTTCCCTACCCCCACATCTACCCAGAATCTGTCAAGCCCAAGGTTACACACACATCCACTTTAGTGCCATTCACTACCTCTTACCTTTCACGGAAGAAAAGGTTTAATAGCGTTCTCCCGTATAGCCCTTGTTGATACAAGATTTGTTGAATACCAACATGCTTGTATAGGTACTACACAAACCACCCTAAATGCAGGCACTATGTTTCTCACCTTCTACCCGAACTGCAATATGCCTATCAATGATCCATCCCTCCTTACAGATTTAAAAGCCCAAATCCAGATTGGAGGAACGCCCCAAGTAAACACCTTCCATTACTAGAAGGCGTACAGAGTACAAAACCACTCCTTAGACATCATGGTCCCCGTACAGGCTAATGCTGGAGACATGTAAATTGATGTTGATTCCAACGCCATGCCAACTTGCACATATGTTCCAAAACAGTTATCCAGAGAAGAGTTACGAAAACTGTTACCAGGAAAATGGATAACAAATTACGAGCAGATCTACCAAACCCCTGTTCAGACAACCACGACCCCGGAATTTGTCAGACACCAAGATGGAATGGTCGAAATCAAGTCCTCAAATCAAGAACGAAGAAACATATTCCCAACGATAAAGATGATGCAAGTTGTACCACCCCAGACATCAACTCAAACCACAGAACATTGTAGTTATGATGTATGTAACTGTCCATCTTGCTTAGAAGAAGCTTTCAAAGTTGAGTATGAAAAAGAAAAACCAAAGAAAAAGAGCTCACAACTCTCTCTAACGAAAAGGTACGAAGATGGAGACCCCATCGTTGGCCTACTAGGCTAACCATCTAGAAAGTTTGACTACTATGTTCTTTATGGTAGTTCAACAAAGAAGCAAAATTCAAAACCAGAACCTTGCAAACCAACACAACACCTACACCAGACATGCCTCCCAGCCAACTTGAAAGATGCTTTGTAATCACCCCTTCCATATCATCATCTGATTACCAAACTGAGTTCCCGCCATTAACCTGTTTGAGAAGTCTAACCAGAAAGCCAAACACATATGGAAGATCCAAAATTTTTCCATAATGACGCCAAGTGGTCCTCAAACCCAACCACTACAGCAGAAGCAACTTTAAACGCTCACAACCGTTCTAGCTCAACAAGACAACTTTAGTAGAACCCAAGAAGTCTTGGTCAACAGGCTCCAAGGTCTAGAAATTTTTTTTCTATGAAGTTAAAACAAAGATTTTAAGCCTTCACCATAAGCTACTTGAAATGGTCTGAAACACTCCTGCTATGCAAAAATCAATGAACCTCTCACACAAAGTGTCAAAGATGAAGTTACTCAAGGCTCAGTTAGCATACCTTGAAAGACAACATAAGCAACAAATTGTCTCAACTATGGCAGATGATCCATGGAGAATGCCAGCTCACCATTTGCAAAACCTATCTTTGACCCATAACCTTTAGCCGTGGATCCAATTTCACAATCCTCACCATCACTAAGCCTATGGTCTAACCAAAGAAGTAGGCCACAAAGAAGATCTCCACCCTGAACCATAGGTGCCTCTTCTAGCAACCCTTCATCATCAAAAGCTAAAGAACCATCCAAAAAGCATACACATGATGATAGCATGATGATGGCTTCATCAGTTTCTCCGGTTGATCTACCGATCCCAAAGGAAGATCCCATTACAACCCTGACTGTCCACCGAAGTCTCTCCAAGAGTCCTGCCTTATATTGCTTCAAACATGGTCGTCACTTCAGAATATGAATCTGATAAGTCATAAGATGAAGAGATAACCAACCCAGGTGAAGCATTCGAACACCTGTTCATGAATGAACATGATACCATAGTAAGAAACGATATCCATTCAAATTTCGAAGATGTAGCTTCACATACAAAATCTGTGTCGTTCTCTAATCGCCTCAAGCCCCAAACTCGGGTCGTTCTCTAATCGCCTCAAACCATGTCTCCGGCAATGACGCCAAAAACTTGATGTATATTTCGTTCATAGGGTTTAAATAGATTACTTAAACTTGATTAACAAGCCAAACTAGGTCCAAAACAGGCCACAAAAGACAAAATAGCCACGGTCAACTTGAATCCAAAACTCCTATTCACACCGTACCGTAGCGTTGGCGGCCACCGTGGTCGCAACCATATCCTACGGTAGGCTACGGTCTGGCCTTAACTGTCGTTTATATTCACTTTTTAGACGGCTTTTTCATTATCTTTTTTACTATCATTGAAGCAAGGACGACTCTAGGGCGAATTTGGAAAGACAAAAAAATATATTGGTGATTTCGATTATTTGGTTTATGTCTTTGATTCATATGAACAATACAATTGATGTGATGATTCACCACACCGTGAACGGCTAATTTCATTGGTAATCATCATGGATGTAAGGTTTATTTGAAACACTATGTTTATGCTTGAATTTCTAGAATAATGGCTTTGCATTGTTTGTTTAGTTGTTATGGTGTTTGAATATTTGTTTGTAAATTGTTGCTTGTGTTTGATCGTGGTCTAAACCATACGTTTTTGGTGCCATTGGCATCATAGGAGGAATTAGGGTTGGATATTAGCTAATTGGTCATCGGGTAACAACCTCGCATTATAATAATTCGAGTAATTAGTTCTCTTTTATCACAAAAAAAGTAATCAAATATGAGCTATGTCTAGTTTTTTCTAGTAAGCATGAACATTGGTGTTGATTAAAACCTGAAAATTAAGATGATCGCTTTCTCTAAATCGGTTTACAAAACTTATCTTTGGTTTGCAAGCTAATTTATTTCATTTTAGTACATAAAACCAATCAATCAAAATCTGAATTTACAATTTATGCAATTTAGTTTAATTTAATTATTTGATAAAGCGACTAGTAAACACGCTTTCCATGAACTTCTTGTATTTGATACCCACTTACTGCTATCTAATTAGTTGTAATTGTTTATTATGAGTGAGACTTCGACCTCACATCAACTAAGCCTATGGTCTAACCAAAGAAGCAGGCCACAAAGAAGATCTCCACCCAGAAACACGGGTGCCTCTTCTAGCAATCCTTCATCATCAAAAGCTAAAGAACAATCCAAAAAGCATGCACATGATGATAGATGATGATGGCTTCATCAGTTTCTCCAGTTGATTTATCGATCCCAAAGGAAGATCCCATTACAACCCTGCTACATAAACTGGCCACCGAAGTCTCTCCAAGTGTTCGCTTCAAACATGGCCATCACTTTAGAAGATGAATCCGATAAGTCGAAAGATGAAGAAATAACCAACCTATGTGAAGCATTCGAACACCTGTTCATGAATGAACAGGATACCACAGTAAGAAACGATATCGATTCAGATGTCGAAAATGCAGCTTCACATACAGAAACCCAGAATAAACCAAATGTCCCACGATCAGACTTCAACATAAAGTTCACCTTTGATGACATTCCCTATCACAATGGCATTAAAGAACTGTAGAAATGCATACATGGTGTGCTGCAGAACTACAATATTATGATATCAAAGTAGTTATCAAAAGATTCTTGGCTAGGTGTCAAGGAAGACTTAGAGATTGGTACTTAAGTCTTGGTGAATATAGAAAGATGCAACTTCAATAGCTCCGTTCACCCGAAGAACTCATACATGTGATCCAAAATGAATTCATTGGAAGCCCACTTGATCATAAAATTCATGCACGCGATGAATTCTTGAAAATGAAGTGTTGCTCGTTCCTCCCAAAAGATCTTGAGACACATTACAACCATATGTATGAACGGTTTAATTGTTTTAACGGAGTAGATGACACAAATCTCAAACAAATCTTCCTACAATCCTTTCCAGAATCACTCTATAATGAGGTTTTCAGGAGACTAGAAATCAAGAACGTAACATGTGCACAAGCATCACTAGGAGAGTTATATCAGCTTATTACAAATTCTCTTGCTAAACTTTGTAATCAAAAAAGGTTCCTAAGTGATTATGAAAAAACGAGCAGTCATCTTGGCTCAGCCAGCAACGACAACCACCTTAAGATCAAATGCAAAGATGATTCATCTTGCAGCTGTTCAAAAAGGTCCCACTTCTCGAAGAAACATGACATTATTCTTCAACGTGAAGATTTCCAAATAAGAAGTGGAAGTTCCTCAGAAGAAAATCCTATCGAGGAAAAAGCACTGATAGGTACTATATTTGAAACCCATAAGGCCATTCTGCAAAATATTGCAAACACAAAAAGAAGCCCAATTCTTGCTCCAGACGATCAACCAGGTGGAAAAATTGATGTATCAGATTTACAGCCATTATACTCTCTTGACGATGAACCATGGGATAGGGCAGTATGTTCGATCTACTACTCTTAATCAGATGATGAAACAGACATGGATACCTCAGACGCATACAGTTTAAGCAGCGATATATGTCTGATGTTTATGGCAAGAGCTAGAGATTCGTCTCCAAATCCTTCGATTCCAGACCCTCTAGTCAAGTTTAACTTACTGCTTAATCACTATGTAAAACTTATCCTGGTAATTGCGTTGATAGACTCTAGATCACACAGATGAGTCTTAAATCCAAGTATTTTTCCTCCAAGTTATTGGCGCCCTCACAAACAGTTTTTTCTTACTACCAATGGCCAAACTTTCTCTATTGAAAAAATCAGTAAGCAAATATACATTAAACTATTTCCCAGGTGTGTTATCAGACACAGATTTTTGGGATCTAGCCTCCACGGAAAGGATCTTCTTCTTGGTTGGGATATTATTTTTCAATTACTAGAAATGAGGTTTTTCGGTTACAATGGACTTAAGTGGAAGAAGTATGTTAGCCCATATACTAAAATCCATCATCTCCACATGAGTACACCCTCACCTCATCCCATAGAAACAATCAAAAGCCAAATTATCAAAACCTCATGTGCCACAAATCACACTGAATTCCTAACCATACATAACTCACCATTGTGGTTTAATCCATCATTTTTTTGTGTCTTTGCCATTCAAACAAAACGAGAATATAAACCCAGCAAAGGCAAGCCACCCAGGCATGAACCCAGACCATTACAAACTTGCGACAGAAGAATGCTCGGAACTGGTCAAACAAGGTTTAACTAAACCTATAAAATCCCAGTGGGCCTGTGAAGCCTTCTATGTTAATAAACAAAGGGAAAAAGTTCGTAGAAAATTAAGGTTGGTCATAAATTATCAGTCTTTAAATCACTTTTTAGCATATAACAAATTTCCAATCCCCTAGAAGAAATCCATGTTTCAGTCTTTAATAGACGTAAAATTGTTACAAAAATTTGATCTCAAAGCTAGATTCTGGCAACTTGGAATCAAACCAGAAGACAGGCCAAAAACAGGTTTTTGCATTCCAGATTATCACTATCAATCGAATGTAATGTAGTTTGGGTTAAAAATCATACCATCCTCTTTTCAAAAAGCTTGAGCTTATCTTAAGCAATACCCTGGTATACATTGATGATATACTATTGTTCTCCAAATATTTGAAGTCCCATATATAATTACTTAAAAAAATTCACTCGATAGTCCAAAATATGGGATAATACTGTCAGAAAAGAAAATGGAATTGGTGCAAAGAATTTGATTTCCTTGGAATAAAAATCGCCGATGGAAAATTCTAACACTAGCCACACGTAGCCCAAGAACTCAAACGTTTTCCAAATAAACTGACTTCACGAAAAGAGATTCAACAGTTTCTTGGTCTAGTTAACTATATGGCGGAATCTCTGCCAAAGCTGTCAAGCCAAATAGTAGACCTGTTCCCCATGTTAAAAAGAATCCTCCTCAGTGGACTGAAAAAGCAAACACAAGTTGTAAAAGAGAGAGAAAAAGCTAGCAGATGTGAGGCCACCTTTAAAGACTCCCACCCCAACTAACAAAATAATCCTTCAGACTGATGCTAGTGTTGAATATTGGGGAGCGGTCTTGATTGCAGAAGACGACAAAGGTGTCACGTCGGTATGTGGATACAAGAGCGCCACGTTTGGTGTGTCAGAAAAGCATTACCACTCCACTTACAAAGAAATCTTGGCGGTCAAAAGAAGAATCGAGAAGTTCCAGTTTCATCTTATTGGTCATAGCCTTTTTATTTAAATAGACATGTCGTCTTTTCTAAAAATTCTACAGTTCAAGTAAAAAAGCTCTCCCAGAAGCATAGTTGTTACGATGGGCTAACTAGTTCTCACAATATTCATTCACTGTTAAGCATATCAAAGGCAAGAATAATATCCTTGCAGAGTTCTTATCAAGGCCAAAAGTCTTATCAATACGAGGATTTCAACACGGTTAGGCATCATTAAATCTTACCCACAATCTTTACAATGGCACATCTCAATACATCCAAACCTCTCATCTAATCCCCTAACTACAATCCAAAACACCTTCTAAAGGAAGTCATTGAAATTATCAATACTCACAACCTGGTGGATCCATCCAGCCTCAACTACAAAAATCTAATGACAATCAATTTGAATAAGTATGGGCAGTTCTTAAAAGGAGAAAATTTTCACCCTGATTTTCCTTTTCTTCATGTTTATCATATAGGCAATCCATCCGCGTTGACAAAAAAAACAATATGTTTTTATGGTGCATATTCGAAACATTTACTGTAGTTGTGTCTTTCAACACCTCAAAGTTGGTTGCATATTTCCTTAAAGTAAAAGATTTACCTAAAGATCAAAAATTCACTTTAAAATTGTTAGAATGATTTCTTCCTCTTGAGAAGTGGATACAATTAATAAGTTTCTTATCAAAAAGATATCTAATTGCTCGCTTCAAGAATCCCAGCCCAAAAACGAGTCAGGAAAAGAGCCGACAGAGCCCCTACCAAAATCATCCACTCTTGGTCACACATGAATCCAGCAAGCTGGTTTTTTCAAGCAAATTTTTTTTAAGCTTGGTTGCAAATTCGAAAAGAAATGGCCTTAACAAACAACGTCGATCCCAACAAATTAAGTGTTGCGGTCATGAGAGGATATAATTTATGTCCAGCAAACCATCCATGTATAAATGATTGGGAAAAGGCCATCAATGATCACTTTAAAACCAAAGTTTTTGAAGGAATCTCAAATGAAAAATACGGAGATTGTCTGATGATAAACTTAAATAAAATCTCATACAATCCTAAGAACAAACATCACAAGACACTAGTACCTCTCAAGTTTTAGTGAGTTTATGCAAACCCCCCCCCCCCCCCCCCCACCCCACCCAAAAAAAAACTATGGAAAACCTTCAGGCACAAAACCTCTTTACCACGGCCACCAAAACCTCGTCCAAATGGAACAATTGGAAAATGATGATCCGAGCAGTACTACATGGAAGAAGTTATAAATAATCATGTGTCTTGTATAATATTTTCTTAATTATGTTTTTTAAGTTTGTATTTTAGGTCTAATCACTCTTAAAGTGATTAGGTAAGTTTTAGTCCATTGGTATGGGACTTATGTCATGCCTTATGTCGTTGGTATGGGCCTCATGTTTTATGCATGGGCCTTATGTCTTTTTATGAGGTTAGTTAGTTTTTCCTTGTCTATAAAAGGAAGACTTCCCCTCACTTGTAATGCATCCCTTGAAATAAATAAAAACTTCTTCTTTATATCTTTTTTCTAGTTCTCTTAGCTCTTGCTGGTGATACCATTGATAATAAGAGGCAGGGTGATACCATTGATAATAAGAGGCGGGGGTGATACCATATATCATAAAGGCAGGGGTGATACCATTGATAACATACCAAATAAAAGAACTTAAGAACTCTAGTAAAAAAACTCAACAACTCACGAGAGAGCTAAGAGAACTAGAAAGAAGTTTTTACTTCTTTCAAAGGAGCATTACAAGTGAGGGGAAGCCTTCCTTTTATAGGCAAGGAAAAGCTAACTAACCTCATAAAAAGACATAAGGCCCATGCATAAGCCATAAGGCCCATACCTATGACATAAGGCATGACATAAGTCTCATACCAATAGACTAAACATTACCTAGCCACTTTAAGGGTGATTAAACCTAAAATACAAACTGAAAAAACATAATTAATAAAATATTATACAAGAAAACGATTGTTTATAACTTCTTCCATGGAGTTCTGCTCGGATAAACATTTTCCAATTGTTCCATTTGAGCGAGGTTTTGGTGGCCCTAGTAAGAGGTTTTGTGCTTGACGGTTTTTTTGACTCATTTGTGGGTTGGGTTTCTTGAAGCGAGCAATTAGGTATCTTTTTGATGAGGAACTTATTAATTGTATCCACTTCTCGAGAGGGAGAAACCATTCCAACATTTTTAAAGTGAATTTTTGATCTTCAGGTGAATCTTCTACTTCAAGGAAATATGCGGCCAACTTGGAGGTGTTGAAAGACACAGCTACAGTGAATGTTTCGAATAGGAACCAGAAAAAACATAGTGTTTCTTTTGTTAACGCGGATGGATTGCCTATATGAAAACATAAAGAAAAGGAAAATCATGGTGAAATATTTCACCTTTTGAGAACTGTCCATGCTTCTTCAAAATGATTGTCATTAGATTTTTGTAGTTGAGGCTGGATGGATCCACCAGGTTGTGAGTATTGATAATTTCAATGACTTCCATTGGAAGGTGTTTTGGATTGTAGTTAGGGGATTGGCTGAGGGGTTTAGAGGTATTGAGATGTTCATTGTAAAGATTGTGGGTAAGATTTGATTATGCCTAACCATGTTTGACTCCTGGTATTTATAAACTTTTGGCCTTGACAAGAAATCCAAAGGATAATTCTTGCCTTTGATATGCTTAACAGTGAAAGAATATTGTGAGAACCAGTGTGCCCATCGTAACAACTATGCTTCTGGAGAGCTTTTTACTTGAATTGTAGCATTTTTGGAAAAGACGACATGTCCATTAAAATAAAAAAGCTGTGACCGATAAGATGGAACTGGAACTTCTCGATTCTTCTTTTGACCGTCAAGATTTCTTTGTAAGTGGAGTGGTAATGCTTTTCTGACACATCGAACGTGCCGCTCTTGTATCCACGTACCGACGTGACACCTTTGTCGTCTTCTGCAATCAAGACCGCCGCCCAATATTCAACACTAGCATCAGTGCGAAGGATTCTTTTGTCGGTTGGGGTGGGTATCTTTAAAGGTGGCATCACATCTGCTAGCATTTTATCTCTTTTACAGCTATAGTTTGCTTTTCAGTCCACTGAGGAGGATTCTTTTTTAACATGGGGAGCAGGTCTACTGTTTGGCTTGACAGCCTTGGCAGAGATTCCGCCATATAGTTAACTAGACCAAGAAACTGTTGAATCTCTTTTTGTGACGTCATTTTATTTGGAAAAGGTTAAAGTTCTTGGGCTATGTGTGGCTGGTGTTGGAATTTTCCATCGGCGATTTTCATTCCAAGGAAATCAATTTCTTTGACACCAATTTCCATTTTCTATTCTGACAGCATTATCCCATATTTTTGGACTATCTAGTAAAAAATTTTTAGTAATTCTATATGGGACTATTCATCTTTGGAGAACAATAGTATATCATTAATGTATACCCGGGTATTGCTTAAGATAGGCTCAAAGATTGTTACCATTGTTTTTGAAAAGAGGATGGTGCGATTTTTAACCCGAACGACATTACATTTCATTAATAGTGATGATCTGAAATGCCAAAAACTGTTTTTGGCATGTCTTCTAGTTTGATTCCAAGTTGCAAGATTCCAGCTTTGAGATCAAATTTTCATCACACTTTTGCGTGTACCAAAGACTGAAACATGGATTTCTTCTGGGGGATTTGAAATTTGTCATCTGCTAAAAAGTGACCTAAAACTGATAATTTATGACCAACCTTAATTTTCTATGAACTTTTTCTCTTCGTTTATTTACATAAAAGGCTTCACAGGCGCACTGGGATTTTGTAGGTTCAGTTAAACCTTGTTTGACCAGTTCCGAGCATTCTTCTGTCGCAAGATTGTAATGGTATGGGTTCATGCCTGGGTGGCTTGCCTTTGCTGGGTTTATATCCTCGCTTTGTTTGAACGACAAAGACACAAAAAAAAATGATGGATTAAACCACAATGGTGAGTTATGTATGGTTAGGAATTCAGTGTGATTTGTGGCATATGAGGTTTTGATAATTTGGCTTTTGATTGTTTCTATGGGATGAGGTGTTGGTGTACTCATGTGGAGATGATGGATTTTAGTATATGGGATGACATACTTCTTCCACTAAAGTCCATTGCAACCGAAAAACATCATTTCTAGTAATTGGAAAATAATATCCCAACCAAGAAGAAGATCCTTTCCGTGGAGGCTAGATCCCAAAAATATGTGTCTGATAACACACCTGGGAAATACTCTAATGTATATTGGCTTACTGATTTTGTCAATAAAAAAAGTTTGGCCATTGGTAGTAAGCAAAACCGTTTGTGAGGGCGCCAGTAACTTGGAGGTAGAATACTTAGATTTAAGACTAGTCTGTGTGATCCATAGTCAACGCAATTGCCGGAATAGGTTTTGCATAGTGATTAAGCAGTAAGTTAAACTTGACTAGAGGGTCTGGAATCGGAGGAGCTGGAGACGAATCTCTAGCTCTTGCCATAAACATCATACATATATCGTTGTTTAAACTGTATGCGTCTGAGGTATCCATGTCTGTTTCATCATCTGAATAAGAATAGTAGATCGAACATACTGCACTATCCCCTGGTTCATCGTCAAGAGAGTATAATGACTCTAAATCTGAGACATCAATTTATTCCACCTGGTTGATCGTCTGGAGCAAGAATTGGGCTTTTTTTTTGTCTTTGCAATATTTTGCAGAATGACCTTATGGGTTGCAAATATAGAACCTATCGGTGCTTTTTCCTCAATAGGTTTTCTTTTGAGGAACTTCCACTTTTTATTTGGAAATCTTCTTGTTGAAGAATAATGTTTACCATGTTCCTTCAGGAAGTGGGACCTTTTTGAATAGCTGCAAGATGAATCATCTTTTCATTTGATCTTAAGGTGGTTATCGTTGTAGGCTGAGCCAAGACGACTGCTTGTTTTTTCATAATCACTTAGGACCTTTTTTTATTACAAAGTTTAGCAAAGAACATTTGTAATAATCTGATATAATTCTTCTAGTGATGCTTGTGCACATGTTACGTTCTTGATTTCTATTGTCCTAAAATCCTCATTACAGAGTGATTCTGGAAAGGATTGTAGGAAGATTTGTTTGAGATTTGTGTCATCTACTCCGTTAAGACAATTAAACCGTTCGGACGTACGGTTGTAATGTGTCTCAAGATCTTTTGGGAGGAACGAGCAACACTTAATTTTCAAGAATTCATCGTGTGCATGAATTTTATGATCAAGTGGGCTTTCAATGAATTTATTATGGATCACATGTATGAGTTCTTCGAGTGAACGGAGCTATTGAAGTTGCATCTGTCTATATTCACCAAGACTTAAGTACCAATCTCTAAGTCTTCCTTGACACCTAGCCAAGAATCTTTTGATGACTACTTCGATTTCATAGTACTGTAGTTCTGCAATACACCATGTATGCATTTCTATAGTTCTTTCATGCCATTGTGATGGGGGAATGTCATCAAATGTGAACTTTATGTTGAAGTCTGATCGTGGGACATTTGGTTTAGTCTAGGTTTCTGCCTGTGAAGATGCATCTTCGACATCTGAATCGATATCGTTTCTGACTGTGGTATCTTGTTCATTCATGAACACGTGTTTGAATGCTTCACCTGGGTTGGTTATCTCTTCGTCTTCTGAGTTATCAGATTCAGCTTCTAAAGTTACGGCCATGTTTGAGTCAATACAAGGCAGGACTCTTGGAGAGACTTCGGTGGCCAGTTTATGTAGTAGGGTTGTAATGGGATCTTCCTTTGAGATCGGTAGATCAACCGGATCAACTGATGAAGCCATCATCATGCTATCATCATGTGTATCCTTATTGGATGGTTCTTTAGCTTTTGATGATGATGGGTTTATAGAAAAGGCACCCGTGATTCTGGGTGGAGATCTTCTTTGTGGCCTGCTTCTTTGGTTAGACCATAGGCTTAGTGATGGTGAGGATTGTGTAATTGGAGCCACGGCTAAAGGTTGTGGGTCAAAGATAGGTCTTGCAAATTGTGAGGTTGGCGTTCTCCATGGATCATCTGACTCTTTGTGTGAGAGGTTCATTGATATTTGCATGGCATGAGTGTTTCTGACCATTTCTAGCAGCTCATGGTGAAGGCTTAGAATCTTGTTTTAACTTCATAGATAATATTTTCTAGACCTTGGAGCATGTTGACCTGCGGCGGTAGCATGTCGGAAACCCAGAGTATTTACTTGATCCAGGATATGTGATGTATATCCTATTCCATAGTGATCAATAAATCGACTAATAAGTCGTTTCATGGCAGTTCCGTCTATCACTTTATTGTGAAAGACGTGAATGGGTCGTTCTGCCATCAGTACCTCCATATTGCGTTGTGCTAAGTAGAATTTTTTACAATGGGTTTGAGTCAGTGATTGGAAAACTTCCTTTTCTAGATCTTGATTCACGTAGAAATTCCGCAATTCTAGTTCTAGTTAACCCGCGAGATTCGAATTCCCCCTGGCAGCATAGAATTACAACAGCCCTGCTAAAACCCCTGTATGTATGGCTTCTTCTATTTCTCGATAAAGAGAAATATGACCAAGAGTGGTTCGAATAGATATATAAAGAATTTCTTTTTTTATACTTCTTACTATTAGATAGTGTCCATAAATCTCATAATAGGTCCCCGAAGATTCATAGTGAATTTCCTATACTTGTTAATAGATCTGTAAGAGTATTATTCTGGTATATAATTCTTCTATAGATTTCATTAATATCCGAGGTCACTAGTTTATCCTCATCTATATGATAGATTGGTCTCAACTCAGGAGGAAGAACCGGTAATAGACACAAAACCATCCATTTTGGTTCTATATTTGTTCGAATAAAATGCTTAGTCAATTCCATGCGTCTAAGCAAAAAATCTTTTCTTCTTCCAACTTTTCTATCTTCCCATTCATTCCCTGTGGGTTCCTCTTCCTCCAATTCTTTCCATTCTACCAATGAATAATCTATAATCATTCGTAAATCTAGATTTTTTTGGGTTCTGCTAAAGTTGTCTTGTTGATCTAAAATGATTGTGAGAACTTTATTCTGAGCAACAACACTTTCACTTTGCTAGTTTAAAGTTGCTTCTGTTGCAGTGGTTGGGTTTGAAGGACCACTTGACACCATTATGAAAGAATTTTGGATCTTCCATATGTGTTTGGCTTTCTGGTCAGGCTTCTCAAACAGGGTTAATGGTGGGAACTCAGTTTGGTAATCAGATGATGAGATGGAAGGTAATCAGATGATGAGATGGAAGGGATGATTACAAAGCATCTTTCAAGTTGGTTGGGAGGCATGTCTGGTGACGGTGTTGGTTTGCAAGGTTCTGGTTTTGAATTTGGCTTCTTTGTTGAACTACCATAGAGAACATAGCATCATGTTTATCATTGGGAATATGTTTCATCGTTCTTTATATGAGAACTTGATTCGACCATCCATCTTGGTGTCTGACAAATTCTAGGGTCGTGGTTGTCTGAACAGGGGTTGGTGGATCTGCTCGTAATTTGTTATCCATTTTTCTGGTAACAGTTTTCGTAACTCTTCTCTGGATAACTGTTTTGGAACATATGTGCAAGTTGGCATGGCGTTGGAATCAACATCAATGAATAACGCGTCTCCAGTGTTATCCTGTCTGGGGACCATGATGTCTAAGGAGTGGTTTTGTACTATGTATGCCATCTGATAATGGAAGGTTGCTTGGAAAGTGTTTACTTAGGGCGTTCCTCCAGTCTGGATCTGGGCTTAAGCTGTATGGAGGGATGGATCATTGATAGGTATATTGAAGTTCGGGTAGAAGGAGAAACACAATGCATGCATTCAGGGTGGTTTGTATAGTACCTATACAAGCATGTTGGTATTCAACAAATCTTGTATCAACAAGGGCTATATGGGAGAACGTCGATAAACCTTTTCTTCCATGAAAGGTATAAGCTAATCGAATGGCACCGAAGTTGATGTGTGTGTAGCCTTGGGCTTGACAGAATCTGGGTAGATCTGGGGTAGGGAAAGGGTTACAAGGTGTTTGGATGTGGTGGCAGGGAGTTGATGTGAGTCGAACTTTGAAGTTTGGACAAATTCTTAAACATGGGGGTTGAAAGTAGAACCGATTAATTTTTTGACTTTTTTAGATAATGAAGTAGAAGGTCTAGAAAAAAAACATTGTAAAGGTTTACTAATACTGGTAATAGGAATTTTAGACTCATCATAAACATATGATATTTCATATAATTGATCTATTCTGGTTGTTGATGACTGGCGTAGATTTGAGGTGGAACGGGATAGCATTTGGCTAGACATGACTGGATATCGGACTGTCTTCAAAACTATTTAGTCTTCACACCGCAAACCCTCTTGTCGTCTTACCACTCACTACTGGTTCTTTTAGACTTCAAACAGGGATCTTGGGCGGAACAGTACTAGTCGGTTTTTTAGACCTTAACTATCTGTTGGTTTTCAGATGTGAGAGATCCGCATAAAGTCAGCAGTCATAGAGCATACTAATCCGAACCTTTAGTATAGGAGAACAAGAGCCGAGGTATGGCTCTGATACCAAAGCCATTGATAATACAAACAAAATTACAAATGCATTAAGCCAATGACTATTTAATTGTCTTGGTTCATAACATGCACAAGACATTGTACATACCGATCAATTGTAAAAGTGAATATGGGCTATGAGAGTTAAGTGATCCTGATGGTCGAAAGGGACACATGTGTCAACTTATGGACCAAGCAAAATAACTAAGGCTATGCTTCAATTGACTCAAATCTAATCATCCCTATGTTTTACCTTAGGAGCCGAAAGAGAATAAATACTAAAAATACTGACAAAATCGTTAGTAATTTTAAAATAAGAATATAACTAGTAACTAACCAAATTGAAGATTCATGAATCTATACTATATAATAAATAAAGGTTTTTAATGCCACATGGCATCACACAAGATAGTTACTTAAAAATTTTTCCCACCTCTCTCTCTTATTAAATACATTACCCTTTTTATTAATAGTTTTATATTTAACTTTTTTTTTCTTTCTTAATCAATTTTTTTTCTATTTTTAATAATTATTTTTTAATTTAAAATTTTAATACAAACATAGATATATTATTTAGTTTTGTATAAATATGTTGTATTAGTTATTAATATTAAGTTTTTGTAAATAACAAATTTGCACGTTGATTTAGATAAAATAACTAATTTCAAATAAAGAAAATTTAACTTTATTTTTGTTTTGCAATGAAGATTAATAAAAGTTAAAGTCAATCATTATATATGATTTGATTTGTTTTTGAGACAACATGTTTTAACGCATGGTAAATTATGTGTTTCATTATCTAATGTTGAAATAAAAAACAAAACAAAACTACTAATTTTGATATGTAGGTTAAAATTACAAATATTGTATACAAAAAAATATTTAGAGATTTATGAATTTTCAACAGCTTTGTATTTCCATATTGTGTAATATGTAATTTATTCTACTATACAAATATTGTATATCATTTAAACATATTTGCATTTTGTTATTATCTAAACAAATTTTTTTATTTTAACTCGTGTTCTACACGGGTCTTAATGCCATACGTCATTACACATGAGTGATCCTTACACAATTTTCTCATTACTCTCATGTTAAATATATATTTCTTTTTTTTATTAATAGTTTTATATTTTATTCATGTTTCTTTTCAATCTATTATTATTGAGTGAACTGCGATTTTTGTCCATATGGTTTGTCAAAATATGCGATTTTAGTCCAATAGTTTTCCCTCATCTCTCTCATATTAACTACATTTCTCTTTTCAATATTCCATTTTTAATTTTTAATAATTCCTTTCAATTTTAAAAGAATTAATACCATCATAAATATGTTAATTTGTTTAATATAAATACATTGCATTAGTTATTAATATTAGAATTTTATAAGTAACAAATACGAAACAGGTAGGTTTCTTTAACCGATTAAAGTATCAAACATTGTTCATGTCAAAACAGTTTAAGATTAGAATGAGTTTTGGTCCACGCGTTGGTTTAAAAAAGTTGTCATTTACAACTAAGATTTGATATAGAAAGTAACAGAAATAATTTATGATTTATGAATTTTCTAACAATTTTTTATTTCCAAATTACGTAATGTGTAATTTCTTTATTGTATAATATATCTTTATATATATGATCCATTTTTTTTTTGTATTTCACATTATGTTATTATTTAAAAAAAATTACTTATTATAACTCGTGTGCTACACGGGTAACTAACCTAGTATCCAATAAATATGGTACAACACAACATTTCTTCTCATCATTGCACTATCATCACCACCCACAACTATTGTTGATATCAACCTCATGAGTCGCTACTATCATTGCCGCTCCATAAAACATAATAGACATTCATTCTCTGTGTGTTTATGAGTTAAGTTTGTATGTGTGGTCAACACACATTGACTTAACGAATTTTAATGTTAGTTACGGATTCCAAACATATTAGTGATTGTTAAAAAGTTGGAATCTATGCTTGAACACAAATTTGATCAACAGAACCAATCAGACGATTTCCATTAAGGAGATGACTATGTAAGGAAAAAATGGTATTAACATGTGGGAGGCCGAAGGGGGCACATAGAAAAAAAGAAGACTATAAAAGAATAAGATGACGGAGAAAGAGGTAAAATTTCATAACAGAAGAAATCATCAAGAGACAACCAAAGATTGGTAACAGACAAGAACTGTAGAAGAAAGAGCGATAGGGTGGCCGAATGGTAACAAATAGCCCTAATTTAAAATCAACAATGACAAATGTATTTAACGTTGGCGAAAACGTTAAGGTAATGTCAAAAGAATATTTGTCATTTTAATATAACTACTTTGAAACATATTAAAACAAAATGTTTTACAAAAATATAGACCAATGGTACTTCGAAAAACAAAATACTATAGTTCACACATCATTCATACTTTCACACCACTCTTTCTCCAATTCCATCATCATCATCTTCACCAACCAACCACCATCACCTTTTCTCACCAAATCCACGAATGCTAGCTTCAATTCCTCTCAAATATTATTCATAATGTGCGGTGCATCCTACGAGCTCTAGGATAAATAAGGATTTTCCTCTTGGTAAACATGATAACCAAGCATCATTAATTCATGCACTAACGGTTGTTTCTTTACAGGTCGAGCATTGCAAGCGCTTGGTCTTGTTTAAACATTTGTGGCTACAACTAAATCATACTACCAAATCACCAATTAGGCTAAGGGGTATACACCATTGGGCAACCCCCACTGGTCCTAGGTGGCAACCACCCCTCATCGGTCTCACTTGAAACAACCCCCCCCCCCCCCCTACCAGTCACGCGTGACCTGAGGCCACTGATGGAGCTTGACGTAGGCCAATTGGTGGGCCTCTTAGCCTTACTCTCCAACTCATTAATTACTCCTTTCTTTATTATATAAATTAAAAAAATGGAGAATGGTGGAGAATAAGGGAGAGTGGTGTATTTCTTTGGTGGAAGAGTGTTAAAGAGTGATGGAGAATGATGGGGGAAAGCTGATGTGGCACTAATGTGGTGAATGAGGAGAATGAGGGATAGTGATGTATACCCCTTAGCCTCATAAGCTAGTAGTGATGATAATACTAGGACGTATTTCTTGAATCATACCACCACCAGGGGCGGACCTATGTATTAGGTTGGGGGAGCGACCGCCCACTTTAAATCTTTTTTTAGTGTTATTTGTATGTGAAAATCCCGATCGCCCCCGTTAAAATTAGTGTTAAGTCCTGATGCCCCCCCCCCCAAGAAAATATTTCTTGGGTTCGCCACTGCCATTTACTTCATAAACATATATGACAATTATTTACGATGTCCGTCTCCATTCTTCTTATGAAGTCGTTTCTTTTGGTAACTTTTATAAAAACATTTATCATCACTACGTTTGTTACTCGCGATTTCAAACAGTTCTTGCCTTCGGCTTTGTAGAATCAACATAGTTAATCATGTAGGACTAACTATATATGTTTCTTCTTCGTCATTCAATTTATTATTATTATTATTATTATTATTATTATTATTATTATTATTATTATTATTTTGTGTAAAGAGACCTTCAGTGAATATTTTGGTATATTTCCAGGCAACTATATGTGTTTCTTCTTCAATCTTCAAATGTATTCCAATTCTTTCAAGATTGAAGGGCATGTTGCATGATCAAGTTGTGGCATTGTGATGTTAACTCTGTAGTGATGGCAGAATCTTATGTTCATTTCGTTATAACTTAGAAACCAATAGAATGAATTCATCAACTTATATCAAACACAGAACATGTTTAAAAAATTTCAAGATTTGCCCCATGTCTTTTAGTTGCTTCAAGAGAATCCATGTGACCATAGGCTGCACTCATATTGTTATATAAGTCGTGTCAACATGAGATATGTATATTGGGTTATATGGAATGTTTCATTTCAAATATCCAACAACATGAACATCGGTTGTGGTTAATAGGTGATATCTACAAATATATATGTTCAAGTGGGAGCATCCATGATGGGATCGATGATTTCATGGGAAGCTTCTACATACTGAAGCAACTAAATTCAAAATAATGAACTTCGTGTAGGGGCAAATATACATTACTTGTTAATGTGAAGAGCTAAATGTTACAATCGTAAACTTTTTAAGGATAGATTCATGATGTTTTATTATTTTAACGATTACATTTCATAATTTGACTATGTTTTGAGCAAACAAGAGCGAGTCAAGTGGAGTATTGGAGTGTACACAGCCAATCCGAAGAAGGGTACGATGTAATTATAAGTTTATAACTATAGGGGGGTATATAACTATAGGGGGATATTCGCAACCGTTTTAAAAGTAAATAATATAATATAATATAAAAATCCTACGTGTCGTGATTTGGTCGCTACCCTCTTTTTTGGAGTCATCAGATTTGCTTGATTTTTAATGGAAGCTTCTCATTCATTTGACCCGAATTCACGGATATGGGTCTTACCAAACTCATATATTACTTAAACGGGTTATAACATCTCATTAAATTAAAAATTATTCTCACCAAATTATTGATATGAAAATCCTATAAAATAGGATATACTAAAAATTATTATATGATTTTTTTGAATATTATTTATAATTAAAAAAACAATTTTGTAGTAAAAAAAATAAACGGGTCTTGGGTCTTACCAAACCCAGATAACTTTTAAATCGGGTTATAACATCTTAGTTATTTGTGAAACCTTTTTATCATCAAACTCTAAAACTCTAAGTATATTATAAATTTCATTACAATAAATAAAATTAAACCCAAAAAAGTATATATATTAAAAACGAGTAATGTAAAACAGCCTCATAATACGGGGGATAAAAACTAGTATAATATAATCTATAATCTATATAAACGAAAACATAAAAATCCTATATGTCGCGATGTGGACGCTCCCCCTTTTTTTGGAGCCACTAGATTTGCTTGATTTTTAAATTGAGACTTCTCATGCATTTGACCTTAATTCATGGGTATGTGTCTTACCAAACGTTATTCCTTAAACGGGTTATAACATCTCATTAAATTAAAAATTATTCTCATCAAATTATTGATATAAAAATCCTATAATATAGGATATACTAAAATTAATATCTTATTTATTTTTAATAAAATATAATTATTTAAATTAAAAAACCAATTTTATATTAAAAAAAATAAACGGGTATTGGATCTCATCAAACCATAAGTATATTATTAACTTTCATAAATATTATTTATAATTAAAAAACCAATTTTATAGTAAAAAAAATAAACAGGTCTTGGGTCTCATCAAAACCATATAGCTTTTAAACCAGGTTATAACATCTAATTTATTTGTGAAACAATTTATTATCAAACCATAAGTATATTATTAACTTTCACATTATAAAAAAAATATAAAATCAAAAAATAAATAAATATTAGAACAAACAATATAAAACAATCTCTGTAATACAGGAGATAAAAACTAGTATAATATAACATAATATACAAGTTGAAGCCTCTAATGATTCCTTAGTTATAAGGAAAGCTAAATGAGGTAAAAAAACCACAAGCAGGTGCTACGTATCATATAAACTCTAAAACACATTACTAAAACAAACAAAATTACAAATGAATTAAGCCAATAACTATTTATCTGTTTATACCGATCAATTATAAAAGTGAATATGGCTTATGAAAGTTAAGTGATCCTGATGGTCGAAAGGGACACTTGTGTCAACTTAGGGACCAAGCCAAAATAATTAAGGGGCTGTTTGGCAAGTGTTGAACCATTAAGTGTTGAATGATTAAGAAGCTCTGAACCAGTAAGTGTTGAACCAGTATGTGTTGCATGGTTCGATATCTGAATAACTATGCAGAATGACTGTTTTACCCCTATAAGCTATTTCGAGCTATTTTGTGCTGGATGAAATATATTTGTTTAGTCATAATCTTAATAACTATACAGAATGAGTGAACTTTCATTATTACTGACCAAAATACATCATAAAACAAACTTTTATTATAACAAACTAAAATACATCTTAAAATTAGTTCATCAAGGCATTGACAGAAATAACTTAACAATACACCCAGAAATAAGCAAAACCTCTAACCATCAAACAAGGCTTGAACTATATCCCGACAAACATAACACCCATTTTAATACAACTTGCTCACTCCATCAATAGCAAACACCCCATTGTTGACATATTGGAGATGAATTTGATCAAAATTTCTTTCAATCATATTACCAATTTCAAACACTTTTTCCACCTTGCTTTTCTTAGTTTTTTGAGGCTTCAAAACCTTCAACACAATCTTTTGTTCTTCAACCAAGAAAGCTCGAATGATCCTGCAAAATAAAACAAAATAATACAAAATTTATACATTAACTAACTGGTATATCTGACAAGTTTGACCCAGATGAAAATATTTCACGAACCTCTCGCGCACCGCATCAGCAGATAAACACCCCACCATAGGCACGGTTAACTAGAGATGAGCAAATTCGGGATTGGTACCGGTACTGAAATCGATACCGATTTGGTATCATCGGTACCAAGTTTTGAGGTTTGTTATCAGTACTGGTACCGGTATTTTCCAATTTATTTTACCTTCAATACCTTACGCCCATACCGTCCCGGTACCGGTACCGATACCAAATATTTGCGATTTTCAGAACCGGTCGGTATCTGTAAGGTGCCGATCTCATCCCTACGCTTAAAGCATGGACCTTTTGTACTCAGCAGGCCTCAAATGAGGAATCTGCAGTCCATGCAAATCATAAAATATGATTAGCAAATAGAAACTTGGGTGTTATTAAAAGGCGCAACTTTGACTACTTATTCTACAATCACCGTAGCTTGATTCACAATTTTGATTTTGGATGATCCAATATAATATGTAATAATTTAGTAGCATAAATGTTGACTTCAAGAACTTGTCATAATCATTGTAATAATACACTAACAATAACACCCATAGTAAAATTAAACCAAGTCACATTTGAAGCTTCAAAACCTCATTTGCACCAACATAAATATCACAATAAATAACAAAAATCATCCTTCACAAAAACTCATTTGCACCAACATGAGTATCAAAAACTCATTATCTTTTAACAGCCTTAAAACGCAACTACACTCTTTTGACAGCATAATATACAGCAAGAACAACCTTTTTAACAGCATTATAAAGCGATGAAACTGCACTTTGAATACATTAAAATGCAAAAAAAACCGCACACTTTTGACAACACAATATGCAACAAAATCAACAGTTTTTAACAACGCTATAATGCGGAAAAACTGCACTTTAAACAACATTAAAATGCAGCAAAAAACTGCACACTTTTGACACGAAAACATGCAGCAAAACTGCATATTTTATAGTATTAAAGTACAGCAAAACTGCACTTGAAATATCCATTTTTCAACCTTCTTTTGGCCCACTTACTTGACATTTTAAAAAACTTAAATAACCGAACTAAGATGAATTAAACCTAATATGGTTAAATCCTAAGCCTTAAGCAAACCTCAAAAACATGAATTTTCTACTCGAACACACTAAATAGATTTGATGGAATGTGAACTTACCCCAATAACCATTTATACACGAACCAAAGTGAACCTGCTTCAGATCATCCGATTAACTGAACTGATTGAATCAAACAATCAGAAATCAATTAAATTGAATCGACTGCATCAAACAATAAAAACATGATTTATTAGAAATCGATTTAATGAATAGATTATTGAATCGATTGAGAATGAAAAAGAAATCAAAATTGAACCTGGTTATCTGATATACATCTATTTATACATCTCGAATCCCTTGTAAAGTTGTGTTTCTTTAATTTTTCAAGTTCGTTTTAGTTCATGTTTAGTTCATCTTTTATTATTTAAGGTTTTGAATCAAGTTTATATATAATTATCATGTTTTAACTCTTTTGGTGTCTTGCATGTTAAACTTAATTCTTTCTGTCATTTCATGCGAAGCTTATGTTCGTTTTATTCGTCAACGGTTACATGATTACTTCACTTAAGAGTTTTGATTTATTTTCATGTAGTTGGTGGGTTGGTGATCAAGGGAAAGAAGGTCTAGAAGTTTCTATGCGTTACTTGGAGTTCAAGAAAGAGTTTTAACAAGTTATATCAAGAAATAATAAAAAAAATTGCAAAACTCCTCCCTTGAGCACGCCGCGCCGCGCGGAGCCCAATGCCAAGGGGGTCGCGCGGCGCCCAGGTCTTCTGGCCAGCCCGTTTTTGCAAGTACAAGCCCGATATCTCGATATATAAACATCATTATATCCCCAGCCGATAGGAGACTTTTGCTAGCCGTTTTTTAGAGAAAAACCAAGGGTTTGAAGGAGTCTTGGAGCTAGGAATCAAGGAGGATCAAGAAGGCTTTCGCGGAGGTGTTCGAGGATCAATTGCAAAGGGTTTTATCTCTCTAACTTTCGTTCCTTGTTCATTATTTGTCATGTCTTTCCTCTTTGTTTTCAATACTTGTTTAGGATTGTTTTTAATAATGATTCTAGGCTAGACTTCATGTCTACCTAGGTTTGATGAACATGTTTGATGCATGATTCTTGCTTTGGACAATTGATTTGATTATGGTTTCGTTATTTTAATAGTAAAATACTTGATTTTTCTTTCATGATACATATGAGTGTTTATTATCTTGATTGATTGTTAATTTTAGCTTCACATAGATCTTTAATCTTTTGATTGTGTTCTTTAGATTTAGGGTTTATGTTTAATCATTACTTGGTGTTTTGATTATTGTGATTGAATGGGCCCATTAGTTCATAGAAGCTTGTTGATAGTTGGTTAGGATTTTGAATGTTCTGCTAAATTCCAATAGCTGTAAGGTGAGGAGTTGTTCATGTGTCTTGGTCAATCGCATGCTAGGATAGATAATGACAATATTCTTGCTTAGTGTGTTGATCCTTGTTCATGATGTCGTGATAAGATTATCAAGTTATCTAGGGTTTAGTGTTTTGTAAGATTGCTTGCTTTAGATACTATTAATTAACCCTGTTTGATAACCGTGAGGAAATCAATATAACTGATTGCTTAATAATCTAATAATCATTCTTTGGGATGTTGTTTGATTCAGTCAAGGGTCCTTTAGGGTTTGTTATATGAATACATTTAGAAATCAGTTTCCATATCATATTATTTGTCCATTGCTTGATGATTGTTGATGCATGGGATTCTTACCTAGGTAGATTCATTCTCTATTTGATTTCAATCTCGTGATTAATTGCTTGTTATCTAGTTTACTTGTTTATTAGCTTTCTTAGTTTAATCTTAGTTTAAAAACCCCCTTTAAACATTAATAATAAATAGTCGTGTCGTAAGTCGAGTCTAATTAGTTAATTAACGTAATTTATAGAGTCATGTGGGTTCGATATTCCGGACTTACTTTGCTTTAGTACAATTGACCGGTTCACTTGCCGGTGTTCTGTGTAGTTGAGTCTTAAGTCTAGTTTTTATTACTTGTTTAATTTAGTTAATATTTAATTGACTGTTTCCACCACATCAAGTTTTTAGCGTCGTTGCCGGGGACTCTTGGCAATTGCGTTATTTAGTTTTAATTGGACTTATTTGCTATATACGTGCTATTTGTTTTATTTTCGTTTGATTCGTAGGAGTCTAATTAAATTTTAGTTTAACTTAGTTTTAGTTTTTATTTTTAGTCTACTCACTTAGTCCGTTGCGTCTTTAAGGTTTATGCCGCATCTTCGTTCGCAAATGACCACCACCAGCTGATCTTGAATTTTCTCCATCGTCACAAAATTCATCTCCGCACAGTTCGCCACCGGAAAGTCCGAAAAGTCAACCAGACATTCAAATGGCCGACGATAGAACAATTGCTGCTCAAGCCTTCGATGGCTAGGTTCCCTGGACGGATCACACGAGATATCCCGATATACACATGTGCGGAATCCCTGTGTAGATCGTTACGGACGTAGAATACAAGCTCACAAACACACGAACACGATACGAACAAACACACGTTATATTAATAACTCGAACCGTGATACTTACAGACTCTCGACCTCACGTCACTTGACTCACTAAATTACACGTAAATTAACCAACTCAATCAACTCCGTAAACAGTAACTGTAAAATATATAAATACACGACAACTTCGCCTCAGGCGAAGTTGTCCATAACTTCGCTCGTTCAACAAGTTCGCCTAGGCGAACTTGTCAACAACTTCGCTTGGTTAACAAGTTCGCCTAAGCGAACTTGTCAACAACTTCGCTTTAACAAACAAATACACAAACAATATTACAGACTCGATTACAGACATTAGACATATGAACTACTGACATCTATGCACCAACAGACTCCCCCTTGGCAGTAGCTTCATATCTTGATCTTTCAGCTCTTGTCTCGTAATCCTGTATCTTCAAGCGTGCACTCATTCTTTAACACATACCGTGACTACTCGCTGATATTTCCTTGCTTCATCCTTCCAAGCAGGAATATAGAATATCTTCTTTTCATTCAACACTTGCAGATCAGCTTTCGATAAGTTAACAAGATGCATCGGATCATACACCCTCAGCACTTCTTGTTCATCTTCGTCTTCCATCACGGCTTCAGCAGTCTGGCAATCAACGTACCACCATTTTAGATTCTTCAACACATCTTGAGGCATAGTCTTCATTGGAACCTCCTTGATGCATCGGATCGGTTTGTACTTCATTACCATCCATGGCTTGCCATCTGCTCTCATTCCCCTTTCTGTATCCTCCACGAGCTTTCCCTTCTGTGGCTTTAATAATTCAAACTTCTTCTCTTTTATGCTTTCTTTCCACACGATCTTCCCAATCACTCTTGCCATGTTGTCGTCACTTCTATTTATCAGGCCCAACCTGGCCAAATCCTTCACCTCACATTCCGGCAACGTATTGAGAGATCTCAGAGTTCTTTTGAAGTATTGAATACCATCATAACGCTTCACCACAAACAACTTTATCTGTTCATCATATATCCAACAGATAATTCCCTTCTTCGACTCAGCATAGCCTTTGATGTTATAACTCTTCTTGAACATGGCTGGAACAGCAGGCTTCTTGGTCTTAATAAACCAATGAGCACAGCCTTCCTTCCACCTAGGCTGCTCCTCCCACTCAGTCTCATCCATCTCAATACCCATGTCGGCTTTCTCAACATCAGGGATCTCGTGTTCAACGTCTTCTTCTACTATCTCCCCCTCTTCTATCCCATCTTCAATCACAATCTGCTCACCGATCTTCTCAATCACATCACTCGGCAGCACATCTTCATCAAACAACACATCATCGCTGAACATATCATCGTCCAGTTCCTTCAACGCATCAATCACGTCATCCTCCACCAACACCACATCATCACCACCAGCTGCGTCGGTAGACTCCCCCTCAGCTGTGGAAGTACCAAGAGCTTCAGAAGTTCTTGGCAGCTCACCACCTGCATCTTTCGATGCATTGGGATCATCGTCTCGGTCATTTCTTCTTTTAGTCCTGAGCTCGTCGCCCTTACAGCTCATCTCCCCCTGAGATGCCAAGAACTCCTTCAAGGCATCTATAACTTTCCCATGCTCAACCAGGAAAGATGCCTGTAGTTGATTTGCTTCCACTAGGCTTTGAATAGTCTTAGATTGCTCTGCCACGATCCGCTCTAGTGAAGCTATTCTCTCTGAGTCTGAAGTAGGCGTAGGTGAGACACCAGAAGCAGGCGTAACCGCAGGTGGTACCATACCTGATAACCCTGCAGCAGTAACGACCGTTGACTCTACAAATCGTGCAGCTACCACCGACTGAGTAAGCGTTGGAGGTGGTAGAGACACGATCTCCGGAGTCGACGTCTGGATGGTAGATGGAATGCCAGCCGTTGATGTAGCCACCACGGAAACATCCGCAGCGCTTGTACTCGTAACCTGTACAGAGGAAGGAACAATAGACATACCAGACAGTGCGGCCGGAGCGAAACGTACCGTCCTTGAAGTCTCTCCAGCTCCCATGCCAGCACCTGTCCTTTCCATTCTTGATCTTCTTATCAGCTTATGTATGTCTTCTTCCTCTTCCGACTCATCATCATCCTCCGTTCTCTTCCTCTTCCCAAAAGTTCTCTCTCGAGACACCATCAACCGTCTCCCCTCATCCATGATCTCATCCAAATATGAGTCAGCCATCGACGTAGCTGCTCTAGTAACACTCACACCCGAACCCTGTGCAGCCGAGACCTGCAACTCTTCAACTTGATCCATATCAAAATAGCCTTGACCTCCAAAAACAGCGTCAAGATCTATATCCTCTGCAGCCGACACAACAGGCACAGCAGGTGCAGCTTGAGTTGCTCTTGCCTGTTGCGGTTGAGGATCTCTGAACTCGTCCCCACCAGCAGGAACATACTCTGGGTTGATTAAAAACCCAAACAGTGGAGTATGCCTGGGACGACGTTCAGGGTTGCTCCTCGCACTCGAAGTGCGGCATTGAGCAAAGATACGTTTACTCACAGATTCTACGTATCTGATCGGTCTACGCTGAGGTAGATTCGGAGCCACATGGTTCAATATCATCTGTAAAAAACGTGGGTACATAATGAACCGCTCCCGAGACATCGCCCTTCTTTGTCTGTCTATCTCGTAAAAGACCATCTGACTGAAACTGTAGCGTTTATTGTAAGTCAGTGCAGTCATTGCAGACTGCATGGTCGCACCCATACCATCAGTGCCCGCCTTCCTCTCAGACATGCAAACTATCATAACGTGCATGAGGAAGCGCCACTGATCTAGAAGGAAACCCTTCCTCCTCTGGGTATCACCTAATGGACCAGAGTAGCCCATTCGGAGAAACGCTCCATCACGGAACGGAGCCACGAACTCTGTAGGGTCATCCCTAGTCTCTTCACCGAATCGTAATGCCACCCGAATCTGTTCAGAATTGAACTGAACTTGTTGATTGTTCACAGTCGCTCGCATGACCGGGGGCTCAACACAACAGTCGTATTCTACCGTCTGCCAAAAGTCTTCGATATTCGGCAAGGATATCGGCAGAGTGTTTGTGATAGCATGAAAAATCCTCGAGTGTAGGAGGAAAGTTATGATCTCGCGGTAATCGTCCACACCGCTCGCCTCCGGGTCTAAAGTGATGTACATATTGTGACCCGGGAAAAATTGACGTTGGTTATCACCATCGTCTCCTCCTGCACCTCCAGCACCAGCTACCGCAGCCATATCTGCAACAAACTAACCAAGTTAGATAAACGTTAACGACTAACACAAGTTCGCTGGTTACCATGAGCGAAGTTGTGATAAACTCTGTATAGGCGAAGTTAAAGTTGAGGCGAAGTTGGGAACAACTTCGCTTCAGCTTTAAGTTCGTCTAATTAATATTAAGTAAAAATGATCTTAGGCGAAGTTAATGTTAACTTCGCCTCATCACAACATCGCCTCAGGCGAATTTAAGTTTCCGGCGAAGTTACGAATAACTTCGCCTCAGGCGAACTTAAGCTTCAGGCGAAGTTACGGATAACTTCGCCTCAGGCGAACTTAAGCTTCAGGCGAAGTTACGGATAACTTCGCCTAAACCCTAACTTCGCCTGAATCTGAAACGGCGACAGTAAGGTAATGCAAACATCGAAATCCGATGTTTCGGCTAGTTTAGACGATTAAGGACCCTTAAAACAAGCTTTTTAAGGACATGTTGACGATCAGTATGGTTATTAACACGTAACAGCAAGTATTTGAAAGATCGATTTGAAGGTCCGACGGTTCGAGGGTATTACCTGGTTGTCGAAACAACCGTAGATTAATCAAAGAACATATAACATGTGATAAACGAACCCAAACAACCTTTAGATCGGTTTGAAATCGAAGAACAAGATAACAATATTGGATTTGCTTGGATATAAGTTCGCTGAGAATCGGTTTGGATATAAGTTCGCTGAGTTTGAGATTAATGAACAGAATTGACTGTTGATAATCTTTATATATGGGCGGAGTTATTCAGGCGAAGTTACGGATAACTTCGCCTAGGCGAAATTAATCACAACTTCGCCTGTTCAACAACATCGCCTATATATTTACAAAATTTAACCTTATAAGTTTAACATTTTTCCAATTAAGTTATAAAACTTTCCTAGAAGAACTAAACGACACGATCAAGTCTAAGTAACCAGTTCAAAAATCATAAAACTATCTAAGTACAAAAACTTAAAAAAAAAATTTAAAGAATAAGGGATCAAATTTCAGTCTCGATAGGGACTGCTACGTTTTAGAAAAGATCCGAACAGGAATCATACTAAGTATGTGACTGTCACATAGATCTGTGTTTAGCTGTATTATGACATATAGAGACAGGTTGTAAGCAGGTATAACTTAAAGTGGTTTTCATCGTTTCTGTGATACGAGTTAGGTTCAATTATGCCTCAAAATTTAAGTGGGCAACAACTCAGAAATATTGATGCCTCCTATCTCTCCTCAAAGCGTATTTGGCTTTCCCCAAGTCACCCCGAATTGACTTCGACCCATAGTGTCTGATTAAGTTGTAAGTATTCTTGATCTGCTTCCCGTTCTTCTCTCTTACTCAATGATTGTGAAGTCTTGATTTTGTCATCACTGGTATGTTTCTATAACTCCAAATATATATATATATATATTTTTCAAATAAACATAGACTTCAAAGTAGAAATTAACTGCAAGTCCCGAATCTGGATCACTGCAGTATCTTGAGACGCTATCTTCACGGGAATCAGAACACACATGGGCTCGTGTATGACTGGGTAATCGCTTTTCTGCCTATCATTCGGAAAGATATATATGAAGACACGCAAAACTCTTAAGGAGTTTCCACGTAAAATCAAGTAAATTTAGTTTGTATCACATCTACTTTTACGCACCATAAAAAGTTACCATGACATACAATGACTGTCCTACAGCCTTTTAAGCCTAATAACTTCACTAGTTAAGCACACAGAATTAGTATATCTATCATTTTCCACAGTTGGATCAATTTTCTGTTAAACATAGCTAACGAACTTCTTACGAAGTAACAGACTTGAAAGATAATTTCATTTCCCTTTTCTTTCAAAATTTAAACATTATTCGCCCCGACCAAAACAAAGTCTTCAGGTAAACGGCTATCCCGAAGATCCAATGGATCAGCTGGACCGACCACATACTAGTATGTGTCCTTCTAACTAAGTATGATCGACCAATTTTAAGCGAAAGAACGAAAAACTCATCATAAACCGCCCCGGTCACTATCAGTAATCTGGTTAATGGCTATCCTCAAAATCTACAAGTAGAAAATGAGGACCAAAACATATCCGAAGACAAGTCCTTCATACTGATGTAACCGACATATTTTTAAGCGATTAGTGACGTTTTTTTTTTTTTTTTAATCAAATCACAAGAAAAGCATGGTTACTCGGGATTGATCATCCCATTTAGTTCAATAAGGTTTTGAAATCTGGATTTGTCAAACGCTTTAGTATATAAATCAGCGAAATTATCAAGCGTATCCACATTTTCAAGCACAATCAATTTCTTCTCAGCACAATCCCGTATGAAATGATGACGTATGTCAATGTGTTTAGTTTTACTATGTTTCACGGGATTGTTAGTTACTGAGATAGCAGCTGTGTTATCAATGCAAATAGGAGTAAGTAAGAAATTCAGACCATAGTCGCGCAACTGTTGTTGTATCCAAAGAACCTGAGAGCAGCAGTTGGATGCTGCCATGTATTCTGCCTCACAGGTTGAAATTGCGACTGAAGTCTGCTTCTTGCATTGCCACGACACCAATCTGCCACCAAGAAACTGACATCCTCCAGCTGTTGACTTCCGACTCTGATTGCACCCTCCATAATCAGAATCTGTGTAAGCGACCAGCTCCAAGTCTCCTCCTCTTGGGTACCACAACCCCAGCTTCGGCTTGCCCTTGAGATACCGCAGTATCCTCTTTGCACCTTTCAAATGAGATTCTTTTGGATTTGCCTGAAAACGTGCACAAAGACAAACAGCAAACATTATATCAGGCCTAGATGCAGTTAAGTACATTAAAGAACCTATTATTGCCCGATATTGAGTTGGGTCCACATCTGCATCACCGTCTACTTCAGCACCCAATTTGTGATTGACGCAGATTGGAGTATCATATGGAGAACTGTCCTCCATCTTGAAGCGCTTGAGCACATCATGAACATACTTCGTCTGATGAATGAACATCCCGTCCTTCTTTTGATCAACCTGCAATCCTAGAAAGAAAGTTAGTTCACCCATAGCACTCATTTCAAACCTTTTCTTCATGACGGCTTCAAACTCCTGACACATGGAGACTTTTGATGCAGCAAAGATAATGTCATCCACGTAGACTTGTACCAGCAGGAAGTCGCTTCCATCTCTTTTGAAGAACAACGTGCTATCAATTTTCCATCTTTCAAAACCATTCTCGAGCAAGTAATCCGATAAAGTTGCATACCAGGCACGAGGTGCCTGATGTAATCCATACAACGCCTTGCTCAACCTGTACACGTGATCTGGAAAGTCTGGGTCAGGAAAACCCGGAGGTTGCTCAACATACACAACCTCATCAACTTTCCCATTCAAAAACGCACTCTTCACATCTAGCTGAAACACCTTCATCTTTTCATAAGCAGCAAACGCTAAAAACAATCTTATGGCTTCCAACCTGGCGACAGGAGCGAACACTTCGTTATAATCAATCCCCTCTTGTTGATTAAAACCTTTAACGACTAGCCTCGCCTTGTTTCTTATAATAATCCCCTTATCATCTCTCTTGCACTTAAACACCCATTTTGTGCCTATCGCATGCACATTCTTTGGTTTTTCAACCAAAGTCCAAACTTCCATCTTCTCGAATTGAGCCAACTCTTCTTGCATGGCCTCGACCCACGAGTTGTCCTTTAAAGCCATTTGATAATTCTTCGGTTCAATCTGGCTTATAAAGCAGGTATACAGGCATTCATTGATTATTCTTGTCTCCTTAATGCTTGTATAAACACAGGTGTGTTCATTCAAGCTACTTCTCGTTTGTACACCTGAGGACACATCACCAATCACATTATCCAAAGGGTGATCTTTATGAATTCTCGTGGTCGGAACAGAACCGACATGCAAATTATCTTCCAAGTTAGAAGAGAGCTCGTCAATGGTTGTTTCATGCTGAGAGTGAAATGGATTGATAAATTCTTCTTCAGCAGAGGCAGCAGGGGTATCGATAGCATTTGATGATGAGGGTTGACATTTATCGATCAGCTGTCTTTGCAATAGATTTTCTTCCTCATCAAGTATCATCTTCGTCGCAGCTCTTTCTTCTTCTTCAGAAATTTCCAAATCCGGTATGTTAAACGACTTAAAAAGCTTAACATAGTCGAAAAGCTCAGCAGGTCCATTGCTAGGTTTTGGCGGTTGGTAACTTGTGATGTCGGTGTTACACACCACCTCCACCTTGCAGGTCGAAGTGTTGAAGACACGTCTGTTGGGAGTACCAACAACATAACCGACTAAGATTCCTTCATCGGCTACTTCCCCAAATTTAGAATTTGTCTTCAAGATCGAACAAGGGGACCCGAATGGTTCAAGACCACTCAAGTTGGGCTTCCTTCCATGCATAAGCTCGTAACATGTTTTACCAAGTCTCTTAACAGTTAACACTCTATTCAGAACATAGCAGGCTGTAGCAACTGCTTCAGCCCAGAACATCACAGGAAGCTTCGAATCTGCCAGCATAGTTCTGGCTCCTTCAATTAAAGTTCGGTTCTTCCTTTCAGCCACTCCATTCTGTTGCGGAGTATACGGAGCGCTGTATTGGTGTTCAATTCCTTTCTGAAGACAGAAGATCTCCATTTCAAAATTTTTGAACTCCGTTCCATTGTCACTTCTGATGAACTTAACTGTTTTACTCATGACGTTCTCAACTTTGGTAATCAAATTCTTCACCATTTGAGCCGTCTCATCTTTCGATTTCAGAAAATATACCCACGAATATCGCGAGTAGTCATCAGTGATCACCAAGCAGTAAGAAGTACCTCCTAGACTTTTTACATTCACGGGACCGAAGAGGTCCATGTGAAGCAGTTCTAGAGTACTGGCAATAGAGTTGACCTTCTTGGTGAGATGGGATTTCTTGTGTTGCTTTCCCTTCTTGCATGCTATACATTTGTCTTCAAAGTTAAAACTTTTCAAGGGAACACCCATCACAAGTCCATTCCTGACAATGTGGTTCATCTTCCGAAGATGAATGTGCCCCATCCTCCTGTGCCACAATTCGGATTCTGATTCGCTTGCTTTCGTCATTAAACATGATTATCCCGTGGTCATTTCAGTAGACCTCATATCCATCACATAAGTATTTGTATCACGTGGAGCTTTCATCACTATCCACTTGTCTGGTATCTGAAAACCAAGCTTCAACACGATCGCCTCATTCTTCGTGAAATGAACAGTGTACTCCTTATCACAAATCTGCGACACACTCAGCAGATTGTGCTTCAACTCTTCTACAAAGTTCACATTCTCAAGAGTCATTTTCCCATTGGACACCGTTCCTTTTCCAGTAATTCTTCCTCCACTTTCACCTGCAAAACTAACTCTCGCTCCTTGAACAGGTTTTAAGTCGTGCAACAAATATTTGTTACCCGTCATGTGCCGGGAACAGCCTCTATCTACAATCCAAAGACTGTGGGCAGCCCTGTTCAACTGTTCCTGCACAATAAAGCAAAGGATTAGAATCTAGGGACCCAAGACCAATTGGTCTTGGATCTATACATCCCGTACTTCTGCTTTCCAAAGTTAGCATCTGGATAATTCCTGTCAGTCCTATTAGGAAATCTCCTTGGAAATTGAGTGTGAGGCCTTCCAAACCTATGTATATTGAAAGTATTATATCTTGTGGTTTGGTTATTAGCATTGTTAAACTGAGGTTTGTTTCTGTGAAAACCAAAATTAGTTACATTTCGGAACTTTGAAGGGTTTTCATTTTTAGCAGTATTAAAATTACCATTAGGCTTACGCTCAGTTTTAATAGGCCTCACACCTCTAAATTTCGGCGTCAGAGGGCAATCTGCAACAAGATGTCCTAACATATTACACCTAAAACAACACCTATGCTCCATTTTCTTTTCAAATGTTGTTTTGGATGTTGAGGCTGTGTTACCGGCCGTTCGTCTCACATAAGGTGGAACGTACGGGTTGAGTGGAGTACATTTTTTATAGGTTTTATATTTTTCTCCACCAGTGGGTAACACTACCTTCTCTTTTGTCTTACCCGATTCGGACAACTTATCCGAATCTGATGAGATTGGACTCGTAACAGAAATTTTCACACTTGAAACAGGCGAACTCGTTTCGCCACTACTAACACTTGGTTCTTTACTCGTAACCTTGATTGGAACTGTCTGAGGAACTTCAAAATCAACAGATTTCTGAACACTAGGGTTGAAAGTGTAATTGTGGTTATAAGGTGGTGGAACCTCGTGATAACCAATTCCTCCCCTCTTTGTAGAGGTACCTTGATCACTAACAAGGTGATCAAGAATGGCTGAGGAATTTCTGAACTGTTCAAGTTTTCGGTTCAGTTCCACCACTTTCACCTGGTGGTCAGCAATCTGCTTTTCTCGTTCAGCAATCAGTTTAGTCTTTTCTTCTAAAACCTCATAACTTAGATCAATTACTTCAATTTTTTCAGCAAGTTTTGTTTTTAAGCTTTTAACATCTTTTTCACACGCTTTTATTTTAACTTTGTAACTGTTTTCTCTTGCTTTCATAAAGTGATGATCTTCTTTAAGAGTTTTAAATTCAGCATCTATACGAACATACTGATCAGTTATAGTAGCAAGTTGCTCAGACAAATTCTCACATTTAGTACAAATAGATTTAGAACTTACCTCGGAGAGTTGATCATTGTTATCTGCCATGAAAGCTTTTTCCTTACCAGTAGCTTTCACTTCTCCGGTAGTCTTCTCACGTTCTTCATTCTCAACCTTAGCCATATTTGCCTGCTCACTACTTTCATTCGAATGCAGGTTCCAGTTGTATTCACCTGCTTCTCTAGACATCATGGCATTGTGTAGGCTCCTGGACGGATCGTACACGGAATGTCGCTAACAATGCAGGTGCGGAATCCCTGCGTAGGTAGATACGAGTGTAGAGTATGTAGAGATCGAACACACAAGCAATAAACCAAACACGTTATATTGATAACAAACACGTGACCCGAGGTCACTATTACAGACAATGACACGTAACACGTTCACTGAACAACTGAAACAAAACCCTAAACGACCAACACAAACTGTTTCGGCTGAAACAGTTTATATACACGACAACTTCGCCACAGGCGAAGTTGTCAATAACTTCGCTGATTCAACAAGTTCGCCACAGCGAACTTGTTGACAACTTCGCGTGTTACAAATATAAACATAATCAAAACATAATTGCATTACAGACTCGATTACAAATGCTAGACTATGAACTACTGACACACATGTACCAACAGACTCCCCCTTGGCAGTAGCTTCATATCTTGATCTTCAAATCTTGAGTCTTGTAATCTTGCATCTCTACGCGTGCGCCCCTTCTCTAACACATACCGACACCACCCGTTGATATTTCCTAGCTTGATCCTTCCAAGCAGGAATGTAGAAGATCTTCTTCTCGTTGAGCACTTTCAGATCAGCCTGCGATAGATTAACAAGATGCATCGGGTCGTAAACCCGAAGTACTTCTTGTTCATCCTCATCTTCCATTACCGCCTCAGCTGTCTCACAATCCACATACCACCATTTTAGATCTTTGAGCACGTCCTTGGGCATGAACTTCATCGGTACTTCTTTAAGGCACCGGATCGGTTTGTATTTCATGACCATCCAAGGTTTTCCATCAACTCTCAGACCTCTATCCTTGTCTTCGACAAGTTTCCCCTTTTGTGGTTTCAGTAGCTCAAACTTTTTCTCTTTAACGCACTCTTTCCACACGATCTTCGCAATGATTCTAGCCATGTTGTCTTCACTTCTGTTTATCAATCCCAATCTGGCTAAATCTTTTACTTCACATTCTGGCAGTGTGTTTAGAGATCTCAACTTTCTCTGGAAGTACTGAATGCCATCGTATCTCTTGATCACGAAGAGCCGCAGCTGCCCGTCGTATAACCAGCAGATAATACCTTTCTTGGCTTCCGCGTATCCCTTAATATTGTAACTTTTTCTGAACATCTTAGGGACCGCCGGCTTCTTCGTCTTTACGAACCAGTGGGCACAACCCTCTTTCCATTTTGGTTGTTCCTCCCACTCAGCATCTTCCTCAGCATTCTCATCACCCAAACCTGGTCTCTTAACCTCCGGAATCTCGTGTTCCACGGAGTCATCAACAATCTCACCCTCCTCTATCACGTTTTCAACCGTAATCTGCTCTCCAATCCTCTCGATCTCATCAACTGGCAGCACATCATCTTCCATCATAAACTCATCATCCTCCTCATCCAACTCTTTCAATGCGTCGATAACATCTTCAACATCAGCATCATCATCAACTGGTACCACGTCGTCACCAGCTGCATTTGTAGACTCCCCCTCAGCTGTGGAAGCCCCAAGAGCCTGAGAGGTTCTTGGCAGCTCACCACCTGCACCTTCCGGTGCATTGGGATCATCGTCATGATCTTCTCTCCGTTTCGTCCTCAACTCATCACCCCTACACGTCTTCTCCCCCTGAGATGCCAAGAATGCCTTGAAGGCATCTATTACTTTTCCGTGTTCAACCAGGAGGGCTGCTTGTAGTCGATTGGATTCCACTAGGCTTTGAATGGTCTTTGTCTGATCAGCAACAATCTGCTCTAGTGATGTAATCCTCTCGGAATCTGAAGTAGGCGTTGGAGTTGGCGGGACATCAGCAGCAGAAGTGACCGCAGGTGGTACACTTGGTAACCCTGCAGTAGTAGTGACGGTCGACTCAACAAATCGTGCAACTACCACCGGTGGAGTAAGCGATTGGGGTGGTAGAGACACAACTGCTGGGGCCGACGTCTCGACGGCAGTAACCTGTGCTGTAGAAGGAATAAGAGACATACCAGACAAGGCAGGTGGAGCAAAACGTACCAGCCTTGAAGATTCTCCAGCTCCCGAACCCATACCTGTCCGTTCTCTTCGTGAACGTCTGAGCACAATCTGCACTGCCTCCTCTTCATCAACTTCGTCCTCATCCTCGTCTACAGTTCTCGGCCTCTTTCCCGTAGTTCTCTCCCGAGACACCATAAGTCGTCTCGCTTCAGCAAACGTTTCGTCTAGATCGGAGTCAGCTACCGAAGTAACTGCTCTAGTAACATCAACAAACTGAGGACCCGAGACATCCATATCAAACAAACCATGTCCACCAAAGGCAGCATCAAGATCAACGTCTTCAGCAGTAGACACAGCAGTAGATACCGCAGCTGGCACAGCAGCAGAGGCAACATTAGATACAACAGGCGCAGCTGATACAACATGTGGTGCTGCCGCCTGATGTGGTTGCGGGTCTCTGAACTCGTCCCCTCCTGCAGGAACATACTCCGGATTGATGAGATACCCGAATAATGGAGTATGCCTGGGACGCAGCTCAGGCTTGCTACGAGTGCTCGAAGTGCGGCACTGAGCAAAGATACGTTTCGTCACGCATTCGACGTATCTAATCGGGCGTCTCTGCGGTAGCGACGGAGCGACATGATTCAAAATCATCTGTAAGAAACGAGGATACATAGTGAATCGCTCGTGCGCCACAGCCCTTCTCTGACGATCAATCTCGTAGAATATCAGCTGACTAAAAGAATATCGGCGGTTGTAAGTCAGCGCTATCATGGCTGACTGCATCGTCGCGCCCATCCCATCTGTTCCTGCCTTCCTGCCGGACATGCATACGATCAATACATGCATCAGGAAGCGCCATTGATCCAGCAAAAACCCTTTCCTCCTCTGCGAGTCCCCCAGCGGACCCGAATAACCCATCCTCAAATAAGCTCCATCACGGAAAGGAGCTACGAACTCCGTTGGGTCATTTCTTGTTTCTTCACCGAACTGCAGAGCCAACCGTATATCTTCCGAGGAAAACTGTATGTTATGACCATTTACGGTTGCTCGCATCACCGGAGGCTCAGGCCTGCAATCATAGTACACTGTCTGCCAAAAGTCTTCAATGTTAGGCAGAGAAATGGGCAGTGTATTTGTGATCGCATGAAAGACTCTTGATCGTTGGAGAAACGTGATAATCTCCCTGTAGTCTTCTACGCCTCGTGCGTCTGGATCTAAAGTGATGTACTGGTTATGGGCCGGAAAGAATTGTCGTTGATCATCACCGTCATCACCACCAGCACCTCCAATAGCAGTCATATCTGCACAAAACACAACAAGTTAGACAATGTGTAAGCAACTCACAAGTTCGCTTTGTACCACGTGCGAAGTTGTGATTAAACCTGTACAGGCGAACTTATTGGTGAGGCGAAGTTGGGAACAACTTCGCTTCAACTGTAAGTTCGTCAAAAAACTGTTAAGTAAATTGGTATAGGCGAAGTTCATGATAACTTCGCCTTATCACAACATCGCCACAGGCGAAATTGAGTTCAAGGCGAAGTTACGGATAACTTCGCCACAGGCGAAATTAATCTCCTGGCGAAGTTGAGGATAACTTCGCCTAAACCTTAACTTCGCCTGAATCTGAAACGGCGACTGTTCAGATTCAAAGGTTTAGATCCGATGTTTTCGCAACGATTTGACGATTTAGGAGTGGAGAACAGCATAGATTAATGATTTTGAGACGTAAAGGTCGTCCATGAACACGTAATACACGGTTAAAAAACTAGGTTTTGAAGGTTCGACGACCCGAGGTCTCGAACCGGGTAAAACTATACCGAACGAGTAAGTTTGGGAATGATATTGACAACACATACCGTCAATAAACACTAGAAACTGGAAACAACGATCGAAATCGGAACGTAAACAAGATCGCCGGAATACTTCGGTTTTTGATTATATGTTCGCCGGAGGTTTTGAAATAAATGGTACTGTTCCAGAAAAAATCCTTATATAGGGCAGAGTTTGTTCTGGCGAAGTTACGCTTAACTTCGCCTAGGCGAAGTTAAGCACAACTTCGCTGAATTCAACAACTTCGCCCGTAATTTCAAAATCAGCCCTTTAAGTTTGAATAATCTTGCACTTAACATTAGAAGTTTCCAAAAAGAGTTAAACAAAAATGATCATGTCCAAGTAACCAGTTTTACAATAACACAACTACAAAAATAGAAAAACTTATAAAAATTTACGAAATAAGGGATCAAATTTCAGTCTAGTCAGGGACCACTACGTTTTTAGAAAAGATCCTTACAGGAATCATACTAATTACGTGACTGTCACTTGGATCCGTGTTTAGCTGTATTATGACATAGAGAAACAGGTTGTAAGCATGTAAATAACTTAAATGGTTTTCATCGTTTCTGTGATATGGATTAAGGTTCAGTTAAGCTCAAAATTTTAAGTGAGCAACAATTCAGAGATAATGATGTCTTCTATCTATTCTCAAAGCGTATTTGGCTATACCCAAGTCACCCCGAATTGACTTCGACCCATAGTGTCTGATTAACTTGTATATACTCGTTGTCTGCTTCCCGTTCTCTTCTTACTCCAGAATTGAGAAGTCTTGATTGTTACTATTTCTCATAAGTACTAAAAAAATATACATGTATAATAATAATTTTTTTTTTTTTTTTTTAACCAAACATTCTTATTGACTTCGGAGTACTAAACCACTGCAAGTCCCGAATCTGGATCACTGCAGTGTCTTGAAATGCTTTCTTCATGGGAATCAGAACACTCACGGGCTCGTGTATGACTGGGTAGTTGCTTTTCTGCCTATCCTTCGAAAAGATATGTATGAAGACATACAAAACTCTTAAGGAGTTTCCACGTAAATTCGAGTAGTTTAAGTTAGTATCACATACACTTTTACGCACCATAAAAATTACCATGACATACAATGACTGTTCTAAAGCCTTTTAAGCCTAATAACTTCACTAGTTAAGCACACACAATCAGTATATATATCATTTTCCAAGGTTGGATCAATTTTCTGTTAAACACAGCAAAGAACTTCTTACGAAGTATTAGACTTGAAAAGTAATTTCATTTCCCTGTAAAATTTTTGAATTCAATCGCCCCGATCATGTCAAAGTCTTCAGGTAAACGGCAATCCTGAAGATCCAATGGATCAACCGGACCGACCACATACAAGTATGTGTCCTTCTTACTAAGAATGACCGACTAATTTTCAGCAACTGAAAGAACACACGTCATAACTGCCCCGGTCACTTTCAGTCTTCCGGTTAATGGCTATCCTCATTCTCTAAGTGGAAACGAGGACCAAAACATATCCGAGGATATGTCCATCAAACTGAGGTAACCGACTAATTTTAAGCAATAATGACACAATTTTTTTTTTTTTTTTTTTTTTTTTTAAATAAACACAAAGGCATGGTTACTCGGGATTGATCATCCCGTTCAGCTCAATTAGGTTTTGAAATCTGGATTTATCAAACGCTTTTGTAAACAAGTCAGCAAAATTTTCAAGTGTATCAACTTTTTCGATCTTGATCAGTTTCTTCTCAGCACAATCCCGTATGAAGTGATGACGAATGTCAATATGCTTAGTTTTACTGTGCTTCACGGGATTGTTAATTACTGAGATGGCGGCAGTGTTATCAATTAAAATAGGAGTGAGTAAGAAATTCAGACCATAGTCGCGTAATTGTTGCTGAATCCACAAAACCTGAGGCAGCAGTTGGATGCTGCCATGTATTCAGCTTCGCATGTTGAAATTGCAACTGATGTCTGTTTCTTGCACTGCCAGGAAACTAATCTTCCTCCAAGAAACTGACAGCCTCCTGTTGTTGACTTCCGACTCTGATTGCATCCCCCATAATCAGAATCTGTATATGCCACCAGTTCAACGTCTCCTCCCTTTGGGTACCACAACCCTAGCTTCGGCTTGCCCTTGAGATACCGTAGTATCCTCTTTGCACCTTTCAAATGAGATTCTTTCGGATTTGCCTGAAAACGTGCACAAAGACAAACAGCAAACATTATATCAGGCCTAGAAGCAGTTAAATACATTAATGAACCTATTATCGCCCGATACAGAGTTGGGTCCACATCTGCGTCACCATCTGATTCAGCACCCAATTTGTGATTGACGCAGATTGGAGTGTCATATGGAGAACTGTCCTCCATCTTGAATCTTTTCAGCACATCATGAACGTATTTCGTTTGATGAATGAACATCCCGTCCTTCTTCTGATCAACCTGCAATCCTAGAAAGAAAGTTAGTTCACCCATAGCACTCATCTCGAATCGTTTCTTCATGACAGCCTCAAAATCCTGACACATGGATACTCTTGATGCAGCAAAAATGATATCATCCACGTAGACTTGAACCAGTAGGAAGTCACATCCTTCTCTCTTCACAAACAACGTACTGTCAATCAATCCCCTTTCAAAACCATTTTCCAGCAAGTAGTCCGATAACGTTGAATACCAGGCACGAGGTGCCTGATGTAACCCATATAACGCCTTGCTCAACCTGTATACGTGATCAGGAAAGTCTGGGTCAGGAAAACCCGGAGGTTGCTCAACATACACAACCTCATCAACTTTCCCGTTTAGAAACGCGCTCTTCACATCCAACTGAAATACCTTCATCTTTTTAAATGCAGCAAACGCCAAAAACAATCGAATCGCTTCTAACCGGGCGACAGGAGCAAACACCTCATTGTAATCAATACCCTCTTGCTGATTAAAACCTTTAACAACCAGCCTCGCCTTATTTCTTACGATAATTCCCTTATCATCTCTCTAACACTTGAACACCCATTTTGTGCCTATAGCATGCACATTCTTTGGTTTTTCAACCAAAGTCCAAACTTCCATTTTCTCGAACTGAGCCAACTCTTCTTGCATGGCTTCGACCCACGAGCTGTCCTTTAAAGCCATTTGATAATTCTTTGGTTCAATTTGGCTTATAAAGCAGGAGTACAAACATTCATTCATTATACCCGTTTCTTTTATGCTTGTATAAACACAGGTGTGCTCATTCAAGCTACTTCTGGTTTGCACACCGGAGGACACATCACCTATAATATTCTCCAATGGGTGATCTTTGTGAATTCTCGTGGTCGGAACAGCACCGACATGCAAATTATCTTCCAAATTTGAAGAGATCTCATCTATGGTTGTTTCTGGCTGAGAGTGAAAAGGATTAATAAACTCTTCTTCAGTTGAGGCCGCAGGGGTATCGATAGGGTTTGATGTGGAAGGTTGAGATTTCTCAAACACCTGATGTTGCAATAGATTCTCTTCCTCATCAAGTATCATCTTCGTCACAGCTCTTTCGTCTTCTTCAGAAATTTCCAAATCAGGTACGTTAAACGACTTAAAAAGTTTGACATAGTCGAAAAGCTCAGCAGGTCCATTGCTTGGTTTTGGCGGTTGGTAACTAGTAATGTCGGTGTTACAAACCACCTCCACCTTGCAAGTCGACGTATTGAAGACCCGTCTGTTGGGAGTCCCAACAACATAACCAACTAGGATTCCCTCATCGGCTACTTCACCAAATTTCGAATTAGTCTTCAAAATCGAACAAGGAGACCCAAATGGTTCAAGACCGCACAAGTTGGGCTTCCTTCCGTGCATAAGCTCGTAACAAGTTTTTCCAAGTCTCTTAACGGTTAACACCCTATTCAGAACATAGCAGGCTGTAGCAACTGCTTCAGCCCAGAACATCACAGGAAGCTTCGAGTCTGCCAGCATAGTTCTGGCTCCTTCAATTAACGTTCGGTTCTTCCTTTCAGCCACTCCATTCTATTGCGGAGTATACGGAGCGCTGTATTGATGTTCAATTCCCTTCTGAAGACAGAAGATTTCCATTTCAAAGTTCTTGAACTCTGTCCCATTGTCACTTCTGATGAATTTAACTGATTTACTCATGACGTTCTCAACTTTTGTAATTAGATTCTTCACCATTTGAGCCGTCTCATCTTTCGTTTTCAGAAAATATACCCACGAATATCGCGAGTAGTCATCAGTGATCACCAAGCAGTAAGAGGTACCACCTAGACTTTTTACATTCACGGGACCGAAGAGATCCATATGAAGTAGTTCTAGAGTACCAGCAATTGAGTTAATCTTCTTGGTGAGATGGGATTTCTTGTGTTGTTTTCCCTTCTTGCAGGCTATGCATTTGTCTTCAAAGTTAAAACTTTTTAAGGGAACGCCCATCACAAGCCCATTCTTGACAATGAAGTTCATCTTCCGAAGATGAATATGTCCCATTCTCCTGTGCCACAATTCTGATTCTGATTCGCTTGCTTTTGTCATTAAACAAGATTCTCCGGTGGCCATTTCAGTAGACCTCATGTCCATCACATATGTATTCGTTTCACGTGGAGCTTTCATTACTATCCATTCGTCTGGTATCTGAAAACCAGGCTTCAATACTATCGCTTCATTCTTCGTGAAATGGACAGTGTAATCTTTATCACAAATCTGCGACACACTCAGCAGATTATGCTTTAACTCCTCCACAAAGTTTACATTCTCAAGTGTCATTCTCCCATTCGACACAGTTCCTCTACCAGTAATCCTACCACCGCTCTCACCAGCAAAACTAACTCTTGCTCCCTGAACAGGTTTTAAATCTTGCAACAAGTGTTTGTTGCCCGTCATGTGCCGGGAACAGCCGCTATCTACAATCCAGAGATTGTTGGCAGCCCTGTTCAACTGTTCCTGCACAATAAAACAAAGAGTTAGAATCTTGGGACCCAAGACCAATTGGTCTTGGATCGATACGTCCCGTACCCTGGCTTTCTCAAGTTAGCATCAGGATAATTTCTGTAAGTCCTGTTAGGGAATCTCCCTGCAGATTGAGTGTAATGCCTTCCAAACCTTTGAGAATTGAAAGTTTTATATCTTGTGGTTTGGTTGTAAAACTGAGGTTTGTTTTTATGAAAACTTGAATTCGTTACATTTTGGCATTTTTTAAAGTTTTCATTTTTAGCAATAACAAAATGACGCTTATACTCAGTTTTATTTGGCTTCACACCTCTGAATCTCGGCTTCAAAGGGCAATCTGCAACTAGATGTCCTAACTTGTTACATCTAAAGCAACATCGACTCTCCATTTTCTTGTCAAATGTTGGTTTGGATGTAGAGGCAGTGTTACCAGCCGTTCGTCTCACATAAGGTGGGACGTACGGATTGAGTGGAGAACTCTTTTTAGAAATTTTATTTTTATCTCCATCAGTGGGTAAGCCTACCTTCTCTTTTGTCTGACCAGATTCGGACAACTTATCCGAATCCGATGAGACAGGACTCGAAACAGAAATATTCACACTAGAAACAGGCGAACTTGTTTCGCCACAGCTAACACTTGGTTCTACACTTGAAATCTTGATAGGAGTTGTCTGAGGAACTTCGAAATCAACAGATTTCTGAACACTCGGATTATAAGTATAGTTGTGGTTAAAGGGTGGTGGAACCTCGTGATAACCGATTCCTCCCCTCTTTGCAGAGGTACCAATTGTACACGGGATCGTACACGGGATGTCGCTAACAACGCAGAAATATTCACACTACAATTGGAATCCGATGAGACAGGACTCGAAACAGAAATATTCACACTAGAAACAGGCGAACTTGTTTCGCCACAGCTAACACTTGGTTCTACACTTGTAATCTTGATAGGAGTTGTCTGAGGAACTTCGAAATCAACAGATTTCTGAACACTCGGATTATAAGTATAGTTGTGGTTAAAGGGTGGTGGAACCTCGTGATAACCGATTCCTCCCCTCTTTGCTCTGATACCAATTGTAGGCTCCTGGACGGATCGTACACGGGATGTCGCTAACAACGCAGGTGCGGAATCCCTGCGTAGGTAGATACGAGTGTAGAGTATGTAGAGATCGAACACACAAGCAATAAACCAAACACGTTATATTGATAACAAACACGTGACCCGAGGTCACTATTACAGACAATGACACGTAACACGTTCACTGAACAACTGAAACAAAACCCTAAACGACCAACACAAACTGTTTCGGCTGAAACAGTTTATATACACGACAACTTCGCCACAGGCGAAGTTGTCAATAACTTCGCTGATTCAACAAGTTCGCCAGAGCGAACTTGTTGACAACTTCGCGTGTTACAAATATAAACATAATCAAAACATAATTGCATTACAGACTCGATTACAAATGCTAGACTATGAACTACTGACACACATGTACCAACACATTGATTTCCTTATTATTCCCAGTGTGCTGTGCAGGCCGGCCATGACCACGTTCAACTCGCTCGTTTCTGCATTCTTTGGCAAAGTGCCCGTTTTGTTGACAGTTATAGCACCTCACCTTAGACTTGTCGAACCCTGGCCTGCCACCAACAAACTTTCTCCCCGTCTTTCTCATAAACTTCTTCACTCTCCTCACTATCATGGCCATCTGCCATTGTAAATCCATTTCCTCCAGATCATCAGCATCGATCTGGTCATAGTCTTCATCCAGCATCGCTGGATCAACAACCTTTCCTTGAATATAGTTTTCATATGAAGCAATAAACGAAGCATAGAGGCCAAACTGCTCTTCAGCAGATTTGACGCTCATTGGCATCTTAGTGTAATTATTGCTTGAGGAACTTGAAGATCCACTACTCTTGCTTGCTGTCTGTTGAGTACCACTTGATCCACCCGCAACAAAGCAAACATCCCCATTTGAGTTTACTGACACTTGCCCCTCCCTTGAAGAATTAGCACCCGACTCACTCTTCGAGTAGTAGGCGGCAGAATCAGTCTTTGAACTTGAATTGGAGTTTACTTTAGCACCGTACATGCCTGGATCTTGAACCTGATCCATAGATGTTTCTTTTCTTACCATATTAAGCTCAAACGTTCTGAGCTTGTTGACAGTGGTTTCAAGATCATAAGTAAGGAAGTCCTTGTCTTCCCTCATCAGCACAGTATACATCTCCCATTTTGGTGGGAGGGCATCGAGAAGCTTTTCCACAATCTCTTCTTCTCGGTAGGAAATGGAGTAGTTACTCAATTCAGTCATTAGATGATAATATCGAGTGATAATATCATCAAGAGATTCGTTCTTTAAGTACTTAAAGACTGAAAATTGAGTTTTGAGCAACTTTATCTTTGAAGCCCGAATACCTACATTCCCTTCAAATCTGTTCTCAAGAGCTTCCCAAAGCTCTCTAGCTGATGTATACATTCTGAACGTATGGAGGATCTCCTGTGGAAGAGCCATTGTGATTGCAGCATGAGCCTTGCTTTCGGCTTCATACATCTTTTTCTCCTCCTCTTCCATTTTACTGTATTTCTTTATTTGGTCTCGACCCTCATACTCCATGACTGGTGGAATATATCCATCTTGGATGCATACCCACATTTTCGCATCCTGGTACTTAACGTATTGTATGAACCGATCCTTCCACGCGACAAAATCGGTTCCCTTCAGCAACCTTGGGGCCTTTGTAGCTGACCCCGCTTCAACTTCCATCTTTACAAGCTCCGAAATGTTGATCGACGACATCCTTCTTGAAGACTAAGAAACCTGAAAAATTCTAAAAAGGCGAAGTTAAGAAATTTCCTCTGAACAGTACTGTAGGCGAAGTTAAGGATAACTTCGCTTAAGTAATAACTTCGCTGGATTCTTCTTAAATTCGCGTGACTGGGCGAAGTTATGAATAACTTCGCTTAGGGTAAGCGAACTTAGAGAGTAGGCGAACTTGATGAGAACTTCGCTGAGCTAGGCGAAGTTGATGAGAACTTCGCTGAGTTAGGCGAAGTTGAGGAGGTAGGCGAAGTTGTAAATAACTTCGCTTCTCCTTATATCTTCGCTGAAACCCTACGTATCCTGACGGCAACTTCGCCTGATGAACAGCAACTTCGCCTGACGAACTTAAACTTTCTGCAGATCTGAAAATCAGATTTTAACGACGTTTTTGATGGTTTAAAGGCTTAAACACACTGGTAGGAGGCTAGAATGAGCAAAAACACCAAAAACTCGTCCCGTGAATACCCGAAATGGGACGAATTCTACACCCGCGTGAATATCCCGAACCACACAATCGAGCAAAAGCTCTGATACCAATTGTAGGTTCCCTGGACGGATCACACGAGATATCCCGATATACACAGGTGCGGAATCCCTGTGTAGATCGTTACGGACGTAGAATACAAGCTCACAAACACACGAACACGATACGAAAAAACACACGTTATATTAATAACTCGAACCGTGATACTTACAGACTCTCGACCTCACGTCACTTGACTCACTAAATTACACGTAAATTAACCAACTCAATCAACTCCGTAAACAGTAACTGTAAACTATATAAATACACGACAACTTCGCTTCAGGCGAAGTTGTCCATAACTTCGCTCGTTCAACAAGTTCGCCTAGGCGAACTTGTCAACAACTTCACTTGGTTAACAAGTTCGCCTAAGCGAACTTGTCAACAACTTCGCTTTAACAAACAAATACACAAACAATATTACAGACTCGATTACAGACATTAGACATATGAACTACTGACATCTATGCACCAACAGAAACCAGTCATGCATCGTCGTTCCCGCAATCAACAATCCCAACTCGTGGCAGATTCCTTCATACGTCATGAAAAACATCGTTCAAACTAATCAGTTCACAGGGCGTGATGACGAGGATGCACCGGCTCACATTAACCGGCTTTATCGCGTTCTTAAAACTTTTAATTTACAAGGTGCTACCGAAGATGCTATTTTCTTACATCTGTTTCCGTTTTCACTTGCAGGGAAAACAGCTACTTGGCTTGACACGCAGCCACCTGTCACGTTCACCACTTTGGAAGCACTGCGTTCTGCATTTATTAAGAGATACTTCCCACCGGCTAAAGCGGTTATTCTTCGCGATCAGATTCACTCGTTTCACATGGAACCGGGGGAGCAATATTGTCATGCTTGGGAGCGTTTTCAGAGCTTGTTGTCTCGATGCTCACAGAATGGTCTCACACCATGGGCTCTCGTGGAAAAATTTTACAATGGGTTGAATTACGAAACCCAAGTTCGGTTCGACACGGCCGCGGGAGGAAGTCTACTGGCTAGGAAGAATGTCGCCGAATGTAACGAGATGTTTGAGAGCTTCGCTCAATCGGACCTTGCCAAAGAGCCACATCACGGGAATTCCACTCCCGTCAGCAGTACATCCTCATCCGCTCGAGGTGTACACCAGGTTAATCTGGATACTAGTGTGGCTGCTGCTTTGGAATCACTGACTAGAGAGGTTAAGAAACTGAAGGCCAAGGTGGACAGGTGTGAGTTTTGTAGAGGTGGACATGGTACATTGGAGTGTCCGGTGATGAATCAACATGTCGATTTCGTTGCTGGTCAGACTTGGTTTCCCAACAATTACAACAACAATAATCAAAATTGAAGCACTTACAAGAACCCGAATCAGAATAATGCTAACTGGCGTCCGTCGGGTGCACCACCCGAGTTTCAAAATTCTTATGCTCCAGGATAAGGTCAGTATTTCAGTAATAATAACACCGATGGTACTAATGTTCAAGTAATGTGCAGGATTCAAACGGTGGAATCGGGCGTTTGGAAGAGATGATGAAGCTAATCTTGGAGAGAGATCAAGTTACACAGAAAAAGTTAGCCGACCACGATTTGCTCTTCAAGAATCAACAATCTTCTATTATCGATATTCAAAGGACTGTCGGTGATATTGCTCTCCGTTTAGAAGAAAGGCCCCAGATCAGTTTTCGGGTATCCCTCAAACTAATCCGGCTGCTCAATTGAAAGCCATCTCCATTCGTAGTGGTAGGGTTTTTGGTCAGGAGGTAGTTAGTAGAGAAATTAGGGAAGATAGGGACGATGAGTTGCTAGATGAGGAGATAGAGGTAGAGGCTCCAAGTAAGTCACATAGTACAACACCAATCATAGAGCCGCAAGTTAAGAAAAACACCGATAAGAAGCCGGTTGGAGCCCGGCCACCACCACACACCATTGACCTAGCCTATGTATCGTATCCCGCTCGTCTAAAGAATCAAAAGTATACGAAAGATTATGGGCATTTTCTTAATATATTTAGCCAATTGAATGCCAACCTTCCATTCGTAGAAGTCCTTCAGCATATGCCTAAGTACGCCAAATTTTTGAAAGACCCTCTTAAAAGAAAGGATAAGTTGGAGGAGCTGTCGACTGTGCCCTTAAATGGAGAGTGTTCTGCAGTAGTTCTCAATAAAGTTCCGGAGAAATTACCCGACCCTGGTGTTTTTACCATTCCATGTCTTTTCGGAAGTGATACGACGTGTCAAGCATTGGCCGATCTAGGAGCTAGTATAAACCTTATGCCATATTCTTTGTATGAAAAGCTAGACCTAGGAGAGCTCACCCCTAATTGTATGACGTTGTCTTTAGCCGATCGTTCCGTTAAGTATCCGAGGGGTGTCGTAGAGAATTTGCTCGTTAAGGTAGATAATTTGGTTTTCCCCGTAGATTTCGTTGTTTTAGATATGGAGGCCGACGAGAGAGTTCATATTATTTTAGGTCGTCCATTCTTACGTACTGCTAGGGCGGTCATTGACGTGTTTGAAGGTAAGATTACTCTTAGAGCCGGTGATGATAGTGCCACCTATTTGGCTAAGTCCATGAGACATCCGAGTGGTCAAGACAGTCTTATTGATCCATATCACCCAGTTTACTCGATAGAATCAGTTATCTTGGGCATGGGCCCTAGTCTTGACGATTCCCGTTCTGTAAGTTTAAGTGTGGGGAAGGATCGAGCGGTTTCTAGTTCTTGGGAAATGGTGAAGCATGTTGGAGTAAAAGGTGGTGGTAAGCAAAAGATTGAGAAGGTTCGTGGTGTTAGAAAGAAGAAGACCAAGATTGACGACTGGTCGGATCGTGATTCGGTATCTTTAAGGGCATTGGAGTTCTACCGAGGTGGAGGAAGCTCCACTCGGTCCACCACGTGATTCGCATAAACGTAGGTTCTTGAGTGAAAACTCAAGTGTAGAGTTTGTAGATTTTCCTTTATTTTAGTTTTTATTTTCTTAGTTTCGTTGAGTCGTCGAGTCGCTAACGTAGTATTTTGTAGTTCGTCATTGTTTTTGCATTTTTGAGTTTTGCTAGGTAAAAGAGAGACTGTATGAGCTAGAGTGAAGATCCCCCAAGGAAGACTTTAATGAAAAAGACAAGTGTGGGGATGTAGCAGTGGATCCTTATACTTCATGCTTATTTATTTGCTCCTGATTATTATATTTTATATATTTATTGGTGAAATACTTTAATTGCTTAATATCTATCGTTATGATAAGATACATTTTTAGACATGTTTGTTTTGTTTTGCCGCTTACATTCGTGAGAAAAGGAGTTACCATTTGCTGAGCACGTTCATAGTTGGAGGGCATTCATGGAAGAAGACTTTGGCATCATGTTTCATGCGCATATTACCAGCTAAGTCTTTTCCATTATCTAGCATATTAACTTTTTATTTTGTTTTTATAATTTTTAGAGTTTTAGTTTTTGTAGTCCAATTTTATTTTATTTTTGTTTTAAGTCGTCCTTAACCTTGCATTGAGGACAATGCAAAATTTAAGTGTGAGGATAGGATATTTGAGTCGTAGTTTAAATCGAGTTTAAATTTAAAAAAATAATAAAAAATTTAAAAAAATGAAAATAAAAAATAAAAAAAATTGAAAAATGTTTTAAAAATGTCCCTTGAATGTAGTTTTTTTGCATTAAAGTGGGAGATGATGATATTTATCAGGAAATTGTTTTTTCAAACTACTAATAATATGAGATAAATAAAAGAAAACGCACTTAACTTGGGATGTGTCGGTAGGCTCAGCCTTGAAAATGAAAGGGCAATTTGATAAAATGGTTAAAACGAAAATCTTTTGTGGGTAAAGCGTTTTGTCCGTGGAATATAAGTAATGAAAGGTCTGGCCATACTCAAGCCTCAATTATTGGTATGAAAAAGTGAAAATATTATAAAATTTTAAAATTTGAATACGTTATCATATGATGCTTGGGTAGGTTTAACGTTAGAGTATGCCGTGTAGCCTGTGATATAAATCTTAAACTGCTAGTTTAGTGTTTTACACCTCATTGGCGTATGGTTTTATAATCTTAAATCTTGTATTGATGGGATGCTTCGGGTCCGGAGACCATGGGTCTGTATGCAATCTATTCATCTGGGTATTCACAATTCCTAAGTGGGGTTGTGGATATTTAAAATTAAGCCAAAAAGAGCAAACCCTTATAAGTCTATAAACATGATCACAAGAGTACAAAAGTACAAATTCACTACAGACTTGATCATCCACACTGTTAGTCATGTGGGGTCCCCTTGCTCGCGCCTCATTACCATTAAGAAACGGACCACAAGGGACACGCTACATGTAAGCCCTACAGATGAAATTTTGCATACTCACCTATGGTGATGGATTTGGGGTATTGCTTGATAACGGGGGTATGTCATGTTGTGGGGAACACTAGCTATTAATTAATTGAACCTTAATCATATCTAATTGCTACTTGGTAGACTTTGATGCTTAAGCTTAGGTGGATAAACAATACCCTTGATCGTCTTAACTATTCATGAAAAAATGAAGCAACAAAAGTTTTAATTCTGCTAATTTTGAGGTTTAAGTCAAGTTGGGGTGGTCTGGTCCGGTAAAAGCTGAAAATAAGCGGGTCTTAATTGTGTAAACCACTGAGTACTAATTGTCGGATCTTATTTGTCCCGGTAAAGATTAAGACATGGGTTTAAGTGGACAACAATATCGGTGATAACGGTTTTTGCGTTCTTCTAAGCTTTAAAAATTAACCTATATGTTTGTTAGACTATAATTTTTCGATTCTGATCCAACTGCATCAGACTTTTTCAGGGACAACAAAGAGTAAGTGTGAGGATATTTGATATACATCTATTTATATATCTCGAATCCCTTGTAAAGTTGTGTTTCTTTAATGTTTCAAGTTCGTTTTAGTTCATGTTTATTTCATCTTTTATTATTTAAGGTTTTGAATCAAGTTTATATATAATTATCATGTTTTAACTCTTTTGGTTTCTTGCATGTTAAACTTAATTCTTTCTATCATTTCATGCGAAGCTTATGTTCGTTTTATTCGTCGACGGTTACATGATTACTTCACTTAAGAGTTTTGATTTATTTTCAAGTAGTTGGTGGCTTGGTGATCAAGGGAAAGAAGGTCTAGAAGTTTCTATGCGTTACTTGGAGTTCAAGAAAGTACAAGTTATATCAAGAATAATAAAAAAATTGCGGAACTCCTCCCTTGAGCACGCCCCGCCGCACGGAGCCCAATGCCAAGGGGGTCGCGCGGCGCCTATGTCTTCTGGCCAGCCCGTTTTTGCAAGTCCAAGCCCGATATCTCGATATATAAACATCATTATATCCCTAGCCGATAGAGACTTTTGCTAGCCGTTTTTGAGAGAAAAACCAAGGGTTTGAAGGAGTCTTGGAGCTAGGAATCAAGGAGGATCAAGAAGGCTTTCGCGGAGGTGTTCGAGGATCAATTGCAAAGGGTTTTATCGCTCTAACTTTCGTTCCTTGTTTATTATTTGTCATGTCTTTCCTCTTTGTTTTCAATACTTGTTTAGGATTGTTTTTAATAATGATTCTAGGCTAGACTTCATGTCTATCTAGGTTTGATGAACATGTTTGATGCATGATTCTTGCTTTGGACAATTGATTTGATTATGGTTTCGTTATTTTAATAGTAAAAGACTTGATTTTTCTTTCATGATTCATATGAGTGTTTATTATCTTGATTGATTGTTAATTTTAGCTTCACATAGATCTTTAATATTTTGATTGTGTTCTTTAGATTTAGGGTTTATGTTTAATCATTACTTGGTGTTTTGATTATTGTGATTGAATGGGCCTATTAGATCATAGAAGCTTGTTGATAGTTGGTTAGGATTTTGAATGTTCTGCTAAATTCCAATAGCTGTAAGGTGAGGAGTTGTTCATGTGTCTTGGTCAATCGCATGCTAGGATAGATAATGACAATATTCTTGCTTAGTATGTTGATCCTTGTTCATGATGTCGTGATAAGATTATCAAGTTATCTAGGGTTTAGTGTTTGTAAGATTGCTTGCTTTAGATACTATTAATTAACCCTGTTTGATAACCGTGAGGAAATCAATATAACTGATTGCTTAATAATCTAATAATCATTCTTTGGGATGTTGTTTGATTCAGTCAAGGGTCCTTTAGGGTTTGTTATATGAATACATTTAGAAATCAGTTTCCATATCATATTATTTGTCCATTGCTTGATGATTGTTGATGCATGGGATTCTTACCTAGGTAGATTCATTCTCTATTTGATTTCGATCTCGTGATTAATTGCTTGTTATCTAGTTTACTTGTTTTTTAGCTTTCTTAGTTTAATCTTAGTTTAAAAACCCCCCCTTTAAACATTAATAATAAATAGTCGTGTCGTAAGTCGGGTCTAATTAGTTAATTAACGTAATTTATAGAGTCTTGTGGGTTCGATATTCCGGACTTACTTAGCTTTAGTACAATTGACCGGTTCACTTTCCGGTGTTTTGTGTAGTTGAGTCTTAAGTCTAGTTTTTATTACTTGTTTAGTTTAGTTAATATTTAATTGACTGTTTCTAGCACATCATTATCCACGAGGATGGAATCGACGGTTTCGTGTAATGGTCTGGTGGGGAGAGCCGGGGTCCGTGAGGGTGATGATCGACAGTGCAGAGGTGAAGAAGGAGAAGGGAGATGGTGAGGAGGTGGAGCGTGTGTATCTTGTCTGAATGGTTCAGCAACATTTTCCAACTGAATGGTTCAGATTTGGCCTGAATCGTTAAGAGGTTTTAATAAATCTACCAAACACCACCATTTCTTACCGACTCAGACTTAAGCCTCTGAATGATTCCATTCAGAGGCAAACAAACAGGCCCTAAGTATATGCGACTCAAAACTAATCATCCATATATTTTACCTTTGGGAGACCGAAAGAGAAAACAAAGACTAAAATACTCGCACAGATCATTAGTAATTTTTAAAGGAGAAATATATTAGTAATTTTAAGATCACTGATCCAATGAATATTGTACAACACAACATTTCTTCGGACCATTGAACCATCGTTTAACTATTGTTGATGTCAACCTCTTGAGTCCTCGATATCATTGACACTCCATAAAACATAATAGGCATTCCATCTCTTATGAGTTAAGTTTGTATGTGGAGTCCACACACATTGACTTAACGGAATTTTAATGTTAGTTACTGATGAATGCCAAACATATTATTGATTGCTAAAAAGTTGGAATCGATACTTGAACATAAATTTGATCAACATAACCAAACAAACATTTTCCATTAGAGGAGACAATTACGTAAGGAAAAGACGGTTTTAACATTTGAAAGGCCATAGATAAATGAAAACCATAAGAAGAATAAGATGATAGAGAAAAATGGATGAAATTTTAGAACATAAATCATTGAACAAACTACCAAGAATTAGTACCGTAAAAGAAACGACGGGTGAATCTGAATAGTAACATAAGTTCAAATTGAAAATCAACAATGACAAACGTATCTAACGTTGGTAAAAACATGTCACACGCAAGGACGTAAAGTAATTTGTCAAAAGCTTCTATATATATTTTTAATACAAAAGTATATTTCTCATTTTAATATAACAAATTCAAAACATATTAAAACAAAAAGTTTACAAAAATATAGACCAATAATGTAATTAAAAAAGACAAAATATTATAATTCACACATCATCCATACTTTCACACCATTCTTTCTCAAATATCATCATCACCAACCAACCACCGTCACCTTTTCCACCAAATCCACAAATGCTAGCTTCTTCAATTCCTCTCAAATAAAATTATTCATCCACCATTAATATCAATCATGGGTTTCCGGTAATTGCTTACCCGGACATCTTCCTCCCTAAACTCATCATCCACATCATAACCATTCTATCTTCCATCCTCAATCTCATTTCCACCATCCTCAAGCCACCCATTTCACCATCACAAAACAACCCATTAACTTTACACCCACCTCCGTCGTTCTCCGCCGTCCTTGTTAAACAACTCCTCCCTGTCGTTAAATTCTCTGATATTGCGAACCCGCCGGAGAGCTGCGTGGTGTGTTTGTGTGAGTTTGATGCCGGAGACGAGATTCGTGGGTTGGGAAACTGTAAACATGTTTTTCACCGGGGGTGTATTGACCGGTGGATGGATTATAACAGGAAAAGCTGTCCGGTTTGCCGGAAGGTGTTTTTGCCGGAGGATTTGCAGGATTCGTTTAATGAACGGCTGTGGGCGACTTCTGGTATTGCGGATTATTATGGACATGGCGATTCGTCAATGTAGATTATTATGTTTGTAACCCGCTATGAGGTTTTTTTATTTTATTTTGTTACTTATACCGTTTGAAAAGACAAAGCATTATTATCTAATGTAATGTTGTTAATACTAGGTAGTTGGACTACATACCGAGTTACCGACCCTTAATTGGTTCGGTTGAGGTCGATTATATTTATGAATAGTGTCTGAACCGGTGAACTAGACCGAATTATGAATTATAAACTTTTATATATTATATTAATATTTCACATTGAAGAGGTATGTACCCGCCTCAACATCGAACGAGGCGGGTCAAACCACAAGATATATACAAGACATTAGAAATCAAAGATATTATCAAGGCACAAAGCCAAAACTTATGCGCACAGCGCATATCGCATATGCTCAAGCATCACATGCTTGCACATATCACACATGCTCAAGCATCACATATGCTCACGCATCACATATGCTCATGCATCACATATGCTCGCGCGTATCACATGCTCACGCATCATATATGCTTATGCATATCACATCGTGCGTGGCGCATCCGCGCGCGGCGCATATCACATGCTCGCGCATCATACATGCCCACCCATATCACAGTTGCGCATGGCGCAGCTGCGCGTGGGGCATCCGCGTGTGACGCGTATTACATGCTTGTGCGTATCACATCTGCGCATGAAATATCTGCGCGTGAGAATAAAGAGAAGACCTCGCGCATCCTCAGGATGGGCGCATATCACACATGCACATAATCAACCTCGTCCTTATCCAAATCAGGATTAGGGCAACCTTGATTGTGCACGTCAGACAACCTTCCAGAAGGCATCTTTTTAAGGAATAAGGATATGCTGATGTTGACAGCTGCTAAATGAAAGGTGGACAGCTCAGCATGACTCATGGGTTACCACGTGATTATAACCAATGAAAAAGCACCAGGTGTCTCCAAGGACACGTGGCGCAAATCGATTGAAGGAGGCCAACAAAACCCTAATTTGGTCTCAGCTCAATCAGTGGAAACCCTAGCACTATAAATACAGCATCAACTCCACAAGGAAAGATATACAAAAACACAGTCACACAATCATACAGAGTAACATACAGTATTCAGCTATTAAGCAATACTTTCCAGATTCCCTTACTCTCACATTATTATCTTCTCCTACATATACTTATTCTCACGCCGGAGGGTTACCCCAAAGAGGACCCCTCTGTCCCTTTCTAAGGGGTAAGTTAACGGCGCTGTTCATTTTGTAGGTGGAAGAACCCAGATCCAGAAAAACCATCGGTGAAGAATCGTAACCACACCCGAGGAAAGTAGATCTGCTACCAGTGAGTAGATCCACGTTTCTTCATTGGCGCCATCCACTGTTACAAACGGCAATCAGATCTCATCAGATCTACATAAAAAAAAAATCAATCACCATGGTTTCTGGCGTTCGTAACGCTGATCAAGCTCTGGAGGATATTGAACGTGAGGGTGTCAATGAGGGACAGCAGTTTCTGAGGGTGCCGCGTGATTCTACGCGCACCACCAGTAACCGTCCCTTCATCACAACCCCTCACGGCCAGACTGAAACTCCTCCAGACGATCTCACGTTACAAAATCTTGCCGGCGCGAAACTGAAAGGACTAATGGGTCCAGAAGAAGAAACAAATGATCCGAATGAATGGCTCATAAACGAGCAGCGGCGTCTAATGGAAAAGTACAATGAAATGGTCAAACAGAAAAAGCTAGCCGACCAAACACAAAGGCAAGCGTTTCATAAGCAGACTACAAAAAGGCCGCGCGCGCCGGAAGAAGGACATTCTGTTCACACTGCACACACTGAGTTCAGTGATGAAGAAGTGCATAGCATGAGGAAGACGCGAGATACTCATGCAGGAGGCTCACAACTCCGCGCGCCTGTGAACATGGCGCCTGGAGCCAGAGCAGATCTGGATCTGCACATGCCGTACAGCCCGCCAGTGAGGGGGCAAGTGGACGTAACCACGCCGTACAGGCCGGCCATCTTAGTGAAGCACTCAAAATTTACTGAGCGCATCGCTAAGGCCCCCATCCAGCACAAGACCAAGATACCAAGTGGTCTGGGCAAATATGATGGCACAACAGATCCAAATGACTTTTTGCAAGGTTTCTATAACACGGGAAACCTAGAAAGCTGGACGATGCCAACATGGTGTCACATGTTTGCCCGCTGCCTTACGGGCGCGGCGCGTGTTTGGTTCGAGAGCTTGCCGACTGGGCAAATTGATGGGTTCGAGGAACTATTGGAAAAGTTCCAAGCCCACTTCGTACAGCAGCGCAGACACACGCGCGATCCTGATGACATCATGCACTGCATGCGCAGGAATGATGAAACGATTGAGGACTACATCACTCGTTTCAATCAGGAGTCTCTGGCAATCGGGGGTATAACTGAGCAACTCCTGCGCGTGGCTTTTATACAAGGCGCGCGCAGTGATCAACTCCGCCGAGCTCTCGTAAGCAGAGATGGTATGCCCACCACTTGGGCAAAACTAATGGAAGCATCGCGAGTCTTCGCGAGAAATGAAAAACAGATTGCCCAAGATAGGGCAAGAGAAAGAGCGCATCAGGCTGAATCACCGCGCAGCAAAGAGAAGAGGGCCAAACAGAACTCTGTATGGTCCAGGTTGCAACCAACAAGTTTTTCTTCCGCAGAAAAGCAAACGCAACCAAGCTCACCCCAGCCCCAAAAAGATGTTCGTAATCGCGGGGAGGGTGACAAGAGGGAGGGCGGCAGAGATCCTAGTAGACCTCTGCCAAGAATATGGACTCCCCTCACTAAAACACCTTCACAGGTGTTAAGTACTGAGAATGTCCAATTCAAGCCCCCCAAGCAACTACACTACAAGGGACCGCAAAACAGTGGCAAATATTGTGAATTTCACAGGTCCCCGGGCCACAACACCGACGCATGCCATCATTTAAAGGATGCGATCGAGAAGGATGTAAAATCAGGCAGGCTGGCTCACTTGGTGAAAAACCCAAGAATAGAAGATGAGCAACCGGAAGGAGCCTCTGCCAGCAAGAAATACAAAAGAATCTGTGTGGCTGAGGGGGGACGACAAGGGCAGACGTCAAAAAAGAGAAGCGCGCAAATCCACGGAGATTGGCGCGAGCAGCAAGTTATCTTCCCAAGAATCAGGGGAGGCCCTTCAATCAGCAGCCCTTTCGTCATCACCACACACATTGCTCATTACGAAGTGTCAAAGGTCCTGGTGGACACTGGAAGCGAATCTGACATTATGTATGAGCAATGTTTCAGAAAGTTAGACCCGGCAGACCAAGCGCGGCTCGAGATGGTGAACGCACCAATCTGTGGTGTTTCAAATGAAATCATCCATCCCCTAAGTCAAATTCAGTTTGAACTAACTATGGGGGATAATGAGCACAAGCGAGCCGAAGTTGTCAACTTCTTGGTCTTGCCCACCACGTCATGCCACAATATGATCCTGGGTAGGGGAACGATTGCCCAATTTAATGCTATACCGTCGCCAGCGCACGGCGCATTGGGGTTCCCTACACCAACGGGCGTAACATTTGTTTACCGCGATCATTTGTGCGCAGTGACAAGTACGCCGCGGGAAGGGAGAATGAAACTTCCAATGGCGGACAATGCGCCAGAGAAGTGGATTTTAAACCCAAAATTCCCAGAGCAAACGGTCACAATTGGCGCTACCATTTCAGACGAAACGAGATTGAGAATGAAAAGGTTGCTCACAAAATACACGTCGGTCTTCGCGTGGCAACACTCCGATATGACTGAGGTCCCGCGAGACTTGGCGCAACATTCTCTTAACACGTTCAAGTCGGTAGAGCCAATTGCTCAGAAAAAGAGAATCATGGGGGATGAAAAGGCGAAGGCCATGAATAAGCAAGTTGAGGACCTGTTGCGCGCAAACATCATCCGCCCGATCCGATACCAGACGTGGGTAGCCAATCCTGTGATGGTAAAGAAAAGCAACGGGTCATGGAGGATGTGTATTGACTTCAAGGACCTCAACAAAGCATGTCCGAAAGACTGTTACCCCCTCCCAAACATCGACGCAAAGGTGGAATCCGTGGCGCCATTCAAGCTCAAATGTTTCCTGGATGCCTACAAAGGCTATCACCAGATTCAAATGGCACCACAAGACGAAGACAAGACTGCCTTCAGAACCGACAAGGGTGTTTTTTGTTACACAAAAATGCTCTTTGGTTTAAAGAATGCGGGCGCCACTTATCAGAGACTTATGGATTTGGTTTTCAGTGAACAAATCGGAAGAAATCTAGAAGTCTACGTTGATGATTTGGTGATCAAGAGCAGGGAGGAGAGACAAATGCTCAAAGACATCGAGGAAACTCTTCAGCGCTTAACGGAAGTCAACATGAAGCTCAACCCGAGCAAATGTACTTTCGGCGCGGAAGAGGGGAAATTTCTTGGTGTAATGGTCACTAAGGATGGTTTCAAGGTGAACCCTGAAAAGGTGGAAGCCATCCTTGACATGCCTTCACCATCCACCATGAAAGAGGTTCAGAAGCTGAATGGTAGATTGGTGTCAATCAACAGGTTCCTAGCGAACCACGCCAGCAAATCTACTCCATTCGTTAACACTTTGAGGAACTGCTTGAAGAAGAGCCAATTCAAGTGGACGCCTGAGGCTGAGCAAGCTTTCAGTGAGATAAAAGAGTGTCTCATAAAGCTGCCCGCGCTCACAGCTCCACTTCCTGGCGAAACCCTTACATTGTACTTGTCAGCTGGAGACCGCGCCATCGGTGCAGTATTATTGGTGGATCGCAAGGGGATCCAAACGCCAATATACTATGTGAGTCGGGTGCTGACAGACCCTGAGACGCGCTATTCCATCATGGAAAAGTTAGTTTTGTCACTAACACACGCGTCGCGCAAGCTTCATAGATACTTCAATGGTCATCCTATTGAAGTTCTGACAGGTTACAACATCCAGCAAGTCTTGCGACGCCCCGCGCTCTCCGGAAGGCTGACAAAGTGGGCGCTGGAATTAGGTGAACACACGATCACCTATAAGCCCCGTCCCGCAATAAAGGGTCAAGTTTTAGCGGATTTCATCACGGAAATCCCAGAGGGAAAGATTGAAGAAGCTCAGCGCGAGGTAGACCCTCCGCGAGCAAATGATGAAGAAGATGTTTGGAGGCTATTCACTGATGGAGCCTCCAACAGCGAAGGGTCCGGCGCAGGCCTCAAACTGGTGGACCCTGATAATCATGAATATACTTATGCTATTAGGTTGGACTTCAAGAGTACCAACAATGAGGCTGAGTATGAAGCCCTGCTGGCTGGTCTGCGCATTGCGCGCAAGTTTGGAGTTAAAAGGCTAGAGGCCCATGTTGATTCTTACTTGGTAGCTGCACATGTCAATGGCCTTTATGATGCCAAGGAGAACACCATGCCTCTATATCTAGAGCAGGCAAAAAAGCTCGTTGAGCAGTTTGACTTCTTCAAAATCATACACATCTCGCGCAGCGAAAACAAGTCCGCTGACGCGTTGAGTAAGATGGCATCAACTAATTTTGATCACTTTGGCAAAGATGTCAGGGTGGAAGTGATGAGCAACCCGTCAGTGCAAACGCAATCTGTCCTTGTATTTCATACAACCCCTTCATCCTGGATAACTCCAATAATGGAATTCCTGAAGGAGGGGAAGTTACCGGACGATCGCGCACAGGCGAGAAAGATAAGACACAAGGCGCAGAACTATGAACTACTTGATGGTACATTATATCGACGCTCTTATCTTGGACCGCTCATGAAATGCCTGGATGCTGAAGAAGCAAGCTATGTGATTAGGGAGATTCACGAAGGAATCTGCGGAATACACGCTGGCCCGCGCATGGTGGTTGCCAAGGCAATGAGCTCAGGCTACTATTGGCCAGGCATGTACTTGGATGCGCTAAAAGAAATCCAAAAATGCAAGGCATGTCAGAGCTACGCGCCAAACACCATGCGGCCAAAGAACAACTTGATTCCAGTGACCTCCGCATGGCCTTTCCACAAATGGGCCATTGATATTGTGGGGCCCCTGCCGCAAGCGCAAGGGCGAGTGAAATTTTTGGTAGTGGCGGTAGACTATTTCACAAAATGGGTTGAGGCCAAGCCACTAGCAAAAATCACAGCTGAGGCGATGAAGCAATTTATCTGGAGCCACATCATTTGCCGTTTTGGCCTTCCTATGGAAATTGTGAGCGACAATGGCAAACAATTCACTGACAGGAAGATATCCAGCTGGCTCAAAGAATTGCACATCAACCAAATCTTCACTTCGGTCTACCACCCTCAGGGGAATGGCCAAGTGGAGCGCGCGAATCAAAGTTTGTTAAATGGGCTGAAGAAAAGGTTGGAGGGAGAATCCCATTCTTGGGTCGAAGAGTTACCTAATGTCCTGTGGGCGCACAGGACATTAAGCAAAACTAGCAATGGCGAATCCCCGTTCAGCCTAACCTATGGGACAGAGGCTATGATCCCAGCAGAAATTGGATGCCCATCCCATAGGGTACTCATGATGAGCAAGACTGAAAACGAGCGCGAAAGAAGATTGGACCTCAACTTGCTTGAAGGGCGCAGAGAAGCGGCTATCATCAATGAAGCCAAATACAAGAAAAAGCTGGAAAAATATTATAATCAGCGCGTTAAAGAATGCCACTTCAAGAAAAATGATTTTGTCCTTCGAAACAATGAAGCTAGCCGCGCAATACCCCCAGGAAAAATGTCCCCCAATTGGGAAGGACCTTATCAAATCTCAGAAGAATTGGGGAAAGGCGCGTACACTTTAAAAGATTTGAATGGAAAAAAGATACCCCGCGCGTGGAACGCAGCACAGCTTAGAAAATGCTTCATGTAAAAATTCAAATATGTAATCAAGGCTTTTAAGCCATCATGAATGATGATTCGCGCTATCTTTCAATATTTGTTCTATTACCTTTGCATACATGTTTCACACTTCCTTTATTAACTTGGAGCAATATGACAACACTATATTGACTTCAAAAACAAAATAAAACGAAGTAAAACATACATGTGCGAGCCTTAGCTCAAACGCGTTAACGAGTCTTAACTCTAAAACGTCAGGGCCTTAGCCCAAACCTACGAGCCTTAGCTCAAACACGTTAACGAGTCTTAACTCTAAAAACGTCAGGGCCTTAGCCCAAAACAAAGAGCCTTAGCTCAAAACACTCACAAACATCCATCTTACATCCCGCGCAGCCTGATCATAAAAATCCCTAAACACAACTAAGGCAAAGTACATGCCAAATCATAGTTGTTAAGGTCTCAGGTCGAGGTCGCGCGCGGAATCATAGTGGATATCTGAGTAACACATGCTGACATGTAATGGCTAAAACTCATAATTCCATATAAAAAACGCGCGACAACGACGCGCAAAAAAGGAATAGTGAAAAGTCATCGCGCGTGTCAGCATAAACAAGATACTGCGAAACCACTTACAAAATAGGACTATGGTTAAGTAAATAATTTCCTTACAACCTTGTTCTTATTTTAACGTGCAAGCATATCTTATATCTATACAAGCAAACATGAAGAGATGAATGGAAATGCGCAAGATGTGAAAAAGGGAAAACAAATTTCATTCCATAGCATTGAAATTTACAAGTGTGATGAGTTACAAATTACAAGTATAACAAAAAAAAAAAAAAAAAAAAATTAGAAAGATGAAGGGCTTCTCAAGTCTCCACGTCGACGTCAGCCACTTCATCACCCTCATCATCTCCCGCAGCATCTGGCGCGGCCCGCTCCTCATCTCCAAACTGACCATAGTCAAGTTCTTCCTCCTCAATGGAGTCTTCTATCACGACGGTGTCAGGAGCAGATTCTTTCGCCGCGCCAGAGCCGCTGGCAGGGGCAACATCCCCCGCGCCACCATCATCGCCACCAGCCCTCTCGCATTCATCGAGCAACTTCTTTAGCGCGACGAGGTCGGGCTGGTCAGCAAGCGCAGCTATCTGCAAATCATTAGAAAAGTATTGAGTACAAAACACTTGGAAAATTAATCAAGAAAAACTCATTAAGGTCAAGGTACCTGCACAAGGATGGGGATGGGAGTATTCATATACTTCTCCCCCACCGCGGCCATGTCCGCGCAGGCCGCGTCGCTCTTGTAAGGGTACTCGAATGGGTTCTTCTTCAACATGCCATATTCATAGCCATCCGTAAACCCTTCAGCTCGACCCACCAAGCGAGCGGCAGCATTGCAGTCCATCACAAGGGCCTGAAACTCGGCAGAATATTTCATCGCCAAAGCACAACGAGTCATGCCCTGTGACACCAGCCATTGGCGATCCTGCGCGAGGCCAGCAACAGACGTCTCGAGGGCAGGAACCTGGGAGTTTAATAACTCAACAGTTTCCTTGGTCTTTTTTAGCTCCTCTTTATCAGACGCTGCTGCCGCCAAAATTTTTTCTTTCTCCGCCTGCGCAGCATCAAGTGCTTCCTGGCTAGACGCTGCCGTCGCCAAGGCCTCATCTCTATCGGCCTGTGCGGCCGCCAACTCCTTCTTCAGGCGCGCAACCTCACCCTCCAGTGATGATTTCTCAGTGATACTCTGGACGATAGCTTGGTCACGCGCCTCCGCCTCCAGTTCCAAGACACGCACTCTCCGCGCGTACTTGGCAACTTCGGCCTCCGCCACCTGCTGCTTCTCCCGCGCAGCTTGGAGCTCATGCCCGCGCTTAATAAAGGCGGTGTTGGCACTTGCTCGGTTTTCGCTGAGCTCCGCCTGGAGTTTCTCAGCTCGTGCGCGAGCATCAGAAAGGTTCCAGGCAGCCACCTTAGCCTCTTGCTGGGCTTCCACAAGAGCATCGCGTACTTTAATATAATCACGATGAAGCTCTTGGGAGGCAGCAAAGAAAGCCGACCCAGCGAAAATGTGATCGTTGAGCAAGTCAGCGCGGGTGCGCCCCTCCTGATACCTCCTTTCAGTAGGAGGCACGGCATGAGCCCAGAAGTCCTCGCATACACCAATGGATTGGAAGGAACTGTCTTCGTTAATATTCCATCTCGGGCGGTAAACGTGGTCACCTTCCTGCAAAACACAAGAAATGTTCTAAGTCATAAAAACATACTTATATGGAAGTACGCGCAGCGGAGCAACAAATTAAAACATACCTGCGGGGATGAAGCAGAAAAGTCAGCGCCAGCCTCACCAGAAGTCTGTGCTGCGAAGTCTTGTGGCATCGCAGGGCTGGCACGGACTCCGAAGGAGTCTTCAGCTTGAGCTCCCTCATCCTCCTCATCTTCTTCAATCGGCCTCTTCTCCTGCGACCTGGAGGGCTCCAAACCAGTCTCGCGGAGAGGGCTGCGCGTAGGAGGAGGCGAGGGAGGTCTCGACGCCGCCAGTTCGGCGCGCAATACGGCTTCCTGCTCCTTTGTAATCCCAATAAGGGGAGACTCAGCACTAGCAGGAGCAGGAGCAGAACCAGCGGCGCCGGCAACGGCGCCAGGAGTGTCACCAGCAGCTTGTACGCCAGCTACAACTCCTATGAACAAATCAACAACAAAAAATGGTTTATGACTTGATCAAAACAAAAAATTCAGAAGACAAATGCGCAAAACATACCTTGGCGCAATTCTGTTCGCGCGGCGAACATCGCCATAAAGTTCATTCTACCCTTTTCTGAGGGTAGAACAGGGGACTTCGAAGCAGCCCCCGGCGCAGCCTCAGCACCTTGTTGCGCCTGCGACTGATCTGCTACCGTCGCCGGTCCTGCAAACATTCAAATGCGAAAAGATTTAATAATAATTCAATCAGGATCGCCCTCATTAAACCATTATGGGTAAGCAAAGTATACCTGTCGCAGGCGCGGCACTGCTTCTCTCTTCAGCCGCGCGAAGGGAGGAGGTCACGCCACCATACCTCAAGTGGACAGGAGGTCTGCCCACTTTCACAGGCAGGGAAGCTAAAGAAACCTTGGTGGTAAACACCTGGGTTTCCTCAGGTCCCTTCGTTTGAGCATGGGGATGAGCGACAGGGGTGTCATCTTTCTTCTGTTTCTTACTGCCCCCTGCGGCAGATTTCCCCTTAGCTTTGCGCTTTAGTAGGGGCGCCTCCTCTTCCTCCTCCTCCTCTTCCGCGAGCTCCAGCTCGTAGTTTTCGAGCGCATCTGCAAATACAAGCAACAGAACTGTTAATAAACTTTGGTATTCTAAAGGAATAAGCATAAGTGCGAAGGCTTACCAGGCGCGTCGCCATCAAAGTCAAATTCCAGATCCACAGGGATGAACATGTCATCGAAGCGATCTGGGAAGCCCACCTCCCCAGCGCCCAGCGGGACGGAGCCACCCTCCACTTGATCGTCGTATGCGGCGTGGAAAAACTCCTTGGTTACTGCGCAAAAACAAGACAAATAATATCAGCAAAGGCAAATTCTATTAGCGCGGAAATAAAGCAATGCGATAACTTACGCAAGCCGTCCACTTGGATGACAGGCTCCGCCGCGCTGTCGGCCCACAGCTTACTCATGCCGACCCCCACCAGCGCCTCCTCGTGAATTTTCTTGGCGGGGGATGGTTCGGCGGTCAGTTTCTTAACCCAGGCGCCGGTTGGGTTCTTAATAACATCCGCATCCGCGGGCGCAGAATCGATCGCGCGCATCGTCATGCGGATGGGGATTACACCAGCCCTGATGTAGAAGAACCTCTCAGACCAGTCATGAAGGCTCTTGAATGACACGGTGCTGCACTTAACCTTCTGACTGCGAGGAATAAAGGAGATCCAAGAATCTTGGATCTTGGGCTTGTAAAAAAATTGAAAGCGCCGAGGGGTGGGCTCCTCGCGCTGTGATTTGCACATGAACTCGAAATGAGTCATCGCACAAGTCCAAACGGATGGACTTGGGATATATGAATCCCGAAAAACCGTAACACCGCGCCTACAAACCTTGTCATCGGAAGACGAAGGTTGCAGTGGGTGAAAAAATGGGTGTACAGTGAAATATAGCCGGGAGGCGGGTCCGCCGCCGTTTGCCCGGCCACAGGCAACATGCAGCCAAACACAGGGAGAAAACCCTGTGACGAGATGAGGCTGTCGAGATCGGCCTGCCTCAGTTTGCAGGGGATTTCATTCCACCTTTTCGTGGACTTGGTCCTCCCTACTACCTCCGATGTGGTCTCAACAACCCTCTTCCCCTTGCCATTTTGCTTCAATGTCGACATCACCACAGATTTCACACGGCGTCTTCGAGAGGCAATAGAGGTGATTGAGGGGTTAGAGGAGTCTGAGCTATCAGACATACAATAACAACAGCAACGGATAACAGGGTATCTGGAAGCAATAACCAGAAAATCGGAAAGATAGAAGCTTTGGAGTACACAACAATGAAGATGAAGATACAAATTTTTCCTAAGGGCCTGCTTTTATAGGCCCAGGAGAGAGAAAATTGGCAACTGATCGGATTTCACGCGCCCCCACTCGCAGGTGTAAGCCAACGCGGGCGCGGCACGTGTCCCTAACACTGTTGAGGGGACATAAAAACGTAACGGAACTGCCACGGAGCAGAGACGCGCCCCCACTCGCAGGTGCAAACCAATGCGAGCGCGACACGTGTTCCAGACAGCTGTGCGAGGGGACATGAAAGGCAACTGTAGCACCTCGAGCACACGAAACGTCTGACACGTTTCCGGCGCACGTCACCACCAACCAACCACGTGTTTGGACTCTTCGTTTCAACCAAATGGATAGAACTTCGCGCAACGATCGAAACAACCAAGAAAACGACAAAACCCCATTAAAAAGACCAACTCAGTAAGTCTAATATCTATCTTACCGCGCTAGCGCGAGATAAGACACACATTAGACTGGGGGGGCTTGAAGAGGTATGTACCCGCCTCAACATCGAGCGGGGCGGGTCAAACCACAAGATATATACAAGACATTAGAAATCAAAGATATTATCAAGGCACAAAGCCAAAACTTATGCGCACAGCGCATATCGCATATGCTCAAGCATCACATGCTTGCACATATCACACATGCTCAAGCATCACATATGCTCACGCATCACATATGCTCATGCATCACATATGCTCGCGCGTATCACATGCTCACGCATCATATATGCTTATGCATATCACATCGTGCGTGGCGCATCCGCGCGCGGCGCATATCACATGCTCGCGCATCATACATGCCCACCCATATCACAGTTGCGCATGGCGCAGCTGCGCGTGGGGATCCGCGTGTGACGCGTATTACATGCTTGTGCGTATCACATCTGCGCATGAAATATCTGCGCGTGAGAATAAAGAGAAGACCTCGCGCATCCTCAGGATGGGCGCATATCACACATGCACATAATCAACCTCGTCCTTATCCAAATCAGGATTAGGGCAACCTTGATTGTGCACGTCAGACAACCTTCCAGAAGGCATCTTTTTAAGGAATAAGGATATGCTGATGTTGACAGCTGCTAAATGAAAGGTGGACAGCTCAGCATGACTCATGGGTTACCACGTGATTATAACCAATGAAAAAGCACCAGGTGTATCCAAGGACACGTGGCGCAAATCGATTGAAGGAGGCCAACAAAACCCTAATTTGGTCTCAGCTCAATCAGTGGAAACCCTAGCACTATAAATACAGCATCAACTCCACAAGGAAAGATATACAAAAACACAGTCACACAATCATACAGAGTAACATACAGTATTCAGCTATTAAGCAATACTTTCCAGATTCCCTTACTCTCACATTATTATCTTCTCCTACATATACTTATTCTCACGCCGGAGGGTTACCCCAAAGAGGACCCCTCTGTCCCTTTCTGAGGGGTAAGTTAACGGCGCTGTTCATTTTGTAGGTGGAAGAACCTAGATCCAGAAAAACCATCGGTGAAGAATCGTAACCACACCCGAGGAAAGTAGATCTGCTACCAGTGAGTAGATCCACGTTTCTTCACACATAATATTGAGATATATATACGATAACGATAAAGCACTTCTACATTGATAGTTAAGAGATAATAAAATAGGCGATTATGATACTCTATTCTTTTGTTGTATCTAAAATAAAATATACTGGTGTATTATACGGTTTTCACATCTCTCAACTTATAAGTTTTTAAATTGACTGTCTTTATTATTAGCCATATATGAATTTAAGACAGCATATTAAGATATGGTTATACATATATGAACGTCTTTGTTGACGATAAGATTAGGGATGACAGTGAAACTCGAACCCGATGGGAAAACCTGAAACCTGACATAATTGGGATGGGTAATACCCGACCCATTAGGGTTTGAAACGGGTTTGGTATTGGTTTTTAAATTTTTCGTGGGTTTGGGACGGGTTTGGGATTTGCCATATACCCAATTACCCGACCCGATTACCCGATAACATTGACTCATTTACCCGATTATGTGCCGGATATAACTTTTTTATCTATTTATATACAGTATATTTTAATTTATAGTTACATTTCACTCAATTATGGTTAGCTCAGTTTCATTTAATTTCCTATATAAGCTTTTTGATAGTTGTATATATCCATAGTTATAACTAGTTGCATTTCAATCTTATTACTTGTTTGCTAGGTAGTAATCAACATCACTTCATTTAGTTTACTAATAAGCATCTGCCACATATGTTTAATCAATGGTAATACATTTAGTTTACCAATTTTAGTCCATTGTTTAATTCACTTATTTACTATTCTAATACTATCGGATAAAAGAAGAAATGGATTTTGTAGTTTTGTATAAAACCCGATAGGAAACCCGAAACCCGATGGGTATCCCCGAAACCCGACAGGTAATTACCTGATTAAAACCCGACGGGTTGGGACAAACTTTAATAATCGGGTATGGGTTTGGGAATGCCTAAACCCGTCCCAAACCCGACCCATTGCCATCCCTAGATAAGATGGTGGTGTATACCTATGGCACGCTAAATTGCATATTCTCCTCTTCAAAAGATCTCTTCGATGTTATTTTGTTTTCAAACAAACTTTAAAACACTATATATCGTTTAAATTTTATCGTGACATACCAAGATATTTTAGTTTTAAGATTAATTGTTACGACCAGTTCGACCACTAAACTAGTAACATGACTGGCTCAATTAAGTTCCGGTTGAAAGAAATTAGTTATATCCTAATCCTATAGATACTTTTTTCTTAACAAAATATATTTGTACTAAACGGTCCAAAATCCAAATGCTAAATCGTTTATAAAAAGTCAATAAATACAAAAGTAAGATAAATATCACCTTAATTTCCATAGATAAGTTAATTAGTTAAAACAACAATTTTAGCTATATGTGTTGTGACCTGTCATACATTTTTTTTTATATGAAACACCCTTTTTTAGAGAAAAAGAATGTGAGAAAGAAATGTTTTACACCCTGTGTACAGAATACCGTCAACGGTTGACAAATGGCATACACACAAATATCTAAAATTTATTTATGCCATTAAATTTACGGATCGTTCACTACTCTATGTGGGCGTGCGGGCTGTTTAATTATGATCATATAATATGTTAATATATATATGAATTGAAACAAGCATTACTAAGCATTAAAAGATTCTTTTATACTGTAGGTACATATAATTTTTACTATATGTATTTCTATTGTAAAATCAGTACAATATATTATATATATAACTGCATTTATAGGTGATATGTATTTTATTTCAGTAAATGTATTTTTTTTATCGCTGTAAACTAGAATGTATTTTAATGTTTACTAATATAAATTAATAATTTGACAAACTATATCTGCTAAGTACTGATACATATTGACAAGGAGGTCTAGGGCTATAAAAGTATTGAATGAACACGAACAAGACCTTGTTCATGTTCGTTTGTTAAGGAAATAATTTGTTCACGAACACTTACCGAACGAGATTTTATGTTCGTGTTCGTTTATTAAGGAAATGAGTGTGTTCACAGACGGTTGACGAACACAAATAAAATCGGCAAACCCTGGAAATTGAGACCGATATATTCATCAACGTGATAATGAAAGCATGTAAACAAATCAAACGAACATGAACAAGCGTATATTAGTGTTTGTTCATTTAACTTTAAACGAACATGAATGCTTAATCAAACGAATATTTAAGCTTTTGTTCGTTAATTTAAAAAATGAACACTTGTGTTCGTTTAACATAATTGAACAAAGATAAACGAACATAAATGAATAAATGTAAATGAACACAAACAAACATAAATGAACACATATACAAAACTTTTAAGTAGATAACTTATCCAAAAATATTTAATTATTTTCTATTAACACAAAAACGAACATAAATAAACAAAATAAACGAACATAAACGAATGTTCATGAACATAAATGAACGAACGGAACATGTGTTCATGTTTACTCGTTTAATTAAACGAACACAAATTTTTCGTTCGAGTTTGTTCGTTTATTAAATAAACGAATTTTACACCGAACGATTTACGAAAAGTTCATCGAACGTTCAGTTCATTTATAGGTCTAAGGAGGTCATTTTATGTTGTTAGTAACCATTTTCAATCCTTAAATGATCGATTATAAGAAACTTTTGTTCCAAAAGTGTGTGTATGGGTTCATGTCTTATGAGAAGACAATAGAATAGATTAAAGAATATAAAACTTAAAAGATGCTGAAAATATGGGTTTATGTCTTCTTGACTCTTTCGAATAAAACAAACAATCACGACTGTTTCATGACTTCATCCAGCCTTAAATATACAAAGATTTTAGTAATCCATAAATCATGCAAAGTTTTGGTTAAAAATTATGGGAAAATTCCTAAAATAGCCCTTTTTTAGAGAGAGAAAGTGTAAAATAGCCCTAAATTTCAAGATATTCTCAAAATAGCCCATCTAATTTGGACTGAGCAAACGAGATCTGAAAAATCCCCCGGCCAATAAAATTTAGACAAGTGTCAAAATCCGACGAGATTTTTAAAAATATTTGGGACCAGTCCATATTTCCTATTAAAAGTTCTTGAACTTAAACAGTCTTGCCAGATGGTCTTTTAATGTTTCCTAACGTGTCCCCACAACTTCCACAAACATAGGAAAATGTGTCTTTAAATTTAGTCTTTCAAGATGCATTTAAGGTGAATTTGTACCAAGAAGATCATAAATTTATAAATATTTAGGGATCCCTCCATATTTTTGAACTAAAATTTATATTCCAAAGCGTTCTGGCCAGACGGGTTATATAAGTTTCTTATCTCAACCCTATATATTTTAAACTCATAGAAAAATGTGCCATTCAACTTTGTCTTTCAAGACACTTACTTGTAAAATTTGAACGAAAGGGATCATATTTTTAAAAATATTGTGGTACCCGTTCATATTCTTCACAAAATCTTTATATTAAAAAGTTGTCTTGCCAGACGGGTTATATACGTTTCTTTTTTCGACCCTATATATTTTAAACTCATAGAAAAATGTGTCATTTAACTTTGTCTTTCAAGACACTTACTTGAAAAATTTAAACTTAGGGGATCATATTTTTGAAAATATTGTGGTACCCGTCCATTTCTTCACAAATCTTTATATTAAAAAGTTGTCGTCATATGTTGCGGAACTGAACAATGTATTCGTTTCCGAACGTCGAGATTATGTTGCCGTCATAATAGGATCCAACGGACCCGGGACCCATATACATAACCTCCACTTGATCACCCTCTTAAACTTCATGATTTGAAGAGTTAGAATTTTATGAAAATATTGAATGAATGAGGATTGATGAAGATAGATATAATGTAAATATGGACGGACAAGTAAGAATATACTAAATACCCGTCTCCTTCGTACAAATTTCAAAGATTCGTGTCTTAAAAGACAAATTTTTTGATGCACATTTTTCCATGTTTCAAAATATACATGGTCGAGATAAGAAACTTAAAAATCCCGTCTGGCAATGAAACTTTTTAATATAAAGATTTGTGAATAAATGCACGGGTACCACAATATTTTCAAAAATATGATCCCCTAAGTTCAAGTTTTTCAAGTAAGTGTCTTAAAAGACAAAGTTGAATGACACATTTTTCCATGAGTTTAAAATATATAGGGTTGAGATAAGAAACTTATATAACCCGTCTGGCAAGACAACTTTTTAATATAAAGATTTTGTGAAGAATATGAACGGGTACCACAATATTTTTAAAAATATGATCCCTTTCGTTCAAATTTTACAAGTAAGTGTTTTGAAAGACAAAGTTGAATGACACATTTTTCTATGAGTTTAAAAATATAGGGTTGAGATAAGAAACTTATATAACCCGTCTGGCCATAACGCTTTGGAATATAAATTTTAGTTCAAAATATGGAGGGATCCCTCAATATTTATAAATTTATGATCTTCTTGGTACAAATTCACCCTAAATGCGTCTTGAAAGACTAAATTTAAAGGCACATTTTCCTATGTTTGTGGAAGTTGTGGGGACACGTTAGGAAACATTAAAAGACCGTCTGACAAGACTGTTTAATTTTAAGAACTTTTAATAGGAAATATGGACTGGTCCCCCAATATTTTTAAAAATCTCGTCGGATTTTGACACTTGTCTAAATTTTATTGGCCAGAGGATTTTTTCAGATCTCGTCTGCTCAGTCCAAATTAGATGGGCTATTTTGGGAATATCTTGAAATTTATGGCTATTTTGCACTTTTCTCTCTAAAAATGGGCTATTTTGGGAATTTTCAAAAAATTATAATACAACAGATCGTGGATGTTATTAAACTTCTTCATGGATGAAAACTGAAAGTCCTGCATGAAAACAATTCAGCATTCAATATTGCCTAACCACATATATATATATATACTACCATGATTCTTTTCATATTATGACTTGCAAAAATATGATTATTCAATAGGTTTGCTAAAGTGAAAACCTAGCTAGAGTAATAATATATCTTCAGACTATCTATCACAACATAAAAAAAAAGAAAGCATTACTTCTTGTTATCATAAAGAAGAAAACATACTTGATGCGATACTTATCCTTAGTCATAGTTTTATCATATTGGGTTTTTTCTAACAACATTTTTCCCTTAATCTTAGAGATAATAATTGAGTTTTATGCTTTAAAATCTATATTTCTGCATTATATTTTAAAAATAACTTTTTTCTCCCTGAATGATTAGTTTTTCATTTATTAATTTATTTAACACTTGAAACTATCACTAATAGTAAGCCTTCGTGAGATGAAATACCAACCGTCCATACCGACATTCAGCATCATTTTACCCTTAGTGATAATAATTGTTTTTTTCCTGACATTTTTCTCTATTATCTAATTTATAACTTTATATATCTCTAAAAACACGTTTTTAAAACTATATAAAAAAAGGAGGCCACATTATTATGTTTGGTTCAAGAGAAACGAAAAGAAAGTTATCAACAATCCATATTAGATTATTACCATTAACTAAAGCGTCTGAATGCATTGCATCGTTTGTGGTCATTTATAGTTATGTTTTGTTACGTCGTCTGCTTTCAACTTTCAACGTTTAATTATATATGTTTGACACGATGGCAATCAAAGATATAATCATTTAAAATGGTTAAAAAATAAAATAAACATAAAAAAGGTATGACAAAATAAACTATAAGAAAGGATAAAACTTATACAACAAAGATGTGAAAGATTGGCATCTATAAAATCATAAATTGTTATATTTTTTGTGAAGCTCATGCTAGTTGTCTGCTGCCACTAATTAACTACAAACAAATTGCAATGTGTGTCTAGTGTCACGAAATAAGAGTAGTTGGATATGTAGATCAAGACATGGCATTTGAAGGGGTATGCACCCGCCTTAACATCGAGCGGGGCGGGTCAACCCACAAGATATAGACAAGAGGTTTGAAATCAGGATGTCATGAAGACACAAAGCCAAAACCTATGCGCGTGGCGCATATCACATATGCTCACGCATATCACATCTGCGCGTGGCGCATATCACATATGCTCACGCATATTACATATGCTTACGCATATCACATCTGCGCATGAAACATCTGCGCGTGAGAATAAAGAGAAGACCTTGCGCATCCCCGGGATAGGCGCATAAAGGACAACACAACAAATGAGACAATAGTCTAATCCAAATCAGGATAAGGACAACCATGATTGTACTCATCAGACAACCTTCCAGAATGTATCTTTTAAGGAATAAAGAATGTGCTGATGTAGACAGTTGCCAATGAAGGGTGGACAACTCAGCAAAACCCATGTGCCACCACGTGATGGCACATGGGTCAGGTAAAATACTTTGGTCAGAGAATAATCAATGAAAAAGCACCAGGTGTCCTAAGTACACGTGGCGCGAAGCAATAGGAGGAGGCCAAAAAGGCCCTAATTGGGTCTGAGCCCAATCATTGGAAACCCTAATACTATAAATACCACACCACCTCCACAGTTGGGGTTAAGCAAGAAATATATTCTGAATCCTTTACTCATTTTCACATTCTTATCTTCTCCTGCAATATCTTATTCTCACACCGGAGGGTTACCCCAAAGATGACCCCTCTGTCCCTTTCTGAGGGGTAAGCTCACGGTGCTGTTCGTTTTGTAGGTGGAAGAACTCGTATCTCGGAAAACCATCGGTGATCTAGCACACTCATACCCGAGGAACGTAGATCGAATACGAGGAAGTCGATCCACGTTTCTTCAGCATTGGCTTTCAAATAAAATATAGAATGAAATAATATTTAATAAGTTTAGCACTGTACCTTTTTTAGCCTGAGGTAATTTGTACACATTAAAGTATTAAACATACATGATGAAAACAATAAACATACCAATTACCAAAGTAATCAGATATCCAAATGAACAAAAGTGATGTACAAATTTCTCAGATCACGGAAAAAATATTAAAAAAAAGGTTTCAAGAAATTCAATATTAAAAACAGAAACAAATTTCATTCACAAAGACACTCTGAAGATTCAAAGATTTACCTTTAGTAACCCGGGGCTGGGTACCCCTGTGGAGGGTAACCAGCAGGCGGGTATCCTTGAGCTTGAGGTGGTGGAGGGTAACCAGCAGGCGGGTAGCCATGAGCTTGAGGTGGTGGTGCTGGCGGGTAACCATAGGGTTGTTGTCCATAACCGACATTAGGAGGATACGGTTGATCAATCCTTGACATTTGCTGCACGGGTGGAACCGCCATTGGTTGTGGTCCAAACTTGCCGTCTCGTTTGTCCATTTCCACCTTGTGTTGTGTCTGCAAATGTTTATGTTCGTAAACACATCTCATTCATTAATTTATGTTCGTGAACGTACGTTTATATCTGTTCGTTTATGTTCATTAGTTTATGTTTGTTTACGTGTTCATTTAAATTGTTAAGCCAGTTATAATAGTCTAGTTTCATTAAATTTATAGGCTCAATATAACGATATTCACGTTTACTTTTTAATTGGTGTTGTTCAATTATGTCCGTTTATAATCGTTAATCTATGTTCAATTATATTCGTTCGTTTACGTAAACCATTCACTTATACTATAAACGAGCAGACATAAATGAACATGAGCACGTCCATTTTTTTAACAAACGGACACGAACAAGAGAACCCTGTTCATTTAACTGTTCATGCTCGATCGTTTGTACGGTTAAAGTTAAACGAAACAAACCCGAACATACTCTTTCGTGCTCCGTGGTCGTTTACAAGCCTAGTTGTGATTATGTTCTATCTTTAACGGGTCAATGGGTTTAACTTAATAAGATTTAACTAAAAGCAAACGGGCCAAAAATCATTTACTATCTATTCAAATGCATAAAACTACCTGCATTATTTCATTGAAAAAGGTTAGATAAATAATGTACTAACTACTTATATAGCATTGTGGGTCGACAAAAACTAACCGTTCTAACCCATTACCAAAATAACCCTATCAGAACTGGTTGCTAAAGGTACTTAATAAATAGATGAATATCGATTATGTAACAATTTTTAGTTACCTGCATGCACGCACAAACCCTACAAAAGGTAAATTACAAAAAATATGTTAGAACTCATCTTCAATTGTATTAACCACATGTATCAAATCAGAGAAGAAAGAAATGGCATACGTGCAATAAACCAAATCAGCTAAGCAATTTAGCAACTGAGATGCCTCACTGAGTTCTTCACTTCCAACAATACAAGCAACAATGGAGAATATGCACGCAAGTTGTTGGAGGCAAAACATGAAACCCTGCATATTATATTATGACCGCAGAGCAAGTTAATTAAAAGTTAAGAGAGTAAATAACAATAAACATAAAAAAAGTCTCATGAAGAAATTACAATGATGCAGTTATCGCATTGTGTTGTTTGTATGTTAAACTCATCTTGCAGTAGAAACCGAGTAGATGCCACTGAGTTCCCAAAGCACAAGAAGACCTGAACATTACAATATGTATATATAATTGGCTACAATAACATAGTTGTAAACATTTACAAAGTTATATTCGAAAATAAGAGGAGTTGAATACCTCAGTGCAAAGGCATAATTCAGGGCATTTGCTTTCTCCACACCTACCACTGCATGGCATATATCCAGCACAACATGTATACCTATGACAAACACAGAACAATATAAATTATGAAATAGTTATTCTCCAATGAAATGGAGTTTGAACTTTAAATGATGTAGAATTTTACATACCGTGACATATCATTGTAGAGAGCTCGCTTACGGAGTAAGTATGAGACACATGGTCCACTATCATTTAAATAGAGTTACCGAAAATTCGCATTAGCACAGAACATGTTGACAACATCAATTTTAAAGTGTTATAACAATGTTCAAACATCCAAAGAAAATGTGTATATGGAGAGAATAATTTCATAAAAAAACTACAATTTACGAATTTACAGTATCTAAATAGAACTTCTAATCAGTGTTGTAAAAATCACGATTAGGTGCCGACTAATCGATGACTAATCGGAAATCAGAGGGTTACCAATTTGATTTCACCTAATCGGGCCCTAAAATCAGTACCAGTCAAAATCGCTAAACAACGGTCAAATTTGATAAAAAAAAAGTCGGTCAAAATCGTTGAAGTACATGAAAACATTATACCTATTCTGAAAAATTATATATAAATTTTATTATTTGTGTGTGTGTGTGTCTATATATTATTTTGATTTAAAATTCCTATCCAAATAATACCTATTAATCGCTAGTCGATACCTCACCATTGCACCTAGCGAGTTTTACAACCTTGACGAGGAGAATAAAAATAATTTTGCAGAAGAGTGTGATCGAGCGTCATGAGTTAAACCAGGTTCATGTCTGATTGTTTTGACTCGATCCACTAACCTAATTTCAAAAGAATTGAGAAATTCCTAACATGATCGTTTACAAATCATAGATTCGAATCATGAAGAATACGTGTAACAAATAATAATTCAAAAATAATACCTAACATTATAGAACTGAATACAAATTATCAAACATGAATCAGTAAACGATTAACGAAGAACACACAATCTGCTACATATATGAACACATTGTATCAACAAGAGGCAGATCGGCGATCTAGAACCAAAAGCTCGAAATGAGGCACTTACCAGAACAACGCAAAGCAGCAATCTACACATTCACAGAATTAGTATCAATCAACTAATAATAATAATAATAATAATAATAATTAATTACATGAAAATGCTAAAAATGAAGTTGAGATTCGATTGATTACTTACAAGGAGTGTCAGCAGATATGGTGCTCATGAGATCGGTGTGCCATACATTCCGGTAGCTCTGACGGAGTTGCATCTTGTCCAAATGCTCGCGAGACGCCATTTGCGATTATGTTATTACAGAAGCTAGGGTTTCGAATCGTTTAAGTTGAGCTTCGGTTTGAATGATAATTATGATTATGGATTGAAGAGTCCGTAAAGTAATACGAACGTTGACTCGACGGAAGTTGACGTGAAAGAGGAAGCACCGAGTGGCCTTCTCCTTCAATGGAAGACTTTTAATATTACATGTAAACCCCTTAAGTTTGAAAACTTGTCGAGGGGTGACAAAAACCAAAACAAAAACCGGCGAAACTGGACCAAAGTTAACTGAAAAGCCGTTATCGGTTATTTTTTGTACCGTTGATTAACCAAACGAAACCATTCAAATTTTCATATATTTCTAGCTTTTATATCTCATATTTTATACCACCAGTTCATTTATTTATACATTATTGGCGACGGAGGCAGCGACACGGGAAAGCCATGAAAGACGGCTCTCATGTCTATGTAGTGTGTGTATTGCATTAATAATCAAATTTACCAATTTGACATGTAGACACGATTGTAGATAGACGAGTTAGTTATAGCTACTGGATAACAACGTGTCAGAAGTTTATATCTAGTGAAACTCAAATCTAATTTAAAGTTTGTATTATAAACGAGTTCCTCGAGTTTATTATGACTAAAAAATATATGAGCTTTTATTTATGTAAGTATAATAATATCTATGTAACTTACAACAAATTATAATTATATCTTAGATATATATTATTATATGGGGTTTAGATCAAATACAAATTAACATGTTTAACTGTGTGAATCAAGTAGTGTCATTATATATATATTATTATATGGGGTTTAGATCAAATACAAATTAACATGTTTAACTGTGTGAATCAAGTAGTGTCATTATATATATACAACATATTGTAATTATAGTGTAGTGTCATTACAACTTACACTAGGTTGTAATTGCATAATTACACTACTTTTATATATAATTACACTATTTTATTTGCACAGTTAGCACGTTTTTTTTTGTTTGTACATTAACTTTCCCTTTATTATATGTATCAACCTATAATAAAATATATAAACTATACATGTTATGTTATATATTTGCGTATATACGCACACACGTATACGTATAGATTGTAACACCGCGTCTTTTACCCTCTTTAATTTAAGCTCAATACACTAACTTAGAAAGTATAGGGACCATAATTGCCAATTCTGAAAATCTTCTCCCGTCGCGGTACGCGACAGGATAACATTCAACCCATCGCGTAGCGCGATGGCCTTGGTGAGTCACTAGACACGTGTCCAACAACGTGTCACCACCGCATAAGGCGGCGTAATATTGCGGCGCCGTGGTACGCGACGGGTCCCAAGGAACCCATCGCGTACCGCAATGGGGTCCAAAATCGCCTATAAAAGGGGGGTGACGGGCATGAGCTCCATTCATCCCAAACACACCTCCATTTTCACACACTTAACCTCGAAAGGCGTGCCCCGCTGCTGTAACAAGCCGACGTGCTATTTTCTCGTATTTCGTGCAAGAAACGAAGTTATAATCAAGTAGCAATCACTTAAGCAAGTAGATCAAGATCCTTCCTTTTTTCTTATTATCAATCTAAGCATCCGAATTAAGGTAGGAGTTATGTTTAAGTTATTTGAATGATAGCTTAGACTATCAATCGAGGCGATGGCCTTTAACCTTGATCGTATTTTACAAAAACATTCACAATCATGTTTTCATTAACGTTACTTCATGATGAAGTAACGTTAAACGAAAGATATATTTTGACGGACATGTAGTAACTGGAAGGGGGATATCACTAGTAGTAAGTTTTTTGCCTAAGGAAAAGTAATTCGTATAAATCTCAATCAACCGAGGAACCCGTTTACTTACCTTGAGAAACTTACCAACATGATAGAACCTATTAGGCCAAAGCATGCTATATCAAACGTCACATAAACAAGTGTTTTCATTTACAATCAAAGATAAACGATTTCAAGGTTAAGCTTACAATCCTAGCTTAACATCATTCAAAACATTCATACGAACCTATTTATGTATAGATTAAATATCATTCACAATCAATCAATCAGTCGAGGTTTTCAACACCGACGGTACAGGTGAATACGTTAACCTTTTCAATCAGTCAAAACATATTTATACTCAATGAGACGAACGGGTGTTTGTCTTAACGAGTCAATCAAATGTCTACATGAGATTGAGTAATCTCTAAAACGTTATAATACAAAGTAGAAAATAAAATCAACTTAGACCGAATACGCATGTGTATGGATCCAAACATAACTGTTAAGCTCAATCAATCAGTCAATGGCCAGGTAGGTCGTAAGGGCTAAACGTTCATGACCAGTTCTCTGTTCAGGGCCGTGTGGCTCGGAGAATACCGTTGTGTGTGTATGGCAGTGGTACATATACCGGAAGTAGTAATACTTCCGCTGAGTTTGTTGAGAAAACTATGTTTGTATTGTAATGTCATTCAAAATGTTTTATCGAGTCATACGTGTTCACCAGCATATAACTGAAATATTTTTCCAACCCATTGCAGGTAATTAAGCATAAGTAGCGTTAATAAGGATTGGAGTCTTATTGAAGATAGAAGCGCGTACAAGATGGCTCCGTTTTTGATATAAAATCCTTGTAATATGAACGTATATTTTGTAAACTAATACTCGGGTGTTAAATTCCCGAGTAAATTTTCAATGTAAATTAATATTCTATTCAAACCTAAAGTCTTCCGCTAAAATTAACCCAATACTCTGATATATTTACAAAACAGGTACCAATTTGTAGTCACACGCCTAGGCCCTAAGTCGGGGGTGTGACATAGATGAATAATAATCATCATCGTACTCAATAAATCTCACTAATAGCAAAGCTATGATAGGGTCTAAGAAGATGTAAACAGTTTTACCTCTACCCCGTATGAACAGAGAGACTACATCCGATGAGACCCCCAACTCGATAGTAGTTTTGCATCAAACCTTGGACATAATCCATATAACACTCAACCATTGAGACACGGCTGATTGGGGCATGTACCATTGTCTTTCAGTCATCAACGCCACCACATGATGCCTGATTAACTTTCTACCACTTTTAAATGTTAATTTCACAAAATTAGTAAAATAACGTCAAATTAGTGCAATTTCACTTTTACTCATCCGAGAACCCGCACATATATACATTATATGCACACATTGCAAGTAGGGCGTAGCAAAGATGAATAATAACAATAACAATAATTAGTAGTGTTTTTCTAATCACTTCACTTATACTCCATAACACAATAGTCCATTTGAACATTGTTTTCTACACTTTTCATTTTATAAAAAATATATAGAATTTATACAAGTTTTCATATCATGTTATCAGCACATTTTATAATTGTAATAATATGTACTCATAACGTGTTACGATAACATATATAAATTCCAAATGTAACCTATTAATTTGCATCATAGTATATTAACTCGCAATCTTTCTTTTCTTACATCTTTGTGGGAATAAACCCTCTCTTTAAAACACAAGTGACATGATGTTTCGATCATTCACTTTACAAACCAAACAACCATTAGACCATCTGCTATTGGCCGGTGGAGGGCGGCCTTGGGGCCCGAAGGGCGCGAAACACCGCCGGGAGGGGGCGCGGTGGGTTCGGGCGTCAAAACGATGGGCGCCTTCGCTCTCTCAACCTCTCTCACACACACACACACACATACATACATACATACATACATATATATATATATGGGAGAGTTATTTTGATAACCATGGTGAGTTTTAAAAACTCAATTTTGAACCACACATTTAATTAAATGATTTGAAATATGTGGCTGAGATTAAATTTAATTAAAAAATGAAGCGGGAGAGTGAATAAGTATTTTTGATAATTACACAAGTTTAAACGTTAGTTACACATGTGTAAAAAGTCGATTCGGTGTGTAAAAAAATACCGTATTTTTTTGTACATCACTTACACTTACGTATTACACATGTGTAAAAAAATTGTTACGTTGAGTTCTTTCGAGTTCTTAAAACTCAAAGTGGTTCTCAAAAGAAATCAATCATATATATATATATATATGACAGAATTACAAAAATTGTCCTTTATGTTTATAGAAAATTTCAGTGCTTGTCCTTTATCTTTAAAATTGACGTAATTTGTACTTTATATTTCTAAATGTTACAAGGTTTGTCCTTTAGCCCTAACCCAGTTAAGTTTTTTGATTAAATCAGGTCACATGCAAGTCATGTGAGGATTAATTAGTCTTTTCCCTAACAACCCCCCCCCCCCCCCCCCCTCTCTCATATTCTCCAACACAACCTTAGATCTGATAACATTTAAACATACGCCTCTCTCCCTCCCTCCGGACCACCACTATATCCGGCAATCAAGATGATCTTCATTCTTCACAAACTGCCGTTATCGTCTCTGGTCCTCAACCACTACCGCTGTCGCACATTTCTCAGAACCCTAGCTCCCGCCGCCGGACAATTTAACTCTCATCTTCTGCATTCTTCATCGTCACACCATTACAGTTAGAGAAACTGTTGGCGGCCATCTCCAGCAGAGACTGCCAACCTTGCCTAAATGGAGATGCAATCGTCAGAACAGAGAGTCGAACGGACTATCCTAAAGACTTCGTCACCGGTGCATTTCAGGTCAATTGAAGCTTTTCTTTGATTTGGCTGGGCTGTTTGATAGAACCCCAACCCTCCGTTTTTTCCGGCCGCCATGGTTTACGACAAAACCCCAAATGGTTATAAACAAATTTGATTTTTAAGAGAGATTCAAATTTTAGTTCATAGAACGTGGCTGGTTTAATCGATTCATATCAGACATCACAATTGTTTTTTTTATTATTTAAAAATTGATATTTGGATACGGATGTTAATTAATTGTGAATGAGATTTGTGAATTCACTTATACAGTAGGTGCTCAAATAGACGATGTGGGACCTCGCCGGAGACGCGGTGACGGAGCTTCTAGATCTTCGTTTATGGTGGCGGTGGTTATGGCTGACCTTCAAGATAGGTGGTGGTGATGGGTTACAAGAAAGAAAAAGAAAGGAAAGAGAGAAGAGACAGATTTTAATGTATCAATATTACCAAAAGGATCAAGTAAGAAGTTTGGTTTTTCTAAGAAGGCTAGGAAGGAGGGTATTTTAGTCTACTATCTTAATATTGAAACTCATTTAATTTAATTTCAAAAACCCACTTAATTAAAACACACTTAATTAAAACCAACTTAAATTTTCACTCATCTCCTACAACTACCACTGCCACCACCTTGCCGGAAAAGTCTTCGGAAATTTCGCCGGAAAATAAAACACTATGAAAAACACAATGAAAAAGACACAATGTAAAAAACACAATGAAAAAAACACTATGAAGATAAAAACACAATGACAAAAACACAATAAAAACACAATGTAAAAAACACTATGAAAAAATAAAACACAATTGTATAACACAATTTTATAAAACACAATTATGATAAAACACACCTTGTAAAAACCCACGAATTTTTTTTTATTTTTATAAAGCAATATGATACTTATATAAAAGATAAAAAAACATTCGTTTTTATGGTGAAATTGTTTTGAAAAAAAATGTCGTATAAAAAAGTTATGGACGTTTTAAAATGATGGGGGAATTTGACATGTGCCTTGCATCTGGAGAGAGAAAGTCAACAAATGTGTTATCCCTATTATGCCCTTACCATTGTTTTACACTCGATGATCTTTCTAATCTAATCTCAACCATTCAATTCTCAAATGAATGGACAAGATTATTTCTTATCCTTCCTATGAAAACTAATCTTCTTCTTATAACTCAACCCTCTATATTATTATTATTATTATAAAATATTTATTTCTTTAACAAATTTGTAAAATGACTAATATACCCTCATGTGCAAGACACATGACATGACTTAATGGAAAAAATTAACTGGGTTAGGGTCAAAAGATAAACGGTGTAACATTTAGAAACATAAAGTACAAAACGTGTTAATTTGAAAGATAAATGACAACGACAGAAATCCCGTACAAATACAAAGGGCAGTTTCTGTAATTCTGTATATATATATATATATATATATATATATATATATATATATATATATATATATATATATATATATATATATATATATATATATATATATATATGGGTGCATGAAGTACAAAACGTGTTAATTTGAAAGATAAATGACAACGACAGAAATCCCGTACAAATACAAAGGGCAGTTTCTGTAATTCTGTATATATATATATATATATATATATATATATATGGGCGCCAATGAGCTTTAAACCACAAGGGGGCATTATTGGTTGGGAATTCGATGCCCCCGGTACTTACGTGACACGGTGGAGGGGCTTCGATGCCCCCCACCATAAAAGATGGTCTTATGAACCGCATTCTCAGTATACATAACTGAATTTTAATCACAACTTGGGCTTCAAAATATGTATAGAAGGAAAAAAAAATAGAAAAGGGCTAACCAACCATATGAATCCGTGTGGACCAATGACATGGTTGCTTCGCTAACCCATGTATATTAATACATAGTTATAATTATAACTATAACTAAATAATAAGCTACTATGGCTGCTTTCATGTTAAAACTGACACTAGCGGAGCTCAACTTTCCAACTGTTGACTAATTTGGTGGTTAAGCTTATTTACAAGTGTTCATAGACAAAACTTAGTTTTCAACTTTCTAATTGTTTTCTTGTCACGTGTAACATTTCGTTTTATTATTAATATCATACGTAATGCCAAGTATTTGTCATATAGGATCCACAAGGCCTGTGTCTTTTTATACCACTTCAATGATGTAATAGAGACAAGAGGTCATGAAGAAACAAACAAAACATTGTTTTCATAAACTGAACTAACTACAAGACAATCTTCAACTAAGTCAACATACTCTAAAATACATTTATTCATAACTGTAACCCTTTTACCGCGATAGTTTGAGAATCAATTACATCAACCATAATCATATAATCAAACACGACATGTTTAACTCATTTATCTAAACGTGTCAAATGGGTTGACGAGTAATAATCAAGTTGTAAGTATTTTAATCAAGTTGGTGGATTGTAATAAATGTATTAACATGTTATAAATGATTAGTGGATCGGCTTGTTTAATAAAACATGCTGACAGATCGATCTATTTAATTAATATGTTAAACATGTCAATTAAACATCGCCTATTTGTTAAATAGACTATATATTACAACTTAAAACCTTATTATATACATATCGTGTTCAAATTGTCACCCTCACGGCCTCACCAACCATCATCACTAGGTGTTTAAAAAGAAGACAAAGTTAAGGGGAACATCAAAAAGCCTTTTTATATCAGTATATAATATTGCATAAGTGGACTACTTTCTAGTTGTATTTTAAGTAGTGTGACAAGAGAAGGTTGATGCTTTTAAACTGCCCTCCTCTTGCCAAAAGATGGTGTCCTCTTCTTCTATTAGAGAGTGAAAGTGCCATCTCTGTCTCTTGTTTCAAATGCTTTTGATCACCTTCATATAACTACTTTCAAGTTGTATTTCATGTCCCCCTTTTCGTTGTCGTAAATACAAAGTACGCTCCCTATACATCTAAGTTGTAACTTCAAGTCTTTGAGTTCCATTTCAAAACCGCTCCTCTTTCAAAAACATTAACATTTCGACTCAAAAAGGTTGTGATTCTTAATTTTTCACGTTTTCAAGACAACAACATTCAAGTTTTTCCGTACGAGCAGACAAAAAGGGAAATAATAGTACTGTAATCGTCAAAGATTCAGTTTTTACCTTTTCTCGCCTATTAAAATGTGACTTTTCAAATTTTTCGAAAGTTAAATTTCTTTCCAAACTCTATTGAAGATTGACATAGTCTCCGAGTTCCATGCTTTTCACCAACCAAAAGTAGCATACTATTTCGAGTTTCTTCTTATGCGAAAACAAGAGATCATTGTATGTTAATTGCTTAATTCAAGATTCAATCATATTCAATGTCTTATGATTTGTGTGAATTTGAAGAGTGTTTCTTCACTCATCCTTTCTCTCCATTGAGTGATTCTTCCTCCAATGACATACTCAAATCTTTCCAAGAAAGCAACTACAATTTGAACACTTTGATTCATAATATTCATGAAACCCCACTTGATGAAATTGACCATATTGCCCCAGCCGCCGCCGCCACCACCACCCGCTCCTCCTCCCCACCATGCAGCCAACTTCAAAGTCTATCTGCTTACCAAATGGGCAATTCAGTAAATTCTAAAGATTTGTGTCATTTTGAGATCAAAACAGAGGAAAGTCAACTACCATTTTATGACTCTTACATGGACATTAATTCTTTCATGCCTCATAGCTACGGCGGGTGTGACAATTCGGCGAAGATGATGCAAAGGAGGGCGTGCAGCACTGGTGACTTACATGTTAGTCCTCCTTATGCATGTCTAAAGTTTACTTTTTTCTTGATCAAATCAATTCATTTTCAACTTCAAAATCTGTAGGAATTGAGCTTTCAATGCACAAATTTAATGACTTCAACACTAGATAGAAAAATTTTGGGTAGTGCCATAATAATAATCTTTCGATTTTCAAAACTAATATTTGACCTTTTAGCATTGGTCATTGGTGAAAGCGGTGACGGACTCAAGATTTATTTTCATGGGAACTGTCGAAGCATGAAATGAATCTGACCTGATCCATGACGATGTTTCCACGGATTTTCGAGATGAACGAACCACGTCTTGATCTTCTTCTCCGGTTGCTTGAGACCTGCAATGGTTTTTGGGGGTGTGGAGGTGACTGCTAAGAAATCTCAAAGATCTCTTGTTTACAGACACAAAAAAGTGGTGATGGCTCTTATTGAGCATGACCCTTTAATAAGGAGGTGGAGACCTCCTTATATAGAGAGCCTCATGGCCACCATCATGGTACCCTAATGGGCCTAGCCCAGTTAGGGTTACCTCCACAAAACCCCCTCAGCCCAATAACATTGTATTAGTCCATATAATAAAATAAGCCAAACATAATAAATTTAGGGTCGTAAAACCGGGTTTAGTACCATACCCCTACAGGAACGACTAGGGGGCTTAACCAAAATCTTATGAGAGGCGGTGGTTGATCTTTTCAGGTAAAAAACAACACTAAAAAGAACTTTATGGAGGGTAGCTGCCCCCATTATCCCACGCATGTAGGTCCGCCACTGCTACAAAGTAGAACTGTTAAATTTTCAAAATTATAAAGTGTCCTTTAAATCTTAAACAATGTGTGATATTGATTATTTCATCATTTTAGAGCTTGGAAACAAGCAAAACATTGTCATCAAGTCCATTAGGGACAGAAGGATTACTCATGGAGGAAGCAAATTTCAAAGTGGGTCGTTACAATCCAGAAGAAAGGAAAGAGAGAATCTTGAGGTACAAAGAAAAGAGGACGCAAAAAAATTTTAATAAAACAATTAAGGTAACTAAGTTTCCTGTAATATATTATTTAAATCGCATTACTATGGATCACATTTAAAATAATATACAAAATATATAAATCAAACGGTATATATTAATATTAAAGCAACATGTATAAGTGTTTATGGAGTTCAAACATTACGGACATGCTAACGTTTTCATACTTGGTAAAAGTATGCATGTCGGAAAACTCTTGCTGATAACCGGCCAAGAATCCGTGGGAGATTTGCACGTAACGATGAGTCCCAAGCGACTTCTAAGGCTCTTACTTTTCAACGATACGTGAACGAAGAAGAATTGTGGGTACGTGCTATTTGATTTATACAAAAAAATCAATAATAAATAGTCAACTTTTTATCATATTTCTCTTTTTGTTATTTTATTTTCATACATAACCTACTTAATATATTTATCTGATCCAGTTTATCTTATTATCATAATTATCTTTTTCTTGATGTTATTACTTTTTTATAAAACAAAAAGATGTGTACAAAGATGTTACATTCTAGTAATAACAAATGAAATATCAACGAATATTATCTATATCTATACTATATTATAATGTATTTGGGAATGACATGTTAAGAATTGTTTGATTTTAAAAGTTTTACAAGCTTTTGTTCTTGTAGATTATAACATAACACTTGATGCATTCACTTTCAGTAATGATAACTTTTTAAGGGTAAAACTGTTTTCTAAAATCACTAATAAGAAGTATATGACTATGTGTTATTTAATACTGCATATTTAATTGACCACATTACTTAATGTAACCATTAATAACTAATTTTATTTAAATAATAATAATACTCAAATATAATCATTGTTTAAGATGAGTCATGTTAGACGTCGGGTTATATTTAACTTTTACAAACACGTTAAGAAGCTCGGGCCATCCACTGGTTATTAAAAATAGGGCAGTACATAAGGATTTATGGTTTGTGACTACAATTTAACCTTCCTTTTTTTTGTGTCTTGTATGTAGATGGAGGGGTTGCAATAAGAATACCATGAAGGAATAACAAGAGGGCACATGTTGAATACCTACATGCCCACTGCCCAATTTCAAAATCAGTTTAGCTATTTTCGTAATTGAAAATAATAAATATTTCCCTTAAAAATGTATTATAGATTTAGTAAAACTAAAATAGTTGTGTTTAAAGGGGGCTAAGTTAGAAGTTAATACACCTTATAGAGGTTTAAAGACAATGTTAGTGTGTTTTTGTTTACTTTATGTAATGTGTAGGTAACATTATGAGTATAAAAACTTGGGAATATTTGCTTTTGTGTCATTAATATTCTTTTATACTTGGGCTTTTGATTAAATTATTTCACATATTATACTTCATATTGTACGTGTCATGTACATATAGACTTTTGTGTCAACAAAAGAACTTGTTATGGAATGAAGAGGGTAACGAGTTATGAACTACTAGATTTAGCAGAGCATTCACCTGATAAAAATCGCGATCGTAGACGGCCTCCTACTAAACCTTAAAAACGAACTTTCAAAGGTATTATTGTTGTCATAAATAATCGGTTAAATATTCTAACACGTTCTCAAAGAAATTAAACCAAGTGTTAAGTATATGCGTTGAGACGTTTGTGCTATATAAGATCTTTAAGAAGAATAGTCTGAGTGGACAATATCAAGAAATACGAAGTAATAAAAGAGAGCTTGTAAGTAGATACATACACCCGAAAAGGTTTTAAATAGTTACTTAAAATAAATATAGTGTATTTGATAATTTGAGACAACCTATTCTCTGACAGTGAAAAGTAACAACATTTAATATGCATGTAAATGAAAAAGTTAAGGTATGTATTCTCTTACAACTTACAATACTCGTTTATCTTCTCTAATTATTATCTCACACGGGTACTTGTTTTCCACATCAAAAGCGGTCATAAGAGACATCTCTCTCTACAACAAGGCTAGCAATGATATGTTTTTCAATTAGTTGATCCATCAAAGTGCTTGGAGATCCATTTTCTTGAAGTGGTTACTTGGATTATGTTGATGAAAAACAAAAATCTTGTTAACTGAAAAAACGTATTTAAATATATTTTGTTAATAATAATATTGAAGTTCATTAATTTCGATATTTAAATAAATCAATTATGTTTTTATGTACCTTGTCTTGTAAAATAAGACTATCGGTTTCATTTATCCTTGCTATTATATCAGGATATTTTCATTTCTTACAAATATTCGACCTTACTTTTGTGACACATCAAATAAAATTATGTGAACATGAAGGAATATATCCCTCTCACATGAACGGACCACGTTGGACCCCCAATCCAAATAAGGCAAACAATTCTAATTAAGAAAAAGTAGCACACATTTCTTTTTCCTAAATGTTACAAAATGCACGAGTCAAAGAAATTCCAAGCCTACATCCTAGGAAGTGACTGACTGTGGATTTGTGGTTAATTACATGATTATGCTTCTACTTGGTGACTATGATGCATATAATTAAGCTAAATATATTCGCTTATAATGGCTAATCCACCAATGTAAGTGTATCGGCCTCATAGTCAACGATTTTGTTTATCTTATGACCATTATAATCGATTGGCATCATAGAGGGCCCTTGCACTTTTGAAAAAGAAACATGACCAATAAAACAAATGCATTCTTACTAAAATAGGTTTGACTACATTCACACGTGTATTCACTCAAACTCGACACCCAATCTTTTATATTCTTAATGTCTTTTTGTGATTAAGAATATATTATATGATGACACTATTCATTAAAGTATATAATACCTTTTCTCAAACAAAAACCAAGCCATTCCTACAGGGGGAGAGGCTATGAATCAATAAAATATGGTAACACGACACTCAGTGCAAGATATTTTTCGGTGTCATCCTTGTCGTCATCATAGTAAAACGAAGAATGTAGCAAGAATTTTTCACATTTGTAAAGACGAAGGAGAAACTATGAAAGACAATGAAGGAATTTATAAAAAGATTCGGATTAAACACACAGTGTGTGCGTGTATGCACACACTATAGTTGTCAATTGTTGTGGATTGTTAGGTTTCACGTTTATATTTGGATTACATGATTCTAATTATGTTCCAGTTAATTGTTTTGACATGTATAAATACAGAAGCAATGATTATACCACTAAACCTGCCATCTGGCAGGCATTATGGAAGTTTTTACTCAATCTCCATTATTTAGGCTGAGGGGTGTGGGGGGCTCTAATGGGGGCGCGAGTGGGGGCTCCAGCCAATAATATTATGACGTGTGGCAGAGAGAGAAACTGGATAAGGGGGGTGTTGGAGCCCCCGCTGGAGCCCCTGGCCCTGGTGTGGAGGGGCTCCAGCAGGGGCTCCAGCGGATTTTTTTTTTTTATAAATGTATTAAAAAAACGTATTATTAAAAAAACTCATAAATTATTTAAAAAAACAAAATTAATTAAAAAAACACATTAATATCTAAAAATAAAATAAAAATTAAAGTACTAAAAAAAACATTATTCTTATTCTTCGGCTTGGTCTTCTTCGATCAACCTCTTTCGGATACGTTCCTTTTGCTTTTCCATTAGCATTTGATCGACCGGATTTAGGTTACTGAAGTCTCTAGTAAGGAAGTCCAAATCTCTCATTCGACTTTTTTCATTTTTGTCATTAGAGACCACCTCCATGGTTTTGTTGAATTTATTGAGGGATTCAACAAGATTGGCGATGTTTACGGCTTCCCCCTCAGCCGGTTGTTTCCCCTTGGCGTCCCGTCCCAATGGCCGCCTCCTCGGCGGTGAAGACGTTTCCTCCCCCGCAATGTTTAGGTCGAATCCAACGCGGCAATCCGACCCGATTGAAGTGCTATACGCTCCAGACGAACTAGTTTTAGTCCGTTTCGGCCCTACTTCCGCATCAACGTCCGGCGCCACCAGCTCAACCCACTTGGAACACCTTTTCAACCTCTCCCACAACTTTACATCGTCCCACGTCTTCACCGTCCCATACCTCCGCAAACACTCCTGCTTCCACTCTTCGACAGTGAAATTGTAAACCGCCAAATCATCACTGCCACTTGGTCTCATACGACCGCTGTTCCTGTTGAAAAGATTAGTAAACAAGCCGACAAATTTTCTGATTTCGGACCACCGACCCGAAATCATATCGGCGTTCCGCTCTGTACTCCCAACGAGCGTATAGAACGTCTCCCTAACCTTTGTCCAAAAAATCTTGCTCTTTTGGTAGTCGGCTGCAAAATGAATAAATAAATTTGTAAGTCATTTAACTTTTTTATTAAAAATCATTTTTAAAAACGTTAAAACAATTACCGTAACACCGATCCTCAGAAATGACTATCCAAGCCCGACACAAGGCTTCCTTCTCATCCGATGACCACGGAGTGGTTTTCTGTTTCGTCCTCGGAGTCGAAGCCGGTCCCGACCCGTCCGTTGCAACTTGTTTTTTTCGGTGGACGCGTCTTCTTTGTCCGGTAGCTTCACCGTGTGATTCTTGTGTCTCCGGAACAACAAAGTTAGGAGACGGTTGTATGTTGGATAGTTGAAAGCCGGATAATTGTTGCGGCTCCGAATAAAACACCGGTTGGTCCGGTGACGACCATAAATCGTCAATATAATCTGAATCTAGGTTTGGGTACCAATTTCCAGCCATGTTTTTAAAAAAAAGTTTGGAAGATGGGTTGATTTTGGGTTTTTTTTTGAAGTTGTGGTAATTGTTTTATGTGATTTTGGGTGTGGTAATTGTTTTATGTGATCTTGGGTTTATATATAGGAAGAACACATTTTTTTTTATTAAATTAAAGAGCCCAACGGCTCATTTCTCATGTCTCAACGGCTCTTTCACGTCTCCCAATGTCCATTTATGCCATATTGGTCCCGCTAAGGGGCTTGCGCCTGCTTTGAATTCCGTGCTCGCGCCCCTCTCGCGTCCCGGGGGTGTGGTGCTAGCGCCTGGGGGCGCGAGCGGAGGGGCTCTAGCCCCCCCGCTGAAGCCCCACACCCCTCAGCCTTACAAGTATTTCACATTTTCACATGTGAAATGATAAATGTGACTTCACATAGTTATAGTTATCACTAAACACTTACCTAATAAATTTTGATTTTTGAATCTTTGATAGTATGATTAGGACTAATTAACTGACACCTAGAATACCACTTAAAATCCATAAAGAATATCACGATTAAGAAAACCGAATCTCATCCATTTCATCTTTTTTTCTTTTTCTTTTTTTTTTCTGAATATGATTTTCCCCAAATATTCTCTATTTACAAATAATATAAAACCAGAAATTATAGCAAGAAAAGTACTAATAAATTGCTCTAGACACAACCAGAATTTTCTTATACGAGCATATTAGTTAAGAGTGTTTACGGCTCGGTTCAACTAATTTTGATAAACATTCCAAACCACACTGTTAACTATGTTTTTGAAAAACGACACACCAAACTGGCCATTGGGTTTGGTTTTGAACCAATCATTTTATATTTCCTTTTTCATACCCGTGTTTATATACTGAGGTTTTTTAAAAATAACTGAAGAAACACGGATCTACTCCCCATTAATGGGTCCTAGATCCGATAAGTCAACAAAGTAGGATACGGTTAACTGCCAATACGATATGAACACAATTTCCCAAAGTCCAATGACGTGAACCTGCAAAACAAACACCGTGAGCTCGTTACGGGAAGGACAAAAGGGGGGGGGGGTTCTTCCCGTAACCACCATCCGGCGTGAGAATAAGTACAGTTCTGATGAGAGTAAAGTACTTAAGTAAATTGAGAGAGTACAGTGGGAGTGAATGAATACCTCATGACGATTGAGAGGGTATTTATAGCCGAAGGGTGTGGGGAAGTGATTGGCCAACTGTCCCCTTTAGAAGATGCTCTCATAACCGTCTGGACACGTGCCTTCATATGATAGGTTCAGGCTATACGTTGCATGTGCATGTATAACAACCTGGACACGTGTTTCTTTATCATTGGTTAACGGAGCAATATTGGCCATGTGCACGGTTATAACAACCTTGCCAGGTGTCACTGGCTGATTGGTCGAAGGATCACGTAATGCCCAAGAAAGCATCTTGGCAAATCTTCTAGAAGGTAATTGGTTATTGATAGCTGTCCCGGGGCATTACCTCGTGGTCATTTACGTGGAAGGATATTCCTTCTTGCGGATGACTCTTGAGGGTGCCAGGATGCTTCCGCATGTGCCACGAGGGTGTTTCTTCCTCAGATGACTATGTGGATAGTTCTTATGTCCCGCGGGTGACTTGTAACATGTTTTTGGTTGACCCGTGGGTGTTACTTAAGGGTATTTGGGTCTTTTTAGTATCCTACCTCTATAAGTCCCCCCAGTCCAGTGTTTTTTCCGTGTGAAGTATTTTATGCCGGTGAAATTCTGGACTTAATGTGGGTTTGGGGATTTTTGACTTTGCAAGTTGGTGAGAAATATCTTTTATTGCTGTGGATAATCATGAAAAAGGACAAGTTGACCACTCTTAGGCGCGTGTGCAGGTGACAGGACGTTTTTGACGGCTGTTACTGTACCCGACTGTACAACTTTTTCCCTTTTTCGAACTTCCCGCGTGATGTGACGATTTGTTACTGGACGGTTTTTTCTCTCTCTAATGTTCGCATCCCATCGCATTAATTGCGGTGAGTATAAATAGAGGGAGTTAACTTCTTTTTGAAGTTTTATCGCCTTTAAATTTTAAATACGAACTTGCTTTCTTTCTTTAATCTATCATTTAATCTTTCTTGAGATAACCTGATATTTTACCAAGTGTTTGTGATGCCGTCTGCTCAATCTGAGATTGATGAGATAGAAGTCCACTGGGGCCAAGAGGAATACCAGAAACTTATTACGACTTACGGCATTCCACCAGAATGGGGACCGGAGTTCCCTTCTGCCAACTCTATAGCCAGCTTTCCACCTCCTGGGAAGATGGCTCTATACGCCGACTATTTTGACCGTGGGAACTTTCGCCTTCCAATCACAAAGTTCTTTCTGCGGTTGGTTAAGGCGTTTGGGATTCACTTATCTCAACTTCACCCCCGTGCCGTCATGCGAATTCGACACTTCGAGTTCGTGTGTATGGCACATGATCTAGTACCCCGGCTGGACCGATTCGTTGTCTTTTACAAGATGGCTAACCGGAATGGATGGTTCACTTGCCATAGTTTTCCTGATAGGGTCATTGGCAACGTGACCAAGGATACTTCCAAGGATTGGAAGAAAAAGTTCTTTTGGATTTCTGAGGACGTGGTGCCTGAGACCATGATCCGTCGCGCTCCCAACGATGCTCTTACTGATATCACTCCGGCCTCCCATGAGAAGCGCGACTGGTTTCACACGCTTACTACTTCACCAACGCCGATGCGGGTACTTACTGAGGAAGCCCTTGTGTGGGCGGGCATGAGCCGCTTGTGGCCTTCTCCTTTCATGGATCATGTTTTTATTGAGTTAGATGGCCGTGAGTTTTGCTACCTTATTCCTTTGCCTTTCCGTTTTTGAGTTTTTATTGTTGACGTTTTTTGTTTGTTTTCAGGTTTTGGATCGATGTTGAACGCCCTAGATGATGGCAAGGGCTACGTGGGTAGGAATATCTGTAATGCGAAGAATATGCCTGTTCTTGAAAAGACTGCTAAATACTTCCTTTTTCCGGTCAAAGTACGTGCCGAGCCGATTGTCTCGGAGGCTATCTTCGAATCAGGTGCGTATATCCTGAACCCTCCGCCTCTTAACGCGCTGACCTACGACGGGACAATAGTCATTCTAAGTGACGATTCCGCCCTCCTTGAGGAGGAAAGCTCTGATGATGCTCCTGAGATTTCATCTGTCTCTCATTTGCTGGCAGAACTTTACCGGAAGAGATCCCTCCGTGTATCCCAGGCAAGTGACGCAGGTACCAGTGCTGCGGATGCCGGGAAGGAGCCGAAAATGAAGAAACGCCGGACACATCGTTCGAGGAAACCATTACCGCCCAACCTTGCGGAGCGTCTACGGACAGTATCTGGTGAGTTCTTATTTGTTAACTTTTATTATTCTTTGAAAATGGGCTCTGACTATAATTTCCTTATGCAGATCCGTCCATAGCTGAGCGTCCTGCTGTTGGAAAGCTGTCGGTGCCGACACTAACTGTTGAGAAACAACCGTCACCTCCTCCAGAGAAAGAAGCGGATAGACCTGTTACCCCTCCTGTTGAAACGACTGTGGAGGGGGCTAACGTTCAATCGGTGACTACCGGATCCCTGGATTATCTTTTCCGGGGTGGGGATGTCACCGATTCCCAACACGATAACCCTGAAATCACTACTGAAGGCTTCAGGGTTAACGAATCTCCAATACGACCTGCTTCTCAGTTCAACCCTACCTCTTCGCCTTTTACAACGGGCGAAGGGGATGATTTCTTATTTGGAGCCTCTGCTTATGAAGTTGGAGGGGGTTCCTCACAAGGTGGTCCACAACAGTCTTCTTCCACTCCTGTTCATCTCGGAACCTCGAGTTCTCAATATTTTGGAGACGTACAGTTGGGGGGAGACTATGACTTATTTGTCCCGTCTTGGGATATTGTCAATGGGTCGCGGGTTTCGGATCCCAAGACCTGCATGAACTTTTTTTAGCATTGTATGCCGCCTGCCGAAATGGCATACTAACGGACCCGCTGCCGTCAAGAACTTCATACTGACTTATCTATTTCCTTGACTAACAGCTTAGCCTATAGTCACGACATCTTGCGGGAGTGGCGAACAATGGGCGGGAATCTTGGTGTGGCTTCCGAGGCCGTGAAGGTTGCGGAGAAGGAAGCCGAGGAGCACCGTAAAGCAGCGAGTGCAGCTAGGTGGAAACAGACCGATGCCGAAGCTGCACTCAAAAAGGAAAAAGAGCGAAATGCTGATGCTGCTAAACGGTGGAAAGAGGCCTGCGAGAAACAGAACACTGTTCTGGAGGCCGCTCGAGCTGAGACTCAAAACAAGAAGGACGAGTTGGCGAAGGCACGGGACGAGGTGTCTCGTCAGAACGCCCGGATCCAAGAGCTCGAGGAAGCTTTAAAGTTGCAAGGGGAGCAATCTGAATTGAAAGATAAGACTGCTGCTGAGATGCAGTCTACATATGACTCCCTTTTGCAATCTCAAACTGAAGCAAGCAACCGCGCTTCCGCCGAGTTGCGAGAACTTCGTGGTAGGGCGAAGCGCGCTGAGCAGGAAAGGCAATACTTCCTCAATCGTGGCCTTGACTCTGTAAGTTTTTCTCGTATACTGTTTATTTTTTGTGTTTTTAATTCCATGATGTTGACGAATCATGTTCATAGGTCATCCGTCATATCAAGAGGAGCACGGAGCTTACTGATTGCTTCATTAACTTGACAACGGCTTCGGAAGGCTTTGGCCGGGTGAAGGGTTTCAATGAAGGGTTGGCGTTTTCCCAATCCGGTCAATCTATTAAGAGTCACCCGCTTCATGGCCTTGACGCGAAGCAAGAGTTAGACATGCGGGTCCAAGAGTATGATGACCTTGTCTTTCCACTGCAAAATATGCTTCCGGGGTTCGCTTCTTCTGAAGATGGCGTGAAGCAGTTGCGGGTCTACATAGATGATGAATCAGAAGATGATGAATCTGATGATGATAAATCTTAGGATGCTTCCCCAAATGCTCCGGAAGGCACTTCGGCCCCTAACCCATAGGATAGATGTAGGAATTAAAACCGAACTTGTAATTTCTTTTCATGTTTTTGTAATTACTCTATATGAATATTAATGAAAAGAACTTGATGTTGATAATATCTTTGTGAGATATCTTTTCTTTGAATTTTGTACTTGTGTAAATTGGATAGTATCGGTGACGTGGCGGAGAGATAATTTTTAAGCGGTGGCTGACAAGACGTGTAGAACGCCTGTTTGGCAGCTTGTAAGCACTTTTTTGAATCTCCCGCCTGACGTGTCGGTCATCCTATGGCCCGGATTTTCTCTTTCCTCTGTCAGTCAGACGGTCGCATTAATTGCGATGAGTATAAATAGGCCTTGATGTCTTCAATCCATTCTTATCGCTTACATATTTTCTCCTTTGCTTATATCAGAGAACTTTTGCTTTCTTGCTTTCGTTTTTATATTCTACACAAAATGGCTGCCCAGAAGAAAAATCTTCCTGCTATTAATGAAGTTGGGTGTGAAATCAAGGAGAAGGACTTTGAAGATATTAAAAACGTATACGGTTTCCCTTCGGAATGGGAGGCCGAACGTCCATCGAAAGGAGCCATCGCAACGGCGCCTCCGCCGAAGAAGATGGCCGTTTACTTGGACCATTTCACCACCGGGAACTTCCGATTGCCCGTAACCAAGTTCGTACAATCGGTCTTGACGGCGTATGGGATTCATTTATCCCAGATTCATCCTTTTGGGATGCTAAGAATCTGGCATTTCGAGTTTTACTGTCAAGCGCACAACTACGATCCTTCCGTTGGCATATTTGCCGTACTATATAAGATGACTTATCGTGAAGGCTGGTACGGTTTTGCCACCACTGGCAAAGGATCTATTGGTTTTGAATGGCTTCGCAACATTCATGGGTGGAAGACAAAATTCTTCTGGATCCGGGAAGATGTTATACCGTTTACAATGACTCACCGGAAGCCGCAGGATAAACAACCGGAAGTCCTTGCTTCCGAATATGAAGGTCGTGCCTGGTTTCTTACTCTGACCAAGACTCCAACACCCATGCGTCATATCCACGAAGGGGCGATGGTACATGCCAAGATGAGTCGTTTGTGGCCGTTCCCCACTTTGGAACCTTATTATGAGAATTCCGATGGGAGTAAGTTTTTACTTGTAATATTCCGGATTCCCAAGTTACTTTCTTTAACGTTCTCCGATTGCAGGTGAAGGTACGATCCTTTCCACTCTTGTGGATAAGATGGGGGGTATGATGGTGCGCCACCCTATTACTCCGCATGATGTACCATTTTTGGAACGCTCGCGGAGCAACTTTATTTTTGCCACTACTCTCACGCTGGAGCCTGTTGTCTCCGAGGCGATGTACGCACAAGGTGAGGAGTTTGTCAAAAAGTGCGAAGGTATTCCCCAAACCCGCCTTGTAACTGCTGTTACTTCGAGCGAAGTGATAGTACTTCTTTCAACTAGTGAGGAGTCATCACTATGTGAAGAAGGATTGTCAAGTGGTGCTACTAACCCTTTACCTTCGAATGTAGGTTTCACCCACAAGAAAGATTCGAAGGCCACCACTGATCCATCAACAGGTGAGGAAGGTGGTCCTCAATCCGTTGAGGGCAAACCTCAGGTTACAGAAGCGGGTGCTTTGAAAGCTGCCGGAAAGCTGAAAGCACAGCCTTCCGATGTCGCGCCCAAGAAGAAGAAGAAGAAGAAGGAGAAGGTTGAAATCCCGGACTTGGGAGCTCGTCTTCGAGAGCTTTCTACCCAAGACGTTTCTAAAGGTAAGATTTTGAACCTTTACGATTATATTTGAATTTGCCGCTCCTTGGTGACTTAAGGAATTTTATTTTCGAAATGTTTCAGGTTTGAAGGACTCACGTGTTCGACTCCCCCAACCTCACCATTAAACACTGTTCAAGATCCAATCTATTTGTCGGATAATTATCCTAACAAGGAGAAAGAGGTTGGTGGATCCGATCATCTTCCCACATCCCCACCGTATCAAGAGCATTTCTTCCGGAATCAAGATGGGGTTAGTGTTTTTCGTTATGGGGGGGGGGGGGCAGGCTTCCTCATCTCAAGTGGGGGAGGATACTGCTCCACATAGACCTCGCTGGTCATTGCGTCGGAATTCCGTTTGATGCGGACGTTTGCCAAGAATATCTCCACGAAAGTCTCCCTCCTGCAGAGAGGGAGCGACAACGTCGTCGCATCCGCCAGGAACTTCTAGATTCCTACTCTTATCACACGGCGAACACTGTTTCCACCAATCAGGAGATACCTCGTGATTGGTTGGCCATGAACGAAGAGCTAGAAGAGACTGAGCGCAACTTGTTAGACTCTAAGAAAGAAGCTCTTAAGGTGTTAACTGACGCCCAAGATAGTCAACGAGCCCTGTAGGAAGCTAAGGTTGCTTTTCAGAAACAGTTAGATGAACAAGCTGAGCTGATAAGGACCCTTCAGGCTGACTCGGCGGCCAAGGACAAGCACTTGTCCGACCTGAATGCCAAGAATCGAGACCAAGCCTTGGAGTGTGCTGGTCATAAGATGGATCTTATCCGGGCTCAGGCGGACAGGAAATGACTTCTATCGACAGCGGTTCCCAAGGTATCAAGTCTTTGTGTTAACTTAATTAATTCGGATGTGTATGTACTCACACATGTTTGTTTGACTTAATAGGTTATTACTGACGTTCGGAACAACGACGATCTGGGAATTGCGTTGCGGTGCTCCTCTGTGTTTCCGAGCAAGCAGGCCGACAGACGGGCTTTGAAGAGGGATATAAGTTTTGTTCCGAAGGCTGGGTTCCGGAGGAATACGTCTTGTCCGGCAAGAACACTGCTGCTATCCTTCTTGAAAAAACCAAGGATTTTAATACTATGAAGTTTTCTCTCTCCTGTCATATACCAGAGCTCGCAGATAACGAGGATGCCATAGAACAATTAAAGGTACTACTGGATCTTGACGAGGAGGAAGAGGGAGAGGAAACCGATGATAGTACAGAAGACGGAAATGTCGCCCCGTAGATGTATACTTTCCTTTGTAAATTTTTCTTCTTTTATAATCTCTTTTGATCAATAATAAGAAGTCTTGTTTTCTTCCGGTGCACTTTGTCTTACGTACTATAATATAAGTGTCTGTCCGGAACTTCGTTTTTGTCAATAAAAGGTTACAATTTATCAAAATAACCTGAGATTAACTCGACATTTACATACATTGGGCATAAGCCTTTTTACAATAAAGGAAATTGCATAACTTGCTAGTCTATGTGGAAACGCAGGCCAAAATAAAAGAGTAAATAAAATTGCTACACATAGCATTTCTTTAACTGTGTTGCGTTCCAAGTTCGAGGGATGTATGTCCCATCCAACTTCTCCAACTTGTAGGCACCTTTGGATAGTACTTGTTTGATTTTATAAGGTCCCTCCCAAGTTGGGGCTAACTTGCCCGGAGGCTCCTGACTGGAGGCCTCGTTATTGCGGAAGACAAAGTCTTCCGCATCGAATTCACATGTCTGGACCCGCGAGTTGTAATACTTCTGAAGCTGTCGTTTGTAATTGTGCTCGCGGATCGATGCTAATTCTCTTCTTTCCTCAAGTAAATCGAGATTCATCCTAAGTTCGTGATTATTATCATCAATTAGTAGAACCCTTGCGGATGGAATCCCAATCTCTGCGGGGATCATGGCTTCAGTACCATAAGTTAGGCTAAAGGGTGTCTCCAAATTACTAGAGTTCTTTTGAGTGCGGAAGGCCAGAGTACATGGGGCAGTTCGTCCACCCACCCCGTTCGTTTCGTCCCTAGCCTTGCCTTGATCCCTTCCTTGATAGTTCGGTTGGTCCTTTCGATCTGACCGTTTGCTTGCGGATGAGCTACGGATAAAAAGGTTTGAATGACTTGAAGTTCTTTCAACCATTCTTGCAATCCGCTATCAGCAAATTGGGTCCCACTGTCACTTACCAATTCCTGCAGAAGGCCAAACCGGCAAATGATGAATTCCCAAAGGAATTTTTTCACACTTTAAGCCGTGATTGATGCAACCGGTTTAGCTTCCACCCACTTGGTAAAGTAATCGATGGCCACTATCGGGAACTTGACGCGTCCCGGGGCTTCTAGGAAAGGTCCCATAATATCGATAGCCCGTTTTTGGAATGGCTACGCAGATGTTACTGGAATCAGTTCGTTCTTTGGGCGCAGGGTGTTGGGGGCATGACGCTGGCATGAATCACACTTTCTGATTTCCTGCACAGCGTCTAAGTGCATGCCGGGCCAATAATACCCTGCGTTCATGATCTTTGCAACTGTCATTCTTGGTCCCGCGTGTAACCCGCAAATGCCTTCGTGGATTTCCCGAATTAAGTAATTTGCGTCTTCTGCGTCCACACAACGTAATAACGGACCGAGAAATTATCTCCGGTATAAGATACCATCAGTCAACTGGTAATTCAGAGCTTTGTGCTTAATCTTCCGAGCCTCAGCCTCTCCTGCTGGAAATACTCCGGAAGATAAGTACGCTTTAATGGGCATCATCCATGATTCAACGCCAGTTTGAATTATCAGGACCTGATTTTGTGGAACGGATAGATGATCTAGAACTTCAACACGAATATCTTTGGCAAAATGCTCAAAATTCGTTGAAGCTAGCTTGCTAAGAGCGTCCGCCGATTTGTTCTCGCTCCTTTTAATGTGAACAACATTGAAAAAGGAGAATTGGCGTATCTAGACCCTTGCTTGTGACAAATAAGAAGCCATGACATCATTTTTGGCTTCATACGTTCCGTTTATTTGTCCCGGGATTAGCATAGAATCCACCCGTGCTTCCAAATGTTTCACCCCAAGCTTTTTCGCTATCCGCAGACCTGCCAGGAAGGCTTCATATTCCGCCTCATTGTTGGTACTTTTGAAGTCCAATTTGATGGCGTATGTGAACTCGTGCCCCTCAGGGTTAACTAGCCTTAAACCTGCACCTGCCCCTTCGCTGCTTGAAGCTCCGTCCGTTAACAATGACCAAACTTGCCCTAGTTCTGGAGGTGCTTGGGGTTGTTGTTCAATTAAACATTCTTGATCTTTGTGTTGCGGGACTTCCATGACAAATTCCGCCAACACTTGCCCTTTGATTGCCCGTCTTGGTTTACATTCTATCTAGTGTTCACCCAGTTCGATAGCCCACTTCGCCAGTCGTTCGGACAATTCGGGCTTACGCAACACGTTCTTGAGTTTATATCCGGTTAGTACATTGATGGGGTGGCCCTGGAAATATCTGCGGAGCCGTCTGGCGGCATAAACCAATGCCAAATCCAACTTTTCCAATATAAAATATCTTGTTTCCGGGTCCGATAGTGTTCTACTGACGTAATTGTAACATCCCCAAAATTTTGATCCAAATTTGAAAGCTTAGGAAAGTTGAGGGATCAAAAATAATCTCAAGTTAAGTAATGGGAAAAATATTAAGTAAAGAAACATAAAAAAAATAAGGAAATAAAAATATTTCCTAAGATAAGTTTACTTACAAGAAAGAAACTCCATCCCACATTGGAAGATGTAAGAAAGTGGAAGCATTCCACTGATGTATAAATAAGGAAGATGGAATCCATCCCACATGGAAATTGGTAAAGAAATGGAAGCTATTTATAAGGAAGAGATTTTCCATAATAATATTCTTTTATGAATATCATGCACCAAGTGTTCCTAGCGGAGGGTGCGTAGAACCCGACGCGCACGCGCTCGGACGAGGACGATGGCGATGGCGAAGGCGACGGCGAAGGGCGTTGGGCGCAATGTGGAGCTTTGATGGCGCACTTTGCACTTCGCACGCTCGCATCGCCAAGAGCCGCCTTTTGGACAACGAGAATTAGACTAGAAATGTCAAGCTATAAAAGACGAGGGACTAAAACTGAAAAATAATATCCAAGGACCCATCGCGCTACGCGATGAGTCCAAGAAGACGGGCATCGCGTACCGCGATGACTTGTAATGACTCACGGACACGTGTCACGCCCTGGTGACACGTGGCAGCATGACTGAACACGTGGCAGAACGTGTCAGACCACGTGGCGACACGTGGCAACACGTGGCGAGACCTCAGAAACATGTCGGTCGCGGTACGCGACGAAGCTAGGAAGAGGACCCATCGCGGATCCAAAAACAGCTATAAATAGAGGGGGTCACAACTCATTTGCACACACACTCCCACACTCTCTCTAGAAATCCACTCTCTCTACCTCGGTTTGCGTGCCACCTACCCGACAATCATTACCTTGTAGTCCGTGCCAAATACCCGGTGTTTTCCTCGAAGTGCGTGCCACCCAAAAGTAACCCGACGTTCCGCCTCGAAGTACGTGCACGACCCGGCGACACGTGAACATCGCCTCGATTTGCGTGCCAAGGAAGGTGGATCAAGAACGTCTCGATAAATGTGCGTATAGAGTAGAAGTGCTGCCCGTATAAACTTAGGAATATCTAACTCCGAATACCGTGCGAGGTAAGGGGTTCTGCCTAAGTTATTATTTTATTATTATAAATGGCTTAGACCATAAACGAGGGTATAGCCCGAACCTTGATTACGAATAAAAATAATATAACTTTTCTTAAGAAAAGGTTATAGTCAAAATAGTATTTCTTTATGACTAAGAAATATAATACAAGAGTATAGTTAAATAATGTTTCTTCTTGAAGAAGAAACTCAGTATAGACGTTTCTTCTTCAATAATCGATAAAATAAATAAGAGGACTAAAGGTCCAAATGTTTTATAAACAAATGATTTTATCAAGTTTGAAGTTATACCAAAATAGACTAAAGGTCTAAAGCTAGATCGCTGATCTAGTTATTTATATAAATTTTATTCTCGTACTATAGGTCCGAGGTAACAAAACAAGAAGAAGAGAATAGTAAACAGAATCAGTATCAGAAACTGATTATAAACTGAAAAGGTGAATACGCCCCAAACCTTTTATAATGAGTCTGAATGTTTGCATAGGATTTACGAATCCTTAAAAACTTTGTGTACAATAATAAGAAACAGACACTCTAATTAAGAGTATACATGTGTCTGGATCCAAACATACATGGTGACTCGGCATTTTCCCGAGGCCATGCATATCATCAACATGCCCCTGAAGGTCTACGGGACTGTTCAGAGAAATGATATTGTGTATATAATTAACTGTACAAGGTACTTAGGGTAATTTGAACCCAATTTATTTGGGTGCCTAATGAGTAGTCACAAAGGTATTATTGTTGGTTTCACAAAGGTATTGAAAAGAGATTTTATAGTCAGCGTTATTCACCAGCTTTGTGCTGACGTATTTTCCCACCCATGTTACGGGGAAACAAGAAAGGTTAGAACATACAAGCAAGAAGGAATAGAAGATTGGAGTTATAGTCATTAGATGCTATCTGATGGCTCAGATATTTTATTTCAAAATATCATAAAAAGAGTTATGTTTTATAAAGAAATGTATTTGAATTATCAAGCGGGTATTTAAACCCGAGATTTTAATAAGTTTTCAATATAAATATTTTAAAGACTTCCGCTACAAACCGCAACTCTGATATTTTTACAAAACAGGTACCAACTTGTGGTCACACGTCTGGGCCCTAAGATGGGGGTGTGACCACAAGTTGAACATTTTTCTATCTGTTAGTAGGACAGCCCCCACGACAATGTCGGACGCCGACAAATACAGTGTTAATGGTTCACCCGCGTGAGGAGCAGTTAACGTGGGTAGTTCCATTAAACACTTCTTGACTTCTTGGAATGCATGTTCGGCTTCCTGGGTCCATCTGAATTGTGCCTTTTTGAGGCAGTTCCTCAATGTTGAAATAAATGGGTAAGATTTAGCAGCGTGGTTTGCTAGAAACCTGTTTAACGCTACCAATCTCCCGTTAAGTGTATGAACCTCTTTGAGGGATGCGGGAGATGGCATGCGGGCCACTGCTTGTATCTTGTCCGGATTAGCTTTAAAACTCGTGCCTGTAACGATTACCCCGAGGAACTGTCCTTCCTCCATCCTAAAGGAACACTTTGCTGGATTCAGCTTCATATTGATGCTTCTTGAAGTTTCAAAAGTTTCCTCTATGTCTCTTAACATTTGGTCTTCTTCGATGCTTTTTATCACTAAATCATCCATATAAACTTCGAGATTTCGACTTATCTGACTATTGAAGGCCTGATCCATCAATCGTTGGTATGTGGCACCCGCATTCTTTAACCCGAAAGGCATCATTCTGTAACAGAATGTTCCTTGGTCAGTGCGGAACGCTGTCTTATCCTCATCACCAGCTGCCATATGAATCTGGTGATACCCTTTGTAAGCATCGAGGAAGCACTTGAATTTGAAAGGGGCCACAACATCTACCTTTAAGTCTATCTCCGGAAGTGGGTAACAATCTTTCGGACATGCTTTGTTTAGATCTTTATAATCTATGCACATTCTCCACTTTCCGTTGCTTTTCGGAACGATCACTGGGTTTTCCACCCACGTTTGGTACTTAATTTCTCGTATAATCCCAGCGTGACGAAGGCCTTGCACTTGCTCATTCATGGCCTTTGTTTGTTCCGGGCCCATCTTTCTTTTCTTTTGCACAATTGGGGTGATCAACGGATTTACCTTTAACTTGTGTTCCGAAATGCTCCGCGGGACACCAGTCCTGTCCGCGGGCTGCCACACGAAAATGTCAATGTTCTTGGTCAATAATTGCTTTAAAAAGGTTCGGACGATTTCAGAGATAGCCGGACCAATAACTACAGTTTGATCGGGAAATTTCTTGTTAAGAACCCATTTCTCCGGTTCAGTCCGTTGATTCCGCTTTGAAAGTTTGCTTGGCCTTAAACTTTCAGTTGTGAAGCTGTGTCGGTTAACATGAATTATTGCTACTCCAGTGCGGGTCGGGACCCCTACTGCTCCGTGAACTGTGGACGGATGGGCATTGAAGTCACCAATTTCCTCTTGTCCGAGAATAATATCATGTTTAGATGTTGTCGGTAAAACCAAAAATTCGACCTCCCTAGTTCTTGAGTGAACCCTGTCACTAAGTGTGACTGGGAATGTAATGACACTACGTGGGTGCATTATTTCCTCACCAAACCCAGAAACTGGTGCATGGATAGGTCGTAATCGTTCTTTATCATCTTCCTCAAGCTGTTCAAAGCACTGTTCGTACATAATATCGGACGTACTGCCAGTATCAAAGAACACATACTGCGACCGATAGTGTCCGAATAGGGCAATAATTATTAGAGGGTTCTTGTTGCACGGTCCTCTTTTGACACGTGGAAAATTGACGGGCTTGTTTTTCCATTCTTCGTCCGCAAATTCTTTCCTCTTACCCTTGATCTGGTGGCCACCCTGAATCATGTGGACGTTGAGATCCTTTATTTGCCTTTTTTCCGTGCCCTGGTTATCCTTTGTGGGAGGTTTACCAACCCCTGGTCTTACACTTTTGACCAAATGATCTAACTTCCCGTTCTTTACTGCTGCTTCTATTTCATTTCTTAGGGCCACACACTCGTTTGTGTTGTGCCCTATATCATTGTGATACGTGCAATGTTTCTTGTTGTCGAGGAATGATTTCCTCGGTAACGGTTGAGGTTTGCGGAAAGTCAAATTTTCCGTTGTGAGGATTTCTGAAGGAGATTTTGATAACTGAGTCCAGCTGCTGTTAGAAGATCGTGTTGGAAGGTTGCGCTTGTTTTTGATGCCAATCAACGTTGCATCGAATGGTTTGGACATTTCTGCACTTGGCTGAAGTCTTGACCATATTGGCCCTTTGGCTTGTCTGTTTGGTCTTGGGGTCTGGAATTCGAATCTTGGCAACTGTTTGTGGCTGCCGGACCCCAATGTTTTTTCGGTTCTTGCGTACAACATAGCTTCCATCATGATTTTGTCCTAAGACTCGGGCATTCCGTCTTTTCCAGTTAGCGTGCGAATCAAGGCATCACTATGGACGTTTTTACGGAATGCTCCTCTCAGCATGTCTTCACTAACCCCTCCGATGTTAAGGCTCTCGTTATTAAAACAAGTAATGAAGTCCTCAATGGATTCATTATTTCGCCTTTCGACATCCAGAATTTTTGAAGGATCACGCGTATGTTTTCTTTGCTGGCTGAAGTGTTGAGAGAATTTTTCTACGAAATCTTTCCAACTTTTGATCTGTCCGCATGGTAATTTCTCAAACCACTCGCGTGCCGCCCCGGTAAATGTAAGTGCACACATGTGGCACCAATATGGAAGAGTCCAACCACTGACTCCTCCAACTACTTCAAATCTTAACAAATGAACACTAGGATCGGTCATTCCATTATATGTTCCAACAGATGTTGGAATCTTTGCGTTAATCGGGAATGGAGCTGTCGCAATGCTTGAAATAAATTTTGATTTTTCTGCGAAAGATTCTGGGCGATATGGTTTGGAAAAATCATACTCAGCATTACTGTGATACTCCGCATGGCGGACAGCTAGTCGCGGATAGCTAGTCCCTCCGTATGAAGGGAGGCGACTATCTCCGCTGTAGTAACTACCTTCCGGATGATAAGTTGAGTCATATCCGTCCAATTCATCCTCATAAGATGGTACCCGCATATCTATGCGAGGACGATGACGTAACCTCCGGATCTCTCATGAATTCTGTTCTGGTGGTTGACTGTATTGGATATGGCTTCCCCTTATGGGGGAAGAGATAGATCTCCTGGGAGGCTCATCGTACGTCAGGGTACGGCCATGGAACGATCATTCCGGACCCGACGTTCATATCTGCTAATGGAGTGAAATGTCCCCGAGTCGCTGAACCACCTAAGGTAAAACCTTCAGGGTTCACGATATCAGTTCATGGAGCAGAGTTTGTGATTCTAGCAAAAATGGATATTGAGATCTCGTGGAGGTTGTGATTGATTCTCCGTCGGCCCTTTAGGTAATTGATTCATATCGTAAAGAGGACGGAAAATTTTTTTTACTGTTCTAACAAAGATCAGGGATGGCACCAATGAAGAAGCACGGATCTACTCCCCACTAATGGGTCCTAGATCCGATAAGTCAACAAGGTAGGATACGGTTAACTGCCAATACGATATGAACACAATTTCCCAAAGTCCAATTACGTGAACCTGCAAATCAAACACCGTGAGCTCGTTACGGGAAGGACAAGAGGGGGTCTTCCCGTAACCACCATCCGGCGTGAGAATAAGTACAGTTCTGATGAGAGTAAAGTACTTAAGTAAATTGAGAGAGTACAGTGGGAGTGAATGAATACCTCATGATGATTGAGAGGGTATTTATAGCCGAAGGGTGTGGGGAAGTGATTGGGCCAGCTGTCCCCTTTAGAAGATGCTCTCATAACCGTCTGGACACGTGCCTTCACATGATAGGTTCAGGCTATACGTTGCATGTTCATGTATAACAACCTGGACACGTGTTTCTTTATCATTGGTTAACGGAGCAATATTGGCCATGTGCACGGTTATAACAACCTTGCCAGGTGTCACTGGCTGATTGGTCGAAGGATCACGTAATGCCCAAGAAAGCATCTTGGCAAATCTTCTAGAAGGTAATTGGTTATTGACAGCTGTCCCGGGGCATTACCTCGTGGTCATTTACGTGGAAGGATATTCCTTATTGCGGATGACTCTTGAGGGTGCCAGGATGCTTCCGCATGTGCCACGAGGGTGTTTCTTCCTCAGATGATCTGTGCGGATAGTTCTTATGTCCCACGGCTAGAACTGCCTTGCAAACAGGTCTTAGTGAAAGCAGAGAGACTATCTTGAACAAAACTAGCATGTTGAACACCTTTCAAATAAGACCAAACCTGAGAGGCAGTTTCACCTTGACAAAACAAATGAAGTAAAGAATCCTGTTGACTTCTAATGCAGAAATGAAATTGATAAGGCATTTGAAAGCCCATGTATCTGAGCCCTAAGAGATTTCTTCGTGCCGGGTCGTGAGCTATGTGGAGCGATAAAAAAACGTGATGGGTGACTTGTGATATGTTTTTGGTTGACCCGCGGGTGTTACTTAAGGGTATTTGGGTCTTTTTAGTATCCTACCTCTATAATAACAAAGATGGCTTTTGAATATAATACATATACATGACCGTATATTCCTAAAACGTAATAAAACATTGATAACAAATGTTTACGGCGCTGGTTTGAAGTTTCAAATTGTAAATCCGTGAAAGCGTAAGAGCACCCACAATAAGGAGGTACAAAAACATATATAGTCAGCTTCCACGTTATAAAAACACAATTATTTAAAAACACCAAAAACTCATCAAATAAGGAATTCTAAAAGTAAAAAACACCTAAAAACATTGTCACATTATCATCATATTTTACCTTTAACAAAATTATTATAATTTTTCTATCCACTACCAAACCCTCACCCGGCCCCACCATATGCAAAAGGGCTTCCTCCAACTCATTTTTTCTAGTTATTGGTCACAAACTTCTTTGAAAAACGAATCCTGAAAATGACTCCCACAATATAGAAAAACGGATAACGTGTAAAACTTTAAGAAACACTCTAAAACGTCTTATTGCGAATGCTCTACCTGTAAATCTAATCATATACATTTTAAACCAATCAGCTTGTTTTATTGCGAATGCTCTACCTGTAAATCTAATCATATACATTTTAAACCAATCAGCTTGTTTTGATTTATATGATAAGGGTCAAATTCAATAGGTTTATCAACATCTGATTAAAAATGATTTCCTAGTGATGAATTATTGGTTATGGAAGATTGTCAAGGAATCCATATTCTAATTTATCATTTTCTCGCCCCAGCGTATAATGATTCCAAACATGCACTTTTGACTGAAACAATATTGAAAGAGTAAAATAAACAAGATGATTCAATGATTGATTTGTTTAAAATAATTTTCCATTTTTGACTTCAAAGTGATTCTTTTTTTCGTTTCAGAATAGTTTATAAACAATATTTTTTAAAACAATTGATAACGTATCAGCCCATAAGAATCAAAACTTTGTTTTTAGTCGGATTGGGTTTGCTATCCAAAACGGGGTTGCGGCGCAGCTTGTTGCCCGCTTACCTGCCACTTCATTGTAAATCGTTTGAATGTTTTTATGAAGTCACTAATAAATCGATGATTAATTGATAACTAAACAGGCAGCAGGCCATCAATGCAACTGTTGGCAAGTATATTTTAAAACAGCTAAAGCATCCACAATGTAGAAAAAAAACTGTCGGGTATTATGCCCTTTTTGTAGGTTACTAATTAAAAAGATTGTTCTTTTTTCACTCAAAATTCTATGTTTCACTAATAATTCTTTAATGAAACTATAACATCATAATTACTTATTACTTATGAGTTATGTACAATTTTACTGGTCAAATCAACAAGTCTGACTAGTTAGACTAAGAATAGTTAGTCAAGTCGGTTTGGTTATACGGTGTGTGTAACATCCTAAATATTATAATGTTAGATTATAATATCAAATAAAGATTTCGTTAAGTTGTCATGTGTTAAATAATTATTTTAATATTTAATAAATAAAGTCGTGTTAAGTTGTCGGGCATTAATATTTAACTAATATTAAACATAGAAAAGATCATGGACTTGGAATAATTAAAAGGATTAAAGAGTAATGAGCTTTAGGTCCATGGGCTTAAAGAGGATATAAATACCCTCTTAAACCATTTCAAAACCCTAGCTCTTATTCCATCCTTTCCATCTTAATCTCTACACACACTCCAAACACACACACACCTTCCTTATTATACATAAACGGCCAAGAGAGGAAGAAAGAGATCCGAGACCAAATCAAGCTAAACATTAATAGATCTTCAATATACAAGTTAGATCCAAGGTTTAAGATTCATAAACAAGCTAGCCAAAACCAAACGAACCCATAAAGGTATGTTCTTGATCTTAAAGTTTATGTTTTAATAAACTATTAGTCTTGAAATTTGAACGGAAGGTAGATCGGGTCCAAACAAAAAGGAAAGTAACAAACTAGATTTAAAATTGGAAGAAACGAACCCAAAAATGGAAACGACACGTTAAAAAGGAACCCTAAAAATCTAGTCTTGAACGTTTAAGGTTTAAAGATCCAAACTTTATGATTTCCCGAGTCAAGCCTTACCCGAAAATGGTCACGAAAGCGCTTAAGGGGAAAGATCGATTCATGTTAATAATAATAATAATAATAATAATAATAATAATAATAAAAGAAAGATAACAGTGGCAGCACATGACCACTTCTATACAACAGTCGCATACATATACATTACAAATACATACATACACAGTTTCCCATACACTGAAAATCGATTACATTGAAATCGATTTCAATGTGTATACATACTCGCATACATCTGCAAACTCGAATACACTTAATTCGATTACATTGAGCTTATCTACAACCCTTATCGTCGATTACAATCAACTACAACAAACTCGATTACAAAGCCCGCAGATAAACTACACTGGATCGATTACATTGTAATTGACTCCATGAAAGATCAATTACAAAAACCCTCATTCGATTACAACTACTGAAAATCGATTACATTGAAGTTCGATCACAATAAGCTCGATTACACCCAGTTCGATTACAATCAGACTCGTTTACAATCTAACTCGAACACCTTACCATCGATTACAAGGAGGATTCGATTACAATAGGAATTCGATGAAGCATCGATTACATCTCAGACTTGTCTACAATACCCATGTCGCACACAAACAGAACTCGATTACACAGACGACAGTCGCTACAGTAGGGTTCAAATACACGAGCACTCGATTACAAATGTAATCGATTCATACAGGAACCCGATTACAAATGTTTACATTGATTACAATCAGATCCGCCCGAACCCGATTTCAGTGCAAACGGTGATTCATAAAGGTTCGAAAACAATACGAATCGATTACAAGGAATACTTGATTAGGCTGCCATATCGTTCACTTGGAGTTGCAGAAAGAAAGAGAAGAAGAAATGAATAACGAAGGAGAGTGTCTGACCTGATGGTTAAAGGAAGGAGATTTGGGCTTTATAATCACATGGCCCAAACACTAGCCCAAGCCCAAATTACAAACCCGAACCCTATTACACTTCGAAACTCGATCACACCGTCACTGAAACACTTAAAACATATAAACTCGATTACAGAATAGATGGACAAACTCGTTGCAATGCCTTGGGTTATTTATAGTATAATTAACAATAATAAAGATCTGATCACGCTAAGACCCGAATACATTATATATATATAAGTACATATAAGTACCCTCGAGTTAGATATGGGTGTATAAACATACATATACGCGTACCCACGTCATTATACGTTAGAAGGATAATCTAGGGTGTTATGCTAGAGCATTAAAGAATGAAATTGGAATATTAAATAATTAAAAGCCGTACACCTTGGACTTATACAAAATAATCTAAGTATAATGTAATCTAAAACAATGCCCATAGATTACTCCAGACCTAGTACGAATATTAATACGTGTATCCAATATACAAATAGCAGGGCACAATTAAAGAAGGGAATTACGATAAACGGAGAAAGAAATAGGATCCAGGTGAGTTTCTAGCCCCATTCCTTGTTATGTTTTCGGGGTTGTGTGCATACTCGATGTGTTTGTTAATACATTTATCCTAAGTGATAAGTGTATGCACTATGTGATTATGTGAAAGATATAATGTTTGCTCGTCAATACGTGAACGATCTTCGGATATTGCACGTATTGTCGGGTTGTAACGTTATGAATAATGTATGCATGATATATGTATGTATGTGAAATGATGTATGGTTGTATGGTGACGAAGAGGGAATCGAACCCTACTAATATTCGAAGCAAGCGGGAACCGGGCCCTAATAATACTCGAGCTAAGAGGGAAACCGAGCCCTAATAATACTCGAGGTAAGAGGGAACCGGGCCCTAATAATACTCGAGGTAAGAGGGAACCGGGCCCTTATAATACTCGAGGAAGGTAGGGCGTAATGCTCTTTATAACGTAAGATATGAAGTTAAGTATGTATGGAATAGAATATGAAAGTATGAATGAAAGTATGTAAGTATATATGTATTGTATGTTATGTGATTAACTAGAACTCACTCAGCGTAGCTGACTTTTAGTATGCACGCTGGTGAGTAGGATGAGGCAGCTCGCTTGAGGGGAACACGTGGCATTGAATAAGAGGCTGGCATCGGAAGACTCATGACGTGTTATGTTTTAATTACTTAGTTTTGAAATACAAGTTGTTTGTTTAAGACAAGTTTGGATTGTTATGGAATGTTTTATGAAAGTTTTTATATTCCTCGAATGTTTTTATCAACTCTGATGATTAGAACTAAGTTAATGAGTAAATCCAACGTCCAAATGTGAGGTACCGATAACGAGGCCTTACAAGTTGGTATCAGAGCGAAGTTCGAGAGATTTAAGCATCTTACATGCTTAGACTCGAACAGAGAATGAGATTTAACTAAGAAGATGCAAGTCGAAGAATGCCATGTGTCACTCAAGCAAGCTCAGTAAAGGTAAAGTGTATGGTTAAATAATAAATGTTAATGTTATCTTGATTAATATGGATAGGATTTATTTCTTGATTGACTATTTAACTGTTTGAGATTAGAATCAGCACAAATAGACTCACAAAGGGAAGTGTATAGGACACGGAAAGTAACGTGATCAGCTAATCACAACTGGCCACTGTTATTACCTGTTAGCCTTACTATCCTTGTACTAAATAGTTCCTTGAGTGATGACGTTTGTGTTTTCCCTTTTAGAATACGATGGCTGGAACGGGAGGAAATGTAGGATCTGGAGTAATTGCGAGGACTTAAGGCCCCACTAAACGTCGTAGCAGGCCTCGTCGTGCCCAACAACCTTCGGTTGAAATAGCTTCCAACACCGGAGATGAAGGGAGCGCGGCTGTAAGAGACTCGAACAACAACGAAGGGTCAAATGGATCCCGCAATTCAAGCAGCCATTGTTCAAGCTTTAGCCACTGCTATGAAGAACCTGACCCCCGAAGGAACTTCTCGAAGCCGTGAAAGAACCGCCGAAGGGGCGGGTGGTGATGGTAGGAGAGATGAGGAAGGATAGAGGGAGGCCTCGAGTGGGGTTAAGTCTGTGAAAGTTGATGACAGGAAAAGAAGCCGAGGTGGGTGCAACTACAAGTCCTTCAAAGGATGCGACCCACCGAAGCTGACTGGTTTGGGAGACGCAATCGCTACTCTTCAATGGGTAACCACTATGGACAAGATTTTCTGCATTAGCGAGTGCTGTCCCGATCAAGCTGTCTGTTATGCCACCCAATCGTTTGAAGGTATTGGTGGGAATCGTTTGAGCAGAGGAAGAGTCGTGAGGAAATCATGGCTATGAGGTGGGAGGATCTGAAAGAACTGGTTATGAAGAAATTATGTGCTGACGCTGAGGTTGAGAGGGCGGAGATGAAGTTCCTGAACTTGAAGGATGGGGCGATGACACATCGTGAATATACCACCGAGTTCAACCGAATGTCTAGGTTGGCACCCAATATGGTCAACACTGAAACTAAGAGGATTAAGTGCTATGTGAGAGGATTGCCACAAAAAGTTCGCGTACTAGTCAGGGCGAATAAACCTGCTACTTTTGACTCTACTGTTGAACTCGCAGAGATGGTTTATGAGGACCTGGCTGCGGATGATGTTGTTGTGGGGGGAGGAGAAGAAGGATAAGAAGTGGTTCGCTCCTATTAAACGACCTGGTACTCGGTTGTGGATCTCAAAGACAAGAAGCAGAAGGTGTGGGAGAGGAAGTCGTTTAAGACTTGTGGTAAGATGCACGGTGGAGAATGTAGGTGGGGTATTGGTTCTGATACGTGTCATAAGTGCGGGAAGATGCATGCTGGGGAGTGTAGAGTTGGATCTAATGCCTGCTACAAGTGTGGAAAGACAGGTCACTATGCTCATGAGTGCAGTGCTAAGCCAGCATGTTACAAGTGCGGTAAGACAGGTCATTTTGCTAAGGAATGCACCTATGGTGGAACCGGAGGAAGCGGAAAGAAGGATGCAGAACCAACCAGGCCAAAGACCAGAGCCTACATGCTGACTCAAGAACAAGCCAAGCAGATTCCCGATGTCGTCACAGGTACGTTTCTAGTAAACGGTGTTTCCGCTTCTGTGTTATTTGATTATGGTGCGAACAAAAGTTTCGTAGCCACGCCCTTTAGCAAATTAGCTAAAATGAAATGTTTCCGAGTGTCTGAAACTTTTATAGTAGAAACCGCGAGTGACACTTCGGTTAAAATAATGAAAATGGTTAAGGACTGTAAGATAGAGTTAGAGGGCCATGAGTTCCCTGTTACTTTGTATGTTATGACCTTAGGAGGGTTCGATGTGGTTTTGGGAATGGATTGGTTGTTTGAGTATGTGGCTCAGATAGTGTATAAGAGTAGAGTGATAAGGTTAAAGTCCTTGGATGGTAGTGCGGTGACGGTTTATGGTGATAAGGAAAGTTCCGGGCTTAATGTCATTTCAATGATAAAAGCTGAGGGCTTGTTAAGGCGAGGGTGCGGTGCCTACCTGGCGTATGTTGTCAACTCTACGACCGAGTCAAAAGAATTGAAAGATTTCCCTATCGTGTGCGACTACCCAGAAGTATACCCTGAGGATCTTCCGGGGTTGCCACCGGAGCGAGAGATAGAATTTCAGATAGACTTAGTATCGGGGGCCCAACCCATCGCGAAAGCGCCTTACCGTCTAGCACCGTTCGAGATGAAGGAATTAATGTGCCAACTGCAAGAACTCCTCGACAAGGGTTTTATTAGACCAAGTGTTTCCCCATGGGGCGTGCCAGTGTTGTTCGTGAAGAAGAAGGATGGAAGTATGAGAATGTGCATAGACTATCGTGAGTTGAATAAACTTACGGTAAAGAATAGATATCCTTTACCAGGATTGATGATCTGTTTGACCAACTGTAAGGTTCAAGTTGGTTCTCACGAATAGATCTCAAATCAGGCTATCATCAGCTGAAAGTGAAAGAGGCGGACATCCCTAAGACAACGTTTCGGACGCGGTATGGACACTATGAGTTCCTCGTAATGTCGTTCGGTCTAACAAATGCTCCTGCAGCATTTATGGACATGATGAATAGGGTGTGTCGGCCGATGTTGGATAAGTCAGTTATCGTCTTCATCGATGATATATAGATTTATTCAAAGAGCGAGTCTAACCATGCAGCGCATCTGAGAGAAGTATTGGAAACTCTGAAGAAAGAGAAGTTGTATGCTAAGTTTTCTAAATGAGCGTTCTGGTTGCGGGAAGTGCAACTCCTAGGTCACGTGATTAATCCGGAATGGATTATGGTGGACCCAACTAAGATTGAAGCGATAACGAATTGGAAGACTCCGCAGAATCCGACTGATATACGAAGCTTCCTAGGTTTAGCTGGCTACTATAGGAGATTCATCGAAGGTTTCTCCAAGATAGCCGCACCGTTGACCGGTATGACCCAAAAGTCGATAGTATTCAGTTGGGGTAAGTTTCAAGAAGAAGCTTTTCAGGAGTTAAAGAAGAGACTCACGCAAGCTCCAATCCTTGCTTTACCCGATGGTGATGAGGATTTGGTTGTTTGTATTGATGCTTCGCATCGTGGGTTAGGTTGCGTGTTGATGCAACAAGGAAAGGTGATAGATTATGCGTCTAGACAGTTGAAAGTCCACGAGAGTACTTATCCGACGCATGATTTAGAACTAGCAGCTGTAGTGCATGCTCTTAAGATATGGAGGCATTATCTGTACAGTACGAAGTGTACCATCTACATAGATCATAAGAGTTTAAAGTACTTCTTCGAACATAAGGAATTAAACATGAGACAGAGAAGATGGTTAGAGTTGATTAAAGATTATGACTGCGACATTAAATACTATCCTGGTAAAGCTAATGTGGTCGCTGATACGTTAAGTCGTAAGAATGAGGAAGTCCTTGCAACCGTAAGGTCATACCAGCTGATTATGAATTCAAGTCTGTTTGAAGAAATCATCAAAGTGCAGTCAGAGGTGTTAGTAGATGATAAGTTAGTGAAGAAAGAAAGAATTTACGGCCAGCAAAATGAGTTGATGGAAAACACTCATGGTGTTAAGACTAGGTTTGGCCGTATGTGGATCCCACGCCATGGTGATCTTAGAGGTCGAATCTTAGATGAAGCTCATAAATCACGATACTCGATTCATCCTGGAGCTACAAAAATGTATCAAGACTTGAAAAGAGACTACTGGTGGCCAAGAATGAAAATGATGTGGTGGATTATGTTAGTAAGTGCTTAACTTATTTACAAGTCAAAGCCGAACATTAGAAACCTTATAGGAAAATGCAACCGCTTGAGATACCTGAATGGAAATGAGAACACATCACTATGGATTTCATAACTAAGCTACCTCGTACAGCTAAGCAACATGATACTATCTGGGTGATTGTGGACCGTTTGACCAAGAGTGCTCACTTTCTTCCCATACGAGAGGCTATCTTGTCAGAAACGTTAGCAAGCTTGTTCATTAAAGTGGTTGTGACTAAACACGGAGTACCGTTATCGATCGTGTCAGATAGAGATACTCGGTTTACTTGGAGGTTTTGGAAAAAGTTCCATGAAGCTATGGGAACGAGGTTAAACATTAGCACAACGTATCATCCTCAAACAGATGGACAATCCGAAAGGACGATCCAAACCATCGAGGATATGCTACGTGCTTGTGTTTTAGACTTTGATGGAAGTTGGGATGATCAACTGCACCTGGCAGAGTTCTCCTATAACAACAATTACCATTCAAGTATAGATAAGCCACCATTTGAGATTCTTTACGGTAGATGATGTAGAACTCCCGTATGTTGGGGAGAGATTGGTCAGAAAGAAATGGGAAGCCTAGAGGTTGTTCAAGAGACATCTTCAAAGTTCGATCAGAATAAAGCAAGAATGAAGGCTGCTCAAGATAGGCAGAAGTCGTATGCTGATAAGCGACGACGACCAATTGAATTTAATGTTGGTGACAATGTGATGCTTAAGGTCTCGCCTTGGAAAGGGATTATCCGTTTTAGGAAAAGAGGAAAGTTAAATCCAAGGTACATTGGACCGTTTAAGATTATAGATCGCGTGGGTGAAGTAGCTTATAAGCTGGATTTACCCGATGAGTTAGAAGGAATTCATTAAACCTTCCATGTTTCTCATCTAAGGAAATGTCTAGCTGATGACACGTCTCACGTGCCATTGATGGACATCGAGGTTGATGAACAACTGAACTACATTGAGCAACCGATAGAGATTGTTGATTGCAAGGAGAAGCAACTTCGTCACAAAGTCATACCTTTAGTGAAGGTGATATGGAAGCATCGCAAAGGATCAGATGCCACCTGGGAAGCTAAGGATGAGATGCGCAAGTTCTACCCTAATCTGTTTACGTAATAGTTAGGTTACGGGAACGAAACCTCTTTAAGGAGGGAAGACTTGTAACATCCTAAATATTATAATGTTAGATTATAATATCAAATCAAGATTTCGTTAAGTTGTCATGTGTTAAATAATTATTTTAATATTTAATAAATAAAGTCGTGTTAAGTTATCGGGCATTAATATTTAACTAATATTAAGCATAGAAAAGATCATGGACTTGGAATAATTAAAAGGATTAAAGAGTAATGGGCTTTAGGTCCATGCGCTTAAAGGGGATATAAATACCCCCTTAAACCATTCCAAAACCCTAGCTCTTATTCCATCTTAATCTCTACACACACTCCTAACACACACACACACCTTCCTTATTATACATAAACGGCCAAGAGAGGAAGAAAGAGATCCGAGACCAAATCAAGCTAAACATTAATAGATCTTCAATATACAAGTTATATCCAAGGTTTAAGATTCATAAACAAGCTAGCCAAAACCAAACGAACCCACAAAGGTATGTTCTTGATCTTAAAGTTTATGTTTTAATAAACTATTAGTCTTGAAATTTGAACGAAAGGTAGATCGGGTCCAAACGAAAACGAAAGTAACGAACTTGATGTTAAAAATGGAAGAACGAACCCAAAAATGGAAACGACTCGTTAAAAAGGAACCCTAAAAATCTAGTCTTGAACGTTTAAGGTTTAAAGATCCAAACTTTATGATTTCCCGAGTCAAGCCTTACCCGAAAATGGTCACGAAAGCGCTTAAGGGGAAAGATCGATTCATGTTAATAATAATAATAATAATAATAATAATAATAATAATAATAATAATAATAATAATAAAAGAAAGATAACAGTGGCAGCACATGACCACTTATATTCAACAGTCGCATACATATACATTACAAATACATACATACACAGTTTCCCATACACTGAAAATCGATTACATTGAAATCGATTTCAATGTGTATACATACTCGCATACATCTGCAAACTCGAATACACTTAATTCGATTACATTGAGCTTATCTACAACCCTTATCGTCGATTACAATCAACTACAAAAAACTCGATTACAAAGCCCGCAGATAAACTACACTGGATCGATTACATTGTATTTGACTCCATGAAAGATCGATTACAACAACCCTCATTCGATTACAAATCACTTCGATTACAACTACTGAAAATCGATTACATTGAAGTTCGATCACAATAAGCTCGATTACACCCAGTTCGATTACAATCAGACTCGTTTACAATCTAACTCGAACACCTTACCATCGATTACAAGAAGGATTCGATTACAATAGGAACCCGATGAAGCATCGATTACATCTCAGACTTGTCTACAATAACCATGTCGCACACAAACGGAACTCGATTACACAGACGGCAGTCGCTACAGTAGAGTTCGAATATACGAGCACTCGATTACAATTGTAATCGATTCATACAGGAACCCAATTACAAATATTTACATGGATTACAATCAGATCCGCCCGAACCCGATTTCAGTGCAAATGGTGATTCATAAAGGTTCGAAAACAATACGAACCAATTACAAGGAATACTTGATTAGGCTGCCATATCGTTCACTTGGAGTTGCAGAAATAAATAGAAGAAGAAAATGAATGACGAAGGAGAGTGGCTGACCTGATGGTTAAAGGAAGGAGATTTGGGCTTTATAATCACATGGCCCAAACACTAGCCCAAGCCCAAATTACAAACCCGAACCCTATTACACTTCGAAACTCGATCACACCGTCACTCAAACACTTAAAACATATAAACTCGATTACAGAATAGATGGACAAACTCGTTGAAATGCCTTGGGTTATTTATAGTATAATTAACAATAATAAAGATCTGATCACGTTAAGACCCGAATACATTATATATATATAAGTACATATAAGTACCCTCGAGTTAGATATGAGTGTATAAACATACGTATACGCGTACCCACGTCATTATACGTTAGAAGGATAATCTAAGGTGTTATGCTAGAGCATTAAAGAATGAAATTGGAATATTAAATAATTAAAAGCCGTACACCTTGGACTTATACAAAATAATCTAAGTATAATGTAATCTAAAACAATGCCCATAGATTACTCCAGACCTAGTACGAATATTAATACGTGTATCCTATATACAGTTAGCAGGGCACAATTAAAGAAGGGAATTACGATAAACGGAGAAAGAAACAGGATCCAGGTGAGTTTCTAGCCCCATTCCTTGTTATGTTTTCGGGGCTGTGTGCATACTCGACGTGTTTGTTAATACATTTATCCTAAGTGATAAGTGTATGCACTATGTGATTATGTGAAAGATATAATGTTTGCTCGTCAATACGTGAACGATCTTCGGATATTGCACGTATTGTCGGGTTGTATCGTTATGAATAATGTATGCATGATATATGTATGTATGTGAAATGATGTATGGTTGAATGGTGAAGAAGAGGGAATCGAACCCTACTAATATTCGAAGCAAGAGGGAACCGGGCCCTAATAATACTCGAGGTAAGAGGGAACCGAGCCCTAATAATACTCGAGGTAAGAGGGAACCGAGCCCTAATAATACTCGAGGTAAGAGGGAACCGGGCCCTAATAATACTCGAGGTAAGAGGGAACCGGGCCCTTATAATACTCAAGGAAGGTAGGGCGTAATGCTCTTTATAACGTAAGTTATGAAGTTAAGTATGTATGGAATAGAATATGAAAGTATGAATGAAAGTATGTAAGTATATATGTATTGTATGTTATGTGATTAACTAGAACTCACTCAGCGTAGCTGACTTTTAGTATGCACGCAGGTGAGTAGGATTAGGCAGCTCGCTTGAGGGGAACACGTGGCATTGAATAAGAGGCTGCATCGGAAGACTCATGACGTGTTATGTTTTAATTACTTAGTTTTGAAATACAAGTTGTTTGTTTAAGACAAGTTTGGATTGTTATGGAATGTTTTATGAAAGTTTTTATTTTCCGCGAATGTTTTTATCAACTCTGATGATTAGAACTAAGTTAATGAGTAAATCCCACGTCCAAATGTAAGGTACCGGTAACGGGGCCTTACAGTGTGGGCCACTAATGGATGAACCAAACGGTTCATTATGTATTCAGTTGAATAGGGCAAATATGTTCGTGGTTGATCAAGGTTGTTTTGGGTATCTGAGTCCACAATGAGTGTGAAAATAGATGGTGTGCCACAGGGTGTTTTAATCTTGAGAGGAATATGAAAGACTTGTTGAGAATGGAGATCTTGAATGTCTAGTACGACCAATGAACATACAAAGCATAAGAAGCAAGTGTATATCAATGTGGAGGAAGTCAGATATCTGAAATTCCGAATATTAAAACAGATATCCAAAACAAAATATTTATCAAGGGTGTTCAAACAAAAATCCGAAAGTTATTAAAAAACTATCAGAATTTGAATACAAAATTTTTTAATATTTTGGATTTAAAATTTTAAATAGTTCTAGTTTTTTTTCGAATTTGATTTATTTTCACACACTAAGACCACGCATAGTGGATACGTTTGGGGGTTGGGGGGGCATAACGAGGTGAACACCGCCCCCACCTCGTTTTCATCTTCCTTTAGTCAAGCTCGTTGTATATACAATGTTGGTCTTGACAAGTCTTTTAATACTAGTCGTCGTCAATGACTATATATTAAAAAAATTGTTTATTATTTAAACCATATCCTTATTTAAAAACAACCATTTTTCAAAACTTAACACAAATAACAAAATTTTTCTACTACTATTTTATCAATTTCTCTCTGACCATCACTTTATACTGAGCAACCAAATCCCCAACCGATAATTAGGGTAGGATCACGAATATGAACCCATGAAGAAGACATAGCGTTAGATAATTCTTGGGTTTATGTTTCCGAAGACTTGGACCTTGTGGAACAACAAACACCGAGTTTTTTTTGCCATGAGTTTGTAACTATTTTTTTTAGATGGGGGATCAAGCAATCGTACAAGGGACCAAGTGTGCTTGAAATGACAAAATATTGTGAGACAAATTAACACTCCCGATGACGACATGTATGAACTCATAACGAAAATCAATAGCCGATGGAATTAGGAATAATATTTTTCTTTATTTTGTTATTATATAAAATGTTGTTTCAAGTCTTTATGTATTTTTAATAGTACCCTTTTAAGGTTTTTAATTGGGGTCAAGTTATTCTTCAAATGATTATAAAAATAAGAAATGTGAGAAGCCATAAATAGTTGACATGTGTCAAGAAGGGACCAAAGAAAAAAGGGTATAAATGTAGTTGTACAAATTTTCTCTCCCCACATGCAAGACTTATGTTAATACCCCCATCATTTTAGAACGTGTATAACTTTTTCGTATGATATTTTTTAAAAAAAAATCATCATAATAACAAGCGTTTTTTTATCTTTAATATGAGTATGATTTTTGTTATATAAAATTTAAAACAAAAATCACGTCATTGTGTCTTTTCGCACACCATTGTGTCTTTTCGCTCATAAATTATAATTGTGTATTTTTTTCATAATTGTGTCTTTTCGCACATCATTGTGTCTTTTCGCTTATTATTGTGTCTTTTTTCGTCATTGTGTCTTTTCGCACACCATTGTGTGTTTTCGCTTATAATTGTGTCTTTTTTCGTTATTGTGTCTTTTCGCACATCATTGTGTCTTTTCGCACACCATTGTGTCCTTTCGCTTATCATTGTGTTTTTTTTCTTCATTGTGTCTTTTTCGTCATTGTGTCTTTTCGCACACCATTGTGCCTTTTCGCTTATAATTGTGTCTTTTTTCGTCATTGTGTCTTTTCGCACACCATTGTGTTTTTTCGCTTATCATTGTGTTTTTTTCGTCATTGTGTCTTTTCGCACACCATTGTGCATTTTCGCTTATAACTGTGTCTTTTTTCGTCATTGTGTCTTTTCGCAAACCATTGTATCTTTTCGCTTATAATTATGTCTTTTCACACACCATTGTGTTTTTTCGCACACCATTGTGTCTTTTTTCGTCATTGTGTCTTTTTTTGACATTGTGTCTTTTCGCACACCATTGTGTCTTTTTTCGCCATTGTGTCTTTTCGCATACCATTGTGTCTTTTTTTCGCACACCATTGTGTCTTTTCACACACCATTGTGTCTTTTTTCGTCATTGTGTCTTTCAACTCATCATTATGTTTTTTTAAATACTAATAACACCATTGTGTAATAATAACATGTAAAAATAATGATAAAATAACAACAAATTATCTAATACATAAAACACAATGATTAATACATGTTACCCAATAATTTGAAACGTAACACAATGGTGAATACATATAACACAATGACCTAAAACGTAAGACACAATGGTGAATATGTATAATGTCACACCCCGACTTAGGGCCTAGGCGTGTGACCAATAGTTGGTACCTGTTTTGTAAATACATCAGAGTTGCGGTTTGTAGCGGAAGTCTTTAAAAAATTTTATATTGAAAACTTATTAAAATCTCGGGTTTAAATACCCGCTTGATATTTCAAATACATTTCTTTATAAAACATAACTCTTTTATAATATTTTCAAATAAAATATCTGAGCCACCAGATAGCATCTATTGACTATAACTCCAATCTTCTAATCCTTCTTGCTTATCTGTTCTAACCTTTCTTGTTTCCCTGTAACATGGGTGGGAAAATACGTTAGCACAAAGCTGGTGAATAACGCTGACTCTTTAATATCTTTTCAATACCTTTGTGAAACCAACAATAATACCTTTGTGACTACTGATTAGGCACCCAACTACATTGGGATCAAATTACCCTAAGTACCATGTACAATTAATTATATACACAATATCATTTCTTTGAACAGTCCCGTAGACCTTCAGAGGCATGTTGATGATATGCATAGCCTCGGGGAAATGCCGAGTCACCATGTATGTTTGGATCCAGACACATGTATACTCTTAATTAGAGTGTCCGTTTCTTATTATTGTACACAAAGTTTTAAGGATTCTTAAATCCTATGCAAACATTCTGACTCAATATAAAAAGGTTTGGGGCGTACTCACCTTGTCTGTTTATAATCAGTTTCTGATACTGATTCCTGTTTTCTGTTCTCTTCTTCTTGTTTTGTTACCTCGGACCTATAGTACGAGAATAACATTTGTATAAATAACTAGATCATCGATCTAGCTTTAGTTCTTTAGTCTATTTTGGTATAACTTCAACCTTGATAAAAATAATTTATTTATATAAAACATTTGGACCTTTAGTCCTCTTCTTTATTTTACCAATTATGTTCTACGTTTCTTCTTCAGGAAGAAACGTCTATACTGAGTTTCTTCTTCAAGAAGGACCATTAATTTCATAACTATAATCTCTTGTATTATATTTCTTAGTCATAAAGAAATACTATTTTAACTATAACATTTGCATAAGAAAGATTATATTATACTTATTCGTAATCAAGGTTCAGCTATAATTTCGACTATGGTCTAAGCCATTTATAATAATAAAATAATAATTTAGGCAGAACCCCTTACCTCGCACGGGTATTCGGAGTTAGATATTCCTAAGTTTATACGGGCAGCACTTCTACTCTATATGCACGTTTCTCGAGGCGTTCTTGATCCACCTTCCTTGGCACGCAAATCGAGATGATGTTCACGTGTCGCCTGTTCGTGCACGTACTTCGAGGCGAAATGTCGAGTTACTTTTGGGTGGCACGCACTTCGAGGAAAACCCTGGTATTTGGTACGGATTACGAGGTCATGATTGTCGGGTCGGTGGCAAGCAAAACGATGTTCGGCACGCAAACCGAGGTAGAGAGAGTGAAAATCTAGAGAGAGAGTGGCTGTGGTGTGTATGAATTGAGCCGGACCCCCTCCTATTTATAGCTGATTTTGGATCCCATCGCGGTACGCGATGGGTCCTCTTCCTGGCTTCGTCGCGTACCGCGACCGACACATGTCGACACGTGGTCTGACACATTCTGCCACGTGTCCTGGTATGCTGCCACGTGTCACCAGAGTGTGACACGTGTATGTTGCGTCATCACGGCCCATCGCGGTACGCGATGGCCGTCTTTTGGGACTCGTCGCGTAGCACGATGGGTCCATATATATTGCGCCACATTGCACCCAACGCCCTTCGCCGTCGACATCGCCATCGTCCTCGTCCTAGCCCGTGTGCGTGTACTTGGTGCATGATATTCATAAAAGAATATTATTATGGAAAATCTCTTCCTTATAAAGAGTTCCATTTCTTTACCACTTTCCATGTGGGATGGATTCCATCTTCCTTATTTATACCTTAGTGGAATGCTTCCACTTTTTTACATCTTCCAATGTGGGATGGAGTTTTATTATTTTCCTTCATATAAGAATAATTAAGTTAGGAAATATTTTTATTTCCTTATTTTTCTTATAATTCCTTATTTAATATTTTCCCATTACTTATCTTGAGATTATTTTTGATCCCTCAACTTTCCTAAGTTGTCAAATTTGGATCGAAATTTTGGGGATGTTACATATAACACAATGGCCTAAAATGTAAGACACAATGGTGAATATATATAACACAATGACTTGAGACGTAAAACACAATGTAAACAACATATTACACAATGACACAATGAACAACAAAAAAACCCAATTAAAAAACCCAATTTTTTTTTTATTTTTATATAACTGTAACATTCGTCAATTTTCGGACCCGAAAACCCGACTCGTTTAAATTCTTTTATTATTATTATTTATTTATTTGATTTTAGTTATAAGATTGTACAAAATCAACCCCTAGCCAACTTTGATTAACTTTTGAATCCACATAATAGACCAGGGACCAAAATGCAATTTACTTAAAAGTTATTTTTTGTTTCTTTTCTTCTTTCCTTATTCCCGTCGAGCAGCACCCCCCCCCCCCCTTTTCTTGAACCACAATTCACGGATTAATTGATGAAAATGATGTAACTAATCAATTCCTAACCAAAACCCGCGTCCACCGACACCCTAAACATGGTAAATTATTACAAATTGACAGCTATTCGCAACCTAACCAAGCCGCGGCCAAATCCTCTCTAAATCCTTATATATACTCGTTTAAAATTCAATTAAACTTGTACCGACACTCCTCTCAGCATCGCGAATCCGAACCATATATCAATTGAAAGTTTTTGAGCCGTCTGCACCCCATTATTGATCGAGTTTCAGCCGAGAACCCTAGGTGGTCGTTCTCATTCAATTCTTTACCTTCTCTGGTAATTATTTCATGTTTATGTGTCGTTTTTAATCAATAAACAATAACCCTAAATCAGTTGTAGACAACAATGATCAATTAAACTGAATTCGGATTCTAGGGTTTACTATTAAAATTTGGGGAAGAACAAGAAAAGCCAGAGGTGGTTATTAATTAACAAGATCACCATCTAAGCAACATCTCTGCTGGCTCAGTTGGCCAGCACTGTTGGTGCAAAACATGTGAACCGGCCTGGGCGCGGGTTCGAGCCCTCCCAGGCCCGGTTTTTGTTATTTTATTTTTATTTTTTATGTTTTATTTATTTTCTCTTAATCTTTTTTTTATTGATAATACAGCTTTAAATAAACGCTATCTTGATAAACGTAACCCATGTCTTCATGTTTTCTTGTCTTTTTGAGCTTATGTTCGTAATTAGCATATATATATGTATATATATATATATATAATATACATATAATCTATTTTAATTGTTTAAAGGTCTAAATAATAATAATAATAATAATAACAATAATAATACTAATAGTACTAGTTTAAACCATAAAATACCCCGATTTTCTTTAAACCGATTTGTAACCGTTAGGTCACGTCGTACTATTTTATACCCTCTAGTTCATATTATTTACATATTTCAATAATTAATCTAATTATATTTTAAATAAAAATTGTACGTAAGACCCAATCGAACATCAAAGTCACTATAAGTTTTGTTAATACTTTGTTATTATAAATTGATATTATCTTTAAACAACTAGGAACTCTCATTGACGTATTCTGAGGAGCTTGACCGTTTCCATCGTAGCCTTTTCTTTTATTTATCTCGTCCTCGTATATCCTACGCTACAAGGTGAGTTTACATATCCCCCTTATTTCTCTTTTACGTTTTGGGGGTGCATGTATACCATATTTACATTACACATTTTTATTTCCACATCTATTCAAAACACAATTCAATATATGTTTATGTGTGACTATTGCATGATCTATGATAATGCTCTATGTGCTTAATTGTTTATTTTATGTTTGGCAGTTGGTATCTCATCCTCATCTATCCTCATCTAGTATAATCATACATTACCAAGTACATTGATTTCGTATCAATAAGAACGGGTCCACATCTATTTAGTTGTTTACATTTTCATAGAAATAGTAATACTTATCATTTACATATGAATTGTGGTTTTTATCTATATATGTATCTCAACTAAAACTTATGTATTCTCACCAACATTCGTGTTGACAAACTCTATTTTTATACATGCTACAGGTACAAGTAATTTACATTGTTCAAGATCGAAGAATTTAGTTTTACCTTAGGATATTTATCCAAACAATAAATATGATGTAATTGTTCGGTTTATTGAATTTGTGTACTTGTTTTGATATTAATGAAATCACTTTAATTAGTGTCTTTCGAGCTACTGTCCAATCAATATGTTACGCCCCAGCATGTTCCGTCTTTGGTCGGGGTGTGACAATAACAATATGATGCTCATATTAAAGATAAAAAAACGCTTATTATTATGGTGAATTTTTTTAAAAAAAATAATGTCGTATGAAAAAGTTATGGACATTTTAAAATGATGGGGGAATTAACATGTGTCTTGCATGTGGAGAGAGAAAGTCAACAAGTGTGAGTTATTATCTTCATGTCCTTTCCATTAATTTTTATTTATTAAATTAATCTCAACCATTCAAATCTAAGATCAATGGACCGGAATCCTTCCCACACTTCTCATTTCTGTTGTCCTTTGTATATTAACTTTACCCTTTTAATTGTATGTTAATTTACGTTTTTTAATTATTTATGAAATATTATTTGTTTTATTTTCATAAAAATAATTAAAAATAAAATATAAAACAATAATTGAGTTTTACCAGTACGTTACTTTTTGTAAAACTAGTCAGTACTGAATGAGACGCCATGTATCACATAACCTATGTTGGTCTAAGTTACATATAATATAAACTTCGGTGCCTTCTTCTACAATTATAATAATTGCGTGACATAATTATTACCTTGACGAAAATTAAATGACATTTTTAAACATTTCAACATTACTATATAAATAAATTTTTAAACATTTCAACATTACTATATAAATAAATTTGTGTGGATTCTCAAAACAAAAGTCCCCACTATCTCGGATTGTTGTTGCTCCCATTATCTTGGGTTTGAGTGGTCTCCATGTCAAGTCGACGTGTAATTCTTTAAATCTTAATCAAATTGATTTCCAAACTCCCATTTATATTTTAAGGAAATTTGTACACCTGTTTTGTGACTTCAAATTCAACGTAACAACAGCCTATGTAAGAAAGGTGATAGAAAATAATAAAGTAGAATTAAAGATAATAAAAAATAATTTAAAAATGGAAAAATAAGAAATTTTTTATGAAAGAATAACTGCTATCATTGCTTCAATGGACTATAAAAGCAGCCATTAACCAACATAAAGACAAAGTTTATTTTTATTTTTCCTTGGCGTTTGTTGAGTTTAGTTTGACAAGTCTAAACGATAATAATGACAAAATGGTCCCTTTCATACTTTTATAAATGTTCTTTTGTTTTTCAAACATAACTATTATCACTTACAAAATCAAATTTTAATTTGGTATGTTCTATAGGTCAAGAATGTCATTTGTATATATAAGACCCTTCTCAATAGTCAATGTACATTGGAACAAGGTCAATTGCAGATCAATTAGGGTCTCTTATCATATTTAGAATGGAAAGAAAAGATTGTTTAGATCTGAAAATTATAAGACGTTAGCCTTATTTAATACCTTTCTTTTTTTGAGTTGTGAACTTTTATAAACAAAGGCTGAAGCCAATGGCCCCCTCTATAACCTAGAGGGAAACTAACAACAAAACTACTTAGATCAAATGAATTTAATCCAATTGGACCAAAATAATGATTTACAGTTCGACCTATTTTTGAACCATAAAAAGCCCAAAGACTTTATAGCACTAATTATATCGTGAGCTTCACCTCCTTGCCTTCGAAAAACTTGTTGCTTCTGGCCTTCCTAAAAATCCAACAATCAATTACCACGATTCCATGGAACACTTCCTTCTCCCGAACCCCTAACCCCACATTCATATATAACTCTAAAATGTCTCTAAACGTGAAAGCAAAAAGCGGATCTGCACGAGCTCAAAGCATCCCACACCATGGAGGACACCGTACAACCTATAAAAATATGATCAGATGACTAGATGTCAACGTTACAAAGCACACGCAGATGGTCCAGGATTGGAAGTTTTTAAATATAATGAAAGAAGTAGGGTATCTTGAAATACCGCATATGGAGTCGATGACAAGTTATTCTAGAAGATAAGGACGTACTTATTAACGAACTAAGGGTGTTATTGTAGACTAGGTGCATCGAACTGATCAGATTCTAGCATTCACCATTGTTATAGAGGTGATTGTGGACTAACCATTGTTGGTATACATATTTTTTCCCAACAACAAGTTGGTTTTTTTTATATACTAACTAGGTTATTAACCCGCGTACGACACGGGTGGAAATATAAAAATCGTCAAGTAACTGATATACAATTTCAAACGACAAGAATTTTTTTATCTTTTATTTGAGACGACAACATGATTTATAAATGCAATTCATGTTAATACAGAAAGAAAGTAGTAGCAGACAAAATGTTACAAAACATGATTTTACATATTAGAATATTTATAAACAAATTTAAAAGTTTCAAACATAATCTTTCATAAGCTACTACATATTTTATTATAAATCATATTTGTTTTTTTTTTGTTTGCAAAGTTACTTTGTCTGTCTAAAATAAACATTTTAGCACCGTCTTCACTCTTTCAGTCTTCACTCTTAATAAAGCTACATACATTTGACTATGTGTCGTGATATGAAGTATAATTACAAAAATGGTTGAAATCCCTACATGTGTACCAATAAAGAGTTGCATTAGAAAATTTGAATGTCATTTTGTAATAGAAAAACAAAAACATATGCATAATCTTTATGCATATAAAAGTCAACAGTACTACAAAAAGACAAAAATGAAGTCTAGTACACAAAAACAAATTGTTTGCAATATTGACTATAGATTAGTGACTAGTGTACCACACGTGGCGGAGTTTAGTAAATTCGTGAGGTAAACGTATATGTATGTATGTGTGTGTGTGCTTGCGTGCATGCGTGCGTGTGTGTGTCTCTATATATATATATATATGTGTGTATGTGTGTGAATACATATAAAAGTATGTATTTATGTGAACATATGATTTGATGTATCTATTATGTTTTTCAGTTTTTTTATTTAAACCTGAGTTAGTCTCTGTTAAAAAAAGTCCGGTGGAGCCCAATATGGTGAAAGTTTGGATAACATATGTATTTTTAAGTCGTGATTATTGTCGACCAAAATGCTAAAGTTTGGATTATTAAAATCAAATATCTGAAACCAAAGAAATTGAAACAAAACTTAAAAAAGTAAATAAACTGAAATGAAACCAACAACCACAAAATTATAACCGAAATGAAATTAAGTACCAATAAAAATGAAATAAAACACCGAAAAAGTATACTGGAAATAAATTAAAAACTAAAGCCAACCTGAAAAAACTAAGATCAAACTTAAAGGAAACAAAATTATCATATGTTTTAACATCTCATATTCAAAACCATATGAAAAAACCCGAAATTATTTGGATAAACGACTAAGTTTACCTTTAATTACAAGTTTTATCAACATTTTTTGGTTGAAGCACTTCATCGAGCACGTAACGTGCACATTCAAACCATTCAATAAAATTTTAATTCAGTAATCAAATTCGTACCTTGTCGGGAGGATTAAAAGATTGGTAATTCATTTTCTTGTTCAGTTGTTATATCCAATTAGGATTTCATGAAAATTAGGGTTCATTAATAAACAAATCATATAAAATAAAATGAATAAATGATAAATTGATGATGAAGATCCTTTATTAATCCAGAATAACAAGCATTGAGTTTTTATTTTGTTAGAGCAACACTTGAGAGAGAAGAAGAAATTTTGTAGGGTTTCTTTGATGAAAATGAAACAACGAAAGTTGTTTTTGTTTAGGGAAATTATTTTTATTTTTGATTTATTCTAATATAGAGAAGTTATATCATTGTAAGCTATTTTTATACAAAATTATAATATAAATAAATATTTAACAATAAATAATAAAAATAGGAAACAATAACAAAAATTAAGTTTAATAATATACAAAATTACATACTTTCTGGATTCAAACGACACACATAGTTATACAATGATATATAAACATACACATTATAATTCTCTATATATATTTCTTATACCCAATGTTTGTAAACATATTTGTGATTTTATCGTATTTATTCAAGATTAATAATCTAAGTCAGTGACTACTTTTACTCGCAAAAAATATTTAATAATTTTCCATAAAAACAATCTCATTTGTTTACTAAATATTTAATACTTTTTCATGTATTTTAATACAACTGAGACGAGTTCATAACTATTTGACCCATTTTTTTAGTTAATTGTTTTTTTCAAAAATAATACAATTAAGACAACTTCATAACTATTTGAGGTATTCAAAAAAATAAAACTTAACATGAACCATATGTCACCGAATATGAAGCGATTATGTGTATTATTATAACACGCGGCGTGCGCTAGGGCTTACATATTACTTTTGCAAAATTTAATGCATCTTTACTTTTGAAGATCGACAAAAACAAAACATTTTACAATAAAACAAATAATACGATACAAAATCATTTTATTTCCTTCATTTATAAAACACTTGATCAATTCTTCGTGGACAACCTTGAAAACCTAACATGCAAGAAAACAACAAAACAAAAACAATTTTTTAACAAAATGCTTAGATGACGAATAACTAAACCATATACATGATAACTTATAAGCTTATAACATATAACATATCATATGCACTTGTAACTTTTAATTTATTAATTCGTAACTTGTAACATTGATCAATCGTATAAACTTATAATCAGTTATCGATATAACATGTTATCAAAATTCTTATCCAATGCAGAAAAATAAAGAATGAATAAACGGTAGGATTTCGTACCTTATGCGGATCTTTTGATACAACACCATCATACCAATTCGTTTTTAGTCATTCTTAAAAGGTAATAAACAAAGTCGGGAATGCAGGTTATTGAGTGTAAAACCTTAACTTTTGAACATATATATACGTATAACATATTAATAAGAAAATAAATGTTTCGTCATTAGTGCCAATAAAAGGGGAAACAACTTAGAACAATAAAATGACATGTTGACTATTATTAATTTTCATCTCTCTCTCTCTCTATATATATATATATATAAGGCTTAGAAATGTGTCAAATAACTTTCAAAAATATAAATTAATTATGTATATATTATAACCAACAAATTTGAATTCTAGTCAACACAATTAAAAAGTAGCTATATATAACCGACAATTTGTTTAGGGTTCCCTTGAAAATATGAATATGAATTCACCGAGTTTGTTATTGTCCTTTAGTCGCCATAACTTCAATAAACGAACCTTCAGAATGCAATCATTCCTAAGCACATCTAACTCATTAAACATGGTTATGTTTTTTAGCTCCATTATGTTGTTTGTAAACTAATAACTATACAAACAAAGTATTAAATTGATAATAATTAAAATGTGTAAATAATATCAATAATATGAATGAATGAAATAATTTTAGTACTACAAATGATTTAATAAACCTTAAAAAGAAATGTAAAATTGCAGAATTTGATGGATGAAAAGACGCAGTGTGAAATTTCTTGTGTGAAACTGAAAGTATATACAGGGAGGTATAACATAAAATATTTTTGGTTAGTTAATTAACATATAAATGTTATTCTCAATTTCATTCAAGGTAATTAGTTGACACATTAATTTGAAATTTAAAAGATGCAAAAAAATAAGAAAGTTGAAACATATAATTTATTAATTAATATTGTTATTAATAATCAAATGGTTTTTAATGTGAAATTGATTTCATCAAGATATAACAAAAATAGGAAAGTTGAAACCTACAGTATATATAATTATTTAGTTTTGAATAATTTAGTTACCAAAAAAATCTAATATGGCTTAGTGTATATGGAAAGTCTAACAATGGAGCAATAGAAATATGTCAAGTGTTCAAAAAAATGTTGCTTTAAAAGTATAGGTAGATGCAGATGTTTACTAAACGTTGTTTGAATTTTATAAAAACGGAATTATGTTTTATTAATACAAATTCACACAATGTTTCCAAAAACGGAAAAATTATGAGGGTTTTTATTAGAATTAAAATTATAATTGGAAGATAAATAATTAAGCCAAATTATAAGCCTCCAATTTAAATAACCGAAAGAGAAATATTATAATTTTTAATTTTAATTAACAAATCTATTTATAATAATAGAAGCATCTTTTGAGACAAACTTTTTTGGTTTAATAAAATTTGTTAATTTAAATTAAAAATTTATATATAATTTGGAAACTAAATATAATATTTGACTTGATGAACTATAATGATTTCTTTATTTCCTCATTTTGATTAATTTAATTTATTTTTGAATTATTTAATTGTAAAGAAATTCATAGAAGTGGTTGATATATATGGAAACAATAGAGTAGAACTAATATAAAGAAGCCAAATGGACACAAACTCAATTGATTTAATAGTATAGTTAGATTAGATGTTTGAATATTCTGATTGCGCGAGGACTCACAAATAAAATAGAATATACCATTAAAAACTACGTATACGTATACATCGTGATCACTGTTCAATGTATAATAAAAATTACATTCTAAAGTTTCTTTGGGTTTTGATCCATTAATTATTCGATTGGAACATTCTTAAATTACTCTTTTATGTGTGTTTACTACTACACCAACCATTGAAGGTTAAATAAGTAAATCATACTTATAAGTTTAAAAGAAGAAAAAAGTGTTCGAATGGGTTCTTGATATGTGTTGCAAAACAAACCCAAATGAATTGTTTTGGGTTAATATGGATAATTTTTAAAGTTGGAATAGGTTATGATGAATTAAAATAATTTTCCAAGAAGGTCAAGATGGGTTGAGGATATACTAATGACTAGAGGTGCACAAAACCGGTAACCGGTTATTCAATAACCGATTTTTTATTAACCGGTTAATGTGTTGCAGCCAAAAAACCGGGTAGACCGGTTAATCGGGTCGGGTACTACCCGGTTATTCACTTGAAAACCCCTAACCGGTCTAACCGGGTTCGGATATTAACCGATTAAAAAAACCGGTTTTTTGGAAAAAAAATCTAGAAATTGTCACACCCCAAACCACGGCCTGGGCGTGTGACACATATGTCGGTACCACATTTGTAAATAAATCAGAGTTACGGTTAATTAGCGGAAGACTTATAAACATGTGGATTTAATTTATAAATATTTACATATACAAAAGACGGGATTTAAAAGTTCCCAGTTTAATGTTAAAAGATTACTTGTTTTAACTTTACAAAACCACCATTCATATTTATATTAAGTTTTATCAAAAAGATCCGAGCCATCGGATATCTTGAGCACTTCGTCTATTCCAAGCGCTATCCTTATTCACCTGCAAAATGTAAGAAAATACGTCAGCAAAGAATGCTGGTGAATATGTTGACGCTAAAAATATTTTCTTTACTTAATCACCCCTCGAGACTACGTAGGTCTCAGCCCAACGTGGCTTAGGAATAATCAAGTTAAAAACAATACAATTTATAAACTCAAGTCTCTATACTCGGTTCCCCCAGCGAAACACCGCAGCGTTCGACTAGTTGAGTGCCTATAAGCATACACAAGGTCATACTCCCTGCATGCGAGCGTAATTGTGACCAGGTGTGATGTGCCCACCACATATGAAAGGATCCAGACAAACGTACACGATAGCCTGAGGCCAATATTTATATCATTGTTTATAAATGTTTTAGAGACACTTAGTCTCATGTAAAGTTTTTCATATAACACATTGACTCATTTGAAAACAAGTTTGTAAAAGTTGGGGCGTATTCACCTTTTGATTTGGATCGGCTTCAAACACCATCCGAGGGTCTTTCCCGTTGCTATCTCACACCTATAGTACGAGTATAACCAATTGTTAGTCGGATATAAAATCCGGCTTAAGACCTTTAGTCTTATTTTATAAACTTTATCTCGATGAACTTTTAGTTCAAAATCTCTTTTTACTTTAAAACCTTTAGTTTTAAAAGTAATATATAAATCTTTAATTTATTTATAAAACCCCATGTTTCTTCTTCTCTAAGAAACGTAATCTTTTCTTTTCTTTAATATTTATAACAAAGAATATATATATAATTACACACACATATATATATATATATTTATCAATATTCATAATCTTATCTTTTATTCTTTCTTTGTTATATCTTCTTTTATTTTATCGAGGTATGGAGTATAACCTCGACTTAAAGTTTAAGCCTTTATAATATTTTATTATTATTTTATTCGGGCATTATGCCTACCTTCGTTCGGCATATAAACCCTAATGACTCGAGCAGCGCTCCAATGCCACTTTGCCTTCTTTATCTTCTTGATTAAACTTCTTTTCTCGTCACCTTTCTTTTAGCACGCCAAACGATGAACACCAAAACTTCACCACTCGTCGGCACGCCTTTCGAGACTAATCACCATGGTGTCGGAAGATAACAAACGACTTCTTGGTTGATACGTTGGTAGAAGATGGCACGAACTTCGAGGAAACGAACACGGAAAACGGGTAATGGAGGCACGCTTTTCGAGGTAGATCGAGGAAATGGTTATGAACTTTTAGTGAGATGTTAGAGAGAGAGTGAGGTACTGAATTGTGGTGTGAGAAATGAAGATCCCGGACCTGCTATTTATAGACAAAATCTGGAGACCCTTCGCGATACGCGATGGCCTTCTGATCACCCGTCGAGTATCGCGACGTAGCCCAGGCCAGTCACCATATAGGTCTGTCACGTGGCAGACAGTGTGCCACATGTTGACACATGGCGAACGATGTGCCACGTGTCGAGACACGTGGCAGACGGTGTGCAACGTGTGGTAGAACTTGTGCCAGAGGTGTCAGGCCACGTCTCGCGATACGCGATGACGTAGGTTCCATGACGATCGCGTATCGCCGTTGACCCTTTTCTAGAAGGTTTGACTAAGCCCTTCGCGATACGCGATAGGCTTGTCCCTTGTCCCATCGCGATAGAAAGTCAGAATTTTTATTTTAAGCCCTAAGGTTTGGAATTGGACAGATTTGGTCCCTAGACTTTGGAAAGTTGACATTTTGAACTCGAAATTTTCGTGATGTTACAAAAAATCAGAAAAAAACTGGAAAAATCAGGAAAAAAAAAACTAAAAACTCTTGTTTTTGATTGATTTTTTTTCACATTTTCAACATTTTCATAATCATTGCTTCAAAACAATACATAAATAACTTGAAAAGAAACGTTTAAAATCTTCGTGACGTTGAATTCATTCGTTTATTCTCTCCGTTTATTGTTTTATTCTTCCTTTCGGGCTTCGACTTCATCGTTTAATGATTTTATTCTTCATCGTTATCGTCGTCTACATTAAACAGGACATTAGACGGGTTATCGCGATCCGGTTCGGGACTACTCGATCGGACCGAATCATCATACATCTGTTCTTCCTCGGTTAGTGGTTGTGCGGCACCCATTGCTACTTCTTCTTCGTGTAGCTTTTCTTCAACAACGAGCTCTCCTTCAAGATTAGATGTATGTTGGATACAGTCTGCCGCATCCAAGTGGTCTTTTAAGCAAATGCACATTTCCAATGATTCCGGTGTTAGCCTCGTCCTTCGTATCGATAGAATCCTACCACTAAAAGAAAAAGCATTTTCCGAAGCTACCGTAGAAGCTTGAACGGTTAGTATATCACGGGCCATGGCGGCAAACACGGGGAATTGGGGTTCCATTTGCTTCCACCAACCCAAAATATCAAAGTTTTCAAAATCATTTGCCATGAACATAAAATCGGTTGCACCATACCGGCTTAGCTCGTTATTTGATGCGCTGCCACGAGCTTTTTTAATTTTATCGTTTCTTATATCATTAAACAAACTTATGTTTGGGTTACTTAATGACGAGCTTTCTCCAAAACCTATTGATTGTCGAGCGTTCAGTGCCGAACCATGTTTAAGAGCATATTATTCAAGCATGTTTTCTAAATAAGTATTAAATTTTCTCACTTGTTTTGATGCATGATTCGGGTCATCTAAATGCAAATCCAAAATTTTTTCGATTAAAGTTCCAACCCCGGTAACGGTTAAAGTCGGGTTCAACGCGGCGGGAAAACCGGGGGCAATTCTTCAAAATATTTTTTCAATTTTAATTTCATTGGTAATATCACATAATCGTACATTGGATCGACGTATTCAAAATCGTTTATTTTGACACAAACTAACCAAATTTGATGAAGAACCAACGGGCTCGTCGGATAATAAACACCCGACAAATAAGTGGTTGCATTTTTAAAAACCTTAAGCAACTCGCTTAACTTTGAAATCATTTCCCAACCCCTCGACGAAAATGCCCTAACCTTTCGTTTCTTAGCAAGATTGTCATGAAATAATTCCAGTGTCGGTCTTTGTCTTAACCCGCTATCAAGCATTAGCCAAGTCGAATTCCACCTAGTACGTACGTCTAAATACGGACCAAAAGTGATGGAATCCGTATCGATACACAATTGCAAATATCTTGTATATCTTTGCTTACTACCTCTAAAAATTTCGGTTAACATTAATAAAAAACGCTCGGTTAACTTTTTTATTTGCTTAACTTTTAAACTGTCTTGCACAACCCAAGTTAATGATATATGCAACACATCGAGTATGAAAAAAAACACCGTCACAAATCGGTTGGTATTTTAGTTTTAGTTTTTGAACCGCAGAGATATTATTTGACGCATTATCGAAAGATATGGAAAAAAGCTTGTCTTATAATTTAAATGTTTGTATAACATTATCTAAAATATAAAACAAGTTTTGGCCGGTGTGATGATAACTAAATAACTCAAACATGATCTACGCTTCATCATTTTCCACGTGTCGGGATTAACCCAATGCGCGGTAACGCAAAGATACGAAAACGGTATACCGTGTGGAGTCAACCAAACGTCGGTAGTTAAGTTAACACCGGTTTTAAGTTTTCGAAACCCAAAACTAATTCTTGTTTAGCTTTTTTCCACATTTTTAAACAATCGCGTCTTACGGTAGTGCGACTTACATGTTGATACCAAGGTTGGAGCGTTTCTTGAATCAACTTTATCAAGCGCGGGTCGTCAAAAAGTGATCATACGGTAATCCCTCTTGAATGACAAATTTTGCCATCATTTCGCGAACGGTTTTAAGGTTAAAAACCCAAATGTCGGCTCCATCGGTTGAAAGATGCGCTTGATCCGTGGCAGGATTGTTTTTCATAGTTTGACAATGTATTTCTAGGTTAAGCCTTAAAGTGGAGTTCGACTCTTGTGTGTAAAATTTTCCACATTTTTTGCACCGAGCCTTAAACGTCCCGTTCAACATTTCGCACTTGTCGAAATTACACCAAAGGTTTTGTCTTGGTTTGTTGAGACGATTCTCGTTACGGTAAACCAAGTTGTTCAAGTGTAGCCATTTTTTTTGCGTTTTGGAAGTGGTTTTTGAGTTTGGTTTGGAGGTTTTGACGATTTTTTTTTGCATTTTGAAAGCTCGGTAAGTGGTGCAATCAACCCAACACACTCAATACCTATTTACACCAATAAGGAGGTTAAAATAAGTCCAAATGGTCAAAAAAACAAGTCCAACGGTCATATAACTGCTCTTTTTTATTTGGTTTGCTTATTAACCGGTTTTTAAAAAACCAGTTACTAACCGGGTTCTGTGGGGGAAAAGAAAAACCGGTTTCTAACCGGCGATTAGAAACGGGTACTAACCAGTTTGCCTTGGACCGGTTACTAACCGGTTAGTGGACCGGGTTCTAACCGGTTACAATGTGCACCTCTGCTAGTGACTTTTGGTTATGTGTTAGAATGAGTTTGTTTATGGGTTAGAATGGACTAAAACAAGCTTAATCCAATTTTATTTTGAATAAAACCCACGAAACCGGATCAAAACCGAGAAATCCAAACCGAAATCATTGAAACCGAACAGATACCGAAATCGAACGAAATGAAAAAAATCAAAACCGAACCGAAAAAACCCGAAAAAATCGAGCCTTAACCGATACAAAACCGAGTTTTTCTTAAATGAACGAGAATGACGGAGGAAACATTTTGTTTTTTTTTTGTTTTTTTTTACATTTTGCGTTTTTGATTTATATTTCGAGTTATTATTTTTTTTATTTATTTTTTTGAATTTTTTAGGGGTTTTTGAAACTTTTTGTAATTTAACCTTCACTTGGGTCAAGATGGGTTAGCTTTACCAAAGCTTGACCCATATCCATCCTAACCCTCTATTTTAAAAATCCATCATGACACATACACATCCTGACCCATACTCATTCTAACCAATCATCCAAATCCAACTCAAATCACTCACATTGCCACCTCTAGTTCTTGGTAAACGTTTAACAAGAAGTGGGCTTCTAACATGTGAATAAGATTTTGGGCTTGTTATTATTTATTTATAACTAGTTTTAGAACCCGTGTATTACATGAGATTTGTCAAATGATAAAATATAATAAGGTGCATTATTTAAAATAAAGATACAAAATTAAATGTAATAAAAAAATAAAATATGCAGGGCAAACAATAAAAGTTCTGGGTACTCAGTTTTACAACCTGTGTAAACTTTAAATTTTGAAATATGGTATATGAAGAGATTTTTTTTTTTAATTTGTAAATTTTGAATTTTAGACTCCCTATTGTTTTTAGTAGGTATATTTGTATTTTTGTAATGTGTTTTTTATTTTGTATCTTTTTTTAATTGTTTCAAATAATTCATTTTATTAATTTAAATATAGACAAATCTCGTGTATCAGGTTCTAGAGCTAGATGAAATAAACAAATGATGAAATGAATTTACTTAGTTTTACACTTCTAGCCTAGTTTTTCTTCTAATTCTTTTAGTTATAACCGTTTTGTCAAAATGGATTTGGCCAATGACCCATTGATAGTTATGATGAATCAGATAAGAGATTAGAGAACTATGAGACAAATTTAGACTATGATTGAATGTGATTAAGACACATGGGCATCATTATTTTTTATTAGAATAGTAAGATTATATCATAAAAGTTAAGATATTAAGGATTAAGATATAAGGAAAGTGATTTGATTTGTAAATGAAAACGTAATCTAAGAAATCGTATATTATTATTATTATTATTATTGGTAGATTCGTTTGTATATTATTATATATTATAAATTATAAATTAAAATTGTAGTTGGTTAAATATTTAAATTCCAATTTTAGTTTATTTTTTCTCATCTAAATTGCAATAAACATTATTTATTTTATTAGTAATTGTCCAATTTTAAAATATATTTAATCTTTATCTATAGTATGAAAAGTTTCTAAAATGTTTATAAAAGAAGAATAGGAATTTGAGCGGGAAAAATTAGCTAAGAAGAAATATGAGACCGACACATCATCTTCATTATTTTACTTTATTAGTATAGGTAGATAATGAGATTCTAATCAGTGAAAGGGCGTATGAGCTTATCATGATTGGGCTCCTAAATTAACCTTTAATATGCTAAACAGTTATAATTTTATTTTGGATATAGGGGTCGTTAAATATTATCATAGGCTCGTTGTTCAAAATATCTGATGGCCGACATACAAAAGCCTCAAAAATCAATTGAAAACAACAATATTGTTGCATATAACATAATAATGGCACACTTGCCAGCATAACCAAACAAAGTTCTTCCCTACTAGAGGCGGAAACCATCCATACGTAGGGGGTGCTCCTTCCTAGAATCAAACATGAGTGTCATAGACACCTAGACATCGATCATAGATGGTTCCTAAATAGATTACACATGTTTGTTGATGCTTCAACGAATGTAGGTTACTTAGATGGTTTATGTAGAATATCCAGATTTAAGACTTATACCTCGAGTTTGAACTAGTCAACTACTAAAACAAAAGCATCGTAAATCTCTTTGTGAGAGGGCGTGTTCCGAAATTAGCATCGATAAACAAAATAAATATTGGGTAGTTGAGAATTAGATAAGAGAATAGATATATGAACATGAGGGATTGCTTACCTGGGGTGAACCATGATGTATTTATATTATGTTTTGTCTCCGGTTGAGGTGTAAAACAGAAAAATATTAAAGATCTTCGTATTCTATTTTGGGATGTATGGGCTGGTTTGATGTGTATAATTTTGTTTTTGGAGTGAAAGATGGGATGATCATGATTAATAGAGTAACAAAATTAACTATTTATAATCTACGTAATTCATTAAAATATAACTTAATAAAGGCAAGCTTTTACTTTGTATTACATGAATAAACTAATAAAAGGTAACTTTTACTATGTATTACGTAACTGGATACTATAACAATTCTTTTTCTAATTATACGAAAAGAAGTTTGTTTTAGTATGTAAACATGCATAATAACACATCATTATATTAAACTAACTTGGTTAGGTACCTGTGTCTTACACGGGTTGAACAACTTAAATCCTGTAAGTGATACCTTTATAAATTAAAGAATGATAAATAAAGTTATGTATTACATTAAATAAGTACGAAGTTAAATTACAACTACAAATCACAAACTTAAAAATAAAATATAAATCTCTAAATATTTCTTTCGATAGAATATTAGATGATACACTAAATATATGGTAACAACTAAAGTGAATTAATAAGGTTAGGCGATTGCGAATTAGGACTGAGGTATATTTAAGGAGAAAAAAATGACAAAACTGTCCATCACGTGAGGGGCACGATCATGGGATTAACGACCAGACTTGACGGGGTTAATGAATTCGGGTTTAATTGCAAGTGAAATGAAACCACAAGAACAATAATCACAAATTTGAAATTATTAGACTAAAACCGCAGATTTGGACAAACCACGTGGATGAAATCGTAGCTTACTCTAAATAGTATAATGAGAACATAAACGGTACAGTTAGAACAATACGATCCGGTCATCAATGGAAGACCCTTTCGATCAGTCGAAGAACATGTAGTAAAAGAAAATCAATAAGGTTTTGATTGGCAATATATGGATAGAAAGAAAGAGATTACGGTTAGAAGGGAAAAGAAGGCGGGCCGGGTTCGGTTAAAGATCCACGTGTTTTTAACAATGAACCCGCTAAGTACGTTTTAGGAGCTAAAGTGTTTCATATATCTTTAAATGTTTTCTTATATATATATATATATATATATATATATATAAATGATATAATTTATATAAGAAAGTTAAATAATGAAAATGTTCGGTTTATAAAATGGTATATAAACAAACCTATTTTTTAAATAAAATATGTTTTGTAAAAGCAATTATGAAAATCATTAAGCAAATTATATAAAAAGAACTTTGAAAAAATATGTATTGTATAATTAATATGAGAGAGAGGCGGGAAGAAATAATAAGATTGCATAAGGTAAATACATGTGGCAAAGGAAAACTTTTATTTATTATATAGCATAGATATAAATCATTTTAATACGTGACAAAACACTATTTAACTAAACTTGTTGTTTCTCAGTGAAGAAAACTCGAAGTATACTTTTTAACAAAAAAAAAATCAAAAAGTGAATATATGATTAATATTTGAGAATTGGCAACTCAATACTATAAATATGACCGATTAAAACATGTATAAGCTCTTACAAGGTACAAGAACCATTTACCGAATAACCGCAATGTTTTAAAAACTGGTTTTATATTTGTACTAGAGTAGCTAAGGATAAAGGTAATGATAAGAACAAATTAAAAGCCGGTTACTCAAATGGTCTCACTAATTATTAATAGTAGCAAAAAGCCCGCGCGTTGCAGCGGGTGTAAAACATGACATTTTCTCTTAATAAATGTGAGGTAACTTTTGACCCTTGAAGTCAAACCTTATACCTTTTCAAAGTAGTCTCGTTTGACTCTGAAAGTCAAAAATGCAAAAAAATGCACATCCATTTTAGAAAAGGGATATTGGTTTTTAATACTCTCAACTTTCGCTCGTTGGTAGATAACACTCCCAACTTTCACTTTGTCTCCCACCACTGTCAACTTTCATCCTATTTGTTTTTATCACTCCTGCGTTAACTGAAGGCTAACGACGTTATTGGAGACGCTGATGTGGCCTTTTTATTTTTTTTAATTAAGCCAGATGAGGTGTCATGCCTAGTTGGAAATTATTTATTTTTCTTTTTTTAATCTTTATAAGCCTTCATCTTCTCCATCCTCGAACCTCCCTTCACAACCACCACTTCCAGACATCACCACCACTGCTACCAATTCTCCGGCCGCCATTCTTATCTTCTATTACGCGACAAGATTTACTGAAAATATAATATGTCTAGATATTAATTGTTAAAACTTTCATCTATTGATATTAACAATCTTTCATTGTTAGTTTTGAGTTTTCTCTGGTTTGATTTATTACTTTAGGATATCAGGGTTTAGGTAGTTTATCTAGATCTAAATTTTGATTATGTATTAATCGTCACCTAAACAGGTGACACCGTTGCATCGCGACGGGTATACCTACCAGTTAAGAATGGCAGCCGAAGAAGTGGTGGTCGTGGTGGTGATGTCTGGAAGTGGTGGTTGTGAAGGGAGGTTAGAGGGTGGAGAAGATGAAGAGTAGAGTGCATAAATGGAGGTATTGGCAGATAAGAATGGCGGCCGGGGAAGTGGTGGCAGTGGTGGTGATGTATGGAAGTGGTGGTTGTGAAGGGAGGTTGGAGGGTGGAGAAGATGGAGGCTTATAAAGATTAAAAAAGAAAAAAATATAATTTCCAAGTAGGCATGACACCTTATTGGACTTAATTAAAAAAAAATATAAAAAAGGCCACGTCAGCGTCTCCACTAACGGCGTTAGCCTTCAGTTAACGCGGGAGTGATAAAAACAAATAGAATGAAAGTTGGGAGTGGCGGGAGACAAAGTGAAAGTTGGAAGTGTTATCTACCAACGAGCGAAAGTTGAGAGTATTAAAAATAATATTCCTTTTAGAAAATAATGTATTTTTGACAAATCTGATTATTTTAAGTAAACAACATATTAAAATGAGTCAATGACTATAAAGTTATTTTCTTTTACAATTTTGAAGTATTTCTATTTATAATATGCTCCAACATGTGTTTTAAACTTCTCATTTGTAACTAAGCATTTGTCCAAACAATTTCTCAAATAACTATTTTCTTACAACGCAATCAAATAACAAGATTTCCTAGATGATGATGTTCAACGTGACACTCATATCTCAGTCATCACTATTTTTTGTTGAAAAACCTCATTATATGTAATTTGATTGCATATAGTTTTAGAAATAGAGCTAAAAGGACATTTTGCAACAAGGTAAGACATGAAATATGATGAAATCCAGTTAGCATGTAACAAAATCAAGTCAGTCAAGTGGAATGAAGATAATGCAGCCAAAAAGGCCAACTTGGTAACGCACTACTGTTTTATACACCTGTGATATTCACAGTTGAGTTAACTCTACGGGCTTTAATGAATCAAAGTTCACTTGGTTACACTTTACTAATAGTCACCAACTTTATTTAACCACCATCACACAACATAAATACAGTCTAAAAACTAACAATTCGATTAATAAACTTGTGTTTTCTTTGAAGGCACGCTATGGGAAGACATATCCCTACGGTTATCAAGATTGACTTTTTCTTAACCTTCATTGACTTTTCTAATCAACACTGACCTCGCTTTCTCTTTCTTTGAAGGCACACAATTGGTGTGTGTGTGTATATATACCATCATCGAGATTGAATTTTTCCTTATTTTCTTTGACTTTATTAGTCAACTATGACCGCACTTAAAAGGCACGTTACTGGTAGATATGTCTATACCACCATCAAGATTGACTTGTTCCCGATCTCTGTTGACTTTGTTACCCAGTCCATTGTATTGAACTACGTTGCAGCAACAGCGTATGTAGAAACCATTTTCCTGGAATCTTGAACGTATTTTCTGTCATTTATAGATGATTGCCCACAATATTGATCTTCATTTGCTATCAGCCATTAGATCACAATATTCTTATCTTGGCTGATGTCATCATGTGATGTCTGCATAAATATATGAAATTTCATTTCTTTAATGGGATATAAATTTCAGAGGTTAATTAAGTCAACATTAAACCCACAACCACAATCTTCACTGAAATTAACCCATAAAACCATGTGAATCTGTCTTGATTGAAGCGTTTCCCTACAAATGTTAATATAAAAAGAACAATGGATGATTAAAAAACATAGGTCGGGATCGATAAGTTTAATACCTGAGGGGTTTGGATGTCAAAACTGAAACTTGTATAAATATATTAACCCATAATAACCTTTTGAGCAAAAATGGTTACTAGTGTAGGACCGTGGTTTTCAGCTCTGGTCTGCCTGGAAAGGTAAACTGGATTAAAATATAAATCAAATAGATAAAACAGAGAATTATAAATAACAATAGCATTTAAAGAACTTTATAGTAGTAAAATGTAAACCTCTACTGATTCAATAAATGGCACAAACAACTTTATAAGACCATTTTGCATAATTTTATTCTGCAATATAAGTACAAGGAAAATATTCATAAAACTAAATTTACAACATAATAAAGACTTAAATTTGTTTGATTAACAATCAAATAAACCAAGAAATATATGTACCAGGGACACGCCTTGTTTGATTAAAGATTAGATGGAAATGACATTCTCGAACGTACGGAGAAATAGGCATTTTAAGAAGTTGCAGTACCTCCACCATTACCTACATGAAAATAATATCAATTTAATTAACTGATTCAAATGTCCATGTTAATTCTTGATTTCTGTAAACGACCAAACTTGCCGGTTTCAAAACTGGTCATGCCAGAAGTGATTTTGATTTTTGATGAAACTACCCGACCCTGTTTCGCCCGTTTAAGAAACCAAAAGAGTGTACAAATCACCAAAGAAACCTTAGATTGACACGTCATAGGAAAACAAAAAACGAAAAGTAGGGAGGGAAACTTGGCAAACCTGTGGCAGGATGAGGGCTATGAGTAGCTAAAGTGAAAACCGGCCTACACCTAACTACCATTTTATTAACCGACCGTTATGAGCAATCCTACCCACGATTAAATTTCCCTCAAGATCAATCACCTGGACCATACCACCCACATACCCGACCCATATCCATAGCATGTAAGTACACAAACACAACTGCGCTACTGCACAATGGTGTTGATGAAATCACGAAATGGTGGTGGCATGAATCAACGTATGATGATACGTGGCCAGAACTAATGCAATACAAAGTTGTAGCTTGTGCACAAAAAATGTATTACAACCTCTCTTGCAAATTAGTATATAATAAATGGCATTAGTACATATGAACTGATTCTTCTACCCTGATTGTAAAAACTTTTAGTTTTGGAAAACTCTCTCTTCAATTTGACAAAATCTCAATTTTAATCGGATAATGTACTGAGTTAAGAAATGACATAATTTGCCAAACACTAAAAAAATAAAATTGTCAGAGAGAAGTCAAAAGTATGTTTGAAACAAACTAATTAGAAGGTATAGTGCATTAAACATAAGACCTTAAAATTACACCTCGTTGAACTCATTCTCACCATTACATGTGGATTATGTATGCGAAAATACACAAGTCTTAATTGTCCATAAGTGATCTGTTGGTGCATGATGTCAGTAGTTCAGTATATAGTGTCTGTAATCGAGTTAGTTGGATTAGTATTTTGTAATAAGTGAAGTTAGCTCACAAGTTCGCTGATATAGGCGAACTTGTAGAGTAAGCGAAGTTAGTGACAACTTCGCCTAAACATGCTAGGCGAAGTTGTCGTGTTTATAAGCGACTAGGTTACGGCTGAATTGTATAAGTATTGATCGAGTTGTAACGATTTGTCCAGTGTTTGTGATTGATATCACGTGTTTCCAGTTGCAATACAACGTGTCTTTGTTTATTGTAACGTGTGTTTGATCGTGTTAGCTCGTATCGTCTTCTACGCTCGTAACGTCTTACGTAGGGATTCCGCACCTACGTAGAACGAGATATTCCGTGTAGATCCAGCTGGGAACCTACAATTGGTATCAGAGCATAACTCCGCCTGCAATAGGCGAAGTTATCCATAACTTCGCCTGTATAATTTTGACCCTATATAAAGGATTTTTAAGGTCAAACTGTTTATTATTTTCATAAACCGGCGAACTTACTCACTGAAACCCTAAGCGAACTTATCTCTCGATCCAATTCGTGTTATATTTTCTTCGATTCTTATCCGATTAAAGGTGTGTAGGGTTATTGTGTCGAATATTCACCGTAATTGATGTTATTCAGAGAGAGTATCGACCCGTTTCGTGACCTCGGACCTTCGAAACCTTAACATCCGATTTTAAACTTGTTATTACGAGGTCGTAATCGACTTAATCGTCTAAATCGTCTTAAAATCATGTGCTACGAGATTCGCAATCTCCAAATTCACCAACTACACGTCGATTGAACAACCTAACTGTTGCCGATTCATATTCAGGCGAACTTACAGTTTAGGCGAAGTTATCCGTAACTTCGCCTGAGGTTTAACTTCGCCTGATAATTAATTATGTAACAGTATATGAGGCGATGTTGTGGTTAGGCGAAGTTACGATTAACTTCGCCTGCCCTTTTTACTTAACTGTTATCCGGCGAAGTTCAAGTTGAGGCGAAGTTGTTCCCAACTTCGCCCCACCTCTAACTTCGCCTATATAGAATAAATCACAACTTCGCTCATGGTAACAGGCGAACTTGTGATTTGCCTTGACATTTATCTAACTTAGCCTGTTTGTTGCAGAAATGGCTGCTGTAGCTGGAGCAGGCGGCGCAGGTGGTGATGAAGGAGGAGACAACCAACGACAGTTCTTCCCGGGTCATAACATGTACATAACATTAGACCCGGATGCGAGCGGTGTTGATGATTTCCGCGAGATCATCACGTTCTTACTCCGCTCGCGTATATTCCACGCGATTACCACAACACTGCCGATATCCTTGCCAAACATTGAGGATTTTTGGCAGACAGTGGAGTATGACTGTCGTGTCGAGCCCCCGGTTATGCGAGCAACGGTCAACAATCAGATTGTTCAGTTCTCATCTGAACAGATCCGGGCGGCTTTGCGGTTTGGAGATGAGACGAGAGACGATCCGACAGATTTCGTGGCTCCATTCCGAGATGGTGCGTTTCTGAGAATGGGATACTCTGGTCCCTTGGGGGATACTCAGAGACGCAACGGGTTCTTGCTAGACCAGTGGCGCTTTCTCATGCATGTGATGATCGTGTGCATGTCAGGGAGAAAGGCTGGTACTGATGGGATGGGCGCGACCATGCAGTCGGCGATGACTGCTCTGACTTACAATAAGCGATACAGCTTTAGTCAGATGGTATTTTATGAGATAGATCGTCAGAGAAGGGCGGTGGCGCGTGAGAGATTTCTTATGTATCCAAGATTCATTCAGATGATCTTGAATCACGTTGCTCCAACGTTACCTCAGCGCCGCCCGATCAGATATGTAGAAAGTGTCAGCAAAAGGATCTTCGCCCAGTGCAGATCTTCCAGTGCGAGGAGTAAACCTGAGCTCCGTCCTCGACATACTCCTTTATTCGGGTACTTGATCAACCCTGTGTATGTGCCAGCTCGTGGGGACGAGTTTCGGGATCTTCTACCACAATAGGCTGGAGCGCCTCAAGCTATACCTGCTGCTCCTGTTGTGTCACCGGAAGAGAATGTAGACCTTGATGCTGCATTTGGTGGTCAAGGCTTCTTTGATATGGAGAGGGTTGACCCTGAGGAAAATGTGCAAGTCTCAGTTGAAAGGGTTTCGAGTGTGAATGTGACTAGGGCAGCTACAACGGTGGCTGATTCTGATTCTGATGATGAAGTGGATGAAGCAAGACGAATTTTGGTAACTCAAGAACGAATTCATGGGAAAAGAAAGAGAGCTGATGATGACAGTGAGTCAGATTTTGAGGAAGAAGTACATCAGCTGATTCGTAGATCAAGAAGGGAACGGACAGGTGCAGGTTCGGGAGCTGGTGATAGCTCAAGGGTGGTACGTTTCACTCCACCCGCACTGTCCGGTATGACAATGGTCCCTTCATCATTACAAGTTACAAGGCCAAGCGCCACGGATGTTCCCGTGGTGGCTACCTCATCTGCATTCGGCCTCCCACCCACTACATTCCAACTTTCGGCTCCTGAGATTGTATCGTTGCCGCCTCCAATTATTACTCCAACGGAGGTCGTGGCAAGATTTATTGAGTCGACAGTTGTAGCTACTGCAGGGTTGTCAGTTACGATACCAACTGCGGTTACGTTTACGCCTACTTCTGAGGTCCCGGTTACAATAGAAATCCCTCCTCAGTACACTCAAGATATATCACATCTGAGGTTTGATTTCGATGCAACCTTATCCGACTCAGACCGAATAGCAGCGCTTGAGAGGGTCGTGGCAGAACAATCAAGGGTAAATCTTATCCAGACCCATGCTATTCAGCGCCTCGTTGCAGAGAATCAGATACAGTCGTCCCTGCTGATAGAACATGGAAAAATCATTGATGCTTTGAAGGTGTTCTTGGCATCTCAGGGGGAGACGAGCTGTAAAGGCGATGAGCTGAGGACTAAGAAGCGAAATGATCGAGACGATGATCCCAATGCATCGAAAGGTGCAGGTGGAGAGTTGCCAAGAACTGAACAAGCTCTTGGGACTTCCACATCTCAGGGGGAGTCAACAAGTGCAGCGGGCGGTACAGGTGATGATGTGGTGGTCGTGGATGTTGAGGAGATGGATGATGAGTTTATAGGTGATGATGATGTATTACCAGTTGAAGAGATAGAGAAGATTGGTGCAGAGATTGTTATTGATAATGATATTGAAGAGGGAGAGATTATAGAAGAGAATATTGAGCATGAGATTCCGGATGTTGATAAGGCAATTATGAGTAAAGATATGGGAAGTGATGAGACGGAATGGGAAGAGCAGCCAAGATGGAAAGAAGGCTACGCTCAGTGGTTCGTAAAAACGAAGAAACCGGCGGTCCCTACTATGTTCAAGAAGAGTTACAACATTAGAGGTTATGCTGAATCGAGAAAGGGGATTATTTGCTGGATATATGATGAGCAGTTGAGGCTCTTTATGATTACAAGATATGATAGATATATGATGAGCAGTTGAGGCTCTTTGTGATTACAACATTAGAGTTACAACATTAGAGGTTTCACTCCACCCGCACTGTCCGGTATGACAATGGTCCCTTCATCATTACAAGTTACAAGGCCAAGCGCCACGGATGTTCCCGTGGTGGCTACCTCATCTGCATTCGGCCTCCCACCCACTACATTCCAACTTTCGGCTCCTGAGATTGTATCGTTGCCGCCTCCAATTCTTACTCCAACGGAGGTCGTGGCAAGATTTATTGAGTCGACAGTTGTAGCTACTGCAGGGTTGTCAGTTACGATACCAACTGCGGTTACGTTTACGCCTACTTCTGAGGTCCCAGTTACAATAGAAATCCCTCCTCAGTACACTCAAGATATATCACATCTGAGGTTTGATTTCGATGCAACCTTATCCGACTCAGACCGAATAGCAGCGCTTGAGAGGGTCGTGGCAGAACAATCAAGGGTAAATCTTATCCAGACCCATGCTATTCAGCGCCTCGTTGCAGAGAATCAGATACAGTCGTCCTTGCTGATAGAACATGGAAAAATCATTGATGCTTTGAAGGTGTTCTTGGCATCTCAGGGGAGACGAGCTGTAAAGGCGATGAGCTGAGGACTAAGAAGCGAAATGATCGAGACGATGATCCCAATGCATCGAAAGGTGCAGGTGGAGAGTTGCCAAGAACTGAACAAGCTCTTGGGACTTCCACATCTCAGGGGGAGTCAACAAGTGCAGCGGGCGGTACAGGTGATGATGTGGTGGTCGTGGATGTTGAGGAGATGGATGATGAGTTTATAGGTGATGATGATGTATTACCAGTTGAAGAGATAGAGAAGATTGGTGCAGAGATTGTTATTGATAATGATATTGAAGAGGGAGAGATTATAGAAGAGAATATTGAGCATGAGATTCCGGATGTTGATAAGGCAGATATGAGTAAAGATATGGGAAGTGATGAGACGGAATGGGAAGAGCAGCCAAGATGGAAAGAAGGCTACGCTCAGTGGTTCGTAAAAACGAAGAAACCGGCGGTCCCTACTATGTTCAAGAAGAGTTACAACATTAGAGGTTATGCTGAATCGAGAAAGGGGATTATTTGCTGGATATATGATGAGCAGTTGAGGCTCTTTATGATTACAAGATATGATGGTATTCAGTACTTCAAGAGGATGGTGAGATCGTTGAATACATTGCCAGAATGTGAAGTGAAAGACTTAGCCAGATTGGGGTTAATAAACAGGAGTGATGATAATATGGCTAGAGTCATTGGGAAGATTGTTTGGAAGGAAAATATAAAAGAAAAGAAGTTCGAGCTGTTGAAACCACAAAAGGGAAAACTTATCGAAGACAAAGATAGAGGATTGAGAGCAGATGGCAAGCCTTGGATGATTATGAAGTATAAGCCGATCCGGTGTTTAAAAGAAGTGCCGATGAAACAAATGCCCAAGGATGTGCTGAAAGATCTGAAGTGGTGGTATGTAGATTGTGAAACAGCTGAAGCAGTAATGGAGGACGAAGATGAACAATAGCTGCTGAGAGTATATGATCTGATGCATCTAGTGAACTTGTCTCAAGCTGATCTGCAGGTGCTGAATGAGAAGAAGATATTTTATATTCCTGCTTGGAAAGACGAAGCGAAGAAATATTAAAGAGTTGTTTCGGTATGTGTACGAGAGGGAGTTCATGCTTAAAGATGAAGATACAAGATTGTTGAAGATTACAAGACACGTGCTTGAAGTTAGAGATATGAAGCTACTGCCAAGGGGGAGTCTGTTGGTGCATGATGTCAGTAGTTCAGTATATAGTGTCTGTAATCGAGTTAGTTGGATTAGTATTTTGTAATAAGCGAAGTTAGCTCACAAGTTCGCTGATATAGGCGAACTTGTAGAGTAAGCGAAGTTAGTGACAACTTCGCCTAAACATGCTAGGCGAAGTTGTCGTGTTTATAAGTGACTAGGTTACGGCTGAATTGTATAAGTATTGATCGAGTTGTAACGATTTGTCCAGTGTTTGTGATTGATATCACGTGTTTCCAGTTGCAATACAACGTGTCTTTGTTTATTGTAACGTGTGTTTGATCGTGTTAGCTCGTATCGTCTTCTACGCTCGTAACGTCTTACGTAGGGATTACGCACCTACGTAGAACGAGATATTCCGTGTAGATCCGGCTGGGAACCTACATGATCTTATAATCAGTTGACTATCTGCAAAATACCTCCTCTAATTGAAGTGCAAAATATAAGTATTTAGTGAGCTTATAAAAGCATAAAGTGTTAAATTGTATAAGTTTATAATCAATCACCTTGAGCTGTAGTTGAACCGAAGGCATGGTTGAAATGAAATATATTTTTTTCCATCTTTATTCAGTTTAGAGATGTATAAGTGCATAACAACTAACAATCATCACATGGTTTATATCAGAATAGCTTTATAAATTTCTCATTTTCTTGAACCTGAAACTGCAATAAAACCTGTACAATTTTCTCATTTTCTTTTGTTTTGGGAAAGAAGGCTATATTTAATTGAATAGGTTTCTAATGTGTTAGAATTTTAATATAAAACCTGAAATAAACAACATAACCACAAAATCATCTCACAAACAAATTTTAGGGCAAAGATCGAGGTATGAGATATCAAGCACGTTTCAATCCAAAATTAAGATGTGGTTGAACAGAAGCTTACAGAATTTAGCCACAATTATGAGCAATTGTCTCAACAGGAGGTCTAATTCTGCCGTGCTTCATTATCGATTAGGTCACATACGCCGATGTTATGGAGGAGTAAACCCAATTGATGAAGGGATGATTGATACAATAATAAGTAATTGTATAACGGAAAAAGTTGTTATGGAGGAGTTACTTGATGAACGCATCCAAAACCACTCAGTTAGGCTCATTCAAAGTCGCCGGAGGATAACGTAACTGAAGCATCCAATTCGGAGCGATGAAGAAATAATAAATATAACGGCTTAGCGGTGTGTACGTGGTTTGAGAAAAAAAAAAAGAACAATTTCTTAATTAGAGAGAACATTTACTGATATCTCAACCAATAAAATGAATTTGAATTATATATTATATTAAGGGGGAAAACAACTAAAATTAGAAAAATAAAAAGTTACAATTTTTATATTGTAAAGACTTGTACATATATGTATCTATGACTTGTACTTTACAATCCGCACCTCGGTTTTGAATAACATTCATATCAAAACGTAGATAAAAATAAGAACGATGTAATGGTATGTTTGATTTTTTTAAAAACATAATACATCTTTAAGATATAAGAGAAAAAGTAATAAGAAATAATTTTGAGAAATATATGGATAAAGATGAGGGGGTGAAAAAGTAATTATTGATTAAATTTACAAAACAAAAGCAAAGATGAAGGGGAAAATATTTAATTACATATTAACAATTCAAATGTTACGTAAATGCTATTGATTAAAAGTCATTATTACCCCTTAAAATCCATGCTATAAGAGTTGTAGCTAAAGTAAGGAGTTTGGTACCTCTTAAAATTTAAAAGGTCCCTAACTCCTACTTTATATATAGTAGAGATAAAGATAATATAGTTAATATCAAACTTATCATGATTACAAAGACAATATTTTAGTTAAGGTTTTGTGTATAAAATGCATGGTGGCTACATGATGGATCGATGGATCGATGAAGGGGAAAACATGTAATTACATATTAACAATTCAAATGTTACGTAAATGCTATTGACTAAAAGTCATTATTACCCCTTAAAATTCAAAAAACCATGCTATAAGAGTTGTACATAAAGCAAAGAGTTTAGTACCTCTTAAAATTTAAAAGGTCTCTAACTCCTACTTTTTATAGTAGAAATAAAGATAATATAGTTAATATCAAACTTATCATGATTACAAAGACAATATTTTAGTTAAGGTTTTGTGTATAAAATGCATGGTGGCTACATGATGGATCGATGGACGACGGGCCGCATATTCATGTGGACTATATTAATATAGCCATACTTGTGGTCATATTCTAGAACTCTTATTCTACTAAGAGTAAATACTAGGTTAGGTAACTCCTCTTGTTTACTTTAAACTAGTAAATTATTCGCGCGTTGCGCAGCGAAATCGGTCGATGATACCCGGCTGTGGTAGCGGATAGTCAATGCGGATTCGGTGGGTATTCACTACGTTCGTCATGATATCAAAACTAAACCTAAAAAATTCGTTAAATTAACATGTTTAAAATAAAAAAATCAAAAAAGGTAATTACCCTCGTATAACGTATTATAAAAAAAAGTTAACATATTTATTCGGTCGGCAAAACCCAGCTGTTGGTAAAACCCAAGCGTTACGACGACAAGTCGACGTGAATTAGGTTAGTGTCGGTTATGTTCGTTACAATATAAGCAACGTTGGTACAACCCGAGCGTTGTAGGTCCCTGCCATTGAGGCGTTGAGTCCACCGGAATTCAAGAGGTTTACTGCATGTTCATTTACGATACCGGAACTAAAAAAACTCGTTCGATTACATTCTTCAGATACCGGAACTTAAGCAAAAAAAAAATATAGGAATTGAGGTGGAACAACGGGGTTGCGTCGATTATTAAAACCTAGGTGTTGGTCAGAGCGTTGTCGGTTCGGGGTTTTGAGGCGGCGAGCTACACGGATTCGGAAGGTTAAAACAAAAATAAACAAATAAATAAATAAAATTGTCGTTCAATCGGTTACATTCGTTACGATACCATAAATTAAAAAAAAACAAAAAAAGGCCCAACGATAGGCCGCCACTTGGCCCAATAGGGGTCAAGCGACACCAAACTTCATATTAGATAACTAGTGTTTTGGTAAAAAATCGATTAAGGATAATGTAACCAAATTTGTAAAGTGAGGTATAGTGCTTGTATGAAAATAACGATTATTTAACAAAAATAAAGAATAACATAGAGATTTGTTGCGAGGCCTTGATCTTGCTCGGATCACCGACACAAAAACCCCGAGTGTTGACAAATTGTCTATCACCAGTTTATTAATCAAAAAGGGTGTTACAAAGGTTAGAGATGATGATCAGTAAATACAAGAATCGTTAAGTGTGTGTGAGTATTGCTATGTTGATCTCTGAGTTTTGCTAATGAACGTGAAGTGCTTCATAACTGATCATGATCTTGAGTATATACAAAATAAAAGCTAACTAATAGTCCTATCTTTGCGCCACTCTCCCACTAACCACGTCCAAGTCTTTTGACCACGTGCTGAATGAGCTTCATAACGTAAAAATATGTAGACTAGGTCTTCTAACCGTTAGACCTGTTAATTATAAACATACATATGAGAAACAATCATTAGTAATAACAAATATTGAGGATCCTTGATTTTGACATAATTTTGGAACTCTTATCAAGGATAACTAATCCAGACGCGTCTCAAGGATAACATATCCTCAGTACATATTATCCGTAACCTAACAATTTCCCCAAAAATGGCAGTTGCAAGTGGATGACAACTGACATTTTGAATTTCAAACCTCTAGCCAATATGTAAATATGATAAGACAGGTTAGGAGTTATGATTACGTGGGTACAATACACATAGGGAACTGCTAATCAGCCTATATATGTGATATTTTAACCCTTTATATCCTATTTCCGGCAATCTAGTATACTTTAATATTTTCTCTTTCATCAATAATATTTCCTTTCAAAATATGTCTATTGCTTCGGCTTCTTCCTCCGATCAACCGGAACTAATAGATATGCAGTCCCAAAATCTTCTTACAAACCCTTCTTCCGAAATATGTAAATTCACAGATCCTGAAATCGATGGTCTAACCCCACTGTTTCTACTAGAGACTATTTTTCGACCCTTTGACTCCTCGGTCGAATGCAGACTTATCATTGGGCTTTTTGGAATTTTTCCGCGTCAAGGTCCCGGCCTTAACGTGGTTTTTGGTGAGGGTACCGGCTAAGGTGATGGCATCATGGAGGGTTTGAGGGTCACGACTTAGGACAGAATCTTGGATTTGCATAGGCAAACCCGAGATGTACTTGTTGATTGAACGTTCAAGGGGAGTGACCATGTGGGGAATGAGAAGGCTCAGTTCATGGAAACGATCATTGTAGGCGATGTCATTACCACTTTCTTGTTTCAAATTCCAAAATTCCTCTTCCAACTTCCGAATCTCATGTTTCGGGCATAACTTCTTGAGCATAAGTTTCTTGAGGTCATCCCATGGCAAGACCATGGCAACCTCAGCTCCAAGCGTGCGCTTCTCACCATTCCACCAATTGAGGGCATTCTTCTTAAGCTTGATCGAGGCGTAATTGGTTTTCTTGTCCTCGGGACATTCACATTGGAGGAATATGTTCTCAATTTCTTCGAACCATTGGAGGAGAACGGTAGCACCGTCGATACCGTGGTATTCGGGTGGGTTGGCACTCTTGAATTGTTTGAGGGGGTAAGCAATTGGGTTCAGAGTAGTGGATGATGAAGAAGCATTCACAGTTTGCAATTGAGAGATGATTGTTGGGAGGACTTCCACAATTCTTTTGGCGATGCGGGATGACATGCTACGGCCCGAGTTGCTGGTGCGACGGTTACGGTTGATAAGGCGGGAAGAAGACATGCTACAATGACGACATGTGAAAAGTTTATTATGTTTTGAAAAAAAAGGAAAGTTGTATAACAATGTGAAATTTCGAGTTTTGTGAAAATTCATGAGAATACAAGATAAAATTTTAATAACCTTAACTTAGAGTATTGATAAAATTGATAATTTGAAAAAAAAATTCATTCTTAACAAAATAAAAAGAAAATTTAAACAAAAATCTCATCGTTGATTTAAGAGTGTGATCGTCACATGACCACGTTTGATACAATGAGGGTAGCAGATTCGGGTACGTTTGGTGTGATATGCTTTGGCCTAATAAGTTCCACACCCTTACCGAACACTCCTGGAAGGCAACCAGGTCTCGCGGTTGATTGAGATTTATGCGCATTGCACTTCCTTAGGCTCGCAAGCCTTGGTGTCAAGGGTTCGGTAAACAAGTGCGTCCCTCTTACAGTTACTACATATCCGTTCCACGAATCATCCTCAAGGAGAGGGGAATGAAAAGGCGGGATTTCTTAAGGAATTTCCCATTTGTATTCCTTTTAAAATCGTCCTAAAGTTTTGAAAACAATTTTGAGAGTGAGACATAGCCTCGGATTAAGTGTGTGATTTGTGTATAAGAATAATATTAAATCATTAAATAATATCTAAGCTACTGCAATCAATAATATAATTCAGAGTGCAAACACGTAAGGGCATATCACGTATAGGGACCCTATGCATGCTACTAGGCCGTTATATCTAACCACCTATCTTATAGCCTTCGGCTCTGATACCAATCTGTCACACCCCGACCAAATGCGGAACATGCCGGGGCGTAACGTATTGATTGGACAGTAGCTCGAAAGACACTAATTAAAGTGACAATAATTATTTAATTCATTAATATCAAAACACGTACACAAATTCAATAAACAGAACAACAATTACATCATGTTTTGTATTTTGAATAATATCCTAAGGTAAAACTAAATTCTTCGATCTTGAACAATGTAAATTACTTGTACCTGTAGCATGTATAAAAATAAAGTTTGTCAACACGAATGTTGGTGAGAATACATAAGTTTTAGTTGAGATATATATAGATAAAAACCACAATTCATATGTTAATGTTGAGCATCACAATTTCTATGAAAATGTAAACAAATAAATAGATGTGGACCCGTTCTTATTGATACGAAATCAAAGTACTTGGGTAAATGTATGATCATACTAGATGAGGATAGATGAGAATGAGATACCAACCACCAAACATAAAATAAACATTTAAGCACATAGAGCATAATCATAGAGCATGCAATAATCATACATAAACATATATTTAATTGTGTTTAAGTAGATGCGGTAAAAAACATAAGTAATTTAAATATAATATACATGCTACCCCCAAAATATAAAATGTGAAAAAAGGGTATGTAAACTCACCGGATAAGTTCTAAATGGCTCGCACGAAAAGTTCTTAAGGTTGTAAGGTTGTCTAGGTGAAGGCTTAAATGACGAAGCGCAAATACCAAGAGAGAAAGTCCTTGCTCGAGAAGTAAACGTTGTGGGAACCTACGATAATCATGGTGGTTTGGAATTTAATTCCTTTTTGAACAACGGTTAAATGAAATAATATTTTATGACTTATTCGTTAAAGTATTTTTAGTAACTATAAATGTTTATCGCATTTCAAACAGTTTGTAATCCCAATAACTTATAAATACATAAATGAATTAAATATAATTTTCAAAAGGCTTTTTAAAACTGAAAATAAATTATATAAATAATACAAACATATCTAAGAGTGTGAAAAAAAAAGAAACAATGAAAGACAGATTTTTTGGTTTAAATCATATAATCTTTTGGCAGTGAGTTCGTCTCCATTTTTATTATTTCAAAACCAACAACCCTTTAGATATAATAATAATAATAATAATAATAATAATAATAATAGAAAATTCCGTAAGACATGTAAACTAATAAACTAATTACTTGTGTTTACATATATATTATACAAAAAATGAGTTTACTAATAATATTGCATCTCGTTAGCAGTAAAAAAAAGTGTTGTGTTCAATAGTTCTGAATGGAGACATGGGTTGTATACTACTCTATAAACAAAATAAATAGTGAATCGGTCGTCTTCATCATTTAAGTTCTTTTGTTAAAATTTTATATCCAAGGTTATAGTTTGATAAAAAAAAGTAGTTTGTTCGTGAGCATTAGGTCTTTAATTTGCAAGATCAAAACGAAACTATTGGTACAAGACTAAACTTCTTTGTTACTTAAATAAGCGGTGGAGGGGTTCGTAACGCGGCGAATGAAAGACAACAGAGGAGCCAAGATTGAGTGAGGAAGAATTATGTGATGTCCTGTCCTTGAATATGAGGCGAGACATCAACTTATATACGGATTCTTAACGCAAAAACAAAATATGGAAGCTCCGTAAATATTGGTCGGTTATTTGAACTCGAAAAGGAAACACTATAAATCTTTAATCGTGTAATAAGGGTCGCGTGATTCCCGGTTTGCGCTTACAAATCATCTGGCAAGTTGGAGATTGATTCATTGCCTAATTTAGCTTAAACCGCGTTGCCGAAAATAGCGGCATGGTGGCCGGATTAAATGGAAGCTTTAAAAATCCGAATTAAATTTTCATAATGGCGGCGAAATGCCCGGGTAATAGTTTCGAGTTGACATGGGAAGTTAATTTGATGATTGATGATTAATGCTCACCAGAATCGGAACCGCGGGATTGATGAACGGAAAAATCGCCGGATAATAAAACCATGGAAGGAAGACGAACTCATTTATATTCAAGTTTTATAAATTTTAAAACTAGGCCCCTAAATTTAGAAATATGATCACTTAAATCCTTTCTTTGTATTTTCAAAAATATGCCCTTTAATGTTATAAAAATTTTATGTTTCAACTTACTAGTTTCAAAGCTATAATTAATTATACAATTTAACTTTTTAAGTTACCAATAGCGATCCGATGATTTAATGTATTTATAAATGTGGATCTGGATAAGCAAAATAACAATGACAAAAATAATAATAAATAAAATTTGACAGGTCGGATTTTCGGGTTCGAAGAAAAAAAATCACGAATGTTACAGGTGATCCTACCTTTGACAATTCAGCATGGACGTGGAGAAGTGGAAGCAGACTCTGGTGGCGCTTGGTGGTGGAGAATATGATGAAGAAGCTGAGGTGGCTGAAGGTAGCGGAGCCGGAACAAGCAAGGAAGGAGCGGATGTGGTAGCAGTAGCAGAAAGTGCTGGTATGGGCGATGAAGGATACAAAGAAAAGGCCTGAGCTCATTTTTCTTTATTTTGTTGGTTTTTTCTGGATAATCGATTCTGGTCTGTAATAAACAATAGCTAAGTAGGATATAGGATCCTTGACCTAAGACAATATTAAGGGGTGGCAAAGGTGGATGGATCCTCCTTTCGTGGGGATGAAGCCTTTGATGCCCCTATCTTTATTTTTTCAACACTTTATGAACAATTAGTAACACCTGCTTAACCCGGGTGGATGGTCCATCTTTCGCAAGGTGAAATCCGGGTTAAGGATTTTGGTAAGTCCAGGTGACTTATTAATAATTATAACTTACAACTTTTGACTACTTGCGTGTTTTTTATTATTCTGAAAATATATTTGTTATAGTTTTAGTTTTATTAAAAGTTTTGAGAAAAGTTCAAGGGTAAACTATCCTTGTAAAAACATATTAAGAATCCTGGATCCTTACATCTATAAAGTTATAAAGATTAAAACCGAATAAATATAAATTGATAAGTAGAGATCATACTATAAGGTCTGATTAGACCTAAATTACCATAAGTGTTGATATTCCCATGATCCTTGTAGTTAGACTTAGGATACCTGATGCATATTACTTGTCGTATTAACTGGGATTAAACCCAACAAACTGGAGACAAGCCCGTGTATCTGGGGATGCCCGTATATCTGGGGACAAGCCCATGTATATGGGGACAAGCCCGAAAACTGGGGACAAGCCCAAACTGGGAACTGGCCCAAAGATACGGATGTTAACTAGGGACTCGCCCGAACCGGGATTTAGCCCAAACGTGAGTGACGTGAAACGCCAAAACCTTAGGTATGGTACGTATACCATAAATCGTAGGATCCTCCATATAGCCGAAAGCAATGAAATTTTCAGCCACTAAGCGTGTACTGGACCCACTACCCCGAACTATACTTTGGATAACGTGCGCTACAGGCGAGAGTGTAGAAACTCTAATTCGTAAGAAAGGTGAAAACCTTTAAACCTTGGAAGATATGACCATCGTGGGTCACACCTTAATCGTGGGCTAGGCCAAGGAAATAGCAATGTACCTTGAGTGTGAGAGAGAGGTGGCCAACCTCTTAGTCATTGAATCTCTTATTGAAATCTGCATTGTTACTTAAAACACTTAGAAAAGATAATTGTGAAGAATATATTATCCTTTAGCTTGTAATGTAAATCTGAAATGAATAAATGATAGGAAAATTTTTACCAACTTGAGGATCCTCAATCCTTTAAGGATCCATGATCTTGGCTAGACAAAGTACTTCTTAATATGGATAGCATTCCATGCTCTTGGTAGTCGGTCACCTTCCATGGTATGTAGATGGTATGCCCCATTTCCTGCCTCGGATTCGATCAGGTAGGGTGTTAGGGCACGGAAATTTGACACTGTGGATACGTTATCTTGGCATATTTCTGGATCAGATATCTTTAGAATGTGTTCAGATTCTGTCAGGATCAAGGATCCTCAGCAATTGGTATTACTAACGATTGTTTCTCATGTGTAGGTTAATATTTGATAGGTATAACGGCTAAAGGACGTGGTCTACCTAATATTTCGCTACAAGACACCTTCAGCACGTGGTCAAATGGCTGTAACACGTTTAGTGGGGATAATGGCGGATTTATAGGACTTCTTGTTGTGTCACAAATAACTGAGTACTGAGGATATGTTATTCTTGAAGACGTGTTTGGATCAATTATCCTTTTGAAGAGTTCTAGAGCTACGTCAGGACCATGGATCCTCGGTATATGGTGTTGTTAACGATTATTTCTTGTGTGTAGGTTGTTATTTAATAAGTACAACGGCTCCAAGACTTATTCCACCGGATATCTCGCTATTGGACTTGTCAAACACGTGGTCAAAGTCGTGGATGAAGATAGTGGGAAGATGGCGGATTTATAGGACATGTTGTTAGGATATTTTTTGTATTTAATGAGGCTTGATCAGTTAGGGTTAAGATAGAACACATTCTTCACAATTTACACTTCATTCTCTATAACTCTAGCAGTTAACACACACATGGTAATCATTGTATTCATTGATCATAGCTTCCAACCCTTGTAACCCGATTTTCATATTAATAAAGTGGTGATAGACGATTTGTCATAACCGGGGGTTTTTTTCTTTTGATCTGAACAAGATCAAAGGGTTTTTCCTGGCAACAAATCATGGTTCTCATATTTATTTCGTTCATATATTAGTTGTTATCGTTTTAGCACTAAACCTCACATAACAGATTTGGATACATTATCCGTAGCATATTTTTATCCAAAACAATTTGGCGCCCACCGTGGGGAAATTGGTGCTATAATCCACATTACTCCTATTAATTTTCGATTTTTCATACCCATGTCACTATCAATGGCCTCTCAATCAACCTCTGCTTTGTCAACCATGCCCTTTACGGTTCCTCTCTCATTAAGGACGTTGATGCCGATGCCTCCGACAATCACGGGAGCACCTCGGCCTGCTGCTGCTGGAAGCAAGACACAACTGCCAGTCATCCAGAGCTCGAAAACCGTTGCTGCTGCGCCAGTGGTTAATACTAACAGTGATATTTCATCTATGTTTTCGCAGGTTAAAGCATACATGGAGCAGCAGAACAAGACCAACCAGAGGATCCTTCGTGAGATAGAAGATCTCAAGAAGACTAAGAGGCCAGCGGATGATCATACTCCCCTGATGCCCAGGATGCTGGATTTCACCATTCCAGGATCCATGGCTCAGTTCACATAAGGATCATCTATCCTTCAACAGGGGTCCATGACTTAACAGGCTCAAGGATCCTCGTTTTTCAGCCAGGATCATCTATTCTTCAACAGGGGTCCATGGGTCAACAGGCTCAAGGATCCTCGTTGTTTCAGCCAGGATCATCTATCCTTCAACAGGGGTCCATGGGTCAACAGACTCAAGGATTCTCGTTGGTTCAGCCAGGATCATCTATCCTTCAACAAGGGTCCTTGGGTTAGCAAACTCAAGGATCCTCATACTTCCCACAAGGATCATCCATCCTTCAACCAAGATCCTCTGGGTTATATCACCAAGGATCCTACAATTCCCAACCTCAAGGATCCTTCTTTCCGAATCAAGGATCCTCAGGAATCCAACATCAACGATCCTCTGAAGTCCATGAAGGAGATATAATCCCCATGCAGACCATAGCTTCTGGAGGACCAACTCCTATCGCAGATTCTTCTTATCCCAACTACTCATCCGGGATGTCGACCTTCACCCAGCAAAGAGGTAACTTGTATGATCCTACATCCTTAGATGCTAACCGTGGTTCTATGTAGGATACAGGTATCAACCAGGCTATGGTCAAGGAGCTACAGAAGCTCAAGGATATGATATCCAGTGTTCCCGGGGTGATACGTCCAATTCCTGACATACCGGAGGGAAGCCACAAGTTATCCAAATTTGCTCCACCTATCTGTGATGCTGAAATCCTGAAGTGATTCCAAACCCCCAACATGAAGACTTACGACGAAACCACTGATCCTGAAGAGCATGTGGCACAATACAGAGAAAGAATGGAAATCAATCCCATTCCTGAGAGACTCAAGGAAGTTTGTTTGTGCCAAGGCTTCGGATCCACACTGACAGGATCAGATTAAAATGGCTGCTAAGTCTTCCTCCCTTCTCAGTTACTTCTTTTTCACATTTAGTTAACTTGTTCAACAGTCAATTTTCCTGTAGCAGGAAATTTGAGAAGTTAACTAGTGATTTATATCGAGTTATCCAATCAAGTGATGAATCCCTTAGGGATTTTGTTACGAGGTTCGGCAGGGAAGCTCTAGAAATCCCTAATCTTGACATAGCTACTGCTGTTGAAGCCTTCAAGATGGGACTTCAAAGGGCCCCCCCCCCCCTTTTATGATGATCTTGTGATGACACCTTGCAGGTCTCTAGATGAAGTAAGGAACAGTGCACTAAGGTTTATACGGCTGGAAGATGACAAAAGGATCCAAGAAAGATTGAGGGCTCAGACAAAACAAGAATCCCCTGACAAGAATAAAGGATCCTCATATAGGAATAACAACTCAAAGCCGTACAACAAGTTCAACAATCAAAACGTGCGAGCAGTTGAAGAAGGGGATGATGATGAAGACTATCCCTGCGTCTCTGAGTATTGTTTCTCCGTAGATACCCATGGTTTGATATGTGCCATGAAGGATCTAGGGGAGAAAGCAAGGTGGCCCCGAAAGAACGAGAAAACAATCACCTTCAAAGACAAGTCTAAGTGGTGTGCTTTCCAAGAAGATTTTGGCCACATAACAGACGAATGCCTTGGTTTAAGGAGGGAAATTGGATACCTCATGAGCAAGGGCCACTTCAAAGAGCTCTTGGGAAGGAAGAAATCCAAGATCCAGGATCCTGAAGATCTTCCACAAAAAGCAACACCACCTCCACCAGATGCTCACTTGATCAACTTCGTCTCCAGAGACTACGACATATTTCAAACTTCTTGTTCTGCAGAAGAACTACCCCTAGAAGAGTTCAAGATGGACGATGAAAGAAGACCACTCATCCCCACTACTTGAATAACTGATGAGAGAATCTTCTTCGATTCGAGTATCCAGGATCCTCACCAGGATGAACTGGATGTGCGAATGGTCAATTTCATCTCTGGAGGATCCGACATATGTGGAACTTCCTTCTCCGTAGCAAAAAGGTTCGCCAAAGAGATCAAGTTGGATAACGAAGACTGACCAATAGTATCCACCACTTTGACGACAGACAGAAGGATCTTCTTTGATGAGGAAGACAAACTAAACATCTAGGATCCTCACCATGACGGTTTGATTATTATTTTATTTATCGCTAACCATTATGTACGCAGGATCCTAGTGGACGGTGGAAGCTCGGTCAACATCATCCAGCCTGATGTCCTTAAGAAGATGAACATTCCAGATTCCGAGATCGTCCCTAGAACATCAGTTCTAGTCGGTTTCAGCGGAGAAACCAAGAAGACATTGGGGGACATCAACCTCCCAATTTATATTGAAGGGTTAAATTCATATCAAAAATTCTGTGTTATTGATAACCTTTCTTGTTGCAATGTTATTTTGGGTAGGCCCTGGCTGCATGGGATGAAGGCGGTGGCCTCAACTTACCACCAATGCATCAAACTACCTACCCCATGGGGAGTTGTGAAGATAGTTGGTGATCAGGCAGAGGCCAGGAACTATTATTCCTCATCAATGAAGCCAACAGCCAAGCAGGCTATAGCATAGAAACCACAACAAAATCCTAGGGATGTGCTGAAAGCTCGAGAGAAGGACTTAAAAGAAGTATCATTGGACCCCGAGGATCCAGATGTGAGAGTGTTCCTAGGATCCAGTATCCCCAGCAGAATTGAGGAGGATATGATATCCTTCCTAAAAAAAGAAAATCCACGTTTGCCTTCAAACATTCAGACATGACAGGTATTTCAAAGGAGGTAATCACTCATAAGCTCGGCCTTGATTTATCTATTAAGCTCGTCCATCAGAAGCGAAGGAAATTCGCTCATGAGAGGAACAAGATCATACAAGAAGAAGTTGAAAAACTTCTTAAGGCCGGTATGATCAGAGAGGTGCAATATCCTCGATGGTTGGCTAATGTGGTTGTAGTTTCAAAAAAGAATGGAAAGTGGAGGGTATGCGTTGATTTTACAGATTTAAACAAGGCATGTCCCAAGGATCCTTTCCCGTTACCACATATAGATTTCATGGTGGATGCAACGGCAGGACATGAAATGCTTACCTTCATGGATGCTTCCTCTGGATTTCAACAAATTCAGATGGAACCATCTGATCAAGAGGATACCGCATTCATGACTCCTACAGGCATATATTGTTATATTTTTATGCCATTTGGACTAAGAAATGCAGGGGCAACATATCAACGACTGGTCAACATGATGTTCAAAGATTAGTTGGGCAAAACTATGGAAGTCTATATAGACGACATGGTGGTGAAGTCAAAGAAGGCTGAGGATCACCTCAGGGATCTTGAAGAAGCATTCAATATCCCTGACCAGTATAACATGAAACTGAATCCGTCAAAATGCCACTTTGGTGTTAAGGCTGGAAAGTTTCTGGGATACATGGTGACTAAAAGAGGAATTGAAGCAAGCCTAGAGCAGATTGAAGCCATAATCAACCTGAAGTCTCCTGCAAATGCCAAGGATGTCCAAAGGCTCACGGAAAGAATAGCCGCCCTCAACAGGTTCATCTCAAGATCCTCCGAGAAGTGCAAAGATTTCTACGACATTCTTAGAAAGAATAAGAAGTTTGAGTGGACGGAAAAGCATGAGGCTGCGCTCGAAGCCTTGAAGGATTACTTATCCTCAGCTCCAGCTCTGATGAAGCCTGTGGATGGAGAATCCTTATATCTCTACCTAGCTGTTTCAGGTAATGCAGTAAGTGTCGTCCTCGTTAAGGATCATGAAGGTGAACAACATCTAGTTTATTATGTAAGTAAGAGTCTTTTAGATGCGGAAGCCAGGTATTCTCATTTAGAAAAATTAATTCTTGCACTTATTATGGCTTCTACTAAATTAAGACATTACTTTAACACTCATACTATTATCTTGAGAACTAATTATCCTGTTAAGAATGTTCTCAGAAAGCCAGAGTTATCAGGTAGAATGGCCAAATGGGCTGTGAAACTGAGTGCATATGACATTCAGTATGAGCCTAGAACAGCTATCAAATCGCAAGCACTAGCAGACTTTGTGGCTGATTTCAGCAATGACATGCAAAAGGAAGCTGATTTAGAAGTGCAACAACTAGAAGAAACCAAGGATACTTGGATCCTCTTCACAAGTGGAGCATCCAACGTAAGAGGAACATGATTAGGCATACTACTGAAATCGCCACAGGGGAACATAATACCCCAGTCCATTGCATGTGCATTCCAAGCCACCAACAATAAGGCAGAATACGAAGCACTTATCACAGGTTTGATTTTAGCCAAACAAATGAGGATCAGGTATCTTCAAGTTTATATGGATTCTTTGCTTATAACTAACCACTTTAACGGTTCTTATACCGTGAAAGGTGAAAATATGATCAAATATTTAGAAGTTGTGAAGGAATTAGCAAAATCCTTCGAGTTTTTTAGTATTATACAGGTACCAAGAGAAGAGAATGCTGGGGCAGATGCCTTAGCTAATTTAGCTTCATCCTTGAAAATTCCAGAAGATACGGAGATCCAAATCATCAATATACTCTCGCCAGCGATAGGAGAGCAGGAAGTTGGGAGATAACAAATGACAAACAGATTGTACTTTGGGATCCATTATCCTCAGCTAGCCTAGGATCCTGGATCCTTCCAATTAAGAAGTACATTCAAACAGGAGAAATTCCAGCTACGGAGAATCCCAAATCTTTCAAACTCAAGGTATCATAGTACATTTTATTAGATGATATGCTATACAGAAAATCTCTTGCAGGTCCATACTTGAGGTGCATCGAGGATCCTGAAATCCAAGAGGTGCTCAAAGACTTTCATGAAGGTGATTGTGGTAATCACACTGGAGGTAGAGCTTTGTTTTCTAGAATTCTGAGAACATGATATTTCTGGCCAACAATGAAGAGAGACGCCATAGAGTATTCAAAGAAATGTGATGCTTGTCAAAGGCATGCAAACATCCTACATCAACTAGCAGAACCTATGTATCCTATATCCTCATCATGGTCATTTATGAAGTGGGGCATGGATATTGTGGGTAAACTGCCCAAGGCACCAGGAGGAAAAGTATTCATGCTTGCTATGACTGATTACTTTTCAAAATGGATAGAAGCAGAAGCTTTTGTTCAAGTACGCGAAAAGAGGTGATATCTTTCATTAAAAGAAATATTATTACTAGAATTGGTATCCCTTCAGAAATTATTTGTGACAATGGTTCCCAATTTATCGGGAAAAGAACCACTAACTTTTGTGACAGCTGGGGCATCAAGATGATTACCTATACTCCAGTGCATCCTCAAGCTAATGGCCAAGCAGAATCAAGCAACAAGATCATCATCAACAACCTGAAAAAGAAGCTATGATCCAGAAAAGGAAAGTGGGCTAAAGAGCTACCTTATGTTCTTTGGGCTGACAGGACAACACCCAAGAATGCAACGGGCCAAACACCCTTCTCGTTAGTGTTTGGGTCAGAAGCAGTTATCCCTACAGAAATGGTGGTTCCCACAGCTAGAAGAACAATCCGTGATCCTAAAGCCAATGTAGAGATCCTGCTTGAATACTTGGATATTGTTGAAGAACTCAGAGACCTAGCCAAGATCAGAATGGAAGCTTATAAACAAAGGGAAGCTGGGGCATACAACAAAAATATAAGGATCAGAAGATTTCAAGAAGGAAATTTAGTTTTGAGGAAAGCCTTCCAAAACACAACCAATCCGGCAGATGGAAAGCTAGCACCCAAATGGGAAGGCCTTTATCTGATCGAGTCGGAAGCTAGAAAAGGAGCATATCATTTGCTCACTATGGAAGGCAACAGGTTAACCAGAGCATGTAATGCTATCCACCTCAGAAGTACTTTTTCTGATCATGATCAATTATCCTTTGAGGATCTATTATCCTTAGAGGATCAAGGATCTCAAAATTGGTAATATCTATCTAATCATTTATTCATTTTAGATTTTTACTTATTTAAGGATAACATATTCTTAACATTTGTTATTTCCAAGTTCTAAGTAATAACGCGGGATTCTAATAATATGTTTGATGATCAAGAGGTTGGCCACATCTCCTTTACATTTAAGGTACTATACTATTTCCCTTGGCCTAGCCCACGATTGGATATGACCCCCGATGGTCATATCCCCCAAGGTTTAAAGGTTTTCACCTTTCTTATAAGTAGAGTTTCTACACTCTCGCCTGGACCGCACGCTATCCAACGTATAGTCCGGGGTAGTAGGACCAGTACACGCTTAGTGGCTGACAATTTCGTTGTCTTGGCTATATGGAGGATCCTACGATTTATGGTAGACGTACCATACCACCGGTTTATAACGTTTTCACGTTATCTCACATTTGGGCTAAATCCCGGTTTGGGTGAGTCCCTAGTTGACATCCGTATCTTTGGGCCAGTCCCCAGTTTGGGCTTGTCCCCAATATTTGGGCTTGTCCCCAGTTATGGGTTTGTCCCCAGTTATGGGCTTGTCCCCAGTTTAACACCAGTTTGGGCTTGTCCCCAGTTTATTTTATGGGCTTGTCCCCAGTTGCACGGGCTTGTACCCAGTTTATTTTATGGGCTTGTCCCCAGCTTGTTGGGTTTAATCCCAGTTAACATTATAAGTTATTTGCAACAGAGTTTCTAAGTTCATTATGAAGATCAAGACTTATGGATTCAAAATCCTTAAATTGCTTCTACCAGGACCACAGAAGGATCATTACTTATGGTAACCTAGGTCTAATTAGACCTTATGGTATGATTTCTACTTGTCAATTTACATTTACTTGGCTAAGATCTTTGTAAACCCTTTTACTTAAGGATTTAAGATCTTTAAATTATTTTCGCAAGGATATTCTATCCTAAAAATTTTTACTCAAGATTATTTCTTAAAACTTTCAATAAAGCTAAAGCTCTATCAAACAAACTTTCAAAATAACAAGTAACAAGCAAATAGTCAAAAGATGTCGTTTATTAAACTTACTTACAGTTTTAACCCGGACTTCACCATTCAAAATATGGACCATCTATCCTAGTTAAACATGTGTTACTAGCTGTTCATGATGTGCAGGGAGAATAAGAGAAGTTGGATATATAGCCAGAAGGGAAGTTCCCAAGGAAACTCTATAGATATTTAATAATTGTATCTACTATAACATCAAGCAAATTTCGAGTTCAAAATGTAAACTTTCCAAAGCCAAGGGACTATAATTGCAAATTTCCAAACCTTAGGGTTTAAAATGAAAGTCCTGATCTCTTGTCCTATCGCGCTACGCGATAGGATAAAAGACAATCCCATCGCGTATCGCGATGGGGCTTGGTCAAAGCTTCTGGAAGAGGTCAACAGCGATACACGATCGCTGTTGAGCCTACGTCATCGCGTACCGCGATGACGTGGCCTGACACGTCTGATACATTTTCACCACGTGTCCACACGTGGCACACCGTCTACCACGTGTCCCGACACGTGGCAACGACACCTATGCTAGAGTTTTATTTGATTCGGATGCGAATATGAGTTTTATAAATTATAGTTTTTGTAGTCTATTAAACGGACCTTTAATAAAGTTAGATAAAACTATAAGCGTCAAGACTGCTAGTGGTGAAATCGTTAAGATCTCCGAAGCCCTTGAAAACGGAAAAATTCTTCTAGCTGGTTATATACTACCTATTTGTCTGTTACCCATGAGTCTGGCTGGTTTTGATATTGTACTTGGTATGGATTGGTTATCCGATAACCATGCCCGTATCATCTGCAATAGCAAAACCGTTGAAATTCAAGGCTCCGATAAACGAACGATTCGAATTGACGGGGACAAAGACGCTGGCCAAGTTAGCATAATTTTCATGATTAGGGCTAATAAATGTTTAAATCAAGGATGCTTAGCATTCATGGCCTACATAACTGAAGAGTCAAAGCCAAAGGAGATATAGGATGTACCTATAGTCTCCGAATTTTCTGATGTCTTTTCTGATGAACTTCCCGGAATCCCTCCCGATCGCGAAGTAGAGTTTAGGATCGATCTCATTCTTGGTACCGCTCCAATCGCCAAAGCTCCGTATCGCTTAGCGCCAACTGAGATGAAGGAGTTAAAGAAACAACTCGATGAGCTCATGGAGAAAGGTTTCATCCGACCAAGTTCGTCACCTTGGGGAGCGCCAGTTCTTTTCGTCAAGAAGAAGGATGTTTCCATGCGTATGTGTATTGACTATCGTGCGTTAAAAAAGTCACAATCAAGAACCGATATCCACTCCCTCGAATCGATGATCTTTTCGAACAACTTCAAGGTGCTAGCTTCTTTTCTAAAATCGATCTTCATTCCGGCTATCACCAACTCAAATTCGAATCCGAGGATATCCCCAAAACTACTTTTCGAACAAGGTATGGGCATTATGAGTTCACGGTTATGCCGTTTGGACTCACTAATGCTCCAGCCGCGTTCATGGACATGATGAATCGTATTTGCAAACCTTACTTGGATAAATCTGTAATCGTATTCATTGATGACATACTTATTTATTCTAAGTCCAAGGCCGATCATGAAGTCCATCTTCGAACGTTGCTTGAAATCCTTAGAACCGAGAAGTTATACGCCAAGTTCTCAAAATGCGAGTTCTGGTTGCACGAGGTACAATTTCTTGGACATATTATCAACGTCAACGGAATTCAAGTCAATCACGCTAAGTTTGAAGCTATTTCTAAGTGGGAGATTCCAAAATCGCCAACCGAGATCCGAAGTTTCTTAGGTTTGGTTGGTTATTACTGAAGATTCATTGAAAATTTTTCCCGAATCATTGTTCCCCTAACCTCTTTAAGACGTAAGAACATCAAGTATGAATGGGGAACAAAGCAACATGAGGCGTTCGATATACTTAAACAAAAACTCACTCAAGCACCCATACTGGCCTTGCCAGAAGGTACTGAGGACTTTGTTGTCTTTAGTGACGCATCTCACTCCGGCTTGGGATGTGTACTAATGCAACGCAAGAAAGTAATCGCTTACGCCTCTCATCAACTCAAACTACACGAAAAGATACGACTCACGATCTAGAGTTAGGCGCCATAATCTTTGCACTTAAGATATGGAGGCACTATCTCTATGGACTAAGATTTACCGTGTACATTGATAACAAAAGTCTAAAGCATATCTTTGATCAAAAGGAGCTTAACATGCGCTAACAGCGATGGATGGAGACACTCAATGACTACGACTGTGAGATTGTTTACCATGAAGGCAAAGCCAACGTCATGGCCGATGCCTTAAGTCGCAAGGAACATGAAAATCCCAAAAGAGTTCGAGCATTGCGCCTAGAACTCCAAATCGATCTTTTTGAAAAAAATCAAATCTGTGCAAACTCAATCGATCAATGAAAACCAAATCTCCGATGAAAAACGTAACGGCACCATTGACTCGCTAGTTAACGGTGATGATGGTATCCTTAGACTCGGTAATAGGATTTGGGTACCAATCATTGGAGGCTTGCGTGAGAAAATCTTGAATGAAGCCTATAAGTCAAAATACATGATGCATCCCGGAAGCGACAAAATGTACCATAATCTCAAGTCTAACTATTGGTGGAATGGGATGAATAGGATGTCGCTTCGCATGTGGCGAAATGTTTGACATGCTTGAAAGTCAAGGCTGAACACCAAAAGCCTTCAGGATTGCTTCAGCAACCCGAACTTCCCGTATGGAAGTGGGAGTTAATCACTTTGGATTTTATCACTAAACTCCCAAAGACGATTCGTCAACACAATGCTATTTGGGTAATTGTGGATCGATTAACAAAGTCTGCACACTTCATACCCATCAATGAGTCGTACTCAATGGACAAACTAGCGCGTATTTACGTGAACAACATTGTTTCTTTACATGGAGTACCGTTGTCCATAATTTCTGACCGAGACAGTCGTTTCACGTCTCATTTTTGGAAAAGCTTCCAACAAGCTCTTGGTACGAAGTTGAACCTTAGCACCGCCTATCATCCACAAACCGACGGGCAAAGTGAAAGGACGATTCAAACGTTGGAAGATATGCTCCGCGCTTGTGTGATCGACTTAGGTGGAAGTTGGGATGACCACTTACCCCTAATGAAATTTTCGTATAATAATAGTTATCACACAAGTATTCAAGCCGCACCATTCAAGGCGTTATATGGTCGAAAGTGTAGAACGCCGGTGTGCTGGTATGAAACCGGAGATAATCAATTATCTGGACTTGAAATAGTCCAAGAAACTACCGACAAAATCCTTCAAATCCAAGAACGACTTAAGACGGCACGTGATCGCCAAAAGAGTTACGCCGATGTTCGTCGTAAGCCGTTAGAATTTAATGTTGGTGACAAAGTGTTATTAAAAGTCTCGCCTTGGAGAGGCGTTGTTCGCTTCGGTAAGAAAGGGAAGTTGAGTCCTCGATTCGCCGGACCTTTTGAGGTACTTGAACGAATCGGCACTATTGCATACCGTTTGCGACTGCTCGAGGAAATGCAAGGGATACATGATGTATTCCATATTTCGAATCTGCGTAAATGCTTGACCGATGAATCTTTAGCTATGTCGTTAAAAGACGTTGAAATAAATGAAAATTTAAAATTTGTAGAACGTCCAATTCAAATAGAAGATTCGAAAAAAAGAAATTAAAAAGAAGGACGTTGAAAATTGTGAAAGTAAAATAGGACTCACGTAGAGGGCCCGAATATACTTGGGAACTCGAATAAGAAATGAGAAAGAAATACCCCCAATTGTTCTTGTAAAGCAATCTCGAGGACAAGATTTATTTCAAGGTGGGGAGGATGTAACATCGAGAAAATTTCGAGTTCAAAATGTAAACTTTCCAAAGCCAAGGGACTATAATTGCCAATTTCCAAACCTTAGGGTTTAAAATGAAAATTCTGATCTATTGTCCTATCGCGCTACGTGGCAGGATAAAGACAAGCCCATCGCGTATCGCGATGGGGCTTGGTCAAAGCTTCTGGAAGAGGTCAACAGCGATACGCGATCGCTGTTGAGCCTACCGCGATGACGTGGCCTGACACGTCTGACACATTTTCACCACGTGTCCACACGTGGCACACCGTCAACCACGTGTCCTGACACGTGGCAACACGTGGCGCATCGTCCGCCACGTGTTAACACGTGGCACACCGTCTGCCACGTGGTGACACGTGGCAGACCTATGCAGTGACTGCGCAAGGCTACGTCGCGCTACGCGACGGGTGCCAAGGAGCCCATTGCGTACCGCGATGGGATCCCATATTTTGCCTATAAATAGCAACTTCGGGATCTCAAAGAGATAAGGTGAATACGCCCCCATACTTTTAAACTTGTTTTCAAATGAGTCAAACATGTTATATGAAAATGTTTACAAGGGACTACGTGTCCCTAAAACCATTATAAATGAAAGTATAAACCTAGTTGTTTTGGACAAAAATCTGCAAAGGATCAAGTATCCAAATCTGTTATGTGAGGTGAGGTGCTAACTCAATAATGACAAGTGTATAATCGTGATGTCGGTGAACACAAAGGTTTGATTATGAGGGAAAAAACCCTTAACCAAGATAATCTTACTTCGGTCAAAACTTATCGAGGTAATCTTTGGTAAAATAACTCCTATCAAGGATTAATAAGATAATCTTTGGTCGGATTACTTTAGTCAATGACCAACAAAATAATCTTTGGTCGATGAGTATATGGTTATCTCGGTCTCCGGCACAAAAAACCCCCGGGCGGTGAAAACTATCACCGTCGAGTTTATTGATTAACGAAAAGTGATTACAAGTGTTTGTGGAGTATACGATCGAGATTACAAAGAAAGCTAGTGTGTAGAAAGAGTAATTGCTTCTGCTCTAGTGTGTGTGTAAGTACATGTGTGTTTCTAGCTCGATCATACTCAAATATATAAGGAAAAAGTAATTAACAAACTTAACAACTTCGTCCTATAAATCCGCTAGTCTTCCATTCTTCACCAACGTGCTCTTTGACCACGTGCTGATAGTCACTCACTAGCGAACAAAGCGGTAGACCAGGTCTAGATACCGTTTTTATTATTTAAACGTCAATCTTCTAGAGAGTTCATCCAGAATCAGCTATGTTGAATTAGGATCCTAGATCCATGTTCCAGCTATAAGATGTCCCATGAGGATAATTGATGCAAGTTCGTCTTAAAGTTGATATACCTGTCTAACACATCGCCATACTAATCACAATCATTAGTAAACAAACAATACCGAGGATCGTCGATCCTTTATATCCTGATATATATTTCAAGGATAAACTATCCATAAGACAGTCAAGGATAAAGGATCCTCAGTATAAAAATCGTGACCTAACAATTGCCCCCAAAATTTGCGGGTGACAGTGGAGCACAGCTATCATTTTGAAATTCAAAATCCTGTGAAAACTGAATGATGGGACGGTTTTTGCCAGAAAATTTACCATTTAGTGTCACACCCCGGTCGTAATGGCGGAAAACCGAGGCGTGGCGACTAGGTCGTGATTGATTGAGCACAATAGTATAAAAGTCTAAATGCATAAACATAACCAAACTGTCAAATATTACATCATCCAGGTAACATGAAACAAATTGTTTTAATACAAAATATCAAGTTTCCAAACAACTCCTAGCCTAGCCTTCATCTCTCTAAGGCCTCTATCAGCTATTAGCTACTTCCTGCTTCATTTCCTGAAAACATGTAATAAAACGTCAACTACAAAAAGTAGATGAGTGAATTCATAGGTTAACTAATACTGTAGTGATGAGCCCTACACAAGCATACTAGGCTAAGTTGTAGGGGTTTATATATAGGGTGTACCATCGGCTAACCCACCACTCCTACAACTTATCCTACTATGCTTGGTATGCTTATCATCTCAACTGAATCTGCAAGAGTTTCGTATAAAGATTCCAATTATTGTTTCCATGCATGCAGGAGGAACGGTATCAAGGATATATGTATAAGATACCCAAGAATCATATGTAACCATGCCATGATGAAAAATGATAATGATGCATAATGATCACACAAGACCTGACATCGACCCCACACAAGACCACACTATGCTACTTGATTTCCTTGATGGTAACCCAAATCGATCACTTTGGGTACCATGAGAGAATTCTAAAGCGTACTTTAGTATCTCTTGGATTCCTAATCGATCACTTAGGAGATCCTTCGGATCCTTAATCGAACACTTAAGAGATCCTTCGGATTCTTAATCGAACACTTAAGAACCCCATAGGTCACGTGTATTCTAAATCGATCACTTTAGAATCCCACATCTAGTGACGGCCTGTCTACCAATCGACCACTTGGAGATCAAACCTATGCACTATTGTGACCTATATTGCCACTGTTCACACGATCACAAGACTGACCAATGAATAATGTGTTTTCATGATAAAGTATAACGGGTACATGACTTTGATTTCCAAACGTCCAATGTTCCCTAAACGCTGAGTGATTCCCATATTTACTCCTGAATATTTGATTATGCATACACAACTTCCGAGAAAGTTAAGGTACGCGTACCCTGCCATGATTACTTGTTTTCCCAATGTTCATTGTTTGCAAAAGATTTGTCAAGTGTTTATGATAAGTAATGTTTGAATAAAAGTGTTTTGTCAAAACGTGTACATTTACCATGTTTTCACCCCCAATGATTTGAAAGGCTTTAAAAGAAAAATGGGGGCTATGAACTCACCTTGTTGACTAGGTGTGGTTGCTAGGGCGGTCGGGTGCTGTCAAACGTCGATCCTCTAAGTCTAGACAAGGACATAATAAGTTAACAACGCAGTTTAAGTCTAAGAGTGTAAGCCTTACACGATCTCGAGCAAAAACTAGGTTTTAAAGACGAAACAGCTTGGTTCTGACCTGATTCGATCGAATAGGAACACATTCGATCGAATAGAAACACATTCGATCGAATAGACACACATTCGATCGAATAGAAACACATTCGATCGAATAGACACTCATTCGATCGAATAGACAGACGTTCGATCGAATACGAAGCTCATTCGGTCGAATGAGTTGGAGACCATTCGGTTGCTTTCCTATTCGGTCGACTGGACTGGTTCGATCGACACATTCGATCGAATGAACTGATTCGATCGACTGGTTCGATCGACTGGACTGATTCGATCGACTGGTTCGATCGAATGAGTCTGATTCGACTCCTTCAAGCTGGGCGACGGAGATACCCACGGGTTTTCCAGATTTTCCAGATTTTTGACCCAAAATCGAAGTTTTTGACATGGAAATGCTCGGGATTGAAAGGGGTATCGATTCCTAGTACTTTTAAACACAAAAGCTTGCATTTTGACACCAAAAATGACGGTTTTTGACCAAGAACACACTTGACACAAAAGTCGGAGTTTTTGCTCGATTCGGGGCGGGTTTTGGTTGTAAAAACGTATGATTTTCAAGAAGATCTTACCGACAACAACGATAAACAGATTGGTGGACTCGAATCTTAGATTGGATGACTTTCTCTCACTACTCTCTCTCTAGAAATGGGAGTGTTTGGGTGGGAAGTGTTGGTGGAAATGAAAGAGATGGTGTAAGAATACTTGATTTTCCGCTTAAATACTCGGGTGACTCGGGTTCGGGTTTAGGCTACCGACGGGTCAAGACTAGTCGAGTTCATAAGTTTTTAAACAAACTAAAACTTTTTCAGCAAAACTTTTATAAACCATTTTCCGAATAATTATTTAAAATCTTTTTTTTTTTTTTTTTTTTTTTTTTTTTTTTTTTTTAAATAAGAACATTTTATTTTTCAAAAGCATAAAAATTAATATTTTCCAGGCGTAAATGTCGTTTTATAAAATAAACATTTCAAATGATAAAAGCAGATTTCTCCAATGATATGGGTTCCGAACTTATCGTCCAGAACCCCAAAGTGTATAGTTTCCGATGATTCCTTGATTTTTGTCTACCAGTCAAATTCCAGGGCGTTACATCCTCCCCAACTTAGGGGAATTTCGTCCCGAAATTTAGCTTTTTAGTATACTTGATGCATCGATGATTAAGATTACATGATCCCATGATGACCACTATGCGCCACCACTTCTAATATTCGTCTCAGGCACCACCCAAATCAAGCCGAAGGGGCTTATATATAGGGTGTACCAGCGGCTAACCCACCACTCCTTCAACCTTACTTGGGTGTTTCCTTCGACTCCTATTAGATCAATGACACACAGGACGACACACTATTTTCCACTACAAGGCATCATCCTCAAGCTTTACATCAGACATATTCATTTCGGATTGAAGGGGTTTATATATATAGGGTGTACCAGCGGCTAACCCACCACTCCTTCAATCTTCCGCGAATATTACCCTCGGTAATTCTTGAATTCAATGTCTCACAGCTGCCACGCTAACTATAAGTCCCTAATTCCAGGTTTCGCTTCAGACATATTCAACTCGTGCCGAAGAGGTTTATATATAGGGTGTACCAGCGGCTAACCCACCACTTCTTCAACCTTTGTCGAATATTTCTCTACACGAACCTTGAGTTCACGACTTCTAGTTACACAATAGCATATTGCTTATACACGTATACACCTGTGACCTTGATGTAATTATATTCCGGACTATAATTACGAGCTCACCTTGTATCAATGTATAAGCTCTATTGTGTGCGGCTAGAAAATTTGACACGACACCACACACATACACACAACCATGCTCCATGAATGCAAGAATGAATGACAAATTTTTGGCTTAAATAATGTATAAATTTCCCCAAAATTCATATGATTGAGTAGATATGACTTGTGCTCCCAGCATGAGCCCTGAGTAGCCAAATTTGTGGATGCAAATAAAAGAATACTTATAAGCATAATAAGGCAACACGATATTCATTGAATAACACAATTATTTGATACATGCTGCAAATGTTATATTGACTTCTAGACAATAGATTACAAGAATAGAGACTAAGAGAACAGATGAGGGTATTTCTCCTTCATTTGATCTTCGCGTTCCCATGTAAACTCGGGTCCGCGTTTGTTATTCCGTCGAACATTCACAAGCGGTATGCGGCTACGCTTGGTCTTCTTGACCTCGCGATCCAAGATTTCGACGGGTTCTTCAACAAAAAGCAGATTGTCGTTAATTCGAACCTCGTCGACGGGAATGAGAAGGGCCTCGTCAACAAGACACTTCTTTAACTGCGAAACATGAAAAACATTGTGAACTCTACCGAGTTCCGGCGGCAGCTCAAGACGATAGGCAACTGGTCCGATCCTTTCAAGGATTTTGAATGGTCCAACATACCTAGGAGCGAACTTTCCCTTCTTCCCGAAACGGACTACGCCCTTCCAGGGGGAAACTTTCAGCAGAACACGGTCACCAACTTGAAACTCGAGTGGCTTGCGTCGTTTGTCTGCGTAGTACTTATGCCGACAACGGGCGTCTTTGAGTCGCTGTTGAATGATAGCGATTTGATCGGTTGTTTCCTGCATTAGTTCCGGGCCGATGATCTGTGAATCCCCGGTCTCGGACCAACACAAGGGTGAGCGACACTTGCGACCGTAAAGAGCTTCAAACGGCGCGCATTTAATAGAAGAGTGGTAACTATTGTTGTAAGAAAATTCTGCCAGCGGCAGATGAGCTTCCCAACTATTACCGAATTCAAGGATACAAGCTCACAACATGTCCTCTAGGGTTTGTATGGTCCTCTCGCTCTGCCCATCAGTTTCTGGATGATAGGAAGAGCTAAGCTTCACACTTGTCCCAAAGGCCTTTTGCAAAGATTTCCAGAACCTGGAAGAAAAACTGCTGTCGCGATCAGACGTAATGCCCTTAGGCACACCATGACGGGAAACGATCTCACGAATGTATATCCGCGCCAACTTTTCCGTAGTGTAGTCCTCACGAACCGGGATAAAGTGAGCGGATTTAGTAAGAATGTCCACAATAACCCAAATTGAGTCATGACCGCTAGGCGTCCGCGGTAGCTTGGTGATGAAATCCATAGCTAACTCTTCCCACTTCCACTGAGGAATAATAGGTTGCTGAAGCAGCCCAGACGGCCTTCGATGCTCTGTCTTGACTCGCGAACAAGTCAAACATCTCATCACGTATAAAGCGATGTCTTTCTTCATCCCGGGCCACCAATAATGAGGTTTAAGATCTTGATACATTTTGCTGCTGCCGGGATGAATCGAGTATCTGGACTTGTGGGCTTCACTTAGAATAAGCGTTCGAAGAGGCTCAGAGTTTGGGATCCATGCTCGATCAAGAAAATAGAGGATGCCGTCCAACTTGGTTTCGAATTTCTGTTCGGCTCCACACGACAAAACGCCCTTGAGATCTCCATTCACAAGCGCCTGATTCTGAGCTTCGCGAATTAAGGAGGGAAGATTGGATTGAATTCGAATAGAGTGCAGCTGGGTCCTTTCTTTACGACTCAATGCGTCAGCCACCACATTAGCCTTTCCCGGGTGGTAGCGGATTTCACAATCGTAATCGCTGAGAAGTTCGACCCAGCGTCGCTGCCTCATGTTCAACTCTTTCTGATGGAGGATGTGCTGTAAGCTCTTGTGGTCGGTATAGATGACACACTTCGTGCCGTACAGGTAGTGTCTCCAGATTTTTAAGGCAAACACCACAGCACCCAACTCGAGGTCATGCGTGGCGTAGTTCATTTCGTGCACCTTGAGTTGTCGAGAAGCGTAAGCGATGACCTTCCCTCGTTGCATTAAAACGCAACCGAGGCCTTGATTTGAAGCATCGCAATAAACGGTAAAGTCATCGTCACCTTCCGGAAGCGATAGAATCGGTGCACGGCAAAGTTTATTCTTCAGAGTTTGGAAGGCTTCCTCTTGATCTCGTCCCCACACGAAGGGTTCTCCCTTCTGAGTCAGAGTGGTCAAAGGCAAGGCAATCCTGGAGAAGTTTGAGATAAATCGGCGGTAGTAACCAGCCAATCCAAGAAATGAACGGATTTCGGTAGGTGTTTTAGGCGCTACCCAATTTCTGATGGCTTCTACCTTGGCAGGGTCGACGTGTATGCCGTCGACATTGATAACATGTCCCAAGAATTGAACTTCCTTTAGCCAAAATTCGCACTTGGAGAGCTTGGCATATAGTTGTTCCTTCCTGAGAAGCTCCAAAATAAGCCTGAGATGAAGCTCATGATCGGTCCTCGAACGAGAATAAATGAGAATATCGTCTATGAAAACAATGACAAACTGGTCGAGATATGGACGGCAAACGCGATTCATCAGATCCATGAAAATGGCGGGGGCATTGGTCATTCCAAAAGGCATAACCATGAACTCGTAATGACCGTAACGAGTTCGGAACGCAGTTTTCGGGATATCCTCTTCCAGAACACGCAATTGATGGTAACCAGAACGCAGATCGATCTTAGAGAAAAACGTAGCACCCTGAAGCTGATCAAAGAGATCATCAATTCTCGGTAACGGGTACCGGTTTTTGATGGTCAGTTTATTAAGCTCCCGATAGTCAATGCACATACGGAAAGTCCCATCCTTCCTTTTGACGAAGAGTACTGGGGCTCCCCATGGAGACGAGCTAGGGCGAATGAATCCCTTGCCAAGAAGTTCTTGAAGCTGATTCGATAATTCTTGAAGTTCCAGCGGAGCTAGACGATAAGGAGACTTAGCAACAGGGAGAGCACCAGGAATAAGATCGATACGAAATTCCACCTGCCTGCTAGGAGGAAATCCAGGCAGCTCATAGGGAAAAACATCAGAAAATTCACGCACGACAGGGAAGTCCTGCAGTCTCTTGACTTTGGATTCCTTGAGAGTAACACGGGCTAGAAATGCGGGATACTTCTTTTGAAGGTACCGACTGGCTTTTAAGCAAGAAACGATTCTTAGGCATCCACCCGACCTATCCCCTTGAATGGTTAGAATTTCACCAGAAGACAGAGGGATACGAATAAGTTTCTCGGCGCAGATTACTTCCGCGCGATTGCTAGACAGCCAGTCCATTCCCACAACTAGATCGAAGCTTCCAAGACGAAAAGGTATAAGGTCAATACTGAACGATGTGGTGACAAGAGTAAGGGTGCAATATCGAATGACAGACCTCACTTGTGTGGACTCTCCACTAGCAAGTTCAACAACCAAGGCAGGTTCCAACTCGGAAATTTTTAATTTCAGCAAAGGAACCAATTCGCAAGAGACAAAACTCCTATCAGCTCCTGTATCAAATAGGACAGACACCCAATTGTTGTTAAGAGTAAACGTACCAGTAATAACATCGGGGTTTTGGCGTGCTTCGGCAGCTCCAATGGTGAAGGCCCTCCCGCGAGCCGGAGGAACGTTGGTGACGCGAGGGCATCGATTTCTGTAATGGTCCATCGCGCCACACTCGAAGCAGCCTCGAGCAGGGTTAGGCTGAGGGTTAGCATTCCCCACAGCCAATTGGTTGCCAGGACTCCTGCAGCGCTCCACCAGGTGTCCGAATCGTCCACAATTTGTGCACTTGCGGCACAACTCACTTGTTGGGTGATGATAAGAACATAAGTTGCACTTGGGATGCGGCCCAGTATATTCCTTTCTCGGTCTTCCCTGAACTGTTGCGGCTGAAACGGGGGCCATGGAGTTGATAGGCGTAGCACCAGTGATCGCAGTTAAGTAGGTCGCTTTCCGCTTCCTATTGTTCCCCTTTTTCGCTTTCCCATCGGAAGATTTGCCCTTATCCTGATGCAAAACACCGGACCTGAGCTGTTCCCTGGTCAAACGGGCAGTGAGATCGATCACTGCCTTAAGTGTAGTGGGGTCAACTGCAACCGCAATGCCCCTCATAGAGTCCGGAAGACCGCTGATGTATTGCTCGACAGCGCGTGAAGCTGGGGTAACCATGTGGGGCACCAATAGGGAGAGTTCATGAAATCTCTCCGTGTACTTCATGTGATCGGCGCCCTTCATCGTGTGCGCCCTAAACTCAGCCTCCAATTTCTGGAGTTCGGTTCTCGGAACGAACTCCTGCGTGACTAGCTCAACAAACTCGGCCCAGGGCAAGGCTAAGACCGCGTCTCGCCCCCTGGTTCTAATCTCGATATTCCACCACGTGAGAGCCCGTTTGTGGAACATACTCGCCGCGAATTTGACCCTGAGTTCATCCGGGCAAGAGCACATGTTGAATGAAGCTTCGACTTTCTCGAACCACTGGAGAAGACCAGCAGCTCCCTCGGATCCATTAAAGCTCGTAGGCCCAGTGTTAGTAAAAGCCTTATAGAGCCTGTCGGCCTGAAGAGTAGGATTCGGTTCTGGGGCTTGTGGCGCACCCGAGGTTCCTTCTTGCCTTAGGTTGTTAACCAGACCCGGAAGAACTGCTGCAATTTGCTGCGCTATGATGGCAGCGAGGTCAGCAGGGTCAGCATTAACGGACGAGCGACGAGGAGGCATTCAGAAAAAGAAAAAGAACGCGCAAGAATGATACCGGGAATAAGAATAACAGGATAAGGAATAGCCAAAGAACACATCGCTACGATAGACACAATTAAAGATGCAGCACATAAGCACATAGCAAGCACATAAGTGTGGGCGTGTGATAGTGATGCATGAATTATCTAGAGTTAAGGGTCCTAGGTTATAGTCTAGGTCGGTTTCCTAATTCCCTATAACCATTGGCTCTGATACCAATCTGTCACACCCCGGTCGTAATGGCGGAAAACCGAGGCGTGGCGACTAGGTCGTGATTGATTGAGCACAATAGTATAAAAGTCTAAATGCATAAACATAACCAAACTGTCAAATATTACATCATCCAGGTAACATGAAACAAATTGTTTTAATACAAAATATCAAGTTTCCAAACAACTCCTAGCCTAGCCTTCATCTCTCTAAGGCCTCTATCAGCTATTAGCTACTTCCTGCTTCATTTCCTGAAAACATGTAATAAAACGTCAACTACAAAAAGTAGATGAGTGAATTCATAGGTTAACTAATACTGTAGTGATGAGCCCTACACAAGCATACTAGGCTAAGTTGTAGGGGTTTATATATAGGGTGTACCATCGGCTAACCCACCACTCCTACAACTTATCCTACTATGCTTGGTATGCTTATCATCTCAACTGAATCTGCAAGAGTTTCGTATAAAGATTCCAATTATTGTTTCCATGCATGCAGGAGGAACGGTATCAAGGATATATGTATAAGATACCCAAGAATCATATGTAACCATGCCATGATGAAAAATGATAATGATGCATAATGATCACACAAGACCTGACATCGACCCCACACAAGACCACACTATGCTACTTGATTTCCTTGATGGTAACCCAAATCGATCACTTTGGGTACCATGAGAGAATTCTAAAGCGTACTTTAGTATCTCTTGGATTCCTAATCGATCACTTAGGAGATCCTTCGGATCCTTAATCGAACACTTAAGAGATCCTTCGGATTCTTAATCGAACACTTAAGAACCCCATAGGTCACGTGTATTCTAAATCGATCACTTTAGAATCCCACATCTAGTGACGGCCTGTCTACCAATCGACCACTTGGAGATCAAACCTATGCACTATTGTGACCTATATTGCCACTGTTCACACGATCACAAGACTGACCAATGAATAATGTGTTTTCATGATAAAGTATAACGGGTACATGACTTTGATTTCCAAACGTCCAATGTTCCCTAAACGCTGAGTGATTCCCATATTTACTCCTGAATATTTGATTATGCATACACAACTTCCGAGAAAGTTAAGGTACGCGTACCCTGCCATGATTACTTGTTTTCCCAATGTTCATTGTTTGCAAAAGATTTGTCAAGTGTTTATGATAAGTAATGTTTGAATAAAAGTGTTTTGTCAAAACGTGTACATTTACCATGTTTTCACCCCCAATGATTTGAAAGGCTTTAAAAGAAAAATGGGGGCTATGAACTCACCTTGTTGACTAGGTGTGGTTGCTAGGGCGGTCGGGTGCTGTCAAACGTCGATCCTCTAAGTCTAGACAAGGACATAATAAGTTAACAACGCAGTTTAAGTCTAAGAGTGTAAGCCTTACACGATCTCGAGCAAAAACTAGGTTTTAAAGACGAAACAGCTTGGTTCTGACCTGATTCGATCGAATAGGAACACATTCGATCGAATAGAAACACATTCGATCGAATAGACACACATTCGATCGAATAGAAACACATTCGATCGAATAGACACTCATTCGATCGAATAGACAGACGTTCGATCGAATACGAAGCTCATTCGGTCGAATGAGTTGGAGACCATTCGGTTGCTTTCCTATTCGGTCGACTGGACTGGTTCGATCGACACATTCGATCGAATGAACTGATTCGATCGACTGGTTCGATCGACTGGACTGATTCGATCGACTGGTTCGATCGAATGAGTCTGATTCGACTCCTTCAAGCTGGGCGACGGAGATACCCACGGGTTTTCCAGATTTTCCAGATTTTTGACCCAAAATCGAAGTTTTTGACATGGAAATGCTCGGGATTGAAAGGGGTATCGATTCCTAGTACTTTTAAACACAAAAGCTTGCATTTTGACACCAAAAATGACGGTTTTTGACCAAGAACACACTTGACACAAAAGTCGGAGTTTTTGCTCGATTCGGGGCGGGTTTTGGTTGTAAAAACGTATGATTTTCAAGAAGATCTTACCGACAACAACGATAAACAGATTGGTGGACTCGAATCTTAGATTGGATGACTTTCTCTCACTACTCTCTCTCTAGAAATGGGAGTGTTTGGGTGGGAAGTGTTGGTGGAAATGAAAGAGATGGTGTAAGAATACTTGATTTTCCGCTTAAATACTCGGGTGACTCGGGTTCGGGTTTAGGCTACCGACGGGTCAAGACTAGTCGAGTTCATAAGTTTTTAAACAAACTAAAACTTTTTCAGCAAAACTTTTATAAACCATTTTCCGAATAATTATTTAAAATCTTTTTTTTTTTTTTTTTTTTTTTTTTTTTTTTTTTTTAAATAAGAACATTTTATTTTTCAAAAGCATAAAAATTAATATTTTCCAGGCGTAAATGTCGTTTTATAAAATAAACATTTCAAATGATAAAAGCAGATTTCTCCAATGATATGGGTTCCGAACTTATCGTCCAGAACCCCAAAGTGTATAGTTTCCGATGATTCCTTGATTTTTGTCTACCAGTCAAATTCCAGGGCGTTACATTTAGCCCCCAAGGTTAATTATAACCGTCTATATATGCCGCCCTATATCTTGGATTATATACAGCTTCATTCGACGCATAAGGTATTCTTCTAACATATGTATCTTATTTTCTTTAATCATGTCCGACGCTTCTTCTTCTTCTTCTTCTCCGTCCCCTTCTAAACCTTCTGAACAGTCATTCGGTGGTTTCGAACTAGTCGAAATGGAACCCTAAGGTCTGCTTTCCTACCCATCTTCTGAAATTTGTAAGCTCATAGATCCCGAGGTTGACAGTTTTCATACATTATTTCCTCCAGAAACCCTGTTCCGACCCTACGAATCCAGCATTAGATGCGATATTTACTCCAAGGTTTGGATCTGCTTTTCGGCAACTCCCTTTCTTATCGGCTATAAATACCCCTTTCCGCCTTTTACCCAAAGTTTTTTCGATTCTACCGGCATATCTTACATACAAGCCATGCCGATGATTTGGAGGGTTCTTAGCATTATGGAAAGAATCATCAAGGAGGAAAAAATCGATTTTGGCCTTCTGGAGTTGTGATATCTGTATACCCTCACTACCTTCGGTTCTTTCCGTTTTATCTTCAAATCCAAGCCCCGACAGCCCCATCCGATCTCCAAATCCACGCTAAATGATTCCGTGTGGAAGAATCAATTTTTCTTTGTTAAACGCAACTCGATACCAGGGGGACTGATCTTCCTTCAACGTGGGCCACGAAGGGTGGGATCCTGGATCCTTAAGGAATAGCATGATCCTTTATTCTTTAGTTTTAAGACTTATTCCTTTCTGTTGTCTGCAGTTTAGAACTTCGCTTCATTGAGCAAGCTACCTGGAACGGAAGAAAAAGCAAAACGGTTCCCGGAGCTGGATAACGCAGTTAGAACTTTTCAAGCTCGATTCGTTGAAGGATTTTGTGATATCCCCTCAAGTTCAAGCATGTCAAGTAAGTCAATAATTTTAAAGTAATTAGAATAAAGTAGAATACTTATCTGTCGATTTTCCTTCTTTAGGCACCAAGAAATCTGGAAAGTCTGCCCTCAAGTTCTCCCTGGACGATATCGATTGTATGGTGACCTCTCCCACTTCCAAGAAGGAAGCTTCAAAGGCTGGAACCAGTTCTGAACCAAAGACCACCACAACTAGGGCCAAATCTGCAGCTTCTAAGAGGAAAAGATCCTCCGATCCCGAGACTCATTGCGACATTGTCTGCTCTGTAAGTATATCGTATTTTCATCTTTAATAACTTAGGATCCAGTATTTTCCCAATCTTGATATGAAAATTGTTGGTAGGCTGTGATTGCTATGAGGGGTTATTATGAGAAGACTATCCTTCAGATGAGCGAAAAGATGGCAGGTTTAGGGAAAGCTGCGGTTGCTAAGGATAAAGCCATGATCCAACTCAAGAAACAATTGGAGGATCAGATATCCTCAGCCGAAGCCCAACGTCAAGAAGCAGTGGAGCAAGCAACCAATGAATCCAAGGTGTGGGCTGCTAGGTCGATCTTCCAAGCGCGGATCAAGATGGCGACAGAAGCCGGTGATCCCTCTTTCGACAAGTGGGCCTGGGATGTTGAGAAATGGAAGGCTGCTCTTGATGACCTTGGTGGTGAGGACGATGAGGAGATGGTTGAGAATACTGAGGCTGGGAATGGTGGCGTCAAAGAGGCGGTTGAAGCTGGCAAGGGGGAATGTGATGCTGCGGTTGAAGATGCAGCTTAAGTGGGCGATGAAGGATATTAAAGACAAGGCCCGAGCCCACTTTTTTATTTGGTGTTGATGTTTTTATGAACAATTTCCATGGTCTGTAATAAACAATAGTATTTAGGATATAGGATCTATGATCCTTAAGACAATCGGCGGGGGTGACAAAGGTGGAGGGATCCTCAGTTTGTGGGTATGAAGCCTTTGTTGCCCCTGTTTTTAATTTCCTGCACTTTATGAACAATTAGTAACTTTCACTTAACCTGGATGGATGGTCCATCTTTTCTCATGGTGAAGTCCGGGTTAGATAATTTTGGATAAGTCCTCGGGGCTTATCTTAATTAATATATAAATCTTTTGACTATTTACATGTTATTCATCTTCAAATATTTGTTAGATATAACTTTTAGCATTATTAATAGTTTGACAAACATTCTTAAGTAAAAGGTTTTTAGGATAAAAGATCCTTAAAAGTTGTTTAGGATAAAATATCCTTAAGGAAGAAAATATTTAGAAAAGAATATCCTTAAATCATAAATTTTAGGATAAAGTATCCTTAAGATAGACAAATTTTTAGTATCCAAATAACCTTAAGAAAATAGTCTTTCCAATTGGAATATCCAAATTTATTGCAATGAATAACAAGTCTAAGTTTAACGATAAAGATCATACCAGAAGGTCTAGATAGACCTAAGTTACCAGAAGTATTGAACTTTTAATGTTCCTTACAAGAGTAGTTTTAAGATTCGGGATCCTTAGTTTCTCGACCTTCAGTAATAACTTAGAAAATTCGCTGCAAATAATTCATATTATTAATCGGGATCAAATCCGTTAAGCTGGGGACAAGCCCATAAAATAACCTGGGAACAAGCCCAACATATATTCTGGGGACAAGCCCAATAAACTGGGGACAAGCCCAATAAACTGGGGACAAGCCCAAGAAATATTCTGGGGACAAGCCCAATAAACTGGGGACAAGCCCAACAAATATTCTGGGGACGATCCCAATAAACTGGTGTTAACTGGAGACATGGCCCTTGAGAAGAGGTGAAAATCCCTTAAACCTTAGGATTAAACTGGCACATGGCCCTGGAGAAGAGGTGAAAACCCCTTAAACCTTAGGATTAAACTGGCGACATGGCCCTGGAGAAGAGGTGAAAACCCCTTAAACCTTAGGAAATGGTACGTCGACCATAATTCATAGGATCCTCTATATAGCCAGAAACAACGAAATTGTCAGCCACTAAGCGTGTACTGGTCCCGCTGCCCTGGACTATACATCGGATAACGTGCACAATTGGCGATCGTGAGAAAGGTGAAAACCTTTAAAACGTAGGGGACATGACCATCGGCGGTCATACCCAATCGTGGGCAAGGCCAAGGGAAATAGTAAAGTACCTCATATGTAAAGGAGAGGTGGCCAACCTCCTAGACATTGAACTTCTCACTAGAATCTGCATGGTTACTTAAAAACTTGGAAGAGATAAACGTTAAAAATATATTATCCTTAGAATAACAAGAATACAAAATGAATAAGTAATCAGATAGATATAACCGATTTTAGGATCCTTGACCCTTTAAGGATAATATATCCTCTCAGGATATTGGATCATAATTAGAAAAAATATTTCTTTAGGTGGATAGCATTCCATGCTCTTGGTAGTCTATTGCCTTCCATTGTAAGCAAATGATATGCTCCCTTTCCTGCTTCCGACTCAATCTGATAAGGTCCTTCCCATTTTGGCGCTAGCTTCCCATTAGCCGGATTTTTTGTGTTTTGGAAGGCTTTCCTTAACACCAAATCTCCTTCTTGAAATCTTCTGATTCTGATATTTTTGTTGTATGCCCCAGCTACCCTTTGTTGATAAGCTGCCATTCTGATCTTTGCTAGGTCTCTGAGTTCTTCTGTAGTATCCAACTCTTCAAGAAGGATATCCTCATTGGTTTGAGGATCACGGATGCTCGTTCTCGCAATAGGAACCACCATTTCTGTGGGAATTACTGCTTCGGATCCAAACACCAGTGAAAAGGGTGTTTGACCTGTTGCATTCTTTGGAGTTGTCCTGTCTGCCCAAAGAAAGTAAGGAAGTTCTTCAACCCATTTTCCCTTCTTGGATCCTAGCTTCTTATTTAGATTGTTGATGATGATCTTGTTGCTAGACTCTGCTTGACCATTGGCTAGAGGAAGAACCGGAGTGGAAGTAACCATTTTGATGCCCCAACTGTCACAAAAGTTAGTGGTTCTATTCCCGATAAACTGGGAACCATTATCACAAATAATTTCAGCAGGAATACCTAATCTAGTTATTATATTTCGTTTAATAAAAGATATTACTTCCCTTTCTCGGACTTGTACAAATGCTTCTGCCTCAATCCATTTGGAGAAGTAGTCAGTCATGGCGAGCATAAAGACTTTTCCACCGGGTGCTTTTGGTAACTTGCCTACAATATCCATACCCCATTTCATGAAAGGCCATGAGGAAGATATAGGATATAAAGGCTCCGCAGGCAGATGAAGGAATGTCTTTGACAAGCATCACATTTCCTTGAATACTCCACTGCATCCTTCTTCATTGTTGGCCAGAAGTATCCGGTTCTAAGTATTCTAGAAAATAATGCTCTTCCACCTGTGTGATTGCCGCAATCTCCTTCATGAAAATCCTTGAGTACTTCTTTGATATCAGGATCCTCAATACATCTCAAATATGGACCTGCAAGAGATTTTCTATATAGTATATCATTTAATAAAATGTATTGTGATACCTTGAGTTTGAAGGATCTGGGATTCTCTGTTGTTGGAATTTCTCCTGTTTGGATGTACTTTATGATTGGAAGGATCCAGGATTCTTGATTGTCCGAGGATAATGGATCCCAAAGTACAACCTGTTTATCACTTGTTATTTCTCCAACTTTTTGCTCTCCTATTGCTGGCGAGAGTATGTGGATTATTGGGATTTTCAAATCCTCAGGAATCTTCAGAGATGAGGCTAAGTTTGCCAAGGCGTCTGCCCCAACGTTTTCTTCCCTCGGTACCTGTGTAATGCTAAATATTTCGAAGGATTTCGATAACTCCTTCACAACATCTAAATATTTTATTAGTTTCTCACCTTTAACAGCATACGAGCCATTAAAGTGGTTAGTTATTAATAAAGAATCTACATAAACTTGAAGATACCTGATCTTCATGTTTTTGGCTAATTGCAAACCTGCGATCAGAACCTCATACTCTGCTTCATTGTTTGTTGCTTGGAACTCACAAGATATGGATTGGGGTATTATGTCCCCCTATGGCGATTTCAGTAGGATCCCTAATCCTGTTCCTCTTATGTTGGATGCTCCATCTGTGAAGAATATCCAAGGATCCTTGATCTTTTCCAGTTGTTGGACCTCCAAGTCAACTTCTTTTTGTAGATCACTAGTGAAATCAGCCACAAAGTCCGCTAATGCTTGAGATTTGATTGTTGTTCTTGGCTCATATTGGATATGAAATGCACTTAATTTCACAGCCCACTTGGCCATTCTACCTGATAACTCTGGTTTTCTAAGAACATTCTTCACAGGATAAGTAGTTCTCAAAATAATAGGATGAGTTTCAAAATAATGTCTCAATTTAGTAGAAGCCATAATTAAAGCAAGAATTAATTTTTCAAGATGAGAGTACCTGGATTCTGCATCTAACAGACTCTTACTTACATAATATACAGGGTGTTGTTCACCTTCATGATCCTTAACGAGAACAACACTTACTGCATTACCTGAAACTGCTAGGTATAAATACAAGGATTCTCCATCTACAGGCTTCATTAAGGATGGTGCTGAGGATAAGTAATCCTTCAACGACTTGAGTGCTGCCTCATGCTTTTCTGTCCATTCAAACTTCTTATTCTTTCTAAGAATATCGTAGAAGTCTTTGCATTTCTCGGAGGATCTTGAGATGAATCAGTTGAGAGCAGCTATTCTTCCTGTAAGCCTTTGGACATCCTTTGTGTTTGCAGGAGATTTCAAATTGAGGATGGCTTCAATTTGTTCTGGGCTTGCTTCAATTCCTCTCTTAGTCACCATATATCCCAGAAATTTTCCAGCCTTAACACCAAAGTGGCATTTTGATGGATTCAATTTCATGTTATATTGGTCGAGGATATTGAATGCTTCCTCGAGGTCTCTAAGGTGATCCTCAGCTTTCTTTGATTTCACCACCATATCATCTATGTAGACCTCCATAGTCTTACCTAACTGATCCTTGAACATCATGTTGACTAATCTTTGGTATGTTGCCCCTGCATTTCTTAGTCCGAACGGCATAGCAGTATAACAATATATGCCGTTAGGAGTCATGAATGCTGTATCCTCTTGATCAGATGGTTCCATCTGAATTTGTTGAAATCCAGAGAAAGCATCCATAAAGGTAAGCATTTCATGTCCTGCCGTTGCATCCACCATGGAATCTATATGTGGTAATGGGAAAGGATCCTTGGGGCATGCCTTGTTTAAATCAGTAAAATCGATACACACCCTCCACTTTTCATTCTTTTTTGAAACAACGACCACATTAGCTAGCCATCGAGGATATTGAACCCCTCTGATCATTCTGTCCTTAAGAAGTTTTTCAGCTTCTTATTGTATGATCTTGTTCCTCTCAGGAGCAAATTTTTCTTCGCTTCTAATGGACGGGTTTAACAGATAAATCAAGGCCGAGTTTATGAGTGATTACCTCTTTTGAAATATCTGTCATGTCCGAGTGCTTGAAGGCAAAGGTAGATCTTCTTCACCCTAAGAAGGATATTATATCCTCCTCAATCTTACTTGGGATACTGGAACCTAGGAACACTTTTATTTTAGGATCCTCGGGGTCCAATGATACTTCTTTAAGGTCTTTCTCTCGAGCTTCCATCACGTCCCTACGATGTTGCTGTAGTTGCTATGCTATGGTTGGCTTGGCTGTTGGCTTTATCGATGATGAATAATAGTTATTGGCCTCCGCTTGGTCACCTACTATCTTTACAACTCCCCAAGGAGTAGGTAGCTTGATGCACTGGTGATAAGTTGAGGCTACAGCCTTCATTCCATGGAGCCACGACCTACCTAAAATAACATTGCAACAGGAAAGGTTATCTATAACACAAAATTTTTGGTATGAATTTAACCATTCTTTATAAATTGGTAGGTTGATGTCCCCCAGTGTCTTCTTGGTTTCGCCATTGAAGCCAACTAGCACCGATGTTCTGGGGATGATTTCTGAATCCGGGATGTTCATTTTCTTAAGGACATCATGTTGGATAATGTTGATCGAGCTACCGCCGTCTATTAGGATCCTGCGTACATAATGGTTAGAGATAAATAAAGTAATAATCAAACCGTCATGATGAGGATCCTGAATGTTCAGCTTGTCTTCCTCATCGAAGAAGATTCTCTTGTTTGTTGTTAATGTGGTTGACACTATTGGACGATCTCCGTTATCCATCTTGATCTCCTTGGCGAATCTTTTTGTGGCAGAGAAGGAAGTTCCACATATGTCTGAACCTCCCGAGATGAAGCTAACTGCTCGCACATCTGGCTTGTCTTGTCGAGGATCCTGGATCCTTGAATTAAAAAAGATTCTCTGATCAGTCACTCGAGTAGTGGTGATGAGTGGTCTTCTCTCATTATCCAACTCGAATTCTTCTGCGGGACTTTCTGCTATGGCACAAGAATCTCTAAACAATTCGTAGTCTCTGGAGACAAAGTTGATCACATGAGCATCCGGCGGTGGCGGTGTCGCCTTTTGTGGAGGATCTTTAGGATTCTGGATCTTGGTTTTCTTCCTTCCCAACAGTTCTTTAAAGTAACCCTTGCTCATGAGGTATCCAATTTCTTTCCTTAAGGCGATGCACTCGTCTGTAGCGTGGCCAAAATCTTCGTGAAAAGCGCACCACTTAGACTTGTCTTTGAAGCCGACAACCTTTTCATTCTTTCGTGGCCACCTCGAATTTTCTCCCAAGTCCTTCATGGCACAGATCAAGCCATGAGTGTCCACAGAGAAACAATAATCGGAGATGCAAGGATAGTCTTCATCATCATCTCCTTCTTCAACTGCCCGTACGTTGTGATTATTGGGCTTGGCGTACGGCTTTGAGTTGTTGTTCCTATTCCAGGATCCTTTATTCTTTACAGGAGTTTCTTGCTTCGTTTGTCCCCCGAGACGATCCTGGATCTTTTTATCTTCTTCTAAGCAGATGTATCTTAATGCCCTGCTTCTGACTTCATCTAATGTCCTGCATGGAGTCATCACTAAATCATCATAAAAAGGGGAGCTCTTTTGAATTCCCATCTTGAATGCTTCAACAGTAGTAGTCATATCAAGGTTTGGGATTTCTAGAGCTTCCTTTCCGAACCTGGTAACAAAATCCCTAAGGGATTCATCACTAGGCTGGATAACACGATATAAATGACTGGTTAATCTCTCAAATTTTCTACTATAGGAAAATTGAGTGTTAAACAAATTAACTAAATGAGAGAAAGATGTAACCGAGAAAGGGGGGAGACTTAGCAGCCATTTTAGTGCAGCTCCCGTTAGTGTGGCTCCAAATCCTTTACAAAGGCAAGCCTCTTTAAGTCTCTCAGGGACAGGATTGATTTCCATTCTCTCCCGATATTGGGCTACATGTTCCTCAGGATCGGTGCTCCCATCATACGTCTTCATGTTGGGGGTTTGAAACCGCTTCGGGATTTTAGCATCACATATGGGCGGAGCGAATCTGGATAATTTGTGACTCCCCTCCGGTATTTCAGGGATTGGACGTATCACTCCCGGGACACTGTATATCATATCCTTTAGCTTCTGTAATTCTCTGGCCATGGCCTGGTTGATACCTGAATCCTGCATGGGAACATGGTTAGCATCTAAAGATATAGGATCGTACCAGTTACCTCTCTGCTGGGTAGAGTTTTTATTCCAGACGAGTATCTGGGATAAGAGGAGTCAGCAATCGGAGTAGGTCCTCCAGAAGCTATGGTTTGCATGGGGATTATATCTCCTTCATGAACTTCAGAAGATCGTTGATGCTGAAATCCAGAGGATCCTTGATTCTGAAATAATGATCCTTGAGGTTGTGAATTATAGGATCATTGGTGATATAACCCAGAAGATCCTGGTTGAAGGATGGATGATCCTTGTGGGAAATTTGAGGATCCTTGAGCTAGTTGACCCATGGACCCCGGTTGAAGGATAGATGATCCTTGCTGGAAGTACGAGGATCCTTGAGTCTGTTGACCCATGGGACCTTGTTGAAGGATAGATGATCCTGGCTGAAACAGTGAGGATCCTTGAATCTGTTGACCCATGGACCCTTGTTGAAGGATAGATGATCCTTGAGTAAACTGAGCCATGGATCCTGGACTAGTGAAATCCAGCATCCTGGGTATCAGGGGAGTGTGATCCTCCGCTGGCCTCTTATTCTTCCTGAGATCTTCTATCTCATGGAGGATCCTTTGATTGGTCTTGTTCTGCTGTTCCATATATGCTTTGACATGCGAAAACATAGATGAAACATCATTGTTAGTACTAAACACCGGGGTGGCAGCAGCGGTTTTCGAGCTCTGGAAGACTGGTAGTTGCGTCTTGCTTCCAGCAGCAGCAGTTCGTGGTGCTGCCGAGATTGGCGGGGGCATCGGTGGCAAAGTCCTTGCTGAGAAAGGAACCGTAGCCGGCACGGTTGATGAAGTAGAGGTTGATTGAGAGGCCATTGATAGTGATATGGGTATGAGAAGGTTGAAAATGATAGGAATAATATGGATTATAGCACCAATTGCCCCACGGTGGGCGCCAAATTGTTTTGGACAAAAATCTGCTAAGGATCAAGTATCCAAATCTGTTATGTGAGGTGAGGTGCTAACTCAATAATGACAAGTGTATAATCGTGATGTCGGTGAACACAAAGGTTTGATTATGAGGGAAAGAACCCTTAACCAAGATAATCTTACTTCGGTCAAAACTTATCGAGGTAATCTTTGGTAAAATAACTCCGATCAAGGATTAATAAGATAATCTTTGGTCGGATTACTTTAGTCAATGATCAACAAGGTAATCTTTGGTCGATGAGTATATGGTTATCTCGGTCTCCGGCACAAAAAACCCCCGGGCGGTGAAAACTATCACCGTCGAGTTTATTGATTAACGAAAAGTGATTACAAGTGTTTGTGGAGTATACGATCGAGATTACAAAGAAAAGTGTGTAGAGAGAGTAATTGCTTCTGCTCTAGTGTGTGTGTAAGTACATGTGTGTTTCTAGCTCGATCATACTCAAATATATAAGGAAAAAGTAATTAACAAACTTAACAACTTCGTCCTATAAATCCGCTAGTCTTCCATTCTTCACCAACGTGCTCTTTGACCACGTGCTGATAGTCACTCACTAGCGAACAAAGCGGTAGACCAGGTCTAGATACCGTTGTTATTATTTAAACGTCAATCTTCTAGAGAGTTCATCCAGAATCAGCTATGTTGAATTTGGATCCTAGATCCATGTTCCAGCTATAGGATGTCCCATGAGGATAATTGATGCAAGTTCGTCTTAAACTTGATATACCTGTCTAACACATCACCATACTAAACACAATCATTAGTAAACAAACAATACCGAGGATCGTCGATCCTTTATATCCTAATATATATTTCAAGGATAAACTATCTATAAGACAGTCAAGGATAAAGGATCCTCAGTATAAAAATCGTGACCTAACACTAGCCCTCAGGCTGTGGTATACGTGTGTGTTGATCCTTACATAGGTGGTACTACGCGATGGGCACATCGCACCACCCTGATCGTAGGACGCTTTCCCGCGGGAAGTACGATCTTTGTGTATATTTACGGGCACTTAACTAAGTCGAACGTTGCAGTGTTTGCTGAGGTGACCTAGAGTTGAGACTTGAATTTATAAATGTGTTATTTAACTTTGTTATTCCTAAGCCACGTTGGGCCGAGGCAGGCGTAGCCTTGAGGGGTAATAAAGTAAAAGAAAATATTTTTGCGTCAGCGTGTTCACTAGCGTTCGTTGCTGACGTATTTTATTTACATTTTGCAGGTGAACAAGATTAGCGCTTGGAGTATCGAAGTGTTATTTATTATCCGATGGCTCAGATTTTCTTTTGTACAAACTTAAATATATAATGGTGGTTTTGTAATGATAAAACAAGTAATACTTTTATAACTTAAACGGGTATTTTATAATCCCGTCTTTTGTAATATTTACAACTTAAATCCACAAGTTTTATAAGACTTCTGCTAATATAACGTAACTCTGATTTATATACACTTGTGGTACCAACACTAATGGGTCACACGCCTAGGCCTTAAGTGAGGGTGTGACATCTAGCTTGTCAAATCTCATCTGTTTTTGCAGGAAGTTTGATTTCAAAGGCAAAATGACAGCTGTGAACTTATCACAACTGCCATTTTGGGGGCAATTGTTAGGGCACAGAAATTTGACACTGTGGATACGTTATCTTGGCATATTTCTGGATTAGTTATCCTTAGAATGTGTTCCAGATTCTGTCAGGATCAAGGATCCTCAGCAATTGGTATTACTAACGATTGTTTCTCATGTGTAGGTTTATATTTGATAGGTATAACGGCTATAGGACGTGGTCTACCTTATATTTCGCTACAAGGCACCTTCAGCACGTGGTCAAATGGGTGTAACACGTTTAGTGAGGATAATGGCGGAGTTATCGAACTTCTTGTTATGTCACAAATAACTGAGTACTGAGGATATGTTATTCTTGAAGACGTGTCTGGATCAATTATCCTTCCGAAGAGTACCAGAGCGACGTCAGGATCATGGGTCCTCGATATCTGGTGTTGTTAACGATTATTTCTTGTGTGTAGGTTGTTATTTAATAAGTACAACGGCTCCAAGACTTATTCCACCGGATATCTCGCTATTGGACTTGTCAAACACGTGGTCAAAGTCGTGGATGAAGATAGTGGGAAGATGGCAGATTTATAGGACATGTTGTTAGGATATTTTTTGTATTTTATGAGGCATGATCAGTTAGGGTTAAGATAGAACACATTTTCACGACTTACACTTCATTCTCTGTAACTCTAGCAGTTAACACACACCTATTAATCATTGTATTCGCTGATCATAGTTTCCAACCCTTGTAACCCGATTTTCATATTAATAAAGTGGTGATAGACGATTTGTCATCACCCGGGGTTTTTTCTTTTGATCTGAACAAGATCAAAGGGTTTTTCCTCGCAACAAATCATGGTGTTCATCTTTATTTCGTTCATATATTCGTTGTTATCGTTTTAGCACTAAACCTCACATAACAAATTTGGATACATTGCCCTTAGCAGATTTTTATCCAAAACATAGGGGTCTTCCCACTTAGGTGCTAGTTTTCCATCTGTCGGACTAGTTGTATTTCGAAAAGCTTTTCTTAAGACTAAATCTCCTTCATGAAATCTTAAAATCCTGATACTCTTGTTGTATGCCCCAACTACCCTTTGTTGATATGCTGTCATTCTGATCTTGGCTAGGTCTCTAAGTTCATCAATAGTATCTAGACCTTGGATAAGAATTTCATCATTGGCCTGAGGATCACGGATGCTCTTTCTGGCAGTAGGAACCACCATTTCTATAGGGATTACGGCTTCTGATCCAAATACCAATGAGAAGGGTTTTTGACCTGTTGCATTCTTTGGTGTTGTTCTATCAGCCCAAGGGACATAAGGAAGCTCCTCAGCCCACTTGCCTTTCTTGGATCCTAGTTTCTTCTTCAAGTTGTTGATGATAATCTTTTTGCTTGATTCTGCTTGACCATTGACTTAAGGGTGAACTGGTGTAGAAGTGATCATCTTGATGCCCCAACTGTCACAAAAGCTGGTAGTTCTTTTCTCGATAAACTGGGAACCATTGTCACAAATAATTTCTGAATGAATACCAAATCTAGTAATAATGTTTCTTTTAATGAAGGATATCACATCTTTTTGGCGGACTTGTACAAAAGCATCTTCTTCTATCCATTTTGAGAAGTAACCAGTCATGGCAAGCATAACACTTTTCCTCCTGGTGCTTTAGGTAGCTTACCCACAATATCCATGCCCCATGAAAGGCCATGATGAGGATATTGGATACATAGGTTCCGCTGGTTGGCCAGAAGTATCTTGTTCTTAGAATCCTAGAGAATAGGGCTCTGCCTCCAGTGTGATTACCACAATCACCTTCATGAAAGTCTTTGAGCACCTCTTGGATTTCAGGTTCCTTAATACACCTCAAGTATGGACCTGTAAGAGATTTCCTATACAGAATATCATGTAATAAGATGTATTGTGATACCTTAAGTTTGAAGGTTTTAGGATTTTCTGTGGCGAGGATCTCTCCATCTTGAATGAATTTCTTGATCGTGAGGATCCAAGATCCTTGATTATTTGAGGATAATGGATCCCAAAACACAATCTCTTTATTAGTTGTTATCTCCACAACTTATTGTTCTCCTATTGCTGGTGAGAATATATGGATGATCGAGATTTCCGTAGCTTCCGGGACCTTCAAAGATGATGCTAGATTTGCTAAGGCATCTGCCCCAGCATTCTCTTCCCTTGGTACATGTATAATACTAAAAGAATCGAAGAACTTTGATAGTTCTTTCACAATGTCTAGATATTTAATTAGTTTATCTTCTTTAACAGCATATGAGCCATTAAAGTGGTTAGCTATTAAAAACAAATCTATATACACCTGAAGATACCTGATCCTCATGTGTTTAGCTATTTGCAAACCTGCAATTAAAGCTTCGTATTCCACTTCATTATTTGTGGCTTGAAACTCACAGGCTATAGACTGGGGTATTATGTCCCCCTGTGGCGATTTCAGTAGAATACCTAAACCTGTTCCTCTAAGGTTGGATGCCCCATCCATGAATAAGATCCAGGGATCCTTGGTTTCCTCTAACTGTTAGACCTCCAAGTCGGCTTCCTTTTGCAAATCACTACTGAAATCAGCCACAAAGTCAACTAATGCTTGAGATTTGATAGCTGTCCTTGGCTCATATTGGATGTCGTATGCACTTAGCTTTACAGCTCACTTAGCCATCCTACCTAACATCTAACGTGAGGTCGAAGACTTACTCAAAAATAAACCGATTACAACTAATTAGATAACGATAAGCGGGTATCGAACACAGAGAGTTTGTGGGAAATGTGTTATTAAGTAGCAAAGTAATTTATCTATATTAATCTAAGTGCAGAAAATAAACTCAAAGATTTGGTTGTTTGGTTTGATTAAAAAAAAGAACTTAAAGCAATTTAACAAGTTTTAAAACAATATAAGAAAATATGCATTCCCTCGGTTTCAGGTTTCTATGAATGTCAAAATTAATGTTTAAACTAAGATGACCAATAAATAAAGTTTGTGTATATGAAAACGATTGCGATAATTGAAGATAAAGTACTTGGATTATATAACGCAATGTAATCATTCAAAAACCAATTAGTTTAGCCAACCTCGAATCCCTTCCAATTAATCTCGATTGCCTAAAACACCAAGAACTGACGGTTTAGAACATGAACTCAATAAACTAAGAATCTATCAATCAATTCATAAACACCATAATAATGAAATCAATAAGATCAAACTATTATCTCAGAAATTGCATAAACATTCATAAATAAACCTTACAATCTGAGGGAAAACACAAAGAGAACTAGCCGAGCATGATTCGGTTCATCATCCCTTCAATTATAGTAACTATAAGAATCGAAAACAAGTGTTTTATGGTTACACAACTCACAATTTATCTATGGCACCTGAAAATCGCCCTTAGGTCGTCCACAATTGGAAGATAATGATAAGAATGTCGAAAGCCGTCTCAGAAAACGAGTTTATATGGCTGTTACAAATTTCTGCGTCGGGCAGACCGTAAGCTATGGTGGCCACCGTAGCTTACGGTGGCTTCCAAAAAGCTACGGTGGGAAAAAACTGCCTTACGTGACCATTTTATTCAGGTGCCACTGTAGCTTACGGTGGCCACCGTAAGCTACAGTAGCTTCCATTCTTGCCTCCTTGTATTCTTCATAACTTTTCGTTTCAACTCCGTTTTCTTCACTTTTTTCGCCCACGTTCTCGTAATTTCATCATCTATCTCCTCATACCTGCAATTATACATGTAACCATAGTAAACTAAATCCATGAAATTAATTGGTTAAGCATACGCATTTATATCTTTTAGCTCGCTTAACGGCTTCCCTACGGTTCACCCGACACATTCCCACACTTAACCATTGCTTGCCCCCAAGAAACACCTCAAACAACATTTTTTCATTTATAACTTATTACCACCAAACATACTAACAACTCTGGTTCAGTCAAGGTCCCAAGTCATACCCTATTCCCTCTTTACTATATGTTTGCACTAGTATACTTGGTGTAGGTTCCCAGCCGGATCAACACGGAAATATCTCGTTCTACGTAGGTGCGGAATCCCTACGTAAGAAGATAGAAGCGTAGAAGACGATACACGTTAAACACAAGCAAACACACGTTACAATACTCAAAAGACACGTTGTATTGCAACTAATAACACGTGATATGTCAATCACCAATTACACGAACTAAACAACTGATAACATACAAGCCGTATCCCAACCTTAAATACACTTCGACAACTTCGCCTAACATGCTAGGCGAAGTTGTCACTAACTTCGCTTGTTCCACAAGTTCGCCTATCAGGCGAACTTGTGAGACAAGTTCGCTTAAGCATTAATACAAAAACCAAATAACACGATTACAGACACTAGATACTTAACTACTGACATCATGCACCAACAGACTCCCCCTTGGCAGTAGCTTCATATCTCTATCTTCAAACACGTGTCTCGTAATCCCAAAAATCTTGTATCTTCCATCTTCAAGCCTGAACGCCTTCTCGTACACAAACTGAAACTACTCTTTGATATTTCTTTGCTTCTTCTTTCCAGGTAGGAATATAAAATATCTTTTTCTTATTTAGCACCTGCAGATCAGCTTGAGACAAATTCACTAAGTGCATTGGATCATACACTCTCATCAGCTCATGTTCATCTTCATCCTCCATCACCGCTTCAGCCGTCTCACTATCAACGTACCACCATTTCAGATCCTTGAGCACATCCTTGGGCATTTGTTTCATCGGCACTTCTTTTAGACACCGGATCGGCTTATACTTCATTATCATCCAAGGCTTGCCATATGCTCTCATTCCTCTGTCTTTGTCTTCAACGAGCTTTCCTTTCTGCGGTTTCAACAGCTCGAACTTTTTCTCCTTTATGCTTTCTTTCCAGACTATCTTCCCAATGATCCTAGCCATGTTATCATCACTCCTGTTTATCAACCCCAACCTGGCTAAGTCCTTCACCTCACACTCAGGCAACGTATTCAACGACCTCAACAATCTCTTGAAATACTGAACCCCATCATACCGTTTAATCACAAAGAGCCTCAACTGCTCATCATATAACCATCAAATAATCCCCTTTTTCGATTCAGCATAACCCTTGATGTTGTAACTTTTCTTGAACATAGTAGGGACCGCCGGTTTCTTAGTCTTTACGAACCACTGAGCGTAGCCTTCTTTCCATCTTGGCTGCTCCTCCCATTCAGTCTCATCACATTCCGTATTTTGACCCAGATCTGACTTTTCAACTGCCGGAATTTCATGCTCAATGTTCTCCTCCACAATCTCTCATTCTTCAACTTCATTGTCAATCACGATCTCAACTCCTATCTTCTCGATCTCTTCCAATGGTAACACATCCTCATCACCTATAACATCATCATCCAACACCTCCTCAGCCTCCACAACCACCACATCATCACCCCCTGAACCACCAGCTGCACTCGTTGACTCCCCCTGAGATGTGGAAGTCCCAAGAGCTTGTTCAGTTCTTGGCAACTCTCCACCTGCATCTTTCGATGCATTGGGATCATCGTCTCGATCGTTTCTCTTCTTCGTCCTCAGTTCGTCACCCTTACAGCTCGTCTCCCCCTGACATGCCAAGAACTGTTTCAAGGCATCAAATATTTTACCATGCTCGATCAGGAGGGATGACTGAATTTGATTCTCCGCAACGAGGTGCTGAATAGCATGAGTCTGGATTAGATTTACTCTTGATTGTTCTGCCACGACCCTTTCAAGCGCTGCTATTCTTTCCGAGTCGGATAAGGTTTCATCGAAATCAAACCTCATATGTGATATGTCTTGAGCGTACGGAGGAGGGATTCCCAATGTAACCGGCACCTCAGAAACAGGTGGAAACGTAACCGCAGGTGGTATCGTAACCGACAACCCTGCAGTGGCGACAACCGTCGACTCAACAAACCTTGCTACGACTTTCGATGGAGTAAGAGATGGAGGTGGCAAGGACACAATCTCCGGAGCTGAGAGCTGGAATGTAGTGGGTGGTATGCCAAACGAAGATGAGGTAGTCACCACGGGAACATCCGTAGCGCTTGGCCCTGTAACTGGCAATGATGTAGGGACTATAGTCATACCAGACAGTGCGGGTGGAGAGAAACGAACCACCCTTGAGCTCTCACCAGCTCCCGAACCTGCACCTGCTCTTTCCCTTCTCGCTCTTCGAACCAACCGACGCAAATCTTCCTCAAAATCCGAATCACTGTCATCGGTGTCTCTCTTTCTCTTCCCATGAATCCTTTCTTGTGTAACTAAAATCCGTCTAGCTTCAGCCATATCATCATCTGAGGAATCAGAATCAGCCTCCGTCGTAGCTGTCATAGCCACATCCACACTAGTAACCCGTGCAACTGAGACTTGTACATCTTCCTCTGGATCAATACGTTCCATATCAAAGAATCCTTGACCGCCAAACGCAGCTTCAAGGTCTACATTTTCCTCCGGTGCCACAACAGGAGCAGCAGGTAAAGCTTGCTGAACCACAGGTGGTGGTTGAGGTGCCTCTGCCTGTTGTGGTGCCGGATCCCGAAACTCGTCCCCACGAGCTGCAACATACTCTGGACTGATCAAATACCCAAACAACGGAGTATGTCGAGGACGGAGCTCAGGTTTACTTCTTGCACTTGATGATCTACACTGAGCGAAGATTCTCTTGCTTACACTCTCCACATATCTAATCGGGCGGCGCTGAGGTAACGTGGGAGCAACGTGATTCAAGATCATTTGAAGGAATCTTGGATACATCAAGAATCTCTCACGCGCCACCGCTCATCTTTGACGGTCTATCTCGTAGAACACCATCTGACTAAAGCTATAACGCTTATTGTAAGTCAGTGCTGTCATTGCCGACTGCATCGTCGCACCCATTCCATCTATACCGGCCTTTCTACCCGACATACACACGATCATCACGTGCATGAGAAAGCGCCATTGGTCTAATAAAAACCCCTTGCGTCTCTGAGTATCCCCCAAAGGACCAGAATAGCCCATTCTCAGAAAAGCACCATCTCTGAATGGAGCCACGAAGTCTGTAGGGTCATTTCTCTTTTCATCCCCAAACTGGAAAGCCACCTTGATCTGCTCAGACGAGAACTGCACTACTTGATTGTTAACCGTTGCACGCATAACTGGAGGCTCGACTCGACAATCATATTCAACTGTCTGCCATAAATCTTCTATGTTTGGCAAAGAGATAGGCAGTGTTGTAGTAATAGCGTGGAAGATACGCGAGCGGATAAGAAACGTGATGATTTAACGGAAATCATCAACACCGCTCGCATCCGGGTCCAAAGTTATGTACATGTTATGCCCCGGGAAAAACTGCCGATTGTTATCTCCTCCTTCGTCACCACCTGCACCACCTGCTCCCGCTACAGCTGCCATATCTGCACTACAAACGGTCTAAGTTAGAGAATCGTCAAGTCAAATCACAAGTTCGCCTATTACCATGAGCGAAGTTATGATTTATACTGTACAGGCGAAGTTAGGGGTGGGGCGAAGTTGGAAACAACTTCGCCTTAACTTTAACTTCGCCTGATAACAGTTCATTAAAAAATAAATAAAGGGCCAGGCGAAGTTGATGATAACTTCGCCTAACCACAACTTCGCCTCTTATTCTGTTAAAAATTAAATCAACATGCGAAGTTAAGCGTTAGGCGAAGTTAAGGATAACTTCGCCTAAACTGTAACTTCGCCTGAATCTGAAGCGGCAACAGATTAGTCGGCCAAACGAGGTGAATTTTGGTAATTTGATGATTGTGGACTCTTAAACACATGATTTTAGGGAGATCTCGACGATCAATATGATTACGACCACGTGAAAATAAGTTTGAAAAGCGGGTGTTGAGGGTTTGAATGAACGGGGTCACGAATCGGGTCGAAACGACATTTGATTAACGTCAATGACATAGATTATAAGATACAACAACCCTACACACCTTTAACACGGAATGAACGAGATTAAGATTGAGTTTTGAGTCAGCAAGACAACTTCGCCGTGGGTTAAGAGTTTGATAATTTCGCTGGTTTTAGAAAATAATAATGAGTTTGACCAAAAATTTCTTTATATAGGGTCAAAGTTATACAGGCGAAGTTAGGGTTAACTTCGCATATCCCATAACTTCGCCTGTTTAAGCAACTTCGCCTATATTAAACTTTACAAAACAAACCCTTATAATTTAAACATTTTGCAATTAACTTTTAAAACTTCCTTTAAAAAGTTAAATGATACGATCATAGACCAAGTAACCAGGTATAAACTCATAAAACGACATAAGTAGAATAAAATTTAGAAATAAAGTACACGGGATCAAATTTCAGTCTCGACAGGGACTACCACGTTTTAGAAAAGATCCGAACAGGAATTATACTAATTAAGTGACTGTCACACAGATCCATGTTCAGCTGTATTATGACATAAAGAAATAGGTTGTAAGCAGGTAAATAACTTAGTATGGTTTTCATCGCTTCTGTGATACGGGTTAGGTTCAATTAAGCTCAAAACTTAAATGGGCAACACCTTAGAGATTATGATGTCTCCTATCTATTCTCAAAGCGTATTTGGCTTTCCCCAAGTCACCCCGAGTTGACCTCGACCCGTAGTGTCTGATTAAGCTGTAAATACATCTCGATATTCATCTCGTTCTCGGTCTTGCCTCTTGATTGATAAGTATAACATAATAGACTTCAGAAGGCTTAAATAATAATTTTTTTTAAAGATTTCCATAGTCGTAAACAGTAGACTACTGCAAGTCCCGAATCTGGATCACTGCAGTTTCTTGACACACTATCTTCTCGGGAATCAGAACACTCACGGGCTCGTGTATGACTGGGTAATCGCTTTTCTGCCTATCATTCGGAAAGATATATATGAAGACATGCACAACTCTTAATGAGTTTCCACTTAAAATCGAGGAGAGTTAGTTAGTACCACTGCTACTTTTACGCACCATAAAAAGCTACCATGACATACAATGACTGTTCTAAAGTCTTTTAGGCCTAATAACTTCACTAGTTAAGCACATAGAATCAGTTTATCTATCACTTTCCAAGGTTGGATCAATTTTCTTTTAAACATAGTAAAGAAACTTCTTACGAAGTAGTAGACTTGAAAAATTTTTTCATCTCCCTTTAAAATATTTTTAACTTCTATCGCCCCGATCAAGTCAAAGTCTTCAGGTAAACGGCTATCCTGAAGATCCAATGGATCAGCTGGACCGACCACATACGAGTATGTGTCCTTCTAACTAAGTATGAACGACCAATTTTCAGCGAAAGAATAAAAACACATCATAAACCGCCCCGGTCACTTTCAGTCATCTGGTTAATGGCTATCCTCACACTCTACAGGTAGAAATGAGGACCAATCATATCCGAAGATATGTCCTTCAAACTGAAGCAACCGACATAATTCTAAGCGATAGTGACGTTTTTTTTAAATAAAAGAAAAACACGGTTACTCGGGATTGATCATCCCATTTAGCTCAACAAGGTTTTGAAAACGATTTTTGTCAAACGCTTTAGTAAACAAATCAGCGAAGTTATCTAACGAGTCAACCTTTTCAAGCATTATTAATTTCTTCTCAGCACAATCCCGTATAAAATGATGACGTATGTCAATGTGTTTAGTTTTAGTGTGCTTTACGGGATTGTTAGTTATTGAGATCGCTGCAGTGTTGTCAATGCAAATAGGAGTTTGAGTGAAATTCAGACCGTAATCGCGTAACTGCTGTTGTATCCAAAGAACCTGGGAGCAGCAGTTCGATGCTGCCATGTACTCTGCTTCACAGGTAGAGATGGCGACAGAGGTCTGCTTCTTGCACTGCCATGACACTAATCTGCCTCCAAGAAACTGGCATCCACCCGTTGTCGACTTCCGATTCTGATTGCATCCTCCATAGTCAGAATCCGTGTAAGCGACCAACTCCAAGTCTCCCCCTTTCGTGTACCACAACCTCAGCTTAGGCTTCCCTTTGAGATACCGCAATATCCTCTTCACTCCTTTCATGTGAGATTCCTTTGGGTTTGCCTGAAAACGAGCACGAAGACAAACTGCAAACATAATATCAGGTCTAGATGCAGTTAAATACATTAAAGAAGGTATGATTGCCCGATATTGTGTGGGGTCCACTTCTGCATCACTGTCTGAGTCAGCACCCAGTTTGTGGTTGACGCAAACTGGAGTATTAAATGGAGTGCTGTCCTCCATCTTGAAGCGTTTGAGAACGTCTTGGACACATTTAGTCTGATGAATGAACATCCCATCTTTCTTCTGATCAACCTGCAATCCTAAAAAGAAAGTTAGTTCACCCATAGCACTCATTTCAAACCTCTTTTTCATGACGGCTTCAAACTCCTGACACATGGCTACTTTTGATGCAGAAAAGATGATGTCGTCCACGTAGACTTGAACCAGAAGAAAGTCTCTTCCTTTTCTCTTAACGAACAGTGTGCTATCGATCTTTCCCCTTTCAAACCCATTCTCAAGCAAGTAATCGGATAGAGTTGCATACCAGGCACGAGGGGCCTGATGTAGCCCATATAGCGCTTTACTTAGCTTGTATACGTGATCAGGAAAGTCTGGGTCAGGAAAACCCGGAGGTTGCTCAACGTACACAACCTCATCGACTTTACCGTTAAGAAACGCACTTTTCACGTCTAACTGGAACACCTTCATCTCCTTGTGTGCCGCAAATGCCAAAAACAAACGAATTGCTTCCAATCTCGCCACAGGAGCAAACACTTCATTGTAGTCGATCCCTTCTTGCTGATTAAAACCTTTTACAACCAGCCTCGCCTTGTTCCTGATAATTATTCCTTTTTCATCTCTCTTGCATTTGAAAACCCATTTTGTGCCAATCGCATGTGCGTTCGTTGGTTTTGCAACCAATTTCCAAACCTCCATCTTCTCGAACTGGGCTAACTCTTCTTACATGGCTTCGACCCACGAGCTGTCCTTTAGAGCCATTTGATAGTTCTTTGGTTCAATCTGACTAATAAAACAGGTGTACAGGCACTCGTTAATGATACCTGTTTCTTTGATACTTGCGTAAACACAGGTGTCCTCATTCAAGCTTCGTCTTGTTTGTACACCATCAGACAGATCACCTATCACGTTCTCCAAAGGGTGATATTTATGAACTCCAGTAGTCGGAACCGAACTGACTTGCAGATTGTCTTCCAGGTTCGAAGATAGTTCATCAATGGGCGATTGTTGTTGAGAGTGAAACGGATTGACATTCATTAGAGGCAGCAGGGGTGTCGACAACAGTTGACGAGGAAGGTTGACATTCATCGTACTGCGGTCGTTGCACAAAATTTTCTTCCTCATCATAAAGAATCTGCGTAGCTATTCTCTCATCAACTTCTGCACAATCCAAGTAAGGCAAATTAAAAGATTTAAAAAGCTTATCATAGTCGAAAGCCCCAGCGGGTCCCGTGCTTGGTTTTGGTGATTTGTAACTTGTGATGTCAGTGTTACACACCACCTCAACCTTGCTGGTCGATAGATTAAAGACTCGTCTGTTGGGTGTCCCAACAACATATCCAACTAAAATACCTTCGTCGGCTATCTCACCAAATTTTGAGTTCGTCTTTAATATCGAACACGGGGACCCGAATGGTTCGAGACCATTCAAGTTAGGCTTTCTACCATGCATAAGTTCATAACATGTTTTATTCAATCTTTTAACAGTTAAAACTCGATTAAGGATATAACAGGCTGTTGCAACAGCTTCAGCCCAGAACACCACAGGAAGTTTAGCATCAGCCAGCATGATTCTGGCTCCTTCAATTAGCGTTCTGTTCTTCCTCTCAGCCACCCCATTTTGTTGCGGAGTATACGGAGCGCTGTACTGGTGGTCTATCCCTTTCGGTAAGCAGAATATCTCCATCTGATAGTTTTTGAACTCTGTCCCATTGTCACTCCTGATGTATTTAACCTTTCTCCCCATAATATTCTCAACCTTGGTAATCAAGTTAATTACCAACTGAACCGTTTCATCCTTTGTCTTCAGGAAATATACCCAAGAATATCGAGAGAAATCATCAGTTATCACCAAGCAGTACGATGTTCCACCTAGGCTTTTTACATTCACGGGACTGAAGAGATCCATGTGAAGTAGGTCTAGGGTACTGACTATTGAATTGATATTCTTGGTGTGATGAGGTTTCTTGTGTTGCTTTCCCTTTTTGCACGATAAGCATTGGTCTTCAAAGTTGAAATTTTTTAAGGGAACACCAAGCACCAGCCCATTTTTGACAATGTAGTTCATTTTTCGAAGATGTATATGTTCCATTCTTCGATGCCATAACTCGGACTCCGATTCAGTTGCTTTTGACAGAAGACATGATTCTTCTGTTGCCATCTCTGTCGACCTCATTTCCATTACATATGTATTCTTTTCCCTTGGAGCCTTCATCACTATCCATGCCTCTGGTATCTTGAAACCAGGATACAGTACAATCGCTTCATTTTTGGTAAAGTGCACAGTGTAATCTTTGTCACAGATCTGAGACACAATCAGCAAATTAAGCTTCAGCTCTTCAACGAAATTCACCTTTTCTAACTTCATTTTACCATTAGTCACCGTCCCAATTCCAGTAATTCTACCACCACTCTCTCCAGCAAAACTTACTCTACCTCCCTGAACAGGTTTCCATTCGTGTAACAAATTCTTGTTACCAGTCATGTGCCGGGAACAGCCGCTGTCCACAACCCATAGATTGTTTGCAGCCCTGTTCAATTATTCCTGCACGATTAAAGCAAAGGATTAAAATCTGGGGACCCAAGACCTACTGGTCTTGGATCGATTAAATCTGTTAAACTGCATCCCGTATTTTGGTCGTCCAAAGTCAGTTTGATAATGACTTCTGTAAGTTCTGGAAGGATACCTTCTTGGAGATTGACTATGAGGCCATCTAAACCTTCGTGACTAAAATGAATTGTAACCGGTGGTTTGGTTGTTAACAGGGAAAAACTGAGATTGACATCTTTGAAATCTTGGTTTAGTCCAATGTTTGAACATTGGTAAATTTGCGTTCTGTCTATTATAATAATTACTGTTTGGTTTATTCTCAGTTTTCGGAGGCCTCATACCTCTGAATCTCTGATCTAGAGGGCAATCAGCAATCAGGTGTCCTATTTGATTACATCTGAAACAACTCTTGTGTTCAACTTTCGTCTCAACAATTGTTTTAGATGTTGAGGTTGCATTACTGCCCGTTTGTCTAACATATGGTGGGACATACGGGTTTAGTGGAGAATTCTTTTTCGTTGGTTTATGGTCCTCTCCACGTTTTAGTAACACTACCTCTTCTTTTGTCTCACTAGACTCGGATGTCTTGTCCGAATTTGATGAGACAGAACTAGGAACAGAAATCTTAACATTCGAAACAGGCTTACTCGTTTCGTTTTTACTAACGTCTGGATCTTTAATCGTAACCTTAACATGAACTATCTAACCAATTTCAACATCAACAGATTTCTGATTACTAGGATCATAAGTATAGTTATGATTATAAGGTGGTGGAACTTCAGAATATCCAATTCCTCCCCTTTTAACTGGGGAACGTTGATCACTTACGAGGTGATCAAGTATTGCAGAGGAATTTCTAAATTGCTCAAGTTTTCTGTTTAGTTCCACCACTTTCACCTGGTGATTAGCTATCTGTTTATCCCTTTCAGCAATTAGTTTGGTTTTCTCTTCTAACACTTCATAGCTAAGATCAATTACTTGTATTTTTTCAGCTAGACTGGCTTTAAGACTTCTGATATCTTTTTCACTAGCTTTTATTTTTACCGAGTAACTGTTTTCTCTAGTTTTAGTGTAATGATGATCTTCTTTTAATGTTTTAAATTGAGCATCCAAACTAACAAACTGATCAGTTATTGTTTTCAATTGTTCAGATAGATTTTCACATTTCGTACAAGGGAGTTTAGAACTTACCTCAGAAAGCTGATTGTTCACTTCTGCCATGTAAGCTTGATTTTCTCCAGTCACTTTCTCACTTCCTGCAGTTTCGATGTTCACCAAATTTGCCTGTTCGAAGTCTTCCTCAACTTGTAGATTCCAGTTATACCCACTATTGTGTCTAGATACCATAGCCTTATTTTCACTACCACCACCACTCTGTTGTGTAGATCTGTTTTGACTGCGTTCTACTTTGTCATTTGTGCATTCTTTAGTAAAGTGGCCATTCTGTTGACAGTTATAACACCGGACTTTTGACTTATCAAAACCTGGTCTTTCACCAACGAATTTTCTACCAGTCTTCTTCATAAACCTTTTAACTCTTCTTACTATCATTGCCATCTGCCACTGCAGATCCATCTCTTCTAGATCATCAGCATCAATCTGATCATAGTCTTCATCCAAAGTTGCGGGATCGACTATTTTACCTTTGATGTAGTTTTCATAAGAAGCAATGAAAGATGCATAGAGAGCAAACTGCTGTTCAGTAGATTTAACACTCATGGGCATCTGAGAGTATTTGTTGTTCGGAACACTTGAGGAAAAACTACCCTTTGTTGCTTGAGGTTTAGAAGCATTTGTTCCACCAGCTACGAAACACACATCACCATCCATGTTGAGAGTTACATGACCTTCATGAGTTGAGTTAGCGCTCGAGTCTCCCTTTGAGTAGTAAGCAGATGATTCTGACTTTGAACTTGAACTTGAATTAACTTTCGCACCATACATTCCCGGATCCTGAACCTGATCAGTTGGTGTCTCTTTTCGAACCATGTTAAGTTCAAAAGTTCGTAGTTTATTGACTGCTGTTTCCAAGTCAATATTGGCAAACTCTTTATCTTCTCTCATCAAGACAGTGTACATTTCCCATTTCGGTGGGAGAGCATCAAGAAGTTTTTCTACGGTCTCCTCTTCTTTGTAAACAGTGGAATAATTGCTGAGTTCGGTCATCAGGTGATAATATCTTGTGATGATATCATCAAGTGATTCATTCTTCAAATACTTGAACACCGAGAATTGGGTTTTGAGTAGCTTAATCTTGGATGCACGTATCCCCACATTACCTTCATATCGGTTTTCAAGTGCTTCCCATAGCTCTCTGGCGGTTTTATATTTCCTGAAGGTGTGAAGAATCTCTTGTGGAAGAGCCATTGTTATCGCAGCATGAGCTTCGGTTTCAGCCTCACACATCTTCTTTTCTTCCTCTTCCATCTTATTGTATTTCTTAATTTGATCACGACCCTCAAATAGGGCCGTTGGTGGAATGTATCCATCTTGAATGCACACCCACATCTTAGCATCTTGATATTTAACATATTGTTCAAACCGATCCTTCCAAGCCACGAAATCGGTACCCTTTAGCATTTTTGGGGCCTTAGTTGCAGAGCCGGCCTCAACTTCCATTTTCACCAGTTCCGTAATGTTTATCGAAGTCATCGCTGGAAGAAATACGAACGAACACTCAAAGAAACCCAAAATTAATTTTTTTTTGAACAGTACTGTAGGCGAAGTTAATAATAACTTCGCTTAAGTCTTAACTTCGCTTGCTTTCTTAACTTCGCTTGCTTTCTTAACTTCGCTTGATTTAAGCGAATTTGTGATGTAGGCGAAGTTACTAACAACTTCGCTTAAGGTAAGCGAACTTGTGAGGTAGGCGAAGTTAATGATAACTTCGCTTAATCTTATATCTTCGCCTAAACCCTACAAACAGTGGCGGCAACTTCGCCTGATGAACACAACGTTTTTGCAGGTTTGATTTCGACGTTTTGCGAGGTTTTCGAAGATGTAATGGGTTAATTTTGATGAGGAAGGTGAGTAGGACACAAAAACTTGGTATATTAACGTAAACTCGTCCCGCGAATAGTCGAACGGAACGATTTCTACACCCGTGTGATAATCCCGAACCACACAATCACGAGCAAACGCTCTGATACCAATTGTAGGTTCCCAGCCGGATCAACACAGAAATATCTCGTTCTACGTAGGTGCGCAATCCCTACGTAAGACGATACGAGCGTAGAAGACGATACACGTTAAACACAAGAAAACACACGTTACAATACTCAAAAGACACGTTGTATTGCAACTAATAACACGTGATATGTCAATCACCGATTACACGAACTAAACAACTGATAACATACAATCCGTATCCCAACCTTAAATACACTTCGACAACTTCGCCTAACATGCTAGGCGAAGTTGTCACTAACTTCGCTTGTTCCACAAGTTCGCCTATCAGGCGAACTTGTGAGACAAGTTCGCTTAAACATTAATACAAAAACCAAATAACACGATTACAGACACTAGATACTTAACTACTGACATCATGCACCAACACTTGGTATACTATTTAAACCATAGAAATCTAACCAAACCTAACATGATTTCGGTTTTTACCCATACATAACACACCTTTACACATTAAACCTCTTCTTAATGATCATTCACACATATTAACATATAACCAATTCTCCTAGCATACGCTTGTACAATCATCAATTCTCCACCTGTATAAATGCTTTGGCACAGATGCAAATCAAGAGCGCTTAAAACGGGTTACAACGGGGCTAGGTGTAAGGGTATGGACGGGAATATTGAAAGTAGCTCAAATGATCCGATCTGGCTTATTACAAACAAACTAAGTAAACAGTGAAATAAACAACTATATACACCACTAACTTCTATTTTTTCTTTTCTTTTTCTTTTTTTTACTCACTACATAATACTTTGAACATTGAATCTCTTACACCTTATTTTTTTTTCAAGCATAATAAACATAATGATTAATACTTCCTATTGATGACTACTAAAACAATTAAAAATACAAAGAAACCTACTAAGCAGAATTGTCTCACAATTTAACATTGGGGTTGATTGAATAAAAAGAATAAGTCCAAAAATGTTTTCTAAGGGAGCCAACCCCCCGCCCCTCTCATTAACCACACTCATATATGTAATGTATGAGGCCTAACCCCCAAAACCCACACTCGCACTCATCCATACGAGGCTTTAACCTAATTGCCTCTATTACTTTTGCACTCATGCCAAGCTAAGGTCTTGAAATGCATTGATTGCACAAGTTCTAACGGAGAATAACAAATCTCTCACCAATTTCCACTTTCTCAATGCACAAGTGTATATGGACATGTTATGCAGGTTATTGTACCAAAAGCATATCAACCTTGACTAGAATACTACAAAACCTTGTTTGTTTTTTAAAACAACTAGGCAAACATGTCCTTCAGGGAATTGTGACCATGTAAAGGGACCCAAACCTTACCCCTCTATCTTACCACTTTCCGGTTTTCTTTTAAATTGAAAAAAAAACGTTTTTTTTTTGTTCTTTTTTTATTTTAGAAAAATTTTGAAAAAGAAAATTCCCCCATCCTCACACTTGGGATACATTGTCCTCAATGTAAGGTTTTGAGAAAATAAAAACAAATACACTACTAAGTAAAACTCAACTTCCTTCCATGAAAAACTCAGGTTGTTCCCAACACAATGTCGAAGAGAAATCCGTAAGAATTTTCCCACACTTGGTTTTTGCTAAGATGGTAGCTTAAAATACCACTAATAACAAACAAACTAGAAATTACAATGTAAAATAAAATATACAAAATGTACAATTACCACCTTTTTGAAACTTTTATGACATTCAAGGTGGGTGACCGGCCCACTCCCGTGCAGCTTTCTCGTTATAAGCACGCTCCTTTTCAAGCAATTGTTGCCAGTCTTTCGGCAAACCAGGGTCCGGCCAGAACATCCTTATCCTCCACCATGGATCATCTAGGTTAGGTGGGTGTCTCACTTTCGTCTTCGTTGGTCGGCTAACTTTTCCTGCCACCTTCTCACTCCGTTGATGCTCAACTTCTTCTTCTCAACTGACCTGTCAATCACAAAACTCTCCACATTTGTGTGATCCTTGCTCAAGGATACAAACTTGTTAACAAAATCCGCCTTTAGGCTTTCCTTGTCAACAAAAGGGTCAGCACTATTTTCAAATAATAACTGTTTATCACGATTCCCACACTTTTTCCCAATGTACCCTTAGCACAATAAATCACTACAAGTGAAGTGGAAAGGAAGGGTCTACCCAATATGACCGTGGGTTGCGTGTTAGTTACATTTTTAGCATAATTAAGTACTAGAAAGTCAACTGGGTAACATAAATTCTCCATATGTACCATCACATTATGTATCATGTCCCGAGGAAGTGTATGGGTTTGATCTGATAAAACCACGACGGTGTTTACTTTTTGTAGCGGGCCGAACTCGTACTGATCATATAAACTATCGGGCATGATACTAACACAAGCTCCAAGATCTAGCAGTGCCCGATCAGTTTTAAATTCACTAATTTGGATTGATAAAGGGGGCATTCCTGGGTCTTGAAGTTTACTCGGGATAGTATTATTATCAATACTCTCATCCCTTATTTCGGTTAATTTGTCATTTAAACACTTATCACAAGAACAATTTTCACAAAAAGATGTTTCATTCGGTTTTAGTTCAGAGTTGTTTTGAAAAATTGTTTCATAATTACCCACATTTTCAATCTCATCACTAATATTATCCACCACCCCCTCAACAAGTTGTGGTTGGATCAACTTGAACACTAGAAATTCCAAAATTAGGTAAAAGACTTAGCGCATTGATATGCACGTTGTTCCCCTTCTTTAAGCTCGAGCTATTTTTCTTCAAATTCGCCACATCGGTTGCAAGTTGACCCATTTGAATGGTCAATGATTGAATGGCTTTGTCACGGACCTCATCCTTTTGTATGCGAATTTCATCAAGTTGATTTCTCATTTGCATGTCTTGTTGCGTCACCTTGAGCATCTCCATAACTTCATTCCCACTTGATGAACTTTGACCCGAAGACCCACTTTGACCACCACCCCCTTGACCTTGAAACTCTTGATTGTTATATTGTTGGCGAGGAACATAATTTCCTTGATTCCTTTGGAAATTCGGATTGGATTGAGTAGTTGGATTCCCATAGAGGAAGTTTGGATGATTTCTCAACCTGGGGTGGTAAGTGTTAGAGTTCATATTGTAATTCCTACCACATCCCCCTTGAAGTGCATTCACCTCCTCTACTTGTACTTGTCCATCGTACACACCTCCTAAGAATGACCCAAATCGTTACAATTCGTACAAACATCAATTACCTAATTAGTGGTTTGTAGCCTTCCTTTTTTCACGGCTTGTACTTGTGGTCTTCGAATTGCCGGCCTTGCCCTTCTTCCAGTTTAAGCCTTTCTCTTCGATGTGACCGCCATTTGCTCCAAATATGCCCAATTATCTTGTTCATAGTTAGTACCAAATGCGCCATTTGTGATTGATCTCAAATCCCGTTCTTCTTCCATACTCAACCCCTCATGAAAAGCATTCAACAAATCCCAAAGAGCAATACCATGGCGAGGACAATTCTTGATCATCATGTTCAATCAATCAATCATACCTAGTGAAGTCCCACCAACAGCAAAGCTATAAGTAGGGTCTGGGGAGGGTGGGATGTAGGCACACCGTACCTCTATCCAAAGGGATAAAGAGGTGGCTTCCAAAGAGACCCTCAGTTCTAAAGTACGTATGTATAAAGCAATACAAAGGAAATAAAAGTTCAACAGTAATATAAAAATACTAATAATACTAATAATAATAATAATATATGTAAAGAAAATACCATTCTGGTGTGTGACCAAAATATGGAAAATAGAAGCCCTAAGGTATTCCTTTCTCCCTAAAAATCCTTAACTTTAATTCTACTTCTCCAAAAATTCCTATCCTCAACCATGTCCTCGGAGAGGTTTAGGTCTATCAAATCATGCCTAATCCTCTCGTACCAAGTCAATTTAGGTTGTCCTCTACCCCTCCTCCCCTCAATAGTAATATTCTCTACGGATCTAATAGGATTCGTCTTTTGTCTTCTCTTCACATGTCCAAACCATCTCAATCTCCACTCTCTTATCTTGTCTGCTATGTTCGCTACCCCTAATCTCTCCCGAAACACAACGTTTGTTATTCGGTCTAACCTTGATCATCATGTTAAACCTCTCAAATGCTTCATGAAACATTTCACCCGATTATTGTTGGAAAGTTCTCAAACTCCTTCTTACATCATTGGTCTTTTGGGCCGTGTAGAATTCTTCCAAGAATCTTTGTTATATTTCGGCCCAAGTATAAATAGATGCTGAAGGCAAAGTGTAAAGCCATCTCTTTGCCTTGTCTTCCAACGAAAATTGAAATAAGACCAACTTAACCTCATCCGATGTAAAACCTTAACCCCCAATAGTGTTGCAAATTGAGTCATATGCCTCCAAGTGAAACTAAGGTTCCTCCGTTGCTAGACCCTTATACTTTGGTAAACTTTGGAGAGAATTGGTCCTCACCTCAAATGTCCTTCCTTTTTTATTGTGAGGAATAACCACAAGAGACGGATTGCTAGTGATTATTGGGAGAAAATAGCTTCAATCCCCGTTACCATCTCTCTTGCATGCCTTCTTGGTACCCCCTTGGTACTCTTGGTTGACCCATTTGCCTATAAACGGGCCTTGGAGGTGTAAATTGTTGAAATTGTGGTTGGGGCATTTGTTGTTGGAAGGGTTGATCTTTTTGTTGCCCTTGTGGTTGCACTTGTTATGGAGCTTGTTGTTGTTGAATAACCGGTTGTTGTTGAGCTTGTTGTTGAACAACCGGTGGTGGTTGTCTATTAAGCTCTTGCACCGGTTCCGGTTGTTGCCCTTGACCATAAGCAAAATTTCCCAGATTTACCCTTTGACTTCTATCACCCCCCATGTAGTATCCTTCCACTTCATACCCCTCAAATTCATTGTCAAACCCGTACCCATAACTATCACCTTGTGATCTTGAATAATGCATGAAAGGTGGGGGTTGATATCGGTAGCTTGATTGTGGTTGTTGAAAGGTTGGTTGTTGGTTTTATTGAGAAGATGATTCACCAAAGTTAGGAAAAAGTTTGGTAATAGGTGGCAATGTTGATGATGTTGAGCAGGTGTATTGAGCAGTTATGGGTTCAGTTGTGTGAGTTGGTTTCAATTCACTAGATGAAGTAGGTATGGTGGTAGTGATGGGTGGAGGTGAAATTGGTGGAGGTGTAAATGGGATTGTTTAACTCGAAGTGGGAGCTGGTGAATCAATGGTACTGTTTGATGTAGTTGGAGAACCAAGAAGCTTGTTCTCCCTAAGCAACACTCGATTTATTCTAAGTGCCCGTTCAATCTCGGGATCAAATACTAGTGGTGGTGACCTCTTAGAGCCTCTAGTATGCATACACCTGTAAGTACCTGCCCACTAACACAACCAGCGTAAACCCGAAAATAACAAACAAAAACTACAAAAGCTAACACACGTTGCGCACTATTCCCCGGCAGCGGCACCAAAATTTGACGTGAGGTCGAAGACTCACTAAAAACTAAACTGATTACAACTAATTAGATAACGGTAAGTGGGTATCGAACACAGGGAGTTTGTGGAAAATGTGTTATTAAGTAGCAAAGTAATTTATCTATATTAATCTAAGTGCATAAAATAAACTCAAAGATTTGGTTGTTTGGTTTGATTAACAAAAAGAACTTAAAAGCAATTTAACGAGTTTTAAAACAGTATGAGAAAATATGTCTTCCCTTAGTTTCAGGTTTCTATGAATGTCAAAGTTAATGTTTAAACTGAGATGAACAATAAATAAAGTTCAAGTTTATGAAAACGATTGCGATAATTGAAGATAAAGTACTTGGATTACATAAAGCAAGGTAATCATTCAAAAACCAATTAGTTTATCCAACCCCAAATCCCTTCCGATTAATCTCGATTGCTTAAAACACCAAGAACTGGTGGTTTAGAACACGAACTCAATAAACTAACAATCTATCAATCAATTCATAAACACCATAATAATGAAATCAATAAGATCAAACTATTATCTCAGAAATTGCATAAACATTCAAACAAACATTTATAAATAAACCTTACAATCCGAGGGAAAAAACAAAGAGAACAAGCCGAGCATGATTCGGTTCATCATCCCTTCAATTATAGTAATCATACGATTCGAAAACAAGTGTTTTATGGTTACACAACTCACAATTGATCTATGGCACCTGAAAATCGCCCTTAGGTCATCCACAAATGGAAGATAATGATAAGAATGTCAAAATCCGTCTCAAAAACGAGTTTATATGGCTGTTACAAATTTCTGCGCCGGGCCCACTGTAAGCTACGGTGGCCACCGTAGCTTACGGTGGCTTCCAAAAAGCTACGGTGGGCAAAAACTGCCTTACGGTGACCATTTTCTTCAGGGGCCACCATAGTTTACGGTGGCTTCCATTCTTGCCTCATTGTTTTCTTCATAACTTTCTCGTTTCAACTCCGTTTTCGCCCACGTTCTCGTAATTTCATCCTCTATCTTCTCATACCTGCAATTATACATGTAACCATAGTCAACTAATTCTATGAAATTAATTGGTTAAGCATACGCATTTTATCTCGCTTCCCTACAGTTCACCCGTCAACATCTCTGGTTTTCTAAGAACATTCTTGATAGGATAGTTAGTTTTCACAATTATAGCATGAGTTTTAAATTAATGCCTTAACTTAGTAGAAGCCGTAATTAGTGCAAGAATTAATTTTTCTAAATGAGAGTACCTGGCTTCAGCATCTAGAAGACTTTTACTTACATAATAAACAGGATATTGTTCCCCTTCATGATCCTTTACAAGGACAACACTTACTGCATTACCCGAGACGGCTAAGTACAAGGATAGGGGTTCCCCATCTAGTGGCTTCATCAGTGCTGGTGCTGAAGAGAAGTAGTTCTTTAAGGCGTTGAGGGCACCCTCATGTTTTTCCGTCCATTCGAACTTTTTGTTCTTTCTAAGGATATCATATAAGTCTTTACATTTTCGATGATCGGGAGATGAATCTATCCAGGGCTGTGATCCTGCAAGTCAACCTTTGCACATCTTTTGCATTCACGGGTGACTTCAAATTAATGATTGCCTTTATTTGTTCTGGGCTAGCCTCTATACCCCTCTTAGTGACCATATAACCAAGGGACTTTCCCGCTTTAACACCAAAATGGCATTTAGATGGGTTGAGTTTCATGTTATACTGGTCGAGGATGTTGAAGGCTATTTCCAAATCTTTGAGGTGATCTTTAGCCTTCTTGGATTTGACTACCATATCATCTATATAGACTTCCATGGTCTTCCCTAGTTGATCTTTGAACATCATGTTGACTAAGCGTTGATAGGTCGCACCTGCATTCTTAGTCCAAAAGGTATAGCAATATATTCCAGTGGGAGTCATGAATGTCGTGTCATCTTGATCAAATGGTTCCATCTGAATTTGTTAAAATCCAGAGGAAGCATCCATAAAAGTAAGCATCTCATGTCCTGTTGTTGCATCCACCATGGAGTCAATGTGTGGTAATGGGAAAGGATCCTTGGGACATGCCTTGTTTAAATCGGTGCAATCGACACATACCCTCCACTTTCCATTCTTTTTTGAAACAACCACAACATTAGCCAACAATCGAGGATACTTAACCTCTCTGATCATACCGGCCTTAAGAAGTTTTTCAACTTCTTTTTGTATGGTCGCATTCCTCTCAGTAGCGAACTTTCTTCGCTTTTGGTGAATGGCTTTGATAGAATTATCAAGGCCTAGTTTATGAGTAATTACCTCTTTTGATATACCTGTCATGTCGTGCTTGAAGGCAAATGTAGATTTTCGTTATTTGAGGAAGGATACTAGATCCTCTTCAATATTAGTAGGGATACTGGATCCTAGGAAAACTTTTACATCTGGATCCTCGGGTCCAAGGATACTTCTTTCAGGTCTTGTTCTCGAGCCTCCAGTACATTCCTAGGATGTTGTTGTAGTTGCTATGTTACTGTTTGTTTAGCCGTAGGTTTCATGGATGAAGAATAGTAGTTCTTAGCTTCTACTTGGTCGCCGTCTATTCTCACTACCCCCAAGGAGTTGGTAGTTTGATACACTGATGATAAGTACATGCTACAACTTTCATTCCGTGTATCCATGGCCTGCCAATAATTACATTACAACAAGACAAGTTATCTATGTTTCGGTCAAAAATTAACAAAGTAACTTTTGATCAAATTAGTACGTGAGGTAGAGTGCTTGATGGTAAAATGAGTGAACACAACGATTTTATTACGAGGGAAAAAGCCCTTGATAATGATAATCTCCGGCACAAAAAACCCCCGGACGGTGAAAACTATCACCGTCAATTTTATTAATAGTAAAAGGGTGATTACAAGTATGGAGCTGATAAAATATCAAGTGCTAAGTGTTACAGTAATTGCTAGTAGCTAAGCAAGTGTAGTGTGTGTTCTAAACGAATCTATCAGCTCGTTTAAATAATAAAAAGTTACAACTGAAATCCCGAATAATCCAGAAACCCTAAACTAATTCTTCCATAATCCGTTGCTTGCCCACGTTCGAGTTGAAGAATTCTAATCACTAGCCATTGCAAACCCACGTTCATATTAGCATATTTAACACGTGGTCTTATCTGCAAAACAAATAAAAATAATATAGGACAATTGAATTAGTCAAATAACATCCTCGGAATATCAGCGTCGGCAGGATAGCTCGGAATTCTTGAATTGTATTCAATCCTGAGGATAAAAATTCTACACCCAACAGTCAATATAATATTGCTTTCATGTCGTGTATCCAGTGCCTGCCTAATATAATATTGCAACAAGACAAACAGTCAATAACAAAAAAAATTTGTATTTTATTTACCCCTTCGACGTATACCGAGAGTTTTATTTCCCCAATAGTGCTCTTAGTCTCTCCACTGAATCCAACCAATACTGAGGAACTGGGAACGATCTCATCCTCAAGAATATTCATCTTTCTCAGCACATCTAATTGAATAATGTTGATAGAGCTTCCACCATCTACGAGGATCCTGCGCATATAATGGTTAGCCACATATAATGTTATTACCAAACTATCTTGGTGAGGATCCTGAATGTCAACTCTATCGCTTTCATCGAAGGTCATGGTCTTTGCTTGAGTGAGAATGGATGTCTTTGTTGGTCTGTCAGCCACTTCTAACTTCCTTTGATCAGCATTTATTTTTGCATCAGAATAAGAGGTTCCACAGATGTCAGATCCTCTGGATATGAACATGATTGTTCTTGCGTCTGTTGGTGGAGTAGTCTCCTTTTCATGAATATTTTCAGGATTTTGTTCCTTTCCCTTCTTCCGGCCAAGTAGCTCTTTTAAGTGGCCTTTGCTGAGAAGATAGCTATTCTCTCTTCTCAGTGCAATGCAATCATCAGTCAAGTTCCCAAAGTCTTCGTGTAAGGCACACCACTTTGATTTGTCTTTGTAGGCTCCTTGTTTTTCAATCTTCTTTGACCACCTGGCTTTTTCACCTAAATCCTGCATGGCACACATTAATCCACCAATATCAACAGAAAAAAAATATTCAGAGACCTTAGGATTTTCTTCATTATCTTCGTCGTCTACTGCATTGATCCTTGGGTTATCAGGCTTATAGTAAGGCTTTGATCGATATGATTTCCCGGGGATTCGGCCTTCCTGTTCGTCTGATCGTATTTCGGGATACCGATCTTATAGTTTTTCTTGTCATCTTCTAGCCTGATAAACCTCAGAGCTCTGCTTCTTGCTTCGTCTAATGACCTGCATTGAGTCATAACAAGATCATCATAGAAAGAGGAGCCTTTTTCTAACCCCAACTTAAGAGCTTCCACTGCCGAAACCGGGTTTAGATTTGGAATTTCCAGTGACTCCTTGCTAAACCTGGTAATAAATCTCTCAAGGATTCCCCAGGATTCTGGGTAACCCTGTAAAGATCATCTGTCATTTTCTCAAATATTCTACTGCAAAAAAACTGGTTATTGACCAAGTTAATTAAATGAGAAAAGGAAGTGATAGTATTAGGAGGAATACTCAGTAGCCATTTCATGGCTGCTCCGGTCAAGGTAGATCCAAACCCCTTGCAAAGACATGCTTCCTTGATTTCCATAGGGATTGGGTTGATCTCCATACGCTCTCTATACTGTGCAACGTGTTCCTCTGGGTCCGTCAAACCATCATATAGCTTCATATTTGGGGTTTGAAACCGTTTAGGGATCTATACGTCACCAATTGATGGTACAAATCGGGATACTCTGTGACTATCAGCGGGAACTTCAGCTATGGGACGAATTACACCAGGAACATTTGATATCATGTCCTTGAGCTTCTGTAATTCCCGAGCTAAACTTAAACTTATACCTGCATCCTGCAAAAATCCTTGATTAGCATTAAAGGGAATTGTATTGAAGTGTTACCCTGAGGAGCGGTCTGGGTGTTGTAGCTTGCATTCTCAAACACAGTATTTCCTGGAGTGACAAATGGAGCGGCCGAAGTGTTAGCCTGCATCGGGATGAAGTCTCCCCGGTGCACCTCAGAGGACCCTGCAAACTGCTGAGTCTGAGCAAATGGTTGTTGAAGATTGAAGGACCCTGATGGAGGCACTCCTGAGAATCCTGCTTGTTGCTGAAATCCTGAGGATAACGCCTGCTGATAAAGACCTAAGGATCCCGTCTGGTGGGACAATCATGAGGATCCAAACTGTTGAAGCGATCCTGAGAGTCCTCCCTGCTGCGACAATCCTGAAGATAACGCCTGCTGATAAAGACCTGAGGATCTCGTCTGGTGGGACAATCCTGAGGATCCCACCTGATGGAACAATCCTGAGGATCCAGACTGTTGAAGAGATTCTGAGAGTCCTCCCTACTGCGACAATCCTGAGGACAACGCCTGCTGATAAAGAAATGAGGATCCCGTCTGGTGGGACAATCCTGAGGATCCCACCCGGATGGAACAATCCTAAGGATCCAGACTGTTGGAATGATTAGGATCCAGGGTTGTACGCCATGGCCGACTCCGGACGCACCAATCCTAAAGATCCTGGAGGAGTGAAATCCATAGATCTCGGGATTAGTGGTGTAAATTCTTCCACCGGCTTTTTCGCCTTCCTCATATCTTCCAGTTCTTTCATAAGCATCTGGTTGGTCTTATTCTGGCGATCCATCTGTTCTTGTAACCGTCTATAAAGAGACAGCTGGTCGTTGTTGGACACCATGATGGGATCTTGGGGAGACGGCCTTGATCCCGAGAACACGGGAGTAGCAGGTTTCTTCTGAGTGTTGTCAGGTTTCTTCGGGATACCACCAGCAGGAGGAGGAGGCATAGAAGGCCTCACAGAGGAATCTAAAGCCACGACAGAAGAAGAAACAATTTTCGGTTGGGAAGACATGTTGTGGATGTTGAAAGTAGGGTTTAGTTTGCTTAAAAGATACCCAATTTCTCTCCTCAGGCCAATACATTCATTGGTCATATGGCCAAAATCTTCGTGGAATGCACACCACTTGGACTTATCCTTGAAGGACGTTGACTTCTTATTTTTACGAGGCCACATTGCTTTTTCTCCAAGATCCTTCATAGCACATATTAAGCCATGAGTATCAATAGAGAAGCAATACTCGGAAATTCTTGGATAATCCTCATCATTATCATCTTCTTCTTCGTCCGCGCAGACTGATTGGTTGTTGAACTTTGAATAAGGCTTGGGGTTGTTATTTCTGAATGAGGATCCTTGTTTCTTGTCAGGTGACTCCTGTTTTGTTGGAGTTCCCAACCGTTCTTGGATCTTCTTATCATCCTCTAGCCTTATAAACATGAGTGCCCTGTTTCTGACTTCATCCAACGTCCTGCATGGGGTCATAACATGATCGTCATAAAATGGGGAGCCCTTATTGTAACAACTCGAGTTTCAAACTAGTATTCTATAACCGTTACCCGACCCGCTTTTATATTCGGGAAATTTTTACCAAGAAATACCGCGTATTTGCGCTGATAATATTTTATTAATAATTGTTTATAATATTTTATCAATACATACAAATGACTTTGGTTTACATTCAAAATATACCCTAAACTAAACTTTATTCTATTATTGTTTCCCCACTTAAAGTTCAGGGACCCTTCAACAATTAACTTAAAAGATCATATTACATCATCAACCAAACCTGAATCCTAAACCCAACCCGTATTCTTAACCATAACCGCGACCCGTTTATCTTTCTTGCACCAAAATTTACGGATATTAATCAATTTTGATTTGGTAAATCATCACTAACCAAAAATAGGCTTAACCGACTTCGTTAATTTGGAAAACACAATCAATAATATACGAATTTACGAAAATATGCAAACCAATTATACCATTATAGCGATATACCATCTAGAATTGAACATATTACAATTAATCTTGTAGACGTTGTCTGATGCACCTCGCGATCCATTCCTCAAGTTTAATTGGATTATAACACGCTGCTGTTATCAAAATCCGATGCTGTATTGGCCGCCGTCCCTCCCTCGTCGTTCTCCATCTACTCTCCATCATATCTGGTAATTAAACCTCGCATTTTGGTCGTTTGTAACACTTAATCAGTAACCCTATGCTTAATCGAATAATTAATAACGAATTGAACGAGTTCTTGATTTAGGGTTCTTATGATTTGGGGGTTATTTGGGGCTGCTATATTTAATCTATTTTTCTCGTTTCTTAAACAACATATCACTTGGATCAACTGGTTTGTTGGGTGTTTGTTAATCATATGTGAGCCGGCCAGGCGCGGGTTCGAGCCCTGGCCAGCGCGTTTTTGTTTGTTTTTAAATGTTATGTTTTTTTAATTAAATCCTTACATCAATATAAATGCCAAATAAACTTTATTTTTGTGAATCCGACACGTCTAGCTTAACGTAGCTTGTTGTGAGCAATTTTATGAATCGTTAGTGTGTGTGTGTGTGTATATATGTATGTGTGTAAATTGTTTTCTTTTAAATAAAAAGGTATAAAACTAATAAACACGTAAAGTATATATTTATCAATCGTTCATAAACTAACTTTCGTTAGGGACTTAAAATATATATTCGCCTAAATATTATTATTATAATTATTTAACTTATTTAATGATTTTCTTATATATTTATATTATGATTATATATTAAATATTTAAATATTGGATTGTATTTATTCAAATATTACAAGCGTATCTCATATTTTATTAAAGTATTTTATTTTAGTTATTTATCTAAATATATATGTATCTCAATATTGTTATAAGTATATTTTATACTAAATCTATATATTCTAACTTATTTCATTAGTATATTTGGTTCAAGTACAAACAATGATATTTTTATAAAGTTAATCTTTTTATAAATATATGATGAAAAATAATATTAATATTTTGCAATAATAATCCATATAGAAATAAATCGTTCAATCAATAATATTCTAATCACAATCATACCTCAAATCATGTCGAAATCTCAAACCTATTATACGCATTATCTCATTTGTTAGTAATTCATAATGTTAAATCATTTATAACTAATTTATATTATCCTATTTAACTAGGAATCCTTGTCAATATATCCCGAAGGATTTACTTTTCTCATCATCCTCATTTGTATTTCGTTCATCTGATCAGGTGAGTAATCACTTCCCTATTTTACTTGTTTTCAAATGTTTTGGGGACACTTGCGTACCATTTATCAAGCTATTTACTTTATTATTTCTCAAACGCAAACTGTGATCTTTGTGTTGTGTATCAATTGAATGACTGTTTGTTACTTGATATTTGCTTACTTGCTTACTTGAACCGCATTCGGAGAGGTCCAACATAATCTCATTATAGTATGATCATACGACCGTCGTAGTGGTCGGAGCCCGATCGCATTGGCAATGGTTTCACCGACATCTCATTACTTGCTTAACGATTTCATTGTTTATACTCACAGATAACAGTTTTGCCTATTTTTATTCATTTATATCATTATACATTATTATCATTTTTGTTTGTGTCAAAACTGGTGATCTACTCACTCAACATGTGTTGTTGACAAATATATATTTTGTACGCATTTGCAGGTTATAGATTTGGATTGCTTATCGAACTGAAGCTCACGTAGAGATGACTTTAGGATAAAACATATACAATAATAGTTGGTTTTGTATTTGTAATTTTCTTTATTTTGTTGTATATAAATGTTTGATAATAAATAAATTAATTAGATATTGTCGCTTTACAGTTGAATGATAGTACCTTGCGAGCTGTGGCAATCAGTTCACGCCCCGACATTTCCGCCGTAGGTTGGGGTGTGACATCAAGGATAACATATTCTCAGTTAGATTATCCGTGACCTAAGAACTAGTTTTAGAGTCGGTGTCACACACGGAATAATTCAAATTATAAAATTACTAGTAAAGCAAATAATTACATAGTGTATATGAAAAAATGTATTACATATATGTTTGTATCTATGCTATGTGTACATAAATTAATTTTATTTATATCAAAAAATCACTTTTTTAAATTAACTTAATAAAAAATGCACCTGCAAAAACGTACCCGAGAATGGTTCTTTCTATTGAAAATTTCATTCTCAGTGTCATATATGTATAATTGAAAAAATTTTGGTTATGAACCAATTTCGGAAATAAAACTTCTCATACGCTAGTAGTTCTAACAACTCAATCTAAATACAGAAGGAGAATTACCTTTATTGATATATTTATCAATTTACAACTCATCGAAGGAAAGAACATTAAATTGTAATGACGGATGTTCTTTAAGAACTGCGTTTTTATGAGCTACACCATGAAAAACATTTTGATAAGTTTCAAAGGCTTCTTGACCTTGTCATAATGACAACATAAAAAATAGCATGTTAACTGTTGGGTCACGAATAATCAGTGCTGAGGATATGTTATTCTTGAAGATATTTCTTGATCAATTATCCTTCTCAAGAGTTCCGGAGTTATGTCAGGATCACGGATCCTCAGTAATTGATATTATTAACGATTGTTTCCTATGTGTAGGTTAATATTTGATATGTATAACGGCTGGAAGACCTGGTCCACCTATTTAATCGCTACTGGACTCATAATGCACGTGGTCAAAGAGATGGAAATGGATAGTGGGAGAGTGGCGTAATAATAGGAAGTTTAGTTATTTGTTATTTTCGTTTATAAAGATATATTTGATCAGCTAGGTCACACAACTTATTTACTTCGCACTAATCAGTATTATTCAGAGTTCTCTCTAGCAACACACACACTTAGATATTCTTGTATTACTGATCATTATCTCCAACCATTGTAACCCGATTTTTGATTAATAAAGTGGTGATAGACGATTGTCATCACCCGAGGTTTTTGTGCCGGCGATCTGACCAAGATCAAGGGCTTTTCCTCGCAACAAATCATTGTGTTCATCTATGTTAGGCCATGAATTTTATACTGAGGATCCTTTATCCTTAACTGTCTTATGGATAGGTTATCCTTGAAATATGTATCAGGATATAAAGGATCGAAGATCCTCGGTATTACTTGTTTACTTATGATTGCATTTAGTATGGTGATGTGTTAGATAGGTGTGGCAATTTTAAGATGTATTTGTATCAACTATCTTCGTAGAGAAACCTCTAGCTGGAGCATGGATCCAGGATCCTACTTCAACATAGCTGATTATGGATGAATTCTCTAGAACAACAACGGTATTTAGACTTGGTCTACCGCTTATATCGCTGCTGGATGGCTAATGGCACGTGGTCAAAGATCGTGGAGCGGCTAAGTGGAAGACTTCCGGATAATTAGGAGATATTGTTATTGTTATTATCTTATTTAAATGAGCTATGATCGAGTAGGAAAACACACATGTACTGACACAAACACTAGAGCAGAAGTAAATACTCTCTCTACATACTAGAGAAGAAGTAAATACTCTCTCTACACACTAGCAAACTTTGTAATCTCGATCATAAACTCCACCACATTTGTAACCCGATTTTTACCATTAACAAACTTGACGGTGATAATTTTCACCGTCCGGGGTTTTTTTGTGCCGGAGATCACGATAATCATATACTCCTCGACCAAGGTTACCTTGTCGATCATTGACTAAAGTAATTCGACCAAAGATTATCTCATTAAACCTTGACGAAGCTATTTTATCAAAGATTGCCTTGATAAGTTTTGACCGAACTAGGACTATCTTGATTTAGGGTTTTTTCCCTCGTGATCAAACCTTTGTGTTCTCCAATATTACGATTACACACTTGTCATTATTAAGTTAGCACCTTACCTCACTTAACAGATTTGGATACTTGATCCTTAGCAGATTTTTATCCAAAACAATTTGGCGCCCACCGTGGGGAAATTGGTGCTATAATCCATATTATTCTTATCATTCTCAACCTTTTCATACCCATATCACTATCAATGGCCTCTCAATCAACCTCTGCTTCATCAACCATGCCAGCTACGGTTTCTCTCTCATCAAGGACTTTGCCACCGATGCCTCCGCCAATCACGGGAATGCAACGGCCTGCTGCTGCTGGGAGCAAGACGCAACTACCAGTCTTCCAGAGCTCGAAAAATGTTGTTGCTGCTACCCCGGTGGTTAATACTAACAGTGATGTTTCATCTATGTTTTCGCAGGTTAAAGCATACATGTAGCAGCAGAACAAGACTAATCAGAGGATCCTCCGTGAGATAGAGGATCTCAAGAAGAACAAGAGGCCAGCAGAGGATCTCACCCCCCTGATGCCAAGGATGCTAGATTTCACCAGTCCAGAATCCAAGGCTCAGTTCTCTCAAGGATCATATATCCTTCAACAGGGGTTCATGGGTCAACAGACTCAAGGATCCTCACTATTTCAGCCAGGATCATCTATCCTTCAATAGGGATCCATGGGTCAGCAGAATCAAGGATCCTCATATTATCGGCAAGGATCGGTCATCCTTCCACAAGGATCCTATGGTACCCAACCCCAAGGATCCTTCATCCCGAATCAAGGATCCTATGGTACCCAACCTCAAGGATCCTTCATCCCGAATCAAGGATCCGTCTTTCCGAATCAAGGATCCTCGGTCGTCCAACATCAACGATCCTCCGAAGTCCATGAAGGGGACATAATCCCCATGCAGACTATAGCCTCTGGAGGACCAACTCTCATCGCAGACTCCTCCTATCCCATCTACTCATCCGAGATGCCAACCTTCACTCAGCAAAGAGGTAACTTGTACGATCCTTTATCCTTAGATGCTAACCGTGGTTCCATGCAGGATGTAGGTATCAACCAAGCTATGGCCAAGGAGCTGCAGAAGCTCAAGGATATGATATCCAGTGTTCCCGGGGTCATAAGACCAATTCCTGAGATACCTGAGGGAAGCCACAGAGTATCCAGATTCGCTCCGCCTATCTGTGATGCTGAAATCCCGAAGCGGTTCCAGACTCTGAATGTGAAGACTTACGACGGGACCACTGATCCTGAAGAACATGTAGCACAGTATAGGGAAAGGATGGAGATCAACCCTATTCCGGAGAGACTCAAAGAAGCTTGTCTATGAAAGGGATTTGGATCCACACTAACGGGAGCCGCTCTGAAATGGCTGCTAAGTCTTCCTCCCTTTTCAATTACTTCTTTCTCTCACTTAGTTAACTTGTTTAACACTTAATTTTCCTGTAGTCGGAAATTTGAGAGGTTAACCAGTGATTTATATCGTGTTGTCCAACCTAGTGATGAATGCCTTAGGGATTTCGTCACCAGATTCGGCAAGGAAGCTCTAGAAATCTCAAATCTTGACATGACTACTGCTGTTGAAGCATTCAAGATGGGAATTCAGAATAGCTCCCCCTTTTATGATGATTTAGTGATGACTCCATGCAGGACATTAGACGAAGTCAAAAAAAGGGCATTAAGATACATCTGATTAGAGGAAGATAAAAGGATCCAGGCTCGTCTTGGAGGACAAACAAAACAAGAAACTCCCGAGAAGAATAAAGGATCCTGGAATAGGAACAACAATTCAAAGCCGTACGGCAAGCCCAATAATCACAACGTGCGGGCAGTTGAAGAAGGAGATGATGATGAAGACTATCCTTGCATCTCCGATTATTGTTTCTATGTGGATACTCATGGCTTGATCTGTGCCATGAAGGATCTGGGAGAAAAAGCAAGGTGGCCCCGAAAAAATGAAAAGGTTGTCGGCTTCAAGGACAAGTCTAAGTGGTGCGCTTTCCACGAAGATTTTGGCCACGCAACAGACGAATGCATCAGCCTAAGGAGGGAAATTGGTTACCTCCTAAGCAAGGGTCACTTTAAAGAACTCTTGGGAATGAAGAAATCCAAGATCCAAGATCCTGAAGACCTTCCACAGAAAGCAACACCGCCACCGCCAGGTGCTCATGTGATCAACTTTGTCTCCAGAAACTACGAATTATTTCAAGATTCTTATGCCATAAGAGAAGATACCGTAGTAGAATTCGAACTGGACGACGAGAGAAGACCGCTCATCCCCACTACTCGAGTGACTGATCAGAGAATCTTCTTCAATTCAAGGATCCAGGATCCTCACCAAGACAAGCTGGATGTGCGAAAGGTCAATTTCATATCAGGAGGTTCAGACATATGTGGAACTTCTTTCTCTGCAGCAAAAAGACTCGCTAAAGAGATAAAGATGGATAACGGAGATCAACCAATATTGTCAACCACCCTAACAACAGACAAGAGAATCTTCTTCGATGACGAAGACAAAATGAACATACAGGATCCTCATCACGACGGTTTGATTATTACTTTATTTATCTCTGACCATTATGTACGCAGGATCCTAGTAGACGGCGGCAGCTCGGTCAACATTATCCAACATGATGTCCTTAAGAAAATGAACATCCCGGATTCTGAAATCATTCCTAGAACTTCGGTGCTAGTCGGTTTCAGTGGCGAAACCAAGAAGACACTGGGGACATCAACCTCCCAATTTATATCGAAGGGTTAAATTCATACCAAAAATTTTGTGTTATAGATAACCTTTCCTGTTGCAATGTCATTTTAGGTAGGTCGTGGCTCCATGGAATGAAGGCTGTAGCCTCAACTTATCACCAGTGCATCAAGCTACCTACTCCTTGGGGAGTTGTAAAGATAGTAGGTGACCAAGCGGAGGCCAAGAACTATTATTCGTCATCAATGAAGCCAACAGCCAAGCCAACCATAGCATAGCAATTACAGCAACATCCTAGGAACGTGCTGGAAGCTCTGGAGAAAGACCTTAAAGAAGTATCATTGGACCCCGAAGATCCAGAAATAAAAGTGTTCTTAGGATCCAGTATCCCCAGTAAGATTGAGGAGGATATAATATCCTTCTTAGGACGAAGAAGATCTACTTTTTCCTTCAAGCACTCGGACATGACAGGTATTTCAAAAGAGGTAATCACTCATAAACTCGACCTTGATTTATCTGTTATACCCGTCCATCAGAAGCGAAGGAAATTTGCTCCTGAGAGGAACAAGATCATACAAGAAGAAGTTGAAAAACTTCTTAAGGCCGGTATGATCAGAGAGGTTCAATATCCTCGATGGCTAGCTAATGTGGTCGTTGTTTCAAAAAAGAATGTAAAGTGGAGGGTGTGTGTCGATTTTACTGATTTAAACAAGGCATGCCCCAAGGATCCTTTCCCATTACCACATATAGATTCCATGGTGGATGCAACGGCAGGACATGAAATGCTTACCTTTATGGATGCTTCCTCTAGATTTCAACAAATTCAGATGGAACCATCTGATCAAGAGGATACAGCATTCATGACTCCTACCGGCGTATACTGTTATACTGCTATGCCGTTTGGACTAAGAAATGCAGGGGAAACATACCAAAGATTAGTCAACATGATGTTCAAGGATTAGTTGGGTAAGACTATGGAGGTCTACATAGATGATATGGTGGTAAAATCAAAGAAAGCTGAGGATCACCTTAGAGACCTCGAGGAAGCGTTCAATATCCTCGACCAATATAACATGAAATTGAATCCGTCAAAATGCCACTTTGGTGTTAAGGCTGGAAAATTTCTGTGATACTTGGTGACGAAGAGAGAAATTGAAGCAAGCCCCGAGCAAATTGAAGCCATCCTCAATTTGAAATCTCTTGCAAACACAAAGGATGTCCAAAGGCTCACAGGAAGAATAGCCGCCCTCAATAGGTTCATCTCAAGATCCTCCGAGAAGTGCAAGGACTTCTACGACATTATTAGGAAGAATAAAAAGTTTGAATGGACGGAAAGGCATGAGGCTGCGCTTACAGCCTTGAAGGATTACTTATCCTCAGCTCCAGCCCTAATGAAACCTGTGGATGGAGTATCCTTATACCTGTATTTAGCTGTCTCAGGAAACGCAGTAAGTGCCGTTTTGGTGAAGGATTATGAAGGTGAACAACATCCCGTTTACTATGTAAGTAAAAGTCTTCTAGATACGGAAGCCATGTATTCTCATTTAGAAAAGTTAATTCTTGCACTCATTATGGCATCCACTAAATTAAGACATTATTTTGAAACTCATCCTATTATTTTGAGAACTAATTATCCTGTGAAGAATGTTCTTAGAAAACCAGAGTTATCAGGTAGAATGGCCAAATGGGCAGTGAAGTTAAGTGCATATGATATCCAGTACGAGCCGAGAACAGCAATCAAGTCTCAAGCACTGACGGACTTTGTGGCTGATTTCACTAGTGATCTACAAAAAGAAGCTGACTTGGAGGTCCAACAATTGGAAAAGACCAAGGATCCTTTGATCCTCTTCACAGATGGAGCATCCAATGTAAGAGGAACGGGATTGGGCATACTACTGAAATCGCCACAGGGGGACATAATACCCCAGTCCATTGCATGTGCATTCCAAGCTACCAACAATGAAGCATAATACGAAGCACTCATAGCAGGTTTACTTTTAGCCAAAAGTATGAGGATCAGGTATCTTCATGTGTATATGGATTCTTTACTCATTACTAACCACTTTAACGGTTCCTATACCGTAAAAGGTGTAAATATGATCAAATATTTAGAAATTATGAAGGAATTAGCAAAATCCTTCGAAGTGTTTAGTATAGTACAGGTACCAAGAGAAGAAAATGCCGGGGCAGACGCTTTGGCAAATTTAGCCTCATCCCTAAAAATACCAGAGAATACGAAGATCCCAATTATTCACATACTCTCGCCAGCAATAGGAGAGCAAGAAATTGGGGAAATAACAAGTGATAAGCAGATTATACTTTGGGATCCATTATCCTCGGACAATCAAGGATCCTGGATCCTCCCGATCAAAAAGTACATCCAAATAGGAGAAATTCCAACAACAGAGAATCCCAGATCCTTCAAACTCAAGGTATCGCAGTACATTTTATTAGATGATATACTATATAGGAAATCTCTTGCAGGTCCATACTTGAGGTGCATCGAGGATCCTGAGATCAAAGAAGTACTCAAGGATTTTCATGAAGTAGACTGCGGCAATCACACAGGTGGAAGAGCATTGTTTTCTAGAATACTTAGAACTGGATACTTCTGGCCAACAATGAAGAAGGATGCAGTGGCGTATTCAAGAAATGTGATGCTTGTCAAAGACATGCAAACATCCTTCATCATCCAGCGGAGCCTTTATATCCTATATCCTCCTCATGGCCTTTCATGAAATGGGGTATGGATATTGTAGGCAAGCTACCAAAAGCACCCGGTGGAAAAGTCTTTATGCTTGCTATGACTGACTACTTCTCCAAATGGATCGAGGCAGAAGCATTTGTACAAGTCCGAGAAAGGGAAGTAATATCTTTTATTAAACGAAATATTATAACTAGATTTGGTATTCCTACTGAAATTATTTGTGACAATGGTTCCCAGTTTATCGGGAATAGAACCACTAACTTTTGTGACAGTTGGGGCATCAAAATGATTACTTCTACTCCGGTTGATCCTCAAGCCAATGGTCAAGCAGAGTCTAGCAACAAGATCATCATCAACAATCTAAAGAAGAAGCTAGGATCCAAGAAGGGAAAATGGGCTGAACAACTTCCTTATGTTCTTTGGGCAGACAGGACAACTCCAAAGAATGCAACAGGTCAAACACCCTTTTCATTGGTGTTTGGATCTGAAGCAGTAATTCCCACAGAAATGGTGGTTCCTACAGCGAGAACGAGCATCCGTGATCCTCAAGCCAATGATGAAATCCTTCTTAAAGACTTGGATACCATAGAAGAACTCAGAGACCTAGCAAAGATCAGAATGGTAGTTTATCAACAAAGGGTAGCTGGGGCATATAACAAAAATATCAGAATCAGAAGATTTCAAGAAGGAGATCTAGTATTAAGGAAAGCCTTCCAAAACACAACAAATCCAGCTGATGGGAAGCTAGCGCCCAAATGGAAGGACCTTATCAGATTGAGTCGGAAGCAGGAAAGGGGGCATATCATTTGCTCACAATGGAAGGCAATAGACTACCAAGAGCATGGAATGCTATCCACCTAAAGAAGTATTTTTTCTAATCAGGATCCGGTATCCTGAGAGGATATATTATCCTTAAAGGATCAAGGATCCTGAAATCGGTAATATCTATCTGATTACTTATCTATTCTTTATTCTTGTTATTCTAAAGATAATATATTCTTAACATTTATCTTTTCCAAGTTTTTAAGTAACAATGCAGATTTCAATAAGAGGTTCAAAGTCTAAGAGGTTGGCCACCTCTCCTTTACATATAAGGTACTTTACTATTTCCCTTGGTCTTGCCCACGATTGGATATGACCCCCGATGGTCATATCCCCTAAGGTTTAAAGGTTTTCACCTTTCTCACGATCGTCAGTTGCGCACGTTATCCGACGTATAGTTCGGGGCAGCGGGACCAGTACACGCTTAGTGGCTGACAATTTCGTTGTCTCCGGCTATATGGAGGATCTTACGAATAATGGTAGACGTACCATTTCCTAAGGTTTAAGGGGTTTTCACCTTTTCTCAAGGGCCATGTCGCCAGTTAACATTCGTATTTTTGGGCCAGTCCCCAGTTTGGGCTTGTCCCCAGTATTTGGGCTTGTCCCCAGTTTAACACCAGAATGCACGGGCTTGTCCCCAGATTACACGGGCTTGTCCCCAGCTGCACGGGCTTGTCCCTAGTATATTATTTGGGCTTGTCCCCAGCTTAATGGGTTTGATCCCAGTTAACCTTATGAATTATTTGCAACATACTTACTAAGTTCTTTGTGAAGATCAAAAATCTAAGGATCCCGGATCCTAAAGCTATTCCTTCAAGGATCTTTTGGTAACTTAGGTCTATCTAGACCCTCTGGTACGATCTCTATTAATTTATGTATCATATTTGTTGCAATAGTTTTGAATATTTCAGTTTAGAAGGTTATTCACTTAAAGTTGTTTTACTACTAAAGATATTTTACCCTATTTTAAGGATACTATATCCTAATAACTTTTACCCTATTTTAAGGATACTTTATCCTAAAAACTTTTATCAACCTTTAAGGATATTCTATCCTAAGAAATCGTAATAAGGATTTTTATCCTAAAAATCTTTTACTTAATATTATTTTGCAAAACTATCAACAATGTTAATATTATATCTAATAAAAATTTTGAAAATAAATAACAAGTAAAAAGTCAAAAGATTTATATATTAATTAAAATAAGCCCCAAGGACTTATCCAAAATTCCTAACCCGGACTTCACAATACGAAAAGATGGACCATCCATCCCGGTTAAGTGAAAGTTACTAATTGTTCATAAAGTGCAGGGAAATTAATTAACAGGGGCAACAAAGACTTCATCCCCACAAACAGAGGATCCCTCCACCTTTGTCACCCCCGCCAATTGTCTTAAGGATCATCGATCCTTTATCCTAATTTCTATCGTTTATTACAAACCATGGAAATTGTTCTTAAAAACACCATAAAAGCAAAATAAAAAAGTAGGCTTGGGCCTTGTCTTTCGTATCCTTCATCGCCCGTTCATACGATTGTCTTCACCTCCACCGGTGTATCGTTTCCACCTTCAGCTTCATCCAGATCCTTCACACCGCTTGTTCCTGCTTCGCCCGCTTCAACCATTATAGCTTCAGTTTCATCCTCGCCTCCATCCAAGTCGATCAAGGCTTGCTTCCATTCTTTGATTTCCCATGAAGACTTATCAAAAGATGAATCATTGGCTTCGGTAAACATTTTGATTCTGGCCTCGAGGCTCGACTTGGCTGCCCATACTTTCGCTTCTTCGGCAACCCGGTTGATTTCGTCCTGCATCTGGACGGCCAAGGCAGCAGAATGTGCCTCTATCTCTCTTTTCTCTTTGGTCATCTTCGAGAGGGCCTTCTGCTTAGCAGCAGCCGTTGATCTCAGCACAGTGAGGGTCTTTTCATGCTCTGCGATAGTCTTCTCATAGTGGTGTCGGGCAGAATTAATGGCCTATGAGTGAAAGCGGAATAATCTTGGGAAGATGCTTGGAATAATAGGAATTGACAAAGATAAAGGATCCTTACAGTAGAAAGCATGTCCAGAATCTGCTTTTCAGCATCAAAGGGATTCTCCGTATCTGAACTCCTCTTTCTCTTGGATCCTGACTTTGTTCGAGTTGTGATCAGGCAAGGCTTGGATGTAGGGGTTGATTTCGGGGTCTTTTTCTTGGTAAGCATGCAATCAATATCCTTGAGGGAAAACTTGGAAGCAGATTTTCCTGATTTCGGAGCACCTATAAACAGCAATTGACAGATAAGTTTTCAAATTATTAATACTTTTTATACTAAGAGTTATTATTCTTACTTGACATAACTGATTCTAAGTTTGATCTTTGAAAAGCTTCAACAAACTTTGCTTGAAAAGTCCTAATTGCAGGATCCAATGACAGAAACCTCTTCACTCTATCTTCAACTCCCGGAAGATCAGCCAACAATTCGAAATTTTCAACTGCATAAGTGATAAAAGTTATTAGCAGAAGAATAGAATATCCTATCTTGGTAACCTAAGGATCCTGGATCCTACCCTTTGGTATCCACTTTTTGGGAAGATTAGTTCCACCCGGAATAGAATCTCGTCTTACGAAGAAAAATTGGTTTTTCCAAAGGTTACTATTAAGGGTGACTTTGGAAATGGGATTTTCTTGGTGAGGTTTCGATTTAAAGATATAGCGTTGGGAACCGTGGGTAACAAGATTGTATTGATATGCTAATTCTGCTAAGCCGAACTCGACTCCTTCCTCAACGATTATCCTTTCTATGGTATGAAGGATCTCCACAACATTGGCATGGCCTGGATATAAAAAATTCCCGCTAAATTGAAGAACCTTTGAGTGAAACTGAGGAAAGGATACTTATAACCAATGAGAAACAGTTGGGCCGGAAAGCAAACCCAGTTTTTCGAAATGCTGTCACTACGAGCTGCAGGATCGAAGGGTCAAAAAACTGTGTCGACTGGGAAGTATGATCGGATTTCATCGATATCCGAATATGTGAATTTACAGGTTTCGGAAGAGGGTGATTGAAGGAGATTTTGTGAATAAAGGTCATCGGGATGGAAAAAAGAAGAGGAAGAAGATGTAGAAGCAGTTGACATATCGAAGGAAGATTAACAAAAAGAAAGAAGGATACCTGAAAGACGCTTGGATATGTGATTATAAGAATATTATAGTTATCACATATATAGGCGGCGTGTAATTATGGTTTGTGGATATTAAACCGCCTGACACACGTCTAATCACCTTCTGTTTTGCAGGATTTTGAATTTCAAAATAACAGCTGTATTCCACTGTCACCCGCCATTTTGGGGGCAATTGTTAGGCCATGAATTTTATACTGAGGATCCTTTATCCTTAACTGTCTTATGGATAGGTTATCCTTGAAATATGTATCGAGATATAAAGGATCGATGATCCTCGGTATTACTTGTTTACTAATGATTGCGTTTAGTATGGTGATGTGTTAGACAGGTGTGGCAACTTTAAGACGTATTTGTATCAACTATCTTCGTAGAGCAACCTCTAGCTGGAGCATGGATCCAGGATCCTACTTCAACATAGCTGATTATGGATGAATTCTCTAGAAGATTGATGTTTAAATAACAACAATGGTATTTAGACTTGGTCTACCGCTTATGTCGCTGCTGGATGGCTAATGGCACGTGGTCAAAGATCGTGGAGCGGCTAAGTGGAAGAAGTCTGGATAATTAGGAGATATTGTTATTGTTATTATCTTATTTAAATGAGCTATGATCAAGTAAGAAAACACACATGTACTGACACACACACTAGAGCAGAAGTAAATACTCTCTCCACACACTAGAGCAGAAGTAAATACTCTCTCTACACACTAGCAAACTTTGTAATCTCGATCATAAACTCCACCACATTTGTAACCCGATTTTTACCATTAATAAACTTGACGGTGATAATTTTCACCGTCCGGGGGTTTTTTGTGCCGGAGATCACGATAATCATATACTCCTCGACCAAAGGTTACCTTGTCGATCATTGACTAGAGTAATTCGACCAAAGATTATCCCATTAATCCTTGACCGAAGCTATTTTATCAAAGATTGCCTTGATAAGTTTTGACCAAAGTAGGACTATCTTGATTAAGGGCTTTTTCCCTCGTGATCAAACCTTTGTGTGATATTACGATTACACACTTGTCATTATTAAGTTAGCACCTTACATCACTTAACAGATTTGGATACTTGATCCTTAGCAGATTTTTATCCAAAACAATCTATATTTCATTTGCATATTCACTACCAACATTAAAAGCACTAAACATCACCTAACGGATTTGGTTACATTATCCTCAGTTATTTTTGACCAAAACATTAACCCATTCAATTTTGTGAATATTTTGTTTCATTTGAGTATAGTTTTACATGACATGATTCTCATACAACATTCTGATCACCATTGAAGGAAAAGTTAATTCTACCATAAATATTTCAAATTTGATAAAAGTTAGAAGCATCGATAGGCATGCGATGGCATGTCGAAAGTGTTCGCAATCTTTTCTTATATTTTAATAGTCGATTGAAAATAGTCAATTTGTCAAATCCCAAAACTTGTGATTATTTCTAAAAATGTCATTGAAAATAAATTTGAAACCGAATCATATATAAATTTATAACTTTAATCCGTTTGATATTTTAAAGTCAACACTTTGAACCAATAACAAATTTGGTGATAAATCTTTTTGCATTCTCAACTTTAAAAAATAGTTATATTTCTCATTTTTGAACCGTAACATATTTTGACCTAAATGTAGTTAACTTGTACCAACTTTTTACCCATAAAAATCAAATTTACAAAAAAACCTGAAACAATCCCTAGTAAAAAAAATACTAAAAAATCAAATATGATAAACTTTGTCATATACTATTCTTACATTTTAACATATATATATATATATATATATACTAGACGGATGCCCGCGCGATGCAGTCGGAAATACAAACCTTGATAATTAATCACGTAAAAGATTTATGGGTGTTCATTGTTTCTTTTATAATCGTGAAACCGTTTATTGGTATAGGTAGATTAATAATTCTTATTTTAAATTCAATTTAGTATCGAAGTACAAACAAAACCGGAACCTAAATATTGCTAATGGTTTGGTTTGTTGAGTTAAATTTTCAACGGTCCAGTATTAATTTTCGGCGAAAAAAGCGTTGATAACAGCTTGGCTCGCGGTTTAATTTAAAACCATCAAAATCGAACCACAAACACATATACGTAAAATGTTATTTTTAACTGGAAAAAAAAACTATGACAATATCATACTCAAATTAAAGAGAATTAAATGTTCGTTTATATGGTGTAGTTTTTTTAAAAAAATTATTAACGTACGAAAAAGTTATGACCGTTTAACAATCGCGGGGGTAGTTGGTTTAAAAATGAAAATATAAAGAATATATACATAAAAGATGAATGATAAAAGTTGTAACTATTCTTTTATTTTACAAAAATTAATTAAAGTTAAGAGGTATATGTTGTAAATATTTTGGAAAATTATGGAATGCCCGTGAGTTTTTATGTTAGAAAGACTATTTTGTCATTCTTTAAACTTGTACCATGTGCTTGAAACTTTGTAAAGTACTTAAAATCACCGTCTTAATTTGCCATTCATTGCCATTATATATATATATATATATATTACTAAATTAACCAAAAAAATAAATGGATATATTTAAAGCATATATTTATAATTTATAAATTTATATGACAATTTACAATAATAATAATAATAATAATAATAATAATAATAGATAAATTGATTGATTTTAAAAAAATGGATCGACTTTAAACATATATTTATAATTTAATAATTAAAAAAATTATTTTGTAAATTGAAAGCATATTCGAGTTTTATTATTTTTTTACCATCTTATACAAATATGCATACTACAATATGTTAATGATTACATTTGAAATTATATTTTTTCCGATATTTAAGAACCATGGTTTGTTGTTGATTTTTTATTTCACCAATATTCTGAAATATATAATAAAATATATGTCAATATTTATTTTTATAAAAGTGTATAAATATAATATAAGTAGAGTGTAAAAGGAAAATGAATAATTATTGATATACTGCATATACTAGGACTAGACGGGTACCCGCGCGATGCAGCGGGTGTTTGACCCTATTAATCACGTAACAAATATGAGTGTTTATGGCTTGGTTAAAACCTTGAAATCCTTTAAACCGGTCATTGGTTTGGCTTCTTTTTTCTTTTTCTTTTTTTAGTTTTTACTCATGTTTAGTTGGTCGGTTTCAAATACAAAACGTAGTGAACGATTGGTTCGCGGTTTATACTGAACCGACCATATGACACCAGACCAGATTGTAAATGTTAAATGCATTTTAATCTTTTTATTATTAATTATTAGATAGGTTTAGTTACATATATATATATATATATATATATATATATATATATATAGTTAAAATGTAATTGAACATAAATCTTTTCATTACAAATAACTTGGCTATACAACTTTAAATTAACCTAACTGTAATATGATTCTTTTTGTGATATTTGTTGTTATCATTTCGCATCCTAGATCTTCCATTAGTATTTACCATTTATGTGGCTAAAATTATCATTATTTATTTATGATTCTCAAAAGTGTCATATTATGTTGGTGTTTAGTTATAATTGATGATACATTTAAATTAATAATTATTTTAAACTAAATTTATTATTAAAGTCTAAACTGTGAAACCAAACTGGAACAAAGCCGTTGGTAACGATTCGGTTTCAACTTTCAATGGTTGAGTTTGGTTTTGGACGACAAAAAATCAGTATTAACGGTTAGGCTCACAAGTTTAACTTAAAACCATCAAAACCTACACTAATCACCCATACGTAACATATTAATTTATTTAAATTGAAAAAATTAAAAAATATCATATTCAAATTAAAGAGAATAAAATGCTCGTTTTTATGATGTAATTTTTTTATAAAAATATTAACGTATGAAAATGCTATAGTCATTTAAAAATCATGGTGGGAAGTTAGTTTAAAGTTTAAATTAAAAACATAATATGGTTAAAGATGATGGACCAAACTTGTAAGTTGAATGAATTGTGTTTAAAAGACAAGTTTACCCTTACTAACACATGTACCTTTTGCATTAGCAATTTTAAATCCCATAAAATCAAGTGTCTTAATTTGCCCTTGTTTGGTGTATTATATATCTATAATATATATAAACGAAAACATAAAAATCCTACGTGTCGTGATGTGATCGCTCCCTCTTTTTTTGGAGTCACCAGATTTGCTTGATTTTTAAATTGTGGCTTCTCATGCATTTGACCCGAATTCACGGGTATGGGTTGTAGGTTCCCTGGATGGATGACACGAGATATCGCGTTCTACTCAGGTGCGGAATCCATGCGTAGATCGTTACGAGTGTAGAAAGCAAATCAAACAAACACGATACGATAAACGAACACGTTATATTGATAACCGAACACGTGATACGATATCACTATTACAGACTCGTTAACCAACACTGCTAACAACTATCACACGATTCACTAAACAACTCGTTACTAAACAATCCGTAACCTATATATAAATACACGACAACTTCGCCTGATATGTTCAGGCGAAGTTGTCCATAACTTCGCTTGTTCAACAAGTTCGCCTAGGCGAACTTGTTAACAACTTCACTTTAAACAAAAACATAAATAACAATACAGACTCGATTACAGACACTAGACTATGAACTACTGACATTTATGCACCAACAGACTCCCCCTTGGCAGTAGCTTCATATCTCGATCTTTAAGCTCTTGTCTTGTAATCCTGTATCTTCACGCATGCACTCCTTCTCTAACACATACCGTGACTACTCGCTGATATTTCCTTGCTTCGTCCTTCCAAGCAGGAATATAGAATATCTTCTTTTCATTCAACACTTGCAGATCAGCTTTCAATAAGTTAACAAGATGCATCGGATCATACACCCTCAGCACTTCTTGTTCGTCTTCGTCTTCCATCACGGCTTCAGCAGTCTGGCAATCAACATACCACCATTTAAGATTCTTCAACACATCTTGAGGCATAGTCTTCATTGGAACCTCCTTAATGCATCGAATCGGTTTGTACTTCATCACCATCCATGGCTTGCCATCTGCTCTCATTCCCCTTTCTGTATCTTCCACGAGCTTTCCCTTCTGTGGCTTTAATAAATCAAACTTCTTCTCTTTTATGCTTTCTTTCCACACGATCTTCCCAATAACTCTTGCCATGTTGTTGTCACTTCTATTAATCAGGCCCAACCTAGCCAAATCCTTCACCTCACATTCCGGCAATGTATTGAGAGATCTCAAGGTTCTCTTGAAGTACTGAATACCATCAAAACGCTTCACCACAAACAACTTTATATGTTCATCATATATCCAACAGATAATTCCCTTCTTCGACTCAGCATAGCCTTTGATGTTATAACTCTTCTTGAACATGGTTGGAACAGCAGGCTTCTTGGTCTTAATAAACCAATGAGCACAGCCTTCCTTCCACCTAGGCTGCTCCTCCCACTCAGTCTCATCGTTTTCCATCTCAGTACCCATATTGGCTTTCTCCACATCTGGGATCTCGTGTTCAACATTTTCTTCTACTATCTCACCCTCTTCAATCTCATCTTCAATCACAATTTGTGCTCCAATCTTCTCAATCTCCTCAAACGGCAGCACATCATCATCAAACACATCATCATCCTCTAGCATATCATCATCTAATTCTCTCAACGCATCAATCACATCATCTTCATCATCAACCATCACCACCTCATCACCACCAACTGCACCTGGAGACTCCCCCTGAGCTGTGGAAGTCCCAAGAGCTTGAGTAGTTCTTGGCAACTCACCACCTGCACCTTTCGGTGCATTGGGATCATCGTCTCTGTCGTTTCTCTTCTTCGTCCTTAACTTGTCGCCTCTACAGCCTGTCTCCCCCTGAGATGCCAAGAACTCCTTCATAGCATCTATAATACGCACATGTTCAACCAGGAGGGACGACTGTAGTTGATTCTCTGCTACAAGGCGCTGAATAGCCTGGGTCTGGATAAAGTTTATCCTCGATTGCTCTGCCACGACCCGCTCAAGTGCAGCTATTCTCTCCGAGTCTGAGAGGGTTGCATCGAAATCAAACCTCATGTTAGATGTGTCTTGAGTATACTGAGGAGGGATCTCGAATGTAACCGGGACTTCAGAAGCAGTTGTGGACGTAACCGCAGGTGGTATCGTGACCGACAACCCTGCAGTTGCGACGACCGTCGACTCTACAAACCGTGCCACCACCTCTGAAGGAGTAAGTGTTGGAGGTGGTAACGACACAATCTCTGGAGTCGTCGTCTGTAGTGTGATGGATGGGATGCCAACAGCTGATGTAGCCACCACAGGAACATCTGTAGCGCTTGTAACCTGTACAGAAGTAGGAACAATTGACATACCTGACAGTGCGGATGGAGCAAAACGTATAACACGTGAAGTCTCTCCAGCTCCCATACCAGCACCTGTCCTTTCACGTCTCGAACGTCTGATCAACTTGTGTATGTCCTCCTCTTCTTCCTCTGACTCACTATCATCCACCGTCCTCTTTCTCTTCCCCAACGTCCTCTCTCTAGTCACCAACATCCTCCTCGCCTCATCCATAACGTCGTCAAGATCTGAGTCAGCCACCGTCGTAGCTGCTCTAGTCACAATCACTTCCCTCACCTGTGCAGCAGAGACCTGCACTTCATCATGTGGATCAAAACGATCCATGTCAAAGAAACCTTGGCCGCCAAATGCAGCATCAAGGTCAACATCCTCCTCAGCCGATACAACAGGCACAGTAGGTACATCACGAGTTGCTCCTGCCTGTTGTGGTTGAGGGTCTCTGAACTCGTCCCCCCGAGCTGGCACATACCCCGGGTTTATCAAGTACCCGAAGAGTGGAGTATGCCTTGGACGCAGTTCAGGCTTGCTCCTCGCACTGGATGTGCGACATTGAGCAAAGATACGTTTGCTCACACTCTCCACGTATCTTATCGGGCGTCGTTGAGGCAAATTCGGAGCCACATGGTTCAAGATCATCTGGATGAATCTTGGATACGTTATGAACCGTTCCCGAGCTATCGCCCTCCTCTGTCTGTCGATCTCGTAAAAGACCATCTGACTAAAGCTATAACGTTTGTTATAAGTCAGAGCAGTCATTGCTGACTGCATGGTCGCACCCATACCGTCAGTGCCCGCCTTCCTCCCAGACATGCATACTATCATAACATGCATGAGGAAGCGCCACTGATCGAGCAGGAACCCCTTCCGTCTCTGGGTATCGCCCAATGGACCAGAATAGCCCATTCGCAGAAACGCTCCATCACGAAACGGAGCCACAAAGTCAGTCGGGTCGTCCCAAGTCTCCTCTCCAAAGCGTAACGCCACCCGAATTTGTTCAGATGAGAACTGAACTTCTTGATTATTTACTGTTGCTCTCATGACCGGGGGCTCAACACGACAATCATACTCCACCGTCTGCCAGAAATCCTCGATATTGGGTAAGGATATCGGCAGAGTCGTCGTGATTGCGTGAAATATCCTCGAGTGAATGAGGAAAGAAATGATCTCACGGTAGTCTTCTACTCCGCTCGCTTCCGGGTCTAAGGTAATGTACATATTGTGACCCGGGAAGAATTGCCTCTGATTGTCTCCTCCGTCATCGCCTCCAGCACCTCCAGCACCGGCAACAGCAGCCATATCTACAACAAACGAACCAAGTTAGATAAACATTAAGACATAACACAAGTTCGCTTGTTACCATGAGCGAAGTTGTGATAAAAACTGTATAGGCGAAGTTAAAGTTGAGGCGAAGTTGGGAACAACTTCGCTTCATCTTTAAGTTCGTCTAATAATTGTTAAGTTAAAAGGATCCAGGCGAAGTTAAAGTTGGGGCGAAGTTGGGAACAACTTCGCTTCATCTTTAAGTTCGCCTCACCACAACATCGCCTCAGGCGAATTTAAGCTTCAGGCGAAGTTGAGCATCAGGCGAAGTTACGGATAACTTCGCCTAAACCTTAAGTTCGCCTGAATACGAATCGGCGACAGTGAGTTTAATTCAAACTCGAAAATCCGATGTTTCGATTAATTTTGACGATTGAGGAGGCTAAAACACATGATATTAATGATAACTAAATGACCAGGTTGTACATGACCACGTGAAAACAGGTTTTGAAATCGGGTTTAAGGATCGGTCGTCCGAGGTTATTACCCGGTTGTCGAAACAACCTTAGATTAACATCAATGAACGGATAATACGATGTAATAACCCAACCAACCTTTAAATCGGTTTGAGAACGAAGAAAGAAAACAAGTATGGATCTGTATATAAGTTCGCTGTGAAAACGGAGGATATAAGTTCGCTGAGTTGAGAATAATGAACTGTTTGACTCTTGAAAATCCTTATATAGGGGCGAAGTTATACAGGCGAAGTTACGGATAACTTCGCCTAGGCGAAGTTATCCACAACTTCGCCTGTTCAACAACATCGCCTATATTTACAAAATTTAACCTTATAATTTTAACATTTTTTCAATCAAGTTATAAAACTTTCCTTTAAGAACTAAATGACACGATCAAGTCCAAGTAACCTGTTATAAAAAAAAATACAACTACATAAAAAGAAAACTTTAAACAATTTAAGTATAAGGGATCAAATTTCAGTCTCGATAGGGACTGCTACGTTTTAGAAAAGATCCGAACAGGAATCATACTAAGTATGTGACTGTCACATAGATCCGTGTTTAGCTGTATTATGACATAAGGAAACAGGTTGTAAGCAGGTAAATAACTTAAGATGGTTTTCATCGTTTCTGTGATACGAGTTAGGTTCAATTATGCCTCAAAATTTAAGTGGGCAACAACTCAGAAATATTGATGCCTCCTATCTATCCTCAAAGCGTATTTGGCTTTCCCCAAGTCACCCCGAATTGACCTCGACCCATAGTGTCTGATTAGGTTTGTAATTACTCTTCATCTGCTTCCCGTTCTCCTTCTTACTCTATGATTGAGAAGTCTTGACATTTTCAGCTATAGAATGTTTCAATAACTCAATTTTTTTTTTAATAACTCACAAATTTACATAGACTTCAGAGTAGTAAACCAACTGCAAGTCCCGAATCTGGATCACTGCAGTTTCTTGAAACGCTATCTTCACGAGAATCAGAACACACATGGGCTCGTGTATGACTGGGTAATCGCTTTTCTGCCTATCATTCGGAAAGATATATATGAAGACATGCAAAACTCGTAAGGAGTTTCCACGTAAAATCAAGTGGATTTAGTTTGTATCACGTCTACTTTTACGCACCATAAAAAGTTACCATGACATACAATGACTGTCCTAAAGCCTTTTAAGCCTAATAACTTCACTAGTTAAGCACACAAAGTTAGTATATCTATCATTTTCCAAGGTTGGATCAATTTTCTGTTTAACATAGCAAACGTACTTCTTACGAAGTAGTAGACTTGAAAAATAATTTCATTTCCCAAAAAAATTTTGACTTCAATCGCCCCGATCAAATCAAGTCTTCAGGTGAACGGCTATCCCGAAGATCCAATGGATCAGCTGGACCGATCACATACAAGTATGTGTCCTTCTAACTGAGTATGATCGACTAATTTTCAGCGAAAGAAAGAAAACTCATCATAAACCGCCCCGGTCACTTTCAGTCATCTGGTTAATGGCTATCCTCATATTCTACAAGTAGAAATGAGGACCAAAACATATCCTAAGACATGTCCTTCAAACTGTGGTAACCGACATAATTTTAAGCGATAGTGACCCTTTTTTTTATTTTTTTTTATTTTTAATATAACATGAAAAACATGGCTACTCGGGATTGATCATCCCATTAAACTCGATAAGGTTTTGAAATCTTGATTTGTCAAACGCTTTAGTATAAAGATCAGCGAAATTATCAACGTATCCACCTTTTCAAGCACAATCAGTTTCTTCTCAACACAATCCCGTATAAAATGATGACGTATGTCAATATGTTTAGTTTTACTATGTTTAACGGGATTGTTAGTTACTGAGATAGCAGCTGTGTTATCAATGCAAATAGGAGTAAGTAAGAAATTCAGACCATAGTCGCGCAACTGTTGTTGAATCCAAAGAACCTGGGAGCAGCAGTTGGATGCTGCTATGTATTCTGCCTCACAGGTTGAAATTGCGACCGAAGTCTGTTTCTTGCATTGCCACGACACCAATCTGCCACCAAGAAACTGACATCCTCCAGTTGTTGACTTCCGACTCTGATTGCACCCTCCATAATCAGAATCTGTGTAAGCGACTAGCTCCAAGTCTCCTCCTCTCGGGTACCACAACCCCAGCTTCGGTTTGCCCTTGAGATACCGCAAGATCCTCTTCACACCCTTCATGTGAGATTCCTTTGGGTTTGCCTGAAAACGAGCACAAAGACAAACAGCAAACATTATATCAGGCCTAGAAGCAGTTAAGTACATTAAAGAACCTATAATAGCCCGATATTGAGTTGGGTCCACATCTGCATCACCGTCTGACTCAGCACCCAATTTGTGATTGACGCAGATTGGAGTGTCGAATGGAGAGTTGTCCTCCATCTTGAATCGTTTGAGCACATCATGGACATACTTGGTCTGATGAATGAACATCCCATCCTTCTTCTGATCAACCTGCAATCCTAAAAAGAAAGTTAATTCACCCATAGCACTCATTTCAAACCTTTTCTTCATGACGGCCTCAAACTCCTGACACATGGAGACTTTTGATGCAGCAAAGATAATGTCATCCACGTAGACTTGCACCAGCAGGAAGTCGCTTCCTTCTCTCTTAACGAACAACGTGCTATCAATCTTTCCTCTTTCAAAACCATTTTCATGCAAGTAATCTGATAAAGTTGAATACCAGGCACGAGGTGCCTGATGTAGTCCATACAATGCCTTGCTTAACTTGTACACGTGATCAGGAAAGTCTGGGTCAGGAAAACCCGGAGGTTGCTCAACATACACTACCTCATCAACTTTCCCATTCAGAAACGCACTCTTCACATACAACTGAAATACCTTCATCTTTTTATATGCAGCAAACGCCAAAAACAATCTAATGGCTTACAACCTTGCCACAGGAGCGAACACTTCATTATAATCAATACCCTCTTGTTGATTAAATCCTTTCACAACTAGCCTCGCCTTGTTTCTTATGATAATCCCTTTCTCATCTCTCTTGCACTTAAACACCCATTTTGTGCCTATCGCATGCACATTTTTCGGTTTTTCAACCAAATCCCATACTTCCATTTTCTTAAACTGAGCCAACTCTTCTTGCATAGCTTCGACCCATGAGCTGTCCTTTAAAGCCATTTGATAATTCTCCGTCTCAATCTGGCTGATAAAGCAGGTGTACAAGCATTCGTTGATTATCCCTGTCTCCTTGATGCTTGTGTAAACACAGGTGTGCTCATTCAAGCTACGTCTTGTTTGTACACCGGAGGACACATCACCAATCACATTCTCCAAAGGGTGATCTTTATGAATTCTCGTGGTCGGAACAGAACCGACATGCAAATTGTCTTCCAAGTTAGAAGAGAGCTCGTCTATGGTTGTTTCATGCTGAGAGTGAAACGGATTGAAAAATTCTTCTTCAGTCGAGGTAGCAGGGGTATCGACAGCATTTGATGAGGAAGGTTGACATTTATCGATCAGCTGTCTTTGCAATAGTTCTTCTTCCTCATCAAGGATCATCTTCGTAGCAACTCTCTCTTCTTCTTCAGCAATATCCAAATACGGTATGTTAAAAGACTTAAAAAGTTTAACATAGTCGAAAAACTCCGCAGGTCCGTTGCTTGGTTTTGGCGGTTGGTAACTTGTGATATCGGTGTTACACACCACCTCAACCTTGCTGGTCGATGTATTGAAGACACGTCTGTTGGGAGTCCCAACAACATAACCGACTAAGATTCCTTCATCGGCTACTTCACCAAACTTAGAATTTGTCTTCAAAATCGAACAATGGGACCCGAATGGTTCAAGACCACTCAAGTTGGGCTTTCTCCCATGCATAAGCTCATAACACGTTTTACCAAGTCTTTTAACAGTTAAGACCCTATTCAGAACATAACAAGCTGTAGCAACAGCTTCAGCCCAAAACACCACAGGAAGCTTCGAATCAGCCAGCATAGTTCTGGCTCCTTCAATTAACGTTCTGTTCTTCCTTTCAGCCACTCCATTCTGTTGCGGTGTATACGGAGCGCTGTATTGGTGTTCAATCCCTCTCTGAAGGCAGAAGATCTCCATCTCAAAATTCTTGAACTCCGTTCCATTGTCACTCCTGATGAACTTAACCCTTTTATCCATAACATTCTCAACTTTGGTAATCAAATTCTTCACCATCTGAGCCGTTTCGTCTTTTGATTTCAGGAAATACACCCACGAATATCGTGAGTAGTCATCAGTGATCACCAAGCAATAAGAAGTTCCTCCAAGACTTTTTGCATTCACGGAACCGAAGAGATCCATGTGAAGCAACTCCAGAGTACTGGTAATTGAATTGACTTTCTTGGTGAGATGGGATTTCTTATGCTGCTTTCCCTTCTTGCACGCTATACATTTATCTTCAAAATTGAAATTTTTCAAGGGAACGCCCAGCACAAGCCCATTCCTGACAATGTGGTTCATCTTCCGAAGATGAATGTGCCCCATTCTCCTATGCCATAATTCGGACTCTGTTTCACTCGCTTTTGTCATAAGGCATGATTCTGCCGTGGCCATTTCAGTTGATCTCATATCCATAGTGTACGTATTTCTTTCACGTGGAGCCTTCATCAAAATCCACTCCTCAGGTATCTGAAAACCTGGTTTCAACACAATCGCCTCGTTCTTTGTAAAATGAACGGTGTACTCCTTATCACAAATCTGCGACACACTTAGCAGATTGTATTTCAATTCTTCTACAAAGTTAACATTCTCCAATGTCATCTTTCCGTTCGACACTGTTCCCCTTCCAGTAATATTGCCTCCACTTTCTCCGGCAAAGCTTACTCTCCCTCCTTGAACAGGTTTCAAATCGTGTAACAAGTATTTGTTACCCGTCATGTGCCGGGAACAGCCGCTATCTACAACCCAAAGATTGTTGGCAGCTCTGTTCAACTGTTCCTGCACAATAAAGCAAAAGATTAGAATTTAGGGACCCAAGACCAATTGGTCTTGGATCTATACATCCCAAACTTTGGCTTTCCAAAGTTAGTATCTCGATAACTCCTGTAAGTCCCATTAGGATATCTTATTGAAGATTGATTGTAAGGCCTTCCAAACCTTTGAGAATTGAAAGTATTATAGCTTGTGGTTTGGTTATTAGAAGTGTAAAACTGAGATTTGTTTCTATGAAAACCTGAATTATTCACATTTTTGAATTTTAAGTGGTTTTCATTTTTAGGAGCATAATAATTACTATTAGGTCTATTCTCAGCTTTAGTAGGCCTTACACCTCTGAATCGCTGCTTCAGAGGGCAATTTGCAACAAGATGTCCTAATTGATTATATCTAAAACAACACCTATGTTCAACCTTTTTATCAACAGGTGTTTTAGATGTCGAGGCTATATTACTGCCCGTTCGTCTCACATAAGGTGGGACGTACGGGTTTAGTGGAGTACTCTTTTTATTCGTTTTATCTTTTTCTTCACTCTTGGGTAACACAACCTCCTCTTTTGCCTTACCAGACTCGGATGACTTATCCGAATCTGATGAGACTAGACTTTGATCAGAAATTTCAACACTTGAAACAGGCGAACTTGTTTCGCCTCTACTAACATTTGGTTCTTTAATGGTTACTTTAATTGGCACTGTCTGAGCAACCTCAAAGTCAACAGATTTCTGAACACTAGGGTTAAAAGTGTAATTGTGATTGTACGGTGGTGGAACCTCATGATAACCGATTCCTCCCCTCTTGACTGAGGAACCTTGATCACTAACAAGGTGATCAAGTATAGCAGAGGAATTTCTGAACTGCTCCAGTTTTCGATTCAGTTCCACCACTTTCACCTGGTGGTCAGCAATCTGTTTTTCTCTCTCAGCAATTAGTTTGGTCTTTTCTTCCAAAACCTCATAACTTAAATCAATCACTTCAATTTTTTCAGCAAGTTTAGTTTTTAAACTTTTAACATCTTTTTCACAAGCTTTTATTTTAATTTTATAATTATTTTCTCTTGATTTAATAAAGTGATGATCTTCTTTTATGGTTTTAAATTCAGCATCCAACCTAACATACTGATTAGTTATGGTTGCTAGTTGCTCAGACAAGTTCTCACATTTTGAACATATAGGTTTAGAACATACCTCGGAGAGCTGGTCATTGTCATCTGCCATAAGAGCTTTTTCTTCTTTGGTAGCCCTCTCACTTTCTTCAGTTTCAACCTTTGCCAAATTTGCCTGCTCAAAAGTTTCTTTAGAAAGCAGGTTCCAGTTGTATTCACCATCTCCTCTGGAAATCATGGCACTATAATCTTTTCTTCCCTCATTATGCGGTGTAGACTTCCTTGACCACGTTCTACACGCTCATTCCTACACTCCTTTGCAAAGTGACCGTTTTGTTGACAATTGTAGCATCTCACCTTTGACTTGTCGAACCCTGGTCTTCCTCCAACAAACTTTCTACCGGTCTTATTCATAAACCTTTTCACCCTCCTCACAATCATGGCCATCTGCCATTGTAGATCCATTTCTTCCATATCGTCAGCATCAATCTGATCGTAATCTTCATCCAACATAGCTGGATCAACAATCTTCCCTTGAATATAGTTCTCATAGGAAGCGATAAAAGAAGCATAGAGACCAAACTGCTCTTCAGCAGACTTGACACTCATAGGCATCTTGGAGTAGTTGTTGCTGGGAACACTTGAAGAGCAACTACTCTTGCTTACCTGGGGTTGAGAACCACTCGATCCAGCTGCTACATAGCAAACATCCCCATTTGTGTTAACTGACACATGCCCCGCATGAGATGAGTTGGGGCCCGACTCTCCCTTTGTGTAGTAGGCAGCCGATTCAGTCTTCGATCCTGAGCTAGTGTTGACTTTAGCTCCATACATACCTGGATCTTGAACCTGATCCATAGAGGTCTCTTTTCTGGCCATGTTAAGCTCAAAGGTTCTGAGCTTGTTGACTGCCGTTTCTAGATCATATGTGGGAAAGTCTTTGTCTTCCCTCATCAGCACAGTGTACATCTCCCATTTTGGTGGGAGAGCATCTAGAAGCTTCTCAACTATTTCTTCTTCTCGGTAGGAAATGGAATAGTTGCTCAATTCAGTCATCAGATGGTAGTATCGAGTGATAATATCATCTAAAGATTCATTCTTCAAATACTTGAAGACTGAGAACTGGGTTTTGAGCAATTTTATCTTTGAAGCCCGGATTCCTACATTCCCTTCAAATCTGCTCTCAAGAGCTTCCCAAAGCTCTCTTGCTGATGTGTACTTTCTAAACGTATGAAGGATCTCTTGTGGAAGAGCCATAGTAATAGCAGCATGAGCCTTGCTCTCGGCCTCATACATCTTTTTCTCTTCTTCTTCCATTTTACTATACTTCTTGATTTGGTCACGACCTTCATACTCCATAATTGGTGGAATATACCCATCCTGGATGCATATCTTCGCATCCTGGTATTTGACGTACTGTATGAACCGATCCTTCCATGCAACGAAATCGGTTCCCTTCAGCAATCTTGGGGCCTTGGTAGCCGACCCTGCTTCAACTTCCATCTTCACTAACTCAGAGATGTTGATCGACGACATCTTTCCCGAAAGTAAGAAACCTGAAAAGTTAAAAGTTTTTTTTTTTTTTTTTTTTTTTTAAAGTCCTGTAGGCGAAGTTACGGATAACTTCGCTTGAAGTAGGCGAAGTTGTAGAGAACTTCGCTGAAGAACTTCGCTGATAACACTGCTGATTAACTTCGCTGATTTTTAACTTCGCTTGAGGTAAGCGAACTTAAGAGGTAGGCGAAGTTGTAGAGAACTTCGCTTGAGTTAAGCGAACTTGAGAAGGTAGGCGAAGTTGTGGATAACTTCGCTTAACCTTATATCTTCGCCGAAACCCTACGCATAGTGACGGCAACTTCGCCTGATGAACACGAAGTTTCTGCAGATCTGTAAATCGGATTTTAACGAGGTTTTTGACGGTGTAAAGGCTTGAACACGATGGTAGGAGGTAAGAATGATCAAAACACCAAAAACACGTCCCGCGAATAGTCGAAACGGGACGATTTCTACACCCGCGTGAATATCCCGAACCACACAATCGACCAAATGCTCTGATACCAATTGTAGGTTCCCTGGACGGATCACACGAGATATCGCGTTCTACTCAGGTGCGGAATCCCTGCGTAGATCGTTACGAGTTAGAAAGCAAATCAAACAAACACGATACGATAAACGAACACGTTATATTGATTACCGAACACGTGATACGATATCACTATTACAGACTCGTTAACCAACACTGCTAACAACTATCACACGATTCACTAAACAACTCGTTACTAAACAATCCGTAACCTATATATAAATACACGACAACTTCGCCTGATATGTTCAGGCGAAGTTGTCCATAACTTCGCTTGTTCAACAAGTTCGCCTAGGCGAACTTGTTAACAACTTCGCTTTAAACAAAAACATAAATAACAATACAGACTCGATTACAGACACTAGACTATGAACTACTGACATTTATGCACCAACATGGGTCTCATCAAACCCATATATTTCTTAAATGGGTTATAACATCTCATTAAATTAAAATCTAATCTCACCAAATATTTGAAATAAAAATCCTATAAAGTAGATATATACTAAAAGTTAGTATCTGATTTATTTAAAAATAAATATATATTATTTACAATCAAAAAACCAATTTTATAGTAAAAAAATAAACGAGTCTTGAGTCTCGTCAAACACATACAACTTTTAAACCGGATTATAACATCTCATTTATTTGTGAAACAATTTTATCAACAAACCATAAGTATATTATTAACGTTCATATAATAAAAAAAATAGAAAATTTAAAAAATAAATAAATATTAAAAACAAATAATATAAAACAACCCCCGTAATACGGGGGGATAAACTAGTAGTATAGATAAATTAAGATATTGGTTTTGGAGGGAAAAAATTGTAAGAATTAACCAAAACATGCAAGTGTCTGTAATTATTTTACATCATTAGAATAGGTAGATAATCTATACTATTTAATAAATAAAGTTTTCTAAATGACATATGTTATCACTATTTTGATCCTTACAAAATTTTCCTTCATCTCTCTCATATTAAGTATATTTCTCTTTTTAATATTTCATTTTTAATTTTTAATACTTCCATCCTAATTTAAAAGAATTAATACCATCATAAATATGTTAATTTGTTTAATATAAAACATATTGCATTAGTTATTAATATTAGATTTTTATAAGTAACCAATACGAAAGGCGTGAGTTTCTTTAACCGATTAAAATATCAAACATTGTTCATGTCAAAACGGTTTAATATTAGAATGATTTTCGGTCCACGGGTTGGTTTAAAAAAGTAGTCATTTACAACTAAGTTTTGATATAGAAAATAACAAATAAATAATTTATGATTTATGAATTTTCTAACAACTTTTTATTTCCAAATTGCGTAATGTGTAACTTTTTTACCGTATAATATATCATTATAATTTTTTTTTAATTCACATTATATTATTATTTAAAAAAATTATTTATTCTAACCCGTGTGCTATACGGGTAACTAACCTCTTAATATATAAAATATAATTGTTTAAAATGATAATACAAATGAGTTATGTATAAATGAAACGTGTTTCATTATTTATTAACGAACTTTTAAAGAATCATAAATATTGCCATTTCTGGTATATTTACGCGTCCATATTAATGTGAGCCAATCTTTTTTTTTTATTACCTACATACTACAACTATAAAAGTCATAACAGAATTCCACTTGTGCATTTTTATTTACGTGTTTTATAATATTTGACTGTCTTTTTTACTTTTATCACATATTCACTTCAGTTATTTATACTGTGACGCAGTAAAAACTCTCAAAATCTACATAGGTTTTAAAACTCTAAAAATTATTCATAACCCATTTAAAATTACAAAAAAGATGTTTTTGTCTTTTTTTTACCTTTCCACTTGCGTTGTACTTTGAGTTTCAAATCTGGTAATCGGGTCGGATCCAGTCCAACTTTTCAAAGCACCCGTTTGTTTTCTTCAATCTCCATTTCTTTCAGTCTTTGTTTCTTTCACACATTCTCCTCCGTTTCGGATCCAGTCCATCATCGTCGAATCTCCGTGGTTGACTCCGATCACCGGATAATATGAGCGGCCACGATTCCAAGTACTTCTCCACTACTAAAAAGGGAGAAATACCTGAGCTTAAAGAAGAACTCAACTCTCAGTACAAGGTATACCTATTATTATTATTACTTCCTGATCTGATGATTAAATCACCTAATATTGCTTCAGTTTTCTTCTATTGTTGTAATTTGATTAGTAATTTCGTTATTATGCCGGATGTATTGTCAGATCTGTAACTTTGATATGCAATTACTCAATTAGGTCGGGTTTATTTGACCTAATTATGATTCCTGTATCAAGTTTATCATTCTACGCATTTAGATGTTGTTAGTTAGTAGTACTTAGTAGTAGTTGCTGCTGCTGCATCTTATTACAAGTTTCAAACATTGTATGAGTTATCAGTGTACTACTGCATAATACTGAACCAACTCATAATTACTGTAAGTTCCAGAGTTATATCTGTTTTCGCCATATTTTAGAGTTAACGCACATAATATGAATGTAAAGATGTACTAGAAAATCGTTACATTGGAAAAATCAGTTTTGTTGTTAATATACGGGGCAAAAGAATAACTGAAAGAAAGGAAATCTGTTAGTTATTCGTTAAAGTTTCATTTATTCATTGACCGGAATTAGACGGGGATATATTGTGATAGAAGCCGGATTCGAGATCGGCGGTCTCCCAAAATATGACCCTTTGAGCGGGTTAGACTCCAAGAAACATTAGAGAGAAAGAGACAATAAAACTTTGCTAATTTTCTTCTTAATTCATTCATAAACTTGGAATGCCTTTTATAGGCTTACACTTGAAAGTAATTGAACGAAATAAAAGGTAACATGACCATGAACTAGACCACTAACTAAGATAACTTCCCACTAACCTATAATAAACAAACAAGTAATGAAACTAATAAGAAATTAATAAGTTGCATGGTGAACATGGGATGACAAGGGTCTTGCACGTATCATATTGCTCGCAGACGTAGAACAAAAGTTCTACGTTTATTTGCATTAAACACCTTGGAATTCGGAAACAATAAAACTTTGTCTGTTAGTTAAGTACTGTATTACTTGAATGAGCGTGCTACTGCATAATAGCTTCAAATATTGAACCGCCTAGTTACTGTGAGCACACCTTTGCATTTGGCAAGTTCTATAGTTTTCTGTTTCAGGAAGATTTCTTTTTTTAAGCTGATGTAAGACACATAATATGTACGCTAAGATGGACTAGAAAATTATTCATAATTTGAACGGCTGGTTTTGCAATTGAAAACCGAAGTCGTTGGTTCTTTGGAATCTTTTACTCTTTGGAGAAAAGATGTGTTTTTTTTGAGTAATTGACTGTTAGTTATAATATTGCTTGATGCGCTTTTTTCCTGACGTCCAGGATAAGAGAAAAGATGCTGTCAAAAAGGTGATTGCTGCCATGACTGTGGGGAAGGATGTCTCTTCACTATTCACAGATGTCCTGAACTGTATGCAGACAGAAATTTTGGAGCTCAAAAAGCTTGTGTACTTGTATCTCATCAATTATGCTAAAAGCCAACCTGATCTAGCTATACTTGCAGTCAATACATTTGTGAAGGCAAGAAGTAGCAAAATTCTCTGTTTAACTTAATGCATGCTCTTTGGTGTTTTATCTTTGTGGAATGTGATCCTAATCATCCTATATCTAATAGAATCGCTCATACTATGCATGCTCCTGTAAATCATCATTCTTTGCTAAGTAAATTATTAAAGTAACCAAAGTACCAAACTATGCTTTTGCCTCAAGAACCAGTTGCTTAGGTTGATTATTTATTAGTTTGTAACCTATAATCCTGAACTGCTTTATATGAAATAAGAATGAGGGGGACCAATGAATCATTCACTATATGCTGTTGCTCACTGTAATGTGGTTTTTGGAATTATTTTCATTGCTCTTATTTTGGTGATATGTTACTGAATGAAGAATTTATTCATGTTTACTTTCAAGCTTATCTTCTAACTAGTGTGATTGGTGAACATCTGTTTGATGACTATATCCAGTGATGGTGAAGGATCTTAAGTCTTGAGAGGCAATGTCGATTCAGTCCTCATTTTGTATAAGATGAAAAGTGATACTTGATAGTGCTACTAGTGAAGAACTTTTATTAGATGAAAAATTTTATAGTCGTTGTAATGGCACCATCTGCTAATGAATGAAATATTTTCTTTAGTGTATTATATATTACTTTTTCTTTGAATATCTTAAGCATGCCAGGAATAAGCACTCAAATCATCCTCTCAAGTCGTAATAAGTACTTCAAATTTCCATAGCGAATTTCTAATAAGATTGTGAATGAATATTACAGGACACACAGGACCCAAATCCTTTGATCCGCGCGTTAGCTGTTCGAACAATGGGATGCATCCGAGTTGATAAAATTACAGAATATCTTTGTGATCCTCTGGAGAGGTGCCTTAAGGTAACACATATCTCTGTTTTTAAAATTTTTAATTACCGATTAAACACAGTATTTCAGGATTTAACACGCTACTTCCCTGTATGGGCATCTTTATGTTCTTTATTATCAGGATGATGATCCTTATGTTCGAAAGACAGCAGCTATATGTGTTGCTAAACTTTATGACATTAATGCCGAGTTAGTTGAAGATAGGGGCTTTCTGGATGGTCTTAAGGATTTGATATCTGATAATAACCCTATGGTTGTAGCAAATGCTGTTGCAGCTCTTGCAGAAATTCAAGATAACAGCAGTAAACCCATCTTTGAGATCACCAGCGTTACACTTACAAAGCTTCTTACTGCTCTAAATGAATGCACTGAGTGAGTGTGATTCTTTAAGTTATATTTTGCCATATTTTTTGTTTGTTATTTTGTGTTTTTAAATGTTTTTTTTAATAAAATGACAACAGGTGGGGTCAAGTCTTCATATTAGATGCTCTGTCTAAGTACAAGGCAGCTGATGCTCGTGAAGCTGAAAATATTGTTGAGAGAGTCACTCCAAGATTACAACATGCAAATTCTGCTGTTGTTCTTTCAGCTGTTAAGGTGGATTTGTTTGATTTTTATTTCATGTAGTTGTTATAGGTAGTTACGAGGGTGACCTGTCTTGTTAAATGGTTTGGGTTTAACGGGTCGTTTTTGTTACTGGTCGAAACAGATTGGGTTGACCTGCAAACACTCTTTTGTCCTTGTTTTTTCTTTTTTAACCTTTGTATATCAGAAATGCATTAAATATGAACATATGTGGGGCTGTAATGAACCGAACATTCAGCGAACTGTTCGTGAACCGTCAGGTGGGAAGTTAGTTTATGTTCATTAAATAAAAGAATGAACATGAACAGAGGTCGCACTCGTTCAGCGGTGTTAGTGAATATTCCGTATTGAGTTTGTTCATTCACGTTTGTTCGTTTACGTATGTTCATGTTCGTTTGTTTATGTTTGGTCTGTAAACGCTTTTTAGATTTTCTATATATTAATATTTAGTTTATTTTGTCAAGTATTTTTAATAATTATGCCAAACACTTAACTTTATATTTATTTTAGATGATTATGTCTAATTCTTGATGGGCTGGAAGCAGCCTCTCTATCCTTATGGGGTAGAGGTAAGGCTGTCTACATCTTACCCTCCTCAGACCCTACTATAGCTTTGCTATTGGTGGGATATACTGAGTACGATGATGATGATGATGATGATGATGATGATGTCTAATTCTTGAGTTTAAGAGTGTTGATTTTTATTTTTTAAATTAATATATGTTTCTTTGTGTCTGTTTATGAAATTAATAAACGCACACAAACAAAACTGTTTCCTTAATGAACAGCCACAAACAAGAAATTATGTTCAGTTATGTGTTTGTGGACCATGCATTTGTCCGGTAAATGCTTAACAAACGAGCATGAACAAGGTTCCTCTAGGTTTGGTTCGATTCGTTCACAGTCCTAAACATATGTTCACAAAAGCAATAATAAACTACATCTTTGATTAAAAACAATCTCAGGAGGTTGTATGCATGGTTTCCTATATTCATGTTCTGACTTTTCTTGTTTTAAATTGTAATATTTTTACCTTAACAGATGATCCTTCAACAAATGGAACTCATCACTAGTCCAGATGTGATTCGGAACCTTTGCAAGAAAATGGCCCCTCCTCTTGTAACACTACTTTCTGCAGAACCCGAGATTCAATATGTTGCATTAAGGAACATCAACCTTATTGTACAACGGCGTCCCACAATCCTTGCTCATGAAATTAAGGTATAATGATTTAACATTTTTTTCCTTTGACCACCATTCATAGGATTTAGAATGGACCATCTAAATTACACGTACTTTGTAGGTGTTCTTCTGCAAGTACAATGATCCGATTTACGTGAAGATGGAAAAGTTAGAGATCATGATAAAGCTTGCTTCAGATAGAAATATTGACCAGGTAATTATATTTCTTTAAAATAATTATGTCTTTAGCATATATGTTAAGAGGCAGTAACTTGGACTTAGTCAGATAGGCGAGGCAACATGTCAAAATGGGTACTTTTGGTATTTATCAGACCAAAGTTATTTGTTTTATTTTATAAATAGTGAGTCAGATACTTAGGCCTGTAAAAGAACCTAATGAACACGATCACGGCGTGTTCATGTTCGTTCATTTAGCTTTCACCGTACAAACAATTGAACCCGAACAACTAATGAACTGAGTTTTCTTGTCCGTGTTCGTTCGTTAAGAAAATGTGTGTGTTCATGTTTGTTAATAGTATAAACGAACGGTTAACATATGTAAACGAATGCAAATGAACAAACATAATTGAACACAGATGAACAAACATAACCAAGTAAACCCCAACTGAAAGTTAACGTAAACATTAACTTGTTGGGCCTAAAAATTTTGAAAAACCGAATTGTAAGAGGTAATAGTATAATTATTAATTGCATAAAACTAAACTAAATTGTAATGGGCTTAAATGTTTTAAATGAATATATAAGCGAACTTAAATAAACATAAACCAACAAACATAAGTAAACGAGCACAATGGACGAATATAAAGCAATGTTCATGAACATAAATGAACGAATGAGACATGTCCTCATGTTCGTTCGTTTTAAAAAAGTTGTTCATGCTCATTTGTTTGTTAAATAAACGAACTTCCCTCTGAACAGTTCACGAACGATTCACCAAACATTCGGTTCATTTACAAACATGATCACAAATGTTAGACTGTTTTGATAATAATATATATTTTTTATTTAAGAAGATTTCCCTTCGGACCTGGAGAATGTATGAAGCCGAGTCTTTTTTTTGTTTCACTAAAAATCCACGCCGAGAGCCTTTTGACCTGTTTCCCTTTAATCTAACTTTTCTTTAATTTCTGTTTGACCCATTAGAGAGAGAATATAACCTGACTCAAACCATTTAGGTAAAAGGGTCAAAATTGTTATGCCTAATTTTTTCAATGAATCTGATCATGCAGGTATTATTGGAGTTCAAAGAATATGCCACCGAAGTAGATGTTGATTTTGTGAGAAAAGCCGTGCGTGCTATTGGGCGTTGTGCTATCAAGTTAGAACGAGCTGCTGAACGTTGCATTAGTGTTCTTCTAGAGCTGATAAAAATTAAAGTTAATTATGTTGTTCAAGAAGCTATTATAGTTATTAAGGATATTTTTAGAAGATATCCCAACACGTAAGCTTTCGTTTCTCCATTTGATAATCAGCTTTATAATCATAATGTTAATTGCATGCTTTCATTTCAGTTATGAATCTATCATTGCCACACTTTGTGAGAGTTTGGACACTTTGGATGAGCCAGAAGCCAAGGTATTATTAATATTGCGAAGTTCTAGGGTTATAATATATTAATATGTATTACAACCTTGCCGGTATATATTTGTTTATTATTTTGTAACAGGCGTCAATGATTTGGATCATTGGTGAATATGCTGAAAGAATTGATAATGCTGATGAACTTCTTGAAAGCTTTCTAGAGAGTTTCCCTGAAGAACCTGCACAAGTCCAGTTACAGTTGTTGACGGCCACGGTCAAACTTTTTCTTAAAAAGCCAACTGAAGGACCACAGCAAATGATTCAGGTAACATTTTTTTTTAAATACACTTAAGTTCATGATATCAATCAGGCCTGTAAACGAACCGAACGGACACGAACTGGGCATGTTCGTGTTCGTGCGTTTAACTTTAACTGAAAAGGCGATTGAACAAGAACAATTAAAATAGACAAAATTGTTGGGCCTGAAAAATTAATAAAATTAGACTAAATTGTAATGGGCTGAAAAGTTAAATGAATATATTAATGAATGTTAACAGACGAACTTAAACGTAAGCTGAGTATAAATGAACACAAACGAACGCTCATGAACATAAATGAATGAACGAGACATGTGTTAATGCCCGTTCATTAACCAAATGAACAAAAATCTTACTCATGTTCATTCATTTTTATATAAACGAACATAAACGAACTTCCCACCTAACAGTCCACTGAGCATTTAGTTAGTTTTTTACTTTACAGCCTAGTATCAATTAGGCTTTTTAAATGTCAAACTTTTGTATATCTGTTTCGATAAATCTGATTTGAAGTTATAACGTTGTCTTCATAGGTTGTTTTGAATAATGCCACTGTGGAAACCGACAATCCGGATTTGCGCGATCGTGCTTACATATACTGGCGCCTTCTTTCAACCGATCCCGAGGTTCTTAATTACAATTCATTTTTTTTTAAATCGTTATTACTTATAATTTGTAAATCCTTTTATACTAATGACTCGTATAACATATATTAGGCTGCTAAAGATGTTGTTTTAGCTGAGAAACCAGTGATAAGTGATGATTCAAATCAATATGATTCATCTCTTCTTGATGAGCTTCTTGCAAATGTTGCTACTTTGTCTTCTGTGTATCACAAACCACCCGAAACATTTATAACACGTGTAAGGACTGTTCAAAGAACAGAAGAAGAGGAGTTCCCTGATGGTGTTGAAGGTGGGTATCCTGAGACATCATCTACACTGGTGTCTGATGGTGTTGCACCTCCACCGCCTACTTCTGCCGCTAATCAGCTAACTGCCGCCTCTGCTCCTGTGCCAGATTTACTTGATCTTATGGGTCTTGATGGTGGTGATGATAATGCTATTGTTCCGGTAGATCAACCTGCAATCGATGCAGGGTATGTGTTATTGACTTATTTAGTAACATAAAATACCAAAAAGATACCCGTTTGATTATTAATGGCTGTGTTTGTATTTTGTTTTATCTCAACCGGATGCCTGTAAATGAACTGAACGAACACGAACGGAGCAATGAAGCATACTCGTGTTCGTTCGTTTTACTTTTAACTGAATAAACGATCGAAAACGAACAAAACAAATGAGATTTTCTAGTTTTTATTTGTTTATGTTTGTTTGTTGACAACATAAATAAACGGTTCATGAACGTAAACGAACTAAACATATATGAACAAATATAACTCAGCTATAACAATTAGTCAATTAGAAGTAAACGCGGAAATCAGTGTGTTGGACCTAAAAAGTTATTAAAACAGGATTATATTGCAATGGGCTAAAAAGTTTGAATTAATATATTAACAAACTAAAACTAACAAATTTAATCAAGCGTAAACTAACGAACATAAATGAACGGGTATAAACGAATATAATTGACGAACAATGCATGTGTTTGTGTTTGTTCGTTTAACTAAACAAGCACATTTGCTTGTTCATGTTCGTTCGTTTATTAAATAAACTAAAACAATTTCCCACCGAATAGTTCACTGAACGTTCATTTCGTTTACAAGCCTACAAACGAGTCAATTGATTTTTATAAAAAAATGCAGCTAAAAGTAGAATGGGCCAAACTGGTTTTGAGTGGTTCAAACTGTACTTTGAATTAATAATCTTGTTTTTATAATCCCGATTGTTTAAAAGATTTCATTTTTCAAACAAGACAACAAAAGGTGCATGTTGGTCAATGGTCAACCCAACCTGCACAACTCACCCATTACCAAAAAGTATAAAATTCACTCAACAGTTTTGCTACCATCGCAGGCCGCCTCTACCCATATTATTACCAGCAGCTAATGGTCAAGGTCTAGAAATTAGCGCCCAGCTGGTACTAAGGGACGGTCAAATATTCTACAGTTTAATGTTTGAGAACAACACAGACATCCCACTGGATGGATTTATGATCCAATTCAACAAAAACACATTTGGTCTTGCTGCTGGTGGACCACTTCAGGTACCTATAATTTATCATTGGGTTGCAATATCCGCATCTTGTTATTCTGGTTTTGAGTAAAATGTATATTTTGTTGTTAGGTCCCACAAATTCAACCGGGAACATCGGCACGAACACTTCTTCCTATGGTTCTGTTCCAGAATATAGCACCAGGTCCACCTAACTCAATGTTGCAGGTTGCGGTGAAGAACAATCAACAGCCTGTTTGGTACTTTAATGATAGATTATCATTACTCGTTTTGTTCACCGAGGATGGACGAATGGAACGATCTACCTTCCTTGAGGTAAAATGAACTCTTTTCTATTTCACATGTAGGATTGTAAATGATTTGAGCCGAACTGAGATTGAGCTCGAGCTCAGTTTCATTTCGAGCTTATATTCAAAGCTCCAAGCTCGCCTTGTGAATTTTTTAAGCTCGAGCTCGGCTTGGCTAGTGTATTATTTGTTAATTATTAAGTTATTTTTGTTTATATACATATATAATAATTATTATATGTTCGTAATTGTATTTTTATTTATATTTTATAATATAATTATATATATATATATTTTTTAACATAATATGTATTATTCAGTTGTTTTTATGTTTCTTCTATATATAAATTAGGGGTACGCATAGGTCAGTTTGAGTTATAACTAAACTGAAAATTTGGGGGTTTTGAGCTTTGAATACTGTTTGGCTTAGGTTTTTTTGGTTTCAGTTTTACCATTTTGGCTTGAAATTTTATGGCCAACAAACGTTGGCCCTAAATAATGAATTTGGGCTTGACTGTTGGTTTTCGTCTGGGTTCGTTTATTTCGGTTGCATGCACACAGAATAAATATAGGTTAATATATCTATATCATATGCACCAGCCTAGCTGAGTTTGGTATATGAAGCTCTGGTTCAGACTCGTTTATTAAATGGGCTTGTTGTCAGGCTCGAGCTCGTTTAAGCTTGGCTGGTTGGCGCTTTTAGTTGTTTACACCTTATTCGCATGCATTGACCAAATTCTAAAGTATGAAATATTGATGAAATTTATTGCAGACATGGAAGTCGTTACCGGACTCAAACGAGGTGTCAAAGGATATTGCTGGTATTGTGATAAACAATGTGGAAGCGACTATTGAACAGTTGGGTTCTTCCAACATGTTCTTTATTGCGAAACGTAGGAACGGGAATCAGGAGGTCTTATATTTATCAGCTAAAATCCCGAAAGGAATACCGTTCTTGATTGAACTTACAGCAGTCATTGGTGTTCCTGGCGTCAAGTGTGCAATCAAATCTCCGAGCCCAGAAATGGCCCCGTTATTCTTTGAAGCACTTGAGACTCTTCTCGGGGCGTGATTTGTATCGTATTTATGTTGCGCTTGTCTTGGTTATTATTTTCGTGAGAGTTGGTAAAGTTTGACTAGAATAATGTGGTAAAAGTTTGACTTGTTTTATGGCGATGGTGATTTAAATTTTCAAGATGTTTTCCTTCTTTTTCTTTTTTACTACAATTTAATATTGTTATTGTAAAGATCATTATAGACATTATCAACCGGTTTTGAGCCCATTGTAGAAAAATATTAATGTATTTTGCAGTTTTTGAGACACTGATTGTTCTTAAGAGATGTATTGTTTCTAGAGAAAGTCACAAAGGTAGCATGGTCTGGTGTTTTCAATAAGTCTAGTGTAGAGTCATGTTTGTTTTCAATAACTCTCAATTCATCAATGAGTTTTTACACTTATTCTAACATGTCTAACGTTAGCTTGTCCAATGTGAGAGACTTCAAATTTAAAGTCCAACCTTATTCTAATCAAAACTTTATCAGCCTTTTATCGCTCAGAGTTCTATTTACGAGTTTAAGTCCATTGTTAACTCTAAAACTCTCAATTCCAGCTCATACTTCCGTTGCTTATGTTTGTTAAAATACTAAGTATCTATCTTTTAGTTAACGCTAACTGAAAATTATGTGTGTCGTACCACATCCAACGTTATAAAGACATGATAAAAGTCCTAAATATGAATTTAACACAATCAACATGGATATGCTATAGAGGAATTTAGACTTTATAAACCGACACGAAGAACATTACATGGTTAAAGATGAAGCAGTGAGTACCAACTCAATTGACAAATATGCTTTCGTATCTCTCGGGTTACTTGGTTCCTAAGTAAGAGCTAAATCGGTTAGCATACGATTAGATTACATAGTTCTTATATCAGATCCCCTCAACTTTGATCCTTCTTTGTTCTTTCAGATTTTTGTCTTTTTGCCGCATGAATGAACTCCATTATCACTTCCACTTCACTCACTTTCTGTTGTACGAAAAAGACACATAAATCAGTTTCATAATCACCATAAGCCTTAAATTGTGTGTTTTTATTTTATGTGTGTTTGTGATACCTGTGAAGCAAAATGCTTTTGGATGGCATTAACCAGCTGCTCCTTTGTAGGATTTGAAAGAATATTTCCCTAAAGAGATTAAGATAAACAGTTTCAAAATGAGGCCTTCAGAAGAATGTGTGTGTGTGTGTGTGTTTTTGGGTGAGGAGTGTGTGGGGGGGGGTTGACTTACAAGGTTGAAGGTGCTATAATATCGCCCCAGCGTGTTGCTTCCAAGCTTTGCGAAGTTGACTTTCTGGTCAAACACATGAAAGAACGATAAATTTAGAGAAAAACAGATGTAATTTCCAATATGACAACGCATAAAGCCCGTAATTAACGTGGTTTAATTTTCAAATTCCGTTCTGTGTTCATGCTTCCTACTCTTGTATTTGACTTTTTAGGTCAAAGCATATAAAGATACTTTGACCTAAAAAACTCAGATAACCAACCATATAATGAAGTTAAAAATATACACACCTTTAACCTATAAAAGTCAAAAGGAAAATCATAATATTGTTTAATGTCAAAAAAAGAGTGTTTTCTTTTCTACTTACCAAATGGCATGAATGGTTATTGGATTGATTTTCTTTGCAACCGCTACGATTAACAGGCTTCATTGAACGGGGTGGGCTCCACGGTCTTGTGTACCGAACCCTCGGCTTGCTCGGTTTGCTAAACTCCATAGCAGCAGCTGCTACAACAAATTAAAGAAAAAAAATAAAAAAAATTGCAAATTCATCTTCATGCAAGGACTTTTGGGGGAATATTTATGTATAAAACTTACAAAAGATATTGTCTTTTTCACCATCATCTGAACCACAGCTAGAATTATCAAGCTCAAAATCGCCATCGTCTTCTTGGCCCGTTGGGGGTTCAAGAACACTCAAAGCATTTCTTTGTAGCTTCACTTCCACTCCATTCTTCAAAACCTGAAAACAATTAACCATGTCTTATTAGGGGTGTCAACAGAGTCTGGTTGGCGTGTTGAGTTGTTGGACCCGAACAACGCGAATAAGACACAAATTTAAAAACATGATATTATTCTTAATCATTTCAATATGCCAAGTTGCTAAGTTTTTCTTTTTCTTGTTCATTTATATATTTATATTGCTAAAAGATTCAAATTTCAAACCAACATAGGTATGTCAAAACTGAACTAAAATAATGATAATAACAATATTAACAAGTAAAAGAAAATACCAGCCAATGCCAGCCACCAAGACCAACAGCTTTCTTCACAATGCCTTGAAGACCAACCAAAACCGACTTTGTTCGATTATTTCCGGTCACAATAACTTTCGTATGCCTCGGAAGAAGCGAAAGCTCTTCGTCACCGCAATCTTCACGGAAGTGTGAGAAGATTCTAGAAGAATAAAGCTCAGTTTCCAGCATTCTTGATCTTAACAGTTTATCAATAATCTTCAAAGATCCAATAAAGATAATATTTTTAATACAAAATCTGCTATTTTATCCACACCACATTGATCAATAATCTGAAACTTTACCCATAATTGAAAATAAAAACATAAGTAAAATGTATGTATAAATTTAAACACCAAGATCAAATTTTCACAACATTACATTTGTATATATAACAGATTAAAGTACTCTAATATCATGAACTTTTTCAAAAAATTCAATCTTTTAACCTAATTCCATATGGGTATGAAGGGTGATTGATTTTTCAAACATTCATACTTGACTTTTAAATTAGAATGTAAAAAGAATACTAAACCCTGCAAGAGTGATCAGACTCTGGACAAAAGGTACCACCAACTACGTGTTTTTAACTTCCCCCCCCCCCCCCCCCCAATATATTTTATAACAAAAAAATGTTAATTTACAATAAAGAATTAATAATAATATTTGAAGTCCATGGCTTTGTAGCCTAGTGGCATCTTGGTGGTGGGATAAGGCTTAGGGACCATAAGGTCCTGGGTTCGAATCCCATAAGGGGGGTTTTCCCAACTTTTGTTGGCTTTCCTCCTGAATTGGTGGTTAGGCATTATTGCCTAGTGGAGATGGATATGATCGCGTGGTTCTGCTGGTAACACTACTCCAGTGGTCCGTGAGTGATCCTAAATTTGCCGTTCAAAAAAAAAAATAATAATATTTGAAATAGTCAGCACTCTAGTTTAGGAGAAGTGATACAAGCATGCTTTAGGGTGTTGTACCATCTTCTTAATAAAGAAACATACTTTTTTTGAGATAAAGCCGGTGTGTGAGAGAGAGAAAGACTTGTTGTATTCTTTACTTGTTTATATGCTAAAAAATTTTGAATCTTGAAAAATCTGACAAGTTGCAGTTTAAGAGAATGTTGAATGCAAATGCAATATTATTATGACCCATACACTCATAGTTGTCATTAAATCTCCATAAAACTCACAGACTCTATTTGGTAGCAATAAATGAACCCCTCTTTCATCACTAACCAATATTTTGTTATATAAAAAAAAGTATACCCATTTCACAAAATCGTAGAAAAAGTAATTGCATGGCATTTTGAGCCTTAATTTTGTCCCTCTGATCATAAAAATTAAAACTTGAGCTTAATAACATTCAATCTATTCTTGAAAAAAAAAATGATCAAATTAATTAAGAAATTACAAATCAAGCTTAAATTTAAATGCATTGAAACCAAACTAACAAGAATTACCTGTAACAATACCCAGAATGTGAAAACAGAGTTGATTAGGGTTTTGGGGAATAAAGATTGAAATTAATGGATGATTTGTGTTACAAAATGCATGTAATTTGATGGGTATATGAGTTTGTGATAACTGATTGATGGGTGAATCAAGGGTTTTGGGTTTTTGATGGTGAAATTAAAATTAAACAGAGCAGAAACAGAGCATGTGACTGTGGGTTTAGAGTGATGAAGTAAGTAAATAGTTACTGTACTACTACCAACTGCTGCTATTGGAATGACCTGCAAATGAATAAGACATGTTGTACGGTCACATTGTTTTCTACTTGTTTTCACCGGCTGTTTCCGGTTGCTGGGTGAGCCGGTTTAAGTTCATATCGGCTTGGCTTGGCTTGGCTTGTGTAGTTATGTTTCCAACAACTACCGTACGAGGACAAACTAGTTTGTCACGTTTCATCAAAATAATAGGAGTATGGTCTCAAACTACCCGACACATTAACAATGAACAATGTTACATTTTTGGTTTGATATTATAATCATTGAACCAAACAATTGGGGTACGTTTTATTTTTGGGTTGCTTTCACTGGCATAAGATTATTATGTTTTACTTTATCTTACTAATTATAGCTTTTTGTGGGTGGTTCTGTAAATGATTCAAATGTTCAGTGAATTATTCATGAATCGTTTGGTGAAAAATTTGTTTATTTATGGTTGTTTATATATTAATATAAAATAATTAAATATTATTTGGATGACTCATGTATTTAAAGGTTTATATATGTTAATTTGTGTTCATATAAGTGTTTTCATTTTTGTTCATTTACGTTCATTCATCTTTTTTCAGTTTTGTTCCTTTAGATTTTAAACATGCGTACATAAACGAACGTGACCATGCCATTGTCTGTGTTCGTTCGATTCGTTTACAAACTTTTATTATTCACATTGATGAGTACATTGGTTTCGGTCTTTAGGCTTTGCCGATATTATTTGTGTTCGTGAATACATTCATCTCCTTAATGAACGAACAAGACCATAAAATGTCGTTCGGTAAGTGTTTGTGAATCGTTCGTGAACAAATAATTTTCGTAGTAAACGAACATGAACAAGGCTTGTTCGTGTTCGTTCAGTTCGTTTACAGCTCTAGTTGTGGGGCTGCAAACTCATACCAAGGGTGACGTGGTTACCCCTTAATGTCCGCCCCGACTTATGGGGGTGGGGTCACGATGGAGGGGTAGTACGATAACGAGCGCTAAAGAGATGAATGGTAGACCCCTAACTTGTTTCAGCCAATAATGTTTTTTTTTTGTATTTTTTTAATATCTGGAAATCACATTTGTTGTTTTGGTTTTTTAAATATCTAGTTAAATGACAACGCATTTGTTAAAAGATAGATTAGTTAAATGGGAAAATTCCCTAAATAACCCTTTTGAGAAGAGAGAAAATGTGAAATAGCCCAAAATCCCTACATATTCTCAAAATAGCCCACTAAATTTGGACTGAGGCGATGAAATCTTTAAACCAATAGAAATCTGACAAGTGTAATTGTTTTTGAAAATCTGATGAGTTATTTGAAAATGTTTGGGGACCAGTCCATATTTTCCACTAAATGTTCTTCTGATAAAACAGTCTTGTCAGACGGTTTTAATAATGTTTCCTACCAAATCCCTTCAAATTCCAAAAACTTGGGAAATTGTGCGTTTAAACTCAGTCTTTCAAGATGCATTTGGGGTGAATTTGTACCAAGAAGACGAGCTAGTAGGTATTTCTTAGGTGTTGAAATCTAGTCCATACCTACGATATTATTTTTTAATCCGTCTACACCGACAAGAATTTATGTGATTCCGTCTACTCCGACATAATCATCCAATGAATATTACTTACATTATTTTTCATATACATGTGTTTCATCTTCCTCCTTCGTCCTTTAAATAAACCGGCTCATACCACCCTAAACCTTCAACTTTCATGGAATTTGATAGTGCTGTTGTTTGTTATGGTGGTAATAGGATCCAATGAACCCATGACCCATATCCATAACCTCCACATAATCACCCCTCCTAAACTTCATAGTTTTGATTCAAGAACAAGTGTTAAAGTTGATTGTGGAAGAGAGGTGAATTATTGAGGAAAATGATATTCTACGTATAATGTAAAATATGGACGAACCCGTAAGAGTTTGACTAAAATATCGTCTCCTTAGTACAAATTTAACAAATGTGTCTTGAAAGACACATTTATTCATGTGTTTAAACTTGTAGGGGTCATGTAGGAATCCTTAATAAACCGTCTAGCAAGACAGCTTTTAGTAATAAGATTTAGTGAAGAAATATGGACGGGTCCCTCAATATTTTCAAAATTATGGTCCCCTTAGTACAAATCTACCAAATATGTGTCTTAAAAGATACAATTTAAACACATTTTTCCATGTGTTTAAAATTTGTATGGGTCAGATAGGAAACCTTAATAAACCGTCTGGAAAGAAAGCTTTTGAGAATAAGATTTAGTGAAGAAATATGGACGTGTCCCTCAATATTTACAAAATAATGGTTTTCTTGGTACAAATTCACCACAAATGTGTCTTGAAAAACTGAATTTAAAGGCACAATTTCCTAAGTTTTTGAAATATGAAGGGATCTGATAGGAAACATTATTAAACCATCTGACAAGACTGTTTTATTAGAAGAACACTTGTGGAAAATATGGACTGGTCCCCTAACATTTTCAAATAACTCATTATATTTAAAAAAATAAATAAATAACACTTGTCAGATTTCTATTGGTTTAAATATTTCGTCAAATCTCGTCACCTCAGTCCAAATTTAGTGGGCTATTTTGGGAATATGTAGGGATTTTGGGCTATTTTCCATTTTTTCACCTCTAAAGGGTTATTTAGGGAATTTTCCCTTAGTTAAAGTCCATTGCTTATATGGCAGTCATGTGGTCATTTAACTAACCCAAACACAACAACCAACATAAAAAGTGCATGGTAATTAAAGTCTTACTACTATAATAAATAACTACTAATACATGCCACTTGTCACACTCTCATCCATTCTCAAACTTTTTAACCCATTTTCTTAAATATGGATCCTACATAGGTCATTACCCACCCAAATTATTAGTTATTCAAACCTACTATATTTTATCTAATCAAACCCTAGATCCAAAATTTCTCCCAACTCCATCACGACCTATCGGCCCTCTCCATGGCCTCCACCACCACCCCCTGTTCCGACAACGAAATATACCCTCTCCACGGCCACCATCACCACTACTATCGCCCCTATCCACTATATCTACTATATATATACATATACGACGCAACAGTGGACCTCAAACCCCCTAAATCTCTTTCTCTCATCTTGACCAGGTAATAATATTATTATTATTAACTCTTTTGATTGAATTTTGATATTAGATTGATTGAAGGTTTAGGTTTAATATATTCAATTTGAGATTTGTGTACTAATTAGCTGTTTACCGATTGTGTAACTACTACTACAGATCATGTGTATTTGATATTATTATTATTATATTATTATTATTATTATTATTATTATTATTGATAATTTGTTATATGTTAGTTTAGAATGGATGTAGGTGATGATCTCTATGAAAATCTGGAGTGAGATGTTAATATTGAACTGCTGAATTTACTTGTATGTTGTTTACCTTATTGTTGAAAGTGAGTTTATGAAGAGTTATTTTAGGAGTTGAAATTGATTGGAAGCTAAATTATGAATTTTGTTGATTCATTTTGTTGATGATATGTTATGTGTGAGTTTAGAATGGATGTAAGTGTTGATCTGTATGGAAATTTGGAGTGAGATGTTACTATTGAATTGAAGAATTTGCTTGTATGATGTTTTGCATTGTTGTTGAAAGTGAGTTTATGTAGAATTTTTCAGGAATTGAAATGGATTGGAAGCTGAATTATGATTTTTATTGATTCAGGTTGTTAAAGATGGAAAGAAGAATTGATCCTGTTGCACCACTTGATTATGTTGAGCTCCAGATTTTTCCAAGCCATAACGGGTTTTCGTTTTCATAACTTATTTGACTGAGACTCTACTTGACAAATATATCTGTTCACTTGGTTTTCAATCCTCTAAAATTCAATTTAGAATAATTCTTCATTGAATATAAAGTTATGCACTTTGACATTTAGAAGTCTACCTCATTATTTATCAAATTCAGATTTTTTACAAGATTACAACTTTTCATCCCAATTTTTCATGTTAGTTGTAATAATCACTAAACTATATATCAGAAGTAACTATTATGATACAGTACAAATTTGCATTGCATAAAAAGTTTTAAACCTTGACATTTAGAAGTCAAACTCATCGATTATCAAATTCAGATTTTGTTACGAGATTACAACTTTTGACGCTAAGTTTTATAGTTATTTGTAATAATCACTAACTAATATATCAAAGATAAACTGCTACAATACAATTTTGCATTGCATAGAAAGATTTAAACTTTGACATTTAGAAGTCAAACTCGATGTTTATAAAATTTAGATGTTACGAGCTTACGAATTTTCACCTAAATGCATTCCTTTTATCTACTTACCAGCTTTTTCTTAAAATCTTTAAAAACATATATCAATTATATAAATAAAAACAAACCAGCTATTTGACTTCAAAAGTCAAGCAATGAACTTTTAGTGATAACACTAATATCATTTTTAATAGTATTATTGAACATCATGTCATATACTGATATACATCATATCATATTTATACATGCGATTAGCTATTCTTGTGTCATATAAAACTGTTTTATGATTTTTACTTTTATATTAATGTTGAATATAAAGTTTCGGTTAATATTAATAATAATACGATTTTTTTAAAAATGTGTAATTATAACTCAATAACTTAATTAACTTAGAGTTTTATATGAAAGTTATCTATTAGTTTTCAAACCAATATCTATAACTAAGTTAGAGTTTTATATGGAAGAAATCTAATAATTTGAGTAACTTATGGACCTGGTCAACTGTTTATATTAAGTTTGGTGTTTGACATAAAATTAATAATAATACGATTTTTAATTTTAAAATAGATTCTGGGATCACCTATATACATACGATTTAAAATGGATTATGGAATTACTAATGTTATTATCATTATTATTATTATTATTAAGCTTATTGCGTATTGATTATTTATTATCTGGATTCTGATACTATGCATAATAATTCTGATGGAATAAACTTTGATATATTAATTGTTTTAGACAAGTATTGAGACTTCTTCAAATATCCTCTAATTTTAGGGGAATAATTTAAATTCTAAAACTTTTCTTATCTACTATTTTTAAGTCCTATATATAACACACAACAACCTTCGTAGGATCCACTACTACCTCACACAGAACTCAACTATAGAACAAATATGACAAACAACAAGTTAGTATATTTTATTTTAATATATTCCTCCCATTTGCATTCCATATCTAATATTTTCAAGTTTTCATATGATTGTTAATTGTAATAAATTTAAAAAAAACTTGAATTATTTCAATACAGATGGGTCGGTGACAAGAACATCATCATGCTAAATCAACTTCCCTCATCAAAGGACTGTATGGATGACTCAATCATCCAAGTGCGTGTGACCCGACTTTGGGAAAATCATGTCTGGGACAAACCCCATCAAATAATCTCAAAGGACATGGTTGTGACATTTGTCAATTTTGGATTATTTGTTTGTACGATTAAACTATAAACCGACCCGATTTATAAACCGGATCTTTCGATAATATAAAATAATGGGTTTTTATGTTACATAATCATCTCATACTTGTCGGATTTCGAAAACACCTTTTTACGGCTTTTAAAACGCTTAAAACGCATCGAAAACGACCAAACGACTCGCGAAACGAACCAGACCACCCCACCCCCTTACCACGCCGCGTCGCGCGACCATGGGAGGTGGCCTGGTTTAACCTTTTAAAACACCCCCCCCCCCCACACACACACCTGCACTCTCAAACTCGGATTTTTGTTGTTTGTTTGCATTATTTGACTTGTTTAACCTTTTAAAACACATGCAAGTCTTGATATAAAACATGGAAATAAACTTTGACCATTACCCTATATAAACAAGCTTATCTTCTTCATTTCACCTTGTTCATTCACTTCATTCACGTTGTTTAACCTTTTGTTTTTTTACTTAGTAATTGAAGCTTGTGGCACAACATATATATATAAAATATGCACCCCTTGTTTCCTTCGGCTTTCATATTCTCCGGCCATGGTCGGTTGAGGTGATACGCTACAAGGCAAGGCTACATGGAGGACTCATTATAGTCCTTGATTATACTATATTTCCTTTAATGCTTACTAGTCTTGTTTAAATTATAAGTAGTTTAGTTTCTGTAACATCCCGTTTTCTAGTTTCGGTTACTAAAATGAGAATTTATTGTGAGTCGGGCTAGTGTTGGGTTAATTGGATATGGGTTATGGACTTGGGTTATAAAGGAAAGAGGAAAAGACCATGGGCTTAAGCTCATGATCCATAATTATATAAACCATTAATCACCCATTTAATTTCATTTCACACATATTCCATACACCATCAAAACACACACTTAATCTCTCTCTCTCTCAAATTCTCTCTCTAGCCAAAACGTAGAAGAAAAACCGATCCCGATCCAAGGTAATGATAGTATGATATTGTATGAGCTTAAACCCGTTAGATATGGTCACGAAACAACGAGCCGACACCGTTAAACCGTTTAAGTCACGAGATCCGGGTGGAATTGGGTATAAACCGAACCTAAGATTAGCTTAGGAATCACCCTAGCTCAGAACTGGATCGAACGGGGTGAAAAACGGTGAAAAACGAGTCAAAACTCGTTTTTCCGGTGAAACCGCGTTTTTCCGGCGACGGCGCCGGAAAGTGGTACGAGGTTAAGAGGAATGTCAGAGAATGTTCTGACATTCTCTGACCTAACCCTAGTTCGCTAATGGGAATTTAACCAATTAAAGGTGATTCGCTAGCTGATTCGTCTAAAGGAGCATAACGAACTAGCTACAGTTCGTGTTCAATTCGTTAAGGGGAAAAGATAACGAATCACCCTTGATTCGTGATAGTCAGTTCGTTAAAGGAGATAAAGAATTAAAAAGGACCAATTCGTTACGCGACTGATTCGTTATATGGACCGATTCGTCAAAAGGACCAGTTCGTTAAAGGGTTCAATTCGTTATAACAACCAGTTCGCTAAGATAAGCCAATTCGTTAAGAACCAAGTAACGAATTAGAAGTTTGATAAAATGACAGAATGGTCCATGGACTTAGAAAAAGAATGATTTAATTACAAAGAAGCCCTTGAACTTTTAAGTTAGCCAATTAATTATTGATTCAAAATTCTAATGGAAAATGTGATAAGACAGTTAATGGAAATAAAATTCGTTGGACCCTGCTAAGGGCTGCCGCCTTGGACCCTGCTAAGGGCTTCCGCCCCTAGACCCCGCTGCCAGGGGCGCTGCCCCCGGACCCCCGTTCGTTGAAGGTTATAACTAGAAACGCGATGTGAGTAGTAATAGTTAATTGATACGTGTAATTGTTATACAGTTAGTCGAGCACAGCTAAGAAAAGGAATAACAGTTAATGGTGAACGTAATCGAGTTCAGGTGAGTTTCTAGCCCCATTTCCTTGTTATGTTTCCGGGGTTGTGTGCATACTCGATGTGATAGTTAATACACTTACTTTAAGTGGTAAGTGTATGCCTTGCATGATTTCTGTATGATGATTGCTTGACGGTGCGTGAACGATCTTCGGATATTGCATGTACCGCCAGGTGGTAGTTAAAGATATGATTGATATATGTATGATGTATGAATGATGTATGTATGTATGTATGTATGTATGTATGTATGTATGTATGTATGTATGTATGTATGTATGTTATGTATGCTATGTATGTTATGTCGATAGTACGTGAACGATCTTCGGTTATTGCACGTGTTATTAAGGCATGTATGTAAAAGATATGTATGTTACAGTAGTATGATACAAAGGAACCAGACCCTAATAATATCTGTGAGGATAGGGACCAGACCCAAATAATATCTGTGAGGATAGGGACCAGACCCTTATAATATCTGTGATGGTAGGGACCCAACCCTTATAATATATGTGATGATAGGGACCAGACCCTAATAATATATGTGATGCTGGGGACCAGACCCTTATAATATCTGTGAGGTTATAGGGCGGAAGACTCTTTAAATAGTACGGATAGTTATGTATATAAAGTAAAGTATGAACAGTGTACACACCTTCGGGCACGTGTGCAGGTATGAGAACAGATTGTATGTTGTATGATTAACTAGAACTCACTCAGCGTAGCTGACTTTTAGTATGCACGCAGGTGAGTAGATTGAGGCGGCTTGCATAAGGGGAAGCACATGGCATGAACTTGAAGAAGCTGGCATCTCAAGAAATGTTATGTTATTTTAAAGACAATATTTTATGTTTAAATGTTTTGAATGCCCGTTGAGACGAGAATGGATGATTATGTAATGTTATGGTTGAATGTTTTAATATTCCACGAATGTTTTTATTAACTCTGATATTATGAACTGTGTTTATGAGTAAATCCAACGTCCAAATGTGAGGCACCGACAACGGGGCCTTAAAGTTTCTAATTCAAGTTTAAAGAGTTCCATGGTATTGGGTATGTGATCACTAGCCTCGGTTTTATCCTGAGTTGAGAACCAAACCAAAACCGAACTCTTGTTTACTAGTTTTGTTTTAAATATTTAAATAAACATGTTTATGTAAGATTTGAATATTATAACTTCTAAAATCGTTTTGATAGTTCTATGGTATTTGGGTATGTGGCAACCATCCTCAGTATCATTCCGATTCAAGGACCGAACCAAAACCGAACTAAAGCGAGTTCACTCGCTTAAGACACACAAGTGTGTTTTGGGCCACCAAAACTAATATTTTCTTCAAGAATGTATTTAAACTAACTTTAAATTATTTTCTCAACATACTTGGTGTGTCGGAACCCAACTTGATCTTATAACAAGTTTGGACCGGTGAAACCAAATACTCGCTTAACGGACGTTAATGTTCTTCACAATAGAGCTATATACTTGGTTAAGTCTTTTGATTTTTATTGAGTTATCTCATACCATTTATCTCTTTGGAAAGTTGACTTTGAGTTTAGTTAATTATCTAGACTCAAATTGACAAATCCGAACACTCGATTAAAACCTCGTTTTGGTATTTATATAACCAAGAGTCTTGTAGTAGTGCATAATAACCCACATAATTACTTGACATAGGTTGAGTAATATTTATGAATGGAATACCAAGACCCGGTTTCGGGTAAACTTATTTTTTTAGAACATGTCTTTAATTTTTCAAATATTTACATTTTAAACCATAAACTTCATTTATTTACTTGTCATATTTTACTTTAAACTCTTTCAAGACTACCTACTAACTTAAGACCCGTTTAATCTAGGTCTTGCTCGTTAAACCGATCTCCGATTATTCACGAATCAATCTTTCAAGTTACTTAGTTAACGTGAGTACATTTCATCCCCCGTTTTCCCTTTTATGTTTTTGGGGTAACATGCATAATTATTCAAAACAAGAATGATTTAATATACTCGATATTCAAACCACAAACTTTGGGGTGTATGATACTTAAAATACTTGCTCTATTGTGTGTTATATGTTTCATATGCTTTACTTGCACGAGTGTTTATTTTTATGTTGTTGTTGAGCCTTAATAAGTATGATCATACGCTCCCCCAACTACTTTAGCATTGTGCTAGTGGAATAGGGCCTTATTATCCAAGTATGCCGGTTGTTATCGATTAGAAAGGATCCTCATTTACGTATGTTTTATATACCACGATTGATGCTTTTTTATTTATAGTCTCATATATGTTTTTGGATTTCGCTCATATGATATATATACTCAAAACTATGAAATTGCTCACCAACATACATGTTGACAAATATTATTTTATGTATTGTTACAGGTTTGATTATTACTTGACTAGGAGTTCGAAGACGTCATTCTATTTGATACCGCCAGGTTATTAGAAGAATGAACAATATTTATTTCTTGTATTTGGTGTTTATTTGTATGAACAAGATGTGTTACTTTGGTGACTGAATGAAATTAATGAGTTGTTTAAATATTGTCACTTTAATAGTGTCTTGTGTTCTTCAGCAATTCGTTGCACCCCGGCATGTTCCGCCGCCTTTGGTCGGGGTGTGACAATGGTCTTAATTGATGAAGAGGTATGTTATGTTATGTGTTTAATGTTGAATGGTGCAATCAGATGTCATCTATGAAGTATTTGTTTAAATAAAGGACCTGATCGAGCTACTGTTTATTTTTCCAAAAACGACACACAAGAAAACGTGGAACAACCAGAGGTTGTTGAGATCAAACAATTTTATGATTGTCGTCATTTATCTGCTTCTGAGGAAGCTTGCCGTATGGAAAGGTAGGCGGGTAACATAAGGCATTCTGTAATGGACATCATACCGAAAATACAGGATGCCTTCTGTTACCCGCCTACCTTTCCATTTTCCTGGACAAGAACATGTAGTTTATGGTGCGGATGATGATCTTGATAATGTCTTGGAAAAAGTTGAAAGCGTCTCCTCTTCCATGTTTACTGCTTGGATGAAATTCAACCAAAAGTATACTAACGCACGTAAATTGACTTATGTTGAATTACCTACTGAATTTGTTTGGATGCTCAACCCCGTCTTTGGGAACCAAGAAAATCGGGATTTTTCATAGGAAGAATTCATGCCGTGTCTCCTGCTGCTGGGGAAACGTACTTCTTATGAATTCTTTTGAACAGAGTTAAAGGTCCAACATCGTTCGAAGAAATCCGTACCGTTAACGGTCGTCTTCAACCTTCGTTTAGAGACGCCTGCTACTCTCTTGGATTGTTAGAAGATGATCAAGAATACATTGAGGCAATTGAAGAGGCAAGACATTCATCGTTGGGTCACGGAGTACGCACATTGTTCGCTACAACGTTGTCAACTGCCTTTCTAGACCAGAGCATGTCTGGATAAATACTTGGAAATGGCTTTCTGATGACATTCTTTATAACCAACGACGTCTTTTAAAGTCACCAGGTATCAATATTTTGGAAGTTACTTTTACAATATTTATATCTATATATATATATAGTCTTTAATATTACCAACTTAATTTTTTATTCAATTTTCATAGAGTTATCGCTAACTGAAGATCAAATCAAGAACCTCACTTTATTTTAGATTGAAAAAATCTTGCTGCGCAACAACTCAAGCTTAAGAAAATATCAAACCATGCCTTTCCCCGATGCCGAGTATATATCTATTGCATCTAATAGTTTGATTCAAGAAGAGTTGTCATACGATCAAAATTTGCTAAAAGTAGAGTTCCAAACTCTATTTAATTCAATTACTAATGAGCAAAAAAATGTTTTTGATCGTATAATGATGGTTGTTCAATATAATTAAGGGGGTGTGTTCTTCGTATATGGTTATGGTGGAACAGGTAAAAAGTACTTATGGAAGACTTTATCAACTGCCATAAGATCAAAAGGCGAAATCGTCCCAACTGTTGCTTCAAGTGGAATTGCTTCGTTATTGTTAATTGGAGGTCGCACAGCACATTCCAGGTTTCATATTCCGGTAAATCTTAATGAGGATTCTACTTGTTACATGGATCCAGGTACAGATGAGGCACAATTATTAGAAAAAACCAAATTAATAATTTGGGACGAAGCTCCAATGCACCACAAACATGGCTTTCAAGCTCTTGACAGGTCTTTAAAAGATTTTTATATTCTAATTTGCTATTTGGAGGAAAAGTTGTTGTATATGGAGGAAACTTTCGACAAATACTACCTGTAGTTCAAAAGGGCGCTAGACAAGACATCGTAAACGCCTCTCTATGTTCTTCTTACATTTAGAGTGAATGCAATGTCTTGAGATTAACAAACAACCTAAGGTTAACTATGGGTACGCCGTCATCTGATGTTGAAGAAACCAGATTATTTGCTAAATGGATTTTAGGTATAGGTGAAGGTAATATTGGCGGTCCTAATGATGGTGTTGCAACGATAGATATACCTGATAATCTACTTATAAAAAATTCAGTTGATCCTATATCAAAACTTTTTGACTTTGTATATTTTGATATTCTATAGAATTACGAGAACCAACGTTAGTTTCTGTTAGGGATTCGGGTATTTCAACACACACACAAACACAAATAATCTGCAAGAGAAAAATATTACGAAGATGAACACGCGAGATTTAACGTGGTTCGGTCTAAACTGACCTACGTCCACAGGCTGCAACCAGGGTATTTTATTATTGCTACTGCCTCACTCGTGATGAGGAATTACAAGTACAAGTCTAAATATATAGATACAAGATTAGGGTTTTCTACTTGTTCACCAAGACAACTAATATGGGCTTTAATTAAACAAATCGGGCCAACCCATTTGATCTCTAATTTTCTGCTCCATAGTTCTCTTGAACCGGACCCAAAATAATCGAGCCTCCACAATAAACCCAACACTTTCAGGATAGAGCGATACTTGAACCAACAAACGAAATGTTGATGAGATTAATGATAGTTTGCTTAAGTTTTTTCCAAGTGATGAAGTCGAGTACTTAAGTTCAGATACAATATGCAGTTCAGAATATGTCAATGACACTGTTGATACAACTTTATACTCTCCTGAACTGCTTAATGGTCTAAGAATTTCCGGACTACCAAACCACAAACTGGTGCTAAAAGTTGGTGTTCCTGATATGCTCCTTAGAAATCTTAACCAGAAAGAAGGCTTATGTAACGATACTCGACTCCAAATTATATCTTTAGGTACTCGCGTAGTTGAAGCCAAAATTATTTCTAGAACTAACATTGGTCATAGAGTTTTGATCCATAGATCGCCACTGACTCCATCAGACAACAAAATAGCATACCAATTTCAAAGACGACAATTTCCCCTTGCAGTATGTTTCGCGACGACGATAAAAAAAAGCCAAGGTCAATCATTATCAAGGGTTGGTTTGTACTTAAAAGAACCTGTATTTTCACATGGACAACTATACGTCTCCTTGTCAAGAGTTACAAGCAGGTGTGGCCTAAAGATTCTGATTCTTGATAAACAAGGTAATCTGACCAATACAACAACACATGTTGTGTACAAGGAAATTTTTTCTTATTTATAAAATACGTGGGTAATGTTTTATTTTTTAATTTTTGTAATTTTAATGTAATTTGTGATTGTATTAACAATATATGACAATTGTGTTATTGATTGTATTTTGCTTGATGTTTAAATATTAAAATTTTAATTAATTGCCCGTGTAATACAAGGAATTTTTCGAGACTTCCCTAACCCCCCCCCCCCCAAAACCCCTCCCAAGAAATACAAGCCTTACATGGCCTTTAATTCATGTTAATCTTCTTTGTATCGCTACAGAATTAAAGGCCATGTAAGGCTTGTATTTCTTGGGAGGGGTTTTGGGGGGGGGGGGGGGGTTAGGGAAGTCTCGAAAAATTCCTTGGGTTTAATTGGAGGCAGTATTTTGGCTAATGAGCTTTAACCTGTCTCTTTATACAAATGATATTGGAGGTTTGTCAATAATCCTAATTTGTTATGAGTTTGAATGTTGTAACATCTATGGGGATAAATTAGATAATTCTGAGATGACTAGAATTATTAAAGGAAAAGGGGTGTGTGCTGAAATTATCAAATTTGTTTATCATATGAGAGCATTCACATCCCATCCCCTAAATTTATGTGAGGAGAGTATGTAAATTATAGGGTGAGGTTTTAAGTGGTTGTGAGTGTAAATTATAGGGTGGAGAGAAAAATGTAGTGATTTTTTTGTAAATTTGGGGAACATTGTTTGCCCTATTTATTTTTTAATATTTGTTGGATTGGTTGTGAGTAGAGGAGAGAGAAAACTGTAATGATAAATGTATAAAAAATATTATTTAATTGAACAGGATAGAGAAATCTAGTGTTTTTAGTGTAATTATAAAGATAAGGATGGAGAATGGGATGAGAATGCTCTGAGTGATGACGATTTGATTCCTCTTTCGGCTATTCGAATGAAAGAAGAAAATGGGGAAATGCGTTACTTTGGAAAAGATTTTTGGTGGTATAATGCTCCCATGTGCTTGCGATTTCCAAGAGTATTTAATACAGAGATTCACAAAGATTGTTTGATTAGTGATCAGGTGAAAAGTTCGGGTTGAATTGGGTTTGGAAAGATCCTCGCGGGTTGGGTGAGTGATGCTCAGGTTCTCGGGTTACGATTGGTTGTGGCTAACGTTAACATGGTTGGATCTAACGATAAATGATTGTGGGATTGGATCTTGAGGATGAATTCCGGTAAGTTTATTAGCGTCTTTTCCGAATGGGGTTTCAAGCTACTAGATGGAGTAGATTTACCTCGAGGAAGGTTAACATCATTGTGCGATGATTGATTGGATCATCTTCCTACCCGGCTTAGTTTATGCGAACACTTGAGTCTGTAGATCACTTTTTGGGAAGTGCAGTGATGCGATAAAAATTTGGAACGGCAATGGGTGGTGGTTAGATATTTTCTTTTTGGTTTATAAAGTTCTCGATTCGCGTACGAATTGGTTGGAGTCGGTTTCTTTAGTGAACTGAAAAAAACTATTGACTAAGTTGGAAATGGTAATATAATTTGTATATTTATGTATAAAAAACAAAATTAACGCCTCGAAGTGCATTGGGCCCCACCCTCACGCCCGAAGGGGCCTTAAAATCCTGAATCACATAAATCTGTACTCCCCCCTCTCCGACAATGGTGGGTCGTCGACCACCTCATTCCAATTGACAATTTCCATTGATGTTTCCAATTAGCTCTCTGTGTCTCTCCTTAGTTCCAAACTTCATTCAAATTCCAATCGATTAAACCTTAGGTCACCAACCCTCAATCGCATGTCTTCCTTCATAAGTGTATAATGTAACGTCTATGTTTTCTATTTGGAGCTAACAAGTATATGAAGCAGATTGTGTTAACACTTGAGCATTCTCATCCAATGCCCTATAGTATGTGAAGAGTGTTTTTATAATTTAGAGAATGATTTAGGGTGTTGTGAGTGAAGTGTTTTTATATTTTAGAAAACGTAGTGATTTTTCTGTATATTTGAAAAATTACTGTTCATCCCCTATAATTTTTTAATATATTTTGAAAGTGGTTGTGAATGAAGGAGAGAGAAATAGTAATGATAAAGTTATAAAAAATATTATTTAATTGTAAATGAGAGAGAACATATAGTATGTTTTAGTGTAATTTTAGATTTAGGGGTAGGGTTTTCATTTTTAATTCTAGGAAATGATAATTTTGCATATAGAGCTTGAATGAATAATATGAATCGGGTGAATTCTTGAATTATTGTTTTTTGTTGTGAAACCACCGACGATTTTACAAGTTGTATAACACATTTTCACATTTGTCAAAAGTCTTGGCCACATGAACACTCCACATAAGTATTATGAAAGTGTCGGTAAGACACATCCATGTGATGGATGCCAAATTTTCAATCCCAACTAATGAACATGTCCCCTAAATAGTATTACCTTTTTGTATATATATCTACCTTTGTAATCTAAGAAGACACCATCAAAAAAGTTACTGAATCATATATTTGCTTATCCTCTTGTTTTGTTATCTTCAACTTCTCATATTACACTAATAATATTGTTATAGTTAGAGCTAATATTATAACACGTTATCAGCACGAGCCGCTTATATCCTAACCAAGAAAGGTAATAGACCCAAATGTATCTACATAAGCATCATAAACACTTCTTTAATTATGTACATTAGATATATATCTATGCATATACATATACTAACTAATATACTGAGTAATAGCAATAATGTGTATAAACATTGTTATTAAAATTTGATAACTATTCTAACTTTTATTTATATATGCACACTAATATCTCATTTAGAAGTTAGATTTATTTACACTAACAATTCTATTCTTATTATTGTGCATACTAATTATATATATTTTATAAAATAAACTGTATTTAATATCTTATTTATTATCTTACTTTAAAATAATTAATATTATATATTATATATATACACACAAACGGTAATGTTACCGTTATAAACGGTAATATAACCGTTGTAAAAGGTTATAAATTTTCACTATAAATAACCAATCATTAACCCCATTTCATTTACAACAAACATTTTTTTTATTAAATTTATCCAAGATAAAGTTCTCAAAATGATTCACCCGGTTTTACTGTTGGTCACTATAATGCTTATACTACTTCTCATTCTAATTTTTAATCTCCCATCTGAATTTTCTTTTATATGTTTATAGCTCTACCAATGTATTGTATCTCATTGTTGATTGATATATATATGGATTCTAATATTTATCTTATTATGTTTAGCAACAAAATGTCAAATATAGCAAAACTCGAATTCCCTGCACTCAACATTTCTGGAGAAAATTATATGTCTTGGACAGCAAATGTCAAAAGACATTTAAAATCTATGGATGTGTTAGACGCAATCCAAGAATACAATGATTGCTCTGACCAGGATAAAGCAAGAGCTGATGTTTTCATCCATAAACATATTGATGAATTACTACAGCATGAGTATTTTAATTATGATAACCCATATATGATATGGGAAGATTTGAAAAGCAGATTCGGTCATCTAAAGGAAGTTTTACTTCCTACTTCTAGAGATGAATGGAACAGTCTTAGGTTCCAAGATTTTAAGAGGGTAAATGATTACACCTCTGCTTTATACCGAATTTGTTCAAAGCTAGAATTTTGTGGGTATCCCGTAACAGAGGAAGAAAAGTTAGAGAAAACTTTCTCCATGTTTCATGCATCAAATATAAACTTGCAAACACATTATCGTTTGCAGAATTTTAAGAGATACTCTGATCTAAATGCATTACTCCTTGTAGCAGAGAAAAATAATGAATTATTGATGAAAAATCATCAATCTCGTCCCACGGGTTCATTAGCAATACCAGAAGCACATGTTGCTCACAAAAGTTCTCATAAAAATTCTGATCATAAATGGGAACAAAGTCGAGGACGAGGCCATGGACGTGGACGTGGTCATTTTGACAAAAGGCATTTTAATGATCGTAAGCGTCCATTCAAATGGAACAATAACTCTTACGGTCGTGGTCGTGGCCGTGGTCGTAACCAGAGAGCCAATAATTATCATGTCCCACACAATACTAATTCCAACCACCAAAATAAATGGAATGAAGCTGGTAGGTCCGAAAACAATGGCACTTCATGTTTTAGATGTGGAAGTACAAACCACTGGGCAAAGGCTTGTCGCACAGCTCCACATCTGTGTGAACTGTACCAAGCCTCTCTAAAAGGAAAAGAGAAAGAAGTGAACCATGTTGATAACTTTAATAATATCAATGCTGAGCTGAGCGTTGAAGACTTTGGGGTAGAACTTTGAAACAAAGTTGCTTGACTACTATAATTAGATGCAGTTATTAAGTGTGTTCTCATTATCTTTAATTATGTAGTTCCTCTTTCATGTACTACTTGTGTTTCAATTAAATAAAGTTCTTATTAAAATATCATATGTCTTCGTTATACACTTATTTTTTTTTTCTTAATATTTTTCAAGATTTAAAATGAAAATCACCGGAGCACAAGATCAAACAAATGAAGAAGATATATGTATAGCGGATAGTGGAGCCACGCATACTATACTTAGATCTAAAAAATATTTTTATAAACTGAAATCAACAAAAGGGATCATCAATACAATATCAGGTCCTACAAACTTGATAGAAAGAGTGGGAAAAGCTAATTTAGCATTACCAAATGGTACAAAGCTCAAAATAGAAAATGCTTTATTTTCCCCAAAATCAACAAGAAATTTGTTGAGTTTCAGAAACATATATCATAATGGATATGATACTCAGTCAATGACTGTTAGTAATGAAAAATATTTGCATATCATAAGCAAAGATCAAATATTGGAAAAATTGCCAATGCTCCATTCTGGTTTGCATTATACATATATAAATGTGCCTCAAGCACATATGGCAGTCAAAGAAAATTGTTGCGATTCTGGTATCATAAACTTATGGCATGACAGATTAGGCCATCCAGGATCCACAATGATGAAAAGGATCATTGAAAATACACATGGGCATCCACTGAAAGGTCAAAAGATCCACAAAATAGATAAAATGCCTCAATGTACATCTTGTTCTCTTGGAAAATTAATTACAAGGCCTTCGCCATTAAAAGTCGATAAAGAAACACCAATGTTTCTTGAAAGAATTCAAGGTGACATATGTGGACCAATTCATCCACCATGTGGACCATTTAGATACTTCATGGTCTTAATAGACGCATCCAGCAGATGGTCTAATATCTCTTTATTATCGAATCGTAATGTTGCTTTTGCAAAATTTCTTGCTCAAATTATCAAATTACGTGCACATTTTCCGGATTATACCATTAAAAGAGTAAGGCTTGATAATGCGGGAGAATTTACATCACATGCTTTTGATGATTATTGCATGTCTGTGGGGATTGTTGTAGAACACCCTGTTGCTCATGTACACACACAAAATGGCTTAGCCGAGTCGTTGATCAAACGCCTACAGCTAATAGCTAGACCATTAATAATGAGGACAAAACTCCCTGTTTCTATTTGGGGTCATGCAATTATGCATGCTGGATCATTAATCCGCGTAAGACCAAGTGCAAATCATAAATACTCTCCCACACAACTTGTTTATGGAAATGAGCCAAATATCTCTCATCTTAGAATTTTTGGTTGTGCTGTGTATGTTCCTATTGCACCACCACAACGCACAAAAATGGGTCCCCAAAGAAGGTTGGGAATATATGTTGGATATGAAACATCTTCCATCATAAGATACCTTGAACCTTTAACAGGTGATGTATTTACAGCACGTTTTGCTGATTGTCATTTTAACGAGACAATGTTCCCGACATTAGGGGGAGAAATGAAAAAGCAAGAAAGAGATATATCATGGTGTGTGCCATCATTGTTACACCTAGACCCAAGATCAAAACAAAGTGAGACAGAGGTTCAAAAAATAATACATCTACAAGAAATTGCAAATCAGTTACCTGATGCATTTACTGATATAAACAGGGTCACTAAATCTCATATACCAGCTGCTAATGCTCCAGCTCGAGTGGAGATTCCAAGCAAGCAAAACCATAATAATGCACCTCATGAATCTCAAAAACGTTTAAAACGTGGAAGGCCAATCGGTTCAAAGGATAAAAATCCTCGAAAAAGAAAGGGTTCTGAGAAGGATACTGACCCTAAGGAAAGAATGATTGACAAAACCTTCCCTCAGGAAAGAATAAATGATATAACATTTCCTCAGGAAGAAATAAATGATTCCAATAAAGAATTGTCAATAAACTATGGTAAATCACATATAATGTGGGATCGAGATAAAATGGAAAATATTGATGATATATTTTCTTATTCTGTGGCAAGCGATATCATGGAAGAAAATGATGACCCTGAACCAAAATCTGTAGATGATTGTAAAAATCGACAAGATTGGAACAAATGGAAAGATGCTATGCAAGCTGAATTAAACTCACTAAACAATCGAAAGGTTTTTGGACCTATTGTCATTACACCAAAGTCAATGAAACCTGTAGGATATAAATGGGTTTTTGTGAGAAAACGAAATGAGAAAAATGAAGTTACAAGATATAAAGCAAGACTTGTAGCTCAAGGTTTTTCTCAGAGGCCAGGAATTGACTATGAAGAAACGTATTCTCCTGTCATGGATGCTATTACGTTTAGATATTTAATCAGCTTAGCAGTCTCTAAAAATTTAGAGATGCGTCTTATGGATGTTGTCACGGCTTACTTGTATGGATCACTAGATAGTGACATCTATATGAAAATTCCCGAAGGATTTAAACTCCCCGATGCAATAAGCTCAAAGCCTAAGGAAATGTATTCCATCAAATTACAAAGATCCTTGTATGGACTGAAACAATCTGGAAGGATGTGGTACAATCGTTTGAGTGATTATTTGATAAGCAAAGGATACACAAATAATCTTATTTGTCCATGTGTCTTCATCAAGAAGACAACATCAGGATATGTGATCATAGCTGTGTATGTTGACGATCTAAATTTAATTGGGACACAAAAAGAAATTAATGAAGCAATTGCTCTTTTAAAGAAAGAATTCGAAATGAAAGATCTTGGAAAAACCAAATATTGTCTTGGTTTACAAATTGAGCATATGCATAATGGGATACTTGTGCATCAGTCAACTTATACTGAGAAACTCTTAAAACGTTTCAATATGGACAAAGCAAATCCTTTAAGCACACCGATGGTTGTTAGATCACTCAATGTTGACAATGATCCATTTCGTCCTTGCGAAGATAATGAAGAAATTCTTGGTCCCGAAGTACCATACCTCAGTGCAATTGGGGCACTTATGTATCTTACTAACTGTACAAGACCTGACATTTCTTTTGTAGTTAATTTATTGGCAAGATTCAGTTCATCCCCTACTAAAAGACATTGGAATGGCATTAAACATATTTTTCGGTATTTAAAAGGAACTGTTGATTTAGGTTTATTTTATCCTAACGATTCAAAAGAAGGGTTAGTTGGTTATGCAGATGCAGGTTATTTATCTGATCCCCATAAAGCAAAATCTCAAACTGGATATGTATTTAAGAATGGAGGAACTGCGATTTCATGGCGTTCTCAGAAACAAACACTCATTGCAACATCTTCAAATCATGCTGAAGTCATTGCATTGCATGAAGCTTCAAGAGAATGTGTATGGTTAAGATCTATGTCACGACACATATTGATTTCTTGTAGACTAGAGAAAGATCGAATTCCAACTCCTATCTATGAAGATAATGCAGCTTGTGTCTCGCAAATGAAGGAAGGATATATCAAAAGTGACAGAACAAAGCATATACCACCAAGATACTTTGAGTATACTCGAGACCTTATTAAAGACAATCAGGTTGAAATGAGATATGTCCAGTCCAGCAACAACTCAGCTGATCTTTTCACAAAAGCACTTCCCACAGCAACATTCAGAAAACATGTCCATGATATTGGCATGCGCCATGTACGAACAATGTAACGACCTGCAACTTGAGGGGGGGCTATCTACTGCACTCTTTTTCCCTTAGCTAAAGCTTTTTCCCATTGGGTTTTTCTTTAGCAAGGTTTTTAATGAGGCAGTACTTCAAGACCCCGAAGTTTTGAAAATGTGTCATCCAAGGGGGAGTGTTGTGAAACCACCGACGATTTTACAAGTTGTATAACACCTTTTCACATTTGTCAAAAGTCTTGGCCACATGAACACTCCACATAAGTATTATGAAAGTGTCGGTAAGACACATCCATGTGATGGATGCCAAATTTTCAATCCCAACTAATGAACATGTCCCCTAAATAGTATTACCTTTTTGTATATATATCTACCTTTGTAATCTAAGAAGACACCATCAAAAAAGTTACTGAATCATATATTTGCTTATCCTCTTGTTTTGTTATCTTCAACTTCTCATATTACACTAATAATATTGTTATAGTTAGAGCTAATATTATAACATTTTTGACATTTTGTAACCATAGTATGTATGTTTGAACAACTAATTTTAGCTTATATATTTTATTTACATTTTATTACAGGTCAAACATGGATGAAGGATTTTTGGATGAATCATGGTGGATTCTTTTTTAGAATCATGATTGAGTTTTGGGTGAATCGTGTACCCTTGAATGACTAATTTAGATAGGTATGTTAGATATTGACATCATTAGATTCTTAAAAGTATTAGACATGTCTTGTCGTTTATGTTCGTTTAGTCATGTCTATTTGTGTTAGTTTACGTTAGTGAAGCGTGCATTCAAATTTTTAATAAATGAACACAAACATATTTATTTTCTTAACGAATGAACATGAATGATAAGAAAACCTTCGATTAACTATTTTGTGTTTGTGTTTGGTTAAAGTTAAATGAGTGAACATGGGCATACCTTGATTCATATTCGTTTGGTTTGTGACAACTTGAAAATTCATACCTTCGATTAACTAATACATGATTCCTCTTTTTCCTTACCGGTGTTTTGATTCCGCATTAAGCAGTTAGGGACTTAGGCGTACCAATCATCAATACCCAAATTCGGCCCTTGAAACGAAATCTCAACCATCCTATATCAATTTGATGCTTTAAAGATTCGGACCAAAGACCTTCTTAGACCTTAAGATGAAACATTTAAGAGAAAACTCCCTGACCACATTGGCGAAGCTTCATTGAGGCCCGGGGTGGCCCGGCCCCCCTGTTTTTGTGCGTAGTAGTGTAAATTTACCCGTTTTCGGCCTAAAATTTTTATACGTAGTGTAAGTTTAGTCTTTTTCGGCCGAAATTTGAGCCCGGCCCCCTTTTAGGTTATTTAGGTTTAAATAACTTTAGATATTTTAACATTTACCCCATTTAACTTTCAATTGTTTGTATCTAGTCCTCAAAACTTATAAGTTTTAACATAAAAAGTTTAAAATTAGTTTGTGTATTTCAATATTTAACCCTCTCTATTATTACTACTTTACATTTAGTCCTTAAACTTATATATATTTAAAGAATATAAATAGTTATTTTTATATGTGTTTATTGTCGTACATGTTTCTTAATTTTTTGAGTTTTGCCGTTTCCCGTTCACATACCAGTTCCCGTGCAACATAGCTCCTACCTTCTAACTTATTTTGAATAATTGTACAAAGAAATATGAAAAATATTTGACGTGATACGAAAACAAAATATACGGAATGGAGTGTAGCAAACTCTGATACCACGAGTCCTTTCATTTCATGCAAATCAAATATTGTAATCGTACGGTGAGGATACGCGCACGTCACATTCCTGTCTTTATCATCACAACCTAGCTAAAACACTGTTGACTTTTTTTTTTTTTTTATCTTTTCTTAAAAGAATAAATATTCCAGTTTTTTAAAAGAGAATAACTTAAGTTGTAAAGATAAATCATGAAAGATAAAAATTTGTAATCTTTTTAAATATTATTTATTATTATATTAGTTTTATCGTTGGTACTGGTTTTTCCCTTTTTGGCAATGCTTTTTTGATGATATAATATATACTCTTAGTTTTTGTTGGTTTTTTGGTAGATAAAATATATTTTAATAATTTAAGTTCTGTCAAGAATCTTAGATTTCTTGAAGCGTTTGGTTAATCAGCTCAATCAAAAGTCATTTGATTGCTATTCGTCCCTATGTCATTTATTAACGCTAGAAATTTTGAGAATAATACGAATAGTAAGACACTATAAGTTAAATAGAACTAGTATTACAAGGTACAAGTTAAAAATAATATGGTGCATGATTCCCAAAGAAAGAAAGTTTAAGCCACATTTTCATGTCCTTGACGATAAATATCTCCTGCGGTTTACGGAACAACCACATGTCACCAAGGGAACGAGTGCTTGTAATACCCGAGACAGAATCTCACACAGCTTGGGAACATGAGAGATCGATCGAAATGCCTTCCTCAAATATCATCAACACATGTAACTGTTTCATATAAGACCAATCCAATAATGAATAATATAGGTTACAACTTATGAATTCGAACCTCGTAATAATATGATCATATATATCATGCAATATTGAAGACGGCTTGCCATGAGAAGCCGGCTGAAACGAGCCGAGAGAGCGTGAGTTTCTAGAAGCACACGTGGAGGTACATGAGAATTACAATTTAATAAAATTGAATATATATCCATTTGGAGTCCGCTGAGTCGCTCACTTGCTTCAATGCAGCACGGTTTTGTATTATGGCTACAACACAACACAACCCTACACTTTTTCTCTTTTATAATATTAACCCTTTTTCTTTCTTTTCTCTCTCTTCTAACCCCTTTACTTTTTTTATTATTTTTACTTTACACGCTATAATTATATCTGCTAAATATAGCCAATTTTCTTGGTTAACAAGCATCCACCGGAAACAAATGGATCATTAACCGATACTTCAGGATGACCCGGTACTCCGAAGCCGACATATGTTGGCCCAATCCTTCAATAGGGAGAACACTTAAGAAATCTTGAGCCCGAAGAGCCCGAAGACACTCAAACACCGCTTTCTTACGAGGGGATAAATCAAACTTCATTTCCAAACTCTTGATAATTCCACTATAAAGGGCACTCGCCAAAGCATGTTGGGCTTTAGGGGGGCGGTGTCTTTATTAGAGAAACCGCTAATGTCAAAATCGGGAAGTGAAATGTGCAACCGATCTATCGCACTCCCATAATCGGAGTCAAACCCATCAACACCACAACCTCGAATAATGTGGTCTTGCAATTCCCAAGATTGCACCCTCGAGGTCACAAACGCATAAGTAGAAACTCTGAAGCTGAACATAAACCCAAACCTCCAAAACGAGTCAGAAGTGATGCCAACCTCCATTGAAAATCTCTAAAGAAGGGACCACCACAAACCATGATGTCCTCAATCGCCCCCCCCCCCCCCCTGAAGGCCATTGTCAAACACAGAAACTGCTTCCCCTACATACACAGGTTGGCATGTTCTGAGACCAAACAACAAGTTTCCAACTCCCATACATGAGCGGAGCAAAAGGAGCTCGCATTGAGGGTCCCGCAAATGCGGGAGATAGCTCATCAACTCCACAGCTCGCGAAGCCTTTTTCATAGCCAGTTCACTGATGAACCCGGCATCCCGGCTAACGGCTCCCCCGAGGAGTTTCACACCTAGCACCGATCTTCCAATCTCATAGGGAAACATCCCCTCCTACACCTTAACCCCATTGTTTCCGGTAGATGAGCCGTGCCCGGTTTGCCGTAAGGTTTGTTTGGATTCTTTTGGAGAACATGCGGTTCACTGCAAAGAGTTGCCTGGGTTTAAGTACAGGCATGATTTGGTGAGGGATGTTCTATGCGATGTTCTTAAACGAGCAGGAATTTCGGCTAAAAATGAAGCCCCCGTAAATTTTCTTACGGATCCTCAAGAAGGAAGATCTACATTACGACCGGCCGATATTCTTGTTTTTGGGTGGGTAGAGGGAAAACACGCTTGTGTCGACCTCACAGGAGTGTCCCCTCTTATTGGGATTAAAGACACTGGGTTTGTAGCAGGCCAGGCAGTATTGAAGGCGGCATCGGGCAAGGTTGCTAAACACGAGAGAGCTTGTTTGGAGAATCAACACATGTTTATCCCCTTCGCCTTTGACACTTTTGGTTTCTTAGCTCCGGATGCCGTGGACCTTTTGAATAGGGTTCAGAAGTTGTGTATAGTAACGTATCAGCCCATAAGAATCGAAACTTTGTTTTTAGTCGGATTGGGTTTGCTATCCAAAAGGGGGTTGCGGCGCAGCTTGTTGCCCGCTTACCTGGCACTTCATTATAAATCGTTTGGATGTTTTATATGAAGTATAATTTATTTACAAAAAAAAAACAAAAAAAAAACAAGCATCAACATGTTAATATTTATACCACTGATTTAACTATATGGCGCCGCTATTTAACTTTTTTTTTTATGGCTTAACTAAATATAGTGATTATCAAACAATGATATTTTTTTATAATGAGTTCAAATACTAGTATCAAACTTACAAAGTGCAACCTGGCTGTTGAGCTATATAACACAAACAAAAATCAACAAGTCATAAAGAGGTTGATGATATTGATATATACGGACATTTTTGTTCATCATATATACTTACTGATTTTTGCTATAGAGGGAGCATAAATAAAATCTTTTCCTTGTCTTATATATGCACCTTTGCCATTTATACGGCATCCCATAACTATGTAATAGAAGATTTCTGTTAAGTTAAATGTTTAATGTGAATGTTTCATGTTAGGTAGAAAACCCCACTCTAGATCAATAAATTGTTCCATAACTTCATCAAAATTGGATTAAAGGCTTACACTTTTGAATGAACGTCACATAAAACACATGACTTTTACCAAAACCCGCTTGAGTGCTTGACCAATATTTATATATAAAGCAAACAAGTCCTACTTGACACATGTCATTATGAATCAATCTCTCCAATTATTTATATGTCGTGAAGGTCTTTCACCCTCCAGGTTTGAGCCAAAGAAATAGCATTGTCCGAAGCTTGATATATGCTAATGGCCTTACAAATTTACGAATCTATTGTAGTTATGTTGAAAAAAACACACGTGAAATATAATATCCATCCAAAACTTGATGAATTTTGTTTCTTTTATGATAGGAACCATTGTGAAGAGACGACTAATATCCGTAAAAAAATTCTTGATTTCCAAAAGAAAATGGTTTAGTGGATTTGGGCGACTTGTTTAAACTATTAATTTGTAATATTAGCTTTATAGAGGATCAGCTAACAACCATTTCAATCAATCGTATATGTTTTCTTCTAGTACATTGGCGGCATTATAATGTATATCGATTATAAAAACAGCTAAAGTGTAACCATGCATGCATGGTCTTCTTCCAGATGTTGACACTTTTCAACGTTTTTTTGTGTTTGTAACTTAAGTCATTTTCATGATTCTTGAATAGTGAAAATAGTAATTTGGATATAATTTGTATTATTGGACTTTTGCTACATAACTTTTACTATACCAATGGAAATTAATAAAAATAAAAAATGTTACAGATCATCAACTATTACATTGTGGCCGAATGATTTAATCATACATACACGTTTAAGCTCATTCCCAAACCTAGATGAGCTCAGCTCCTCATAGGGTGGGTGATCTCACTACACACCATAATGAAAATTATTGATGTAAACAAGCCACGTCCATATTTATAGTGAATCTAGATGAGTACCAAAGTATTCCCATTAATACCCAAATGATCTTCACACAAAACCATACACTAGATAAAACTTAAAAGGTTTAAAAGTAACTAAATAAATCTTTAGGGGTTAGAAATGGGCTGCACCGAGACCTATTCTTTTCCTTTTTATGATTTCCTATATTTGGATATCATTTTGGCGCGTCTTTCTAGGTGTCTCGTGATGTTAATATATTATTATTTTTGTTCTAGATGGCCAAGATCACGACGAAATTTAGATAATTACATTTATAATAAATTTATATGACTAAGGTGCTGTTTGTTTTTCAGAGGTAAAATGTCAGAAGTCTGCGAAACCACATCTGCCAACATCTGTAGCAGAAGAGGTGGACCAAAACTCGGTAGTCTGCAACAAGAAGACTGTTTGTTTTTTAACATCTGCAGACTGCTAAAATAAGCTGAAATTTAAATAAACTGAAATATAAATAAAAAAGGTCTTCAACATCCAAATTTAAATAATAGTCAACAACACTGAAATAATATTCATAATACCACAAACATTTTTTAAATCATTTATTCCGTACTTTGCATTAACTGCTCAGCAATTTCATCTCGTAACCAAGTCATATATTCCCAATCTGATGCAGTGTCAAGTGCTTCAACCTCGTCTTCATCAGCATCAATTCGCCCACGACTATTTCCAAGCGACACATCGGGTTGATCGTATTGTGTAAACTAACAAAAACCTTTAACAATTAACAAAAAACTACAAACTTTATTTAACAACAACTAATAACAATATTCAACAAACCTAAACTTTCTACAAACTAATAACAATCTAACAAAACTAACAAAAACCTTTAACAATTAACAAAAAACTACAAACTTTATTCAACAACAACTAATAAGAATATTCAACAAACCAAAACTTTCTACAAACTAATAACAATCTAACAAAACTACCAAAAACTTTTAACAATTAACAAAAAACTATAAACTTTATTCAACAAAAAACTAATAACAATATTCAACAAACCTAAACTTTCTACAAACTAATAACAATCTAACCAAATTAATAAAAAACTTTAACAATTAACAAAAATTAAAAACTTTAACAATGTAACATAATCTAACAAAGTTAACAAAAAACTATCAAAATCTAACAATAAACTTTAACAATCTAATAATTTAACAAAGTTAACAAAAAACTAACAAAATCTTTCAATCTAAAACTATAACAATCTAACAAAATCTAACAAAATCACATATGAAAATCAAACAAAAGGTAATAGATATTAGCATGAGAGGGAAAGAGAGAAGCAAACCTATGGTGGAGAGGGAGAGATTCGCGGATCTGAGGTGGAGAAAGAGAGAGATACGGCGGCTGTTCAGGGTGGCCGGCGGTGGAGGAGGGTGGCCGCGGTGGAGGAGGGTGGCCGGAGTGGAGGAGGGCGGCCGACAGTGGGGGTGGAGGGTGGAGGAGGCGAAGAGAAGGAGAAGAGATGGTGGAGCTTGGCTAGGGTTTGAGAGGAGGGTTTGAGAGGAGAAGGGTCTGATGAAAAAAAAGAATGAAGAGGTGGGAACAACACTTCTATGAGAAGAGGGCGCGAAGAGGGTTTTTAATGAAATCTCTTCGGGAAAACAAACACACTGCAGACCAAAACCTCTGCGCGTGTTCTGCACGGCGAAGAGAAAAGTGGTCTGGAAGAGCTTTTGAGGAAAAACAAACAACTCTTAAGTTTTGTTGTTTTTGCTTATAAGGTCTGCAGGAAGTGAGAAAGATTTAGGTGTTGTTTGTTTTAAAAAAAAGACCTGAAAACTGCTTTTATGGTCTTAAAAAATAAGCTTTTTTCACCATCTTCACACTTCATACTTCTTAACATCATACCAAGTACCAACACCCAATGTCCAACACCACCACCCACCATCCGCCACCATCACCACCACCGTCCGCCGCCACCACCACCCACCGTCCGCCGCCACCACCACCCACCACCATCCACCGTTCATCACCACCACCACCGTCCGCCACCACCACCCACCGTCTGCCGCCACCACCACCATCCACCGTCCGCCGCCGGTACCACCACCCACCGTCAGCCACCCACCACCACCCCCGTCGGCCACAACCACCGTCCACTACTACCACCATCCACCACCACCACCCACCGTACGTCGCCACCACCACCCGCCACCGCCGCCACCACCATCCACCACCACCCGCCACAACCATCCACCACCACCTCCATAGTCCACCACCCACCACCACCGTTCATCACTACCACCACCCATTGTCAGCCACCATCACGGTCCACCAACCACCACCACAACCGTCCATCACCACCACCCACCGTTCACCACCTACCACAATCGTCTACCACCACTCACTTTCATAGTTCATACACCACTATCAATTATTTTAGCAGTCTACAAACGTTATATGATTTTTATCTACTTTAATATATATATATATATATATATATATATATATATATGATAGGTAACTAATTTTCAGCTTATATTTTCATATTGCAGACCTTCAGACCACATCTTCAGTTGCAGACATTAAATCAGATAAAATCAAATTGCAGACAATTTTTGTCTTATTTAGTTTGGTTTCTTTATTTAGTTTACTTGTTTTATTGGTTTTGCATTTACATGTAGTTAGGTCGTGGGCTAGTGTGTTAGTGCATGGGTAGTTAGTTTATTTCTAATTGTAAGGCTATACAAATCTAAAATATTTGTTTCTAATGAGGAAGGAAAAATGATGATTTAACAATCAAAGTCTCTTCCAAAAATCTACAATTTATATTCTTGTTTCTCTTTATTTTCTTTGGACCATTTGATTAACGAACGAGGTTCGTAACACAATGAAGAACTCAATTTAACATTTAAGTTGTGTTACACAATCATTTTTCATCAATTTTCACCATTTGTCAAGTTGGTGTCATTGCAAATTTCCTCCGCAATTCAAACTCAACACTCAACTCATGTTATACCTCATTCTTCATCAATATTCACCATTCCTTTTATTATATTATTTAGAACCAAAAGAAATAAATAAACTTGATTGGATGAAAAAAGAGAGTGACACGTGACCCCCTCATTTGCACCATGTCACGCATGATCAGGGGGCGATGCGTGTTCCAATGAGCTCACGGGTGTCACGTAGGCACCCTTGTGGCCTTCTATGACCCATACCGGGTGGTCTTAGTGTTCTTCACAAGTTTACGCATTTCCTTAAGCCATAAGCAAATTGTTGGACCGTTGATTATAGTTTGTCCATGGCCATTTCCTTAACACAATGAATTTCATATATCATTATGTTTACAATGTACTTGCAAAATATCATATTTCTTAGAAACTAAAGTTTTCGGTATTGAAGAGGTATGTACCCGCCTCAACACCAAGCAAGGCGGGTCAACCCACAAGATAAAGACATTATGAAGGCACAAAGCCAAAACCTATGCGCATGGCGCATACAAAACATGCTCAGGCATCATATGCCCAGGCACACATATGCTCGCGCATCACATATGCGCGCAGCGCATCAGCGCGCGGCGCATATCACATGCTCGTGCATATCACATATGCGCATGAAATATCTGCGCGTGAGAATAAAGAGAAGACCCCGCGCATCCTCAGGGTGAGCGCATATCATACGTGCACATAATCAACCTCGTCCTTATCCAAATCAGGATTAGGGCAACCTTGATTGTGCACATCAGACAACCTTCCAGAAGGTATCTTTTTAAGGAGAAAGAATATGCTGATGTTGATAGCTGCCGAATGAAAGGTCGACAACTCAGCATGACACATGTGTTACCACGTGATTACAACCAACGAGAAAGCGCCAGGTGTCCCAGAGGACACGTGGCGCAGTGCGATTGGAGGAAGCCAACGAGGTTGAGCCCAACCGGTGGTAACCCTAGCACTATAAATACAGCATCAACTCCACTTTTATGACGGATTCACACTCAATCATTGACAGTTACAAGCAGTGATATCACATTCAATCATATTGAATTATATTCACTCACAGTCAGTTACAGAAAACACGCAGTCACACAATCAAGAGTATTCAGCGATTCAGCAATACTCTTGAGATTCATTGACTCACACATTATTATCTTCTCCACAAAGATACTGATTCTCACGCCGGAGGGTTACCCCAAAGAGGACCCCTCTGTCCCTTTCTGAGGGGTAAGTAACGGCGTTGTTCATTTTGTAGGTGGAAGAACACGGATTCAGAGGAACCATCGGTGAAACAGTTTAATCATACCCGAGGAAAGTAGATCTGCTACCAGCCCTCTCGCAATCATCAAGCAACTTCTTTAGCGCGCCGAGGTCGGGCTGGTCAGCAAGCGCAGCTATCTGTAAATCATTAGAAAAGTAATGAGTACAAAACACTTAGAAAAGTTAGTCAAGTAAAACTCATTAAGATCAAGGTACCTGCATAAGGATGGGGATGGGAGTATTCATATACTTTTCCCCCACCGCGGCCATGTCCGCGCAGGCCGCATCGCTCTTGTAAGGGTACTCGGATGGGTTCTTCCTCAACATGCCATACTCATACCCATCCGTAAACCCTTCAGCTCGGCCCACCAAACGCGCGGCGGCATTGCAGTCCATCACAAGGGCTTGAAACTCGGCGGAATATTTCATCGCCAAAGCGCAGCGAGCCATGCCCTGTGACACCAGCCATTGGCGATCCTGCGCGAGGCCAGCAACAGACGTCTCGAGGGCAGGAACCTGAGAGTTTAATAACTCAACAGTTTCCTTAGTCTTTTTTAGTTCCTCCTTATCAGACGCTGCTGCCGCCAAAATTTTTTCTTTCTCCGCCTGCGCAGCACCAAGTGCTTCCTGGCTAGACGCCGCCGTCGCCAAGGCCTCATCTCTATCGGCCTGCGCGGCCGCCAAATCCCTTTTCAGGCGCGCAACCTCGCTCTCCAGTGATGATTTCTCAGTGATACTCTGGACGATAGCTTGGTCACGCGCCTCGGCCTGCTGTTCCAAGACACGCACTCTGCGCGCGTACTTGGCAACTTCGGCCTCCGCCAACTGCTGCTTCTCCCGCGCAGCTTGGAGCTCATGCCCGCGCTTGATGTATGCGGTGTTGGCACTTGCTCGGTTTTCACTGAGCTCCGCCTGGAGTTTCTCAGCTCGCGCGCGAGCATCAGACAGGTTCCAGGCGGCCACCTTAGCCTCTCGCTGGGCTTCCACAAGAGCGTCGCGTACTTTAATATAATCACGACGAAGCTCTTGGGAAGCAGCGAAGAAAGCCGACCCAGCGAAAACATGGTCGTTCAGCAAGTCCGCGCGGGTGCGCTCCTCCTGATACCTCCTTTCAGTAGGAGGCACGGCATGAGCCCAGAAGTCCTCGCATACGCCCATGGATTGAAAGGAACTCTCTTCATTAATATTCCATCTCGGGCGGTAAACGTGGTCACCTTCCTGCAAAACACAAGAAAAGTTCTAAGTCATAAAACATACTTATATGGAGGTACGCGCAGCGGACCAACAAATCAATACATACCTGCGGGGATGAAGCAGGAAAGTCAGCACCAGCCCCACCAGAAGTCTGCGCTGCGAACACTTGCGGCATCGCAGGGCTGGCGCGGTCTCCCAAGGAGTCTTCAACTTGAACCCCCTCGTCCTCCTCGTCTTCTTCAATAGGCCTCTTCTCCTGCGACCTGGAAGGCTCCAAACCAGCCTCGCGGGGAGGGCTGCGTGCAGGAGGAGGCGAGGGAGGTCTCGACGCCGCCAGTTCGGCGCGCAATACGGTTTCCTGCTCCTTGGTAATCCCAATAAGGGGAGACTCAGCACTAGCAGGAGCAGGACCAGAACCAGCGGCGCCAGGAGTATCACCAGCAACTGTTGCGCCAGCTACAACTCCTATGAACAAATAAACAAGGAAAAATGGTTTATGACTGACTCCAAAGGGAAAAATTCAGAAGACATATATGCAAAACTTACCTTGGCGCAATTCTGTTCGCGCATCGAACATCGCCATAAAATCCATTCTACCCTTTTCAGAGGGTAGAACAGGGGACTTCGATGGAGTCCCCGGCGCAGCCGTGGCACCTTGTGGCGCCTGCGGCTGATCTGTTACCGTCGCTGCCTCTGCAAACATTTAAAGGAGCAAAGGTTTAATAACAATTCAGCCAGATGAAGATAAATAAAGTATACCTGTTGCAGGCGCGACACTGCTTCTCTCTTCAGCCGCGCGAAAGGAGGAGGCGACGCCACCATACCTCAAGTGGACAGGAGGTCTGCCCACTCTCACAGGCAGAGAAGCTAAAGAAACCTTGGTGGTAAACACCTGGGTTTCCTTAGGTCCCTTCGTTTGAGCATGGGGATGAGCGACAGGGGTGTCATCTTTCTTCTGTTTCTTACTGGCCCCTGCGCCAGATTTCCCCTTAGCTTTGCGCTTTAGTAGGGGCGCCTCCTCTTCCTCCTCCTCCTCTTCCGCGAGCTCTAGCTCGTAGTTTTCAAGCGCATCTACAAAAACAACCAACACAACTGTTAATAAACTTGGATATTCTATAGGAATGAGCATAAGTGCGAAGGCTTACCAGGCGCGTCACTGTCAAAGTCAAATTCCAGATCCACTGGGATGAACATGTCATCGAAGCGATCTGGGAAACCAACTTCCCCAGCGCCAAGCGCGACGGAGCCACCCTCCACTTGTTCATCATAAGCGGCAAGGACATAATCCTTGGTGACTGCGCAAAAACAAATCAAGTGATATCAGCAAAAGAATTATGTTCGCGCAGAAAAAATAAATAAACCAATGAAATTAACTTACACAACCCGTCGACTTGGATAACGGGCTCAAGCGCGCTATCGGCCCAAACCTTACTCATGCCGACCCCAACCAGCGCCTCCTCGCAAATTTTCTTCGCGGGGGATGGTTCGGCGGTCAGTTTCTTAACCCAGGCGCCAGTTGGGTTCTTGAGGACACCCTCATCCGCAGGCGCAGAAGTGATAGAGCGCATGGTCATACGGATGGGGATCACACCGGCCCTAATGTAAAAAAACCTCTCAGACCAGTCATGAAGGCTCTTGAATGAAACAGTGGAGCACTTCACCTTCTGACTGCGAGGAATAAAAGAGATCCAATTGTCTTGGATCTTGGCCTTATAAAAATACTGAAAGCGCCGAGGAGTGGGTTCCTCGCGCTGGGATTTGCACATGAACTCAAAGTGAGTCACGCGCACGAGTCCAAACGGATGGACTTGGGATATATGAATCCCATAGAACTTCAGCAGTGCACCCACAAACCTGGTCATCGGGAGACGAAGGTTGCAGTGGGTAAAAAAGTGGCTATATAGGGATATATAGCCGGCAGGCGGGTCCGCCGCCGTTTGCCCGGACCTAGGCAACATGCAGCCAAACAGGGTGGGAAAGCCCTGAGAGGTGATGAGGTTGTCGAGATCTGCCTGCTTCAATTTGCAGGGGATTTCATTCCACCTTTTGGTGGCCTTGGTCCTCCCTACTTCCTCCGATGTGGTCTCAACAACCTTCTTCCCCTTCCCCTTTTGCTTCAGTGTCGACATCACCACAGATTTCACACGGCGTCTTCGAGAGGCAACAGAGGTGATTGAGGGGCTAGACGAGTCTGAACTATCAGACATACAACTGCAGCAGCAGATAATCAAGAAATCGAAAAGATGAAAACACTCAATTCAGAATATGAAAGGCAGAAACAAGAAAATTATCAACAATGAAGATGAAGATAAAAATTTCCTAAGGGCCTCCTTTTATAGGCCCAGGAGAGAGAAATGTGGCAGCTGATCGGATTTCACGCGCCCCCACTCGCGGGTCCAAGCCAACGAGGGCGCGACACGTGTCCCTAACACTGTTGAGGGGACATAAAATTGTAACCGACCTGCCACGGAGCAGAGACGCGCCCCCACTCGCAGGTGCTAACCAATACGAGCGCGACACGTGTTCAAGACAGCTGTGTGAGGGGACGTGAAAGGCAACTGTAGCACCTCGAGCACACGAAACGTCTGACATGTTTACGGCGCACGTCACCACCAACTAACCACGTGTTTGGACCCTTCGTTTTCAACCAAATGGATAGAACTTCGCGCAACGATGGAAGCAACCAGGAAAACGACAAAACCCCATTAAAAGACAAAAATCAGTAAGTCTAATATCCATCTTACCGCGCTCGCGCGAGATAAGACACACATTAGACTGGGGGGGCTTGAAGAGGTATGTACCCGCCTCAACACCAAGCAAGGCGGGTCAACCCACAAGATAAAGACATTATGAAGGCACAAAGCCAAAACCTATGCGCATGGCGCATACAAAACATGCTCAGGCATCATATGCCCAGGCACACATATGCTCGCGCATCACATATGCGCGCAGCGCATCAGCGCGCGGCGCATATCACATGCTCGTGCATATCACATCTGCGCATGAAATATCTGCGCGTGAGAATAAAGAGAAGACCCCGCGCATCCTCAGGGTGAGCGCATATCATACGTGCACATAATCAACCTCGTCCTTATCCAAATCAGGATTAGGGCAACCTTGATTGTGCACATCAGACAACCTTCCAGAAGGTATCTTTTTAAGGAGAAAGAATATGCTGATGTTGATAGCTGCCGAATGAAAGGTCGACAACTCAGCATGACACATGTGTTACCACGTGATTACAACCAACGAGAAAGCGCCAGGTGTCCCAGAGGACACGTGGCGCAGTGCGATTGGAGGAAGCCAACGAGGTTGAGCCCAACCGGTGGTAACCCTAGCACTATAAATACAGCATCAACTCCACTTTTATGACGGATTCACACTCAATCATTGACAGTTACAAGCAGTGATATCACATTCAATCATATTGAATTATATTCACTCACAGTCAGTTACAGAAAACACGCAGTCACACAATCAAGAGTATTCAGCGATTCAGCAATACTCTTGAGATTCACTGACTCACACATTATTATCTTCTCCACAAAGATACTGATTCTCACGCCGGAGGGTTACCCCAAAGAGGACCCCTCTGTCCCTTTCTGAGGGGTAAGTAACGGCGTTGTTCATTTTGTAGGTGGAAGAACACGGATTCAGAGGAACCATCGGTGAAACAGTTTAATCATACCCGAGGAAAGTAGATCTGCCACCAGTGAGTAGATCCACGTTTCTTCAGGTACATAATATACGATGCTCTTAGGAAACGATTTAAGAAAAGAGTGATATTTTGTAAGTAGCATGGGGACATATAAAACGGGCCAAACAAAAAATGACCCGAACTTTTTAGACTTGATCTAGGATTAGAGTTGTAAAAAAATAAATAAATAAAGAAAAATCAATTTCATCCAAAAATGAGAAAATGTTTACGATTCATCATTCATGAGGTGAAAGAGACAATAGATTGGGAACTCAACCACTGTTAAATTTGAATACGATCAACTAAAAATATATAGTTTTTCAATGGGACAACTTTGTAAAACAGTAACCAAGTTTTAAGTATATTCCAATTAAGTCACTCATTCACTCAACTTTTAATTTTGTTTTGATTAGATCACTCAACTTTCAATATGTCTCGATTAGGTCACTCAACATTCATTTTTAGTCCAATTAGGTCACTCAATTTTCAATAAATGTTCTAATATTATCTTTTTTACATTCATATTCTATGTTTAAAAATTACAAAAACGTCATTAAAACCAACATTTTTTTTTATTTTTTATCAATAAACTAGTCTATATGCCAGTGTGATACATGGGCAGAAAAAAAATATTTCTATAACATTTTAATATTTATAATATATGATCTATGAAATATATTAAAAATCAAATAAATTTGTAACCAAACAACTTAAATATAACCATTCAAACCCTATAAAGTGCATAAATAAGTAGTAAGGTCTTCAAACCCTATAAAGTACAAAGATAATTAGTAAGGTGAATAAGGTGTGAAACATGGGTCACGGGTTCAAGCCCTATAAAGTGCAAAAAATGTTATTCGTTCAAAAAATAATAGAAAATATGTAAAATTTTGTTACAAATTTGTGAAAACTTCTTTATATACAACATTTGAAATTTTATTTGAAAGATTACCATCGCTACCAAGGATAATAACTTTGAAACTGTCTTGTCTTGTAACTCATAATAATACAGCATACAATTAGGATGTGTAAAAGTTGGTTTTCTAAAGTGATTGTCCTTGGCTCTTGTTTATGGTCATTACAAATTATAAAAGTCTATTTTGAATAAATATTTCAAGCTTTTGTCTAGCTAACCAAGTTGTTCTCAAAATATCCTCACACAATACCTCTGGCCCCGAACCTGTTTCTTGTCGTACTGCCTTTTTCTAAGTTAGTAGCTGAGCGTCACGTGGACGCTATTAAACTATAACATAAATTTATAACTTCACATGAAATGGGAAAAATGGGAGAGAAATAGTTGACTGGACTAGAAATTGTTATTGTTTAGGAGACCACCGACCGGGTTTTCATATCAAAGAAAGGTTAAAGGCAGTTGTGAACCTATAGAAAAGCTACTTCGACAATCGTAGCAGACCGTTAGTGTCACACCCCGACCAAAGGCGGCGGAACATGCCGGGGTGCAACAGATTGCTCAAGAACACAAGACACTATTAAAGTGACAATATTTAATCAACTCATTTAAATTTATAAAATCATAAAGAGTCAAATAACTTGTTCATACAATAACCGAATTCAAACATAGCAATTAATATATAGTTCATTTTGTTAATATCCTAGTAGTCTTGATTTCGTTTTCTTTCAAGTCCTCGAGTCAACCTAAAATCAAACCTATAACATTGCATAAAATAATATTTGTCAACACAAAGGTTGGTGAGCAATTTCATAGTTTTGACCAATAAGTATATAATAGGAAATTCCACAACTTGTATACAAAACAATAAATAATAGCAACAATTTAGATAATGAAATCGTTAATAAGAATACATTAACGACACCTTTCTATAAGGGGATACCAAATATACTCGGATTTTATGAAATCGTTAATAAGAATACATTAACGACACCTTTCTATAAGGGGATGCCAAATAGACTCTGATTTTATGAAATCGTTAGTAAGAATACATTAACGACACTTTTCTATAAGGGGATGCCAAATATCCTCGGATTTATGAATCAACCAACCAAAAGCGGTAAACACATTGGCAATTTAGCATGTAAGCATAAAACACTAAATTGAGCATTTATATAAGTAAAGTATACAATAAAGTTTGTGGTTTAAGACTCACGTATAAAAAATTTAGTTTGAATGGGTATGCAATATCACCTCCAAAACGAAAAATGGAAAACGGGGGATGAAAGTACTCACATTCAAGTAGTAAACTGATTGGTAAAATGACGAGTAACCGAAAGGATGAGGTTTAACGAGCAAATCCTAGATGAAAGGAAGTCTTGTATTAGAAAGGTTGTCTAGGAAGTCTTTAAATAAAATAAATGATAGGAAATGTAAACAATTTAAAGTTTAAGGTTTAAAAATGTAAATATTTAAGAAATTATAATAATAGTCCTTTAAAAATATAAGTTTGCTCGAAAACGGGTTAAAGTATCTAGCCCTTAATTTCTCAGCCTATGTTAAGTAATAAGGTGGGTAAAAATGGAAGAATGCAAATTCCTTTATAATATAGATACTAAAACGGGTTTTAACGAGTGTTCGAGTTGTTGGTTCGGGTCTTGGTAATTGGTCAAACCCAAAGTCAACTTTTCAAAATAATGAATGTTTTGAGTAACTCAATAAAATTTAAGAAGACTTAACCAAGTATGTAGTTCTATTGTTTTAGAACTAACAACGTCCGTTAAGCGAGTGTTCGGTTTCGTTGGTCCAAACTTTGTTATAAGGTCAAGCTGGATTCAACATTCCAAGTACTTTAAGAAAATAATTAAAATCAGTTTATAAAATATTTTTAAAGAAATATACAAGTCTTGATAGCTAGAAACACACTTGTGTGTCTTAAGCGAGTGAAATCGGTTTAGTTCGGTTGGGTTCGGTTTTTATCTTGGAATAAGGTCAAGAATGATTACCGCATGCCCAAACATCAAAGAACTTGTATAATAATTTATAAAAGATTATACTTAACTTTTACAACCAAAAAGTTAACAATAAAAATGAAAGTTCAGTTTTCGGTTCGGATCTTGTTTTGGGTCAAGACCGAGGTTAGATTCTACAAAACCATAACCATGGAACTCATAAAAATGATTTTATAAATTTAAATCTAACATAAAGCATGTTTATACAATTATTTAACAAAACTAGTAAACAAAGTTCGTTTTACGATTTGGAGCTATTTACGGTTAAACCGAGGCTAGTCTCTATAAACCCATAACCATGGAACTTTATAAATATGAAAAACAAACTAAAATGAGCAGAAGTTAAGCATGGTTAATAAGCATAAACCATTTATATAATTATATATATATATATATCAAGGACCACGTGAGTCCTCCATGAAACCTAGCCTTACGAGGCCCGACACTCCACCGATCGAGACCGGAGAAGTGACCACCAAAGGTAACAAGGGGTGTATATTATATATATGTTGTATAATAAGCTTCAAATATTAATAAGACATAACAAGTTAATTAAAATAAAAGAACATGGTCAGTTTGACTTTGGAAAGTCAAACTGCCAAGAATTCATGAAGAACAACCTTAAGATATTTGAATTTGAGAGAGAATTTGGAGTATGAGCAGGTGTAAAATGAAGAGATGGTCATGTATATATAGGTTAAGTTGAACAATTCTTTTATAAAGTGTTATGCCTGGAAATGGGTTGGTTATGAGCACAAGAAAGCATAAAAAGCCAAAAACGAGCCACTGGTGCAGACTCCCCTTCGCGCGGCGCTAACTGACCAGGGTATGGATGTTAGCGCGTGTCACACCCCGACCAAAGGCGGTGAAACATGCTGGGGTGCAACGTGATTGGACAAATACACAAGACACTATTTAAAGTGACAATATTTAATCAACTCATTTCATAAATCAATAAACAACACATCTCGTTCATACAAACAAATTGAATACAAGTAAACAAATGTATTGTCCTTTTTACTAATATCCTAATAGTATTGGTAACGTTTTTCATCAAGCCCTCGAGTCAACAAAAGTCAAACTTACATTGCATAAAATAAAGTTTGGTAACACAAAGGTCGGTGAGCAATTTCATGGTTTTTGAACAATATGTATATAATAAAAAATGCCACAATCTTTTATATAAAACAATAAATAAAAGCAACAATTTGGATAATAATGAGATCGCTAACACATTAGCGACACCTGCCATAAGAGAATACCAGATGGTTCATGATTGTTATATGAGGTCGTTAATAAGAATACATTAACGACACCGTCTATAAGAGAATACCAAATAGATTCGGAATTCATGAGGTCGTTAATAAGAATACATTAACGACACTGTGCTATAAGAGAATACCAGATAGTTCACGGATTTATGAATCAACCAACCAAAAGCGATAAACACATAGGCATATAATCATAGAACACCAAACCGAGCAATTATTTAACTAAAGTATACGATAAAGTTTGTGGTTTAAAACTCAAGTATAAAGCATTTAGTTTGAAATAAGTATGCAATATCACCCCAAAACGAAAGATAGAAAACGGGGTATGAAAAGTACTCATGTTCAAGTTATAAACTTGGTCGGTAAAATTACGGGTAACCGGAAGGATAAGGTTTAATGGGCAAGGTTTAGGTGAAAGGAAGTCTTGTATTTGAAAGGTTGTCTAGGAAGTATTTAAATGGAATAAATGATAAGAAATGCAACAATTTAAAGTTTAAGGTTTAAAATGTAAATATTTACGAATTTATAATAATAACCCTTTAAAAATGTAAGCTGCTCGAAACCGGGTTAAAGTATCTAACCTTAATATTTACCCAACCAATGTTGAGTAATAAGGTGGGTAAAAATGCAAGAATGCAAGTCTCTTTGGAATAAAGATACTAAAACGGGTTTTAACGAGTGTTTCGGGTTGTTGGTTTGGGTCTTGATAATTGGTCAAAACCCAAAGTCAATTTCCAAAATAATGAATGTTATGAGATAACTCAATAAAACTTAATAAGACTTAACCAAGTACGTAGATCTATTGTCTTAGAACTAACAACGTACGTTAAGCGAGTGTTCGGTTTTGTCAGTCCAAACTTTGTTATGAGATCAAGTTGGATCCAACATTTTCAAGTACTTAAGAAAATAATTAAATCAGTTTGTAAACTATTTTTAAAGAAATATACAAGTCTTGATAGCTAAAAACACACTTGTGTGTCTTAAGCGAGTAAGAATCGGTTTAGTTCGGTTTGGTTCGGTTTCCATATCTCAAACAGTTCATCGATGGTCTCCACATGCCCAAATATCCAAGAACTTGTATAATAATTTATAAATGAAGAAACTTAAGTTTTACAACCAAAAGTTATCAATAAAGTCTTTAAACAAAAGTTCAGTTTTGGTTCGGTTTCCATCTCACAATAAGTTCATAGATGGATTTCACATGCCCAATATCAAAGAACTTGTAAAAATGATTTTAAAAACTCAAATATAACATTAAACATGTTTAAACAACTATTTTAACAAAACTAGTTAGCAAAAGTTCGGTTTCCGGTCTAGAGCTATTTACGGTCGAACCAAGGCTAGACTCTTAGATCCCATAACCATAGAACTTGATAAATAAGATGTACAAACTAAAATGAGCAGAAGTTAGTCATGGTTAGTATCTGCAAACAAGTTATATAGGTGTATATATATCAAGGACACGAAGTCCTTCATAAAGCCTTGCCTTACAAGGTCCGAAACCTCACCGACCGGAACCGGAGAAGTAACTACTAAAGGTAACAAGGGGTATTATATTATATATATGTAGTTCCACCATATTTAAGTGCTAGTAAAACTATATGAACAAGTTAGAATGGAAAATTAGGGTTAGTTTGACTTGAGAAGTCAACTACTAAGAATATGAAGAACAACCTTTGAATCTTAAGAACTGAGAGAGAATTTAGAGTAAATATGAAGTGAGATCAAGGATGAATGAAGGAAAGGGTCTTGATAATAGGGGATAATTAAGGTTGAGAGGATAAGCAAGAGGTATAATGGGTAGAAAATTCGGATTGGGTAAAGTGATATGAACCACACACACCAACAAACAAATATACTTGCAAACCTAAGGCTGCCACCCGCGACCCCCTGCCCCTTGGTGGCCTCGCGGTGCGACGCTTCCTAGGGGTGGGGTTGGTCAGCTCGTCTTGCGTGGTTCGTTACGCGTCTTAGAAGTTCGTTTTTGATGCAATTTGCTCGTTTTAAATGCGTTTTCAAATCCGTAAAAGGGGTTTTTCAAATTGAACATGTGGGAATGATTTAGTAACATAAAATCCAATATTTTATATACTTGAAATGTTCGGGATATCAATCGGGTCGGTTTACGTGATAAACGAATACACAAACGAATACAAATAGAACCCGAAATTGACGAATGTCACAGTATCCCAAACTTTTTGGAAATTTCGTCCCGAAATTAAAAATAAACTCGAAGAAAAGATGATTACTAATGAATGTCGCTTTTGGTAAAACAATTGCATGAAAAAAAATTTAAGCAAAGAATAACGAAAAATCCTTGCATGATTCGAAAAACGCTACAAATGAGAAACATAACAAAGGCACTTATATATAGGATGTACCGGCGAGTATCCACCATGCCCTTATCATGATTCGCATTTCAATCGTTTTTTTGCCATTGATGTGCTAAAAGTAGTTATAATATTATTAACTAAAATTACGCTAATCTAGACATTAAGTAATAATTCTAGACTGTTAACTTAACTAAAACTACTAACCGGCAAGTGAACCGGTCGACTCTAGTACAGCTAAGTAAGTTCGGATATCGAACCCACGAGACTCTTTTAATTACGTAAACTAGCTAAATTAGACTTAACTATAGACACAACTATTTATTTATTATTAAAAAGGGGGTTTTACTAAAAACTAATATTAAACTAATTAATAAAACTAAAGACGACTTAAATCTATACTTAATTCAAATGATGACGAACAATCACCTAGGATAGAATCCCTAATGCATCAATTATCAAATGGTTGGAAAATGCTAAGTTATGGAACCGGGATCTTAAACTATTCACTTAATGGGAAACCGAACATGACCCTTGACCCTTCTCAAGAAGACACCTATAGAATCCTAATAAGCTATTAAAATTACCGGTTTAATTAGACTCACTTACGGTCACTAATTTATTTTATGACAAGTAGCTCTATAAGAAATCCTACCTTACAGCACGGAAATCAAAGGTAATTTAAAGAACTCACTTGACTCGCTAGACAACGTTAATTAATCAAACTTAGACAGACTCCTTACGAAGAACTAAATCTAGCAATCTTATCAACAAAGATCTAACAATAACCTATCACCTTACAACTTTTTAGGTTAGCAGCACACTTTTATTAGATTGACTAATAATATTATTCCTATGATCTTATTGCAAATCAATCATAAACTAGTCAAGATCACATAGTTGATGACCTTAACAAAATCCTATTATATGATATACAATCACTAAGGATAATGTGGAATAATAAAATTCATCAAACAAAAACCAAGCACATATATGCATCAATTAAATAACTATAAACCTCTTACTTAATCATAAACCATAAACGAAAACAAAATCAAAACCAAAATCCAAAGTCAATAAAAGTTCATCATTAGCCTAGGCGGTCTGAGGGTTTAGCCAATAACCATACTCAAGAACAAAAGAAAATAACTTGGTTCAAATAATAAATTCATAAAGATAATCATAAATTCAAACAAATAATAATGATGCTTGGTTAAGTAGGTGTTAAACCCAAACGCTCTTTGCTCGAACCAACGTCTAACTCTCTCATATTATCTTCTTGCGATGAACCTAAGACCACCAATTTGACTTTGAGAACAGGAGTGCCCTTCAAAGGGTTTTGTCTTATAATTCTTTAATCCCAACAAACTTCTTGGCAGCTAACCCTCCGTTCTCTCCCTTTTCTCTTTAGCAAATTAATTCCTCTGCCTTTTATATATGAAGCATCCAATTCTCTAATGGGACTTCAATCAGTGTAGACTTTATTTAATTGTCATTCCAATCTTCTCAACTTCGACCCTACATAATCAGAATTTAGATATTTGGCACAAGCATTAAATTGAAATAATATATAACACATTAACGGAGATTGTAATATGACATATTATTTATTATCTTTCTTTTTTTTTTCTATTATATTAGAAATAATCCTAATAGTACGTAAGATAAATCATAACCATGGCAACTAATATTTGTTTGAAGTTTCACTCAATGGTCTCAAGTTACTAATAGCACTTTGTTTTAACTCGTTGATTCTTGAAACCATTCAAATATAAATATGAGCAACTTGAGTAATATTCAATAAAAAACTAACTCAAAGCACTTAAAAGTGTAGGAAATATTTATATACTAATATATATATATATATATTATAAACGATATCAAATATCTTCACACTTACTCTTTTTGCGTCCCTGGAAAAGATATTTGCAACGGAATCATAATCGGAAAATATGGTGTTAAAAACATATAGGTTATTTTGAAGCTTAGATAAACGCAAAAACCGCGATCACCAGTATTGTTGTTCACTTAAACCCATGCCTTAATCTTTACCGGGATAAATAAGATCCGACAATAATAGTACTCAGTGGTTTACACAATTAAGACCCGCTTATTTTCAGCTTTTACCGGACCAGACCACCCCAACTTGACTTTAACCTCAAAATTAGCAGAATCAAAACTTTTGTTGCTCAATTTTTTTCATGAATAGTTAAGACGATCAAAGGTATTGTTTATCCACCTAAGCTTAAGCATCAAAGTCTACCAAGCAGCCATTAGATACGATTAAGGTTCAATTAATTAATAGCTAATGTTCCCCACAACATGACATATCCCCGTTATCAAGCAATACCCCGAACCCATCACCATAGGTGAGCATGAAAAATTTCATTTGTAGGGCTTACATGTAGCGTGTCCCTTGTGGTCAGTTTCTTAATGGTAAAGAGACACGAGCAAGAGGACCCCACATGGCTAACATCGTGGATGATCAAGTCTGTAGTGTATTTGTACTTTTGTGATCATGTTTATAGACTTATAAGGGTTTGCTCTTTTTAGCTTTATTTAAATATCCCCAGCCCCACTTAGGAATTATGAATACCTAGATGAATAAATTGCATACAGACCCATGGTCTCCAGACCCGGGGCATCCCATAAATACAAGATTTAAGGATATAAAACCATACGTCAATGGGGTGTAAAATACTAAACTAGCAGTTTAAGATTTATATCACAGGCTACACGGCATACTCTAACGTTAAACCTACCCAAGCATCATATGATAACGTATTCAGATTTTTTTTTTAATTTTTTTTATATTTCCACTTTTTCATACCAATAATTGAGGCTTGAGTATGGTCCGACCTTTCATTACCTATCTTCCACGGACAAAACGCTTTACCCACAAAAGATTTCCGTTTTAATCATTTTATCAAATTGCCCTTTCATTTTCAAGGCTGAGCCTACCGACACATCCCAAGTTAAGTGTGTTTTCTTTTATTTATCTCATATTATTAGTAGTTTGAAAAACCAATTTCCGATTTACTATCATTTTCCATTATTTTGCAAAAATTAAATTTAAAATTTTGGGACGTTTTTTCAATTTTTATGCTCTTTTTTTTTTACTTTTTTTTCAAAAATTTTTATTTTTGCCGAAAAGCGTAATTTCCCATCCCCGCACTTATGTGAGAAAAAGGAAATTACAAATAAAATTATGCAAAATATAAAAATAGATTAATGAATTGGAACAGACTCCCATGGTAAATAGATGATATGCCTCGTGAGTCGTGTTCTACGCCCTCCAATTCCAACGCGATCAGCAAGCTATCTTCAAATAATGTCATCTTTCACGAACAAAAGCAGAAATTCTGAAACAAATGGCATCCCCACACTTGTTTAAAACCATATCCCATCAACTATCTCATAAGCAACCTTGGAACAACCTGCAAGTAAGAGAAGAAACACCCGACAGAGCAAAGAAGTAAAAACAAAATAGAAATAAAAATAGAAGAAAAAGATAGTACCGGGTTACCTCCCGGAAAGCGCTAAGTTTACAAAAAGTCTTCAGCCAGACTTAGTCCCGAAACCTCAATCAGGAGGCTTCTCCTTGATCCTCTTCCTATCGGTGCTCCTCAACACTCTCCTCTTAAAATCAGTTGGGAAGAAACTAATTTCCAAACTCATGTAAGCCCAAAAATACGCATTCGGCTCGATCCACCCATTATTAAAATTCTGAAAATACGACCAATTCGGCACACTTTGATTCCCGAGCCCGAATATCTTCCTTCTTGGGGCTCTTGATTTACGTGGCGATCCACGAACAACTATTTCTAAAAACATATCAACTTTACCTTGCAGACGTGGATGTTCTTTCACAATGAGATGCAATTCTTTAGATATCTCTTGTGATTCCTCTTTGACATTTTGTTTCTTAACTGGCTCCCCAAATAACAAAACTTCAAGCTCCTCAAGATCTCTTTCGGGGTTAAAATCACTCTCATTCACATCGGCTGAACCCACTAAATCTTCACCAAATTCATCCCTAAACTCGTCTTCCCAAGAGGGAATACGATCCTCTGTCTTATCCTGCAACCCAACATCCTCAAACATGATCGTCGACTCATAAAATTGTATTTGATACTTTAAGCCTCGCCGAAACTCATCCATTATATCTGAAAGTGGTGCTTTTGGATTAATGCTATGGGTGACACGTAAAACATCATATAATATCTCTTCTGGATGCGGTTGTGATCCATCATTGCGCCAGATGAGTCTTTACAACTGATAATATTCCCCATCTTATCATACACCACACAGAATTTAGGCTCATAACTGTTTTGATCTAGGTGGTCCATAATTGCCTGTATTTCTGACTCCCATATAGTTAAACCTCTTTGATCTTTATGAGGATTTCCTTCAACTCTGGCCCCGTAGTAACAATCCATGAAGATCACTGCAAAGATAAACTTAAACAAAAAAGGATCACGAGCAACAAATAGTAGTATAATAAAAAAAATATATTAAAGAAAACTAAACTAATTAAAAGAAATTAAACTAAACTATATTAACTTAACTCCTACAACTCAAAACAAACTATAAAAAAACAAAAAGAAAAAGAAAAACTACTTAGACTCCTACGGCTCTAACGAAAATAAAACAAATAGCTCGTATGTAGCAAATAAGTCCAAGTAACGGTAATAAGGCAATCGCCAAGAGTCCCCGGCAACGGCGCAAAAACTTGATGTGCTAAAAGTAGTTATAATATTATTAACTAAAATTACGCTAATCTAGACATTAAGTAATAATTCTAGACTCTTAACTTAACTAAAACTACTAACCGGCAAGTGAACCGGTCGACTCTAGTACAACAAAGTAAGTCCGGATATCGTACCCACGAGACTCTTTTAATTACGTAAACTAGCTTAATTAGACTTAACTATAGACACGACTATTTATTTATTATTAAAAAGGGGGTTTTACTAAAAACTAATATTAAACTAATTAATAAAACTAAAGACGACTTAAATCTATACTTAATTCAAATGATGACGAACAACCACCTAGGCTAGAATCCCTAATGCATCAATTATCAAATGGTTGGAAAATGCTAAGTTATGGAACCGGGATCTTAAACTATTCCCTTAATGGGAAACCGAACAGGACTCTTGACCCTTCTCAAGAAGACACCTATAGAATCCTAATAAGCTATTAAAATTACCGGTTTTAATTAGACTCACTTACGGTCACTAATTTATTTTATGACAAGTATCTCTATAAGAAATCCTACCTTACAGCACGAAAATAAAAGGTAATTTAAAGAACTCACTTGACTCGCTAGACAACGTTAATAAATCAAACTTAGACGGACTCCTTACGAAGAACTAAATCTAGCAATCTTAATCAACAAAGATCTAACAATAACCTATCACCATACAGCCTTTTAGGTTAGCAACACACTTTTATTAGATTGACTAATAATATTATTCCTATGATCTTATTGCAAATCAATCATAGACTAGTCAAGATCACACAGTAAATGACCGTAACAAAATCCTATTATATGACATACAATCACCAAGGATAATGTAGAATAATAAAATTCATCAAACAAAAACCAAGCACATATAATATATAACACATTAACGGAGCTAACCATTAATTGCTCGAACCAGCGTCTAACTCTCTCTTATTATTTTCTTGCGATGAACCAAAGCCCACCAATTTGACTTTGTGAACCAGGAGTGCCCTTCAAAGGGTTTTGTCTTATAATTCTTTAATCCCGACAAACTTCTTGGCAGCTAACCGTCCGTTCTCTCCCTTCTCTCTTTAGCAAATTAATTCCTCTTATATATGAAGCATCCAATTCTCTAATGGGCCTTCAATCAGTGTGGACTTTATTTAATTGTCATTCCAATCTTCTCAACTTCGACCTACATTATCAGAATTTAGATATTTGGCACAAGCATTAAATTGAAATAATATATAACACATTAACGGAGATTGTAATATGACATATTATTTATTATCTTTCTTTTTTTCCTATTATATTAGAAATTATCCTAATAGTACGTAAGATAAATCATAACCATGGCAACTTTTAATTGTTTGAAGTTTCACTCAATGGTCTCAAGTTACTAATAGCACTTTGTTTTAACTCGTTGATTCTTGAAACCATTCAAATATAAATATGAGCAACTTGAGTAATTTTCAATAAAAACCTAACTCAAAGCACTTAAAAGTGTAAGAAATATCTATATAATAATATATATATTTTAAACGATATCAGCCATCATCTTCGGGTCTGAGTCATCGCACACAACCGCACTTACTATGGCTTTCATACGGGGATTTCGATAATTAAGTGTGCACCCATAATTATTTAGATCATCGTATGGTCCACATGGTTCGTTCCGTTGTGTGGTTTAAAAGATATATTTATTTTGAAATCTTTAAATAAATGAATACGTAAATAAAATCTATAGAATTTTACAAATATTGATAACCAATACCAGCAGTTGAATATTTTGGGATTTTACTTTTAAATAAGTAGAAAAATGGGATATATAAATGAAACAAATAAAATCTTAGATTATAAACCAAGGCGAAAATAACAATTTGGTTAAATAATTAAATACGATCGAACAAACAACAATAAAATTTAGGGTAAGCAATTATGAAACGAGATTTGAAGTCAAATCATCAATTGTGAAAGAATATACAAATCATTAAAATCCATGGTTGAAAGTCGGGACTAAATTAGTATAAAATCCGATAAGTGAAATTTTTAATAATGAGAACCCCGATAAAAGAAAGTGAGAAATCCAATAAATGAAAACGAGAATCCAAAGAGTGAAAATGAATAAAATCCGATAGATGTAAATGAGAAGCCCAATAAATGAGTACATGAGGTCGGGGTAAACGACGATACAGTTAATAATAGTGTACGATGAGTTTCATACGTGAACAAACTTGAGGTTATAAGTAATTGAGAATACGATTGCATAGAATGTAATAACATGAGAATGATGTGAGTTTCTTAGGGTGACGCATACGTGTATCAACATAAATAAAATGGCATTTGATTAACAACCAAAACAATCGATGAAATGTGATAAAACATGAATACAGCCACTATTGTGAAACCAATTATGTAATCGTCATTATAATAACGGTTTCTAATAGCGCCAAAATTTGCAGACAACCACACATAGGCTGTATTCAATCACTTGCCTATGTGTGGTTGTCTGCAAATTTGCCCGTGGGACACTCCACGGGAAGCGAGTGCTCAGGGTAACAGAGTGCAAATAATATGAGTTATATATATAATAACAATACTTATCATAATAAATCACGGAACATGCGATAACGAGTACAATTTAATAATAAATATATCGCATGCTAACAAGTCAAATAACAAATCATAATCTGAACATGAATCGAACGGACGGCCAAATGAATCGAGGTGTCAAAGACGTTAGGAGTTCCAAAGGTATATAATATCAACGAGGTTTATAACAATCGAATATGATAACAATAGGGAGGGGGTTAGGATCCGTACCTTGATTGCTGAGTAGTTGTCTTAGGAGATAAATTATAAAAGTGACGCTCTTTTAATCACCCTACATCGTATGCACGTAGCTCATAAGTTCATGTACGGTTTATATAAGGTTATAGTCAAATTTTATCTTATGTATATATGAAAACATGGAGTCGTTTGATTAAGAAGAATAAGTATTATTAACGAGGTCGATATCTCTTATTTATATTTTAACGAATTTTATTCAAATGTTTTTTTTAAAAAAAAATGATTATGGATGTTTGTCATGGGTGGGGTTTGAACTCATGACCATGTTTTATTTTTAAAAAGATAGCTTAACCAGTTGGACCAACTCAATATTTGTTAATGTTTACAGAAACAGTTAAACAAATCAGTTAAAGGAGTTGTTAAGCTATTTACAAAAATAAAAAAAATGATTGCTGCCTACGGGTTTCGAACCTGCATATTTTCTGTTATAATCCAACAACTTAACCAACAGACCAATAATCAGTTTGTTTATAATTTCCAAAATAGTGTTTATTTACTTAACATAAGCTGTTAATCATTAAAAAAAACAAAAAAAAAAAAACGCAGCAATCAGGTTTCGATCCCAAGACCTGTTGTTTAGAAGCCCTAAGCCTTAACCAGTTGAACCACTTAAACTGTGTTTAATAGCTACTCGGTTAACATTATTAATCACTATGTTCACTGGTTCATCTTCTTCATATTAACCCGTCATAACATAAGCTAGAAAGGCCATATTGTAAATCTTTGTTTTGTGTCATGAATCACGTTTAAACGTATCTAAATGATTTATATAGGCTTAGGTTCGGGTTACCTTAGTTGGACTCGCGATATGATGACGGAAGCACTTGCCGAAAAAGAAACGCGAACGGTCGCGGTGATGCTTTTCAAACGACTGGTGGTTCTCTTATCCTTGGTGGTGGTAAACGGAAAATGCAAGCAGGTAGTGGCGTCTTAGCTCGTGGTTTGGAGGTTTGAATGAGGATTCGAGAGTGTAGAGACGATGACGGGTGGTTACGTTGAGTGGTTTCGCGGTGGTAGCGGGTGGTTTGGTGTTTAACAGAGATGGTGGGTGTGGTGGTGGGAGGTGGAGAAACGTGAATGGTGGTGTCGCGTTGATGACGAACGAAATAAAGGTGGCGATGGCAGAGACCCAACGGAGATGAAGACACAGGGAGTAACCTTGGAAGAGGTGAGTGTAAAGAAATGTTGGTTTTTAAAGCCAATGTTCAATACCAGAAGTCAAAAATATCTTGGAAGCTTGTAAGCAAGCATGATTGCAAATAGGGATGGTCTAAGATACGGTGCAATTATTTCCATTAGCTTGCTTGAACATATGGTAAAAATATATGAGCCATGAGAAAAATGGGTAAGAATTGTATAATAATTATCATATGCGGTATCAATTTGTGTTCAAAAAGAGTAGTGGGACGAAGAAGAATCCTTCACCACACAAACTTGACATTTATTTATTCATTTGCGTTTCTTTTTCTTTTTTTTTATTTATTATTATTTTGTAATGATTTGTGCAGGATGACACGAACGAGTTTATTCAATGTTTCTTGGTTGAATTATTTTATGTCATATATTTATTTATTTTCATGGGTATTTCAACTATTACACCCTTAAAAGAAAATTTCGTCCTCGAAATTTGTAGGTCAGAATACGGATCCTTTCAGAGGTGACAAAAACACTGATATCTTAATAGAGACAGAGGATACACACCAATCTACACATTAGGATTCCCATTATTACACATTTGTACTTGTAATTCACAATTACCACGCGTCAGTAATTGTCAATTACCGTACAACCATGCCCTAATAGCTTCCTAGAATGTATCTTAATGTCATAGGGAAGTTGACGGAGAACAGATCAGATAACAGAGCAACTATTGGTACTCATACCATAATTCAGAGACATATCATAGTATATATGTAATCACATAAGTGGTGTAAAGAACTTAAAATATCCACATAATTTAGAAAATTTCACAGATCGGAGGTAAGGTTCACAGTTACCTGGACTAAAGGTTCTATCACACGAACAAATTCGGATATGCAGAACGAACTGACTCTTCAGTTTCCCATGTAGCTTCACGCACGGAGTGGTTCTTCCAGAGAACCTTAACAAAAGGAATTACTTTTCTACGCATAACTCTTTCTTGTCGATCCAAAATTTCTTCGGGTTCCTCCTCGTACGAAAGATCTTCCTGGATCTTATGTAATGGATAACTAATGACGTGAAGCGGATGGTAACTATATCCTCTCAACAAGGACACATGAAACACGTTATGAACATGTGAAATTTGTGGAGGTAATGGCAAACGATACGAAACTTCTCCAATTCTCTCTAGGATCTCAAATGGCCCGATATAACGAGGGCTAAGTTTTCCCTTTATACCGAATCTACGAACGCCACGACAAGGTGATACTTTCAGAAACACGTGATCGCCAACATGAAATTCGAGTGCCCGCCGGTGCTGATCTGCATAACTCTTTTGTCGACTTTGAGCTTCTTTAAGCTTTTCTCGAGCAACAGTGACTTTTTCGTTTGTAATTTGGACTAACTCTGGTCCTTCAAAGATCTTTTCTCCTAGTTCTTCCCAACATGTTGGTGCTCGACACTTCCGACCGTATAAGAGCTCGAACGGAGCCATGCCAATGCTTGCTTGCCAACTATTGTTGTAAGCAAACTCAACAAGGCATAAATATTCGTCCCAGTTACCTGTCCACTCAAGTGCACATGCACGAAGCATATCTTCTAAAGTCTGAATTGTGCTCCTCTGATTGACCGTCTGTCTGTGGATGGAAAGCGGTACTAAATTTTAAACGTGTGCCCCAAGCTGCTTGGAAGCCTTTCCAAAAACGTGAAGTGAATCGTGGATCTCTATCCGAAACGATTGAAGATGGAGTACCATGAAGTCGAATAATTTCTTGAAGGAATACTATGGATAACTTACTCACTGAATATCGTTCTTGAATAGGTAAGAAGTGTGCTGATTTAGATAGTCTGTCAACAACTACCCATATAGTATCATTCTTCTTAAAGGTCTTAGGCAAACCCGTAACAAAATACATCGAAATCTCGTCCCACTTCCATGCAGGAATTTCCAACGGCTGCAATAAACCACTAGCACGCTGGTGCTCAATCTTTACTTGTTGACAAGTGAGAAATCTACTTACGTATCTGGCAACATCTTCCTTCATTCCACTCCACCAAAAGTTTTGACGTAAGTCTCGATACATCTTTGTAGATCTCGGGTGAATGGAGAATGGTGAACTATGTGCCTCAGCTAGTAACGACTCACGGAGAGCGAAATCATCTAGCACACACAATCTTTTGCCACTCCAAATCACACCATGCTCATCCATTCGGAATTCTGACTGTTTTCCTACTTCGAGGTTTTGCACTATCGCCCATAATTCGCCATCATACCTCTGTGCATCTTTAATCCGAGAGATTAGGTCAGGCTCGATTTGCATTCTAGCTAGGAAACTGTTAGAATCACCAACCTGAATACCGACACCTAATCTATCCAGATCATAGATTATACGGGGGTGGATTTGAAGACAAGATACGGTACCAAAACTCTTTCTACTCAACGCGTCGGCTACTACAGTAGCTTTTCCCGGATGGTACTGAATATTTGCGTCATAGTCTTTTAAGAGTTCTAACCACCTTCTTTGCCTCATATTTAGTTCTTTTTGCGTAAATATATACTTGAGGCTTTTGTGGTAAGTAAATATGTCGCAAGTCTCGCCGTAGAGATAATGACGCCAAATTTTCAACACGAAGACTACAACGGCTAACTCCAGGTCATGCGTCGGATAATTAACTTCATAAGGCTTTAACTGACGTGAGGCATAAGCAATAACTTTACCATGTTGCATCAACACGCAACCAAGTCCTTTCTTTGAAGCATCACTATAGATTTGGAAGCCTCCTGATCCAGAAGGCAGAGTAATTATCGGAGTAGATACGAGTCGTTTCTTTAATTCTTCAAAACTTTTTTCTCGCTCCTCATTCCAGGAATACTTTACTCATTTCCTCAACAATTGCGTCAGGGGTGAGGCAATGACGGAAAATCCTTCTACAAATCTTCGATAGTATAAGCCAGGCCTAAGAAACTTCGAACTTCTGTCGCGGAAGTGGGTCTAGGCCAATTTGTAATTGCCTCAATCTTGGCAGGGTCCATCTTGATTCCTTCTGCGGATACTATATAACCAAGGAATGCAACTTGGTTGAGCCAAAAGTCGCATTTTGAAAGCTTTGCATACAACTTTTTTCTTCGCAACGTCGCAAGCACTTTATGCAAGTGTTCCTCATGTTCTTCTTTACTTCTAGAATATACCAAGATGTCATCGATGAAAACAATAACGAATTTATCCAAGAACTCATGAAATACTCGGTTCATTAAGTCCATGAAAAGTGCAGGGGCATTGGTTAGCCCAAAAGGCATAACCAAAAACTCATAATGACCATAGCAAATACGAAAAGCAGTTTTAGGAACATCCTCGTTCTTGATCTTTAGCTGATGATAACCTGACCTCAGATAAATTTTTGAGAAAAACTTAGCACCTTGAAGTTGGTCGAAAAGGTCATCTATACGAGGCAGAGGGTACCGATTTCTAATGGTAATCTTATTTAAATCTCGGTAGTCAATATATAAACGCATGCTACCGTCCTTTTTCTTTACGAACAAGACCGGTGCACCCTATGGTGAGACACTTGGTCTTATGAATCCCAATTCTAGCAATTCTTGCAATTGCTCCTTTAGTTCCTTTAATTCTAACGTAGGCATACGGTATGGTGCTTTTGAAATCGGCTCTGCACCAGGGATTAAATCGACAGTGAACTCAATCTCACGATCAGGAGGTAGTCCTGGGAATTCTTCTGGAAATACATCGGGGTACTCGCAAACAACAGGATAACTATCAATGCCTTTGTGGATAACAGAGGTATCTTTAATCGAGGCTAAGAATCCAGCACAACCATGATATATAAGCTTACGAGCTTTGAGCGCGGAAATAATCTTAAGAGTCTTATGGGGTACAATACCCTGATAGACAAGTTTAGGACAGCTAAAATATGACACGTTTAGAATAACAATCAATAGTTACGCGAAACGGGTTAACCAATCCATTCCAAGGATAACATCAAAGTCAGACATACGCATCGGAAATAGATCCGCGTTACACACGACGGATTCAATACGGATTGGACAATCTTTATAAACGTGAGTGATTACGATCGAATTCTCCATCGGAGTGGAAATAGTCAGAGTGGGATCTATCGGGGTTGGTCTAATCGGAAGGTACTTAGTAAACGATAAAGAAACTATAGAGTGTGTTGCACCCGTATCAAATAACACATAGATACTACGTTCACCAAGCTGAAGGGTTCCAGATACAGTACCTTGAGAATTAGCAGCATCAGTAGCAGAAAGTGCGAACACTCTTCCATCAGTGTTTGGTGGAGCAACTTTTCCTCCAATAATCTTCTTAGTATCTGGTTTAGGACAATCTTTAATCATATGCCCCATCTGGCCACACCTGAAACATGCTCCCATAGCTTTATGACCGACGCCCCCCATGTTTCTTGCAACAAATGTTACATGGCGAGCTTGTGGTTTGGTTCGGGCTTCCATATTGATTCAGTGGTTGAGCTCTGATCGGTCCTGTATACGGCTGAATCTGATTTTGAGCGGGTTGATGTGTTGTAAAACACATTTACTTTCCGTATCATTTTTATCATGTTTTGATTGCTTTTAAGTTTAATTATTAAGTTTTATGGTTTATTATGCTTGATTTTACAAAGTTGATTGTTTACTTGTAGGTTATGAGGTTTGGTGAAAAAAGAGTTAAAATTGAAGAGTTTAGGGGCTTAATTGGTCAACTTTCAAACTTATAAGTCAAGGCCCGACCCAAGCCCACATCGTAGAAGCCTTTTATAATATTATATGAAGTTAATTATTGGAGAAATCAGCCATAAGAAAGCCAAGAAACCCGAAATTAATAAACCCAAAAACCCTAGCAGGTTCCGATCGCAGCAACTGTAGCAGCAAAGAAAAAAGAAAAAAAAACGGCGGCTGTGGCGGCTGTGGAGGCTAGAGGAAGAAGAAGGAGGCTCGGGGTGATCTTGTGCAACGACTAGGTATCTTATACATCATAAATCTCAGCCATAAACCCTAAGTAATTGTCCTTAAACTTTGGTTATTGTTCAAGAACCCTAACTTTGTTGAATTAATCTTTTACTTTGGATTGTTTTGCAAGTGATTGATAGTTTGACTTGTGATTGATTGTTTTTGAATCTTGATTGAATTTGATCATGTTTAAGTTGATGTTTGTGATGTTTTTCTTAAGTATGCATGGCTGTCCAAAATCTATGTTAGGCTAAACTTGCTTATTCTACCTAGGATAGATGATTGTTGAGTAGTTTAGACTTGTATAATGGATTGTTAATGTTCAAGACTTGAATTATTGATTTAAAGTTTAACTAAACCATAAATTATATTGTGTGTGATGGCTGTGTTTTATGTTTTATTACTTATAATCCTCTTGCATTAGTTAATTGAATTAGTTTTGATTAATTGATTGCTTGTTAGACTCTTGACTTGGAGTTTAGGGTTTATTGCGGGGTGTACAACCGTAGGGATAAGTGGGTAATATAAATCATATAAAATCAGTTAAGTACACATTCTTTGAGACCGAGAGGTGATAAGAAGTAATATTGTCTCATTGCTTTACTTGTTAGAATTAAGACCGCGCGAGAGCGGGTTTTTGTCTTGTCAAGTTTGAGTGTTTATGTGCAATTAGTTGGTTTAATTTGGGTTAAGTTAAATTGTTCCTCTATCCTTGGTGACATAGTATTTTTCTCCATTAGGATAGTGTGTCGATGAGACCGAGAGGAGAGTCGTCATTTGAACACGTTAATAATTGTTTTTCCGGTTTATTCTTTAAAATCAACTAAGATAAGTTAGAGATTGTTAGAGAGACTGAGAGGTAATTTGACTTTCTTAAACAAGTTTTAGTTGTGTCATCTTTTATGACCGTCGTCGTGAATATTTTCAATCCGTTGTCTTGTTATTTTTATCAACATGATTCATTCCTTGGTAGACGTCTTTATATTTTGAATTTAAACCAAAGTTTTCAAAGTTTTGTCAAAAGTTTTCATTCAGTTAAGTTAAGTAGTTAAAATAAATTCTAAAATAAATCAATTAAATATTTTGGTGAGTCTTGGTTAGAGTTTAGTAATTATAAACGTTTTCACGTGTCTTCGAGTTCGATATCCGGACTTTCCTAATCTTTGCTATACGCGACCGGTACACTTGCCGTTTGTGTGAACTAGGATAGATTGTTTGGTTTTTAAAGCTTAGTTGCGACTTGTGTTTTATTTATATATATTTTCGCACATCAAGTTTTTGGCGCCGTTGCCGGGGACACGGTTTGAGGCGTATTAAGAACGACTTGAGTTAGGCCTTGCCTTGTTTACTACTTGTCTTTCTTATTTGTTTTGTTTGTTAGTTTAAAATAGTTTAGCTAATTATAATTTCTTTTATTTATTTTAATAGTTGTATGCGACGTACTCGATCTCTAGGACCACCAGAAGTTGAAGGATTTCCCGAACCAGAGAAAGAGCTTATTGAGAGACGTCGTACAAAACCGTCTTCCAGTTCATCTACATCCGTCGGTAATACGTTCTCTTCCCCTACTTTTTCTGAACCCGTCATTAGGGATTGGATTATGGGCGACGCAAACCCACCACCAAGGAGGACAGTTGCAGACCGGGCCCTTCCGGTCGATGCTGGCGCGAGATCCAGCATTGCTCCACCAGCTATAGGAGTTCAAATGACTTGGCAGATTCCATCTAATGCTCTGAACACGATTGCTCATTCTGCTCAATTTCACGGGTTACTCCATGAGAACCCACATGCTCATATCACTCGCATCACACGAATCTGCGACACGTTTCATCTTGCCGGCGTATCCGAAGACGCCATCAAACTCCGAATCTTTCCGTTTTCACTCGTTGATCATGCGAGTCTGTGGCTTGAGTCCCTTCCACAGGGATCCATTGCTACTTGGGCTGCCATGCAGACCCAATTTCTTGAAAAATACGATCCTCCGGCTAAGGCCGCTCGTTTGCGTAACCAAATTCATTCTTTCCAGATGGAGGACACCGAGAGCTTCTACGAGGCGTGGGAAAGGTTCAAAAATCTACTTGCTTTATGTCCGAACCACGGCCTACAAGACTGGGCGGTTGTTGAGAAGTTCTACAACGGAGTGATGTACGCGACTCAGAGTATGCTCGACACAGCTGCAGGAGGTAACCTACTGACAACGAAGGATACGGATGAGTGCATTGCCTTGTTTAACGGTTTAGCCATGAGTGGATACCATCGACCACCAGTTAAGAGTACCAAAACCGTCGATTCCCTATCACGCGGCATGCATTCGGTCGACACGAGCACCGCACTTGCGGCACAAGTTGAAGCGTTAGCAAAGATCGTGAAGGACCTGCAGGTGAAAAGTAAGTTATGCGAGATCTGTAAGGGGGGACATGATACTGTTCAGTGCCTGGTAGGTTTCCAGGAGGAGGCAGTCGACTTCGTTAATAATCCAAACCGAAATCAACATTCTTTCAATTCTTATAATTCGGGGTGGAGAGGTAACCAAAATTCCAACTGGAGGAACGGAAATCAGTCCGGCTTCCAGCAACGTCAGAGCCTATTCCAGGATTCCGGTGAGGGACCGAGTAGTGGGGAGAAGAAGCCCACGTTAGAGGAGATGATGGCACAGCAGACACAGATGTTGTCGCAACTCATGACTCGAGAGGACTCCCGTCACAAAGAAACTCAAGAGAAATTCCGGGAGCACGAGTCATTCATGAGAAATCAAGGAGCGTCAATTCAAAATCTTGAGCGTCAGATGGGAGAGATAGCAAGTCGTCTAAATGAGAGGTCGCCAGGTACACTTCCAAGTAACACTGAACAAAATCCGAAGGCGTTTGTAAAGGCTGTGACAACAAGGAGCGGTGCAGGGGCACGTAGCGAGCCTGTGATTCAAGAGGCGACGAGAGGAGTCGTTAACGAGCCTGCGGTAGATGTAGAGCAGCAGGTAGACGAGGAGATTCAGTTGGAGTCTCCACCGGCCAAGGTGCATCAGAGGCACAGCCCCGGAAGTTCAGCACAGGCCGAGAACCAACCATTACCCAGCACACCACCGAGAGTCTACAAACCTAGACTCCCATTTCCCGGGAGAGTCCGTAGGGATAGAGACGAGGAGCAGAACTCCAAATTTCTTGATCTTCTGAAGCAACTTCATCTTAATATTCCTTTCCTTGAGGCACTTACGCAAATGCCCAAATACGCAAAGTTTCTTAAGGATATTCTTTCGAACAAAGAGAAGTTAGCCGAAGTCTCTTCCATTCCTCTGAGTGCTGGTTGCTCTGCAGTCTTGTAGAGAAAGTTACCAGAAAAGATGTCCGATCCTGGGAGTTTCACAATTCCCTGCATCTTGAGTGATAATACGGTCGTCCATGCGCTGGCAGATCTTGGTGTCAGTATTAATCTCATGCCGTATTCCGTGTATCGCAAGTTGGGACTAGGAGAACCAAGGCCTACCCGTATGAGTATCCAGCTTGCTGATCGTTCTGTGAAATACCCCCGAGGGGTGGTCGAGAACATGCTTGTTCGTGTCGACAAGTTCATTTTCCCGGTGGACTTTGTCATCCTGGACATGAACGATGACGATAGTGTCCCACTCATCTTGGGCTGACCATTCCTTGCCACTGCACAAGCATTGATCGATGTCTGCGAGGGTAAATTAATCTTAAGAGTTGGGGATGAGAACGTCACCTTTGACGTTCGACAGTCACTGAAACACCCCAAGTCTGCTGATGACTCCTTATACTTCATTGATACCATCATGGAGCATGTCGGGGAGTTTCTCAGTGAAATTTGTGGAGGATCTGCCTCCGACACCCAGATTCTCGATAGGGAGATTCCGGAGATTGAAATGGTTGCCGTAACCAATCCGTCCTTAAATGACGACACCGAGTCGCATACCCCTGAATCTGGCGTGTTTGCTGAGATCGTACGAGACGATCTGATGGACCGACCTTCGGTCGAGAGTCCTCCTCTTTCCATAGAGCTTAAGGATTTACCTTCCCACCTTGAGTATGCATTTTTAGATGAAGAGAGGAAGCTTCCGGTTATCATTGCATCTGCGTTGACCGAGGTCGAGAAGGAGAAGTTGTTGAGGGTGCTACGAGAGCACAAGGAGGCTATTGCCTGGAAGATTATCAACATCAAGGGAATCAACCCTTCGTTCTGCACTCATATAATCCTCATGGAGGAAAATTTCAAAACTGTCGTCCAGCCGCAACGGCGGCTTAATCCGAAAATGCAAGAGGTCGTAAAGATGGAGATCATTAAAACTCCTTGATGCGGGGATCATTTTCCCCATCTCTGATAGTGCTTGGGTGAGTCCAGTCCAAGTGGTTCCTAAAAAGGGTGGCATGACTGTCGTCACCAACAAGAGGAACGAGCTTATTCCCACGAGGACTGTGACAAGATGGCGAGTCTGCATTGACTATCGCCGATTGAATGATGCCACCAGGAAAGACCACTTTCCTCTCCCATTCATTGATCAGATGTTAGAGCGTTTAGCAGGTCAGCCGTACTACTGCTTCCTAGATGGTTTCTCCGGGTACTTCCAGGTTCCGATAGCTCCCGACGACCAGGAGAAAACCACTTTCACCTGCCTTTACGGAACGTTTGCTTACAAACGTATGCCGTTCGGACTTTGTAACGCTCCGGCCACATTCCAGAGGTGTATGGTGGCCATTTTCCATGATATGATCGAGGACTCCATGGAGGTGTTCATGGACGATTTTTCCGTATTTGGGAGTTCCTTCGATCATTGTTTATCAAATCTCGAGAGGATGATGTCCCGCTGCGTTGACACCAACCTAGTCCTTAACTGAGAAAAATGTCATTTCACGGTTCGCGAGGGCATTGTTCTAGGTCATCGAATCTCAAGTGCGGGGATAGAGGTTGACCGGGCAAAGGTCGAGACCATTTCTAATCTTCCCCCGCCTACTTCTGTGAGATCAATTCGTAGCTTTCTAGGTCATGCCGGGTTCTACCGCCGGTTCATCAAAGATTTTTCTAAAATCGCGAGACCCATGACCAAACTTTTGGAGAAGGATGCTCCATTTGTTTTTTCTGAGCAGTGTATCGAGGCGTTTGATCTTCTAAAAGACAAACTCGTTAACGCCCCAATCATGGTTGCTCCCGACTGGTCGTTACCATTCGAGTTGATGTGTGACGCGAGCGACTTCGCAGTCGGAGCGGTTCTTGGACAACGGAAGGATAAACATTTCCATCCAATCTACTATGCGAGCCGGACCTTAAATGGCGCACATGAAAGCTATACCACCACCGAAAAAGAGCTTTTAGCTGTGGATGCTCCATGGAGGAAAATTTCAAAACTGTCGTCCTGCCGCAACGGCGGCTTAATCCGAAAATGCAAGAGGTCGTAAAGATGGAGATCATTAAAACTCCTTGATGCGGGGATCATTTTCCCCATCTCTGATAGTGCTTGGGTGAGTCCAGTCCAAGTGGTTCCTAAAAAGGGTGGCATGACTGTCGTCACCAACAAGAGGAACGAGCTTATTCCCACGAGGACTGTCACAAGATGGCGAGTCTGCATTGACTATCGCCGATTGAATGATGCCACCAGGAAAGACCACTTTCCTCTCCCATTCATTGATCAGATGTTAGAGCGTTTAGCAGGTCAGCCGTACTACTGCTTCCTAGATGGTTTCTCCGGGTACTTCCAGGTTCCGATAGCTCCCGACGACCAGGAGAAAACCACTTTCACCTGCCTTTACGGAACGTTTGCTTACAAACGTATGCCGTTCGGACTTTGTAACGCTCCGGCCACATTCCATAGGTGTATGGTGGCCATTTTCCATGATATGATCGAGGACTCCATGGAGGTGTTCATGGACGATTTTTCCGTATTTGGGAGTTCCTTCGATCATTGTTTATCAAATCTCGAGAGGATGATGTCCCGCTGCGTTGACACCAACCTAGTCCTTAACTGAGAAAAATGTCATTTCACGGTTCGCGAGGGCATTGTTCTAGGTCATCGAATCTCAAGTGCGGGGATAGAGGTTGACCGGGCAAAGGTCGAGACCATTTCTAATCTTCCCCCGCCTACTTCTGTGAGATCAATTCGTAGCTTTCTAGGTCATGCCGGGTTCTACCGCCGGTTCATCAAAGATTTTTCTAAAATCGCGAGACCCATGACCAAACTTTTGGAGAAGGATGCTCCATTTGTTTTTTCTGAGCAGTGTATCGAGGCGTTTGATCTTCTAAAAGACAAACTCGTTAACGCCCCAATCATGGTTGCTCCCGACTGGTCGTTACCATTCGAGTTGATGTGTGACGCGAGCGACTTCGCAGTCGGAGCGGTTCTTGGACAACGGAAGGATAAACATTTCCATCCAATCTACTATGCGAGCCGGACCTTAAATGGCGCACATGAAAGCTATACCACCACCGAAAAAGAGCTTTTAGCTGTGGTGTTCGCTTTCGACAAATTTAGGTCCTATCTGGTTTTGTCCAAAACGATTGTTTATACGGATCATGCCGCTATTAGATATCTATTCAGCAAGCAGGATGCTAAGCCTCGTCTTATTCGATGGATCCTGTTGCTTCAAGAGTTCGATATAGAGATCCGTGATAAAAAGGGGGCCGAGAATGTGGAGGCTGATCACCTTTCACGTCTAGAGGGAGTTGATTTAGGAGATTCGGGAGTTAGGATCGACGATCGTTTTCCGAGGGAGAGTCTGATGTTCGTTACTGCACAGGAAGAAGGTTTTCCATGGTTCGCTGATTTCGCGAACTATCTTGCTGACGGATACCTCCCAAAGATGCCTTACCAGCAAAAGAAGAAATTCTTTGCTGACATCAAATTTTACCTTTGGGACGATCCATATCTTTTCCGCATTGGTGTTGATCAGCTTATTAGAAGGTGTGTGGATGTCAAGGAAGGATGGCAAATTTTGAGCCATTGTCATGTGGGACCGACTGGAGGTCACCACGGTGTGAGTTCTACGGCAAAGAAAGTCTTTGATTCTGGTTTTTACTGGCCGTCTATCTTTAAGGATGCTCATCTGTTCTTTAAGAGTTGTGATCGTTGCCAGCGTGTCGGCAACATTTCTTCGTGAAACGAAATGCCCCAGAATGCCATTCAAGTTTGTGAGGTTTTTGATATTTGGGGTATTGATTTCATGGGACCGTTTCCATCTTCGCGTGGAAACAAATACATATTCGTGGCCGTCGATTACGTATCTAAGTGGGTTGAGGCCAAAGCTCTACCCACCAATGATGCCCGAGTGGTAGTCCGTTTTCTAAAAAGTCTATTTGCTCGTTTTGGAGTCCCGAAAGCCTTGATCAGTGATCGAGGTACTCACTTTTGCAACTCGCAGATGGATAAGGCGTTGAAGCGTTATGGGGTCACCCATCGGCTTGCGACCGCCTACCACCCACAGACTAGTGGGCAAGTAGAAGTGAGTAATCGGGGAATCAAACGTATTCTCGAGAAAACGGTTGGTTCAAATCGTCGGGATTGGTCCGACAAATTAGATGACGCTCTGTGGGCCTTCCGTACAGCCTACAAGACTCCGACTGGTTCCACACCATTTCGGATGATTTATGGGAAGGCCTGTCATCTTCCTGTTGAATTGGAACACCGCGCTTCATGGGCCCTTCAAAGGGTTAATCTGGATTTACCCGCCGCAGAGGGTAATCGTGTCCATCAATTACACGAATTAGAGGAGCTCCGGGATCACGCATACGCACAATCATTTCGGTATAAGGAGCATACGAAGGAACTGCATGATAGGAAATTGAAGGGAAATAAGCAGTTTAAGTGTGGGGATAAGGTTTTACTGTATAACTCACGGTTGAGGTTATTCCCGGGAAAGTTGAAATCCCGATGGTCGGGACCGTTCACGGTCACTGAGGTTTTCCTGTATGGCACGATTGAGATACAAGATCGAAGCGGGAAGTTTAAGTTGAACGGCCATAGATTGAAGCACTACATAGGAGAGCCGATAGCTGATCAGACAGTCGAGGTGTTCTACCTTGACTCATTCACCGAGGAATAGGCATGATGGATGCATCACTCGGGAGACAGACCGAGTTGTAGAGTTTGTATTATGATTCTCTTTACTATCTGTTTTTATTTGTTTTATTTTTATTTTTATTTATAAAAACATAAAAATACAAAAAAAAATAAATATTTAATAAAAATAAAATAAAATTCAAAAACACAAAAATATGTTTATTTCTTATGTTTTTGTTTTCTGTTTTGTACGCCGCTACATGCGAGCGAGTTTGAGTTTTTACAAGTATTATTATGCGCATGGTAGCTCTGATGGCGTTTTGGAACTGGTTCACCCGAGGTTGCGGCCGCGAATGAAATGTTATACGGTCGTTCGTTTGAGTCATACACAGCTGATGAAGAATCTGCATCTAAACCAGGGGAGTAACCCGTTCTCTATTTTAATTTCTGTTCGTTCAAGTTTTAATTTTATGCTTTACGTTTTATTTTTATTTTATTTCTTTTTCTTGTTCTCATCGAGGACGATTTCGTTCTAAGTGTGGGGATGGGAATTTATTTTACTTAGTTGTAAAAAAAAAGAAATTTAAAAAAAAATAAAAAAATAAAAAAAAATGTCCCTTGTTTTTAGTTTCTTTTGCATTAAAGTGGGAGATGATATATTTATCGGAAATCGGTTTTTCAAACTACTAATAATATGAGATAAATAAAAGAAAACGCACTTAACTTGGGATGTGTCGGTAGGCTTAGCCTTGAAAATGAAAGGGCAAATTTGATAAAACGGTTAAACGGAAATCTTTTGTGGGTAAAGCGTTTTGTCCGTGGAAAATAAGCAATGAAAGGTCGGGCCATACTCAAGCCTCAAATTTTGGTATGAAAAAAAATGGAAATATCATGAGTTTTAAAAATTTGAATACGTTATCATATGATGCTTGGGTAGGTTTAACGTTAGAGTATGCCGTGTAGCCTGTGATATAAATCTTAAAATGCTAGTTTAGTGATTTACACCTCATTGGCGTATGGTTTTATAACCTTAAATCCTGTATTGATGGGATGCTTCGGGTCCGGAGACCATGGGTCTGTATGCAATCTATTTAGCTGGGTATTCACAATTCCTAAGTGGGGTTGTGTATATTTAAAAATAAATCCAAAGAGCAAACCCTTATAAGTCTATAAACATGATCACAAAAAGTACAAATACACTACAGACTTGATCATCCACGCTGTTAGCCATGTGGGGTCCCCTTGCTCGCGTCTCATTACCATTAAGAAACGGACCACAAGGGATACGCTACATGTAAGCCTTACAGATGAAATTTTGCATACTCACCTATGGTTATGGATTTGGGGTATTGCTTGATAACGGGGGTATGTCCTGTTGTGGGAAGCACTAGCTATAAATAATTGAACCTTAATCGTATCTAATGGCTGCTTGGTAGACTTTGATGCTTAAGCTTAGGTGGATAAACAATACCCTTGATCGTCTTAACTATTCATAAATATTGAGCAACAAGGTTTTAATTCTGCTAATTTTGAGGTTTAAGTCAAGTTGGGGTGGTCTAGTCCGGTAAAAGCTGAAAATAAGCGGGTCTTAATTGTGTAAACCACTAAGTTATATTATTGTCGGATCTTATTTGTCCCGGTAAATATTAAGGCATGGGTTTAGGTGGACAACAATATCGATGATCGCGGTTTTTGCGTTTTTCTGAGCTTTAAAATCTAACCTATATGTTTGATTTAACTTTGATTTTCCGATTATGATCCAACTGCATTAGACTTTTTCAGGGATGAAAAAGACTTAAGTGTGGGGATGTTTGATGTGTTGTAAAACACATTTACTTTCCGTATCATTTTTATCATGTTTTGATTGCTTTTAAGTTTAATTATTAAGTTTTATGGTTTATTATGCTTGATTTTACAAAGTTGATTGTTTACTTATAGGTTATGAGGTTTGGTGAAAAAAGAGTTAAAATTGAAGAGTTTAGGGGCTTAATTGGTCAACTTTCAAACTTATAAGTCAAGGCCTGACCCAAGCCCACATCGTAGAAGCCTTTTATAATATTATATGAAGTTAATTATTGGAGAAATCAGCCATAAGAAAGCCAAGAAACCCGAAATTAATAAACCCAAAAACCCTAGCAGGTTCCGATCGCAGCAACTGTAGCAGCAAAGAAAAAAGAAAAAAAAACGGCGGCTGTGGCGGCTGTGGAGGCTAGAGGAAGAAGAAGGAGGCTCGGGGTGATCTTGTGCAACGACTAGGTATCTTATACATCATAAATCTCAGCCATAAACCCTAAGTAATTGTCCTTAAACTTTGGTTATTGTTCAAGAACCCTAACTTTGTTGAATTAATCTTTTACTTTGGATTGTTTTGCAAGTGATTGATAGTTTGACTTGTGATTGATTGTTTTTGAATCTTGACTGAATTTGATCATGTTTAAGTTGATGTTTGTGATGTTTTTCTTAAGTATGCATGGCTGTCCAAAATCTATGTTAGGCTAAACTTGCTTGTTCTACCTAGGATAGATGATTGTTGAGTAGTTTAGACTTGTGTAATGGATTGTTAATGTTCAAGACTTGAATTATTGATTTAAAGTTTAACTAAACCATAAATTATATTGTGTGTGATGGCTGTGTTTTATATTTTATTACTTATAATCCTCTTGCATTAGTTAATTGAATTAGTTTTGATTAATTGATTGCTTGTTAGACTCTTAACTTGGTGTTTAGGGTTTATTTGAGGGGTGTACAACCGTAGGGATAAGTGGGTAATATAAATCATATAAAATCAGTTAAGTACACCTTCTTTGAGATCGAGAGGTGATAAGAAGTAATATTGTCTCATTGCTTTACTTGTTAGAATTAAGACCGCGCGAGAGCGGGTTTTTGTCTTGTCAAGTTTGAGTGTTTATGTGCAATTAGTTGGTTTAATTTGGGTTAAGTTAAATTGTTCCTCTATCCTTGGTGACATAGTATTTTTCTCCATTAGGATAGTGTGTCGATGAGACCGAGAGGAGAGTCGTCATTTGAACACGTTAATAATTGTTTTTCCGGTTTATTCTTTAAAATCAACTAAGATAAGTTAGAGATTGTTAGAGAGACTGAGAGGTAATTTGACTTTCTTAAACAAGTTTTAGTTGTGTCATCTTTTATGACCGGCGTCGTGAATATTTTCAATCCGTTGTCTTGTTATTTTTATCAACATGATTCATTCCTAGGTAGACGTCTTTATATATTGAATTTAAACCAAAGTTTTCAAAGTTTTGTCAAAAGTTTTCATTCAGTTAAGTTAAGTAGTTAAAATAAATTCTAAAATAAATCAATTAAATATTTTGGTGAGTCTTGGTTAGAGTTTAGTAATTATAAACGTTTTCACGTGTCTTCGAGTTCGATATCCGGACTTTCCTAATCTTTGCTATACGCGACCGGTACACTTGCCGTTTGTGTGAACTAGGATTGATTGTTTGGTTTTTAAAGCTGTTGCGACTTGTGTTTTATTTATATATATTTTCGCACATCAGGTTTCTGGTTTTGGGTTTTAGTTTTCTATGGACGTGCTTGGTTGCCAAGGTTTCGGTTTGCATGAACCCTACGGTCCTGATGTTGTGCAATAGTAGAGGATGATTGGACCATAGCCTTCTTGGTTTGCCCATCTCGATCTCTTTTCTTATTTCCCCAGTTCGAGACAGGAATTCTTTCCTCTCGAATTCAAAGGTCTTAATGGCATCTCCTACCTCAGTAAGGTCTTTGAACTTCATAAACATGATTGGCTTTCGAATGCGATCACAAACTGCCCATTTACATTTTTTTGCCTGCTCCTGTGCTGAGCCTGCTGCGCTCCCAACAATACCAGTCAATCTTGAGAATCGAGTCATAAACTCTGAGGCTGGTTCATCATCCCTCTGTCGTATAACAGCATACTCCCTTACGTAGGCTTCTCTATCAGCTGTAGAGAAATACTTCTCATAAAAGAGAGTACAAAAGTCATCCCATGAAAGAGTAGCAACATAAGTGTCTCCTCCTTTGACTTGCTTATGACCTTCCCACCAAGTTTGTGCATCATCCTCTAGTTTGTAGGTGGCTAATCTGACTTTATAGTTATCCGCAACTCCTAATACTTCAAAGATATTCTCAATGTGTGCCATCCAGTTTCTTGCTTCCAAAGGAGTAGCAGCATGACTAAAGGATCTGGGCTTCTGTTTTTGGAATCTTTGGAGCCACACATGGATGCCTTCAGCAGTGGCATTCTCATCAATCACAGCTCCAGAATTAGGAGTAGCATTAGCGCGTCCTTCTAAACGAGTTTGTTGCATAACTGCCTCCACGGTTTATGCAACAAGGTTCGGGAGTAGTCCGGCAAAAGCTTGATTAATAGCAGAAACCATGTTTTGATCGACCGGAGTTTCATTCGAAGCCGAATCATTAGTTGCGCGAGTGGTTTTGCGGGTTTGACGACGAGGCGACATCTAAAAAGATGTCAAGATGGTTAGAATACAAATTGGAAGGAGAGCAAACAAAGATCCTAATGAGGTTCCTAACCTATTTAGATTAAACCTAACTGTCTACCCACTCCTCACAGGTTTTAATTTCTAACACTTAAATTTTCTACAGGAAAGAGCCCTTGCTCTGATACCATAGTTGTAGCACCCCAACCCGGATAGGCTGACGTGTCACAATGTACGGAGGTATACAGAGATAAAAGATATAATTCCATTACTTCAATAGGGTCAAAAGTACATATTACTAAAAGTTCAAATACTAAGTTCGAAATACATATTAGTCAAATAACATAAGCTTAACACACATCTTCAGATTATTCCTAACTTTAAGCTTCTCTCTTGATCCCGCCTAAAGTATCCTGTGAACCTGATGTGTAAAAAGATTTACGGAATGAGCCGAATGCCCGGTACGGAATATTAAGGCTCAAAAGCAAGTAATAATCAATTGAATCACAAGATATGATAACATATAACTGATTAAAATTATATAACTGAACTGAAACATATAATACGGATGTACCCATAAGCATAACTGAGTCTGATATTATGTGACGACATATAGGGGGCCACTCCTATATGTCAATCACCCGAAATGGCGTAAGTTGGCATACCCACAACCATTTCCTGAAACTGAAACTGAAAAACTGAACTAGGATATATCCATACGCCTCCTAATAGCTATGTACCACACATGTACTTAAGAGACGCCGTGAACTGATCTCTCCGTCACGGAAGGAGCACATAACATCGAAGCCACAATGTTATGCCCGTGGGACACTCCACGGGAAGCGAGTGCTCAGTGTAACAGAGTGCAAATAATCTGAGTTATATATATAATAACAATACTTATCATAATAAATCACGGAACATGCGATAACGAGTACAATTTAATAATAAATATATCGCATGCTAACAAGTCAAATAATAAATCATAATCTGAACATGAATCGAACGGACGGCCAAATGAATCGAGGTGTCAAAGACGTTAGGAGTTCCAAAGGTATATAATATCAACGAGGTTTATAACAATCGAATATGATAACAATAGGGAGGGGGTTAGGATCCGTACCTTGATTGCTGATTAGTTGTCTTAGGAGATAAATTATAAAAGTGACGCTCTTTTAATCACCCTACATCGTATGCACGTAGCTCATAAGTTCGTGTACGGTTTATATAAGGTTATAGTCAGATTTTATCTTATGTATATATGAAAACATGGAGTCGTTTGATTAAGAAAAATAAGTATTATTAACGAGGTCGATATCTCTTATTTATATTTTAACGAATTTTATTCAAATGTTTTTTTTAAAAAAAATGATTATGGATGTTTGTCATGGGTGGGGTTTGAACTCATGACCATGTTTTATTTTTAAATAGATAGCTTAACCAGTTGGACCAACTCAATATTTGTTAATGTTTATAGAAACAGTTAAACAAATCAGTTAAAGGAGTTGTTAAGCTATTTACAAAAATAAAAAAAATGATTGCTGCCTACGGGTTTCGAACCTGCATATTTTCTGTTATAATCCAACAACTTAACCAACAGACCAATAATCAGTTTGTTTATAATTTCCAAAATAGTGTTTATTTACTTAACATAAGCTGTTAATCATTAAAAAAAACAAAAACAAAAAAACGCAGCAATCAGGTTTCGATCCCAAGACCTGTTGTTTAGAAGCCCTAAGCCTTATCCAGTTGAACCACTTAAACTGTTGTTCAATAGCTACTCAGTTAACATTATTAATCACTATGTTCACTGGTTCATCTTCTTCATATTAACTCGTCATAATATAAGCTAGAAATGCCATATTGTAAATCTTTGTTTTGTGTCATGTATCACGTTTAAACGTATCTAAATGATTTATATAGGCTTAGGTTCGGGTTACCTTAGTTGGACTCGCGATATGATGACGGAAGCACTTGCCGATAAAGAAATGCGAACGGTCGCGGTGATGCTTTTCAAAGACTGGTGGTTCTCTTATCCTTGGTGGTGGTAAACGAAAAATGCAAGCAGGTAGTGGCGTCTTAGCTCGTGGTTTGGAGGTTTGAATGAGGATTAGAGAGTGTAGAGACGATGACGGGTGGCTACGTTGAGTGGTTTCGCGGTGGTAGCGGGTGGTTTAGTGTTTAACAGAGATGGTGGGTGTGGTGGTGGGAGGTGGAGAAATGTGAATGGTGGTGTCGCGTTGATGACGAACGAAATAAAGGTGGCGGTGGCGAAGACCCAACGGAGATGAAGACACAGGGAGTAACCTTGGTAGAGAGGTGAGTGTAAAGAAATGTTGGTTTTTAAAGCCAACGTTCAATACCAAAAGTCAAAAATATCTTGGAAGCTTGTAAGCAAGCATGATTGCAAATAGGGATGGTCTAAGATACGGTGCAATTATTTCCATTAGCTTGCTTGAACATATGGTAAAAATATATGAGCCATAAGAAAAATGGGTAAGAATTGTATAATAATTATCATCTGCGGTATCAATTTGTGTTCAAAAAGAGTAGTGGGACCAAGAAGAATCCTTCACCACACAAACTTTACATTTATTTATTCATTTGCGTTTTTTTTTCTTTTTTTTAAATTATTATTATTTTGTAATGATTTGTGCAGGATGACACGAACGAGTTTATTCAATGTTTCTAGGTTGAATTATTTTATGTAATATATTTATTTATTTTCATGGTTATTTCACCCGGAACCTACGAAACATAAAAGTGTTAGTAGTATACAAATCTCGACTAAAAACAAACAAAAACTATTAAAAATACTAATTAAAATATACATGGGAAACATAAACATTTAGCATTATATCAAATATCCCCACACTTATTCTTTTTTCGTCCCTGAAAAAGTTTGATGCAGTTGGATCAGAATCGAAAATTACAGTCTTACAAACGTATAGGTTAATTTTTAAAGCTCAGAAAAATGCAAAAACCGCGTTCACCGATATTGTTGTCCACTTAAATCCACGCCTTAATCTTTACCGTGACAAATAAGATCCGACAATAATAGTACTCAGTGGTTTACACAATTAAGACCCACTTATTTTCAGCTTTTACCGGACCAAGCCACCCCAAATTGACTTAAACCTCAAAATTTAGCAGAATTAAAACTTTTGTTGCTCTTTTTTTCATGAATAGTTAAGACTATCAAGGGTATTGTTTATCCACCTAAGCTTAAGCATCAAAGTCTACCAAGCATCCATTATATACGATTAAGGTTCAATTAATTAATAGCTAGTGTTCCCCACAACATGACATACCCCCGTTATCAAGCAATACCCCGAACCCATCACCATAGGTGAGCATGCAAAATTTCATCTGTAGGGCTTACCTGTAGTGTGTCGCTTGTGGTCCGTTTTTAATGGTAATGAGACGCGATCAAGGGGACCCCACATGGCTAACAGCGTGGATGATCAAGTCTATAGTGAATTTGTACTTTTGTACTTTTGTGATCATGTTTATAGACTTATAAGGGTTTGCTCTTTTTGGCTTAATTTTAAATATCCACAACCCCACTTAGGAATTGTGAATACCCAGATGAATAAATTGCATACAGACCCATGGTCTCCGGACCCGAATCATCCCATCAATACAAGATTTAAGGTTATAAAACCATACGCCAATGAGGTGTAAAACACTAAACTAGCAGTTTAAAATTTATATCACAGGCTACACGGCATACTCTAACGTTAAACATACCCAAGCATCATATGATAACGTATTCAAAAAAATTTTAAAACTCATAACATTTCCACTTTTTCATACCAAAAATTGAGGCTTGAGTATGACCCGACATTTCATTACTTATCTTCCATGGACAAAACGCTTTACCCACAAAAGATTTCCATTTTAACCATTTTATCAAATTGCCCTTTCATTTTCAAGGCTGAGCCTACCGACATATCCCAAGTTAAGTGCGTTTTCTTTTATTTATCCCATATTATATTAGTAGTTTGAAAAACCAATTTCCGATAAAATCATCATCTCCCACTTTAACGCAACAAAAACGAGACTCAAAGGACATTTTTAAAACATTTTTTTTAAATCAATAAAAACTCAAGTACAAAAACTAAAACAAAACTAAAATTAGTTGAAACACTTGTGTTCCATCCCCACACTTAAATTTTGCATTGTCCTCAATGCAGGCACGGGAAACACAACTCCAAAAATTAAAACAAAAGCTAAAGTTATAAAAATAAAAAGCACAAAACCTAATAATAAAAACAAAGACATAAAAATAAAAACAAACAAAATACAATGGAAAAGACTTAGCTGGTAATATGCGAGACTGTCAATGTGCCAGTCTATTTCCATGGGTGCTCTCCTCACCGACCGTTCAACATGAATTGGTAACTCATTCTCTCTTTCTGAACGGGCACGGCCACTCCTCTCGACAAACCTAAGTAACATCAAACATAACATCTAAAAATAAAGGTTACTTTTAAGTTTTCAACATCCACCAACTTCCAACCCGCCAACCCAACCAAATAGTCTAAAATAATATCAGTACAAACCAAATAAAAAATAAAAACATCATAAAAACTAAAGACATCATAAAAGATAATAAACTCCCATGCCAGCTCGTCAACTCAAGACTCAATCCTCGTCCTCCTCTTCTTCCGACTCCTGCTCAAAATAGTGGAATGGCTCTGAATTATCAAATTCCGGATGACCCGGCTCGTAAACTGGTGCTCTATAACCATACCCCGAACCACCCGGAGCACTCGACCCACTGGGACCCGCAACATCCGGCTGTCAAAGAGAAGCAGGAAAATCAATCCTCAAACTAGTTATCAAATATCTCATATGCTCATCTTGCCTTCTCTGATTCGCTTCTATCATCTGTTGCTGTTCTCGCATATGAGCATCTTGTCTTCTCTGCAATTCCTCACGCTGCTCAGTCACATACCCCCTAAGCTGATCAAAACCGGACTCCATCCGGTCAAACAATGAGTCCAAAGTAATATCCTCGGGGCGAGGCTCTCTAACCGGGAACTGAACACCCATCTTAACATCCTCCCACTCTAACGGGTCAGTGTCCTTCAAAAAACCCGCTTTTCTCAAATCCTTAACTCCCAAAAACTCTCTTCCGGGTCCCAATCTCATATACTTCGGTTTAAACCTATTTAGCACACCCAAATTTTTAGCAATAAGTGTGATGTATGGGCCCATATCAAGCTTTGACCTATTTTTGGTTCCACTACGTCTCGTCCGATGAAACGAAACTGCTAAAAGACTCGCGTGATTAATTGGAACCTTCTCAACCATCGCCAACATGGAAAAGATACCCAACCAGTTTACTTTGTTATCGCCCGAACCGCGACCAATCAATGTATTCACCAAAACCCGGTGAATAAACCGAAGCACTGGATCCCGAATATCCGAGCTAACCATCGATCCCGAAAATGAACAAATCACAATCTTGTTCCAAAACGCAACCAAGTCGTCCTGACCAAAACTCACTTCCTGTTTACTTGTGAATGCACCCCGAATACTTGTCAGAAACCCCGACTCCTTAATCTCATCCTCTGTATAAAACCCGCTTACTGTCGCAAACTCCGCCATAGTCATATCATACAACTCTCTTCCCAAAACAAACGACACCGCATCTGACTGAGCAAAATTACCATCTTTATATTGAAAAGTGCTTAAATATTCCAATGTCAGCTCGTGATATTGCGGTTCGTTTAAACATAGTATAGTCTTAAATTTCGAGCCCAATAACTCCTCAACTCTCTCTCTCTCTTTGACCAATCGTACTCAACAAATCCCAATCAGTCGTCTTAAGAGTAAGAAGTTTCGAATTGATTAACTTACACACTCGGCCATATTCTGGTGAATCTTCCCCGAACTTAAGCAATGAACTATCCATAAGCTTTGGAGCTCTTTTATTTGCCACAATCGTCCCGGGTTGGTATACAATCTCCCGAGTACTCGACCCCATAAAAATAACCGGGTCCGGCTCGCCTCGCGGTCGCGGTGCCGGACCTCGTTTGCGTTTCCCGCCTCTTTTGGCATCTGGCATCCTTGAATCCTCGTAAAACCTCTCGTTATGATGGTGATGATTCCTTGAAATGACTCGACGAAGAAATAAAACTACAAAAACTAAAGTTAGTGACCCGACGAAACAAAAATAAAATAAAGGAATTATACAAACTCTACACTTGATTTTTCACTCAAGAACCCCGTTGATGATTTAATTCGATGGATCGAGGGGAGTTTCCTCCACCTCGGTCGAATCCTCCGGCCCTCCAAGATAATGCTTTAGACTATGGCCGTTTACTTTACACGAAGTTCCGTTGTCTGGATTCTATAACTCCACGGCTCCATACGGGAATACCTCTTTCACCAAATACGGTCCCGTCCACTTGGATCTCAGCTTACCTGCAAATAACTTCAAACGAGAATTAAATAATAATAATACTTTATCACCTTTTTTGAAGTCTTTACCTCCCTTTAAACGTCGATCGTGCAACACTTTTGTCTTTTCCTTGATATCCAACGATTGAGAATATGCCGCATCACGGAGTTCCTCTAACTCATGAATTTGAAAATACCTCTTCCTTGCGGCCTCAGTAAGATCAACATTGACTGTCTTTAACGCCCAAAACGCCCGATTCTCTAACTCAACGGGAAGATGACATGCTTTACCGTAAAGTAACATATATGGTGTAGTACCCAACGGTGTCTTGTACGCGGTCCTGAATGCCCATAGCGCGTCATCCAACTTCTCCGGCCAATCTTTCGACTTATTCCCACCGTCTTCTCCAAAATTCTCTTCACCCCTCTATTAGCATTCTCGACTTGATCGTTCGTTTGAGGATGGTAAGCGGTAGAGGTGCGATAAGTGACTCCATAACGAGCTAATGCTTTCTCCATGACAGAATTACAAAAATGAGTACCTCGATCACTAATGAAACAACGGGATCCAAGTTAAGCTCGTGATCCATAAAACACAATAAAAACTAATGTTTTCGCGTTTTAAGGTAAGGATACCTTGGATTATTATGAAAGTGTGTGTATGTGTATACATAAAATTTAAACAAAAGTAAGGTAAGGATACCTTAGTATGTTTCGAGTATTTGTGTATATTTACGATTTGATGAAATAAATAAGTATATAAATAAACAAGTGTATTGAATAATCAAGTAGGGTAAACATGTATAGGTAACACGTATAAGGACCCTAAAGCAAAAAAAAACTATACTAGGCCGTTACGTCTAACCACCTATCCAATAATCTTGTGGCTCTGATACCAATCTGTCACACCCTGACCAAAGGCGGCGGAACATGCCGGGGTGCAACGTGATTGGACAAATACACAAGACACTATTTAAAGTGAAAATATTTAATCAACTCATTTCATTTCTTAAATCAATAAACAACACATCTCGTTCATACAAACAAATTGAATACAAGTAAACAAATATATTGTTCGTTTTACTAATATCCTAATAGTCTTGGTAACGTTTTTCGTCAAGCCCTCGAGTCAACAAAAGTCAACCTGTAATATTGCATAAAATAAAGTTTGTCAACACAAAGGTTGGTGAGGAATTTCATGGTTTTTGAACAATATGTATATAATAAGAAATGCCACAATCTTGTATATAAAACAATAAATAAAAGCAACAATTTGGATAATAATGAGATCGCTAACACATTAGCGACACCTGTCATAAGAGAATACCAGATGGTTCAGGATTTTTATATGAGGTCGTTAAAAGAATACATTAACGGCACTGTCTATAAGAGAATACCAAATATATTCGGATTTCATGAGGTCGTTAATAAGAATACATTAACGGCACCGTGCTATAAGAGAATACCAGATAGTTCACGGATTTATGAATCAACCAACCAAAAGCGGTAAATACATAGGCATATAATCATAGAACACCAAACCGAGCAATTATTTAAGTAAAGTATACGATAAATTTTGTGGTTTAAGACTCAAGTATAAAGCATTTAGTTTGAAATAAGTTTGCAATATCACCCCCAAAACAAAAAAAATAGAAAATGGGGTACGAAAAGTACTCACGTTTAAGTTATAAACTTGGTCGGTAAAATAACGGGTAACTGGAAGGATGAGGTTATGGACAAGGTTTAGGTGAAAGGAAGTCTTGTATTTGAAAGGTTTTCTATGAAGTCTTTAAATGGAATAAATGCTAAGAAATGCAACAATTTAAAGTTTAACGTTTAAAATGTAAATATTTACGAATTTATAATAATAACAACCCTTTAAATATGTAAGTTGCTCGAAACCGGGTTAAAGTATTTAACCATAATATTTACCCAACCAATGTTGAGTAATGAGGTGGGTAAAAATGCAAGAATGCAAGTCTCTTTGGAATAAAGATACTAAAACGGGTTTTAACGAGTGTTTCGGGTTGTTGGTTCGGGTCTTGATAATTGGTCAACCCAAAGTCCACTTTCTAAAATAATGAATGTTATGAGATAACTCAATAAAACTTAATAAGACTTAACCAAGTATGTAGATCTATGGTTTTATAACTAACAACGTACGTTAAGCGGGTGTTCGGTTTTGTCGGTCCAAACTTTGTTATGAGATCAAGTTGGATCCAACATTTCCAAGTACTTAAGAAAATAATTAAAATCAGAGTGTAAACAATTTTTAAAGAAATATACAAGTCTTGATAGCTAAAAACACACTTGTGGGTCTTAAGCGAGTAAGAATCGGTTTAGTTCGGTTTGGTTCGGTTTCCATCTCTCAAATAGTTCATTGATGGTCTCCACATGCCCAAATATCCAAGAACTTGTATAATAATTTATAAATAAAGAAACTTAAGTTTTACAACCAAAAGTTAACAATAAAGTCTTTAAACAAAAGTTCGGTTTTGGTTCGGTTTCCATCTCACAATAAGTTCATAGATGGATTCCACATGCCCAATATCAAAGAACTTGTAAAAATGATTTTAAAAACTCAAATCTAATATTAAACATGTTTAAACAACTATTTTAACAAAACTAGTAAACAAAAAGTTCAGTTTCCGGTCTAGAGCTATATACGGTATAACCGAGGCTAGACTCTTAGATCCCATAACCATAGAACTTGATAAATAAGATGTACAAACTAAAATTAGCAGAAGTTAGTCATGGTTAGTATGTGAAAAAAAGTTATATAAGTGAATATATATCAAGGACACGAAGTCCTCCATGAAGCCTTGCCTTACAAGGTCCGAAACCTCACCGACCGGAATAGGAGAAGTAACTACTAAAGGTAACAAGGGGTATTATATTATATATATATATATATATATATATATATATATATATATATGTTGTTCTACCATATTCAAGTGTTAGTAAAACTATATGAACAAGTTAGAATGAAAAATTAGGGTTAGTTTGACTTGAGAAGTCAACTACTAAGAATATGAAGAACAACCTTTTAATCTTAATAATTGAGAGAGAATTTGGAGTAAAGATGAAGTGAGAGCAAGGATGAATGAAGGAAAGGGTCTTGATAATAGGGGATAAGGTTGAGAGGATAAGCAAGATGTATAATGGGTAGAAAATTCGGATTGGGTAAAGTGATATGAACCACACACAACAACAAACAAATATACTTGCAGACCTGAGGCCGCCACCCGCGAACCCCTGCCCCCTTAGTGTCCGCGCGGCGCGGAGCCTTCTAGGGGTGGGGTTGGTCAGCACATCTTGCGTGGTTCGTTACGCGTCCCTGAAGTTCGTTTTTGATACAATTTGCTCGTTTTAAATGCGTTTTCAAATCCGTAAAAGGGTTTTTTTCAAATTGAACATGTGGGAATGATTTAGTAACATAAAATTCAATATTTTATATATTTGAAATGTTCGGGATATAAATCGGGTTGGTTTACGTGATAAACGAATACACAAAAGAATACAAATAGAACCCGAAATTAACGAATGTCACAGCTAAGGGTGCCTTGTGGAAATCCTGAACTTTCAAAGTTGGCAGTTTTGGCCCCTAGAGTTGTTTTAAAGCGTTTTTTAGGCATTTTATGGACCGAAAAGGGTGTTTTCGAGACCCAAAAAGTATAAAACAAATATGTAACATAAAATACATCATTTTGATTATATCGAAGGTTTCAGTTTATAAAATGGGTCGGTTTACATGATAAACGAATACAAAAAGGACCCGAAATTGACGAATGTCACATTTAGAGTTTCAAGTTGGAGACCGAGTTTTATTGAAAATCTCGCCATGAAAAGAGGTGTCAGATTTGGAAAAAGAGGCAAGCTGAGTACTCGATAAGTTGGACCATTCAAAATTGTTGACCGAGTTGGACCAGTAGCTTACCGACTTGAATTACCCACAGAACTTAGCGGAATACACGAGGTGTTCCACGCATCTAACTTGATGAAACGCCTATATGACGAATCCTTAATCGTACATGTTGAAGATATTCGTGTAGATGATACGCTTCGAGTCATAGAAGAACCCGTAGAGATTATGGATCAGAAGATTCAGAAGCTGAGGCGTAATAGAATCAAGTTAGTCAAAGTTTGTTGGAATTTGCGACTTGGTCCAGAATTCATCCGGGAACGTCAAGACCGGATGAAGCGAAAATACCCTCACCTATTTCCCGTAAAGTCCGACACTAGTGTACCTCCTAAATTTCGGAATGAAATTTCTTAAAGGATGAAAGAATGTGACACCAAGATAAGCTAAACTAAGCTTAAGTTAGAGTTAATATAATTTGTGCTTATGTAAATAAAATATTTTAATAAATAAAATATGATATTATAGTCCAAAATCTCCAACAATGTGTGAGTTATATTTGTCGCGTGGCGAACACTTCGCGAGACACACACTAGTGACAACTCGGATACAACTAAAAGTCCAAATGTCTTCCCAAATGTCGGGAATGACTTTAAATATTACACTATTTATGAAAATAATAAATATAAGTCATAAACTTACTTTTAGAAGCATCGGTTTGTGAAACCGAGAAAGTAAGCGTTCAAAAGCCAATATAGTACATTGTAGAGGCACCGAACCCAACCATCACAAAAATTAGATATTTTTAGGCAGATATAGGAAATTTAATATCGGATCCAATTATCTAGTCGTTAGAATTTAAAGACTTTGTTTGGCTAGTAAAAAACTACAAAACATAGAATAACAAGTATAATTCTTAACCCATTTAACAAAAATTAGCCAAACCACTTCATAAACCCACCTAAAAACCATCAATAGACCATGCATTCTTCCAAAAATCCTTCTTCTAATCATTACCCAAAGATTTGATGGTGTGTTGGTAGAATAAGAACTAGCCACTTGTCACTCATGCTCTCTCCATCTTGCGCATCTTAACCCTATTAACCAAATCTCATTCTAATTATTACCCTAAGGATCTTTTTGTTGTGTTAGGAGTTAGAGGATTTAACAAGTGGCACCACTAATCCAATCTACCTTCCACCTTTCAACCCTACTATCCACCACAATACTCTACCACCCTAACCCTTCATCTTCATCATCTACAAATATGCATGGCCACCACCATCATTTTCCTACACCAACAAAATCTCACTTTATAATAATCCATGTGTTAGGAGCAATGATGGAGATCTAAAGGGTTCCTAGGAGTATTGTAAGAAGATTAGGGCACCCATTACAAGCACACACTCAAGACATTCATCATCTTCTTTCTAACCCACTTCACAAAACTTTAAGTAAACTTATATAACCGTTTCATTATTAAGGCTAGATCTTATTCTTACATACTTAAATGACTCACAAACAAGGATTTGTAGATTAAAAATAAGATTCGGATTTGATATTTAAGAGAATAAGTGTGTGTTCATTCATGTTTATATCTTACTTTATTATTGATTATAAGTGTTTAGATTTAATATGGATGAATGAATGAAGGCATGATTAAAAATCTTGATCTTGATAATATGATTATTTGATCTACATTGATAAAATGAGTTTTGTGATTTCGAATGATTAATAGGTATTAAATGTAATTAATTAAATTTATAGTAAAGTTAGAGATATCCGTAGGTTTAGAGAGAAAGAGTTTGAATGTCTGTTTTTTGTTTTAAATGCATACTTGTTTATCTTAATTAATATTTTTTTTTTGAAAGGTGACCTTCATTAAAAACCAACTAAGACGAACTTCTTCAAGAGAGAGTAGAACCGCCCAAAAGCAAGAGAAAAAATTACATCACAGAAAAATTAAAATCACACCAATTTCGCCAATCAACCGATCCCTCTTTATTTCTACTCCTATACTAAAGAAATCCCAAGGATTTGGCGCCAACAACAATTTAGGCCACATTCATAAGTTTCCCATTAAATACTTTATCATTTCTAGCCTTCCACATAGTCCAACACGCCCCAATAATAACTCCATATGCCCTTTCCCTTTTAGCATTGGACTCGGCCAAATATGAGACCATTTTAATCACATCCAAAAGCGAAAAAACAAAAAAATGTGGAATTTTGCACCATTTTGCTAACGCGATCCAAACCCCACAAGCCACCCGACACCCGGAGAACAAGTGATCTACTGATTCTTCTGTTCCCCACAAAAAAATGCATCAACCATCCCCACTTGAACATTCCGTCTTCGAAGAGCGCTTTGGGTAGGGAGCCTATCCAAACTCGCCCTCCACATAAAGATATTACATTTATTTGGTATCAAACTACACCAACTATAAACATAACTATCTTCTCTAGTTTCATTACCTTTCAACTATTTTTTGCCTTCCTTAACCAAGTATCTACCACCTGACCCTTGGTTCCAAACCCACGTGTCCTCATTTCCCATTTAGGCGCACACTCAAGATCAAACGATGACATTCTAATAATTTTTTGACTTCAACAGCAGTGGCCAGATATTTATTCCAACTCCATTGAACAACACAATTTTGATTATCCATAATAAATTTATCCATTACCGTACACCATTTATTAGACTCTAAATGGAACAGCGAGGGAAACAAGTTCTTCAGCGGTTCGTTTGTTAACCAAGGATCAACCCAAAACTTTACATTTTCTCCATTACCCACAACTCCACGAATCGTACCAAAAAATCTATAGATATTTCTGAATGATAAATTCATGTTACCCGAAACTTTACATCTTAATTCATGTTACTCATCTTGATTGTTTGATTGATAAATTCTTGAACATAAATATTGTCTTGATTATTTAAAGATTGTTATGAAGTAGGTGTTTATGATTTTTGCATGCTTTTATGGCTTGTTAATCTTGTTATTCATGATTTTTGATGAAAGAACTTAAAATCATTTGAGAACTTGATTTAATCTTTGGATTTAATGTACATAAAATGGATTTTAAAAATTTATGGAAAGAGGAAGTAGAAAGAGAGAAAGTCGAGAGGTTAAGAGAGAGAATATTAAAAAAATTAATTCAATTAAATGATAGTATGTTTTGATGATTAGTCTTAAATGTCTATTAATGCATGGAAAATGAAACTTGGTGATATGTAATTTTGAAAATGAAATATAAATAATGCATTCATTTTATTACATGAATAATTAATTAAAATATTATATGACGATTATGTTAGATTATATGTAAGTTTCAAAATTTATTAGAAGTGTGAATAATATGATAATATGTTATGAACTTGCTTGCATGATAAATGTGTTTAAATGTGATAAATATGCATACATACTAAATGATGTACTTCAAAAAAATCTTGACATTATGATTATTTTATATTATAATATTAGGTTGCATGACAGGTTCTAAAGTATATATAATTATCAAATCTAAGATAGTCTTGAATAATAATATATTAAAATAGTTACATGATTAATTGATGTCTTTAGTGTTTAAACTTAAATACTTAGGCTAGATATATAAGTATTTATATTATAGTATTTTGTGTTTGTGTGTTTGTGTGAAAATATATGATTATTGGACTTAAACGAATCTTTCGAACATAATAAACTTTAGTAAAAGAAATGTTTTCCTAATAAAATAAAAACGTTTGTGTGAATAATTTTAAGTTTAATAGAACAAACTTAAAATTATATATATATTGAAATATTAAAACTGTGTCATATAATAATAGGACACAAGAAAAGGATAGGCGAATCAATATTGAAGGTGAGTTTCTCACAAATCCTCTCGTTTTAATAATTTTTTATAAATATTTTTTGAGGAAAGACATTTTATTAACATATTTTATTTTACAAACCATATTAAATGGGATGAGTCAACTTGAAACTAGAAACCGTTAACTTTGCTATAGGGCGGATAAATATTGATAGATCTATCGGGGTGACGCCCTCATTTAACCGATAGCTCTGGTTATGAGGGTGAGAATATTTTGAAATTGGTATCCTTCGTGTTTTATCATTTTGATAGTCATACCTATGTCATACTCTTTGTTCGTTTACGACTAATATGATTTGTTTAGGAAATAAAATGTAAGTGTTTGGATTTATATTTATCTTGTTGTGGGACGACAAGGTCAATGTGTAAAGTCAAGGACTGTTACACCAAGGAATTGAATAAAAATGTTATTATTGAGAACTCATCAACATTCGTGCTGACAAACATTTTTATATGCTTTTCAGGTAAGTGACGTGTTAGAAGCTTCGTGAGAGACCGGGAAAAATTGTGATGACATGTGTTTGAATGGGAATATGTTTGAAGACCTTTCTTAAGATGGAATTAAGTTGAATAAAAATATTTGTAATTTAACGCTTGCCAGTTCTTTGATGGTTAATAAAGTCCAACTTTTATTTTGAAATGTTTACTTGTTTATGATTGGCTAAAATGTCACACCCCGACTTAGGGCTTAGGCGTGTGGCCAATAGTTGGTACTAGTTTTATAAATATATCAGAGTTTATTTTAGCGGGAGACTTTTTATTATTAAAATAAAATATTTAAATATTTTGAAACTATTATTAATATAATATTAATTCTTTTATTTGGAAAGCTTCTCAGGTAATAAATATCTGAGTATTTGTTTTATAAATCTTGTTTAATTTTGCGTGTTATTTTAATTATTTAAATACTAAGCCATCTATACCTTGTGAACATCCACTTCATGAATGGTTCTAATCCTTGATACTGTATTCTCCTGAAATGTTAGAAAAATACGTCGGCTATATGCTGGTGAATACGCTGACGCAATTTTTTTATTCAATTACTCCTAAAGACGTAACTTAGGTCTCGACCCATCGTGGCTTAGGAATAATTAAGTTAAAACAAAACACAATTACAAACTTAAGCTCAACTCGAACCGCTCAGAAAACACCGCAACGTTCGAGATTACTTAACTACCATAGTATACACATGATTACCCTCACTCGAACATAACTTAGGTCCGGCCCATCGTGGCGGAGGCATATAACCAGGTGTGGCGCGGTGTGCCCACCAACTTACCACATATGTAAGGATCCAAACAAAAGTACACGACAGTCTGAGGGCCAGCGATTACTTTTGTTTACAATGTTTTAGAGATACGTAATCTCATGTAATCAATTGAATTTGACTCGGTTAAACAAGTTTAATAAGTTGGGCGTATTTACGCCTGTACAGAGTTTGGACGTATTCACTTTGTTGACAATTCAGCTTCGCTTTACTGATCGACGTTTCTTTATTTTTGTAGGTTCCCAGCCGGATCTACACAGGAGTATCTCGTAACACGAGGGTGTGGAATCCCCACGTATACGATACGAGTGTCGAGACGATTAACACGTTGAATATATGTAAACACACGAGAATATAAGATAATATTTGATATATTGCAATGCTTAATAACCAAGGTAACAAACACGTGACTCTAAGAATCACTCAAACCATCCGTCCAAAGTTATGTCTACAAGAGCCGAAGTTAGAGTTTAAATAACTCGACAACTTCGCCTAACATACTAGGCGAAGTTGTCTTAACTTCGCTCAACTACAAGTTCGCTAAAACAAAGGCGAACATATAAGAACAAGTTTAACACAAAACAACCAATTTATACGATTACAGACACTAATAAGCACGAGATACTGAACTACTGACATCATGCACCAACACTTTGTTATCTCGGACCTATAGTACGAGTATAACTATTGTTATTACCAGATCAATTGTCTGGCTTAAGACCTTTAGTCTTGTTTGCATATTCTGTTAGTGCACGGTTTTGGTGTCCGTAGCGATCGAATAAGTTATAGGCGGTTTAGTCTTTGTATTTAACGTATATTGTACATAGCCTATAAATATGGAGCTCATGCTCATAATTTAGTAGAGAATTTGTACATAGTTTAAGTTATTCTCTCCATAACTTATCTCCACCATAATGTATTTACTCCATATTTATCAATAAAGTATTATATTTAAAGTATCGATTTCGTGTTGATGTATCGTATTAGCGGCTAGATCTTGGTCTCTATGACGTTCTTTCATATTCTTTACCTCGTTCTTTTCTTATTGAACATTTAGTTCAAAAATACTTTTCTTTTTCTAACATGTTTAAACCTATAGTTCAAATCATGTATCTTTTGTTCTTATGTTCGGACCTTTAGTCCGACATGTTTTCTTTTTTAAAATCTACGTTTTCCCAAAACGTATACTTATATATATATATATATATACATCATTTAGTTTACATTAACAGTATATATATATATATTCATTTACTTATTTAAAATACTTTTAAATAATACTTTTATCTTTATTTATTAATAAATATTATTTCATTTATTTTTCTTTATTAATTTTCTTTTAAACCGTTAATATTTTATTAATATTTTATTCGGGCATTATCCCTACCTTTGTTGGCTTATTTATTCCCTAGGAACTCGAGCAGCACTTTGACGCATTTACGCTTCTCGAACTTCTTTTGATCAACACCTTATTCGGCACGCAAATCAAGATTTGCCGATCGTAATTTTTTCTCTGGCAAACACTTCGAGGCACACCAATCTTCAGCTCTTTTCGGTACATACTTTGAGGCGGTTCGTCGGGTTGTCTCGGGTGGCACGTACTTCAAAACATCCTCGGGATCTCCACGGTTTACGAGGTATAATGTCGGGTTTTTGGCACGGAAAATGAGAAGGTCGGGGCACGTTTATCGAGGTAGAGTGAGAGAGTATGTTTTTTAAGAGAGAGAAAATGTTTGTGATTTGTGTGAGTGAGAATGAGGGCTGGGATCCCATATTTATAGGTTGAGTTCAGTAGCCCATCGCGATACGCGATGGTCTAAAGAAGAGCCGTTGCGTATCGCGACGTAGCTCTGATGAATCATCAATAGGTTTGCCATGTGGTACACGCAGCGGGATACAGTGCTAGTGTCGGGACACGTGTCTCACTGTCAGACCACGTCATCGCGATAAGAGATGACGTTGGGTCTAATGTGATCGCGTATCGCGATCTGTCGGAAAGTTAGAATTGTTATTTTTTGGTCCTTGACTTTGGAAGCTTGGTATTTTTGACCCGATATTTTCGTGATGCTACATAAAACGTCATATGTCACCACCCAAAACAACTTAGTCAAAGTCTTCCGCTGCTTAAGTTTAGATTTTCGGGGTGTGACAGAGTTTTGTTTATATTTTGGTTTTAGTCCGGTACAATATCACACGTAACCGCAACCAACCAAATTCGCGTCGGCTTACCACCTCAAAACATGCGACTGATAACGTTTGGGTTTTACCATTGCCCGGGTTTTACCAACCCGCCCGGCGCAATGCGCCAGGTAAACCACTAGTTACTAACATTTTATGACCATTAAGCCTAACGGATTGGTTATTTTTGCACCGTGCCGAAATCGTTTGTTTTGATAAATTCATTCGCATCCCGCTCATTAACGGTAAAATTCTTAAGGTCTTTGGAAACACAGCCTCTCGAAGACTAAATCTCATGTCGTGTTCTCAATCGCAAAACTACTTACGCCAAAAGTACGTTCCGTTTTTAGCTCTCTCGGTGACAAAAGACAAAAAGGAAAGGAAGATCCAAGATATTCCTATTGTTCATGATTTCCTTGATGTCTTTCCCGATGATGTTACCGGTCTTCCTCCCGTTCGTCCGATTGAATTCCAAATCGATCTTGTGCCCGGCGCGATGCTCGTGGCCAAGGCTCTTTACCGTTTAGCCCCATCGGAAATGCAAGAACTATCAAACCAACTCGAAGAACTTTCCGAAAAAGGCTTCATTCGTCCAAGCTCTTCTCCTTGGGGCGCTCCCGTTCTCTTCGTGAAAAAGAAGGATGGTTCATTTCGTATGTGCATCAATTATCGTGAACTCAACAAGCTTACTATTAAAAATCGTTATCCATTGCCACGTACCGACGACCTTTTCGACCAACTTCAAGGCGCAACTTGTTTCTCCAAAATTGATCTTCGATCGGGTTATCATCAATTGCGTGTTCGCGAAGAAGACATTCCAACAACCGCTTTCCGTACTCGATATGGACATTTCGAATTTTTGGTTATGCCCTTCGGGTTAACAAATGCACCCGCGGTATTTATGGACCTCATGAACCGCGTTTGCAAACTCTTCCTTGATAAATTCGTTATTGTCTTTATTGATGACATCCTTATCTTCTCTAAATCCAAAGCCGAACATGAACATAATTTGCGTTCCATTCTCGAGCTCCTTAGAAACGAACAACTATATGCCAAATTCTCCAAATGTGAATTTTGGTTCGAGGAAGTTCAATTTTTGGGACATATCGTAAACGACAAAGGTATTCATGTTGATCCCGCTAAAATTGAGGCCGTTAAGGATTGGAAAACTCCAATGACTCCCACGGAAATTCGATCCTTCATTGGTTTGGCCGGATATTATCGGCGTTTCATTCGAAACTTTTCTAAGATTTCCTTGCCTCTTACCTCCCACACTCATAAAGGGAAACCATTCGAATGGGGTTCGAAGCAAGAGGAAGCTTTCTAAACACTCAAGGACATGCTTTGCAATGCTCCTATTCTAACCCTTCCCGATAGAAACGACGATTTCGTTGTATTTTGCGATGCCTCTCATCAAGGTCTTGGTTGTGTTCTCATGCAACGAGGTCAATTCATCGCATACGCATCAAGACAACTTAAGGTCAACGAGAAGAACTACACGACTCACGATCTCGAACTTGGTGCCGTCGTTTTCGCTCTCAAAATCTGGAGACATTACCTTTATGGTACGAAATGTGTGGTTTTTACCGATCATAAAAGCCTTCAACATATTTTTGACCAAAAAGATCTCAACATGAGACAATGACGATGGGCCGAATTACTTAGTGATTACGATTGCGAGATTCGCTACCATCCCAGTAAAGCGAATGTTGTAGCCGACGCCCTAAGTCGAAAGGTTAATGTCAAATCCGTCCTACTCTTAAGCGTCGTTGTTCAAACCGATCTTCAAATTCGTATCTTTCAAGCTCAACGTACCTCCGTTAAAGAAGGTAATATGTACGACGAAATGTCATGTGGAGCCGAACTTCAACTCGAAACCAAACCCGATGGTCTTTTGTACTTTCTCAATCGTTTGTGGGTTCCTGATCGCGATGACCTTCGTACTTGTATTCTCGACGAAGCTCATAATTCACATTATTCCGTTCATCCCGGTGCGGATAAGATGTATTTCGATCTTCGTGCTACCTTTTGGTGACCGGGTATGAAAAAGGACGTAACGTTGTTTGTATCTAAATGTCTTACTTGCTCGAAAGTCAAAGCCGAACATCAAAGACCTTTTGGTCTACTCGAGCAACCACCGATTCCCGTTTGGAAATGGGAAGACATTGCTATGGACTTTATTACCAAATTACCCAAAACCCAAAAAGGCAACAATAGCATTTGGGTGATCATCGATCGATTAACCAAATCTTCTCATTTCATTCCGATCCGTGAGAAGTATTCTGTCGAGCAACTTGCTCAAATCTATGTTCGGGAAATCGTGTGTCGACACGGTTTGCCATTGTCTGTCATCTCCGATCGCGATGCCCGTTTTACCTCTCATTTTTGGCGTTCACTTCAAGAAGCTTTGGGAACACGTCTCGATCTTAGCACCGCTTATCATCCTCAAACGGACGGTTAATCCGAACGTACAATTCAAACACTCGAGGATATGCTACGAGTATGTGTTCTTGATTTCGGTGGGAATTTGTTGGTGCATATGTCATTAGTTCAGTATCTCGTGTTTATTTATGTCTGTAATCGTTTATATTGTTAGTTCGTATTAAACTTGTTCTTATATGTTCGTTGTGTTTAAGCGAACTTGAAGTGGTCAGCGAAATTATGACAACTTCGCCTAGTATGTTAGCCGAAGTTGTCGAGTATTATAACCCATAACTTCGGCTGTTTAGTTTAGTTTTTTTGGACGATTGGTTTTGGTGATTCCCTGAGTAACGTGTTTGTTAACTTGGCTTTTAAGCATTGAAATATATCAAGTATTATCATATATTCTCGTGTGTTTACATATATTCAACGTATTAATCGTCTCAACACTCGTATCGTATACGTGGGGATTCCGCACCCACGTGTTACGAGATACTCCTGTGTAGATCCGGCTGGGAACCTAAAATTGGTATCAGAGCATTTTTGCTCGTGATTGTGTGGTTCGGGATTATCACACGGGTGTTAAGTGTAACACCCCGTAACCGCAGCGGAAACGTAAACGGGATGCAACAGACGCCTCTGATATCAACCACATTGTTTATAAAGAAAACTGAATACATTAATATACTTCAAATTACATTATCTCATATTTCATTACCGTCTAGGTGATACACACATCATACAATACAATACATAATTCTATTTAATATCATGTATCATGACATCCCACAATCAAATCTTACACACATCAAGCACTTAGCACGTAAGCAATCACTTCATCTTAATTGTACCTGAAAAGCATGTGAGAAAACGGGTCAACTACGAATAGTTGGTGAGTTTCACAATTTGAGTAAACCATGATAAATCCATATCATAAGATAATATTATCGATGTAATTATGCTGAGCCCACAAGTGAAACCTCTGACTATCCACACACAACCCCGTGGCATACTCCGCCCACGAACCTGCCCCAAACCGCTATGTCTAACATTACATAGCAAAAATATATAACAACAAAATAGACATGTGCAACTGGCTAGGAAACATCAGCAAATCCATGCCGGACCAGTTGGGTTTGTCAGACCAATAGTACTATCCACACTCTACTGGCTTTCAGTTAATCACTCGTGTTCCGGGGCCTTAGAATGTTAGCAACTCAGACAATTACCATCTTAGTACATTTCCGTACGATTCCCGTACAATAAAAAAAATATAAATCCACGCAAATCCATGCGTTCAGTATGTACTTAAACATTTCAGTAGTAACATGCTTCCGCCCCGAGAAAATATTTAAAAACAATTCAGAAAAAGAGGCTCGTGAAACTCACCTTAGCACATGCAAGCAGGTAACAACAGTCATTATTAGTTAACACGTCCAATCTGTAATATGATCCCTACGATCGTTATTATACAATTATAGTTTATATAATCTTTAACCGTATCAACCGGTACATCTGGGGACACTGTTAACCCAGTACTGTACCCATTCCGGGGGCAATGTTAACCCAGAAACACTTCTCCGGACTCAGATTGTGATATCGTTTAGAGTTCAGTAGTCAAAATTACTATTAGTTTGTTTTTCCCCGTTTTGCGTGCCTAGCACGGTTATCCGTTTTTACGTTTCAAAAATGAGTTTGGTCACACACGACCTGAAAATAGTGGTTGACTGATAATTTAATTAAAGTTGTGAAATTAGAGCTCGGTTTAGACGCCCCGATTGGCCGCGGGACCCGTTTCCGTCTTTAGTGCACCGGAAACTTGTTAAATCGGAAAAATTACTCAAATCTTCCGAATTATTTTCGGATAATTTATTTTTACTTGTTTAACTTAGTTATATGAAAATAGTTCATTTTTAGGGTTTTTATACACCAGTCAGCTCGTCTACCCGAACTTTGCTGGTTTACGCGTTTTAAACTTTAAAAGTTTGTTTTTATTTTCTTTTTAGCACAAATAATTATCCGTTTAGTCTCGGATCTTGAAATTTTGCACAAATCACTTTTTGACAGTGGGGAATTTTATAAAACTATTTTCAGAATTAATTTTTATATTTAAAATTTATTTATCTATTTTTAAACACCATTAAACACTAAATATGTCGTAAATACCAAACGACCTTAGAAAAATCCTAAATTTTTCCTGGATGACCCCTGCCATCCACATAGTCCCCTGTAATTTTTCCAGAACCAAAATCTCTTTTTACATGCCATTTTCACTAAAACCGAGCTAGAAAACCCTAGAACTCGTTTAACCGAAAAACCTACTTAGACTTCTCCAACTGACCTAAAATTTTGTGTGTGAATTATACATGTTATAAAAAGCTTATCTGGAATTTTCTAGAATTTTTCATGATATTTAACTATTTTTCACCATTTTTGGCCAAAACCGAGCATTAAATTCACCAAATATTCATCCTTTGTCCAAACATTACCAAAATTTCACAGAACTCTTATTTTCATGTGTTTAACACCTCTGTCAAATTTCATGACCTAACTCTAAACCGTCAACAATCTGTCCAAAAACTCTTAACCGAACATAAACCGAATATACCTTTTGTTTTCCGCCACTACAAGCTACAAACTCGTCTTTCCGCCTTATCTACCACTAAATACAGAACCTACAACCAACATACCACAATACCAAGCAAGTTACACTCACAATCAAGCCTCTTACACTATAGTTTCGGTTATTGTTTCAAAACTAAAGTTTAAACCGAAAAATTCGTTTTTGGTTCGTTTAACTCCTTTCTTGGACCAAGATCCCTTGTATAACCCGTATACATCACTTGATCATGCAAGAATCGGTTTTCATCTCGGGTTTTCACCCGTTTTCACTTGAAACCTCATTTTCTTGCAAATAAACTCAAGAAACGAAGATGAACACGTAAATAACTCGGTTTTTACCTCGGTTTTCTTGCTAGAATTCTGGATTTTTGGATCAAAATGTGGAGAGGATTGAAGATCATGCTAAGGTTGTTATAAAAAAAATGAGGGATAAGGGGATTTTACCCCATTTCCGATCGGACCAACTAAAGGGGTGGGGTGGGACCCACCTCTCCATTTCTAGCCACATGTTTGGATTCTCGAAATCCGGCTAATATTTTGGATAATCTGGTTCAGTTCATTTTTCGGTTAAATGTCTAATTCGGCTTAAAACGAGGCTAAAACGGTCGTTTTCGGCTTAAAAATGAAATTTATATAAAACCGATTTAAAAACTTTAAAAAAACTTAAACCATGACATTTATTAACTTAAAACATCATATTATTAATTATTGCGCATCTTTTTCGGCTTGATCGATCGTCTCTTGCTCGGTTTGGTATTAAAGGTTTCGTCTAACGTACCGTCGTACCATTAAATCGAAATTCTTTTTCTGTGCCGTACTTTACTTATCCCGAAGCATTAATGCTTCGTAAAATCACTAAATATTATAGATATCGTCTATAATTGAACCCTCGATTCGTTCAGGTTTCAATAACTATCGATCGATTAATCGCATATTCAATACGATGAATTATATATTCACGTACAATCAATACAGTGAACCATGTATTCTCGTATAATTACTATGGTAATTCATGTACCCGACATTAAATATAACGTAACTATTGTCTACCGGTTAGGGTATACCTGGTTTCGTCGGAATCGTTACATTCTCCCCCACGCCCACTATCCCCTTCCGAGAGAAAGGTGGGGGTTTTTCCTTCAGAATTCACCCTCGCGTTACCAGGTATAGTCTGGTTCTCGCTGTGAATTCCACTTAATCTTAATCAATAAGGCTTGGTGTGTCCAAACTGTTTAGTTTTCCCGTCTACTATCTCTACGGAATTATTTATGATATCAAGCATGTCTTCTATGAGTACCTCCATTACTGGTACTTTCGTTGCCTCATCGCCTAGGTACTTTTCAATCCGTATACATGGCAAAACATCATGTATAGTACTTAACCCCTGAAGTACTTTAATCGGTAAACTAAACGACCAATCATGGAGATAGTCTCATGAGGTCCAATATATTAAGGAGCTATTTTCGGTTTTGCCAAACCTTATATCACCTTTCTAAGGTGATGCCTTAAAAATGCCTCGTCACCTCTTTCCAGTGACAATGGTTACCTATGAATGTTGGCATAAATCCTTTGCCAATCTCGCGCTGCTTTCAACTTATCTTAAATATTATAAATCCGATTGGTTGTTTCTCGAATCAATTCAAATCTTATGGCTTGAGTGACGCTCATTTTCAATTTAACAAATTGGTGCCCATAGAAAGCTTCAAGCTCTCGATGCTTCCTTCCCCGCCTTCCAATAATGGAAGTAGGATGACTATTTCGATCTGAGATAATTGAAAATGGTACTCCACGACGAGATACCATTTCACCATCATGAATTTGGGCGAGAATTCATTGTGGTAATCATCATGGTTTGGGATGAAATGCGTGGATTGGTTAATCGATCCGCGATTACCCAAATTGCATCATGTCCTCGGGACGTCTTAGGGAGATGTGTCACAAAATCCATCGTGATTTGCTCCCACTTCCATTCGGGAATTTCCGGTTGTTGTAACATCCCCGAGGGTTTCTGGTGCTCCGCCTTAACTCACGCACAATTCGTACACTTACCGACATACGTTGCTATATCCTTTTACATACCCGGCCACCAGTAGATCTCCTTCACATCCTTGTACATCTTATCCGATCCCGGATGTATGGAATATTTCGATCCATGCACTTCGTCCATGATTAATTCACGAAGGTCATGGAGGGTCGGGATCCAAACCCGATTTTTGAAATAGAGAATTTCGTCCACGCGCTGTTCGAAATTCTTCTCATTGCCGTAAAGTCCCTCCTTTTCCAATTGTTCCTCTCTCAACGCCTCACGTTGAGCGACTCAAATCAGGTCCGAAAGGTTCGACTGGACTATCACCCCCAGCGCTCGCACTCGCAATGGCTTAACCCGATCTTTCCTACTCAAGGCATCGGCTACGACGTTAGCCTTGTCGGGGTGATAACGGATGTCACAGTCATAATCGCTTAACAACTCGACCCATCTTCGTTGAATATGAGACTGCGGTCTCTTATCATCTATAAAATTTGTACATTTGCGTCGTACAAAGGATTATGAGTTGGGTAATGCTAAAAATTCTTCGATGAACCGCTGATAGTCTCCGGCTAGTCCTAAAAATTGGCGCATTTCCTTTGGCGCCTTGGGTGACTACCAATTTTAATGTTTTCTATCTTACTCAGATCAACGTGTATTCCTTGATGGTTTACAACGTGATCGAGGAATTGCACTTCTCGTAACCAGAAGTTACACTTGGAGAATTTTGCGTACAACTTCTCCTGATTCAGAAGCTCTAAAATTATTCTTAAGTGTTGCTCGTGCTCTTCTTTACTTTTCGAGTAGATCAAAATATCGTCAATAAACACGATGACGAATTTGTCGAGGTAGGGTTTACAGACTCGATTCATGAGGTCCATGAACACTGCCGGCGCATTTGTTAGCCCGAAAGGCATAACTAAGAACTCGTAATGACCGTAGCGAGTCCGAAACGCTGTTGTTGCAACGTCCTCCTCTTTGATTTTTCATCTGGTGATAACTATATCTAAGATCAATTTTCTAGAAATAAATCGCCCCTTGCAGTTGGTTAAACGGATCATTTACTTCGAAGAAGTGAATACCTATTCTTAATCGTCACTTTATTCAATTCTCCCTAATCAATACATATCCTAACACTTTCGTTCTTCATTTCCCAAATAACACTGGTGCACCCCCATGGTGACTAACTAGGTCGTATAAAACTTTATCCCATAATTCTTGCATTTCAGTTGGTGCAAGTCGGTAAGATGCTTTAGCAACAGGGCCAGCTTGAGATATTAAATCGATTCTGAATTCGACCTGTCGGGTTGGCGGTAATCCAGGAAGTTCTTCTGGGAAAACTTCTGGATATTTACGTATCACTGAAACATCTTCTATATGTTTTCTTTTAAATACTTTTCTCTGTATCTAATCGCTTCATCGTCCGAAAGAGAGCTTCTAATCATCTTCTTTTCATATTTGATTTCAGCTTCATGTTGAGTTAGCCAACCCATGTTAACTATTACGTCAAAACTTCTTAACTTTACTGGTCGTAGATCAATAAGGAAAGGTTAATCGTTCAGAATAATAGGACAATTCCGAACAATTTAGTTAACCATTAGGGATTTATCGTTAGCGATTCTACAGTATAGGGTTCTATAGTTTCACTAATCGGTATCTTTCCAAATGGTAGGAGGTTAACAGGAACTAACTTCTATCGGCGACCGTAAAAATATCACTGAAGCCTATTGATTTAAAACTACAACATATTTAATACCACCTTTGGATCATGACGTGCTTTATTCGAATTACTCACAAAGGCACGGCTCCTTGCTTGATTAGAGGTTGATGCTTGTCATGAGGTTCGTCTTCCCACGACACCTTGGTTCAACTTCGGGCAATTTCTCTTGAAACGTTCTGTACTGCCACATTCATAGCAAGTACAACTGTTTGGCATAATTTGGTTTCTTTGGATGGATTGTTATTGAAGCTGTTGGGTTCGGAGTGGTTGTATACGAATGGGTTGGGGTTGCCGGTTCACATGGCTATAATTGGTTCTACAATTGGGGCATTACGTCCATCTTTACCACACCTGTGGCCTACTATCACTCGACATTCTTCTTCCTGCCGATAACCATATTTTCCACATTTAGGGAAGGACCCTTCATGCGGTTCATGTTTTCACACCAGAACTAGTCTTAGTATAATTCTGGGTTGTAGGACATACCTACCTTTTCGAAAGCCTATCTTGCACTATACCTTTATCATTTCGCTTCTTTAACACTCGACGTCTCACCTAACGTCCTTCCAGTCCGCTTCCCACAGAGTCAAATATATCAATGCTGGCTTGTGACACAACCCTTCCAAAGGTTGTATATTTTACAGGGTTGACTGTACTCCTTATCGATGGAGTTAGTTCCCAATATAGCGCTCACTTCGCTTAGTTTCAGGAGTAATTAGCCATGTTACCAGACATGACAATTCCTTCAAACGGTTAGCGTGTTCTAAGTGATCAGCACACAACATTTCTATCTTCCATAGTTCAGTTTCTAATCTCTGAACTTAATACTTGAATAAAAGTGCTCTAGCCCAAGAATTTTAAATTCCGACCATATCATCTGAGTAATAATTTTCTAACTATAATTTTTGTACCATCGTGTCCCATCACGATACAACATAATCTACCAACATATCTGTAGCATATTTCACTACACAATGTTCTAGACTCTTACCAATATCCTTAACCATTTCGATCTTTTCTATCCACTCGCTAATCTATTCCTCCCTTTACCATCAGTAAACTATTAATAATTTCCTTAACACAACCAACAAACATATCATTCATACCGGATCTAATTCATTACGACTACTATTCATGTTTAGTTTATAACTAATACTTGTAGTCATAATAGTATTCGGTGGGACATTAACACTCTTAGTAATACCACTATGAATTGAAATATTCATTTTCATGTGATTGCTCGATCTATAATTCTGCTATCACATTTGCATCAACACTAGCAGTGATCTGTGATACGACATTCGGTATCATCATCTGCTATCTTTGAGAAATCAACTGAATCATATCAATCTCCATCAGGGGAGTTACTCTTTTTATGTCATTCTGCCGTACCCATCCCGTACGCAGTAATCAATACTAATCTCACCGTATAACTCGTTACCAGCTCAATCATAAAAATAGGTACACATACACACCAAATATCATCATACATATTACACATACCAGTATCTAGTATATATGTCCCACAAATATAATAACGTATGGACTTAACCTGATGTCGGTTAATGTTTAAATATGTTTCATAACCCTTGTCACCAACTGACATATAGATCTTTCTCAACAAAGATTAATGTTTAATATGCTTGATTTCAATATCCTTCTGCATGTCAGCATAACCGATACATGCTCATCGTGAGCACCAAACGATTACGTACCACGGAGTTATAATATCCGTGTCTATTTGTATACCCGGCATACACGGTATACCACCTACGAACGAACAACCAACTATGCTATAATGATTCCAACACCTCTTGGTGTATGGGTAATCATTCTATTCGAGTATACATGGGTATAGGCATCTAACGGATGTAAGGATAACATAGGGAGTTGCAAGGTTCAAGGTAATCGCGCAACCCATGTTGCCTTCAAATATTATCAATTACTATTATGAGAAACTCTATCACTTGCTCAGTCAATGTCCTCAGGCGTTCTAGGTTCGCTAAAATCGGTGATTCTTGATCTGGAGGTGGTATGTCTCATATGTTTGAGAGTGAGAAATACACATATATATTTCTATATATTATTTTTATCTGCTCATTTATTATCAAATTTATTATTATTGTTATTATTTTATTTTTACCTTAATGGAATAAGAATGGGTTCAGGTACAGGTCCGTCCGTACGTGAGGGTCGGCGGTTCGGGTGAACATAGGGGGTTAGTAGGATATACGGTACCGGTGTTGGTAGGGTAAGGGATTTATCAATTTTGGTTGGGAGTGACGGTTACTAGATATTTCTGGTTAATGTCAAACGGGAGATCTAACTTGGTACTATCATAACTATGGCCCGATAAGTCAGACTTATCATCAACCGATGCTCTAGAAATTTTCAGCATCCTCAGTACTTTTATTATTTCATCCCCCGGTTCCCTATCCGGGTCCTATTTCTCAATACATGTACCCACAAGATATGTACATATATATATACACATTAGCACGTATAAATAGTATTATATACTTTACACATATGTTGCCATTTTTACCTATTAATGTACCCCGTGACTTCCCCTGAACTCCCTCGTGCGGACAAGTCTGTTATTATGTTCCGGACCATAATAACTCACTTGTCCATCCAAGTTCATCCAGATCTCGTCACTATAAATTATTAGTTGATATTCAGATCCTATAATACTTGAGCTACTGGTTATATTTTAGGTATCTTTTAAAGACATCCTAATTCTTTATAACCAATGGCTCTGATACCAACTTCTGTAACACCCCGTAACCGCAGCGGAAACGTAAACGGGATGCAACAGACGCCTCTGATATCAACCACATTGTTTATAAAGAAAACTGAATACATTAATATACTTCAAATTACATTATCTCATATTTCATTACCGTCTAGGTGATACACACATCATACAATACAATACATAATTCTATTTAATATCATGTATCATGACATCCCACACGCAAATCTTACACACATCAAGCACTTAGCACGTAAGCAATCACTTCATCTTAATTGTATCTGAAAAGCATGTGAGAAAACGGGTCAACTACGAATAGTTGGTGAGTTTCACAATTTGAGTAAACCATGATAAATCCATATCATAAGATAATATTATCGATGTAATTATGCTGAGCCCACAAGTGAAACCTCTGACTATCCACACACAACCCCGTGGCATACTCCGCCCACGAACCTGCCCCAAACCGCTATGTCTAACATTACATAGCAAAAATATATAACAACAAAATAGACATGTGCAACTGGCTGGGTAACATCAGCAAATCCATGCCGGACCAGTTGGGTTTGTCAGACCAATAGTACTATCCACACTCTACCGGCTTTCAGTTAATCACTCGTGTTCCGGGGCCTTAGAATGTTAGCAACTCAGACAATTACCATCTTAGTACATTTCCGTACGATTCCCGTACAATAAAAAAAATATAAATCAACGCAAATCCATGCGTTCAGTATGTACTTAAACATTTCAGTAGTAACATGCTTCCGCCCCGAGAAAATATTTAAAAACAATTCAGAAAAAGAGGCTCGTGAAACTCACCTTAGCACATGCAAGCAGGTAACAACAGTCATTATTAGTTAACACGTCCAATCTGTAATATGATCCCTACGATCGTTATTATACAATTATAGTTTATATAATCTTTAACCGTATCAACCGGTACATCTGGGGACACTGTTAACCCAGTACTGTACCCATTCCGGGGGCAATGTTAACCCAGAAACACTTCTCCGGACTCAGATTGTGATATCGTTTAGAGTTCAGTAGTCAAAATTACTATTAGTTTGTTTTTCCCCGTTTTGCGTGCCTAGCACGGTTATCCGTTTTTACGTTTCAAAAATGAGTTTGGTCACACACGACCTGAAAATAGTGGTTGACTGATAATTTAATTAAAGTTGTGAAATTAGAGCTCGGTTTAGACGCCCCGATTGGCCGCGGGACCCGTTTCCGTCTTTAGTGCACCGGAAACTTGTTAAATCGGAAAAAATTACTCAAATCTTCCGAATTATTTTCGGATAATTTATTTTTACTTGTTTAACTCAGTTATATGAAAATAGTTCATTTTTAGGGTTTTTATACACCAGTCACATCGTCTACCCGAACTTTGCTGGTTTACGAGTTTTAAACTTTAAAAGTTTGTTTTTATTTTCTTTTTAGCACAAATAATTATCCGTTTAGTCTCGGATCTTGAAATTTTGCACAAATCACTTTTTGACAGTGGGGAATTTTATAAAACTATTTCCAGAATTAATTTTTATATTTAAAATTTATTTATCTATTTTTAAACACCATTCAAACACTAAATATGTCGTAAATACCAAACGACCTTAGAAAAATCCCAAATTTTTCCTGGATGACCCCTGCCATCCACATAGTCCCCTGTAATTTTTCCAGAACCAAAATCTCTTTTTACATGCCATTTTCACTAAAACCGAGCTAGAAAACCCTAGAACTCGTTTAACCGAAAAGCCTACTTAGACTTCTCCAACTGACCTAAAATTTTGTGTGTGACTTATACATGTTATAAAAACCTTATCTGGAATTTTCCAGAATTTTTCATGATATTTAACTATTTTTCACCATTTTTGGCCAAAACCGAGCATTAAATTCACCAAATATTCATCCTTTGTCCAAAAATTACCAAAATTTCACAGAACTCTTATTTTCATGAGTTTAACACCTCTGTCAAATTTCATGATCTAACTCTAAACCGTCAACAATCTGTCCAAAAACTTTTAACCGAACATAAACCGAATATACCTTTTGTTTTCCGCCACTACAAGCTACAAACTCGTCTTTCCGCCTTATCTACCACTAAATACAGAACCTACAACCAACATACCACAATACCAAGCAAGTTACACTCACAATCAAGCCTCTTACACTATAGTTTCGGTTATTGTTTCAAAACTAAAGTTTAAACCGTAAAAATTCGTTTTTGGTTCGTTTAACTCCTTTCTTGGACCAAGATCCCTTGAATAACCCTTATACATCACTTGATCATGCAAGAATCGGTTTTCATCTCGGGTTTTCACCCTTTTTCACTTGAAACCTCATTTTCTTGCAAATAAACTCAAGAAACGAAGATGAACACGTAAATAACTCGGTTTTTACCTCGGTTTTCTTGCTAGAATTCTGGATTTTTGGATCAAAATGTGGAGAGGATTGAAGATCATGCTAAGGTTGTTATAAAAAAAATGAGGGATAAGGGGATTTTACCCCATTTCCGATCGGACCAACTAAAGGGGTGGGGTGGGACCCACCTCTCCATTTCTAGCCACATGTTTGGATTCTCGAAATCCGGATAATGTTTTGGATAATCTGGTTCAGTTCGTTTTTCGGTTAAATGTCTAATTCGGCTTAAAACGAGGCTAAAACGGTCGTTTTCGGCTTAAAAATGAAATTTATATAAAACCGATTTAAAAACTTTAAAAAAACTTAAACCATGACATTTATTAACTTAAAACATCATATTATTAATTATTGCGCATCTTTTTCGGCTTGATCGATCGTCTCTTGCTCGGTTTGGTATTAAAGGTTTCGTTTAACGTACCGTCGTACCATTAAATCGAAATTCTTTTTCTGTGCCGTACTTTACTTATCCCGAAGCATTAATGCTTCGTAAAATCACTAAAATATTATAGATATCGTCTATAATTGAACCCTCGATTCGTTCGGGTTTCAATAACTATCGATCGATTAATCGCATATTCAATACGATGAATTATATATTCACGTACAATCAATACAGTGAACCATGTATTCTCGTATAATTACTATGGTAATTCATGTACCCGACACTAAATATAACGTAACTATTGTCTACCGGTTAGGGTATACCTGGTTTCGTCGGAATCGTTACATTAAGATCGTTCCGTTAGACCATTCGCGGAACGAGTTTACGTTGAAATACCTTGTTTGTTGTTAGTCGCTCCTCATCCCTCAACATATACACATTCTAATCACCCCCCGTCCCTTGAAATCGATCTAACTAAACCTGCAAAACTCTATTGTTTATCTGGCGAAGTTGCCGTCACCCATACTAGGGTTTTTAGCGAACATATAGGGTTTTGGCGAAGTTGTGACTAGCGAAGTTGTATAACCGGCGAAGTTGTGTAAGCAGCGAATTTGTGTAGCAGGCGAAGTTGTCAGTAGCGAAGTTTAGTTCTGCGAAGTTGTCTTAAAGCGAAGTTAGAAGGCGATGTTGTAGTAACTTCGCTGCTGTCAACACACAGAATCTTATTTTTCAGTTCCAAGTTTCGTTTCGATCAAGTATGAATTCCATAAACATCACTAAACTGGTAAAGATGGAGGTTGAAGCTGGTTCAACAACGAAAGCACCAAAACTGCTTAAAGGTACTGATTTCATTGCATGGAAAGATCGATTTGAACAGTATGTGAAGTATCAAGACGCAAAGATGTGGGTCTGCATTCAAGACGGGTACATTCCACCAACGTCCATGTTTGAAGGTCGTGAACAGATCAAGAAGTACAGTAAGATGGAAGATGATGAAAAGAAAATGTATGAGGCAGAAAGTAAAGCGCATGCAGCTATAACCATGGCACTTCCACAAGAGATTCTTCATACTTTCAAAAAATACAAAACTGATAGAGAGCTATGGGAAGCACTAGAGAATAGATATGAAGAAAATGTTGGGATACGTACCTCCAAGACAAAGCTGCTGAAAACTCAATTCTCAGTATTCAAGTATCTGAAAAACGAATCACTGGATGACATCATCACACGATATTATCATCTGATAACCGAACTAAATAACTACTCCATTGAATACAAGGAAGAAGAGATAGTGGAAAAGCTTCTTGATGCTCTCCCACCGAAATGGGAGATGTACACTGTTCTGATGAGAGAATATAAGGACTTTGAGAGGATTGATTTGGAGACAGTGGTAAATAAGTTACGGAATTTTGAACTTAACATGGCTCGAAAGGAGACACCTACTGATCAGGTTCAGGATCCGGGAACGTATGGTGCTAAAGTAACCCCAAACTCAAGTTCAAAATCAGAATCCACTGCCTACTACTCAAAGGGGGAACCAAACTCCACTCCAGATGGTCATGTGATTCTCAATATGGATGGTGACGTATGTTTCGTAGCAGGAGGTGGTAGTTCCTCAAAACCTCAAACCACAACTGGTAATTTCACAACCAACGCTTCTAGCAAGAACTACTCACAGATAACTATGAGTGTGAAATCAGCTGAACAACAGTTTGCTCTTTATGCCTCCTTCATTGCATCTTATGAGAATTACATCAAAGGAAAAATAGTCGAACCTGCAACTTTGGATGAAGACTATGATCAGATCGACGCTGATGATCTGGAAGAAATGGATCTACAGTGGCAAATGGCTATGATAGTAAGAAGGGTAAAGAGATTTATGAAGAAAACTGGTAGAAAGTTCGTTGGAGAGACCGGGGTTTGATAAGTCAAAAGTTCGCTGTTATAACTGTCAGCAAAATGGTCACTTTGCTAAAGAGTGTACAAATGAGAGAGTAGAACGAAGCCAAAATAGGCCTGCTCAACAGAATGGGAGTGGAAGTGAAAATAAGGCTATGGTATCTCAACAAAACAGTGGATACAACTGAAATATACAAGTCGAGGAGGTGTTCGAACAAGCAAATCTGGTAAACATCGAAACTGGATGAAGTGACAAAGAGACTGGGGAAGATCAATCTTACATGGCAGAAGTGAACGATCAACTCTCCGAGGTATGTTCTGAATCTCATTGTGAACAATGTGAAAAACTGTCTGATCAATTGAAAACATTAACTGATCAGTTTGTTAGTTTGGACACTCAATTTAAAAATTTAAAAGAAGAACATCACTATTCTACAACTAAAGAAAACAGTTAATCGGTAAAAATAAAAGCTAGTGAAAAGGATATCAGAAGTCTTAAAGCCACTCTAGCTGAAAAAATACAAGTGATTGATCTTAGTTATGAAGTGTTAGAAGAAAAGACCAAACTAATTGTTGAAAAAGATAAAGATAGCTGATTACCAGGTAAAAGTGATGGAACTGAACAGAAAAATTGAACAATTTAGAAATTCTTCTGCGATGTTAGATCACATCATAAGTGTTCAACGTTCCCCGGTTATCAAAGGGGGAATTGGATTCTCTGAAGTTCCACCACCATACAACAATAATTATACATATAATCCTAGTAATCAGCAATATGCGAATGTTGAAATTAGTCAGACAGTTCCAATAAAAGTTTCTGCTAGAGAAACTGAAGTTAATGAGAGTGAAACAAGTAAGACAAGTTCTAATGTCACAAGTTCTGTCTCTAGTTCTGTCTCGTCAAACTTGGACAAGTCATCCGAATCGGGTGAGATAAAAGAAGAGGTTGTGTTACTAAAACGAGGGGAGGACTATAAGTTTGATGAAAAGAAATCTTCCCTAAATCCGTTCGTCCCACCATATGTGAGACAAACGGATAGTAATGCAAACTCGACATCTACAACAACTTTTGATACGAAAGTTCAAAACAGCCAGAATAGTTCGAACAGAAGTTGTTTTAGATGCAACATGATAGGACACCTTGTCGCTGATTGTCCTCTGAAACAGAGAAAATCTAGAAACATGAGGCCTACTAAAACTGAGAGTAAAACGAATACTAATTATGATGCTGGTAAGAATGTGAAAACACCAAATTTCAATCATTGGACTAATCCATGATTTCAAAGAAATCAATCTCGTTCTTTTCCAGTAAATTACCAAACCAACAATTATAATTCCATTAATTCACGAAGGTTTGGATGGCCTCATAGCTAGTCATCTAGAAATTTTCCTTTCAGAACTTATAGGAACTCTCCTCAAACTAACTTTGGGCAACCAAGGTATAGGATGCCGGATAACAGGTTTATTCAACCCAAGACCAGAAGGTCTTGGGTCCCTAGATTTTAATCTATTTCTTTAATTGTGCAGGAATAGTCAAACAGGGCTGTAAACAATATGTGGGTTGTTGACAGTGGCTGTTCCCAGCACATGACTGGTAACAAGAAATTGTTACGTGACTGGAAATCAGTTCAAGGAGGAAGGGTTAGTTTCGCAGGAGAAAGTGGAGGAAGAATCAGTGGTATTGGGACTGTGACAAATGTAAGAATAAAGTTGGAAAAAGTGAATTTTGTGGAAGAGTTGAAGCATAACTTGTTGAGTGTCTCTCAGATTTGTGACAAAGAATACACAGTTCATTTTACTAAAGATGAGGCACTCGTACTTTATCCTGGTTACAAGAATCCTGAAACCTGGATCGTGATGAAGGCTCCAAGAGAAAAGAACACGTATGTAATGGATATGAGATCGACCGAGACGGCAGCAGAAGAGTCATGTCTTCTGTCAAAAGCAACAGAATCTGAATCAGAGTTGTGGCACCGAAGAATGGGTAATATTCATCTTCGCAAGATGAACTATATTGTCAAGAATGGGCTGGTACTTGGGGTTCCCTTGAAGAATTTCAATTTTGAAGATCAATGTGTGTCATGCAATAAAGGAAAACAACACAAAAAGCCTCATCACTCCAAGAAGGTTAACTCAATTGTCAGCACCTTAGACCTACTTCACATGGATCTCTTTGGTCCTGTGAATGTAAAGAGTCTAGGAGGAACTTCATACTGTTTGGTGGTAACCGATGATTACTCACGATACTCTTGGGTCTATTTTCCGAAGGCGAAAGATGAGACAGTTCAGTTGGTAATGAACTTGATTACCAAGGTGGAAAATATTGTTGGGAGGAAGGTTAAGTACATCAGGAGTGATAATGGTACAGAGTTCAAGAACTATCAGATGGAGATGTTTTGCTTACAGAAAGGGATAGAGCATCAGTACAGCGCCCCATATACTCCGCAACAAAATGGAGTAGCTGAGAGGAAGCATAGAACTCTGATCGAAGGCGCCAGGACCATGCTGGCGGATGCTAAACTTCCCGTGGTGTTCTGGGCTGAGGCTGTTGCTACAGCCTGTTATATCCTTAATCGTGTCTTAACTGTTAAAAGATTAAATAAAACCGGTTATGAACTTATGCATGGTAGAAAGCTAAATTTGAATGGTCTTGAACCTTTCAGGTCCCCATGTTCGATATTAAAGACTAACTCTAAATTTGGTGAGAAAGCTGACGAAGGTATCTTAGTTGGCTATGTTGTTGGGATACCCAACAGAAGAGTCTTTAATCTATCAAACAGCAAGGTTGAGGTGGTCTGAAACACGGACATTACTAGTTACAAATCACTAAGGCCTAGCATGGGACCGGCAGAGGCTTTCGACTATGATAAGCTATTCAAATCTTTTAATGTACCTTACTTGGATTTTGCAGACATTGATGAGAAAATGGCCTCACAGATGTTGTATGACGAATAGGAGGACATTGTACAACAGCCGCAATACAATGAAAATCAACCGAGCTCGTCTAGTGCGGTTGAAACTCCAGCTGTCTCGAATGAAGATGAATTCTACAATCCATTTAACACTTAACCTCAGCCTCACTCTGATGAACTCTCTTCAAATCCTGAGAATGATCTGGAGGTCGGTCCGGTAAAGACCACCAAAATTCACAAGAATCATCCTTTAGAGAATGTGATCGGTAATCCTTCTGATGGTGTACGTACTAGAAGAAGTTTGGATGAACACACTTGTGTGTATGCAAGCATTAAAGACACGGGTATTATAAATGAGTGCTTGTACACCTGCTTCATCAGTCAGATTGAACCAAAGAATTATCAAATGGCACTGAAGGATAGCTCGTGGGTTGAAGCCATGCAGGAAGAACTGGCACAGTTTGAGAAAATGGAAGTATGGCAGTTAGTTGAAAAACCGCAAGAAGTGAACGCTATCGGTAAAAAGTGGGTTTTTAAATGTAAGAAAGATGAGAATGGGGTAATCATTCGCAACAAGGCAAGATTGGTAGTTAAAGGGTTTAATCAACAGGAAGGAATTGATTACAACGAAGTGTTTGCTCCTGTGGCCAGACTGGAGGCAATTCGACTGTTTCTGGCATTTGCTGCACCACAAAGAGATGAAAGTGTTCCAGTTGAATGTGAAGAGTGCGTTTCTTAACGGAAAAGTCGATGAGGTGGTATACGTAGAACAACCTCCGGGTTTTCCTGACCCAGATTTTCCTGTCATGTGTACAAACTGAGCAAAGCATTATATGGGCTACATCAGGCGCCTCGTGCCTGGTACGCAACTTTGTCAGATTACCTGCTAGAGAATGGGTTTGAGAGAGGGAAGATCGACAGTACCTTGTTTGTCAAACGGAAAGGGGGTGATTTTCTACTCGTTCAGGTTTTTGTGGACGATATCATCTTTGCTGCCTCAAGAGTTACTATGTGTCAGGAGTTTGAAGCAGTCATGAAGAAAAGGTTTGAGATGAGCGCCATGGGCGAATTAACTTTCTTTTTGGGATTGCAGGTAGATCAGAAGAAGGATGGCATGTTTATTCATCAAACAAAGTATGTCCATGATGTGCTTAAACGCTTCAAGATGGATGATAGTACCCCATTCGACACTCCAATCTGCGTCAACCACAAACTGGGCACTGATTCCGACAGTGATGAAGATGTGGATCCCACTCAATATCGGGCAATCATAGGTTCTTTAGTGTATCTAACTGCATCTAGACCTGATATTATGTTTGCAGTTTGTCTTTGTGCTCGTTTTCAGGAAAACCCGAAGGAATCGCACATGAAGGGAGTAAAAAGAATCTTGCAGTATCTTAAAGGAAAACCTAAGTTGGGACTATGGTACTCGAAAAGGGGAGAACTGGATTTGGTAGCATACACCGATTCTGACTATGAAGGTTGCAATCAGAACAGGAAGTCAACAACCGGTGGATGTCAGTTTCTCGGAGGAAGATTGGTGTCGTGGCAGTGCAAGAAGCAGACCTTTGTAGCCATTTCCACATGCGAAGCAGAATACATGGCAGCATCAAATTGCTGCTCCCAGGTTTTATGGATATAACAACAAATGCGCAATTATGGTCTGAATTTCACTCAAACTCCTATTTGCATTGATAACACTGCTGCTATCATAGTAATTAACAATCCTGTTAAACACAGTAAAACTAAACATATTGACATTCGTCATCATTTTATACGGGATTGTGCTGAGAAAAAATTAATTTTGCTTGAAAAGGTTGATTCACTGGATAATTTTGCCGATCTTTTTACTAAAGCGTTTGACCGATCCCGTTTTCAAAACCTTGTTGAGCTAAATGGGATGATCAATCCCGAGTAACCTTGTTTTCTTCATTTATTATTAAAAAAAACATCACTATCGCTTAAAATTATGTCGGTTGCTCAAGTCTGAAGGACATATTCCATGAATATGTTTGGTCCTTGCATCTACTTGTAGATTGTAAGGATAGCCGTTAACCAGATGACCGAAAGCGACTGGGGCGGTTTATGATGGGTTTTATTCTTTCGCTTAAAATTAGTCGTTCATACTTAGTCAGAGGGACACATACTTGTATGTGGTCGGTCCGGCTGATTCACTGGATCTTCAGGATAGCCGTTTACCCAAAGACTTTGACTTGATCGGGGCGTTTGAATTTAAAATTTTTTTAGGGAAATGATATATTTTTTCCAGTCTAAAACTTCGCAAGAAGTTTCATTAATGGTATTAAATGAAAATTGATCCAACCTTGGAAATTGATAGATAAACTGATTTTGTGTGCTTAACTGGTGAAGTAATTAGGCCTAAAAGACTCTAGAACAGTCATTGTATGTTATGGTGGCTTTCTATGGTGCGTAAAAGTTGAAGTGATACAAACTAAATCTTCTCGGTTTACTGTGGAGAGTCATTCTGAGTTGTGCATGTCTCCACATACATCTTTCCGAATGATAGGCAGAAAAGTGATTACCCAGTCATACACGAGCCCGTGAGTGTCCTGATTCCCGCGAAGATAGTGTTAAGTAATCTGCAGTGATCCAGATTCGGGACTTGCAGTTGTCTTAGACTTGTAGTTATACTATTGTCTTAAGAAAAAAAAAATCTAGTTATTATCGTTAAGCCTTTTGAAGCTAGTCTCGTTACAAATATCAAGAAAGAGGCAAGAAAGAATATTTTCAAAGTATAAGAAAGATCGGGAAGACGAATCGATACGTCGACATGTGAATATTGATTAATCAGACACTACGGGTCGAAGTCAACTCGCGGTGACTTGGGGAAAGCCAAATACACTTTGAGAATAGATAGAAGGCATCACAATCTCTCATGTGATGTCCATCTAAATTTTGAGCTTAATTGAACCTAATCCGTATCACAAAAGCAATGAAAACCATACTAAGTTTTATACCTGCCTACAACCTGTTTCTCTATTTCATAATACCGCTGAACATGGATATGTGTGACAGTCACTTAATCAGTATGATTCCTGTTCGGATCTTTTCTAAAACATGCAGGTTCTCGTCAAAGACTGAAATTTGATCCCGTTTATTCTTTTAGTCAAATTTTCGTTATGTATTTCGTATTATTGTTTAAACTTTTAAAATTTTGGTTACTTGGTTCTTTGATCGTTAAATTTAAATCTTTTTGGGAGAAGTATGAGGCGAAGTTGACCTTTGGTCAACTTTAAGCCTTTTGTTTATAAGTTAAATAATGGGAGAACTTACCTTTCGGGCGAAGTTATTTGATGGGCGAACTTACCTGTTGGGCGAAGTTAAATTAACTTCGCCTCCTAGGTTTTCTGCAACTATATAACGGGTATCGCTGGTCAAAATTAGTCAAAACCTTTTAACTTCTAAACCCTTGGCGAACTTACTAGTGAATCGAACCTCTTGTTTATCGATTTTGATCTATAAAACAGGTTGGTCTGATAGGAGGTACTCATAATCCATATTGTATGCGGTTAATCGGTTTCTAAATAATCTGCTTTGATCACTTTTGTGTTCCAAACCCTTACCACTTTGTCGGTCCTATTTGAAGGCACTTTTTAGTGTTAATAAGTGATACGACACTATAATCGCATTACTCTTTTCTTATTGATGCTATCTGATCGGCCATTCTTTGCCTTTACTGGATTTGATTGCTGCGCCATTTATATAGCGAAGTTAGGGTTTCGGCGAAGTTGTCCTAACTTCGCCGGTCCCTTAACATCGCTAACGTTGCAACTTCGCATATTTCATGCAGGGCGAAGTTGTCAACTGCTGTCATACTGATCTGACTTGGCTCGTTTGTTTTGCAGATTTGGCCGCTGTGGCTGGTGCTGGTGGAGCTGGTGGTGACGAAGGAGGAGGTGATAATAGACAGTTTTTTCCGGGTCACAACATGTACATCACCTTGGATCCAGATGCTCATGGAGTTGAGGACTTTCGCGAGATCATCTCGTTTCTCATACGCTCACGTATCTATCATGCCATTACTACTACTCTTCCGATTTCAAGACCAAATATTGAAGACTTTTGGAGAACTGTTGAATACGACTGTAGGGTTGAGCCTCCAGTTATGCGTGCCACTGTCAATAACCAAGTGGTACAGTTCTCGGCTAATCAAATCAGAGAAGCATTACAGTTCGGGGTTGAGATAACTGAGGATCGTATTGAGTTTCCGGCTACGTTTAGAGATGGTGCGTTTCTGCGTATGGGGTATTCAGGTCCGTTGGGGGACTCTCAGAGGAGAAATGGGGTTTTGTTAGACCAGTGGCGGTTCCTTATGCACGTGTTGATTGTGTGCATTCCCGGTCGCAAAGCTGGTACTGATGGTATGGGTGCAACAATGTAATCGGCGATGACTGCATTTACTTACATCTAGCCTTACAGCTTTAGTTAGATGATTTTTTATGAGATTGATCGTCAGAGACGCGCGGTGGCTCGGGAAAGATTTTTGATGTACCCGAGATTCTTATAGATGATCCTCAATCATGTAGCTCCAAATCTGCCATGTGGAGAGTATTTCTAAGAGAATCTTCGCTCAATGTCGATCTTCTAGTGCACGTAGCAAGGAAGAGCTACGCCCACGGCACACTGCCTTGTTTGGGTACTTATTGAATCCTGCTTATGTTACTCTTCCGAAAGATGGGTTTCTTGATCCAGCACCTCAACAAGCCGATATCCCTCAACCACCTCCTGTGGTTCAACCACTACCTCCTGTCGGTCAACCACCCGTGATGCAGCAAGCACCGCCTGCTGATCCTGTTGTCGCTCCAGAAGAACAGGTTGATCTTGAAGCTGCCTTTGGAGGGCAGGGTTTCTTTGAAATGGAAAGGCTTGATCCAGCTGATGAAGTTCAAGCCTCAGTAGCTGAGGTGTCTGGTGTGAATATTTCCATGGTTGCTACATCTGTTGCGGATTCGGAGAGAACTGACTCTGACTCCTCCACTGATGATATCAATGTAGCACAACAAATCCTTGCCAGACAAGAAAGGATTCATGGCAAGTGAAAGAAAGACTCAGATGACAGTGAATCAGATTATGAGGAGGATTTATATCGTCTGGTACGAAGATCAAAGAAGGAAAGGGTTGGTGAAAGTTCGAGAGTTGGCGAAAGTTCAAGGGTTGTTCGTTTTACTCCACCATCGTTATCAGATATGACTATGTTACCAGCTGTTTCGACTGTCACACTGCCGATAACCTCAAGTGTTCCTTTGGTGACCACGTCGTCATCATTTGGCGTTCCTCCGACCACGTTTCAATTTACAGCACCGGAGATTGTTTCTTTACCGCCTCCTACTCTTACTCCATCAGAGGTGGTTGCTATGTTTGTTGAGTCCACACTGGTAGCGACCGCTGGTTTATCTGTATCGATGTCATCCCCAATTCCTACTCAGTCTCCACCTGTTATTCCTGCAAGCTTGGAAGTCCCACTACGGTTTGCTCAGGCTACCTCTCACTTGAATGTTGATTGGAGAGGATTGCAGCTCTTGAAAGGGTGGTTGCTGATTAGTCACGGGTAAATATTATTCAGTCTGAGACTATTAATCGTCTGGTGGCACAAAATCAAGTTCAGACTGCACTGCTTATTGAGCACGGTAAGATGTTTGATCAGCTTAAAGAGTTCTTAGCATCTCAGGGGGAGTATAGTTGCAAGGGTGATGAGCTGAGAACAAAGAATAGGCAAGACAGAGACGATGATCCCAATGCATCGAAAGATGCAGGTGGTGAGTTGCCAAGAACTGAACAGAATCTTGGGACGTCCACATCTCAGGGGGAGTCTGCTGGTCCATCAAGCAGTACAGGTGGTGACACAGTGGTGGTTGTAGACGATGAAGGGGTTTTGGGAAATGATGATGAGGAGTTAGTTGATGATGTGTTAACGGTTGATGAGATTGAAAAGATTGGGAAATAGATAGAGATTGATAGTGAATTGGAAAAAGGGGAGATAGTTGATGATGGTGTAGAGCATGATATTCCAAGTATTGATGAGGTGAAGCTAAGTCAAGATGAAAATGTGTCAGATGAGTCTGAGTGGGAAGAACAGCCAAGATGGAAAGAAGGTTGTGCTCAGTGGTTCTTCAAGACAAAGAAGCATGCAGTTCCAAAAATGTTCAAGAAAAGTTACAATATCAAGGGCTATGCTGAGTCAAAGAAAGGTATTATCTGTTGGTTGTATGATGAACAGCTGAAATTGTTTGTGATTAAGCGTTATGATGGGGTTCAGTACTTTAAGAAGGCTTTGAGATCGCTCAACACCTTGCCTGAGTGGAGGTGAAAGATTTGGCTCAGTTGAGATTGATAAATAGAAGTGGTGATAACTTTGCGGATTGGGTTGGAAAGATCGTATGGAAGGAAAGTGTGAAAGAGAAAAAGTTTGAATTGTTGAAGCCATAGAAAGGGAAGTTAGTTGAAGACAAAGAAAGAGGCATGAGGACTGATGGTAAGCCTTGGATGGTGATGAAATACAAGCCGATTCGATGCTTGAAAGAAATTCCGATGAAGATGATGCCCAAGAATGTGTTGAAGGATCTCAAGTGGTGGTACGTTGACTGCCAGACTGCTGAAGCTGTTATGGAAGATGAGGATGAACAGGAGATCCTGAGAGTGTATGATCCCATGCACTTGGTTAATTTGTCTCAAGCTGATTTGCAGGTACTTAATGATAAGAAGATTTTCTATATTCCTGCGTGGAAGGAGGAAGCAAAGAAGTACCAGAGGGTAGTCTCTGTCTGTGTGAGACAGGGGGTTCATGCTTGAAGACGATCGGTACGAGATTTTTGGATTACAAGACACGAGAAAGAAGATAGAGATATGAAGCTACTGCCAAGGGGGATTCTGTTGGTGCATAATGTCAGTAGTTCAGTATCTCGTGTTTATTTGTGTCTGTAATCGTATATTGTTAGTTCGTATTAAACTTGTTCTTATATGTTCGCTGTGTTTAAGCGAACTTGAAGTGGTCAGCGAAGTTATGACACCTTCGCCTAGGATGTTAGGCGAAGTTGTCGAGTATTATAACCCATAACTTGGCTGTTTAGTTTAGTTTTTTTGGACGATTGGTTTTGGTGATTCCTTGAGTCACGTGTTTGTTACCTTGGCTTTTAAGCATTGCAATATATCAAGTATTATCATATATTCTCATGTGTTTACATATATTCAACGTATTAATCGTCTCAACACTCGTATCGTATACGTGGGGATTTCGCACCCTCGTGTTACGAGATACTCCTGTGTAGATCCGGCTGGGAACCTACAGAATTGGGATTCTCATCTTCCGTTCATCGAGTTCTCCTACAACAATAGCTACCACTCTAGCATTGATGTGGCTCCTTTTCAAGCTCTTTACGATCGTAAATGTCGTTCCCTAACGAAATCGGTGAAGCTCAAATCACGAGACCCGAGATGGTCCAGAAGCCACCGATGTCATTAATCAAATCCGTAAAAATCTCCTAGCCGCTAGAAATCGTCAAAAGAGTTACGCCGACAAACGGCGAAAACCGATCGAATTTAATGTTGACGATCTTGTCCTTCTAAAAGTATTTCCTTGGAAGGAGGTAGTTCGTTTTGGAAAGAAGGGTAAACTAGCTCCTCGTTTCGTTGGTCCTTTTAAAATTCTTGAGCGTGTTGGGAAAGTAGCGTATCGACTCGAACTACCGCAAGAACTTGTCGGTGTTCATCCGACATTTCATGTTTCGAATCTCAAAAAGTGCCTAGCCGAGGGTAATCTCCATATACCTCTCGATGAATTTCTTGTGGATGAGTCTATGATTATGGTTGAACGACCCTTCGAGATTATGGATCTCAACGAGAAGAAAACCAAGCGTAGTCGTATTCGGTTAGTAAAAGTTCGTTGGGAATCACGGTGTGGCGCGGAGTTTACTTGGGAACGAGAAGACGCAATGAAAGAGAAGTATCCACATTTGTTTGCATCGTCGTCTTCATCTTAATTTTGGGACGAAATTTCCTAAAGTAGGGGATACTGTGACATTCGTCAATTTCGGGTCCCGATTCGTATTCGTCTTGTAAACTTTATTGATGTAAACCGACCCGTTTTGTAAACCGAAACCTTTGATATAATAAAAATGATGGATTTTATGTTACAATATTGTTTTACACTTGTTGGGTCTTGAAAACATTCAATTCGGTCTTTAAAACGCTTAAAAATCACTTAAAATGAACTACGGGGACCAAAACTGTCATTTTTGAAAATCAGGAAATAACCCCTTCGCGGGGCGCGACGGGGGTGGTCGCGGGCCGCGAAGGGAGCTCAGACCTGCACGTTTTGTTTGTTGTTTTGTGTTTGTTTTTGACCCATTTGCATGCAATTTCTTGTGTTTAACACCCATATTTGACCCAACTCTTTCCCCTATATATACACACTCTTTCCCCCTCATTTACACCTGCTACATCTTCATTTTCTCTCCCAAATACAAAGATCTTAAGGTTGTTTTCTTAGTGTTCTTGAGTGTTTGACTTCCAAAAGTCAAACTGAGTTTTATCTTTAATTCTAACTTGTTCATCTAACATTACTAACTCTTGAATATGGTGGTACAACATATATAAAATACACACCCCTTGTTTCGTTTATTTGTTGCTTCACCGACTCCGGTTGGTTAAGTTTCGAATGTCATAAGGCAAGGCTACATGGAGGACTTCGTGTTCTTGATATATATATATACACACACATAACTTATTATACATATCACATATGACTAACTTCCAACCCTTTTAGTTTGTTCATCTTATTTACAAGTTCCATGGTGTGGGCTTGTATAAGACTAACCTCGGTTTAACCGAAACTAGTCCAAACCAGAAACCGAACTTTTGTTTACTAGTTTTATTAAAATAGTTGTTTAAACATGTTTATTGCTAGATTTGAGTTTCAAAAAAAAAATCATTTTTTACAAGTTCTTTGGTATTAAGCATATGGAATCCATCTATGAACTCGTTGGGAGATGGAACCGAACTAAACCGAAACTTTTGCTTAAAAGACTTGTAGTTAACTTTTTAGTTGTAAAATTTAAGTTTTCTTCATTTATAAACCAATATACAAGTTCTATTATTTATGGGTATGTGGAATCCATCTATGAATTTTTGTGAGATGGAAACCGAACCGATCCGATTTTCACTCGCTTAAGACACACAAGTGTGTTTTTAGCTATCAAGACTTGTATATTTCTTTGAAAATAGTTTACAAACTGATTTTTATTATTTTTTTAAGTACTTTAAGATGTTGGATACAACTTGGTCTCATAACATAGTTGGACCGACAAAGCCGGACACTCGCTTAACATACGTTGTTACTTCTAAAGCAATAGATCTACATACTTGGTTAAGTGTTATTATGTTTTAATGAGTTATCTCATAATAATTAATATTTTTGAAAGTTGACTTTGGGTTTGACCATTTGTCAAGACCCGAATCGACAACCCGAACACTCGTTAAAAACCCGTTTTAGTATCTTTGTCCCAAAGGAACTTGCATTTTAGCATTTTTCCCACCTTATTACTTAACATTGGTTAAGTAAATATTAAGGTTAGATACTTTAACTTGGTTTCGAGAAAACTTACATTTTTAAAGGATTGTTATTATAAATTCTTAAATAGTTACATTTTAAACCTTGAACTTTAATTGTTTACTTTTTGCAACAATTATTTTGTTTAAAGATCTTCAAGACAACCTTTCTAAATCCAAGACTTTCTTTTATTTAGGCTTCATACGTTAAACTCGTCGTTCCGGCAAATATCTAAATAATCAATCTTTCAAGTTTATTACTTGAATGTGAGTAACTTCATACCCCTTTTTCTATCTTTTGTTTTGGGGGTGACATTTCATCTTATCTAAACTAAATGTTTCATACTTGGGTCTTAAACCACAAACGTTGTTGTATACTTTACTTGAATAATTGCTCGATTTGGTGTTCTATGCTTATTTGCCTATGTGTTTATCGCTTTTGGATGGTGGAACTATAAATCCTAGACCATTTGGCAACCCGTCATGGCAAGATGTCGTTAACGTAATGCAATTAACGATAACTATAAAATCCTAAACTATTTGGCATCCCCTTATAGTTGGGTGTCGCTAACTTGTTAGCGATAACTATTTTATCCAAGTTTATAGCTATTATTTATGGTTTTGTATACTAGTTTTGTGGCTTTTCATATTATACATCTATTGTTCAAACTTATGAATTGCTTACCAACCTTTGTGTTGACAAACTTTATTTTATGAAATGTTACAGGTTTGCATCTAGGTTGATTTGATGATTGTGGAGGAAACGAAAGTCAAGACCTTTAAGTTATTAGCAAAAATGAACAATATTTGATTTGCTATATTTTGTTATATTTTGTTGAGACTTGTTATGAATATTGTTATGTGATATTTTCGATGTTGTGAAATGAAATGAGTTTGTTAAATATTGTCGCTTTAAATTAGTGTCATGCGCTTATGGGCAATCGTTACACCCCGACATGATCCGCCGCCTTTGGTCGGGGTGTGACACCGATCTATACCCGAAAAATATCTGGAAAACATCCTGAAAAGTGCAACCCCTTAAAAAACCAATCTATACTCGAAAAATACCTGAACAACCCAAAAAATAAGGTATCCAAATACCCGGTTCGATACCTGAACCGAACCTGATGCATATGGTATTGGTTTTTATTTTTTAGAGGCAATACTCAGACCCAAATCCGACGCAGGTATTGTCAGTACCCGATCATACCGAACGCAATTCCATAATTGAAACTGGGTAATTGGAATTTGAAAAACCCGATTTATGCATCTCGCCATACCCATCTAATACTTTTAGACAAAATGGTAAAAGACGTCCTTTATATTTGCACGGTTTTTCAATGGATGTCCTTTGGCAAACTTAATGATAGAAAACATCCTTTGTGTTCAAAAAACGTTGCACGGTTCGTCCTTTTCACTAACGAGGGTTAGTTTGTCTTGTTAAATCCAGTCATGTGCACCTCATGTGAGGGCAATTTAGTCTTTTTACCCCGTTAGGGATTATTTGTGTAATTGACCTAAAATTTTGGGCTTTAAATAAATAAAAGTGTTTTTCTCACTGTTAATTCTCACTGTTATCCATATCTCTTACTGCCCACCATATCCTCAATGTTAACAATCTCCCTTACTTCTCTCCCTATCCCCAAACACCACTCCACCACCATAACGGTCATCAATTTCGGCCAACATCTTGGAACCGACGCCACCAAACACCACCCAAAACTATATATGACAACAACCACAAAAACTTGAAAACACAAAACAATATACACCAGCAACCACACCAACGCCGGTTATAAGTGGTCACCAGTAGAAGAGGTTACCATTTCCTGTGTGCCGTTCGGTTTCTTGCCGAGAAAAAAACGGAAACTGACAAAAGCATAGGGCTTTTCCAATAGTCAATCGTTTTGGTTCTGATTTATATAGCCAGAATGCTAGCATCTCCGATTTGTTTCGATTTTGCTTCAGGAACGATTAAGAAAATAAAACCCTAACTTTAACTGGGTTTTCTACCAAGACAGGGGCTGGTTATGATTGTATTATTTTTAAGTAGATGACACAAGATCTGACTTCTAAGGCGTGTAAGATGTTATGAGCCGGAGATGTAAGCTCGCCGGAGTTGTTGGAATTGTTTTTGGCGGACTTGTTTGATATTGTCGGTGGGTTGAGCCGTAGATTCGAGTCGCGCAAAGTTCTTGAAGAGTTACAAACCACGCCGGAGCAAATGACGTAAAGTATGGCGGCGACGGTTGATGGTGCGGTCGCCGGAGTTCTTCAAATTCCGATTTGGTGGTGGCGATGGTTGTCGTAGATCTAGGCTTTCTGTGATGATGATGGTGGGTGGTGCACTGGTGTTTGGTTGTGTGTTGATGGTGAGTTATGAATATTTGGGGAAGAAGATGATGGTTAAAGAGAAAAAAAAAACTTTTATTTATTTAAAGTCCAAAATTTTAAGTCAATTACACAAATAACCCCTGAGGGGGGTAAAAAGACTAAATTGCCCTCACATGAGGTGCACATGACTGGATTTAACGAGGAAAACTAACCCTTGTTAGTGAAAAGGACGAACCGTGCAATGTTTTTTTGAATATAAAAGATGTCTTCTGTTATTAGGTTTAACAAGGACGACTATTGGAAAAACCGTACAAACATAAACACGTTTTCTTTGCCATTTTTTCATAGTTTTATCATATCTTAATAGTCTTTGGGCCTCTTTAAACCTTTGTTTCAACTTAGGTTTTTTCAAGGCTCTCAGATTCCCACCTCATCACTAGTCACTCAGATCAACTCAACACAAAGGTAAATTCTTCTATTTTATTTTGAATTTGATTTTTCTTGGCCATAATTCCAAATTAACCAACCCTATCTTGCACACAAGAAACACTCGCCTTATTCACACTCCATCTTTAAGGGTTTTAACACTGAGTAGGTTTGTTCATCTGGGCATCTTTATTCGAATTTCTCAGAATCTTGATTGTTATTATTATTATTAGCTGATGAATGATGGCTCGATTGATTATTCCATGCAAAGGTTCTAGCTTTCCGAGGACTTGTCTCTTGGGCTTCATTTCCTCTGCTCATGTAATCTTTATCTTTCTTTTCGGTTAATTAATGCTGTCTTACATTGCTTTGACTTAAAAAAAAACTTTTTTTTTAATAATTAAAGGATGGTATTCTTGCAAAAAATGTAATTGAAATGCTTGTTTCAAAAAGTTGCTTTCTTGATTTCAAGAACTCTAATGAAACATGGTCTTTTTCGGGACATTTTACTGTTTTTAAGGATTAAGCATGATTATACGGTTTTATTCGTTTCATCTTTAGGTTACTTGGATGTGTGTTTCAAAGTGTTTATTGTGATTTGATAATTACTCTCTTAAAGATAGGGATACTTTAAATTTGATTATAAATAATCAGAATCATTAGCAGTCAATTGGTTCCATGGAATATGTAATACGGTATAAAATTGCTACTTCTTATATCTTAATGATATTTTTTAAGCTGTTAAAAAAAGATATTTTTTAAGCGCATGATTAAAAGTTATTACATGAGGTAATTACATTTATGAGCGAAAACATTGCAGCTTCCAGGTGCTTCCCGTGTTTCATCAGCCACATGTGTCAATACCGTCTCTAAATACAAACGTTATCACACTTCACAGGTTTCATATAAATAAATTTATTTATTTTTATTGATCTTATTCTTAACATCTCACGATTTGTATTTTCGAACTAATTTGAACGTTTTTGTGGCATATTATTGTTTTGTAGATATTACATAAAAGTTGCCGATTTCCATATCATTCTTTACAGGTTAGTCTTTGTGCTTTATAAAACAATGATTTGTATGATCTATTTTATTACAATAACTGAAACATGTTTGTTTCTTAGAGAACAAATTTAACGAGTAGGACACTCATTCGGTCTGTGGCAACCCAGCCTGTTCCAAAGTCAGTTGAAGAGTCGAAAATGGATGCCCCTAAAGAAATCTTTTTGAAAGATTACAAGTTACCTGACTACTACTTTGATACAGTTTGTATTTGGTTTACTTAAAACATATATTACTTGTTTATGATTTGTATTTATGATGTGTATTAATGAGCTGTTTGTTAATCAGGTGGACTTGTCATTTCGTTGGGCGAAGAAAAAACAATCGTGTCTGCAAAAATTAGTGTTGTTCCGAGAGTTAATGGTATGATCTGCTGTTTTGGTCATTTTAGTACTTAGTAGTATCTTATTAATTAAAACAACTGATTCTTTTGTTTTTGCAACTTTACACAATAAAAAGCACACTATCTTCTAAATTCTGTTTTATTAAAGCTGATTTTGTAATTTGGATTATTCTTTTCTTGAATTTGTTTGTTGTTGGGACAGGTGCCTCCTCTCCATTGGTCTTGGACGGGGTTGATCTCAAGCTGATTTCAGTCAAAGTTAATGGCAATGAACTCAAGGTATGTAATATGGACCCAACCCACAAGGAGGGCTGTTCCAAAACCTTGCTCGGAATTGGTTGATTTGTAAATGAGCCAAGCTCAAGGCTCAAGCCAAGGTTAGCTTGGCTTGTTGGCAAGTTAAATCCTGATTATATGCGTGTGTGTGTCTACATATAAGTTAAAGTTGTTCTACATTTTATATGAAAAAAATTATCTTAATATTGAAAATTCCCGTTTGGATCATTTAAAAGTCGTCGTCATCATCATCATCGTACTCAGTGTATCCCACCAATAGCAATGCTATGGTAGGGTCTGAGGAGGGTAAGATGTAGACAGCCTTACCTCTATCCCATAGGGATATAGAGACTGCTTCCGGTGAGACCCCCGGCTCGATAGTAGTTTTGCATCAAGCCTTGGACATAAGGCACATAGCACTCAATCATCGGGACACCGGCTGATTGGTGCATGTGCCCTTGTCTTTCGGCTATCAACGTCACCACATGATGCCTGATTAACCTTCCGCCACTTTTAACGTTATTTTCATGAGATTAGTAAAATAATGTCAAAATTAGTGCAATTTTACTTTTGCCCACCTGAGGGTTCACGCATATATACATTATATGCGCGCACCGCAAGCAGGGCGTCTTGGATCGTTTAAAAGTAAATCCCAAATTTTAATATGTATAAATCATGAATTTTGTAGTTTATAAAATTTCCATTACGTGTATGTTACAAATATTATATACCGTTTTATACATCAATGTGTAAACAATACAAGTTTTATTTTTTAAATTAACAAGCTGACTTGACGAGTCACAAGCTGGCTCAAGTTGAAAATTTCAGCACGTTAACATATATGAACTGGCTTGGCTCGGCTCTGTTCAGTTTGTAAACGAGCCGAGCTCGAGCACACTCTGACTCAGCTTATTTACAGGCCTACCCACAATGTCTATCCTGAATTCAGATAAAATAAATGGCTAAAGTTTACATTTTTTTTTTGGTCAGGAGGGAGATTTTCACTTGGACACACGTCATCTTATTCTCACTTCACCTCCAAGTGGGAACTTTATCTTGGAAACCGTCACCGAGATTTTACCACAAAAGAACACATCTTTAGAGGTAAAACAGTTATTGTATAAGCTTCTTTTTTGTATTTATGTGATTAAGTTTTGTTCTTTTTGTGCAGGGTCTTTACAAGTCTTCTGGTAACTTTTGCACACAATGTGAAGCTGAAGGCTTCCGAAAGATAACATTTTATCAGGTGCCTTATTGAATTGATTGTTGATTTGTATTCCACCTTTTCTTCTTCTCTCTCTCTTTAAATTTTTATATGTTTATTGTTTCAGGATCTTCCCGATGTTATGGCAAAATATACTTGCCGTATTGAGGCCGACAAGTCACTGTACCCTGTGTTGTTGTCCAATGGAAATCTTATCGAGCAAGGAGACCTAGAGGTGAAAATATTTTGTGTATAATTAATATTAAGCTTTAATCGCAATTTTAACTTTGATTGTTTTTGTTTTAATGTCTTGACCTAGAGATTTGTTAGGGGCGCGCATGGGTCAGTTTGGGTCGGTTTGGACTCAAACTGAACCAAAAACCAAAACTTCGGTTTTTGAGTTTTCGAAAACCGGTCGGTTTTACAGTTTGAGTCGAAAATAATTGACAAACAAAAAAATTTTGAATTCGGGGCTAAATCCAGGCCCGGCTATAAGGGAGGGCCGGGTGGTCGACGACCCCGGCCCGACACCTCGATAGGCCCGGATTTTTTTTTTAAAAAAAAAAATTATATATATATTTTAATGAAAAACAATATGTATATATAATGTTTAAACTTAATATCACAACCACTAGCTTGGTTTAGTGGCAAAGGGGTATGACTTTCAACCAAAAGGTTGTGAGTTCTAACCTCACTTGAGACATTTTGACTATATTCTTATATAAAACTTTTTTTTTACACAACCAAATCACAAGGCCCAAAAAATTAAGGCTTTTTAAAAAAACTAAATTGTAAACCCAACAAGATATCCCTTTTTTATTAAGGCCCAAAAAAATTTTCGCCTTCGGCCCAGAAATTTTTAACCGTTCTCGGAGCCGGGCCTGGCTAAATCTTTTTGTTACATAATATTAAAATTTTTATTGCATATTTGGACTAAAATATTTGGGTAACACTATTATCAAATTCTTATAAATTTACTTAAAGTTTAAAAATTAAAAACGAGAATCCATAAATTCGGGTTGGTTCAGTTTTTTTGGTTTTAAGTACGCAAAACATACAACCAAACCGTCATTTTTTGTTTGGGGTTGGTTATTTTACTTGCGCTTTTTTGGTCACGATCAATTATTTTGTTTGATGCACACCCCTAGATGTTATATTAATTTAGAAGATCGGCCTAACGGTTGTTTGGATATCCAATAATCAAGATATAGAAATAGTTTTTAAATTAAATATTTACCTAAAATTATAGTTATATTGTAACAAATCATTACCCGCTTATCAAACTTTTATTTTATTTTTTCATGTATTTGAAAACTACTTTAGGGCGGGAAGCATTTTGCTCTTTGGGAGGACCCGTTTAAGAAACCGTGCTATCTGTTCGCGTTAGTTGCTGGCCAGTTAGAAAGCCGAGACGATACTTTTACCACATGTTCGGGTCGTAAAGTTGACCTGAAAATATGGACCCCACCGGAGGATCTTCCAAAAACCGAGCATGCCATGTATTCTCTCAAAGCATCCATGAAATGGGATGAAGATGTAAGCTCTTTTCATGATCTTTTATTACCTTTTCTTTATTGTAAAGGTGGAGAAAATAAGTGGGTTCGTGTAACGGGTCGAAACACATTGTCTTCGTTTGAGTCAAAACGGCGGAACGAATTCGCAAACACTTACATTTAGGCATGTAAACAAACCGAGTGTTCAGTGACCGTTTGGCAGGAAGTTTGTTTTATTTAATAAACGAACAAACATGAACAACATTTTTTGTTCGCTTAGTTAAGTGAACGAACATGAACAAGTGTCTCGCTGTTTAAGTTATGTTTGTGAACGTTCATTTATGTTTGCTAGTTTTTGTTTATTTAAGCCCGTGTATATATATTTAAATCTTTTTGGCTCATAACAATTTAGTCTAATTTTATGCAAATATTGTATCACTCATTACAATTTAGTCTAGTTTTACTACTTTTTAGGCTCAACATATTGATATTCATACTAACCATCAAGTGTTTATCAATTATGTTTGTTCGTCTATGTTTAGTTATGTCCGTTCGTTTATACTGTTAGTGAATGAACAAACAAGAAAACTTTGTTTAATTGTTCGTGTTCAATCGTTTGTTTGGTTAAATTTAAACGAATGAACATGCTCCCTTCGTGTTTGTTCGGTTGTCCTTTACTTTTTTATTTAAATTTTTTATGAACAAATAACATGCTATATATAAACACAGAAACTTTATTATTAGTTCAATTATCTATTTTTCTAAAGTAAAATATATAGGAGGTTTGATTCTGTTTGACTGTTAAGATAAAAAAAAACTTATATTAACATTTTAATTTGGTTGAGTATTGACTCACCCTTTTTATAATATTTGTTTTTGTAGGTTTTTGGTCGTGAATACGATCTTGACATCTTTAATATTGTCTCTGTTCCAGACTTCAACATGTAAGTGTTAACTTGTTAAGCAATCTGTTTTTATTTATTTTTGTATTTTAGATATATTTTGCCGCGTTAACCATTTTACCTTTCTATAAACTTGTGATTACCAGGGGAGCCATGGAAAACAAGAGCTTGAATGTACGCACTTGATCGTTATTATTATTATTATTATTATTATTATTATTGTTGTTATTATTATCTTTTCCCGTATAATACAATGTTTATCTGTTCATCTTTTTTTGGTTAAATAGATCTTCAACTCCAGACTTGTTTTGGCATCACCAGAAACCGCTACCGATGCAGATTATGCTGCAATTTTGGGTGTTATTGGTCATGAGGTATGTTGTTTGTGTATTTAATTTATTTATTTTATTTTTTTTTATTTAAACGAAAATCATTTAAATCATATTTATGACGTGTGTATATTTTCTTCTCAATTTTGCAGTATTTTCATAATTGGACCGGCAACAGGTTCTCTTATATCCAATTTTTAATTGTATTCAGTTTTATATCATATGTTTTTTATTCTAAATGTATACTCAAATATTTGTAGAGTAACATGTCGGGACTGGTTCCAATTGAGTTTAAAAGAAGGGCTTACCGTTTTCCGTGATCAAGCGTGCACCAACTTCATTAAGTTGTGTTTCTTTATTTTTAAGTATTTGTTTTCTAGATTTTAGTGGTTATAACTTATAACAATGTTTGCAGGAATTTTCGTCTGATTTGGGAAGCCGTACGGTCAAGCGGATTGGTGACGTGTCAAAGCTTCGTATATATCAATTTTCACAGGTTTTTTAAACTAATAACTTAATATCATTTTCTTATAGTTGGATCATTTATTCATTTTTTAATATGTTACGAATTTTCTAGGATGCGGGTCCAATGGCTCACCCTGTTAGGCCTCACTCTTACATCAAGATGGACAACTTCTACACCGTAACGGTATGATTTTGGATTTATTCGTTTTCTTGTGTGATTATTGTTACTTTATTTTTGCAATAAAAAAGATGACTAATTTGTCTTTTCCTATTTTATAATTCAGGTGTATGAGAAGGGAGCGGAAGTTGTGCGCATGTACAAAACATTATTGGGAAGTCAAGGGTTTCGAAAGGTTAAACCGATGCCAAAACAGTTGAATATGAATATATAATTTTTATGCGATTATTTTTTTATTAATGTTGAGACGTTTATGATTTTAGGGTACGGATTTGTACTTTGAAAGGCATGATGGGCAGGCAGTAACATGTGAAGATTTCTTTGCTGCTATGCGAGATGCTAATGATGCCGATTTTGCTAATTTCTTATTATGGTATTTGACCATTTGACCAAGTCTCTTTTTGAATTTCTATTGTTAGGATAAAAAGATTCAGATTATTTATCAATAAACAATTTAAGGTATTCACAAGCCGGAACTCCGATCGTTAAGGTTACATCTTCTTACAATGCCGAAGCTCATACCTTTTCTTTAAAGTTTAGGTAAAGTTTTTCTTTTCCTTTTGATATTTCTGAGATGTTGACCTTTTGATATTATGTTAATAACTTGTCAATGTCGAGCCTTTTCCAGTCAAACGGTTCCGCCTACGCCAGGTCAGCCAGTAAAGGAGCCAATGTTTATTCCCGTGGCTACTGGTCTTCTTGACTCAAATGGTAAAAATATGCCATTATCATCAATTTATCATGATGGGAAATTAGAGCCCGTTTACACCACCGTTCTCAGAGTTACAAAGGTGAAGTTTTGTATTCAAAGATTTTTAAAAAGTATTCATTTCAATTTTAATCTCAGAATGTCGAAACCGACCCATGTCTTGTATTATAGGGTGAAGAAGAATTTGTGTTCACCGATGTGCCTGAGAAGCCTGTTCCTTCTCTGTTACGGGGTTACAGTGCGCCTATTCGTCTACACTCAGATCTCACTGACAATGATTTGTTTTTCCTTCTTGCTCATGATTCAGATGGATTTAACCGGTAACTTCTAATAAAAATGTATGCTTAAAATAAAACACGCCCATATTATAGAAAATGTGCGTTTATTAAAGAAAACACGCGTTAAAAAAGAAAACACGCACATTGATTAAACAAAACACACATTTATGAAGGAAGTCGCACGTTGTTAAGCAAAACACGTGTTTATTCACATGTTTATTAATCAAAACGGGTGTTTATTAAAAAAACAGAGTTTTAAAAGACAATATTTTATTGTAGTTGGGAAGCAGGACAAATATTGGCAAGGAAATTGATGCTTAGTCAAGTTGTTAATTTCCAAAACAATAACGCGTTGGTTCTTGATCCTAAGTTTGTGCATGGTATAAAATGCATTCTTTTGGATTCGAGTCTTGACAAGGTATTTTGTTCACTTTTTTTATTGTTTTTTATTAAATAAAGTGTAGACTGTAGAACTAAATTGATGTTTTCAGGAATTTATTGCAAGAGCAATAACTCTTCCTGGTGAAGGTGAGATCATGGATATGATGGAAGTAGCCGACCCTGATGCGGTCCATGCGGTTAGAAAGTTTATCAGAAAGCAGTTAGCTTCAGAATTGAAGCAAGAGCTTGTAAATCTGGTATTGATTTTAATTATTAAACTATTATTTTTTCTAACTTAATATACCTTTTCATTTTGTATTCACAAAAAGATGTTATTTTTTCCGTTGAATAATAAAATATGGCAAATGCTCGAAATATTATTCTAGTTCAGCATAACCTTAATATATGGGTATAAGGGAGCCGCGGTGAGCCAGATCTCGACTAGGCTTGAGCTCAGCTTGCTTAATTTACGAGAGCTCGAGCTCGAGCTTGACTCGCGCCCTACTTGTTTATTATTTATTAACTAGGCTAAAAATCCGTGTATTGCACCCCGTTTTTGAATAAAGAAAATATTAAATACTTGCTTAATTTACGAGAGCTCGAGCTCGAGCTTGACTCGCGCCCTACTTGTTTATTATTTATTAACTAACTAGGCTAAAAATTCGTGTATTGCACCCCGTTTTGAATAAAGAAAATATTAAATACTTGGTAATAAGGATTTAGAAATCAAAATAGAGAAGTGGAAAACAAACTATCTATTAGGTGAATAAAGAGAGCCAGAAAAAGTAAATGATAGTAATGAAGATTTAGGAATTAAGAAAGAGAAGCGGAAAACAAACTTACTTATTAAGTGAAGAAAGAGAAGTGGGAAAAGTAAACAAGGGTTCATGGAATTGTAACAAGTGGCACTCTCGTTTACTTATTTATCAGATATAGATTTGTATATATTTATAATTATTTTTTTATATATTTTTATTCACAATTTTCATATATAAGATAATATATTATATAGTTTTTTTTGTTTTTTTATCATAATCTTATATATAATATAAATTTATATCAAATAAATAATATATTCGATTAGGTGCGCGAGCCAGCTCCAGATCGTTTATTAAACTAGACTATTTTTTGGCTCGAGCTAGGTTGAGCTTGTTTAAGCTCATCTTGATTTGAGCTTTTAACGAGCCGCTGGGCTTGTTTACACCCCCCCCCCCTACTTCAAAAAGTTTATATTACAAATGATGTCTGATTATATGATTTAACAATATCACGAAAATCGCTTTCAATATTGAAATGCTTGACAGGTGAAAGAAAATAGGAGCACCGAAAAGTACGTGTTTGACCATGCAAACATGGCGAGACGGGCTTTAAAGAACACCGCCCTCGGTATTTTTTGACTTCTTGTTTGACCTTTTTGTTTTAGGCACTAAAAATCTTTGTTTTTGACCATTGATTTTTTGAAAAAAAAGGTTATCTTGCATCTCTTGAAGATGAAGAAATTACCGAGCTTGTATTGCACGAATACAAAACCGCCACCCATATGACGGATCAGTTTTCGGCTCTGGCAGCTATTGCCCAGAAGCCCGGTAAAGCCCGTGATGATGCGTTGGCTGATTTTTATAACCAATGGCAACATGACTATTTGGTAGCCTCTTCACACCTTCAAATCAAATACCATTAATACTTATTTAAAAAAATTGATAGGATTTTATTTGTGTTTCCAGGTGGTTAATAAGTGGTTTGCACTTCAATCCTCGTCGGATATTCCTGGGAATGTCGAGAATGTTTACAAACTTTTGAGCCATCCGGCATTTGACCTTAAAAATCCCAACAAGGTTAGAATCTTCGTATGTTAATTTAATCGCTATTACCTTTTTTTAAAGGTGGCGATTTCCACAAAACGGGTTGGATTTTGTTGCTAACAAGACTGTTGGGTCTGTTTAACTTGCTTAGAAATGAAAAGGGACAGATAAACAAACACCGTTGACATGCCAATACGGGCGTATAGCACGGAGAAAGTGGCCATATGGGTAGGCCTGCAAATGAAACAAACAAACATGAGCACAAAGGGGGGATGCTCATGCTTGTTCATTTATCTTTAACCAAAGACAAACATTGTCATAAACACATACACGGACAATTAATCTAACAAAGTTCTTTTGTCCTTCTTTGTTCGTTAAGAAAATGAGCATGTTCGTTTTTTAAAAGTCTAAACGAATAGCTTAAGAACATACACGAACACAAATCAACAACATAAACAAATGCAAATGAACATAAATGAACACAAGCGAACAAGCCTAATACATTAAGAACTTAAACGAACGTAATTAAAAGACTATATATGAACAAGCATAAGCAAATGTCCACGACCATAAATGAACGAAAGAAACATGTGTCCATGATCATTCGTGTTTAATCAAACGAACAAAATCTCTTGTTCATGTTCGTTTGTTTATTACATAAACTAACATAAACGAACTTTTTACCGAGCGGTTTACTGATTGTTCGGTTCGTTTACAAGCCTACATGTGGGCCATAGCCCATAAGACAGATACGAGCCTGTGTTATTCTTTTGATTGACAAAGAATTAACTAATGTGAGCCGTGACAAAGTAATTCGGCCTGTATGACCGTTTTTTTGCCTTATCATACGGGCCATTGGATCATGCGGTCCGTATGATGCACCACAGTGACTGGTGTACACCAATCCCCAAATGAAGTGGGTCAAACCAGGCTCCGCTAGCCAAATCTAATTTCTACAAATCAATTTGAACAGGTGTACTCATTGATTGGAGGATTTTGTGCTTCGCCCGTTAATTTCCATGCCAAAGACGGTTGGGGCTACAAGTTCTTGGGAGAAATTGTGGTGCAACTTGACAAACTGAACCCACAGGTACAAATGACTTTTTTTACCCTTTTTCAGTTTCTCTTTTCTTGGGTCCTCTCAAAATCATATTTTCAGGACACCTTTGTAGTCTTAATAGATTTATATGATGCAAATTTTCCGGGTCATGCTGAATTTATCATTTTGCCTTTGTCTTGGTTGCAGGTGGCGTCTCGCATGGTTTCAGCCTTTTCTCGGTGGAAGCGGTATGATGAAACCCGCCAAAACCTTGCCAAGGTAACACATCTTGATCTTAAACGGGTTAAGTAACAAGTCAACGGTTTTAGGTTGATCCGTAAACACCTTTTTTGTCCATCTTTTAATTTTAATTTTTTTTACTGAATTAATTATGTTACAAAAACTATACTTTTACAGTAATACTGTGAATCTTTAAATATAATTAGAGATTGGGGACTTTCAATAGGTTTGACCCATTTGACTGTGAGTCAAGAGTTAATTTGACCCGTTTGATAAATGGTTGTTACTGGAAACAGGCACAGCTGGAGATGATCGTGTCATCTAACGGGCTTTCGGAGAATGTATACGAGATTGCTTCGAAGAGTTTGGCTGTTTAGAGATCTTTTTCTTCCTTCTTTTTTATGAACCAAACTTGAATAAAATTTACATATTTTTCTAGTTTCAAACGAAAAATTAGATTTGATAAGACTGGCTTTAGCTTTCTATTTAGTAGGAACTAGTATTGCCACCCTCGCGTTGCGGTGTTGGGGGGTAAAGCCGTTTATTTACACCCAATTCACTCGAAAGCATGAAGTCACGACCACCACCATGGCACCATTGCCTTCGGTCACCATCCCCTTTCACGCGGATAACTTTTCGTGAACCATTAATAAAACCGAATGAAAAGTAGACGTAAAAATGTTGAACTATGAATGATGAGTTATGTTGACTAAAAACATCAACAAAACAGTAAGTACACCACAACATTCTTCAAAGACAAACAAAAATATCTTCATTTCATTTCAAACATCCCATGTATCAAATATCTTATCGTTGTGCAACCCTCATCATAGACTAGAGAACACAAAGTCAAAAACTTGATAAAGTTTGAACAGAGATTGGCTGAATGCACAATAAAACTAGGACAAAATCTGAACGACTGAATCATGCACAGGCACTGTGGAATTAAAATTAAGTAGCTAGAGTTTATCCAGTGTATTAAAACATTTATCTCTATTAATTTTGTGTCCTGTGACTACAAACATAACAAAATTAATTTCTTCTTTTAATTGGATCATTTGGTGGTCCAATGCAACAAAAAAATAAATTTCCAAGCAAGCATGCATATTTCATTAGAAGACTGAACAAAAGGATACTTTGGTAGTTAAATACTTTGGTAGTTAACCAAAGTATGAATTTGCCGGTGGGTTAACTACATAACTAACTAAACAATGCAATAACTGAATATTATTATTCTAACACTACAACATGTCACACACTGCAAGCTAGACGTGCACAAATCGGGTTCACCTTGAAAACCCGAACCGGTTCGGAACCGGTTTATTTTTACACCGGGTAGAAAATGACACCGGTTCCAGTCAGGAACCGGTTCGGTTCCCGACCCGAACCGATGCCCAGAAATGCAAACTTTTAGGAACCGGGTAGGGTTGGAACCGGGACCGGTTATTACGTAAAAACCGGTTCCACCGGTTTTTTTTTTGAAATTCAAACATTATAGCCGTTAGAAACCGGTTCCAACGGCTATATAGCCGTTTTTGACCGTTGGAACCGGTTTTATTACTATATATAGCTAATTTTCATTCTATAAATATCAATGTATGAGTGTGTACTTGTTAAACCACTTCCAAAACTATAAAACACACTCCAAAACACAATTAAGCTTAAACCGACAACAAATGGCAACTAATGACGACGTTGTTATGGTGATCGAAACAACAAGATGCCCCGATGTTTGGGTTCATTACGATTTATGTCTAATGACCGACTCACATGAGATGGCACGTTGCAAATATTGCTCGAAGTTTCTTAAAGCAGGTTCCAACTCGACATTACGAAAACATACGAATAAGTATTTTCGAGAGAAAAGAAGTTTGGATGCTAAAAAAGCGGAAGTGGGAGAATCGGCCGGCTCTACAACCCAAAAATAAGTATTCCCGAATTAAAACGACGGACTTTGTTTTTTAAGTTTTAGTTGTTATGTTTAGTATCGTTTATGTTTTAATAATGTTTGTAATAGTTATTGTTTAAATAAATAAAATGTTTCATCAATTGCCATGTCACCGGATCAACCCAATGAGCGGTGCCACATATGTATGATTCGGGCAACCCGTGTGGTGCCGACCAAACATCGGTAGTACTAACCATGGCTTCTAAAGAATGAAAAGACTCGATTAACTCTTTTTTAGCACACTCCCACAACCTGATACAATGACGTCTTAAGGTAGTACGACTTACATGTGTGTATCGCGGTTGTAGAGTTTCTCGAATCAACGACGTCAAATCCGGGTCATCAAAGTGGTTAAACGGCAAACCTCGTTGAATAACGAACTTTGCCATTCTATCTTGAACTTGAGTCGTGTTGTAACGAAATAGTGTACCATCTTTACCCAAGTCAATTTGATTGGTCACGCCAATCCCTTTCAACGCCTAGCAATATGGCTTCTCGATGTGCTTTCTCAAAGTAGAGTTGGAATCGTGCTTTAATAGTGAACCACATAGTTTGCAACGAGCCTTTTGATAACCTTCGTCATCCACAATCAAATCCCAATTCTTCCATATGTCTTCGTTGCGGTTATGGTTGACTACCGTAACAACCCTTGGGTCCTCCGTAGCAGGAACGGGGGCAACAAAAACACTCTTCTTAGCCTTCTTGTTAGTTTTTTTGATGGGTGCCATAATAATATTTAGTTGGATGGTCGGGTAACGGAACGGGTTTGCTAAAGGAGTAGTATTTTAGTTTGTTTTTGAGTTTGGTGGTGAAACAAGTAATGGAAAACAACTTATATATAGTTTTTGGGCTACAAGAACCGGTTCCAACGGCTATATTACCGTTGGAACCGGTTCCAACGGCTATTATTTGTCACAAAAACCGGTTCCAACGGCTATATTACCGTTGGAACCGGTTACAACGGCTATTTTGTGTCTCAAACACCGGTTCCACCGGCTACGTTACCGTTGGAACCGGTTCCAACGGCTAGTTTGACCTGTGTTTGACTTTTCAAAAAAAAACCGCCGGAACTGGTTTTTTCGGGTAGGAACCGAACCGGTTACAATTAGGAACCGGGTTGGAACCGATGGGGACATACAAATAGGAGAACCGGGTACGAATTTCGGATACAAAAATACCCAAACCGGGTATTAGGCCAACCGGGTAGGAACTGGAACCGGTTCCGGTTCGATTCCACCAGTTAGGTTCCGGAACCGGTTTTTTTGTGCACGTTTATTGCAAGCATAGAAGGAAACTTCTTATTTTATTTGAAAGCGTAGTTCTTTAACTAATTTGTATGATTTAGATGGGTGAATTTGTGGGATCCATTTTATGATGAATCTTTTAATCCTTGCAGCCCTTTTGGTATATTGTGTGATAAGACTGTAATGGGCTACAATTGGGGGCGATTAGGGGTGATAAAAGGAGCAAACACCGTTCCCGAGGGTGATATTTGGGCGATTAGGGGCGGGGGCGGGGATAGTTTGTCGCCGGCGAGGTGTTAAAAATAATAATATTATATTATTATTACCGTTTGACAACGGTCAAATATATATAAAATTTTTTTATTAAATTTAAACAATATATATATATATATATATATATATATATATATATATATATATAAACATCAACCCTTCTTCTCCATTTTATACACAAATCATACCCAAATTCTTACAAAAAAATTAACAAAATGAATCCTAGAAACAACCCGAACCAACCGTCGGTCAAACGTATGGTTCGCAATCGAGCCAACCGAACTACCAATTCCCTGGTTTCGGTCAAACGTATGGTTCGCAATCGAGCCATCCGAACTACCAATTCCCTGGTTTCGGTCAAACGTATGGTTCGCAATCGAGCCAACCGAACCAACCGAACTTACAATGGAACCCGATGAACCCGAACCAACCGAGCTATCCGTATCAATTTTCCGACCCGAACCTAAACATGTACGCCAACTTTCTCAACCTCCAAAACACAATGCCGGCGTTCAGGTCTACACCACCGGAGTCGGAGCCGGTGACGGTGCCGGAGACGCAAACGGAACGTGCCTCCGGTTCAAGCAAAAAGGCGACCCGTAAACACAAAAAGAAACAACCGGGGGAGCCGATGGCGCAAGTGATCCATACAAGCATTGGAGCGAGGAGGAGGAGGTCGGTCGTTTGGAAACAAATGCCACCGTAATAGGAGCCGACCTTAGAGCATCCAACAAACAAGAAAAGCTAAACCAGACGTTGGAATTAAAACAAATGAAAGACGACTACGAATCCCTCAAAGCGGAGGGGTTTCACGAGGAAGCCGCATTATTGTTTCAACGACGACGTGAAAAAATGCGCGAATATTACAGATATTAGTTTCTTTTTTTTAGTTATGTTTTTTTTTTACTTTTTTTCTTTAGTTATGTTTTTTAATATTTTTAGTTATGTTTTTTGTATTTCTTTTTAATTTTAATGCATTTTTATTTAATTATTTAAATAAATTGGTTTTATTTAATTAGTTTAATTATAAAAAGAAAATAATAAAAAAGACACCGTGGGCCCAACTTGTAGCCCATACACCATTACACCTCAAAAACAAATTTCCACTCAATGCTGACTGGGCGCACGTGTCACAATTCACCCGCAATTGTAACCCTCCACTACACATGGCCTAAGAGATCACAAAAAAGCCAGTTTCCGTAAGTCATTTATTCCAAAAATTCCAAGTAAGAATGCATATTTTTTGTTTGTATTTATAATTTTCGTTACTGTTATTGTTTTTAAAAGTTATACGGTATTTTATTCACAAACCAAATTTATATTTTCATGAAAAATAACATCTTTTTTTTGTTTTCATTTATAAGTTTTAATAACAAAACAAATATGGGTTCGGAACTTGTATGAAAAGGCAAGAATATTTAGAAGGTGGGACCCACTTGATACCTAGAGAGGGGAGGAGAGAAAAAGGCCATAAAAAAAGTAGATGGACACACGTGCACACCTTATTATACTCAAGAATCCTCTTTATTTTCATTATTTAACATTTAATAATTAAATAATACAACTTTAATCGCTTTCATTCTTGCTTCAAAACAGGGTCATGCTCCTTGTAAATTACTAAACTACCCCTTATAATAACCCTAAAAAATCTTGCTAATTTTAAAAGAGCAACTAACCTCAGGCTATTTGTTGTGGGGGCATTAAAGCGGGCGGCCAAGCTAACGTGGTCAGCCTTTAACATTGTGCCAGGTTGTTGAGATGGGGCAATTAGAGGTGCACAAATCGGTTTTTTAAAAAAAACCGGTTCGGTTATTAACCGGACCGGTTTTTTTCGACCAGGAAAAAAACCGGACCGGTTAATAACCGGTTTTTGTGTATGAAAACCATAACCGGTCAAACCGGTTAGGACCGGGTTGGGAACCGGTTAGAACCGGTTAATAAACCGGTTTTTTTATTAACCGGTTTTTTGATAACCGGTCTAACCGGTTAACCGGTTTTTTTTTTTTTTTTTTTTTTTAAATAACCATTATTTTTTCACAGTATAAACAAACCGGTAACTACAAGGCAAACCGGTAACTACAAGCATTAAATCGTTATCGCATATTCGTAACTCAAAAATACATAACTTTCATTTATAGCTTTTACATTAAAAATACAAACATTAAATCGTTATCGCATATTCGTAACTCAAAAATACAAACATTAAAGAATGCTTAGACACGATTACATTAACAACTTGCTGTTTCTTACTCATTATTTTCATCGCTACCCGATCCCGAGCTATTCCTTAGGTAATCGTCGTACGCGGCTTCTTCATCGGTCATTGGTTGAGTGTGTCCTTGATTGACCTCGTCTTCATACAAGCCCGCCTCATAGTCCATTTCCCCCTCGAGTGAGCGTTGATGTTGTGCCCTATCTAAAGAGTCCAAGTAATCCTTGTAGCAAATAGACATCTCTACAGCTGGTGGAGTGAGTCGAGTCCTCCTAATCGATATAACCCTGCCAGAAACAGAAAAAGCAGACTCCGAAGCTACCGTGGAAGCTTGGACCGTTAGTAAATCTTTGGCCATGGCGGCGAGGATCGGAAACTCATCCTCCTTACCTCTCCACCAAGCCAGCAAATCAAGACTTCTAAATTCATCTGGAGTCATGTGTTTCACAAAGTTGGTACCACCATACCTTCCAAGTTCACTGCTTGGGGTGTTTACCTTTTGACGTTTACCGGCGTCTTCCCAAATCATGTAGTACATCCCCATTTCAAGGTCGGTTTGGGATTGGGATTGGGCAACAGCTCTTAACGAGTCATGAATTTGGGAAGACGACCGTATTTTGTAAGGTAAACATCATACATGTTAGACAAGGTGGTGTTGAAAGCATTCTTTAAAGTTTGGTTATAATAGGGGTTTTGATCGTCGTTTAACTCTAGCTCATCACAAATTTTTTCTATTAAAGCTTCAACACCACCAACATTTATGCAAGGGTTTAACGCAGCAGCACATGTCAAAACAGCGGGTAGTTGTTGAAAATATTTTCTAAATTTTTCTTTCATTTTTACACCCATATCAAAATAAGGTGCACCCCTACAATGAAGTTCACTCAACTTTGTGCACATGACAACAATTTTTGGTAAAGCAATGGGGCTTGTTGGATAGTAAACCCCGGATAAACTAGTTGTGCAAGATTTAAAAATTTGAAGGACCTCCGTAACGATCTCAATCAATAACCAGTTTCTAGGATCGTACGGTGCACATTTACCCCTACTTGACATTATTTGATGAAACGCAATTAGTGATTCTTTTTGTTGGATGGCTTTCTCAAACATATCACAAGTCGAGTTCCATCTTGTTGGACAATCCCAATTGGGCCCCAACCATTGACAATTAGCTTCATCACAAAATTTTTTGTATCTTGAAAATGTTTTATTGTTGCTAAAAACATCTCGTAACATTCTTTTAAAATTGTTTCTTTGCGTTTCGATCACGTTTAACCCATCTTGCACGGCCAAGTTGATAATATGTGCAATGCATCGGCTATGAAAAAACGCTCCATCACAAATAGGTTTATACTTTAATTTTAAATGGCCAACCGCGGCCGTATTGTTGGACGCGTTATCAAACGAAATTGAAAAGATTTTATCTTCAATCTTGTATTGTCGAATGACTTTATCCAAGAGTTTAAAAATATTTCTACCCGTGTGCGGGTAATCAAACAATTGAAACGCAACGGTTCGTTTCATCATTTGCCACGACCCGGGGTCAACCCAATGAGCCGTCACACAAATGTATGAGTCGGGCGAACCATTAGGTACCGACCACACATCCGTTGTTAAGTTTACACTAGTTTGTAAGTTTGAAAAGTATGAAATTAGTTCGGATTTAGCGTTTTTCCAAACTTTAAGACAATCTCTTCTAAGGGTCGAACGACTTACGTGTTGGTAGCGTGGTTGAACATACTTTTGCATCATCTCCGTGAATTGAGGGTTGTCGAAGTGGTTGAAAGGAAGTGTATTTTGAATCACAAAGTTTGAAAACTTTTGACGTACCGCTTCAAGGTCGTACGTAAACACCGTTCCTTGATTCGTCATCTCCGGCTGCGAACTACTTCCCGATTCGTCCTTCAAGGCCTTGCAAAAGGGCCTTTGTACATGCGCTCTTAAAGTGGAGTTTGCATCTTTGCCATAAAACTTCAAACAATGTTTGCATCGAGCTTTTTGGGTACCGTTAGACATTTCGCATAGGTCGAAATGTTGCCAAACATCTTGGTTTCGTTTCGTGGGGATGACCCGAACGACCATTTCTCCCGTGTTCGAGGCACCCATGTTGACGGATGAAGTAGCACTTTGGGAGGCCATGATAATCGACTACGAAATAAGAGCGTATGGAGTGGTAATGTGGTATAATTGAGCGTGAGATAACAAAATAATCGCGTATGTAATAAACGTTTAGAGCGTTTGGAGTTGTATAATCGAGTGTGATCTAACCAATACCCAACCTAAGCTATATATAGATGTTTGTGGGGGTAAAATGGGGGAAAAAAAAAACGGTCAAAAATTATAAAAAACGGCTATATGGCCGTTACTCAACGGGAAAAAACCGGTTTTTAACCGGTTAACCGGTTTTTTTATAACGGTCAAAAACCGGTTTATAAAAAAACCGGTTAACCGGTTTTTTAAAAAACCGGTTATTAAAAAAACCGGTTTTTTAATAACCGGTTATTAAAAAAAACCGGTTTTTTTTATAACCGGTTATAAAACCGGTTTTGGCTCCAAATTGTGTAACCGATATATAAACCGCCGGTTTGTAAACCGGTCAAACCGGTTTACAAAAAACCGGTTTTCTTAAAAACCGGTTTCCGGTTTAAACCGGCAAACCGGTTCGAGGACCGGTTTTTTTGACCACCTCTAGATGGGGGTATTAAAAAGGCGCCATTTAGCCGGGTAGCGAGGCTTTTAACAAGGACATGATAGGGGCCACCTTCAAATAACCAATCATATTTTTTTTGTTTTTTTTTTTATCTAATGTCTAGTTAAATCATAATGCATGAGTTAATGAGTGATTTAGTTAAAGCTCCAATGTCAACATAGCAGTGAGGTGACCCTTTAACTAACTAACTAACTAACTAACTAACTAACTAACGCTTCCAATAACAACCAAGCTTATACAAAGAAGATGGAAAAGACTAATTGAATTTAAACCTCAACTTGAAAATCATAATTGAAGAATTTCATCAGTTGTTTGGTCTAGACATAGGGTGATTTGGATTAGCGATTATCTCAAAAACTTGTTATGTATTTTGTTAATAAATTAGTTGAGGTGATATGCCTATATATTTAAGGCATTATATGAAAGATTTTTGCTATAAAAAGTTGTGTAGGATGACATTGGACTCCTTAGTTGTATCTCGTGTTCACAAACCAGATTGCGAACATCAACATGAAGGTCTTGTAGCTGAAGACCACACAAAAGTATCTCTTAACATAAACATACATGTGAAGAGATTTATGTATATACAGAGAGTTATATTCTCATAAGAGAGCTGCGAGATGATTACAAACTTTTTATAGAGAGGATCTAAATCAAACACTTATGGGCTTATCTGATGACTAGACTGGGTTAAGAGACAAGCATACTTTAAAAATATTACAAGAAAGAAAAAAAAAGTTTTAATAATATAAATAAACATTGAAAAAAGAATCTTACTAATCTCATATTTTAAAATTTTGAAACGAGCCAAAGATAACAATGGATCCAGTAGAATGTATAACAAGAATCTTGTTATGTATCTATAAAAGAGCGAACAACGATCGTGAAATTTCTGATGTCAATTTACACTCACGCCACAACCCATCTACAACAAGAGAAACCAATCCACATTCATGGCATGGACAAGTTAGGGTTTTTAATAAAGACAGGAACCATGCCCATTTGGTGTGAGCTTCATAAATGCAATGCAATCAAGATATACACCATTGAATGAAGGATGTGAAATTCAGATGTACCTATTAAATTCCCAAATCATGGAAAGGGCAATTTAGTAATCTCACAAGTAGCAACCCTATACATCTTTTTAGACCTTTTAGCTTATGTTCCCAATAATGTTACTTTACACCCAAATAATTAAACAAAATCTCAACACCATCAAATAGCAGCAGATCATAGATACTTTCAGAAAGACTCAATCAAAGTTAGATTTTCACTTTGGTTTCTTGATCATGAGAGGAGTGAATGATGACACCATGCTCACCATTAACGCCGCCGCGTCGGCGATCCAGACGGCGGAGAACAGAGCAACTCAGTCTTCTTCGGTTCAGGTAAAAAAAAATTCACTCTTTATTATTCAATTATGATCTTTTGAATAAACTGTTGATGGGTTTTGTTTATTGATCAAAATCCTTGATGGGTTTTGTTTTTTTAATTTCAATTTTAAGATCTGGGTTTCAAAGATCTTGAAATCTTGATTATCCGTTAAGCTTTTTTTTGTTGATTGAATTTAATCATTTTATACAGAAAAGAAGATGGGTTAGATGTTGGAACATATCATTATGTTTTGGATCTCAAAAACATACCAAGAAAATTGGTGATTCTGTTATTGTTCCTGAACCTCGTTTTTTACGAACTGAACCTCAACCACCGACAACCATGTCTCAACCACCGTCAGTTGTACTTCCCTTCATTGCCCCACCGTCATCTCCGGCGTCTTTTTTACAATCTGAGCCACCGTCGGCCACACATTCCCCTGGCGGCGTCCTGTCATTCACCGCGGTCTCCGGTGGCATGTATTCGCCCTGCGGACCCAATAATATGTTCGCCATTGGCCCGTATGCGCACGAAACACAATTGGTGTCACCGCCCGTCTTTTCGACTTACACCACCGAACCGTCCACCGCTCCTTTTACACCGCCTCCCGAGTCGGTTCATATGACCACGCCGTCCTCGCCCGAGGTCCCGTATGCCCGGTATTTCGGGTTGGGTAACCAAAATAATATCGTACCGTACGAGTTTCAATCGTATCAGTTGTACCCGGGTAGCCCGATGGGCCCTTTGAAATCTCCCGGCTCGGGAGTTTCTAATTCGGGTGCATCATCACCGTTTCTTCATTTTCCGACAAGTGGGAAGGTGTCCCCTTGCCAATGGGGATCCCAGACAGGATCTGGGGTGCTGACACCAGATCCTGTGGGTCCCGTGTCTCGTGATGGATGTCTAGTCACGAGTATGGGACCTTCTAGAAACCAGGATCAACCGCATTTGGTTGATCATAGAGTTTCCTTTGAGGTCACACCTGAACAAGTTGTCAGGTGTGTTGAAAGGAGGCGGTGTGCTGATGTGGCGAATGGCCGTGAAGGCTCCAATGGAGAGGGTGGGCAGAGACATAAGAGGGATCGATCCACAAACACACTCGGGTCTGTTAAGGAGTTCAACTTTAATAGCACAGATGGAGCTGAACCCGATTGGTGGACACGCGAGAATGTTGTTGGAAACGAAAATGGGCCAACCAAGAACTGGTCTTTCTTCCCCATGATGCAGCCGGGTGTCAGCTAATGATCGGAAAACCGACGAAAGAAACATCAAGAATTCAGGAAATCAAGAATCACAAGATATTGATGACCCTTTAGGAGTTGGTGTTCCTACATAGAAAAGATCTCTTGTTTTCCCTTAAAAGAGACATAAAACCTAACACTCCATACATATAACCTATAAATAAGATGGGTGATTGAACAAATGTACAAGTGTATTATGACCTATGTGATTGAACAAGAAAATTGTGAAGAGATCAAGATTTTGTAGGTTAAGTGTTGTCTTATTTTATTTAGGCAAATTGATGGTGAGAATGGTTTTTTCTTTTCTAATGATGTTTTGTATATTCACATGGTACTGCTTTTGATGCATTGTGTACAAGTCTTCTATTAATGATATATGAAGAATCCTATGTTTGGATGGTTTATCTGTTATTTGCCTATTGGTGTCAAGACTTTGGTCAGGAATTGGAGAGGATATCCAAGAAACCTCCAATAGACAGCAATAGTATGTTCAAATATACACGAATGTAGACATTCTAGTCAAAGTCAAAGTCAAAATCTATGGTCAAACAAGTATTTTAGTTTACTTTGACCAAGTGATTTTTATTTCCTTTTGGCGATAATAGGTTGCGATTGAATCGGTCAATTTTGAGTGAACCAAATAAAACCAGTAAAAACTTGAAAAGAAAAATGAACGAACCGTCAATTTTGAGTAAAACAGATAAAACCAGTAAAAGCCGTAGAAAAAAATGATTAGAACCTGACGATGTTCACATCTTTGTTTGTTGATAAGTTTTGAAGTCAACGTTGACCAAACAAACCAACTTACCTAATCAACCCTTAAAGCTAAAGGTCCTAACTTTTTAAGTCATTGATGAATAACGGTTAGTTAATCCAAATTAATTGTTGTTAAAAGAATACTCAACTTACTTGCCATGTTGATACCAAACAAAGACTAGTAGCTAAACTATGACCCCACAAGTAAGAAATTGGCAATTTGACAACTTGCATTGCACCCACCAGATTCCCTTTCTAATCATCTATCTTATAAACGTTTAACGAATAACTTTATAAAATAATCTTTCATGAATTAAATTATATAAATTGGTTTTTTAATAATCAAGATACCTGTTTGACAATAATTTATGCTGACAACTTAATATTTGTCACTTATAAGTTTCATTGCTAAGAACAATCCTATTCACGTTTACGCTCGACTTACACTTGATTTTGCTCACAAAGAATATATGTTTATGTATTTCATTCACAATCGTTATTGTGAACAAAGCGAGTATAAGTTAAATGTAAATTTATGATGTTTGCCTTTGAAGCGAAAGTAAAATTTCCGAATACCTTTAGTTACGTTGTCCATATGTGTTATCATATGACATTGAGTCATAGTTCGAGTTATTAAAATACAATTTATCACTATCAATAATCAATATAGAGCGTCTTTAATACATGTTACATTGAAAAATACAAGAGAAAAAAAGATCATTTCTAGTTTTCTACATGCTCATTCAAGATGATAAGTTGTAAAAGAATAATGAAAGAAAATATTAAGAAAAATTCAAACAAGAGATGTAAGTTTACCTACTTCCAAGTTGTTTTTGTATTAGAAAAAAAAAACTTAAAATCTAGGAAACAATTTGCAGAAATATTTTATGGGGCATATTCTATTGTGATTGGAACCTCTCCCAATAAATAACAATAAATACATACTTAAATCTTCACAAAATCACCCAATTATCTGGTCCAGCTTGGCTTGCTTTCAAAAACAAACTGCCAGCCTCCTATGTTGACAACCATATATGTGTGAGTGTGACCACAATAATATTATTTGCTTCTCACTTAACCCCCTCTACAAAACACCTCCATCCCATTATTTCCACCACCATTTTATTACACATTCTTGCCTTCAAGAAACCATCAAATCTTGATAAAAATGCCTCCTTTTTCACAATCAGACCCCATCTCAAATGGGTTTCAGTTTCACACAAAACCCATAAAAACAATCACCAAAACCACCACTCTTTGACCAATATCATCACCATTGATGTAGGTGGTCAACTCTTTCAAACCACCAAACAAACACTAACCTTAGCTGGCTCCAAAACCATTTTCTCCAATCTCTTTGATTCATGTGAAGCAAATAATATTAATAACATCCCATTTATTGACAGAGACCCTGAATTGTTTTCAATCCTTCTATCTTTATTAAGAACAGGTAACCTCCCATCAAAAGCCAAAGCTTTTGACATTCAAGATATCATCTTTGAAGCAAGATATTATGGAATTGATGACCTTCTAGTTCAATCTCAGTCAAACCCATCTCAGTTTGAGCCTTTTAATCTTGAAAAATCAGTCATTTTGCCTTTAAGTGGTAGAGACTCACCTTCTGCTATTGCCACAACACCAAATGGGTCAGTTCATGTGTCACATGGCAGCAAGATTACATCTTTTGACTGGTCTTTACAAAGAAAGTCAACAACTTTGACCAGTTTCACAGCTATTGATTCTTTACTAGCTTTATCACCAAATGTTGTGGCAGCTGGTGCTACAGATTTTTCAGGGTTGCATATTCTTGATCTTGATTTAGGGGCTGTTACACAAACACTAAGCTGGGCTAATGCAACAAAATCCAGCTCAACTGTTCAAGCTATTGGGGTTTCACCTGAGTTCTTGTTTACTAGTTTTGAATCTGGAAGAAGAAACTCAAACACTATAATGGTTTATGATGTTAATAGTTTCAAAGCTGTTACTGAGATTGGTCATAATGAAATATTTGGAGCCAATCTTGACTCTGCAATCCCGTCAACTAAGTTGACTTGGATTCCTAGTATGAATCTGTTAATGGCCTCTGGGTCCCACAGCAGTCCTGCTGGTGTAACAGGAAACATAAAGTTTTGGGATTTAAGATCAGGGAATGCGGTTTGGGAAGTCAAAGAAACCGTTGACTGTTTTTCGGATATCACGGTTTCTGATACCCTTTCGGCTGTTTTCAAGATTGGTGTAAACTCGGGAGAGGTTTCGTGTATCGATTTAAGAAAGTTTGGATCTTGTGAGTCATGGGATTATCTTGGTGAGAGTAAAAAAGTCAACGTTGACAAGAAAGTCAAAGAAGGGTTTGGTTGCAAGGTTGAAACACATGGGAATCAAGTGTTTTGTGGTAAGCAAGGGAAACTGGAGTTATGGTCAGAGGTGTTAATGGGTTCTTCGAATAATGTTAAAGATCGAATCTTTAGGAAGAACGTGTTGGGACGTGTTAAGGATTTGGGCGGAAGTAGGATCATGAATATGGGGTTTGGAGGTAATAAGATGTTTGTTACTAGAAAAGATCAGCAATGTGTTGAAGTTTGGCAAACCGTGAGAAGATTTTGATTATTACTAGTGTTTAAATTTTTATTCTTTTGTTCATTTGTATGTAATTTAGTTTGTGGTCTATGTTAACATAAATGCTAGAACACATATTCTAATACAAGATTAGATATAACCTGGTACAAACATATTATCCATACACTGATTCTAAAACATCATCCACCATATTTAAACAAGGAAACATCCAAAGGAAGCTCTCGTAAGCATCACTTTGACTTGGTCAACCTCATTCCAAATTCCCATAGTTTCTTGGCCAAATCGGCATTTCTAGCCTTAGCGCTCGGTTTAGCCACATTATTATCAGCAAAATACTCGCCACTAACCCCTTTTACCTGTGGGTTTAATGCCAAATAGCATGTTGTTGAAGCTCCCTGACAAGACCAAGCAACAGTTACGAACTTATAGTTATTAGCTAACCAATTATACCAGTAATGTTTAAAGAACAAGCCTGTGGGATATCCTTTTGAAAGTGTTTAAAGAGCCCATATAAGAAAACTATTTCAAGAAATAGCAAGAAAAAGTTAACATCATAAACAAGAAAAAAAACAATGTTATGGAAAAGTTGAAAAAACTTGTGATTACTAGACATAAAGTTCGAGTGGCGTGAAAGATTGGTTGCGATAACTCCAGGATGCAACGCGTTGGCAGTTATGTTTTTCCCTTCTTCCTGCATTTAACAATAAACATGCTACTTGTCAGCTGTCACTACACAACTTTGCAACATTAAGAATTCATGATTTTAAAATATATAGCAACTATGTGTGCAGTTATCATTTGTGATAATTACCTTAAAGCGCCTTGCTAGCTCCTTGGCATGTAGAATGTTAGCAAGCTTTGATTGCCCATAAGCATAGAAACTATTGTAGCTGAAAAGTTGATGGATGGATGTTAGGTGAAATCAAGTATCATAACCGGTTATATATAGAGTTTGGATTTGTTATCTAACTTTCCATGCCAACTTTTGTCTCACTTGCATTTAATCTTGTATTGAGACAAAAATGAGGTATGAAAAGCGACTAGTTCTCGACTCATATGACAAATGGTAAAGCGAAACAAATCTAGTAAACGCTAGCTAAGGCTCTAATTTCCACTTTCATCGTTAATCACAGAGTGAGGCCCGCAAAACACAATAAAATGTACTAAAAGGATGGACTTATACCATTTTTCATCATTTAGTTTATCGAACATGATTCCTTCTTTGTAGGTCAGCCTATGAAGAAACACTAACCGAACCCCGGACAGATTACTGGTAACCTGGGGGTTAGATAGATGTTTCCCACGAGGGTTTAGACCCTGAGAAGATGGTTCTTCTGATAACCTGCAAAACAGACACCGTGAGCTCGTCACTGAGAAGGGGGGGGGGGGGGTTCCTCCTTGTGACCACCCTCCGACGTGAGAATCAGACTAGATTGCTCTTTAAATATAAAAGTATATTAAGAGATTGCTAGAGCAGATATCAGGTATAATATGATGATAATCCGATAAGATATGATAATACAAGATAAGATCAGATGGTCATACCATTTGTGGTATTTATAGCCGAAGGTAGGTTTCCAAGGAGGTATGGCCGGCTGCAACAGTGTTCCTGTTCACCAACAGTAGTCTACGCACGTGCCCTGCTGGTAGTTGGTGGGTAGGTAGCGGCTGACAGCGACCAGGCCTGCTGTATACTATTCCTTTTCCACCAACTGTCAGCTACGCACGTGGTATGACAAGAGTTGGTGAGTAGGCAGCGGCTAATAGTGACATACAGTGTAGGAGCATGCTGCTCGCCATACTGTTGTCTATAAGCTGTCGTATCTTTAGTCAGATCTTTTTCCCATACCTCGTCAGGTACAGTACAGAAGATCTTTCTGTATCGTACGGACTGGCTTATTTGGGCGGGAGTATTCCCCCTCCCGCCCTTGTGCGGGATTGTTCCCGGCTTCGCTCATTCTCAGGTGACACTGAACGATTGAGAGCTAAGTGCCTTGTGCGTGTAGCCTTGCTGCGCGGGTGGCCTTCCCTAATGGCTTGTATCCGAGGCTGCGGGGACAGGCGGAGTCCTTCACCATTGGGAGGCATTTCCTGCGGGACCAGCTTGCGTACTGCGCGTAAGGACGTCACGTCTCTGAGCATGGTTGGTCCTGCGGATCCAGTTGGTTTCTGCGCAGACGTCCCTGTTTAAGGTGAGTCTTGCGGGTTCAACTGGGCTCTGCTGGGACCTACCTCTTCAAGTCCCCCCAGTCCAATGTTCTTCTCATGCGTGTTTAATAAAGTGAGGTGAACTTTTGGACTTAAGCAAAGGGTTTTGAAAAGGCTTTTTTAAGGTTTTCCATGGGGATTCTTCCCGCGGAAGTCCTTGTCACTTGCAGAAATTCCCGAGTTTCCTGCTTGGTCTTTGGGTATGATGCGGGTAGGTCTGTAACCTCCTCGCAAGTCAGGAGCGTTGAGTCCCACTTGTGTGGATTCTCCATGAGGTTTTGGTAGTTTTGAACATAGTGATCAATTATGTTAAAACCACCAATTCCATCCTGGAGCTTCAAACAACGTAGTTCTCGACGTTCCCGCAATGCGGGGATGTTATTTCCGCTTCCGCAAGCATTGCCCAGAAGATCCTTCTTGGTTTCAATTCCCAGCGGAGCGCTAGGTATGTGAAGGGTTTTGCCTTAACACTGTACCAGCGCTCGTCTTACGGTTACTTTACTTCCAAGGTATTCCTGACTTCAATTCCCTGCGGTGGCGCCAATGAAGAAACACTAACCGAACCCCGGACAGATTACTGGTAACCTGGGGGTTAGATAGATGTTTCCCACGAGGGGTTAGACCCTGAGAAGATGGTTCTTCTGATAACCTGCAAAACAGACACCGTGAGCTCGTCACTGAGAAGGGGGGTTCCTCCTTGTGACCACCCTCCGGCGTGAGAATCAGACTAGATTGCTCTTTAAATATAAAAGTATATTAAGAGATTGCTAGAGCAGATATCAGGTATAATATGATGATAATCCGATAAGATATGATAATACAAGATAAGATCAGATGGTCATACCATTTGTGGTATTTATAGCCGAAGGTAGGTTTCCAAGGAGGTATGGCCGGCTGCAACAGTGTTCCTGTTCACCAACAGTAGTCTACGCACGTGCCCTGCTGGTAGTTGGTGGGTAGGTAGCGGCTGACAGCGACCAGGCCTGCTGTATACTATTCCTTTTCCACCAACTGTCAGCTACGCACGTGGTATGACAAGAGTTGGTGAGTAGGCAGCGGCTAATAGTGACATACAGTGTAGGAGCATGCTGCTCGCCATACTGTTGTCTATAAGCTGTCGTATCTTTAGTCAGATCTTTTTCCCATACCTCGTCAGGTACAGTACAGAAGATCTTTCTGTATCGTACGGACTGGCTTATTTGGGCGGGAGTATTCCCCCTCCCGCCCTTGTGCGGGATTGTTCCCGGCTTCGCTCATTCTCAGGTGACACTGAACGATTGAGAGCTAAGTGCCTTGTGCGTGTAGCCTTGCTGCGCGGGTGGCCTTCCCTAATGGCTTGTATCCGAGGCTGCGGGGACAGGCGGAGTCCTTCACCATTGGGAGGCATTTCCTGCGGGACCAGCTTGCGTACTGCGCGTAAGGACGTCACGTCTCTGAGCATGGTTGGTCCTGCGGATCCAGTTGGTTTCTGCGCAGACGTCCCTGTTTAAGGTGAGTCTTGCGGGTTCAACTGGGCTCTGCTGGGACCTACCTCTTCAGCCTATGAAGCAGTGATGAAACTATAACGATCCTCCCTTCTCGTCCGTATATTTGAGCAGTATTTTTCATCGTATCCAACAACAGATTCGTCAAATGAAAATGCCTTAAATTATAAGAAACATGAGTTCCTTTATGAGAATTTTCTTCTATGAGAAACAAAAGTGTGATATATGAATGAAACATAACATTAATATACCAAGATAGTTAGTCGCGAATTGACTTTCGATTCCATCTTTAGAAAGGGAAAACGGAGGAGCCATCAAATTTTTGAAAACAAAAAATAATTATAAAAAATGTGTGTATGTGTATCTTACATGAGTATGTTAAGTGGCAGACCCTTGGAGAAGTACTCATTTGCAAAATTTGTTACAGATTCTAGTGAACTAACATAAAGCTTCATAACATCAATGGTAGCACTAGAGCAACCTTTGATTATGGTTTCCTTACACTTTGTAGCTGCTTCCAAATTTCTGGCAGCCATAACTACATGTACATCGCGTAAAGCTAGCACACGCGCTGTTTCTAGGCCTATGCCACTTGTTGGTCCTAAATGACCAAGAGTAATAGAAAGGCATGAATACTCCAAAGTAGCCACTTAATGAATTAAACTTATCTTAGGTACAAATCAAGATTCATCAAGATCAATATTTTTAAGCAAACTTAGCTAAAAGTCACATAAATTGTAAATACTTTGAGCTAAAGACAGAGAATATAAAAAACCTGTTATGATGTCAGTTAAGCCATGACCATCAATTCCTTTTGTAACATGATCTTCTGCTGTGTTTCTGGCTGAGAAACCAGATTTTCCTTTGAAAGCAATTAGCCAAGGCATGCTTACACTTTTTTTATTATTATTTTTCTTTTCTTTTTTTAAGATATATAGTAAAACCAAAGTTGGATTCTTGTATGGTTTTTATACCAATATGGCAATCATTAATAATCTATAAATTCTGTACACTCAATTACTCGAAGGATATGGAGTGCCTTTTGACTTTTAATTAGTGTATCAAGGGCAAATGTGTAAGTACAAAGATGGAAGAAATGACAAAATGGCTTTTCCTAATTAAGTTTTGCTATTAATGATATGGACAATGAACATTATACATCACATGTGTTCAAATGGTTTTATTTAAATTCTATTTTTTTTATAATAAAGATTTTATTTTTATAGTTAATATCATTTGAATTTAGAACAAGGCAGGTTGGACAAGGACTAAGACTACATAGTAACATAACCCGTTTGTTTGAATTCATTTAAACTTGTTGATTGAGTCATACCTTTTCTTTTCAATAATCTCATATTTTATTTGTTGGGAAAATTCATAAAACAACAAGAAATTTTCAAAAATAATAAACTATTTTGAAAATTTCCAAGGAAGGCCCGTCTCAATCTCGTATTCATGATAAGATTCAACGGCGAATGAGGAACTGTCACGTGGCTTCAAATCTCATCGTGAGATCTATCTCATCATGACGATGAGATTTGAAGCCATGTGGCAGTTCCTCATTCGCCGTTAAGTTTCATCGTTAAGATGAGACTGGGACGGACCATTTTGGGAAATTCAAAAGGACGGGTTTTTTAAGAATTTCCCCTCAAATAAGCCATTTGGAGAGAGAAGTTTCCAAAATGACCCACTAATTTTATCTTCATGCTGGAAACCGTTAAAAAATCAATCTTCGAAGTTGAGATCATAGACAAATGAGAAACTGATATGTGGCGACCAAACTCATTGTCGAAGATGAAGTTGAGCTCATCTCATTGTGACCATGAGTTTGAGCTCAAAATTCATCGTAAAAATGAGTTTGGATGCATATGTGTCAGGTTTTTTATTGATATTTTGAATAACGTAGATTTTCTTGCGCAAAAATTTTATAATATTCAAACTTGTAACAAGTAGTATCAAAAAGGTGAAAATATTACTAGATCAAATTGCTTATTAAGACCTAAATAACCATGTAGTTGTGATTGGCACAAGAGATATTTTTGTGAAAAAAAAAACAAAACACTTTGAAATTCCAACAAAGATTAGATTTTATTCTTTAGTCAATTCAAGTGGATTCAAAGTGAACGTAACTTTTTTTCTTTTTAATGTTAGAGCATACTAAGAGTAACTTTTCTATATTTATTTTTATCACTACATAAAAAATATTACATGTTTTATATTATTTTTAATTAAATAATACTTTATATATATTTATCATTATATTTTATGTTTTTTTACTTTCAACAAATATTAAAAAATTATAGTGTATTAATTCTCCAAATTTATTCATAATTTCCTCAAGACCAATAACATTTTCTCTATCTTCCACTCACAATCACTTAAAACCATACTCTAAAAATAGTATACACAATCACATATTTTAGAGTACCTTTAATGAATGCTTTTATTATTATAAGACTATCATCTATGGTGAGGGTCATCGATGCCCCTTCACATTGTCACGTCAGCGCCACGTAAGCACCAGAGGGCATCGAAGCCCCAACCTATAATATCCTTTTATGGTTTAATGCTCCTTGGGCGCCCCATTATATATATATACACATATATATATGTATATATATGTATGTATGTATACATGTATGTATCTGCATGAGAGATGAGAGAAAGAGGGCCCACAACAATTACCCAAAGGCGCCGATCGTCCAAACGACCTTCCTCCACCGCACCCCACCACCAAGGGCGCCCCTTGGTGGTGTTCCGCACCCAAAGGCGTCCATTTTTGTTGTCCATCACGCCCATAGTGGCTCGTCTTATTAAATTTTTGTCATGTGCTTGGATAATATTATTAAAATTAAAATACATAAAAACAAAAGGCTATAAAAATCAAATTTTTTATCATGTAATCAACGTTTTCTCTTTCTATATATCTCACGTCTATTCAAACTAACATTTTTTTTTCTCTATTAGAGTTAACTTTATCGAAACATGTTATATATAAAAAAAAGTCGGGCGTGAATTGATTTACATATAAACTTGTTTAAAATATAAATTAACCACCGCTGCAGCTGGTGATCCGTATCCTCCCCCCCTCTAGCTGCCGATGATTGTGATGGTGGGTGACTAGGTTTGTGTTTTCGTGTCTAGGGAGGGGGGTAAACATTTCTCTCGTCCTATCATATACTCAAAATAATCACCAAATATTTATGCATATATTCATCTTAATATTATTTATAAAAACTGTGTTAAAACTTTTGAAAGTAGTGTGATTTTTATTATATTTAGTTGTTTTAACACTTTAGTATAGTGTTTTAAATGTAGGAATTAGGAAGAATATACAGGCTTGGGCCAAGGGTTGGGTTCAGGTAGAGGTGCACAAATCGGGTTTTTCTAATACCCGGGTTTGGGTATCAAACCGATTTTGGGTATGACCGGGCATTGGAAAATCGGGTATTGAGAGAAATCGGGTAGGGTTCGGGTAGGGTATTGACGAGAAAAACTCAACCTCATGTACCCGGGTAGGGTATAATCGGGTTCGGGTATTGGAACCGGGTATTAATACCCGGTTTTGAATTTGTAAATTATTTATTCATTTTTAAATTTGTTTAAAATTTAATTTTTCTTTGTAATTTATAAAAATAATTAAACTATATTACAAAAACCATAAATCTACTTAAGTACAAATTATTTACTTAATAATATGTATTTTAAAAAAACTTAAACATAAAACTTGTGAAGTAAACATAAAACTATACTATAAAAACTCATGTATTATTTTGGGTATTAGAAAACTGTTATCGGGTATCGGGTATAACCGGGTATGGGTATGAGGTATGACCGGTTTCGAGTATTTACGGGTATAAATCGGGCACGGTTCCGGGTACGGGTATTGAGCTCAACCCTATCCATACCCTACGGGTAGGGTCGGTTCCAGTTTCGGGTATAGAATACCCGTGTATAAAAAAACAGGTTCCAGATATTTTTCGGGTCCGGTTCCGGGTACGAGCTTTTTGTGCACCTCTAGGTTCAGGTTCTCGTGGTTCATTGAACAGCCCAACTTATCAATCAAATAATTGCTTCCGATTTGATTTATGAACCGTTAATTTGATACCTTACAAAGATATTTAATTAGTTGCATAAATATAATCTATACTAGGTTATTAACCCGTGTGACACGCAGGTGGAATAACATGTCACTACAAAAAATCTATTTAAACATAGATTTAGGTTAACATACTACTTGTTCATATTTGTTACAAAAGTATTATAAAATTACATTGTCTTAACATTCAAACTTCAAAATTACAATAAGTTAAATGAAACAAAACAACCAAAAGACATTAACAAAAACACTAATCATGTTCTTTGATATTAAAACATCATCAAAGTCTTCAAAAGTTATACCAACATAAACTCTCATTTCCTAATAACCTGAAAAGTTATAAAAACAACACAATATTCAATTAAATTAAACTTAACATAACAACATGTTTAATAATTACTAACATCTAAGCATTACAAAATTGTAAGGTACAACCTAAAAATCTAAAGTTCATAAATATAGTTATTAGTTGGTCTAAAAAGATGTTGACAATAAACATGTTTTATTAAATATATGAACAATATCTAAAGCATTAATATATTACCTTCTCCTTCGTCATCGGACAACAAACTTTCCGGATAACCATCATAATCACTTTTATAGTTTGCACATTCAGCTAACCATTTAACCTTCAAACCAACCTCCCTTTCCAACTCAAGATGTGCAATTTCTTTTCTATGATTAGATAACTTTAACATATCTAGCTCTCTCAAAAAGAACAAATCATCACATGACAATAGTTGTTTAGGATTCAAATTTTTATACTGGCCATTCTCAAACTTGATAACAACTTTGTTTTGATTAGGATAAAAAAACCAATCCCTAACATGTTCAAACGGTAAAACATCTTGGTGAAGATCATCAAGGTAATGATGTAAAAGATTAATGAGATTGATTTCCTCTATACATGGAGAAAGTTTCCGAACACCAATCTCATGAATCTGATGTTTAAGGAGGTTATTAAACATCATCACATATTCAATATTATCTTTGTGTATCATGAGGAAATCGCTAAACAGGAATTCATACTTACGTAAAACCGTAGAAAACTTCCAATTGACAATGGTAGACATTTTTTTGATATTAATTTTGTTATGAAAACCTTTAGAGTGTAAAAGAAGAAGAAGATGATAATGATGAATTAAATTGATAATTATAAAATATATAAACGAAGTGACGGTTTAGTTTTCCAAAGATCTAAATGATTATATCTATCTAATGAGTATATCATGTATTATATTTTATTAGATATTATATTTACTATTTTAAATACTTTAACTAAAAATTGAAATAATCATATAAACAATGGCATCTTATTAAACATTTGGATCCGGCTTTTTTTTGTAAATATTAACATCAAATAATTATTTATAACTTAATAACAATTTATAAGATATGATAACAAACAAAAATACAAAACGTTTTAGAACTAAATAAAAAAAGTATAGAACAAAAAGAGTTACATGATAACCATAAGTGTAGAATAGAACAATTTCAAATAGATGACAAATTTACTATTTATCATTCTACGTTTCCAAAAATCTCCTTGTAAACAACATTTGTTGTTTTATTTGTAAGCTATGATTCTTTGTCGAGTATCACTAACTTAATTCCATCTCAACTCTTCACTCTTGACAAAGCCACATAAAGCTGACAATGGGAAAATACTGGATCTTTAAGATACAATCCAACTCTTGACAAAGATTGACCTTGACTCTTGTTGATTGTCATGGCAAAACATACTGAGATAGGAAACTGTCTTCTTTTTAATCTGAACGGTAGTTTCTTATCAGTTGGTGTTAGACTTACTCGACTAACTAGAGTCTGATATCCTATATTCGTACCAGAGACAACTTTAGCTTCAATTACACGCCTACCGAGACTAACGACTTGAAGGCGCGTTCCATTGCACAAACCCTTTTTATGATTAATATTCCTTAATAGCATGATGGGAACACCAACTTTGAGGACCAATCTATGGTTAGGCATTCCTAAAATCTTTAAACCATTTAACAAATCAGGAGAGTACAACTGTGGATCAAAATCCTCTGAAACGTCTTCACATTCAGCTAAACTGTCGGAACTTAGATACTCGACTTCTTCACCAGGAAATATGGCTAATATACGTTCATTAATTTCTTGAAAAACCTCATTCAAAGGTGCTAACAGTGTACGATCCTGAAAGTAAGTAAGTTCATTGAATCTATCTAATATATTAGGATATACAAAGCTTATTAAATCATCCATCGGATCAACTGAGTTCAAAATCAAAAGATCGTCTGGAATATCAATAACAGACTGTCCATCATTTGGACCACCAACGTTTCCTTGACCTATGTTTAATAGCCAATCAGCAAACTCTCTGATGTTTTCAACGTCTGAAGATCGACATCCAACTGTAAGCCTCATGTTCTTAGTTAGTTTAAGAACTTTACATTTTGACCAGATATAAGAAGAATTTATGCAAGCATTGACACATTCACTTCTTGTACCGTTGGTTACAACGGGCAAAATTTGCCGAAAATCACCACAAAAAACAACAACCTTACCTCCAAAAAGTGCTTCGGAAGTATTACCAAAATCACCATTCATAACATCGTTTAAAGTCCTGTCCAACGCTTCGAAAGCATGCTTATGAATCATGGGTGCCTCATCCCAAATTATTAAGCTTGTCTTTTTCAATAACTCATATACGTCGGTATTTCCTTTAACCTATTTTATGAAAGAATAAAAAAACATAAACAAAGTAAGATATTTAAAAGTAAATTAATATTGGAATAACAAATAAAGCCATATATAATAAAAAAAATCATTAATATAAAAATTAACATAAACTGGCTCGTAATGTTACCGGACAAATGAAATATTCGGTCAAATTAATAGGTATTAAAAGTCTCGAATGTGCGGTTCTTCCACCCTCCAAAAGCAAAGAAGCTATACTGCTTGAGGCGACATTCAACACAACTACTCCCTTTGACCTTATCGATGCAGATAAGGTTTTCCATAAATAAGTTTTTCCAGTACCGCCGTAACCATAAACAAAATAAACTCCACCTTTTTTTATCAATCAAAACACTCATTATTTCGTTATAAACCCCTCGTTGTTCATCTGTTAACGAATCAAACAAATTGTTAAATTCGTTATTCATGGTCTCGGTATCATATGAGAGCTCTTCCACCATTAACGGATTAGTTGCTCTTGAAATTGTCTCCATATCTGGAAATGGCATTTGTTGATATCTTCTAAGAGTGGAGTTGTTTGAAATTAAAAAATTTTCAATTTCTAGGAGTGCTAGCTTTTTTAATTGTTCTTCATTAAGAATCAAACCTGAAAATAAAATAAAAAATTAATTAAATTAATATTTATGAAATATTAATGGATATTAGCTATTTTCCATAATTGAAATAATTAAAAAATGAGTAAATCGTACCGGGGTTATTTTGATATTTTTGTTGTTTGTATAGTATACCGTCTACTAACAGTTGCCAAGTGCTTTCCCAAACAAAATGAGGTGTAGATAAACTATAAGTAATCAAGATTGCAGCAAATAAATTTCTTAACTAATATCCGGTGGATGTATGACTTGCTTCTTTAATGGCTTCTATGTATTCCTTGTCATCATCTAAAAGACCTCTTTTGTAACATGCATCTCGAAAAGTTTCACACACAACTCCATCAACTGTTCGAATGTCTTCAAAACATTCTGGGCCTCTAACCTTATTTAATAATATTCTTAGATAGTAAGCCTCGTCGAATGCGGGTGGAACAGCATGAACTCTACCTATTGCAAAACCCCTTAGGCGAGGTTCCCATTTACGTAATTGTTTTTTCCAGACATACTTTATTAGAAACTCTGCGTATGTGAGTTTTTGCAAGGTCATGGTTCTTATTACACTCAAGCCAGGCGGTAAACATCAAAGAAGCATTAGTTGTCTTGTTTAAAATATCTTCAATATCTTCGTTAGCACCATATATTACCTGTTGCTCACCGGGTAAATAAAAAGCAAGTCTCATAACAGACGGAATCCTATAATGCACATCAAATGAAAATATCCTCCATGTTGCCTCGCATGCAGAGACATATCTACAATCATAAAACGCTTTGATTTCATCTAAATTAGGATCTGGGTTATCACCATTGTTATTTTGTACAAGAGAAATGTTGCTCGGTCTGGACCCTTATTAATGTATTTGAACAAATACTTTATCGACCCATCTTGATTACAGTTAATATGTGCTTGAAATTGTTTTAATAGAGTCTTGTTGTATGGAACAACAGTTATGTTATCCATCATTATATCTAACTTAACAACATATTATCCGTTATCTCTTCTTTTGTATACTGGAAAACCTTGCGAATCAACAGTTGTCTCATCATTAAACATTTTTGGGAAACTTTTGAAGCATTTTTTGTTTACTATGCACGAGCACTTTGGATTAGCATCACCACAGGGACCGTGAATCATATGATCAGATACAAGCTTGTATAGGTCTGGATCACTGTCTTTGTTTGGAATTTCAGCAGAAATAAATTTATCTACATCTTGTGGATTATGAATCTTGCTACATGGATGCATAAATATGAAAATATGAGCATGCGGTAGCCCCCTTTTTTGAAAATCTATCGTGTAAATAACTTCAACATACATAATAAAAGTAAATATTCCACAAGTTTTAATAGGTGAACAAATAATCTGTTTGTTTAAATTGAATTTTAAGTCTATACAAAGTAAAATATTAAAGTAGATTATGTTTATAAATTTATACTCATCAAATTAAATAAATTTACATGCTTGAACCTTTCCAAACAAAGACTTATCCTTCACCAATTTAATCATTGCATCAAGTTTGACCTTAAAAAGCCGACATAAAATATCAGGTCTATCCTTTGTATCCTTAAGAAATCTTTTAACTTCTGGCCAATTGGGATTACAGGTTATGGTTATGAAAAAATCGGGATAACCAAACCATCTATAGAGACACATAGCGTCTAGGTAGTTTTGCATCATATATCTTGCTCCGCTAGTAAATGAGGATGGTAGAATAACACGTTGACCAACAGTTGAAATATCAGTATTTCCAACAGATTGTATACCTCGTAAACTTTGGTAAGTATCACATCGAAGCTCATGTTGTTTACCGCGTATAAAATGTAATTTTTGTACCTCAATCATCGTATATTTGTCAACTAATATTTGCTGAAACAAACGCCTACCATTTAACATGGTTGAAAACGTATTTGGCCTATCTTGAATATGATAAGCAAAAAACTCACGCATTGTAACCTTCTTGCGTGCTGCGGTTGATGAAGATGAAACATTCTTATGAAGTATATTAACCTGATAACCATCCTCACCAAAAGGATAAAACAACGGGTGTTTAAGAGGTATATACGATGGATGAAGTTCACTTATACGCTTTAAGGAACCAGATTTCTTGGTAACAATTATTTCTCGGTTATCGACAACGTCACCAATCACCGACGATTAAAGCGGCAACTTCAGAATTGGATGATAAGTTATATTGTCTCGCATCATGCTGTCTTGTTCCAATAATACGCAACTTCAAATCGAGTTGTGGGTTTTCTTCAAAACAATCTCTTACCATCCAATAAGCTTGGACCAAATGATTATTTGAATCTAACATCGTCTTCAAATAATTAATAATATGCATCTCCAGCTCATCGTCCATTGAATTATTATCACTGCCCGCAAAAAAAAAATTCATTTCCTAAGATTATAAATAATAAAACTTATACTAAAAATTAATAACATAACAAAAGTGGAAGAATATCGTTTAAAGTATTTACCCAAAAACACCCTGACGGTTTGAAACCTCGTTTTCCGTGTCGTAAATGTAAAGTTGAGAAAACTGTGGTTTACAACCCCGTAATGGTAAAAGACTTCCCAAAAAATGATAGTTTTCACCGCTAAGTCGAAACGTATATGGCGAATTGCCTTTGTTTATAGAATGGTCAATCTTTCCTCCCATAGACGTAAACGAAAACATCGAATTGAAACGTCTAATGTTTTTCAAGAAATACTTACTGATGGCACTATCACCCTGAAATAATTCTAGATAAGTATCATCTGGTTGTCTAACATCGGGAAGTTCGACTTTTCCATTATAACAACAAAGGGAAAAAGCTCCTTCTTCATTACTACTACTTGGTTTATTAACTTCGGCTTTCCACAACAAAGCATTGCAACTTGGACACATAACGGATTGATTTCCATGATCAAGATTCTAGTAAAATTTAAATATAATAATTTGGAGTTACTTAAATAAATGATTTAAAGTAAATTATGAAATATATATCATACCTGATGATATTCCTTTAAAAACATCTACAACATTTTGATAATGAATAGTTGTAGCATGTTCATTTAAATCTGCCATAAGTATAGGTACTATAGGGGTTCTTTTTCTTGACCTTCTACGAAAGGTTGTAGACGACTCCAGAATGTCATCAACAACACAAGACGCATTTGATCCTTCTTGAACATTATATTTATTTATACGACCTGATCAATATTATAAAGGTTGTCAACAAAATATCGACAACTACACATATGATATTTCAAAAGAAAAAATGTAAATTAAATTTTTAATTACTCCGTATTAATTATATTATATGAAATATTATTTTGTGTTAAATTGTAACATCTTTAAGTTAACAAATTATGAAACGTTTGATTATACAATGTTAATATTATTTGTTGCTGTAAAATCCGGACGGAACTTGAAAATGTAAATAATTAAATATTTTTTAATAGAAGCCTTATTATTAAAATGAAATTATTCTTAAAATTTATTAGCATTCCATTTACTTTTAAGTGTTTCACTAAAAAAAAGAAACCTAAAAAATGTTAATAATAGTTAAATTTAAAACGAAATATACCTGAAGAGTTATTTCGGACACCATTTTTGTTCCTGTCAACGGAAGCAGTTCTTTTGGAATCTAATATTAATCGTCTTTCTTTCCTTTTGGACGCAGCAGAGTTCACAAATGGTGTTGATGTTTTAGAGTCTTGAAATTAAAAAGGTAATAATATCAATATTTAAGCATAACAAAAGGTTTTCAAAGCTGTTTACTTTTAAATATTTTAAAACACTAACCGTTGTTTAATACAATCGAAGAGTAGACATTTGGGGATGTTGACGGAGACAGGTTCTCCTTATTAGATTGTACACACGTTAATTGTGTGGATGAGTGTATATTTTTCAAATTGTGAAAATCTTGATTAACTGTATCGTTTAAAATATTAATCATAAACATGAGAAACAAAATTTGATGACGACAATACATAATGAACAACAATTTAATAACATACCAGGGACACAAGGAATAAATGAGTTATATGTTGTATGGGGAAAATAATTTTGATTGTTGCTTAAACCACTAACAGGTATATTAGAAGAACCTGCAATAGACATTTGATTTGTTAATTTTCATTTATAAATAAACTTTATAATAAAAATTAATAATTTTAATACAATTTACAAACTTGCAAATTGTATTACGCCATATGCTTATCATTTATTTAAAAATAATACAAAAAAATCAAAATAATAATTATAAAGAAAATGCAATATACCTGAACAGGTATTTTTTAGAACATTTTTCTTCCCGTCAATAGAGGAAGTTCTTTTTGCATCTAAAATTGACCGTCTTTCTTTCTTTTTGGATTTAGCAGAGTTGAAAAATGGTGTACATCTTTGAGGATCTTGAAATTACAAAGGTTGTAATATCAGTATTTAAGCCAAAATAAAGGTTTTAAAAACTAATAAAAATATTCAAAAAGTATATTTATGTTGAAAACAATTTGTAAATACTAACCGTTGTTTACTACATTCGAAGAGTAGACATTCAAAATTGTTGATGGAGACACGTTCTCCTTATTAGATTGTAAACACGATACTTGTGTTGATGATGAAATATTTTGCAAGGTCTCAAAGATGCGATTAACTGTAACGTTTTACATATTTAAAAACATAACGAGAAACAAAAAACTGATAAATAATATAGTAATAACGATTATTTTATTAACGTACCAGGGACACAAGGATTAAAGGAGGAATATGTTGGATGCGGATAAGAATTTGTATTATTAGATAAACGATCTATATTATCTTGGTAACTATTAAGCGTTAAATTACAACCACCTAAATTTAATAATATCAAATATTATTTTATTTAAAATGTGATTTCAAATAGAAAATCATGATTTAATAAAATTTACATACTTGCTTGATATGGTAGAGTGACAATCGGTGTTGATTGATAATGAATGTACTTTGTATTATTGGATATGGTAGACAATGGTAAACGTTGACTTTGGCCCACATTTAAAAAATGAAAAATTAAAATAATAACATAATTGCACCGTTACACAAATTAAAACCATTGAAATATCATTAATTGGGTAGAAAAAAATAAAATAATTATACCTACCACTATTACTTAGCTTATTTTGAGAAGATGAAGATCTTTCATTTTTTCGTTTCTTTTTGGATGTAGACATCTTCAAAAAATATAGATAACAACCCTCAAAGTTGCGTTAAGCCTACTTTACTAAACCATAAGATAGAAAAATAAAGTCTTATAGATTAAGCTTCAAAACACCATTAAATAATATAACTCAAAATGAAAATCGGTGTAAATGAAGAATACCAGAATATCTTAAACAATAAAATTTTAAACACAAAAACGAAAAAACCAAAATTTAAAAACTGCTTTCTTAAGAATCAGTTTTATATATCTATATATTTGGATTTGTATAAACATCAAAGACGGCACAATAGTTAAATAAAAATGAAATTGAAAAAAACAAAATTTTATAATTGGTATTTGTGAACGAAAAATTAATCCGGAAATTATTGTTTGAATATAAACAATGTTTGGTTTCTGCCAAACATTAACCTATGACATGCTTCACATCCTACCCAAAAAATTTTCGGAAAATAAATAGGGAATGTCGAAAATACTTACAAAATCAATAATTCAGTTGGTTTATAAAGAACATGTATGAAGGAACGAAAATTAAGTTATACTATTGAGGAAGTTTATTTATAATGAAAAATGACAAATTATATATACACAAAATAATATAAAATATATTCTTTGAATGGAACCAATAATTGTCATAATATTAGGATTTGTTTATTTTTGGAAGAAATATGCTAATAATAAATTAGAAATATGAGGACTAAAATAAAAAGAAATCCTGCACTAAATGTATGATAATACATTTTACGATATTATAGTTAATTTAATTATTAATTCCTAAAAATAAATAATATATAAGTATTCGTATTGAATAATTTAAAATCTTTTTTTAAATAAATATTTTATAGCATAGATAATTATATAGGAATTATTGTATAGAATAAATATTTAATGGCATTCAAGTTTAGGTTGTATATATTTGTTTCCTAATGAACTTCTCACAATAAATATTATAGGTAATAATTCTTACAAATATATATATATATATATTATACTTATAAAAGATACATACAAGACAACTAATGACAATGAACTTATACTTATAACCAAAAAACCATAACATAAAGTGATAATTAGTAGTACAAACCATACATATTTAATCTAACAAAATAAGTAGGATAATTTACATAAGTAAACCTAACAGAATATATATATAACCTGTTAGCAAAATTGTAGTGTTTAAACCCTAATGTATCAAAATAAAAAACAATCCATGATCAACTTCAACATCAACCAAGAACATCAGCGAGTATCAACGAATGAGTAGCCTCGTTGTACTCGAAAACCGCCAATGTGCCATACTGAAGCCGATTCAACCGAACAAAACTTGTCCAATTTCTAACCCTATACTTCTCATTATAGCCATTCAGTTCAATAACAATTTTAGTGGAGACATCAACACCATTTGGATTTATTAAAACCAAATCTGATTCGTAATCCAAGTTATTGTTCCGTGCAAACTCAACAGGCAAATACTATAAATAAAAGTAGAAATAAAAAGTTATTTGTTTGAACATCCATCATATGAAATTAAACTATTTGCATAAAATCAGTTTACTTACCAGCCTATCCCGTACTATCACTTCCAAAGTGTTATCTTCATGAACATGAGGAACAATAATATCCAAAATCGGCTCATCAACATCTTCCATACCAACATCATCTTCTATAGCAACATCGAGTCCTACAAATACACATCATATAAGTTATAAAGTAATTAATAAACTAAAGTGTACAAAAATATATAAGATATAAAAGTTTGATTAAAATACCTTCATCAAGGTTGTGAGGTTCAGATTCGGCATCACTTTCAATTTCTATAACCATTGGAACATAACCGAGTTCGGGATGGAGATTTGGACCAGTGTATACCAAATCATCATTAAAATTTACACGTTCGATACCACGGTTATCAAAAACATACATTCTGAATGTCCACGTACCTTGAAGACGTTGAAACACCAAATAATCATTAACAACAAGCTTACAATGCTTGGACAGGTCTTCCCACATACTAGTAAAACCAAATCTCGGAGTAGTCGGTTTGACACACTGAATGTATAGATTCCATTTTAATCCATCAACAAACTCAACAATGATTTCATCATACTGTCCTGGCTGTAAACTAAAGTAGCTTCTAACCTGATCATCTTTCAATGGCTACAAAAAAAAAAAAACAATAGTATTTTATAAAAGTAATCCTTTTATAAATGACTAAAAGGTTTGTTCAATATTTAATAACTCATTTACACCGTTACTTACAAGATATTTAAGAGTAGGGTAACGAACCACAACATCAACAACCATGTCGTCATGCACTGGATGATCTCTAACATAAACGAATGTCCATTCATTTTCGTTAATTGGAGAAAAAACCAAGACATCTCCAAACATCAACTGATTGTCTACAACAAATTGAGCCCACCCATTTTGAAAACATAACGTCCGTTTGTGAATTCAACTTGAATAAACCAATCTTTGTTTTTGTGATATAAAACAACCGGGTGCATATTAGCACCTGGTTCAAAAATATCTTGACAAAACACAGCTGGAAGTGTCTGAAATTATTTTAATGTGGTTGGTAAAGTATAATGCAAGAATTGAAACATAAATAAAGATTTTATCATACATACCGTCTCTCCATTTAAATTGTGATAGAAAATGCAAACCGCATGAATAACATTCTGTTTAGTTAAAATTTAATATGAGTTAATAAAAAATGTTAAAGACACTAACTGATATGTTATTATGTAAATTATATATACATATACTTTCATTAATAATTATATGACTATGTTAATATAGTAATTAGACCTATTAAAACATGTCTATGTCAAAATCTTAACAAAACAAATCCATTGACACATAACAATAATAAACTAAGAATCAAAAACCAATAAGTTGTTATCAACAAACTGATAACGCAATTCTGTTTACTTTAAAAATACAAATATTACAGTTAACAACCTCAAGCATGCAAAAAGAGTATAATCAGTTTATAAAATAGTTGAAGACGAACTAAATAGAAAATCTTGATGTTATCACTAAACCCTAAACAACAACATTAAATATTGTGACTAAAAATCATCTTCGGTCAATATAAATTAGGGCTATAAAGATTAGAACAGTATTAAATAAGAAAATTAACAAAATTAAAGTATCTCACATAATAGTACTTACATTCTCCATGGATTGATATCTATATGAAAGAGGAAGAAGGTTTTCGAAGAGATGAGTGAATCTTCTGTTCAAATGGCAGGAAATTCCAGAAAAATTGAAGTAATAGAATATTTGATGATAATTAACAATAATAATAAACGGAGAGTCATTTATTTTAAAAAATGTGTACAGAAAATATGGGATGGGCCTAATGGAATGGGCTTTTTGTATTGGATCATGTTAAAAGTTTATAAAATTAGGCAAAATCTTTAACAAAATTATAGAAGTTAATTAGTAATTTCTATTCCTAATTTGTTACCAAATTAAAATTTAAATTCAGTATTTTATAAATATATTGATAAATATATGTTACACTTAATTAATAAATAACATTTTTATTAATGTGTAACATTTAGTAATTTATTATACAAAATATTTTAAAAAATATACTATATATTTGTAATACAAAAATTAAAACGAAACCGTTGTATACAAAATTAGACATTAGACAAAAGTGGAAAAGCAAAAACTAATTTATTATTATATTAAAAACGTGTTAGAAATTAAAAAAGTTGAAAAGGATAAACTAATTTATTCACTTTAAATCAAAAAACACATTTTCGTATTATAAAAATAAAAGGTTATTTTAAATTAAATTATGTTTCGATTATAAAACATATTTTTTCACATTAAAAGATTAGTTGTATAGCATATTACAAGTTAATAGATTATATACTGACCAAACAAACAAAAGGATTATATTAACAACAATTCCAAATTAACCATATATTAACTCATAAAGTTTATACATAAATACAGATTTCAAAAATCAAATGTAACATTAAATATAGGTAAATAAAGTACCAGTTTACACAATGGTTGACATTAGATAAGCAAAGATAAGTTATATAATGCATAGGAAACATATGAGAGTATAGATAAAATCAACTATAATACATTAGCATATAAGTAAAAGGTTTGAAATTTAAATTTGTTTTAGATTAAATGTATAAAAGAAAAATAAAAAACATGTTAATAAACTAATATGAACTCTTAAGTTGTTTTCAAACTCAGACATGAAGCAAGTAAACATTAATTTAATAAAATTAAATCCATACATAAATATAACCAAACAACCAAAGAAGAATAAATTGTTCAAATCAACCAACATTCAAGCATACCGCGTTCAAAAAAACAAAAGAGAAAAACCAAACATAAAATATCCAAACCTCTCAAAAAGGTTAACATAACTGTAAACCTAAAAAAATGAAATTGTTCACTTAGATTACTTCTCCACTTTAGGAGTTAAAAGTGTTGCACCTTCACATGATTCACTGGTGGTCCCCATCTCTTCGGTAGTCTTAGATTTCATCTTAGTGGCCGACATGCTAGCATCATCTTCAACTTTAAAAACTTCCGTCAGTTTTCTCTTAAGTTTATCGTCAGAAGACGTTGACATTCCTTTTGTGTCAGTTGCCACATCCTGAGCATCAACATTTGAACTTGGAGTTTGATTATCTCCAATATCAGAAACATGTTATTAAAATAGTAAGAGCCAATACACAATCATGTTAAACATAACTATATTTATAAGTTTGAAGTATTATATCAAACAAAATATCCATACCTTAATAGAAACAGAACCGGATGACCGGAACTCATAAATAGATGCTCCCAATGTAACATAATTAGAATCTGATTGCTGATAAGACAAAAATGGAAAATAAACATATGTTTGTTGAAATAATTATGAAATTAAATTTAGGTGTTTAAATTAACATTCAGATTATATTATTACCAAACAACCATTAAGCCTTTTCTGTAACTCTGTGATAATATTGGTGTCATCAGTAAGCTTGTTTATACCATAGTCCTCGACATTGTTTATGAAGTTGAAATCTGCAATATCGACCTTAAAAGCGAATATCTTTTCTAATAGACAATCCAATTCAGTAGGGAATCCACCATTTTCTATCTTATTCTGTAATAAAATTAGATGACAAAGAAACAAATATAATATTGATCATTATTAAATTTACCATCTCTTATATAGATAACAATTTATAAATAATAAAGTATTTTAATTGAAAACAAACCTCATTTTGAGAATCAATCAATTCTTTTGCTGTTTTCTTAGTCAACATTTTAGCATCTCTATCAAACAGAGTTAACGACACAACGCCAGTGGAATCCTGCACCCTTATTTTGATCTTGAACCTACAAAAGTGTATAAATAGGCAAATAGAAAGAAAAACATATAATTTTACAATGCACTAATTACACATTTGAATTTGAATTCAATAAATACCTAGGTGTAGGGATAAGACTTAAAACATTGCATCTTACTGTTTTGCATTCATACTCCTTTCCACCTTCACCATTATTTTCTATGAGCTTACGGCTACAAGTATTACAACCAATGTAATACCATTCCGTATCTGGGCAGATTGCCTTAATTGTACCAAGGATAATGATACTTTTAGGCTGCATTATAGTACAAAAGTACTTAATAAATATTCAATTAGGATTGAAAGATAATTAGGATAAAATAAAGATTGTAATAATTAACTTACAAATATAATGGTACAAATATCACCGATGTTAAAAAAATCTGTTGCTCTAAAAAACTCATCGTCAATAAGCGACAGCATCTTTACCGGAATCGGTTTACGAACAGAAACATCATTGCCATTTAGCAGATCCACCAAACTACAACATTTAAACTTAAATGAATTTAGGAATAAGTAACATAATATGAAATTTAAAAACTAAATACATAAACTAAAACAATATTGGTTTAATAATATACCTATTTTTGTATTCTTCTATTTCAAATAAAAAGTCGTTTATAAAGAAACGGCTAACATTAGATCCAAAAGAATTCGACACATACACTTTCTCTAAAAAAATGAAAATTATACAACGACACATTAGTTTAAGTTAGCGATATGTTAAAACACAAGAAAGTTAAAAACAGCAGACATAGTTACCTTTGCCATCAGAACCAGTGTGATGTGCGAAACGGTCTATTAAAAATATTAATCTAACCTAGACACTCTAGTTTTAAATTTATAAACCTAGACTCTCCTAATGCTAGACCACTAGACAGGAAAGTGTACATATCGACCGTAGTAAAGCCTAATGAAGTCCGGATATCGAACCCAAAGGACACTAGCGACACCTAAACTAGACTCTGACTAATAACTTAAAAATAGATTTAATTGATTTTTGTGTTTTTTAATTATTATCTATTAATTAAATAATACTTAAACTAAAACTGACACGAACAAATAGGGGTAAAACTCAAATAGGGGGGACAACTACCTAGGTAAGGAATCCTACTAGTCAACTCGTAAACTCTCGGAATTTGATTTATGATTGGTACCGTATTCTAAAAATATGAAATTTAAGGAATAACTTAAGTACTCTAGATCTCCTCCCGGTCTCACCAACAATACCTAAGAACCCTAAAAATCATGTAAGCTCAACGGTTTAATGGTTCGGATCACCTCCCGGTCTATGCTAAGGTACCCAAAGATTAAATCACCTCCCCGTCTCTCTAATCACAATATACCCTAAGGCGTAAAGGGGTATTCTATTTAATTCGGTTATAACTCGGATTTGTAAGGATCTAAAGGAATCTAGGGTAACTCACTCCCGTGCAATCACTACCCAAACCCGCAAAAGACCAAAACAGACGACACTTAATTACCTCCCGGTCTCTCAAGTGGCAGAATATAAGGTATCTCTAAACTCTCAATTACCGTTCCTATGGAATACGTTAACTATATACCATAAACTAGTTACAAACACACAGTAAGTAACCTAATATGCATCCATACATGAAAGACGTTCACAAAGACGCATATGGAACAATAAATTGATCATAAACTAATACCAAATACGCATATGCATCATAACCAAAGAACAATAAAATCTTTACCAAAACATCACCAATCAATAATAATCAAAAACCAAAAGTAAAACGAGTCTAAAAAGTATTTATCCAAACCTATGCAGTATAACAGTTTAGCCAATCATAATTACGAATGAAACAAAGATTAAATATATATTGTTGTTTATCGAAAAAGATATATATATATATATATATATATATATATATATATATATATATATATATATATATATATATATATATATATATATAGTTCACCTACTAGCCTCCTTGCTTTCACTATTTTCTTTTTTTTTCTTGCTTCCGAAGTCCAGCAGCTTCCTTGATCGGCCTTCCCAGGGGCGGCCTCCCCTAATAATTGGCAAACCCTTTTCTTTTGTATATCTATTTTTTTTCCCGACTTCAAATTATCTTTTTGACATCTCTAGCGGCCCAAGACCACATGCTTCCTATGCTAACTTCTTTTCATCGGCCCATAACAAAGTAAATCATGGCCTACTTCCATCATTACACTCATGATCCACTAGCTCTTATTTGAGTTAATTATATTTCTCGGGCTCTGACTTCCAGATGGTGGATCCATTTAATTGTTGTAGTCATGCCAGTTTGACTCTTGATATTGTTATTTCACTACACCAATAAACAAAATTCATGAGTGTCTCATTTATCTCCATTTAGCTCACTCCAAGAATCAGTAAGTGAAAATATTAAAACCTTATAATAAGTTTGAACATAATTTAATATAATATAATTATTAAGTAATTTACCATAATATTTATTAAATAGATATGGTTCTCAATAAAAACTGACCAAAAGTTATTTAAATTCTAGGGTAATACTTGTAATAGTTATATATATTTTTGCTCATATCACAGTGTAATACTTAACTCTACCAAACTGCAGTACAATAATGGCCTGGCCTTCATCAAAATGTTCAATTACATATTTGGAGAGCTCAGACGCATAATGATCCCATAGTGTGAGATACACACAATTTTCACTGAAATTACATAAGCGTTAGAAACAGTCATAAGTATAAAGTTTATGAACAAAAATATGTAATCAAATGTTAGGTGTAATAGTAATACCGTAAATCAGATATCTCCATTGTACGCCTGTTTTTGTCCTTGACGTTAGAAGCATTGCTCTTGAACACATGAACCACATGACCAATAATATCTAACACAAAGAAAAATAAATAAATAAATAAATAATTAACAGATTTAATGAAAATCTAACGCTAAAATTATAAATCTATTTATTTGCATGTCAGAAAATTATTTGATATCAACTGTTGATTTCAAAGAAATATCTTTATTGATTAGTGATTCAAAAGAAATCATCTTAAAACCAAAAAGACGACCATCAAACTCCTGACATGAATTCACATGTGTGTTTGGTCCCAACACCATTTTTTTGGAACAGTCAATCACACGGTAGGTCGATCCATTTAAACCAACACTCGGATTAACTATAGTCAGAGTTGAGATTTCCTTGAGGAATATTTTGAACCTAAAGATATCCTGTTTGTAAACGGTTGCTTGGATTCGATTTTCCTGTCATTAAAGCAAAAAATATATATGAGAATTACAATTAAAATTCAATCAATAATTAGATACAGATTCATAATTAGATACGTACATTTTCATCCATTTATAAATCTAACCTTCAGAGTTGATGGTGATGTTTTGAGAACATCAGTCTCATTAAGCATGGTAAATTTTTAAGCTGCCATTGTCCTATGAATAAAATTAAAATATAAAAGATTAGAATAAATTATTTGAAACATAAACAAAATTATTAAAGGGGAGGAGCTTACATTGTTGGAGAATTTATAATTATGAAAAGAATGATAATGACTTATGTGATTACGTAGATATTTATATAGTAGAATGTAGAGAATATAAATTATGGTAAACGTATTATGTTTAGAAAGTTTCTAAATAAAGTTTGAATATAATTTAAGCGGTTTATTGTAATTACTTATTCCAAAAATAACTGATTGATTATATATAAATATTTAAGGTAACTTAAAACATTATTAATATAATGAAACGGGTTTATTGTAGATGATTTTTTCCAAAAAAAAACGATTGAAAATATTCTAAAATATATTCCTTAATTTAGGATTATTTTATGGTTAACGAAATAAGTTAATGAAATCATAAATTTTTTACTTAATTATTGTTATTATTGTCAATTTTAAAATAAATTGTTTGTTTTAAAAAAATCACAATTATGATTTCCAAAGCTTACTAAACTTATAATCTTAACAAAATTAACATTTCACAATTATGATTTAAAAAGGTTACTAAACTTATAATCTTAACAAAATTAAAAGTTTCTGTTATTTGTTTAAACTAAAAATAAATTGGCCGGAAAATAAATTAGAACGGAAATTAGCGTGAAATCAAAATATAAAGATTTGTATAACAAAACTTTAAAAACAGGTTAACCGGAATAAATTAATAATTGGACAAAGAAAACAATTATAAATTTAACAGAAATATATCCTGAGATTGGTCGGATATAAAATACTGATAATTCAATAAAAAAATAATACAAAAATGACCGGCAGAATATATTGAACGGAAATTAGCCGGAAATTTAAATATCAAGTTTCGAATAACAAAACTATAAGAACAGGTTAACCGGAAAATTTTAATACTTGAACAAAAAAAACAATTACAATTTTAAAATATAAAAAAACAGAAATCGGTCGGATATAAAGTATTGAAGGATTGTTAATTAACTTCTTAAAATTAAATATACAAAAAACAATACAAAATTTCATAAAATTATCCATAAATAGGTAGGATATAAAGTTCTTAAAATAAAATAAACAAAAACAATAAATAATTGACCGGAAAAGTCAGAGAAAATAAAATATGCGTATAACAGATTGGCCGGAAAGACGGAAAATTTGTTAAATAAACTAATTGTAAATGCAAAATTGGATTGTTAGTTATCTTGAATATAATCATCGGAGAATCAATTCCAAGGATTTTGATGTCTCCAATAGGCGCGCATCCGAACGGCGGAATTAGGGCTCGTATTGTTGGCAAACACTCTAGAGGTTCCATGGTGGATCTGAACGACGGATGTAGGATTCGTATATTCATCGGGAAGTTACAAAGAATATCAGTGGTGGAACTGATTGTAGATATCACCGGCGGAATTAGGGTTCGTATAATCATCAGGAGATTAGAGAGAGAATCGGTGGCTGCATCAATATTATTTGAGAAAAATAAACCGGGTTTTGTTATTTTGGGTGTTTGGAGAGCAGGACACGTGGCACAATATTAGACCTTATGAAAATGGTAACTTGATGACTAGATTGCACATGTGGACAACCTAGATGAAGGCCATGTGTCCACATTGTATTGCTTTAATAGTATTTACAGATTAGTTGAACCAACTTTTTTACTTCTTAATGCAATATCACATCAAATGATCCACCCGTGTTATGTAATATCACATCAAATAATCCTTAATAATTACGATTAACTCAACCAAACACTAACCAATGTTTTCATAGCCAGACTGGTCATCAATGTTGGTAATTTCGGACTTCTACAAGTCAGCGAACTTGAGGGACCAATATTAACAAGTCAGTCATAGTTGGTTATGTTTTCAAATTACAATATGTTTCCTAATCGATTAGTAATTATAATTGATAATGTCTTGCCTGGTAAGTTAGTGTTAGTCTGTAGTTAAATCTAAGGTATGGTTAGACATTATAAAATACATGGGATGCAACTGAGTTAGGGTTTGAGAGATTGTAATAAATTTTTTGAGTTATATTTTATGATTAATAAATGAAAGTTATTTGTTTATGTTCGTGTTTGATTATCAATTAGGACTTAGAATCAAAACCGACACCTTACTAGTTCACTGGTTGAATCAATTTCAAAATTAGATGGCGTGACAAATAGTTTACAACTTTAAAATATGAATACACTTTATAAGAAAATGGAAATAACTTTTTTTTGCATTTGTAATATTGATAAAATATAAAGCCTTATATAACTTAATTTATAACGCGTTCAATATTAAATACGAGTATATAAATATAAAAACTGCAATCCATCAAGTAGCTAACCAATAGACTGAAAGCGGTTTAGACAAACACAATATGGACTGGTTATGTGTCCACTTCATGGTCTAACCAGTCCAGTTTCGAAAACCCTGATAATAACACAAGAATACATGTGAAATCAAATTGTCACAACATTAAGTGTAACAAAAAGTAAACCAATAACACAGCAATCCAGGTATGATCATGGCCTTTTATTTAATACATGGTGCAGGAAGTTGAATGGTTTCATTAGCAATGTGGTCATCACTTGTCGTTACGTTAGGATCCGCCATGACGGCGTTGTAAGGCCCCGTTACCGGTGCCCTACTTTGGACGTTGGATTTACTCATAAACACAGTTCATAATATCAAAGTTAATAAAAACATTCGCGGAACATTAAAACATTCAAACCATCATATTACAAAACCATACTTTGTTGTCTTAACGGGCATTCAAATTATTTAAAACATAAAACATTGTCTTTAGAATAACATAACATTTCTTGAGATGCCAGTTTCTTCAAGTTCATGCCATGTGCTTCCTCTTATGCAAGCTGCCTCAATCTACTCACCTGCGTGCATACTAAAAATGAGCTACGCTGAGTGAGTTCTAGTTAATCATACAACATACAATCTGTTCTCATACTTGTACACGTGCCCGAAGGGGTGTACCTTAATCATACTTACACTTGATGACCAGTCTGGCTATGAAAACATGAATTCTCCAGCATCTCCAGAATCCACAGAAAAAGAATAGACACCATCAGCATGCTTGCACCCCCTGCTAAGGGCATGCAACGTCATGCACCTCCCACATAACCATTTATCCCCCGCCCGAAGGGCTTCCCCAACATCTATAAAAAGGTCCAAATCCTTGGAGATAGCATCTTTTAAAAGGTTCTTCCGAGTATCCGTTTGAAATGGGTACTTTGCATGTGCTCAAGTAGGCGGAAAAACCCCGAGGACCCAGGTCTACCATCCTTACACTCGTGGAAATGCTTAAAGGGGCATGACCTTAAACCGTTAGTGGAGCTAGGACCAAGCCCTCCTGTATTTACGTTCCGAATTATTTTTATGGTAGCCATGTACACACGAGAACAGAAAACAAACAAATCACAAAAGACAACGGACCCCGACTCGAGATGAGTTAGAGTAAGAATCAAAGACCAAACCCCTCACACTCGAAGGAGGGGAGCAACTACGGGTTGCTCACCCCTATCTAGCACCCCACAACAACTGCTAAGGCATAAGAGGAGGAAGGTATAATTCCAAAATAAAGCAAATTTGGTAGAACTCCAACTCAAAATACCCCCTTAAGCACCCAAATGCAAGTAAACAACCTTTAACTTATCCGAACGTAAGTCGTAATTTCGTCGAACACCTGGCGTGCAACACGTATTAACCACCAAAAAAGATAATTTTTTGCAGTCAAGTGTATGGGGATCAAGTCTCCATTGCCGTATGCGTTCAGAAAATATGCACGGGACAAGTTGCGAGGCGGAGTGAACTTTGCTTGTGGTGGAACCGGGGGTGTTTGACACTGGCAACTTTCAGCCAAACATGACGGTAGTATTTTTCATAAATATCATTTCGGTAACATCACAATTCACAATGTTACTTTATATGTATATGAATTTTATATATATATATATAGGTTTAGATTCTTTTCAGAAGTATTCTTAGTGTGAGAAGTACGAGAAGCAATTACAACCAATAATTTATTTTCTTTTTATTTTTTCTTTAAATTATATATAAGGGTATATTGGTAATATGTTTTATTCTTATTTTGGTAATCATTATGAATTGTAGAGGTTTCAAATCTTTTTTATATCTTTGGTAAATATTATCGGTTAATCCCGACATCAATAGTTCAAGAACATAAACGTCGACCTTCTTCACAATCCCAGATTTTCATCAATACCATTGATAATTCAAAACCCATTGTAGATTAATATTAAATCGGATATGTCTAATTCGAATATTATTCATCAATCGACGGTTATGCATAATTTTATTCTGCCTTATATCGATTTCGATGTTGTTTAATTCAGTATGCGACGTGAATCAGAACAAGATGATACATCTAATCAAATTCAACAAATTCAGGTTTCATTCAATTCCTTTATATTAATTTAAATTTTATATTCACCTATTTATCTTTCAATTTTTAGTTTTTAGGTTTAGTGTTGAGGTATAACAAATTTGATTTTATTGTACTACCTTTAATTGGATTTTATATGGGATTATCAGTTACTAGACATTTAATGTGCATTATATTACTTTTAGGTTTGATTTCTATTGAATTCCATGCCATTTGTTAAGTATCTGAGTATGTCTCAGGTTTATGATTATTTTTTTGTTAAAATATCCAATTTATTAAGTATTAGATGCTTATTTGAAAATGCAATCATAATTACATTAATATATTGAAGTGTTTGTTGATGTAGATAATCATATTGTTAATTGTTAATGTATGTAGGTAGTTTTATTGTTATTTATAATGTATTTGATTTTAGTTATTTGCTATCTTCAAAAAAATATATCAATGAATCTGGTAACCGTGTATGAGTTTTTAGTTAATGTACGAACATGCTTAAGGATTTAAGGGTACAAACAAAGTAGCTTCCATCCACTAATATAAAAGCCCATATTTTTTCATGCTATCAGATACTATAGGCATCTACTTATTGGTTATGTTAACCTTACATGTAAAAAACAACTAATAAACTTCTGTTAAATTTCCTTGAATCTGAAAAGTTTTGAATGTGATACATAAAATGAGTTAGATTTATCCCCTGAAGCTGTAGGGATATATCGAACAACAAGAGGCAAAATTACCAATCTTTAGATGAACAAGAGTGCAAGTTCTCAAAAGTTCATTGAATCGTTAGTAGTTGTTGGAAGAGTAACCTCAAGCTAGGCTTTAGAATTGTGGGCATATTCTTACACATATATACAACACCTACACAAATCATGATAATATTCCTACACATATATACAAAGTAGGGGGACGGTGTAGGGAATAGTGTGCAGTGTAGGAAACATGTCAAACCGCATTAAGTGGGCATTGGATTAGAAAATGTATTAATGGTTTCTAATGTTTGTTTTAAAAAAGATTTATAAAATAAATTTCCATTTTGTTAGAAATACAAAGATGATCATAACCCTGATATTTTTTTAACATTTCAGGGGATACATTGGATGCACCCGACAATACGTCCAAACGCAAAGAAATCACAAATAAGAGAAATTGATCAAGTACATGGGACTGAAGGATTTAATTAAGTACAAAGGATTTTAACTTTCTTCTAATCAAGCATTGTAGGAAATTGTGATACCAGTTGCATTGCAACATTTACTTACCTAATTCTAGAATCAATTTGTTTTTCTTTGTTGATTGTATTCATTGGTAATCAATCTGACGAGAGTCATCTACTATTCTATGTAGTTTATTTCAAATAGTTTGTATTCATTTGTTATAGTTTTTAACAATTTCAATCATTTGAATTTCCTATTATAATTTTCTATGCTTGAGTATAAATTCAAGTATTTCGTTGGTTTGTAACAATAGTATAATTAGACGGGTGATTACCTCTTAAAAATTTTGTTGTATAGTGTTACCTATTGGTTTCCCACACAATTTGCAACATCATTAAACAATTATATTAAACCAAAAGTTACATCGATGAGTTTAAACTTTACAAACCTTGTAAAAAGGCCAAAACAAGTTAACAAAACATTCGGTTCCTACAACTTATTTCAAATGAAACATTGCATCCAATGAATGGGTTAAAATTAATAAGTAGTAGTCATTCTCTATATAATCCTTCATTAACATAACAGTCAAGCCAACTTAGAACCTTCAAAATATCTAATTTTTGTTGTTATCTTTGAAACAATAACTCTTCGCCGCATCTTTTATCTTTAAACTCAACAATCCAACATTATATATTGTTAAGAATTCTAGAGTCTTCGTAGTTTTCGGGTGTATCCATCTTGTCTTTAACCAAATTGTGTCAAAGAATCCATCACATCTGCCCTCGAATGCCCAACGACCCACAAGTAACTTACTAAATATTTCTTCTGCATAAAAATAAAATAACATTAAGCGACTAAAATACTAATAAATTAAACATACAAATGAATTATCAATTATGCATCTAAAGTGTATAGGTTTAACATTTTTAAAACACTTACACATATCATAATTATAATATTAACAAATCAGTCATAATAGATATAACAACTACACAAATAAGTATAGTATTCCTACACACATATACAAAACCTACACATCTTATATTATAATATGTCTACATAAATCATCATATACCTACATTGTGGGCATATGCCTACACATCTAACATACACCTACACAAATCATCATATACCTAAAAATCTAACATACACCTACACAGATCATCATATACGCAGAGCATAAGATTCCCACACAACCAACAACACTATAAAAAAGCATATAAAAACCTACACATATCACCAATTACCTCATAATCCAATCTCAATTAAGTCTCAACTTAGTAACGACCAAAATCATGTCAGCAAGAAAAATATTTATTTGAATCATCCTTTATTATAATTTCAAATGGCTGAACATTTGATACAAATCATCAGATACCTTCACTTCTAAACTAGCAAATCACTATATAATAAACGAATCATTATACTATACCTACACACATACATAACACCTTCACATACCATGATGCACCAGACTTGAATCGCCATGATATAACAAGAACATATTACACATATAAGTAATCATAACATAAGAATTTAATCATACATTTGTTCTTAACAAAATACACTTTGAACATAAAAGCCCTAATTTTAAAACATAATATAACACCGATACTTTAATGTAGGTTTTCAGACTTTGAAATTACTTATATTTAATTCATCAATTTTTTATAAAATTCAAATAGTGAAGAAAGAAATTATGGTATCAACCCAACCCAATTCAACATGTACTTAAATCAATTTTGTCTTATTACCGAATCTGTTCATTTTGCCATCTCTTGGTTGCAACTCATCATTTTAAGAATTATGAATATACGTATATATTCTACAATTGTTCATAATACCACTTACACCGATCATCATATTATTCATAACGTACGGTGTAGGAACTATGAGATTTCTTTAAAGGTAGTGCAGGGATATTACTACACATATCCACATACAAATCATTGCATTAACCGAACAATTAGTCAAGCTACACATACGCTACAAATATACCACTACAAAACCATTAATATCACTACACATAAGCAACTTAACTTCTAAACAACTTACACATAAAATAATTTTGACTCAGATTAATACCTACACAACTTACACAATTTGAAGTACACCGTTCGCGACCTACATATAACATAATGTATACTCAAATCAACACTTACACAACCTACACAAATTACGAATAAACCATACACATCATAATTGGTTATGCTACATATGCAGAATTGAAAACCTACACCAATAAATTAGAGTAATAACCAAATATCCAAATAATAACCCACAATATATAGTATAGTTAGTAGGGTTTTTTTGTACCTTTCTTTCCCAAAGCAACACGAACGCAAAAAAAAGAAAAAAAAAACTACTCATAAAACAAGCTAAATAGGAAAAATTAACAATATACATCATCTAATATCTACAATTATTAACTCCTACACTAGTATTTTATACTTTGGTTGAAACAAACACATGTAATTATCCTACATACCTTGAATCATTGTGTAGGTTAGATCGATGTAAGGAAAAAAACCAGATTACACTACAAACCATCCTGATTAACAATAACGATGAACAATTTTAGAATCATTCTAGTTAAATTCGTCGATTTTGTTATCAATTTCAGACGAACGATCGGATTTTGCGCTAGGGTTAACGACAAGCAGTTTGGGAATGAAACAAGGGACTCCAGACGTTACTTATTGTTTGCCTACACAACCTACACAGATACACATAAAAAACTTCTCAATTTGTGTAAAACATTACAACACCCAGGTTTTAGAATTGTTTTCACTAAATTTCTTATCAAAACTAACTACCACACCCACTAATAGGGATGGCAACGGGGCGGTTTCGGGGCGGGGAATGCCAATCCCATACCCGCCCCGGTTTATAAAACTCATTACCAAAACCGTCTAAAAACCCGCGGGGACTAAACGGGGAATCCCCATCGGGGATTCGGGGAAAACCGCGGGTATTCGGGGAACCCGTCTAGCATAAATGGTTTTTAAACGGGCTAAATTCCCCGTGGGGATCCCCATTTAACCGTCGGGTTCACCGTTTAAAACCCGATTGTAAGAAAATGATACAAAATTACAATACAATATTAATACACAAAAAGTTCAATATCCAAACACATTACACATACAAAAGACATTATTAATACATAAAAATGTTTATTTCTCCCATCACAACGGAAATTAACTTCATGATTGATCCTTCTTACACGTCCATACCGCACCCATTCAACCATTCAAACACTTGTCACGCCGGATTGCTATGATAATCAAACATTAACATATTAATTGGAAACTATATAAGAATCAATGTTAAACCATATTAAAATGTAAACGATAAACCATATATATATGTATTACCTCAATACCATCGTCACAATCATATTCAATAGTTTGGCAATATGCCTCGGATTCTTCTGAACAAGTTGCTATATTCATATCACAAAAGTCAAAAGTTTATATAGTAGCTAAGTTAAAAATAAAAAATAAAATGTTTGTTTACCTTTGATTTCATTCAACAACCAACTTTGGGCGCACATTAACGCTTCCAATGTTTTTGGATGAAGACGGCTACGGCTACAATGGATTGGGAAAGTAGGAAAAAGGTTTTAATTTTTAAACGGGTATATTGGGAAAATAAATAATAAATAATATATTATATATAAATATAAAAATTATATTTAATTAAACGGGTTTTAAACGGGTATACGGGGCGGGTATACGGGGCGGGTACAGGCTATACCATACCCGCCCCGAACCCGATTAACTTAAACGGGGAAAACCCGAACCCGGACCCGTCCCCGATTAAGTGTCCCCGAACCCGCCCCGTTCGGGGCGGGTTTCGGTTTTCCCCATCGGGTTTGGGTTTTTTTGCCATCCCTACCCACTAAACAAAACAATAACAACAAAAATATGTGGTGTATTGAACTATGAATAACTACATCAGAATTAGTTAAACGCGCTTCCATTATTAACTTAATAACCTACATGTACTAAAAAAACAACAAAACCTAAAATCACCCAACATACCTTCAACACCTTGTGTAGGGTTCGATCCCTCTAACATATGATAAAACCCCCAATTCAGCTTCAAAACCAATTTTGTTTAATGCACAGATGACGAATTGCTTCTTATACTTAAGGAATAGAAATCGATCGACTTTAAATTGGTCGATTTTATGTATCAGTTGGATATTAGAAGAGGATTTTATGCCTTGAGCTGTGTGGGGAGTTATGTGACATTCGTCAATTTCGGGTCTTGTTTGTATTCGTTTATGCATTGTTTTACGTTGTAAACCGACCCGTTTTGTAAATCGAAACTCATGATATATAAAATACTGGATTTTTATGTTACCAAAACATTCCCATTTGCTCAATTTGTAAAACCTCTTTTACGGATTCGAAAACAAACTTAAAACGACTAAAATACATCAAAAACGAACTTCCGAACGCGAAACGAACCATTAGACGAGCTGGGTCAGCCACCCCCCCTCCCCTAGGCACGCCGCGCCGCGCAATCAAAGGGCTAGAAGGAGCTCGCGTGGTGCCTAGACACCCCTGTACACTATTTCGTTTTTGTTTGTTGTTTTGTGATTTGCTTGTTTGTTTAACCAATCTATTTTCATGCAAAACATAAAAGAGAACCTTGTAAATAAGCTTTGACCCTTACCCTATATATACACACCCATCTCCTTCATTTTTACACTTGCTCTTACTCCAAATTCTCTCTCAAATCCTCCAAATATTCAAGGTTGTTTATTTATGTATTCTTGAAGGCTTGACTTCTCAAGTCAAACTAACTATAGTCTTTCATTCTAACTTGTTCATATAACATTACTAACACTTGAATATGGTGGTACAACATATATATATAATACACACCCTTGTTACCTTTGGTAGTTACTTCTCCGACTCCGGTTGGTTAAGTTTCGGACCCGTAAGACAAGGCTTCATGGAGGACTTCGTGTTCTTGATATATATACACTCACATAACTTGCTTGCACATATTATTTATGTTTAACTTCTGCTCATTTTAGTTGTTAGTCACATTTACAAGTCATGGGTATGTGGAATCCATCTATGAACTCATTGTGATATGGAAACCGAACTTTTGTTAAAAAGAATTGTTGTTGACTTTTTAGTTGTAGAACTTAAATATTTTCATTTGTACATTATTATACAAGATCTATGATATATGGGTATGTGGAATCATCTATGAACTTGTTGTGAGATGGAAACCAAACCGAAACGATTTTTACTCGCTTAACACACACAAGTGTGTTTTTCATTTGTACATTATTATACAAGATCTATGATATATGGGTATGTGGAATCCATTTATGAACTTGTTGTGAGATGGAAACCGAACCGATCCGATTTTTACTCGCTTAAGACACAAGTGTGTTTTTAGCTATCAAGACTTGTATATTTCTTTAAAAATAGTTTACAAACTGATTTTTATTATTTTCTTAAGTACATGGAAATGTTGGATCCAAGTATCCAACTTGATCTCATAACATAGTTTGGACCGACAAAACCGAACACTCGCTTAACGTACGTTGTTAGTTCTAAAACAATAGATCTATATACTTGGTTAAGTCTTATAAAGTTTTAGTGAGTTATATCATAACAATCATTATTTTGGAAAGTTGACTTTGGGTTTGACCAATTATCAAGACCCGAACCAACAACCCAAACACTCGTTAAAGACCCGTTTTAGTATCTTTAGCCCAATGGAACTTGCATTTTAGAATTTTTCCCACTTTATTACTTAACGTTGGTTAAGTAAATATTAAGGTTAGATACTTTAACCCGGTTTCGAGCAAACTTACATTTTTAAAGGGGTATTATTATAAACTCTTAAATAGTTACATTTTAAACCTTGAACTTTAATTGTTTACTTTTTGCAACAATTATTTTATTTAAAGATCTTCAAGACAACCGTTCTAAATTCAAGATTTCTTTTTATTTTGGCTTCATATGTTAAACCCGTCGTTCCGAAAAATCTCCAAATTATCAACTTTTCAAGCTTATTACTTGAACGTGAGTAACTTCATACCCTGTTTTCTATCTTTTGTTTTGGGGGTGACATTTCATCTTATCTAAACTAAATATTTTATACTTGGGTCTTAAACCACAAACATTGTTGTATACCTTACTTGAATAATGGCTCGATTTGGTGTTCTATGCTTACATGCTTATGTGTTTATCGCTTTTGGATGGTGGAACTATAAATCCTAGACCATTTGGCAACCCCTCATGGCAAGGTGTCGTTAACGTAATGCAATTAACGATAACTATAAAATCCTAGACTACTTGGCAACCCTTTGTAGCTAGGTGGCGCTAATGTTTTTAGCGATTGTCTATTTATCCAAATCTAGTGCTTTTATCAATTGTTTATGTTAGGGCACGAAAATTTGGCACTGTGGATACGTTATCCTAGCATATGTCTGGATCAGTTATCCTTAGCATGTATTCCAAATCATATCAGGACCAAGGATCCTCAGTACTTATTACTAATTAACGGTTGTTCTCATGTGTAGTCTTGTATCTAGCAGGTTAACGGTTAGAAGACTCAGTCTATCCACTAACTCGCAGTTAAGAAGATATGGCACGTGGTCAAATGGCTGTAACACGTTTAGTGGGGATAATGGCGGATTTATAGGACTTCTTGTTGAGTCACAAATAAATGAGTGCTGAGTATATGTTATTCTTGAAGACGTGTCTGGATCAATTATCCTTCTGAAGAGTTCTAGAGCTATGCCAGGATCAAGGATCCTCGGTAATTGGTGTTGTTAATGGTTGTTTCTTATATAAAGGTAGATATTTATCAAGTGCAACGGCTCTAAGACTCAGTCTATCACCTATTTCGCTACTGGACTCCTTTATGCACGTGGTCAAAGTGACGGGAGCAACTAGTGGAGTAGTGCCTTAAAAATAGGAGCTAGGTGTTGTTTTCTTTTCTTATTTATACTGATTTATGATCAATGCTAGGTCATTCATTCATCACTTGTATACACACACACTCATAACAGAATTCATACTTCTCTCTGCACATTAGCATTCGTTGTAACATTGATCATAATCTCCAAAACAATTGTAACCTTTTTGTGATTAATAAATTGGTGATCGACGAGTTGTCATCACCCGGGGTTTTTTTCTTTTGATCTGAACAAGATCAAAGGGTTTTTCCTCGCAACAAATCGTTGTGTTCATCTCAATTTCGTTCATACATTCGTTATTAATATCATAGCACTAGACCTCACATAACAGATTTGAATACATTATCCTTAGCTGATTTTTATCCAAAACAATTTGGCGCCCACGGTGGGGCAATTGGTGCTATAATCCATATTATTCCTATCTTTGTCAACCTTTTCATACCCATATTACTGTCAATGGCCTCTCAATCAACATCTGCTTCATCAACTATGCCATCTTCGGTTTCTCTCTCATCAAGAACCTTGCCGCCGATGCCTCCGCCAATCACGGGAGCACCAAGGGCTGCTGCTGCTGGAAGCAAGACGCAATTACCAGTCTTCCAGAGCTCGAAAACCACTGCTGTTGCGTCGGTGGTTAATACTAACAATGATGTTTCATCTATTTTTTCGCAGGTTAAAGCATATATGGAGCATCAGAACAAGACCAACCAGAGGATCCTTCATGAGATAGAAGATCTCAAGAAGACTAAGAGGCCAGCGGAGGATCACACTCCCCTGATACCCAGGATGCTGGATTTCACCAGTCCAGAATCCATGGCTCAGTTCACTCAAGGATCATCTATCCTTCAACATGGGTCCATGGGTCAACAGACTCAAGGATCCTCACTGTTTCAGCTAGGATCATCTATCCTTCAACAAGGGTCCACGGGTCAACAGACTCAAGGATCCTCACTGTTTTAGCCAGGATCATCTATCCTTCAACAAGGGTCCATGGGTTAGCAAACTCAAGGATCCTCACACTTCCGACAAGGATCACCCATCATTCAACCAGGATCCTCTGGATTATATCTTCAGGGATCCTATAATTCCCAACCTCAAGGATCCTTCTATTAGAATCAAGGATCCTCAGGAGTCCAACATCAACGATCCTCCGAAGTCCATGAAGGAGATATAATCCCCATGCAGACCATAGCTTCTGGAGGACCAACTCCTATCGCAAATTCCTCTTATCCCAACTACTCATCCGAGATGCCGACCTTCATCCAGCAAAGAGGCAACTTGTATGATCCTATATCTTTAGATACTAACCGTAGTCCCATGCAGGATACAGGTATCAACCAGGCTATGGCCAAAGAGCTACAGAAGCTCAACGATATGATATCCAGTGTTCCCAGGGTGATACGACCAATCCCTGAGATACCTGAGGGAAGCCACAAGTTATCCAGATTTGCTCCACCTATCTGTGATGCTAAAATTCCGAAGCGGTTCCAAACCCCCAACATGAAGACTTACGACGGGACCACTGATCCTAAAGAACATGTGGCACAATACAGAGAAAGGATGGAAATCAACCCCATTCCTGAGAGACTCAAGGAAGCCTGATTGTGTAAAGGCTTTGGATCCACACTGACAGGATCAGCATTAAAATCGCTGCTAAGTCTTACTCCCTTTTCAATTACTTCTTTTTCACATTTAGTTAACTCGTTCAACAGTCAATTTTCCTGTAGCAGGAAATTTGAGAAGTTAACTAGTGATTTATACCGAGTTGTCCAACCAAGTGATGAATCCCTTAGGGACTTCGTCACGAGGTTCGACAGGGAAGCTCTGGAAATCCCTAATCTTGACATCTCTACTGCTGTTGAAGCCTTCAAGATGGGACTTCAGAGGGGCTCCCCCTTTTATGATGATCTTGTGATGACTCCTTGCAGGTATCTAGATGAAGTAAGGAACAGGGCACTAAGGTTTATACGGTTGGTAGATGACAAAAGGATCAAAGAAAAATCGGGGGCTCAAACAAAACAGGAATCCCCTGACAAGAATAAAGGATCCTCATACAGGAACAACAACTCAAAGTCGTACACCAAGTTCAACAATCAAAACATATGAGCGGTCGAAGAAGGAGATGATGATGAAGACTATCCCTGCATCTCCGAGTATTGTTTCTCCATAGATAACCATGGCTTAATTTGTGCCATGAAGGATCTAGGGGAAAAAGCAAGGTGGCCCTGAAAGAATGAGAATACGACTACCTTCAAAGACAAGTCTAAGTGGTGTGCCTTCCACGATGATTTTGGCCACATGACAGACGAATGCATTGGCTTAAGGAGAGAAATTGGTGAGCCAGGGTCACTTTAAAGAACTCTTGGGAAGGAAGAAAACCAGGATCCAGGATCCTGAAGATCCTCCACAAAAAAGCAACGCCGCCACCACCAGATGCTCACGTGATCAACTTCGTCTCCAGAGACTGTGACATATTTCAAACATCTTATCCTAAAGAAGAATTCAAGTTGGACGATGAAATAAGGCCACTCATCCCTACTACTAGAATAACTGATGAGAGAATATTCTTCGATTCGAGTATCCAGGATCCTCACCAGGTTGAACTGGACGTACGAATGGTCAACTTCATCTCTAGAGGATCCGACATATGTGGAACTTCCTTCTCCGCGGCAAAAAGGCTCGCCAAAGAGATCAAGCTGGATAACGGAGACCGACCAATAGTATCCACCACTTTAACAACAGACAAAAGAATCTTTTTCGATGAAGAAAACAAACTAAACATCCAGGATCCTCACCATGACGATTTGATTATTACTTTATTTATCTCTAACCATTATGTACGCGGGATCCTAGTAGACGGTGGAAGCTCAGTCAACATCATCCAACATGATGTCCTTAAGAAGATGAACATTCCAGATTCTGAAATCGTCCCTAGATCATCAGTGCTACTCGGTTTCAGCGGAGAAACCAAGAAGACATTGGGGGACATCAACCTCCCAATTTATATTGAAGGGTTAACTTCATATAAAAAATTATGTGTTATTGATAACCTTTCTTGTTGCAATGTTATTTTAGGCAGGCCCTGGCTCCATGGGATGAAGGCGGTGGCCTCAACTTACCACCAATGCCTCAACTTACCACCAATACATCAAACTACCTACCCCATGGGGAGTTGTGAAGAGAGTAGTGAAGATAGTTGGTGAAGCCAACAGCCAAGCAAACTATAGCATAGCAACCACAGCAACATCCTAGGGACGTACTGGAAGCCCGGGATATAGATTTAAAGGAAGTATCCTTGGACCCCGAGGATCCAGACGTAAAGGTGTTCCTAGGATCCAGTATCCCCGATGATATTGAGGAGGATATCATATCCTTCCTAAAACGAAGAAAATCCACGTTTGCCTTCATACATTCAGACATGACAGGTATTTCAAAAGAGGTAATCACTCATAAATTAGGCCTTGATTTATCTATTAAGTCCATTAGAAGCGAAGAAAATTCGCTCCTGAAAGGAACAAGATCATACAAGAAGAAGTTGAAAAACTTCTTAAGGCCGGTATGATCAGAGAAATTCAATATCCTCGATGGCTAGCTAATGTGGTCGTTGTTTCAAAAAAGAATGGAAAGTGGAGGGTGTGTGTCGATTTTACCGATTTAAACAAGGCATTCCACAAGGATCCTTTCCCATTACCACATATAGATTCCATGGTGGATGCAACGGCAGGACATGAAATGCTCACCTTTATGGATGCTTCATCCGAATTTCAAAAAATCCAGATGGAACCATCTGATCAAGAGGATACAGCCTTCATGACTCCTACCGGCATATATTGCTATATTGCTATGCCGTTTGGACTAAGAAATGCAGGGGCAACATACCAAAGACTAGTCAACATGATGTTCAAGGAGCAGTTGGGCAAGACTATGAAGGTATACATAGACGATATGGTGGTAAAGTCGAAGAAAGTTGAGGATAACCTTAGAGACCTCGAGGAAGCATTCAATATACTTGACCAATATAACATGAAATTGAATCCGTCAAAAAGCCACTTTGGTGTTAAGGCTGGAAAATTTCTGGGATATATGGTGACTAAAAGAGGAATTGAAGCAAGCCCCGAGCATATTGAAGCCATCCTTAATTTGAAGTCTCCTGCAAATGCCAAGGATGTCCAAAGGCTCACAGGAAGAATAGCCGCTCTCAATAGGTTCATCTCAAGATCCTCCGAGAAGTGCAAAGACTTCTATGACATCCTTAGGAAGAATAAGAAGTTTGAGTAGACGGAGAAGCATGAGGCTGCGCTTACAGCCTAGAAGGATTACTTATCCTCAGCTCCAGCTCAAATGAAGCCCGTGGATGGAGAATCCTTATATCTATATCTTGCTGTCTCGGGAAATGCAGTAAGTGCCGTCTTGGTAAAGGATCATGAAGGTGAACAACATCCCGTTTACTATGTAAGTAAAAGTCTTCTAGATGCAGAAGCCAGGTATTCTCATTTAGAAAAGTTAGTTCTTGCACTCATTATGGCTTTTACTAAATTGAGACATTATTTTGAAACTCATCCTATTATTTTGAGAACTAATTATCCTGTGAAGAATGTTCTTAGAAAACCAGAGTTATCAGGTAAAATGGCCAAGTGGGCTGTGAAATTAAGTGCATATGATATCCATTACGAGCCAAGAACAGCAATAATGTCTCAAGCACTGGCGGACTTTGTGGCTGATTTCACTAGTGACCTACAAAAAGAAGCTGACTTGGAGGTCCAACAACTAGAGAAGACTTTTCATGTGCATTCCAAGCCACCAACAATGAGGCAGAATACGAAGAGGAACAGGATTGGATACGGAAATTTGGCACTGTGGATACGTTATCCTAGCATATGTTTGGATCAGTTATCCTTAGCATGTATTCCAAATCATATCAGGACCAAGGATCCTCAGTACTTATTACTAATTAACGGTTGTTCTCATGTGTAATCTTGTATCTAGCAGGTGTAACGGTTAGAAGACTCAGTCTATCCACTAACTCGCAGTTAAGAAGATATGGCACATTGTCAAATGGCTGTAACACGTTTTGTGGGGATAATGGCGGATTTATAGGACTTCTTGTTGAGTCACAAATAACTGAGTGGTGAGGATATGTTATTCTTGAAGACGTGTCTGGATCAATTATCCTTCTGAAGAGTTCCAGAGCTATGCCAGGATCAAGGATCCTCAGTAATTGGTGTTGTTAACGGTTGTTTCTTATATAAAGGTAGATATTTATCAAGTGCAACGGCTCTAAGACTCATTCTACCACCTATTTCGCTACTGGACTCCTTTATGCACGTGGTCAAAGTGATGGGAGCAACTAGTGGAGTAGTGCCTTAAAAATAGGAGCTAGTTGTTATTTTCTTTTCTTATTTATATTGATTTATGATCAATGCTAGGTCGTTCATTCATCACTTGTATACACACACACTTAGAGCAGAACTCATACTTCTCTCTGCACATTACCATTCGTTGTAACATTGATCATAATCTCCAAAACAATTGTAACCTTTTTGTGATTAATAAATTGGTGATCGACGAGTTGTCATCACCCGGGGTTTTTTTCTTTTGATCTGAACAAGATCAAAGGGTTTTTCCTCGCAACAAATCGTTGTGTTCATCTCAATTTCGTTCATACATTCGTTGTTAATATCATATCACTAGACCTCACATAACAGATTTGGATACATTATCCTTAGCTGATTTTTATCCAAAACAGTTTCGTATACTAGTTTTGTGGATTTTTCTACTACATATCTCTATGTTCAAACTTATGAATTGCTCACCAACCTTTTTTTTGACAAACTTTATTTTATGAAATGTTACAGGTTTACATCTTGGTTGATTTTGGATGCTTGAAGAAAACGTAACAAATAACATTATGATATTAGCAAAAATGAACAATATTGATTTGCTATATTTTGTTATAAATTGTTATGACATGTTATGAATATTGTTATGTGACATTTTCGATGTTGTGAAATGAATTGAGTTTATTAAATATTGTCGCTTTAATAGTGTCATGTGCTTACGGGCAATCGTCACACCTTGGCATGTTCCGCCGCCTTTGGTCGGGGTGTGACAAGTTACTAAGTGAATCCAGGGATACTCCAACCGTTTCTTTTTGATAGCTACACACTAATGACATTTTAGACCTTATAAGGAATTAAAATCTGGTTAAAAGTTTTTAATATTTACTAAATTGCCATGTTTTAACATAAACCATTGGTCTTTGTAATCAATGGTTGTGATTTACTTCCCGCGCTTCTCGTTATAATATTACTTCTCGCAAGATCCATCCTTTACATATATATATATATATATTATGACGTCATCCGGGTCAAACACCAGTCCGTCCTCCCGAGTCGGTCTGACCTTTGACCCGGTAAGGCGTCCAGGTCGACGTCCGGGTCAGGTCTGAAAACATTGCTTCTACACAATCAAAAAGTCATGATAATGCATATACGATTCCTAAATAGCTTTGACCGACACAGGTATCAACTATGTATCATATATTGTTGTAAATATATACAACCTTTTAAATCCTTTTTACACAATAAAAGTAGATTATTATTGGATTGTTATAAATTATTGTAATTAAGGTGACTCTCCACCATTATATTGTGACTCTCCATGTATTTAACTTCCCTTTGTATTTATTATGTAATCATGTAATGAGCCTATAAATAGAGGGCTCATGCCCCATATTGAAATATAGATAAGAATTCATTCTCAATCTTCTCTATATTACTAATAGGTTCCAGTTGTTTCACAACACGTTATCAGCGCTCTGCTCTTGAAGTCAAACAATAAGGCGAGGAGTGTATGGAGCATTTAAAACGTCCTATCAATGATGAAGACATATGTCTAATCGACAGTGCAACCACGCATACAATTTTCAAGAAAAGAAATTTTTTCTCTAATTTAATTATAATAGAGGCAAACGTTGGTACTATATCGGGTAGTTCAAAATTAGTTGAAGGCTTTGGAGAAGCAAATGCTGTATTTTCGGGTGGAACACGTTTCAAATTTAATAATGCATTGTTTGCCCGATTGTCTCAAAGAAATTTTTTAAGTTTTAAAGATATTCGTCTAAATGGATATCATCTTGAGACAACATGTGAGAGACATGATGAGTATCTTCAAATCACAAGTATGATTTCGGGTGAAAAACATGTATTAGAAAAGTTACCCGCACTTGCCTCTGGTTTGTACTATACTAAAATTAACATAATTGAATCAAATATGGTCATAAACTAGAAGTTTATGGACCGGGAAAATTTTATTATTTGGAATGATCGGTTAGGCCATCCCGGATCAATTATGATGCGAAAAATTATTGAAAATACATGCGGGCATCCTTTGAAAAAACAAAAGGTTCTTCGGCGTAAGGACATTACATGTGCTGCATGCTCGCAAGGAAAATTAATTACTCGTCCATCATCGGCTAAGGTGGGGACCAAATCTCTTAATTTTTTAGAAAGAATACATGGTGATATATGTGGGCCTATAAATCCCCCTAGTGGACCATTTAGATACTTTATGGTCCTAATTGATGCATCAACTAGATGGTCTCAGTTGTGCTTATAATCAAGTCGTAATATGGCATTTGCACGACTACTTGCTCAATTAATAAGGTTACGAGCACATTTCCCATATTACCCCATTAAGAAAATTCGGTTAGACAATGCTGGTGAATTTACATCCCAAACATTTAATGATTATTGCATGTCTATTGGGATAAGGGTGGAGCATCATGTACCTCATGTCCACACACAAAATGGGCTTGTTGAATCGCTTATTAAGCGACTTCAAATGATTGCAAGACCAATGATTATGAAATCAAAATTACCAGTTACTGCTGGGGGCATGTAATTTTACATGCAACAACACTAATTCGCATCAGACTAATGAGTTACCATACTTCCTCTCCATTAAAGATGGTTTTTAGTCAGGAACCAAATATCTCTCATTTAAGGATTTTTGGTTGTGGTGTATATGTTCCAATAACCCCACCACAACGTACAAAGATGGGACCTCAAAGGAGGTTAGGAATATATGTCGGGTATGAGTCACCATCTATTATTAAGTATTTAGAGCCAACAACAGGAGATTTGTTTACGGCTCGTTTTGTTGATTGTCATTGTGATGAATCAACATTCCCAAAATTTGGGGGGAGATGAAAAGCAGCTAAAAGGTGATATATGTTGGAATGAATTATTGTTATCTCATTTGGATCCTCGAACTAAACAGTGTGAACTTGAAGTTCAAAGAATAATTCATTTACAAAGATTAGCAAATCAATTACCAGATGCATTTACTGACCCAAAAAGAGTGACTAAGTCACATATACCGGCTGCTAATGCTCCATTTAAAATCAGTGTCCCAGAAGGACCACCACATATTGGTAATGAATCTAATGCACGCCTAAAACGTGTCAGGCCAATTGGTTCCAAAGACAAAAATCCTCGAAAGAAAAAAGGAGCAAATAATGAGCATAGTCAAATCGAGATAGCAATAATGCCAGAAAAAGAGTCTCCTAAAGAGACACTAGACATGTTGGTTCAAGACGAACATAAGGTACCTGAAAATGAAGAGATCTCAATAAACTATATCATGCCTAGGAAAGTACGGAACCAAAACCAAGTCGATGTCGATGATACCTTTTCATATAATTTAGCGCTAGAAATAATGGAAAACAATGAGGATCATGAACCAATATCTGTTGATGAATGTAAACAGAGACATGATTGGCTAAAATGGAAAGACGCAATTGAAGCAGAATTAAATTCCCTCACGAAACGGGAAGTCGTTGGTCCCGTAGTTCAAACACCTGAATGTGTAAATGTTGTTGGTTACAAATGGGTCTTTGTGCGAAAACGTAATGAAAAGAATGAGATTACACGCTACAGGGCACGACTGGTAACACAAGGATTTTCGCAAAGACCTGGAATTGGTTATGAGGAGACGTATTCTCCTGTGATAGATGCAACGACTTTTCGCTATCTTGTTTGTTTGGTAATACAACAAGGGGTTGATATGCGTCTAATGGATGTTGTGACAGCCTACCTTTATGGCTCACTTGATACAAAAATATACATGAAACTATCAGCAGGATTCAAACTACCAGAATCATTTAAATCAAGTTCTCGAGAACATCTTTCAATTAAACTAAACAAATCATTATATGGGCTAAAACAATCTGGGCGTCTGTGGTATAATCGCCTTAGTGAATATTTGTTGAAAGAAGGTTACAAAAATGATTCTGTTTGTCCATGCATTTTTACGAAAATATCAGAATCTGAATTTGTTATAATTGTTGTATATGTTGATGATTTGAATCTAATTGGACTCCTGGGGAGCTCCAAAAGGCAATCGAGTATTTAAAAAGGGAGTTTGAAATGAAAGATCTTGGAAAGACAAAGTTTTGTCTTGGGTTGCAAATAGAACATCTTAAAGGTGGGATACTTATGCATCAAGAAACTTACATAGAAAAATTACTCAAAAGGTTTTACATGGACAAATCACATCCACTGAGCACTCCAATGGTTGTGAGGTCACTTGATGTGGAAAAGGACCCATTCCGACCACCAAGAGATGAAGAAGAAATTCTTGGTCCAGAAGTACCGTATCTAAGTGCAATCGGTGCATTAATGTTCCTTGCGAGCCATACACGACTAGATATATCATTTTCATTAAATTTGTTGGCAAGGTATATCTCATGCCCAACAAGGAGACATTGGAATGGGGTAAAACAAATATTTCGATATCTCCAAGGAACTAAAGATATGGGCTTGTATTTTACTAACCAATCGAAAACAAGTCTGGTTGGTTTTGCAGATGCAGGGTATTTGTCTGATCCTCATACTGGCCGATCCCAAACAGGATATTTATTCACACACAGAGGCACTGCAATTTCATGGCAGTCTGTGAAGCAAACAATCGCAGCCACTTCATCTAACCATGCAGAATTATTAGCAATCCATGAAGCTAGTCGAGAATGTGTTTGGTTGAGAACTATAATACAACACATTCGTGGATCTTATGGTATTTATTCTGCAGACGAAGGACCAACGGTTTTACATGAAGACAACGCAACATGAATTGCACAACTCAAGGAAGGATACATCAAAGGAGACAGAACCAAACATATCTCGCCAAAGTTCTTTTTTACACATGATCTACAAAAGAATGGGGATATTATCGTTCAACAAATTCGCTCTAGCGAGAATTTGGCAGACTTGTTTACTAAATCACTTCCGACCTCAACATTCAAGAAATTAGTTCACGGGATCGGGATGCGTCAACTCAAGGAGATAAATCATCAGGGGGAGAATAATACAATCATCAGGGGGGAATAATACGCATTGCACTCTTTTTCCCTTGGCTATGGTTTTGTCCCATTGGGTTTTCCTAGCAAGGTTTTTAATGAGGCAACATAAACATGTGTATTTCAACATGTGGATAGTCAAGGGGGGTGTTATAAATTATTGTAATTAAGGTGACTCTCCATCATTATATTGTGACTCTCCATGTATTTAACTTCCCTTTGTATTTATTATGTAATCATGTAATGAGCCTATAAATAGAGGGTTCATGCTCCATATTTAAATATCAATAAGAATTCATTCCCAATCTTCTCTATATTGCTAATAGGTTCTAGTTGTTTCACAATATGGATGAAGTTATCCTAATTGTTTCTAATAACTAATTTTTTGGAAGGTGTATTTTACTATGGAAAGCAGTCAAAATGTGAAGGATTAGAAAACCATACAAAAGTAGGTTAACCTGCTATATTTTACTTCTTTTGGGATGTATGCAAAGAGAATAAAGCGTCACTGATTCAATGGGCACTTCTATATAAAAACAAAACACAATCGAAAGAAAGTCCCACTATTAGTTTGGTCATTTGGTTTATATATTTAGAAACCTAGGTTTATTGCTTTCATCATCTTGATTTGAGTTTCCAATTCATTTTGTCCATATTACAGACTTCGAGATTGATTGTTGTCATAATCCTTTTATAATATTATTTTAGGGTGCCCCTAATTTTATTCCATGAATGAGATGAACTCACGTTTGTTTTTTTATTAGGGCTTAGCTTCACATTTTTTTTAATTTCTTAAATTGATATGAATGTAGTTCATGGTTTTTTTATTTGTAGTTGTTTAAAGTTAATGTCGGTTTCTATGTTTTGCACTATTCGGCTTAATGTTATTCATTATTCTTTATTGGTTTCCGTAATCCTAATATTTATTTGATGTCATATTGGGTTATTTTTACTTTTAAATATTTTATTGGTTTTCATAATCCTAATACTCATTTACTTTGACTTTTAGGTTAAAAAGTGATACGATTGTTGCAGGTGGGTTTTTTTGTCACAACTTGCTTGCATGTAAACCTTCTTTTTTTCTTTTTTCTTTTTGTTATTTGTTCATACTCTTATCTCGAACGAATAAGGAGGGTTTTGGTCAAAATGAGTACTTTTTAATAAAAGTGAAACAAAACAAAATTAAAAAGAGTATTCTAACATCTCAAAAACTACCATATTTATTTTTGAGTTAAAATGTCAACTATGAAAATAGAAGGACCCAAAAATAATTTAATAGTAAGTATGGTAAAGAAATAATATATGGATTAAAATAAGTTAGAAGAATTTATGCTTAAAAAACGGAGGAAAGATTTCATCCCACATGGAAATGAGGAAGAAAATAAAATTCCTTTCCATGGGTATAAATAAGGAAAATAGATTCCATGCCAAATGGAAAGTGGGATAAAATTTGAAAGCTTTTTATAAGAGATGGAGTTTCCATAGTAATATTCTCTTATGCTTAGCATGCACCAAGTGGTCCTAGCGAAGGGTGCAGAGCACCCGATGCGCATGCGCACGGGCTCGGGCGAAGGCGACAGCGAAGAGCGTTGGGCGCAATGTGGCGCTTTGATGGCGCACTTTGCACTGTCCACACGTGGCTGGTCTACTAGATGACCAATCAATCCTAGTGGGTGGCGTCGCGATACGCGATGGCCGAACCTAAAGTTCCATCGCGATACGCGATGGAATATAATAATCAGTGGTGGTTAACAGATCCATCGTGATACGCCGTGGATCACTTTTTCGACCCATCGCGTATCGCTATGGGTCACATTATCAGCCCTATAAATAGGGGTGTCGTGCTCTTCTTCATGCATCCCAAAATCAGTTTCACAACTCACTTTCTCGATAATTGTGTCTCGACTTCGTTGTTCCGACGATCCGTTCTCGAAATACATGCAAGGCGTAGAACTATTGTTAGATCATTCCCTCGATACCAACGAAAAGTAGGAGTGCTGCTCACGTCAAGCTTAGGCATTTCTAGAAATACAAGCCGTACAAGGTAGGGGTTCCGCCCGATTATTTTATTATATATGGCTTAGACCCTAGTTGAGGGTATAGTCTATACCTTGATATTATAATAAGTGAAATATAGTTTTCATAAGACGATGGTATAGATTATATATTATTTCTTTATAAATTATAAAGATTTTATAATGTTTCTTAAGAAATAAAAAACTTGGTATGTATGTTTCTTCATGAAGAAGAAATGTAGTGTTTAAAATGCTGAAATCTCTCGGACTAAAGGTCCAAGTATTTAATAAAAGTGAAATGATTATCAAGGTAATGATTATGCAAATAGACTAAAGGTCTAAAGCTAGATTACTGATCTAGTATTTATAAAATATTATTCTCGTACTATAAGTCCAAGGGTAACAAGAAGATTACATCAGTGGGTAAAACTGATTATAACAAAGGTGAATATGTCCAACTCTTTACAACTTTGTTAATCGAGTGTTATAAATGATTACATGGGATTGTGTATCCCTAAAACGTTATAAACAAAGGTAATCATCCGTAAAACGTTATAAACAAAGGTAATCACTGGCCCTCAGACTATCGTATACGTTTTTCTGGATCCTTTCATATGTGGTTAGACGGTGGGCACATCGCACCACGCTTGATTATGCCTCCGCCACGTTGGGCCCGACCTATGATGTTCGAGTGGGGATAATCTTATGTATATAGGTAGTGGCTACGATCTCGAACGCTGTCGTGTTCGCTGAGCAGTTTCGAGTTGAGTTGGAGTGTGTAATAGTTATTCAGACTTTCAGAACTTGATTGTTTCCTAAGACACGTTGTGCCGAGGACTACTATGTCTCGAGGGGATTATTAAGTATCAAAAATATTTTGTGTCAACATATCCACCAGCATGCGTTGCTGATGTATTTTATAACTGTTTTTTAGGTAATCGAGATTAGGTGTTTGGAGATGAAGAATAGCCATTAGACGATCTGATGGCTTAGATGGAGTTTTTATTATTAAATAATGTAAATTATGGTTTTTATGTTTTAAACACTTTTGTACCAACCATCAGGTGTTTAATTCCCGACTTTGAAATATATTAATATTTTAATAAAAATTTCCGCTTTACAACCTTAAACTCTGATATATTTACAAAACAGGTACCAACTATTGGTCACACGCCTAGGCTCTAAGTTGGGGTGTGACAAGTATTTTCTAATAAAAGTGAATATAAACGTATCAGTTCGGCTCAAAACAAGCATTCATTAATACAATCATAAGTAATTTAAATAGTTTATTTCTTGATATCTAATATAATTTCCAGAAGTTAAACATGAAGTTAAACATGTTTGTTTAAGCCCTTAAACCTGGAAAATCCATCCCTAAATGATAATATTAAACCGAGAGTTTAAAACCTCTTAAACCGACACTTTGGTAACTCGCTTATTAAGAAACGATCTATGCAACATAAATAACATTATGACATCTTTTACATCCCTAAACACAATATTTTGATGATATATAATCTGACTCAAAACTATTTTTCGTGAAACATGATTTTAAAACTGAACTAGAACCCAAACGGGCCAAAACCGGGCATGTTAGCAAAAATCTAGCCATTAACATCTTTTAACACCCATGACATGTCAAAACAACCCATTTTTTAATAATAGGTTCTAACATGTTAGATGACCATAAATGAGTGTTTGTTAGAGTTATAACAGAATGGCATTTTTGGAAAACGGATATTTCTCAAATTCTGATAATATAAAAAAAATGTTTTAAAATATAAACTTACAAGTTAAAATTTCTCAATATAAGCTATAAAATATTTGAGGAAAAGTGGATTTAGAAAGGGTCCTCTTACAAGTTTAAAAGTGTTGTTTCTTTAAAATTGATGAACATACAAACTTTTAAAAACTAAATTTATATAATAAAGCAACTAGAGGCTCATAAGCGGTTGCTAGAAGGTAAAGATTAGGTTTATATTATAATATCTATTGGGTTGAAACAAGTTGTTTTAAAAGAGTCTCAAATTAGTTCGGGGCAAAAAGGGTTATGTTTATAATGAGTTCGGGTTCAAACGGGCTTTTTAAGTTATAGTATTTTTATACTTAGAAAGGAAAATTAGGTGTTCTTAGTTTTTATGTTATTTTTAATGAGCGAGTCAAGTTTATATTTATTTCTTTTTGTTACTCTATTAGCTTAAAGACCTCCTTCATGATATTTTTTATTTTACTTTTATTTATGAAACACAATAGTTTGTAAAGCTTGATATTATTTATTCTCTTACTTATGTAAGATGTGTAGCATCGGTGTCTAATGCCCATGGAAAGCAAGTGGTCGGAAATGTAGCTAACTTCTCCAAACATTACTTATATTCAATGTTTATGTCATTTACCGCAAAAATTGAGTCTTATGTGAATCCCTATTTTACCACAATTCAAAGTTTTGGTCTACTTTCCAAAAGAGTTTTTAGTGGGTTTAATGTTTTTGTCTACTTTTCAAAAGAATGTGTGAACAAAATAAAGGCTTTTGTGAAGTTTTGTACATTTGCTTTTTTTTTTCTTTATTGTCTTAGCAAGTACTCTTTTGAGCTCACATTGGACAACAAATTTAAATCACAAATGTGGGTTTTACACCTAAGAAAAAACTTTCATTTCCACCACCAGGAAGAACAAGGCAAACAATGTCATGTAAGCGATATATCATAAGCATTGGTAAATTCAGTGCAACTTATGAGCAAATCCAGTTCAGTTATGTATATATAAACTTTACTTTACATTTAGTTATTAACTGATTAAAGAAACCATGTTAAAAATTATTATATATAATCTAATATTTCAATTATATAATTATGTTTGTGTAAAGATTATATAAAATCTGTCGAGCTTCACATATCCTTTTTTTCGAACAAGTGTTACACATCTATGCATTTTTACACATATAATTCTAAAATACGTTTTTGGCCAACTTTGCCTAGGCTTGCTATTATTCATAGTATTAAATCGTTACATATTAATGTCTATGAAAGATAATAAACATATTATTACCTGTTTTTCGCAGATATTGAGTGAAGACTATGATTTGACTCGTTTCAGAAAAGAACATGATTCGTTTTGGCATTTTCAACCGACATTCTCTTCTGTTGGCTCAATTGTTGTCTGGCTCGAGTGTAAGCCCAACCCAAGAATTAGGTTTTATAATATTTGGTAACGTCTTGGCTAACAAGTTAGGTTAGTCTATAAACCGAGTTATGGTTAGGCATTATAGAAGGTAAAGTTGGTGTAACCGAGTTAGGGTTTGAGGGTTTGTAATCAGTTTTTTGAGTTAAATTTTCGGATTGATAAACAATAGTTATTTGTTTATATCGTGTTTGATTATCGATCTGGGACTTGAATTGGTATCAGAGCCAAGTTCAAGAAATCGATAAATCGACTAAGCTGTCGTCGCCGGAAGAAGAGCCCGCCGCTGTTGTGTGAGTCAGACACAGTCGCTGAAGGGAAGAAGATCGCCGCCGTCCACTTATGCTATCGAGACCAAGCCACGCCAAGAAGAATTAGTGATCGACGACCAAGTTCCGAGGGTTGTCATCGCCGTCGCCGCTCGCGTCACCGGGTTTCGTCGCTAGTTCCGATTAGAAATTGAACGACGATAAAGGTCCGTTTGCTGTTTTCTAATCACCGTTGTAGATTGGTTGTCGCTGTGTTTTGTTTGAAGGAAGAAGACAAATTGGTTTGTTGTTTTGTGAGAATAATTATATAATTTTCACAAGCAGGTTAAGTTGGTTCGTTTTGACTTTTGTGGGGTGTGGTAGTGTTGTGATTGGAATTCAGGAAGAGAAAAAAAAGATATTTTTGGTTCTTGAATTTGTGCTACTGTCACGATATATTTGAAAGAAAAGAAAATAATAGTTGAGTTATTATTATTTTTGAAGAAGGCAAAAGTCTAAAAGGGTTTTGTTTTTGTTTCGAAGTATCGTGATTCAGTTTTTTGAGAGGTATTCGTAAGCGGCTGAACAAACGTTTTGGTTCTGAAAAGTTGTTCGGGACTAGTTGGTTAGTGTTTGTTCCAACGTAGTGGAGCAAAGGGATTCGACACTGTCAATGGCAGATGACAAGAAAAGCCGATAATCCAACCCAAAGCGAGTAGGGGGATATCATTGCAGGTTCCAAAGCTGAATGGAACTAATTATATCACATGGGCGATTGTGGTGGAAGCGATCTTAGATGATCAAGAATTATGGGAAGTTTTTCAACCGAATGAGGGTGCGGTTATTGATGCGAAGAAAAATAAAACGACAAGAGCGTTTTTGTTTCAAGTAATAGAAGGTGACATTCTTCTTCAGATTGCTCAATATAAGAATGCCCGGGATATATGGACGGCTTTAAAAACACGGTATGTTGGGGGCCGAGCGAGTTCAAAAGGCTCGACTGCTAACTCTTAAAAGTGAATTTGAGAAGCTCAAGATGGCGGAAGACGAGACTGTTGACGAGTTTGCAGGAAAAATAACAAGTATGGTTTCAAAGGCAACGAGTCTAGGTCACGTGTTCAAGCAAAATGTCTTGGTGAAGAAGTTACTGGATGCGGTTCCAGATAAGTATTTCCAACCTGTAGCCTCAATCGAGCAAAGTGTTGATCTTGATAGTTTGGTGTTTGAAGATGTTGTTGGAAGACTTAAGGCGTTTGAGGAACGTCTACGAGGGAGAGAACGCGCTTCAAGTTCACAAGGTCAGTTACTTTTCAATCGGTCGGAAGTAATTATAAAGGCAAGTCGTATGATCAGTCCAGTAGCCGAGGTAAGGGTTGGCCGAGTTCACGGGGACGTGGAAAAGGCCGGGAAACCGGAGTTCAAGACCGAGAGGATGAGGATCAAGATGGTTGTGAAAACCGAGATGGTCAACATCGTGGGTCAAGTTATATGGGTCAAAGAAGAACCAATGATCGTCAATGGAGAAGGAAGGATATGTCACAAGTTCAGTGTTACCGTTGTGATGAGTTCGGTCACTTTGCGTCTACATGTCCAGAACGTATGAAGAAAAAGGAAGAATCTAATTTGAACAAAATTGATGATATTGATCCAAGTTTATTTGTGATTAAAGGTGATCAGAAAACGTTTTTTCTGAATGAAGACAGAATGACTCCAAAGCGTTTCGAAACCGAACCGATGGAGAAAGATGTTTGATATCTCAACAACGGAGCATCGAATCACATGACGGGTAATAAAGCGTATTTTTATGAATTGAATGAACAAGTCACGGGAACAGTGAAGTTTGGAGATGAATCTTGTATTGATATTCGGGGAAAAAGGCCGGTCTTAATTGAAGGAAAAACGGGGGAGCAACGTTTGTTGACCGATGTCTACTACATCCCGAGCCTACAGTGCAATATCATAAGTCTTGGTCTAGCAACGGAAGATGGATGCGAGATTCACATGAAACATGATTTGCTAACCATGAAAGATGATACAGGTAAGCTTTTGATGAAGGTGACAAGGACCAAGAATCGATTGTACAAGATTAGTCTCAAGATAACAAGTCCATGTAAACGAGCTATCATTATAATGAAGAATTTTGCAGGTAGGGATCTTCAAAGTATTGGACTGAAAGAAGACAAGCCGGTTACGAGTCAGATTCCAATCAAAAATCCAAGTTCCAAAATTCAAAGTTCAAAGAAGAGTGTTCAAGAAACTAAACGTGTGGTCAAGAAAGTGATTCAAACCCAAGGGAAGGCGTGCAATGATCAAACGAAGCAAGTGTGTCTTCTACCCAAGTGGAGCCGGAAGAACATTACAATAGATCATGAAAAGCCTCGGGAGAATCAAGAGAATGATGACAAGCGTGAAGTTGAAGACCCGCCAATTTCGAGTCGGAAATTATGGGTGAGTCGGGTGACTCGGATACAACAATTGCGGGGGTGATTGTTGGCTCAGTTGTTGTTTGGCCCGAGTGTAAGGCCCAACCCAAGAATTAGGTTTTATAATATTTGGTAATGTCTTGGCTAAGAAGTTATGTTAGTCTATATAAACCGAGTTATGGTTAGGCATTATAGAAGGTAAAGTTGGTGTAACCAAGTTACGTTTCACCAAGAGTCAAACCGAGTTAGGGTTTGAGGGTTTGTAATCAGTTTTTTTAGTTAGATGTTCTGATTAATAAACAAGAGTTATTTGATCGTGTTTGATTATCGATCTGGGACTTGATCTTCCGTCACGGGCTTCAAATTTGACAAAAGAATGTTTATGGGTTGATAGAAGTGGAAGACACATTATTTTCATTCTTTCATTTTAATGTTTAATGTATTGTAAACGGATTCAAAATATGAAAGACTTTTTTTACAAACTTTATATACCAAATATCAAATGATTATTTCTAAAAGGAGAGACATGAAATTCTGTTTGGTCATCACTATAGTAAATTCTATATAGTGTTTTCCACAATAACAATTTAACATTGAAGCGAGATGTGTAATCTTTTCATGTTATTTACTTCATTACATCTTATTTTTTGTGTTTCAATTTCCATACATCATTTTATTGATATGTTTGAATAACAATTTATTCAACACGTGTATCACACTACCTTAATTTTTAAAAAATTATGTTTTTAGAAATCATAAGATGGTAGACGTAAACTCTATTTGCTAAATACCATAGTAAATTGAAATTGGTTTCACAAAATATAAAATGGAAAATGGAACCTAGACGTCTCCAAACATTTTAGTTTAACTTGATTACATGCTA